>NW_027142374.1:7209439-9609439 GCF_026170545.1 Melanerpes formicivorus
CACCCTCTGAGGTGACCAACACTCACCTCTGTTTTGACCTTCTGTACTCCTGCACAAACTCAAAATGGTTAACTCCAAAAGTCTGTGCACTTCACAGCCCTGCTATGATTCACCCCGGGAGCAGCCTGCTGCCAGCTTTGCTCTGACTCAGGATGATTAATCTGGTCTCAGGAAGAGACAAGCACCCAGAGCTGGTCTGCTGCCAACTCCAGCCTAGGTCTCTGGATGCTGTGCTCTGCAAGGGTTCTGCTGGGGTTCAGCACCAGGCAAGGCTGTGCCTGCTATAAAACCTCACATATCTCTTACAGCTTTGCAGCAGACAAGCCCTTTTGGAGCACACTGACTTTCTGCTTTTTCATTTGAGTAAGACTCTCATCCAGGCAAACAGATTACAATTAGTTCTACAAGTCATTTAAATGGTCAAGAACCAAAACACTCTATATTCACAGCCTATACCTCAACAGCATGTCTTTCTGCCCCACTCTTGATTCAGTTTGAGCTGGAAATGTAGTTTCACTTTCTTCCTCAACTCAATGTACCATGACTGGGCAAATACCAGCAAGTGGGCTGCATTCCAAATGCAGTGCAGTCTGGAGTTTATGAATGAAGGAGACCCTTTTCCAATTCCAAACTGTACCAAAAAAACCAAACCATAAAAGGGACTTTCCATCTTTAAGAAACAACTAACAATTTAAAAGTGAATGTACAGCTTATTCACAGGGTGAGAAGGGATTCTTCCAACTGATTTTGCTTTACCTCAGAAATGGTTGAGGCAGCAAGGCATTTTCGGTCATTACCTGTCTGTCTTAACCCCTGTTTCATCTTAAAAATAAATAAAGGAGCCAGAAAGCAGGAAGAAGACAAATGATCATATTTTACTCCTTGAGGGACTGATTTGTTTTCCCTCCTACCACCAGGACTGTGACCGCTGGTTTGTTCATCCCTCCATCTGTCCTGCAGCACAAGAGTTGAGGTTTTGATCAAGTTTTTGTTCTCAGTCCTGCTCTGAGCTGCCACAGGAGAAAGTTGGCCGCAAGCACTAGCGGCTGCTGTTCTTAATTGCCTCTTTTGCTGCGATGATGAGGGGAGTCAAGCTGGAGAGTGGCTTGGCTAATTTTAAAAATGGATGCTGTCAGAGGAAGAAAAAGAAAGGAACCATTACTTCCCAAACCCAGTTACTCACAGGCTCAAGCAGTGTTCCTCTGGTTACCAGCAATATGCACAAACCGGCCGAGGGGACCATCTGCACCTGTGCCTTCATGTCCAGTACCTTGATACCCCAGGTAGGACACAGCCCATCATCCCATTAACATATTTCTCAAGGTGGGCTCAGCTACATGGGATTTTGGCCCTGCCTGTGCTCTGGGAGACATTTTTTATGCTCAAGGTGATGAGTCACTGGTTCAGATTGTTTAGAAACAGATGGTACATAACCCATGCCTGGAGACTTTCCAGGTCAGGACGGTTTAGTTGAAGATGTCTGCTCACTGCAGGGGGACTATATGGCCTTTAAAGGTACCTGCAGAAGTTCCTTGGCAGACCCTCGTCTGTCCACATCCATCTCCAGACAGCAGTTCAGAAAGTCACGAAACACAGCAGAAAGTCGCTCAGGGTTCTGAAGCTCTGGTGTCCCATTTGTAGCTATCAGATACAGTGCCTACAAAAACAAGGAAACATGAGACTCCACCTGTTTCTTTCATATCCACAAGCGCTCATACAGGCCCCTCTCTGGTTTTTAAGGTCCGGCCTCCAGTGTCAGCTTCTTCCCTGGCAGAGGGTTAGAGATGATGTTTCTATACCCCCAAATAACCCTCCTAATGAAGCCACCGAAATTGCCAGGGAGGAAATGGAAAGTTTTGACTGTTGGGGTATTGAGAGCTCAGGCTTGATGACATAGAGAAAACCACTTAGACTATGAAAAAAATATGTGCACTCAGTATTTCAGCAAAAATGGACAAGAAGCAGAACAGATCGTGTTGCCCCTAAACTATGATCTTCACGTTTTGGGCAGGCTGCCCCATGAGAAAGAACTGGGGGCTAGTTCATCACTCAAAACCACTGCTTTAGAAAAGATTGGGGTTTGGTTTTTCTTTTCCTTAGGAAAGACAGCATTAAATCTGTTACACTTGGTTCATATTTTCATGGTCATCTTCACAGGCAAAACAGCTGGAACAACATTAAGTGTTACTTGAGGACTCAGAATATCTGTCTGGGTTGACTCCTCTGTGAATCCCTTCCATGATATGCGTAAAGGTCCTGATGCTTATCTGCATGCACAGTCCTTCTGTGGACAAAGGCTGGAATGTTCAGGTGTCTGGATAAGCCCTTTCTCCTCCTCAAGACCATCTAGCCTAAGCTAAGCCTAACTTTCTTAAGCAAAGCCAAGGAGGCTCACTTCTGTGCAGTTGACAGTGTTCACATAGCTGAGTGAGTCCTTGCAACCTCTGCAAAAGAGACCAAAGCTACAGGATATGCTGATGTGCTCCAGAGGCATTTTTAGAAGCAGGCCTTGGTGGAACTTAGTTTAAGCTGATGTGACAGGAATTTTGTTTCATGACAGTGGTATCTGGTTTTATCTGCACCTTACCCTGAGAGGATTTTCATTAAGATAAGGAGGTTCTCCTTCCACCATTTCTATTGCCATGATCCCAAGTGACCAGATGTCCACTTTGGGGCCATATGCTTTCCTTGTCACCACTTCTGGTGCCATCCAGTAAGGTGTCCCGACCATTGTGCTCCGTTTACTCTGTTCAGGGGTGATCTGAGCACAGAAGCCAAAATCAGCTGAGAAGAAAAACAATATTGTTAAAGCCAGCTAGAAGGGTGAAACCAAGCAAAAGATCACTCTGGAAGGGACCTACCCTAACCAAAGCCACTTTTTACATGTTTCTAACTTCTATCCTTCTCTGCATGAAGGAACTGCCCTCAGCCTGCACCAGTGGTCAGTACATGACCACAGGCATCAGTTTTGGGTACCTGGCAGTCAGTTACCCCACACCACATCCTGGGAATGCTGTTCCTGACCAAGAATACCTACTCAATTTGACAGATCCATCCATTCCAAGGAGGATATTGTCACTTTTGATGTCTCTGTGAATCACTTGGTTTGAATGAAGGAAATCCAGGGCTTGCAGGCACTGACAAGATAAAAAAGAAACAGGAGGGTAAGGATTAATGACCTGATTTCATCACACAAGAAAGGAAATGGTTCTAGAATATTTAATTTCTAGATGAATTGTGAGTAATGAAAGAGGCAAAGCTGAGAATAGTAAGTAAACCAAAGAGATACTACAATAAGAGTATAAAAGAATGCAACCACAGAGTCTGAGAAGTGCAGCGATACTGACAGGTAATTCACTTTACAATGCTCTTTCTTCTCATGTAGAAAGCAACAAAGAAACAAAGCCTCCGAGGATGACATTGCTCATGTTCCTACCACCTGCTGAGAAGTCCCACACTGTTCAAATAACCAGAAGCAGACAGAGAATCCCTTACCTCCCTACAGACAGCTGCTATCTGTCCTTCATCCATACATGTCTCAGTAACAACATCAGTTAAAGAGCCTCCAGCCAAGTATTCCATAACGACCCAGAGTTCATCACCAACTAGGTAGCTGAAGGAAGGAAACAATGGCATGGACATGAACACACAGAGCTGAACTACCTTAAGGAAAAGACTACAGTGGATTTTTGTTTTCAGATCATTGTTATATGAGGACAGAATTAACTGGGCAGACATTCCTTCCAGGCTATACGGTACTTGGAATCTGTGCAGTCTAAATGTGAAAGTCACAGAAGTGAAAAATCAGATGACTTAGCAAACACGTGACAAAGGCAGATTGGTAACAGCGAAGATCTGTAGCAGATCATCTGGTTCATCATCTTTACAGACAAATTCCACGATTAGCTTCAGGAACAAGGCAACACAACTTTCATAGCTGTCCATGGTAGCAGCAAGGTGTGTACCACTGAGGACAGAAATTGGTCAACAGATTGGAAAACTTTGCCTAAAATACATTCAGAAAGAGGAAAAACACTTTACAACTGGCAGATTATGTGTTTCTGGAAATCTGAATCTAGTCTTCCTGGAACCCACAGCAATGGCAAATATTTGAAACAGCTCAAGAGAAGTAATTTCCATGATGATTTATCAGCACTTATTGCAAGAAAGAAAATATAATCAAGACAAAAAAAACCCACCACAACAAAACAGCGTTGAGGTCACAAACTCAGAGGCTGCTGTTTTAAAAAGATATGGCTGATCCAGGTTTTTGAAGAGTCTTCAAACTATATATATGCTAGAAAAGATTAATGTAGACAAAATGCCATCTCCTCCCATACATTTTTTGAGGAGACAAATAATAAAGAGGTCAATTTTCTTCCAGTGACACCAACTGGATTTAACTCCATTTCCCACTACTCCTTGGGCCCAGCCAACAGCCAGTTTTTTACACAGCAAAGCATCCACCCATCCAAGCCATAAGGATCCAGGGGAATGCTGTGGAACAAAGTGCCAAATACTTTGCTAAAGTCCAGGTAAACAACATCCACAGCTTTTCCCTCAACCACTAAGAGATCACCTTGTTGTAAATCTTAAAACTTGCAGTATGTAGATGAACATAGACACAAAATAACTACTTACCTGTCTAAATAGTTCACAATATTGGCATTCTTATTTTCCCTCATGACCAGGATTTCATTAATAATTAATTCCTTTTTGGGCTGTTGTTGAAGATTCATTTGCTTTATGGCCACCTGAAATGACATAGAAAACCATGCACTTGAGCAGTCTATAGCACGAGTTCTGAATGAGCGTGCAGTGTCTGTGGATGTTGCAGCCAAGCTGTGCCAAACTGCCATGTTATTAGGCACAGGAGCTCAGTGCCTTGCATTACAAGAGTGTATTTCTCTGCTGCCCTGGGTGCTGGTTACAGGACACACGGCCATGTACATTTTGTCTTGTAAAATCTGTAAATATGCTCTTTAATTGTTCAGCCACAATTGTCTTATCAACACCCTCTGGACCTACATTCTTCTTAACTGATGGTAGTTTATCATCACTGTTATTACTCATGCACTGTTTGCAAGCAGGACAAGATTCTGTCATTATCAAAATACATAGACCCAACTTTAGCAATTTTACAATTTCTGATCATTATTGAGCACCTGCTGTTGTTCTTGACTCGAGTGCTGGACAGAAAGAAAATACCTATGTGCATTACATATTATAGGTTTAAACAAAATACTCCATTCTGTGGTATCTGATGGACAGACTCAGGGTTACAAGCTGGGCCTAATTAGGGCTTTTAGATCCTCTGTAGACTATCTATCTAAGAGAAGTTACAAAGTGCAGCACTGCAGGTGGATGAGAAACTCCCCTAAAGACCCTTCTCTGAGATGCTGAAGATAGCAAGATGATGGATTTTGCCAGCTGACACTACCTTGTTTTTCAAAGCAGCAGTGTTTGCAGTAAAGGTCTACTGGTGGCCTGAAAGCCCCATACCCAGTTCACACCCAAGAGGAAAGCTCTGAAGATCTGCAGAATTTGCTGGACTGTTGACACTTACCTCTTGTCCTGTGGCAATGTCGATTGCTGTATAAACAGTTCCTGATGCCCTAGAAACAAAACAGCAGCAATGAGGAGAGGTTTAGTCCCTCTGAGTGAAAGCAAGCCCAGGCTGCCTGTAGTGCTTCTAAACCAGCTTTGTATATCCACTCCCTCAGCCAGCAGTGCACTGTGCAGCACCCAACCAGCCCTGCTTTGCAGGGTATCCAAAACCTAACTCCAACGTGAAGAAAAAAGGCTGGTGCAAATACCAAACGTACATATATAAGTTCAACACCTAAGGGGGAAAAACTGGAAAATAATATATTTACCCCAGTTTTACTTTGTTGGGGTATTTTTTTTAATGTTTTCTTTTTTCTTTTTTTCCTTGTACATGTGTGCATGTGGATTTTTTTCCCAAAGAATGTAACATACAGTCTAGTTGTGCCTTCTGAGACATCTAGTTTTAATCTATCTCCAAAATTCAACCATGCAGTCACTCTGAGAGCCCTCAATATGTCAAGCCACATGAGGACAGAATCTAGACACTTTTCTCCAGCATGCAAGGAAACTCTTCTCCCCCTAAACTTTTCTCTCTGAGGTCACAGCTAGACCAGGCTAAGGTTTATATTGTTCCACACACAAATGGAGAACTACTCAAAACAGAAGATCCTTAGACAGCTTTTTTGTGTCTCAAGAGCCATCAGCAGCTGCTTCTGTCAGATGCACCAGATGGCTGAAGGACTCTTCATGGTGTCTCTGTTTTGCCTCTGTGCAGACATAGGTTGTGTTGTAAAGCTACCAGAAATAAATGACATGTTCAGCACAGACTGACAGGGCAGGGTCTTGTTTGCCACCTGCCTCTCCTTGAGAAGGGTTATTCCCTTGTAACTCTGAGAGAGGCTGGAAAGGCCAAAATCAGAGGAAACTCTCTGGATTTAAAAGCAACTGCAGACATGTAAAGCCTACTGAGACTTTCTTCTGAGCTAAATCACAAGTTTATGCTGCCATCATTTAAGAAGCCCTTGTCTGCATGGGCAGTGAGGCAAGGGAGAGCCAGGCAGGAATCCTAAGAAGCGGGAACACATACCCAGCAAGTGTCCCAATGACTGAAAAGGACAAAATCCATTTACTCATTTTTACATGATCCCCAAGCTTGTTTTTTTTGGTGGTGGTGGTTTATTTTCTTTAAGCCAGCAGGCTGAAATATTTCTGAGGTATTTTAATTCAGCAGGCACCAGAGACTGTAGTCTGTGTTGAGAATGGTGTTTTTTGCCATGCTATGAATTCTTTTAATATAAATGCAAATGCATTTTCCTGTGACTAATTGTCAAGATTAATCCAATTTGTTTTCATAAAAAGCCAACATCATTTATTCAGCCTTGCAAATGCTGCGCTCTACCTCCTCAGCAAAGTCCTGTCAGGGTTTATTTAAAAGCAGCTATTTAAATTAGGGTGGGTTTTGTATGCTCCAAGCCATCTGCGAGGAGTTTAGATAGAGGTGAGTAATTCAAGTAAAGCTGTGAATTAATTGCAAGAGCTCTGTGATTCTGTATTACCAACTTTTATTTCTAAGCAACTAGAATTCTCATCTGTATCTAACTTTTAAATGCTTCTGTTGTGCCTTGGGTTTAATGCAGTTAAGCAAGTACCAGGGGCCTACAGTTAGATCTGTGATGCACTACAGTACATGTTTAGCAAACCAACTCAAACCTTGGCTGTTCGTGGCTTCATGCCAATTTGTCTTTCTAGCGAGAGCTAGCACTGCCTGAGGAAGTGCAGCTATTTCATCAAGCACTAGTTAACTAAGTTATCTCCTGATGTCAGTAAACAGCTTCTGTCATACACTGACAGCAGCATGATTCTGGTGTTACACAAATGGCACTTGCCCTCCTGGGACTGCAACACAGCCAAGGAAACTCTGACTGAGCCAAGCAGGGAGTCTGTCTGTATTTAAAATGTAAGTCAGAGACCTAATTTTGATGTAATTTCCTTTGTTCTTGATTCCTCACAGGAAGTATTTCCAATCAATCCTATTTACATTAAGCAAAGTTGGGTTTCAAAAGGGAATAGAATCCTAGGCAGATGATGCATTTTCTCATCAAACACTTTGTGCATCAACACAGTTTATGACTGAATTTAGGGGTTTTTACTCCCTCAGTTAGAAATGAGAGCTTATTGTGTTATCTCTAATGTTGGCTTCTAAACTAGGTAGTTACTGTCCTGATCACTGGACACTAGAATTTCCAGATCCTGCTCCTTGCTGCTGACAAGACATTGTCAACATCAAGCTGTCTTTGATGATACCTTCTGATCACAACTATGAAATCTGACCAGTACTGAGAGACAGGAGAATCTAAAGCCAGAAATGTGTGGAGCTTGCCCAAGCTCATGCTTCACATTACACCAGCAAAAGCCCCTGCCCTTGTTTTTGTGTAAGTAACTGTGGTCACTTACCCTTGGCCAATTTTTTCAAATCGGGTGTATTTCTTCTTAGGATCTCCCACACTCACAATGCTCCCTGAAAGAAACAAAAGTAAAGATGCTCACTTCAAAATTGGAGCAGATCAGAAATGCAGCCCCAGTGTGTGGGGGTTGTGAGCTGTTTGTACTCAGGTAATAATGATAACAGAGGCAGCTCCATAGCACAGATGGCCTTCACAAAGACTGATTTTCTACATTCCCTTGGAGAGTTACCTTGACAGGAAACTAAGAACATGGAGAAACATTCACAGGAGACGGATACTTGAAAAGAACGAGCAGCAATGCAAGTGTTTGTCATCTGTAAACATTAATGAGAGCTCGAACAACAGAGCCTTTCTCAGGACTAATTACTCTGTGATCCAACAAGAGGTTTAACACTTCTGAAGATAAACGGCCCTTGGGTTCTGGAATCAATCTCTGTGAACAGATGCCATTTTCCCAACACAAAGAATACTGCAAAATATTTCTGGGAGAGGATCTTCTAAACCTTTCAGAAGTTTGCTAGAAGAACACATTTATTTTTTTGAAGAACAGCATCTCATGTTGCCAGCAATAATGCTTTTTTAAGAACTAGTAATCCTCATAATTAATTGCTAGGATAAGTTCCTGTTTGTGCCATTTTAAGAATCACACTGCTTGCCTTCAGCCTGACTTGGATCAGTAGCGAGCATTTGACTAGCACTCTCAGCACTGCACAGATGCTGATCTGCAGCATTGCTGGTGCAGCCATGAGAGCTGACAAGACCAGCAGCGCTCCTCGGCCACCAGGGTAACACAAGGTACTAGTAATTTCATGGGTACAGGTGATGCGACTGAGAAGCTGGACCAGAGGGGATGCTGCCGCCTGGCGGCAGCTCTGTACTGCAGCAGCAGGAAGGCAGGACCAGCCTGGGACAGTCCGGGGAAATCACCCATGGTGGAGCTCCCTCAGAGGTGTAGGACAATCCAAATGGAAAGGAAAGCAAGCAGTAATTAGGATACTGTGTTTTCGTCGAGTGAGAGCCAAAACCTGATAAATTCCAACAAATCTGAAGCAATAATTTTTAAAAAAACCCAAAACATTGTATTTTTCTGGTCTGGCAGTTTCCCAGAAGAAAATAACAAATGAAGCCTACAGATGATGCTGCAGTGCAAACAACTTCTAAAGGTTTAACTTGGAACATACATCACTGAAATACTTTAAGCAGATTAGTTCAGGAGGAAAGCTTTCCAGTGCTTTGCAGCATGTTTCTCTGACTGATCTGGCAATATTCCAGCATCACAAACAGGTACTTATTTGTTCACCTGTGCATCCAGAACAAAACACCTTTCCCCCTAGCCAGGCTGTTCCTCTGGGGCAGAACACTGTAGCATCCATATGGGCATCTGACTGGATGCCTAGCCAGGAACCCAGCCTGCCAACACAGAAGATGGGGCATCAGCACCATCTGGTTACACTCCCTGCTAAAAGAATATTGCTGGCCTTGGCAAGATGGCTAATGGGAGCTGCAGGAGAAGAGGTTACCTTTTACCCCATGCTACTTGCTCCCCTCACCCAGCACTCCAGGAATGCCAGCCAGTGCCTGCTTGCTGCTGGCTGAGGATGACAACAATCTCAAGCCCCATCCTCTTTAACATCTTTATTGATGATCTGGATGAGGGCATTGAGTCTATCATCAGTAAATTTGCTGATGACACCAAGCTGGGGGCAGGAGTTGATCTGCTGGAGGGTAGAGAGGCTTTGCAGAGAGACCTCGACAGGCTGGACAGATGGGCAGAGTCCAAGGGCATGAGATTTAACGCATCCAAGTGCCAGGTTCTGCACATTGGCCACAACAACCCCATGCAGTGCTACAGGCTGGGGTCAGAGTGGCTGGAGAGCAGCCAGGCAGAGAGGGACCTGGGGGTGCTGGTTGATGGTAGGCTGAACATGAGCCTGCAGTGTGCCCAGGCAGCCAAGAGGGCCAATGGCATCCTGGCCTGCATCAGGAACAGTGTGGCCAGCAGGAGCAGGGAGGTCATTCTGCCCCTGTACACTGCACTGGTTAGGCCACACCTCGAGTACTGTGTCCAGTTCTGGGCCCCTCAGTTTAGGAAGGATGTTGACTTGCTGGAACGAGTCCAGAGAAGGGCAACAAAGTTAGTGAGGGGCTTGGAACACAAGCCCTATGAGGAGAGACTGAGGGTGCTGGGGCTGCTTAGCCTGGAGAGGAGGAGACTCAGGGGTGACCTTATTGCTCTCTACAACTACCTGAAGGGGGGTTGTAAACAGGCAGAGGTTGGTCTCTTCTCCCAGGCAGCCAGCACCAGAACAAGAGGACACAGTCTCAGGCTGCGCCAGGGGAAGTTCAGGCTGGAGGTCAGGAGGAAGTTTTACACAGAGAGAGTGATTGCCCATTGGAATGGGCTGCCTGGGGAGATGGTGGAGTCGCCATCACTGGAGGTGTTCAGGAGGAGACTTGACAGGGTGCTTGGTTACATGGGTTAGTTGATTGGGTGGTGTTGGGTGATAGGTTGGACGTGATGATCTTGAAGGTCTCTTCCAACCTGGTTTATTCTATTCTATTCTATTCTATTCTATTCAAGTAGCCCGAAGTGGCCATGCCCTGCCTTGCGCACAGCCTGCAGGAGTTACAGTAACTGAGCTGTCTGCGGTCCAAGCCAAGGACGTCATGTTTTCAGGCTTAACTGCACATTAATTTCACCTCACTAAAACAAACAGCGTAAGATGAAGCTTTCATTCTGGGTCTCCACTGCAAAATAAGTCTTCAGTGAAAAGGAGTATGACTAGAGGACTCTGGGACTCCCTTCTAACTGTCTGGAAAGAGGGATGCGAGATGAGAAAGTCACACCCTCCCACTCACCCTGCTGAGCTCCACCATCCCCCAGGGCAGGGATCCCCATGAGACTCTGCAGTGCTAAACCAAACACTGCTGTAATTCTGCACTGGGCAGGACACAGGAACAGCTCTGTGCTGGCAGTGCTTTCAGCTAGGTAATGAACTGTGCATCTGTCAGTTCACGTTAGTAAAGTCTAAAGGGAAAAATAACAGAATAAATATTTTTTGAAAGAATCTTCCAAATTTGCTACTGATTTTACAGTTCAGAATTCTGGAGTTTTCTCTCAAAACCTGAGTAGCTGCTTCCACATGTTAGTTGTTTGTGGCTGGTCTCCTGTGCTTAAGCCAACAGACATCAAATATGACATCACTAAAATAAATGAAGTGACTGGTATGCTGCTCCAGTTCAGAGAAGCACTCCCTGCTCTGGACAAAAGATAAACATATCAGCTATTTTGACATCTTTTAGGACTTAATAAAGGAAAGTGCTTAATTAAGTGGATAAGAAAGCAGAACTGGGCCACTTCTGTTTCATAATTACAGTGGAATATATTCCTGATTTCATTACAGACAGAATTTTGTTTAATTCTATGTCAATATAACAGGCTTTACTCCCTAGTAAAACTTGAAATGAAAGTGGCTCTAAAGAAACTCAAGTTATTTCAAGCAGAAGAGAATTATGAAAGCAATTTGCAATAAAATAGGGAAGGGGCCACCATCCTAAAGGTAGGATAAAATCAGCTGTGGGGGAAGTAGGCAAGGTGGAGAAGCCATACAAGCTAAAACAAGACAAAAGAGAAAAAAAAACCAACAAAAAACAACTCCAGCACATGCTTAAATATACTTAGCCCAGCACCATAACAAAAAGACACCACACTTGTTTTCAGATAGCTTTATGAAAGCACAGAAAGATGTTCATTGTCCATATCACAATTTGCCCAAGGCAGACTTTCAGACCTTGCTCACTTGGTATCAAATTCTTAAAGAGAAAGCATGAAAGCATGCAACATTATAAAGCTATAAGCCACAATAACTCAGGGACTCAGTCCTGATCTTGCATACATAGAAGCTTGAATAAATGATACGCATACTTAGGCTCATGTGTGCAGGGTAACTGCAGATCTCATGGTGGAAGCCTGCCTCAAGCACTTAGCATCAGCTGAAGCAGCCAGAATTCCTCCCTTTATAAGCTAACATACCTGCAGGTAACTATCTGCTCTGGAATTTATGTCATTTTGTCCTCAGCTGATGTCATTGAACTTCGCCCTTGGATACTTCCTAATGGCACCAAGATTCAGTTCTCTGTAGTCCTACCAACCTGCTCAGGGTGCAGAGAACCCTGCAGAAGCAGCTCAGAACTCACAGCCAAGGAATGCTTCAGCAGTCAAAGCAGCCATCACTGGCAGGACAGGTACAACAGAAAAGTTGGGGTAAACCAAGAAAAAGCATTGATCACCACTGTGAGGAAGCCACCACCAGACTGCACCCTTTACAAACACTGCTCCCATTAGAGACAGAATGTTACTGGCTTAGGTATCAAACACATGGAAATGTTAGGACAACTCACTTTTTGTCGTAACCGTTAATGGTAAGTAGACTAAACTGAGCTATTTCTGCAAAATATTCAGGCTGCAGTGACTGGTGAGAAGTCAGGAGTACAAAGAGAATTTAGGAACCCAAATATTATGTTTGATTTGGCCACAGAGTTCACTATGTCACTCACAGAGCCTTCGGCTCAACCAGAAACAACCTCTGCTTTTGCCCTTGGTGTAGAAGGAAGCTCAGGCAAATCCATCCCAGTCACAGCTGCCCTCAGAGGCAGAAGGGATACCCAGAGTGCTCTTTACTGCCTCCAAGCACAATCAGTTTCTGCAGGGAGTTGTAGGTGCCTTCTGACACTCAACTGAGGGTGAACACTTTTCCTGAGACACACAGACCATGCACTGCTTGGTCAGACACCGCACACAATACGTACTCAGTTTCTCCAGGATCTCCTCATCTGTCATCTTGGATTTCTTTCGCTGCCGGTCTGTGTTTCTGTACAAAGTGTTTGTGTTTGAGTTTTCAGGCTGAGGAGTGGTGGCTTCTTTAGCTGGTGCTGGTGCAGCAGCAGGTTCGATTACAGAGCGGGTGTAGATCTGTGACAAGAAATTGACTTGGGTAAGAAAGGTGGCTTGTAGAGATGCCCCAGAAAGGTCAAAGCAAATTTTCCTGGTGTCAGTGGCTTAGTTGAAGCATTATGTCATGGTAGCACTCCAGCTCTCAAAGTCTTCATGCAAGTGCTGTCTGATCAGAAACATGCTACTATGATTTACACCAGCTACAGTGCTGACCAAACCTGGGACTTACTGATTTTGTGTGTTCGGGCCGTGGTGCGATAACAGGTGGAGGCTCATTGTCATCTTCCTCATCTTCTTCATCTTCATCCTCTTCTTCAGAAACAGAGGGAGCTAGTGGGGGTTCTGATGCTGTTTTTGTGCTCTGTGGACAGACAGAAGCACAATGATCATCATTCTGGCACTTGGAAGGTTTGGTAATTACACACAACTCCAGCCTGCTTAAACATCAGAACCCCCCCGGCCATGCCTGCAGTCCTACAGGCCCCTTTCCTAAGTTACACTCAGCGCAGTGCAACGGGAAGGGAGCTCCGTGTAGTTTTGTTAATTCATCTTGGTGGCTTTCATCTCTGCTTGAAGCAGCTAAATCATTCCTGTGCTCAGAGTCTCATTTCACAAAACGTAGGTCACAAAACAGATCACTGGAAGTCACTTCCAGTTGCTGGTTAACTGCTTCGGCATTGTGTCTACAGAAACGGTAACAATTCCTTAAGCTAAAGGTGCCTACTGGCTAGCACAAAACCTCCTCGGCTGTCTGGATGGGAATTTGGCTGTGGAGATAAAGGCTGGTTGTTTCTTTACTCTTTTACCTGTGGGGTAATCATATTGCCTGTTTCTACAGCACTGAAGTGGTGAAGGAGACTACTGGTTTTGCCAAAGCAGGGAATGACAGGTCAGATATTTTAAATAGCTGTTTAAGGGCCAACCCTGTCAAGCAAGGGGTGTCCTAATGGGAAGGTCAGTGTTACATTGTCACAGACTAGACCAGCATGTAGCTTTCTATTCATTGTTAGCATTTTGCTTACATGGGGATAGAAGATGAGGAAGAGGAAAATAGAGAGGAGAATAATTACACTTCTGTTAGGTCACATTCTTAGAATTAGTTTTATCCCTGTGCTCCATGCTTGGCCTAAGAGCACTGAACTGTGAAGCTCAAACATACACAATGTCCTGTTACTTAATGCCAGACTCACATTAAAGAATGAACTTAAATGAAAACAATTCCAATGTCTGCCCAGTCCTGTCAGCTCTTTTCCCTCTACTACAGCCTTCAACTAGCAATCCTCTGTGTTGGTAACTTTTGAATGCTGACATCTTGACTGCCCCACCACTGTCTATGTCTGCTAAAGGAAAATACCACAGCATCCGCTAGTGTCTCCATACCCACTGGAAAAGCTGCAGGGAGGGCTTACTGTGCCCTGGTGAATGCCAGGCATCCTTATAAAAGTGTGTTTGATTAAAGATAATGAAAGTGGCATGGATGAAAATCTGAAGTGTGAATATTCAAGTATGATTTTCCTTTCATTATACACACTCTCTGATGCATAATCACAAACTTAAAATTAAGTAACTTTACACTTGGAAATAAAGGCCAAATCCCCATTCAGCCGTTTGCTACTCAATGCACTAATATTAACACTAATATATATGGTCAGTATTAATGTGAACATCCTGGCTACACCTCTGGGATTGCTATAGCAAACCAGCATTGATTAGAGGGGATGATTAACTGAAACTTTCTTTCAATGGTTCCAGTGAGTTACATATCAGTTATAACCCTATTTATATTCAGCTGCATATCCATCTGTACTAAGGATAAATCATAAAATTCAATACAAGTGGATTCTCAGTTGTTAAAAATAAATTAAAATGGGCTAATTAGACAGAACTACATATTGTTGCCGTTATATATTCCACCTGGGCAGAAAACAGCAAACACTCTTCTGTCTGCAAAACCACACTTTCATCTGTTTAAAATTCCTAAACAGAAATGTCAGCAAAAAGGCAGTGATCCCTTTCTGCTGATGCACAGACACTAAAATATGTGTTCTTGCAGCCTTCGAGACTGGCAGTCAAAGCTCATAGCTTGCTCCACAGTTCTTAAACACTATGAAAAGAAAAGGCTATTTTCACACTCACCGAAGGATGGGCTTCTATGTATCCATGGGCACTTTTATCTGCAAAGTGGAAGGAAGAATTAACCAGTTAATTAACCAATTAACTGCTTGGGGTGGGGAATCCCACAGAACAAGTAACTCCAAATAGATGGCATCTTTTTTTTCCACAACATCCCTCCGGTAGCAACCATTATTTTACAGAGCAAGCAGCGTAACGGGGCAATACTATACCAGGGGATTCTTTTTCTGCAATTCCTTGTATCTACTTTTTGCCCTGTTTTTGCAAGTAAATCCAGTCCAATCAAATGCAAATTGTTCTTTAACAGCCCGTGCTTCTATCTGCCTGAGCTAATAAAGCAGCTTTTTTTTCTTTTGTTTGTTTTGATTTCCTTTTTTTAAGTAACTTACATGCATTGATTCTCTTTAGCTGCTGAAAATATATCCCCAAGAAAGCTTCCCCAAAATCCCCATTAGCCATGGCAGCTCTTTTCTGACATAGCACAGTAACAGCTTCTGAGGTCAGGAGAATACACCATATCCAAGATGGACCTGCTTGGGGCCAAGGCTAAGCCAATCAACAATGGTGGAAGCACTTCTGCAATAACATATTTAAGGAGATAAACAAAACTTTCTGGACAAGGTCTTGGAGAAGAACACCAAGTTCTGTGAGAGGAACACCAAGGTCAGTTCAGAAGGAGGCAGGGAGGCATGCTGGAGCAGAGATTCCCCTGCAGCCCATGGGGAAGACCATGGTGAAGTAAACTGTTCCTGCACAACCCATGGAGGTCCATGAAGAAGTTAACATCCAGCTGCAGCCCATAAAGGACCCCATGTGAGAGCAGATGGGCTGCCTGAAGGAGGCCACGATTCCAAGGCATGCCAGTGCTGGAGCAGTCCATTGGTGGGAGGACTACACTCCACAGAAAGGACCCACTCTGGAGCAGTTTGTGACGTGCTGCAGCCTCATGAGATGAATTTGTGTTGTAGAAGTTCATGAAGTACTGCCTCCTGTGGGAAGGACCCCACTCTGGAGCAGGGGAAGAGTGTGGGAACTCCTCCTGCTGGGGAGGATGGAGTGGCAGGAACAACATGTGATGAACTGATCCCTGTGTTCCTCATCCTCCTGCACGGCTCAGAAGAAGAAAGCATAGAAAATCTGGAGAAGAGCTGAGCCCAGGAAGAAGGGAGAGGTGGGGATAGGCGTTAGTCAGATCTTTATTTTAAATTCAATGGATATTTTTCTCCCAAGTCTGGTTTTTGTCAATGACTCTGATTGCTGAGTGAGCCCTTCTCATCTTTGTCTTGACTCCTGAGCCTTTTATTGTATTTTTCTCCTCCCCACATCACTGAGCTGAGGGGAGTAAGAACGAGCAAGCAGCTACGTGGTGGTTAGCTGCCACTGGGTGGGCTTAAATACCACAACACTGTTCCATCTAGTATCTTACTTTGTTCTACAAAGAAATGATACAGAAAAGTCACCATTTCACTGACATTTAGGAGATAAAAGGAGAAATCTTATTCATTTCAGGAGTATTCCACAAACTGGAATTTTTTGAGGCTGTTTCTTGACAACTTTAACGTTGAACGTCGCTCTGGCTCATTTTGGGGCCTGGCACTCCCTTTTTCACAGTGAGATGTCAACTTACCTCCTGATGTAAAGCTCATATATTTCTGGTTGTTAACTGTTTCTTTGGAATCATAAAATTTGAGAACATCTAGAACAGCTTGTGGGTTCTTCTTCTGCTCTAGTTTTGTTATGTTGGAGGTCTGTAGTAGCCTGGCCCATTGCTCTGGAATGCCCTGTAGATGCCAAGTGTAAAGAATGCAGGTTTAGAATATTTAACAGCCACAGCCTGACAGATCTTTACCATGATCCCATGCTGCCTGTAAGATTACTTTCAGAAATTTTGATTGACACTTTACAATTAAAAGTAGTCACTTATACATTAGATGCAATCTTTCTCTTCTCTATAAAAATATAGAGCTAAAACCAGGATCCATCTTTAGAAAGAAAAGAAAGTTATGACTGTGACAGGGAAAAAAGTGCATGAAACTCATCTTTAAATCAGCTCTGCTCTTCCATGGAATAATGGTTTAAAGCTTAGCTTGTTTTCCTGGTGATTCAGTGCAGACATAACAAGACTATTCTAGATTTGTGGACAACACAGTGCATTTTAGGATCCTTACACTGGATTTTTAATGCTTCATAACTCAAACACATTATACTGAAATGATTTCTGCTGTCTGATTAAAAGGCAAACCCCACCCTGATACAATTAATTTTCAGCGTTCCAGGGAACACTGCAGGGTTAAGAATGTGGACTTAAATTCTCAAAATCTTAACATTGAATTGTACCACTGCTGCTAAGGACTTCTCTTTCCTTGAGCTCTTGTAGCTCTGTAGGTTGTAAATATACAGAAACCTGGGAATCATAATACATGCCAAGAGTGACAAAGCCTTGCAGGAATTCTTGGACATCTTACAAGAGAAGGTAGCATTTGTATATTGAACCAATTGTTGAAGGCCACAGCTCTGCCTTGAAATTATATTGATGAAAAATTGCTTTAAATATCCAGTATAATTTCCTAAATTTGAAAGCCTGTAGTTTTCCCCATTTACTGAACAGCCAACACCTACCAGCAAATTGTAGGGCTTACTGGATGAGAAACTACGTCTGAAGCACATTTAAACTTAGCCTTGGTGCCACCCCAATCTAGATAAACACTTTAACACAGCTTCTTCCTAAGAAGTTCTCCACAAAACAATGTGTGACATGGGCCTCCAAAGTTTAGACTAATGGGAAAAAAGTGGGATAAGCCAAGCAACAAATCTACTGCACACACATCAACCTGCTGCTGCAGTGCTATGACATCTCAAAGAGGCATTTGGATGCAAGATTCTTTTGGGCCTGTGACGCACCTCTGGGAGCTTCCCTGTGCACATCTGTGAGCCATAGAGATCTGGCTGTAATGGATGTAAATAAAGAAAGAAAAGAAAGTTAAAACAGAATGTGGGACAACTTAGAAGGTGGTGGGAGGAAACCAATGGGCCAAAATGGGAATGTCCCATTTAAAATGGGAGTTACGTGGTAGATATCAAATAGATTAGGTGGTGGACAGGCTACAGGAAGGCAGGCTTAGGAAAACAGAAAAATCACAAGTGTTCCAAAGTTTGGAAGCATCATTCCCCCTCCTCTTTCTTTTAAATAATTTTCTCTCTCCCTCATAAAAATACATTACTGAGGATTAACAGCAAGTGACTGGACAAGCTACCTGTAATGTCTCTCTTTAGTTGAAAAATCCCAAACTAATAGAGTAAGATATGGGCTTTTGTTGGTTTTCCCGTTTTGAAAGCCAGGTGAGCAGTTTTGAATGGCTCTACACAAGTTTTTTCTAATAGTTCTCCAGTCTCAAGATCAAAATTGGCTAGTGCAAGAGTCAGGAAATTCTAGTAGAGAACGCAGCTGGGTAAACTCCTCCATACTGGGAGGCTGTGTATTATCATAACACAATCCATGTCAGACTGAAAATCAGGACAACACTGAAGAATTAATGGACTAGTAATTATTACATTAATAATGCACAACATCTTTGGATTTATAGCCACAACTTTCTCCCAGTTGCTTGAAATAGTCTTGAAACATTTAAAGTTTGGTGGGCAACCACATTTTATTCTACACTGGGGATGAGGAAACTGTTTCAGAAATGCATGCCTTACAAAACACACTCCCCAAAGCCCTGCAAACCACACTTCCTCCTACACTCAGAAAATGCAACTTTCTTCAAAATAAAACAACATAAATCTCTAGCATCATGCTCCAGCCCAAGAGTTTCCAACCAATTTTCTTTTGGGCTTCAAAAGCCCTACTTCTTAGCAAAAGTGGTTGCTCCAAGCACAGTGAAATGGAGATGAGCAACAACACAGCTCGGTGCTTGAGCCTGAAAGCTGGAACTCGGAAGCCCATGCAACTTTGATTTGAGATGCAACTATCAGCAGTCAGGTAAGGAATGCAGCTGGGGGTGACTGTTAGGGGTCAGAAAATGGCCCAATGCATTGCACATAACCAGTAGAGCAGACACTATTGGCATGACAACTGTAATAATTCCAAACAAAAACCCCAACCCATGTATTTGGATGTCTACTGGACATTCCCATGGCACTTCCAAACTTTTGAAAGAGACATGACAGCATGATCACTAGACAGTGGGAGTATTTTCACATGATATGGCTGGTGGTAGTCCCCTCAGCAGGGCATACTTACCACAGGACTTCCCAGCTGATACACGAGTTATATCCAGGTTGGGACAAATCAAAGGTGCCTAATCTACTGTGTAACATAATGCTTGCATCTGAGAGTAGCTGGAAGTTGATAGTTCTTCATGGTGCAAAAATCACTTTGCTCTGCCTGACATTTTACTCAACTAAAGACTGAAGTATTAAATCCTATGCTAGCAAGTGGCATGGGGGAAATCACCTGTCCCTTTAATTTGGCTTGAATTGGTTAGAGCCTTCCCAAACTGCAGTGCTACACCTCCATGCCTTGGGAACAAGTTGCTGCACCTCCTGCCTTGGGAACAAGTATTATTGTAGAAGTATTATGTAAATGTGAACAGCAGCCATCTAATGTCCACTACTTTGAAAAGAAAAAGGATATTTAAAAAATAAACTGTACTACAACAATAAACCTGGATGTATTTAGTCATGTGCAATCATTTTGTTCTGCAAGGCCAGGAGCTGTGCTGGTGGCATCTGACCCCCCCAAAACCCACCCAATAATAAAAAATTTCTGATGCTAGAGACTGTTTTGACACATCAGATGATAAAAATAACATCCAAACTCATCCAAATTGTGATCTCTTAAGTACTGACAGAAAGTGCTTGTGCACAGAACTGAACTGTGTTAACTTCTACCTCCCTCCTTTATGTTCCAACTGGCAGGGACATGAAACTAACCAGGATCCTCACCAGCAGTCAGTCTACAAGTGAACATGAATGTGACCCACTGCGTTTGCACAGAACCAGAAGGAAAAAGTCTGAAGCATGGGGCAGAAATAAAGGCAGAAGGCTGAAAGGAAGAAGCAATATAGAATACAAACCGCTGTACATTCAGAGGGAAAAGCAGTGAAATAAAGGGCAGGGAAACACAGGGAAAAAACCCCACCCAAACAAACAACAACAAAAAGCAGCCTGCTGAAAGTAACAGAATATATAACATGACACCAGAATGGCACTGGAGATTAACCTGAACAATAAAGTGGCTACAGAGAGGAAAAGAGGAAAACCAGGATAGATAGCACCATTTTAAAAGTTTTATGCTAACCTTCTCATAAAAAATGACCACATTTAGGCTTTTAAAATGACCATTTAATCAAAGCCACAGAATAAAAGTTGAAGTAAGATTTTGTAAGTGACATTTATTTTAAAAAGCTCATTAACTAGTCCACATATTTTAAATGTAGCTGTATTTCCTAATTACTAAGGATAATTAATTTTCACTACTCCTCTGAAGGCATGCTGTCATTAAATGTGTCTTTGTTTTCTTCTGTCACTGGCACTACTGCTACTGGCAGTGGCATACAGAAAGGATCCAGTTTTCTGCAGTGTTTTTGAGAAACTAAACTAGCAAAGTAAAAAATTATGAAGAAGCATCATTCTGGGTTCAAGTTCTGAACATCAAGCATCCTTTGTGCAGGCAAATGATTTGTCCCATCCTGTTTGGTGTATGCAGCCAGTCAGCACCAGCACATTTTATAATTTGACACATGGTGATAACACAGTCTGACCACTCAGCTCATAGGGTACTAGGGATAGTACATTGAGTTGCTGATGTTTCCTCTCACCTCCATGGCTCGACCAAATGTTAGCTTACTGCCATCTTAGCTTTAAGGATTAATGGTTTCAGCACATAACTAGTAGTCTGAGAGAAAATGCCTTGAAGCCCCCTGCACATCTTCAGAAGCTTCTCTCAGACTCATTTTCCCCAACGCTTCATACACTTTGTTGGAATGGAAGTACAAAAGGCTGACTGCTGTTTTATTAATACACAGAGGCTAGAAATGTGTTTGATCACTTCTTCTGTAAACATATTTTGAAGGATATTAAATTAAAATGAATCAATTTCCACACTACTGCTGCTTTCTGGGCATTTTCTAAGGGCCGTCTGCAGAGCAGCTGGACTTCACACCTTGGGGTTGATCATGTACAGCAAGACATACACTGTGCCCATGTGTGTGGGGGGGTTTATGGTTTGCCAAAGACATGGAATAACCAGCTCCTGTAGCAGCTTGTGGGACTGATAAAAGCATACACCTACGTTCTCCCTAGTTTTCCTTTTGCACAGACACTCTGTTGACAATCCTTGGAGAAACAAAAAAGCAGCTTGAATCAGAACTAAAACACTCCAAATCCTAAGCCCAACAAATAAGTCTCTTTCTTCACAGCCTGGGTGCCGTCATCTGACATTTCTGGTAACAGGAGGTTATTTTACCATCAATAAACTAGCAGCTCTGGTAAGCACACAATACAAGGCCTACTTACTGTGAATTCTCCAGTGACAGCATCAAATCCCACATGAATGGTATGTTCAAAGTCTGAAGGAAGAGAGATCTCTGGACGTTCTTTCTCCTTCTTCTTGTTGGCTAGAGGCAAAAGGTTAAAATGCATTTATTTTCTGCACAGCTTTTCATTCAAAAATTTTCAATCAGGTGTACTCAAAATAGTTTCCAAGTTTAGAAGTGGAAAACAAATCAATCAACATCCATCTTACTTGACAAAGAGATCCAAGCTAACACAACACCAGCCTAACTGTTAACCCCCATTTGGGAAGGTCTAAAAGGCGGTGTTTCATTTTGGTTTCCTCCTGGTCAGTTTCACAGCTGCCAAAGTAAGCTTTTTGTGAAGTAGCCTTCTTAGGCTACCTCTACCCAGTATGATTTCTGTTACCAGTTCTTTTCTTCATCAAGTTTTTATATCTAGCAACTAACTGATGTTAGACATTGCTCTGTGGGCTCCTGCAGAAGTTGAAGCATCCAGGACATGCGTGTCCATGCCTGTTTGTATGTGCCTTGTCTCCAACATACTCAGAGCCTGTTGTCAAACTCAAATAAATCTGAGAAGACATTTTTAGATAACCAGGTTCATAAAAGGTGTGTGGAAACAGGCAGCTCAGGAGAAGATGAAGGACCTGTTCCTGCTTCTTCTCTGAGTGAAAGGCTAAAGCAGTGTCTCTATATTAAACCCCACAGAATCTGCACAGCAACAAGATCCCCAAATGCCATTGGAAAAGCTTCACTTGAGCTCTCAGTTAACTAAGACATACAATCCTAAACCCAGGTTTTATTAGTCTCCAGGAATTCTTTGTGCATCTTAGTGAAGGAAACAGACTTGAGAGCCAGTCAGACTGTTTCTTATCTCCCTCCTATTTTAACACCTTTTGAAAGTAACATCCCTTGTGGTCATCCATCTCCTGTACCTTTTACTATTGACAAATCCCACTTCAGCCCACTTTTATTGACCCTGATAAAGAATGAGTGCAATAAAGGTTGAGAGAAACTGTTTTCACTCGGATGCCTCAAGAATCCATGTTCAACAGAGATTTCTCTGAAAAATGGTGACAATAATGCCATTTCTGGATGACTGCCAAACACCCAGATAAACACAGCACAAACCCACGTTCAAGCATCTATCCTGCTGGCAGGTACCTCAAATACTTGGCTTCTCTGGAGCACCAGTGTGCTCCAAGACTAACTACCACATATCTGAATAGTACAGAGCTATCTGTAGGAGCTTCTCTAGTGCCAACGGTCTATCTGTAACAGTCAAGAGGGAAACTGCTATTATACCAACATATTTATCATTTCAGTGGAAAAATGACATGCCAGTGGCTGGGACAGAACAAATATTACAGTGCCCACTTGCAGTACATAAGAGTCATTAACATAACCTCAGGAAATACGAGGGGCATAAAGCTCTCATGAAGAATACAAAAAAGTAACATCATCTCACATCTTTAAAGAAGGACTCTGCACCCTGAGATCCCACCTCTCCTCTGCTGCCCATCTTAACAGTTTAATGCTTGACTGGTTTACCTACCATCACAGTGGTCCCGAGTTGGCTTGCTCTGTAGATCTGATGTGATATGACTTCATGCTAACCATTTTGAGAAACCCGGAGACATGCAAGAGGTTTATACTGTGCCTATCACAGTGGGACTTGGTATCAGGACCCCTAAAAGCCAGTGTATCACCATTTATTAATGATAAAATGAAAGTGAATACACATGCCATAGTTACATATCTGCAGGAAAGGAGCAGTTTTCCAGTTCCTCTCTTTGCCTTCCGTATTCCCAGGGACAGCCATGCTATGCACATCAGAAATACGATGGATGAAGGCAATTTTGTGTGTGTCTTATTTCAAAGTCAAGTGTCCCCTTCTACCAATATCATTCAGGATGGAGTTTTATGAAATCAGCCTTCTAACATAAAGCCCTGGTATGCACAGGGACTTGAAATGAACATTTTCCTTCAGTGTTTTAGTACTTCTGCCAGCTTCCTAAGTTTACCTAAGGGTCTGTCTCATACAAAGGCTGAACTCCCTATGCATCAGCACCCTCCCAGGCTGGGTCTGTCTTTGCTCACAGGCAGTAGCTCCACAAGGCCTCTCTTTGCATATCTTCTCTCACTGTACGTTATAGTCTCCTTCAGCTGGAAGATGCTCTGCTCTTTATAATTACACTTTGGATCTCTGTAACAATTTCTTTGCCTTGTTGCATTTATCCTCATTAAGTAACTGCCACTTGTTGTCTGTACAGCATACCCCTACACAATATTAATTATGATTAATTATTAATTATTGATGATTCATTCTTTTCACTTAGCATTCAGTAAAGAAGGCAGCAATATATCAAATACAAATGCAAAGGCTTCTCCCCCTTCTTTTATCTCCACGATTATGTTTAACTTTCAGGATAGATGTTGCCAGTTGTCATCTCTCCTCAGCACATGTAACTTGTTATTGTCAATAACAAAACCGGCTTCTCTTACCTCATAACTTGATAGCAAATGCATTGAAAATTAGATTTAAAGGATCAGCAAATTCAGTTCAAAGCTATAGTCAAATCTAGAAGTGTAATAAGGCATTACAGAAAACATTCCATCAGAAGCAGCACTTGTCCATGCTAGGCCTCTCCTGCCCAGGGACAAGTGTTCCAGCTCATGCCCCAAGATTTGGCTCACTTGCTTCAGAGACCTCTGTCTAGCAGACTATGGATACAACACCTATGATCCAAATGCTGAGAAACTATAAATTCAATACAGAATTAAACATCTCCTTGACACACCCTCACCCCTCCCCAGTCTAAAACCTTTGACATTTCTGCATGTGCCTTGCAATTAAAATCACTTATCTTTTAAGTGAGTTGGAAAAATGATGGGAAAAAGCATGACTGCTTGGAAGCAACAACTGACTAGGTTTGAGGGGTTTATACTGGACATTCCTGTTTGATTTTCTTATGACTCCCCCTGACAATGCTGCTTCTGCTGCACAGCAGCTAGCCATGAGGGCCACCCACACCAACTGTTACAGAATAAAAGAGAACAAGGGAAGAATTTTCTGTCTTTCAGTCTGCGTCACCACCACCGTTATTATGTTTAAAAAGTAGTAGTTTGGCAGCAGAATGTGACTCAGCTGAGTGGCAGCTTTTCCCCAGAGAGGAAGGAAGGATTTACCTCATGCTTATGCCCTTATGTTTGCTCACCAACTCTTCATCTCATTCTCTTCTTTCCTTCTTCCCATCTCCCTTCCACTATCACTTATGCTGTCCTCCTATCCTCTTTCATTTGCTCCTCCTGTCCTACTCTATCAGCCTTGTCCTTTTTTCTCCCCTCCATTAATCTTAACTCTGCCCTGGCTTTTCTCCCTCCCTCTTCTTTTTTTGTATCATCATCATCATCATCATCATCATCACACCTCTGAGGATGGTGATTTCACAGCCTCAGCATGGACTCATTGTGCCACACAGGTTTCCCACATGATGCTGAAGATGTATTTCAGTTGTCTGCTTTGGCTTCCTGGCCCCATGAAAAGCGATACCTTACCACAGAGCTTTACTTTGAGACTGACAGAGTACTGGAGCAGGCTGCCCTGAGAGATTGTGGAGTCTCCTTCTCTTAAGACTTTCAAAACCCACCAGGACAGGATCCTGCACAACCTGCTCTAGGTGGCATTGCTTTAGCAGAGAAGTTGGACTAGATGATTTCCAGAGATCCTTTCCAACTCCCACCATGCTGGAATTCTGTGTGAGTCTGTGAAAGTACAGGCAGAAACACCTGCCATAGTACTTTCCTCACATCCTGTTTACCAGTACCAGTGGTGGACTATTAATAAAAAGTTGTGATGTGCAAAGCACTGCACTAGATGAGAGCTGCCACATCAATCACCTTCTGTTTTATAAGCAGGATTCTCAAAAATGTGTCTGTGAAGCATGCACAGGCTAGATGATGCCCTGACCCACAAACTAACCTTGAGATCAAACCACCTCTAGGGGCATGGCCAGCGAAACAAAGCTTCCTCCATTTATTTTATCACCCAACAAAATTAAGCTATAAACATTACCTTACTTTCCCTCACAGTCACATTTAATATCATGACACTTGGATGCTTCCTAAGACTGCTATGACTGGGAGTGAATTACATTTTTAATGTCACTGATCTTTTCCAGGAGACATCTCCCCATTTTTGCATCTATTTCACGCAGCACCTTCCACTTAAGAAACATTCTCTCCAAAAGGGATAATACCATCCTGATGGTAGGCAGGGGAAGAAGTGACCTATGTCCCTCCAGGAATTAAATGAGCCAGGAGAGATGTTAATTTTGGCCTTTAAAAAGAATCAATTGAAAATTAACCTTGTGGCCAAAGGGGACATTTTGGGAAGCACTCTGCAGAGTGAACCTGAAGAATGCCTCAGAAATGGGCCACAGCCTTTACGTGAGAGGAGTCATCAGGACCGCCCCTGACTAAGGGGAGGAATGGGGCTGAAACTGCCTTCCACTGTCTGTGAGGAGTTTTAACTGCCAGATTACCTCCAACTGCTCCACATGACCTGTGGAAAAGATTCAGGAACAAGGCTGTTGAGGTGAGCTGGAGTTCTGAGCAAATGACCTCAGTTCCATAGGTCTGAGTTGCCCTTGAGAGCAGCTGCACACGGTGTGTGAGGATGCTATGGAAGTCTGTTGAACATCTTACTAAGAAATAACACACACTGCTCTCCCTTTACCACCAAGCCTGTCACCTTCTGGAAGAAGGCTGTCAGCATGGTTCAGCATGAATTCCCTTTTGTAAATCCCCACTGACTAGTCCTGATCACATTCTTATCCTTCATTTGTGTGGAAATGGTTTCCAGAAGGATTTACTCCACTAGCTTCCCAGGAATCAAGAAGAGGCTGACTGGCCTGTAGTTCCCCAGATCCTTTACAAAAAAACCCAACCAAACCACGTGCCCTTACCTCAATCCTGTAAATACACTACCTGAAAACACCCCCCTTTCTGCAAATGTATTTCAAAGAATGCATCTGAAAAGCTGTTTCTTGTGTTGTTTAAAAGACTCTTGCTGTAACCACACCTCTCAGGTTTTAAATTAAGCCCTTCTGCATCCACTCTCCCTGCAAAAGCAACAAGAGCCTTGATCCTGCTCCTGGAAGGTAAGTGCATTCACAAAAACACCCAAAACTAAACACTGAAGTGTCATGGTAGGGGTCAGTTCTTCTCACTTCTGCAAAAAAATACACAACCTCATCTCTGGTTTTAGTGCAAGTGCAAAGCAAAATCCAAAAGGAAAGGATTTCCCAGCTTAAACAAAAGGTTATTTTTACAAAGTAAGTTGCACAATGTGTGCATGTTTTACTGGCTTTTCAAAGAAAAGACTGTCACTGACTAAACACCTCCTCCTCTTTTGAAACATCTTCCTAGAGCAATTGGAATAGAAGGCTTTGGAAGGACTTTACCATGTTCTTCAGTTGAAACAGGAAGAAAACAGCAGTGGAAATTAAACACACCAAGCCCAAACCCACACGGTGCAAAGAGAGAGGTGGCCACCCATTTGCCCTGCTGATACTTTACTTTTGTCCCCTCCTCCTGGGAAGATGGAGCGAAGCCTGGCCTTCTTGTTCTTCTCCTCAGGGGCCATGGGGAGCGGTTTGGAGCTGTGGTTCAGTGCTGAAGAATCGCGATTGTTGCTGTTCATTCTCAACGGTGGGGCTGGAGGTTTCTCTTCAATATCCAGACTATCGGACATCTTCAGCAGCCCTCACAGCCTCCTGCAAAAGCAGAACAGAAAGCAGGTCTGTCAAATCAGGATGCAAGGCTGGTGTTCTGGGGAAGAAAGAGGGCAGGGAAAGCCTTCTGGTGGAATAAGGAAGCCACTCTATCAGAAGTTTGCTATAAAGAAGTGCAATGGCCAATTCTGAAATGTCACTGTATTACTAATAAAACACAGCTGGGGTTCATCAAGACTTTTTACATTTTTATTTACAACCTTTTTTCTGTAGTTGTTTACAGTCTGAATGTTCATCTAAAAACACACTTCCAAAGCAAACCTGAAATGATTTACTGAAACTACCTGGAATTGCTGGGAACCATTTTTATCATGTAAGAAACAAGGTGCACACTGGGGGCACATGGACAGCATTAAGATCTCTGTTCCCTCCCTACTCTGTTTGGAGAGAAGGTGAGCTTAAAAAGGAGCAATCTTCCCAAAGGAAATTTATTCAGAAGAACCAATTAAAACATCTTTTTCATGTAAAATAAGCATTAAATTTGCGTAAAAATCCATCAAAACTTAAGCAGGGAAATGATCATACCCTGACAACAATTCACATCATCTGCCCTGCTACCACAGGGTTGTTTGTGGTGCAGCTTTGAACAACAGCCCCATGAAGCCCCAATTATGGTACCTCAGCAGGGATATACTATCACCTCTCTGTTTTGTACCAGCCCCTGAGTCTACAAAGTTAAGTCCTGAATATTGGGATACATAAGAGATCCCAGAGGCTCACCCCAGAGTCACAGCTGAACATCCTGGCAACAGCTGGTCCCAGCCCTCTCCCCAGTATGTACACCATGAAGTGTGGAACCTGGAGACCTTGATTCACTAACATGCACTTAAAGATGTCACTGACCCCACTTGCTCACCACTGTTAGGGGAACAGTTTGTATGAGTACCCTTCCCAGCTGACTCGTCAGCTGTTTTGTGTTAAATTAGTGATCTGAACTACCTTGGCATATTTTGTCTGCAGCACATAATAGAGAGCTCAAACAATGGCTCCCCCGGCAGATCCATATAGCGTCTACAAGTGAAAGAGGATGTCTGCTTGTAGGCCTAAGCCCTATATGAACTGTTAGACCTTCCCTACACCATAGACTTGCTCACCTCCACAGGTATATAGGTAATACTGAATCACAGGAAGCCTCTGACCAGGTGCTGTTCCCTATAGCCTTGCCCTCAGGCCTAGATGCGTGGAAAAGATCATTGCTCTTAACTGATGAAGTTGTGTATTGGGGGTGGTTATCGGACTGAAAGATCACAGAATCTTAGAACAGTTTGGATTGGAAGGGACCTTACTGATCACCTAGTCCCAAGCCCCTCTGTCATGAGCAGAGACATCTCCCACTACTTCAGGTTGCTCAAGCAACCAGCCTTGGACACTTCTAGGGAAAGGGAATCCACAACTTCTCTGGGCAATCTGTTCCAGTGCCTCGCGAGCCTCAAATGGAAGAACGTCCTCCTAATGTCTAATCTAATCTACCCTCTTGAGATGTTTTTGTCATGTGGAACACACCGCCCGGGAAAGCACAGTGACCCTCCACAGCGAAGCGTGGTCCCTGCCATGTGCCCAGTGCCCACAAGAGGGCTCTGCTGACACAGCCCAGCCGGTCAGGCTGGACGCTACGGTGAGACCTGCGCTGGCGATGGAGGAACAGGGCTCGCCCTCCGACGGAAGCACATCTTTACTTCACCAAGGAATAGGTGTAATTGTACCCAGGCGAGGGCTTGTGCTGCTGGGATTTTGAAGCACAGAGCCTCCCCTTTACCTAAAGAACTACATGCTTTGCTAGATTTAGGTCAAACTATTAACATCACTAATCCTTGTGATTTCTGTCCTAAAATGCAGGTTTTCCAGGAGCCAGTGATGAAAACCATCGTGAGGTAAGAGGGAGATCTCCATGTACTGTGCGTGTTATTCCAGTGAAGGGATGCACACAATAAGAAGGTATTTCTGCACAGGGAAGTGTGAGGCAGCTCCCAGCTCATTAAGTCCAACAGAGCATCTGGACACAGCTTCCTGTCCCTCCAGACTAGGACCTTATGGCAACAGAGACTTTTATTTTCTCTCTAACCCACCTACAAATACTTTTCCAGTGCCAAAACCAGCCTTCCCTCCTCCTTGGCATGAGGCTGACCACAGAAGCACCAAGGCACTTTTCAGCTTCTATCAAAAGGAAGACGGTTATTCTGTGAAGTCCATTACAGCACACAACGTTTCAGCTGTCCCTCAGCAAGGGACAACTGGATCTGCCACTGTATCTATTTGTAAACAATGCCAGTTTGCTGCAATAGGCCCTCCCATGAGATTTCATTCCACAAAGAATACTATTAACGGTTTCTGGCCCAATTTGCCTATGATGTAATTATTTCCAAGATTTTGAAAGGAACACTATATTTTGTTCAGAGCTGTTTCAGGCTCAGTTTCAAGAACTGTACAAAGCTCTTTTATTCACTTCTAAAGCAGGGAAGGGAAAGAAAAGGGGGAAAAAAAAGAAAAGAAAAAAAGGAGGGAGGAAGATGGCCTAAAAGGTTTTATCAGTTGATATTAACTTGCTAAAGCTGGTCTAAATGAAACCTAAAGCAAACCACAAGGCAATACACACTGAGAGGTTTACAAATTTATAGTTTCCCTTATCAGAGCCCATCTGCTCTTCCACTTATTATGATTTTGAGAATTTCCATATACCGCTGCACCACAAGAGAATAGTCACTGTCACGTGAGACTTCATGTTTTAAGTGGTTTGTATTGATTCACTCCAACTTCAGCTCAGAGAAAAGCTGTAAAGAATGGAGGCCCAACAAGGTGCAGTCAGCTCTGAAACTTCTCAGGTTTACATTGCAGAGAAATATCAACAGCATGACAGCCCAAGTTAAACTCTATCCTGGGGCCAGGTTTCCCTGCGTAATAGCAAGTCCTTGCTCCTGCTAGACTTGTTCTTCATAGGACAACCCCACCCAAAACCACCTTCTGTCTACTGAAAATGATCATGCCATATCCACGCATCCAGTCCAACAGCCAGGTTCTGGTGTTCTTTTTCTTCAGGGCTTTGTTGTTTTGTCTTTTACTACAAAAATAAAATTAAAATTAAAATATGAAATAATAAAAAAAAAAAGGACAAAATAAAAACTAGAACAAAATTAAAACTAGAAGAAACTAAAAACAAAAACAACCAACAAAGTTAATTAGAATAAAATAAAATAAAGACTGGAGTGGTGGTCTAACACTGGAATAGGCTTCCTTAAGAGATAGTTGGTGCCCCAAGCCCATCAGCATTTAAGAGACAATGCCCTTAATATCACACTTTAACTTTTGCTCAGCCCTGAGCTGGTCAGCCAGTTGGACTAGATGATCATTGCAGGTCCCTTTCAACTGAAGTAGTCTCTTCTATTCTAAAAGCAAATTATCTTAATTTCTTACAAATGTGAGGTTCACTGAGAATTTTATTCTTTGGAGACTGCCTTTCAAACCAAAATGCTTTCACTGCTCTAATCATCTGACAAACCAGCAAGCACACAATGAAGAACTCCTAAGAACTTAACACCTTCTTTGCCTCAATTTTTACTAGCAGGACAGAATGTCTTCCAGACAGCTGGCCTCCAGAGCTGGCAGAAGGAGCCAGGGAGCTGCAAAGTTTCCCTATGCTCCATGAGCAGGTAGTTGGAGCTCTCCTCAGCTGCTTGGATCCCCACAAGTCCATGGGACCAGATGGGATCCATCCTAGGGTGCTGAGAGAGCTGGCAGATGAACTGGCTAAGCCACTCTCCATCATTTTTCAGCAGTCCTGGCTTGCTGGAGAGGTCCCAGAAGACTGAAAGCTGGCCAACGTGGCACCCATCCACAAGAAGGGCCGGTTGGATGAACCAGGGAATTATAGGCCTGTCAGCCTGACCTCAGTGCCAGGCAAGATCATGGAACAGGTCATCTTGAGTGCAATCACACAGCACTTACAGGATGGCCAAGGGATCAGGCCCAGCCAGCATGGATTTAGGAAGGGCAGGTCCTCCCTCACCAACCTGATCTCCTCCTATGATCAGGTGACCCGCCTGGTGGATGTGGGGAGGCCTGTGGATTTAGTCTACCTGGACTTCAGCGAAGCCTTTGACACCGTCCCCCATAGCAAACTCCTGGCCAAGCTGTCAGCCCATGGCTTGGATTGGAGCACACTGCATTGGGTTAGGAACTGGCTGGAGGGCCGAGCCCAGAGAGTGGTGGTGAATGGTGCCACATCCAGCTGGCGGCCAGTCACTAGTGGTGTGCCCCAGGGATCAGTGCTGGGCCCTGTGCTCTTTAACATCTTTATTGATGATCTGGATGAGGGCATTGAGTCTATCATCAGTGAATTTGCTGATGACACCAAGCTGGGGACAGGAGTTGATCTGCTGGAGGGTAGAGAGGCTCTGCAGAGGGACCTCGACAGGCTGGACAGATGGGCAGAGTCCAAGGGCATGAGATTTAACACATCCAAGTGCCAGGTTCTGCACATCGGCCACAACAACCCCATGCAGTGCTACAGGCTGGGGTCAGAGTGGCTGGAGAGCAGCCAGGCAGAGAGGGACCTGGGGGTACTAGTCGATGGTAGGCTGAACATGAGCCTGCAGTGTGCCCAGGCAGCCAGGAGGGCCAATGGCATCCTGGCCTGCATCAAGAACAGTGTGGCCAGCAGGAGCAGGGAGGTCATTCTGCCCCTGTACACTGCACTGGTTAGGCCACACCTTGAGTACTGTGTCCAGTTCTGGACCCCTCAGTTTAGGAAGGATGTTGACTTGCTGGAACGAGTCCAGAGAAGGGCAACAAAGTTGGTGAGGGGCTTGGAACACAAGCCCTATGAGGAGAGACTGAGGGAGGTGGGGTCGCTTAGCCTGGAGAAGAGGAGACTCAGGGGTGACCTTATTGCTCTCTACAACTACCTTAAGGGAAGTTGTAGACAGGCAGATGTTGGCATCTTCTCCCAGGCAGCCAGTACCAGAACAAGAGGACACAGTCTCAGGATGCACCAGGGGAAGTTCAGGCTGGAGGTCAGGAGGAAGTTTTACACAGAGAGAGTGATTGCCCATTGGAATGGGCTGCCTGGGGAGGTGGTGGAGTCACCATCATTGGAGGTGCTCAGGAGGAGACTTGACAGGGTGCTAGGTGCCATAGGTTAGTTGTTTACGTGGGTCAGACACGATGATCTTGAAGGTCTCTCCCAACCTGGTTTATTATTATTATTATTAATCAGGAGGCTGAATGGACTGCTGCACTAATATGAGATTTGTACCCTTTTTTCCATGCCCAGAAATGATAACTACTGCCTTGTTAAGAATCCTTAAGTGTTGTGGCAGCACTAATTCCTGCCTCCCAGAATTAATCTCCACTACCTCATCCCTGTCACACACCCCTTGTTCAGGCAGCCACAAGTCTCTCCACTCAAAACAGACGTTGGTTTCATGAGCTTTTGCTATGCCTCCTGGCAAGCTCCCAGGCAGCTTTGCTCCCTATAACACCATCTCAACATGTGAGGTGTTGATTGGTTTTTTCCCTAGAAAGAAATGGTCACAAGCTTCCATTTCTTAGCTGTAAAGTGAATTCCCAAGTCTCCGAGTTCATGCTGACTTAGTTTCTATGCAGTATTTCAAGAAGCATGCAATCCATGAAGACCTTCTCCCAAAGAAGCCATTGGAGCAAGCCCTCGACATCAAAAAAAGCTCAACTTCCACCTTTAACAAGAACTGCCGATTTGAAGAGAACACTACCAAAGTGACATACTCCACTTCCAAAGGATCACAAAATCCACAGGACTGACTGAAGGGTAAGGAGCAGTTCCAGGGTCTCTGAGTTAACATTCCATGGCTGTTGCAAGCTCAGGGAGACAGTGTGGCATTGGTTTACACTCCTGTCTTATTCTGTAGACTCTTCTTGCAGCCCTGAGCACTGGTGTGCACAGACCTGAGGTTGGAGAATATTTCTGCAGCAGAGATGAGATCCTAGTAAACCTGGAATGTAGACCTGTGAAGCAAGGCCCTGTCCTGAACTACTAGAGCTCTTTACCACATCTCACCAGAGCCACAAGCACCATCCAAGCTGTAAGCAGGGACAACTTTTGGAAGAAGCCAGTCTGTGCTCACCAAGAGGATGGGTAATTAACAACGGGATTTTCCTCATCTCTGTCCTCAAAAACCCCAGCAGTGGAACCAAGCCAGAGCTAGTAACCCTTTTAAAAGAAATTCATAAGACAATATCATGTGTGGAGCAGAAGACAGGCACCCAATAACTACCTACTTCCAGAAATAATTCCTCTCAACATCTATTACACCCACTGGGTTGAAGGGAGCATTGAAAGAAACAGACTGTTGTACCAAAATACAGAAGTGTAATTGAATATGCTAGTGAAGGCTTCATGGCCAAGTGAAATTTGCATCTGAAATTTAATTAATTAACAGCTGAAATTAAATTCTCCGCCAGGTCAGTTGCTTCTATGTGACTATTACACAGTTACAGAATATGATCCAACATCCCTTCCCTTCCTCTCCACCTCTTCCAAACATCAGTTTTGTCAAGTGCAAAGACAAACACTGACTTCAAATATACAGAATTCAGCTTCTTCATGACTCAATTCTCCCTTTGCAAAAGCTCGTCTTATAATATTTTTGCATCCAGTTCTTGCCAAGATAGGGAGAGGAAAGGAAGGAAGACATTTGAGGCACCCAAATGTCTTCAAAACAACACACACACAAGAAACTGGTTCAATACAGTTCAAGTTCAGAGCAGAATCTCCTGCTGGGCCTTTATCCCAGCAAGCCCTTCACCCCTGTGTATCTGGGGAATACTGTATGCAGATAGGCCCTGAATAGCTTTCTTAGGTTAGTCACGTTATTTCAAAGTCTGCAGTATTCAGACATGACTGGTTCCAATTAAAACTCACAAAGAGTATCCTGTTTGCAGAGACACTGGTGTTCATTTTCAAAGCCACAGAGATACTATTGCGGCTTGTGATGCTGCAAAACTGCTTCTACCATGCCTTGGCTGGAAGGAGCCATGCCAATTTTCAGGCAGCAGCAGTGCAAATGTAACCTGAAGAAGTAATGCTCCCTCTTTGTTTATAAATACACTTCCTGCAAAAAGATACTTTATTACTTAGTTATAAGGGCCAAATTCTGCTCCCAGAGATACTCACCCTGTTCCCAGAAATCAATGATGATGTAACTGAGAAAGATTCTCTCTAGATATTGAGTACTGAGACACTGCTTCTTATGTGCTATCTGAAGGTGTTTGTACAGCACTGTCCAGCTCAGCTGCAGAACTCTATCTGCTTTTCCACATCTGCATGTCTGCTTGCAATTTTCTCAAAAGTTCGTGTGAAGAAGCAGCTGGGGAGCTGCACAGAAGGGATGCAGTCCTGGCTTCACTACCCGTGTGAAATATGCTAAAATACAAGTTCAAAATAAAATACCACACTGATGCTTTTCTGCTTTTAAAAAGGGTCATAGTCAGCCAAAGCAGACACAACGCTGCCTGGCCACTCAGGGTCTGGAATGCCCCCAAGGCTGTCTGTGCTCAGCTGCTTCCACCCTGGGTGCTGCAGGCTGGGAGGTGGGCTCTTGGGGCTGGCTCTACAGGGAGGGCAGATGTAGCCAGGCTGTCTCAGTGCCTTTGGGAGTGAAGAGATCTTTCTGGGACCTCCACCACATGCACGTGTGGCAAAACAACCACTGAACCCCCTTTTTGCACAACCCAAAGAAAGGCAGCATTCATACAAACTACAGGAGGAATTACAATGCTAGAAATCGTAACAATAGTGCTTCAATTTCATACAGTCTCAAAGCACAATACAAACATTTGCCAATTAAGCCTCCCCATTCCCCCCACAGGCAGGTAAATAAGCTTTGAGCTCAACAAATTATTCAAATTGAGCAATTTCTTTGATGAATGTACTCTCTGTTTCTGTTTGCAAACACCCTGTAAGCAGCTTATGATTTCCTCCAACATATTTATTCAGAAGTTATCCTCTGAAACTTGGTACAAGTAACTTCTGGCCTCTGAACTAGCTGTTCATAAGCAGCTCCTTGTGTGGAGGGGCTGTTTTGAATTCAGGTTGTATCCAAGCAAAACCACTTGGGTCACAAAGGCTTGTAACTGTTTCTGAGATGGGATAAATAAGCTTCTGTGAGGAATTGCAACATTAAGAGGTTTTACAAAGTGACTTACTAATATCAGTTTAAAATTCACTCTTGACGGTGCACTTGCAGCAACAGCGTGAAAAATAACTAAATAAAAGCATAAAGGAACTATGTGAATGCAGTAGCTGTGAATTTAATGGTACTGACTAGGCATCTCTTCAAATTTAAATTACTATGTCCCTTTTCTGGACCTTAACAGTCGTCCAGGTGAATTGCTAAACGCTGGGAATGGTCTGAAGCAGCAGAGCTCGGTGCAACCTGATGAGAGGAACCTGTAAATTTGTACTTTTTCTCTCCTTGCTTAATTTACATTTGACAGTATTTTTCAGTGAATGGCCTTCAAGATCTCTCCTCTTCCAACACTTACTCTACCTCTCTAGTTCTTTCCACAACTCTTTCCACTCTCTCTGCAAACTGCCAATGCAGCACTACAAAATGCATCTGACTATCATCTCACAACACCCACTTCATGCACCTCTTCCCACACAGTGGAAACTCACTGCTGCTCTGCAGACTCCCAGTTCCCAGTACCTGCTCCCACTACAAAAGCTTCATGGCTTCTCAGGCAGGTTCAACTTTTCCAAGTACAAGTACTGGAACTTGCCCAGGTTTCAGTAGAACACCTCTTGCCTTCCCTCTGTACAAAGCTATGGCTCTTCAGGCTATGGTCCCAAAAAGCAACACATAGAATTATTTTTGCATCCTGAAAGTCAGCAATGCTTAAAGTTAGGTGGATCACGGGCTGTGTTTACATGTATGAGATAACATGAATGTGGATACTGAGGCTTCAGCATAGCTGTGAAACACTGGAAGAAAAACTGAAGAGAGGAAGAGTCCTTCTCCATCCTGCTGGGATGGGGCTGGGCTCTGGAGCACACCCCTAGCACAAGGTATTTTCTTTGTGGGTGTTTGGAATCACATCAAAACAAAAGCAATCTGTTAAAACTGTGCTCTTGCTGGGATACTGGCCACTTACTAAATCACTTGAGCTTCAGGATGGTTACATGACCTGGGAGGGGAAAAAAGTGTGTGCACAGAGGGTGTGGGGGAGTGAAACAGCTTCCCACACCAATCCGTGTCCAGGCATTCAGCAATTAAGCCTTGTAAGAGCACAGCAAGAAGAGGAAATGTATTCCTACGGGTTACACGATGTGAGCACCTCACAGTATCACAGCACCATTATATGACCTCCACAGCAGCTGCCAAACCACCTCGTGCAGAGTCACGTATGAGAATCGAGCAAACGAAATAGGGAAAGGGAGAGCAGGGGTAGGAAGTGCATGGTCAAAGCTTGGCCCTCAGGAAAGCCCCTGGGGTAATTCTAGACGAAGAAGCCTGCTGGTCATTAATATTGTTTAAACATTGTTGAGATATTAACTTTAAATCATTATGAAACATGCTTTTAGGTAATTAGTTTTTATAGGAAAAGTGACTTAACTTCGTGTGAAAAAGGTATGGACACATCATAACCTGACAAAGCAGAATAGCTACCTGGGTCATTAGGACACTTCTGCCAACCTGAGTGGGAAGGCAGAGAGCTTCCACCCCGGTTGGCTGCCTTGGGAATAGCCACCAGCATCTCCCATCTCCTTGTACCCATTCCCAGACAGCTACATGGGTATTTTTGTCACATGTTTTTGAATCATGGTTTGAATCAGAAAGGTTATTAGAATATTAGAATAAAATAAACCAAACCAGGTTGGAAGAGATCTTCAAGATCATCGTGTCCAACCCATCAACCAATCCAACCCACCCAAACAGCTAACCCATGGCACCAAGCACCCCATCAAGTCTCCTTCTGAACACCTTCAATGATGGCGACTCCACCACCTCCCCGGGCAACCCATTCCATAGCGCAATCACTCTTTCTGTATAGAACTTCTTCCTAACATCCAACCTGAACCTCCCCTGGCGCAGCCTGAGACTGTGTCCTCTTGTTCTGGTACTGGCTGCCTGGGAGAAGAGACCATCATCCGCCTGGCTACAACCTCCCTTCAGGTAGTTGTAGAGAGTGATAAGGTCACCCCTGAGTCTCCTCTTCTCCAGGCTGAGCAACCCCAGCTCCCTCAGTCTTTCCTCATAGGGCTTGTGTTCCAAACCCCTCACCAACTTTGTTGCTCTTCTCTGGACTCGTTCCAGCAAGTCAACATCCTTCCTAAACTGAGGGGCCCAGAACTGGACACAGTACTTGAGGTGTGGCCTAACCAGTGCAGTGTACAGGGGCAGAATGACCTCCCTGCTCCTGCTGGCCACACTGTTCTTGATGCAGGCCAGGATGCCATTGGCCCTCTTGGCTGCCTGGGCACACTGCAGGCTCATGTTCAGCCTACCATCAACCAGCACCCCCAGGTCCCTCTCTGCCTGGCTGCTCTCCAGCCACTCTGACCCCAGCCTGTAGCACTGCATGGGGTTGTTGTGGCCAATGTGCGGAACCCGGCACTTGGATGCGTTAAATCTCATGCTGTTGGACTCTGCCCATCTGTCCAGCCTGTCGAGGTCTCTCTGCAGAGCCTCTCTACCCTCCAGCAGATCAACTCTTGCCCCCAGCTTGGTGTTGTCAGCAAATTTACTGATGATGGACTCAATGCCCTCATCCAGATCATCAGTAAAGATGTTAAAGAGCACAGGGCCCAGCACTGCTCTAAGCCATGGAGACGTACTTAGACTGCCAGAGCAATGGACACTTCTGAAGGAGCCAAAAGAAGAAAAAGTGAAGCACAGCTTCCAGAACTACCTCTGTAAGTCCACAGTCCCTTTTTTCCCCCCTCCTTTTAATGTAATGCAAAACAGTTCTCTGGGATTGAAAATAAATGATGAAGTACCACCTACCTTCATACACAAGAGGAAAACTCAAAAATCTTATCCCTCTCTCTTTTGCCTTTTTATTTGCACAGCTGAAGAGCTCCACGAAGCCAAAAAGGATGTCTCAAAATCAACTGTTCCTACCGATTATCTCCCATTCCACAGGACTGCATCCTGTGCCCTTGTCTGCCCTTGAAAGCATGTGTGAAACAAAGTGTGGATTTAAACCACCGTAGATAGATGGAAATACTTCTCCCTATGGACTTTGTTACTCCTAGTTCAGAGCTTAAACCTCAGGTTCACTTTTGTTCTCTAGAAGTTAAATGTAAACCAAGAAAACCTACTTCCTGGAGACACCAACATAATCATATCAGCAATAAATATTGTATTAACTTAATTTGGATTGAAATAGCCAAGACAAATTGTTGGAGTCCTAATTTGATTCAGCAACTTGAAGTCAATCCTGAGCAGTGTTCAAGACCAGGTATGAGAAGCTAGCATATGGTACAAGTAATTGCTGTGATTTAATGACTCCAGGCCCCAAGCTTTCCAATACATCCCAATTAATCAGCACCTTTTGATAGGCACACAAAGATATCATTCCCCCTTCATCTATGACCTATAACACCCCCATTGAGTTCATTTAGACCATGACTTTGGGGTCCATAAATAGTCTTTCAGGGCAAGAGAGATGGTGTATGGTCTTCCACTGTTGCATGGTTCTGTCACTGCTGTGCTTGCCCAGCTCCACCATAGCTGCTCTTTGCTTGACTTCATCAGAATTCATTCGTTGTTTATCTGGGTAGTTCTTACTGCAACACCACTGATACAGCAAACAACAACCACAGTAGTGGTGACATGCAGTTTTACATATCAAATTAACATCATACAACTTAAATCATTGGCTATTCTCACCCAAAATAAAATCCTTTTGAGGTGCACAGTTCAAACTTTCTCCATTCTTCCATGTTACTCACTAAGCTGACCCAATTCCTTGAGTAAAAGCAGTCCCACAGATGGATTTGCCTTTGCCAGAGGCAGGACTAACCCAGACTGTCTCCCTAGCATATTTTTATGTGCACTAGAGGGATTTTGTTACCTTCTACAGTACCTAAAAGCTCAACTGGCAGATCTAGCATTGATTAACCACACAGCTTGTGCTAAATGTGTATCCCAGTGTTCAAAGGCCCCACCTCCCATTGCTTTCCGTAGTCTTTACCAAATCATTGCATTGTTTAATTTTCCCAGAGGCTTCTCCAGTCACCTACAGCATGGCTAATTTCTTCAGATACTGGATACCTCTCTTCACAATGGTCCACTTGACCATCTTTCTTGAAGGAGTACCTTTTCTCCACTCCTGGTAGGAGTTGCTTCCAGAAGCTGGGGACATGACAATCACTTTGCTGAAGCACTGTTCTTAGACAGGGATTCCAGCTGCTTGGCTTCCTTATCCTCCAGTTTCAGGGTACTAGCCCCATAATCACGTCAGAGCAGCGAGGTGACCACATGCTCACCTGGATCATAGCTGAAATCTCTGCACATACCTCACAGCTCACTCAAGGATAAGGATTGGGGGGTTACTGCCACCTTTGTGAGTTCTTTCTCTTCTCTTCTTGGGATGGCTTTCATTCAGAGTAGCCTGCCTTCTTTCTCCTTCCCCTTCTTGGTGGCAGTATCTTCCCCTACTAAACAAGCTGACTTCACATCCAATATTTCTTCTTATGTATAGGGACAACTGATACTGACACAGGTTGGATCTCTGGTTCAGCTGGAGTGCCTGTCATGGCTGTTGGAGTGGCCACAGAGCCTGCACTTTGTTATCAGATTCAGTGACCTTCTCTTCCCCTGAGGACACTGAATTGTGTTGAACAGGGCTCAGAAGGCATGGACCAGGCCTCAGCACCTTGCAGTGATTTGTGCTCCCCTGGAACTGCCAGGCTGGCAGCATGATTAAAAAAAAATAAATGTAATTGTTTGTCAAAATTCTGCTTCTGTTCAGGGCTGATGTTCCAAAACACAGGAGGTGCCCACTGTCATTCCGAGGCACTTGCCCATGTTCTCCCACACACCCTGCACCTCCTAACTATCCAGCCTCAGGGCACCTTAAACCAGATCTGAAACACATTCAGGAGATACAGCAATAGAAGCATGCTGGCTTAACATCCCAAAGATATTCAAAGTTCTCAAGAGTTACTGTGAGTAGCCTGGAGGAGGTGAAGGAAGGTGCCTCCCTCATAGATTGGTTCTCCAGGGAGAAAAGAGAAAGAATATAGTTATTGATAGTTTCTGGAAGATGGTTCCCAAAGTAGGGAGATGATGGCAATGCTCAGTGCTGATACCAGATTAGTCCAACAAGTAATTTTATCATAATCCAGTGTTACACAATGCATCAAAATGATAACCTTAATCCAGCCCCCAGAGATGATAAACAGACAACAGGGCACATATACAGCAAGCAAGGTGTTATATAATCTAACTTTGAGAATGAGCACAACTCCAAGTGCAAATAAGTAACACTGTGACCACCAACTGACTGATGCCCAGGCAGTCTTTGAGCAGCAGGCCACCACCCCCTGGCCAACTCCCCTCACTTTCATTGCTGAGCTTGAGGTCATACAATCTGGAATATCCCTCTGGTCAATTCGGGACAGCTGTCCCAGCTGTGTCCTCTCCCAACAACTTGTGCATCCGCAGCCTACTTGCTGGCAGGGCAGTAGAAGTTGAAAAGGACTTGACTTAGTGTCAAGAACTGCTCAGCAACAACTAAATCATCCATACTACATGATGGGAAGCACACTGTTGTGTTCAAAGATCACAACTGCTGCAACTCAGCACAACAATTTCAGCCCTTCTCTCATCTTCTCTGGTGAAGACATGTTACAGGTGAGTCTACATTAGCCTAGTAAGATACCAGGCTATCACACATGCTTCACCCATACCCAAGAACTATCCCAGAATAAAATAAGCTGTGGCATTGCACCCATGCAAATGTCTCTTATTTTACACGTCACAAGTGTCCCTTTTTGCAAAGACACAAAGCTCCCTCATACCAATGCATCTGGAACCACCTAAGGGCAATGTCATTGCTTCATGCTGCCAGGAATACACTGCTTGCTTGTTGACACAGCTTCAGGGCATGTAGGTGGAACTGCCAGTTCTTCCACTGCCTCTGTACAATTTGGGAGTCTTTTTACCATATTCTCCTACCTTTTATCCTCCTTTCCTCACTTCCTGTGACTCTCTAGTGCACATGCACTTGGGTGCAGGCTTTGTGTCCAACTTACATGCACGCATCACACAGACCACTCTGTCTACACTTTCAGTAGAGCAATAAACATTCACCCATCAACCCCACTATTTGCATCATCTTAAAATGGACTGGGAGCATCCCGAGGCACAGACCCAGGGGCTGTTTCACAGTCTGCTGCACGAGGAAAGCCTGGCGGCACTACAAACCACCAGCGCAGAGGCTTGGATGTGGCCACTCTCAAGCACAGTTTTGACCCCCAGCTATACTCAGGTTAAAATCCAGTGATCTGGGCAGAGCACTCAGCAGTCACAAGGTTTGGCAGATAGAAGCTTGTTCTCATCACTGTTCTCTCTTGATACGTAAACAATGCCAAAAGAAGCCTCTCCTTACTTGGATTACAGAGCAAAAATTCTGTATATAAAAAAAAATCCTTGAGTTCCTATTTTTGGGGTACCCTAAACTCCTACTGAACTCCATCTGGTGCATTAAGACTGCTTTTAATAAATCATTTGGCATCTTGCCTACTATTCCTACTATTTTTTCCTTTTGTTTACATAAAAAGAATCAAATCAGGTCTGGAAAGAGTGGGGGGAAAAATGAAGAAAAGGACCAGTTTCCCTGTCCCTCATATTCCCTGCAGGTGGTGGTGCTTTCTTTGCTCTTCCACAGTTTATTCTCTCAGAAGATGTGCCATGATAAACACAACCAGCTGAATCCCCCCAGCCTAGCACCATTCCAACCCACAGTAACAATATTCACCAAAGAAATGTGCATGGTCCTTTCCCTGCAGCAGTCTGCAAGGGCAGCCCAAGAGCTGGTTTGGCTTCCAGACACACGCGTGCAGCTCTTCAGGAAGCCAGCAAGAGGGAGGTTAGACCATGCTGACAACTCCCCTCTGCTGAAGCACTGGCCCATACCCCACTAGACACATGCAGACCAAGCCAACAACCACTATACAACTGTGTAAGAGATGAGGAAGCAGCAGTAACACACCAGTAACTGAAAATTATAGACAGCTGCCATTTTCCAGCACTCTCCATTCACCTTTTAGCCCATCCTGCCTTGCAATCCTTAGTCTGCGAGCTGAGAAAATTGCCATAATAAACACTAAACCCCTGTGACAGAGGAGAAGGGTGAATCTGACATCTGGAAGACTTCACTCAAGGTCACCCCAGGATTTCCAGGCAGAGTTGACAGGTAAACCCCACTCACAGAACATGTAGTGCTCTGGATGCTTCCAGCCCTGTTACTGAGGCTGAAGACAAGAACCTTTAATCAGGAGAGTATGGGATGAACTTGAGGCCTCCAAATGCAACAAGCAGAGACAGAGACCAACGCCACATGAGAAGATTGGCTGTTCTTCTCTTCCCAAGACCTAATGGTACATTTGGAAGGAAATGGCTCCTGCCTTCAGGTATGGGAAGGGCAAAGTCCAGGCTGCCACATGTCTCTCACCCATGAGGTAGATGCGTTCCAGATTCTGCATCATCTCTTTAGGGCACTAGGGCAGGAAGGCATTCATATCCCCATTTACTTCCTCAGGGACAACGTTTTGCCTTTTATTCTTTGGCAGGCCTTTTATTTACAGCTGACTAGCTTCATATATCTAATACTCACCTGCTATGTTAGTGATCTTATCGTGCGTAATGGCGTATCTACCTTGGGGGTATTATGGATCTGGAGCAGTCAGAGGGGGGAAATGGAGCAGTTGCTGTGCACACTTATTTCTTTCCAGTTGCCAGCTAGACTCTGGCTGCAGAGCAGCAAGATGGGAAGATTAGGAAAGCAATTGTACGAACGCTGTTCTTAAATAAGTCAGGAAAGAAATTACTCTTACGTGCAGAAAGCAAACCGAGCTCCACACACTAAATCTGCTGTTTTCTCAGCTACCACAATGGTCTGGTATTTTTAAGCTGCTAAAACAAGGATTCAGTAATGAATGCCTCATCAGTCAGAAAAACAAAGACAATCTTCTGCTCCCCAGCACTCTACTACTCCTTGCCTGACTCCACACCACAATGGCAAAACAGTTCACCGTCCTCTTACAAACTGAACGAAAAAGAAAGAGTTTTCAGCAAACTACTCACAATTCCTCTGCTCTTGTCCACAGCCTCCTGCAAGAAGCTTGCAAACACCATGGCTTAGAACACAGAGCTCAGTGCAGGGCAAAACAACTTCCCCAAAAGGTGATGGCACCCAGGAATAAGGACACTGCAGCCTCAGTCACGCTAAGGGAAAGTGCTTGAGCCAGCAGGGACCATTCCAGTTCTGGAAATGGCACTGTGTCCATACTACAAATACTAGTTAGAGACAGTCGCAGGCATCTTACACTTCTAGTTTTCATTTCTGTTTCCTGCCATTTTTCACCAGGACATACCACTTAGCTTCTCCACACAACTACACATGACTTGTCTGAAGAACCTGGGAACACATTTGCAAGTCACTGATGCATAGGACACAAATCTTTTGATACAGGCAGACAAGAGCCAAGCCACGTCTGTTCTCATCTCTGAAGGCCTCTGCCCAGAACTTCCAAAGCTGTTTCCACACACTCTTTTCTTTAAAAGGGAAGTGCCTCCATTCAGGCAGGGGCCTGAAGTCCTAATGCAAAACCCTACAAAAGTACAAACACGCAGAGCAGCGGCTGACACTAATGCAATCTTGTATCAGGTCAAAGCAAGCACCAAAAATAAAGAACAGTCAAAAAGGCACAGAAACAAGTAAACAAACAAAAAAAGCAAGGGAAGAGGAAAGAGGACAATAACAGGACCAAAAATAGATTCCTTATGCCAGGCACACATCAGATTTATAGCATAAAAGCTTTGCAAAGAAATTTCTTCAGTGTTCTTAAAACAGCTCACTTACCCCACTGCTGGCTGAAGCCTACTACTTTCTATTTACAACAACTTCAGGCCTTAAAGGAAAACTGAAGTATATTAATTGAGAATTTCACGAGGCACAAAATGACAGCTGCTTTCTATAAGAAATGAAGCAGGCTGAGAACTGGGGAAGACAACAGAGAAGCAGTATGCAAGGACAGAAGATCTCCAAGAAAATCTTAACACTTCCTCTTCCTATCCTTATCCTCCAGTCATTACAAACGGCCAAGGGCACTCAGATGGCAGTGAGGACGCAGGTCCAGCTGCATCAACACAGCCTCACGCCTCAGCAAATGTATCTGATACAGACATAGCATCAGTGTAGAGAGGGCTCACCACAAGCCAACTGGGAGAGCTGACAGAAGAATGTCTCCATCCTTGCTTCGTGCAGAGCTGCAGAATCTTGCAGTTCCCTCCTAGCAGCCTTCAGTGGGCCTGTGCCCATCCTATCCCTTTGGAAGCTGTAAAGAGCATTTATTTCCATGTGTACACACAACAGGAAACTGCTGCTCTTCAACACAGAGAGCAGCAACTGCCACCTCAAGTAGGTCCCTGGCTACAAGATGCCCATGTCCACGTGACTGATGTCGGCATACTCCTATCCAGGACCCCTCCCAGCAGGAACAGTAGAAGCTATGGCAAGATGGTGGGAAATGAGGGAGCTGGCAGCATACTGCTGGCCTCCAGGCTCACAGTACCCACAGCTCTGCCTCAGTACAAACCAGTCTGGAGTTGTGTTCACCAGAGGACAGGAGCAGAGATCTGCCTGTTGTTTCCTTGCAGAATACACTGAGAGGCAGTCGCATGCTGAAGGTACAGGCATGGAACACATGCCTCAGAAATTATCACAGACAAGTTACTCAGCTGCCTTTGTCAGGAACTTGTTTCTCTCCCTGGCTGCTGATGTAGATGGAAGGTTGCCTCTATTGCAGAAGATCTACCAGACTTAAAAAAAAATTAATAAAGAGCCAGTTTAATTTTAAAAACCTGACAGCAACTGTGTTGTTACCCAGCACACAGTCCATGCAAGACAGTGTCAACAATACATGCAGCAAGTGAAGACGGCAGAGTAAATGACCCACAGAATACCTCCGAGGAATGGAAAAAACAGGAAGCACTTGGGGTGGATATCAAACCTCCGGAAATGCTGGATTGCTAGGAAAACAAAAGTCAACCAAAGCAAGAACAGAGTCTGTAGGCTGATCCATCCTTTGAGAGGAAAAGTGAAGATAAAAAAGAATGGAGGTGAAATGACTCTACAAAGTGGCACAAAACTATGAAAAATGAGCAAGACACTGTTGCCAGGAACAGTGTCTAAAAAAAGCACAGAACAGCTGATACATTGTCTGATCTCAGATGCAATGAACCTGTCTAAAGACACTACTGTTTAGGCAAAGTCATGAAGCAGAGGAAAGAATATCTGCTTTGGTTACAGAACTGTGCGTCACCGTGTCTACGTGTAACTCTAGAGATACTAGAGGTCTCCAGTGAAACAGGCAACAGCCTGAGAGGCTCATCACTCTAGTACACACAGGAGCCTGAGAGGCTTCCAATCCAGCTCCGCAGGAACGTCTCCCAACAGCATGGCCACCTGAAGCGCCTGGAATAGCATGGAACTGAGACAGGCCCAAAGAGCTGGAGCTCTTACATCTGGGTTAAGGGAATCCAGAAAGGATGGTGAGAGGGTGCCTGAAAATACAGGCTTTATGGTCTGGAGCAGAGTACAGACAGGCAAAAAACGTTCAGCTCAGAGCAGCAGGGTAAACACACTGATGATGCAGTTTGTGCAGAAAGCAAAAAACAGGACTGAATGCAGTGACTGAAGATGCTCCTGTGAGAAGAAGGATCTCTGCAGTACGGCCTCTGCAGACAACAGACTCTCAATAGTCAAGCTCTGCAAAGGAAGCTGCCAGCCATTCTACAGCTATGTTTGCTGCTGTGCCATTAAATCAAAGACCAATTTGATGCCAGCTGGATTGTAGAACCAGCTGCAATAGTAAGAGGCAATCTTAGACTGGAGAAATGCCACCAAACCTTGAAAACATAGAATTAAAAGAAAAGTTCTGAGGTCAGTGGGCAAATACAAGCTACTGATAGAAAAAGACCTCCTAAAACCAGTTAGCAGCAGGGCCATGCAAACATGAAATGATAAACATATTTGATACAGAATATTATAATATTCATAGCAACTTATGTTCCTAGAAGGTCTTAGAAGACAAGAGGCTTTGATTTAAAACTAAAACAGAGGAGGAGCTCTGCAGACTCTGCACCATCACTTTGAAGTCTGGGAACATCCAAGGCCATCAGCACACATTGCAGTGATAGGCACTACCAAGGGACCAAGAACCTCCTTTCTATGGTTCAAGGCCCACAGCAGCAGCCAATGGGGTCAGAGGCACCTCAGGGAGTATGACCAGACAGCAGGCCCCACCCCAGCTGGAAGGGCTCATGAGCCTGCTGTCTCTATTAAGCCAGGCAAGGCTGGAGGCAGTCATGGCCAGGAGCTGGGAACACAAGTAGCACAGCCCCAGCTGCCTTCTACTGAGCTGGAGACCTGGATCAATCCCTTTCTTTTGAGCCATTCAACAAAGCTGGTATACAAGAAGTTGCCCTGCTCCTAGCATGATTTTTTCAGCTCCTCCCTAATTTACAGCCTTAGGCAGATGCCTTCTCTTCCCTGCCTGAGGTACCAAGGTCCTATGCAGCAGCTTGGAGCAACACCAAGATGACTCAGAAGCAAACCCAGAAACAGCAAGTATGGAAAGCCAGTCACCCATCCCATTTACCAGCTGATGCCTCGCAGGTCACAGAGTACCTCTGCTAAGACAGAAAAGGAGCCATCAGCTATGCTCCCTGGAATGTGACATTTCCATTCACACTTTAAGTCACCAGCATTGTCTGGGTAACAATCCAGGAGAAAGCACCACAAAAAACAACCCTGTGGAGTACATCCAAAGGATAATTGCCCATGTTCTTCAGCAACAGCAGTGTCAGCATACAGCACTTCTCAGTTGGTCACTAATGGCAGCAAACTTACACAGAAAGGGAAACTACAGAATGCAATGTGCATGGCTCAGTGGAAGAGAAAACAGCAGACTAACACATCAAATTGCTACCTAGCTCTAATGGGAGACTCCACGCAATGTCAAAGTACTGCAGAGTAGTGCAATACTGGCTCCTTGACAGGCCAGATCACCAGAAAACAGTATCACCTTCTCCTCGTGAGATGCGTATCTCATGATATACCAACCAGCAACATCATCAAGACTTCTGCTGATAACATGCACCCTGCCAGCCACTCTACTGGGGGAAATGAGTTAGAGCAACAAAACACGCAACCCAATCTTTGCTAGCAGGGCTCGGCAGAATAGAACAGAACAGAACAGAATAAAGCAGGTTGGAAGAGACCTTCAAGATCATTGCATCCAACCTATTATCCAACCCACCTAATCAACTAAACCATGCAATCAAGCACCCTATCAAGTCTCCTCCTAAACACCTCCAATGATGGTGACTCCACCACCTCCCGGGGCAGCCCATTCCAATGGGCAATCACTCTCTGTATAGAATTTCTTCCTAACCTCCAGCCTAAATCTCCCCTGGTGCAGCTCACCGATCAACCCCTACCACCAAGACACAAAGACCTGGGCTAGCAGAAAGCTAGAGTAGAAAACTAGCCAAAGAACTACAGTGTAAATGTTCAGGGTTTTTTTTTCCCCTCATGATAAATTTCAGGGAGAAATCTTGAGAGCAGCCTCTACAAAAAGGCAGTGACCATGCATCCTATTTCCTTAGCCCCTACAGCTGAAGGCAAGCATCCTCTCACTTTCAAGAGATCAAAATTCTTTTGCAAAATTAATAATTTCTAGCAGCTCAGACAGCTCTTATTTGCCATCAGACACAAAATAAGACAATAAAACCTTGGTGTACCGGAGAAGAGAAAATATTTACCTTGCATTAAGCAAACTTTTCCCAAGGTGCAGGCACAACTGTAAACAGGAAGAAATGCTAAGAATAAAAGAGAGGGCAGAAGCTGTTTGCAACTACACACCTCAAAGCTAGAAGGGATACGAAACTGGATCTCCATTCTTCAGGAGTAAAGAAAATTGTCACAAAGAACCACAAATTATTTATTAAAGAGAGTATGATACCACAGGGAAACAAAACAAAACCTAAAATAATCTAGATGCAGGCATTTCTATCAAGAGAAACCAGATAACAGCACAGGGAAGATGGTTCTTTATTATCTTTAATTCAATTCTGCTTATCAGCATCACCATTACAGCTAAAAGTGCAAAGAATTTAACACATACAGAGTCTTATTCAATTCCCACTGATGTCACCGAAGAGACTCCAGTAATGCTGTATCAGGTTTCTATGGGCCCTTCCAATCTGAGGAGCTAAATGCTCCTTTAAGCACTGAATGAATTCAGCTTCTTTGCCTTTGTGAGGAAAATGCCCTGGCTCCTTGCCCTTTCTGAGTCAGACACGCTTGGCCCAGCCTGCAAAGGACCGAGTTCCCCCTGCTCCCAGCAAAGGCATCTCTAAGGCTCAGCATGCCCACCGCCAGGCTGCCTGCCACACTGGGGCCAAACGCCAAGGCACCAGCTAGGAAATGCACAAAGCCTGGGAAGAAAGAAAGTGAAGGCAAAGCCCATGGCTCAGAACAGGCAGCTCTACATCATTTGTGTGTGCCAGGCACAGGGAAGTCCTGCTGTACCAGTGGTCACACTTCTTCATTTCATCCCGGAAGCTCAGAGTCTAATTTGGGCTGATGCAGCATGGTGTGAAGCCGAATAATTCGCACACTTCAGTGATCCTCCACTGGAAAATGTGGGCCATCACATCAGGGTTTATTACTATTTCTATATCTTCAGATTCAATTCATCCTGCAAAAGCTCCTAAATAAATCCCACACTTAACAGTTAGTGTTCCTGTATTACTTTCTGTGTTTTAAAATATTTTCCTTCCACTATCCAGAAAATATTCATACAGAACGATAACATTTTCTGTACCTGAAGAGTCATTTAACTCAAGTTTACAAAGCCCTTCACCAGCTAAAGTAATTAAACCTCCTGACAACATATAGGTACATTTCAGTAACACCCACCCCCCAACTGATAATCTCAAAGTACTTCAGGAGTGATTAGTGAATTCTTACTAGACAAATGACACACTTGTCTGCAAAGCCAGGGCCAAAATCTTGGGCTTCCCACTGCCAAAAGTCTCAGCCTTTCAGCCAGGATGAGAACAAGCACTGAAGCCAGACACTGCAGCCTGTTCACCATGCAACCTGTGCCAGGCAAAGCTCACCCTCCACACTGAAAGCTGAACAGAGCTTACCTGAGCTGGCCAGAACACAGGCACCAGCCTGCAAAGATCTTACAAACTGGGAAATCAATGCAGAGAGATTAAATTACCATGCCAAATTGCCCTAATAAATCTATGGATGTAAACCCAAGATAAATTAACAAACATGCCACCACCTGTCCCTGATATATACCCCAAGGGCTCCTCCTCATGCTGCCTAGCACTCACCAGCAGCAGTTGTAAGCTCTCCAGCCAAGAAATGAAACCAGAGTCCCTGTGTTCTGTTCCCTGTACACCCAACACCTAAAATATCTGTAATCTATATTCTGAATTAAATTGTACAAAGCATCTCCTGTACTCAGAGGAATAGCAGTCACTGCCAGTTGAAGACAATGACAGCAAAATCATCTTTTGCCTTAGTGTGCTACTGCACTTCTTAGCTGCCCACCACCCTGAACAGTCTAGTCCAGACAAAGGGTTTTGGTAAGTCAGCTTTAGCATCCCTTTACCCCTCAGCCATCAGGTGGCTTGCAGCACTAAGCCTTACCCACCACAAAGCTGTATTCTTGTAAAGGTGTATTCCTTCTGCTACGTTTACCTTGATGTTTTAACATTCCAACCCCTGCCCACAGCTACAGGGGCAGGTGTACCTGGTCACATCACCTAGTGAATACTCTTCTGTTAGATGCACTGGACACATCCCCTCTCCGTGTTTGCAGCCACTGATCCCCTTCAGCTATGTCACTGAGCGGCTGACTTCTTTCAAAAAATTGATTTATTCTGCTATTGACATTCCTGTAATTTCTGCTGTTCTCAAGGGGAGCTAAGGTCTTTCAATAACAGACCTTTCAATACCCAAATCAAATCCAAAATCAGAAGGGCTTTTCCCATCCAGCTCCCCTGTGCAAGAAACACAGGAGGAAGTGCCAGGAATCTGATGGTCTCTCCTGCTCTGTTTCTGACTTATCATGGGGACTCTGGCCAGTTTCATAATTACAATGGCCTCAATTCCCTCATTTCTCAGTGGCTACAATTATGCTGTAACAAATCCCTGATCACCTGGGACAGATCCTGTGCTTAGGATTCTGCCTCCCAGCAGGCACGCCACAATCAAACAGGCACAGGCCATGCCCCTGAAAGAACCAAGGTCTCTGAGTCGAGCTGGCCATGAATTTTTCAGCAAGTAACATGACAGTGGCTTGAAAGAGAATCTTTTCATGGGAATATGCCACTGTTCTGGAAGGCTTCATCAGAAGGACATCAACAAATTAAACAGAAAGGGAATAACATTAGTGAGTGAGAGCAGCTGAAAAAACTATGAATTTGGGACAATTAGCAGGAGTGGGAAACCCAGGCATCGGCCTGTTTGGTGTCCTGGCAAGGGATCCAGATTACTCAGAACAGTCTTTCCACTCCTTTGTGAAAACTTCTTAATAGCATTTCTTCCACTCCCACTCTTTTCTGGAAAGCTTTGAAAGGTCTTAGTATGAGGGAGACAGATAAGATAAAACCATTTCCTACCTTGCCCTATGACAGGGAAAGAGCTCAGGTTCCACTTACCTGTAAGTGCTGTTGGGTACATACAGTGACCTAGGTATCAAGAGATGAGCTCTCTAGAGCCCAAAGATGTCAGAATGTCCACTCAACCACCCACCAGAAAAACAACCTGGTGGCCACTTTCCAGGAGTTCAGTGCAGATTGTTTATTAGTTAATGGCTGGAGAGTTGCTCTCTGACACACATGCCACAGGCAACTTTAATCTGTCCTTCCTATGAATCTGTGATGCTGGACTCACCACAAAACAGTTCTCTTGCACAGCAGACGAGTTCTAATCAAACTCCAGTCTCAGCCTAGAACCTTTTAAGAGAGCTCTGGAGATGGGCACAGGGCCACATGCTGTTAATGTGGAAATCTAGCCATGTGACATCACTCTGCCCCATGAGACTATCTGAAGAAGCCCTTCTGCCAAAAGCCACTGTTCACCCAGAAAAGCTGGCAGAAAGGAAGATGTGTCTGTACTAAGCCATTTGTATGCAGCATTTGCTGACTGAGCCTAAAGTGCCACTGAAGGGATTTGGGCTGACTTTCCAACTCCACAGCCACAAAGGCTGAAACTCACATTCTCACAGCTTGACTCTAAGAACAGTAACTCTCACCAGAGGGGAGAAAAGAGGAGCATCAGGTCTTGGATCTACTGGAACTCATCAGCATTTCCTTCAACTTCTTCACCCCAAACAGATAACACTGAAGACACTGTAATAAATTGTTTTCTAAGGAGAGTCTGGTCAATCTAAATTTTAATGCAAACACATTCAAAGCAGGCCTATCTCCTCCAGCAGCCGGTATTACTTAACTTGACAATCCAACTACACAAAATGGATCAAAGCACAGGAGAGAATTTGTACTCTGGCTGTCCGCAGCACCTGAAGCAGGTGATTTATCATCGTATCAGTTAAGTTGCTGCCACATCTCTGACAAGCCCAGACCTTCCTCCTCCCAGACTGACAGGACAGATTACCTTCATTCCTTTGCAAGTCAAAAGACCAAAGAAGTGTCTACTCCACACTAAAGCTGTACTTACAGCCCTTAAAAGATGCACCCAAGTTTGCTTTTCCAGCAGGCCCATCAGCACAGGATGCAGCTCCCTCCTAGCAACAAGTGTCTTGTTGAGTAGCTGACCTGGCTTTCCTGGAGGTGCTAGAGAGCAGAAATACTCACCCTCTAACCAACTTCTGCCCTCTAGCTTCAACATGGAGCATGGGACAGCTTATGTGTCACCACCTTATGCCCTGGAAGGAGAACACTGCAGTTGTTCTGCTGCCTCAGGAATTACACAACCTTACTCTTCACCTAACTACCCTTAGTAAAAAAATCTGCTTTGATAGCTTGCTGGCAGCAGCTGTCAAAAATCCAGTTCACATTTCTGTGAGTACCGTATGGCCCCATATCAGAAATTACTGTTTATCACCTAGTTATCTCCCCAGTCTCTTTTTACTAAACTCTGTGCATAGGGGAACATGGTATTAAAAGGACCTGGCTAGATTATTAGTGTGGGCAGCGTGCAGCACCTCCATTTCTAGGTGTGCAGTCACCTGCAATTTCAGATAATGCACCCTCCCCAAGGCTTTGGCAAAATAGGCATTTGCACTGCAGAACATCAGGAGACAGAGGAAATAAATTCTCCTCTCCATCCCTCCTTCTATGAGATAAACAACTTGGCAAGTTGAGTGATAAAGAACTACTATAATTATATGTCATTAAGTTGCAACACTGGTAGAGAATGGATAAGGGCCTGTTGATTAGAAATGCTATCAAGGCAAATCTAAGATGCAACATTAAGGCACAGATTGAAAACACAATACATTCTGTGCTTCTCCTAGAAATACTTAACTCTATTTGAAGACACCACCTCTTGTTTTACTTGACATGAGCACTTCTCACCATAAAGAATTCTTTCTTCCATCAAGGATTTTACAAAGGAGATAACAGCATCTACCAATGAAACAGAAAGGCTTCACATACTCTTTAGCAAAGAAAATCTCAGTCTCCACTCAGAATAAAATGCCAGCCTGTTCAGAAAACACTACCTAACTTCATTACACAGTGCATTTGCTCCTCATGCAGGGCCTCCACCTGAACCTGTAACATTCCTGTATTTATTCCCTGGATTTCCCTGACACAAGGTTCCCAGGCTGAGCAGCTTATCTATAAAGCTCTTGCTAACCCTGATCAAAACTTCATTAATTTGCTTTCAAAGAATATGGGACTCAGTAATACAGCAGAGAAATTGCTGCCTGTTTGAGATGCATGTAGAAGGCAGTGCTCAGCTCCCATGAGAATCCAGCTCTGGTTGCACATCTCACCATCCCTGTGGAGAGCAAGGAGTTCCTTAGATTTATCAAGCACATATTCCTCACATCACCTTTGGGGCTTGGCCAAAATTAACATCATCAATATCAAGAATCCACCTATATACCCAAGAGTTTCTACAGCCCATTCAGGTCCTGGCCTTTTCACAGAGATCACCACAGTAGGGGTTAAACACTGGTTCTGGTGCAACAGAAAAATTGGGAGCTGATTGAAGGATCTGGGACTGCATTCCTGTAATTGTGAAACAGGATTCATACCAGATAACACAAATCTCTGATGACTTGTGAGTTGAAGACGGAAGCTTCTCTGCCCCTTTGCCTTTGACTAGTTCCACTGACTCCTATGACAGAGCTGTTTGAGGAAGCATAAACTCAGTCCAACCCTAATTTGCCTTTTGATCCCACACACATTTACATATAGCCAGTATGACCAGCCACCAAGGCAGATTCTGGGCAAGTTTTCTGTGCTTGTACCATTCCCAGCTCCACAAAGCTTCACAATAGTTAAAAGCCATGGACTTAATCAGAAGGTGAGTGTCCAGTGTTACTGACAGAACTCAGTCATGATTGCCCAGGTAGATCTTTGTACTCTTTTAGCAATTACCACCAGCACTAATATAACTTTGATTGCCACAAATTGTGAGTGTCTTGATCTGATTTACAACCAGGAGCATTATATCATAAAGTGCAACATATGATCCTAGTCTGACAAGCTGATACTGCAAACTGAGTATGTAAAGATGAATCACTTCCTAAGCCTTTGCAGGATGCTTGTTTGCCCTCAAATAAAGAAGCTTCCCTTCTTCTAAAGGATGGCTGGATAGCAGAACCCTGCATTCTTTTCCTTGTCTATAAGGAATCACCTCCAGGGTAGAAAGCTCTTTTCTGAGTGACTGGCCTATAGCTGCAGCTGTCTGCAAAGTGCCTGCCCCAAGACTTCTGAGAAATGGAATCTTGTGAGAGGAAAGGGACTTTGAAAGGGAACTACTGAAAGAATGAACATGTACTGGAAAACAGCAGAAATCTTAAGACCATGTTCCTATAGAAAATGCTATTTAGGTGTCACATTAAGATGAGAACTGACACAGTTATTAAAACACAGCTATATTATAAACCTCAGTTCTGTAAATCAAATGAAAACTTGAGACCAGACCATGTAACTGGAGGCAGAAGTTGGCCAAAGGCCATGATATTTCAAAAGAACTGTCTTCTGGGATGACAGGTGAGTTGTGAACCCCAGTGAGAGAGTTAATACAGACTAAGCAAAGAGTACTGACAGGTTATGTTTTGCTGAAAGTAATCCCACCACTGAGGTCTGACACAGGTTTGAAAATCCATTCAGACGCAAGAAGGCTGGCTGCAAAACAATCCAACATGTGGCAAAAACACACACCCTCTAGAGATTAAGACTTATATGGGATACTACCTGGAGTTTGTTTGTTTTCTGCTGATCTCTCAATCCTAACCTGTTTATATTTCCAGGAACCAAAGCTAAAAGGTAGTTACAAGACTTTTCCAACATCACAGGAAAACTGGCTTTTCACAAACTAGCAGGCCAGAGTTGCAATTGCTCACTTGTTTCACTGGAGCCATAAAATATCACTTGTGTTGAATGGGTGCAGGGAGAGGTGTCAAGTTTCAAGTATTGCCCAAATTAAACAAGAGCATCATTTGTTGGTAACTTCTTCACAGTTAAATGGATTGAAATAGGCAACTTGCTTGAGTTGAGGGATATTAGCTTTCTGGAACATGAACAGCACAAGCCCAATGCAGTACTAATTCAGGCCTGAGATTCTGACAAGAACATAGAAATTCAGCTCCACAGGCTGTGGGATCTTGGGTACCAAAAATTCCATTCATTACAGTGTCTCAGGCAAAGCACAGGGAAGAGAAAGCCCAGAGAGAAGTCTCTAAGATGTGGTTCCAGCATCCACAGCTGGCCTAAATTTTACTCCACATCAGGAAGCAGCTCCTTTCTCACAGATGGCTGCTGTTAGTGAGCACTGACACCCACCACAGAGCAAGTGGGCATACAATATTAATAGCAGCAATGAGAAAATTATGAGCCCACGTCAAAGCACTGAGGGTTGGTTTCATGACATTTGGCTTTAAAACTGAGTGCAAAGGGAAAGGTATTACACTCAGCTACGCATGTTTAGAGGACTTTTATTTTAAGAAGTCATTCTGCAGTTTTCAAACACACACATATGCAGAATGACCCCTTAAGGACAGGGAAAAGCTGCTGTCAGCTATAACTCAGCAAATCACAAGTTACACTAAGAAATAAAATAAAACATAAAATGAAAAAAAATCGATGTTGCTCTGAAATGTAGCCTGGTAAAAATCAAAGCTATCATAACTAATGGCTGGGAAGTTCTGCTGTGATCATATTGTTCCAACAACAGTCATCCCCTTGGAATCCAACTCCCAAGTTACTGCTGGAATTAAACAGAAGCAAACCAAAAATGCAAATGAAGTAGTACAAAGTTATTTGCTAGAGTTTTTCTCATAAAACACGGCGGTAAAAGAGCACAATGAATTAATCTGATTTAGATATCCCCCTTCTTCCATTAACACACTCAGATACTGGACCAAACTACATCAAGCCTATTCTCATCCACAGAGGCAGCACAACTGAAACATGGAGGGAAATGCTGTCCACAATGCAATTTCTATGAATAGACTCTTGGATTTGGGGATAGAATAAATTATGGACAAGTATTAGGAATACAAATATTATCATGAGGATACAGTTGCCGTTACTAGTGCCCCTTGTGACAAGAACAGGGACTGCTCAGTCACAGCTAAGTCTCCACGGATGAGCACAGCCCAATCTGCTTGCCCTCCAAGCAACTTGATGCACATGTCTGTTTTGATAGCTGTAAAGACATGTGAGCACAGAACTGTGCCCACACCAGCGTGCCCTGCAAAGCGTCCATCACAGTCCTGTCCTGCTGACAGCCACGGGAGTCTAGCACTTCCAGCCTGGAGGGCACGTGCTCTATCACTGCAACGCTCTGAGCAGCTATCAAGTATGGCATGACAGTAACAGTGAAGTCTTCACGTGATTCTAGATGTGTTTCTTCAATAGGTTTGCCACTTTAACATCCACCCACAGTGAGGGCCTGACATCTTTTTAAGTAGTTTCTTGAGACACCACAACCTGATGACTCAACTTAGTTATTTGTCTTAATCTGCAACAGACCTCAGAACTGCACAGTAAAACACGACAGGCTATTTCCTCTCAGAGCAGGTGAAAGATGGAATCAACCACTAATACATCTGCTCTACTTTCTCTGCTCTGTTAGCTAGTTCCATTTTGAATCGAAGCATGCTTCTCTGCTACTTATTCTTTGGGCAAAAGAGAGAGGCTCAAAGCCAAGCCTATCTTACACATGTGCAGCCTCCCTGACTTCACCGGCACTCAGACCAGACAGTTTGAAATTACATCACTGGCATCTTGATGCAGCTTAGATGGCATCACCTCGGGTTACATAGGAATACAGGACTGGAGGGACCTGCCAGGTTACCAAATACAGTCCCTGATGTCCAGGCAACCACATCACCTAATCCCTTTATAAATGAATCAAAATAGTTATGAACCATATTTCATCAGGCACTCCCCAGGCTGCCACGAACCACATAATGCGGTGTGAACTGACTTAAGAAACAGCACACAGACACATGCAAGGCTCATTAGAAACCACCCTGAGCAGGAAGGTAACTTAGTCTAATGGACAGGCAACAGGACAGGCAGCAAGATAGCTCTGTCTTGCTGCAGGTTCACATGCTGACCCCTTCCACCCACAGAAGCATTGCTGCATCCCTCAGATTCCTCTGGGGTGAAACAAAGAGAATAATGTTGTCCTTCCTTTATAGATTATTTTAGCTCTACAAAGAGAGGGATAAAAGAAGTAACTATTTTTCAATCCACACAAACTCCCTAGCAGGTTTTTAAAGCCAATTTTAAAGCTCTCCTTTACAATTCAGTTTGTGGATAATTTGCTAGCTGCACCTCCATAAAGTTTAACCTGTCAGAGTCTGGCAAAGGTGTAATTTCATCCCTAGGCTCTTTTGACTTGAGACTTTGTAGCTTCCCTTTATGGATAAAGTATCAAAGCAATAGTTCTGTGAGACAACGGCCCTTTGCATCTCACAACCCATGCATTATTCTCTCTAAACATAGTTTAGAAGGCCAGAATCAAAACTTCTTCTCTCCTCTCTCTCATGTCTGCTCCCCCCATGCACACTTTTAAGAAAGAACAAACACAGATAAGAGCAGTAGACAGAGGATGGTTTATCCTATCGGCAGAGGATTACTGCATCATGATGTAATGACCTTGTTCAGAAAAGAAAAAGGTTACTTACATGACAGCAGGAGTTGCAGAAATATCAGCTCCTTTCCAGAACAGGACAGAACAATGTCCATTTAAAGATATGCTGAAGAAAACGTAAAACACTTGTCCAGTGAACTGGAGAGAGAAAGAGCAAACTTGAGCCCAACTGGCCTGATACAGTCTCTCTCCAGATACACATTACACATTGAACCAAACAAGCAGGAATACATTCAGCTAAATAGACAAGGAAAGGAAGATGCCCTTCTACTTGCTAAGTGCTCGCAAACATCCAAGAGTCCCCTCCACCCCCTACAAATGTACAGGACAAAAATGGGCACTTGGGGTTTAACTTTCAGGTGCAAGGTGCTACAGAGACAAACATTATATTTGCCCCCCGTGGAAACCTTACATTTGTACTTTGTTCCCCACAGAACTAGTGGAGGTAGGAAAGCCATATGATGCCTGTAAATGAAGCAATTCCATGAAAGAACAACTTGTTTTCTCTGTTCAGACAGCATTCAGTGAAGCCTTGGCCATGACTGTAACTCCAAAGTCAAGTTAATCACATTTATGATCGCAGGGTCTTCAAAGGGACTTGTTTCTTATGAACTTTCAAATGCTACAAAAGTAATAGGTATGGTATTTACTATTTAAAACACTGAAAAGGAGCACTGATGTAACTGTCCCAGTACAGCAAGCTTATTTCACTGCTCACATTTATCTCACACCACTGTTATTCTGCTAAAGTGAAGCCAATGTTATTGAAGCCAACATTTACCAACAGATACTACAGCTGTATAAGTAATATACTGCTTCCATGTAAAACTAGGCTTCCAACAGGAAATAAAAAGCATGTGGCAAATCTTGACCTGCCAGGGGCAACTGCTACATGTCCTGTTTCCAGGACAAGAAAGCCCTCCAGTTATCCCAGATACTTCCAGTGGTGAATACTGAGCTTGTCTGGTAAGTTTTCCGAGCCCAGTGGAAATCCTACAGCAGACACAGAAAGCTCTGAGTCTGAATTGGCACCAGATGCTTTAAAAAACAAGTGAATTTCATTTTGTTACAGGAATATGAGAAGGCCAATACGCTTTATTTGTCAGCATGGGAACAGTCACTCATCTCAGAACTTGAATAGTCTGTTGAAGTTGTTATAAAAATGAAACTCTTCCAAGGAAACCCTGCACTAGCAATAGCGTAAGCTGTGTGCCAGCTTACCGTGCCCTCTACATTTGTATGCAACAAGAAATTGATTTTCTATAGCAGATGAACACCAACAACAGCCTTCAGACCACAGTATGGAATATAATTTGCAGCAAATTCCACCCTCTCAAGAAGAGGCCTACAGTATCTCCCTACCAGCTCAAAGACTCCATATAAAGGCCAACTCCACACCATGTGTCTGCTGCAGCCTTCCTTCTCCATTAATCAAAAAGAAGTGTATTAGCCATACATCGAAACTGCATTGCAGCTCAAGCTGCCAATTACTTATGGCAGAAAGAGCGGCTGATTCATTTGAGCGTACGTGGGCCTTGGCTGGAGTTTTCCCAAAATGCTGTAAGGAAAGAAGAAAACCTCCCCGAACCTCCCCCTCATTCCCACTGCATCCTCCCCCCAACTCACAGTTAAGAGGCCTGTGCTTGCAAAAACAGTATTTCCTGGAGGGTTCTTTCTCCACATCACTCCTTTTCCAAATTCAGACAAAACACAGAGCAACTCAAAATACGTTTTCACATGATATATATGCCCACAAGGGCACCCTTCCCAAACATGCAGGAGCAAAATGCAATGCAAAGTGTCTAAAAAGCCTTCAAATCCCCAGTCCCCAGGGAGCTCCACATCTTCCATGACAAATCCTGCTGTGGTATGTGGTCACCTGTGTGATGTGTAACGGCTACCTCACAACACTCAGCTCAGCAACCAACCTGCAGCAGGGACTGGGTAAAGAGGTCTTGTCTTTAGGCTCCAAACAGTCACAAAATAGAACTATTGTGCTATGCACAAGCACATCCTAAATCCAGATCTTTTCACAAGCTCCTTGCATTGGATACAATTAGCACTTAATATCTCTTAAGCAGCAATTCTTCATCCAACGTGTCCCTCCTTCAGTGTCTCTTTCCAATAAGCAGCCTCAGGCTGCCAGGGCTCTTCTCTCCCTACTACTGCCAGACTGAAGCACCACAGACCTACTGTGGAAAAGGACACATGAAGTAAAGTTCCACTGTAAATTGTCCTCACCAGTCACTGCAGACCCAAATTCTATCATTTAGGTACCTACTGGCCTAGGTTTGCAGGGTCCCTGGCCACACCAACATCAGTGTTACCCACACTGAATTCAGGAAACAGAAATTCAACCATGTTTACTTCTAACTGGCATCTTCCATTGCTCTGCCAGCACCCTACTGATGACCTTGGACATCTGACGCCATCCTTATGTTTTCAGCATGTCTGACACAAGTCAACCCCGGCACCCAGCTCCCCAGAGTAGTCAGCCTCTGCCTTTCTAAACATCTCTGCTTTTTCTCCAGGCCTGACTTTCAACCATTTATTGTAAACCTTTAAAACAGTTTTCAGAGAAAAATATGCTTTGAGAACCTTGGAGTGCAGAGAAAGCCTTGAAGCATGCACCTGCTCATTGCTTTCTGGCATCAACATTCACAATCCAAATAAGCAACATTGGGAGGGAGCCTGAGGCCAGCCAGACCTGCCCTCTCTGTGCCACAGGAGACTGGTGGTCAGAAATAGGAAGGTCCCCAGATCACAATGTAGCATCTCATTAACACTGCAGGACTGAGCAGTGCAAAGCATCTTTTGCCCAATGAACCCAGCAAAAAAAGGCACCAGTCTAAGGAGAGCTTAGGCTTTAGAGGCTGTTGGGAATATTTGGGCAAAGAGAGGAAAAAGTTTTGCTCTTAAAAGGGGGTTGTGGGTTGATTTTGAGATGATGTTTACTGGACTGCTTCCTGGGGTACATACACAGCTATAACTCCCAATAAATATTTTCTGTCCTGGCACAAAAGCAATTATACCCAGGATAACCACTCCAGTAGATGTGCTCCTCAAACACAGATCACACACACTGAGCTGTACCCATGAGGCCAGGCTCTGTCATTCTGCTGGGATCAGCAATGAAAACACCATGAAACACAGATCAACCGAAATACTCAAAAATGGGGTAGATGATTCTATCTACAGGCCTGGAAACTTCACCCACATGCTGTCGCTGGCTAAGTAAGACGACAGAGATCTTACCTTAACTGGAAAACTGTCTCATACCCAGACTCATGCTGCTTTTCCTTACCACATTAACAAGACTGGCATTGACCAGTGTCCAGAGTACACTACAGACCACAGAAGCCAGGGCACCTCCTGAGGAACTAGTCACTCAGAAGCTCACGGGTGTTGCATTATGGATCGCAGGTGCAGGAAGTCTGCTCAAAGTATATGCTTTGGAGACATTTTACTTGAAAACAATGCAATGGTTCCAGGAGTTCCAGAGTTTTGATATCATTACAGCTGTTAAAAAGAAAGGTTCAGGGCACAACCTCTGTGCATGAACTGTCAATATACTACAGAAAAGAATAAGAAGCCACTCTCAACTTACTCTTTCTAAAGTGCTTAGTACTACTCATCAAAGTTACTAGAAAGAATTATGAATTCCCTTAGTGCAAGCAGAAGTAGAGAGAGAGAACAAAAGCATGGAGAGAAGGTGTGGTGCAGGATGTGGGGCATCTGTCTCCACAGATTGCCACTATACATACTTTCAAATATTACCCCACCTCTTCTAGTATACACATCCAATGAAGTGCATGATGCCTCCTCAAAAAAGGCAGAAAATTCTGTCTGCTTTTGTCATTTCTCTTGATAGAAATTTCCACTCTTCCCAACTTGAGCTCTCAGAGCCTCTGAATGAGGAGAGTCATAGCACAGCACAGTTAATAGAGACCAAATCTGTAGGTAATAAATAACCAGGATGCCAGCCTGAGCTGGCTAGGCTCACTAAAAAGATCAAACAAGGATTTCAGCATCTCTTTTCTGGGGCAGGCAGGCATCGTTTCACTTGTTGAAATATTCATGCCCTGATAGGAACTGCTGCATCAATGTCTGTCCCCAGTACAAACAAACCTGAGCTCAAAGCATGACAATCTGTGTGGTGCAGAATGGGATTGCAATTAAAGGCGTTTTCCAAGTCTCCATTTCTGCGTGCACACATTTGATGGCTTTCCTGGTGATACTTCAAGAGCACCCCAAATCCGAGTCCACCATCTTCTGCCTGTGAAGGCAGAAGACACTAAACCCAGTTTTAGTTAATGCCAAGGATTTTAAATGTGTAGCTCCTGTTCTTCCTTCTCAGGTTTACCATGCACCAGCACCCCCATGTTTCATGTAGGGAGCGGCTGGGTGAACCTGATAAATATGAGCTGGCATCTGGACACTGCAGGTCAGATCAAAATTCTCTGCAGGGAAGAGCCTGGAAAATTTCTGATCTGGAGGACTGTCTGCTTCATAATAGGGAATAGAGAAGGAGAAGAGAGGAAATGGAAAACATTACACCTTTCGGTCCCTATAAGAGACACACGAAAGTACTTCCCAGTGCCCTTCCCAAATAAAGCAAACAGCAATTTATTTTTGCCAGCAAAGGGACAGGAACAGGGGGGGCTGCTGCCCCTTCAACTGCACTATCTGGATCAATGAGCACGCTCAGGTGACATGACAGGAAAATGTTTTAGTACTCCCTTAGTCATGTGCAGCCAGCTGTGCATACACCCTGCAAAGCAATGGTGGGCCTGCTAAGGTGCCAGAGCAATTTCAACACTTGAGCATTAGAAAGAAAATGAGAAAGGTCTGTCTCTGGAGTCTGTACTGCCACGTTGAAATGGCAGTTTGTTCCAGGCTTACAGGGGATCGAAGGCTGGCCAAAAACGACACTGCAGTACATTGTCTTGTGGGAAAGGAAAGCACATGTGTGCACAGCAAGCTGGATCAAAGCTCAGCTATCACTGGTACATGTGCAAGGCGTCACTTTCAGAAGGGCTTGTATCACAATCTTTGTTTCCATTTCTCTGAGAAAGCACACTTTTGCCTTAGAATTATGAAGAAACATGTAACACTTTCCCAAGGATTCCCTGAACACGTGTTCTGGGATCGAAACTGCCTTAATTTGCTTCTGATGGCAATGAAAAAATACACAAGACCTGAGCAGACAGAGGAAAGGAGGTGTAGCCAACATACTCTGCCCTTTTGCGTCTTGGCAAGCCTTATACAGTACCGTACTGAAGTGTCTTGCACCTATACTGCTCAGAGAGCCCCAAACCCAGTGCTGTCACATGGAAACAGTGCAAATTACTCCAACTGTGTCACTGACAACAGACTCCAGGGCAGAGAAATGCTTTTTCTGGATCAGTCAAGCATCTGTCAATATACTACCAGATAAACAACTGATAATAAAAAAGTAGCATTGGGAAATTAACCCACTGAATATATAACAACATTGTTTTACCCTTGAATACTTAATGCACACAGTTGTGATGGTAAGTCATTAGAGCAAGACAAACCAACAGGTAACACCTGCTCATGCTAAGCAACATTTATGGCAGATCTTAGGTGAGCAGGACATGCCCCTGTTTTAAGAGGGACATGATTTGGAAGTCTGCCTCTAGAAAAGAAGATATGAGACTGGACATCAGAGTACCCAGAGGTGCACCAAGCCCAGAGCTCCAAGAACCAGACTTGCAGGTATGGCTGGTGGTGTAAGCTAAGAAAAGCTTCCCAGCCCAGGAGCCAGAAGACCTAGAAACTTGCAGGCCTGCCTGTCCCTGGCCCAGGGCTTCCTGGGGTCAAGAGCTCCAGCAGCTGGGGCCATGAGACCACATCAGTAAGATCACAAGCTTCTTGGATGACAGTCAGTCAGAATGACTGGGTGGATGTCACGCTGCTTTCCCAGAGCAAGGGATACCCACTCGCCATGTCCCACATTGCTTGACTTAGGAGGCAAAGGCTACACTGCAGCCCAATCACCTGTCCCAGGAAATCCAGCAGGCCAGCTCATAAACAGGGCACTGTCAGAGCTAAGTTGCATCCATCCAATTAAAGATGCAAAATGAAAAGTCCAATGTCTATCCCAAACGAAGCACATTCTACATTTGCTGTCAGCTGCAGACGCTGACATTCACCTGGAAAGGATCTCCAAAAGCCCAAGCACTGAGACAAGCCACTAACAAACCACAGATACTTTTGTCCTGTTTTTTCATTACAGAATTACCAGTAGGAGCAGGAGACACACCAGCAACAGGAGTTCTGAGACAAGACATTCACATCAGCATCTCCACCTGTGCTGACCCAGGCCGTTGAGACCTAGCAATTTCCACCCAGCCTAATATTGTTTCTCAAGGATGAGGCAAATCAAAGTAAACAGAAGATACATAAGTTCAACTACGTGTGTCTGAAAGGTAAAAAGCAAAATAGGAAATGGTAGCTAAACACAAAACAGAACTGGTGAGTAGAAAGGAGGTGAAAGTTTATTCATGTTTCTTTCTCTCCCACCCACTCACTCTGTTCCCCCTGCCCATTAAGTTCTTGGAAGAAAAGCTTCAAGCACCTTCTGCCAGAGCTAAGGCAGGTAATGAAAGAGGAAGATCACAGTGGGCTCCTGTCTGTCCACTGTACAACACAGCAAGGAACAGAAATTAGTACTTGAACCAGCTAGGCACAAACTGACAGCAGCATTAATGTCCCAGTCACAGCGAGTCCAACCGGAGCAGAAACCAAATCTGGCAATGTGTCTCCTGTGACCAGTTCTGTGCAGACATGACTAAAATGAAGGAGAAGTTGAAGGCAGATCTAAAAGGCCCCCAGCTTCCAGGTTGTTTTTGATCCCAGAACACTGAATCCACAAAGTTTTATAAAACAAAGGAGAAAATTTCCAGGCAGAGGGAACAGGGCTGAAGTGGGACTTAACACCACAAGCCAGTTCTCCCGTAGGAGCAAATGCTGCCAAGCCAGGAGATGGCTAACACAGGAGCTGCATTTGTTATGGTAAACAATATGTTGCAGAGCTGAATTTGTCTCACCTATCCCTGTAACTGTATGCACAAAAGTTGCAACAAAATATGGGGCGTAGAGGAAGACAACCTCTTGTGCCAAGTTTTGTTTTTCCAGACCTTGGGAGCTGGCTCAGGACACAGAATAATTTGGACTCCAACTTCCACACACTTTTAAATACAGAGTTTTGGTCAGATCCTTACAGAGAAAATACCCAGTGAATTCTTTTCACTGTACCTGAAAAGTAAAACACTTGCCAACTTCTGCAATACCCCCCTACACAGTCTCATTGGGCTTGTTTGTTTAAAGGGCAAAAAGCCCCTGTCAGATACTCTACAAGAAGCTGACAAGCTTGTGCTAAAGCCCTGAGGTGAACAAGGTCCAAGCAGCGGGCCTATGACAACCAAAGCAGCTCACCCTGGGTATTGCTTCCTGCAGCACTGCTGCCACAGCTGCCTCCCAAACTGTTGCTGCTGCAAGTGGTGGCCTATAAGGCTGGAAACTTAATCCTGTAACAGGATCACCCGGCTCGCAGGAGCTACTATGACTTACTTTTAGTTATCCAGAGTCACCCAGTGAAGAAATGCCATCCATGCAGGTCTCAGTTCAGAGCACAAACTCCTCTGCAGCACAGAGGCAGCTGCCTGGAGCCCTCCACCCATGAAACCAGCCACCCCACAAACCCAGTCCCCTATACTGTGCCTGCCACCAGCTCCTCTGCCCAGTCTCACACTGCAGGAGGGCAGCTCCACCCAATGCAGCCACAAGCCCTGCTGTCCCTTGCCAGCCCTGTGCTAACCACAGAAAACCCAGGCTCAGGGCAATCCTTCCTCTCCACACACACAACCTGTCAAGGCAGCCTTCACTTCCTGGCCTTGAAGAGCCCATCAGCCCACGTCCCACGCCTAAAATGAATTACCCTCGATTCCTGATTTATTTTCCACTCACACTATTGGGTAACCTGTGACTAAACACCTTTCCTTGATGCATGTGATTCCTCTGCAGGCATATGCCTCAGAGATGGGGCAAAAGTGTTCAAGAATCCCCAGTGCCACTTCTGCATGGATGGCCTGCTCCCAGCCAGCAGGACCCACCAGCTCCTGCTTGGGGGACATTGTGGTCCCCTCCACCATACCCTCCTACTGCAAGCTACTCCAGGCAGTTGTGCTGGTCAAGGCTACATTCCCACCCCTACTGTGGGACCCTGGCCGGCCCCGGTGTCCCCCAGGGGCTTTGGAACAGGGATCTCCCCACCACGCTGTTCCTGCCCCTCACAGCTGTCCCCAGGCCCCCTCCTGACAGCCACAGAGAAGGTGGATGCACACTACAGGAGGAGGCGGGAAGAATAGCTCATCATCCCCTTCAGCTGCAGCATTTCCCTCCCTCTTCCCCTCAGGGAGGCAGGTAGCAGCCTAGCTCCAGTCCTTTGGCCTCCTTGGCTCTCCTGACAGCCCTCCTCCTCCTCCTGACTGGGTGATTCAAGTGGCTCAGCAAAGCCCACTTTGATCTCCAGGCTCCGGGTTCCCTATGCTGAACATCACCGACACTGCCCAGAAGGAAAACAAAAATCTGGCTCCCTTCTCCTGAAACCTCTGCCCAGCATCAAATTTGGGCAGTTGGGGCACCAGGGAGATGAGAGCAAGGAAGCCTTCATGGGCTCCTGCTGAACTCTCCACATAGATATCCAGGCTATTCACTCCTAATGCACATTTTGTCACCCCAGCAAATGGAGCCAGGTGGGGAGAGACATGATCCCGACTTTGAGAGACAAGATCCAACCCCTTTGGGGTTGCAAGTCCAGAAATAGCCCTGCTCTTCCCAGCCCAGGTCCACCACCTCTGTCAGATGTTGTTCACTCTGAAGCCACAGCTTTTCCTGCCTGAATTTCCTCAACTGTCTACATTAAACACACCACTGTATTTAAAGGAGGGATCATTTCTGGTACTGGTGCAAACTGGATCTGAAAACTGCCTGACCGACCAAAATGGGGGCACTCGTGCCCAGAACATCCTCCATCAGATGAGGGACCCTGAAGCAGCCAGACATAATGCTGGAGCACTTCCTCGCCTGGCTGGTGTACAAGTCTGGGACAAAGGGACAAGCCAGCACAGGGACCAGCTTCACTGTAGCATCAGGCACCACCGTGCATGTGCTGGGGAGAGACGATCCTTTCCTCATCAGATTTTGGGAAGAACTTGGCCGGCATACTTAAAGAGGTCAGTGGGATTGATGCGTGTTGCCCATAAAAAGTGTTTAAAAAAAAAAAACAAAACAAAACAAAACCATAAAAAAACCAAAACCAGAAACGTGGGAGTTATTTATAGCCGGGGATCACTTGCTCATCTGCTGCCGCACAGCCCAGGCTGCATTGTTGGGAGATGGGGAGCACCACGGCAGCCTCTATGGCCGGTGCCGGCGCTGACATAACTTCAGAGCCGGCAGAGACTCTGCGGCTGGCGGCCACGCCGGGGGCTCCCTCCCGCAGGACACCCTCTCTCCATTTACAGACGACGCAGAGGCTGCTCGGTAACACAGGTGTCACCGCCGGCGGATGAAACCCACAGCCGCAGACGACTCCTGCACCGGAGCAGCCCGGCCCTCCCTGCAGTCGCACACCCTGCTCGGCTCCTCGAGCCCGACGAAAGGCCCCCCGCCTCCCCCACCGGGAGGAGACGGGGAGCTGCACACATAGCCACGGTCACCGCATTCCGCAGACGGCTGCGGCGGGCGGAATCTCCGTAGGCCGCTGGCAGCCCGCCGCGAGGCCGTGCCGGCGGACGGCCTTACCTGGAGCTGCCGCTGTCATGCTGCACCGGCCGTCCCCCGCCGCGGCCCCGCGCCGCCGCCGCCGCCGAGGGCCCCCCCCGGGCGCAGCCCATCTGCCGCGCGCCCGGCCCCACCGCGCCGCCGCCGCCGCACGCCAATCGCCGCGCGCGCCGCCGGGACGCGCCGCCGCGCCCCGAGCCCGTGTCGTCACCCGCCGCCCGCCATTGGCTGCGCCCGCACGGCTGCGGCGGGCCCTCGAGGCGCGGGGGCAAATCTTGTGCTGTAAGGCGGCTGCGTGGGGCGAGCGCGACGCGGGGGCGTGGGGGGTCCCGCCTGCACGTCCGACACCCCCAGCTGCCAGGGTCCCCCCCGCCACCTCCGGCTGCTGGGCCGTGGCAGAGGTGTGCGGGCACCTGGGAGGCGGGCACCAGCATCCGCCTGCTACCTCCCGAAGGCCATCAGATTGTTTCTTGGTCCTCGTCCGCGGGGAGCAGGAAATGCACCGTGAAATGTCGGGTTCTCCCGAATGACGTGTGCCCTGTGACAGCCTGTGGGCTTCTCCTGTCAGCGTCCCAACGTGGGAGAAGCCACCAGGCGCAAGATTTGAGCAACCAGCTGCAGCTACTACTGTGACACAGTGGACACTTCCCTGCAAAAAACCACAATTGCACCAGAAGAAAAAATCTTCACAGCATGTGTTTTTCCCTTCTTTCACTTAGAATATGGCTTCCCCAAGCAGAGCGTGGCCCTGCTCCTGCCGGGACCTTTAAAGATCATCTAGTCCAACCCTGCTGCAGTGAGCATCTTCAGCTACAGCAGGTTGCTCAGAGGCTCTGAGCCCCAGACAACCTGACCTGGAATAGACAACCTCTCTGGCAACCCGGGCCTGTGTCTCACCACTCTCAGCATAAAAAAAATGAAAATAAAATTCTTAGTTAGATCTGGCCTAAATCTCCTCTTTTAGTTTAAAACCATCACCCCACATCCTATCTCAGCAGTTCCTGCTAAGAAGACTGGTCCCATCTTTCTTATTGGCCTTCTTTAAAGAATACTCAGGTATTGAAGGGCTGCAGCAAGGTCTCCCTGTTCTCCCTGAAAAGTCGAAACAGATCCTGTTGTGAGGAGGATGACCTCGCATTTACAGTATTTAAACCCCCCCCCCCCAACAATCCACAGATAAATGTGATTGATTTTACAACCTCCCAGCAGAGCCCCAGTGCCTGTGGCCCTGGGGGAGGAGCAGGAGCCTTGCTCTGAGCTCAGCCCCTCGCCCGGGCTGTGACTGGTCCTGGGGCCGGCAGACAGCTCTGCCAGCCATTCTCCTGCCCATGTGCCACCAGCTGTTACATCCCAAGATGGGGACATCTTTGACCTTCCTTTTGTTTTTTCCTGAGAGGCACAAGATAGTATGTTTCATAAAGTGCTATCCAGCAGCTATAGGCAAGAAATGAACACTCCTGCAGGCTGCTATTGCCAAAGGTAAGGGAGGTCATGTAATTACCCAAGAGAAGACAGCAAACCCTCTCAGCCCCACCACACAGCATGTGATCTTCTCTGACCATGAGTGGTCACACTGCCATCTTACAGCTCATTCAAAGGACAGGTTCTCCAGACGCAAAAGCACACTGAGTCACCCAGTCAAGACCAACATGATGAGCAGCCCCTACTGAATCACTGCTGTCCCTTCCTGCTGTACATTAAGGTCTCACCAAGGTTTGCTTCTCTAGTATGACTCAAATCTATCATTTAGCTAGCTGGCTCTGCAGTGATCACAGTTAAGCTGTGGAGTACGCTGTCACTGCTGTTTCCATCCCTGTAGAGAAATATCGCTGTGGACAGACGACTCTCAGGATCCTCCAAGGTGAGGCCACTGTCCCTTGAGAGTGGAAGAAGAGGTACTTTTGCTGCTTGTAGTGTCCACCCTGGTGACAGCATGGTGTGCATCCATGGGGCTGGGGACAAGCCAAAGGGGCAACCCCTATGGAGGACATGCACCCCTGTTGATCCCAAATGGGGTAGTTTACAGAGGGCTTAAGGATTTGGCCCAGCTTTTCCCCTTTCAAAGTCTGTGCAAATATATAGGGAGGATATCCCCCACCTACAGTTATGATGGGAACGCAGCTGAAGAAGCTGTCAGAGGTCCCCACAGGCTCACCTAGCCCTGCAGGGCTGTACCCTGCAAACCACCCTGGCCCCTGAAAACTGCTCTTCATAAACAGCCCAAAGAGTTGGAAAAGACTGAGCAGGTAGTGGACATGCAGTATCCAGCCATCTCCAGCCACAGAAGGGTTGGTTATTGACCAGTCCCATATGCAGCATGAGGTGTGTGCCCTGCTCTTGGGCTTCTGAAGAAGGAAAAGTTGCAGACAGCACAAGTCAGACAATTTCAGATGTTAGGATTGAATCTGTGGGTCACTTTCATTCATTTTAAAAAGTCCAACTAAAACATAGTTTTTGCATAAACTACTAGCACTATACTAGCACTCCTATATGCACTGTAAGAAAACTGCAGACACCCTGAGACACCAAGCCTGCTGCCTTGGCTTCTGTCTAACTTTGCCAAAGGCTGAGCGAGAGCAGGTGAGGAGTTTCAGCTTCCTTTCCCCTGTGAAAGAGCAGAAACTTGACTCCATGACTGCACGCAGTGAAAAAGCAAGATAGATCCCTTACTCTCAGCCTAGTCCAAAGTTATGACTCTCTAGGGAACTCAGGAAACCTTGCAAACATTGACTGTGCCTGGTGAAGTTTTTCTTCAGAATCACAGCAGGAGGTTTAAAAGTCTGTACCTTCTGGGTTGGCCTTTGGAGACCACAAAGCCCCTGAATCTCTGTTATTTCAGCCTTCCTGGGCTCTCCAGCTACCTTTAAGCTGATGGATGGAAGATGCCCCATGCCTGTCCCATGCCTTCCTGGGAAAGGACACAGAGAGAGGAAGCAAAGGCAATGTCCAGAAAGGGGAAATTATCCAAACCACAGCACTTTCTTGGCCTTTATCCCAGCCATACTTGAGGCTGACTCTGTCAGAGCTGGAGGGCTCCTCCTCACACTGTGAGCAGCCAGGTGTGCAGGCAATGGGCACACTGCTTAGAGAGGATAAAAGCCAAGTGACTGTATGGCCAGAGCACCCACATAGTCCTGAGGCACAAGGATCAGTAGTAGCACAAGCTGGACTAGCCCCATGGGGCAGTAGCCTGGGTCAGGCTGGGCTGGGCCAGACCTGCAGAGTCTTGCTGAGCCGAGCCTGACCTGACCCAGATGTGGACAGGGTGCTGGCTTTGTCTTCATAGGGCCTGGGAAAGCAAGGCAGTCCCTGCTGGATGTCAGTCCTGTGTGACTATCACATGGGTGCCAAAGCTAGTTGGAAATGCTTCGAGAATCTGCACACCCACAGGGTTTGGCCTCCAAAGTCGCAGGGCATGCCTGAACCCTGTTTCTTCCGGAGCCAGCTAGGTCTCCAAACAAGGGTCTCATCCTGCAAAAGCCACCTCAGAAGCTGCCCTAATTTGAGCCCTAATGCCCAATGCTTTAAGAGTTGAAAAAGCAGGTAGAGGGACCTGGCTGGATCAGGTCCATCACCAGCTCAAACAACTTTTCTTTATGTGCTAAAAAAGGCAGGGCTGTCTGTATCAGTGCCATCCATGCTGGAATGCCTCTCTGCCAGGCTGTGCACAAGCTCCCAAGCCCCTCTATTGGCCATCTCCAGCCAAGAGTGGCCAGGGACAACTCCTTCCTGAAGATGCAGCCTCATGGAAATAAAGGGCCAGGCAGCCAAGGCAGCAAATCAAGAGAAAGAAGTCTTAGCTATGAGCAACACATAGCCTTTGTTCCTTCAAAAGATGCCTGAGGACTTCAGAAGCCAAAAGCCATGTGACCTCACCACTTAGATCTATGATTAGTTAAGACTCTCCCAAACTGATTGCAGTGCTGCAGACTCACCCTGACTGAAACTACCAGCACCTTTCCCTGTAGCAGAGGGGTGTGCAAGGCTAAACATCTCAGTAAGAGAGGCAAAACATTTCGCTTCAGGACATGACTTAGTAGTCATGCTAATACTGGGTTGACAGTTGGACTTCCTGATCTGAAAGGTCTTTCCCAACTTTAATGATTCTTTGATTCTATGATTTTCAGAAACCAAATGTACAGTTAGCCAGGAAGTTTAAAAAGGAAAAGTCCTTCTCAAGCAAAAACAATCCCTTCAAAGAGCTGCCTTGATCCTGCTTTCTTGGGAAGTGTGCTCAAGCAGGGCAGGAATTCAGGAAAGCTCTGCAGCTGCACATCTGCAGGATGCCTTGGCCAATCCTATGCCATATTGATCATTAAGCAGCCATTAAGGTTACTTAATGGGGTACACAGTTCCAGAGGTGGCTCAGTTATACCTTAGTGGGGGCATGAGGCCACTGAACAAACCCCTCTGTGCTTCAGGAGGGCAGGAAGATGGACACATTCTCCATATGGACAGAGCTGGTTCTGCTGCATTTTTCACACCTTGCTGGCAAATATGACACAGTCTGAGCAATATGGCATGGCTGGTAATTGGAGATCAGGAGATTTTAAGGGGACCAGGGGCTAAGGACTCTATTAATCTCCCACAGGTAGTGGTAGCTTCCAGAGAGCTTGTCCTGAGGATAAAATTAACACTAACAACTAACTCCCATCCCCCTTAACAAAATCCCAGTAAGAAGCAACCTATTCTGCTTCCTAAGGGTTCTGTGGTGTTACACCACCCTGCAGCTTTCTGCCTGTGCTGGACCTCCAAGGCCATCATGGCTCCTGTGACCAAGGCTGTCTCAGGCTAGGGGCTTGGGGGGCCCCTCCCCCAGCCATGCTCAGCCCAGGCAAGCTCCAGAGTGGGCTGAACTGGTAGTGCAGCAGGACTGCCTTAGCTGATTTGGGGATTACCAGGGGAAAAGCAACACAGAGGGACACTGAAAGCTAACAGTTACATTTTGGGGCTCATGATGTCATGGTTTCCCAGCACCCCAGTGATTGGCTGCGGGTGAGCATCTCCTGGGAGCTGGGCCTGGTTATTTGCCTGAGGTTCAGACCTTTCCCAGCAGCTCTGAATCAGGCAGGTTGTCTTGACAACCTGGATAGTGGCAGCTCCTGATAACCATGTAATGAGGTTGTCACAAAAAGGAACCCCTCCAAGAGTGAGGTTTAGGGATCATTAATGTTTCTGAGGGAGCATGAGAGCAGAAGAACTAAGGGGACCATCTGGCGATTCTGGAGCATGTCGACAGCCTCCCTCAGAAAGGAGCTTCATTAGACAGGAACCACCTACTGACACGTAGCGATGGGAACCAGGCAGGCTGCCTGCCAGCAGCAAGGGGGTCTCAACTGCTCAGCTGTGGGATCTGGTACCTGCAGAGACCCAGGCAAGGATGGAGCAAGGAGGACACAAGAGTGGTCCTGAGGAATGACTCAAATAGTGAAGGTGAACAGGGCAGTAACAGCCTGGGAGAAGTGATACAGTGAGGCTGGCACACAGAGGCCTTCCCACCATGCCACTGGTTTCACATGCTATCTTTTACAGATAAGTCACTGAATCACTCTGTGTCTTAGTATCCCACATTTGCAGGTGCCTTCCCATCACCATGTCACAGGGAACTGGGAAGTACACCTACTGCAAACCTTGCGCAGGGCAGGGACTAGAAGCAATTGCAGCTCATTCCAAGAGAATTCCTGCATGACTGTGCTGTCCTGAGGATCCTCTCAGCTCAGGTGCCAAGAATGACACAGCAGGACACAGATGTCCCCTTGTCACTAGTGAAGACTGAGCCTGGGGGATCATCGAACACAGTGTCTTCCCCCAAGATCTACACATACACTGTCCTCTGACCCCAGGAAACTTTGTGTCCTTTACCGTGTCCTTTTGAAGCACGGGGTTCATCCTGTTCTCAACAAACTATCTACCACTGGCTGCAACAATAGCAGATTTGGGTGCTGCAGTCTGAAACCTTCATGGATGGTGAATCTCAGATAGCAAACTACCAATCCTTGAGAGCAGGTCCCTGGAGAGGAATGGCCACATTCATGTGAAGGAACACACTTCTGGAAAAAGCTTCTCTGCAGAACAATGAAGTCTGAATCATTCCTAAGAGGAGATGAAAATTACGTCCACAGATAACTCTTTATCTGACAGCAGTAACTGACAGAACATTTCTTTTATGTCATCTTCATCTGTTTTAAAAATACCTACTGTAAACACTTGCTTAACTCAGTATAAGACTTCATTAATAAAATCCTCATCCTGAAGGCAGCTGTACTTTTATTTTAGTTTATATTTTTACCCAAATCACATTTTACCTACTCAAATTAATGTTTACACTGTGGGTTTAACTGAGATGTAACAAGAATATTAACACATGACAATTAAATTCCTATCAACTTCTAAAGACTCCATTTCACAGATATATTTCTTAATATACCACTGCTACACCTCATTAAAATGTTGTTGAATCTTCACAACTATTATAAACAATCAAGTGGGATATAATCCACCTCCAGGAACTGGTAAAGCTGAATGTAGTGCTCTCCTACTATGGGGATATATGTGGTGTAAAATTCAAAGCTAAGACAGAGATACAGTTGATTACATACAACAGAAACACTCTCAGATTAATATTAGGCAGTGGATTCACAAATCCTTCCTCTCTCAGGAAGGAACAAAGGGACAGGAATGTCTGCCAGGAGATCCCTATCCCGGAATAGGGTTTTGCAAGAGGGCAACAATTCAAGCAGATACTGCTTAAGCCTGTGCTCTGAACCCTACCCCAGCTGTAATTAGCCATTCTTCCCCACAAGAGGACATCCAGCCCAACAGCACTACTCCTCCAGTTTAGGTAAGAGGGGGAACTGAGGCAAAGTGGCAGCTGTGCACTAACCTCCCACATATCCCCAGCGTTACTCCCAGGCTGTTGGTTTGGGATTTTCTTCTCTGTAAACTGCAATTTAAATCACCTTCCAACAGGAGTAGCAGGACTAACAGCTTAAACATAAGGAGCCCAACCTAAACACAGCCTGTAAACAGAACACACCAGAGTTTCCTGCAGAAACAGGAACACAACTGAGTTTTTCAGGAGACCCCTGCAAAGTCCAGTCCTGTCTGGTTTGCATTTAAACATCTCCTATCCTCCTTCATCACATCTGACCAAACACAAGCAAAGATGACCCACCAGCCTGATGGATTTTATCTGCTGAAGATGTTGAACTCAGTCTGCTCTCAGGCCTGAGAAAACCAAGATTTATCCTGTGTACCTAAACAGCACAGAAAGGTTTCCATCCCTTTCTGGTGTCAGAGAACAAGACTGTGAGAGGCAGTGATTGCCCCAGACCTAGGGGAGTGTGGGCAAGCTGCTATGGCCTAGCACAAACAGCAGATTTACTGGTAAGTGACCATGCACAACACCCTGCACTGTATCTCAGCAGAGGAGAGAAATTACTTCTCATTTAGGAACAGCTACACCAAGCTATGCTGCTGTATGCTTTAAGGGCACATTCTGACAGTAAAACCACCACAGCAAGATGGGCAAATGCAGCAAATTTATCTTCTCAAAAAACAGTTGTCATTCAACACTTATTCCTCACTGGCACAGCCACAAATCACTGTGCCTCAGTTTCCAATCTGTAGGGTCTAGAGCTAGGTCTAGGTGTCTAGGTGAGACATACAAAAACCATTCTCCAAGATGTTTATCTTTTTGTAAAAAGCATTTGCCAACACATTAGATTTTTACAAAAGTCATTCTCCACTTTTTTCCCCAGGATCTGGGGTTTTAATTTACATTCACCTCTATGTAATCATTAAGACTAATTACTGCAGCACTGAGGCAACGTGAAGCAGCCCTGCCTGCACAGTCCTCTGCTTTTGACACCTGAGCTCAGCTCTGTGCTGAGGACACATCACAGAATCAGAGAATAGTCTGGGTTGGAAGGGACCTCCAAAGGTCATCTAGTCCAACTCCCTCAGGTGCAGTAAGAAGGGGCATCCTCAACATGTCAGCAAGGCGACCTGAGCTCCCACCTCCACGTACATATTTGAAGTGGGTAAACCACTGCTGGTACCTGACATTTTAACGTTTTAGAGATGCTGAATAGGGAGGCTAATACATAATATGTGACTGTTCACAGCATCTCAGCATCCCAGACCAAACCACATGAAGATAATATCCAAATGCTCCCAACCTGAGTTATGAACATGAACTGATTAAAGCCAATAAGGCTGTTAGAAAATGAAATGGCACTAACAGCTTTTAAACTGAAGCCACTGTTGGATGCCTGTCTCTTGGTCAGACATGTTTACAATAAAAAAAATTTCCTCTCTAGCTCTTCCCCACTCAATGCAGTTGTTCTTTGGGAACAGAACAGGCTAAGACCTTTCAGACCTCTTTTTTGCACTCCCATCACCAGAGGGTTTCAGGTTGGGGGTGATTCTGAACTGAAGATACAGAAGATGAGTGCTGTCTGATGTGGAAGAGAAGCAATGCTGAGCAGCTGCCAGGAAAACTTTGCCATCCCTCATCTCCAGCTACCTTCAGAGTATTCTGGAGAAAGGAGGAAAGCTTGATGCCACTGAAGTCCAGAATTTTCCTATTGCCCTAAGACAGGCTCCACGAGGGCAGGGAGGGAGATAACCTGTTGGAGCAGCAATGCACTGCAAAACAGGTTGAAGATACAAGTTCACATCCTGAAGAAGACTCTCTATCCTCTCTATCTTGTTTTCACCCCTCTGAACTGTTATCATTCCTTTAGTATAACAGCTGCCAGAAGCTATGACAAAGGCATCACCCAAGGGTGTGAGAACAGCAAATCTATCAGGGGGTCCCCAAATTTGTATCCATGCAAACAACTTTGGCAGCTTGGACATCCTCATATGATGACCCAGTCACACAGCCTCCACGTCTGGGTTGACTTACCTCTGTTTGGCCTACAGCACAGAAAAAATCATAATGGTTTGCATCCAATGGAGCTCCTAAACCCTCAGCTATGGTATCACAGGGGAGGGTCTGAATTAGTTCTTCAAACAGATGGGACAGCTGTGACTGCTTTCATCTTTAGTGGTTCCTTCCCCTGTCCCCACAGATGAAAGCAGATCTTTATTTCTCTTCATTCATTTCTCTCTTGAAGTGGATCCCTCCAAAAATGTTGTGGATCTAAGAATTAACCTCATACTAGATCAGTATGAACTTTGATTTCACAGGTACAGCAACTCCAGTGATGTCATGGGTGAATATGAACAAAGGTGCTATGGATGGCACGCACACAGCACTGCATGATGGCTTGTGAGTACTAGAATGCTGGGTTACCCATATGTTGCAATGCAGAGGTACTGTAGGCATCAGGATAACATCAGCCCAGAGGGCATGGAGAAGAAAAAGGCCTTTATGCGGTTCCCATTCCATGAAGGAAGACTCCATTGCCTGGTGAATATCTCATGACAGTTAGATGTTACTACCATGCTGGCTCAAAGCAGTGTCATTCCAGGAGCTGGAAGGCTAGAGACAAGGGTTGTCTGTGATCTCACAGCATTTCCATACCAGCCTGCTAGACTGAAACCTTATAATGAGAAAAATTGTGATACAGAATGTGTCTCTTGACCAGAAAATAACCTTCCCAAACTTACCAGGGCTGTGACCCGGAAAGTTAAAATGCAAGAAACTCTCTGGCTGCTGACCAGGGAAAGTATTTGATACTGGGTTAAAGAATCAACAGGTCTCAGCAATAGCAGATAGGCATCAACTGCACCAGCTGGAAAAGTGCCTCTTTTCTCTTTAGTGTGCCTAATACCAGTGAAAGCAGCAGGACTGAGACTGTCTTTGTGATACAACAGTTGAAGAAAAAGATTCCTCCAAAACCTGATTTAGTGAGGCACTTCACATATGATTTCAGGAAGCAGTTCAGAGGAAGGACTCAAGGACTTACCTCTGTGAGACTGACCACATCATGATAGTAAATGGAGACCATGCCAGAAACAAATATACATGTAGAGAGGCACTACTAGATCTTAAAATACAACCTTGCCTCTAACGCATCCTCAGTGCAATTCCTTCTTTAGAGAACACCTCCTTCTTCTCTTTTCCTTGCCTATGAACCCTCCCCGCATCTCCCTTCCCTTTCTCCCTTGTAACTGTACACACTTGTAGCTCACTATACACCAGGACACAGCCAGTAAAATACGACAGCTTTTAGAAGTGCTCCTGAGAAATGATGTTTCAGTAGTGTTTGTTCCCAAACTCTTGATTTTGTTTGGCCACAGAGAGAACTCTCTAAGGAACAGCGAAGGCTGTTTGCACAGCTAAGCACAAGGAAAAATTCATTCCACAGATTTATTTTTCATGTTACTGAGGAAGCTAAGGTCTGCTCTGACATAGTACAGACAGGACCAAGCATTAGTTTGAAAACAGAAGTCCACAATCCCAGAAAAAAAATATCTCTATCCTAAGTTCAGAGTCCAGAAGTCAGCAGAGTATGAATTTTCTGGCAAAAGTTGGGGGGCAGGAGTGTTCTACTAAGACTCTACTAAGAATCTAATCCTAAGATTATGGAAAGATATGTTCATGAGATGCTGAACCCAAGATGGTCCATAGGGTGAGATCAGTCTTAGATGTGGAGACCTTTTCATACCACTTCCAGTGACTGACTTGTTAAAAAAACTCAAGAAAACATTGATTTTAGCATGCACCCACAGGATAGGAGGACACTCACAGCAAATTTAGGAAAGATTTGTTCTCCATCCAGTTCAGATGAGACACAAATGTAGAAAGAAACAAATATTTCAAGAATGCTGCCTGTGGCCTTCTGGCCAGCTTCAGTCACACGTATAAAGCACAACAGTGCAGAGCATCACGCTGCAGCCCTCACCCCTGGATGTGCCAGTTGGGTGTTCAGAGTACAGTCAGGCTTATTAATCTGGTGCTTAAAGATGTCACCTAATCAGGAGCTAGGATCAGGAAGAAATCCCCAGCTGACATTAAAATGTTAAATGCAATGGACTGAATCCAATTATTATTGTTATTGGAATTGCTAATATGCGGGATGGTGCTGGAGAGCTTGATTTCCAAGACAAACACGTGACATCAGGGCCAATGGAGACAATGGAGACTGAAGCTTTTGACCTGTTCTGCTCTGCTGCTGTGCCAGGTCAGTGACTCCTGCCACCCCAGGCCTGCTCACACCCAGGCAGATGAGAAGGTCCCATGGGGTGAGGGAATCCCTGTCCCAGCAATGGTGTTGAGGTGCTCTCATGCATCACAGCAGCTACAAACCTGCACAGCTGCCCAATTATTCCACTAATCCCCATCTTTCATGAGATATTTGCTTCTCTTGGTACCTGTGAAATACAGTGCTCAGGGATTTATGGTCCCTAGTAAACCCAGCATATGTACAATGAAACTGTCTTCTTCCATGAGCAAATGAGTTTCTCTCTGTGAAGAGATTTCACAGCAGGTCTTCATCTCTTCAGGTTGCACACGTGCCAATGCAACAAGATAGGTTTCCTTGTCATGAAAGTGCCTTTGCAGTTAGCTGATAAGTTGCCTTGCCAGTTTGAACTGCTTCAATGCAAGGATGTATCATAAACCTTCCTCCCAAAAAATCCTTCACAGCATAAGAGGAAAATGACTGTGGTGTGTTGACAGCCTTCAACTATCTGAAATCACTTTGTGAAGTGGGACCCCACCCAGCCAAGAACAATCACCCTTAAAATAGAAATCCAAATTCAATACCTTTTTTTTTTCATGAAAGAAAAAGCAACATGGTTCACTGGAGCACCCATTTCACCTTTGTATCACATTGACACCTTCACTGACAATCACATTTAGCTTCTGCTGGTGCCCCGTGGAATCCAGGAGGATGGGGTCATCCTACTCCTACCAGAGGTGAAACCAGCAGCCCGGCTGAAGTGCATGTACACTAATGCACGAAGCATGGGCAACAAACAAGAGGAGCTGGAAGCCTTGCTGCAGCAGGAAAGTTATGATGTAGTTGCCATCACAGAGACGTGGTGGGACGACTCACATGACTGGAGCGCTGCAATTGATGGCTACAGGCTCTTCAGGAGAGACAGGCAAGGAAGAAGGGGTGGAGGGGTGGCCCTGTACGTCAGGGAGGCACTAGATGCCATTGAGATGGAGATTAGGGACGATCGGGTTGAGTGCCTCTGGGTAAGAATTAGAGGGAAGGCCAACAGGGCTGACATCCTGGTTGGAGTCTGTTATAGACCACCTAACCAGGAGGAGGATGTTGATGAGTCATTCTATAGGCAGCTTAAGGCTGTCTCAAGATCGCCTGACCTTGTTCTCATGGGTGACTTCAACTTGCCTGATATCTGCTGGGATCTTAACATAGCAGAGAAGTGGCAATCTAGGAGGTTTTTAGAATGCATGGAGGACAGCTTCTTATCCCAGGTGCTGCGAGAGCCTAGCAGGGGCAAGGCTATGCTTGACCTCCTCTTCACCAATAGGGAAGGGTTGGTGGGTGATGTGGTGGTCGGAGGGTGCTTAGGGGCCAGTGACCAGGAGATAATTGAATTCTCATTATTTGGTCAAGCTAAGAGGGGTAGCAAGAAGACCTCCACTCTGGATTTCCGGAGGGCGGACTTCAGGCTACTCAAGGAACTAATTCAGAGGGTTCCTTGGGATAAAGCCCTTAAAAACAAAGGGGTCCAGGAGAGCTGGTCCTACTTCAAGGAAGAACTGTTGAAGGCTCAGGGACAGGCTGTGCCAATGTGCCGGAAGATGAGCTGCCGGGGCAGATGGCCAGCCTGGATGGTTAAAGAACTTTTAATGGAACTGAGGGAAAAAAAGAGGGTGTATCACCTTTGGAAGAGAGGGGAGGCAACCCGTGAAAAAATTAAGGATGTTGCTAGGTCTTGCAGGAAGAAAATTAGGGAGGCAAAAGCGCACTTGGAGCTTAGTCTGGCCTCTGCTGTGAAGGACAACAAAAAGTCCTTCTATAAATACATTAATAGCAAGAGGAAGGGCAGAGACAACCTCCACTCCTTGGTGGACACGGAGGGGAACGTTGTGATAAGGGATGAGGAAAAGGCAGAGATACTTAACACCTTCTTTGCCTCAATTTTTACTAGCAGGACAGAATGTCTTCCAGACAGCTGGCCTCCAGAGCTGGCAGAAGGAGCCAGGGGGCAGCATAGTTTTCCACTGTTCCAAAATGGGGTAGTTGGTGATCTGCTCAGCTGCCTGGATCCCCACAAGTCCATGGGACCAGATGGGATCCATCCTAGGGTGCTGAGGGAGCTGTCAGAGGAGCTGGCCAAGCCGCTCTCCATCATTTTTCAGCAGTCCTGGCTCACTGGAGAGGTCCCAGAGGACTGGAAGCTGGCCAACGTGGTGCCCATCCACAAGAAGGGCCGGTTGGATGAAGCAGGGAATTATAGGCCTGTCAGCCTGACCTCAGTGCCAGGCAAGATCATGGAACAGGTCATCCTGAGTGCATTAACACAGCACTTAGAGGATGGCCAAGGGATCAGGCTCAGCCAGCATGGATTTAGGAAGGGCAGGTCCTCCCTCACCAACCTGATCTCCTTCTATGAGCAGGTGACCCGCCTGGTGGATGTGGGGAGGCCTGTGGATGTAGTTTACCTGGACTTCAGCAAGGCCTTTGACACCGTCCCCCATAGCAAACTCCTGGCCAAGCTGTCAGCCCATGGCTTGGACAGCAGCACTCTGAGCTGGGTTAGGAACTGGCTGCATGGCCGAACCCAGAGAGTGGTGGTGAATGGTGTCACATCCAGCTGGCAGCCAGTCAGTAGTGGAGTCCCCCAGGGATCAGTGCTGGGCCCTGTGCTCTTTAACATATTTATTGATGATCTGGATGAGGGCATTGAGTCCATCATCAGTAAATTTGTGGATGACACCAAGCTGGGGGCAGGAGTTGATCTGCTAGAGGGTAGAGAGGCTTTGCAGAGAGACCTCGACAGGCTGGACAGATGGGCAGAGTCCAAGGGCATGAGATTTAACACATCCAAGTGCCGGGTTCTGCACATTGGCCACAACAACCCCATGCAGTGCTACAGGCTGGGGTCAGAGTGGCTGGAGAGCAGCCAGGCAGAGAGGGACCTGGGGGTGCTGGTTGATGGTAGGCTGAACATGAGCCTGCAGTGTGCCCAGGCGGCCAGGAGGGCCAATGGCATCCTGGCCTGCATTAAGAACAGTGTGGCCAGCAGGAGCAGGGAGGTCATTCTGCCCCTGTACACTGCACTGGTTAGGCCACACCTCGAGTACTGTGTCCAGTTCTGGGCCCCTCAGTTTAGGAAGGAGGTTGACTTGCTGGAACAAGTTCAGAGAAGGGCAACAAAGTTAGTGAGGGGCTTGGAACACAAGCCCTATGAGGAGAGACTGAGGGAGCTGGGGCTGCTTAGCCTGGAGAAGAGGAGACTCAGGGGTGACCTTATTGCTCTCTATAACTACCTGAAGGGGGGTTGTAAACAGGCAGAGGTTGGTCTCTTCTCCCAGGCAGCCAGCACCAGAACAAGAGGACACAGTCTCAGGCTGTGCCAGGGGAAGTTCAGGCTGGAGGTCAGGAGGAAGTTTTACACAGAGAGAGTGATTGCCCATTGGAATTGGCTGCCCGGGGAGGTGGTGGAGTCGCCGTCACTGGAGGTGTTCAGGAGGAGACTTGACAGGGTGCTTGGTTGCACGGGTTAGTTGATTAGGCAGTGTTGGGGGATAGGTTGGACGCAATGATCTTGAAGGTCTCTTCCAACCTGGTCTATTCTATTCTATTCTATTCTGTTCTATTCTACTCAGTATCCACCTCCCTGTTCTTCGTGTGATAGAGTAGATAATGGCTCCATACCAACAGTCTTTACAATGAAAGCTACCATCTGCATTGAGGCCACTGGCAAAAGAATAGAGGCAAACTGGCACTGGATTTAGTGGCATCCTACTGTCCTGATGCTGTGTATCCATGCTGGACTCCATACAACAGGATGCAGTCAAATGTAATAGGTGATTCCATTACATTGCTCCAGTTTACACCAGTGTGAATAAGACTGGGCTCCTGCCCTCGCTTTTCCTGTGCTACCAGCATTGTATGCTGTGCGACTGCCAGTCTGAATGCCAATCCAGCCTGCCTCTGGCTTTCTGCAGGACCCAGACTCTTCTGCTTCAGTGCATCCTTGAAGTCAAAACAAGATGTTTGCTCATATATATTTTTAATCTTGTTGCTACCCTGGCTTCCTCTCGTTCTCTGTCTTGCACAGTCCTTGGTTCCAGACCAGGGAAACTGGTCAGTTACCTTGCACAGCCATAGAGAGAGCCCCTGTGGGAACCACAGCTGTCCCATGGTGAGGAGAGAAAATCCCAGAAGTTCAGCAAAGCAGGGGAGAAACTGTCAGAAAAATTCTTCATCATGAGAGGAAGAGAAGCATCATCCTTCTGGCAACACTCATTGTTGCACCTCAGAGGGCTGCACACAGCCCTGCAGCCATTTCTGGAGACAGCAACTCCTTGGGGCAGAGTTCAGGCTGGACAGCTGCAGGACACACTCTTTACAGGACTATGTGACACATGGCTAGAGACTCAAAGCTGGAGAAGAAAGACCTTTGTTGCCCAGCAAGATGGGTTTACCTATCACTAACACTTCAGCTCCCATTAACTTGGGCTGAAGGTCCCAAGGGACCACCTTATCCAAGCCCAGTCACCCTAACCAAACTGTCTTCTTGTAGCTAACACCTGCAGGTCAAGCTACAGTGGAGGCATCAACAGCCAGCCTCATCCCACTCTCCCTGTGCACAGGGCAGACACATGAAGCCTGGGCTGCAGGATGAAATGCAAAAGAAGCTGAGAAAGACATAGGCAGTACAGCTTTAACTAAGCCAAAAGCTCTGTTCACTTATCTGCACAGACGTCATCAGAGGAACCTGGTCCCTGTTCCTTCAAGCATGTTATCACATAAGAAGCTTGTTATCACATAGGACATGGGCTCCACCTCCCATAAAATATCTTCTTTGTCCGTTCAGGCTGAGGCATGAAGAGCGAAGATCCTCCTCCTCCTCCCAAGGAGTTAAGTGATTGTACAGTCTCAGCTACACTTACCAGTGTCTGCTGTGAGGGGAGAGGAGACTGACTTGCCCTTTGGAGGTTCAGTTTCTTCACCACCTGTCTCCTCCTTGCACCCCGCATGGCAGCTGCAGTCCTTTCAAGGTGGTGCATGGTACAGGAGAGACTGACTGCACAGCAAATCACCTGCAGTCTAGACAATTGCTACGGCAAAAGGGACTGGCATTGCTTCATCCTGCTGCTGCCAATTATCTCCTGGTTGCACAATGAATTCCTTATCACCTTCTCTCACCAGAGCTGGGCAGCAGGAGCTCTGCAGCCTTTCTTTTGCCTCACAAATCACTGCAGGGCTGACAAGTCCCATGGACCAGGAATAGACTGCTCTTCTGGCTCAGAAATAGAACCCATACCTTGTCTTCACTCTGCTGAAAATGTGCCCTCAAATGGCCTGTGATGCCATTTTTGTCTTCTAATGGAAGCTGAATGTTCCTGCTTTCTCCATCAGGAATTAAAGCTGGCAGTGCGAAGCCCCAGTTCTGGCCACTCGTTGCACCACACAGCAGCCAAACAGGTCTGTCCAAGGAGAGGGGCACTGGGCAGACTGGAAGTCCCAGGGTGGGCAGTGCCAGTGCCTGACAGAACCCACAGAGCTACAGCTGTCACAGACAGGCAGTCTTGTACACTCCAGCTCCTGGCACTGCCACCCTCAGGACTTCCTGGAGAGGTGGAAAGTCACGATGCCAACACCAGTCCCCATGGAAAGAGAGTAAGAAAATGTGTTTCACTTTCACCCAAGTGATCTGTCCAGGACCAGCTGGATGGATTCAGAAGACAGGAGAAGCAAAGTCTTACCTATTTCATAGAATCATAGAATGGTAGAGATTGGAAGGGACCTAAGAGATCATCAAGTCCTACTCCTCTGACAAATCAGGATCACCTAAGGCAGGCCACTCGGGAGCTGTTTAGTGGTTTGATGTCAGAAAGCATTTCCAGCTTCACAGCCTGGGAATTCTTTTGGTTGTGGTTCAAAAAGGCCAACTCCAACTCACAAAAGCTCACATATCATGTAGGAATTTTCCTCCCTCTATTGTTTCCAGAAATACAAAACCAAATTCTACCTCAAGAGAGCTGCAGGGTGACATTTGCTTCTGCCCTGTCCTGTGCTGTTCCACCTTCATCTTCAGGAGTGCTGGCCCAGAAGCAATGTCTGAGCTGTAGTAATTCCACTCCATGAGCTACCCTAACCTTATGTAAATAAGACAAACAGAAACAGACCAATCTTATCCAGCTTAAGGGAAAAGGAGAGGCCAGTCCCATACACATTGGCACTGCAGAATAGCTCACTGTGCTTCAGACTCCACTTTCCTCTACTAACTGCTGTACTTTGTAATTTTCCACACAAAAATCATTCTGACCCTGCAGTAACCTGTCTGTCCAGAACTGCCACCACTGAACTGACAGGTCTGTGTCATTACACCTCCCTTACAGTGTCCTTATGCTGACAAGACCTGGAAGGGTGAGCTGCTCTGAATGGAAACAGTCTGGATGTGAGGGATAAAATGAGGATAGCCATCAAATCCAGGGGCACCATCAGTTTTCTCTCTAAACAGACAGCAATCCCTCCTCCCCGCCTCCTGGGCACACCAGCCTGAAGGTTACCTCCTTACTGCAGCACTGGCCACCTGTCTGTGAATTCAACATGTGAATGCTGCACTATTTTGCACTTTTTCCTACACTTGCCCTAAAGAAGTCATCGTGACCCTGCAAAACCCTGAGACAATGTTGTGCATTCATGAGTGCCACCTGCTGGCACCTTCTCCTTTAATTAACCTTTACAAAGCCACTGTTTGGTGTGCAGCCCTCCAGACCCAAAGCACATAGGTACAACTGGCTCCTGTTCCCTCCCTAGCAGGGGAAGTCTGTGCCTTCTCTGATATCCCAACTTCTCCATTCTCAGCAGCTGCAGGAAATAAATCTGGTGCATTCATTCTGCAATCTGCTACAAGGGTTGTCTAGTAAAATGAACATGTTTTCCTGGTAGGGAAAGGATAACAGTTAAGGAAACACTTGGGATCTCAGGACATTCTTTGTGATGCCTCTGATAGCTGGATATGAAGATGTGAGTGCAAAAAAAAACCCACACATCCAGCACATACATATCCTGGCTTCATCCTCAAAAGATGTTCTGGCCCCTTGGAATGTCAGTTTCTAAGGACTGCAGCTGCAAAGAAAGCCCCAAGGCTCAAATTCCCAGTTATCCTGCAGAGAGCAACAAAGAATGGTTCTACCATGAGTGATCTCACCCCTAATCACCACACTTGTAGTGAAAGTCATTGTGGGACAAGCATGGGTAATTTATCCAGTTCTGCAAGAGAGAAGCCAGAGGATCCCAAACCTGCACACTTTGCACAAAGGAATATTTCATTAGAGAAGCCCAAGTCAAAAGCATTTGATGGACACCATTGTTTACTTTGCTCCCCAAAATATCAAGGAGACTTAGCAGAGCCTTGCTTTGCCCTCCGAAAGAAAGCCATGCAGTACCTACCCTCATCGGGGCAACAGTTACACACACAGAAGCTCCATGAAGAGGAAGTGCTGGGAACATGACAATCTAAGCGACAAGTGATATGAAGGCTGCTGAGAGATGAAGAGCAAAGGACTGGAGAGTACAGTGGATGAAAAACATCCAAAAGTGCAACAAAATCACACTCAGATAAAGTCTCCTTGACACAATCTCTGGAAAGAGCAGAGCCACTTCATCTCTGAGCCACATAGGTTTAAGATTTGTGCTCTCCTTCTGTGGCTGTCCCTGACACGAAGCCAAACTCATCCTTTTACACTCATAATTAATGCCCTGTAGGACAAGTTCTTCTTATTGCCTTGTACAGAGATATACATTAGCCTTCACTGAGATCACAGCACCCAGTGCCCCTCTTGCTTGTTCTGTCCTCTCCGCCCACTCCTCCTGTTCATTTTTTCACCTTCACACTGGAAACAATCTTATAATTCGAGCCTGCAACAGATACTCATCCTGCAAAGAGCCACCTCAAAGCAGGAGGCTTATATTCCAAACTCTCTCAACATGACATTTGAGTTATGTGCACTCCTGATGACAAAAGTGACTAACCAACATTACCAGGTTGCTGCAGTGTCAGTTCTGTGCTCACTCTAAAAAAGGCAATGTTTGGTGGCAGAGAGTTTAGCAAACAAAATAAGACCCCAGAATTTAAAGTTCTGATAATCCATCTTGCAAAAGGAGCTGAAATGAGATCAGTGCCTGCAACACAGTAATGAGAAGGTTAAGATGCATCTCAATCTTGGCCACTGTGTACCACTGCAGTGAAAAGTTCTGAGAGTGGTGGGTGCTTGAGCCTTTTTTATTTTGAAACTAAAGCATTAACACCTTTGTTGGTGACACAGACAGTGGCATTGAGTGCACCCTCAGCAAGTTTGCTGACGACACCATGCTGTGTGGTGAAGCAGACATGCTGGAGGGAAGAGAGGACATCCAGAGGGACCTTGACAGGCTGGAGAAGTGAGGCCATGACAACCTCATGAGGTTCAACAAGACCACATGCAAGGTCCTGCATCTGGGTCAGGACAATCCCAAGCACTGATACAGGTTGGCCAGTGACTGGCTTGAGAGCAGCCCTGAAGAAAAGGACCTGGGGGCGCTGATGCCAGTGTGCACTTGCAGCCCAGAAAGCCAATCACATCCTGGGCTGCATCAAGCAGCCAGCAGGTTGAGGAAGGTGATTCTCCCCCTCTATTCCACTCTGGTGAGACCCCACCTGGAGTACTGCATCCAGTTCTGGAGCCCCTGTTACAGGAAGGATCTGGAGGTGCTGGACTGTGTCCAGAGAAGGGCCACGAGGATGATCAGAGGGCTGGAGCACCTCTCCTATTGGGACAGACTGAAGGAGTTGGGGCTATTCAGTCTGGAGAAGATAAGGCTCTGAGGAGACCTAATTGTGGCCTTCCAGTATCTGAAGGGAGCCTACAAGAAGGCTGGGGAAGGACTTTTTAGGGTGTCAGGTAATGATAGGACTAGGGGGAATGGAATAAAACTAGAAATGGATAGATTCAGATTGGATGTTAGGAAGAAGTTCTTCACCATGAGAGTGGTGAGACACCGGAACAGGTTGCCCAGGGAGGTGGTAAAGCCCTTTCCCTGGAGGTTTTTAAGGCCAGGCTGGATGTGGCTCTGGGAAACCTGATCTAGTGTGACGAGTCCCTGCCCATGGCAGGGGGATTGGAACTAGATGTTCCTTGAGGTCCCTTCCAATTCCCTAACAATTCTATGATTCTGTGAGAAGCACAACAAAGACTGGCGGCTGGAAATAAGTAAGGGGAACATTTTTAGACCAAAGCAATGCAGCACCAAAATAATTTAGTAAGTGGAGCAGTAGAGTTTCTCTGACTTAGAGATGCTGCAAATGAAGGATTTACCCAAGATTTGACCTCCACACACAAAACCTAACAGTACCCAGCTACTGGGAATACTGTACTACAGTAGAAGAATTTTTTGCTCTAAAGGTTGTTTTTTAGAGGGCAATGGTCCAATCAGGAGAAAAGCTGGGCTTAACTTGCTTAATCTTCAGTGAGGTTTGAGGGTTTGATCAAGAATTCCCTAGAAAAAAAAACAGTGCTGTCATCACTCACCTGTTCTGCATGGGCAGAGGTATCACAAGCACAGGCAGCGGCCCACCACCTCTGGGGAAAGGAGAGTTTCAGATACCAAGGGAGGAGTGCAGCCCAGGTTCTCATTGAAACCCACGGTTCACATGAGGATAGTGAACAGTTACAAAATGAAATACCAATGTCTCCCACTGCAGAATCCATTTATGAGTGACCAGAGGTGAAATGTTAAAGTCGAAACGAGCTAGCACGTGCGGAAGGACTGAGCCACGGAGCCATGGAGTTCAGCACATGCCCAAGGCAGCTTCACACAGGCTACATGTCCAAGATAATTCCCAGCCAAGAGAAACACCCTCTGGACACAGACAATGCTGAAAAGCTAAGTGTTTGGCAGATGAGAAGGGAAAAAAAATGTGTAATCTTTGAAGGTAAAAGACATTACTCGTGCCCTCAGTAACTCACAGATGTGTTTCTCCCTATCTTGTCTGCCAAACATTTCAAACCAGTGTCGCATTTCCTACTAAACCATGATGCCCACACAAGGAAGCTCATGTGAGCTGCAGCCCATGAGACAGTACAGTGCTTTGAAAATGAAGTTTCCAAAAGCATTTGAGATAATGGATGAAAAGAGGAATCAGAAGAAGCAAAGAATGAACACAGAGACAGAATTTCTCTGTACAGCAGAGCTCTAAGCTTCAAAATCACATGGCAATCCCAGCCTTCCTGGTTTTAACAGGAAATAGACCAGGAGACAGACTGAGGGCTCTGAGGCAATTCATTCTCCAACATGACAATGCAGTCTACAGCCAGAGCATCACAATGTAGTCATGCTGCCTGTTTCTCGATGTGAAAAGAGATCAAAGAGCAAAAGGGAATGGATCCAGTGAGGCACAGTGCAGATCTGCAGCTGCGCTCTTCTCACAGCTCACCTAGCTGAAAGCAGGGAGTCTGTGCAAGCTGTGGCTATCTGCCCCTACACAGAGAATGCCAAGTCCCCCTGTCCTGTGCCTGATGGACCACACTACACACTTTCTGAGAGTCCCTGTCAGACTTCATGGGCACACAGCACTGCTGGTTTACTCCAGCACAGAAGGGTCGAACTCCTGAAAGGTATGGCTGCAAACAAAACCCAGGAAAGTTCATGTCTTTAAGAACTTTTATCAGCTTCAGTTCCTTTTCTCTTCTGTTTTGCTGTCACCCATCACTACAACTAAATAGCATTTGGTCTTGTCACCATATTAACAAAGAGATATTGCAGATTCAGAAAGCCAAACTCAGTCTAATCTGCTGCATATTCACTCCTGGTACATTTGATGGGAAAGCACAGCCTAAGAAGGAGAGAACTAGGGGACTCCTCACTTGGAAATTAAAGTTTTTGATGCCTACTCAACTCATAAAAGAAACATTGCAAAGGGGTTAAGACAAAGAATACTTATAGTTGGGATGATCCTATACAGGCATATCAGTAACTGCTGTTAAACAGCATGGAAAAGCCTGATTCACAGCCCCACACAGGATCTGGGACAGAGAACATTAGCAGCACAATGGAACCTCTAGCCTTTGCACAGTCTTTACAACAGACAGTCACTATCCCTGCAAAACTTCCTCGCTTGCACTTCATATCTGTATTATCTTCCATGCTCATTTTGGTCTGGATCTCAAAAAGGTGCTGTTCATCTCTTCATCCCAATAATCACCTCCCCAGTTCTGCACACCCTGGAGCTGCTTGTGTATTCCCATGCCTTCAGAAGTCAGGGTGCTCCAAAATCCAAAGAAAAATAAAACAGTGCTGAATGCTCTCCTCAGGCCATCAAAAACACAGGGTAGCACTGTAGTATGGATGCAGCACTTTCTGCTACTGTGCCAGCGTTTTAGGAGGATTCCTGCTTTTCTTTTCTCTTCCTGATGCCTCCTCACAAATTAAGCTCGCTCCCTGCCTGGTCCTCGTTGCAGCTGCAGGGAACAGCAAGCCATTTTGCTTGCATGGCTGCCTCTGCATTTCAAGCTTATTTGTATGAGACACTGCCACCCAGCACAATTTGCATACATACCAAAATGTGAGACCTGCACAAAACGAAGCAGGAAAACCATTTGTCTCTCCTCTCAAATAAGGCTAATGGCATGGAGACTTTGCAAATGTTTACTATGAAGTGTTTCCTAAGCCTCTGAGCCATAGAATTTGTACATAAAAGGAGGTTCACCCTCTTCCCCCAGTCCCACAATCCTATTTGCTTCAGATTAACACAAGTGACCTCTGCTTCACTTGAGCTTCATTCATCGCCCAAGGAGTAAGGCCTGGTTTTGCTGAATTATTTCCCTGCCATCATGAAATGCTATTCAGCTGCATTGGAGGGGACAGGGCTGCAGATGCCAGTGTAAGCTTTCTATTGCATTAACCGTTCAACACCCAGACAAGATTCTTACTTAAACCATCCTCAGATCAGGATTGTTGCTGAAAACCATGACATAAGTACAGAATGCCTGAATTTAACACACCAAAACACCAGGCACCAACACGTGATAAAGAAAACAGGGTTGAACTACATCCTGCTAATTACACGTGATCATACACGTCAGGGGACAAAGCAGCTCTGCCATGAAGCACTTCATTTCAGCTCCTCCTGCAGCTCCCTCCTTCTCTGTCCTCAAATGTGTCAGTCACCCAACATGCCCCACAGATGCCATCTTCCGAGTGCATCAGAGGTTCTGGGATGGGTGCTTTTTGAAATGGCTTAATTTAAATTGACATATGAAGTGTCACCTCCAAATTAAGTCAGGCTGAAGAAAACCCTTCAGGACCTTTCTGTCCCTTTTCTCTCTCTTTCTTCCCCTCTCACTTTGCTTTAAAATTTGACTTGCATGTCACTCACCTCTCTGGTCACCAATAGGAAACAGCTCCTACCTGAGAGGTGTCTTCAGTTGCAGACTGTAAGGGCAGGGAGGATGTGCCCTCATTTCCCCAGTCCTCCAAGAACAACAGCCCAGACTGAAGTCCTTCCACAAGTCAGATCTCCTGTGTCAGACACAAACCCAAATTATTCTGGCACGTAAACACAGATCTGTGCTGAAAGAATAGCCATTGGGCAATTAACAGAATGAGCATTAAATCTGTCTAGCTCCTTTGTTCTGCAGGCAGGCTGCAAGACTGACTGAACCCTTTTACTTGGGCAAACAAATATTAGGCCCAATTTCCAGCTGGCAGAAAGCCACACAGTACCATCAAATTCTCGGCTACCCTCACTGAAATTTTGACCTATGGCTTCCAGCTGCATCAAAGTTCTGCTTTTGTTACCTGCACCTCCCAAACCTTTAAATGGCACTGTAACTCTACGCACTATCTTTTGCAGATCAGGGACAGATTTTCCCAGACCCGACCTGTTTTTTTTTCCATACCTTGGTTATGGTTTTCTTGCCAGCTGGATACTCCTGGTAGGCTTGCCCTTTCAGCTCCCCACCCTGTCTGCACGCTGTGCTGAACAGTTTTAAGTAAAATCAGATGCTTTCTGGAAGTGCCATTGCAGCACAGCACAAATACCTGCTGCACTGGACTCAGTGTGGCCACCCTGTGCACACCCAAGCTGCCTGGCAGATCCTGCTCTGATATGGATGAGATTGCACCAGATTTGGGAGCTTTTGCTGTGATTTGAAAATAATCAAAGTTTAGACAGAACCCATAAACAGTGTATTTAAATGTTCTGCTCATTTTCACATGAGAGCATCCTACCTAAAGAAGCAGACCCCTAAACTTGAAGTAGAGCAAACAAGTATAAAGGACTGGTGGCAATAACTGGTCCCACTTTCACTGAGCAACAGAAGCAGACTATTTATATACCTTCAGTTTCCAAACTGTCCCAATAAATATTCCATCCTTTAGCTCTTCAAATAATTGCTTACCATTCCTTACTCTGCACAGACAAGGATTTGCTTTTGCATTTGGTGAATGCTGGTTGGGGTTTTGGTTTGAAAAACACATTTGTGTATTTACTGAAAATCCCATGTGACTCTTGAGATCAGCAAAGCCGTTTTAAACAGTCCACAAACTGAGGAACCAGACTGAGCAGAGGGTGTTGTGTGGACCCCTCGTCAACACACATACTGAACTCCAGAGAAGCCAGGGACTGATGAAGACTGTTAGGAGAATCAGAATAAAGGAGATTCCTCTGTGGGAGACCAGAGTAGCCAGCTTTTTTTAGCTCAACCAAACAGAGACTGAGAGGGGTCACCACTCCAGTCCAGAAATAACTCAAAGGCAAACACCAAAGAAGAAAAGTAGATAGTCAGGATCAGTGACTAGAAATAAACAAAGAAGAATAAAAAGGCCATAAGTAAATTTGGACTGGAAATTGTAATGTTACTATTACGAGAAGAATGAGGCAGAAGCTACTTTTTAACAGAAATAATGGGGGAAAGAAACCATTCATCAACTTGGGGAGTTTATAAAGCAGGCTCTAGGACATGGTACCTACAGTCAGAGGGACTGAATCAGGCAGTCTCAAGCTTCCTGGCTATACTGGGTGCTCAGCTCAAACCCAAAGAAGGGAAAAAATAATAGCAGAAAATGTCAACATCCACCACTGCTGTCAAAAATCTCTCATTAAAACTAGGCCACAAATGCAGCAAGCTCTGCAAAGAGGAATGCCCAGAGGAGAAAAATGGCATCTTGGTGAATCCAGGCTCCCTGATCATTTGTGCCCCTCCATCACAAACACAGACACCTGACCCACGCTTGCTCTCAGTATGAATTGCCAGTTGAGATTTTTCTGTAGCACGTCTACAGTGAGGCAACAGGACACTCTCTATAAAAGTTATCAGAATAACCCTACCCAAATGCACTCTCCTGCAGTGAAACAAACCATCAAAAAGAAAAGTGGTCAAGTCTTCTTCTGGTCTCTATTTAGTCTCTGTAAGCAGAACTTGGAGGAATCAGAAAGGAATAGAAATGCTTCCATCTCTAGTTGTAACTCTTCAAAGGAATTTTGCTCTTTTTTTCCCAAGAAACACTCTCCCTCAGTATTTGAAATTTATGGTCCCAAGAGACATGGAATGCAGAAAGTAGGCAAACACATAAAAGGAAGCAGAGCACCTACTTCTTAAAATCTTTTTTAACATTTCACAACATACAGTGGAAAGAAAGAAAGAAGGAATCTCAGCTGGCCTGAAATAGGCAAAATCATTTTTAAGGGTTTATTTTCAAAGCTGAGATAGTTCTAGCACAGTGATTTTCAAAAAGGCCACAACACTCTCACTCATTCAGTATCTCAGTTGAGGATTCAGATGTCCACCTTTGACCTGGCAGGATTATGTGCTGGGTTATATGATGCTTTGTGCAGACATTCTCATTAAGGAAACAGTGATATCCTTGCCTGTAGATCTACCCTCCTCTGAAAGCCTGGCAGTGACACTGAATGCCTACTGATCATGACCAAAACACTAGGGAACTCGTTCTTGTCTCCTTATATGCACAGCGCTTCGGGTTGATAACTTTTACTTGTCCCATGAGATAAAAATATAAAAGGAAAATGAAAGGAGAGTGGGAAATCAAGAAAATGGATAAAAAATATGTGGGAAGGGACACAGCAGAAAGAAACTCAGTGTGGGAGACAAGCACACCTCCACCTTCACCACCTCCAAACTTTATCCATGTCCCTCTTTAATACAAGCTTTCTATTTGCAAACATTTCAAAAATAAACAGAAGCCTTTCTGACACAGATACAGTGAAAGAAATGCCAGTTTACCTCTCCTTTCACACTCCCCTTCCACCTCACCTGCAGCCAACCTAGAAGGGGATTTGTTGGGAGATGTGTCAGTGCCATAAAGGGCAACATCAGCAGGGCTGAAGGCAGCTGGTGCAGTACAAGCTCCCACCTGTACACTGCAGCAACAGGGCTCTGCCCATGACACAGCCACAAACTGGCAATTTCCTGTGACATTTTAGAAACCTGTTGGGAATCACCTAGAATTTCATTAGGTATTGAAATACGAGGTGTCAGTATCTTAATCCAGTCATAAATGAGACCACTGAGATGCTGCCTGGTGAAGAGCCCTAAAGACTCTCACTTAAAGGAGGCAGTTTCTTTAATTTTTCAAAGAACAGAAGGCAAAAGCCTGTCCAAAATTATGATCAACTTCAGTGTAACCACTGGAGCAAGCTCAGTTAAAAGAGACGGCACAGTATAAAGTTATTCAAAATAACTTATAGGAATTCTTTTTCTTCTTTCCCACAAAAATGAAGGTGCTTGTCAGTCCCACCATAATGGCTTTGATCTCAAGACTGATCGTAAGCAACAAAACAAGAAGAAATTAAAGACAAAATGAAAAAGAGTTTCTGCAAGATTGCAGTATGCATATATTTTCCCTCCACACACTGCTCTGCCTCCTTCTCCACAGCCACAAGCAGATGACTCCCGAGAGCTGGCAAGGTACAACACAGAACAGCCCCACACACCTTGACGTGCCTCAGGCACTTTGGTAAGGCTCCACCAGACCCTCCATTCTGCCCTGGTTTTGCTAGATATGTTAGCAAGTGACCAAGGTATATTTTACACTCACATATGGTACTCAAGATCATTCTCCTTCTTAAATTCTCAAGAGTAAGACACAGTCTATGAGGTTTAAGGATGTTCTGTATTTTGAATTTTGAGGCCACAATCACCAATAGATTAAAACTGAACTGGCTGAGTCTATCTACAAAACCATAGTTATCAGCCAACCACAGGCTTGCAGAAGGTCAGAGCAGCCAGACAGGAACTTAAAATTCAAGAATGACTGTCTGTGTATTAGGTCTTAATTTAGAAGTGCTTTGGGTATTTCATCACTGACTTAAGGTTAGGCATGCCAGGCATCTCACTGAAGTCACAGGAGCTATCTGTGGGCTCAGAAGTTAGACACGCATTAAGCATCCTCCTGAATCATGACTTCAGATCATAACGTCTGTGAGGCACAGTCCACAGCTCAATACCGACTTGTCCAGCCCTTTACACAGTGATCCTGTCTCCTCTGGGATCTAAGAGCTGTTGTATAATAATTATGTGATTTAAATTACAGCAATTGAGATCAAACTAGTCTTAAGTTTGGCTTTTTCAGGAAAAAAGAGAAAGCATCCACAGACACACACTGCCTCTTCTGATGTCAGCAAAAATTTAGGTACTGATTTCATGAAAACCAGGATTTCATTCCAACATTTGATAAGTAAAAATAGCACTGTCCTAGGTTTCCCAACAACTGTTAAGCAAGAGAGTTATCAGTTCTAGAGACAAAAGCAGAACTGTAAACAGTGCCTCTTGCAGTGATGATGATAGTTGGAGTAAAAAAAGATTTAGTATTTCTCTGCAGCACTGAATGTTCCTAGCAAATACTAGAAATGACAACAATGATCAGTGACAGACACCACTTAATGTTCACAGAAGGCTTTCTCATATTTTTTTTTACCTCTTTAGCCATTATTTTACAAACTTTCTGCTCTGGCCCTCTGCAATTTGGAAGCCAAACAGCCTACCACAGTGGAGCAGAGAGTTTGAGGCACTAGCCTTGAGATCAAGATCCTCACCATCTGCCGAAAACCTGCCCAGATCTCAGCAAGTCCTTCTCCATCACAGGGCTGCTCTGCCTGGCTGGTGGGTGAGCAAGCACCAAGTCCAAAAGATAGGCAAATATTTAGCAGTCTTTTCAGAATGAACACTCCTGTGGAGGGGAATGAAAAGTTCATTTGTATTCACACACACAGAGCAGTTCATACAGCAACTACTGCATGTCACACAGGCAGGATCAGACCGCAGGCAACAGGGAAAGTGGGTCGTTAAGTCACAGAAATTCAGTCAACCTGTCCAGATATGAGTCTCAGGAGAACATTCTATTTAGATAGTTTCCTCAACCCTCCTGAAGCTCTGTTTATGATTGATTAATCTAAACACACAGAAACCATAATAACTTGGTAAATCTCAGTTCGCAGGAGGTAATTTTTAAAGCACCATTATGTGCATTAGAAAGCTTTAACACTTATGACACCATAATTATAATCAAGCCTCATCTGACATTACCTAGCACTGGGAAGAGTGTGGGGGGGAAGTGTCATTTAATTCTTAATCTAATTAAAATTCTATTTTGTTCAAGCAGCCAAAGTCATCTTCCTTTTTAAAGCACAACAGTACATACCTGCAATTATTAATTAAGTAATTTAATTGAAAAGCAACTGCTACATACAAGAAACGCCTGCACCTTGGATGTCCTCATGGAAGACCATGAACTGCACAGCTCTAACACAGAACTTGCTAATTCTGGCTCCTTACATCCCAGTACTGATGTAAAACCAAAGGAGAGCTCACAGCTTTGCAAGGCAAAGGCACGGCTGTATTTCATACCTCACAAAACTTACTCTGTGTGGCACAGACTTGAAAGTAAATTGTTGGGGTGGGTTTAGGGGAGGATACTTAATTCTCTTCACAGTTGCCTAGTTCAGTTACAAAGTGATTAGCCTCACTCTGAGAACCACAAGGCAAGATACCACATCTTGAATAACTCAGGATGTCATCTTGAAGAACGGTAGCAATACCTTCTCACTTTAAATCCTGCCTCACTCTTCCCTGTTGTGATCTCCTGTGACTCCCCCAAATATAAAGCAGCAGGCAATAAAAGAACCAGCCATTACTACAGACAGCTGCATATAGCTCCGCTCTCCCTCTTTTCCCCATGCACCCATCAGAAATGACTCTCCACATCCATCCTTCTGTTCTTTCTACAGACTCATGATCAGGGACGGGAATGCAACGTTTATTGATCTGATCTGCAAATGCAAAAGTGCTGAGCATCCCCAGGCTCCAAGAAAGCAAATCCCTGGTCAGGTCATGTCAATAGTGTCCTCCATCTGGCAAGACTTGGTACAACTGACAAAACTTCCAAGGTGTCTGTTATCAGAGCTATGGGGTGAGATCAGAAAGTCTGGCTGGGGTTTGTAAATCCCAGTTTAACACATGTGCACCAGGATTTATGAACATTACAGGTTTATGGCTGGGCTCAGCATCACTAAATCAGTTTCTCCTTCTACAAGTATGAAGTAAAGATAGATAAATCAGAGCATTTTATTTAGAGTGATTTACATTGCAGATAAATCAAGAGAGTGATTTGTTAGTACATGGCAGGATCTTCTAATATTTTCCTGGTTTTCCATCAGTCAGAACTTTTTGAAATTACATCACTAAATCCCAGACTCAGGGGGCAAGGCCATAACTCAAGCCTTGGGGCAAAACCAATCAGGTTTATGGTGGGGAGTGATGGTTTGGTTGGAATGGGTGACAAGGTAGCTGGGTTCCATTCCTTGCTCTGGGACTCCTTATACAATCTAGAAGCCAAACTCCCCTGTCTTGTTCTACAATTCCTCAGTTTATACCCCTGTGCATGTCCTTCTGTGGGTTGGTTCATGATGATAACTTTAGAAGAGCATACACTGCAAGGCAGTCAGACCATGCCACAAAGCCACAAGAAGAAGCCATGGTGACCCTCAAGGTGGCAGAGAGATCACTTATCATAAGGACAGATGTAAGACTGAGTGACCTAGAAGAGTACAGACTCAGGAGCATTTCTATGAGAAGCTCCAGTTGGTCTGTGCAATCATAGGCAGAATTCAGAAGAGAAGGCAGGAGAACTGGAAGGAATGTCCTATGATGAGCGGCTAAGAACTCTGGGTGTGTCTGTTTTGGAGAAAAGGAGGGCACTCCCATTGCTCTTTGCAGCTTACTAAGGAGGCTAAGTAGAGAGGGAGATGCTGAACTCTTCACCATGATATCCACTGATGTGTGGGAACAGTTCAAAGCTGTTCCGGGGCAGCTTTAGACTGGATGTTAGAATCATTGCTTACAAACAGGGTGGGCAAACACCGCAACAGGCTTCCTAGAGAGCTGGTTGATGCTCCAAGCTGTCAGTGCTTAAGATGCACTTGGACAATGATCTCCATATCATGCTTTAACTTTTGGCCAGTTCTGAATTGGTCAGGCAATTGGACTGGATGATGACCATAGGTCCTGTCCAACTATTTAGCCTTGTTCTGTTCTATTCTATTCACTCCTAGTAAGAGAACCAAAACCCATTCAACCCTTGATGTATTGACACGGCTTTGGGGAACTGGGTAGCAGCGGAGCTCCACATATCCAGCACACAGGTACATACCACAGCTACTTCTCCAACATCTTTATTGGACCATTTCCATAGCTCTAGAAGGGAGTGTCAAAGGGCAGGGAGGCTCCATGGACAACTTTCCTCTTGCATCTAAGAATGCATGACTTCTGGACCTGACCCCCTGGTCCTGACTCCACCCTTGTCTATCAGTTGTAGAGGGGAAATTAGGAAAGTGGCCTCATTTATAAAGCATTTTGAGCTGTGCTGATGACAAGTGCTCCAGAGGAGTGATTTGTTCTTCAGGCATGGCTTCTGATCTCAATGGCTGCTTAGTGTTTGAGCATATCCAGGTATCTTAAGACTCAGGGGTCCAGCACTTAACCTGTGTCTCTGTAGCACTTCTCACAGGTTTTCGAAATTCTCAGTTTCCTCCTCCCAGAAACCAACAAATTTGCTATGATAACTTCTCCATCACAAAAGCATTCCAAGTTTGTCAGAATCCAAACAGGAGAATGAGGTGCACCTCCCTAGGCTTCCATCTACAAAAAGATCCTTTCTCGACAATTAGGCCCTGGTGGCTACTGCTTTCCACATTAAAAACTACTGTCCTGTTTGACTAACCTTCTGCTTCAGCTTCCACGTTGTCATGTGGCACTGAGGAAGCAATAGGAGAGTAAAGTGCAGTTCAGCAGACAGGAAGCTGGCCAGCACTGAATGTGTATCACTGTCTGACCTCCACATCCAGTTATTTCAGAAGAAATATTCATTAGAATTGATCTGAAGGAGCTGCTTTCTGAAATGTCATTACACTAATGTAACTAGTTCTCATGTAGCTCCTGTACAAAACAACACACCAAGTGCTCTTCAGGAAGCCATGCACAAAGTCCTGTCTGAACAAGCAACACCACAAAATTAAAACTGACTCTAGAAGGTATTTGGTTGGGTTTTTTTCCCCTTTACCTTAAGTACACTCAGGAGTGGTTTGGTCCAGCAGATGTCAGAGGGAATCACTCCAGACAGCAGAATGCCCCAGCCACCTTAGAAGAGGCAGCACACTGTAACATCAGGCCTCTCCCAGGGGTGCATGCAGCTGCATCCTGCAAGCTGAGCAGGATGTTTCCCTCCGCGCCAGATGAATCCAGAGCTCAAGTCACAGACTGAGAAGTGACGAGAATGGAATGGAATGGAATGGAATGGAATGGAATGGAATGGAATGGAATGGAATGGAATAGAATAGAATAGACCAGGTTGGAAGAGACCTTCAAGATCATCGCGTCCAACCTATCATCCAACACCACCCAACCAACTAAACCATGCAACCAAGCATCCCATCCAGTCTCCTCCTGAACACCTCCAGTGATGGTGACACCACCACCTCCCCAGGCAGCCCATTCCAATGGGCAATCACTCTCTCTGTGTAAAACTTCCTCCTGACCTCCAGCCTGAACTTCCCCTGGCGCAGCCTGAGACTGTGTCCTCTTGTTCTGGTACTGGCTGCCTGGGAGAAGAGACCAACCTCTGCCTGTCTACAACCCCCCTTCAGGTAGTTGTAGAGAGCAATAAGGTCACCCCTGAGTCTCCTCTTCTCCAGGCTAAGCAACCCCAGCTCCCTCAGCCTCTCCTCATAGGGCTTGTGTTCCAAGCCCCTCTCCAACTTTGTTGCCCTTCTCTGGACACGCTCCAGCAAGTCAACATCCTTCCTAAACTGAAGGGCCCAGAACTGGACACAGTACTCGAGGTGTGGCCTAACCAGTGCAGTGTACAGGGGCAGAATGACCTCCCTGCTCCTGCTGGTCACACTGTTCCTGATGCAGGCCAGGATGCCATTGGCCCTCTTGGCTGCCTGGGCACACTGCAGGCTCATGTTCAGCCTACCATCAACCAGCACCCCCAGGTCCCTCTCTGCCTGGCTGCTCTCCAGCCACTCTGACCCCAGCCTGTAGCACTGCATGGGGTTGTTGTGGCCAATGTGCAGAACCCGGCACTTGGATGTGTTAAATCTCATGTGGTTGGACTCTGCCCATCTGTCCAGCCTGTCGAGGTCTCTCTGCAGAGCCTCTCTACCCTCCAGCAGATCAACTCCTGCCCCCAGCTTGGTGTCATCAGCAAATTTACTGATGATGGACTCAATGCCCTCATCCAGATCATCAATAAAGATGTTAAAGAGCACAGGGCCCAGTACTGATCCCTGGGGCACACCACTCCTGACTGGCTGCCATCTGGATGTGGCACCATTCACCACCACTCTCTGGGCTCAGCCCTCCAGCCAGTTCCTAACCCATCGCAGTGTGCTCCCATCCAAGCCATGGGCTGACAGCTTGGCCAGGAGTTTGCTGTGGGGGACAGTGTCAAAGGCCTTGGACAAGCACCCTCATTGCCCTGACAGAAGCATCCCTGCTCCCTTCCTCACCCTGCCCAGAGTAAGGGAATAAGTATAACTTCACTCAACAGTGCTCTGACTGCTGTAGCTATGTATGGACACAGACACAAATACACATTTCTATATACACATACATATACACTTTGTTCACACCCCTGTGTGTACATAGACATACACACATAAATATATGATGGACATGCCTGTATGAACCGAAAGAGCTAAGGACACAAGGTCAAGTGCTTTAGTCTCAGACCTTCCAAGCCCAGAGTACCTGGTTGTTTCTTCCCTCACTGCTTCAGCTATGCCAGCAGAGAAAACACGACACTGCCAAGATGATGCTTTAACAGCACAATCACTTTGCTGAGGTGTCCTTAATTATTTTAACAATTTGGCAATCTAGTTGGACTTTGCCACTTTCAGAATGATTCCACAGTCCAGAGACACTTGCTGAGGACAAAGCAGAACAAGAGTGCCACTTTAGATATTAGCTGATTAGATAACTTGTACTTTAGGTATACTGTATGACTATCAGCACATAGAGCAACTGCAATGCTTCCAAGCTCTGGCAAGACCCATGCCTTGCATTAACTGCATGAGCTACAAGCCCATCTGCAGTGTGCTTTGGCTTTAGGGCATTTTCAAAACCCTAGTGAGTGCTAGCACAATGTTCTATCACCTTATTTGTGTCATCTCTCCCACAATGATGACTTGAGATCTACCCTTCAAATGTTTACACACACACTTCACACACCCGACTCGACACTGTTTAAGCAGAGCTGTTGGTATGTATAATACACCTCTTTCCCCCCCTATGATATTACTATGAGGTAGGAGGTGAGAGTATTCACATATTAGGCCTTCAGTCTCCAGGGAACTGTCTGTGGTTTCTGTATTTATACTTCCAGGACTGTTACAGAAAACACTGCAAGAAATCTTGATCTTGAAAACTTGTTTCCACCCCATCCCTAAAGCTGGGGGAGAAACAGAAGGTCTCAGATTTTTGCTCTCTCTTCCTTAAAACAAAAAGACAGTAAAGCAGCAGGAGGTCACCACACAAATGATAAACATAAAATTGATCAGGCTATCAAACAACTGTCACCAAGAAGAGGAAAATAGATTAATGAGCATTCATTATTGACTGGTCAAGTAGCCTGGCAACAGCTCTCTTCAAGCGCTGACAACAGCAGGACTCGCTAATCACTTTGAAGCAGGACAGAACCCATCTTGTGTCATTGTCAGCACAGCAGTGGGATTTTGCTCTTCACCATGTGGTGAGGATAAAACAGTTCCCTCTGCCTCCATTTCTCAGGTGACATATGCATCAGCCCCATGAGCTCCAGTCCCAATTGTCAAATGATTATAAAGGGACACAGGCCACTTATGCCCATTTATACTGTTCAAAGATCTACCCCATAGCTCACAGTTTTTCAGTAATTGTATTTACAGAGGTGAAACGAAATATGGGTCAATATTTAATGTTTGTTAATATTGAAAGATGGATTGTAGCAGAGGGAAATTAGTAGTACAGAACATGCAACAGAGGTAAGTGTCCATTCCAGAAGAGCTGAGATGCTGTTGCACAGGAAGAACCAGCATTTATCTCTGTGTCCCAAATCACTGAAGAGTCTGCTGCCTTTGTCAGCCAACTCTGAAATAAACAGCAGCAGCAGCATTGCTGTGAGGCCTGCAAGACTCATCTCCCAAGCCAGGACCCCAGAGGATGGAATAACCACAAGCACCTTTCCCCAGTGAGCTGATAAACAAAATACAGAGCATGAACTAACATGTGGGTACAGCTAAAGATGTGTAAGGAAGTATGAGGAGGATTTAGGTCAAACACATGGGAATAATGCTGTCCACTGTTTAGAGAAGCTGAAGAATGATCTATAATAAATGCTGCTCTGGAAAATGGAGTTTTGGAGCAGGGTAAGAAGGAAGAAAGCAAAGTTTTACTGAGGATCTTGAAGGAATAATCTCCCATATGAGAGTGAAAATCCAATGCTCAATGGTCAAAGACCCCTCAACAGGCTAAACAGCTTTTCTGGTTAATTCAGGTGAGATAATGAGAGTGAAGTGGTTCCTCATTGCCTCCTAGCTGGCTTTGACTTCCTAGTATCAGGTGGGTTGGCTGGAAGCAGCTTCAGGAGAGTGGATAGGCAGGAATCAGGGAAAGGAAGATGAGCATCCTGTGTATGACAGAAGGGAGAAGGTGAAGGGTGGTAGAGAAAACTTCAGAGAGTCAGAAGGGATGACCTTTGCAGTATCAACAGAAGTTAGATAAAATGAGATTTGCAAACTGTCATTGCTCTCTGCGAAGGATGATGCATGGAGCTGAGACAGAAGATACAGAGGACCTGCATGGAAGAAATTTATCTGTACCTAAGCTTTAACACAAAAACAAACAAACAAACACAACCAACAAACAAAACTGAGGGGAAAAAAACCCAAACCAGCAGCTGCCTCTCCATAAACTCTGCATGCACCTGAGGAAAACATCAAACTAAAAAAAAATCCAGGTACAGACCATAATTTAGTCTAAGACAGTATCAACGATTCAGGTAACTCCAAAGCTCTACATTTCATCAGACAAAACACCATAATTAGCAAAGAAAATCAAAGCCATTTGGTCAGAGGTCAGTGAGATCAGAACACATGAAGAAACTTAGCTCTACTACCTCCTTTTAATACCATATGCTTTCCTCAATGAATAAATCATCACGCCACAAGCGTGAACACCTTCCCTACTGGTTTTCATGAGTTCAGTCCTCCCCCTCCACATCTTCCTTACACCAGCACATTTTTTTTCTAAATTGAGTGAAAGCAGAGGTAAAAATACCAGTAGCAAGATAAAAAGGAAAATATGATCCCAGCTCTTGCAATTGTTTGTTCTGCTAGCATCCCCCTGACAATCTGTCACAATGAATCACTCCCCAAAGGGAAGCTGGTCTGGGATGCTGATGGTTCACAGTGTTGTGAAGTACTGTTTGGGACCAGCTTGAAAATAACATTTCACCAAAGAGCCAAAAAAATGTCCAAGGATAACCTTTAGCCCAAATTACCAGTTCAGGTTCCAATGCCTTTTACACACTCAAGTAACTTCTTTCCCTCCCATCACCCTTCTGCTTCCGGCTTTGGATTTCTACAGAGAAGAAATGAATAATCCTGATCCCCATGGGCCATTTTAGTTATTAAGGGGCAAAGTTCTCTCAGTTCCTTCACTGCTTCTCCCATAGCTACCAATGTTCAGATACCCTTCTGCTTGTGCTATCCATGTACAGCTATATTTCATTTAATTCAATTATGAGTGAAAGCCACAGGAAGCAAGTATGACAACTCCAGCAGATAATCATCCACTTCTCTGCCGTGATTTCATCCATAAGGTCCTTTTCTCATTTTACTTCAAGATTCCCAAATGCCTCACAATCTGATCTGCTAATTTTAAGGCAAAAGCAGTGATTTGTCTTGTTAGTCATGTCAAAGATTCTGGGATGTAGGTAGAGATAAAGGAAGGTTTGAGAAACTATTTTTCTTAAATATCAAATATTTGCTTTGTATACTGTTAAACCGGGAAAAGTAAATGGTTAAATTTCAGCACTAGGAGGGACATTAGTCTTGCTGAGTGCTTCTAACAGAGATGCATGCAAAAAAACAATACCAACACTGTGCATTGCACAAAATATAAATAACTAAAATAAAATGAAGCTATACACTTATATGGCATTTTAATGGGACTTTATAATTATACTGCATTTTAATGGGATCTGGATAATTAACTCCCTTCAGCTCTTTGCAAATATCTGCCTTAGGCAATAACCTTGTGCCAATGTCCACCCCAAAACAATGCCTAAAACAAACTCCAGGGTGACTTACGTCTCTCCTGAAGCAGAGCCACCTCCAAACTGAAAACCAGCCACTGCTGGCCCATCACAGTAGCTAGCACACAAAGCAGGAGTGCTCTGCTTAGCCACAAGCCAACAGGGGATTTCACCACACAAAACGTTAACGCCAAGTGCCTGAGACAAGCAGCCCCATCCCATTTATCTTATTCTGCACCACAGTCCATCAGGGTTGACTGGGAGGGAAAAGCATCATTTCATCAGTCACTAATGTCACATCTTAAATCAATATGGAGGCAGATGTTGCCTTGGGAACCTCCCCACTGAATACTAACCTGTGCCAACCTGTTTCTCTGTTAAGAGCCGGTAAGGCAGGACAAGTTCAACGACATAACCTAATGGGTCAAGAAATCTAAATTCTCCCTGGGAACCTCATTTCTAAATAAAACCCTTCCTTGCATTGCAGTGCTATTTATAAGGGCTGCAAGTTTATGCTGCTCATTCCCTATTTAGTTTAGCCTTTCTCTAACATTCATTATCTCACTCCTGACTTCTTGCTGTCTGCATATCCATTGTCACCTCTCATTTAGGAGTGACTCATTCTTAAAAGGATTTAGTCAGCTGTGAACAGCCGAGCTGAGCACTGTGCACAGCACACCCAGGGAAAAAGAAACTCTAGAAATGTCTGGACAGATCTATTTAGATAATCACAGCAGACAGAGCAACTAGGCAGCCCAAAGAACCTACCTTGAGTGTTTGGGAATTTTTCTCACAGAATTTAAAGCCAAACTATTGTTGCTGTCATGAAGACTCTAGATTGGGTGAAGGTGCAGGAACCTTCTCCTCCACTCAATCACTGCCCATCATGCCCCTCCAAAGCAGCATCTAATTACCTCCCCTTCTCCTAAGTACAAGAAACAAAACAGAACATTTTAACATCTGTCCAGCTCAAGAGCAGAGATTTGACCCACTGTCCTACTCCTCTACATGCTATAAAAAACCCTTCCCCAAGGAACTCGCAACATTTTGCCCCATGTTGGAGCTATTTGGGATGCCTTCTTAGTGGGACTCATCTGAAAATACGGCTCTGTTGGATCTCATCTCCTCAGTTCATGGACACCTGAACTGGCTGGGTAGGTGGCTCACAGGTCCACAGGTGAACAAGGTGGGTGGCTCACGAGTCCACCTAGGAAGCTGCTAATGGCACATGAGGTCAGGAGAAGAGAGGAGCTGCTGTTGGGGCTTGAAGGAAGAGCACACTTTGCAACCCTTTCATCTGTTAGAAATGACAAGCCAGCCTGAGAGTCCAAGATAGCTGGATGCCCTCTTCATCAGCTCTGTGCTTACTCACTTGGGAAAGGAAAAGGAAGGCCTATATTAAATGGGAATTTACTCTGAGGTGTAAGAGTGTGGCTGAGGATCACAGAGGTGTCCAAAACACTGTACTAGCAAAATGCATTCAGCTTCCTCTTCAAATGACTTTAATAAACTGGGAAAACCCTGTCAGTCCAAATACACTGTAAGTCAGTGAGGCGTGCATTTAGCCTGACAAGGCTGACATCCACGGTACAGTCACATGCAGTAACAACCACAGAAAACGACAAGTTACTGCCACACCTCACCTCTCTTTGGCATGAGGAGTGCCCCTGCTCTGACTGCTCCCAATTTTGGGGGGTTATTAAAAGAGACAAAATAACTCCACCTCTTCTTCATCACCCACACACCCCGTGCCCGCGTGGACTGTCTGTGCACCCAGTTCAGCAACAGTAGCAATGGAGCTTTCCACACATGGGCACCATAAGGTCAAATCTCCCTAGGATTGTCTTGCCAGCTCCTGGAACTGAAAAATCAACTCTGCCTTTCAAATCCCAATCTGCAAGACAAAGTCATCCCATAAAAACTGCAACAAAAGAGAGATAAAGGATGTGAAAGAGCAAAAATTCACCCTCTTCTTTGACCCTTCTTACCAGAAAAGGAAAAAATTCAGAACCAGTTTTGATCAAGGCCCTGTTGTAGCTGAAAGTAATACATTTGAGGGATGAAAAAGGCAGGAAGATAATGGTTCTAATTTTGGCATATCCTGCTTACAAATGCACCACACAGTAAACACAGTAAATCACCTCAAACCATAGCAGATGCCAGCAAAATTGGTATTGTGAGAGCAACTCCCAATCCAGGCCCTGGCTTTAGTATCTCCACCATAACAGGACACTGCAGACAGATGTCCACACTTGAATTGTGCTGACATTTCTTCCACCTTCCACTTTGTGTCTACAGGCAAAGGAGTTTGCTGAAAGCAGAAAACTCAGAATGTTTGGTGGAACCAGATTGTAAGAGTATCAGAGAGTAAGCATTGCATCTGCAAGGATGAGCATTTCCTTGCAGAACTAGCTCCTGAAGCAATTTTCATCCAATTAATGAAGTGAAACAAACCATTGCTAGGCCTAAGGAATTTTCTTAGCCAATGTATTCAGACCTTTCTTCCACAGCTTTCAGTACAAGAAGCTGGCAACATGAGTTCTCTTTCCTGAAATTAGAAGGCCCAAACAAGAAATAGCCCCTCACGGGTCAACACCACACATGATGGCAACCGTTACTATCCAAATAACACAGCAGCAAAACAACTGGGCAGAGAGTGTCAACCAGACCATGAAAATAAACCTGCTTTTAAAAAAAAAATATAGAGTGCATTTTTCTGGATGCAGTGCAGTTCAGATTTCAAATCCTTAGGGCTTTGTCACAGGGTATAGCTCCTCCACATTTCCAAACCAAAATAAAATAGAGGAAAATTACTCTTCCTACAGAAACAGAAAACAAAGCAAAACAACAACAGAGAGGGGAAAAAAAGAGGATAGAAATCTCATTTCTTCAATAAGAGTTCCCTAGGAGTTGTTAAACTTGCTCCAGTCACAGCTTTGTATGTGTCAGGCAAATCATGTGGATAAGAGGTGGGACAAAATCTAATCAACCTATTCACTCTCCCTATTTAGGGGAAATTTACTTTTCACAACATAAGTGTAATAAAATGAAAAATCCTCATCAGGGAGTTCAGCAGGGAGCCCCTCTTCTCACTAGTGCTTTTCCTGGTTTGGGGCTTTTTTTTTGGTGGTGGTGGTAGTGGGTTTTTTGGAAAGGCCTAGGACAATGCCAAAAGAGATGATAAATCTCGTCTTGCTAATCTATGGCATTACATGGAAGTCCTAAACAGTCTATAGTGTAGGACACATCACAAAATAAAGTAAGCTGTTAGAGAAGGAGTGGCCTTTAGATTCAAAATGGTGATTGTCTCACCACAGCATTAAGAAACAAAACCTATTTTGCAAAGTTGAACATTTTGACCACATCTTTGGTATCAGACAATGCAGTGCATCTTGAACCCTTCCCATATCTCCTTTCAACAGTGAACAAACTACCTGAAGGGAGGTTGTAGCCAGCTGGGGGTTGGTCTCTTCTCCCAGGCAACCACCAACAGAACAAGAGGACACAGTCTCAAGCTGCACCAGGGGAGGTTTAACTTGGATGTTAGGAAGTTCTTCACAGCCATTGGAATGGGCTGCCCAGGGAGGTGGTGGAGTCACCATCACTGGAGATGTTTAGGAAGAGACTGGATGGGGTGCTTGGTGCCATGGTTTAGTTGATTAGATAGTGTTGGATGATAGGTTGGACTTGATGATCTCAAAGGTCTTTTCCAACCTGGTTAATTCTATTCTATTCTATGCTATGCTATGCTATGCTATGCTATGCTATGCTATGCTATTCTATTCCTCAGGAGAGGAGACTTTTCTTCTTATAGCAATCCTTCACCCAACTTTTACACCCCTCTGCCCCACAATGATTCAGAAAGAGTTTGAGAAATATTCCTTGTGATAGGCAATCCAGTCAAATTAGATTCACATTGCTTCTCCCTTAGCTCAACTATGTCTGCAATGCTCTCTTTAGCTCTGGTTAACCACTGTTTGTCAGTCATGTCCAGCATACAGATTAAATCCAAACAGCATGTTCCCTGATGGCGTCACCAGCCTGGATGCTGCGCTTCCCCTTGGTGCTGCCAGATGCAGGCAGAGCCAGCGCAAAAGCTCACAGCAAGCTGCCCTACCGGAAGACAAACACACCCAAGGTGCTTCTCATTAGAGCTTACTGAAACTCACACTGCTTTCGTCTTCAGCTTCCCTTCTTGAAAACACCCCCAACACTAAAAGCTATGAAAAGCACATGGGGAGACAGGAGGAGGGAGAGGAGTGAAAGTTAAAGTTTCTACAACTAAAATTTTTCAACGCTTCTTCTCTTTTCTACTCCTCAATACAAATACTGTTGTAAGGAGAATTAATCTCTTCCTCTTTACTGTCTCCTCTTTATTTTCTACCTTTCTGAGCATCACCAGTTTTGGAAAACTTACAGAATGGCAAAATTCCACTGTTGCCTTTTGCTCATTTTGCCTTGGAAATTTTACAGAGAAGTTGGTTGGGTTTTTTCCCCAAAGAGAGCCAGGAAATAAAAATGCAAAAGAAAATATCCCTAAAAAAAATATAAGCTTTATTCATGCAACTGCATCAGGAGTTTAAAAAGGCTGGGTGTGGTGGAAAGGAACATTCAGGAAAAGAATAGGGAAGTTATTTTCTTTCTATTATGCATCATTTTCTACCAAAACCTTTTGGGGGGTAATGAAAAATCATTTTAATTCTAAGACCAGTAGTTTGACATGCACCGTCAAAGCTGCCTGATGTGCTATTGCCACCACAGTCCACTGGACTATATGCTGAATGTCCGCCCAGTGCACTCCTCTCCAAAGACTGGTTCCAGTTTTCCGGCATCTTGTGAAAATTACAGGGCTAACAACCTTCAAAATATCCCTGTCTCTCTTTGAATGACCAGCAACATCACCTACAGACAGTGAAAATCTTTCAAGTGCACTGCCAGTCTTCCCCTGAGCCCCTGAATCCCAGTTAAATAAGGGGTACATTCTGCTCTGGACTGCTGTGTGTTCACGTTACACCAGGCTTTGTAAACATGTCAAGATTTTCTAACAATCCAGGGAGCTGGAATGGAAGCCATAAAGCAGCTTGAACTTTTAGATCAAAACATCTTGAACTACACAGGAACAATTTTATTACAAACAGACTCTCTTTGCTGAAGTGAGACCACACACGCCCCAGCAGTTCACCTTCAGTTAGGAAATTCCCTTTTGCCGGCGCTCTGAAGGCACGTGCTGCCGCTTTCATCAAAGCAAAGCTGAGCGGGCAGGGGAGGAGGGGGAGAGGTGTGGGTACCCAGGGAATTTGAGAGCTACAGAATTAGAAAGTAATTTCTAAACCCCTAAACACTTCAGCAATAAATGTGTATTCCCCAGGATGTGCAGGTCCTCCACCAGTGAGGAAGCAGAAGGACAGAAGCACACCTGCTGACAGACAACTGTGAACGGAATTCACCTGGCAGAGTGCACAAGCACAGCAGCAAAACAAAAAATCACTATGGAGATATCCTGTGGTTCCTGCTGTTTCAGGGCCCATGTTCAGTTTTCACATTCACCCCTCCACATACAGGTCCTGCCCCATTTGCAAGGGGCAGGGCACAGCTGGCATGGCAGTTGGGGCATGTCCCAGATGCATTCAAGCAATGCAGCCTCACATAAGAAACCTCCATCCAGCACCCACAGAAGAGAAGGTATGAAATCAAAAGAAATAAGCTTTAGTTAGCCCTACCACTATCTTTCAGCTTCTCCTGGGGCTTCATACTCTAACTCTGGGCTGATCCAAAGCATCGAGTGTCTCAGACAAACCTCCTCTGGCTATGGAAGCAGGCTATGGCTTCCATTTTCCAAGATTCTTGAGCCAAAGGTCTGATCCAAATGCTCTTCTACACAGGCAAATTAACACCCAAATTCAGGTCCAAAACACCATGGCAGCATGGCCAGCATTCAGGTGTGTGAGGAGCTGTTTGGGTTCAGGCTATCTTGGTAGCTCTCCTGCTGCTATACATGAAGAGTCCACAATTCTAAGGAGCCACTCCAGGAACTTACCCTTACACCACTAATGAGAGTGGGTTTGCAGGAGGTCAGCTGGCCAGAAAACAAGGCCCTGGACAAAGGGAAACAAAAGTCAACTGCAAGGAAAACATAGAAAGATAGGAAGAAGGAAGCTGTGGGATGCATGACAGACATTTTAGAGTCTCCGCTCCAGCTGACTGTCCCTAAAAATCCTCAATACAGCAACAAAGCATTTACAGGCCTACTTCAAAACTACCAAGGGTAGAGGGAATCATCTCACAGGGTTTCAAGGTTCAGGTCCACAAGGCAGCATATATATGGATTTCCATGAGTGTGTGGGCAGGACCATTCTCTGATTTTGGGAGCAGCTGAGTCTCGTGAACTTCTCCCATTCCCCTTCCGGAGGGCTGGGTGAAGAATTCCCCACCAAAAGCCACATTATAGGGTTTTCCTGGGAATGGCAGATCTCCTGTGTCTCAGGAGCATAGACTACCCTCCTGGTAACAAAGACTTGCCTTTCTGCCTGAGACATCCCAGGCATTTCCCAGAAATCCCAGTGTGGCTCAGAGCAGTTACCTTTCAAAGTAATGTCTTTTTAATTTGCTCAAGGACACTTTGTGGTGCCATTACAGTATCTCTCCAGAAAACAATCCATTACACAGATTGGAAATTTAATTAATTAAACAACATGTACAATTTCTTTTCAGCAGCTAATGCAGCACAGATAAAAGTGAGCTGCCATGTTCTTGCTTACTTCAGTGTCACTTACAAGAAGCTCTGAAGTTTCTGGGCAGACAAACAGCCCTTTCCTCACCCCCTACTATAGCTTTTTTGATCACATAGAATAATTGTGTGCAAAAGGGGATCTTCTCAAAGAGTAGATGCTATAGCCCAGAAGCCTCGCAACTGACTGCCCTCCACATCGCCTTTGCTTCAGAGCTGCCAAAGCTGTCAGCATTGGTAAAAGTTTTCTACCTCTTCAAATCCTGCTGTGTGGTTTTTCCTTGAAGACACCTCTTGACACGTAATTCTTACTGTCCAGCCTGTTGCTTTGTATGCAGTAAGGTCTTTCAGCTATTATTCATAGCTCCTTGTTTGAATTCCCCCTTTCTGTCTCAAGGTAAAAGAGGGAAGGAAAGGAGTCATCAGGCTTTCTAATGGGAGTCTTCACTTCTTTATTTCTCTCAAGCTTTAAAAGCAGGCAATGATAATATGAAATATTAGCAAACTATTGTTAATCTGCTGCATTTTTCTGAGACACTAACACCTTCCCTACAAACAAGGGGTTAAACTGAGTCACTGTTTAATCCACTCCCATTTATATTGCTGAAATGAGGTAAAAAAAAAAAAAAAGGTGAGTCTTGGAAGGATCAATGCTTTGTTTCCATGGAACAAATTACCCCACTCAGCAGTTCCCTAATTTAGCATTCTTCATTTTAAACAGAAGCTTTCTTGGAAGTTTGATACTTTTTGTTTCCCTGGAAATGCAGGGTTTGCCTTGCCTCTCCTACAACAAGGCAGAAGAGAAAGCAAATCCACCCAAAGCAATGTGACAGCTCTCAGGGTTACTAGTAATACTTCAGTACGAGCAGCTCACTGATTGTATCACCAGAAGAAGTTATCGATAAAGGACACCAAGAGGCAATATCCCTTGTGGAGATGGGGAGAATCACGTAAATTCCTTCATTGTGTTGTTCTTAAGTGTCCAGGGCTTATCAGCAAGGTTAGGAAGACTGAGTTACCTCGTCAGGAAAAGACAGGGGCAAAACACAACTGAATCATCAGGGTTCAGCTAAGTCAGTCATTAAACAGAAGGACACTTAGCTGCATTACATTTGTCACACAGGAGGTTTCCATCTCCCTCCTGGAGGTGGTGGACGACACACCTGTGTGGGATCTCTGCTGCGATCACACAGGCTGGACCCTCACATTACAGACATAACCACTGTGGTCACAATTTTGTAGCCTCCTGACACACCTGATGAGAGATGGGCCCAAGGAAAAGCTTAGCCTGAAAGTCCACATCTCTAAACCAGAATCCTCCACTGAGTTCAAACATTGCTGCAGTTCAGCTCAGAACACACAGTTCTGGTTTGACACAAACCCTGTCTGCAACCAGCAGGAGCAGCTTCCCTCCATCCCTGAAACTCAGCCTCAGCCACCCAGCAACCCTGCCATGCAGCTCTCCTTCTCCTCTCCCTGAGAGCCTGGGGAAGTACAAAACCTTTCTTCATCTTCTGTTAGCAAGCCCCCTGTCACAAACCCATATTCCAAGGATCAGGGGAAACACTAATTAGAGAAGCAAATACACCCTGGTTTTGAATATGCAAGGGACTCAGTGACACAGCCTGGATTTTAAACCAGCTGGCTCATTGTGGGGCAAAACAGCTGCTGGATTTGTCAGGCTTCATTGCCTGTCCAGCCCAGCACCGGGTTAGAAATACACTGAAAGAGATTTTCACCAACACATGTGAGACTCTAACTTCCCCTCCCTCAAGCTGGCATAGAAGCCATCACTTTAAATGGGGTCAGTGTTAATTAACCCATTTTAAGCCCCTTTATACAGAAAAAAGAATACTTTTCTTTCTGTGGGGACACATCTTCATCTGCCAGCTCTCTTTTCTTACTTGCAGGGAGAGGGATTTGTGTGCCCTCCTCATTCAGGAAGATCCCCAGTAGACAGAGAAAGGCCTCCTGTAACAGCAGAACATGTAGATGGAAATATCAGCTTATTTCACTGAAAAGCACAAGTAGAATGGTGGAATGAAAGGAGCTTATTCAGAGCTCTCTGTCAGGAAGGTTTGGCTTGGCACTGTTCACAGAGCAACATTTGGGCTTGATGTATATGTATTTATTGGAAAAACGAGCAGGTACAATATATTCATGCACTCATGTTAAGGATTCTCCTTTTTTCACTGCTGTTCACACACACAACTTTCTATCATCTTCAGTCAAAAGCCAAGTCATCTTATTTCCCCTTCAAAAGACCTGCAAAGCCCAGAGGACCTGCTGAAAAAAACCATTTCTTCTATAGCATCTTTTAAACTTAGACGGTATGTCAAAGTAAAGATTGAACCTGTGACTTACTGATTTGTTGCAAATAACTCAAACAGAGATTCCCATGCTTCACGCCAGACCTGCTTATAAAAATAATCCAAACTGACAAACAAAATATACTGATTCCTAAAATATTGTCAGGCAATCTCCCTCCTTTTATTTCTCTTATAAAATTTTAGGCTATTTTAAAACTATGAAACATTCAAAGCTTTGAGTGCTTCTATAATCTCTGGTAATTTGCTAGCCTTGAACCTGCACTTTCAGAAAAAGTCTGCCTTCACTGCAAAAAGACCCAGAAGTGTATTTACAGGGAAGCTGTTATCCTTAGATGAAAACCTAGCAGAGATGCAGCACTGCCATCCTGACCTTGAGAGTGCTACATGAGGTAAATTCCACTGGGAGGTGCAGAAGGAGGTTCCATTAGTGGCCTTGGGGTACAAGCTGAATATCACTAACCCCCAGCACCTGAAAATCAAGAATCAGGCCTCCAAATAAATGCACACAAACAAACAGCAATCTTGGAGCTGGGGACCAAGGGAGATTTCTCCTCTTGAACATGCAGCTGGCTCAGATTTCCAGTTACCCTTCCATGGATGGGGAATATAGGAAATTAGTTCCTTATGGGAGGCTGAGAGTCTCCCTTGAATCCAAAAGCTGGGGTCTTAAGGAAAACTTCAAAACAGCAAAATTGGTAATAAAATAACACTGCAAGATGGGATTTGTCTTCATTAAGACTTTGCACCAGTAACCACACACCTCTTTTTTTACAATGAAAACAAAATTCCCAATTTCCTCAGTTTTACTTCAGGATATTCCCCGGAGGAAGATCTTTTCTGGCCTCCCTTTGCTATTGCATGGTTTTCTCCACTTCCCCCTCCCTTTAACCTAATTTGCTCCTTAGATGTAAATCCCAGCTATGCTGATTTCATAACTAGTTCAAAATAGTTTTACATTAATATTTTACATTCTAAAAATCCAAAAAGACTCTGCAAAGAAGCCTCTACTGTTATCTCTTCTTTCTGCCTTCAGAGAAGACAACCTTGCTTTACACAGCTCACACTTAACCACACCACACTGCAGGTACAGTAAAGCCCTGGATACACCATGCTAGCTGCATGGCTTCCCTCCACCCCCCAAACTGGCTATGTCTGGCTACCAGACCCCAGGCATGGTTTTAATGGATGATTTTTATAGGTGTGACAGCTGGAGTAAGGTACTTAGCATTTGTGAAAATCATGTCTCTTGTCTCCAAAGCCAACCTGGGCATTCAAATATCATTATTCAGACCTTAAAAAATAATGAGATTGGCTTGGGAAACAAGATCAGTTGAGATATTTTATGTTTTATTTGCCTTATGGTGTTTCTGCCTTTTGCAGCTATGTATTTGAGCCTTATTTTTTTTCCCTTCACAGCGAGGAAAACTAGAAACTTTCTTCTAAATGAGAACAGAGAATCTTCCCATAAATCACCTGACTTCTGGAGCTAGGATTTTAGGAAAAACACACAATCTCCTCAGACTGATGGTAACTCACAGAAGGGACTCAATAGTGCATATCCCCATTAGAAATAAATTTTCTTGTACAGGTTTCTTCCAAATAAAAAAGGTATTAGAAATGTTTTCTCCCCTTGACAATGCTGTTGAGACAGTCAGCCTACTACCCAATCCCTCCCAATTATCACAAAAGGGAGACCCACCTTCTGTAATCAAGCTCAGACTTACAGATTTATACAAAATGTATTTCAGAGGAAACCTCTCATGTTGTTGGAATTGTCACACTCACTTCCTGCAGCCTGAGATAACTGCAGGAGACTGCACCCTTTGCTTGTGTGACAGGGCCATCAAGGCTCTACTAAACCCATCAATGCTTCCTCAGGTTCAAGATGAGATAATCAAGTAGCCTGAAGTCTGGCTTCTCAGGAGACTTTGATCCAAGGTCTTCCTTTTCTAAGAAGCTTCCTTAGATGTAGAGCAGCAACATGCCATTGCCATATTGATGCAGAGGACCATAAGCCAGAGATGAGAATTTGGTAGCTGCTTGTTGGTGGTTCACTGCCTACACTATAACCAGAATCAGTTTTGGCTGGAGGTGGTGCAGCTAAGGACTAATCATACTCCTACTGAAATGAACGGAAGGTAATTTTCCTACCACTTTCACCTGTGCTGGGTAACTTCAGGACATTCAGCTAGCAGTGCAGTCAGAGATGGAGTTACACTAAGGTGGAGAAAGTGGGATGTACAGCCACTGCAAAAGAAAAATGAACACAGGAGTAAAGATCATCGCAATCCACCCTGCTTAAGATAATTTGAGAGGCTTATCTTTATATAACAGAATTTGGAAGAGATATGGATACTTAGTGCCTCCCTTTTCTCCCTGCAAACTCCCCATGCCGCTCTAATAAGAGTATCTGGTAAAACAAACTAAACACACACAGCTTTTTCAAAGAAGGCATCAATGCCCTAGAATAAATAATACTTTAAGCCCTTGTGCATTGCAGCACTTGCTGGGCCTTAGGCAGGGGAAAAACAAGACAAACTGCAGCTGTGAAATATAAAGTAAGACAGGAATAAGAAAACATTCCTTTCTCCTGAGGAAGCATATGCAGAGTTGCAAGCGTTTTCATCTACCGGTTCAAATTAGGCCTTGCAAATCAGTTGCCTGGTACACACAGAGAGCTGAGAAAATGTTCTTGCTGAGTACATGTAGTATGGGCCTGTAAGCAGAAGGTGTCCCAGCAGCACCAGGAGATGAACAGACCCAGCAGGAGGAAAACAGCAGTCTGGCTCTTCCCATCTCCTTTGCTGTTACTGATTTCTTCAGCTTTCTTCTTTTGGTCTGTTTTCTGCTATAAACTACTCTGCTTACAAAAGAACCATGAATGGAAGGATGTAAATCATGCTACAGGGTGTTTATTAAGGTTGAAAGATGTTTTACTCTGCCAGGTAGATTGTGAGGGCTCTCATAAATCCTGGGACAAGAGAAGCTGGTGACCAGAGAGAACATTCTGCAGCTCTTCCTTTCTACCAACAGTCTTCCCAACATGGCCAGGTACTCAGCTCAGGTATTCTAACAGAAGGACTTTTGCTCAGCATCCTCCTGGATTCCTATGCTGTTATAATTAATAGCTTTCAGAGCATATTCACCATATCTAACTGTTATATTAAGTCTGAAAATGGATGCAAGGATGAGCTCTAACTTCCTTGTGCCAGTCCCTGGTTAGCCATGAGGCTTTGATTCCTACCTGAGTTATCACACCAAGAAGCAGCAAATGTTTATGGAGAAGGAGAAGAGGTCTGTTTTCCAAAATACTGGTGTAATACTGACCTCAGCATCTTAAAACACCTACCTAGGAACCAAGTTCATGGCTCAGTTTAGATCAAGTCAGACACACAAAGACAATCAAGGCCAACCTTATTGCTGCCTACAACTACCTGAAGGGAGATTGTAGCCAGGTGGGGGTTGGTCTCTTCTCCCAGAAGAGTACCAGAACAAGAGAACACAGTCTCAAGCTGCGCCAGCAGAGGTTTAGCCTGGATGTTAGGAAGAAGTTCTTCATAGAAAGAGTGATTGGCCATTGGAATGTGCTGCCCAGGGAGGTGGTGGAGTCACCATCACTGGAGGTGTTTTCTAAGAAGAGACTGGATGGGGTGCTTGGTGCCATGGCTTATTTGATTAGATGGTGTTGGATGATAGGTTGGACTCGATGATTTAGAAAGTCTTTTCCAACCTATCTATTCTATTCTATTCTATTCTATTCTATTCTATTCTATTCTATTCTATTCTATTCTATTCTATTCTACTGTCAGCATCCAGTGTCTCTGAGAGACATCCTTGTCCTCTGGCCTCTTCAACTGTCCATTCCATAACAAGGAGAACAAAAGACATCCAGTAGTTGCTGACAAGGGAACAAATGAAATATGTGGTGGCATTAAGTTAACTCAGCTAGAAGGGCATTCCAAAAGCAAATAATTACACTATCCCTAACTAAAACTGTCACTGTAGAAAGCCTTGTACAGAATGAGCCTTGCTCACTGCAACCCTACCACCTCTAAGTACATCTCTCTTCCCAATTTCATTTTAACTTCTTTGGACACAGACTTTCCCATGCTGTTCTCTGCACACATGTGTAAGTGTGGTCATCCTGAAGATGGAAGTCTGCAAGGCTGTGCTGAAGGCTTGAAAAGTTGTTTGGCACCCCTGAAGCATCTCTAAGAGCTTCTGTGTCCTTTGCAGAAATGTTATTTCACAACTTTTCAAAGCACCTCAATAAATTTTGACATGATATCCCTATGTCTCACGTAAGCACCAGCATGCTAAGAGGACTATTTTTCCTATCCAGCCAACAATGAAAAGCATAAGGAACACAGCACTGACATGTGCAGGCACCAACTCCTAATCTCTAGCAATAGCTGCTTCTGGCCATTTCTGATTTCTAGCACTCTGCCAATGGAGTGGCACATGTTATTGCAAGGGAAGAAGCTAAAAACCAATTTCAAAAGTGCTCAATCAACCCTGTCAGTATAACATCTGGCAAGAGAACAAACTAGGAATACCAGAATTTAACTTGGATGGTTTACTATTCACACCATGTACTGCCATAATTATTATCTTTGCAGAGAAAGTTTTGGTCAAGAACTGAAGAAGACTTGCATCCCAGATCATAATATGCATTTATTTAAGCCCTCTCTACTGTGCATAAATATAAACACCCCCTGCAGATACTGTCTGGTGCCAGCTGTGTGTGAGCTGAAGGTAGTATACACATCTGATAAGAAGACAATTATTTTGCTTCATGGCACTTTTTGAGGTTTTGCTATTTCAGTGCCTCCTACAACGAGTTGAAAACAAACCTATTCCAGTGTTTTAAAACAGCAGAATCAATTTGAAGCATCATCCACATTTAAATGGGAGTCTTTTCAATCAGGACATGCAAACCCAGTGATTGCTGTACAGAGCTGAGATGTCACAGATTCAAATACTAGTCCCTGATGCAAGATGAAATTGCCCTGATAGATTAGGGATCTTGAATCTGCAATACCTGCTTTGGGGCTTGTGCTAAGTCTGCATATAAGTCTATAGGGCCACATTCCCAAGCAGGTGCAACTATGTGCTGAACACCTGGCCTCAGCAAACAGACCAACAAGGTATCTCCTGCCAGTAAGTGCCCTACTTGACAAGCAATTGTTCACTTTCAATCGCTGGGAAATTTCAGAGCAATCAGCAGGCTGTAAGCATGGCTGAAGCACTCTGATCTCAGGACAAGTTCAGGGCCTCAGATGAGAAAAAGGAGGCATTTTTGCCAGCTTCCCCCTTCTTACTCTGTACAATGCCACATCTTCCCTTTCTTCACCTCTGTTTTACACCAGCACTCCACTAAGACAAGAGTTTCTTAAACAAGAACTCTTTTCCAAATGCAGGATATAAGTAAGCCCAGAAAGCGAGAGATGGATTCAAGGATGAATATAACCCAGAGTGATTTCTAGAACTTTCTTCTCTATGCATGTCCCACGGAATTCCCTCTAGTTTTTACATCAAGGAGACTAAAGTAAAAACCAGTGGGGTTTAGATTTTTTGATAAACAGCTTCATTCAGTTGAAGAACTGCATTCATATACTGTTAAAACATTATTCTCTTTTCTAAAACAGATGCAGTATTAGATCCACCTCTGCTGAATTTCACTTGGCCTTGGCAAAATGTACATGAACACTGAGACCAAAGAGCCACCTTCTCCTTATTTAAGGGAAAGCATTCCAGCTTTTAACTTCCAGTGCTTTCAAAATAAGAAAGGATGGTACTGAAGAAAACCTCTGCTCACTCTGTTCTACTCTCAAGCACTTCAGGCAGTAATGGGAAAGAACAAGCATTGTGCAACAATCCTCTTCCACGGTGCAATTAACTCTCATCTTCCCTAGCCCTGGAGTGCTAGTATCCTTCACCCATAACTGAAAGAAACAACAGAAACCTCTGGAGGCAAGGGAGGGGGCAAAAGCAGCTACTAAAAGTTGTTCTCCCTGTTGCTTGTTTAGGGAACAGGAGATGATTGGTTCATTGGCTATTTTTTTTCATCACAGAGGTCACCGTAAATAAATTCTGCACACACATCATGTTGAAATGGAGAGATTGAGCGAGTCAAGCTCACAAACCCAAAATTACACGCTCGCTGAAGCACCCAGCAGCCTTGGGCGACCTACTACTTGCCCATTCTGCTATTCTGTCCTTTCACCAGGACACCACAAAAAGCTTGACACCAGCTGAGCCCACTGCCTGTCACATTGCTTTACCATCGCCTCACTGTTTGCCCACACTTCTCACATCTTCCATTCCTCTTACACTCTCACTGTGAGCACTTTGGGGCTGAATCTGGCACAGCTTTAACACTCCCAGTAGCGATTCAGGCCTGGGGGTGCAAGGCACAGCGTTAGCCATGCCTCACTTTACTCACCAGTAAAATGGGAGCCAGGATGCTATTTTCTATAGAAGGCATGAGACTAGGTGTCAGCTCATCCTGCTCATACTGCTGACAAGGATGAAGCAGGAGACAAGCAGTTTGAGCTTCATATGCTCCGCTTTGTTCAAGACCACACACCCAAGGCAGCAGGTCAGATGGACCTCGCTTGCTTGGCTACCAGTTGGACTATCCTGACTTGTATCTCATGGGTACTTGATAATGAGCAATCTAAGTACTCGCATACTTAACAGAAGGAGGAATTGCTATCTAATTATAACCATGGACACCAAAAGGACTACATAGCTAATAAGCACAAACAGAATCATCATTAGAAAAGCCGTTATTACGATACTTAGAGCTGACATTTTAACCATTTGTTCTGCCAATAAGCATAGGCAAAACTGATGCCTGGTATCCTTTAAACCTCAGCTGGCTTAAGTATGCTAGTTGAGGACATTTGATACACCTCTAAAAGTAATCACCTCACGTGTCCTATTTGTTACTTTTGATTTCTGTGAACACAATCCTCTGTTTCTCTAGGGGGCATTCACAAAAGTTGAAACACAGCAACAGCCAATAAATCCATCCTGTATATAAAGAAATGACCTTCCGAGGAAGTAAAACCCATCTCCCTGAATAGCCAGAGAGGCCTCTCTTGGATTTACTGAATGTAGCTACAGCTTGAGAAACAGCATCTTTCCTGAAGAGGCTGAAAAAAAGCGGTAGCTATCATGTTTGAGTGTATTATTAAAAGTGACAATTATCACTGTATGTTTATAGTTGGAAATTCTGATTTCATAGACTATAATAAATGCACCACTGCTGTTCTGGATGGCCTAGCATTAATAAAGCAAACCAATTTTGTATGCCCAAGGCCAGGACCTCAGGGACAGCAGATGGTGCCCAGGATACCCATTCTCACATTAGCATAAGAATAGTACGGAGTGGGTCACAGATTGCCTTTAAGCAAGCTTTCAGTTGTCCGCACAATCTCAGCCTCCTACCAAATGACACAACAGCATTTTTTTCATTTTCTAATTTAGGTAATCATTGCTTCATTACACAAAATGTACTTCACAAGCAATTCAAGCAATAAAAAAAAATCCATCTCCTTTGTAACAACCTGCACTCCCTAAGCACCTTATTCAAACTTCAGTCACACAACAAAAGGAAACGAACGATCCTTGTTCAGAGGCATTAAAACACTCCTGGACAAATGACTTTAAGTTCTTAAAATTAGACTCTTTTTTTTTTTCCTTCCTTAAATTGCTTCTAATTTCATGTGCAATCAATTGCAGCTGTAATCGTTTGCAAGCACAAATGGTATATTCATTGGTAGTCAACTTGCCTCTCTCATTGAGAACCAGAACAGATTTCAAACAGAAATCTGGAAGCTGTGGCTCAATTTGTTTTAAAAAAGCATAAAATCTACATGCTTACCTGGATTCGAAAGAAAGACTGTCCTGATCTCAGGAGGCAAAACTTCACCCCATTCCTAATTTTGGCCTCAGAGTTAAGTAAAAAGCAGTCAAAGACTGGACTCTCCAGAGAGAGGTTCAGATGGACACTTAGAGTATCATATGCAGTATCTCAGGAGACATTTTGCCCTTTCTAGTAAACATAGGTTACTTCCACGTTAACTAAGGTGTTTCACTGAATGTGTATTTGGTATCTTAACATCAATAATGAACAAAGTGTTTGGATGTCTGTCTTCCCAGCTGATTTAATTAAGATTTCTGAATTAATTCATTAATAATTAATCCCCAATCTCTGGATATATGACTTCACAGACATTTTCGAGTTCACACTTTGTGCCCCTTGGACAGGGATGCTAAGCTGAGTTTTGTTTCCTGGCTGGTTATTAACCATCAAGAGAATGTTTCTACTCCACTCATCACATACATCAGTCAAATCTAATCTGGAAAAGCTACAAGAAGTCAGTTTATCAAAACCCATAAGGCACATTACATGAAGGACTGCCTGCTACCTCACAAGCTCTCTTCAAGAAAGGCAGAGAAGGACTTGGTTTTTTTCCATCCTAGAAACAGGGCAGGGAAAGAGGGGAAGGGACATTATTTCCACCTCCAAACCCAAAGGGATTGAAAAGAGGAGCTAATCCAATCTACACAGATACCATGTGCCCATGTACCTCTTCCTTATCACTGCATTTATGCTAGAAAATTGCAGTCATGGTTTCATCCACTTGAAACCCCCTTGAGGTCCCCAGGATAGGAACATAGGAAGCAAAGAACAGTACAAAAAATCTTCTGGGTTTCAAACAGATGGTTAATGTCATTACAAGGCAAAAGTGCAAAAATCTAGGGAGGACAGTGCCATGGATTCACCAGAATGGATCTTGGCAGGCTAAATAAGCCCTTAGTATCCTAAATTGTATGCTGAAACAATCCTGATAAACAGTTAAGCAAAGGCAAGTCACTCCACACCACAGACACATCCCAGATTCCAGACATGGATGATGGTGAGGCAGCTGAGAATTACAGATTTACACAAAACACAAACTGGCACAAGGAACAGACAAAAATCTTTGTTGATGTTGCTGTTCTTGTTTCCCACAGAACACAGTTTTCATTCCCTAAAGCCAATGTACTAATTGCCAACTGAAAATAAGTCATCTCATCATCTTACTTGAATAAATACCAATAGTTTCTGAGCCTGAATGGAAAATTCAAGAAACCATATCTGGGCAGAGAAAGCAAACCATTATTTCTGAATCTTGCTCAGCATATTTTCTTCTAAATGAACTGCCTGAAAACAAGAAGTTCTCCAGAAACATTTTGGAATTGGGGAAAACTGTGAAATAAACTGGAGAATGCTTTGGGTCACAAGATCACTGAACTCCACTGAATTATGAGTGTCCTTTCCTGGATGGGGAGCTCAGAGCAAAGCTAAGGATTTTGTGATTGACAGATGAAATGTGAAAAAACACCAGGGCCAAGGACTGAAAGTGGGCTCCCTACATAACCTCAATCAGAGTTGCTTAGGGACTGCTTTTTAGAACTGTTGAGTTTCAAGGATTCCACTTTTCACTCAGCTTCCTTCCAATTAGGCACTTCAGAGCATGAATACTCTAAAAATTATACCAAATGAGAATTTGCAACCTTGCCACTGGATTGCAGCCCACTGAAAAGACCCACTGCTCAATGCTCAGCATTGTTTAACAGAGAAAAATGTTAATCTAGCAGTGTTTCTTGACACTACCTTTGGGGAAAGATCTTTCCACTTTTGCAGGTGTCTCCTTGTAAGTGGCTCCAGAAGGTGAGCAGATGCAGAGAGGTGGTGACGCTTGCTGGAGGGGAAGTGTCATCACCTCCTGTCAGTGCTAAGACTTCTCACACTCATCAGAAAATGAGAGAAGACGACAAACACAAACATTACAGTAAAACACTGTGTGAACATACTATGCTGCATTTGTGCTGTATATTTACAGCCACAGAGTTGGGATGATGTCCATAAGAGTGTTATTTTTAAATTATTTCTAATATATCATTTAATCATTCTCAGATTCTGCTAGGCAGCCAATTTGGGGTGGTCTACAGAAGAAAGAAAAAAAAGTAAAACACAACACAAAACCAACACAAACATACACTGTAGTTAAAGCACTGCAGGCAAGTGCTGAATGTTCTGTGAAAACACAAACAGTTCCTTCTCTGCAAATCTCTCCCTCTGATTTCTCATCTTTCACTCCTCAGTTCCCAAGATACTAGAATTTCCTCTGTCCTGTGGTTACCTACAGTTTTCTCACGGAAACAAGCACCAAACACATCATGAAGACAACAACTAGGCAAAAATCCCCTAAAACCAGCCCTTCAGCTTATTATTCCCTTATTCTTCCTGTGCAGGCTCAGAGCCAAAGATAGTCCAGCCACAGCTGAGATCAGTGGTAAATATCATTAGCTGTTAGCAGAGGAAAAATTTCAACATAAACAATTCTTAAAGGCATAATTTTTCCCCCGATAAAAATTAAAGAGGCACAAAACCAAGTGACCTCTTTATCTCTCCCCCTCATTAATTAATAATATCAGCAATAACCTGCAAATGAAAATGGACACTTCCTTTGACCCCATGGGAAAACCCCAGAATACAGGCGTAAGGCTGCTGTCCCATTTGTCACACGCTTGCCATGATTTGCGGGTGGTATGGCAGAAATGAAATCCCACACTGTGACGAAACCTCATGTCATCTGTCGTGGACATGTGGTCTTCCAGTGCACTCTGTGGTGGACAACTGGCTGGGCAGGAGCTTCCCTGAAGTGCTTTTCTGAGTACGAAAGGGGAGGATTTTCCATTTCAGTCCCTGCAACTATTAAGGAGTTGCAGTGAAATGGCAATTAAAGAGCTGTTAGGCCAAAATGTGCTGCACTTATAAAGCCTTAGTATTATTTGCCTCTAGCTGTCTGAGGATGTTACTTAGCATCCTTTTTACAAAGATCTCAAACTGATAAATAAAAACAATTTTCTATCTGGAGCAGGCAAACTGAACCCTCCTGCCTCTCACAGCAAGGCAATGGGAGAGTCAGGGACACAATCCAAATCAGATTATTACAGTCCTGTGATCTCAGCACTAAATCTATTTACAATCCTCTTTCTTAGAGAAGTTTGTCCAGCCAATGTACACTCCAAAGAGTGACCAAACTGGTCTGGGAGTCCCTGCTGCAGCGGCCCGTGCGGATGTGCGAGATGTTGTTTTAGTGACAGCCTTTTCAGGGCTTCTTTCAGATGTGAAGCATCTTGCTGCCTTGTTTGGTTTTGGGTTCTTCCTGACTTTTAATTTAATCTGATGGATTTGATTCATTGTTTCTCAGCAATAAACTGTTTTCCTTAGAAGAGCTAATCAAACTTTGATGAGGCCCTTGTGCAATGGAAAGATTGATGAGATACATTAAAGGCTAGGTGTGGAGCAAAACTGAAGGGCAAAACCTCCTACTGAGTTCAAAGGAATTACAGAATCATAGGATCATTTTGGTTGGAAAAGACCTTCAAGACAGTTGAGGCCAACCATTAACCCAGCACTATCAGGTCACCACTAAACCATGTCCCTCAGCTCCACATTTATATGTTTTTTTAATCCCTCCAGGGATGGTGATTCTAACATTTCCCTGCACAGCCTGTTCCCTTTTGGGGAAGGAATTTTTCCTAGTGTCCTACCTAAACCTCCCCTTCCACAATTTGAGGCTATTTCCTCTCATCCTATTGCTTATAGTTATAAAGAACAATAGTCTCCCCTCAGCCTCCTTTTCTCCAGGTTAAGCAAAATTTCCTGCTACCCTTACTCATATTCTAATGTATTTGTGCAGCTACCTTTGCCAGCATCGCTCTGAAGGAAACACATTTCTCTGTCTCACTGCAGTACCCCTTACATTGGTGCTTCATCAGGCTACAGAATCATAGCTTCCACTGAGAGGCTGGCAGATGAAAGCAACTGAGACATGTTTTCTGCCTGCACCATAGACAACTAAAACCTGGAACTCATCAACCAGGCAGTCAGCTAGACTAAGAATCTAGTAAGATTAAAAAAGTGATGAGAAATGCATACAGTCTTCCAAGGAACCCTAGCAAGCTGGGAGCCAGGACATCTCCATGCTAGCCCCTCCCATATCAGTTCACAAGCTGGGAGATGGGCAAGGAAGAGAGGTTGTGCTGCTAGCATGCAGAAGTTACCACCTGTGTGGGAAATGGAAGCTCTCAACAATGTTTAGCTGATGGTGCAAACCTGAGTCCCCAGCTTGAATACTCACATCCTTGGCATCACTTGCTTCCTTACTCCCAAAATCTTCAGCACTGAAAATGCTGCAAGCTCCCTATGCAGCCTATTCTAGGATGTCATATCACTACTGCTGGAAAGTGTTCTTAAATTTATAATTACAATCTTCTGACAAATATATTAAGCTGTATGCTTAATATATGTGCTGATCTCTGAAGTCAAAAGTGAGCTGTCCTGGGGGAAAACAGACTAGTCAGCAAATTGCAATGCCGTGGTCTTTACACTGTGCCCCAGATCACCCAGGATGAGTCCTATCAGTCTAGAACAGCAAAGTAAGTGACCTTCAGACTTACTCTCATATGGCAGTTCTTAGGCTACTACAATAGCAGAAAGTTCACACCATTTGCCAGACAGCAGGTCAGTTTTTCCAGCTGATCCTCTGTCTTACTATGGAGGACATAATGTCTGATTATTGCTCTCTGCTAACCTCTGCATAAATTAGTCATTAAGGACTAGAACAGGAATTATTACTGAGAAGTCAGTCAGTGTTTAATCAATTTTTAATCCATCATCATGCATAGGTCAAAGTGCATTAACCTGCTTAAGCCTATTTAAAAAGGATTTCATTAACCAACTCCAACAATAACATTATAGAACAGGAGCTGTGGTCCAGGAGATGGGAGGGATGCAGAAAATTTAGTCTAGACATCCCAACTTCAGCAGTGTTATTTATCTCACCTACAAAGAAGGTTTTAGCTTATACAGGGTTTCATCTCCACTCTGGCTAATATATTCCAAAGGTGCCAGTGACAACGCAAGGCCAGAGCAGGTGATCCAAACCTTTCCCACACAAACAAATCACTTCTGCAGTGTTTCATGCTCATGGTGACACATGGCCTTACACAAAAAAAGCTGCCAACTGATAGTATCCAAGGTCTGAAGTTTGGGAAACTGCTGATACACCGGTCTGTGACTTTGCTTGGGGCACACAGCGCAGCATCAGGGAAGAAAATGTCTTACGCCTCACAAATATTGCCGGATGGATACACTCCAAAATGAAATTAATCCCTTAGAGGAAAAACATGCCAACAAATGGTTCCAAGCACTTGAAACTGCAAGAGGCTCAGGAAACCCTAGAGGTGGAAGAAGACATGTAAATTCAGCACTTTATCCAGTCCTGCAACACAGACCACAGATTGTCATGTAACACTGGATTTGAAGGCAGGATTTAGGAGACTGTGACAGGTTCATTGCAAGGCTGTAACTGTGCCAATCTTCACAGCAGAGCAAGACACACGAAGATCTTGGAGCACGACATATGCTCTTACACTCTTACTACCACTTTCCAAAACTGTCTCAACAAGCTCTGCAATCAGCAGCATCTATGAAAGGATCCCTTTTACATCTCTGCTGCTCTCACTCTCTCCCTCTCAAAATACGTATGTATCTAACAAGAAGTTACAGAGATGACAAGACAGACTCTTCTAGGAGGTGTACGGTGAAAGGTAACAGACACAATGTGAAACACAGGGAATTCTTATTAGATATTAGTTTTTCAGAGTATGGTCAAACGGTGAAATAGCATCAGAGAAGCTGTAGGATCTCCATTTGTGGAGATATTCTTAACTGAACCAAGTAGTCCTGAGCAACCTGCTATAAATCAGTCCCGTGCTGAGCAGTGGGCTGGACTAAATAGCCTTCACAGGTCACTTGCTCAATCTTCTAGAACATCATACACTGGAAGAAAGATTACTGGGGAGAAAAATGAGAAGAAAAATCCTGTAGGATCTCAAGATGCACCTCATTCTATCTGAAGGACCAAGGCTTTGATGGGGATGACAATTTTAAAGCACTTGCTTAATCTAGGGAGCGCAGTGAGAGACTGGGAGTACCTACATATACTGTAATAGTTCTGATGATTTAAAGTGGTATCTATTGATGCCTAAAGGAATTTTTGGGCCCACGCTTTCTTCACTGATTGCTTTCATGTAGCTGTTTTGCCAACTACTGACAATTTGTTTAGAAATATCAGGGAATGTGTAATCTGGAGGTGTATCAGTGTGTGAGTGTCCACTACACAACCTCTGTGAAAATAACCTTCATGAACAGCAGTTTACAGCCAGATAAGATACAAATAAATATTCATGGCAGCTAAGGATCTTGAATTTAATGCTAATGGATGTAAATATTCAGATTTTCTTGGCTTCTGTAGACTAAAGCCAGTTTAAAAGAGAAATCCACACAATACCATTCAAGCAGCATTGCCACTGCTGCAGGGGTCTTGTAGGAGGCGATACAAACCCCAGGCTCACAGATGAGTGTGATGTTACCTTCACAAGACTCAGTTTACACAAAAGACATAACTGAGTTAGACTTAATTATGCTGTCACAGCTGTTAACCACATTACAGCAGCAGATCTACATAATCACCTAACTAGGCATAAGCAGGGCTTTCCTCTCCAGCTGACCGAGAAGTGATAGTTACAACCTTTCTCTACCACAAATTCTAGTCACACCATGGGCAGAAGGGATCTCAGCAGCAGTTATTCAGAGGGAAGCAGAATGAAAGAAAATTATTTTCCTTCCTTCACACATCCACACACAAAAGGTTAACTGCTCCACAGACCATTATTAAAACTCTCTGAAACTAACCCCACATCAGTCTCTCTCAGCAGCTGGATGCCTGCCGAGGATGACTGTGGCACCACTGATAAGGCACTTCACTCTCTCAGCTCTGTCAGAAGCTCGATTACGCATGTTCCAGAACACAAACTTTTAAATTGTTTCCAGCACACCTTCAGACTTCATGGAAGGAAATAACCAAGATGACTGATGGGAGTAATTGGGTTTCGTTTTTTCACACACAGCTCTCAGGATGCGTTATCTCACTGATTCTTATTTCTTCTGTGCCATTCTTTCAGTTCTGTAAATCTATGTAGAGTGAACAACTTGCAGTTTCTTTTCCCTCACGTGACTGTAGTTTCTGTAAAAGATTAAGAAAGGAGGGCAAGCAGCGCCTAAAAAACACCAGCTATCACTCTGGTGCCTGGCAAGAGGAAATGAATGGAAAGAGGTAATGCAGCCACATGGCAGTGATAGGCCAGGGTCTTCTCCACAATCTTTCAGTAGCCTTAAGCCTTAAGCAGTAGCCTTCCCTCATACTTTGCTGTACACCTAAGTAATATTAAACTGAGCAGGCCTCTGGCAAGACTTACAAGTACAAGGCTCCTCTGCAGTTACACAGGTTTGAGGCATCAAAGCACTCTGGAACTCAAGGTATTCTCAAACAAGTTTTAAAAGGCAAATGAAGATAAATACAAACAGAATCAGCACATTTGTGATCACTAGTTAAGAAGCTGCCTTCTCCATGAGAGCCGTTGGCATAGCCCTCCTCATTCTGATACAGTGAGTGTATTTCAAAACATATTCCAGAGAGCACAGCAGGCAATACATCTGTTTTCTGAGCTACACTCTATGATCCTGACAATTCTCACTCAAATGAGAACTACTTGAAGGCACACAGACCACAAGTTTCACCTTAGTGAAGAAAACTAGGGGAACAATAGTTTGTTAGAGCAGATACCTTCTGTAAAAAAAGCTAAAAAGATGGTATGTGCTCCAGTCATCCCTGCTGAAATCAAGTGTGGGCAATTTTGCAGCAACAAAATTTTTACATGATCTCAGTACTCACTTTCTCTGTTGGACAGTGTGTGCAGAGTTGCCAGAAGAGAAAACCTAAATGCTGCACTGAAGTGACAATAACAAGGGCAAGGGGGATTTTGCACCTCATCCAAGGGGAGCAGGCCAATCTAACCTTCCCTCTTGTTTCAGCAGCAGATCACAATTCTTGTCCCCATTTCCAGTACTCTGTTCACCGTTTCCAGTCTCAAAGCTCTCAGCCATTTGGTGATGGTTCCTTAAACCACAGCATCACACCTTATACCAGAATGGTTAGGCAGGGGGATTACAGCACTGGCAACAGGAGGAGTTTTAGACTGAGACTGGCTTCAAAGGGAGCCCGTTCCAATTATTCCCTTCCTGTGAGTCTGGAAGTGACACACTCAAAGACAGTCAAGACATGCCACTGCGTCCTCACCTTAAAAATAACAAGGCAAAAGGTGGGAAATGTTTCACCCATGAAAAGCAATTGGTCTTAAGGTACTGGAAAGGGGAATCACTTCAGGTCCATCTGGCATGGGAATGAACCAGCCCGGCTCCAGGGGCTGGCAGCTTGGCCAGGGAAGGAGATACACAGCCCTTGGCTTCGCACCCTCCCTTCCTGCACCCTGCCAGGCTTCCAGCACCTACGAGCTGGAGACAGCCATCACCACTGCACCCTGTTCCTCCCCACAGCAGCCAGGCCCAGCCAGCACCACCCAGCACACGCAGGAACATTTTCCACGTAGACAATCCTCCCTGAATCCTCACACTAACCAGATCCCCCAGAAGAGAGGGTTAAGGCTGATTGGAAGGCACAGATTTGGAACCTGTCAAGGAGAACTGGGGAACTAACTCCTCAGGGGCTCTCCATTGGCCCTCCCTCCCTGCATCCCACACGGAGCCCCTGCCCGGGCTTTGTTGCCGCGGCCGGCAGGCTGCAGGCTGAGCAAGCCGTCTGCGAGGAACCTGCCTCCGCCTTTCCGGGCAGGACAAAGCTGTGCCTGGGTTCGCAAGGTAGAAAAGCAAAGGACAGACCTTGTCTCCGGCCTCTTCTGCGCTAGGGAGGCTGCGCTCGTCCCGCGGGCCGCGGCTGCCAGCTGGATGCTGGGGGCCCAGCCGCGGCGCTCACCGCCCCGCAGTGCCCTGCCTGCCGCCAGCCTCCCCTGTGTTCTGCCCCCCTCCTCCCTCTAGCCCCTCTGTTCGGCGGGGCACAAAAAAAGGGTGTAGGGGGGAACCCTTCTACTATTATTATTCTAATATATTCTGGGGGCTTGTGGTTCCTGCAGCCAGGCGGAAGTGAAACCCGGCTTCGCCCCCCTCCTCCTTCCGCGATGCTCCGGGGCTGGATGCAGCCTGGGGCTGGCGGGGCGCGGCCACGGCCCCCGCAGCCCGGCCACTCCCGGCCCCCAGCTGCCCGCAGGTCCCCCGGGCGGCAGCGACATCCCTGGCTGTCCCGATGCCCAGGTGGGATGAGGGGCAGTGCCATTCCCGAAAGGTAGAGGTTGGTTTGGAGGGGGGAAAAAATAAATAACTAAAAAGAGGGAAGTCATTGTCTTCACTCCGCTGCGGGGGGATCTGCCCGCGACCGGCTGATGCTCTTGCCGGGCTCCGCGCCGCTTGTGCGGGATGGGGCGGAGAACGCACAGGAGCGGCTGCGGCGGGTGCGGGAGAGTAGCTGGGCTCCTGAGGAAGCGATTGCGGGGAGTCGCCGGTGGGATCAGTGGCCTCGCACGCCCGGGAGAACCCTGAAGACACAGGCTGGCAGCGGTTGCTGCGGTGACGGGCAGTAACGGACACAAGTGAGAAGCTGTAACAAGCAGTTAAATATAGCAGCGTCTCCAGCTCCTTAGTGACATCCTGTGGTGCGGGGGCACCACTGTTGATTGCCAACTCAGCTCTCGCCTTACCGAGGACCAGACGAGCACTAGTGCCAGTTCTGCCTTGTTCCCTACCTTGGGCACGAGCGGCTGAGTACCCAGCACGGTGCAGTGTCGCGGGGGTTGTTCCTGGACTTGAATCCCTCTCAGTGTTTCTGGTATATGCTTTGACTGCTCTCGGGCACAGTGGGGATTGTGTGTGCCCTGTCTATGTGTAGCACCTTCCGCAGTGCATTACAGAACAGAGAGGGCTCAGATCTGAACACTGCAGCTGGCCCTGTGCCCTGCCTGAGGAGCAGAGAGTGAGGACACCAAATGAACATCCAGTGAACCAAGGCAAGTGCTAATTTCTTAATTTAGCATGTGTCATCATGTTGAAACAGACTCACAGAACATCTCCCCCAGCCAAGAAGCGCAGGAGCAGAGATGAGGCCCTACCTCTTCCTAGGTCTTAGCTACTCCAGAGAACTCTATCCATCTCCTCTGTCACCCAGCACACTGTGGTGCTCCTCCAACCTGCAGCAGAAGAGGCAAGAAGAGAAAAGATGGTAAATGAACTGGGCACATGGACCAAAACAGACAGGAGGAAAGTGTGAAGTCAGCACTTAACAGGCATAACTGAGCTAACTGGATTCCAGCTTACAGGGATGCCACTAGCAATGAGGATTTGGTGACATCAACCTCAAAATTCCACCACAGCCCCTGGCAAGCTTGATAACATCCATGCCACCCTGTTTATAATGTTCACATTGCCCTGCTCAGAAATCTTAAAGCTAGCCTGGGTGGGCCTCAACACACAGCAGCTGAAAGTCCCAATAATAGTTTGAAGGCATGTAGGTATTGGTGTTAGATGGGTTGGAAAAGGCTCTTCTAAACTCCAGAAGAAAGTCCTATCAGATGATGTAAATGTTCACAAGACACTCCTAAATGAGATCTTTTGTCCCCAGAAGGCACTTGCTCACAGCATCATGGTGGAACTTCAGCCCTGTAATACTCTGGTGCTGCCCTCTCTTCGTTCAGGGCAAGGGGAAATGGACAATGATGCTGACATTTGTCTGGTGGCACGTTAGGACCTGCTGTTCTGGACTGTGCAGTTTCAGCTCTGTGCTCAGGTTTGTCTTAAACATTTCCTTCACATCCCAGCAGCAAGGGAGTTGCTTAGTCAGCTGGCTGCATCTGTCCCACAGCCTCAGGTCATCTGCAGACTCTTTTTTGCTAGTGGGTAGATGGATGAACAGCCATGTCAGCAGAAATTTGCTTTTTCAGGTGGGACTGGCCAGAAGACTGCAACTCACCTTCATGAGTACATGCCTGGAGACACTGCTGTATGAATTTGTGTCTTGTAGCTTAATTACTGCAACTCCCTGTGCTTTGAAATAAACCACAGCCAGTGTGAAATACAGCAGATGTCTGCTTGGCAATGGAGTGCAGCCTGATGCTTCACTCACCCTTGTTTCTTACTAAGTACAGGATTTGATCTTCTGATATTCAAAATTCTTCATCATCTCCCTCCATATCCAGCTGCAGCACTGCAGCCACTGACAAAGAGGTAAGACTTGACTGTGAGAGTTTCACCTTTCCCAGGCAATATTTTTGCACTGTGGAACTTATTTCACCTCATGGAGATACAAATAACCCAGACCTTCAGAAGTAGATGCACAACTTCTCCCCTCAGCCTCATCTCTTCACACAGAAACATGCAGAGAATGCTAGAACCCAGCCCAACAAATCCAAGACCCATAAACTAATCAAACTATTCCTCTTATGGGTGAGACAGAAAGCAAAGCAGAGAAGGAAACAGCTTTTTTCTATTTTGAAATACTTGGGAGGCACACAAGTCCCACAGAGATGAGAGCCATCTAAATATATATATAAAGACACATTTGAGATAAATGAATCCATCTGTCGTAATTCAACAGTTTCATAAAACCAATGGGAAAAAAAATTACAGTTTCATGAAATCACTAAAGCACTGTTGGTACTCTTTAAGTTTTGAAAAGTCTTCAATGTGTATGAGTGTAGGAAATGAACCATCCCCTCTTGGACTCCTGAAACGAATAGAAAAGGAACAAGACTATGCATGAAACTGATGCAAACAAATCCACATTGTAATTACAGCAAATTGTAGCTAATGATCTAATGCAGACTATCATAAATCCCTCCTCACACCCCAAAATACATTCCTGGTTTCCATGATATATCAGCACACACATCCACCACGACCCTTCTTCCATCCCAGGGATCTCAAAGCATTTCACAGATGGTGCTTAAACGAAGCCTTGCAACACCTCCATTCCATTTCTCCACAGGGGAAGCCAAGAGGCACAGAGATTTGCTTATTGACTAACAGGATGTATTAAAATGTCCAGAAAGACGTAGGTGTCCTATCTGCACATATGCCTCACTCTTACTACTAGATTGCATTTCCAGTACAAGTCTGCTTGTAATTAGAGAAAGTTGTTCTTTTAAAGACTGCACTGAGCAATCCACTGACAGCTTTACAGGCAGAGAAGGGCAAAAAAAACCTGTGTTTTGCTTCATCCCAGTGAGTGATGCCTTTTCTCAGTTCTGTGCCTGAAGAGCCACATTGCAGCTATGGAACAGAACTTGTGAAAATACTGTGAATTCACAATGGCTTTTGTTGGTTTCAAATGTTCATATTTTGGTACAGCCAGGTGACAGGTATGGGAAGCAGATAAAGGTTTCCATACATCAGGGAAGGGAATCCTACAAAACATACAGGAAGGGACTTGCTGCATAAGTGCTTAGTGTATCAGCCAGCATCTCGCAGGCATATTGGTGTGTGCCCTGAGACCTTCCAGCAAAGCAGGCTAGTCTGGGAAGTGGGAAGACAAATGTGCACTAGCCAGCATGTGTACCAGGCCAGTTGGATACCCTGGGAAGTGTTTCCCATTAAATGTACAAGAAGGTTCTGCTTCCTCCCTTCCCTCTCCTCTTCAGTACAAGCACATGCTCCACTTCAGTGTGATTTATGGCACAGACCTGCTATGATCTTTCTTCAGGTAAACCTCTGCACTCAGAGCGCAAACCGAGGGCATGAGTCTGAGAAACAGGCAGCACAGGAGATGTGCCAGGCTGAGTGCTGAAAAATGTCCTCAGTTAAAGTACAGAGATACCCACAGGCCTCAGGAAGCTACCAAAACACACACATCCAACAGCATGACCCATTACACAGGCTGCAGCTGTACTACTCACTGTGCTCAGTTACTTTCTGGGAGACAAGTGAAACTATACAACAAGCAATCATTCCCATAGCCCATAACACAGTCCTGACCAGTACACATAGGGCATTCCACAGAGAACACAAGGCTTATGGGCATCATGGATGATGTAATGAGAGAGGGAGCTGGCAGCTGCTGGTCATTTCTGCAGATCATGTCTGGGTTACTATTTTAACACACTCTTCTAGTCCCTTTTTTGTTGTTCAAGTTTTTCTTCTAGAATTTGATAATTGGTGTCTCACTGTCATTAGCAGTGTTTTATTAATAATATACTGCCAGTGTGTATAAAAAGTACGTATTTCTCCCCATAAATGCTACAATATGAAAAAACAATCTGCTGTTAATAAAACAGAGACAAACTCCCAAAGGAAATAAATGCTCTTAAAACCCACAAACTTGAAGTAAAAAACCACTCTGCTGTATTTGAAGTAATTACAAGAGAAAAATGATGAAGACTGTTTCTCCTCAAAACTTGGCGCTTTTTGTATCATGCTACTGATATTCTTAATGAAAAATGGTGCTTTTATTCACTGCCACTTCTTTTACTTTGGCCAATGCTTCAGCCAAACATCTGCTTGTTACATTAGCAGAGTAAATTGATGGTTAGTAACTCAGGATTTTCCAAAGATCATCTCCACAGACGTTTCCAAAGGAAGACCCTCTCTAGAGCTTTGTAAAGACACACTTAGAAGGGGAAAAGACTGAAGAAACAGAAAGCTGCAGACAGAGTATTCATGTGAATGCTTGGAGAGGTTGGGCTCCTCTCCTAAAAAAGCCTCCATGGTAAGTTTTCAGCCGGAGGTATTCCAAAGCTCAAAGTGCAAGCTTCACACTGAACATGCCCCTGTGACTGAAGAAAGCTATGAGCTCAGGAAATGAGGCTAAAACCAATGGTGAGGTAGCAGGCACTTCACTACTCAAAGGATTCCTTCCTTTCCCTTCTATCTTTAGAGAGCAGCAGAAGAAAATTAGTCATGGTTATTATGGTTACACATTCTGAGCCTGTTCCTGCTAACACGTGATCCATCTCTATACTAGAAAAATTCTTAGCAGGCAAACCAGCTTCACCAAATACACCCCAACAGATGGAATCCTCTATATCCAGGATTTAAGAGACAAATCCCCAAAGAGCCTACTGTCCAAGCAGATACAATCCAGGCAATCCTCAGCAAGTCTCCCAGGTCCCTTGGGTTACCTTCTCTCCACATGCTGTGCCAGTGTAGTTGAGAAGTGTCCCTCTAGGAGCAGGTACAAAACCAGCCTCATTACATAGCCAGTCTCCAGCAGCATTCCCACCAAATGTCCTTCTTTTTATATTGTTGGCATTCAATTATCACACACCAGGATTGAAACAAAACAAAATAAAACAAAACAAAAAACCTCAAACCAACCAACCAAACAAAACCCTACAAGCAAAATATAATGTCTTGACAGAATAATGATTTTTAAAGCATTTAAAAGAAGCCACACAAATACATGCATAAATAGTCTCATTAGCCTCACAAGGCAATTACATTTGTTAGGCTGAGGAGTGCACAGTGATGAGTCTTCATTTTTTAAATTACAATTAATGTTTCTTGCAGGCAAACTACATAGCCCTGGAGACTGAACCCTCAGACTACCCATAAAGCATGACAGCACAGAGAAAAAGAAGCAGGATTTTCCAGAGCAGTGCCTGAAACCCAGGAAAGTCTTCTCCCAAAGGCAGCATGGAAGTCCAGGTGCCAAGGCATAAGGAAAGAGGGTTTGGTTTTGTCTGCCTCTGACACACCTGCACAGAGGCACTCCAGATTTTCCCATCTGCAATGGGAACTAAAAGTGTTCATTATTTTCTAACATTATGAGGGTGTCAGACTGTGAGTTCAGTAGCACTGGTGTAAAAGTAAGGCACTCACTGGGGTACCAATAATGTCGGGATCGAGTTCTGTACCGTTCAGTGTGTTTGGAAAATCAACCCGCTCTGCCTACTGCTGGCTTGCTTTTATCAGACTCCGTTCGTTATTGTACAATGGTGGGGCATAACTCAAGGCTTTGCACGCTCTGTGCTGCTGTTAATTGCAAGGAACGTTCACCACAACCTACACGTAAAATGGCCAAGTGATGGTGGCACTATTTATTTCCTGAGCAATACTGGCTCAGCACCACAAAGGGGCAGTGTTTGTACATCTCCCCTCATAAGAATGGCAGCGCTGCAAGTTCAATTTTCATTAGCAACGGTTAATGCCTCCTTTTAGTGCTTGAAGTGGTTTATATTCTATGTTATGTTTGTTTAATAAGTTACTTCTTCATGACACAGTGAATTACAGGCCCATTTACTGTACTTTCAATGCCACCAGCAGGCTACAGTAATAAATCAAACAAGTGTATTAGTGAAGGTAATTCCTCCTATGAACTTGTAAGCCTAAGATGGTGGCTAAGAAGTTTACAGTCAGGTTTCAATCAAAAGGCATAATTGGCTTTGCAAAGCACATCTCTTTTTGTTTTGTTTTGGTTTTTTCCCCAAAATGCAAAATTTGTATGTGTGAAAACTCCACAAACTGTCCTCATCCTTGGCAATTCAAATATTGATACATCTGCAACCTGACGCTCTTTGATGGCTACTGATTCAGGTTCCATTTATACCAGAAACACTTCAGACAATTCACTCAGAATGAAGATAATGTCTGCTGTATTCAGAGGCAAAAACTTCATTAATGGTCCCATATCTTCAGGTATATTTTGTGTTCTGGAAAAACTTTTTCACTGTGAAGGTGATGGAATACTGGAACAGGCTGCCCAGGGGGGTTATGGAGTCTCCTTCTCTGGAGATGCTCAAAACTGCCTGGCTGCATTCCTGTATGATCTGGTATAGGTGATCCTGCTCTGGCAGGGGGGTTGGACTGTATCATCTTTTGAGGTTCCATACAGCCCTTTATATTATGTGATTCTGTGAGAATAGTTTAATCCACCTGAAAGGCTCCAGAAATAACAACCTCTTGATCTGTCTTTCTGAAAAATACTCTGCAAGTCCCACTCTCACCAGAAAATAATTCATATACTGTAAGGCTGTGACTTATTTACAAAAGGTGAAGCTTTTATAGCACAATATAGCAGAGGTATCCAGTGATACTTATATTCACACTCAAAGCAGGTAAGAAATGTCCATGAAGTAGCTGTTACAGTGATAATTTATGATCAAATCAAACTCAGATGTAGGATTATAAGACCCTATTCCAACATCTTGTTTGGTGTCTCAGACATTCAAAGACATTCAAATTTGTTGGCTACAAGATCAGTAGTTGTACAGTTGAGCTAATACTGTTGCTGCAAAACCAATTTCCCTGGCATCTCTTCAGTGAGAAAACTCACAAGGTACATCATATTCAATTAACAAAGAATTTAAAGGTAAAAAAAAATAATCATAATTCCTATGAACAGAAGCTGTCTAGATTCAGTGCTCTGCTGTACATCTAACCTTAGCTACACAGGTAATCCAGAGCAATTAGCCCCAACTGGTGCTAGCAAGAGACAATGGCACAGCTGCTTTCCTACCCAGATATTTTTCCTACCCAAAATCTAACCCTGTCCTTAATTAACTGCAGAGTCCCAAAGATTTCTGCTTGATTAGCTGCTTCAACTAAAGAGAGGCTCCAGCGTCAGCTAACTTGCCACTCATGGACTGGTCTTTGTGAGGGCACAGAGCAAGCCACAGGTGCAGAAGGGTGCTGTAGAGGCAGCACAAAGCAGGACATGGGCCTGCACAAACAGTCTGCACAACTCCTCCGACTTCAGTCACACATATTGAGTGTTGTGGATGGTTATGCACATGGGAGAAAAACCTGGCAGTTCCTGTATGGTCATTACCCAAGATATAAAATGTTTGACTTTTAATTAAGATCTACAATATCGATGTCACAAAATGAGTCTGAAATTACAAGAGCAGGAGCTGATCTGACTGTAAAAAGCTCAGCTATTCAACTGAAGGCCAATGCTTGGTCATAACCAGAGAAAAGCTGAGGTCAGGAGTCCAAGTTCAGGAGTGGAGAAAATAAGAAGCTGAAAGAAACATTATATCCTCCAATAATCCTTGCAGGAGATATGATTTCAGCATGAAAGGATGCAGTCCAGCTTTAAAGTTTCCAAGCAAAAATCATTCTACTATAACTCCACTGTGAGATAAAAGCAGACATGTGATCTAGTAATACTGGCCTCTTTCACTGGTGTTTTTATTGGTACTGCCCTCCATATTAAAGAAAACAAACGCTCTGCTTTCAATATTAAAGATAACTCCAACAGGTCTGCTTTAGAGAACCTTTCTGTGTTAATCCACTCCTTGTAATAGAGTTAGCCTTGTGTAAATTTGGAAGGTAGCCTGTAAAAGGAAAAGCAAATAAAGGACTGGATCTTTTTAAAACTTTTACCCAGCTTCTGAGGGGTTTTGTTTTGGTGGGGGTTTGTTGGTTGGTTTTTTTTTGTTTTTCTTAATATCAGCAGCTTCTCCTTTCTCTGTTACAGGGTCACAGTAGAAGAATAAATAAGGCTGTGACCTCATATGTTGTTCTCCCATTTCTCAACTCAGGAATAGGGAGGTTTGGATCCTTCTGAGACCTGAAGTACCTGAAGGTATGCATAAACACATGAAAGACCATGTTTATCAAGTATAAATATCACTCAGTTGGTAGTACACCAATCTGGAACTCAGGAAACAAGGTCTACTGTAATTCTGCTCTGAGGCTAATATGTAGGTACCTCCACACCAAACATTTCCTCTTTGTTGTTTCTCTGTTTCTAAAAAATATCACCTGAAATGTACACATTTTTGAAGGTAAGACACTGCAGTTTAACAGCCCTGAAATCAGCACTGTAGCCCTGAAATCACCAGATGAGCTAGGGCATGATGCCCCACTTTGTCAGCAGAGCCCCCCACCATCAGAAGATGGGGCAGATACATTTTTGGCAGTGCAACATATAACCCTGAACTGATGGAACTCCTCCCTTCCTTCTCCCTCTTAATCATGTGTCTGGATCTAAATGGAAAGGATTTTGAGGATGCTACAACTGTACTAATTTTGCTCTCACGGTACTGCCAGATGGTTATTTCTTTGTACTTAAATCATACAATCAGATACTGTTAAACATTCCTTAAGCCAGTTCTGTCAGATAGTCAAAACCTGTGGCACAGAAGAACCAAAAAGCAATTAATTGCCATGACTTTGGCTGCAAAACATCTCACAATGATTAGTATAGTATTTGTGTTTCTGAAGGCACAGAAGAGGGTGAAGCTCCTTGGTGATAGAATCAGCAGGGAATTCTGCCCTCCCCAAACCAAGTTGAACACACTGACAAAAAATTTTTGTTACTGACACAATTATGCTAACAATTTAAGTTATTGACTATTAGAGAATAATAAGCACAAGAACTTGAAGCCTTATGAACAGTAACAGGTGCCAGTGTCAACAGACCAATAAACTATGCTTGCTGGAACAGAAGATAGAAATATCTTCCTTTCTCTCTTCAGGGGGTAAGGGCTCAGCCGCTTATAGCAATGAACATCATCATCTGCATCAGTTCTCACTGATGAATATTTGGATGAGCTGGAGTGCAAGATAGGGCTGTTGACCTGATCATTTCTGTGACCACAATATGTGTGACCACACATAACTTTGCAAAGCTGGAGATACCCAGATTCCAGTTTTACACAACAGAGTCCTCAGGTACTGCCCAAGGACAGAGTTTTACACTCAGTATGTGCCCATTATGATAGCAATCTAGGGAGAAGGCAAAGAATTAGAAAATGAGAGCTCTGAGGAAATCATCTCCTCTGATTTAGAGTACCACAGATGCTGTCCTAACTTATACCCTCCTACAGGAGGGAGATGTTGGCTTTGGTAATCAGCCAGGCATCAAAACCTTCCTAGGGAATTCTCCCTCCTGAGGGGCACATGCAGATCAGAAGAGGACAGGCTGTCTAAACACAGTGAGCCTCCTCTGCCTTACTGGATTATTTTCTTTCTCCCTAGAGGAGCTCCAGCCAAGGGAAACTCCAGCTCCACTCTAGAAGGTGGCTTGGTCTCCCCCCTATTTTTTTATCAAGAGTGAGCTACAAAGGTACCCTTTTCACAAAGGCCAATTCTTCAAAGTCAAGTTCTCTGCAGTACTGAAGCATTTGAAACTCCACTTCTGCTTTTACTGCAGCTTTATCTAGCTACTGTATTTCTAGCAGGCCAGGAACACTGGTACCTCAGTCTGAAGCGTGCTGATACCAAAGACCAAATTACATTTATTGATTCTCTGTGCATTCCAAGGAAACATTGAAGTCCTCCTTGACAAACAAAACACTGTAAATGTTCAAACATGTCAAATGTTCAACATCTGTGGTCACCAGAAACCAAGTCTGGGCTTTCCATTGCTAGGAGAGACAGAAACCCAAAGGAATAAAGGTCTCACCTCCTAGGAGCTGGGCTCCTGACAACTGTTTGCTGGACTCCTGTCCACTACAGCTCACAGGCCATGCCTGAAGGTACTTATAGGGAAATTATATCAGCGCTAAAACATCAAAATTGGATTATACTTGGATACATGCTGGCAAAGCATTTGCAGTGGATTCAGAACAGCTGGCGATTGGCCACATCCACATAATATTCCTGAAGTCGGATAAAATTTAACAGCAGTAAATTAAGAAACTTTGCCAACTCCAAAGCACTACCTCAAACTTGGGCCAAAACGATGCACTGGCATTCAACATGCTCTAGAAGGATTTTTTTCCTTCTGCCAAAAGCTGTTGATCAGATAAGAAACACTGGGCTGTGGACCACAGGGATAGGGATGCTGTTGCTGGAGAAGGCTGAGCTTTGGAAAAGCTTTTGTGGCAAGGGAACAGGAGTGGGGCGGCTGGGTTGGGGCATCTACAGGTCTCAGCTGAATAACATTCTGGACGGGGGATGTTACTTAGAATCTGCCTCTGCCGAGCTCTCTTTAACCACCACTGTGCTCCTCACTGACAGATCTCCAGGGGAAAATGGAAACCTGAATTGCTATGGTACATAAAAACATTCCTTCCAAAGAGATATTTGGATCTTCAAAAGGAGATAGGGAGGTGCTGGGGAAAGAAGACAGAAAGAAGAATAAAAAAGTATTAAAGGGGAGATCTCAGCCATAGTACCTATTGAGCTAAACTGTGAAATTTGTACTTATTTCAATGACCTCAGTGGAGCTGCTTACACACAACAGTGCTCCCCTCAAGCAATTACACATTGCCGTGTCTGGACACTGTAACCACAAGACCATTCACAGCCAGTCTGGAGGAAAAGGACAGCCTTGCAAGAGCCCTTCCCTCTAATTCAGGACTGAGATTTAAAAGATTCTCCCCATCTCTTAGAAGCGAAAGGGGGAAGGATCTGTCTGATTGTATCTGTGACCCTGGCAACTCTTCACAAGCAGAGACAGCTGAGTCACTAATATTTAGAAAAATAACATAATTGACTGTATTCAGCCCTGTGGAGGACCCCCACTGGGTATTCACAGTTAAACATTAGCAACTCGGTCATTTCTGGCAGCCTTTGTGAAGGGTTGCCAGGGCTGTAGATTCAATCAGATGACCTCCGACAAACTGATTTCCACTGCAAATATCTTATTTAAAAATACATTAAATTCCAAATAAACACAGCCCTTCCTCCCTCTCTGAATGCCCTAAATCATGCTACACCCTCAGCTAGATGTCCAGTCTGGACGTTATGCATGCAGGGACTCTGTTATCACCGCTGCCTAATGTGATTTAGCATTGTCTGTGGACTGCACTCTTTAAAATCTGGGAATGTGACAGTGTTGCAGCTGGATGCAGATTAGGATGCAAAATGATGTTGAAAAGGTAAAAAAATTTGCATGTATCTTTCTTTTCCTTTTCGTTGGGCAGTGTGACTACACTGTTACCACTAGTTTTTTATCCTGGGTCAGCTTAATTTTTTCCATTACTAGCCACTGAATTACTTTGAATTAAGAGGAACTAAGACAAACTTCTGGGTCCAGTGTTTTGTACTCCCCATTACATACACAGCAACACTGCATTACAGTGAGTTGGAATATTTACTTTCTTCTCAGTAATCTATATTAAAAGTGATTAATATACCACTAAAGCAACTAGAAATGGGATTTTAAAACTCTGGGTTTTACACAGGGCTTTGTGAGAAGCCCTACAATAAACCAACCAATGTGGACACTATTTGTTAACACTATCATAATGAAATCATATAACACCTTCAGTACACCTTGTAATTGCTTCTCATAAGACATTTCTACATCAGCTTTTAAATATCCTAATTGCATAAGTTCCTGTCTATCTACTTAAACTACAGGATTTCATTTAAGTCAACATATTCTACCCCAGAAAAATGGTTCTTAGCTCAGCTTATTTTGTTTGCCTTTTTGTTTTCCTATCTTAAATAATTCTGAACTGTTACCCAAACTTCACCTTTCTTGCACACATCAATGTTTAAGGAAATATAAAGAAACAGATCAGAGCTGAATTCTGAAGATGTTCTTCCAGAGAGAAGCTTAACAAAACAGCGTTTTAAAATAATATATCCAATTGTTTGCCTTACAATAAGATACAAATCCAACAGCAAAAAATCGTAACAGGATAAGAGCTATTGTGAAAAGATTATCCAGAAAGCAACCAACAAGCATTTTCTCCAATGGCATTGCAATTATTCTTTGTACAGGGTGCAAAATAATATACTAAGAGTACTTAGAGAGAGGAAACTTTGCTTTACATATAGCGCAGAGACACTGCATCAAGTTTAGTCTGATTTTTTTTTCCCCTCAATGTTCCCTGCTGAGCAGTGCCACAATTAATCAAGCTTTCTAGGTTTTAGTTAATTGCTGGACCCCAATAAATTGGTTTGTACTGGCATTGGTCCAGGTCTGATAATTTCACAGCCTTGGAAACTGCTGCATGTTCACACAAGAACCTTGCAAGCAGGCAGCAGGGATGAAAAGAATAAAAGAAACGCTTGTTCTGTGAGGTTCCTTAGTACTTAAAAAGCCAGCCCACTAGCAACAGTGTCTTCACTGTTTGTTTTTCTCCATGTGTTTCATACTGATATTTTTAATGACAAAAGGAAATCCCTCCCCTCTCCTTATTTTAAACCTTTTTTTTTCTGTAGATAGTTATTCTCAAAGAGCCATTTCTAATTTCAGCAGTATCCCCTTGGAAATTTCCACTGTTCCCATCCTGTGCTGAAAATTCATTGTGGCTTTCTGACACAGCTCAGCTATTTTTTGCCTCCCTACAATTTTATTCATATGAAAAGATCACCACCTTCTGCTGAAGAAAAGATCAAGACTGACTCTATGAACTCAACCAGAGAGACAAATGGTCCCACAGTCGGGCCTGAGTGCACTGCTGGTGAGTACCACAGTCAGTTGGATGCTGGATCCAGAGGATCACACAGCTTTTCCTTGGTGTGCAGTCACAACCAAGAAGACTGGCATCACAGTTCAGTGCAATGTGTTGAGGTCTGCTACAAATACACAATGTTGTTGTCAATGTGGAGACAAGTCCACAGCTACAAGTCCATTTTACTACTGGACTCAGTTACATGAAGGACTTTGTGTCCTCAGCTCTTGCTGGTAGCAATGGGATTTGTGAGTGCTCAGTCCCTGGCAGGCTCTGGCTCCATGCTGGCACACATTTGACTTTGTTCTCCCTAGAGAAGGCTCATTTGGCAAGTTCAGTTTTACTAATGGGTTTCAAAAGCAATCTCACACCAGCAAGTTTCTGAGCAAAAGAATTACATAATACCCGAGGTGTTCAGTAACCTCCTTGTTATTGTCTTTGGCTCACCAAAATGAGATTAGCAGCACTAATCACAGCTTTATAAAAGTCTGTTTGAATTGCAATTGGAGCCTCCTCCAGTCTGCCTCGACTCCTCTTGTCATGCCTTGGAAGACAGGACTGACTGGGTTTATCTGGTGGATCTCAGCTGTAAAGAAGTGGCTCTTTATCATGGTGCGATGAATCTGTAAGATTTGTCAAGGCTTTCCTTCTGCAGAGCTACAGCCTCAGCAAGTGCAAATCACCATGACTCTTTTAAACTCCTGCATATTTCTACCAAGCCTGACCCCAACCAACAATTCCAATGGCAGAGAAGAACCTCTGCTGGGTTCGTGTGAACAATACCATCTTCTGCTCTTTTCTGGAATGTATGGTGCTGAAAAAATATAGAAGGTGAAGCTCCTCCAAGCACTCTGAAATAATCACTTATGAGGAATGTTTAATGCTGCTGTTCATTTGCTGGAAACAGTCACTAAGATGCTGTTGCACACTCTGTAGTACCGCACTCCAGAGTAGTAGAAGTAAAGTGGTAGAAGCAGTAACTGTGTGTTGTGCAGCTTCCAGTCCACAAAATGCTGTTCATACAAGAGTCTATGGGTGAGAATTCAGAATGAAGATTTGGACACGATATCTCAAGGAAAAAAAATGTCCCTTTCAAGTTTCTTCAAACATGTGGCATCTGCTAGGGATTTACAGCTCTATTTTCAACTATTTTATTGACGTTGTGCCTACGACACCCATCACACTTCAATATAAGATGAAATAATGCAGAAGAAATTAATTACAAGTATTAATACTAAAAAAAGGCGAAAAGCCAAATCTGTCATGGTGATATAATGTTACTCTTTCAAAAGGGAATAAATTAGAAATCAGTGGTTTCTGTCAAAGATTACAACGCACCACTGACAGCAAGATGTAACTGAATGGGAAATTCAGCTCTCTAAGAAGGTACATGGAAAGACAAGACAGGCAGGAAAACTTTGTGGGAATGTCACAAAGATCAGACCTTTCACATCTTCATTGTAGCTTGTGTAGATTCCTTGGGCTCTTTTGGAAGTTTGAGCAATAATTGTTTCTACGTATCTTGGCAATGACACCTCATTACTATTTCACTCTCAGTAAACCACTGAGCACTGGTGTTTTGACACACCATGGGAAAGCTCAGGCAGCAAAACCTTCTGTATTCCTAAAAATTGTCTCACAAAAAATGGACATTACAGGTATGAGAGAGAATTGCAGGATCACACATGCTGTAGTGGCGATAGCTATCAATTATCTGAAACTGATTTATTTAGATTAGATTACATGAGATTAGAAACAGCTGCTGATAACCACTTTAAAATCACTGCAAATTTCAGGAGGGCCTCACCTCTGCCTGCATATATATTTTTCCTATACCTATGCATTGATATTCTTGACACCTAACAAAGTGTCATTTGCTCTAGGCTGGAATGAATAACTGTGTGGTTCCTTTCTTCTTTACCTTCATGCTTGCTCCTGGCAGCTCTGGCAAGTGAATTCTCGCCTGTGTATCTGGAAGTGAAACTGAGTGACATTTGCATTCTTTGAAAGACCAATGAAAGATTTTCAGCCACTCTTCAGTCTCAGATGAATATGTCCACATCAAGGTAATGAGGAACTGGGCTTTTGTGTGTTATTTTTATTTAGCAAATTGCACTGCAATCTCAGATTTACACATCCATCTGTCTCACTGCTAAATAAGTAAATTAATTTCTAGTGCTAAAGGTCTGAAACTCCACCACAGATGAAGTCAGTGCTACAGAGTGAACAGGAGGGTGGAGAATGCTCATGACCCTCCTATGCCATAATCACAAAATCATGCACATCTGAAGCCCTTGTTGTTTAAAAGTACATGTGAAGATTGCTTGATGAACACCCAGAGCATATTCCCAGTATGATAGTTGGAGGATTGATCCAAACCACAAAAAGTAATTTAGAGATTTTTATAAAATCCTGGGGAAAAATGTTATCATCTTAAGATTTATTTTCCAAAGGCCTCCACTGAATGCAAGAATAAAGGAATTCATTAGTTTAAGAACTTCCTTTGATACTTTTTCAGAAGTGAAAATTTGACCATAGATAATATTTTTCTTGAAAACAAAGCAAATAAAAAAGAAGACAGTGAGGTAAGTGGAAGTTGTGTCATGTGTCTAACATCTCTCACAGCTCAATGTCTGTTTCAATTAAGGAAAATCCACATGGTGTATAAACAAGCTGGCATGCATGTTTTAGCTTTTTTTTTTCCCCTTTCCCCTCATGAAAACTGAGAAATAATGGCAGGATACCTACATACTGCTCAGATCCTGTGACACAGCACAAGGAAACAGACTTCTGCTGCCAGTGTCACAGTTTATTATCTGCTTAACTTCCATTACCTTTAATGAGAATTACATGGCTAAACCTCTGTGCTCTTAAAAACTTGGGGCATCCTATGAGGGTAATCTCTAGCACTCACTCTATGGGGAGCAATTCTTTCTTCTCTAGACACCAGCACACAGAATATTTGAGCAGTCAGTTCTGTGTGGTAGCATGAAGAGTAACAACCACCTATCTGATGCTTCTCTGAAGCTCTGTGCGTCGCACATGTGCAGCAGCCCTGAACTTCACAAATTACAGTAACTGAGAAGGGCACAGAGCAACGTGTTTGCTAAGTCTTATCAGTGCTATGGTCAAAGGGAAATGAGACAGACTCCCTCACACGGGGCTGTATTAGCTGTGGGACAAGACAAAGCACAGTGGACTGTGGCAAGACACAAGGAGTACAAGCTTTTAATTGCATTTACTCTTCAGGGATACTTACAGCTGGGAGAAGAGAAACAGCTTGGGCATAGGTGCAGCACCAGCAGGATGCACAGGCACTAGCAAACCCTGCAAGCTCAGCAAGGGTCACTCACCAAGACACCATCTGTGAGCATTTCATTCATGCACCATGTCCAGCATGTGTTATATTGTCCTCTGAGCTAACAACAGTTAATACTTGCTGTGGCAGCACACCATGTGAAGAGGTATGACAAGAAACAGATGCAGCCTTTGTACATAAGCAAGGAAGAAGCAGACCCTGACAACTTTAAACTGTGTCACCACTCAAAAGCCCTCAGGGACATCACAGCAACTGATGAACAGCATGTCCTGAGAAGCAAGATCAGGACTAAGAGTAAGACTAGCACACCCTTGCCCTTGGAAGTCTGGGTGTCCACCATGTTGCCCATTCAGTGAATCTTAAGCCCTCACCTGGGAGAAAGCTTCTCCCAGCCAATCCTCTACAATCTAAATCTGCCAAAGAGTGGGAAAGGGGCTCCATTTTGTATAGCTCTATGTTCAGCAAAGGTCTTACACCTGAGCCTTCAGACACCATCAACTTCTGAACATTCTAACAGATGCAGTGGAAAGTGCTGGCATCTGTAGCAACTTTCCCAAGGCACTTTTCAGATCAAAAAAGAAATTTCTTTCTGCAAAAGAATTCAGGTCACAGAGCCTATAGAAAATATTTCACCTCTCGTTACTACTACACTATTTCTGAAGAGTACTGCAATGATTACTGTGGTCTTCATCTGCACATTCTGGACTTTGTATCACCACAGAGAAGCAAATACATGTGAAGACTGCTGTCTAGAGGAGGTTTGACAGAGATGGGGAGCTGAGCTGTGTTGGGAAAGTTGTGGAGAATGTCTGCAGAGTAAAACTAAGCTCTGCTCAGGCCTAAAGCTGCACCTATCAAAATCGTATCAAAACCAAGCTTGCCCATCAGTATCTGTGGATTCCTACTCTCAAAAATTTGCAAACTCTTTTCTCATCAGAATTGCAAATTCTGTATTTGGTTTTGAGCAACTCATCTTCCCCAGGATGGTGAAAATGACACCATCCCAATGTTCATTAGCCATAAAGAGAAAACAGCTTCTAATAATGACATCCACAACAGAACAAAATCCTCACAGACTAAAGACCCACATGGATGAAGATCCAATGGTAATATGGGAATTCAGAAAATCAAAACATTCTACTGTATTTTTGAGAGCCTGTGCAATGCTCCTTTTCTGTAAAGAAATGACCTTACTAAGGACATTTTAGTATCTCATAACTCCTCTAAAATCTGATGTCATATCAGTTTAGCTCCAACACTGTAGGGAATTGATTAATCTTTGATTTAGAGGAAACATGGAGCGTCACCAGCACAACTTCAACATCCTGTAAGGACAGTGAGACAAAAGTGGAGAGCATAGCTGCACTAAATCCAAGCAGCATCCCTGATGATGCAATCTGGTTTAAATTTAGAGCTATCAAAGGATGTGCACAAACTACCACATCTTGCCAAACTGTTCCAGTAACAAACTTCTTTCCTTTCACAATATCATAGAATCATCAAATACTGATTTCATTTGACTTCATTTCCCTTCAGTGTTACACCTTTCACTTCTACATTTCCTTGTGCTGTTTGAACTCAGTTTCTGAGACAAGATCAGTGGCACTAGTGAAGTGGTACTAGGGTGAGATTTACTACCGCTCCCAGACAGGCAAAGGCAGCTCCTAGGAAAGTCCCTCCACCCTATGTCAGTGGGAAGACTCTTATTGGCTATGGGTTTAGCTGTTTGCAGCTAAACGTTCAGTTGTCAGTCTGAGCCTGCACAATCTAACTCTATAAAACATATAAAGGAACAGCATTACTATGGCCCCACAATTTAGAAGCACATGTGTACATGCTTAATTCTCCTCTCCAGGAGCATGCATATACCTCTGCAGGACCAGAGAATGCACAGCTCAGATTCTCTGCCTTCAGTTGCAAATTTACTATCCTGATTCAGAGTTACCATTGGTTTAAAACCATTTGCCTACCCTTCTTTCATACAGTTTCTTCCAAAGCTATCAGGCTGCACCAGCGGCCACCACATCCAAGACTAAGAGCTTTACTGATGCTCTTTCCTTAGGAACACGGGTTACTGCCTCTGCATAGCAAGGCAAAGTGTCTGTGACACTGAAGCAGGCATGGAACAGTGTTTTCAAAACACTTAGCTACAGAACGAAGTTTCTTTCTCTTTTCCTTTTTTTAATATTAAGAGCTATAAAGTTGCATTTTACTAATATTTAACCCTAGTCATAAAGTCACATTGCAAAACTCTTAGTAAGTCAACTATCCTTTCCTCATGCTTGTATAAGGTTTCACCATACACTGTATTTTCAGTATTTCGTCAAGCTGAGTTACAATGGAAGAAATGAAAGTTCTGCTCAATTTTCAGCCTCCTGAAAATACCTACCAAGCCTGGGAGGTGTATGACCTCCCAGCAGTGCTCCCCAAACACCCTGATCCCAAACTAGGGGAAATAGGTTGTAATTTGTTTCTCTGCATGATGTCTTTTCATACCTCACCCTTTTTCTCAGATCATTTATCAAGGGTTCACTGATCTCTTCTTATTAGTTACAGGGGCTACACGAAGACAGAAAAAGAATGTTTGACCAAGCATATAATGTCATGAGTCATGGGTTTAATTTAGTTCCACCAGAATCTCAATGTGACCTTGAAACCTTCTAAGACAATAAATCAGACCGAAGTGTATCAGAAGAGGGTGTCTGACAAATCCCGCTGGAGACGCTAACTTCGCCGGGTCCGCTCCAGAGGGCACCGCGCCTGTGGAAAGACCATTAAAGAGCTGTCTCGATGTAGAGTACTCTCCCCAGGAAAACCGCCCGTGGGGCTGGGTTACCGGGGAGAGAGCCGTGCTCTGCTTGAGCAAGCTCCTGTCCGCCGGGCGCTGATCCTACCGCCCGCAGGTGGTTCCCGCACGGTGGGAGGGGAGACGTCAGGGCAGGCACCGAGCCCCCCGCCCCGGGAGAGCTTCTCTCCCCTGGCCCCCCATCGCGGCGCAAACTCCACCCCGGGCCGTGTCAGTCACGCTGCCGTGCCGGGCGGCGGGAGCGGGGCGCGGGAGAGGAGGGGGCCGGGGCGGTAGGCGGACCGCGGGCTGCTCCACTGCTCCTCCCGCCGCTCCAGTGCCGGCGGGGCTGCGGGGCAGGACCCGCTGCCGAGCATCCTCCGGCCGCGGGGCCTCGCTGCGCTCCCCGCTGGGGCAGGAGTGGCAGGTGTCCCAGGCCGGACAGCCCGGGACCTTCCAGAGCGCCCGCCCCGCAGTGTCCCCGGAGCTGGGGCTTAGCGGATCCTCCCGTCCATCGGGAAGCTGCTGGTGGCGGCTACCGGAGGACCCGTCGGTTTCCTTCTTGCCCTCTTACCACCACCACTACAGGAGAGAAGGGAAGACCTAAAAGACCGTGCGAGCGGCGGGAGGAGATTATGGCAACGTGAGCGGGGAACAGAGTCATCTAGTCGGAGCGCCCCCGTACCCCGGCGCAGCGGAACGAGCGGAGCCGCGCGGCTCCCGCAGCCGAAGCCGCTGTCGGCGGCGACTCGGGCCCGCAGCTAAGGAGAACGGCCTCCAGCCCTGTCCCAGGTTTGTGAGCTCTTCTTTCGTAGGCAAGACCCGAGGAAGACGCAGTCTAGCTGCCGGAGGCGCTGCCCTGGGGGCCGGGGTCCCGGCACAGGCAGCCCCACGGTGGTACCGCGCCGCCTCCCGTGCGGTCAGCCCGGCTTGTCTCGCCCTGCCATGGCGGGGACCGGTATCCTGCCGTCCACCGCCAGCACCTAGGTCGGGAAAGCCCGGCGGCTCGGACTGGGACTCCGCCGACGGCACCCCGCCACCTCAGCTTCCCTCCCGACTCCGGGAGGGGCTACGGGGCGCTCCTCGGGCTCGGCGCCCGGGGGCCGGCTGCGCTGCTAAAGCGGTGGAGCCAGGAGCCTCTGGCCACGGCTTGCTTGGAGACTCGCTTGCTTCAAAATTACCCCCCGACGGTAAGGGCTCGCAGCGTGGCCTGCGGGAATAACGGCTCAGGGAGAGCGGCTGGAGGTGCGTGTTCCCGCTCTGTGCGGCGCAGGGACAGCCCACCCGGGCCTGCCGGTCCTGGCCGTGTGTCAGCCAGCGGCGGATGGTGACACCGCTCAGGGCACAGCGTCGTCCGGCAAAGTCTCCCTTGCTGTTTGAGGGTGGGTTTTTTTGCATTCATGGGAAAACGTGGTGAGGCTGGGCGTTGCCACTTGTTCCTGATGTGCCTGATTTCAGGGAGCGGTTGGTGTTAGGAGTGGAGCGCTTTCATTGTTTCTGCTTAAGCAGAAGACACACCAATAATTAACAGGTTAATCCTAACTGATATTATTTAAATTCAGGAATATTTTTAGGACGTTGCCCTTTGGGGAAATGAAGGGAGTGTGCTAATAGAAGTATGCGTTTATATTTGGAGTAACAACAATACAGAAATTAAAGAGAATTAAGAAAGACATCAAAAGTCTCTATCCGTTCCTGTTATTAACTCCTCCATTTCACATAATCGTGCGGCATTTCTGAGCCTAAGCAGTACAGGTTTTAAAGTGTGCTTCCTTTTGAAGGCCTGACGTGTGAAGTGGATGATGTCTGAGCCTTTCAGTCTTGAGTTTTAGCCAGTGTAAAGGACAGGTAAAGTGCTGCACAAAGGATAACTGTGCTCCATTTAGAAATATTGTTTGCTTAAGCAACCCCCAAGAAGGCCAAAATATTTAAACATTCACATTTTTCCTAGTCTCAGGGATGTGCTACTGTTGTTCTCAAAGTGTGGGACTAAAAATGATGAGGTTTTAATTCTAAACAAGTGTTTAAAAGGTTGTTTGGCTTAAAAGTGTCCTGTGTGATTTGAACATGTTGAAAGGAAAAAATGACTTAAACTTTTCTTCTGAAATCGGAATATTATTCTCGGCTTCCAAAATACATGGAAGGTTGTATTTTGTTACTGCACAGGGAGTGTGCTTTTAAAATAGTGGGGGTTTTGGAATGTTTTCAGATGCAACTTGTATTATTTTGAATGAGCTTACAGAATATAGACAGAACAGTTGTACAGCTTTGATTAATTAAGGAAGATGTCCACTTCAGTTGTGGTTTCAGAGAGCAGGGAACCCTTAAACAATAGCGGCAATAAAAACATTGATAAAATCAGATCACCGACCCTTTGTTACAATACCCTGGATCAACAGTCTTAATAGGAAGATTTTCTTGTTAAGTGCTTGTTAACTTACTCTTTGGTTAAATTCTCTAAGTCATCCACCACTTTATTCTGATGGTAGGTATGCAAATATTCTTTCTGCTTTGGTTATCTGTGAGTTGAAGCACGCATCTATTATTTCCATGAAATCTGAAGAGATCAAAGTAGTTTACAGAGCAGATTGTTTATTTTTCCAATAGTGAATCTCTTTTTGTTTTTTTCACTTTGTAAAGCTAATTGTGAGTCAACATCAAGGCTCTTGAAATCAGCCCAAATACTTCCAAAACTGTAATTATGGACAAGTGTGCTCTAGGGAGATAACACTTTTGCAATGAATTCTGGTAAACAGTAGGGCATTAACATACCTCTTAATTTAGAATCCTAGGTTGGCTATCAAAATTAAATTCTTCTTTAAGTATTTCCTCCCTTGCATTTTGCATTATAAAACAAGTCACTTTATAAAGGCCAGGACAAGATAGACAGAATGGCACATGCAGCAGGTCTGATACCATCTCTGTACCACACAGAGAATAAACTCAGATTTGCTCCATGTGTGGAATTTTAACATTCTAGATCCACAAGAGCAAAGATGACATGCCATTCCCCTATTCTACATTCAGACATCAAGGCAACAGAAGGGTTAACTCTAGAAAAATTAATTATCCACAATCCCAGAACAATGGTAGCTGGGTGAGGGGAGGAGGGGTGAACTGAGTAATGGTGGAAGCCTGTTGGATGCAGTGAGGAAAATTCCCAGTGACTGCAGTGTGGCCAACACTGAACCATGAGCGTGGATCTCTACAGCACAGGGCCACCAAGACACCAGGTCTACCCCAGCTTAATTTTGTGATGATGCAAAGACATTACAACTGGCACCTCTGCTTCCTAAGGTACATCCAAAAGAGCCACTCTGCAGGAACATCTCCCAAACTAGTTTCTTGTGAAAGAGAACAATTTGGATTGCTTGCTTGCCAGATTGCTCTGCTTTGGAGTAAAATAAGGACTTTATTAGAAGTAATAAAGTTTTCAGCTTTCATGAGTGGGAATGTGGTCCCTTTTCCAAAAATGAAATGATCTGAAGCCAAAGCTGTTTCCATGAAGTGAAGATCCATGATAGACACATTTTTTTTGGATCTGCAGTTTAGGATTTCTGTGTGCTGGATGAAATCATGTCAGAGAAGATAAGTATCTTATAAGACTTTAGTTTAATTAATTTAATCTTTTCTTCCCAACAGTTCACCATTCTCTACTCCGGAGGCTCTTAACTTTTCCCTTTGTCGATAAAGATGAGAAAGAAGTGGATATTGGAAGATTTTAATTTTATCTTTTTCGGTGTGCTCTGTCTCCTTTTCATAGATGGAGGTAAACTAGAACAAGTAAAACGTAAGTAGCCTTCAAGCAAAGCTGTCACAATCACCCACTTCTGACATTTTACTTCTGTTTGACAGAGGTGGTTCAGAAAAGGTCTTCCAACAAGAATGTACTAAACTGTGGATCTGAGTTCAAAACCTGACATTCTTCCTCCTCCTGATCTGCCATTTAGTAGAATCAGGGCACACCCATGTTTGGGGCACATTTTCCTAAAGCTGTACAGGTTCCATCGTATCATAAAGAACATAACAGATCAGTTGGAGAATCTGTTTTATTTCACATATCCTGAATCAAGAGTGCTTAATTCCATTTCAGTGACCTCTGTAAACATCTGAGGGATTATCTGGATTTTGTCCCATGTGTAAGACTATTGTGCTGAAGTTTTCAGTTAGTGTAAAGCTCGTCCAAGACTCGTCTGTTGTGTTCCAAAAACAACCTCATATGAACTGGATTAGATACATCCTTGGAGAAAATTAAGAGTGTAAGCACTGTCAAAAGCTTGATGAGAAGAACTAAAAAGAATACAAACAAAACAAAGGGGATGTTTCTACAAAGTCTGTCATCCGTGGGAGACGTTAACACATTTCAGAAAGCATGGCAAGGAGGAATAACTGCAAAAACAGTCTAGGAGTTATTGGTGTAGTTCACTGCTACAGCCTTGCTTCTAGCTGTCTGGAATACTTTCTCCACCTGCACAGGCTGGATTTTGGCTGCCTTCTTACAAAAGATATCATTTGCCCTTGAGAAGTAGTTAAAATCTTCAGAATCAGCAGCTTCTGCTTCTGAGGAAGTAGATTAAAATAAAATAGAGTCCCAAAGAAGGCCATCTTCTCTGTCAAACGTACAAGAAAACAGTATGCAGGCATCCCTGCTCAGGGAAAGCAGTGTGAGAAGTTACCAAACTCCACTTCAGCCATCTGCTTTTTTATTTCCTGCAATTCATTTGTCATGCTGTTGTGTGAAGTGAAAGCAGATCACTTCACAGTTGCTACTAATAATCCCTCCCTCTTGCTACCTGCTTTTAGCCCAGTAAATCTGAGGAATGTCCCTTGCTTAGATTATCACTTGGAAGACTGGTATTTTGATTCAGGTTTGATACCCTGAATTGACATCTATACCAAGGGTAATGAATTATTCTCAATCTGGACATCATTAACATAACAGGAAGATACTATCTCATAGAAATAAATTAGAAACGCCCTTTATTGGAGAGAGTTGAGTTTTCAGCATGAAACTGCAACATGACAGACAGGGCAGCAATGCCTGACAGCTAGATGGCTATCTGCAAAATTGCACCTGTAAGATTCAAAGTGCTTAATAAGCAGAAAGATCTTAAAATATTTTCAGTGCTGATGCATCTGTAGGTCAGCACAAATTGTTCTGAAATACTGTGACAAACTTTTTTATTAGGTTGTTAAAATGTGGAGATATTGATATATAGATCGTGAAGTGTAAATGCTGTGCACTTAGCTTCCTTCTGTGGTGCCCTTCTTCAAAATCTCTCTGCTGTACAACCTGTCCCAAGCTATTTGCTTTGGGTTTTACAGTGAAAATGTTTTATTTCCTATAGACCTGCCTGAGCAATCAAGCACTTTAATGTTGTTACCTAACAGGATCTTAGCCTGTGGTTTAGCAAGTGAAAGGATAAACTCAGTCTGTATGAAAGACATTTTGTCAGTTAGTGCAGGAGATACAATTTGGAAAAGATAGGAAGCCATGTTATGTGTTTTGGTTTGAGAGGTTACAAACAACAGCACATGAAATTATGGATACTTCTGCTGCTTGATTATCCAGGGAAAGAAAAAGCAGCAATTATTTACAACATTTTATGTACTGTTTACAAATGTGGTGTACAAAAACCACTGCACACCTGAAGCCATTTTTTTAAGGATTGAATGGGGCCATTCATTCATAGCACTCTCAATTCTTTACTGTTTTACAGATTCAGATACATACTGTGTGTTTCAAGATAAGAAGTATCGTGTAGGAGAAAGATGGCATCCTTATCTAGAACCTTATGGCCTTGTGTACTGTGTTAACTGTCTCTGCTCAGAGGTAGGACTGCTGATTTACCGATCCTACAGTTACTTCTACTTGCTTGACTGACTAGAATCCTTCTGATGTACAATTCAGCAAAGCCCAGACCTATATTCAGTAGTGGATCCTGCAGGAAATAGAGGCAGGTGATTCTAGCAAAGGGAAAACATGAACAGAGAAGGACAATATTAGCAAAAAGTACTTGAATGGTAGACAAAACAGCTTCTCAACTAGCCCAGAAGCTTTGACAGTACTGAGCATTACATCTTGAATAATTGGACCTCACTAACTAAATCTTTGTGGCTCCACCAATATGGAGGATTTATGCTGAACCTGAACTTGGTAGTGTTTTGATGTATGTACAGTGCCCACACCTTCAGAGGCATTTCTAGTCAAAGCATCTGCTGCCCTGTAGTGCCGAAAAAACAGGCTTGGATATGCCATTTGGAAGCATCTATGAAAGAAGAATGAGAGAGTGAAAAAAGAGAAAATAGTATGGGGAGCACAAAGAATTGGGTAGGATGTGAAAGGACAGGTCCTTGGCTACCAACAATTGATGCCTGATACAAAGACACAGCAGTCACAGGTCCCGTATGTCATATACAGCTGAGGGGGGCAGGAAAATTAGGGCAGGATATATCCCTTGGAGTACTTTAAAATGGCTAAACAATATGGGATCTTAATCACTAACACATGAGGCACTCCAGATGCTGAGTTTTGTCTGCTGTGTTTAATGCAGAATAAAGTTTTCTTGGCCATTTTCCCCCATGTAAGTGTAAAATATCAGGCCTTTGTGCAGCATTTGCTCTGAGGGATCTGCTACTACAATTTAGTGCAGAGATGCACAAACAGTAGTCCCACAAGCTTGGCTTGATCTCAGATGTGTGCAGCAGAATGCATTTATAAGAGAAAAAGCAGTGTAGAAGAAATGGAAAAGCCCCTGATTATAGCAGAAAGGAGTTTCCACTCACATTTTCTGATCTATATGCAGAGCTGAGAACTCCTTCAGAGTCTGTGTGTGGTAAAACATTCACTACGTTGCTGGAAGGCTGTCTTGGGTGGGGATGAAATTCACTGCAAACCCTGGAGATCTGGATACAAATCATTGCTCAATGATTTTTAGGAATACGTTAGTCTGTAGGGATGGGAAAGTGCATAGAATGCTCTTCTAAAGAACAGCACTGCTGTGATCCAGGCATCCCCACTCACTGTAAGTCTCCAACAAATTAGTATATTTGACTTCTTTCCTTCACACATGGGCATGGAAGACTGGAGTGACAGTTCAGGGAAACAAGGTTAGTAAAGAAGGAAAGTGCTTGTGTTAATTACCAGTTCATGCATCTTGAATGTGGTTCTGCACTCCTCCACTTCGTTGTTTGTTCTGGTTTGTCTTTGTTGTATTGTGAGGGTGCAAAATGTACCTTGGGGTTAATTCAGTAGTGATGATGCTGAGGGATTTCTGGGATGTGATTCTTGTTGCCTGGAAGGAGGACTCCATGTAACAACTGCAGCATCCAGCTGTTCATTTGAGCTTTATTTTGGCCATAAGAAATGCCCCTCAGAACACTGACATACAGTAAAAGTTCCAGATCATCAAGAAACTCTCAATAGATAAAGTATTAGAATACATGCCTTGATGTGCACAAGCACAGGTCTTAAACCAAATGTCACAGTGTAAAAAGTGAAAGTTAAGTGTGCTACAGACAGCAAATAAGAGAGACCTAAGTGCAACCTGCCTATGATTCCCTGGCATTAAATTAGTAAGCAATGGATACGGACAGTCTGAAGGAGCAACTGAGACCCTCATACTACAAAGAAAAGCAAAAGATTCCCTGGGGTCTCCATCACCAGTGTGACCAGAATTTCTCTGCTGGCCTCAGACATCATGATCCATGTGATCTCTGCACAAAACAAAGCGTATGAGCCAGGCAACAGGCAGAGTTCTCTGCTCCATCTCTAAACACAACTTGAGATTAGAGAAAAACAAACAAACCAATCCCTTGCCGGTTTTGTGTGCATATAGTAATGTATTTTTGTAAGTTATAATTTACATACTTAAACTGGAATACAACTAAACATAATTCAGTGTTCTCACCCTGTTCCCCCTTGCTTTTACAACTCCACCTCCCCACTAATACACAGTAGAGACTGTTTACTATCAAGTAAACTGGAGCACTCACAATTTGCCAGATCATTATTTTATTCTCTAAATAGCAGCTTTTTGCTTGTGTTCATAGTCAGTCTGCAGACTTCAGGGACTGGAATGAATGCTCTTCACACTCAGCACTGCTAACGCAGCTGGGAAGAGTCTGATTCAGAAGTGCTCACTTCTGACTCACAGAGGCCTACAGGAGCTGAAGACCTGTTCTTGGGAATTAAGCAGGGCTTGATCTCCCAAATATCACTGTGAGTTGGAGCATAAGATCAGTCTTACCAGGTACAAGATCAGTTCTAAGTTATAATAATTCTGTCTTGCTACAAACTGGAGTAGTGCCAGCAGCACCGAGGGGGGAAGTAGGCCTGCGGAATTCATATCATAGAATTGTAGAATGACTTGAGTGGGAAGGGACTTTAAAGATCACCTAGTTCAAACCTGCCTGTTGTGGACAGACACCTCCTACTAGACCAGGTCTCTCAAAGCCTCATCCAGGCTGGTCTTAAACACTTCCAGGGATGAAGCACCCACAGCTTCTCTGGGTAACCTGTTCCACTGTCTCATTACCCTCATAAATAAAGAACTTCTTTCTAATGTCCAGTCTAAATCTCATCTGCTCAAGTTTAAAACTGTTGCTCCTTGTCCTAGCACCACAGAATTGTCAGGGTTGAAAGGGACCTCAAGGATCATCTAGTTCCAACCCCCCTGCCATGGGCAGGGACACTTTGCACTAGATCAGGTTGCCCAGAGCCACATCCAGCCTGGCTTAAAAAACATCCAGGGATGGGGCTTTGTCCACCTCCCTGGGCAACCTGTTCCAGTGTCTCAACACTCCCATGGTGAAGAACTTCTTCCTAACATCCAATCTGAATCTACCCATTTCTAGGTTTTTCTCCATTCCCCCTGGTCCTATCACTACCCAACACCCTAGGAAGTCCCTCCCCAGCTTTCTTGTCGGCCCCCTTCAGATACTAGAAGATCTTCTTGGAGCCTTCTCTTCTCCAAACTGAACAACCCTAACTCTCTCAGCCTGTCATCATAGGAGAGGTGCTCCAGCCCTCTGCTCATTCTCATGCCCCTTCTCTGGACGTGTACCAGCATGTCCATGTCTTTCTTGTAATAGGGGCTCCAGAACTGGACACAGGATTCCAGGTGGGATCTCATGAGAGCAGTGTCGAGGGGGAGATGTCTCTCCCCAGATTTCCTGTAGGCCCACTTCAGCTGATTATGCACAGAAAGTAAACATCCACCTCAGGAGATTTTACAGGACTAGTAATGAAAAAGAGAGTGATGCCATGGAAGTGGTCAGGTTAGCAACGTGGAGCCAGGCCAGCCTTTCTCCTATGGTAGTGCTTTGCAGGCTCTCAGATCATTGTTTACTGGGCAAGGAGTTGTGCAGATCAGTAATAGTTCCTATTCTGAAAAGGGTCTATAGCCTAAAATTTGCTCCTCCCTTATAAAATCAGTATATTTCATTTCAACCATCATTGGAAACAGATGGTAATATCATTTTTGGTGTCTCTTTCCAAAGCAGATGCACAGATGTAGTTTGTGGGTAGTAATGATCTAACAGCGATCCCAGCCTGTGATCTGCAGATAGATAATTAGGAGTCAATGGGCTATTTTGAAGGAGATAGCTAGAAACGCCTATACATATGCTAGCTAAGGAAGTCTGCACCTCCACTGGAAACATTTCAGTGCTCCAGAAGGCATATGAAAACAAAGTGGGCTTATTCCTGACACCACCTAAAGCTACTGTCATAGCATAGTATCAGTGTTCATGCTGAAAGATCTTTCTTGCCATAAACATGAAGAACTCAGAACTAAATTAGGAGGATGAATTATAGATGGGAAATGGGAATTTTAAATGGATAGTCTTTTCTGGTTACAGACACTGGAGAATGAAAATTCCTTGTGTTTTAATTATAAATCAAACTTAGATGTGGTCAAATAGCATGTTATGTTAATGACATGAATAATGAACAGTATTCCCAAGACTTGCTTGTATTTCTTAGAAAAATGGCTGCTTACCAACTGCCAGATTTTGTCTACTGGGGAACCCATAAAATGCAAACAAAAGGCTCTCCACAGTTTTCAGGAGCAATTACAGATGCTATTGTCTGTTGTGGTCTTGAACTAACCCTCAGTAGGGGATATCTCAGAGACCTACCATTCGTTATTCGTGTCATAGCTTTGGAAATGCAATTCTTAAGCATAATATGCTCAAAAGAAAAACACAAATGAAGATTGTTACAGTCCATTCTTAGGCGCTTCCTCTGATTGAAGGTTTGTATGGATTTCTGCTGCACTCTGATCTCCAGCATAAATTCAGAGGAAGTGAAAGTAGTCTGGTCTTACCCTGGTGTGAGTAACATGAGGATGTTGTAAAAAGGCATGTTTTTAAAATACCCAGATGCAGAATAAAGAATGTGGAAACTGGTAAGACAGCCCATCTCATTGAAGTATTGTATTGTGTTCCCCTGCAGAATGGAAATGTACTGTGCAGCAGGATAAGATGCCCAAGTCTACACTGTCCTTCCCCTGTGCATGTACCACAGCTCTGCTGCCCACGATGCCCAGGTAATTCCTATTACACAGTCCTTTCTGAAATAGTTATTTAATGTGCAGAGTAACAGCAACATTAAACACATGTGCTGGAAAAATTCTGTGAAGTAAATGTCCTTGTATATCCATTTAGGTTTGTCCTACAGTAAGCTACAGTATTTCCTATGGTGATTTCTAAAAGGAAATCAGAAGTATAACTTTGGGAAGGGATTGGATAAGCTACCAAATCCAGTCCCCTATAATCCAGGCAGCAAGTAGCACAAGTTTCATTGATGCAGTGTATGGACTGTCTGCTTCCCACTTCTTCCCTTATCTTTAAACTCGCATCACAATAAACTCCCATCTTCCTATGTTTCCACTTCAGTGTTTTCTGTAGGAGCAGGCTAAAATACATGGTTATTTGCAATGGTTCTCTGTTAACAAGCAATTCAGAACTGCAGTGGCAAATGTACAGTTGTATAGTATCACTGTACAAGCAGCCTGGTAACATTTGCCTTTTACATCTCAAACCCAGGCATAGCTTCATAATTAGTGCAGACTGTTGTAAATCATAGAAGCAGTCCTGTAGGAGTTTATGACTATATAAATCCAATTGGATACTGTATAGTAAATTCTTCCAGACTGTACATTTATTATATGCTCATTATTAAGAGCCACTGTATGAAAGAGACTAAGCAGGATCTTTCACAAGGCTGTTACAACATTCCCGACATGGCCTAATGGCTGGTAGATTTGACTGGAGCTTTACCCTAAATGTCCGTCTTAGTGGCACCCCTCATTTCCACTTATAAAAGAGCATTCATGCAGCATCATAGAAAGGGGTTTTATTTCACTTTCTCCAGAGAGTTTCATTGTCTGAGGAAAACATCTGGTCTCTGACCAAGACCTGTGAGCAGGAGGCAGTATGCAGTGGTGGAAGGACACGAGTGCGCAAGTCAGTTTGCGATTAAATTGGGGTTGGAGTGAGTTCATTGCACTTACTGGAGGATAAATGGCACCCACCCATCAACTTTTGGTAGAATTCATCTGTCCTTCTGATAATTATATACATCTGTCTGTCAGATATGTATAGCCATATCCAGTCTAAGTATTTAGAATCATTTTTCAATCTGTGATGAGGAAGAAGCATTTCAAGTGGGTAACTCATCTGATGCCATGATGCCACTTTTCTTGTGTCCTGGGATGGAACTTTAGATCTAGCTTTAGATCTAGCACTTTGCCAGCTAGTTGATGGTAGAGTTTTATCTGTGATGGTCTTAATATATAGGAAAGGCAGTTCGTAAGGTAGTGTACTTTATTTGACCAGCTAATACTGTTAGATTAAGTAGTAAGTTGCTGGGAACACAAAGCCCTTTTGTGTTTTCAGATCAAAAGAAGGACTGTTGTGCCAGTGTGCCCAAAATCTGGTCTGTTTTTCCAGCTAATCTAAACTTCAGTTGGCAAGGGATTCATCTAGATACCCTTTATAGCTGTTGAAAACATGCTGTCCCCAGAGGGTGATTCATCCTGTTACCCAGAATGAGAAGAATTTTTCCCTGGAGGTGCCTGTCTCTCTCCACAGATTATTAAAGAAGCACAGGCAGATAGCTTACATTAGGTGCTTTCTTCTTTTTCTTCTTTGACATCTTAAGTCACAGAAATCCCCCTCTTGGTATGTAATTGGCATTTGGGATCAGGAGTTTTTTGTTGTCCCTTTTTTTTAGTATCTCTGTACAGTATTTAGTATAGAAACAGAAAGGCTTCTAGACTGACTGGTTTTGCTTCTAGATTTGGCAGTGAACTGTTGGGATTTTTTCTGTTCCTGTGGCTGTAAATGTTGTGATACCTAAAAAAGATTTTCAAAGACTCTGCAATAATCTAGTAAGGAAGAGTAAGGGCCCCTGTCAACTCTCAAATCTTTCCTATTTATTCACAGTCTCCAACTATAATTTTGTACTGTGTGTTTAAACTGATACATCTAGAAAAATGAGCCTTTCCTGAGTTCTCCTAACTGCTCCTAGAGTCTATCTGCTGCATATGGTAGTCCAATAAATTGCTAGCTGGGAAGCATCTTGTTAAAATGAGAGTCTGATGAAGGTTGGTTTTTTCCCCTAATTGGATCTGTAATTCAGATAGATCTGTACCAGTGTCAGGCGAAAAAGGATAAGGACTCTCCTGTGATTTCAGGGGTTGTTAGCATTCTGCTTCCTGCAGTGATTCTGCGTATCTTGGTTCATGCCTGATATGCATAGGAATCTCAAGCATTCTTGCACATCTTATGCCAGCTTTCCATTCCCTTGTCTTGACATAGAATGTCTTTTGTGCAGCATCCCATGATATGCAGGTTTCCCTGGTTATTTTCTAATGGAACATGCCAGAGCTCTGGCCATTAGCCATCCATTTGAGCTACTCTCATAATTAATCGTTATATTCTGTTACATGTGCGGCCCCTCAGCTTCTCGAGCTGCATTTCAGAAGGGAGCAGTGTCAGTCACAGTGACTTGGGGCTCTTCCTCCTGCCTTTGTGCAGGCCTTGTATAGTCTAATTGCCCAAATAACAGTCTCCTTATTTAATAAAGCAGAGGTAATGCCAGGAGGCAGCACAACTTGCATTGGAAACTGAACTTCATAACTATCTAAGTGGAGGAGCTGTTGAAGGGATTCTTTTGAGAGAAGTTGGCATCACTCTCCCCTTGGAATTAATGTCTCCTTGGATCCATAGTGACACTGGACTTGCTGACACAAAGAGATGCAGTGTTTGTATCCTGTCTCCCTGGCACCAGCTACCATGAATCTTAAAAAGTTGTCAGACACAGGTTATGAAGCATCTTCTGCTTTTCACCAGTGGTTCAATCCTACCAGCTTCTACCACATTCACTGATAAATTTTTGGGCTTTTAAACTCTTATTCTTTCTAGACCTTGTGCCTTATACAGCACTAGACGTTCCTTCCTTTTGCAGCTCTGGAAAGTATTCTGCTCTCTGAATTAGATTCTTATCATCACAGATATGTAACTAAAAATACTAGGTTCATATTCATTGGGACTTTGGATACACATTAGTGAGACCCAAAAGGGTATCACGTGTTTCTGAGCTTGAACTCCTTCCTTCCAACTGAGGATGCTGCAGCTATTGTTAGAGGAGAGGTGATTCAGAGAGTCAGGGAGAGAATTCACCCTCACTCTTAGAGCTGGATCAGCTCTTGAAATAGAGTGGGCTTCACACTTTCTTCCTCCTGTCATGAAAATACACTTCATGTAAAAGTTCTTCGAAAATGTAGCTGCAGCTGTCTTTTATAGCACTACTATGGACAGTGCCTTTTCAGTGGAACATTTATTGCAGATTGGATCATTTCTACATGGAATGATTGTGAATCAAAGCATTCAGAGTCTAGTTAAAGATCTAAGATTTTTGAGTCCACTCTGGAATATGTAAATCAAGATGGGGGAAGCTATATCAGAAGGAAAAACGCACAGTTGCAGGATTTAGAAAGGGTTTCCATATTCCACTTGTTGGTTTGATTTCTCAGCCGATAAGACTACACACTGATAAACAAATCAGCCCATCTGGCTCGAGTATTTTTTAAGCTTGCTGCCTTTACTAAACACACTGGCTTCCAAGAATGTTCATGATTAGTAACACATTTAAGTTTAAGCTCCTTTGGTACTATGATTTTTTTGGATCATATTGAAACCACTTTTCTGCTGCACTCTTTGTTGATCTTTGGGTATTGAAATGATAGCAAAAAGCCCAGGTTGTACCTATATAGGTAGCTGGACTAAATACAAAAATGGACCAGATCAGGTATCTCACCATAGTGGTCTGAGAACATCATCTAAAAATAACTAAGGCTATGTCTGCATAGTGGATTGCAGCATGACTTAGGGGTCCCTGTATCTTTGAACTAGCTGGTTGAGATCCTGGAAGCAGCCTAGTTAGGACAGTGCAGAACTCACTGCACTACATGACTTGCTTAAAGGAGAAGGAGCAGGAAAAATGCACCTTCAGTGCATTTCCAGTAACTTTAGTACCTTCCAGTAACAGAGTTAGTCCAGGTAACACACTGTACTCTTAGACTCTGCCTTGTGAGGTGTTAAGTATGCACACCACCTGACATGACACACATCCTACATGTAAATGCAGAAGCACGTGTCTAATACAATGCATCTTGCACTGATTTACAACCAACATTTTCCACCTGGGCAGTTGGAATGCTCTGGTGGAATGATTTTCCACTGCAGAATGCACATACAATAAACCATTTGCTGAAGAGGTGTTGGGTTCTACCCAGCTGACACACCAGAGCTCCCAGGCTCTCAGTTCTAGTTGTCTCACCTTTCCATTCAGAAAAACCTAATCTATCTCACAAATATTTGTGGGATGGAGGAAGGCATATTGTGCCAAACTCTTCCATTCTTTATACATTTCTTCTTGCTACCACCTATGCTTCTTGTACCACCAAGTGAGAAACTCACAGCCCAGATCTCACAGAAGTTACAAGGAGTTTTAGTTGCCTTAAATAGCTGGAGGCCTGAGTAGGAAAGAGCCAAAAACATACCAGCATGGTAATATTAAGAGATGTTCAGGTGGTCTCCTACTGAGCAGATGCTCCTTTCCATGCTATTAGTAAAACAACAGTTATCTCCCATATAAAATTCTGATGATTGATGCTGCATCTTGAAATTGAAGTCAGAAACAGTTGTGAATTCCATGCTGAAAACAGACCATTATAGCAATGCTCAAGATTAATAGTTTTTATGAGCAACCTTGCAAAGGGCACATACCATCTTTCTAAAAGAGGGGCCTGCAGCAATATGCATGGTTCAAACAGCTAATATTTCATGAGAATTTGGAGATGGATCCACACCTCACATATGACTTGCAAGACTTCAGGACTCTCCACTGTCCACAAGATCAGGTCTCTGCCCTACCATGAAAAATCTTCAAGGTTCTCAACCCTGACAGGTTGCAAACACAGAAATCCTGTATGTTAATCTGTCCCTCTCTTGCCTAAGTCCCAGACAACAGAATTTCTCCATGAATTGTGATGCCAAAACACCCACTTTCCATCTTACTCCATAAACAGATTTGAGACTGTTGGTCATACAGCAGTGTAAACAATCTCTGAGTTTGAGATTTCCTTTCTTTATATAATAGTGAAAGGATTAAGGCCACAGAAAAATTCTCATGAGAAGAATTATATGCAGATAGTATTTCTTTCTTTCATGATTCTTACTAAAATTTGAATGTGACAGCAGCGAATACTACAGCTACTGAAAATTGATACATGCTGTATTTTCAGACAATACAAAAAAAAGGGTATCTTACAGAGGTGTCTCCTAAAGAGAATAAAATCTATGTATTCTGTAATTGATGTATGGTCTAAGTTCATAACCACCTTAGTAATGAGTCCTACAAGGTACATCTTCTTGATAGAAAGGAATAGACAGCTAGCACTTAAATAATAGTCCCTTGATAGAAACAAGATATTTGAGCTATAGGCATATCTCAGATTTTAGAACAAACCTGGCCACATTCTCAGCATCCTGTCCAATTTGTCACATCTGACATAAGCCTCAATTCATGGAAGACATTCTGCATACTCAGCTCCTCTTCATTATTCACCTCTAGTCTACCTTCCCTTGTTACTTTACTAGCATCTGAATTTCTTGAGAGCTTTGATCCAAGCTGTTGCACTGCCTTCAGGCCCAGCAGCTGTTTCTTCACGGCCTACCTCCACACTAGAGTTCCGTATTTCCAGTCCACATTTGGCTCCTGCAGAGGTACCACAGAATTACAGAACTGTGCTTTTTTACGGTTCCTTCACACACGCAAACAAAGTGGACATTCCTAGCTGGAATATGAAAGACTCACAGCATGTTACACAGCACCAGAGATTATCGAGGTGCTCTGGTTTTTATATAGTCCCAATACTGGGTAGCTGTCAAATAGTTCAAATAAGTTATTTATTTGGAAGTAAGTTTGATTTGGAAATACAGTTATATAGGCATTCTTGGGAGATGGCTAATTTTTTCCTGTTGACATGCTCTTAGATAATTCAGTTTATTTTGTGATCTGCCTTTGTTACTAGCTTCATAAGGAATGTCTGCTATCACAGCCAGACTGAGTTTATCACTTGTTTCCATTTCTGCTTTTTTGAGCATAAAAATTCAAACAATATATCTGTATAACATCATCCAAAATGCACTGAAAAAATATGTATCTTCCCCCATGGATGACAGTATTAGAACTTCCATTCTTTGGACTGACATGATAGGATAGACTGCTCAGATTTTTTCCAAGATAACTTCCAAGAGCTTCAAAGGTGCTTCAGAGGGGATTTGGAATGCACCAAAGATTCACTATGTTTCCTTGGCTGGGAGAGTGAGTGGTTGATTCATACAATAGTTCAGCTTTAGAGCAGGATTAAAAGTGAAGCAACCTAGAAAGTGTTTTATGACTCCTTCAGAGTGTTGCTGGGCAGGTTTTTTATGCCACTATAAAGGAAAACACAGGAAATTAAGGTGCAGAAAATATAGTAAAATAATGTGAAGAGCTCAACTTCAGCCCTAAAAAGCTAAAAAACAACCAACAGCATTTTGAATGTTTAAACTGAAACTACATCTTTGCTTTGAATCTGTATGAAAGTTCATATTCTCAAGATAAGGTGCTACTAGTTCCTTCAAGCAATGAATTTCATACACTTTCTACTGCCTGCCATATTAAAGACTAGCTGTTGTGATTAACTCTGAATTACATTGGAGGTTTTGGAGCTTAACTTCGTCCTTGAAGTTATTTCAATGTGAAGCATTTTGTGGCTTAATATCTTTGACACCTGCACCTCTGAGAGGCCCATATGGATTTTGTTTAGAGGTTGTGGTTGGAGTTTTTGGACAGTGCACAAATTTTCAATCCAAATTTATTGGCATCCTCAGCTACTGCTTTAAAAACAACATCATTGCACTTCACACATCATCTGTGTTTCTATTAATCAGAGATTTACAGTAAGTTCAACTGTGATGTGTGACTGAGGGAAGAGGCTAAATGCAGATGGACTGAAGGTTGATCTACAGTCTACTGCAGTCAGTCAAAAGATTTCTATTCACTTTGATAGTTTTTGGGCTCAGCCTTCGATGAAAACAGATGCAGTTATTGACTGTGATATAGTCCCCTCTCCAGAAATGCTAAGCAGTATGGTAGAAATACGAGACAGAAGATGAAAGAGAAAACTGCCTTTATGCTGTACCACACCGAGTAGGTGTTTGGGCCAGGCTCCAAATCTATTTAGTTCAATGGACTTCAGATCAGACCTTGAGGTGACACATTCATGTAGCGTGGAAACAAAAGTAGAGGGAAGAAATTAAGCAAACCAATTTTTAAGAGGAAAAAAATCCATGTGCTTTCTTACATAGAGCTTTAATCCCCCAAGGAGTTCCAGCCACAAAGGTTATGTAAAATAATACTAGGTGACCCCTAGAAGATAATCTTGCACCAAAACAGTGCAGTAGGTTTTAGCTATCTGAGGTTCCTGTATTCACTTGAGATAGTGAATCAGCCTTTAGCTCCGATGATGAAGGGTTTACTCTTCTTCACGTGCTAGTGGTAAAAACATTCATCCTTTCATCAGCTGATGGGTTTGACCTGCAACAGCCACTGCGGTAGCACTTTGTCCCACCATCACCATATGCTGATGGCACTAATGGCTCAATTTAGTTGTCCAGCCCTGAATCTGTGCTGGGAGCAAGTCAGGAATATGTGGTAACTAAGTCAATGGCTCCGACAGGTTTCCTGCCTTTCTGAGGCAAATGTGTGCAAGAGGCTTCCACAAACACTGAGGGAAGTTTGTCAGATTTATGGAAAAAACAAAGCATGCATTACCCCACATCATCATGACACTTGTGTTCCACCATCTCCCTTGCTATCTATAACAGAAAGATGTCCTGCCTTCTCTGCTTTCTTTATGCTCTCCGTGTTGGGCCCTTCTTACCAAGTAGCCCCAGCATGACACAGGCACTGAAGGACTTTCTGGGGAAGGAAATCCAGATTCCTGGCTATCTGCTTATTTGCACTGGCCCTTCTGGTACAAATGGATCAGCAGATAAGCATTAATTGGATCTCTGGATACAAGGTAAACCTACTGTTGTCACTGTACCTTGGTTTCACTGGAAATGCAGGAAAATAGGCAAGTGCTCAGTGTTATATCAGTGTACTGCATAAACACTAGAGAGTATTATTTATGTGATCTTTTTCCCATATAAACTTGAGGATCAATTTTCAAAGTATGTTTTTGAAAGTATATTTTAAAAAATACAGCCTGGTTTGGACACATAACATCAAGGTTGGTTCAGTTAACAGAGTTGTTCCAAATTTATTCAATATAAGTATGATCAAAATCTTGCTGACTGTCACTGTCCTAGCAAGCTACATAATCTCTTTCTGCAGGATACTTCTCTCACCTCTTTAAGTCTTAGGCTGCTCTGTTTTGAATTTGTAAGGATCAGATTATCAGCATATTTATTCCTCCATTCCAAATATGTGTCTCATACTGAATAGCTATTTCTTATATATAATAACCCTTTTCAATTGAGTAGTAGAAGGAAGAGCCTAACAGAGCATTTCTGCCTAGAGGCAGGCTTCTTATCTTTTACCAGCATTTAGGGTTTGCCAGGGCTGGGAAGAGCTTTGGCTGAACCCCTTGGAACACAGATACCAGCAGAGGTCAAAGGACTCATTACCACTTTTTCAGAGTTCTTACTCCTTAGGTGAAAGGAGGCTAGTTCAGATACTGTTCATCAGAGCAGCTCCATGACTGCTCACATCTACATGTGTTTATCTCACTGTCAAAATGGCTGTTCCAGCAACAGGAGGAGGCACACAGCATTTTACAGGTAGAAAGGGGAGTTTAGCTCGGGTCCCCTCACAAAGCCAATTTCAAGGTGATTACATTTTCTCACTCTGTGCTTCTTTCCTGTACATCAGGGTGACAGAGGATTCATACATGTTCCATCTGGCTGTGCAGCCAAAAGTAACTGTAAGGGTAAATTGTAGTCACTCACTTTGGGCCTGCTTCTATAAGATGTCAGACTGAAGCCTGTGTCTTGCATTCAGTGGGACCTGCAAAGGAGCTTCAGATTCTCAAGTATTTTACTTATGGCTTTGGTGACACAGTAAGACAAGTAATGTGAGTTAGCAGGCAGCAAGCATCCACAACTTAGAGAGGACAGTCCACACATGCTGCTAACCAGTCTGACACTAACATATCACTTGTTGCTTTCCCCATGTACCAGTGACACAGGGCATTACTAGCACACACCATAGAGAATGAAGCACACCATTTGTCAAGAGCTTCCTTTTAGTTTAGTTTCTCCTGCACGAGGTGCAAAAGCATTACTTGCTGAAGGGAACATTTTGAACCAAAGCACAGCTCATGTGCTTTGAATTAATTTGCAATATTGCTGCCCCAAAATTGAAATGGAAGTGTTACACCTTGTTTACTTAAGATCCTGTCTCTAGAGTTACTCACTGTTTCCTTCCAGAATTCATTCCCTAGCTTCACTGGGACCCACTTAAAATAAATGGACTAACCTATACTGTGATATAAAAAATGCTTTTCACCACATGCAAGGTGGGACCCTAGGGGATGTAGTTATCCTTTAAAACTTTAAGGATTCTGCACCAGGAATGAATTAAAAAAGAGAGACAAGAGGAAAGATCCAGGAGTCAGCCCATTGTCATGGTGGTTTGGCAGAAAAATGACAAGAACTGCTTTTGCTGCTGCCAGTCCCAACTCTGCTTTCAGATAAAAGCTGAAAATTGGAGTGGGAGGCACAGTTCCTACTCTGCATGTAACTGGCTTGGAATAGAGCTATTGCTATGAACAGCAGTATTCAGGCTAGGTAATCTGGGGAGGTGTTGTCCCATACACAAACACGCAGTGATTTCCATTCTAAGAGAGATGTACAGCTCCTGCGGGTGACAACCTGTTTCATGTTAAGAGCACATTGCAGTGGTGGAGGAAAACACAGCATTTTTTACATAGTTGGCCTTGGGCAATTGCAACCTGCATTCTGGGAACAGCTAATAAAACTAGAGAGGTAACAAGGTGCATAATATAAAGGAAGCTCCCATCGTCTTATGCAACGCCCTCCCCCCTGCTTGCATGCATGCAGCTCCTTGCATGAACTGCAGTCAGTGCAAGTTAGCATTTCGTTCTACATTGCGGCCTGGGTGTTTTTCAACTCACTTTGTAAATTGTACCTCCACCTGCAGGTTTTTAACTAGAAGTGTAATTTTCTGCTGACTTAGTGAATAAATTTGCTTATAGAGAAAAGAGCTGGACTCCATGAAGGAGGAGTATTAACCCTTTTTGTTTTAACAAGGAGACCTAGAGGTATGTGCAAGTCCTACCCAAGCAAACAGTTTTCCAAAACTTGATGTTAGGTCATCAAAGTGCTGCCTGCTTGTGTTGGACAGCGAGGGCAGCTAAGATGATTTTGGTTTCATAAAACATTCAGTAAGCAAAGCAGGGAGCCTAGTCTTGTTCCTCTTTGGCATTAGAAATGCTCATGGGCACATATTTCCAAGAACTGTGTTTTATTTTGACCTTCACCAGCTCTTTGTGTTGCTTCTGAATATGTAACCTGCAGTTCCTATGCCAGTTTTAAATGTTAAGTAATGCAGCCTCAGACAACGTTACATTACAACTTGGGGTGTGCTGATTTCTCTACAGAAACAGCAGTTAACTGGTCATCTGACTCGGTATTCAGTATCACTAAGGTTGGAAGAGACCTCAAAGATCATCCAGACCAACCTGTCACCACAGACCTCATGACTAGAGTAGGGAGGACACTACTGCCCACTGCAGGCTTGAACTCACAACCTTCCCCTTAAGGGTCTTACGCACTACCAACTGAGCCACATCCTGGTATGTCCAAAACCAGTTTCCTGCACCAGCTCTGAAGTACCTATTGCAAATAAACTGACTCTCCCAAGTGTTCAGTAAGTAGCAAAACTCGCTGGGAATACAAGTGAATATGCAGGAGAGCTGTCAGTGCAAACAGTTGTCCCAGAGTTACAGCAGAATTCAGTTGCTTGTCTAGTGAATAGGGTTCCCAAACAAGCCATCAGACTCTCAGTCTGCACATGCTTACACTCCATGTTGACTGAGGAAATGCATTTCATAAAACCCTCTCTGGAATCAAATTCATAGTCTATCATCTGACTACTTACAAAAGACCAGAGAGACTATCTGCAGAACAGCTCCCAGTATGGTAAGTTTCTGAAGGCATTAGATCTCATGATTAACTTCACATTGTTTAGCACTTGATTGTTTTTACAAGGGTGGTTAATAAAACAGGCAAACTGCAAAACCCCAGCCAGGGTGAGCGCCTCATGTTCTTGCTGGATGCTAAAAGCCTGTCTTTTTCAGTAAATGACACTAGGTGATTCTGAATGTGGCAGTTTAAAAATAGTTCCCAAGTCAGCAAGCCAGGAGTCTGCAAGATTTTTTAAAAAATGATCTTTGCCAGATGTTCTGATACTAAAATAAGCACTAGTGAGGGTGTAAGTAAAGTCTTCACAAGAATGGCCAGAATATTGTACAACAAAGTATCTCACAGAGATGAAATACACCCCGACAGACCCTGACTGAGGTGCTGTGCAGGGTCCTAACAAAGCCTACTGAGAGGTGTGCAGCAGCATAAACTTTGCCTGCACACGTTTGTCCTCTAATCTGCACAACCTCCATTTCAGGAGTACAATCAGTTGCCACTTTAACCTGCTTCTGGTGCAGATCAGTAAAACTCAGCACAGTGACTTTCAGAATGCCAAGATGCTTGATCTCACTGTCCACAATGGCAAAGACCACTTAAAAGCAATTGATTTTCTTCTTGTGAAGGTCATTTGCCACACATAAATACTTACTACTGATGATCATGCCATGACTGTACTGATTTTGAGGTGGTTTTGCTACTTCATTAGTGTCCTAAAATTCTTTGTTAGCAACTATGCCTGTATATCCTGACTTTTCCACAAGGATTGAAGTGAAAAATAGACTGTAGTAATGCCTGGATCCCAAAGCCCTTCCTCAGGTTAGTCACCCTGCAGTAACATTTCCCAAGAGATGAGTTTGCTCACAGCTGGTTCCTGCTTTTCACTCTCTGCACATAGACACTTTTACAGAAGTGTTCACTGTTCTAAACACCAGGAACTGCCCATGGAATTTGTCTAAGTTACTCAAGGGATTAGTTGTAGATAACTGATGCTCTTCTGTTCCATATCCAAGTAAGGGTAAAGCATCTCAGGACCAAGTTTTATAACAGTCTAGGAAGGAACAGTTGTAAATAGAAAAAGCTAAAAGGTAGTGTTTCCAAAACTGACTGTGATCCGTGAGACACACAATCTCTTTCTCCCAGGATACTGGAAAGCCCCAGAAGCCAGAAAGCCCCTGGTTTGTGTACAAAGTATGGCTGCCCTCAATCCTTGGCTGTTGTAAACCTCAAGCCATGGGCAGACCATCAGCCAGGTTTCCATGAAAAATCTGTGATTGGAATAGATTTTCTCTGACCCAGAAAATTTCCATAAAATGTCTGTGGTTTATCAAATTAATACCTAACTGTTTTGCCAGACTATCAGGAAAGTGCTAGCTGGCATCCCCTCACGGCAACATTTTACCGTGCTGTTTCTTCACACACCCTGTTGAACTACAGTTCATGGAATACTGGAACATGCAGTTCTAGTTCAGAGTGAACTTCTATACCAGGCTGTACTACAGATCTAAACTGATACAGATCTTGTTTGTATAAATCAGCAGTTCCTCCTAGTACAAGCATCAATCTCAAATGTAATCTTAAAAATCAGTGTTCAAGCCGGCATCCAGACTGAACCCTGAAGGAAACCTCTCAATAGGCTTCACTGAGGGCAGGATTTACCTTGTGGGCATGGTACATCAGTAAAGAACAGAAGCTGGATAGACAACAGAAGCTGGACACAATCATGTATTTGAGTGAGGAACACTTGGATATAAGAATTCAAGCGTAGCCACCATAGTCTCCAGCTGCTTTAAAAAATCATCTTGAAGCCAATCCACTTTGATGCAGCTGTATTCTGTTGCCTGTTTATTAAACCTGAAAGATTCCTTCAGCCAGATTCAACCTCTAAAGCTACTTACAGGGTAAGTTCAAATCTGTGTCAGGTCACCTGAAGCCTAGGTTGTACACCTTAGCCCCTTAACATTGCCTGATGCTACTGTTAGATCAGTGTTAGATCAGTGCTATCCGTACCACTCACTCATGGCCTTGGCTGGATGACACTAAAATTGCAGGCAAATGTAAACATGATCTTCTGTCAACTTCTACAATGAAGTCTGGGCCCTTTGAGCATAAATGCCAACCACAGAAGAAAGATGCTTCCTTTTCAATTGATGCTATAACATCTTCAGCCTCTATTTTTATATTGCTTCCACTGACACACTATCAATGCCAGAGAGAAAAAGCTCAGATTGAACCCAGTTAATTAAAAGGATTCACACAGATGGTTTGCCTGGTACTTTACAGAGGCAGCTAATTAAAGCAATGTTAGTCAGCACCATTAAAATGCCAGATAAAGCTTTGGGAACAATCCTGATTAAGAGGCAAGGTTTACAAATAGAGCTTTGAGCAATGCAGCATATTTGCATTTAATTAATTCTAATATATCTTAACTAAGGCACAATATAATATATGCTGATATCAATATTAATGCTAGGATTTTTCAGAGTTAAAACAACCCACAATGATTCTAATTTCACATGCTACAGGATAATATGGTATCATGAGGGAGTCTGAACTCTTCTAATTAGATGTGCTTTAAAGAGCCTTCAAAAAGAAACCAAGGCAAGTCCTAGCTGTAGAAAGTGTCACACACTAGCAAAGACAGAGGGAGAAGCTGCACCAGACAGAAGTTATATTTAGACATGGAGTATAAACAAAGCTTCCTTGCAGCCTTAGACAGATGCTGTGTTTGGAGAGGATCAGTTGTGCTCTCCAATATGCTGTCTCCCATATATGACTGTATATATTTTATGCAATAACAGTAATATGGTCTTGTTCTGGAAACTTTCTAAGTCTTACTGTATACAGCCAAGTAGCCTCATTCACTCAGCTAAAAGATAATCATATCCACAGGTATATGCAATATAGGACCTAAACCATGGTCATATTCTCTGTAATTGAAACTGACTTTACTTATAATTGTTTCACTAAATAAGACTTCAAAATATCAATATAATTCCATCCCATATTCCAGAGAGGCAGATGCACATGTGTTTTAGGCTTCATGTTATGACTTAGCTATTACAGGCCTAACTTTTATGATCAGCTTAAAAGAAATGTAGATGAAAACAATGACCTACTGCAACTATCCACTGACATTTTCCAAGCAATAAAAATATCACCATCTTCTTTCCCTTATTTAGAAGCCACAGTTTAAAGGCATTCAGTGATTTCATAAGGATCTGAGCAATGTGGCATAAACCAAGATAAAAATGCAGTAAAATTTACTCTATCCATCTAGTACTCTGAAGAGTCACAGTGAGTCATTCAAATATTGGTCTTTGAAAATTTAGCTTTTGGCCAGGCATCCCACATGGGCACAGCAATATTCTGCAGTGGCTACAAGAGCAGGGCCTCATATCCAGGAAAGAATCATGTGAATTCTCCTTGAATTTCTCCTTTTATTTTCATTTCTTTTCAGTTCTACTGCTCTTTCAGTTGCCCAAGGGGGAAGCAAATAAGATAACTAAGGGTTTGGTAATCTCTTTGTCTGCTTTCCATGAGATAACTCTTGGAAAGCCCAAGAAACTATGGTGACAGAAGTTTTAGAATGAGGCACGGTTCTAAGAAGTACCTCTGTATTCATGCTTTCCAATATTTGTGCCTAATAGAACAGTAGCTGAATTTGTCATTTGAATCTATTGCTGATGACTTTCAAAGCCATGTGTCTTCATTAGAGCATCTATTTTGCCATTCCAGAATGTGTATTACTAGCAAAACATACAGAAAGTGCCAACAACACTGTATTTCTCTGCCATGCACAGGTGTTGTGAAAGGTCTGTACTATGGAGAAGATTCAGAAAGGTATCATTAGACACTCTTGATTGCACTGAAATAATTCCCCCAGGGATCAGTGCTGGGCCCCATGCTCTTTAATATCTTTATCAATGATCTGGATGAGGGTATTGAGTCCATCATCAGTAAGTCTGCAGATGACACAAAGCTGGGGGGTCATTCTGCCCCTGTATTCAGCACTGGTTAGGCCACACCTTGAGTATTGTGTCCAGGTCTGGGCCCCTCAGTTTAGGAAAGATGTTGACTTGCTGGAATGAGTCCAAAGAAGGACAACAAAGCTGGGGAGGGGTTTGGAGCACAAGCCCTATGAGGAGAGGCTGAGGGATCTGGGATTGCTTAGCTTGGAGAAGAGGAGGCTCAGGGGAAACCTTATTGCTCTCTACAACTACCTGAAGGGAGGCTGTAGCCAGGTGGGGGTTGGTCTCTTCTCCCAGGCAGACAGCACCAGAACAAGAGGACACAGTCTCAGGCTGCAGGGGAGGTTTAGGCTGGATCTTAGGAAGAAGTTCTTCACAGAAAAATAGATTGGCCATTAGAATGGGCTGCCCAGGGAGGTGGTGGAGTCCCCATCACTGGTGGTATTTAGGAAGAGCCTGGATGGGGTGCTTGGTGCCATGGTTTAGTTGATTAGATAGTGTTGGATGGTAAGTTGGACTCGATGATCTCAAAGGTCTTTTCCAACCTGGTTAATTCTATTTCTAATTCTAATGATGCATTTGGTGCTTCAAAGGAGAAAGTGCAGATACCATGTCTTTCTCTTGAAGAGAAAGGAAACGTCACGCAAGGAACCCTAAATGGCTGACTCCTGCCATTCTCCTACAGAATGTTCTTTGCTGACCCACTCACTCTCAAATACTGTAGTACATATATGTTTCACAGCCAGATTTGACATTTACCATTCCAAATATTATTAGTATCTCATGGACCAATATAACTAAATATATGCTTTTATGGAAAACTCTACATGTCAGTGTTTAATGCCAGTGCATTCCAGCAGAAAACTGCTCTTTCACTTGAGCTCTCAGCTGAAAAATGTGCTTCTGTGGTGGCACAGTTTCACAAATATCTCCCCAGGTTTATCTGATAGATAGTGAAAGGGGCTAGAGCAAAACCTGAATTTTCAGGTCAGGTTTCTTTTACATGAAAACCCAAACCCACTGAATGAAATTTCAGCTGCATTCCTAGAAATTTGCAGGGATTCGGGCTGCAGAGAACAAACACTTCACTGTTACTTCCAGCTCTTGTTTGAAATGTTTTTCCCATGCTGAGATGCTAAATTCATGTGAATGTAATTGTAGAGTTCCAGATCCACTGCCCAACAGGTATCAAGTGATGTACATTGCACGGGTAAAGTATAATCCCTCTGCACAGTTTGTCAACTACTAATTGTTAAACAATCTAGGGGATGCTTTACCATAAGGTATGGATAGCTTTGTGTCTTATAAAAACATTTAACCCATTTGGTGCTGAATTGGGCATGCTTTTGAGTTGAAACAGGTTTCAGTATTGAACTGAGACTGTCGTCTTGCACTCATTTGCATATCTGATACTAAAATGCATGTCAGAAAAATCAGCTTTTGGGTGGCTTTTGAACTGTTCTTTGACAAGTTTTGCCCTTTTTGAAAACAGTAGCGATGAATTGTGAAGGCCACTAGGAAGAAACACTTGCATAGTCCATAATTTTCTCTTGTCACCCAGTTCCACCACTAGTATCTGTGCCCCTCTGCCAGCAGGTTTGGGACTGTGGATGGCCAACCTGCAGCACTTTCTTCTGTGGGCTGCAAAATTCCAAATCATTGATAAAATTATACCAGTACTAAGAAGGGGAAACCATGCTAGAACAGTGCTATTGATAGTGGGATCCTGTTTGTATGCAGGATCTGATGTTTTCTACATTGGAGCATGAAAAAGTTGTGTAAATGGAACAGGTGGGCACAAAACTCCACCTGTCTATCCTAATACCAAAAGCTACAGCAGGTAGAGCAGGAGAAAAGCCAGCAGCATGAAACATGGCTGTCACTGCTGGCATTGCAGTGGATCATCAACATCCTAAGATTAGTTGGGACATCTTGACTTGACTGTGTGAATTACTGAGTTCAGCAAAATAGCAGCATTAGAGTATCTCTTCTACTTTGTAATATGACAACGCTTGTCCTTGTATAATAAAGAGAAATGAGGGAGAAGGGAAGGTTTTCCTCCCTTGTATTTGTGATACTGTGTATTGTCAAGAACATTTTCATCAAGTGTTCCTTTCCCATTGCTTCCAGAGGACTCCCTGTTCTCAGTAAACAGTAAAATCACTGGGAAATCCTGTGAATACAACGGCACCACCTACCACCATGGTGAAATGTTTGTGGCAGAGGGGCTTTTCCAAAACAGGCAAGCAAACCAGTGTGCCCAGTGCAGCTGCTCAGTAAGTAACATGATTTGACAGAGCTCTGCTCTGTCTGTGCTTTATTTCTCTTTTCCAGAAGACAAGGCACTGAAATATAAGCAATACATATGAAGGGTGGGGAACTGAGACCTAATGCTGAAACTCATGAGTGTTCAGGGCCAGTTTGCAGCACCCAAGAATTGCTGGGTGACTGCTTACTCAAACACAGTGGACAAAACCTACCCTGCCAAGCATGGGCTGTGAGTGAGCTTACAGTGCTAAGGCATCAGGTAAAATACTGCCATGTGTGTGCATATATAGAACATTTCACTTCAACCTGACTGGAAAATATGGTACTAAGTCACTGACTGAAACTGAGTTCATTTGGACTGAACTGATAAATAAGATCCCACAGGACGGGAAGGGACAGCTCTGTAAAGTGGCACTGGGCCACAAAGCCATTCCTGAGATGTCACCAGTTTGAATCCAGTATGTTTGATCAGTCATCCCATCCCATGACTCCTCAGAGCTAGTGTCTGAACCAAAGTAACCCTCTCAATCCAGCCAGTTCTTCAGTACCAAGTACTGGCAACTCCAGACTTCCTCTGATCAAATCATCCTTGCGTTCTACATTACCTACAAATTTAACAGGCCAAATACTGAGCAGACTTTATGACCTTTAGTTCCTGCTAAGTTATTCCTCCAGTTTGTGGTAAGACACAACAGAGGAAGAGCAGGGGGCAGAATTTACACTGGATGATCTTAGTACCAACAACATCAGGTGCATTTTCAGCCTACAATAATTGCAGTTCTCCCCACACACTTTCACCTCTTCCTTTTTTCCATATTGCTTTAAAGAGTCTGTTCAGACTTTTCATTGCTCTGGTACTCTGCCTTTGCATATGAGAGTGGTATTTATATAAACACACGTACTAGATTTAAGCATGCCCATAAAAACTGCATATGCTAGGCAAATGAATGACTCCTAAATTCTCCTTGTGTTTGACCGTCAGGAAGGAAATGTGTACTGTGGGCTGAAGACGTGTCCCAAATTAACCTGCTCTTTCCCAGTGTCTGTTCCAGAGTCCTGCTGTCCAGTTTGCAGAGGTAAGTTTGAGTACCACCACAGAAGTACAGGCTCTGAATTTACTCCTTGCCCTGTCTGTGCACCCGCACTGTGACTCAGGACACTTGTCTGCAAGCTTCCCATCCAGTGCATGTTGGGAAATTAAACCTTAAATTCCAGCAGGGGGACATTGCTACCTTTATTCTCCTAAACTGGAGCAGGGAGAGGTTGCACTGATGATAAAGTTGCATCCCCGTAACAAGGTAAATCAAGGCTTTGCTCTGGGTAGAAAAGCTTTGCAGTAAAAGAAGAGCTTCTAACTGATAGGTTACCAAAACCTGCCCCAGTTATGAAAGACACAGCAATTCCAATTCAGCGGGTAAGGCCAATTACTGCAGTTTAAATCAGTTGTCAGTCCATACTGAGGTGGCTTTTACTAGCAATTCCATCTTAGATCTTGTACACACAGGACACTTGATTGTAGGGGCCTTTCCAGGCTTTCTAAATGTCTAAACCTAAATGTCTGCCTAAACTCCTATATAAGGTCTGAGAAATTATGCATGTATTTTATCTCACTATTAGTATTGTGGCATTTGAACTGCCTCTTCTAGGCTATCTAAACACCTATGGCCAGATCGTAAAGGTACCCATGGGTTTCAGAAGGGCCACTCTATTGATACCAGCAATGCCAAGATGCTTTGTAAAACTCCTCAGCTTGCAGATGTGTACAGCTGTATCCTTCTGAGATTCTGCTTGCCTGAACTCAGTACTGTTGCATGGTACAAATAAAGACTATTATCTTGTTAGTTGTATAATTTTGCATAGGGTGTTGTGAAACATAAACCAGCACAATCCCACAGTCCCCATCCTCCGAGTTACTGAGTAGACACACTGGACCAGAAGCTCTGAGCAGTGAAGGGTCTGAGCCAAAAAGAGGGTACCTCAGAGTGCAGTAGTGCTTAATAATGCAACCTGGTACAGAGAGAGTGCAGCACATGCTGAAGGAGCAAGTTCCTGGGTAGCAACTGTGATGTCCTGTCAGTGTAGCAAGCTTTCTAAGCTACTTAACCTGCAGAGAGGCAGTGGTAATTAACTGAAGTGTGGCACCATGTAGGACCTGAACTAATCTCTTGGCTGTGTGCTGCTTAAATACGTCAGCTGAATCGGAGCGAGGATGAGTATCCCTGTGCAGTACTCCTTTGCATGGAGATTGTTCCTCGTTCTGTACTGCTTTGCCATGTTACTCCAGAGTATCTTTAAATATTTTGCCAGGCAAGCTGCTTATAAAGCTTTCTTATCTCAGGCAGGCAAAGTGACAGTCCTTGCTTCCCAAGGTGAAGCTTAGTGACATGCTGTTTTAAATGTAATACACAGACAGTCAATTAAAGTTAACCTTTGCTAATCATCCTATTCCTGGTATCTGTTCCCTAATCATTTCTTGAGCTGTATTTCAAACCAACTTCTTCCAGTTAAAAAAATCATACTGAATTTAAAGTGCAAAGTGTCAGATGGTAGCTATGCTGTAAACAAACCTTGCACTGGAGAAATCAGTTACTTCAGCCAGAGAGTGATTATGAGAAGCAAGTTCATTCCATATGAGAGGTGAGTTTAAATCAGTTTATGCAGTAGAGAGAACCCAATGCCTCCACTTAGGCAGGGGTTTTTAATGTATTCTACTGTCTATTACTCTTATTTTAAAATATGATCATTTATCTCATAAGCAGCTTTGTCCTTTTCAACATGGCACAAGCTGGTTTATGTCCCCACTGCCATTCTTAGGAAATGCAAACCTAAACAAGATCTAGCACAGCTCATGGGGAAGAAACTGAGTCAGTTTCTGCTCCCTGCATGGCCAAATACATTAACATAATATACTAAAGTGTACTGATTTTCCTATTAATTCATCTACTACTGACTAGAGAAGGCTCCAAGCACTAAGGTTCAGATGGTGATTTATGTCAGGATCCCCTTAAGTTCAGGGGAAAGTTACCATAAACTGCATAAAGGGTAAAATGCTAATACATGTTATGCACTAAGGTAGTGGATCCATGCTGGATCTGAGTTAAATCTGGATGAGATAACTCCAGAACTGGTTGCATACTTGCATCAGCACCATGGATCTCCCAGGGCTGTGTCACTCACTACTACTGCTGCAGCAGCTATCCTGTTTTGAGGACACAAGCCCCTAATCTGTGTCATTAATGTAAGGCTCCCTATGTGGTGGCACTGCTCTGCATCCTAGTGTAGTGCTTGACACATCTAGAGTGAGGCTTTGAGCCACTAACAAAGTGGTTTTATCTGCACCTGTATCTGAATTCCAAGACTGGGATAAATTCCCAGATCAGCTCCACACTATTTCTCCTGTTCTTGTACAAGCTCTCCAAGAATCAGGTTCCATTGCTTGCCTTATCAAGGAACACCACTAAACACAGCTCTAAAAACTTCTTAAAGCTGCATTATCTCTATAGCCTCAACTGATTTTTCCCTGGTGTGATTTCCACCATAGCTTATTCTTATTTACCTTTATATTTATGATGTTGTCTGTAAAAAACAAAACCAACCAAACAAAAAACCCTAACTGGAGACTGCTCCTGAATAGCAATAGAAACTAAGGGTTTCTTCTGTCCAACTTTCCATAAATCACATATTTGGCTATGAGGAACCAGAGCCTGGCTCCACAAGCCTCTTGCATTGATTCTTGGAAGCATCACAGAAGTATGGAACAGTCTGTCTTTGACAAAGATGAAAGCACCTCCTTGTTTCCTAATCGTACCTGGGATGAATCATGACTTCTCCATTTTTATTAAATGAAGCATAAATAAGAGGGAAAAGCCCAACCATCTAGATATGGGGACAGGGAATTTGCAGGACAAAAGATGGCTTAGTTTTTCTTCATATGTATAACACAGTGCTATTTATTAGTGGCTACACTTGGATCTGACTGCAAAAAATAACTCAGAATTCAGTTCTCAGCCAAGCTACGTGTCAGCTGAGCAACTGCAGCACTGTAGTCGAGGTCTCCCTCAGCCCACAGTAGATGGGAGGTCACACAATTTAGCCTTTTGCTGGGAGATTAGCTAAGTCACATCTCACCTTTGCATGAGATCAAATAGCAAATGGTTGCTGGAAATTACTTTGCCTATAGTATCATTAAACCTCATAAATCTGATAACAAGTCTTCATCCTGAGTTTGCATAACATTTGAGAAGGCATCTTCCTTTTGGTCTCTACAGAGTCTGGCATGACAAGGTCAGACTACAGACTGACTTCTATACCTCCACCCTAAATTTAGCTGTAAAGATGGATGAGACTTTTCCCCTAAGTATCTCCCCACGTGCTGCATAATTCCCCCCCCAACTGATACTGTTCTGCTTCATGTACAGGAGATGGAGAATTGTCGTGGGAACATTCTGATGGAGATATCTTCCGGCAGCCAGCCAACAGAGAGGCTGTAAGTCTGACTTACGATTTAAAGATATGTTTTCCTGCTGTGCAGTGTGTGCTAGTACATGGGGAAAAATAGTAAAGGATGATAAGAGGTCTGAGTATCTACTGCTTCATCCTGGATTCTGTGAATCTAGCCCAAAATAGGCTTCTTCTACTTGTGCATACCCCTTAATAAACTCAACCTGAATTCATGAATAGGGCTGAATTATAAACTCCCATGAGCTCCCGTGGGCTCTGGACTTGGTTTTGGTTATATATGTTCTGTAAGAATAAAATCTGACAGCCTTTTGTGTGCTCTGCTGTGGTGGTGAGAGACGGTCACATCTGCAAACATAGCTTTTAAAATGTAACTGCAAACATACAGACATGTATATATTTACTTTAGGGCCTTCACTACCTCTGGGGCTAATGCCAACTGTTAACAACTTACTCTCAAGAGATTATTTTTATAACAGCATTTGAAGAGACCATGAAAAGCTTTTAAGTGTTAGGTGCACTAACTAGATACATGAACCAACAGGTCTTTGGATGAGTGAGAAGAATTAGCCTTTATAAAATAACTGATGTAATATAAACTATTCCTCATGCCCATGGGTATTTTGGAAACTAATACTCTGACAACAAGCAGTGTTTTTTTCTCTGTAAAATATACTGCATAATACTACTACTTTCATTTGTAAATAAAATGAGGCTTCTCAGTCTGTAAGACTAGTAAGGTTTGGCTCAGTCTGTGCAAGGCTGATCCTGGCCTTAAAGCTACTTTAAAGCTGCAAGCAGACAAGCTGAACAGTCATTCTGGATGTGCTCTGCCACTGGAGCCATAGTAGAAAACAATTTCCGTGAGGAAAACTGAACTGGCTCACAATTCTTCTCATCTAATCTTAGAAGAGAGACCAGTAAAGCAGATATCTAGCTATGAACACCATTTTTAGAACATGGAGGGAAATAGGCACTTCTGGGTGGTGATTCATCTCCTCATGATACAGAGATCCATAACAGGTCAGGTTCTAAAATTGCCTCTCTGTACACTGACTTGTTTAAGGACTTCAGATGACCAACTCAGACAAAGACACCTACACTAACATTCACAGCCAGGTGAGTAAGCCACATGCGTAGATGACTTTGTTACCACGTTAACTATCCACAAAACCTCAATGGCCTTTATTTAATGTGATACCATTCATTAATGCAGCAAATGAATTCATTTAATGATGTTTGATGATAGCGACAACACTCTTCTCACTGTGTCCAGCCTCTAGTACAGCCTCTTTCCCCATGTTTACTGGAATGAGACATTTACTTTCCTGGTCTCTTTCTGCCTCCAGAGACACTCATACCATCGCTCCCATTATGACCTGTCACCCAGCTCTGCAAGGCAGGTAGTCAACATTCCACGATTTCCCAGTTCCAGGAGTAACCGTGGAGTCCTACCAGATCCCCAGCAAGCTTCAGGAACAATAGTACAAATTGTCATCAACAACAAGCACAAGCATGGACGAGGTAAAGACAAATATTCTTACAGCATGGCTCTGGGTAAGGAATCCATCACTCGTAGCTCAGAAAGACTTCTCAAAACATCCAGCAGAATCTATGAAGTGCACACTGGTACCAACAGACCTAAAGCAAATCAGGGAGAGAAATAGCATTAAGCTATAAAGGATATGAAATCAGCTCTTGACTGAGGTCAGTGGTGCCTACAGATACAGCTGTGCATTTCAGTCTGCAGAGGCACCAGACATCATCACCAGAGAGATGAGTGCTTTGTGCCATAAAGGACACCACCATTTACATTCACTAACTCGTTCAGACACTAACTTGTCCTGTAGGGAATTGTTTGTGGTTATTTTCTTCCACTGTCTCCTATTTTGTACCTTTACTCACTGTAAACAGTGCATGTTTAAACTGGCCCACAAATATCTTACCATAAGGCTTTCCACAGTATCAAGAGTTTTTCTGCCTCCAAGGCTTAGCAAATTATTCTCAAGAAAGACAATATTATGATTTCCTACAACTTAGGCTGGTTGTCTGAGACAGTGGGATGCAAGGGGAGCTTTTCCTCCTCCATGACTATTATTGAAGCAGGCTAGGCATTAGTTTATACTGGATGCCTGAGCTGCAAAGAGGCAAAGGTAACCAAGGTAATGAATCTCACTCTAAGAATCTTCTAAGTGCCTTCAAAGGGACATACTCCATTATGGGGACAGCAGAGCTTTGAGCCCGTATGGCAAGCCTTCCAGTTAGTGGGACAGCAAGTTTTGTACAATAAAAAGGGCAAGATGCTTAGTTCGACAGTGGGTGTACCAAAGTGAGCAGAGTGCTGCAGAAACAGGCCTAAGAAGCCATGAACGAAAATAGCTGTAAAAATGCATTTTCAGGAGAGCATCTATCCACAAATACCCATCAGTATATCCTTGAAACTCTCCACAAAGAGTTAAAAGCCCTTGTATTAGGGCCAACTAATCTTTTAAGGTATTAACTAACAGAAGGAATGTTGGCTATAGGATCTTTATTATCCACCTGAACAAGCATGAAAAAACATTCAGATCATGCCAGTGTTTGATGCTGACTCTAAGAGCAGGAATCTCCATGCAGTGCAACATCTTTGACATGCAGTTCACCCAAGAAGACATCATCAAAGCAATTTCTAACTGATTTGTTTCAGCAAATAAAGGGCATACAGATGAACAGCATATTTCTAGATGCAGTATATAGTAACTGCCTCAACTTCAGACACTCACTGCCCGGAGAGTGTCTGAGAGATCCTCATGATGGAAACAGGAATGCTGACCGTGTATTTTCTTTTGTTCTTGTGCAGTTAACAAGTGTTTTACTAATTAATGCACAAGCCCCTTGAGACGAATTTTAACAAGTTTAAAGAAAACCCCAAACCTCTCCTGACATGCAAACACCATGCAGTTGCATGGATACAGATTTATCATTTGAAACATGCAGAGCACTAAAAAACAGGGCATCAGGGAACTAGAAGTTATTTGCCATGTTTTGGCTTCAACTGGAGGTTCATCTGCTACCTCAGAGTAATTATTTAACTGTTCTGTGCTAAACAAACCCTTAAACCAGAGAGAATATGTATCTACACAATGTCTAGTATTATCCCTTCCACTGTCAAGGAGAAATCATGAAATATTCATGTCCACAAAGGATCTGGAGAACTCTAGTTGGGAAAAATAAAACCATATAAGCATAAATGTAACTGATAATAACAGTTTTTAAGCACGTAAGAGGCCTGCTGAGCAGCTGAGTACTTTCCAATTTTCTCATTTATATTTTTTTCCCATGTTCTTAAGTATACAAATAACACTTCACTTGTTTCATTTGAGAAAAACTGGACCCTACCTCTAAAATAAAAATGTGTCTTAAGAAAGAGTTAAAAAGTAGCTAATTATAAACAAAATGATAGCTTAACCCCATGAAAGACAATACATGGCAAAACCCACTCCTCATAAATCTCAGTAACTCAGTACAGTATAAGCCAGTTGGTCACATCTGGTACCAGTTAGATGTAAATTTCAGATTACAGATAAAAATTAAATTGCTTTTGAAAGTTACAGGCAAAAGAAGAACATATTTTACAAATAAAAGCATTAATAAAAATGATGGCATATTAGAAGAATTGGAAATATTTACAACATAGCCCAGCTTTGCTTTAGTTGCTTTTAGAAATCAGGCACTGCCCTTTCTTTTGCCTTGTTAGGATTAGTTTGCATTTTTCTTTGTGTTTATAAAATATTTTAAAAGAAAGAAGTAAGGTTTATAGGACAAATGCAAACATGGTGTAAAGTGATATAATTCCCATTAACTGCTGTGTGACCCAAACTGGCTTCCACCAGACATGGATTTTTCCACTCTCCTCCTGGCAGCTGTATTTCTCTGTCTCTCAAGGGCAGTGATGGATAAATACACTGAGGTGTTTAGATGCTGTTGGAATGGAATTTCAGTCCCATGTGCACCCTTCCATGTCTTGTTAATGCTTTCATGTGATTCCCAAAGCCAAATGTCTCTATGTACCTATAGACATACGTATTTCCACAAAGGACATTAAACTTCATTTGGCAATGTTCCCTTTCTTTGTTCTGTGTGCTGTGTAGAAGGAACTCCCATGCAAAAGCAGTAAAAGCCCATAGGTGACAGTAACCCACCCCACTGCTAGCAGGGGTCTCTCAGCAAAAGCTATGTTCAGCTAGTGGCAAGAAAAGCTGTGCAGATGACTCAGCAGCAAATGTCATGATCTTCTCACCTACAGATTCTATTCTAGAAGCCAGTGTAACAGGTTGTATCCTGTGTGTGAACTGAGATGAGGAGGAGGAGTGAGTTCTATAAGCTGCTTAGTGATGCACAAATGAAATGTGTACACTGGGCAGGAGCAAATCAAATACTTGACTTGGCCACCTTCACTGTTCTCCTCCAGAATGATGGACACCAGTGTCAGAGGAGTTGGAATCAAAGCAAAACTGCCCAGAAGAGGGTGATTACAGGCTCAGGCTCATTTTAAGCAGTAGAACTCCTAGTTAAAGTTAACAAGCAGAGACCAGCAGGTCCAGAGGCACTGAGAGACAGTGCTTTAAACAAATGTGCATGAATCAAATGAACTTTGTGCTTCTTGTTCTTTTCTTTTGTAGTTTGTGTTTCAAATGGCAAAACGTATTCACATGGTGAATCTTGGCATCCTAATCTCCGAGCCTTTGGGATTGTAGAGTGTGTGTTGTGCACCTGCAACATCACCAAACAAGAATGTAAGAAAATTCATTGTCCAGAACAATATCCCTGCAAATACCCTCAGAAAGTAGAAGGAAAATGCTGTAAAGTCTGCCCAGGTAAAACAAAGTTGATCACAGACCACCTTTTTGCTGTGCGTGTTAAGGGGCTTGGTTCAAGCCATCTGGTCACAGGAAGATCTGATGAAACCAGCAATAGCTGTGCCTGCTGTGCCAATGTGTGTGTAGAGGTCTCTGCGTGAGACTGGCAGAGCTATTCACTACTCCTTCTCAGCTGGGGGGCTTGCTGTTGTGGGTATGTGTTCTGCCCAGCCTTTCTCTCTCCTGTTAGCATGACTTCCTGACACTCATTTCCAAAGAGAATTACTACAGAAACATACACATGAAGTTCATTACTGTCAAAAGATTTTCCCATCCTTCCCTGACTGAAGTGCCCACAGAACCTTCAAATAATTTTCTGGCTTGTGAAATTTGCATTAATATAATTTCTTCTTTCTAAAATTTATCAGAAGGATTCAAAAGCCCTAATTATAAAGTGATTGGTGTGAGTTATTTAGCTTAATCCTTAAAATAAATACCAACTTAGCACAAATGTAGCATTGTTTCTGTGCTACACTAATGATTAAACTTACACAGGTGTTACTCCCTAAAATCAGTACCTATGGCTAGTGAAGCTTCTGCTAATGTGGATCTGCTGATGGTTTTGCCAAATGATCTGTTGCATATGATCTAAAGGCTAAAGGGTGTCCAGTTGCCTCTCATGCCTGTAAACTTCTTTTCCAATCTGTATGGCCCATTTCTATGTTTGTTTGGAGGTGCATTGGGCAAAAATACTCTGAGGAAATGAGTTGTTCAATTGTATTTAGAAGTCCTTCATCAGATGCACACTTACTGGGAGCAAGCACCATGCAGTGGCAGTAAGCAGGCAATGGGTATGCATCTAGATCCTTTTGTATACTTGTGAATAAGAGATCCATAGCTTTTATTTGGCTCAGTTGAGACAAGAATAGTTAGAAAAAACTGGCTAACAGGCTTCAACAGAAAACTGAATAGCAAAAAGAAAGTTACTGTCTCTTTTCTTTGGGGTTCTAGGTGCCATTTTAAAGAAAGGCGAAGCTCTTCCTGCAGTTTGTCTTGGCCTGTGGAGATGTATTAATTCTTAGGCTTTTCCACAAACAGAAGTCAGAGTTTCTGAGTGGCATCATCTCTCTCACATTCTTGTCCAACTTCCATTTACCAACAGAATAATTGAAATTTCTATTTAAATGTTCTACAACCTTTCCAGGTGGACAATAGATAGTGTGCATTGTGGCTCGCCCAGGGTTTCCCTGGCCAGCTGGCTGCTGCTGAGCAAAATGCAAACCTTGCAGGTTCTACCTGCCCTTCTCCCCAGCAAGCAGTAATTTGGGTCGCTTCACTGTCCAACCACCAATTTTCATTCAGTTAATTAACTCTGAGACCTCTACTGTTATGTCAAATATGCTTGAAAAGTGGACAACAAGTTAAAAATGGTGGGTGGGAGTCTTGGAGACCAGGTGGTCTTACACAGCTTATTTCCTTACGAAAGTGGATTATAAATATGTATAATGCCTTGCCACCATGGACAGACCACCATAACCCAGTAGAATAGAACAATCTGGAGCTTAACTAGGGACAGATCTGTGTGGCCATACAAATAAAACTTCTAAACTAAATCTGTGTGGCTATTGGTGCCAAATAAGTTCTGGAGGACTTGATTACAGCTCTTGTATGTGTTTTGGTCTTTTTTTAAATAGAAGAAGTGCCAAGTCAAACCATTGACAACAAGGATTACTTCTGTGGGAAAGAGACATTTCCTGTCTATGAATCCATTTTCACAAAGGAAGGAGAAACCATCAGAAAATTTGCAGTAGAGACTGAAAAGCCACCTCAAATAGAAATACATGTGTGGACAATTAGAAAAGGTGAGTTGGGCCTGTTTTTACTTTGAACAGTGTATCATTTTCCAGTGAAATCCCAGGCCAATTCACAAATCCAAGCACCCTGAGATCGCTGTTCATCTGGCTCTGTAGCATATGACTGTTACAGCCACTTCCAGCATACTCAAGTTTTGCTGTACAAAACCCATCAGTAACACAAAGCTCTAATACTGCAAACTCTTACCTTTCATGGTGAGCAAAAGCACAACAACCAACAAGTTGTTGGTACTACACTGCAGTGTAATTTACTGCAGAGAAATGGGTATCAGGGTCTGAATCAAGTGCCTAGAGGTCCTTATTTATGATGGACTAAAGCTTTCCATTGAAATCAGTCTGCCTTAGTGATACTACTCTCATCATGGTCTAGAATATAGGAAAAAAACTTGTTAAGGGTGGAAACAACTAGACTAACTGGTAAAAATAAGAGCTAATAGAAGAGCATTCACAAGCCCCAGCACTTGTACAAATTCTGAACTTTTTGTATAATAAACATGACCTCCAGCCTCCATACTTAATCTACTTTAAGCAAAAAGCATGTAAACCTCACAGGAAACCCTCAGATAGTGCAGCCCTTTACATGGAAACAATACATCTCTAGGATGCGCTGTAAAGCACAAAGCCAAGCCCAAAGCATAAGCAGAGGAGTCAGAGAGGATTTGACAGTAACTACCATCTCTGTTCAAGAAGCCACAGAGCCTTCTGATGATATGACTGTGATGTTGCCTACTAGCTCATGACAGGCAAAATGGTATCTTGACTGCAGAGAGTTTTCCTCCAAGACACTGGGATTTTGGCTTCTGTTGTAATCTTAGATTTACTCATACTAAGGAAGGGTTTAGCTGTGCTGGAAAGAATTGACTAATTCTTACACTCCTCACAAACTCTGTGCAGTTGTAAACCCACAGAAATATTTCCAGGGGAAACGGCTGGCAAATGGGGTGGGGGAATGGTGGTGGCAACAGGGGGATGGCAAACAATGAGAAAGAATAGGCTGAAAATCCATGTGATCAGTAAGGATGATTTCACAAGGTGACTGGACATGGCAGTAGTTGTACGTAAAGGCAGGAAACAACCCAGGCTGAAAACAACAGGTACATTTCCAGTAACATGCACTCCTTACTTCTTTGCTGAAGGGATTCTGCATCACTACTATGTTGAAAAAATGTCCAAGAGAGAATTTGAAGAACTTCCTTACTTCAAGCAGATAACAAGGACAACCCCCAGTAAGTAAAATTCTGACCTCTTCAAGTTTCTGTTCTCCATATAATCATCACCTTGAAAAATATACTATTTTACCCAACACAATCAAACAGATGCACTCACTTTGCCTTCAGTATGTCTCCAATATCAAAACACAACAATTTAAAATACACAGATAGTTCATGTCCATGCTGTCTTAGTCTCCTGTATTTTATTTAAATACATGATTGGCTGTTTTCTGCTCATGCTACCATGTCTGAGTTATGATTGATGTTAGCACAGCAGCACAATTCAGGTTCAAGTAACCTATCAAGTTACCCCAATTTTTTAGCCATTTAGAAGGGAAAATAATCCTACATACATATGTGTTAAAATTTCAAAGAAGCCTTTCCTGTGTTCTTAGCAACATCTTCAGTATTAAAATACATATTTTGAAAGGACATCTGATTATTTTCTCACTCTGGATTCAATTTCTGGTTGTTTTGGGGTTTTTTTTTATTTTATGCAGCTTGGGACATGACACCTAGTTTGATAGCTGAACTGAGCTATAGACATTTTTAGTTCCCACTTCTTTGGCATTACAAGATGTCATTTTTTCTAAGGCATCTAATTAGGTCAAGGAATTATTTTTCCTGGGAATAATACATTCTTGATAATACAGCCTTAGTGTGAAGCAGACACCTTCTCATATAAAAAGTTTTCTAAGTTGTTGCTGTCAACCTTCCTTAACTCATCATTGTTCTTTGTAATACAGTATTCTAGTTATCAGGACAGCAGGCATTTATTTCTACTAATATTATCAAAAATGTATTGAAATATTAATATCCAGCAAAAAGAGTTTGTATTATGCACACCCAGGCAGAGTTCACAGTGCCTGAAACATTTACACTTGTTGCTTGCCAACTGTTAAATACTTTGGTTTACTATCAGGGTAAAATTTATCACACTGTCATAAAGCAGAGTATCCAGCATCACAAATGGCTGGATAAATAAGGCCAACTTACAGTACTACTTTATTAAAGAAAGGAATAATATTCTGGTCTTTGTTTATTATTTTTAACAAAGTCATTTTGCATGGAACATGTTACATGATTGTAAGATACTCAGAATATTTTCCATGGGAGGACTGGACATTCTCTCTTTGACCATTGTGAATCATTTGGTCTGCAGAGTGCCCTTTTCTAAGTATCTGTCTCCTTTGTGTTTTTGTTTTCAGGCCAGTGGAAAATATTTAGCGAGGGAGAAGCTCAGATCAGCCAAATGTGTGAAAGCAGAGTGTGCAGGACTGAGCTTGAGGATTTGGTAAAGGTTTTGTACCTCGAAAAGTCTGAAAAGGGTCACTGTTAAGGGAGGCAGCACTGGAGGGAGAAACACAAGAAAACTTATGAAAACTTGGATCTGCAGCTGGACTGCAGGCTTATTTTGCTTAAGTCAGCAGTTGCCCTAAAAACCAAAACTATAATGCAGTAATTATTCACATCATGCACAGCAAATTTGCTGCTTTATATGTAGTGGTCTGTGTCAACCATTAAAATATCTCCTCCTGAAGACTAGGAGGCTCTGTATTACTGGTGGGGGAAGGAGAAAGAAAGACTGAACTTTCCCAGAGTTGCATTGCTTTATAAGTTAAAAAGAGAGAACAGAACATTTTTATTATTATTATTATAATTTGGCAAGTTATTCAAACTAATGAAAAGAAGGACACCTAATAAATGTGCAGGAGCTATGGAGAGCAATACTTCCTGTGCTGAATTTATATCACTTCTGGTGTTGAAATGACTTGCACATTTTTTTTTGGTAGTGGAGGAAGAATACAAGTGATATACTACTTGAGTTGGAAACATAAAAAAACAGATTTGAACTAACAAATTCCTAAGCAGCCTGCCTTTGGGATGATGTTTTGTAGTACAGCAAACTGAGTCCATAAACTGAGCAGCAGGTGTTAGTGGCAGTCAGTATATTTTTGTAGCAATTTGAGCAAATGTTCGCTTGTAAGTGGTTTTCACTGTTTCCTCCACCCACTCTTCTACAAAATGTGAACTGTTAGCTCCCTATCACAGCCTTAATAACTTTATTCTTCTGGGCCCTATTAACACATGGTCTTAGCTGATAAACAGCCTTCTAAAGTGGCGTGGCAGAAGGTGGTGAAGTACTTGCAGGACTTTCAAAACACTTAGAGGCTTAAGCCTCCTGATTAATAACTCCTTAAGAGTTGTGACAGCACTTAATTTATATGTTGGGATTTGTAACAAACCTTGCCTTGTGCATTTTTCTGAGGGTGACCTCTGAATTCTCATGCTTCAGGGACATCTCCCTCCCATGACCAACACCAAACAGCTACAGCAAGCCTTGAGAGCACAGCAGCTCTGTGAAAACAGTTCTCTCTGTGAAAATCAAACCTAAGAAATTCTGTTAACTTTGCTGTTGCGTGTCTACAGTGTGTTTAAGAAAGGTGGCTTTCATCTGCAGAAAGTTGAAAAACCTTTTCTCTGAAGTGTCACCAAAAATACTGCACTGCCTCACAGCTGCAATGTTAGATTAAATCCCAAGAAGCAAGGGACTCTGCCTGCTTTTGCTTCCATTTTCTACTCTACTGCTGTTCAAACACACGCTAGGAAACAAATCTTTATGAAAATGGTTTGAGCCAGGGGCTGGGTCTTCACAGGGAGTGAAATTAACAGTGACAGCAAGGATTTTGAGGCTTGTCATTCTGCCAGGGACAACACTGCAGGGTGTACCCCTTTCTGAAGGCATGAGGTGTGGCAGAGCTCAGTGCTGAATGCCAAATGCCCGTGTCAGGCAGAGTTTCACCATCCTGAGGGGATCCTTGTCTTGAGCAGCAAACCCTGGCAGCTTCCCTGTGCAGTGCAGGCTTCAGGGCCAGGCTTATTCATGCTGCCCAGGCCCTGCCTGTGCTGTCTGCAGCTTCAAAAGGAAGTAATGCAGGGCTCTCCACACAGAGGAGCAGGTCGGGAAGACAGAGGTGGAAGGAAGGCTGAAGCAGAATGCTTCAGGTTGATCTCAGGTCCTTAGCAATCTTGCTTGTATATAGCCACCCCACTGTCACTAGCCTGCACAGAGAGCAGATGATATTTAGGAATAATTCCCTCCCTACCAAGCACTCCACACAATCCACTGCATAACAGGAAAACACACTCAAAATGGAGCTGCTCCTGCAACTGTATGGATTTGCAAGAATTAAATAGTGTTACTTGATATCAGTAAGAACCATGGGAGCCTCTTTCCAAGCCTCCCCTGCAAGGAGGGAAAATCCCAGGGGTCCCTACATGGTCCACACAGGAATCTCAGCTCAGGGCCTGGAGCCTTTTCCCTTCTACTGCCTGGCTCTCGGTGTCTAGGGCTCTTCCTCACATTTTTCCCCTCACCCCTTGCTGCCCAGCAGCGTTCTGCAGATCTCAGAGGGTCCTGCAGCCCCATTGCCAGCACCTCAGCACAGGCACCTGTAGCCCTGATATCAGCTGTGGTGCACAGGCTTAACTAGCACCCAGCCCTTAAAAGTCCTGAGTCACTGTGAGCCAAGTGAACTGTTCCACCACTGTACCACAGACTGTAGCCTCTGCCTCCATAAATCCTGTCCTGGTGTTTGATAGGGTGCAGTGTATCCTAACTGAGGTCCTAAGACTGCTGCAGAAGTGCAAAATTTTATTATAAATGTTCTAATAAGTCATGGGTTAACCTTATTCCTTTGGTGAAGATGTTGTAAGGAAGAGGTTCTGAGGAACTGGAGTGAACTGTTGAGAAGACCAGCAGTTGATTTCTCACCTCATGGGCATCATCAGTTTGTAGCAGTAGCTGGTGGAAGAAGACTAAGTGGAAAGTGTACAGTGTTTGTAATTTTTTTTTAAAGAAGAAGAAGGCAATCTGCTTTTTGTATTTGTAACAGGACAGGTGGAATCCAGATTGTGTATTTATTTTATAAAGAACACTTTTTAAGAAAAGGAAAAAAAAGTCATAAGCATCATTTAGTAAAAAGTAGTTTCTGGTCACTTAAGGCAACAAGATACACCGTGTCATGTTTTCCATTCTCTTCATGGGATGTACATCTGTTACGGTACTTATTTATGTACTTGTATCACTTTGACTTGGTTTGATAAATTAATAAACTCTGACATTGATAATAAAACAAGATGTTTTGTGTATGATCCTGTTTGGTCAAGATGTTTGCAGTCCTGCTACTGCTGGCTCAACGAGGGCCTGACCCCCTACACCCGGCTGGGTGCAGTGCATGGCTGTCTGCTGTGGAATCGGGCAGTGAGTTATGGGAGAGTCAGGTTCAAAATTGCGCAGCAGAATGCAAAGTAAGGCTTCAGCACTCAACCTACATCCTTTCAGGTGTGATCTTGAACCACAAGGGCTTCAGCAGTGCACCTAAGATGCCAGTTTATAAAAAAACCTAAGAGATATTCATAGGTTATAGGCAGTTCTCACTTAACCATCATCACTTATAACTGAGCCTGAGAAGCTCAGTGAAGTGCACTCATGGGTGTCCCAGTGAAGTCATCAGGATTGTGTGGACCTCCACAAATAAGTTGGCTTCAATTATTTAACTGTTGCAAGATGCTGCAGTGTTTAATCCATAGGGATGGTGATGCTGCTCCCATTTAGAATAGAATGGAATAGAATAAACCAGGTTGGAAGAGACCTTCAAGATCATCGCGTCCAACCTATCACCCAACACCACCTAATCAACTAACCCATGTAACCAAGCACCCTGTCAAGCCTCCTCCTGAACACCTCCAGTGACGGCGACTCCACCACCTCCCCAGGCAGCCCATTCCAATGGGCAATCACTCTCTCTGTGTAGAACTTCCTCCTGACCTCCAGCCTGAACTTCCCCTGGCGCAGCCTCAGACTGTGTCCTCTTGTTCTGGTGCTGGCTGCCTGGGAGAAGAGACCAACTTCTGCCTGTTTACAACCCCCCTTCAGGTAGTTGTAGAGAGCAATAAGGTCACCCCTGAGTCTCCTCCTCTCCAGGCTAAGCAGCCCCAGCTCCCTCAGCCTCTCCTCACAGGGCTTGTGTTCCAAGCCCCTCACTAACTTCATTGCCCTTCTCTGGACTCGTTCCAGCAAGTCAACATCCTTCCTAAACTGAGGGGCCCAGAACTGGACACAGTACTCGAGGTGTGGCCTAACCAGTGCAGTGTACAGGGGCAGAATGACCTCCCTGCTCCTGCTGGCCACACTGTTCTTAATGCAGGCCAGGATGCCATTGGCCCTCTTGGCTGCCTGGGCACACTGCAGGCTCATGTTCATCCTACCATCAACCAGCACCCCCAGGTCCCTCTCTGCCTGGCTGCTCTCCAGCCACTCTGACCCCAGCCTGTAGCACTGCATGGGGTTGTTGTGGCCAATGTGCAGAACCCGGCACTTGGATGTGTTAAATCTCATGCCGTTGGACTCTGCCCATTTAAGTCCATTTCAGACCAGGGCAGAGCTCTGACTGCTCATCATATCTGAAAATCAGACATGTGAAGCTTGCATCCCCAGAGTTGAAGCAGTTCATTCTTTTAGGTCTTTTCTCAGGAATAACTTCTGCATAATTTTGCAAGCCCACTTACACTAGCACTCATTTAAGCCAAACTGAAAAAAATGAAGAAATTACCACAACCTGGGTAACACAGTTTCAAAGGATCAGCAGGACGCTGAAACTACGAGCTCATTTAAATTGTTTCATCTCAAGAGCCATGACTGTTTGCTTTCAGGACTCAAAAGCTGGGTAACAGTCATATGCTGGGGAGGCAGCACAGGACCTACAATATAGAGATTTTTTGCTGAGAGATACGTGTGACCTTTGGGAAATACGCAGTTTCATCTAGCTTTCACTCAGCATGATTATATAATGGAAACCAAGTGAATTAAAAACCAAGCCTTGACAACTGTGAGAATAGTACAGGACATACTGCTTTCTAGGAAATGCATATTCTGAAAGAACAACATAATTGGGAAAACGTTGATGGAATCAATCTGTGCCAATGACTAAAAAGAGATTGCCTTAAGAAACATAAGGAAAAAAGTATACAACATGAACTGTCACATGGCTAGCAGTGTAGCTAAAATGGAGAGTGTCAGCCTTGGGAAAGATGATTTTTGGAAGTAGTTCCACACCACTGAATCACTGAATCAGTAAGTACACCAAATCAGAAATTTAAGAGGTCTCTGGAAAGTCTCCATGAATTTAATTTCTGTTTTTTTCATCACAGCCTGCATATTCATCTTGGCTACCTTTTAGCAAGGCATCTGTTACAACAATCCTTTCCATGAGGACATGCATACCTGCTGTGCCCTGATCCCTTCCTGTACCAGTCTGCTTCTCCAAGCTTAACCATCTAGGGACATCAGCCTTCCTAGCAGTTACAGTCAGGGTTGCGCAGTTGCATCCCAGTTGAATGCATTCTCTTGATTTGGTAACATTCAAACACTTTTTAGCAGCATGCTAAATCTTATTTCTTACTTCATTTCTGTTCCCCTCTGATGTAACAGAACATCTCTGACTCCACTTGACTCCAGTCAAGAGGGGCTGGGCATCAAGAAGCACCAATTCACTGCTATGTTCCTCTGAAATTACTTACAAAAATACCTACTCAAGTATGAGAGAAAGAGCATGTTAGTCTAACACTCTCATCTTCATACACTCAAAAAAAAAGGTCAAAGCATTTCACAATTCAGATGATGAATACTTCCAAAATAATTGATAGCACATGAAGTACTTGCGTAATATTGGTGTGCTCTGGTGCCTATTGTGTTATCCATTACAATAAAAGCCAAGATTTTGGAGATTTACTGTAGGAGGGGTGAAAATTAACACAGTTAATCCTTATTTCTATTTATTGCCTTTGTTTGGGGTTTGAAAAATATCTTCATCTTCTGATCTGAGGTTTTGGACTGGTTTACTTCTTGGGTAAAGTATGTCTGCAGCTACATGACTATATGAGTCTGAACCCACAACCCTGCCCTTCTCACATAACACCAACCCAACTGTGAGCAAGAATGCAAAGCATCCAAAGCAAAAACAAATAATTGGTTTTAACCCAGCAAAACAGTTTTAATGTAGACACACTGGATGACAGTTCAGCATGTTCAGAGAGGGCAGCGAGCCTGATTTCCATACTACCCAAAGTGAAAACTCCCAATCTGCTCTCGAGTGACCTGAGCTCAGAAGGGAGTACATCACACTAAGCTTTAAGTGTAGCCAACTGATTCTCAAACAGCATGTATAGTGAGTTATTGTCTCCACCAAAATCAATTCTATCTCCTATAGATCTACTTCTGTTCCTCACTGGTCTATTTGTTTATTTATTTATTATGTCAGGATCACACCACCACAAAATAAGGTGTGTCAAGGCCACAGTAAACTAGAACTTCATTTTGTTCCCACTGAAGTAAAACTCCTAATCCCTTTAAGAAGTACTCCCTGAAGAACTCATATGTGCTGTACTGGAATTAAACACATTTTAGTGTCCTCTAGTATTCAGTGTGTACCAAGGGCACATTTTATACTTTTCATAGACAGATTCCCAGCCACTTACTGTCCCTCAGTCAGCACTGCTCTTCTTGTCTGTTCTGCCCCAGACCAATTGTTTCCCCTGCCAACAGCTAGGATGGGACAATGAATTAAAGTCCTAATTTTAGAGGCATAAATAGAGTCAAGTGATGTCTAAGGTTTATGTACTGGGGCATTTTTGTTCCATATCTCTAAATGGGAAGACTCATACTTTCCCATTAAAAATCTAGCTTAAAATTAATGTGATATTTGTTGTCATATCCTGTACTAAAGTGCCATGCAGCATGGCCAGGTTGTACACTGTTAAATATGCACTTTGAGGTAGCTGCAGTTCAATCAAGAATGAAATAGCTCCTAGAGACACTTTCAGTATGGTACTCAGAGTGGTACTCAGGGTGGTACCCAGGTACTCAGCATTTCTTATTCTGGAGAAACAGCAAACAAGAAAAGTGAGCTCTTGGGCCAGGCATTTCACTAGTGAAATGAAAAGATTCTACGTAGCAGTATGTTGCAGATGCATAACTATCTCATAAATGGACAATAATCACCAAGTAACTAGTTCCTCACAAAGTTCTTTCCAGAAAAATGCAGATTAAATTGTAAATACAGTTATTTAGATATATATTAAAAAAAAAGGTAAAATAAAAAGAGTATTCTTAGAGACACCTGTACAGCTCCAAGTGGTTATATGTTCCAGAAAGCTGTGTCTTGGTACCTGAGATCATGTTCTCAATTATGTGCTACTAGAAAATACTTCCTTGCTCTGAATGTCATAACATATATTCAGCTAAGTCTCACGATGTTTTTTGGGTTTATATGTAGCCAGACAGTCCAATGACAGCATTAAAAACCACCAGAGGATTTTCAGAATCAGAACTGATTATCCATTAAGTGTAACTTTGTCATTTATAGTAATGCAAACCAGTTGCAAAATCATGCAACCAACTCCTACTAGTAGCCCTCATCACTCACTTCACACTATGTAAATTGCTATAACCAAGTCTGCACCAAAAAAAAGTTATTCTGAGCTTCAGCAAACATGCTAATTTTCTGGAAATAACCCCCCTGCTATTTTGTTTGAAAGACTTAGTAAATAAATTACAGATTGGAAAACTGCAGATTTTTTGATGAATTCAAAGAACATTCAGCCTCAAGCCTCTTTTCTTTTGCAACCATAAGTAACCAAAAGATTCCATTGATAATAATGGCTAACGCCTACAGGGACTTAAGAGCTTACAACAGCCCTTCCCTCCCTGATTTTTCTCCTTAATTCAAAGTTAGGCAGTTTTTTGAATCTTTGCACTGATGAGTCCCTGCTGAAGAGACTGGGCTCTTCCCATGACATCAGCTTACAACAAGCTCCCAATTTCTTTATAGTCAGCATGTGCTGGGAATTATTTACCCCATCCAAATGATGTCCATGATGAGATCACATTTAGTAAAACAAAGCTATCATAACTATCATGCTCATGATGACCATAGCTCATGTTAATGCATAAAGTGCCTAAGAAAATGTAGTCACTAATTTACTTTTCAAGCAAGAAGTTAAGGAAACCTGAGAGAAATAGAGGAGCAGAGAAACTCTTGACAACTGCAAAAGTGCATTTGAATACCAGATGTTGAAAGCTGGAGATCTTTTACCTCTCCATCAAGTAGTATCTTTCTTAAGAGACACTGTATCTTTTTGCCTATGATTAAAATACTGAAAGGAACATTTGCTAGAACAGTACCTCTAGAATGAAGCTCAATCAAAATCAATATGCTGAAAGATTCTTGAAGCCAAAAATTCATTAACAGGCAAAGGGTTTCTCCAGATTTTGGATTACGCAGCTCAGGAATACCAGAAACTCACCACTTGCCACCGTTCCCCTATAAACCTTCATAATAGTCACGATGAACTCTGAAGGTTTTTGTGAAACTCAATAGAAAAAGATTCATCTGGTAGGATTTCACAGGAAATGATCAGGTCAAATTCTGTGTAAATCTGTCTATTTGCATATTAGAGGGATACCTGATCCAATCAATGAATAAACACTTCAATTTGGACAGAAGGCACAGGCAAAAAATAGGAAAAATATGACATTGTCTGTTATGAATGTATGGAGAAAAATTTGTCTTGCCTTCACATTTCTTTAGAAATTGCAGTTTTCAGAGCCTTTGCAAACCATTAATTCCTGCTCTTGCTGAACAACCTGTGAAATCTTAACAGATTTCCAAACAGAGGTTTCCAGGGGACTGCTCATCTTGACAATTAGTAGAGACTAGAGTAGAGAAGAGAAATGTAGAATAGTGGTCACTGAGTTCTACTTCAGGGCAATAGGATGAACTCAGCAGACTAGCTTGCATTTCCATCTCTGGCAATGCATCCAAAGACGTGTAAATAAAGATTGCTCTGATCTAAAACATGAAAGGTAGTCAAGGGAAACCACAGGATCTCTCCTGCCTCCATCAGCTAACATATCTTAAAGCCACTGCTAAGAGTCTATAATGTTACCTAACATCTATTAACAAAATAATAGTAAAAAAAATATAGACTTCTCCCTCGTATCAAAATAACCTCATTTCTACCAGGTGTCTCTTCTCTACCAGCAGCCTTCCAGGCCTAGAGCTAAGAACACTTTCTTTTTGTACCTATTCTTCTCTGAGAAAAACCCTTGCAAGATTCTGTGATGAAAAAAAGGAGAGCCAAAATATGCTTCCTAAGAACTCTTGGTGCTTTAGCTGAGGGAAACTGTCAAATTCCCACTCTACTGCCCTGGAAATCAGAAAAGATCCTGGCCTATTTCTGCAAATTCTTGTGAAAAGCCAGTCAACCCCTGCCAACACCATAACTGCTACTATCACTAATTGCCAGCTGAGAGAGGATCCCAAAAGAAAGCTGGTCATTAGACTTGATAGACCTCAGAATGTTTGACAATAAGCTTTTGACTTAAACCAGGTAGTCCCACAAGTTGAAAGTGCATTTAATTAAAATATTTCACAGATCAAAGGGGCTTCCTTTCTCACAAAGCTTCAGGTGCCACATAATCATAAACTTCTCCATTTGAAGGTTTGACTGCGGCATGGGAGATGCCAAAATCAGGGAGGAAATGAGAAAATTTGACATAACCCCTTTAAAATGAGCTTTTAAATAAGATAAAAAAGATTGATTTGCTCTTTTGTTTTTGCATCTTAAATTTTGCCCTATAATCTAACTGTGTTGGATATACTCATATCTTTTTTTCTCCATTGTAAAATCTCATTAATTCCTCACTGGAAGCATATAATCTTCTACTACCTATCTTGTGTAAAACTCCTTTTTCCAAAATAATAACAAATAAAATAGGGTGAAAACTAGCTTAAGGCAGCAAGGGAACTCTTCTGCAGAGTGAATAGGTGCTCCCTGTGCCAGCACAGTCTGTTTAATCACAGCCTAACATTTTAATTATGTATATAGCTAAGCAGACTTGCTTGCATTGGCTTAATTATTCTGCATGATAATATGAACAAAGGGCCTCTGTTAAAGTAATCAACAAAAATTTTAGCTGGCTGAGTTTCCTCAAATGTTCCAAGAGCAATGAAAGATCTGATCATTAAGCATTTACTGCCCCTGAGAGCTATTTTAAACCTGTTCCCTTCATATCACAGCTGGTCCTTTGAGTAGCTTCAAATTCTTTTTATCAGAAAGCCCTAGTAAGGCAGAACAAAAGAACATTCCTCATTTGTAGTGAGCTGTCTGTGTCATCTGTGTGATGTTCACTAGCAGGAGAAGTCTACCTTAATGAGCTCTTGGCCAGGAACAGCGCTGCCACTTTCTGACTTGTGTCCAGTTCACAGGGCTCCTGATGCAGGGCACACTGGATGTGTCAGAATTGTAAATGAGCCCCAGTGACTGCACATTGCACAAGGATCCCACAACAACAATTAAGCAACAGTCTCTGCTGCTGGGGGCCTCTCCTGCCAGATAATTGACCACGACGGGAGCTATGCAGAGAACCCACGCTGAAGGTGAGGACACAGAAGAGAAGCGAAGGTTTGCTATCTTGCAATGAAAGGCAAGTTAGCACCGATGGGAACTGGGGTTTTAGGGACCAAAGGGTTAAAGCTTTCACAATTTGGAGGCATTTAACTATTAATTTTGCCCAGCAGAAGCTAAGTGTTTTGAAATGCACTCCATTTTAGTGGGCCCTAGGAATCAGATCAGTGGTAGCCATGTAAACATTCCAAGCTTAGGCACATATATGGTAGAAGAGAGTTCAAGAATGCTATAAAGTTGTGCAGAATGTGTGTCTTTATTAAAAAGCTAAACATCCTGTCACTGTAAAAGCTTTCCGTGAAAAATCTGGAAACTTGGAAAGAAAACCACCAGCCAATATATTTCAACAAGGGAGGATGGCACTGGTACCCTCTACAGGTCTGCAGGTCTCTCTCATCAGATCACATCACACAACCAACTCTCCCAGAGATGACGCACCCCAGGAGCACCTGTCCGTGCTGCATCTTCAGAGATACAGCTCACCTGCTCTACAGGAGCATCCAGTACCATGGTGGCCATTTACATAACTTCTGTGTCAAGTCATTTACAAATACTCATTTTCTCAGTGAAAAAGGAAGCTTCCTAACTTCTTCCTTAACAAGGTTTGCCAAAATGTTAATGGTAAATCCAGGAAGAAAGAACTTGGGATGCTCTTAAACCCTGTTAAATTATCATATGAGAAGCAGATTTAGGGAGATCTACCATACTTGCAGCTAGCCCAGTGGAGAATATGTTTTATCCACATGACTGAACAGAAGCTGTAGCACTGTATAATCCCCATGTCACCACCACAGCTAATTCAATCTCTCATCCAGCATATATCACTGTGATATCCCTCCTGTCCACTAGAGTATATTCCTGAGGCTGCAGTCTTGTTTTTCACAAAGTCTTCAGCTTTTTTTTCCCTACCCAACTGTCTCAGTTCTACAGCATCCACCCTAATTCTCTTCCTTGCCCCTAACAGGCCTTATCAATTTCCTTAGGCTCCTTGCCTTTCAGTTCCTCTGTTCCTCAGACTGCAAAACACATTCCTTTTCAAATATCTTATTTATGCAGTTGATCATATCAGTGAAAGGGCAGCAGTGATGGATGAGAGTTTTGAATAACCTTGTGCCAGAAAGAAAGAACAGAGCTGAAGGAAGAAAGTGGAGTGTCCCACTGACCGTGGGGAAACAACAGTCCCACGAGCCTGTCATGCTACTTGGGAAAGGGCCCCTATGTGACAGTTAAACTGTTAGCACACTACATCACTAAACAAGGCAATAATAAACAGTGCCTTTCCAATTCAGATTCATTAATAAAGTCAAAGACATTCTAGAACTGGCTATTCCCAGGATCTCATTTCCCTCATCTACATTCTAGCTCACTCCCTGAAGCTTTTCCTTTACCTCATCTGCATTTTCCTCATTATTTGATTGGTCTTTCAAGTGGCTCAGTTGGTAGTGCATCAGACCCTTAATGGGAAAGTTGTGAGTTCAAAGCCTGCAGTGGGCAGTAGTGTGCTCCCTACTCTAGTCATGAGGTCTGGGGTGACAGGTTGGACTTGATGATCTTTGAGGTCCCTTCCAACCTTAGGAATACTGAATATTTTCTCTTTCCACAAATTCAATTAGTTTTGGCCACCAACTCAAAAATGCTGAAGGCTACTGGAGAACAGTGGCGGTTTTCTGCCATCTTATTGGTAAGGTTTGCTGTTAAAAAGTTGGCCTGGAGAATAAAAGGAGAAATAAAATTAAGCAAAACAATGATTGAAACTCCTACAATGTACCTCTAGTTTTAGAGAGCTGAATGTTTGGATGTACCTGCTTTCCTCAGAGGTACCCTTCTGAGACATAAATATTCACTCCTGATCGGAGATAGTAAGAGGGAAGGAAGCAAAAGAAAGGGAAAAGAGAACTCTCACAGTTGCACAGATGGTAAACATGAGCAAAAGCTCTATGATGGAAAACAAAGGGTGAAGAAACCACCACACCAGTCCTGCCTTGTGTCTTGCTGAACAACTATGGTCGATTGACTCTGCAAATTCTTGAACAGTTTCCTGTGCAGCACTTCATTGTTTGTTTGCATGCAAGCTTTCCTGCTGTGGTCTTGGCTCCCATGTTTGGCATATCTTCTCTGTAGGGTGAACCTTATTTCCAGACATACTCCCCCCCCCACCCCTGGCCCCACTACTGGAGTGGACGATCAAATACCCATAGCCAAACGTCTGGTCACAGGATAAAAATTATTTCCTTACATGGTTCACAAATGTCAATATATTTGGCATAGTAACAGCACGATGGTCTTGGGGGAAGGGCAGATATCTGCCAGTCCTACCTGTAAAAGCTATACTGGGTCAAACTCTAGCTTTTACAGCCCAAAGCTTCACTGTCATCAAGGAGATCATCCCAGGCACATTGTGAAACAAACAAGACATCACAAACTTCAGTGTGATCTCACTCCAAAAGTGCAAATCCAAGGCTTTATCTGCACCATCAGATTTTATTTTTTTGGGGTCTGAAAATAACCACAAAGCCCTGGAAATATCAGAACCTTACCAGAAATTGCATGGAGAAGTATTTTCTCAGAGTGCACATTTCTCTGGCCTGCACATTCCAAAACCATGGCTAATTCAAGAGTTTTCTCACTGAAGTTATTTTTATGCAATTCACATTCATTTATTGATCCTGCCGTCTGAAAACACAGCTCTGTATTAGGTACATTCTGATCTTCATTTGGAACCATTTCCAGCATTAATAACCTTCAATTTGGGGGAAAAAACAATCCCAGTTCTTTGCAGCATGGATTTGCCTCAAGACACAGCAAAAGCCAGCAAGAGGTTCCCCAGGAAAACAGGTATGGGATGTGATACAAGCATGCCACTGCTGTTAGGGTCAAAAAGTTACCACCAGGAACTAGCTCAAGTCCAAGATCTTAACAAACCCGTGCTTTTCTCCTTCTTTGATCTACTGAATAGCAGCAATTTCAAAACCATTAAAAAATATATATCTTCTGCCAGTACTCTTTGAAAACACTGCTGCAGGAGACCACACAGAGGAGTCCAGGGTGTTAAAAATAGATTGGATACTTGTTTGAATAAGATAACCAGTAATTAAACCCCTAATCATTTCATTTTTATAATGGGACGGCAAGAAAGAAGCAAATCAGAAGTGATTTCTGGCAGTGTGCAGTGTTAGCATTCTGGCAGCATTTTCCATACACAGATCTACCAAAATAGAAACAACAACCGTTAAAAGAGTTTAAAAAAAATAAACTTGCTTTCACTAGAGATAATAACACTTCTCCCCACCCTGAAAAAACATCCTTTTATTTGTCAAGTCAGGAAAAAAGGTCATGACAGTTTTCATAAAATTTGGACGATTTTCAGCCAGCTCTAACAACAACGACAGACGACAGCTGAGAGACTTAAAGCCAGTATAGGGGGGAGGCAGAGCTCTGCACTGGGAGGGAGGCAGAGCTCTGCACTAGGAGGGCATTCATGCTTTCCTGCATTTCATTTCTGTATTATTTCTATTTTATGTGCTTTGAAAAGACTTTGGACACATAGATGTTCAGGCCTAAATTAATGCCTGTTTTCACGCAAGTCAGACCTCTGTCTATCCTGCCTGCTCTTCCAGTTCTTCTTTATCAACTCCAGCCTATCTGAATTAATTTGTGACAATGTCCCAATTACAGTTTTCTGATATGGAAAAAAAGAGTTTGTGAAAAATGCTATAATCATCCTGCCTTTCTCCACTAACTTTCCTTTTCTGAATGTGCTGGTTTGAGCTGGGATAGAGTTAGTTTTCTTTGCAGTAGCTGGTATGGGGCTACAGTTTGGATTTGAGCTGGAACAGTGTTGATAACATGAGGACCTCTTAGTTGTTGCTGAGCAGTGCTTACACAGAGTCTGCCTTGCACTTACAAAACACTATGAGTAGGATGTGGCCAAGTCCACACCAGTGAACAAAGTGAGGTTCAAGATGATTTGAGTGAAGCCCTGGAATGGGTTGTCCTGGGAGGTGGTTGAGGCCTTATCCCTGGAGGTGTTTAAGCCCAGGCTGGCTGAGGCTCTGGCCAGGCTGATCTAGTGTAGGGTGTCCCTGCCCATGGCAGGGGGGTTGGAACTAGATGATCCTTGTGGTCCCTTCCAATCCTGATTGATACTATGATACTATGATACTATGTAGTGATGACAGCTGAATGGAAGCTGGGCAGCAGTGACCTGCAAGAGCCAATGATTAAGGAAGCCAACCATATCGTGAAGATTTGATCACATTTCCTAATGCAAACTCTAGACTTTTCTGATGCAACATGTTGAGTAACAGAAGTAACAGAAGTATTGCCTGCCATGTATGTATACTCCAAGCAGCATCCCTTCTAGCAAAATGTGTATTCAGGGCTGCAAGATGTCCATTATGGTGGCCACATGCAACTTAGTTGTCTTATGGAATGCCAGATTAGCTGCTCCCTGCAGCAGTGAGATTCTACCAACCATTTTCCCCTAAGTGAGAAGATGACCTTCATCAAGGACAGTTAGATCCACTCAGTCCCAAAACATGTTAACAAAGTGCAAGAGCAGAGTAAGCCAGGACAATGTCTGCAAGGGTTCTAACCTACTAGGTCCCAACTAGGTTCTGAATTTGTGCAGATTCAGAGTCCCCTGACAGAAACCTCAGTGCATCTATTCTTTAAAAATTAATCTTTCCCCAGTGTATCAAATTAGAAACCCAAAGAAGAAAGAAATCTGCAGCACTAATATTTAACTTCCTATTTTCACTAGTAGCAGCTTTTGTAGGGATAATTTAATTCTTCTGTTTCATCTACCATTGAGGCTTGTAAACTCCTTTGAGGATCCCTACCAGGAATTCATCAACATGAAGGATATACACTGGGAAGATCATAATCAAGTCAATCAAGGGGAGAAATTCAAAAGCTTTGCCACTAAAGGAATCAAACATAAAAGCCTCCCTGGGGGGGAAGAGGTTTATGTACCATGCCTGGCCTATGTTAAGAAAATTAAAACTTGTTTCACAACATAAAAGAGCCAAAGTGTCAAGTCACTAAAACCAGTTTCCAGTACAGATGCCCTTTTCCAGACCGGTTTATGAGGGAAATACAGATTTATAATACATTTAAAGAAACACAACTGACAAAAACATAACTAAGGGATATATACAAGGAAGACAGCACAGAACATAAATTAAACACGCACAATTTAAATGCAATTTAGCAGCCATCCATGTTCTGTAACTGAGGATACTTCTGTTTATATACATTGCAAACTTTTTTCAAAGGAAAGGTTTGCAGAGCAGATACCTCTGAGGAAGATGGCCTAACATGAGAGTTGAGGTTTGCTCTCCTTATTTCCCACAGTCTGTTCAGATGCAAAGGTGGCAATGCATGGGAAAGGGCATGCAGACTACTGCTGGGCTATGTGTGTGTGTGGAAAATCTACTTGTGTTTGCTGCTTAATCTGTTGGAATAGGCAGCTCTCCTCCTCCCTCCCCTTTTTCTGTTTCTGTAGTTTTGCTTTGAGAGCCTGCATATTTCAGGTGAAATGTATTTTAAATACAGCATTCAGAGCAAGATGGAAAGAAGGCAGTTTTCTGAAGAAGGCTGTCAAAGCCCAGAAAAGGAGAACAGGAGATAAAGTAATTGTTACATGGTACATACCAAAACCCAAGGTACCATTTTCCTTGCATGTAAAAACAATATCATAGAATATCTACTAGATCCTTTCCAAAAGTGGCATTCCCCTTTGAAACTGTGACATATACAGAACTCAGTAGAAATGAAGAAAAAAAATAATGGGCTGAACTGAAAAACTGATCTCTTTAAACATGAGGAATTAAGATGACCTCTAATTTTATGTAAGCAGTATTTGGGGAAATGGAGCTACCTAACTAGATAAACATTTTGTTTTCTCCATGAAAACCCATAAAGAATCTGGTGGACATTTTTCAAAGCTGCTTTAGGGGATGGATGTCCAATCTACATTAAAATTAACAGAAACTGGCTCCTCAAACCCAGTCAATGGCTTTGAAGAATCAACTCCATGGGGATAATGTGTAGTATCAAAGGGTAAGGATGAGTAACTGCATCACATGGGACCTGTTTGTTTGTTTTCTTCTTTCTTTGAATGAAAAGACAGCAGAGGGGAGGAAGACAACAACAACAGTTGTAACAGAGGTTGATAATAATATTAATAATAATACTAGAGATTAAGCTAAATACCCAGACAGATTTTTCCCAATGGGCTGCAAACACTTAAAACACCATGGAAGGTTTTATAATGGTAACTGGAATTCTCTGACTAAATTCAAGACTCAGATCTGTTCTGGCACGATGATGCCATTTAACAAATCACTATTGGCTGGAAGACTGTTACTTATTTTTAAGTTTGCCAATTTTCTCACTTTATTCTCTTAAGATTAAAGAGAAACTTTTAGATATCCAGTAAAAAAGGGGAAAAAAAATTAAAATGTCATGAATAGTGAGAACTTGCAACTCTCCAAATGACAGCCCTCTTAAAGTTGACAGTTTTGTGAACATTAATAGTCCTAAACACTGAAACAACTTCTACTGGACTTAAAATCTATTTTTAATTTAAGACAAGTCCTTCCCTTAAATTATTACAAATGTCTATGAACTGTTGTTCTTATTGGTAATATCCAATAAAACTTAGAGGCAACAACTTACAAACTGATAAAAGGAAAGTAATGCAGAATAATATCTCTAGAACTCATGGATACAGGAGATAGCTGAGGAAAAGCTTCACTAGATTCACTGAAATATTAAATGAGCACACGAATAAAACCATGCATGATTCCATCAGACTGGATCGACAGTTCTCTCCAGGAATTTGCCATAATTTATTTAGGTGGGATTCCCAAATAATACATTGTGTATGGGCAACAGATTCTGTTTTCCTAGTCCTGCCCAAGATGAAAGAGAGATATTTTTAACCTCTGAAGGACAGTGGTTCCTAATTCCATTTTGCATACAGGGAAACTGAGGCTCAGGGTGATAATGTAGTTTGCCCAAGGTAAGCAGAAGAGTCATAAACGGGCCCCTGCTCCTCGCAAGTCAGGAACTGCTACTCCACGCCCATGAGCAGGTACTACAACAGATGAGCCACTGCTCAGTACTAACACAGCTCGCTCGTGCTCTGCAGTGCAGGGATCTCTCTGGATCCCTGGATCCCCCTGCAGCCCTGTTGGGCAGCATTGAGGAAGGAAGCTGCATGGCCAGCACAGCCACTGCTCTCTGCCCCACTGCCCTGTTTATAACTTTAAAATAACGGGCTCTTATTTCTTTGACAGGACAAAACCTCTTCCCTAGAAAGAGTCCAACAACAGAAGATGAAATGGATTGTTCTGAGAGTCAGTGAGACAGACTATGTACAAAGTATATTTCTTTTAGCCTCTTTGCATATTTGGAGATGGTGTTTGTTGTAATGCAGAAAAATACAGGGTGGGCAAAACAAGAGCTTTGACAGTATTAAGTTTCTCTTTCAATTAAATAGCTTCTGCCTTCTCAGGCAACCCACAGTTGGTAGGAGCATTTCACTCAGGTTTTCTCCTGACCTCTGCCTTAAGGGTTTTTACTTCTACAGAGTAAAATGAGAGTGGGTTCATACTTAGGTGCTAAATTGGGGTAAAAGTCACCACAAAGACATGAAAAATGCTCCACATTACCAGAACTAAATGAAGTCTAACTAACCAAGCCACAGCAAACAGGGTAAACTCACACGGTAAGGTGGACTTTCACACAGAAGGCAGCTATAAACTGAGTGTGGCCTGCAAATCAATCAGCCCCCTGCCTCTACCTAATGAGATCCTTTCCTTTATTGCGTTTTTATAGACATATAAAACCAGCATAGGATGGATTATATGGGCTGCCTGTCTACCCTGTCCATCTGTCACTATACTATTGGTGTTCACCCCTGTAGACCAGGATAGTACTTGGCAGGGGTTGGAACTTAAGGGAATATAGAGGTGATTGGGAGACTTCAAAAAAATTCACAGAACAACAACAGACATATGACCTCCTCCTCACTAAAACACCAAATTCCAGCAATACTAGTTTGTAAAAAGGCCCATAAAATCAAAATGAGTCAACAGGAAAACTTCTCTGCAAAAGCAGCACAGCACTTCAGCAGCCTTTGTGTGTGTACACGTGTGAATGTCAGCCCCAATCCATGTTAAAAGCACAGACAATTTCTCAGAACTCTGAATGTAATATAATTACTTAAAAAAACAACTTATGTCTCTTTGGCTAGAATTATTTCAAAACTCCAGGATAATGACTTCATTTAACGTGCATTACACAAAAAAACATTTTTGGAGCTGTTCCCATAGAATCAAAGCTTTCCTGTTCACGTAACTCATTTTTGTGATTCTTTATTTTGTCAGTGTTGCTGTAAACAATGTGCTGCCCGTGGCAGGGAGGGGAGAGGAGAGATTGTTTAAGGAAAAATAGTCATCCCTCTACAGAATTTTGTAGTTACATTTACCAGCTGCATAAGTGTTCTGATAAACTGCCAAAAAGGGTCACTATAAAGCAACACTCCTTTAAAGTTTTAATCCCTATTAAAGGAAATTATCTGGACTCTCTCCAGAAACATTTTGGGGGGGAGAAAGGGGCAAAAGCTTCCGCAAAAGATCAAATGTTGTTGATTATAAATTCATTACCAACATAGCTGCTAACTTCAGTAAATTAACAAGGGACTTTTATTACATCCAATCAAGCTCTTGTTAAAGATAACAAGTTCTTTTCATTCCTTGTATTTGTGTAACAGTCACTTTTCTGGAACTCATCAAAGCTTGTTGTGAATCCATGCCAAAGTACTACTCTCTCTTTTAACAGCTTCAAAAAAATTAATGAAACCTTGTGATTGCAGTGAAAAAGCACAGTACTGATTACATAAAATTATTCCAAGATAAAAGATTTGGAATTACAGAGAAATCTGCTCCAGTATCAGCAAAGAGGCTGATATTCCCCAGTACAAAAGTCCTAAACTAATGTTTTTCACACTTGGTTTTTTATTGTTTTATTTGTACAAAAAGAGCTTAGCTAAACAGCCTCTTTGTGAAATCTGAGAGTGTAACAAAGAACCATTCTGATTTCAATTTAGAGCAAGCTTTCACTCAAATATTAATTGCTAAAAAGCTATTTTACATAATTAGTTTAACCATATGATTATGTTAAGAATCCCTGCACAAGTGGGAGGGAAGAATGATTTGCTTTGAAGCTTCTCACTAATAATACATTTTACGGCAAGTTCAGAATTTTCCGAACAAAAAACTGCAAAAGGTGACAGGCTATTGCACTGAGATCCCTTTCTTACAGGCTGTGATCTAAATACATATTTTTCACCCATCTCATTTGTCTGCTTTCCAAATTCACTGGTGATGAAAGAAACCATTCTGGAGAATATTTAATAAAGTTCCAGTGCCCACTGGACATGTTTTGATTGTGTTCGTCTAACACGAGATGGTTTTGCATAAAACGTAGAACTACCCCTACAAAAACTGATGATAAAAGCATACACAACTGATGAGACTGATCACTTAAAAGGCAATGAAAACAAGTTTCTCTCAATCCTACCCCTCTAGCAGTATTAAAAGAAAATAAAATCTAACAGATAATTTATGCCTTTTTTGCTAGGTCAACTAAAAATCCTTCCATATTGCCACAATTCTAAATCTCTTCTTTTTTTTTCTACAGTCAGTCAGTAGCTTACTGATTATTACTGAGATTGTTTGAAACCCTTTGTTCTAACAGGCTCTGTAAGTAGGAGTTTTTACTGAAAGTGGAGTTCTTCTGTTTATTTCTTTTCTACGTCTGTTGGCCAAAATGAAATACTCATGCACAGAGAAGCCGAACATGAAGATGGTCATTTCTTTCCCTCACAGTAGGACACAAGTTGTATCTGGGCAGCCTTCCATTGTCTGTTGTCCTGACATCGAAATCTTTGAAAATCCTCTGTAGAGACACAGTCCAAAAGTCAAGAGGTGAAGCTGAGAGAGCAGCCACCTGCAGTCTTTTTATATCTGCATAACATCAAATACATTCAACTTAATATGTTCTTGGACAGCTCTAGCATCCTGCAACTATCATGTAATGCATCCATCTTCATCAAAGCAGTCTAAGGTTCATTTGCTCTGGTTAGATTAAAATGGTGATCATTAATAAGACTAACATTATGTAATGAGCTGATAGAAGGTCTACAGAGCAGCACTGTGGTGCAAAGCATAAGCATTCCTCTGCCTCAGGAGATTCAGGGCTGAACGCTGCCACTGATTTTCTGTGTAGCCTCAGGCAAGTCACTTCATCATTGTGGCATTTCCTTTGTGCTGTGCAGACTGAGAAGGAAAGAGCTCTTGAGTACTCCTGCTGGTGTGGGGCTGGTTCAGCGCTTGCTCTTAGCCCTAATCTCTTAGCTGCCTCAGAACATGAACAGAGCAGCTCATCCTTTGGAGCCACACTGGCAGCACCAGTCACAGCACTGGCCATGCTGTGTTTGCTCTTCTCTCCAGGCCTGTTCCTCTACAGAGCCTGATAGTGCCCACTCCCGAATAAAACAACCTGTATGCTCAGAGAACGGCAAGTCCTGTGGTAGTTCACCTTCGTATGTGAAGAGAGAACAATCCCAGATACAACATGAGGTGAAAACAGGTGTCGTACATACACCCAAGTATCCCTCATGTTTCCCTGAACAGGAAAAACATAGCCAAAGTTGAACAGAACCATGCTGTACTGGCATTTCTGGCAGATGAAGGGTTCCTTGTAGAACTATGACATGACGTGCTACCACAGCACTGGAACTTGGATGTTCTCTGCAGAACACAGCAAGGCAATATTTGGATTCAACAAGTACTATCCTTCCTACCCAAGGATGCATGGCCACAATGAGATTTAGGAAGGAAGAAAAATAAAATAATAGATAACTAACCTAAGAAAAAACAATGAAGCTGAAAAGTTGTCCAGGAAAGATGTGGGGTCGTAGAGAAAGCAGACAAGAGGATTGTGTTCACTGCAAATCTCTCTTAAAGAGCCATAAAGATAAATTGGTTCTGTGTGCCAGAAACGGCCAGAAATTAGCTAAGATTCCTCTTTAATCTGTGTTTAAACAAATCTGCTGTCATCTGAGTTTGATGGTACATGATCTATAACACCAGGAAAATTCAGTCAGCGTTGCCTTTAGAAGCAGACTCTTGCCCTAACAGCAGTCAAGACTGACAGATGTGCTCCATGGGTTGGGGACTGTTTCCTTCTTTAAAGTAAGCAAAGTGTCAGAAAAGCAACTCTGCCACGGTTAGCACATAAAAATATATATAGGAGATTTTTCTCACAGCAGCAGGAAGAAAGAAACACCAGCAAAACCCATGCAACTCTCCAAACAAAATATGAAGACTGATTTTCTGTATCAAATTCCTAAAATATAGGAGCCTATGATCAGAATATATTAAATAATTAGTTCTATAATAAGATGGATAACAATTTCTGTACATACATTTCTTCGTTTGAACCATAGATTTATTGTCTGACACAGGATACATGAGTATTCTAAACCTTGTACAAGTCAGAAACAGCAATCTCTGCCACTGATATTTATCATGTGTTCAAATGTTGACTGAAATCTGAACAGCTAAAACTGAAAAATGACCCTTACCAGTTATGGAGAAAAGTTTCCTTCTGGCACCACCAGCAATTACACATCACTAACTACAAGGTAAAGCTCCTGTGTTGTTTTTTTTTCTCTCTCCTTTCTTTGTTTGCTTTGTTTCTGTACTTGCTTTGCATTCCATTACATTCATTGGCCAAATTAGTCACTGTTATCTGGTTTAAGAATCATTTAATAGCTAACAAAATGGGGGGGGGGGGGGGGGGAGGAGTATCAGGTTGTTTCCAATTCACTAAAACCCAAACCTTATCCACCCACTCCAACATCTGCAGATGGTAAGCACACTGTGTCTCTTCATTAATATCCATAATGTTAGTTGCTAATATTCACATACAATAATCTTTTGATCTATACTGAAACTATTTGTATGACCTAGTTCTGCACTCATTGCTCAGGCAAAACTAACTGTTGAATCAAAGAGAACTTAGTTCAATTAAAGGCTACAAGGAAAGAGCTTTTACTTTGCTCCTGGCACTACGTGTGCTGGAAGGATCCCATTAGAAGTAGCAGTGTCATGGGGATATATGCTTTTGCCTTCAGCAGCTGCAAGAAGGTGTCTCAGCTCTGTGAGTCAGCCTTGCTTCAGTAGAGCAACTACTGGTGGCAATATATAACGAGGTTATTTGCGGAGCCAAAAGGTTTTAATTGGAACTGGTTACATTTTGCCACAGTTCGAGCATCTCTCACCATTTCAGAAGGGACATAATTAAGCAGTAATAAAGTGTGAGAGATACTAAAATCTGTCCATCTCAAGCATTTATAAAATAAATCAACTTCTCCTTCCCTAAAGCAAGAGCCAAACTGAAATGCTCTTCTTAATCGACCATGAGATTTTAAGTCTTTTAGTTTGTGTTTCTGAGCTTTTCTCACATCAAGGGGCTTGAGGGCTTATTTTGAAAACTAAGATGCCTGTAGAATCAAATTATTCTGGCAGCTCAGGCTTTAGGAATAAAAGAACAGTAAAACTAATTTAAAAATTATTAGCTATTTCTGCATGTCCTACAGATTCAGGAAGGCCTTCCATGCCAGCACAAGGCCAGAGAAAAGAAAACCTGTTTTCTGAAATACAGAGCTTCTTTTTATAATGCTTGTTGTTCAGTTGTGTGTATTTCATACTTCTGCAGGTTTTACTTTCTATTTACAAATGTCCTGACTATGAGGCCATGTTAATTCAGCTTTGCCAGGGTTATTTTCACAATGGATAAGAACAGGAAGGAAACTGCTGTTGGGTTAGCTGGTTTAGGGACATAGTTCCCTTCAGAAATTCCTCTTTTGAGGAATGCTGCTGCAACAATTCCAGACAAGAGAGTGGGGTTTTGTGACAAAAGAGTGGTGATTGCATTTATTCACTGAAGGCTGAGCACACTGTATTTCATCAGTCGATAGCTATTCCCAGAACATGTAATTAAAATGCAGCTGTTCATTAGGAAAATAACACACCATTCTTGCATGAGTAAGGTGAGTTCTGAACAAATAAAGGGGTCATTTTTGGTCCAAAGCCAGTCTGTGAATAAATGCTGGACAGGAGATTTCATGCACAATTCGATAATCTGCAATAAAGAGGCAAGACTTGAAGAAAGAGCAACAATAGGAAGAGCAACAATAAGCTTTAGCAAGTTTGGTTTGGAGATGCATTCTCCTCAGATTTGAAAAAAAAATATATATATATTGGTTTCTCTTTCTCAGTTTCACAAGGAATAATGGCTGGAAATGGGAGTTACTAAATGGAATATTACTCAGAAAATTAGTGTAGTGGAAGAAGCATGGTTTAATTACCACAGTAAAGCAGTAAAGAGTGTTGACCATTAGGAGATAAGGTCTGTTTGGTCATTAACTTAGAGAAAGGCCTCATTTGAAGATTATATCGATGAATTAAAGCAATACGTTCCCTCCAATGTGGTTTTAATAGCACAGGCACTGCTGGAATAGACATGACTCTTACCTCTAGGGCATAATCTACATTTATTCCAGTAACTGCATCTAAGGTATGACTAAGCATAATTAAGCATAAGGTATGACAAAGTATAATTTTAATAAAAAATAAGAAGTCTGGCTAATCCATCCCTATCTCTGCAAAATTACATGCACTCTTGCTTTCAGTTCATTCCCTGTCAAATATCAATACATAGGCCAGTTGCCTACACTTTTATGATACATAAATTATGCTTATTCAGACCTTCTATCTCCTCAGAGACCCAGCTTGCCACAGTCATTTTACACATATAAATTCCTAAGTCAGAGGATGTGTTATGAATTATTAAAACTAACACCAAAAAAAGCTGCATTTGATTATTAGATTTTCATTATTATACTCTAACATGCATCATAGTTATCACCAGGCTTGGGTGACAATGCACACTCCTCCTCTCTGAAAACGTCTTTATCTAAATCAGTTCCCAAACAAAACAGATAACAGATAATGTCAGTTGAATGCAACAAAAAAAACCTGGTGTGAGGAAAATAGACTACTCATGAGAACTATCACCCACAAGATTGCTAGGTTCCATCCACAGCAAGAACTTCTCAAAGTCCCTTTTTCGTGTTCAGAATAATGAGTTTTCTTGCCCAAGCCTCAGTGGGTACTCACAGGCTCTTTATTTTCTCCCTTTCAAGTCAACAGTCCAACAGCAACTGGTAAAACCCCAGGAAATCTTATCACTGAGCATACAGATGATAATTAAAAAGCACACAAGGATCCTCTCTGAGTCATTTTCCAGAAAAGCACACTTCTCTCTCTTCACTGTAACACCTCTCTCAATCTCCAAGAGAGAACAGCCTAGAAACACTGGCAGAACTGTCCCAGAAGACACTTCCAGTGAGCTAATCTCTCTTTTCACAAATTCTAACCCAGGAAACATGTCTCCCAAGCACCAAGGCTGGTTGGTATTCAGTTCCCTGCTTATTTTGAAGAACAGGATACCATTCTTAAATAAATAGAGTGGCCTCTAGGCACAAACATATACACAGATGCACACAAAGGCCCATATGAGGGATATACTTGAGGCAAAAGTACCTTTGCTAAAGGTGTCTTTCTGCTAACAAAACAGGAACACAGTATCAGTCCAAACTGACTCATCTGTCTGGCAGTGCCTGTGCTCCTCAGCCATTAGTATACTTCAGTAAGTTAGTACATGGTTGCAAAACTTGCACAAGTGCTCCCAGGGGACCTACTGACAAATAAGAATGTACATAGTATTTATCTTAAATGTTGCATGTAACACATTAGCCATCAAGAAGTATATAGGAAGCAGCTACTCTGAAGCTTTAAGGCATACTGCAGCCTTGCTTCATCGCTTTCTCATGAAATTTTGTCACTGCGGCGCCCTGGTTCTCACCTGAACTTCTCCATAGGCCATAGAATAGGCAAGGGGTATCATGAGAGGTTACAAAGAATGTTTATCAATATGGCAATATGAACTTTATATGTCTATGTCATGTTGAAGCAAATAAAAAACCCTCTCTTTCATTTAAGGGTGACAGAGCCCTGGAAGAGGCTACCCAGAAAGCTGGTGGAGTTTCCATCTCTGGAGTCATTCCAAACCTGCCTGGATGTGTTCCTGTGTGACCTTCTCTATGCTACCCTGCCTTGGTGAGGGGGGTTCGACTTAATGACCTCCAGAGGTCACTTCCATCCTCTACCATTCTGTGAGTTTGTGTGTGTGTGAAGACATTTGAAAAATGTCCATCTGAATATGCACAAAGACATCCATCCATGAGGCCCACTGGTATTTTTTATCAATCCACAAGCTTTACTTCGACAAGACAAGAATAATTTTTGCAGTTTAAGTTCACAACATGAAAGTACAGGATATAAAAAAAACCTAGGATAAAATCATGATACCAACCATTCTGCTATACACAGGAAGAGCCAGTATTAAAGAGCAAGATGTAGAACTGCTCTGTTAAACTCTGGTACTTAACATTTCAAATCTGAGCAGTGTTTTGGGCAACAGAACATACATAGGAAGGTTAAACTTTCACATTGAAAACTATCCCACTATTTTCCCCTTAAATCTACCATGTAGCCATTCACTTCTATGCAGGACATTTGTCAAGTGAGGGAAGAAGCCATCAGGACTAATGTTCTGAAATGTGCAACATCTATAGCAGTGCTATAGCAGTCATGTTCAGAGAGAAGAGACTGTTTAATAGCCTCTGTTAAATTCTGGGATTATCAGTGCTGACCCATTACAATTCAATACATTTGTAGGCATCAAAACAAAAATGTTCTGCACTCAGAAACTGTCAGCCACCCACACCATACATTGATTTCAGCTTATTTTGCAGGCACTCCTTCCAAATAGAGACTTTCTTCAGGTGCACCCAGCTACACCTGGCCATAACTTCTTCACTTTTCAGTGCTCTTTGAAGGAAGAATGGTGAAAGGGCATGTTCCTTCCTCCTTAGCAGTGAATGGATTCTTTGAGGAAATGGGAGTATTAAGTGTGATACAGCTACCCTTTTTTACAAATTCCTTCACAAAGAGATCACTGCTTCTGGGACCCACAGGCCCACGTATTATTCACAGACCACACACTGGGAGGAGATGTGTTGACCTCAGGTCTGTTACATCATCACCATTAGTGTTACTCCACCCAGGATCTGAATAGTTCATTTGGATGAAGTTTCAGAAGTTATCAAGTGCAGCCTGCATAATAAGCCATAAACTTGGGCTGACTCAGTTTTCAAAGCCTAAACAGTGCTCAGAGTCAAAAAGGTCAAATTTTCCTTAGGTTTTTTATTTGGTTGTGGTTTTTTTAAAATTCGTATTACAGATTCTCTATTTTATTGCTCAGTCCTGAGGAAATGAGACAAAACTTTCATCTGTACTCATTTATCTCATCTATCATTTAGAGGAATCATATAAAAATCCCTTCTGGATGACATTGCCTGCTGAATTCTACAGGCTGGACATAAGCAAAGAGCAGTCTCCAGAGCCAGACCACAGGGCTCTCCTACTTCTTTTGTACAGCTGAAGCAACAGAAAACAAGTGAGAAATTACTAAAGACTCCTTCCTTTGACAGCAGGGATCCTTTGGGTGGATGGATGACAGGGTAACCCAGTTTACACAATGCATGTCCATCCTAGATGGGCCCTGTCAGGGGGTGTAAACAACTAAATGGGTGAGGGGAAGCCAACATGATAATGTAAAAAGTCTCAGAGTAGCAGAATGAAAGACTGCAGCCTAGCCTTGAATGCGTGCTACATTAGACTAAAAGCCAGAAACTTATCAAGATTGAGGGAACAGAAAGAGACCTGGCTTCCATGTCCTTCACTCTCAAAATGCACCGAGCATAAACACAGTAAGGTTGAGAACTGTGCCTTTGGGTTTTCATTTCTCCATCCACTTATCTTTTCATGTGCCCATAGACAAAGGACAGAAGTAACAGAGAGGGTTAATGGCTTCACTAGAGTTGACTGGTGTTAAAGCCAGGGCAGATGTGGGCTTTAATTAGAAAGCAGCTGCACATACATAAACCACTGTAATCTTAATCCAGAGAGTGACAGTATGAATATAGATCTCTTGCAAAAACACCTTTAATCTGCATTTGTCTGTGGTTTTAGGGGGAAGGAGAATTCCATCCAGGAGCTACCAGGAGATTGAAGGGGAAAGTACATATATGTCTAAAAATCAGAAAAAGGCACTAAGAATGTAAACAGAAAAGAATAAAAATAACCACATAGATCAAGTTACTCAGCACCAAAACAGAACAGTAAAGTTTTCCATTACCTTTCACAGAACAGAGCTCTGAGCAAGGCTCCAGCTGTTCTCTTGGAGCTTCCCTTGGGCACTGATTATGCGGACATCCTGTGAGCCCCCCAAACCTGGCAATTATATCTAGAAAATCACAGCCCTTTAGGAATTCAGGTACCAAATTTGATAGAAATGCTGCAGAGGAGGAAATCATAAACATCAAGTTTACTCTGTTAATTTTTACCATAGTCCACTGGGTAGAATGTGGAGGTTCCCTTGTTGGGAAGCAGAGGAGTGCACAGGAAGCAGTGCTGCCAGACAAGCCAGGCCCTACATGCTCCCTTCACATCTGCAGCTAAACCCTGAGAGCTGCTCCCTGACAACAGGATAAAATGAGTTTGCTTTCTTAGGCCCAGAAAGCCTATTAAAGTCTGAAGCTCACAGGCTTGTTCATCCTATGTATAAGTACATACATATGTACTCCAGGGAGAACAATTCTGGGGCACTTCTCAGTATCCATGAGTTCATGTCCTGCCCCATCATACAGACTGCACAGGCAGTGCAAATGGGTGCAATGTGCTTTATGGTGTTAGCTCCACTCTGCTCTAATATATCATTAATAGGATTTGAAGGTAGAAAAGAAGGTAAGTAAACAGGGATTATATATATCTCAACATACACTCCAGTATACCATCTCACTTTCTATGCATATGCAGTCTTACACTCTTAGGATGATTACTGTACATTAACTTTCCCACTCCACCAACGCAGGTTACTTGGATGAGAAGATCATGACCCTCCAAAAGACAAAGAATTCTATCAAGAATTACAGCAACCCCAGAAGCTTCTGTAGTAGCACAATGCCTACCATGTGGTGGCTTTGCAGATAGCATCCTTCATGGATGAGCATGGGGAGCAAACAGCTCTCCCCAGCGTTTCCATAACAGCACTGACATATGTGATGCCTAGGGAAAGCGTTCTTCTTATAGTGTCAAGAGGTGAAGATGCCTTTCAAAATAGTTGTATTGAGTTTACATGGCAAGGTTTTGGTAGCAGGTGGGCTACAGGGGTGGTTTCTGTGAGAAGATGCCAGGAGCTCCTCAATGTCTGATACAACCAGCCAGTTCCAAGATGGACCCACTGCTGGTCAAGGCTGACCAGGTAGCACCTCTGGGAAAAAATCTGCTGTCCAACAGCAACCAGAAGAGAGAAGTGAGAATGTGAGAGAAACAACTGTGCAGACATCAAAGACAATAAAGAAGGAAGACATTTGGAAAAATAATTTCACAGAAAGAGTGGTCAGACATGGAATATGCTGCCTAGGGATGTGGTTGAGTCACCATCCTAGGTTGTGTTTAAAGGTCATATAGCTCTGGTACTTGGGGATATGATTTAGGGGTGAACTTTGTAGAGTAGGGTTGGACTTGATCCCAGGGGTCTTTTCCTGCTTGAATGATTCTATGATTTAAGGAGAAGGATGTGCTTCAGGTGCCAGAGCAGAGATTCCTCTGCAGCCCATGGCGAGGCATTATTTCCCCGCAGCCCATGGAGGTCTCCATGGTGGAGCAGGTGGATGTGCCCAAAGGAGGCTGGGACCCCTTGGAAAGCCTGCACTGGAGCAGGTTCCTGGCAGGACTGTGATTGCGTGGAGAGGAGCATACACTGGAGCAGGTTTGCTGGCAGGACTTGCAACCCTGCAGGGGACCCTGCTGGAGTCTTGGATTCTCTTTAAATGCCACTAATGTTTCACAGCCAAAAGACAGATCCCTTCTGGCCTGGTTCAGTGGGCAAAGCACTCAGGCACTGAAGCTGGCTGGGTACCATAGATTTCAAAGCAACAACATGGGATATGAACCAAAGGGGTATTAACTCTAATATCAGCTTTGCTTTTTATTTTTCATCTCCACCAAAGTGCCTATATCCATATGTAGGCACACTGATGAGCAGTCTGATTTCCAGAACCATGGCAGTTCTGTGGAAACTGCTATGGAAGAATATAGCCTCTTACAAGGCACTAAATATGCATTTGAATAGCTAAAGCTAGGCCACTGTTCTTAACAATGACATCTCAATGCTTTGGTTTACATATCATAACAGCTGGGGATGGTGCAGGGCTGATCAGCAAACTCAAGTGGGATTACAACATAAAGCCAGTATTAACTGCATAACAGAAAGCCAAGGTTGGTGACCTTTTGTGTGGAGGCTGTGCAGACTGCATATTAAAGGGGAAAAACTCCAGAAAAACCTGACAGATTTGCTTTGCTACAGCCAGTTGGAGAGACGAAGGAGAATAAAACAGATGTTCATAGCAAAGAAAAAAAAGAGATGGGAAGGAAAATAGAAGGTTAAAGATCCCTTTGATAGACTGATAGGCTGAAGTAATTCAGGATGACAACATTTTTTAATTCCTCACAAACACTTGGACCTGCTAGCTTGAGAGTTTTGTCCCTTCTGTGATTCTGTGATTTTTCTCATAACTGATGCCAGGCAAAGTGCCAGAGTTAGGGGGATTATAACTCCAGGAGGTTGTAAGGTGTAAACCCCAAGACAGGACTCCAAATACTGCTGTTCTCTGACACCTTCCTTTAGTGACTGATTCAAAAAAATAAAAAACATTGACAGAGATTCTTTATAATGACTGGGGTAAGCGTTTGGCATAGGAGGATAGAGAGACTCCCTCTTCCCTTCAATGTTTCCATTTACATTAAGCCATAGAACCATGTTATCACAGCCTTCAAGGCAAACTCTATACACATTTATAACAGAGTAAATCTGGAGTATGGATCTGGAATTCCTGATTATTACTGTTATTGAGATAACAGAGAGCAGAGAGAAATTTTGAGTAGAGTAGAGAAATCAAGGTTGAGCAGAAACCAACTTTCCATAAAGGTGGACGAATCTGGCAATATTGATTACCTATGTAGATCTTAACTGGACCACCACTTAATGCAGGTTATCATTCACCTGCATTATCATTTGTGGATACATCCCACATTTCCTTCATTCTTCAAATACCCCAGTAATGGCTGCTGGTGTTTGTATGCATAGAAAAATAACAAGTAAAGTATTTCATACACTGTAGTTCCTTCAATTCAACCTAACAGCAAGAAATAGCCATTTTGTGTGTCAGTGCTTCAGGGACCAGTTGCCAGCACCTGATACAAGGCTGGTAGACCTTAGAAGCAGTGCAGAAGTTGCTGGCATAGAGTGAGTAGCTTGGGAGTGAATTGCACTACCTCCAAATGAAATCTTTCTACATAAATTATGTACTGGGGCCATTTCCTAACATCTCTATTATGCTGCAGCTATTTTGTCATGTATCTCCTTTTGTACAAAGCACATTGACGTGGGGAGTGATGGGAAGGTCAGATTTGTTTTGGAAAAGTCCAAAAGCTCTTTCTGCAGCACAGTTCTTAGGAGGACTGTGAGAAGGCCCAGTGGCAATGATATATAGATAAACATCTGCATTCCTTACATACCACAATCATTTTTGCTTCAAGTGGAACTTCACACTTCCAATGCTAAGCAGATTGTGTGCGTCAATTAGACACCCAAATTCTCTCTCCCCATTTGGTGTCAGGTATCCATTTGATAATTTGCTTTTGCATTATGAAGAGCCATGACTGCCTCAGTGATCTTTTCTTTAGCTTTGTCAAAGCTCTCTTACACGCTGAGCAAACACTTAGTCCCCTTACAATACTGTATTAGCTGACTCTTTAGTCATAAAGTACTCCACTACCTTGGAGATGCATTGCAAAGATCCCAAACTATTTTATGCACTGCCTACTTAAAAAATAAATAAAGATTGAATTACATTCCTGAGCCCAGGATCCTCTTGCACTGTACAAATGCAAGTATTTAATTTGGCATTCCCTGTTTATGTTAGTTTGTTTTAGTTGTTCTGTGTCTTACTCAGCCACAAGAATGCAGTATAATTGGACTTATTCAGTACTGTGTGTCTTTGGCTGCTTTTTACATCCCAGAAGTTTGTTCTTTTTTAAAAAAAAAAAAAAGAAAGTTTTTTAAAAGAAGGTCTAAAAGTGTTTTTTGTTCTTTAGTTGTGAAATTAAAAACTAGACAAACCACCAAGAGAAATTTTATACCGAGAGCCTGCAAATACAGGCATAAAGTTAAAAAATGGACTGATTGTAGCTTTGAAGAAAGGAAGCAGCTTGGCAGCCTGCAGAGACTGAAGTCTGCTGCTCAACCCTGCAGAAAGATGCTGGAGATTAGAACTGTGTGGTACCCCTTCCAGAACTCTGTTGCCAGCGTAAGTTGGTTTGTGGCAGGCATAGATAAGAGGAAGAAACCACACAATAGGCAGTGATGGGATGACCCTCCTGGAAAGGTTATTCTAGCCTGCAAGAGCAGGAAGGTACCAAAAACCTGTTTCACCTCTCACTGTGAGAAGTGGAAAGACTGCTGCTGGTTGTGGAAGGAGCTGCCACAGGTCACAGGTGAGGCTCAGTATCAGGTGGTTGTCTCAGCACCACAGGGGCTCATGTCCAAGAAGCAGGACTGACAATATCCCCATGGCTCTTTTGCTGAGACTGTCCACAGTGGGTATCAGTAGACTCTAATTCCAGTGGGGTTTGTTGGTTGGTTGCAGAAGGCTAGCAAGAGCTAAAACCCTGCTTATTCCATACTAGTGTCCAATAAGATTTCACATGCTCAGTCACTAGGAATGTCCTTCTGAGAGGCCAGAGCCTGCACCTAGACTGAAGGGCAGCTCTCTCTGGTTCTAAGGGTTTGTATACATGGAACGTCTTGCAGAGTCAGACCCTAGTGGTTTAAGCAAACTGCCCTCAGCACAGTGGGAAATAGTGATCACACACAAATGTCAGTCTTTCAACTTACTAGCTGAAGCAAAAAACCTTTGAGGCTTCAATACTTACTGAACTTTTTCTGACTTTCCATCCATCCCATCATGTCACTAAATACAGATTAATTGCTTAATTTAGATTATTTTTTTTAAACAAAGAGTTTGCAAGTTACAGGCTGTATTTTTATTAGCAGACATGACTGGCAAAACTCAAGAGACCAGTAAGAACATGTTTGTTGCTGGTGTGAGCCAGTTCACCCCATTGGTTTCAACAGTACTATTTTGCCCTTTAGAAGATGGCCTTGGTTTTGTAACTAAATTAAAAATTGTTTGTTTTGTTGTTGTTGTTGTTTTTAATGTGAGTGAAAGAAATTTGTGTCAGCATCAATATTTGCTATGCCTAAGTAATGATCTTCACTCAATATCTACTATGTCTAAGTAATGACGATCCTCACATTCAGAAAGGATCTTACATCTTAAATATTCTCTGGCAGAGTTCTCTTTTCTGTACTCAGGAGTGAAAAACAGGTTTGGGGGGATGAGAGTGACCTGGTAGGATGAGGGACCAGATTTGACTTGACAGGAAAAAATGCTTCTTGAACATCTGGCTCTAAGTAAAACGGGGGGAATCCTGTAGGCCATCGGGCAGTAGAGTAATTTAAAGAAATAACCATGGCCTCACAGATCTTGAAGGACATCAAGCGGAGCTTAAATGCAACAAGGAAAGGATTTGGGACAACATGGAAGAATCTATGTGACCAATGTTACTTCTGGTATCTTCCCCAAGATTCACACTAGTTTACAAGTACATGAAGGTTCCCTAAAAAGACACTGAGGATTCTCCTGTGAAATCTGGTCTGTCTAGCAAGATAAACTCTACACAAGTGCTCCCTCACAGGCCCGTTCTGCGTGAAGCATGCCAACAGCTTTCCAGCACAAATTGCACAGTCAGGGTCAGGGCTGGAATGCAAAGTCCAGCCCTCCTCAGACACAGGCAGCATGCCTGAGAGTGAGCCTAGCTGAGGAAAGTTTAGGGCAGCTCTGAAGATGCTTTTGCTTACTTCCGTGAAATGTGTTAAATGAATTAACAACCAAAATAAACCTCTACAGGAGGCTAAAAGCAGCAATACCCACAGCAACTATAATCAAATATTCAGTGTAGCTCTCAGTTTGGAGATGTTCTTAGTTTGTAGGAGCCTGACAAAGATATTCCACCTAGAATCCCCAGATCAGTTCCCACATTTTAAAAGACTGGTTTTCATAAGCTGCCTTCTATGCCATAAAAGGCTCTATCCCTCCATAAAAACCTCAATAGTTTTACCAAAACTATTTGCAGATATTTAAATTAAATGCAGATATTTACATTTTATAATTGTTTGTATTTGAAAACTGGGTTGTACAAGTATTTGAAATGAAAAGTTATCCTAAGCATTGTTAGAGTGCCTGGGTTTTTTATGAGCACTGTGATTCTATTCTCGGTTTTAAGCTGCAAGTACAGCAAGCACTGAATGAGCAAAATAAGGAATAGCCAAAAAGGAACAACATGAAGCACAGGCACATCCTTCTGAGACAGAATGCAAAGCAACACTCATAAGTAAGCAATAAATAATTCATCACAAATTTTACACCTTTCTGTTTCAGGAATCAATACATAAATATCTTGCAGATGCTATCTACTGGGAAAGAAGGAAAATGGATTAATTAATTGTACACGGTTTTCATGTAGTAAATAAAACTAATTTGGGAAACTATTCCTAACATCTCATCACCTATTTACTTACATGAACTGCTGCAAGAAGAAAAATTATGAAGGCAACTGTCTCTTAAGCATTTATGACAAGCCAAACAGAAACAAGGGAAATGTAGATATATGAATGTCAACATTACTGAGATGGCATAGTAGAAATAGCTTTTTCTAATTGAATCCTGATCATAAAACTAAGAAAGCACTGACAGGAACATCTACTTTCAGAGCAATTGGATGCTGAGGGCCTTAAGCTGTCAAGACTCTCATTGTTAATACAATGCTGCCCTCTAGCACTGAAACCCAGTGCACAGCATTCAGAGAGGGTTTGCTCATAGCACAGGTTCTCTTTTCCTTTCAAGAGGTGTTTCTTGTTTGCTACTTCTGTGCTTGAAGCTGCATTTTAAAGCTCTTACTGGGAAATTTTTCTACACCAGTTGCATTTCTCCTGGATAAACAGTAAAAATGTCTGTTTACTTGCAATGGCGAAAATTAAACATTACTTGGAGGCTGTTGCTGCCTTAGAAAGATATAGACACACCTGACTAATCTGCTCCATTAGACCACCCACCTCCCTGGGATATTATCAGGGAATCTGGCTGCAGCCTTTTGATTTACTCAGTGAAAGCTGCACTAGAAGTAAAACAGCCTGCTGCCAGTGAACTCAAGCAGTGGCTCTACATGCTGCCAAAGACCTAGGTAACAGACTGTCTTTGGGGTTTTTTTGACATCACATGTTCAGGGCACAGTCCTGCTTAAGGCTCGCGAGCACTCTCTTCTGCTAACTCCATTTACCTGGGACTTAAGATGTCAATAAAATACTTATTGACAGGGAAAATTCAATCAGTAATTTCTAAGGGCAGTTATAAACCAAATAGTTTGCATTTCATTTCTTCTTTGGCCTGGTAAAACACATTAAAATTCCCATTCCCTGGCTAGCAAAGCCCCAAAGCACACACTCATTTTTAAAGTACCTTGCATAATACCACTGAAGTCAGTCTGAGTTAAAAAAAGACTTACAGACTTTTGTCAATGTCTGCCCCAAACAGAAGTTAAGATTCTGGTCTCTAATTGAGTTGAAAGCCACTGAAAAAGGGCTTAATTTAGAAAATCTTGTTTGAATTAAAATAAACCCAAACTGGCTCCAGACCTGAAATGGAGAGAAACATAATTAAATATTCTGATTAAATGGCTTCCATGATTAAAGAAAATAAATAAACACAAGTTTTCTGTTAAAAGAGCCCAAAGCTCCATCCCAGGGAAAGCACAAGAAATGCTGACAAGAAAACAAAGGTGAGCTGGCAGCCACTGGGCTAAAAGTGCCTCTGAGACCAAACTCTTCTTTGAAATGATGCAGAATTGGAAAGTCATAGCAAAGGACAGGCATCAGTAGAAACATACATCAAAAGGCAAAGAAATTTGTATTTTACAGAATATACTCCCTAAGGACCTAGCAAAAGATCACTGCTGTCATGTGAATTCAGTCGAGCTGAGGAAGCATTTAGAGGACATTTGATTCCCTACTTCTCTCTCTGCCATTAGCCCAAGCTGATTTAGACTGCCACAGGCTCGGGCACCCACGGGCTCAAGATGGTCATAATGTCCTTCTTCCCCTGTTTCTTTTCAATGTCTTTTGTAGACAGTCCAAGTGAAAGGGGTGTGACTACCAGGAATAGAACATGTGTACTAGAAAATCTCATCTGTGTATTTGAAGAGGCTTCTGTACAGCCCAAATAGAATTGTAATAACCTCCTGATCATTAAATATGAAACATATGAGGGGTGAAAGCATAGCAATGTATCTGCCCTAGGGACACCAGGATACTGAAATTTCACTTTCCGGTAAGCTGCTATGTTGCATCCAATGAGAACTTCATATTAAACTTAAAGCACTTACACTAACCTTTACCCCACAAATTTAAAACTTGGGAGGGGCTTACAAGTGACACTACTGAAAAGCATGGTGTGGTAGTGGAAAAATGTGTTGCATGGAACAAATCATCAGATTGAAACCTCCACTTCTAGTCGTCCAAACAAACATTATTTTCCATTAACCATAACATAGGAATCCTGCACCACAGTCTTTGAGGCTGATTATGTGGAACTGCTTTTAAACATTAGCTTTGGATTTCTCTTTTTCATTAACCAATGTCACATTCTTAAAATACCATCAAATTATTTCCCTTGCTTAATATTAAGTACAACACTTCAGCTTCTTGTCCACACTCATTTTGCTGAGAGGTCAGAATTAGATCCACTGGGGATTCATACTGGTTAATTTTTCAGTGTGTCATAACTAATAATTGCAAATAGCACAGTTAGATCTTGGGTAGGATTCTACAGGCCTCAGACAGGATTCCTGCTGTAGTCATGAGAATTTTTATTGAAAAAAGACTGAGGGATTAAACTGTTAAAGCAAAAGAATCATTTTATGAAGCCCTGGCCCATTTACACATCAGATAAACTGGTGTTGGAACTGGCAGGCTATTTGGACAGGAAGGGAAGAACTATCTTAACCAGTAAGACTTCTGATTCAACCACTACAAATCTTGTCTCTGGAAATCAAAAGTTTGCCTGTGTAGGGGGAGACGAGAAATACCGAGTGCTGAAGATAGCTCAGAATGGAACTGAAGTAACTCAGATATGAAAATTACACTTAATGAAAGAATGGTTAAATATAGCCCTAAATACAGTCCTACGTATAGCCCTCCTGCAATGCAAACTCATCTTCAGTGCTTTCCTGATTCCAGGTATCAGTCAACACAGTGTTTCCTGCAGACAGTGCTACCTAAACTGAGAAACACAAAACTTCGGGAGTACGTGTAGCCACAGAAGGCGTTTGACATCTTCACTAACAGAAAAACCACCTTGAGCTGGTAAAAATATCACTGCCATGGAGATGCAGAGCAAAGAGCTCCAAGGGACAAAAAAAGGTAGCAACAAATCTGAGGGGATGAGGAATTTTGGCATGATGGTACACACTGTGAAATCTTACTGACATTGCATTTTATTCTTTATTCCTCCTTGCTCGTTTGTTCGTGGTTTGGTTTTTCTGTTTGTTTTTTAATTTCTAACTGGTTTTGAACACTTGCATATTTCCCATTTCAAAATGCACCACAAATAACCTATAGAATGAAGAAAAGGGGGAAAAAAAGGCAGCATGTTCTTGGGCTGTAGTCTGGATCTTGACATATTCTTCTTGTGCAGCTCTTGACAAGTCATTTAAGTTCTTTCTGCTGTTTCTTCTTTGTTATAGAATCACTACCTTACCTCAAAGGCCTACTTTGATACTATTTTGCTCTGCAAACATTCCCAGGATATTTATATCATTTGACCGCAGGCAGCAGAGATATAAAAAGTATGTTTAAAGCAGAGGAACCTCTAAGCCATCTCAGAACAGAATCACTGCACTGGAGACAGATAATGATAGTAAGAGAAAGGAAAGGCAATGCAGCAACTGCAATAGCAAATTTTCCACGCAGTCAACATATCTAACAGAATAACACTGATGGGCTTCAGGCTGCAGCTGACTTCTAACAGAACCTTTTCTGATTTGTACGCTTCAGAAGAAAACCAAGCCCAGCAATAAAGCTGCAACTCTTTTCACAGAAGTAGAAATTGGGCTAATCATGAGATAAAAGTACCTTCCTTTTTTGTTGCTGTGAAGCTCATTTCAAGAAAGGATGCACCAATTAGCTAACTCAACTTCTACAATGATGTGAAATGTCCAAGTTTACAAAGAATTGTTTGGATTTACAGCTGTACAATGGAGCAGAACCAGGACAATTTTGCTTATTATTTTCCCAAGGGTTTATATTAAAACTTGGTAATGGAGTTGTTAGTATCCAGGAGTCATCTGCTTTTGACTATTTTGGCTTGAACTCTTCTATATATATGAAACTGAACCAAGAGAGTAAGGCCAATCTGAAGGCTTCATAACATGGGAATAATTGTGTGTTTAGTGGCTGTTAATAGCAATTTCTTTTTATATTCTCTCACTTTGCTAAGGCAAGCCTGCAGTGCTCAGGCCAATCAGATGCAGAATGCAGCAAATTAGTACCTTAGGGCAGGGAACACAATAAGATGTTTCATTATAAACTCAGGGAAGCCAACTATATCCTTGATAGACTCTGCTCCCAGACATGGCTGAGGCAATTGATAATTCTTTATGTCTCATGTGAGGATCAGGGAGAAAATCTCTGGAACTAGTCATTAATCAAACAAAGCCAAGTGCAGAGTTAGAATTTTTGAAATGGTGCCAAAAGCAGTTGTGGAAATTTGCAATGACAACTGATGAGAAACTCAATGCCTAGAGGGAAGGCAGCATTGTGGCTTTCCTCTGGTTTTAGGTTTCATATTTTCTTTTTCCCTAACTGTAACAGAATCTTTATCTGATCTTGAAAAATCTTCCAGCCAATCCTCTGTAGAGGAGAAAACAAATGTTACAAATAGTTTCTATTATATTGGCACCTTTCCTGTAGTTACACAGGATGAGACTTATCCATCACAACAGCAGGTTTCCAGCTAAGGAAGAAAACAAAATACATGGTAACAGTATATGTCTGGAAGAGAATAGGGTGGGATGAGCCACAGTTACAATGTGCTTGGCATGGGAAACGGGGATTAAAAGTGGGTTTTAAGCACAAAGGAAGAAGTCCCACACAGGGGCAGAAAGACAAAAAACAGAGAGAAGAGAAAGTATGAATGAAGAGCGCCTGGTAGGTAACAGCAAGTGTCTGTGCCTCATTAGCCTGAGCCAGAACAGGAGAAATACACTGCAGCAAGCCTGTGTGAATCAGCTGTCAGGTACAGGAAGGGGCCTGACTTCTCAGGTTCCTGTCATAAAATGAAATATTTGAGACATTTTGCACACTGCCAAGATAGGCAGCTGTGCTAGCTAGGGATGGCTGTACTGAAACAAGGAAAGGGCATTTGCAGTGATCAAAGCCATTAAACTCAGATTGCCCTGTCCTACCAAACCCAGATATTTACTGTTGAAACAATTCACATTCTTCAAAGTATGGATGCTCATTCTTAATTATATGCCCTGGGACACCAGTGATGCCTTCAGGGACATAATAGAAAGCCCCAAAAAATCCATATGAAACTAACACACACTCTGAGAATCACTAGCATTTCACTCAGATGCTTGTTTAGCAACAGATTATTCCAAAATCTAGTGGACCTTATATTTAGGCTTTTAGAGATTGGCATTTTCTAAACTACTGGGTTTGAACTTTCCTTTAATATCGAACACAGCATCTAGAGTCATAGGACATGAAAGGCATCACAGAAGAAGGCTGATTTCATACCTTAAATGAAATGAGGAAATCCTTTGAAATACCCCAAAGAACCTTCAGTGATGTTTATTAAGTAGATCCAGTGTAACCCCACAATACTAAACCTTGGGAAAAATATTTTGGTGTGATTTAGTGATAGCTTAGTAAAACCCATGAAAAGTTCTCTGAACACTGACATTTTTTAGTTCTAAGTTCACAAAAAGACTAAAATTAAATTTCATCAAATCAAACCTCAAGATTTACTGGTTTTGCTTCTTTGGTCCTATCATACAACCTTCCAAATTATTTCATAAGACAAAGAAATACATCTCACTTTTTAGACAGTTAAATCCACATTCTCATTGAAGAACTGGGATTATGTCTGTAACTGCTTCAAACAGTAACTCTTGGTTAAGCTCTACTCACTACTTTAGCTCTTTTAACAAAGGATTCATAGAAATGACATATTCGGCACAACTAGTAACACTTCACAGGGTACAGATAAAGGGAAGATATCTGCCTCTGGGGGTACTACACAGCTGTTTGAGCTGGGCATTACATTTCCACCAATTCATGAAAGCCTAATGTATGACTTCATTCTCAAGGCCATTAATAATTTCACCATTAACAGGCACTACCAGAAGATCTTCTCTAAGTTTACTACTTTATTTAGGACCTCTCTGGCACCCTGAATCCAAAGGAGTTCTTCTATTGATTTCACTGGGACCATTTTTCAGTGTTCCCTCATGTTATTAAAACAAGAACCTTCTACAACCTATTAGCCAGGGTATTATATTAATTTAATTATTATCTTGTTCAAAAAGCTCTCATACTAATTTTGGTCTTTTTAACTCCAAGTTACTTCAGATAAATTAATCCTACAAGTTTCCATACTGCAGTGTAAGCTACTCTGTCTTTTACCACTGACCTTACCAGGGTTGGCACTTGAGGCCCTTCTTTTCAAATGACGGTCACAGTTTTGGATAATGCAAAATGTTGGTTTTGTACAAATCCCAACATTGTCATAAAAAAGCCAATTATCTCTCAATTCACTGGAAATTCTTCTACTTCTGTGGTTCACATGGTTTTCAGACACCATTCTGAAGTTCATGCTCCAAAGAACTCTCTTAACTAGGGACTGTCTAATAGGAAAACCAGTTGGAGACAGCCTGCCTCAGTGAAGTGTGTAAAAGATCCACATTTCCTGGTTTATTTCACTCAGTATTTTTGTAATAGAGTTCTAATTTACAGCCACATTAGTCTGGTGACTTGATTACACTGGTAGAAACAGGACTTTGTTTCTCCAGATCAGTTGACATCTACAGGCAAGGACCCTCAAACCTTAATGAAAGCTGAAGTCCAACTCCTGATGTGCCTATGGACAGACAGCAGATGATATATTGATCACACAAGACTATTCAATAAGCTCACAGATAAGTCACTCCTGGTGGTGACACCAGAATCAAAAAATTCTTAGACAAGAAGCGGCTTTTCCATTTATTTAGCACTCAAGAGGCACCCTTTGTGAGATTGCTCCCCAAAGTGCAAGGTGGATCCTGTGGCAAAGTTTTCACAGTTATTTATACAGCAGTTTTCACAAAATCACACCTACCTAATACATTTATTCCTTGTACCTCTTACATATCCATGGAGTGTTTGGTCACTCTTACATGTTTAAGACCCTAACTCCCTTTCTAACCTACTAACTGAAGAAAAAAGCTCAAAACCAGCATGTCCAGTAAACAATCTTATTCTGCAGCTTGTGAGAATCTTTCTAGATATTATAAAACAGGTAGTGACCTGTTGGGAAACAAACCCTTGTTTTTGAAACATGAGGTTGAGGAATGTAAGCTCAGAGCAATAGAACAGGCTTAAGGCCTGGTTTTTAAGGTGACAGTGGGACAACACTGGTTTCAGGTAATTCTCCCCTTCTTTCCAAAGAAATCAAGATGAAAGGCAGTACTCAGCTTACACTGGGCAAAGCACAAGTTATATGGTATTAAAGAAATGACTGAATTGAAGAAATTAAGAACAAGAGCATTCCAACATTCAAGAGCATATTAGATAATTTAGAGGCAATGTGATATGAAGCATCCTTCTACGTGGAAGATGTTAATTCTCCATACATCTATTTGATAGGCACTATAACTATTAGTGCCTCACTATAAGAATGATGAAAGTATGCTAACATCTTTGTTCCCAGGTCAAATCACCCATTTGCTCTCTGCTCAGAATTCTGTCATGTTTTTTTCTCTTTTGCCCTATGGTATGTTTAAGTTAAAAAATACAAAATATGCATTATCTCATATCTATAATTGATGATCTAGACTCTCAGTACTAATGAAATTCAACAAAGGAGAATGGAACAAAAAGAGGATGGCTCAGAATACTAAGTTTCCAATTGTTTGAGATGAAGCACTTTCTTATTGTGTTGCATTAGCAACCTCTTCATAGCAAGGAGAGACAAAAAGAGTGCATTAATGGCCTCATTTATGGAGAAAAAAAATACATTTTTTAATGCATAGTTCATCTGCTAACACACAGACACTAGCCTCTAATGGTATTCTTATGCTGATAGATCACTAGCAGTGTACCATACATGATTAATTACCTACTAGCTGTCATTTTTACTGGGATTGGGTTTTATTAACTCACAAAAAAAGGTGCCTACAAAGTCTTTTGTATTATCCCTTGCTCCTTCAAAGCCAGGAACAGAGGTTTGCATTAGGTGGTTTTAGAAGATTAGTAATCAGGCTTCTTGAACTCACCATGAAATTTATGAGATAATATATACCAACACTAAATATGTGTGTTCACTGCCTTCTGCCTGAGAGTGAATGCTATAACATGAGTCATTATTTATTTAGGCTGTAAGTTCTAATTCTCTACATTTTCTTTTGGTCAGCAGAAATCCTTCAGAAAGTGCCTGCTGGGGTACAAATGCAAATAAATTAACCAGCCTACTTCTGGTATCATCTACTCTTCTAGCTCCTAGAACAACACATAGGATGAGAACAGTTAGAACTCTAGACAGACCAAAAGACCTGAAAATGGCCTTTTTCTCTGAAGAACCTATCAATGGGAAGGTCACAGTGAGGCATTCTCAGCTTATACATGTGTAGCTTAAACATCTGTTTATTATCATAGGTCAAATGCTTAATGCCTTAGCCTCAGTAAACATCTCTGTGAGTGTGAAACTACAGCAACTAGTATATATTAAATACACTCAAAACACTCAGATACTCTTAAAGCACCGTATCTTCATCACTTAAAAGTGGACACTCCTATCAGAGTGACTAAGTGAACACACACACACCCCACTATGGTTGAAGCACAATAAATATTTGGTCTCCCATTATTGTTTGGCACATCTTATAAACCTGACACTATAGAACAGAAGCACATTCTGAAGTAAGGGCAATATTCATCTCTTTTCTCAGATGCACAATTGCTTCCCAAAGCAGTAGCTTCTCATAAACCAGCCCTGTGTGGCCTGAACCTAACCCAGTTCTAGTACTTGAAGCTTTTTCTCTTTTCAGTGTCAGCACAAAGCAATCTGAGGACTAGGTCCTAGTCCATGCTCTGGCAGCTTTAATACTGTCCTAAATAGGTTACTGAGGGTTACTTTTGGCACTACTTGGGAAACTTAACTGATGTGAAGCCAATGTACCCAGCTTTGTGCCAACTGCTTCTTGTTCTTGTCTAAATCAGGGAAGTAACATACAAAAATGCCAAGGGACAAGATGAGGTCTGGAACTAAAGTAAGCTACAGTCCAGTGATCTGTATAAGCAGAGAATTCATAGGGGACACTTACGGACCAGAATAACCTGGAGTAGTCCTTAAGCTACTGTAATTTGCTCTGGGCACTGTAGGGAGATACCAGGGCCTCCTCCAAGGCTGTGCCAAACATTCTGGCAGTTCTTGATATTTTGTCCCTAAGCCAATGTTCGCAGAAAATTTCCTGAAGTGTTATTTTATCTGTCCTTCCTCAAAACTTCAACTGAAATCCCCTTCACTCTATGGACCACATATGGCTGAAAGGGGTTTTTAAATCCTACACAGCAATAAGAGCTTTTCAGAAGTTAGAACTGTGCCATTTCCAAGACCTCAGCAAAACATCAGCTTGCCTGACTGCTTTGAAGTTCGGGAAATAGGGCACTGCTGTAAAGTATTGTCACTATCTCACAGATATTACAGGTGAAAATAATTTTTTTTGGTCCTTCCATCTGCTAATGCAGAATTTTCGTCCATGTTGAACTCTTAAGGGTTAACTGGCATTGGGTGGAGGAGGGGGAAATCAGAGGTCAGCTCCCATTCTGATACCGGTGAACTCACAAGTTACTCCTTAAGTGGTTTCATCCTAGGTTCTTCCTGCCAGCAATTTCTCACTTTAATCATACACCCACAGCAACCCAGATCTTTAAATTCAGCAATTCTTTCTCAGGTTTCAGCAAGTCATTGGCAGCCTGAGCTATTTTTGGGATATTTTCTCTACTGCAGATGCAGCTCAGGAAAACGCAGGGAGCATGCTAAAGACCTGCAGCTATTTGCCTTGTACAATTTGCTCATTTCTCTTTATTTCTCTGTTTTCCTGCACTGTTCACTTAAAGGACAATCTCTCTAGCAAACAAAATCCCCGGAGCCTGATTAGAGGGACTGAAGGCTCCCAGACACGGATTGCCTGCCAGCCACAGCACGGTAAGGACATGGACACTTTTGGCTAGCCTTGCATTGCAGCTTTTTAAGCTTTGCTGAACGTTTATTTGTGTCCATCGCTTCCAAATCAACACTGCTGGCATGGCAGGCAGTCTCCAGCTCCTGGTCTCCATTTTCGTTCCCTAAAATCCTCAGCACTTGTAAGTAACACATCTATACTCACCATGTCTTTGTGTGCTCTAGAAATCAATGACTGACACTAATTTTGATCAGTTCCAGGGATTGGGGCTTTTTTCCTTACATTATAGTACCTTTTGAAGAGCTGTAATTTGTAATCCTGATTGAAACTGTGGGTATTTCTTTTGCCTGATCATCTCTATTTTAGGTATACTGCTAGCCTTATTATTTAGCTCAGCAAATTATTCAGATCAGGGAATGTTTTTATGTACGGGAGATGGAAACATTAGAAGGAAGACCTGCTCCTGCTGATTTACAGCTATATGCACAGCTTGCTCATCTTGTGTGCTGGCTCTGCTATTCTACCTTTAAGCTGCCACAGAGCAGTGCACCAACACTACAAAGACATATAAAGCATAAAACCAATGCAGGAGATTGAGCTGTACTCAAAATGAGCAGGTTATATCATGCAGCTCTTTCTATATATGCTCACAGAAATGCACTGAGTGAGGTCTGCAAGAATGAGATTCCAATTTTATAGGACATATGATTTTATTGAAATACTTGTAAAAATAGTTTAAGATCCTCAGAGACGTTTTACTTAGACATACTACCACAGGAATGCGAACACAGTTCATGCCTAATGAATGTACAAACCAAACTCTGGGAATTCTCTAGAGACAGATATTGCAAAGGGATTGCTTTGGTCCTTCCCTGTACTTCAGGCTTTTTAGAAAAACTGGAATTGCTTTATGATTTATCCTTTCATGTTCAGTAATAGATGACTGCAAACAGAGATTGTCCCTAGGGCTTAATATACATCATCCAAATATTTGACTGAAACTTGGTGTTTGTTGTCCTGATAGGAGAGGTTTTAGAGAGCCTGACTATGGACTAGAGGTAGGGAGGCCCTCAGATAGACTAAGCAATAGGAAGCTATCCGTATCTGCTGCCAGAGCAGACAAGAGCATCCTGTACAATTGTAGCCCCATAATATTTCCTGTCAAAATGCTTTGACATCACAGTCTGCAGCAGAAACAAAAGTTAGCACAATCTTTGAAACAGCATTTTAGGAACTCACTCAAACACCACCTTTGTTTTTTTCAATACAGGAGAATTTTTTTTCATTTTCTAGCTTGTAAAATGTTTCTTGAGTGATTTACAAAAGCAGCTAGAGATGGGATGGGAGAAATATTGTATGCACACAGGAATGGACTGAAGGTCTTTAAAGCTTGATATTGAGTGTGGGAAAAGTTCTGATGTTGATATGCAAAGATTTTTTAAAAATAAAAAAAAAGCCATGCAGGATATAAAGAGTTACAGCTCAGAGCACTAGGAGCAAAAAGTGAAAACTTCAGATGGTATCAACAGATTTAAGCTCAGGCTCTGAAAGTGGTATTTTTGCTCCTGAAAGCCTCTATGAACCTGTCTCTGTTGTTTATGAACGTAAAACTGATCTCTGAGCTTGGCTCTCTCCTCCCACTGGTGCATCCCTGCCTCAGTTTCACTGAAGTGACTGATACTGACTTAGCTTAATGAGAAATATTAATTAATCCTTTAATCCTTACCTCTGTCTTTAGACTCCGTCCCAAATGTCAGCACTCAGCTTGCTGAAGATCTTGAGATTTGACACATATCCCAGAGACTGCAGGAAGAAAGAAATTATTATAGCTGGATGTGTTTTGCTAAGTTAGAAAAGCATTTGACTGTTTACTGCTAACTGTATGTCATTAGACAAGTTAAAAGGCATGCATGGAAATCTAGATCCTGTATTTCTCTCTGTTTGTCTCTCTCAAAAAAAGAAGTTACTCTCAATAAAAACAGAAGTCGATTGAAAGGAGTTCTACCAACAGGACAGATGTGTGCAGAATGGAGTGTTCTAGAAATTTGATGAGGTAAAACTTGCCACAGTGATACACCTGCACAGATAACTACTCAAGTGATGCTTGCTTGGGCTCAGTTTAAAAAATGTCATTACTCAAAATTATTATTAGAAAGACAATGTGTGTTATTTCACAAGAGGTGCTGAAAGGAAATAATCTAAATAATGAAGAAGCAGATGTCATCTAGGAATTATCAACTTCTTGTTTTTGAAACAAACTCCTGTACACAGGAGCTCTCTGGAAGCTGAAAATATAGAAGGAATATAGACCCTGGGGATTAGCAATTCTCCAGATGTCCCCCACTTTGGACACACTCATGCTATGTTAATACACTTTTGTGTGTGTTTGTGCATATACATTAAATCAGTCACACACAAGATACTGAAGATTAACTGACTCTATAAATGTACTAATTTATAACTCAACAGCTATGATGCCAGGCACTCCGTTACTCACACCTAATGTTCCTTGCCTAGAGACAAATATATATAAGGGGCTAATGGCTATCAATAAGAGTAATGGCTAAAATGAAACACATGCTGACAGACCATAGAACTTAGTCTAGAGTCAGAACGTGAGTCAAAACCACAATTATTCCTTCACTTGAACAACCGCAGAAGCAGGTGTCTCCAATTTTAACAACATCCTCACACACTGAAGTTACAATAAATAAGTTACTGTGCATGAGCCCAGACATGATAAATGGCCACTTACATTCTCTCCACCTGGCTATTTTGTTTGCTCTTTCCAATGTTAGTTTAAATCCAGTTTAAAAAACAAAAAGGTTTAATTGGCCCTGCACTACTCTGTAAATGGCAAGACTAAAAGTGTCTATAGCCTCACTGGCTCTATTGGCATGCAGGGACTTCACTGCAACAACCCAATCAGGTGGCTGAGACCCTCATTAAAATTGAAGGAACACTTTTATTTTTCTTGGCTGTCTTTGCACAAGACTAATTCTATTAAATCCAGTTGAGGGACTGCATTGAAAGAGGAATCATCAACAAAAGGTGAACAGCACAAGAATTCTTCAAGAGCTGGGTCTGAATACTAATACTGTCACTGAGTGGGGCTCTGCAAAAAAAATCAGACAGATTTTATTGGTGATAGGTTGAGAGGCTGCATTGATCCAGAGGACAGCTATTGGAGAGTAATGTAATTGAGGGGAAATAATAGTACAAACTTAAGGCTTACCAGAGGCTGGAGCAAGCAGATGAGGGAGGAGGCTAGAGTGGCAAGCTGCACTGGCCTGTGAGGAGGTAGGCATTACTTGGCTAGTCCCAGCTGCTCAGCTTTAGCACCTCTGTGGCTGTTGACCCCATCAGCACTATCAGTCCCCAGCCTTCTCCCAGGTGGCAGCAGAAGCACAAAGATGCTCTGCAGCCCTTTTCCCTCCTGTCCTGCGTTCATTTCTTCCCTCATCAGCCCTCAGCATGAACATGTCTTGGCCTGCTTCTGGCTCTTACCTCAGCCTCAGCTTCTGCCTTTGTAAAGAGTTGGAGAAGCACAGGGAGGTAGTAAGAACTGCCTGCAAAAGATGAGATGGGGGCTACAAGGCCTGGACAACAGGATGAGAGTGACACAGGAATAGAGATGAAAGAGGACATCTTGCAAAGAGAGTGGGAAGAAAGGGGGAGACAGCAAAGTGCAGTGGCTTCCACCCAACACTTTCTGATGTAATACAGTTCAGAAAAAGACAAGTCCATGTTCCAGTATGGCACTAAAGACACTGGAGACAGTGTAGTGCTGATGATTCCCTGTTTGGAATATTATATAGTCTTTGTCACACAGAATACAGCAAGAACAATCTGTACCATAACAGTGAGCCAGGAATGAGTGCTACTCATAAAGATATCATCAAGAAAATTAATTATTTAAGTTGTATGACAATGTTGGCCCAAGAACAAACAGAGAATTAAAAGAATACACTGAGGCAGTGAGATGGGAGCAAGAATCCTATCCTTTTTGTTTAAGATAGAGCATGATCAATACCAAATGTTTTTGCAAGTTGCAGCAATACTGTAGTGGCTCCAGGACTGTCTTCTGGATTACTATGATACATGTTAACCAAAGTGAGAAAAGAATCAGTTCCTGGATGTAATGCATGGATGAATAAATAGGTGCTATAACTTTAGCAGATGTTGCTACTTTTGCCATCACTTGTATTTCTCTACAAAGACAAAGATAACATCGATGCAATAACATCAACTTCTTTAAGACACACAAATGAAGCTGCCACTCTTTGTTACAGAAGAATGAACAGAGCAAACTTGGCTTTTGCTGATACTCTGAGGTATCTAGGAAATCTATTACAAGGCTGCACAGATTAGTGTATAGTGAATTTATTTTAAGAGTAAACAAGTACCAAAAAGTTGTTTTCATGTTAAGACTTATCCTTTTTCATTCAAATCCCATTTTAACCGGGTAGTCCAACAGGCTGCTCTTAAGTGCAGGGTAGGGAAGTCTGAGAGTGTTAGACCCTTAGCTATTTTTACCCAAAAGAAAATGAAATTGAATGCCACATGGGTGAAAGACAGAGACTATAGTATAGGTCTGGACTGATCTGTCTGTTTGACACCAAAGCAACAGATCTCATGCACCAAGACTTTTTTGTTTCTTTTTTGGCCAAAAATATGCCAGAGCATTATAACTTCATTTCTGTACAGATTCTACAACCATACAGATTAGGGTATGTTTGACTTGTACACTTCAGAGGTCTTTCCACAGGCTGCAGTATTATTAAAGGGAAGACTAGATAGCCTTCAATAGCAATCAGCATTTCTGTTGCAATTAACATTTAGAAATAAATGGCTGTTCTTTTCAAAATAAGTTCTGAAAGATATCCTTGCAAACCTTAGGACTGAAATTCCATCCCTAAAACTGGAATCCATCACTGCAGATTCCACAATATTCCAGTATTTAAATTCCCTCAAGATGGTATGGCAGGTTGCCTTCGAGGAGCAACAGGGGGTACACTGTGTCAGAGATCTGTTTAAAGGTGAGGTATCTGAGGCTACACAAAACAGAGGCTACAAGAAACAGTTCTGCTGTAATCACTGGTTGATTTTACCTTAACTGCACTGAAAATATAAAAATCCTTTGGATGAAAAGACTGGATTTCTGGCACATGAGCCACCTAATTTGTTGCCAAAACATAAGCAAAATTTTTGAACCAGGTAAGCTGGACACTTCAAAATGTTTTTATATAAAGACTGAATCACTTAGTAATTTTCCTTAAAACTAATTAGGAAAATACATCATTGCATTAATGTTTCATGAATATGCTTTGTAGTCTGCAAGACAGACAGATACAATCCCCGATACCATTTTTGGCTTCCTAGACATCAGCTCCAGTGAAACACAGCTGAAATAGACTCCTTTATCTACCCCACCAAATCTGTCAATGATTCTTTAGCCAGCCCTAGTGGACATTTCTCTAGTCTTGGTTGACTTTGGTTTTTGTACATACAATGACCAGGTCAGCAATCATAAGAAGGAGAACCATTAGCAAAGGCATCTAAGGCTAAGTCTCAGGAAGTCACTGCACATACCAATGACATACAGCAGATCCTAACTACAACCTCTCCTCACTCTGTGATATCATTTCCTCTGCCATGTCCTGTTAGTAACTAAAGTCACTAATTTTATCTAAAGCTAGAAAAGTACATAAACTCAAAGAACATAATATATTGATGCAGCAATGGCCTGCTAAATGTCAGTACTAATTTTAACAAGCACAACAAAAGCAAGCAAAATTCAGCTTTCACTAACACTGTCTCACATTTAACCCTAAATCATTTATGCTGTGACTATGTCTTTCTTGATGCCAGCTGTCAGTCCTCAAAATCTATAGGTGCAAACCTAATTAAATTAGTCATATTTCTGTTTGCAAAGGAAAACCAAAAAGCCTCAGCTGCAAAATAGGAAAGAGATTATTGTAAGTAGGAGGAGGCCTTCAGATAAGACCTTGAACTAGTCATATTTATGTCTAATAATGTCACCATTTTAGAGTTAAACAGAAACAAATGAGATTTCATCCTTGCAGAGCGCGCTGACATCACACGGCCCCCAAATTTAGTTCTTTCACGCAGTTTGTCTGTGCTAGTGTTATTAATAGGCACACTAAAATGGTAACTTCACCCTGGCTCAGCTTTGACTCACTGAATGGCCTTGGGCATCACATAACCTCTGCCTCCAGTTCTCTATTTGCAGAATGCATTTGTCTATCTAGTGACTTTACAGAGTCATGGGGCAAATAAATGAGCCACTTCACAGAGTTTTTAGGTCATAATACACTGGCTTTCTTTTAATCCCTGTGCACTTCCATCATATATTTCCTATATTTTAACAGAAACTTGGCTTTTTTTCATGAAGGCAACCAAACTATTTAAACAGAAGGAAGAACTATTTAAAACTTCCAAACTAAGCCTCCTAGGATTAGTGCTTTGAAGCAAAAGAAAGGAACAGTAGCTACAGAACAAAGCTTGTAGTCTCATAGCCCAAAATACCTTTATTTGGTGATGTTTTTAAGAAAGCTCTTCATTGTCCAGAGGAAAGGGACTAAAGAAGGAATCTTAATGTCAAAGAAATTTACAAAGAAATAACAGATATATTTTTAGTAAAATCTGCACTGCAAGGTGTGGCCTGGACATATCAGATGGAAGACTCTATCAACCCATCACCATTACTAAACTAGCAATGAAAAGAGTTGTAAGATTTTGGAATCCAAAGTGGCTCTGAATGCAAGACAGTCATATTCATTTGACTGCACCAGAGGACATAAATGTTCCATGTAACTGAGATGGCTTGCCCAAAGGTATTCAAGTTAGTTTGATGCTTTGTTGGTTTTTTTCCCCCTGTTGTCCACTGAAACTATTGACATTTTCTCTGTCTTAAAAAGAGAAAGACCCCCATCTCATCAAGGAAGCCCCTGAGGGGACTTTTAAAGCATTGATATGCAAACTTCAGATGTTCATTTAATTATAATGGGAACATAAAGTAGATGCTAAAATAAATTAGAGAGTCATCTGACCTTAGCTTAAAATACAAAGCTGGACAAAGCAAGTACATTCATTATCAAAAGTTGAATAGTTCAACACTGATTACTGTATGAGTGAATGCCAGGGGATACCTCCAGTGCTGCAGCTTTACAAAGTCCAGACTTCAGGCTAACTGCTGATGCTTCATTAGGCACAAGGGACTGAAGTATCACTTTCAAGGTGATACTCCTGGATGCTCACTCATCTATCTTTTTTTTCTTTTTTTTGTGACTTGATTTACTCTCTGCCTGGCTTAGGTTCCAACTCAAAATGAACAGAGAGCAATATAAAAGAATATATATAATCCTGGGTTACCTGAGACAGATTGAACAGTATTGCCTTTAAGTGAGCAGTGAGTTGTTCCCCAGAGTTAGGCACTCTCAGCTATGCTAACCAGGAGCATGGGTCTCCAGACAGCACAGCTCCCAGAGACTGGTAAATGCTGTTCCATTTCTAATAATACTACTGCAGAAGAGTAAGGAAAAACAATGTATTACCCAAACAGGGCTGTGCATAGATATGTGTGAATGAAAAACAGATGCCTGATGTTGAAAGTACTGTCCACTCCACAGGAAAAACTAACTCACAGCTTATGTCCTCATGGAACTTGGCAGCAGGACAAGGACAAAAACTTTAAAGCTGATCTAATCACTAATAATGACATAATTATTATGACATAACTACAAATGTATGATATATTTAGTTTGACAATGATATTTTAGGATGCCAGTTCAAACGAGGATACAAAAACCCAAGGTCTAATTCATTCCCAGTGTAAACTGGCAGTGTTCCAAATTACTTCAATGAGATATATACTTGATCACCCTAATTCTGATTTTGGGTCAGCATCTTTCCAATGTTTGGGATTGGAAAAGCTAAAAAATGCTCACTCTTAAATCCATAGCAAGCATCTCTATGAAGCTGGGGGAAAGGCATATTTTTGTGTATCTGCATTTAGCCAGAACATTTAGATATACTGTTGTTGGAGTAACTTAGCCATATAAAGAGAAAAGTTCTTACAAAACGCAAGATTAAAAAGCCTTAGAGGCAAAGCAGTAAGAGTCAGTCTAAACTGAGCGTTTTATATCCAGATAACCAAATAGCAAGGCTTGAAAGTTGCTTAATGGATGAGCAAAATAAAGTCTAATATACAATTCCAAGTTAAGGGCTCTGAATGTCAGATGGGAAAAGGTACAAATCTTCAGCAAAAAGAAAATGAAAGATAATGAGAAATTTGGGTACATAGAACCCCCCAATATTACCCTGACTAGTAGGCAGGTTTACTGCAGAGGAAACATGCAGTCATGTCAAGCTGAGGAAAGCACAGAAGTAGTCATTGAAATAAAGAAGGAAGAATAAGGAAAAAAGAACAGGCAGAGCCTTAGATACATGTAATCTGCTTGGGCTGTGCAAGCAACAGTCATAAATTCAAACATTAAATGAGAATGAAACTATTCTACCTTTTTTGTTTTGTGTGAAACAGGATTTTGTTTTCATTAGGATGCAACCACAAAAGAATTTTGACCTTTTCAAAGAGTTGTGCTATGCAAAACACTTCAGTCTTGTTAGTGTGTAATTGCAGTAAATCACAGAAAGATACTCCACCCTACTGCAACCCAAACTGTAACAGCACTGAATCTAGAGATCAGAAGTAGCCCACAGCCAAAACAAAAGTACTGCAACAGAAAATTCTTGATCCTGGAAAAAACACTTGGCCATAGGCTGAGCTATTTTTATACTTGCTGTGCTGAAAAAGCATGTATTTAGATACTTGACTGCATTATCTGAGGGATTTTACCACAGAGTAGCTCTAAGAAGGGAAAAATTAAAATAGCTGAGGCAGCCAAATGGTCCATTATGTCTGCTCAGAAGACAAAACAGTGAATCATTTATGATTAGTTCAATAAGCAAAACCACTGGGTTTAGAGTTTATCTATAAACTTTTTATGTGGTTATTGATATACTATTTAATGATAGTTGGTTAAAAGATGAGGTTGCCCAAGATCTCTATCCATTACCACTAAAGGATTAAGTGCCCAGGACTTGTGGATAGGTGCTATTGACTTTGATATATTACATAACTATTGTGGCCATATGTCAAGGATTTAGTCAGGTTACAGTGTCCTGCTCAAAACTCTATACAAACATTGAACAAGTGAAATCTCTGAATCAATATTTTATATATTAAAATATAAAAAGAAAGACAAGTTTTCTTAGAGCACAGGGCTTGAACAGTAGTTTTGGAACAGGCAGGTTACTTTAAATAATGATCAACTCAATTTTCATCCACTGTATTTACATTTTTGCAGCAAAAAGAAAAGAAACTGGCTGGCCTCTACTGCCTCAGTGGCACTGCAAGTTTCTACCACTAGAGTGTGTCAAGGCATATGTGAGGATAAAAACTCTCCATCCTCAGCATCATTGAACCCAAACTACTACCAGAGCACAGGACAAAGACAAGCAGCTTGAATGTACCATTTTCCTGATTTCCTGCATGTCTTTAAGGTTATACTACGAGGAGAGGTCTCACCCCATTAATCTGCTTATGCTGGGCACATGGGTTTTCATGAGAATTCTGAACAACACAAGCATCCAGAAACAGTCCAGCCAATTTTAAGATCCATCACACCATGCCTGTGTGTTTCAGGTCAATGTCAATGTCAAAATCCCTTCCAGGCTAAGACTCTTACTTGGATGCAACACAACAACCCTGGTGTTTTGCATTGAAAAGTCAGCACATCCAGTCAATGTATGTAAATCTGTTCTTCCCTGCTTCTGTCTCTGCTAGAACAGATGCTGTTAAATTTTGGGGGAAAAACCCCCACAGACTTATGCAAAAACTGAAAATCTGCTGTTGTGCTGAGAATGGAGATGTTCTGCTGTATTTAAGAAATCAACTTAAAGAGAAACTATAAAAGTCCCTCTCCTTGATAGTAAAAAAAAAACCCAACAAATCAGAACAGTTAAAATTAGAAATGCGTAGGCATAAAGCATTGCCAGTATCAAACAGAATATGTTGAAATGTACACATTTGGAAATGCTAAAAATCAGGTTCTGCCTCCATACTTTACTGAATCAAGGCTTGGCCCCTTCTCCATCTGTATAACTGCACTGACAGTGCTTCCTTCCTCTCTCTTTTTGCTCATTTTTGTCTCTTTAGACTGAAAACTCCTGTTAGCTGTTTTGATTACAAGGCTAGCTCTTAGTAATAGTTTTTCACTGTCCATAATGTCACCCTCTTGCTGAATATTTTAGTTACTAGATCAACTCTAGCAAATTTTCTTTGTAATATGTTAAAACAACCCCCCAAACAAAACCCTAACACCCAAACAACTACCATATGAGAGACAGGAACCATACACGCAAATCTGTAGTCACACACATGCTCACATTATATGTTCTGAATGCAGACATAGCACCTGAATTCATTATCTACTTCACTTCCCTTAGGAAAGATCTGATAAGCTTTTCTGGGAATCACATAATCTTCTTGAGCTTTCACAGGTCCACAGTGTTGATGATGACTGAGCAAAACACCTCCTGAAATGCTTAAGGATCTCTCCAAGCCAGCCACATAGGGTCAACACAAATAATGAAAGAAGAACCTCAGATTTCAAGATTTAGCCTTTGAGTTGCCCAGATCAGCCTGAGAAAAAGACAGAGCCTGGCTCTTCCCATCTCCTGCTCTGTAACTGTACATGAAAAATATAACTGTCACATTTATTTGAAGTGAACTGGTGGCTGACAAGAGAACAAGGAACAAAGAGAAAAATAGGAACCTGAAAGAGAATAGGAACACAAAGTACAAGTGAAAGATCTGTGATGGATAAGTTCTCTTTTACTCAGTGTACACTGAGGTAATGATACATTAGGTTGGTATCCCACAATCACATCAGAAGTGAGATATCCTCCTGCTCATGTGTAGCCTGCTGAAATCACAAATCCTTGCAGACTACACTTTCATACAAAACTGCTGTCATAGGCAGTTTGCAGCAAGGCTCAAGGTCTAACACTGGTACAGTGCAAGTGAGGAACTACTGTCTTTAACACACTGACAGTGGTGTAAGCAAATATCTTTTCATAAGTCTCATAAAAATTATCAGGACAGTGTCTTGTGAAGATTTCATAAATAGAGCTGAGCAAGTGCAGTTTTCTCCAGTTCAATAATCAAACCAAAAAGTCAGAAAGAAGCAAGCAGAAACCTCAGTTCACAGAGCTCAGGCAGAATCTTTTTTTTCCCTATAAACAAAAATCCTAGTCATTTGACTTTGGGGTAAACCTGAAACACTAGATTTTAGTTTATGTAGACTAATTTTGTAGAACAAAACAGTATTTCAGTTTCAGTATGTTAAAATATTTCCTTTAAAAATTAGAAAATGTTTCCACATTTTCCCTATTGTTGCACTTGAAATTATTTGTCTAGTTCAAGCTAATGCCGAAAATAAAAATAAATAGCCCCAGCCCCTTCAGCCCTCTGTTATTCCAGGAATTTAAAAATCATTTAGAAAAAATCCAGCTCTATTTATAAATTCAAGCAACATTTCACTCCTATAGTCTTGGGAAAGGAAATATCCAAAAGCTTTGCTAAAATAACTTTCTGCTTCCTGACACAGTGTCCCCAGCTATTGCTTGTCTCCTTGTGCAGTGGTAGCTCTGCTCTCACCAGGGCACAGTCCCTCATTAAACATTTTCTACCATTAGAGTGTGCAGGCTAGAAAGTAAATTTGCTGCTTTTATAAAGAGGGAAGAACACCCAGGAGAAGGTATTTAAATTATGTCCTGAGGCAGAATGAAGTTGATCTATGTCAGGCATTATTTTTATCTCTCCAGTCAACTAGAAGTTATGCAGCATAGGCACTGACATGCAGCACTGGTTTGTACCAGGCTCTGACAGCGTTTGACAATAAAGGCAGTTTAACAGCAGGAGGAGCTCTGCCCTTCTGCAGCCCTTTACACAGTCCGTAGGAGGGTTTGCCACCAAGACCCTCTGCTCAGGTAAGCACCACATCTATCCAGTTTGCATAGTTTAGGCAGTACAGGACAGACTGCACTTGCAGCTTGCCGGAGCAAAGAGAATGTTTGGGTTGGCTCCTGCATCTATCATTTCACACTTGTCCTGGCATAATGATGATGGAAAAAGTGGATAGTTATGGCAGAATCCCACGCTCTGATCTTCAGTCTCATACTGCTACTAAACATCTCAAACCCATGCTCAGATCAACCATGCATAGTTGAACCTTGAACAACTAGGATCTTTTTCCTTTCTTTTTCAGCTGGCTCTGACATATGGAAGAATCTATTCTTCCATCCTGAGACCTCAATCCAAAGCCCATGACCTTTCCATGGGTTTCCAAAATCCTTGGATCCTATCTCTGAAGAATTACAATAGGCAAACAAAACCAAAACACTACAATCAATACATTACCTCTGGAAAAGGAATGGCTATTTCCTCCATACTTTGAAAACAGGCAGTGTAGTTACTGAGTGTTTAATGTGTAGAGGTATATATGCAGGTGCTTGAAGGAACATGATCTAAACCATTAAACCTCTGCCTTCAGTTTACATAGAGAAGGAAAACCAGTAAAAATCTGCTACAATAAAAACATAAAGCAAATGTTTCCAAGCAGCCTACTAAAATAAACTACTTGGATTTAAAAATTCTCTTGCAGTGAGTGTTGCATTGCATGTTTCCTGTGCTTGCAAGCAAGAACAAATTAATTATGAATTAACATAAACCCACATTTTCTTGTACCACTGGTGAATAGGCAGGGATATGCAAGCTCATGAGTAAGAAATTCAAATGTGTTCATGTGTTAATAAACATAATGATGTATATAGCTGAATTGTAATCACCTGGTGAATATAATTCCTAAATTACAAGGGGTCAGGAATTAATTGGATTCTCCTCATCTTGTCTGTTGGCTGTGAGCAGCGTTTTCTGTGTTCCCTAGCACTAAGAAAAGGCAACAATCTGGAAAAGGGAAGGGTTACATCCAGAGGCTATCAGGTCGCTTGCACATTATGATGATGACGTTTTATCTTTTTTCTTCTTTTACATTTTCTAAGTAAAAATACCACTTATCTTAAGAGACTTTCCCATCCCTTGAAATAAATACAACTGCAAATCAGTGAGATATCTTATAAAGAAAAAGATAATTATCAACATGGTAGCTGAAAGGAATAGTTCTTAGAGCAACTTGCATACTGTAATCTCTTTGAAATTTCATACAGCACGTCTCCACAAGAGCTAAGATGTGTTCTTTACATTATTGAATACAAATGTAGTGGATATGTATGTTTTCCCAAGGAACCTCTCTCTAAGTTCTTAGACTTAGATTAGCCATGGGAGGAAATTTTTCTCCATGAGGTTGGTGAGGCACTGGAACAGGTTGCCCAGAGAAGTTGTGGAGGCTCCAAGTCTGGAAGTGTTCAGAGCCAGGTTGGATGGGGCCTTGAGCAACCCAGGTCTAGTGGGAGGTGTCCCTGCCCATGGCAGTGGGGTGGAACTAGATGATCTTTACGTTTCCTTCCAACCCAAACCATTCTAAGATTCTTGACATTTTGAATGAGAGTGGCAAAAAGCACTGGGACATAAGATGGGGTAAAGCAAAAATAAAAACTGAAGAAAAACCCCATTCTGTACACACTTTCTGCTAAATATGTGGTGCATACACGACAAGCTTTATGCCTTTCTTGGCATGAATTTTTATGGTAACTACTTGGAAGTAGAACATAAAGATTAGAACACACAGCACAGATTTAGCACATATATAAATAGCATTCTACCAACTAAACTCCAAAATTGTATTTGAGACCTAAATTGTATTTGGTTATCCTTTTTCCCTGTTCTGAGAGGAATCTCCTATCAATTCTATGCGATAATGACATCTAATAAGAGCAGATGAAATTTGCACAGCAGTTTGCAAGAAAGAGAACTATTTTTTAATCTTTGTTTCACATAAACAAAACTGGTAATAACAAACCTTCTGTTGAAAAAATTATTAGCAATTAGCCTTAATTTGGGTAGTGTATCTTTGCAGCACATTTCAGGGGTTGACAAATGCAATTTGAGAGAGGTTTGTTCCCCAGCAGTAAAATCATAGGCTGAGTTAACTTTAAAGAACTGTTTGAAAAACAGTGTATGATTAGTATTTCAATCACTGCCAATTGCCTTTACTTACTGTAATTATTGTTTCGTAAGATTTAGAACAAACATGTTTTGCTATCTGCTGCAAGACATCATATCACAAATTGAAGAGCTTCAGAGTGAGATTTGTCTTACTCTAAGCACATTCCGAAGCCAAGACTTTAATCCTAATATAAAATTTCCAAATCTCCTGACAATTATATCTGTTAAAATAAAAAACAAAGTAAATCTTGAATGAATTTTTCCCTTCCTTCTCAGAGATGGCTGATCCACTGATTCTCTTAGTCAGGACTCACCTATTCCAAGTCTTAATTCCTTTCCTCATTTTCCAAAGGGAATATTAGTGACTACAGTAGTCTGATTTTGTCAAAAGTCACCAATTTACAGCTTTCTACAAGCTCTCCACAGAAGGCCGATGCAACAGGACACCCTGCTTCACCCAGCAATTTAAAATCAGTCACTTGAAAGAACTTGGAATCTAATGCTTTGGTAATGAACAGGAAGCTACCTGAGAGTGCTTCTCATGATAATGATATGCACACTAATGTTGGATGATGACCAGAGTGGCCTTGCTGAAACAGCCTATGTTTGGACATTGATGACCAGAGATGGTGTGACACTGACTTCAGTGTCTTACTCAATATTTTAAAAGCAGATTGTGTTTTGATGTCCTAACTTCTAAGCAGTTAAAGTAAGATAATGCCACCACATTTTGGTAAGTAAAAAGTAGACATTTGCCACTGTAATCAGCTGGAGGGCTAGCACAGAATTTCTGTCCTCATGCACTCATTTACACTAACAATTGCTTCAAATATTGGCAATCACAAATCTATTGTAACATTAAATGCTGCATAAACAAGTCACTATCCTCCAAACAGATGTTAAATGTTTTAAAGCAGAAATTTTAGAGGTTTCATAAGAAACACATTCATAATGTATCAGCTTTGCAAAACAAGCCCCAAACCTCCAAACTTCTAATATTTAATTACCTTTCAGTAGGTGTGCCGGGGGGGAAAGAGGACTATGCAACAAACAGCTATTATTATGTCCTTGTTCTTGGAATCTGTGAATGGATGAGCATAACAGTTCATACCACTCACATCATACATCACAGGCAGGTTTCCTGCACTGTCCTCATGGGACCCATCAGAACCAAAACTCTGCATTAAGACAGTAAGTGTAATCAAACCACATACTTCAGGCAGCAATCCACAGGACTCAGGAAGGAGTTCGTTTCCCTGATGCTCCATTAGTTTCCTTGATAAACAGTTTTTATCTATTAGATTTAGGTTTGAGCATTTTTCACCTCCCTCTGAAGCATCTGCTCAGCCCTAGTTGTCTGGACATGCATCCAAACTCTACCCACCCAAGTCAGAAGTTAACTCAGATAATGCCAACAGACCATTAAAAGCAATGTAATTCATCAGTGTATAAATCAGATTCTTCCACTGTCAGTTATGTAACCCTTAAAGCTCATCTGATAATTCTTGTTCCAAACCAGGTAATTTTATATTCATTTAGCAGTTTCTCAAATAATTCACAAACTTTGTATAGCACAAATGTGGGTTTTTTTACATTTTGATAAATTTTTCCCAACTATTTAAGTAGAAAAGTATACTATTGTGTTACTGAACTCTCTATCTAGTGCCAGTGAATTTCTAGTCTTTGTGACCATGACTGTACAGCATGGCCCTCATCCTCTGCAATCCTGAGACACTTCTTTCTCTACTTCCTACTCTGCATTTATTTTTTGTTTTACAGTCCTTTTTCTCAAGTATACCAGCTAAGTTGGTCATAAAGTCTACCTTATGATGGACTGCAGCTTCAGACCTCTGATTGATATAAAGCATGATCACATTTTCCTTCTGATACCTTCTCATACCTATATGAGAGGACTGGCAGATGAGGTTGTTAAACCTCTCTCTATTATATTTCAAAAGTCATGGCAGTCTGGGGCAGTCCCCACAGACTGGAAAAGGGTAAGGAGCAGGAACCAGGGAACTACAGGCCAGTCAATCTCACCTCTGTGCCCGGAAAGATCATGGAGCAGATCCTCCTGGAGGCACTACTGGCTCAGAAGAATAGTGAAGAGGTGATTGGGAACAGTCAGCATGGCTTTGCCAAGGGCAAATCCTGCCTGACCAACCTGGTTGCCTTCTATGAGCAGGTGACAAAATTAATAGATGAGGGGCGAGCAACTGATGTCATTTACCTGGACCTGAGCAAAGCCTTCGACACTGTCCCGCACCACATCCTGGTCTCCAAACTGGTGACACATGGGTTTGATTGGTGGACCACTAGATGGATAAGGAACTGGCTTGATAGCCGCACCCAAAGAGTGGCTGTCAATGGCTCCATGTCCCAGTGGAGGCCAGTGACAAGCAGAGTCCCTCAGGGATCAGTCCTGGGACCTATCTTATTCAACATCTTTGTCAGTGACATGGACAGTGGCATTGAGTGCACCCTCAGCAAGTTTGCTGATGACACCAAGCTGTGTGGTGCAGCAGACACGCTGGAGGGAAGGGAGGCCATCCAGAGGGACCTTGACAGGCTGGAGAGGTGGGCACAAGCCAACCTCATGAAGTTCAATAAGAGCAAGTGCAGGGTCCTGCATCTGGGTCGAGGCAATCCCAGGCACAAATACAGGCTGGGCAGAGACTGTCTGGAAAGCAGCCCTGAGGAGAGAGACTTGGGGGTGCTGGTGGACAAGAAGCTCAACATGAGCTCTCAGTGTGCACTTGCAGCCCACAAAGCCAATCAGATCCTGGGCTGCATCAGGAGAAGTGTGGCCAGCAGGTCAAGGAAGGTGATTCTCCCCCTCTACTCAGCTCTGCTGAGACCCCACCTGGAGTACTGTGTCCAGTACTGGAGCCCCTATACCAGAGGGATATGGAGGTGCTGGAACGGGTCCAGAGAAGGGCCACGAGGATGATCAGAGGGCTGGAGCACCTCTCCTATGAGGACAGACTGAAGGAATTGGGGCTGTTCAGTCTGGAGAAGAGAAGGCTCCAAGGTGACCTAATTGTGGCCTTCCAGTATCTGAAGGGGGCATACAGGCAGGCTGGGGAAGGACTTCTCAGGATCTCAGGTAGTGATAGGACTAGGGGGAATGGAATGAAGCTGGAGGTGGGGAGATTCAGGCTGGATGTGAGGAGGAAGTTCTTCACCATGAGAGCGGTGAAGCACTGGAATGGGTTGTCCAGGGAGGTGGTTGAGGCCCCGTGCCTGGAAGTGTTCAAGCCCAGGCTGGACGAGGTTCTGGCCAGCCTGATCTAGTGTGGGGTGTCCCTGCCCATGGCAGGGGGGTTGGAACTAGATGATCCTTGTGGTGCCTCCCAACCCTGACTGATACTATGATACTATGACAGCATAGCTGATGCCAACATAGAGCCTAGGCTGCTGCTAAAGAGAAGGGAACTCAAGAAAACATGTTAGCAATGTGACTTTAAACTCTACATGCACATAACTCCTCATCTCTCTATTGGGAAGAGGAATACACAAGTCATATATGGCATTAACTCTCTACTCCTTGGATAACCAAGAAGGACTACCCATGGTGTCAGAACTCATACAGAAAATCCCAATCTTCTTCATTCCACCTACATAAAGGCTATCAAAATCACATGTAAGATCTGGGGAGACAAAAATTCTACCCCACTTTAGGTGCTGACAGCACTTAGAACAATCTTAATTTGATCTCCTTCTGATCCCTTTTCTCTTTCTGTCCTTGTTTCAGGTAGTTCAAGAACAGGATTTTCCTTATTCCCCTTCCCTTCCTCTTCAAGTTCTCTGTGTTATTCTCTGAACTTTGTTCTCGGCATCTCTTACTTCCCTCTCCGCCTGTCAGACAAGGCAACCTTTGGTACCCTTTTTCTCTTAGTGTCACCACAGGACAGAGGTTACAATGCATGGAAGGGCTGTCTCCTGTCAGGCTGTGAGCACTATGCTAATGTGACAGCTTGGCAAGTATTTGAGAATGTCACTTCTAAAAAAATAACTGTCCTGAATGTCATATATACAACCACATAGCCATCAACAAAAAAGCCCTACAATCCAACTCTAATATATATTTCAAATGAGATGCCCACAGGCACTTATAACATGAGGACATGTCAGCAGCCATATGTGCTGTAATCCTTGTCTTTATAGATATGCCCAGCATAATCCTCTCATGCACCATATACCTAATCTTCATTCTCTGCTTTGGAAGCAAGATTAATCTAAAAAATTCAGAATTAATTCAAATGCATTTAATAGAATATGAATCTTCATTACCTTGGCTACTAACCAGTTAAAGAATGTGGCAAATGACCACATCATCAGTCTGCCATTCAGTTGCAGCTATATGCTGCGCTACCATTTCCTTTCAGGTTCTTCAAAGCCCTGCAGCTGAACTACAGCAGAGTACTTAGTGTAGAATTGTATCTTTTGGGGGAATGTGTTATTTTTAAATGCTCAATAATTATGAATTCATTTGCCATTCTTTATATAAGCAGGGGATCATAATGAACTCATCTGTTATTCATGTGAATGTCAAATGTGTTCCCACTGGAGTTTTATTCTAATTCACTATTAGTTAGTGGACTCATAAAATCAAATGCTCTCCATTTTTCACTCTGAACATGTAATGCTTGGTAATTTGTTCATCAAAGGGCAAACATAATCTTTTTCTTTGGTAAGTTTCAGTTCTGATTTAACCAGGTAAAGAAACAGGTTTAAAATAAGAGTAGCTTTAGAAACAGAAGTAGATTTGATAAGCTCTGAGTCTTCTATTTAAAATGCAGTGAATGAGATTACCATGAGGTAGTATTTTAAAATGTAGATGTAATACACTGTAAGCATGCATGCTTGAACCACATGCACCTAACAACACAAACTGTACCCCAATATATACTGCCCAATGACAGTTCAATGAAAGACACATTTTCTGTATTATGAGGTGATCACAAGTTTTCATGCAACTATTCTGCTGCAAGAGAAAATGTAGAGGTGTGACACAGGTCACCACAGGATTTGAGTATGATAACATTGGACAGCGGGACTTTGACCTGTGAAAATAAACACAAACTAAGCAATAGAAAAACAGAGAACTCAGACTTTGATATTTTTTTTGCATGTGTGTTTTGTTTTGTGTGTGTGTGTGTGAATATTATGAAGTTATTTCCAAAATTCTTCTAACTCCCTAATCTAAACTGTAAGGACTTACCTTTGCAATGGCAATGATAGCCCTGAAATACTTCAGCACCAGTGCCATAGAACTGCCATGCTGTGCCAGGCTTTTCCTCAAGTATGTCAGAGTGACTTTTCCAATCTTGACATGCTCTTTAGAAATGCTAACCAAAATGAATGAATTGTTATAAAGATGCATTTTCAAGGGAGATGGTAACAAATCCAGAATCCTATTTGCAACTGGAACCACTAGATTAATATAATGATAGTCCTGCTTTAAAATACACAACAAAAGCACTTTTTTTATCAGCTGAAGTAACAGAAGGATATGGTTTTATCTCAGATACATTACCCCAGTGCAATCTATGGCAGTCAGAAGGTTATTAAAATATTAACCAGGAAGAAAGCACTGAGAAAAAAGAAGTATGTAAACAAAAGCTCAGATGCAAGTTCTGATGGTCCCAGACACTTCTACCCGTCACAGACAGTAGCTTCATGTTTTGTAATAGTTAGCAGAAACACATTAAAAGCAGCAGTGCTTCCTGAATGCTAGGACTTCTTTCATAGTTGAAGAAATACTATTTACTTTACTCTTCCAAATTTTTACTCCATTAAAACAACTATCACATTAAAAAACAAAAGGTCTGCCTTTAACTGCTGCAGTCTCAGGTAGGAGGGACTAAGTTATACAGATACTGCAAAAATAGGAATGCCAGAAATCATGAATTAAAGGAAGGGTGAACAAAAAGGCTGATGCTACTGTGCCAAGAACTGGGTGAAACTTTGTTGAAGCTTGCACAATTATCAGTTGCTTATTATTGAAATGAATATAATGTATTTATTTGGCACATTACATAACAGCTACCAAAATGATCACTTCTGTCAGGCAGTCTAAAGGCCCTTCCCTAGAATGAGCACACAAGTCTAGGAGATAAGAAGAATGGAAGACATACAGTTTTGTTTACTGAAATTTATGTCTGTGTGGACATGTATCTATATCAATTTCTTTGAAAGCAGAGGACAGCTCAGGAGGCCTAGGAACAAACAAATCATTCACCCATTTACAAGGGAACCCACAGGTTTAAAAGGCCTGATTTGGAAGTCATCATTCTGTAATGGTGAAATTCTATTGACTTCATTGGAGTAATGTGATGCATACATGTCTGAAAGAAGAACTGACTTCTGCAATAGAAACTACATTAGAAATTATCATGCTGGAGAACATTAATTCTACAGAAAAGAAACAATAATACTAATGAATAAGTAACTGTGAGTAAGTGAGGTACTGAATGTTACCACTTCCCACAGTTTCCATTTGATTCAGAAACTTGCAGGACTTGGGGTTCAGGCTTATTAGTCTCCTCTAAAGCCTTGAAGACACAAGAAAGTTATGGATGCAGTGCACATGAGCTGTTTGGTTTTTGCTGCCACATTCAAAAGACAAAATATATAGAAGAATCTGGAGGACTGAACAGGTGAAAGCAGAGAAGGGTGGGGGTGAGATGTGACTCTGAAGGGCTGTGAGGCACAGGCTTACTGAAGCTGCATTCACAAATTGCCAACGATGAAACTAACAACTGCAATGAGAAGGGTTTTGCTGGAACCCTGCTGGCTTTTCACCACAAAGGGCAACATCTGCTGTTAATTAACATTCTATTTATATCTCTAGGCTCTTTTAAGACAATGAATGTAGTGCTTTTAGCAGTTAGAGGTTGGTATCACTGAAGCAGCACCACCTTTCCGGAAATACACTAGCATATGTCAGTTTTTCCTTTGTGCAAGAAAAGAGAAATATAAGTGCAAGAAGGTGGCATAAAGGGCGATTTTATATAGCTAGCCACAGAAAGGACATTCAGGATGACATCTACAGATCAGAAGCACTGTAAGAGATAAGTTTAAGTAATTTAGGCACTAAGTATAAAGAATGCTTATACTTCTAGGGGAAAAAATACATTTGATAATAATATATTACATACTGAAGAACTGCTTATGACTGACATGCATATTTTTGTAAGTTCCAATAGTCTACTGCAGCTAATGAATTTTCTTTCAAAACAATAGCCAGAATATTTCATGAGGTATGACTAAAACCATAAAGTGATTAGATGGTCCCACCTGGAATGGTGGAAGTAATCTTTAGCCGTCTTAACAGGTTCTTTTATAGAAGTGAGAATGGTAAAGGGTGAGCAGAAGAATTCACTGAGTTTTGCTTCTCACAAAGATTAAAGAAAAAAGTTATTCAGTCTTTGAAGAAAAGAAAAGGGTATCTCACTTCTCTGAAAGGAAGCAAGACACCAGAGCTGGGGTGCATGAACTGAAGTTCAGAAGTGACCATTAGAGACACAGAGGTGGAATTTCTTTGCACCAAAAGCTAGGTAACACGTGCAGTATGATAGCAAAAGCAGGAAATAGAAGAAATTAAATAATTTCATAAGAAAATTAAATTATACCTAGAAAAAAGATGCCCAACACAGTCATACATCAAAAGGGAGACGAAAATTTATGCCTGTTAGCTTCCTTACATGGGAGTGTTCTGTCATCCTAGTCAATTAACACTGCTAGCAATCAATTAACATTGCTAACATTCCCCTCTTTGCTGAAATTTCTGTTCCTTGCATTAAATAAATATACATGAAAGCTTCATTTTGGTATTTTTAGATGAAATATTAAATCATATGCTGACCACTTGGGATGGCTAAAGACCTAGTACAATTCTTAGAAATAAACAGGCATGTAACTGTGGTGTCCTGACCAGATTTTAATTCTCAGCAGCTGCATTCCACCCACCTAGCTTACATATACCTTTGGAAATTAATTATTACATTGTTTTCCTAATACACCTCAATTGTTGTGTCCTATCAGATTGTTTCTGGGTTTCATTAGGGATGGCTGTATGACTGCACTGGATAAACAGACACCCATGTATTGCTTTAAATGTATTAACTTAAAACTCATGAAACTAGCACCTCAGACTGGTCAAAAATGAGGAATGCTGTTAACACCCATGGTTGCTGTACAGTACTGGAAAACATTTTGTGTAGGAGACCATCTACAAACAGCCATGTCAAAAAATATGTCCTAAGGCTTATTATTAATGTATCAGCTAGCATAAATCACTGTAGCTCCACTGACCTTAATGAAACCATGGTGAACTTATACTGAGAATATGGCTGTGTAAGCTTCATCTTCTTTTATCACTGCACAGTGGAAAAATACATTCAAAAAGGATAGGATACTGCATTAACATAGTATTTGAGGAAATTCCAGCTCAGGGAATTAAGTGAAAAGAATTCCATTAAAAAGCTCCTACTATCCTCACCTTTCATTTACTGCAAGGTCTTTGATCCTTAAGTTTTTAATTAACTATGTTCTCTCACTCCATTGACACATATAACATTTTTATTTCTAGGTAGCAAACTCTCTCATCCCAGTTTGAAAAATAACATTTTAGAATATGTGAGAGTTTGGAGGTGCTTTTTGGTTATTTATTTTGGGGGGGTTCTCTTGGTGGGGGCTCTTTGTTTGTTTGTTTGTTTGGGGTGGTTTATTGTGTTTGTTGGTTGTTTTTTTACCAAAGCAATGCCCACTCCATGCACAGATGGCTTAACAGAATCAAACCCTAAATTTGCTTAAGAGGGAAAAATGTCTGTAAAACAATGTTAATTTTAAAATAACACAGATTGTATTACAGTATGGTGAAATTATAACATAGCTCAGAATATGAAACAGAGCCAGGATTCCAGTAACACAACATGTGAGGACCTTTTGTCTTCAGCCTGGTAGCACATCCTGAGATGACATTTTGTACAAGATTTTTTAGAAGAGACTTCAATAGGGGCTTGATATATGGAACAATGGCAGGATATGGCCTCTAACGGGTAGGAACAATTACTGTTCTCAGACATGTGCAAGTTAACTTGCATTAACTTTATTGGATTTTATGCACACTTTCTGGCCTAGATTCCAAGCTCCGTCTAATTTCTCCTGGGGACAGCTGAGACAGGGAGCACACTGAATGAGAAACAAAACCTCTTCTGCCTAAGCAGAATATACTCAGCAACACTCAAATGGGCCTCAAGAGCATGATAGACCAGTTTGGCAATAATGTGAAAAAGCAACACAAGCAAACTCACTTTCTCCCAAGCTACACCCATAATGCCTTGTATGCTGCAGGGCAAAGGAAGAGCTGTCTAGACTGTCTCCACCAAGTGTGGAAACTCCTCAGACTGAAGGAATTCTCAGCATGCAAACCTTCCAGTTTATGGCAGGCCCATCCAGAAAAGTTCACTATGAAGGGAAGACACAAAGATAGAATTTAACCTTTGAATTTGGGGAGAAGTACAGACTCTTTTCCAGAACAATAACTAACTAGAAAAATAGCTGACAACCTCACAGAGGTGCTGGCTATTCACAGTGCTTAGTTTTTGGACTTTGTTTCCTTCAGTTCTGAGAAAGTGAAAAGTGACATAGTTTGCAAATAGAGCCTTTCTGGTTCCCATTCTTTCATTCTGTAGCTCTGATTTTTCTACAGTTTCATGTATAAACTACTTCACTTTCAAGGCCTTTTGTCCACCCTGTGTCTTTCCTATCTTTCCTCAACTGGCTTTCTTCACCTATTATTTAAAATTCAGGCACTTCTGTGATTTCTGACAGTTTTCCCATAAATATGTACAATGCCACTTCATCTTATTTTTCACCAATACTGTTTAAGCTGACCAAGCTATTAATTCTCAATTTTGTATGACCACTCCAATAGGCCAATACCGATTTTGTGCAGCCCTCTGATAGATCAGACGGGAGAACTGTTTTGGCTGAAAAATAATCAAGGGAAAAGAATAACTGATTTTCAATTTGATCTTCTGCCTCACATCTGCACAAACAGCTGCATGAACACAACAGAATGGGTGGGACAGGAAAGAGAACAATTAGCTGAGGTAGAGCTGCTTAAGCCAACATTACTACTGCAAAAATGCACATGGAGCCACAGCCTAAACGTGCTATTTTAAGTACTCTTTTAAATCCCTCACCTGTCACAGTGCCTATTAAAAGAATTGATACTAAAAAGGCTAGGATTATATCACTCCTGCTTACTGATGCGGCCCAATTTTGGCTCATTGTTTCCTTGATCTGGTTGTTCTTGTCTCGTAATTAGATTATAAGATACTAAGAACATAAATCTTTTGACCTACACTGAAAACAATCTGACTTCTCCTACAGTCAATGCAAATTCTACCTCGGATTCAAAAGGAACTGAACCATGTCTGTTAAGACATCATTTCCCCCAGATACTAGCCATTCTGAATTTTTTGTTTAAGAAGGGCAATTGAAGAGCATCTTTGGATCAGTGAGAAATATTTTACTGCAAATAATTCTGGTTTTCATACCATCAATTCTCCAACAGCTTTTCTCAAGAATCACCAGTTGTGAATTTTAATTAAAAAATTAATTGCAGTCTCTTGCTTGTGACAAGTTAACAGTTCTTAAATCACTGGGGCTTTAGGACTTGAGGTCAGCAATAGTGCTAAACAGCTGGAGTCATAAAGGAGAGCTACATCACGCCTAAAATAAACTGATCTCATTGCACAACTGCACTGACTGCTTGTACTGCTCAAAGTGTGGGTTTTACACTGAGCTCACTCAGTACATTTGACTGCCTGTGAGGCACAGCACAGTCATCAGCCAACAGGAGAAAATCTGCTAGAGTTAGCAAAATATGGAAGTACTATATACATGAAGGAACTTAACATATTCAGGGCTCCTTGTAATAAGAAATGTAAAGGTCCTTGAGACTGAGCAAAGGGCCAATGAAACAGCTGCTGCAGTTTACTTAAGCCATCTTAGCCAAAGAATAAACTCTTCTTGAAATATAGATGGGAATTTTTCACTGAGCTATACAAAAGTGTTCTGTGAGCCTGTACTTCTCTCTACTTTGAGATACTGAGAAGAATATTTTATAATACAATTGTGTCTTCCTGACTGCACTAAAAAATCATTTCCACAGTTGGGTTTATGTATTTGCTGTTGTCTCTACAACAGAGAGATATGGTTTACATTACATTGCACTCAGGTAAAATAGGACTGCAACTCTAGGCAAATATAGAAAAGAACATCTGCAGAGGTGAATAAAGTAGGATGTTTTTAATGAATAAGTAATGTATTTAATTCACCTTTTCATTCAGCGATCGCTGAAACGCAATACAAACTCCAAAACTATGGCTGTGCACTAACAGCAGTCTTGATACTGCATAAGGATACCTGTCCTAGCTCTGAAACTTAATCCAAATCTTACAATCTCACAGTGGAATGAAGGGTTTATGTTTGTGTCTATACTGTAAGCTTTTGCAGTTACTTGATGTTTTTTGTAAATGCTGGTGTTAAATAATGTAGGATGGTTAAAAACATAGAAAACGCCAGAATTCAATACCTGGAGAAACTATTTTCCCAAAAGCAACAGAAGGTGTCACTGCTAACTGGTTTTAAACAAATGCATCCCCTAAGTGGAAAACACTGCCTTTGTTTCGAGAGAAACTTGAAAGTTGTTTGAGAGAGAGAAACTGGGTTCCCTTCATAAGCATTCTCCAGCTCCAAACATAAACAGTAAAAACGGAAGAGATTCCTTTACACCATTTAATTCTTCTCCTTTTTGTTTGCTATTATTCTCTGCAGCTGTTTCACCTAAGGGGATGATTCACAGTCAAAGCAAGAGAAGTTTAGGCCTGTATTTGGACAGAAACCCTCAAAAAATCCTTTTAATCCATTAATATTAGAACTCAAATAACTTTGTATTTTCTCTTCAAATCCATGATAATTCAAGATCCAGAATTCAAACCATGAGAATGCTGGAGAAACCATTTCCAACACACAATATAAAATGAAGTCTCTTAAGTAGCTTTCAATTGTGAAAACTTTCTGAGACTGCATTTTAGCTTGGATAATGACAATTCTCTCTAAACTTGTGATATTACTTTAATTCTTTTTTGGCCATCCTCACTCCCTTGTCTTCCTGGATATTGTATTGTTGCTACTCTGCGTTAAACAGCTGTTACATCCCATGCCAGAGATAGCTGCATAACCCTGACGGGTGAGGTGTTATTTTCTAAATATACATACACACAGCTTTTGAAGTACTCTATGGCCCTTTGCAAGTCTCTTCATACATACACATTATCTATATGAGAGGCTAATATAAAGTACATTTCCTTTCCTACCAGGATAGCTTGGCACTCCTAATTTCAGATGACTGAAGAAGTGCAGTGACTGCCGCCTTTTTCCTCTGGACTCCCTAGAGGTCTCGACGTGAGGAAGCCTGTGTGTGTTGCAGGCACCAAGGGCCATGGTCTCACCAGGTCACAGCTGCTTGCCCTGTAGCTGAGGGCCTATGCTCTGCGCTGCTACTTATTTGATGTGAAGTAATTACCAAAGCTGTAATTACAAAAGAAATATACTTATACAGAAAGACCCCGGCTTTTAGCCACCACGATTGAATGTTTAATAGGTGTATCCAAGCATTCTCTCCAGGCTGCCAGCCTGCCGACTCCAGCACTTTCCCCCCTCCCTTCTCTTCCCAAGAGAAAGGCATCTCAGGTCACTTGAATTATTTAGCGGGGTGTTTTTAACCATCTCCAGGGCTTTACTTCTGCCATGCGGCTCCTGTGAAGCTAGGGTTTGTGGGTTTTATTTTATTCTACATTTTTTTCAGCACGCGGGGTGGAGTTGCTCCACTTCCCTGGCAGAAGGGAGGAGAAACAGCACGGGGGGAAGGCGAGAGAGGTGGCTCGGCGTGTAGAGGGGAGGGGAAAGGGAAGGCCGCCAGGCCCCGCCGCAGCCGCCACACCTGCGGGCCGCACTGCCCCTTCAACTCGGCCCTACCAGACAGGGCCACTCACCCGGTCGCTCTAACACAGTTCTCTCTGTCTCTCCCCCTCTTCATCTTCCTCTCTCCCGCTCCCCATTCATCCTTCCCCCTTTCCCGCCGCCTTTCTCCCGCCCCCTCCCCGTTGCAGGCGGAGCGGGCCCGGCAGGAGGCGGAGCGGACCGCCGCACGTCCCCCGGCCGGTCGGCCGGCCCCCCCGCCATGGGTCGGAAGCGCTGCGTGGGGGGAGACGGCTCCAAGATGGCGGCGGGTTGCTGCGGGGTGAAGAAGCAGAAACTCTCCAGTTCCCCTCCCTCGGGCTCGGCTGGCGCGGGAGGCGGCGGCAACGGCTCCCACTGCGGCGGGGCGGCGGCGGCGGGGGGCGAGCCGGGGACGTTGCCCCCGTCAGGGGGTCCGCGCCTCAACGGCCTTGGGGCGCTGGCGGGGGGCGCCGCCGGCTGCGCTCTCTCCTCGCCGCTGCCGCCCAGCTGCGGCGGGGGCTCCGCCGGCCTCTCCCCACCGGCCGCCGCCTCGCTGCTCTCCTCCCCCGGCGCCGGCTCTGGCGGGCCCGGCTGCAGGAAGATGGTGGTGTCGGCCGAGATGTGCTGCTTCTGCTTCGATGTGCTCTACTGTCACCTGTACGGCTACCAGCCCCCGCGGAGCCCCCGCTTCACCAACGACCCCTAGTGAGTATCGCCGCCGCCGTGCCCCGGACCGCCCTCGTGGGCGCCTCGTGTGCGCTTGTCCCAACCGGTTCCCCTCCGGCTGGGCACTCTGCCGGCACCCGCCTCCTCGCGCGGCACCTACCGCGCCGCCGCCTGGCCCCTGTCCTCGCTTGGCCCCGCGCCGCTCGCCTGTCCTGGGGCCTGGCCCGCGGGCGCCCCCGCCCCGCAGCTGTGCGGGCACCAGCCGGGCTTCCCGGTGTGTGCCCTGGGGGCCGCGTTGCCCTCCCTCGCCCGGTTCGCCTTGGAAGCGCCCCGGTGCCCTGTAGCACTGTTAGCCCCTGCCGCTTGGCTCGGCGTGTCCGGAATTCCCGAGTGGCATCTTCTCCCGGTTCCCTGACATCGCTGGCCGGGCCATTCGGTACCTGCCCCGAGCTCTCTCGTTTTTGTGCGAGCACGATTTGCCGCGCTCGACGGTGCCCTGGTTTCGTCTGGCTACGGGTGATTTCACACCACACCCCGTGTCAGTGCCCTTTCCCTGCTCCTTGCCTGTGTACAGAGGTGCCTGAGTAGACCGCTCCATGCTCATTCCACCAGTAGCTCTTACTGGAACCCCTTCATTAGGCAGCTTCTGTCCATCAGCTCTGCATGAGGTCGGGCCTCTGCTTCACCAATGTTGAATGGTGAGTACTCAGTGTAAGAGACCTGTTGTGCTATTTGTGAGCACCGGTGTACCAGTATGTTCCCCGTGCCAGGCACTCGTAACACTACTTTGGTCTCAAACTGCGCAGCGTCCTTGCTTTGCAACAACCCCTGAAGATCACCCAGTGTTAGACGTCCTGAGTCCCTGAGTACTCCACCACATTAAACTCCGAGTTTTGAACAGATCACATAAACACCTGTTACTCCCATCATTCTCCTTGCAAGGGCCTGCTTCATTCCCATCCCTGGCCACTCTTGTTCAGTGTTTGTCTTGAAATCTCTGCCCTCCCACCTTTGGACGTGACCTGCCAGGATAGCATTGCCCAGCATGTCAGCACCTGCAGCCTGCCTGTGCTGGGGAACTGGGTGTTCTGTTGGAGAAGGAGTTCAGACACTTCAGGGAGTAACTTCGGTCTTACAGGAAGTTGCTTCCTTTCAGCTGGGATGAGTTACTACATTGCTGCATGCTCCTATTGTGTTTGAATGCAAAGTGAACATAAGGGGCTGTTGGAATTAACACTGTTTCACTTTCTTTTTAAATGGGATGGAGCTCATGGGGTGAGTTTCAAAGCTTCAGCTGAGACTTAAGGGCATTGGTCCACCAGAGTGCATGTTGCTTGTTCCGTCCTATGTATGGCATGACGGCTCTGTGTGACCCCCTACTTTATCAGTACTTAGTGAATACAGGTCTTTGTGTGTCCTAGACCCTTGTGCACCCTCACCAACGCAAATGGTTATCATGCAGTCCATGTTTCTTAATGGGATGTAGTGTATGCTTTGCAGTGCTGAAAATACTGTAATGTATTAATGATCTTATTTGGAGTCCTTGCTGTTCTAACACCCAGGATCTATACATCTCTTGCATACTTTCAGCTGCTGTCATGACAACCCAGCTCTGTGGATTCCTACTTAACCTGCCACCCCAGCAAGTCTTCCCTATATGCTCTTCATAACTCCTATGTGATTACATCAGAGTACCAATAATGAAAGGAGGGCAGGGAGACTCCACTGTGAGTTTCTTTACCTAGGTCTTTTGTAAATCCATGTCTGTCCTTTTGTAGATACCAACTGTTTAGGAACTGCTGCTTTGAGTAGCCATTTTGCTTTTCATTGTCCTGTGTCTGTTCTCCATCCCAGACCACTCCAGGTTACAGCATCAGCTTTGTGCTGTTTAACTCTTTCACACTGTAAGAGAGCTGAATTCTGTCTGGGTCTTCCTGACAATCGTACTGTGTTGTTACATTTTTAATTGTATTGCAGCATGTTTTGTTGAGCAGATAAGTGCTAATGTCTCTGTTTTATTAGTGGAGGAAACTGAGGCAGGGGTGAAGGTCTCACCACTGGAGTATTTTCCAGTAACCAGTAGGTCACTTCACCTTTCTTCTCCTTCTTCTTACTTTAACAAGAACACAATAGCAGGTTAAGCAAAATGATTTGTGTTTTTCTGAAATTTAGATGTGTGTTAAGATCTAGTTGGTGAAAAGTTGTGTCGATGGACTTCTGAAACTGGTGCTGCCATTAAAACTGGTGCTATCTTTTCTGCTGGTTCCCATGCTTGTGCCAGAGCGCATGGCTTTACAGATTGAGAAATGATCAAATCGTCATTTTGTTTTTCCCCCTGGTTACTTTTCACAGTTCTTGGTTCCCTCTAGATGGTTGCATGGCTTCGCAAACACTTGTGCCTGCACAAGTGTGAGGTGGGAATAAGCAGATGGCAGAACTGCTGCTTTCAGCAGTCTTGTGAGCTGATTGTTTGTGCAGTTGTGGAAGCAACTTTGGAAAAGTTGTTAGGTATTCCATGTAAAGTTCTAGGTCGGTGAATAAATCACTCCTGCTAGGTCTTCAGAGACAGCATGACTTCCAGCCTTGGAAAGAATTGCAGGCAGAGCCATCAATAACTGGGTAGTGCACAAAGTTACAGTGGCGTCTCTGAAGCTGAGCTTCATCCTGCACAGCAAAAAAAGCCCCAAAAGGACTGAGAACTGTCATATTTCAGTGTGTGTATGTTGCAGCCTTCTGTCTGGAATGCTTTTGGAGATTTGGTCTGTAGACCAAAATACTTGTTCTGCAAGTTGTAGTCTAAAATAAGTCTGTATGTGAATTGTAGAAATATGGTTTTTAAATTACATTAATTACAGGGAAGATGAAAGACCTGTGAGCAGGTATCCTCAGACAGGCATGACTCATTCCTTGCAGGTCTTTGAAATGTGAAACTGGGCACGATCAAAGAAAAGCAGGTGGCTGAATCATTTGGACAAGGGGTTCTGCTGTGTTGTCTCTTTGAACAAAACCTGCTTGTGACACCTCTGGATTTTTGTAACTTTTTGATGCCAAGATGAGTACCTCAGCAGGGCTCGAAGGGAAAGAATTTCAGAGTGGTTGGTAGGAATGAGACAAAATGCCTGTTTTGAAAAGGTGCAGAGTTTGAACTCTAGTGCAGCCCATGCATGGATGGAAAAGTTGCCATTTTCATATCTCTGATTGTAGTTCCTGAAGCACAGGATACGGGGTGTTGGTCAGGAGTATTGCTGTGGAGCTGAAGGCTTGGAGAGAGTGACTCATGGAGCCAAGATAGCTTGAAGATACTGAATCTGTCCAGCACTGTCTTTGTGAGAATAGGTTCAGCAGATCCCTCCAGCCACAGGCTTCTTCCTCTGCTGTTGTAGGTGTCCATTGATCTGCCAACATTTTATTCTATCACTGTCTAAATTGAAGAGCTTTCTTCCACTTAGAATTGTACTTCGAATTGCTCTCTAAGCTACTCCTTCCCTTCTTCCGTTGGGCTGTGTCCTGCAAGGCATGTGCTTTCCCCTTGCCCAGAGTGGCTCACAAGCTAGTGTAAAAATGATCCTGGAGGAGTGGATGTTGATACAAAGCTTGAAAAATGCTGCCCCAGAAAGAAGTTGTGACTTTGAGTTTCAAGAACAGTGTCTGAATAGGACTTTAGTCTGATGAGTAAAATTTTGGAACACTGCAATTGATTAAAACAAGGATTTTTAGAAGTGGCAATAGAAATAAATTGTAAGGGGATTTGGGAAGAATTGGAAAAAGCTTTTAGGGAGAAGTTAAAATGGAGAAGCCTTTTTTTACCCTGTGTTTTTTCACGTTTCTGACAAGCAACTCATGTCCCTTTATTCCCTTTCTGGTTGGGTCTTGTGCAATGCACCCTGTGCCTCTGACCAGTGGAGCCAGTACCGTGTCCTGCGTTCTGTTGTAGAACCAGTGTGAAAGGGCTTAAGATTCACACTACTCAATACTACTTTTCTTGTAGTAGAAAAATGTTTGAGTGGAAGTGCAAGTGTGAGCAAGGAGGTTGTGACAGGATGAGAAGGGTGAGTGTGTGGAGTTCAGTTGATGCTGTGTTGTGGGCAATGAGGAGGACTTTTTTTCCTTGAAGATTCTCACATCTCTGCTCACTGTGAAGATTCCCCTTGGCACACAGAAATCACTTTTCCAAGTTTTTGATTGTGCACAGCATCTGCCTCAAACTCTTCATCCTGTTTGCTTAATTTTAACATCAGCATCTTTGCGGGGGAGACACTGTATGACAGTTCAGCAAGTTAACTCATTTGCCAGATATTTGTTTCTGATAGTCCCTTTCTGAAAGTCACCTGCTAGCAAACAGGATTATTTTAGCAGCAACCACCCATTCTTGACACAATTACTGTGGGAAATTTTGTTCTGCCCTTGTCATCTGACACATACTGACCAAGAACAAGATTTTGCACCTATAATGGCTGATGCAGCCTGTGCCCTGCTTCACATCTGGCTGAGGAACTCTTGGGAAAGATGTTTTCCATGAGTACAGTCAATGCCTGGATGATGGCTTGCTCATATCCTCCTCATCTATTGGGGGAACTGTGCCAGAGGCACAAAATGGTGTGTGTAGCTGACCTGAGTACCTGTGGCAGAGCTGGTGCTGTAGGGAAGTATCGGAGCTGCTGTGCCTGCACAGGCTGCCAGCCACACACAGGTGTGGAGGCTCCAGCCCTCAGACAGAAGTGGTGCTGGCAACTGTGTTCTTTGCCACAGGAATAATCTGGATGGTTTGCCTGCCTTCTGTGGTTGAAAGCCTCTGCATTGAAATCTTTTGTAGGTCATTTCCAGTCTTGACCTAAAGACTTAGCTTGGAAATCCATCAGCTCCTTTCTTCATTGGTGATCTAGTGTTTTGCAGCAACTGTTCCATTTGACTGCAGGCTGCAGAGATACACATGCTGCAATGTTGATATGCCTGATCTTTGTATTTCATTGCTGTCAGGTGCAAGATCTGCCAATTTGCATATTCTAGAATGGTATGAGGTGACAGTACTACATTACCTTATGTCTTTGTTAGTGAAGTTTGGAGATAGTTGAATTCAATACAATTTTAAAAAGTGGAACAAGCTAATCTTGTGCCCAGTAGTTTTCCCGTTCTCAAAGCTGTGACAGAGTGTGACTTGACTGTGTAGTAGAGAAGTGGTTTGAGGATTTGTTACTGACCATCCAATTTTTTTGTCTTAGTTACTGTGTCTTGATACTGTTTTGCCGTGGTGATTTGCTAGGAAAGATTGAAATAGTTTCAAATCTTCCTGTACAGTCCCAAAGCTACTTCCCCCCACCCCGCAAAGTGTTAAATTACTATCTGATGCTTTAAGACTTTGAGGAAAGGTTAGGCTTGTCTGTAGGTATGTACATATACAATATTGTGCTTGCACCTTCACAGGATTGCATGCTTTTCTCAATTTCTTGTTTCTTGGCTGCAGTCTTGACTTCCTGCTTTAGTCTACAATTCATTGCAGTGTTTTAGAGTGTAGTGCTTGACTCCTTGCTTGCCTTGGGTATATGTTTCTTTACAGGCATTTTTGTGAATATTAGCCTGGAAGCCTACCAAAACATGAATTTCATATTGTCTTTAAAAAATCCTCAAACAACAGTGTTGTTCTTCCACAGTCCCTGCTCAGCTATTCCTGATGTTAAAACATGGAGATTTTGTTGTTTCTCTGGAGAACTTAGTTGTATGGCAGCGGAGACTCACTTGCGTGGCAGACTCTGAAATAATGTGTATTTATTGTCACAGTAGCATTACACAACAGCTCTAATGATTGCTTGGTCATGGCTAAAGATCAACACTGCTCACAAACCAAAAAACACAGCAGTGAAACATGCAGACAGGGAAGTGTTCTTGCATGTCTGTGTGTCTGTCTGACTTCATTCTGCTTTTCGTGTGCGTGTTGTGTGGTTTTGTGTAAGCGTCAGTATTCTTTGCTGACTTAATATGGTCTTTACAGTGGAATATTAAATGTTGGAGTACAAAGTGATGGTTCTTTCAGAGGCATTCTGCAGTAGATGCTTTTAAAATACAGTACAGCGGAAAATGTGTATTTTGGCTGGTGTTGGCAGTGCTCAGCAGGGAATTCCCAGCATATTTGAAAGCAGGAGTGGTGAATGTGTCTTGGACAGCAGAGGGGGAAAAAGGATGAAGCAGCACGGCTTCAGAAAGAGCTTAGCTGTGCCAATAGGTTTGTCTTCTGATAATATTCATGAATGGTGAAGATACTCATATGATGAACTCCAAATTAGGTTAACTATAATTTGAGGGTGCTTTTTCTTCATAAGCTCATTTTAGTGAGCTGTTCTTCTGTCCAAATGAGGTAGTTTCTGTTAGTACATGAGATGACATCATAGACAGTCTTGTGGATGGACCCTGGCTTTGTTTCTTCTGCTAAAAGCGGTCACCACTGAGTTACAATAAATGCTCTGATTCACTGCAGTCCTGGTTTTGCAGAAGTTAATTGTTCTCATGCCCTGTGTAGCGTGAGGAGGAGTCAGCAGCCACCTCTCCCTGTGCCATCACTCTGGTCATTCATTTTTGTTGCCTCCTTTGTTTTAGCTATGTTCATAGTTTTTGTTATGCTTTCTTCTATCTTGTGAAGATGATTTCCTGATAAAGATTTCTGTGGATTTTGCAGATTCAAATGTTGACTGTTTTTTGACTTTCTACGTTCCTATTTAGCCTGTCTGCCTATGAGAAAAACATGGTTTGGCTCTCTGATTTGATTTACTTCATGTGTATCACTAAATTCTAGTATTCTTCATTAGAAATTGTTGAGAACTTAACTTTAAGAGTGCAAATATTTTGAGTTACTGAAAAAGTGCAGAGATCTGCCTCCTGTTCAGGTGTCATGTATTTATAAATTTATACAGGTAATGTTACCTTGCATTGAATGCCAAAGCAGGAGAAATGTAACGTTGGCACTTTCTTTGTCCTATCTGTTAAGAAACAAGTAGATATCATTTGAATGTATGGACAGTTTACAGGTCCTGTTGACTGCTCATCTCCAGAAAGACAGACAGTAGTTGCTGTTGTTGACAACTAGGAGGTAACCAGGAAATAAAAGTTGGCAAGCTAGCTCAGCTTGGTGTGACGAATCAGTGAATGAAATAATGCATGATCTAGTCCATAGTTCTTGGTGCTCTCAAGACTCATGCTGTAATTAAGGGAACCAGCTTGGTATGCCAAGCTGTCTATTTTTACATTAATTACTTGTTTGCAGTTAAGTGCAGGTTTTCCATAGCATCAAATTATTGTCTTCAGAAGCAGGAGTGCTACTATGTTAACACAAAAGTTTTCTGAGACGTGTCTTGGTGGTTTCTTTGGTAAAAGCCTGTATGAAGGCAAGAAAGATGCAAATTATTTAAAAATAATAGTAGACATGTCAGAGTTTGGACAATACAGAAACTGTTGCTAGGCTGGAGGCCAAAACAAGTTTGGTCAGGCCCTGACCTTCCTTAGCAAAGCATTATGAAAATGCTTGACCTTTTCTTACAATGTTTATGCTCCTAAGGAGTGGGGTGTTACATTGATGCTCAGTTTAGCATTGCAGAGTTAGTATTTGAATAACAAGATGAGGCAGCTCTACCATAGTTAATTCAAAATGTCTCAAAATCATGTTCTAATAAGAGAGCATTCTAGAGAGGGAGTGCAATGGAATGTAGCTGTTATGTTGGTCCTGGTGGTGGGTTCAGATAGCACACAGTTGATTTGGATTGATAAATTATCTGGATTACTGTTCCTTAGTGCTGTGCTGACTGACCAAAAGTAGTAGTGTTTCTCAGACCAGTGCTGTGAGCAACAGTGGGTATCTTTCCTGGGTTGCTTGTATGACCATTTAAAAAAAGCTCTTTACCTTCATTACTGGGGTCTTGACAGAAGGGATCAGTGTCAAGGGCTTTATTTGTGCCTCTGGCCATAAACATTTATTTGTTGAGGTATTTGTTGTATTTGTTACATCTCTGCTCTTGCTGTTCCCCTAGCAGACTGCATGTATGTTTATATGTCTCATAGGATATGTCTTAAATTTTTGTGATCTGACTTGGCTTTGATAGCTTCCTGGAAGGCATTGCTTGTTGTGAATATGTGGTTATGCTTTGCCACACTGAGTACTTGCAGCCAAGGTTATTAAAGTGCTAATTTCATGGGAATGACATCTTACAGAATGCAGAACAGCTCCACTGAGTTGTGGCAAGGTCACTGGGACAGCAGCTGTGTGGAGCTGTGTGTGTCTTCTCAGGGCACTTGTGCCTTTCTGTGTTGTAGGGAGTGAGTTCTCGCAATCTGTAATGCCATAGAAAATCTCATTTTAAACCCTTCTTCCCATGAGCATGAACTCTCTGGCACTTTTAGCAACATCCTGCTTAGGGCTGTGGTGTTTTTAATGTGCGAGCCACAGACATAATCCTGTACTGTATCCTTTGCCCCTCTCCCGACAAAGGCTTTGCTGGCACATGATGGGTTCCAGTGTCTGTGACACTCCCTACTTTACTGGGATGGTACTCGGAGTCTGTGTTTGAAAAAGAAGAGGAGAGAGAAGAAGGAAAGCTCCTTGTCATAACCCTCTTCTAATCAGCATCAGAACTACTTCTGCTTCATCCTTTCTACAGAGCTCATTCTCTTCCTTTGTTTTCCATGTGGCATTTTGCACAGAGATAAGAAGTGTATTGATGAAACGGTACAGTTCACAAGCTTCGGTGTAGTGGGAAAGGTGGTAATAAGCGTGTGATTCTGCACTGATGGGCAACAGTGTGGGCCAGCTAAGTAAATCTGGTCACTTCCAGCCCAGTATAAGGGCTGGGTGCCACACCATTTCCCTTATCCAGTAAAGGAACAAAAGAAATTCAGCTGCCAGTGAATGGTAAATCGCAAGGCAGTTCTTTCCTGTATAAACAGATGTGCTAAAAGATTAACTGTTTGGGAAGATGATGTGCTAGGTGTAGAGATTGCATCTAAGCTTTATAAGGAGGGAAATTTTTTTAGTCCTCAGTACTTTGATTGTCAAACAGGCAGTGAATACCAGTCAGAGGAGTGTTGCACCAGCCTTCTCTAAGTAGTCTTTCTGCAGAGACAGTGTTGGAGGCTGAGGAGGTGGGAGAAAAACCCACAGCAAAGGTATACTTGTAGTAAGGAACTTTTCTAAGACTGCTTGCAGTGCCTGAAGGAAGGGGAGCTATTGCAAGTGATACATCCCTTTTGCATGAGTGGAACAAAACTTCATCAAGCCAGCAGCTGAGATGAAAAACTCAAGTGAGGCAACATTAGGCAAGATCTTTCAGTATGTTGTTGCACAAGCAGTTACCCAAATGGAGATGTGATACTAAAACTAATTCCTATTAACATGCTGATAGAATGTGAAATTGTAGTGATTAGACTTGCTCTTCCTTAAGAAATAGGAGCATAATGATGGCTTTGGTTCAGTTCAACCATAACTAAAATGTAAGTGTGTAGAAAACAGGCAGGTGGCAAAAGTCTCATGTGGGATACTTGCCACTGTAATATCTGGATTCTTGTAAAATACTGGAATAGAAGTTGAAAGAAAGTGAAAATTGTGCTTTCCATTTGGAAGGAATGCTGGATAAAACTGAGCATTAAAAACAAAGAGTTCTAAAGAAGGATAAATAGAATGCAAATTACCTTTCTCTTATTTCACAGAAGAAAAAGATTGAAGTGAGACAAGTATTCCCATCTATGCTTACCATTGTGGTCTCTTTGCAGCTCAAGGATGAAATATTGTGGTTTGCTGTGCTTGGACTATAGTTTAACATCGAAATTAAAGCCACTGCAAAACGTGGCTCCCAGTAATGCCTCTTTCTGGGAGAATATAAAATCTGTGGTACTGTGCTTCAGGTTATTTGGTGCCAGCTGTCTCTCTCTCTTTGTTTTTTGGGGTTTTTTTTTTGGTTGGTGGTTTGTTTTTATTTTAAAGTAGAACAGAATAAACCAGGTTGGAAGAGACCTTCGAGATCATCATGTCCAACCCATCATCCAACACCATCTAATCAACTAATGGCACCAAGGCACCAAGGACCCCATCAAGTCTCCTCCTAAACACAAAGTATTACTTGTTCTTTAACATATGTAATATGAATGTCTTGCAGTAACCTACTCAAAGGCTGCATACTGCCCAATACTGTTCTGTGGACTTAAGTGTGTTTCCTTCCCCTTTAGATGTGTCAGAGATGCTCAGCAGCAGGTGGGTCTTTCTTGTCAGAAGCTGAAGGTAGTTACACCAGACAGGATAGATGAGGCTAGAAGGTGATGAGCGCTCTGTTGCTGCAATGTGTTATATTCTTAGTGACTGGAATAAAGAACTTTTGTCTCTTCTAAATAACTGGGCTGATCCTGAATGGTTCCTGGTATGACTGCTGTAAATTTTTGCAGCCCACTTGAGAATGTCAGGATTCATAAATTGAGTTATGGAGCTATATGTCTGATTCTTTCTGAAGTTTTTGCTGAGATTTTGTGTTGTTTTAAAAATGTTTTTGTGTGTTTTGGTAGGCTTACTTGTTTGCTTGGTTTGGGTTTTGTTTGTTTTTGTTTTTTTTCCCCAGGAAAAGTGCTAAGACATTGAAATATGCTTAGATGTAGTTTCACTTTCAAAGGCCATGTGTTACAAATTGGAGATGCAAGGTATTTACTCCTCCTCTGGGAAGTAGTCATTGAAATGTGTGGATCACAGACATCCAAAAAATTAGGCAGCATAAGCATAATACCATTTCTTGGTTGCCATTTTATGTAGACTGTTCTGTGGAAATTGCTCTGGAGGAGAAAACTAAAGCAGTCCAGTATGTTCTCTTAACATTGTGACTCTTGAGTTTAGGTTTTTGGAGATGCAGAAATTTCTTGGAAGAGGCTGTTGCAGAGAATTCAGTAATCGTCAGATGGTTCCACAGATAAGGTCTCTATTTAGTTCTAAGGGATTGGATTAATCTAAAAAGAAATAGATAATCTGTCATAAAAACACTGATGAGCCTTTGAAACTCTGAGTGTTTCTAGGGTTTTGCAGGTCCAGCTTCTCTATATTCAGGTTATTAGAGGAGGGAAGTGTGACTTGAAGGATAAATCACTGCAGTGAGGCATGGAAGGCTTGTGGTTTGTTCCTGACCATGTCATTGTGGTGGACAAAACCTGGACAAGACCCCCAGTCTCTCTACTATATATTCTTCCTGAAAACAGTAAAGTACTTCAACCTGCTTTTCTTTAAGTTAATAGTGAGAGAAACTGGTAATTGTTAAAATCATTCTATTCCCTTGACTGCATTACTCTGCCAGGAAGCTTTGCAGACTAAACTCAGGATATTTTTGCCTAAATTGGCAACTTGGCTTTTTAACTGGTCTCCATTATATCTGCAATTAATCATGGTTGTACTCATGTTAGTTTGACTCCTTCAAATGCTACTGTTGCTTCTCAATTAAGTCACAGATTTTTCAGTGTGTTATTTTTTTTTTTTGTCCAGGATAGTTTCCCCTATTTGAGTTCTCTTAGTCTGAGTACTCTTTGTATTTTTAGGCTACTGTTCAGTGCATCCTTTCCGAGATCAGACAGTTTTAATCTGCTAGTGCATGTCAACGACAAGACCTTCCAAAATCATACTGCATAATTGTTTTTGCTCTAGACATGCTGTTTGTCCTACTCATGTGTACACCATTCTTTCATGGACATTTTAGAACTGAGAGGAGGGCACAGATAGGCATTTGATGCCCTGGTAGAGCCAGCAAACTATGGTTCTGTAGTGAAACAAGATTTCTTGATTCACTGAATATTGAAAACCAAAAATGAGCAGAAAGAGAAGGTAAGGTGGCAAGGAAGGTACAAGCACTGACTGTATAACCATACTTTCCCAAATATTTTTCTGATCTTCACCCACTTGTAGTTTGGGATATCTTCAGCCAGAAGTGATGGATGTACCTTATCAGTAATCCTCCCCAATGCCTCATCCACCTCCCACTTCCCAAGAAGGGGTAGATTGTAATGGTACAAGGTTGGGAAACAAATTAACTGTTCAAACTTGATGGCAGTACTCCCAGAAGAATAAACACATATAAAAGGAATGTGACTAAGTTTTAGAGTGTAAAGTTTCTACTTACTGGAGCCATGTGGCTTTATAGTAACCTTTCATAGGGTTAATAGGGACTTGATCACAGAAATATATGATGCATTGCCTTTGGGAATGAGCATAATAGTTTTGATAGTTTAAAAGGTCCCTCATTCTGTCTGAGTTCATTGGAGCAGATTTAAGTTCTAGGCATCAGGGTGGGTTTTTTTCCCCTTCTTGTGGCCCTGCTGTGGAAGGGGACTCAGATGGCAATAATCCCGGTCCCCTAGTGGCTTCTGCTTTGGTAATATGTTTTAGATTGAGAAATCTACTGGTGGTAAAGATCAAGAACAAAAATGTTATTTTTTCCAGTTATTAGGGTACTGTGACAAAGCATATCTTCCCCATATCATATTGTCAGTTTTGTCAGTTTATTTCTGGCTTAAAAATTATTTCCACCCCCTTTTTTTTACATTGACGCAGAAGTTGGTAAGTTGTCGATGTCCTTTGGTACAGCATTGGAGTTAGTAATGATCCACAGATACTCTGACAGAGGAGTTCAGTTCTGTCACTGATGGATTCTGTCTCTGAATATGGGGATTGGTCTTCCAAACTGTGTCAGTGATGCTTTTCTTTTAAGGGAACTATTACTATTGGAGAATGATAATGATAGGTGAAGTTTAATATCATACCTCTAAGAATTGATAGATGAACTCTCTCTATGCAGCTTCTGATAAAAAGCAGAGTTACTTACTTGAAGCAAATTGTTTCAGCATGAGTTCAGAGACAAGCTGGGTCTCTGTGACCCATTCAGGTCTAGCAGGATTGCTGACTTAGTCACTGGGGTTTGTTTTCTAATAAACTGTTTCATTTTGGCAGAGAAACTTTTATTGTTCTTTTCACGTTGCTTTTGGCTTGAGTAAGATTTATGTCTTTCTTGAGGTGGAGATGAATAGAGGCAAACATTGGTTGATATCAGAGCTCTGTACAGGTAATGAATTTGGAGAATGTTATGTGACTAAATAATTTTTCACTGAATTGGAACTGAACCATAACTTGGTAGTGGTTCATGTTGAACAGGGAACAGAGGTACTGCTTTTCTGAATGGAGTATTGCTGCAGTTTATAAGAAGTGTTGCCAAAATAAAATGCAAGGAAACGACAAGTCCAATGACAAAGTATTTGTTAAGCAGTAAGTATTTAAAACTAGCAATATTGGAGACTTAACTACTGACCTCACCCAGCTAACAAAATGGCTTTTGATTTGGAAAGCAGTTGATGACAGCAAATAAATGGAGCAGTTTAGGGGCACAGGTTCTAGGAAATGGAGTAACAGGGAGTTGAAATGACACCTTCACCCTGAGTTATTTGGAGAGGTCAAAGCTTACACGTTTACTTTGAGATGTCAGGAAACTTGAAATGGATAGATTTGGAAATTGCTGTATGTGAACAACCTTTTGAGCAAAGCTTAGTTTTGGTGGGTTAGTTAGTTGTTTTTTCCAAACACCCCCAACTGGCCAAAGTGATGGTAGATGAATAATGCTTCTGCAGCTGACAATGTCTTTGTTTATCAGTGTTTTCAAACGGTTGTTCCTTTGTTTCCCCTCACTTTAGCTGAGGATTCCCCTCTCGGTTGAAGGATGGCCACTGCTACCTGTGTTTTCAGCTTGGATGCAGTTGAGGGAGTGGTAATCTTTAAGGAGAGGGAACTGGAAATGACGGTCAAAGGAAGCGTTTGGCCTTACACTGTGACATAAACTGCTGAGGTGGAACATGCCATGTCCATTTCACCTGTATCATCTGGCACAGAGCTCAGTGCTATGGTTGGGGTCAGTGTCATACAAGTGGCTATACACGAGCAAAGTCCAGCATGTAAATCCGTGCTTTAGTTTCAGTAGAACTTGCTGATCACAGGGTAGACCCATCTGTCACAAGTCACCAACAGAAAAATAGGTGACAACCTCCAGCTGTCAGGTGTGCTGAATAATTGTGGCATTAGCCTGGTCAGCGAGTGAGACAACAGTTGAATTCCTCTGCCTTGGAAGAGATGAAAATAGGAGGCCTGGCACCTTAAAGCATTGCACTGAGAAATCCAGAAAGGAACAACTTGGATGTCTCTGCTGTTTTCAAGGAATTTATAGGCTTCTTTTATAGTCCTTTAAAAGCCATCTACTGTTTTAAGTGTGTTGATTGTAAAAGCAAATAGGCAGTAGGATGGTTGAGTCTTTAGTCTTCTGGAATAAAGATGGAGTGGTTTGTTCCTTAGAGACCTCATTGACTAACCAATGTATGGATTTAATAACAACAAAACAGTACTGCCCTTCAGGTCAGTGATGTTGTCCACGGCTGGGTTTTAGGGATTTTTATTGTTTTTTCTTTCAGTTAATTCCCAGAATAACTGATTTATGCTTGTGTGAATCTGCTCACAGACAGGGAGCTGTTGTGGCTTTTTGGTAGCAAACAAACTTAATTATCTTTAATGAAAATAGCAATCTAATACCATATAGTTGTGTGACGGAGATGCAGCACACAGCGTTTTCAGAGGGCTCTGGTATGGCTTTGGAAAGGCTGTATGTGTTTTGCTGGTGCCCAGTGTAGCTGTAATAGCTACAGATCACTTCAGAAATGTTGCATAATTTCCAAAGCTGATTTGGAGATGTAATTAGCTTTTTGCCTTCATAGAATTGTATCTAGTGAAGAAAAACAAAACAAATGATGAAAATACGGGTTTCAGGGCACCAAAATGAAAATGCACCCTGGGTATTTTCCTGGGTTTTGAAATTCAGTTTTGACATCTGAAGGGATCTTACTGAAAGTGTTCTGTACAGAGTTGTGAGAGACTGTTTGTATCTCATGTGATGTTTGAAAGAATATTTAAATTTAGAAAGACGTGTTTAAGTTTTGCTGTGGAAACATTGTAGTTTCTTTGCTTGAGGTTAATTCTAGGACTTCCAGAATTTTGGTTTCCTTGGGTATTGTTAGTGTGGAATAGTGTTTGTGTCCTGAGAGCCACTTGAATGACATTACAGAACTGGACAGTAGTTTCACAATCTGACTTCACTCACATTTCAAATCTACTGCAGGCATAACTAATGGTGTGAATACAGTCTGCTGGTTTGGGGAAATAATGTGAGTTACATGCAATTTTTGGATGAGAATGCATGTTTGTGGCAGACAAACCATCCTTGTGTGTGCCCCACACCCTCACTTGTACTACTTGCATTGATCAGTGTGTGCTTGCTGTGCTGTTTCAGCTTGATAAGTCAGCAGCAGACACTACCACTTTTTGTTAGGTTACTTTTTTTGCTGAGTTGTAAGACTTTTTGCTGAGTCTTTCAGCATGCTAAATGCCAGAGCTGGCTTAAGGGATTGCATCTTCCTTTGCAGTCTGGGAAGAGATAGGACCCTTGCAACCGTCCTTTATTAATTTTAGGCTGCCAAGAACTGCAGCTTAAGTTGTATTAACCTGGATTTGTTTCCTGATCTGAGAACATGACTGCTCTCCTGGGTGAGACCATTTGCCTGCAATTGTCTGCAGCGCTGCTAGAGACACCTCTGGAAATACTGGGGTTTCAACTTGATTTTTGTGGACTTCCCTCAGTGACCTTTCCCAGCTTTTGCACCAACAGCAGGTAGATTGGTGTCTGTATGTCCAGAAGCTGTGGAAGAAAAGCAATCACATCTGACAAGCTTCCTTTCATGTATCTGCTGTTAACAGTGTTGCCAGGTGTTTGCCCTACATCCAATTCCCTAGTCATCAGAACAAAGCTTACAGGCTGCAATATAAGGCTAAACAAGGTAATGGGATTCCCCCCCCGCGCTGAGTTGATCTGGGTGTGTCATGGTGCTTTTAAGCACATAGTTGCAAACATTGTGAGGTACAGTAAACCTGTGCATCATGGGTTTAAGTTTATGAGGTTTGTCAGGAGCCTGCAATATGTGGGAGTGGAAGATGCAGGCTGTCACAGTAAGTCTTGAGCCTCTCTTGGGTGACTTAAGTTGACACAAGTTTTTTTTTCCCAAATAATCCTCATTGATCCCTTCCACAAGACTATCCACTGTTCCACCCAGATATTCAGTCAATTCAACAGCTCAGTCCCCAGATTGAGAGGCATCTATAATCTGGCTCCAGCTTGCAGGACAGTGGTGTGGTTTTGGTAAGTTTTCTTTTTGCAGAAGCCACACATACTCTTTCCACCAGACTGTGGCTGTCTCTGTGCATTGTGATCTGTCCATGATTACTCTGAAGGACTGGAAATCATATTTGCTTCCCTGTAGTGCCGGTCCCTTCAGGCTCATTTATATGCACTGGAATTAATGCTGGCAGCCACTGGCTCAGCAGTTTTCCAGTTTCAGGGTTGAAGTTGTACTGTAAATGCCTGGTTGAGGCGAACTACTTCTAATTTGTCCATGTAGTACTCCCCTGTACATAATTCAAATTGACCTAGACCCTCTGATCTATATACTATGAAGATAGCCTGAAAGTCTCCCCAGTTGCTTCACCAGTAAAGACTGGGAAAATGGTGTTCAGTGAGCTTCTAGGCATTGGTGCCATCACCCCTGTATTGCTTTTTCACCTTGGTTTGCAACACAGCCCCCTGGTTTTCTACTTGTTTTCCTGCTTTTGAAGTAGGTAAGTAACTTGTCAAGGTGCTACCCAAACATTTTCAGTTCACTACTTACTGTTTACTTTTGACTACTGTGCATTTGATAATCTCTTCTGTTCCCATTAGTCTTAGTTTTCGACAGCTGACCTCTCTCTGATGTTCCCCTTACTTTCATTATTCAGTCATGCAAGGTGTAAGATTTGTTGCGGGGGCTGAGGTGGTTTTGACTGCTTTTGTTTTCTCTTCTAACTGTGGTGGATGTTTTACCAGGTATTTTAATGCAGAATTCTGTCTGCTTTGGTTTTATTTTATTATTTTTATAGGTGGTGGTTTTGTTTTTCACAACCTCCAGGCTGTGAAACTTTTTGCTGTTTGGATCAGGCCTTTGAGGGTTGTGTGTTTAGGCTGGTTGATTTGTTTGGGGGTTATTTTAGTGGGAATGGGTTGAGGGGATTAATGATTACTTAATTATTTATTTATTTTCTTAACACCATTCTCTTACTTGAAATTAATTACCTGTGTGCTAAATATTTGTATGGCCTCTTGTAGCCAACTACAATTTTGAGATATAATTGGAGTGCAGGCACAGTTGTAGAGAGGGTTTCCTGTTGATACCCTTTAACTAAGTCTTGTGTGCCATTCAAAGCTAACCCAAAAAAGGCATCTTTCCAAGCAGTGGTTTCTAAGGCAGCAGTCATTAGCTGGATAAAACAAAAAAAATGCTCTACATCTCTTTCCAATGAGGCACAGGGTCTGTGTTATGTTGGGAGATTTCAGTTACCCACTGTTAAACCTTTCCTAAGGCTGTGACTCTGCATCTCCCCGTACTGGTATTGCAGTTGATGATGGGTCTTTATTACTTGATTGTATGACTTATGCCATAAGTTCATTTGGTTTCTCTTCTCCTGTAATACTTTACAACTCAAAATGTTTGTGTCTGTCACATACAGTGCCATTCCCCACCAGATGTTTGTTGTTCCAGTTGGAATTGCTGAGTTAGCTGGTAACCTGTCAGTGTTATCCTCTTTCCATCAAGCCTTGGAAGATGTTTGTTACTTTGAGGGTGTCAGTTGAGGCCAAGCATTTGGGCTTTGTATGTGTTACTTCTGAAATTTCTAGCAGTAGTGTAGGTGTTTTTAAGTTCCAGAACTCTGATTAGCATGCCCGTCTGGCTGACACCAGCATGACTAATGGGCATGCCTAACAAGTTCTTCCTGTTCCCATCATGCCTAAATCCTTTCCCTCTGTATCATGGGCTTCCTGTCTTAGCCTCCCTCTCCAGCCTTGCACGTGGAACTGGCAGCTTTTTGGAAAAAACACCGTGAAATTCCTGATTGTAAGTCTCCTGTACAAAGACCTGAGTTTGTTCTCCAGAGCACCCATCCTGTTTACCTACACTGCTGCTGCTAGCATGGATCTCATGGACTGCTGTTTTCTTTGTGGAATCACCAAGTAGTCAACGTAGATGCCCTGTGAGGTTGCTGCCCTTGTACCTGACGAGTGGTGTGCAGACTGATTGTCAGATGACACAGAACTAGCTGTATTTGTGACTAGTAAAGATATCTGATACTTCTGCCTGCTTCTGCTGTAGTTTTCAAGTCTGTTTGCTACAAGGAAGATCCCTAGTTCAACAGGATGCAGTAATAGCAACTGGAGGGTGGATTGCTTCTAAGTTATTATCTCTGACCCAACTTGTGACCACATGAATGCTTGAGATGGCAAACGACTGACTAACTACAGTTTCTCTCTCTTTCAAAGGGGCCACTGCTCCTCTGGCTTGTCGCTATAACACTTCTCTGTTGCCTAAATGCCAAGTGCTTTTTGTGTTCAAGGTTAGCATGGTTGTGTTTACATTCTGAACAGTTTTGTTCTGTCCTGTGCTTTGCCTAATCTGCTAAAGCAGCCATGTGTCTGAAAGCTCTGCTGCTTTTGCCAGCAATATAGACTGTTCTAATAAAAGTAATTGTGTTTCTGTTAAAATCTTACTGCTGTTCCTTTTGTTTAAGCTGCATGCACTTCTTGTGGAGTGCTGATGTAAGCAGTCATTGTCCTTGCCCATTTTCACTGCCCCTTCTGCCTTTTCCTCTCATTTTGAGCTGGTGTCCCCAAACGCATTCCTGCACAGTGAAACAGAACAGAGAAACAAGCTTGGTCTAAGTTAAACTGGCAAAAAGGAGAGAGATATTTTTAACCAGGTCCGTTCCCCAATCTCACATATTTGTTCCAGAAGAAGGAGGGAGGCAATCTGCCTGGGGATGGGAAGGTTGGGTGAGGCTGGTTTTGTTTAAGCAATAGCTCTGAACTTTGTTCTGACTCAACCATCTATGCAGTCATTTGTGATTTAAGGGGTAGAAAGACCTTGAGAGATCATCTAGTTCATCTGAAAGCATGACATCTATTTTATAGCTATGCTGACTGACAGGTGTCTGTCTTATTTAAAAGCATCCAGCCTCCAATAGCAGACAATACTTTCAGACATTACTTTCATACCAGTGAGAACTCCTTGGTTTTGAACCCTCTTTGTCAGTCTTAGAAGTGCTGTCTTCAGTGTATCATTTCCATGGCAAAAACATAAATCCCATTTGGCTGTAGTTCCAGCACTGTGTTCAGCCCGCCTTTGAGCCGCTGTCTCTTAGGTTAAATTACATGGCTAGTTCTGCACAAATAGTGCAGTCTGGAGTGCAGCAATTTAATAGTAATTCTTGTGATACAAGAGATTAATGTATTCCAGCTGTAGAGTTAGTAAGTCTGAACTAGAGGGCGAATTAAAATTCTGCTGAGGTTTGGGTTTTAGGTTGTCTTGCAACATTATGGTGAGCTGCTTCAGCCAGTGCCAAAGTCATCGAGTGTTCAGTAATTTTTCAAAGTTACCAATTTAGAAAATACTCAAGTGTACTCTAATGTATCTTGTTATTGTAGCCTTCCTTAAGTTTCAAGTCTCTTGGAAGCAGCTGCTATTCAGTGGACCTTTAGAATATGTAGTTTAACATAAAGAAGGATCAGTGATTTTTAAAGGCATAGTTGTGAATATTTGGCCGAATTGCAGGCTCCTGGTAACTGATACCTTGGTGTATAAGTTGTCTAACATATTACTGCTATTAAGAAAAAATAATCCTGCGTAGTTCCAGATTTTCTTAGGTTTCTTGAAGCATTTCTCTTTCCTTTGAACTAAGTTCCACTTAAGCTGAAACCTCCTGTGTGTTAATTTCTCACAGGCTTGGCAAATTCTCAGTTATTGGCAGAAATTTTTTGTTCAGCTGTTTATGTTGTGCCCTGAGGTGCTTGTGTCTCAGCATGCATCGGGTATTTGGCAATGAACAAAAACCATTTTAAAGGTCCAAGTGGATGCCTTTGTGACTGTATGCCTAGTGTCTTGTGTGTGAATTTAATTAACAAAGTTATTTTCCAGAACAAATTGCATACATTTCTACCTGCTCCTACTCATTTATCTCATATATTGAAAGAACAGCAGGTCTCACAGTTAACTCGTGTTTTAATGAATTTCAGCTGTGATTTATCTGTAGCAGGAGAATCCTGCTTATAGCTCTAATAAAATTTTGTGTGACCTTTTAAAAACTACAGCTCTCTGATGTCTTGACTAACTGCTTCAGGTAATATTTCAGCATAACAACAACAAAAAAAGGCAATTGATGTGAACCCAGCATCCCAGTTGCTAGTGGTCATTGGTGCTTTGGGTAGACCTGTCAGGCTATCAGAAGGAAAAATTCAGCATCCTCTTTGGCAATAAGAACAGACTTTCTTTTAAAGGTAGTATGTGTAGACTCTAAGCTAGGACTTGTGTGTTAAGCTACTGTCTGAAATCTATGCAAAACAATATTCCCTGACTTTTGGGTTGTATTTAATATGAAGCATTTCCAAGGGAGCGTGGAATTGCTTCCTCTCTCACAAGAATGCAGGCAGTGCTGTGACACTGACCTTCCAGACTTTCAGTGCCTACAGAATGCTTTTTCTCTATTAGCTTTCAAAACTAATTTTATCCCTGAAACATGCTGCTAGGCTAGAAGAGGAAACATTATACCAGCACCTCAAAACTAATGTTTGCTGTATTCTTGCTAGTGACTTATTAGGAAAGAGAGAATCTAAGAGCTGGAGCTATTCTGATCTGATCCCTTTAGCCTTCTCTTCACTATTCTTTTACAGGGTAGATGTTCTGGAGATCTTATGCAGTGCTCTAAAGCATTTCCAATGTGGTATTCTTAAAACATTTGTGTTTGGATATATTTTAGTTCATGGAGTTTTAAGAGAGGCTTCTGCTGAATACTTTCAAAGTATTAATTGAAAAAATATTTTGTCTCCATTCCAGTTTGTAAGTGTAATGGGCATGAACTATACAAAAGGTCTTTGGTACCAAAATCGTTTCAACTTTGACTTGCAAAGCTTCCAATTGCATGTTTTTAGGATGCCTGCATTGCACCCTTTACAATGTTTTTCTTTGGCATAAGTAGTTCTAACTCAGGACTACTTGCTCCTCTCAGAGGAGACCCATAGTGTTGTTGAAGAGTAAGTAGTGAAGTCCTTTTAAGTGCTTGTTAATTTGAACCCTTGTTAATTTGTTAACACGTTTGTTAATCTGACTACATCTAAACATGGGGTACATGAGTTTTGAGCTCATTTTTTAGATCTGAGGCCAGCATCTGGCTTTAAACAGCACACTTTGAAAATGGGGTGGGGAGGTGATTTTATCTGGGACTTGGCCAGTTCAGAACACTTAATGTAGCCAAAGTTACTTGATGCAAACTATTTATTGGCTCAAACCCCAGCATTTTCCTGGGTTTTCTGTCTGCTGCTGTGAAAGGGAACATAAAATCATGAATTGTCTTCTGGGGTATGAGAAAGGTAGGAGCAGCCAGGGAGAAAACAGCAGCTTTGCTTTAATGGATTTTGTGAGTGGTTTCTGTTAAGGAGACAGTAGTTTCAATGTATAGTCTGAAGTTAGTTTGAGTGGATTAAAAGAAATGTAATGTATGACTAGTAATAAAGGTATCAGCAAGCACAATAATATTTCTTGGAAATATTTAAATAGAAAGTTATCAGGTGACTGCAGACTCTGAAGTAATAATGTTAATAATTTGTAATGATACTGAATTGATTTATTAACTTCATAAAGTCTGATTTTTTTTTTCTGCTCCGGTTCATAATTGTGCAATTAGGGAAAAACGATTTGCTTAAGTAGGTCAGAGCATAAATGTGAGTATGTAAATATACATATTGTTATATCATTTTAATAAATGTTAGAAATTATGGTGTCTTAACTACCTACAATATGCTGACACTTATTCTTGGTTGCTTTTGACATTAGAGCACAAGTTTATCTGGAGGTCCAGTCCTTACTCTGCACTAAGAAGCATGTTTTAATAAACATGTGTGTGCTGTCCTGAAAGATTAAGCATTATTTGATAAGAGGAGTTCAGTCTTCATGTTTGCATTCCAAAATTCAAAATCCACTTTCTCATAACTTTTTAGTGAGTTTTGGGGAATGTGCTGAATGCTCAAAACAAGGGTTTCAGAATTTATGGAAGTGAATAGCAACTTGTTTAGGGAGAAAGCCTCAGCCTTCACTGACTAGTAATGGGTGTGTGGAATGCAGTAATTTGAGTGTCACTTCTCCTTCTCCCTCATTTTCAAAAGCTGTTCACAAAGAGTTACCTTAAGTATGAGAAAGATGGAGGGAGGACAGAAATGGAAGAGGAGATGGAAGGGGAAGGGAATGAAAAGATACCTGAAATACTTAAATAAGCACAGTGGGCAGAAGAATGAGTGTTGAAGCATGAGAAGGTCAGAGTCTCATGGAGGAGGAGCACACACTTTAGTGGCCAGGTCCCAAATAAGCAATTGGGTTTGGGGTTTGTATATAGCAGTGATATTTGACATTAAGACTATACAAGTGCCCTACTACTTCTCATGTCGAGCTGTGTAGAAATGGGCTTCTGTGGTTTCTCCCTTTCTGCTGTTTATTTCTGTAGTGTTTGTTGAATAAATTGTGATTTTTGGTAATTTATTCCCGTTCTGTAATAGCTTGTATATGGTGTGTGGCAAGTAGCGCTCATCCAGAAAGGTGCTGTGTGGTTATGGCTTTGTTACAAAACAATGTACAGTTCGAATTCCTGATCTAGTGTTTAATAAGAGCCAGAATCAACTAGACTAAGAGCAGTGTCATCCTAACTGCTTTCACGTGTACAGTGCTGTACCTCTCTGATAAACACACTTGCCTGGAGGTAGCTGAGGGTTGTCTCTCTTCAAGCTGCATTGCTCCACCTCAACATCTGCTGAGAGATTTGTGGGCACCTTTAATGGAAAGAATATATATAAACCTATAAGCCTTTTTAAAAAAGCAAAGCTGATTATTGTCTTTAGTGAATTTTTGGTGTTGAAACAGAAATATTTAGTTGGTTGGTTCTGTGGAATGTGTTAATAGTTTACCTTGCTGGTCAGGACTTGGATAGGATTAGGAGAAGTTTACAGGATAGAAGGCTAAACCGACTAGTCAGAGGTAAATATGGAAAGCAGGGGATCATGGTGTGCATGATCACAGAAAGTGCTGTGATAATACCCTGGCGAGGAGCCTTGACATCACCATTGCTGTGTTTTAAAGAGGATGTAACCCCTTGTCCCATTCTGGTAGCTCCTTTTCATGTTGTTAGCTTTTATTATTTGACACTGACAAATTTGTTCTACTCAGCATTCAGAGGGAGATGAACAAACTCCTCTTTCCTAACTGTTCCTTTGCTTCCACAGTCTTCTGAGGGAGCTGTGGATTTTCAATTTTACTTCTTGCTTTTTCCTTCCTCATGTCTACTCTCAAATCCCCTCCCTCTTTTGTGTGGGTGACAGCTTCGTGCCAGGTTCTTCATCATTGCAAGGAGTATTTTAAATTTGGAATGACTAATGGTTTCCCCTCTTGCAGGCATGATTCTGACAAGAAATAGTAAACTTTAAGGCTGTGTTAACTTTTCAGTTGCTAAGATCAGTGCCCAAGGTGCTGGAGGGATCTAGTGATACTGCATTGGCTAATACTTGGGTCATACTTTGAAAGCTGTCTCTATTTTTAAGGTTTAATTTTATTTGTTTTTAATTTAAAAATCTTAAAAGATATAGCCATGCCTATACCCTTTCAGACCTAACTGCATAGGATCAGTGTTGGATCCCCACTTAAACATGATCTTAGTGCCTTGGGAACACAGATGACTTAAGTATCTGAAGTACAGCCCTTGGGATTGATGTTCAGAAGATACTCACTTCTAGATGACTTAATTTAACTTGATGATTTAGTAGCTATCAAGATGTATAAGCCTCCTATCTACTGGTTGGGGTATAGAAAAGGTATAACTGCTTCATGAGCTTTGGTTTGTGGTGGACAAGAATTGCAATTGGAGCGCTGTTGAAGCACTGTAATTTGAAGCAGTGTGAGCTGATTAACTGGTCTGTCCTCTGGGTTACTGTATAAATACTCAGCTGTGTGTGTCTGTACTGACACTGTGATGAATCAGTCCCTTGGACAAGCTCCATTTGTACCCACTTGAAGTTGTCACTATGGGAATTCGGGGAAGAAACCTTCCATTTTGGAGGAAAATTCAAATGTCTTACTGTAAGACAAGATACATAGACTTGCAGATATATCAGTGACCCAGAGCAATTTGGCAAGTAATGAGGTGACCTATATGGAAGGGGCCACCCTGAGGAATTTCCAGGTGACCTGTGCTGCTGCAGACCAAGTGCTCAGTCATGGCCACCCATACTGCCTTGAGGAGTATCTCTGTGAGAGATGTTAAGATGTTGAAGGTTGTTGAAAGGACAGTTATGTCATGGACAGTTGAGGGTTGGCAACAATAAAATTGTCTGGAGTACACAAATGGGTAAAGCTGCTTTTGTCCTGAACCATGATTCTCTGCTTTGTGTAGAACATCACTTTTCCTGTCAATTTGCATCTCTGAGGAACTGGAAATATTAAAATCTTTTTTTAGCAATGCTAAATGAGCCTTTATAACCCATGTGTGTGATTTCTGAGTACTTCTGGAATTTGTAACATGTAAATATTTATTTTAGCAAAGTGAACAGTGAACTTAAGAACATATGTCATAGAAAGTCAATTTGTTTCATGAGGTTGATGGATTGTCTTGTGAGAGTTGAAGGGAGAGGGTGCAAAGGAACAACTTAATAAATAAAGAGCAGTGTCTGACTGAGTGTCCAGTGTGGGCATTCCTGAAAGTCATTGTCTCTTCTTTATAATTTGTTACTTTTACCTTCTCTTTTCTGGAATGCTGCCCATATTTCTTTAGCTTGTCTGACATTGTGTCCAAAACCAGCAGCACTGGTCCTGCAGCTAAATGAAAGCCACAGTCTGGCTCTATTTGTGACTATGTGTCAATTTTTAAAATGAATTTTAATTTATTGAATGCAGTCTTATTTAAGGTGTTGAAGGTCCCCTTTAGAAAATGACCTATCGGTAAGCAGTCAGCCCTCTTATTTTTAACCCTGATTATGCTGTTGTTTAAACTAGATTTTCTTTAAATAGTAGCTGCTTTCTGACCTTTCTTAAGATTAGCTGCTTAGCTAAGCAGAACTTGCTAACAAATTCACACCTAGCAGCTTTGGTTTTGACTGTGAAGCTGATCTCTCTCTAGGGCGGGTAGTGATTTCAGGAAAACCACCAAATGCATTGCTATGTGGCTAAGGAAAGGAAGCTTTAAATGTGTGTTTCTGAAGTTCAAGAGGAGCTAGTCAGTGACCTGCTGCACTGCTTAGACAGACACAGTCTATGGGGCTAGGTGGCATACACCTGAGGATACTGAGGGAGCTGCTGGAAGTGCTCACCAAGCCCCTTTCCATCCTTTACCAGCAGTCCTGGCTAATTGGACATGAGGAACAATTTCTTTCCCCAAAGGGCTGTCAAGCATTGGAACAGGCTGCACAACACCTGAAGGTGTTGAAAAAAACATATGGCACTTTGAGACATGGTTTAGTGGGCATGATGGTGTTAGGTCAGTGGTTAGACTCAATGATCTTAAGAGGGCTTTTACAGATGAAACAGTTTTATGATTCTATGAAATGCAGTAGTTGGAAGAGTTGTTTATTTGATCATTCAGTCCTGAGAATGACTGAAAGAATATGCCGTGCCCTGAGAAGTATTTAATAACTTCTTCAGTAGTTATATTGTATTTTAGGCTACAAAATTGCAGATCTCATTTCTAGCTTCTAAAGCTTCAGACAGTCACATATAAGGAATAATGAAAATTCTTTGTTGACTAAATGCATTGAAGGAGTAATGCAATATTGACTGTATTTAGGAATGTTAGCATATTTCCCACAAGGAAGAAAACTGTGTTCTCAGAATAAATTCTCGCCTGTTCAGGGAAATCTATGGCTTCCCCCCTGTGATGTGCTCCAGTCTTCATGAGTTTTGCTAGATGAAGTCATTCTGCTAGTAGAGTTGGGGTGTTTTCTCTCTGTGTGTGATTGAACACAGGCAGGCTAATGGATTTCTAATGCTTCTACTCTGTAGCTAATTCTTTTTCCAGGTGTGTAAAAGTAGTCAAGCAAACAGTGCTTTTTAGCTCATGTCAAAATACGTGTTAAGTGGCACTGTAGTGGGAAAACCAGCTTTTTGTTTGCATCTAGCCCCCAAAGACTCTTTAGACTGGCTTTCAGAATAGGAGAAATGTTATCAGGGCTTCTCTAAATTTTCACTTCAGAGCTCACTTTGAATTTGTAGATAAGTTGCTGAAGAAAGTGACTGCTATTCTTGACTCAGGAAGTGCTTACACACTCAAATAAATGTTGAAAAGCACCTTGAATCTCTCTCAAGCTACTCAGTCTTATGTTCTTTGAAGCAATAATCCTTTTTTTAATCTTTAGGATATGGTTAATGTTACATAGCTCTCTTTCTCAGTTCTGTAATACTGCTACATAGAAGTATACGGTGAATGTGGTTTTGCTCAGATGTTTTTAATCCTGGAGGTTTGTAACGGCAATTCTCTCCCACAGTTTAACAGATAGTCACACATGAATTGTCCCTGTGTTCTCTTACATTGCAGCCTGCAAAGTCAGAAAAGGAGCCTGCAGTAAACATCAGGAGGCCATTTGGTCTCTCTTTTTGTTAATGGGCAGAATCAAATGTATTTAGGGTATTTGCAACAGTGGCCTGGTTTTGGAGGCTTGAGAATATGCTGAGCATAGCAGCTGTAGGTCCTCCCAGGCTGACAGTTCCAGCATTCATGTTTCTTATCATTAGAATTAATTTAATTGATCATTTTACAGTTTGATCTTTTTAGCATCTTCTGTTGCCAGATGTTTCCAGAAGTCTCTTGAGTTAAGTAGCTGGCCAGCACTTTCCTTGTCTTTCTCTTCTCTATCATTCTATCATAAATGATAGTTATTTCATTTATGTTCATTAATACTCATATCTCATGTTGCAGATTGTATTCATTGTGCCTCTTTTCCTTGTGATTTGCTGTTTTCCTTTCAATAACCTGATTCATTTCCATTTTCTGCAAGAGTATCTGTTACTGTGATTGTTGGTCTTTGCACTTGTGCATATTTCCTTTGAGGAAATTTCCTTTCTTCTGAGGAGCTCCTGACTTTTTCTTGCTCCTCTTGCAGAAAATCTAACATGTTAATTGTCTACACTTACCAAATTCTGTCTTTACACTTTTGTGGTGTGTGTGGGGCGTGGGCATGTTGCCATTCTCCCTTATTCCCTCGAGGAGGCCCCTGAATGCATCTAGTAACCCAAAACATTCTCACACTACATTGCATGCTTGTGTGGCTGTTGCAGAAAGGCACATACCAGATTGTGTTGTTATTGTTGACCGGCTCCGTAACACCATCCATCAAGTTTCCCCTTTCATCACAAATGAGGTAACATCTGCCCCCTCCTGAGCATCAGAGCATATGTACAAATGCCTTTGATAAACCTCCTAGACTCAGAGTGGTTTGGTTTGGAAGGGACCTTAAAGTTCATCTAGTCCAACCCTCCTGCAGTGAGCAGGGATGTCTGCCACTACAGCAGGTTGCTCAGCCCTATTCAACCTGAGCTGGAATGTTTCCAGGGATGGGGCATCTACCACCTCTCTGGGCAACCTGGGCCAATGCCTTGCGGCCCTCAGTGTAAAAGTGGCTAAAATCTCTTGAGTGTACGTGTTCCTGCCTCCTTCATGACTTAAGCAGTGAACTCTTGGATTGAGAAGTGTAAATTAACTCCCTGAATTGTGAAATCTGGGAATGGCACAGCCTGGAGTATAACAAAGTTCAGTGTGGATCACTTAGCAGGAGGCTGCTTTCTGGGATTCTGGATAAGGCTGGCATTACTTGTGCGAGGGATTGCAGGGTACTGTTGTCATCATAAACTTTATTTTCTCTTTTTCCAGATGCTTCTGGTTTGAAAGAGTATTATGTGAGGGCTTGGCATTATTTGAAGGTGTGACATGATTCCGAATAAGATAGAGTAAGCTTTATGTTAAAAAATCTAAATGTTTAAGCTTCTAGAACTTGGGAACAGTAGCTTGTTCACTTCTGCAAAACAAAAAGGCAAACGCTGCCCTTGCAACTTTGCTTGTTGAGTGCTTTTGGGGCGTGCTGTTGCTTGGTGAACTGCACAGCTGAACTGGAAGCACTCTGGTCTTACAAAGGGATAAGTGTGCTGACTTTGAAAAGTGTCTGATCCTACAGCCCTGGGTATCAAGTAACACTAGGGTTGTAGAGAATTTGTTCCCTTCTCTGGTTATGAAAGATGGTAGGTTAAAGAACTACAATTAAAATGTCTGTCTAAATATTTTACCTCTCAGTTCATCAAGCTTAATCTTTTTCACTTCAAAGTCCTACAAGGTTTTTTTAGAAACAAGTTCTCACTCATCTTTTGAAAAGTAAAGAAATGTTCTGTTACTCTTCTTTTCCCTTGTTCTTCCCATCTACCTCCCCTTTCTTTTCCTCCCTGTCCATAAAAAGAAAACTTTTCTTGCTGCTTCTGACAGTACCAGAAGACCATGTTCACACACCTTAGCTTCTCCCCCGTGGCCCAACTTAAAGAATCCCTTCAATTTTTAATAAAATGTACTGGTAAATAAAAGACAGCTTGTGTTCAGCGCTGCTTTATATTAAAAGGGGATATTTTTAACAGTGCTTTCTGCATGATGTCAGTATAAGTTATTGGGATGCTGACTCTTGCTGTGATAGCTGACTGACTACTAAAATAGCTTGCACACTTCTGCTTTCAGTCTAAATATTTTCAGTAACATATAGCAAGCAGGCCAGTAATTGGTTTGGTGATTTTGATGGTAGAGCATGAATAAGAAATATGCTCAGGGCATTGAGTGTGCTCTGTAAGAGATTATTTTTTATACTTCCAATGTTTATAGAAATTTATACCTTGTGCCCTTCACCTGAAGCTGTAACAGATTAATGCTCAAGTAAAGTACAGGGCTGTCTTAGTTTCTTCATTAATGAAAATAGTGTAATAGTAGCTGAAGTGACACATGGGTCAGAACTCCGATCGGGTGACCCATGCTTCTGTGCCTCAGCCACACATTTCTGGCTGGCCTTTAAGATCAGCGTTCAGGGTGTTGCACACAGACATATATTTCAGTAGCCTGTCAAGGAGACAGACAGGCTATGTATGTATGCATGCCCATTTTAATGAGAGCAGTTGTATATAAGGAAGCTGTATTAGTTCAAACTCGTACTGCATTGCAGCTGTCTCTTTAATTCAGTTTTGCAACTGAGATCAGGGAAAACCAGTATGTATGATCAGCTGGATTGTGTGGAGTAGAGCCTGACAACTGGAGCACCTCTCCTATGAGGACAGACTGAAGGAGTTGGGGCTGTTCAGCCTGCAGAAGAGAAGGCTCCAAGGTGACTTAATTGTGGCCTTCCAGTATCTAAAGGGGGCCTACAGGAAGGCTGGGGAAGGACTTCTCAGGATCTCAGGTAGTGATAGGACTAGGGGGAATGGAATGAAGCTGGAGGTGGGGAGATTCAGGCTAGATGTGAGGAGGAGGTTCTTCACCATGAGAGTGGTGAAACCCTGGAATGTGTTGTCCAGGGAGGTGGTCGAGGCCCTGTCCCTGGGGGTGTTTAAGAGCAGGCTGGATGAGGCTCTGGCCAGCCTGATCTAGTGTGGGGTGTCCCTGCCCATGGCAGGGGGGTTGGAACTAGATGATCCTTGTGGTCCCTTCCAACCCTGAATGAAACTATGAAACTATGAAACTTCTGTAGCAAAGAACTGAAATAGTTGCCTGCTGTTTAGATTAGAGCTGGGCAAGAGTTCTCAATAAACAGCAAGTTAGGCAACGGTTGCATAGAAAGTTTATAGTCTTCAGGACACTTGTGAATTTGCTGTGGCTCCTGTAAACAGTTTAGGATGGAAATATTTTTTCAGTGTGGCTCACAAACAAGCAAAAAATCACAGTATCACTTAGGTTGGAAAGGACCTCGAGGATCATCAAGTCCAACCTATCAACACAGACCCCATGCCTAGACCATGGCACCAAGTGCCACGTCCAATCTCCCCTTGAACGCCTCCAGGGTCGATGACTCAACCACCTCCCTGGGCAACCCGTTCCAATGACGAATGACTCGCTCGGTGAAGAATTTCCTCCTCACCTCAAGTCTAAACCTCCCTGGCGCAGCTTGAGACTGTGTCCCCTTGTTCTGGTGCTGGTTGCCTGGGAGAAGAGGCCAACCCCGTCCTGGCTACAACCACCTTTCAGGTAGTTGTAGAGGGCAATGAGGTCACCCCTGAGCCTCCTCTTCTCCAGGCTAAACAATCCCAGCTCCCTCAGCCTCTCCTCATAGGGCTTGTGTTCAAGGCCTCTCACCAGCCTTGTTGCCCTTCTCTGGACACGTTCAAGTGTTTCGATGTCTTTCTTAAACTGAGGAGCCCAGAACTGGACACAGGACTCAAGGTGCAGCCTAACCAAAGCAGAGTACAGGGGCACTATGACCTCCCTGCTCCTGGTGGCCATACTATTCCTAATGCAGGCCAGGATGCTATTGGCCCTCCTGGCCACACTGCTGGCTCATATTCAGGTGGTTGTCGATCAGCACACCCAGGTCCCTCTCTGTTTGGGAGCTCTCCAGACACTCCGACCCCACCCTGTAGCTCTGCATGGGATTGCCGTAGCCAAAGTGCAGCACTCGGCACTTGGACTTGTTGAAAGCCATCCCATTGGACTCTGCCCATCTGACCAGTCGGTCGAGGTCCCTCTGCAGAGCCTTTCTACCCTCTAACTGACTAACATCTGCCCCCAACTTTGTGTCATCTGCAAACTTGCTGATGACTGACTCTACCCCTTCATCCAGATCATCGATGAATATGTTGAAGAGGACAGGGCCCAGCACTGATCCCTGGAGGACACCACTAGTGACTGGCCTCCAGCTGGATGTGGCACCGTTCACTACCACTCTCTGGGCCCGGCCCTCCAGCCAGTTCCTAACCCAGCACAGAGTGTAATGGTCCAATCCACTGGCTGACAGCTTAGCCAGCAGTTTGCTGTGGGGGACGGTGTCAAAGGCCTTGCTGAAGTCCTGGTAGACCACATCCACAGGCCTCCCCACATCCACCAGATGGGTCACCTGATCATAGAAAGAGATCAGGTTGGAGAGGCAGGATCTGCCCTTCCTGAATCCATGTTGGCTGGACCTGAGCCCTTGGCCATCCTTCAGATAAAGACCCTTATGAAATGATTATGATATGTACAGATGTTTCCAAGAGCCTGGATTTGGCCCCTTCTGTTTCTGTACAGTTTGAAACATCTTCCCTCAGCTTTCATCCACTGAAATTCAGGGTGCTCTGCATCACTCCCCTTAGCATTGTCAGCAAGATCTGCCAGAAGCTGGGCCACCTATTGGACAAGAACATTTCCAAGTCTCTTGGTTCAGGAATGCTCACTCCCAAGCTTGGAGCTGTTTTGATTTCCAGAGGAGGCTTCACCCAAAACTGAATAAGAGAACTGTCTGAAGTTGTTACAGCCCTCCTAGGGAAGTGCAGAGTCAGAAAGGTGAGCACAATCCACCTCAATATGCACTCCCACTCTTGTAAGATATGAGCTCAAATTTGTCCAGCCAAAAAGCACTTGAATCTCCAGCATATGAGCTGTATCCTTGCTGTATGTCACTGGATAGAAAGGACTCGGTATCACATCTGCCACCTCTTCTGCTTTTTACTGAAGACTTTTTCTGCTGTTGTTCTTTTCTGGTTTCTTTCAAGGGCCCAGAAGTACAAATTTTAGGTCTAACAGTGTGTTGCTTAAGAAAGCCCTCCTTTTTATTTCAAGAAAACCAGATAACAGATGAAAATAAGGTTTGGGTTTTTTTTTCTCTTGATGAAAATGTACATATTTTTAGCTGTTCCTGACATTGGTATCTGTAGAGGTTGGCATTTAGTCCCAGGTCTCAGATTTGCAGTTTTGTTAGATGGCAAGTTTATTTGTGGGTTATTGGCTTTAAAGCACGAGAAAAGATTTGCAGGCTTGGAGAAAATGGGCAAGCATCTGAAACCAAGAATGCCAAGAAAAAGCAAAATAAATCACTGGAAAGAAACATTCTTTTTCTCTGCATAGCTTGTCTAGGTTCTAAGAGGAGGTTTTCTATTGTCTTTGTGTAAGATTAGAAGTGCTCGGTGAAGTTTGGAATAGGAGATCTGGACTTCATGTTAGGCTGTGAGAATTAATTCTGAAATGTAGCAATTGGTGTTTGTGTTTCAGAGCTAGAATCCTTAATGCATGTTCAAGCCCCTCCTCTGTAATTCTGCACACTCCTCTGGCCACTGATCTTCAAGAAGTAAATTTAAACTGGACAGAAGCATAGAGAAGAGCTGTGATGGTCAGAATGAAACAATCCCCTTTTAGAGGAAACTAAATGAACACAACCTGTTTTGTTCAGCAAAGTTAGGTCTGAAGAGGCATACAAATTCTTTTTATAAATATTTTAGGGAATAATAACCAGGAAGGGAATAGAACTATTTAAACTAAAGGACAATGTTGGCACAAGAATAGCTAGGTCCAAGCTGACTGGGAAAATATTTCAGCAGGAAATCAGAATGTTTCCAGAGGTTCTGACCTTCAATGAAGTTTTGAGGCAGCCTTCTGACTTTCATTTGGGGGGGCCTGTCCCTTTAGTAATTTTTAAGATGGAAAATGTGAATAATATGTGAACAGAATTACATGATGTTATTATTCCTCATGATTCCTGAAAGTTCAGCGTTACTTCTTGGATCTTAAGAGTATGGATCCTTTAGGGTCACTGCCCATACTGATGCTTTGGTCCACATTGCACTTCGAAGACATCTGTGATAGTAACTAAGAAAATAAATTCTGTTCAGTAGGCTTAAACCTTTAGTGCAGACATGCTGATACCTTTAGTGGCCCCTGAGGAACAGGGAGGCAATTGTGAGGGAATACAGAAGCCAAAAGGTTGGAAAAAGATCTTTAGTCACATTTTGTGATGTGTAGCACATATGGCTGCCAGTGGTAGATCATTTACACAGTGGAGAGAGGTTTACGTTTAGTCCAATCTGTAGGTTATTACTAATACTTCCACTAGTGCAAAACTATATGTATATAACCTTTACTTTTGCTAGTGGTACTCATTGACAGGGACTCCAAAGTATATGCAAATGTGCAGTAATCTCTTTGACATTCAGTGATGTCTCTGGACATTTTCTTCTACTGTTCTTTCAAAGCAGCAGTAATGATGCATCCTAGAAGGAATTCCATTTTGACAAGAAAGTAAATGCATGTATTTTCCCCTGAACTACAGCCCTCCACTAAGTGTATTACAGTTAATAAATCTCATAATCCAAAGATAAAGGTCAAGAGAATAATCCTAAAGTCCAATTTGAATCTTATTCAAGCTTGTTTCTGTGCAAGGGTAGAGAGTGTCTTCAGTGCCAGTACAATCTAATAACTGTGCTGGTACCTTGCAGGGGGCCTGTGGTCCCTCTCTTGAAAAGGCGAGTGAAATGCCATTTGCTGATCTGACTAGAGAGCAGTGTAATAGCCTGCCTGATACTAAATGATAGGTGCTACTCCCTTCATGCTTTCCAGTTTTTATCAATGTTAAAAAAAGATGCAGGGGGGGGCAGAAAAAATAAAAGGAAGTCCCAAGGGAAGTTATGACTTCAGCTTCCTCTTCTATTCATCATTACTGAAAGAAGGGAATTTGTCCAGTTTAATCAAATAAGGAGGAAGCTGCTCTTACCAGCAGGCAATAATAACTGGTTTGGAAAGTTAGGAGAGGACTGAGTGTGCTGCACTGGTTCCGTAGAGACCGAGGCATATCTTCTGCCACCACATGATGAAGAGTATCTTATGCCACATCAGATGGCAAATGGGATGGAAGGAGGAAAGGAATGAAGAGTTATTCCCTGGGAGCCCAAACCCCACAGGTACCGATGCCCCCAGCACAGTTATGTCCATCTTTGCAGGCTTGCAATGACTAAGCAGCTCAGAAAGCTCTTAGCCTCAGTATATGTTAAAAGGTCAGCATGTCTAGAAAGGGAGATTCTGTTACAGTGCAGAGAAATTTGCAGATTGTGGTTTTACTGATCCTTCCGGTGAGGGGTCAGTCTAGATACAGTTATCAAAAGCTGTCGTGTAGTGTGGTGGTGTTAACTTTACAGTGCACTGTTGCAAATATGCTCATTATTGACAGCAGATAGTAGTAACAAAAGAAATACTTATTTTTTGATGCAGCTGACTTGATTTCTTGTGGAGTTTTTTTTTGTTTGGTTGGTTTGGTTTGGTTTTTTTTGACTGTCTGTGCTTCTCAATCTGCTTCTTTCCTCTTGAAGGCACATGTGATGATTGTTTGCTGGGTAATCTGCTTCGCAATTGTTAGTATGAGGTAGGTTACCTAATGTTGGACTTCTTGATTTGATACCAGTGGCTATGGATTATATAATAAGGACACTGTAGGAAACAGCTATCGAGGAAGACGAGATGAATTCAGCCTGGTGGTTTGTACACATGTGCAGTGCTGAAGAGCAGGGCCTGATCAAATAGCTCTGGAGAGAAATAGTTGGGCATCCCTAAGCCTGTGAGTGGTGGTCACAGGTGCTTGATGTCAGAGATGCACCTTGCTTCTGCCAGCTTGAGCGTGGTGTGGCTGCAAAGAATTATGGTTATGCCTGAGTGGTGACTTTCCACAAAAATTAACACCAGATTTACTTCAGGATTTGAAGGGGAGGTGCCCTGTATTTGGGGAGAGTGTGATGGGGTTTGTTCAGCAGAAATGTGAACCCGTTTGTGACCAAGAGTGCTCCGTGCCAAGCAGTTTAGCTGCTGTGCTTTTTAAAATATCATTATTTTAAGCCTAACAGTAAGGGAAGGTACAGTCTTGGTTGTGTCATCCATTTATTTGTCTCTTTTCTGGAAAAAGAGTACATTTTCCTTCTCTATACATCCCTGATCATCTCAGGATTAGAAATCTTTATTATAGTTGAGAGGTCTGAGTGTCCAGGAGCTAGATGCACTCTCTTTAGAAGTCCAAGCTTGTGTCATTTTCTGTTGCTTCTTTACTGATGTAGTACTCTAGAATTGCAAGGAAAACTTCGATCCCCCAAAGTTGTATGCTTTGTCTATTTCTTGTTAACTTACTGTATAGGTTGGTACAAAGTTGTCTGGTAGAAGGATTTCTTTGACTTTCCCACTCATGTAATTGAGATGTGGTCAACTTACTGAGATTTTGCTCCACTCTTGGTCATTTTTTTATGTTCTTAAATACTACCTTGGGATTCATGGAGAAAATATCCTTTCTTCAGGCAGTTCTTTAAGTTTCAGGAGAGTGTTCCTAAATTTTCTTGTCCGTCAAGGATTTCTGGTAGTTTGTGTGAAGGACCAAAATATTTGTATTGGGGGGGGTGGTGTCTAGTGTGACAGGGGTATTTTTCCCTTCTGTAAAGGGTTCCTTATGTATGGGTGTCTTGGTCAAGGGTTTTCATGGGAGAATGCTAATGGCTAAGAGTGAGGGACGTTGAGTATATCCCAAGCAATTTCAGTGTCCATTGACTCTTACACTAATCTTATTTTCTACTGTATCACATGAGCAATGTTTCCAGGACAGTCAGAAGAATTGCAAGGGACATTTGCAAATGTTATGGCCTGCTGAGATACAGTTATTTGAGAGATCTGCCCCCACTGCCCAAAATGAAAGGGCACAGCGCTGAAGTGTCACACTGTCAGTATTGCTTCTGTGATCATGCCTCTGTTTTTCTTCCCCAACAGTCCATTGTTTGTAACGTGGAAGATCGGTCGAGATAAACGATTGCGTGGATGCATAGGTACTTTTTCCGCCATGAACCTGCATTCAGGACTCAGGGAGTACACACTTACTAGGTAAGACTTTGTTTTCCGTAGCCTTAACTGACATATTTAACTAGTCTGCTGAGGAGGTGATAGGTGTGCTTTGGTGTGTTTGGGTTTTTTGTCTGTGTCACCGGTCAATGAAAACTTGTATCTCCTGTGGATGCTAAGTGCCTGGTTAGTTGACTGTTGGTGTCAGGAGGCTATGGTTTCAATTAAAAACCGTAACTGGAGCTTTTTTCTTTTTATTGGTTTGGAAAACTACTCTCCAGTAGCTTATTTTTACTGACTGTCATAGTATTTTTCCCAGTATTCAGACAGATTTTAGCCTTAATAGTTAATGTCAGGGCAGAAGACCAGAAAGTCAGGTTTGGGGATTATCCTATTCACACTCCTAAAACAGCAGGTATTCTCACCTCTTCTCCATCAGGTCCTTCCAATCAGCTGCAGTTAATTTAATGCTACAAATTTCCATTACATGTTACTCTTCAGATACATCCCAGCCCCTGAGTGGGAAGCTTCTGGATGAGGGAGGTAAGTGATGATAATCCTTCACTCCCTGGCAGCATAATCCTTCATTTTTTGAGCTACACCTAAATTCATTCACCTTAATATTGTTCCATTTCCTTTGCATAGAGTGAAAACTAATAAGATGATCACTAGAGCTAGTAGCAAGCTTTCTATTTGTGTTTTCTAAGTTTCCTTAAGTTTGTTTTCTAAAGAATCAATGGAATTTTGTTCCACTTGGTTACAATAGATTGTTTATAGTGCTTTAAAATAGAAACTATATTCTGGCATGTGTAGATCTCTGTAATTGTCATCACTTAAAATAATTGGTGCCTCCAGATCACATTAGATTTTGAGGCCTTCCTCCACTACAGAGTCTTCCTCTTTGCAGTTAAAAAGCCTTCTCAATTCTTGTATTAAGTAACACCAAAATGGGACATGTTCTTTCTTACATGTCTCCCTAGTTTGTTTGTTGCAAGCTGAAGTTCATTTCATGCTTCTCTGCTCAGCTTGAAGAAATCAACTGCTCATCTCCCAGAGTCTTTACAGACTTCTGAAAGACCTAGTTACCTTTATTATATTGGTTTTATTTATTATATGATATGGAATGCTTCAGGTTATAGCCTTTAAAACCTCAACAATCACAATGGTCAATGAGATGATGCTTATAATGTAATTTGAAGCGGTTTCTCTGTTGCAGGTTAAAAGCCTTAAAATCTTAACCATTAGTGAGCCAAGCTGGAGGAAAATCAACTTGCCCCCTGCACTGAAGAGTGTTTCATTTAAGTGTGTACTTTACAGTCCCTGATTGAGAACAATGAGCTTGTACAGGAAATTACCTCCTAAGACTAGGGAGAAGGTGATAGCCAAAGAAGTTGACTTCGTTGCCCATAGATTTTTTTTCTATTCTCAGAGATACCTAGGGGTGAAATCCTGCACACCTTTAAAAATGCCTATAAGATTCCTGTGACTGCATTCCAAAGCTGAAGTCCAAATGTATGAGAAGTAATGCAAATTCAAGGAAACAGAGACATTTTCAGTGTGCTATTTAAATGATGGCCACATGCTGGGGATATTGATACTGCACTGTGATGAGGGTCAATCAGTGATTCCTCAAATAAGAGAATGGAGGAGATTATACTCTCCTACTCTGCAGAACTCTTTGAGAGATTATCAGTTGTTTATTAAATAAAGGATTATATTTAGTGGCATATTGGATTTTATTGTCTTTTATGGGTAAACTTTTTCATATCTATGGCACCACCAAACTTCAGCTGTGACCCACTGCAATGTAAATTTCATATCTGAATATATGAAAAAGTGGTTCCCCTCAATCAGTTGCTTAAAACAGACAGCAAAAGGTACCTGTGATCAGTTTCCTTTGTGGTGTTAGTCTTTTCAGTGACAGAGCTTCCGGAGGAGAGCGTTTGAGGAATAACAGAAGCACCTTTGAAACATTTGTGAACTTTCAGTTGGAGCTCCACAGGCCTCCCCAGGAGGTATCAGAAATTAGGACATTGTGGCTTGACCCAGCAGTACATGGGCAACAGGCTTCTGCAGAAGATACGACAGTTCCTGAAAGCAAAACCAAAAACTTCTTCAGGGGAGGCAAAAATTAAACAGCAAAGTAGGTAGAGTGAGAATGGACGCTCCAGAAAGTGGAATTGGACCAAAAAGTTCAGTTGAGGATACAGGAAAATATTCTTCTGGCTTTATTTTACTAGCTGACATTTTTCTTCAGTTACTCTGAAGATACAGGTTGGATAAACAGAACCAGGTTGTTTGCCTAGTTCATTCTTATCTTTTTCAGCACCTTTTTGTGGAACTGTGGCCCAACTTTCAGTGAGTAAAACAGTACAGAACAGCTGTTCTTAAGTGCCCTGGTGCTGTAGCAATCAACATATTCACAGCTTCCTTCAGACATGAATTTATTACAGATATGCTGAGCAGTGCTTAGGGTCGCAATAAATAAAACTTCCTGAAATGTAGTAGTGGTCTCTGGTTGCATGTTGTACTCTGTATAGTGTATGTCTCCATCTGTATGCAATAGTTTCTTCAAAAATAGCACAGTGATAGTTCAACCAGGAATCAGAAGTGAACAATTTCCTTCTTGCACACATGCACTCCCCAAATAAAACACCTTTTTTCTGGTCTGTAAACGAAAATGGTGATTGTGTGACCTAGTGAGTATCTCCTCCCTATTTTAAGCTGTGTAGGATGTTGTGGTGGTATAGCCAGTGTTTTACACAGGAAATTTGTGTGGAATGATTCATCATTAATTGGATGCATCTGCCTAAGTCATGAGGAGGGATGAGAATACTCCTAGTTCAAACTGCTAGTACTGTATTCCTAATAAAATCTGTGTTACAATTCAATTTTCTGTATCCTTTTTTTTTCAGTGAACCACAGGGGAAAGGAAGTAGATTATTAAAAACTACTGCAGAACTTTATGAAAAGATAGATGCAGGTTTTAGTGATTTTCATTTTTTAAATATAATTTTACTTGGCAATTGATTTGATAAAAATCTAACCCTCTAACCTTATCCAAAATGTATTACAGTATTGAATGTTTTGTAGGCAGAATAGTCCTTTAGACTGCATGTGTTAATTGAATATCCCATCTGAATGTGTAAAATTAAACCAATCCAGATTATGAAAAATACCTTGTGTTTTCCAGCTCCTTCAAGAAAATACAGTGAACTTGGAAGCAGGTTACTACAGAAATTCATAACAGGTTGATAAATTACTTTTTCATGTATTCTCTTCAGCAGTAAAGGTTAGGGTTTGGTACTGAACTTCTAAACTGCTCTCTTGCGCTTGAGGTACTGAGCAAAATAATTTTGTTTATTCATTTCAGTTTATTTTTTCTCCTTGTTTAATAGAATCTAAGTTATATTTTATACCTAGTGGATATAACAAGTGTATAAATTAAACTTTAACTCTGCATTGCTTTATCCTCTCAAGACTAGAATATGTATGTTGTGAGTGGTATAGAAAAGCACAGATACAGGGAGACGTTACATGACGGAGTTTTCTGTCATGGAATGCAGTGAAGAAAAATGGGAGGATTCCAGGCCTGAAGTGCATTAGCACAGCAGCTGAAAACTGGATTTAAATTTTCAAATAATATGTAGCCCACCCTCCTTAACTAGCATAGGCCTCTATCTACTGAATATGTGATGTAATCAGTCTTTTTGTTGTGTGCTCTACTTACTTCACCTGAGAGAAATCTAACTGCTGTCAGACATTCAGTTGAGATGTGGTTGATCAGGAAAAGAAAACAAAGAGGGAAACTTGGGATAAGAAGCACAAGATGGAAGGAAATAAAACCTGCAACCCAACTTTCTCACCCTTGATTTGGCTACTAGTGGCATCAACTACTGTTCTATATTTGTCAGCAGCTTCAAGTCTTCATCCTTGTCACTGCCATATAACTTGGCTGCTTTCTGTGAAAAACATTGACCCTTTCCTCCATCCAGCTGCAAGACTACAGTAGGGCACAGTTATTTAAGGGGCAAAGTAGAAAGATACTGAATGACTGATCACATTACTATTGATGTTGGCCTTATTTACTAAAGACTAGAGGCAAGTATCTGTGCAGACAGAGTGGCTTCCCTCTGTTCCCAGCTGAGGTTACTACTTTAATTCCTGTTTTCTTTTTTACTAATCATAGACTTGTTCAATCTTCTCTGTAATCAACCTCCACAGCCCTGTGCTAACTTCCCACAGCCTCTTACTGTCATCAGGCAAAGCTGCTGTGAGTATAGGGAGTCATTGCTGTTGATCCAGGGTGAAGCCTACTCGTGTATCTGACTGTCACTTTGGAATTATGTGTTTCTGACATTTGTTGTGACCTTCACTGTTCACAGAAATCGTGGTCTGAATTAATTCCTGCAAATAGCATTTCGTGTAATACTTCAGAGCACGTTATTGTGTCTGTGTGCTCACTTAATACTTTGCAGGCTGTCTTATTTTGTGGCTTTGATTTACAGTAGGCCATGGCTGCAAGTCAGCTTTTTTTACTCGTATTACTGCTCTGTCTGGTGGCCACCAATGAAAAGTGCCTGGTAATTGTGAGATGAAGCTTACACTGTCACTTTCCAAACTAAACTCTGCAGAGAGCAATGTAGCCCAAACTCCCCAGCATTATGCTGTTCTTGTGTGTTTAACATTGTCTTTAAAGCCATGAAGCATGTTGCTGCTGCCCCATTCATATGTTTCCATGAAAAGCAGGTATGCTGGTTGCCTCTTGAGTTTTCAAGGTTCCCTTATGAAGATGGAGGGCAGAGATTTTGCCCCTACTAAAGGATGACCAGCAACATAGGGAGGATGTCATGGTGAGAACAGGCGCTTAGGAAGATCTGTGGTAGAGTGGTTCATAGCTAGCTGAGTGGATAGACAACCAGTGAGTCCCACTGAGTGTGTGAGGAGTCAGTGGTGATAGCCATCTGGAATGTGTAACTCCTAACTGCATTCACACCTCATGACCCCAGTTAGTTGTTTTTAGTGGGATTTCAACTTACAGAATCCACTAAGCTTTAACACTAAAAGTGCCATGGATGCTGTCAAAGCCTTTTGAGCCGGCACAACTGCAGGGCAGCTGGGGCTCTTCAGGTGGTCACAGCACGCATCTTTCACTTGCACCATCACATCCCTTTGCTGAATGATGAGGTTCTGTCCTAGAGAGCCTGCAGTTAGGAGTGATTTCAGAGCATCCTGCTTTCCTGGGAAGGTAGGACACTTAGAATGGTGTACTGAGTGTTTTTTCCTCAGCTCAGGACTGGGTCTCTGGCCCTATGGAAGGTTCAAGGATGCTGAAGAATTTGCAGAACTGCTTCTCTGTTAATTTGTACCCACTGAAAGATTGGTAGTGGAGGGGGTTGCCATGACATAGGCATCTTCCAGTGTCTAGTATAAGGCAGATCCTTCTTGTCATGTAGTCGGCGGCAGAATGATTTAAGTGATTCTTGTGACTTTGTAGCAATCTCCAGTCACTAAACTCCTTAGCAAAAGAAAGGAGCCTGAGCCAAATCCATGTCATCTGTACAGAGATGAGACTTCAGTGAAACTTGGAGCTCTCCATATTTCTAAATTTCATCTGAGCTGAAAAAACCTTATTGCTAAACCAGTGTAGACATTAATTTTACAAATAACACTGGTTTAATTTGGGTAAATCATCAGATCTGGTTTAGTGGAATATAATTATTTAGTGGTAAAATAGATTTTGATGTAAACTCACAGTACCAGAAACTCTAATTGAAGTATACAAATTTGAATTTATTGAGCCAGGCTTAGTTCCTCTCTGTGAGTCAGTTCAGTAAGTAGGTCTGTAATGATTTTTGTGCACGCAGTGCCAGGTCGTTATTTCAGGGAACTGTTGCTTAACAGAGCTGTCTGCTGCCTTTTCTCAAAGGGCAAAGCCAAGTACCGGCTCTAGAAGTAGAAGAAATCCTGAACATTTGCTTTAATGATGAGTTAAACACTTGTCCTTATTTCATTCTGAAATGTAAAGAAAATGTTGTTTAGGAGGGAGTAGCAGCATGCCCCAGTGAATATACATTTCTTGTATATTGTGTGCGTAGGGGATGTAGCAGTGCTGCCTTAATCCTTTTTTTTCCCCTTTATTAAAAAATAAAAGTATAGGGGGGTTGTAATTGTTGGTCTATTTTTCCTGAGAAAAGCCTTTCTAGACCCTTGGAACTAATGGTAGCTTGGTAGCTGATAGTCTGTTTCCTTAGCAACACTTCCTGAAAGCACAAATGGAAGGACAGTTCTTAGATATTATCTTTATGAAAGGAGGAGCACATAATGATGCCCTACCAAAGCTTTTTAAACAGATCCAGGGTTATCAAATATTGATAACCATTTTACAGTTTTGCTGGGAAAACTGAGTTATGGAATATGAATTCCATAATTCACACAAGGGAATGCATTACTGTGGTGGGAAAAACTCTCTGAATTGACTGCTTATGCAAGGTAACTGGAAATTTAGCAAATTCTTATATCTCTATGAAGTGGCTCAGCAAAGTTTGGAGGGAATCTTGCTAGGACTGTTGGAAGTCTAAGCTCTCAACAGTGGAATTTGGTGTGAGGAAACTGTCCAGAATTTCAAAACTTATTTCATCATCTTATTTACAGAAAAGATGCAGTAAAAATCAGGAGTTTCCAAAATAGGCTTCTCATAGAATGCATGCCCTGAAAAAGCCATGATCAAGCAAAATAACTTGTGTTAGTTGGTGTAGTTTGTGGCATTTTGAGCAAATCAGATATTGCTGAAATTTGACTGAAAGTGAAAGAGTAACTGGGACCATCCAACAGCCTTTCCAGATGTGTTTCAGGGAGGAGCCATGACATTTGTGACTCCAATCTTTCCCACAATGCTCTTTAATTTTGTGCTTCTCCCTCTATTACGCTAAGAAAGTGATGCACACCCTGTTAGTTCAAAAGCAGAGTTCTGGCTGAGTTGAAATGCTTGTTTGGTTGGAAGCCAGATTTGTATTTGTCTTTGAATATTACCTTGACATAACCATTTGGAAGAGAGGGTGGGGCCAGGGGAACTGGCCACTCTGGTTTTCCTAGCAAAGCTCTACATTGCCATACCTCTTTACTTTTCCATTACTACTATGGAGAGTTGTTGGAACCCCATAGTTTTTGGTCAACTTAATCTTTGTGTTTGATACCCTTAAAGGGAGCATCTTCAAAATGTTTTCTCCAAATCTTTTTAGAATGGAATTTGCTTTCACTTCACAAGTGAAATACACAAGACAGGGCTGTGCACTCACACAACAGAGAGGTGTAGATTAGGTGTGTCCTGGAGCACTTGTGTTGTAAAGGAAAGGGTTTGCATATCTGGAAGCTCTTAGGACAGAATGGAAGAAGTTGGCATAGAAGTTACCTGCTTGTGGGCACGTTTCTCTGGCTGTTCACAGCTTTGCAGTAGATGTTTTTCAATACAGAGTAAGGGACATTTCCCACAGATTTATTGCTAAGGTGACGGGATGGTAGAGAAAGCTTCCTGCTCCTCATACTGACCAATGCTAAATATAAGAAAGCTGTTGAAGTACTTTATCCCTTGCTTCCTAGGACACAGGAAATTGAGGTGTAGCAGTGGTATATTGGGTACCTCGCCCAGCAGAAGGCTTAACAGCTTTGTTTGGCTCAAGGAGCTAATTTTTGGTGAAATCTACTGTTTTAATACAAGTTAAGGGATTAAGCGAGGTTAAAGGAAAAAGAATTGTCTCTTATGCTTATAAGCAGCTAAAGTCTTTAGACTGCAGCTTTGTGTGGGAGGTACTGTGGGAAAGGAGTCTCAATTAAAGTTTTCAGTCTGTCAGCACCTCCTCCATTTAGGTGTTTTCTGATGCTTCCTTAAGACAGTTTAAAGAAGAAATAGCACAAACTGGGTGTGGGACACCAGGCTCCGAAAGTCCTTGTTATCTCTGTTCACTTGAACATAAAGATGTTGAAGGGTTGTATATTGAGTTTAACATTTTCCATAGACCAGAGTAACAAGAATTAAAATGATCCTGTAAACTGCAGCAGAACTTTCTGGTATTCAAACAGAGACCAGTTTCAAACTCGTTGAATTTGACACTAGGAAGAGAGAAGTAGTGTTCTTTACAGAGCTGTACATGTGAGATGATAGAAAACCTCTCGGAAGAAGAAATAGCGTGTCTACCTCAGGTGGGACGTAGGAGCTATATAAAATGCTGAAGAATGTCTGAAGACTTTGGAGCTTAAAGAGACATCAGATTCTGAAGCTGTCCAAAAGTCCTGTAGGCCTCAGTGCTCCCATGGATGTATTTGTGAACATGTGATCTCAGCAGTGGGAGAAAGCTGATCTGTCTTGAATTTCACCATTTACAAATGACAGAAGTTTTACTGTTCATTTGATTCATTGTAGGAGGGAGACATATATATATGTATATAAAAATAAATACTTTTTTGTTTTGTTTTGTTTTGTTTTCCTAACATAATTTTAAAACACAGTATTAGGGACAAAACCACTCCAGGTTTGTCTCTTCCCTTTGAATTTTTGATGTGCTTCTCAAATTCTGCCATTTTCAGCTGTACTCATGAAAGTGTAGGGAGTGAGATATATATATGTATAACCTCCATACAGGTGTTTGTTGGTGATAGCCTTTATTTTAGAAGCAGAAGCTGAACATCTCTTGATTCCTTAGCTATGTAAATGCCAGTGTATTGATACAGTTCACAAAGCACTTGGTGCTGTGGAAATATATCAACAGTTGACGTGGATCCAAAAAATGTTTCTGCACTCAGAGATTCCTTCTTTAATGTGAGTTTTTCAAAGCATTTAAATAAAACTGTTCTAAATGCAGTTGTAATTAACAGGCTGAGAATAGCTTTTTGACCATGGTGGAGAACAGCTTTTTGGTCATCGGTACCAATTTCAGTAGGACTGATAACACTCAGTTCTTAAAGCAAAGATATCGAGGGCTGAGGGTGGATGGTGACATACATCTGGTTTAAATGTAATATTCAGGCTCCGGTGTCTGTCAGTTCTCCTGCTTAAATGGAGGTTTACTCTTCTGATGCATTGGGAGGATTCATGTTTTTTTCTGAGCACAGCTCTAAAGGGTCAGTAGTCAGCCAAGCAATCTCTAGGCTGGAGAAGTACAGTGTATAAAGAACTCCCATAAAAACTTGGAGAACTTGTAGAGATGTTCTGGAGTGCTCTGATGAGCCTAGGCATAGCTCCTGGGAACTTCCCCATTTGTCATGAGCTGCAACACCAGTTCACTGAGAAAGGCCCTTTATGGTAATGGCACTTACAGTTGTCCAGGCCAGTGTATGGAATCAGGAATATCAGCCTTCTCTCGGTGAGGAAATGGGACTTAGCTGAAGTGACTAATGTTACACCTTTTTCTTTTTACTGAATTTTTCAGGTGAGTACATTTCCCTAGTTTTAATTCAGTTTGACTTGACAGGGGAAGAAAAGAAAAGCTCTTGGATCATTGAAGAGTACAGCTTTTTTGATACTTCTAATTCAAGTAATTTAAATGACTTATACTTCTATAATACCATAAACTGAAACAGGTCCCAAGCTACCTGTGACATGTAATTCACCACTTCAGATACCAGCCTAATTGCCAGTGTTTTATTTGTAAACAAAAGCCAGATTAGAAAGGTATTCACACTGGTACATTCAAACAGTATTTCTCAGTTTAGGAGACTAGTCATTCTTTCCTCTATAAGAGAAGCTTCTAATGATTTAGAATAAAAATGTATTTAGTATGTAACAAAAAAGTTAAGTATTCTTTTTCTTCAAATACTGGCTTATCTCCCATTTAGCTGAAGGGTCAGTGTAAAGCCAAAATGTCATCTGACTTAACTGTTTGAAGGTTGAAAGAGATTTGAATGTCTGCATTTAAAAACCAAGTTGGGTGGAAATACACATATTTTCAATGGTCTCAGTTCTTACAAAAGACAATTAAAAGAGCTGCTGCTGTCCTCTATAGGACAGTTTCTTCCAGATGCTGTTGGTAAAGCCTCACAGATAGCACATTGGGTTTGCCCTGAAGAAAAAATGCCTGTTACATATATATGAACACAAAGAACGGAAAGGGGCAGTGTAGTTTTAAAATAACTGCAAGGTCACTGCAACCCCAGCCCTCTGACAGGGCATCACTGCTTCTCATCAGAAATGGTGTTACATGTTCTGTCAAGAAATTGATGCTGGTTTTGTTTCTGTATGCAGAAGCTTCTGCACAATTTGCAAGCTGGTTAGATGGCCCTTTCTCATCTGTGCTGAGGATGCATTCTGCAGTTTGCTCACTTAGCTACAGAGAAGCTTTTTTTCCTTTGACCTAGACTGCTAATCCCTCATTGCAAAGAGCAGCAGCTGGGCTTTGTCTGTGGAGGGTTCTGCACTGCACGCAGCCTCATTCGGTACAGCAACCCCCTCTTTGTGTGCTCTGCTTTTTCAATTACTGAAAGGGTGACTTTCTGTTTCCTTGCTCAGAAAACCCTCTTCAGTTTCATGAGAGTCTACAATGCATTTTCCCCCCTGCCAGTAATGTAGATTTTCAAGAGCTGTTAAATACAATTTCACAATTCAGGAGGTGAAACACTTCTGAGTTGCTTTTTAGAAAGGTAATGAAACTTATTTCTGTTCAAGTATTAAACACCTTAAAGAGATGTGTTCAATTGTAGCTCCAGTGGGTAGAATTATGAATAAACCAGTTCTTTGTGTGTCCACGTTGTATTATAATTTAACACTGAATAATCAGACTTAAGGTGTTCCAACTCCCTCAGTTAAACGTGTAGCAATGTAAGAAGTTCATGGTAGCTAACAGAGCAGGGAGCCATTGACTGGTTTAGGCTTTACTGCCATGAAGGCAAAACACCTGGCATCTTCAAAAGGTGGCATAGCGAAGGTGTGATATATAATATTTAATTAGAAACTGCAAATTTCACATTTCAGTTAATCTGTCAAACATTTTGTGTTTATACTTCCATGGTCTGTCACAGTCTATCCTGCAGCTGAGCAGACCTGTAAAGTACGTCAAATGCTGTTAATTGCCTTGAATACTTAAGTTAGTTTTTAGGCTCCACCTGTCTACAGCCTCAACCTGAACTCATTTCATAACTTCCTTTGCATTCCACTTGAGCTGTTTTTATTTGCTACTCAGACTCTGTTTTAGAGTGGAAAACATGCACAGAGTGACAGCTAAACTGCAAAAGGGTCTGTTGCTTGGGCATCTTGACCTTAGATACAATGATTAGTGAATGGCCCATCCCATCGCTTCTGTAAGCTAAGTTGCATGTGGCACTGAATGTGCCACCCTAAGCAGACAGAATTGTGGTAGAAAACTAGAAGGAATAAAGGGATGAAGTGGTGACAGGCTCTCATGAGAGGTATATGTCAGAGTGCTAAAAGGAGAATAAGAGGATGGCTTGCAGACAACTTATCTGTGTGTGAAGATCAAGGTAAGGAAATGCAGGAAGCAAAGCTCCCAGCTGTGTAGAACGTGTTTATATATCTAAACAGTCTGGTATTAATTGATGATCTGTGAAGGCACTGAACAATTGTAGCCTAATCTGTTAATGAGATTCATGTATGAAGTGAAAACCTACAGGCATGAAATTAATAGAAAAAAAGACAGTTGAGAAGCCTTGCTTGTTGTCTTACACAGGGAATGAAGTTTTGTACTCATGCAGCTGTTCTCATGCCTGCATTCTAGGATGGCTCCATGACAGCAGGATTAAGTATCCAGAAACCACAATTCTCATGAAATAAGGAGCGGCTCTTTCTTTCCCTGTTGTCCCTGTATGTTGTAACATAGGATGCACCACAAAGGATTCATCTCCTGCCTTTTTTGCTACATTTATAACAACTCAGACTTAGTAAGATGCCATGAGCTCATATACCAACCTTTACACAGCACTCAGATTTGCATCTCTTTGCAGATGTACTTGCAGGGTATATAAGAGAGAAAAACATCTGGCTTCAACGTAATCCAAGCTGAGTTGTGATATTGATGAAACGTGTCTCTTGGGAGGCGAGCCAGGATATTACTCAGTGCCCTGTATTATGAGTGGTCATATCCAGTCTGTAAGGCAGTGTGGATCTTGGATTATTCTTAATTTAGGCACTTCTTCAAGAGTTTCAAGACTGGGTTCTGTCACCTTTCATTTATCAGACTATATTCATCAGTACCTCCATATCTCAGAATATTTTATTATCCAGGTCTTTTTCTATGAAACAGTGCACCTCAAGTAAGTGAATATGATCTTTCTTTTGTTCTTCTTAATTCAGTTACTGCATATTCTACTGTGCCTTTTGGTTTTAATTTCTCCCATTTTGGTTCCAAGTCCTGATCATCAAGTTTCTGCAGTTGTGACAAACAGTAACAAAACTGAGCTTAATTGTAAAATCCCATCCCCAGCATTTACTGTCTTGGTTGGTTTTAAAGTGAATTGTGTTGACAATTAATAAAAATTCAACTACATTGTATTTTATATGAAAATATAGTTTATGGCATTACTGGTGAGGCAAGAAATACTGAGGAAATTAAGTACTCTCTTGTTCCAGTGTAATAAAAACAAACCCTTTTTAGAGCTGCAGGAAATCAAATGGATAAACGTTCAAATTGTATTCATGTATTTATAGATCACTGCATTGCTGAGATGTTTAGGCATGTATTTCTCTCTCTGTGCATAAAATGAGGCTTTTAAAAGTTCATAAAGAATTAAAAATATTTCATGATAACTTGTTTTCTTAAATTGACTCAGATGCATCTTTAGAGAGAAGTGATGGTTTGTGAATTGATTAAATGAGGATTGAATTCAGCAATCAAGTGGCCTTACAAGATTTTTGTCTTCACTATTAGCGGTAAAATGGTGATGTTAGGTCAATATTGAGAGACCTGCTGGAGATGAAGAGAATTCTAGAGACTTCTTTTTATGCTCCTAGGGATTTGAGTGGTTAGCATCGCTTAGGCTGTACAGTTCTAAATGTAATTGAGCAGTTCATTTTTGTTAATTATCTAAACTTTGCCATCTGCTGGAGAGCCTTTTAGTGACATTATAATTTAGTCCAGTTGGAGCTCAATTAGAGTTTTGTGACTAGTCTGTTATCATGTGTTCACCAAACAAAATCCTACACACCGAACCCTGGGCAGTTTTGTTAGGCAATTTTTAAACAAGCATCTGGAATGACTGTGACGAACTTACTGTGTTATGTTGTGAGGTTGTTTTAAGTGCTGTGGATTTTATTTTCATGTATCAAACCAGGACATTTCCATGGCAATTGACACCTTCCAGCTTCCTGAATGTTTGCATGAGTATGACACAGAAATTGTCATGCTTTTTTGAACTGCTTCATCCTTACTTAGCCCAGTATGATGCAGGGAGGGGTAAGGGATAATAAGGGAAAAGGCAGAAAAGAAGCCACCACTTGAGAAGAAACTGCTGCACACAGCTGCTTTACTTTGTGCTCCCCTGTAGTCAGAAAATGCTGCTCCAGCTCCATGCTGAGCAGTTCAGAGTACAGACTACTGTTTTGCATGGATGTTCCAAAGTCACTTAGTTCAGTTCTGGAAGAATGGAATGTATGGAACATATAATTTAGAGCAGTTCTGCTGCACCTGGGCCATGCTTCGTAACTGCTCACTTTGTGCTGTAATGTGCTGGGAGCAGCACCTCTCACTGGCCTGTTATGTGAAGACTTTGGATTTAGTATACCTTTGTGCACTCATACTTCTAACTGGTGCTGAGGCTCTGTTACAGTTTAGTGTAATGTAACATTTTGTTTGGGTTTGATTTTATTTCAGTGTGGTAGGGCATGTTCTGTAGTAATGCAAAGTGGTCCCCTTGTGCCCTGCAGAAATGAAATACTATGAGGAAAAAAAATCTGTAACTTCTTGGCTTTTTCTTCACATTCAAGGAGAAGGACCACGAAAGCAATATCGTGTAAGATTTCTGGCTTCAGGAAACACTAAAAAGTTGAGGCCATTGAAACTTGACTCTTACTACTGTAACCAGGACACTAGAATATTAGGTTGTGAGTTATATTTTTTAGTTCTGGTTGCATTAACCTTTCCAGTGGGAGTAGATTGTAGGAGCTGTGACTTTTGTCATCATACTTTTCCATTCCAAGATCATAACAGCATGTGCATAAAATCCTCCTAGACTTCAGGACCTCTTGGTGCAAGCCCTTGTTCTTTCCCCAATCTGTTGTAGTTAGTAATAAAGAAAAATTATTTTCAGGCATGTGTCCATGTAGTAGTAACACGATTGTGGCACAATGATAAACCAGGTTTATTTGGAAGAATGCAGAGTGCCATGGAATATTTCTTGTGGTTAAAGGAAGGATTTATCTGGAAGTTTTAAGTACCCCCTCTGTAAATACCTCTTTTGTTGATTTAAACAACTGCTGAACTTGTTTGGGGGAAAACAACAAGGATCCAGAACCTTATCAGCAATACCAGTATGATTTGTTTTTAATTGTGTGGTAGAGTGGCATAATACACACAGAGAGATAAAAATATTGTTAGGGATGTAATTGAAGCCATTAAATGATTTTTCCAGTTGCAGTCAATATCAAACCCGGGTGTATTAAAGAAATGTTTGAAGATTTCCATACCTCTTTACCTCTGCATGCTGTGATGCTGTAGTGACTGTTGTATTGCCTGCTGTCTAGTGGAGCTGTTTCTGCACAAATGCAGAATCAGTGAGGTGACAGAGCACGAGAAACAGGTGGTGAGAAATACTTCATGCACAACTGAAGCAAGCAGTGATGGGGAAACATCTGAAGGTTGTATATCCTAATTTTGTCTCTGTTACGGTTTCAAGAGTACTCTAAACAAAACACCTGAAATAGTTGTTTTGTTTTCCTTGTGTAATTGAAAAATGCTTAATATTTTTATAAATATCTGTCAAGAATTTCCATCTGAGTGGTGGCTGACACACATCTCTCGTTTTCAGCCATAAATACATCAAATTTTTCATACCACTTTTGTTAACTCTTGGTGTCATACAATTTCTTCTGTTTCCGCCCCCCCCCCCCCCCCCCATCCTCTAAGATTTCTTCTTGAAAGCAGTGCCACTAAGTGGAGATCGGTAAGGTTTTGCTGTGTTCTGTCATCACCAGCAGCAGCCAGTTCTGTTTTGTTCCAGACCATGAACATGGCCTGTACAGACCACAGCTGGGCATCTCTGTCACAGACCACAGAAATGATGGCGTGCTGTGGGGGCAGATGTGAATTACCCTGGCCTTGTTCTTCAGGGAGCAGTCAGAACCTTCCTTTTTCTTTTTTCTTTTTTTGTTTTTCCCCAGCATGTCTTAGATTTAGATGAATAATTTTACTGACCAAGAATTTTAGGTGTCTTGACTTTAGCAAACTCCCTAAAGATGAAGTTTTTAGGGGGGTTGACATCTGAATTTAAGAAAGACTTTGAGACGTAGTTCTTGTCCCTATTATCTCTGTTACCTAACTGGGAAAGGAGCCCAGGAAGCCACTGAAGTGAGCAAGTAAGTTTCTCTCTTTGGTAGATGGTTCTTTTACCCAGAAGTTTTCTTCCTTGTCACTCAGTAGTTTGAAACTAGTAATAAAAACCTCAGTGTATTGGTTTGTGCTTCAGGATCTTGTGAAGAGAAGCGTTCTCTCAGGCAAATATTAGAAACAGAACACTAAACTGCATTTTATCTCTCTCCTTCTTTAGATTTCCTCTTGACAGATACTATCTATGTTTCTAATCAGTGTATTACATGAATGTCTTCTATAGCATTGTTATGCCATCTGCAAGAATCATACAACGGCTTAGAGATCATATAGTTCCAGCCCCCCTGCCACTGGCAGGGATACCTCCTATGAGACCAGGTTGCTCAATGCCTCATCCAGCCTGGTTTTGGACACTTCCAGGGTTGGAGTCTCCACAGTTTCTCTGGGCAACCTGTTCCAGGCACTAGCCTCACGGGGAAGAATTTTTTCTTAATATCTAATCTAAATCAATCTTCCAGTTTGAAGCCATCACCCCTCATTCTGTCACTCTATGCCCTTATAAAAAGTTCTTCTCCAGCAGCCCTCTTGTGGTACCAGAAGGCTGCAATATGGTCTCTAGAGCCTTCTCTTCTCCAGGCTGAACAACCTCGACTGTCTCAGCATGTCTTCATAGGAAAGGCATTCCAGCCCTCTTATCTTTCAAAGAATTCTGACAACATCCAGTGCTGCACGGCTGAATGACTCTTGACACATGCAAACCAACCAGATGTGTTTCTGGCTTAGTATATGATGTCCTGTTTCTGCGGCCTTGCTGATAGTAATCAATTAACAATTTCCACACCTCCTAGAGAATTAAGACATTTTGGAGGACACACAGACAGCTTATTTTAGGTACCCCTGGCTGCCTAAAATAGCAACTTAATTGTTTTATGTAGTCAGTGAATAGAGGCTGTCTTTTCAAACGAGCCTTTCCACACAGTTTATGTACATGCTTTGCCTTTCAGAGCAAGGGTATTCTTTTAAAGCAAAAATAATTGTCTAAATTAGAGTATCAGAATGTTTCTTTTCCTGTTCAAGTACATGTCTGGATCCAGACAGAGATTTGGGAGAGTTTCTGGCATACATCAATTTTGTGGAATTAAAAAAAACCCAAAATCAATGGCAGGCCAGAATGCCAGATGAATATTTTATTTCTCCCACCCTTAACCACAGTTGTCATTACCTGCACTTGTGCTTATGAATTATGCTAAGAACTTCAGCGAGGTATTTTTATGCCAAATGTCAACAAGTGTGTATTTCTTTTTTTTACCCTCTGACTGCCACTTAGCAACATAATGTGGAGGAAGTATAAATGTTGTTCTTTCCCTTTCTTTCTCCCAAAGGTAAGGGAGGGTTCAGGGAAAACACGTCATTCACAGTTGTTTTGTTTCCTGGAAATTAATCCAGTCTGACCAAAAAGTAAAAAAAGACAATGTAAATAAATCTGTTTTTCCTTGCATTCAAGTGATTTGATGATGCATGTAAATCACTCCTTGAAATCTCCATTTAAGTTGGCAAAACTCCACTAGTCATAAATAAAGTGGTTAGAAGGCTGTCATGTGGGTTGTGTTAGGCTGTCTGATCTCTTACAGCTAGGAGAATTTTATTCATAACCATTTCACTTTCTGAGGAAGAGCACACTCTGCCCTGTTTTTCTCGCTTAAAAATTAATTGCAGATCGTGACTTGGAAGCTGCTTGGTTTTTTGTGGTCTCTGCCAAACTGAGTTATGAAGTTGCTTTTCATTAGGAAAATGGTGGGGGATCTTCTTAAGTGTTCCTTAAATTCATCCAGAGTGAAGTTTCTGAATGAAGAAGTAAAAATCTTCATGAGCTTCACTGATCAGTAACCCAGAAATGGGAAAAAAAAAAACACCAATAAATATTGACTATTCTTTCTTCCTGAAACCCTGGCACCAAGTCTCCCTTGTTGCTGTCAGCTCTTTGCAGTTATCCTGAGTCCAGCATGTTTGACACTCATTAATTTCAGGATGTTTTGAATTAGCTAAAGAACAATATTGAGGCCCTTTTGGGCTCAGCTTATTGACATAGGGCCTTTTCTTTGTTCAGTGTGTTTTCTAAGGTAATTCTGCTTTTACTCGGTGAAAGAATCTCAGAGTTGTTCTTACTGAGCTGAAGGAGTTTTCAGAGCAGATGGAATTTAAGTCCTTTGCCTATCACATAAAAGCAATGGCAGTGCGCTGTTTGTCAGCAGAGGGTAGTAGTTTGTAAAATGAGATCTTTAGCTGTTTTCCCATCGTGCTGATAATACTTGAGGAAGTTTTTAGATATCCAAAAAAATAAAAAGGTTTGCTTTAACTCAATTCAACAATAGAAAACTGAGAATGTAATGATACAGAGGGGTTTTTTAATTGAATTAATTTGATTAAATGTATCAGTTCTACAGTGATTAATCCTCTGGGAGCTATGTTTCCACATGGTGGGCTGAGCAGATTGTGAAAGAGAGGCTGTCACAAAAAGTAGATTTTTAGGAGTCCGGGATCTTGGATTCTATTCTTGATTCTGTCACTGAGTCACTGCAAGCCTCCTAAATTGCATGAGTCACTTCATGTCTCTGCCTCATTTACACTTCCTATAAAAGTATTACTTACATCATGCACGCTGTTTGACAGCTTCCTTTGCATCTCCTTCCCCTCTGTCATGTTTAAGCCTCTGAAGTAATTTCCAGTGTATCCAGTGTTGCCTAAACTTTCTATCCACTTTGGCTCTGTAGATGTGACCGTCACCAAAACCAGGTTTGGTGAGAAATTTCATTGTTAATAATTGTCATTAAATAACAACAGCAACAAAAAAAACCCAAGTATTTAATGACTTTCATGCCCTCCTTTGTTTGCACTTAAATCTCCTTTACTAATTTTGATGCTTTTATACTATGAAACATTTAAATTCTACCACAAAGACCTTTCAGGCACTTCCCAAGTGAGTAATGTATTTCCTGTAATGTATCTCTGTTACTATTTCCTATTGCCCCATTTTGTGTCCTGCTGTTTGTTACCAATCTGCTGCATCACATTTAGGAGCTGTAGGTTCTCAGGGATGAAACTTAATTTTTTTTTTTTTTAAAGCATTTTTACAGCCTACAGAAATTACAGGTATACAACACACTGAAGTATTGCATTTTTGCTCACCTGCTTGTACTGTTACTTCAGATGATTCTTAAGAGGTTCTCTAGTGCTAGTTTACAAAACCAAGGTGTGTTCTTGAGGACTGCAAACCTTAATTTTACTTTTTGCTAAACTTCATGCTATTTGTTATGGTAACTCAAGAGATGTAGAACAGTTTTGCTTTCTTTAAAGCTTTTCAGTGTCTTTAAAGTGTTTGCAAGCGTTTCTGTATCCCAGATACCAGGAGAAATGAAATTCTTGAAAAACCTTTCTTGAGAGCTTCTGGCCAAAAAAACTTCATTTGAGAAGCTGAGATTTGTGTAGCATAGCTCTGCTGAAGAAAAACTTGATAGCTGAGCAACAATTTGGTTTGTGTTGGTTTGTTTGTTGGTTTTTGGGGGGGGTTATTTGTTTCTTTGACTGGCAATTTACTTGATCTTACTAGGACAGCCAAGACTGCATAAATATTTAACCAGAAGGGCTGTGCGTGTGTTGCGTGCATTTTGTGTCTAAAAATAGTTTTCTTTGAAGAGGATTCAATTTTGACTTTGCCTGCTTCACTTGTAATGTGGAGCAGAACTCCATATGGAAAAACTAACGTTGCCTTTCAACTTGTTGCTATCACGTCCTGCCATGCAGTCTGCAGCAATATATGTAAATTTGCTCTGCCCATTAAGGAATAAGGGACAGCTGAGGTAGAAAAGGCTTTTTAGAATTGGAGAATTTTTTTTCTTTAGTAGTTTTATCCAACTTTATTAATTGTTTCCACTTACCTTTCCTTAAGTCTAAGTTCAACTGAAAAATAATGGAGTTAGTACTTCTTTTTTTAAACCAGGTATCTAATATGGCAGATTTGGTTCCATACAAATCCTTCTGTCTAATGGAAGAATTAACAGAAGAAAATGTCTTTGAGACTAAAATCACATTCTAATCCTACAAATAAACAGCACAAAATCTCTTCTTCTTATCAAGACTACCCACACACAATTACACAGTGACATTCTGAACAGCTCAGACCAGTGACAAGCTTTTGAGGAAAAGCAGCAGACACTGTCTTGTCTGTATCTTACACTCGCTTTGGTCACCAAGAGACAGACATGGTAAGTGAGGCAGAACTCTGAATTTACACACATAGAGCTTTGTGGAGCGTATGAAGTGTATAGGGAGTGCCAAGCTGCTGCCTCTAGAAACTCTCGTTCTTTCTTCCCAGAACAGGAACAACAGAAGAAAAAAGCTCATGCAAGCTTTTTTTGCCTTTTAAGTGTTGAGATCTGCTGACATCTCTGAGGGATGATGCTATTGAGAGCTTAGGTTTGTGCACTGTAGACAGCTGCCCATGAGGAACTCTACAGGATACCATCCACTTGTTTTACTGACATCAGAACAGTGAGTAGATGGTGATGTATTCACCACCCACAGAGCTTAAGTTTAGACTTAAGGATAATGGCTGAATTCTGATGGAAAGCATCTCTAAAGACATGTGTCCTGCTATGCAAACATTTAAAAATGGAGAAATTAAAAGAGTTAATCTTCAAAGTGATGATATAGAGTTGCTTTTCTTTAAGGTTTTCAAAAGGTATCTGACACTTTATAGTTTCAACTGTGGTAGTAGTAAAAGCGTGATTGAGAAGGTGACCGATACTCTAACTGTAACATACAATACTTACAAGGCAAACACTTCCCAGGTTTCAAGCAGTATATGATACACCTATATCAACCTCTTCAGGGCAGGATTGTTAAGTTTTAAGCTAATTCTTCTAAAACTGACACCTGACAGAACTATTGGACTATTTTAGTTTCAAAACTTTTGCATTAGCAGACAGGATATTTCATATGCAGCCAGCACAAATGAATGTGTTCTTGTTGGCATTTCCCTTCAGCAGGCTTTGTTCCCATTGCTGATGGCTTGTCAACACAAATTTCCCCAGGTAAATTTTGGCTTAACTTACATAACAATGGAGACAAAGCTTTTTTGAAAGATGAAAACAAATTGCAATATGAGATCTGGAGACAGGGAAAGGAGGAACAGAATAGCAGCAGTATTCTGTACTGATCAGTCACAGTGGTGTCAGACTTACTCAAATCTCTGATCTTCTGCCAGATACCTCACTTATCACTATTCATTCTGCTGAAGATACAGGACACCTGCACAGAAGTGTATAGTCATGGAGGTGTTGAGCAACTTTTCAGGCTGTAAAGAAAAAATAGCAGGTAGCAGTTCTGAAGGAACTAGGTGCAATTGAAATGGCACTGCCATCTGATCAACAGTATTTTAGTTATCATGAGGTAGTTACATGAAAACAAGATACTTGTGCTGGTGTTCTGTTACTGAGTAATGGAATTGGCCAGCTAGGCTTGCTCTGTGTAAGTGTGCAGTACTCGCTGCATTACTCTGCTGTCATTAAATCTGAACCACTTTGTTTGCTGTGTATGCCTGAGGCGTTCATGCCTTTGCCTTTGTGTTTCCACTGTGTTCAGGTGAAAGCTTCATATCTGAGCTTGTTATCAATATTCAAATTTGTCATGAGTCACACATCTTATTTCAGCTTATTACCTCAGCATTCGAGCAGGCAGGCTGAGACATGGTTTGCACATGCATTGTATGGTGTCTCTGTACAACCCAGAGCATGTCAGATTAAAGATGGATTCTCATCTAAGTGATGCCTTCAGAGGGGTAATCTGCGTTATACTTCTGCTGCTGGCATTATTAGGACTGGGTGTACACCCAGACAGCAGTCATCTTTTGCCTCAAAAAGTCACAATTTTGGCAGCTGTAGGAAGTGAAACAAAGTTAATAAACTCCTAGGATCAAGTTGTGCAAAAAAAAAATATTCCTTTTTTTGAAGGTTGTGAATTCTTACAATATAGGAAGTGTTTTGCATGGTAAGATGGTTGCATAATTTAGGAAAACCAGCTTTAAAGAAGTATTGGCAATATCTATGCATGCAGTATCAGTCTGGATGCTCCTCAGCAGTGGTTGTATGATAGAGGTACAGCACACCTCAGGGAAATGAGACATTTGCATATAAGCAAACCTGTAGATTTTCAGAGGATTGGGGTTTCTGAACATATTTTTTTAGTTTTTACTAAAAGATGGGGTAAAATGTTAAAAGTGCATATTAATAGATTTGTTAAATAAACCTGTTTAGAGCTTTTAAGTTCATAGATGCCATCTCGGGCTCCAAATACCTCCACTATAAGTAGCTGGATTCCTGGAGAGTATTCCAAGAAAGTAGCCCAGGATATTGACTGTGTGCTTACATTCATTGATTTTGCAGCTGTTGTTGGTTCTTACTTAATACCACACTAGATGGACTTTTGGTCTGAGCTGTCCTTGTTGTTAGTATCCTCCCTTTACATGTGGTTGGATTCTTCCCTGTCCTGACATGGAGGGATGCAAAGGCTGCATTAGCTGTTCATATTTTCATATGATGCCCTTATGCTGTGGCTGCGCGAATTGATCTCTGAGGTTGCTCCAAAAGGCCAGGCAATGGAGGATGATAGCTTTGCCTGGTTGCCAGCTGTTACAAAGCTAGCTTTACAAATCCCATCAACAAAACCTTGGAGAATAGCATCTTTTGGAACATCTTCAGTGAAAGTCACTGGTTAAATATCACACGTGCTATGCTTTGAATCTCCAAAGTGTTCCCTGTTCTTCACAGGTCGGTGTAAGTCTGTCTATCCCAGCATAAATACGAGAAGATTTATCTTGGCTAGTTACAGTCCCAGCATCATCTCTCCCATCTAAGGCAACTTTCTCTGGGGTTGCCTGGACTTAAATTATGGGTAGCATAGGCCTGCTGGCTGTTAATTACAAAATAAATTAGTCTTCATTATTAGAATCTAAATTTATGACCTATTGTAACATAAAAATACTGAATCTTGATTCCAACACAGTGATTTTTTTTTTTGTCGGTATTTTTTTTTTTCAATTGTAGCATGTCAGGGGAGAAAGCCTGCCATGCCACTGCCCCAGAATAAGGGTGCTATTTTAACTCTTCAGTGTATGGTATTAATTCTGATGAGAAGCTATTTCTGGTTATACATGTGATTTCTTTTAGCTAAACTATTTTTTTTCTTGGGCTTCCTTATTTGGGCTGCTTAGTAAAGTTACACCACTCCTTGTAGAAAATGGTGGTGTTTGATGCAGAGACTTCAGCCATATTCTAAACTCTATGGCTGCAATTATATCAGTAATGGCAACCACTGGCTGTATGCCAGGTAAAGGGAATAATGATCTAATTGTTAGATGAAACAATGAGCCATGTGAAGAACGCAGAAGTACTGTAGTAGGCTTCTTATCTTGAATTCTCCTTACTCATCCAAAAGCTCATGTAGCAGTTTTTGTTGGAGATGAGCAAGTTTGTATTCATACATGTCATATTTTGAAACTTAAGAGAATAAAAAATTCTGAGATATCTTCACTTTAACCTTCCCTTTACAATTTAACTGGTTCTTAACCAAACTTCTGCAAGTAGGTTTTTACAGATGTTCTTACTCACGGTACTGCTTCTTGTCTGTTAACTGCTAGAATGTGTACAGATTGCTCCTGTGCTCAATTTTACTATTAGGTGTACGTTTGTCTCTAGAACAAGTACGTTAGCCAGAGGATTAGCTTAGCTGGTAGCATGCTTCCTTGTTACTAATCATCACCTCTGCTTCACGGAACAGCTTCAAGTCCTGTATGTTTACAGGCCTGTAGAGCCCTTGAATGTTTTTACTTTTTCATGTTCCCCTTTGCCAGTAAGCATGAATTTATTTATTTTTTAAAGAGATTACTCTCCTTGTTTGGATTTTTTTCACTGAATAATCAAGTTCAGCAGTTTGATTACTGTATTATGTGTTTGATTATTGCAGGCTATAGAATGTCCCCTCTCTGCTGTACAGTTTAATCCCTTCTACAAGGGATTTGCTAAATTGCAAGTCAAAGAGCCATTGCTTTTGTAACTTTTTCCAAAACCATTCTGCTGCTTCATTAATGAGATTGCCATGGTGGCAAAATTGGTCAGGGAGGAATGACCCTCAGAACACCACCTGACTGGCCAGCCAAGAGCTGAAACAAATGTCTAAGGAGAGAGCTGGGAGTGCTGGTTACAATGGCAACTGGATTATCCAACTGGTCATCATTTCATCAGGATTTACTTTTTTTTGTCCTTTATATTTCTCAGTTGATTCACTAGATCCTTGAGCTTAAAAAACCCACACAAACAAAAAAATCCTCTCAAAATTCTGTTTTGTCTTCAACAGTGCCCTTAAAGATAGTCGTTTTCCCCCAATGACGAGGGATGAGCTGCCACGGCTTTTCTGCTCAGTGTCTCTACTCACTAACTTTGAAGATGTATGTGACTACATGGACTGGGAGGTAAGGACCTTGCATATCTGTTAAGGAAATTACTTTGATACCATGAACATCTATAGCAGAAGTCACACCATTTGAATAACCTATGTGGGTTCTTGTCACTGTTTTGCACTCTACATGTTGTTTTGTGTACAGATTCAAAAGATCATTTTGACAGGACTGTCATCACCTTAAAAGTCTGAGCCATGAAAATGGAATAAAGTTGCATTCTTGCCCACTGAGGCACTCAAAGTCAGCGTGGCCTGCACAGCTGTACTTATGTCTAAGACTCCATCAAGCAAGGTATTGTCTGAGACCTCTTTTGCAGCACAGCTAACTACAGAAACATGGTAGATCAGTCCATTGATTCTGGAAGGAGGATGTTCCAGTATGAAAGTTAATGGTCTGCTGTATGCTGCTGGAAACAAGCACTGCAAAAAACCAGCGGTCTCTAAACAAGGCTTTTTGAGGTTGTAGGAGTGAGCCATTTATTGCTGCTAAAACTTTCTCTGCTTTCAAAGCAAACAACCTGTACAGATGCCACAAAGCCCTCATAGAATGAGGCCAAGTAAATAATTACTCTTGTTTTCCTTTGCTAGTTCTGTATGGAGCTGAATCTACTTTAATTGTTAGGTTCTGAGAAACCTGCATGCATTTTCTTGGAACAGCAGTGTAAAAGAGATGAAGAAGCAAATGCTGCTTTCAGAATTATTTCTGGGAAGGAAATCTGAAGGAAGTGTTATTCTGCATTATTTTGCTTTTTCCCTAATCATTTGTGGAAAGAAAAAAAAAAAGGCAAGTTACTGGACTTAAGATCTCACTCAGTCAGTATGACTGTTGTGTTGCTTTTTGAGACTCTAGTTGAGTGGACATAAGTTGTCATGTACGATAGCAGGAGCCAGAGACACCAACAAGTGATAGTAATGACTTAGTCCTACTAAATATTTAGGGTTTCCTAAGATAAAAAATAGGCTTTCTGTTGTATTCACACCCAACAGATGTCTATTGAACAGAAATTTCATTTGCTGTTAAAGTATGAGACACTCTATCAGAATAGTGGTATCTAAAAGTAACCTCAGCATTACAAATTCTACAACAGCTGCAAGTCTATTAACAATGCATTTCCAGTTCAAGGCAATGACAAGGGCATCTTACTTTCTGATAGGTAAGGCTGAATGAGATGGATGCAGGTTTCTTTGGGGCTCATCAGCATTTTCACCATAATCAGAATTACTCATTTTTTATGTACTGTCAGACCAAAAATAAATCTTAGCTGTATGTGCATTCTCCACAAGAAGATTCAGAGCAGTTTGTCTTGTTAGTGAGTCTTTAAGAACACTTTAGACAACGTTTTCAAGTAATCAAAACTGTAGTGACTTCTAATATGAAACCAAGCCATAAGGCAAAATTAAAACTGGTATAGTTTTTCTGCTTTAATAGGTTGGTTTCTGGTACTAACCAGTGTCATGTTACCAATTTAACATCATTTATTGTAATTTATTAAAAAACAGACTATAAATACACTCTGAAAACGTGTCTTGTGTGAAGTGTGTAATATAATAGCACTTAGCTCTTTCCATGTGGTATTCTATTAATATGATTAGATGCTTTTTTAATTCCTCTCAATAGTAAATTCCTGAGATGACCAAAATATTCATACTTAAAGAGAAGCTGAAACTGAAGTCTGAGTTCAGAAACCTACTCTCCCCCTTGGGAGACTTCCAATTCATAACTTTAATACGTGTGTGAAACAAAGGAGGCTTTTACTTTTTATGCCCTTTCTGTATCTTGTTGCCAAATCCTTGAGACATCAACAGTAGTGTAAACAAGCTTAATGCAAAGCTGTGGTCTGACTGATTTTCATGGATTGTCACAATTCTTAATGGAAGCCCTGAGTGAGGAGGGAAGAATGAATGGAAGGGACAAAAATATAAACGTTATTCCCTTGTTACCCATTTGCTTAGATACTCTGTCCCACTTAGGTTTTTTTAATGATAGGTTTTTAAAACCCATAGCAAATTCCTCAGAACTCTTAGGAAAGGGTCACAAGCTAGGCTCCATGGTTTGGCTGGGGTTTTTGTCTTGTTTTTCCTGTAACTTAAACACATTTCTCAAGACATTGTATCATATGTACTTGGGGATGGTCCACAAGCTTTCCATGCAAAAGGGGCAGGGGAGTTTGTTTGAATATGAGAAAGATAAAATTTGTAATTGTTAGTCCTTAAAAGAATGATTCACCACTGTTTGTGCCCCTGTCAGTGAAGACAGCTTACGTCAGCTGTTTCTTGTACGGGAGCTGCACTTATGCAATATTAATGGCAAAAAGACATTTCAAGATGTCTGTAATGTGATGTAAAGAGAGATTCATTTAGTGTAATGCTAATATTCCAGATTGTTCTGAAAAACATCACCCTAGTTAGGAGGCTTTCCTTCTGTGGGCATGTGTGGGAGCCAATTCAGCAAACTGCTGACAGAGGTCACAGTATTTCAGAATTGGCAGTTCAGACAACTAAACAGTGTTCTGATGGCTTAGAGACGAGATCATTTGAAGACATGGCTCAGGATCAATAGATCTTCTTTTCTCTCATTAATGAATTATCTTCCCAAATGAAATAAATTAATATTTCAGTTGTAAAAAGCAATGGGAGATCGTTTTGCAGCAGAAACTTCAGACAAGGAAACAAAAGTTCAGACTGAATCAACTGCTTTTAGCTCCCATCTGATTTTTCAAATTGCTGCCATTTTCACCTTTTATAAGAGAAAGTACAAACCTTTAGAGGATATCAGTGCCATGGTTCATGGGGATGCTTCCTAAAACATAACTGAGCATTCCTACTTCCATGTGACATTATATGAATTGCAGTGTGCTGCAGCAGTTGAACAGATGTAAGGCTTTGAATTGAACACATGAAATATTGTGGGGGGCCAGTTGCTGCTGGGGTGGAGTTTCACAACTTTTCCTTCTCAAAGAAGCAGGCAACATGAGCAACTCTGAGGTGTATTTCTTTCTTTGCTAATACTACCCATTTATTAAAGATTAGATGTCAAAAGACTACTTGTGAGACAAGTCATAAAGTCCTGTTAAAGACATTTGATATTGATAGCAGTCATTCCTTCCCCACATAAACTCAGCTTTGTGATCAGTATTTTCAGTCTCTTTGAGCTCATCTTTCTGATCTGTCTTTCTACCTAGCCCTTTTCTGCACAGATTTGAATTTCTGCCTCAGGCTGCCTCTATTTTTGATAATGATTCATAATGGCAATACACTTGCATCCCTCACATTGCACTGGGAACTGTATGTGTAGTTAGCAGCACCCCAAAAGGAATGTAGATGGGTTTGAATAGATAGTGGTGAAGTGTCAGTGCTTTGGGTCATTTAGAAAGAACTCGTCTGTGGTTTGTGAAGCTTGTAAATCTGCACTTGGGAGGTCCTGTTGAGTGCATTCCCATCCTGGAAATGGCATATATAAGGTGAGATCATGTTGTAGGTCTTGTAATTCCAGCTTTGGTGCTGGAGGATCTGCTTCCTCCAGTGAGTATGGCTGCAAGATACGTGACAATGGCCAATGATTTAATCTATCCCCTGTGTGCTTTTTTTCCTAGAAATACAGAAAAGCAAAATGCCTCTAGTCACTCCCTCTTGATTTCATGTTATAGCAAACAAATATATTGTTTTAATTTTTTCTCATTAATTTAAGACTCTGGGGGGCTTTTGCTAGAAGGTAAAACCTGACTTGCTAATTCAGAGCTTCTCCCCATTTTTTTATTAAGCCGTGAAAAATACTGATTGTGTGCAATTATAAGATGAAACTTTTTGGAAAGCAGGGTAATAAATAACTAGAATTGAGCAACAACTCTTCCTTAAAATGCCCTGAATGAGATCTTTGTCCTGAAGTTGCTGTTCTTCAGTAAAGTAAAATCTGCAGAACTGTACAAGCTTGCAGTGTTGATACAAAAGGCCTTTAGCCTGTATGCACTGGTTTAAATATTAGCTCAAAGAGTTGCAGCCAATAGCATTGACTGAAAGGTGGCTTTTCATTGTCGATAAAGTTAATGCATTCAAGAGTTGTCAAAATTTTCCTTTCTGCAAGTGCAGTGGCACTATCAACTCTTGCAGCTCAGACTCCTTAGAACAGAGAACAAAGAGCCTTGCTCTCAGTATTTCATTCTCTTTGGGTGATATTCAGTGATACTATGTATGTAAAGATTCATTGGAAAAATCATGAAGCAGAGAGCGTATCTCCTGAGCTGTCTTTTGCTTCCATTGTTACATCAGAATGTAGTATTTGAGCCCTACTCAAGATGATCAGAAAGAAGCCAACATATTTGCTGTGAATGTGGGGTTGAAAAGCTGTAGAATTCAGCTAATAAAAAGTGGGTGCAGCTTCTAATAGGTAGCAATACTCAACCTGAAGCATTCCACTTCCAGACAAGTTTGTGTACAGCTGTTTCCAAAGTACCGGTTAGGTCAACAAAGCAGAAAGTTGCATGTTGTGTGGGGTCATAAGGAAAACTGCACAAATGATAGGCCAGCATGTTTGTCTGAAAATGTTTATAGCTCATCACTGGTAAAGACTGAGCTGAGAAACTGTAAATCAGAGAAGGATGAGCCATAGCCCAGAGCAGTCCAATCTGGTTTATCATGTAGTTATGTGAGTGCTTCTGCTGGTAGAACCAAGAGGCCACAACAGTCTGTGGTGGTTTAAGGGGCTGTGCATCCAGCCGTATCTCTAGTCTTGAGTGGAGAACAGCAGATGGGGAGTGAACTTAAGGAACAGCCAGATGCTTGTTTCTAACGCCAAGCAGGTGCTGCACTACTCCAGCGCTGGGGTATTCTGTGTGGAGTCTTTGTACCAGATTCTTCATCTGCTTGAATGGATTTCTGATAAAAATGTTTACAGTAACTCATCTTGAACTGATTAGTCATAATTGCTTGCAAATCTCTTACAGATTTCAGTGTAGTAGATAAAACCATCAGAATGATTATTTGATGGTAATTTTCTCTGCAGTGGACTAGAAGCTTACACTTCAATAAGGCTTGATGCTTTAGATTCTTATCCAAATTCCATGTTGATTAATGAGAATATTATTATTTCTTTATCCTGGTGTGGTTGGAAGGTCACAAGAGGAACAAATTTGTAAACTGTGTGGAGCTTTGAGGCAGAACAGTTGAACATGAGAATTGCTTGAACTTCAGTTTTAGGGTGGATTTGGAACAATTTTTTCAGAGTCCAGCTGAGAGAGTGTGAGATATTATGGGCAGAAATCTAGCAAGTGCCAGAAGCACCTGGCACAGCCATAGATGTGGTGCATGTGTGTTTTCCCCCATCCTGAGGTGTACGTACAAAAATGATTTGTTTGAAAAAGAATGTGTGTAAATACACAACAAAGTCTCAAGTTCCATTGAGATCACTTCAGCATTAAAAGTATAAATGTGGTTTCATGCAATCCTTAGATGTGGTGAAAGGTCTGTGGCTTTTAATTCATAATGCAACTGGACCTAGTTTTAAGTCCATGTCCACTTATACAGTGGGCCAGAAAGTCCATATCCACAATAATCTGTAGTATTTCATGCTCTAAAACCTTACAGAAGTTTCTTTTGGAGATTAGCTTGCTGCATTTCTAAGTCGCTCTCCTTATCTCACTTTCCTCTCTCAGTAGCAGCTGTGCTGTTCATCTGGGAGGCTGTAAGGGCACTGATGTGGTCTTTTGGCAGCTCAGAAGGATATCTGTCTGTAGGAATTTCCCTAATAAATGGTAATAGGCGAGACAGAACTTCAATTCCATCTGCACAAGGAGATTGGTTGTTTTTTCTGAACTACACAGATGATGTTATTCTGCAAAACCTTACCTGTAGTGTATCAGTACCTTTAAGAGTGAGGAGCATGCCCATGGTTGGGCTTGATGATCTTAAAGGTGTTTTCAAACTGTAGCGATTGTGTGATTCTGTGAAAATTCTGTGCTGAGCCAGGTAAAGCAAACTAGTTACAGTCCAGTTAATGCTTTCCAAATGTGTACCTACCCCTTGCCTTCCAATTTAGCAATATATAGGGAAATTTCACAGAGGTTTTCATTAATGCAGGAACATTGGTCTCTTGAGGAAGTCCAAAGAAATTCCTAACTCTGCCTATGCCAGTCTTAGCATGGTTCATTCTTATTTTGCTTGTGTGTGGCTTCCATTTGTTTAATTCAGGCCTGTTTTTTATTAACTGGAGCAAAACAATGAGAAGTCAGTTGTACTGGTCTCAGAGTTCTGCTCAGCTATGCAGCTGGAATTCATGCTTCACAGAATGCTATGAAATTTTCCCAACCAGAGGAATTGTGGGTTTAGTTGTGTTGCCTTGTTCATTTGTCTCTACATCTCTTTCTTTTTCAGAGATGGGCCTAAAATTCCATTAAAATGGTTAATGGGAAGCATCCAGGGCCATGCAATTACCTCCTGCTTTAATTTTGCATTGTACTTAAGATGTCACTAGTGCTTCTGGTTAGTCTCCCATGAACGCTACAGGATTGCTCTTCTGCAGAACAGTGGCGTTGAATTTAGATTCTAATACTCTGCAGGATCTGATGGTGTGCAAAACCTGAAAGTATTTTATTTTAGTGCTTAGGCAATTGAACATTGACAGCCACAAGGTCAGCAGCTGCAAAAACTTACTCAGTTCTTGGAAAAAAACTTGGTAGGGTCAGTTCTGCCTCTAACACTATTTCATTTTAATTTCAGGTCCTTTGGGTTCATAATTACATCATCTGAGTATACAAATTTGAGCTCTCTACTGATTATATATCCACGTTACAAAAGTTAGGTTTAGCTGTGTTTGGTAATGAAATGTCACATTAAAATCTGCAGTGATTTAAATTTGTTTGTCTCAAAGTAAATTTTCCTATTTAAGAAATGTTGAGCTGCAGCCATGACCAGCCACAGGAGAGACTCCTCCGCCTGTCTCCCCATGCTTACGTCATGGATAATTATTATAAAGAATGAAAAATAGCCCTAATATAAGCAAAAATGTTAACTGAACACATGGTAGAGTTTGTGTAAATGTTCCTTATTTGATTATTTTTTTTGTGTTCTTTTTTTTAACTGACATGCAGCTACAGTAAAATAGATTGTCACTGGAGAAATGGTTACAACATTTTTTGGTTGATTTTGTGTCCAAAAAAGAAGTGCCATACCAAATAACATGATACACTTTAAAACATAAATTCTTCATGTCCACATACAATGTTGGGAACTTGTGGCTTTAAAGGGAAATAACACCCTAGTTATGTGGGCATGAAAATAAAAATGTCCATCTACTAATGCTTTGTGTTTACACACAGAACTCAAAAGCAGCTCAAAATTTACTGGCGATGGAGTATCTTTTATGGCATGCCTGATCCAAGTGCAGGTACTCTCAACAGAATTACTGTACATGGAAAATAGGAGTGTTTAAACAATGCCCTGGAAAGGTGCCTAGCTGCTTTTTATGAGGTTTAATTCTCCTTTTTTTTTTGCAGTTCAACCCTATAGACTTCTGATTCCTTGGTGTTGGTAATTTTGGTTTCCATACTTGGAGTACTTAATAGCATGGAAATAGGAGTTTGAGGCAGAATGCTTTGGAATATTACCTTTTCCTCATCATACATTAGCAGCAGAACTTTTGAGGGCTCCAGACTTGAGTTCATAGTGTGACCAACTTTTCATCATTCAGCTGTAACTGTGAACAAAATTAATGCTCTTAATTAAAGCGTCATTAGATTTGCCAGCTGTTTGGTTGCCTGCAAATTACATCTGGAGGCCAGGTGCTTTTATCAGCAACAACACCGCTGATTGCATCAGAGGGAGAAAGTAAACCCAGAGACAGAATGACTTTTGCAGCTCAGCTGGCTTTCCTTGTGAGGATACAATCAAGTCAGTACCACCTCTTGAAGCTCTGCAAAATGGTATTAAGCACTGACAGGGTCCCATGTTGGTTTTTATCATGTTAGAAGTCTCTTGTAGCCTTTTTTTTTTTAATGTACTAATGAAGCTGCCAATTTCTTGCAGGTGGGTGTACATGGCATTAGAATAGAATTCATCAATGAAAAAGGATCAAAACGCACCGCCACCTACTTACCGGAGGTTGCAAAGGAGCAAGGTCATTGTTGCACTTTATTTCATATGATCTGGTGAAGAATTTAAACATACATATAAATCTAAAATGCAATATTTGACCTTGCACTGATGTCAGATGATGGAGCGATACTTAATTGTAAGAAGACTCTTATATCAAATGCCTGCCTGTATTGGTCCCCTTTATAAGGCTGTAGTAAACTGTAGCTGTATTCTAGACAAGCCACGAATGCGGTGTAGCTGCAGAAAAATGAAATATGGAGGGGGTGGTACAATGCAGTCAGCCAACTTCAGAGGTGTTAAAAGCTGCCAGATTTCATATAGTTGTTAAGTGGCGTGATTTCTGGTCAATTAACAGCTGATTTAGCCCTCAATTTGCAGTGATCAAGTTAGGGGTATTTTTTCAGTTAGGTACTTTGTGCTAGTCTTAATTCCTCACATGAGCACTGGCTTTCTGAGATTTTAATGTGTAGAAGGGAAGTACTTCCAATATGGAAGTAAAAAATAATGTGATTAAAGTCCCTATTAATAAAGGCACAGTAAGTTTGTGAATTAAAAATCCTGGAGTAGATTTTGTTGAACAGTAATCTTTTGGACTAAGCAAGCTGACTAACTACTCACTATGGTTTTTCCTTCCAAGGTGACAGTCTGTGTCAATCTTTTACATTTTGCATTGCTGCCTTTTTTTTTCTCCTTTTCTTTTTTTTTTTTTTATTCTTTTTAATTGAGTTAAGGAACAGGATGAAAATTTTACTGAAGATCAGATCATTCAATTGATAATTCTTTTCCCAAACAATCACTTTAGAAGCTTTCTGAGCTCTATTTTAGTGACTGTTTTAGTCAGTTTAAGGGTGTGGAGGTGGCATGTGATGGTATTTAACTTTCAGACATTGCAATCTGGCTCTTTAGAGTACCCAAAACCTACCTGCTTTTATTTTTAGTGTACCCAGAATTCCCTCCTCTTTTTTTAATGTAGCAATGTGACTAACCTAATTGTATCTTTTGGAATAGACACGTCTAACGCCTACTTAAAATACTAGGCTTTTTAAATCAATAAAAGGGAGGCTTGAATAGCATTAAGGTGGTACTGAAAAAAGTCATGTACTCTTTGATCCATCCCTTTTTTATTACCCAGACACCTATAACACAATATAGTAGTTCTGAAATTAGACATCTCACTGTAAAGTTAAGTGATGTTTATGACGAAGTCTAATCTCTGAAGTGCTCTGCACACATGCAACTAATCATTCTTTAAAATTTCATTTTATAGAGAAGTTTAATTTTTCATAGAGTCATTGCCATTTATCATGTATAAAATGACTGTGATCCATGATCATATCTGAACATTTCAGGAAAGCTGAATTTTGTGTCTTGCCCCAGTCTGGGACACCTGAAGGTAATGTGTCCACTTCTAAAATATTTCAGCTACAAGATCAAACTATGTTGTTTCTTAACACACTTTGTGTGTAAAGAAATCTTGTGTGTTGTATTTCCTTCATCTGTTCTGAAGCAGAGAACAACAACCCGTGTTTTATATAGAACTTCAGCAGAGCACTTCCATTATCAATAATACTACACACTGCACTGTGTTTTTGCAGCATCTGTTCTTATTCCTGTATTTCTCACTAATTTTTATTACTGTAAAATTCAACAGGATGGGACCACATTCAAACCATAGATTCCTTATTGAGGAAAGGAGGCTACAAAGCTCTGATTACTAATGAATTCAGGAAAACAATAAAGCTAACCAGGTATGCATCAAAGGATACTACAGGTTTTGTAATACTGTGATGTGTTTGCTCCTGGTAAGTGCTTATTTTGGATGTTGATGGTAAGCTTTCCTGTATATACGATGAATGATGTCTGTCTTTTTCATAACAACAGTACAGACTTGTACCTTGCATAGAGATTATTGGAACTAAGCAAGAAAGAAAAGGCTGTTGTTCAGTATCAGCCCACATATATTTCAGGGTACCTGCATATTTTCTTTCATAACTCTGAAAAATATTAGTAGTTTATTAGCTCTTGCTTTTTACAGGTTCTTCATTGGCTGAAACATCATTAGGGGCTATTAACAAGGATTTCTTGCCATTGTCAATGTGTATTTGAGCAGATGGTGCACTAGGGGTCTGCTGCTGTGAAGTCATGGAGGCCCCTCAGAGCTAGTAATCTGTTCAGCTGTCAAAGAAAGTGTTGGGTCTTTTCTTTCTCCTGTGCAGTTCAGGTTTCCCTTCTCTTACCAGGTGCTGGCTATGCAAACTAGGTAGTGGATCTGACAGTCAGGGCACTAGTTAAACTGTGTATTCTCAGGAGTGGAGATATGAATTTAGTGTTTTATTTCATACTCTCACACACTAGTGTATTTTGATTTTGCTAATTTAATAAAATGTGTTCTTGAGGGCTTCTTAGTGAGTGGGAGCAAAATTATTTTAGAATTAGCAGCAGATATTCTGCCCATAATATTGTAGTGCTGTGGTGAAGGGTGGAGGAGTAAATGTCTATATGAACGCTTCTAAAACAGTACATTTTCATAAACTTGCAGCACAAAATGACTGCTAAACTCTCATTATCTGTTCTGTGCTCAGAGAAATAAGAATTTTTAGAACCTTACATCATAAGGAAGTATTGACTGTTCATCCTCTTCAGGGAGGCCACGCTTGACATGCTATTAAGACAAATAACAAAGTTAGAATCCTTTGTCCAAAACTGTTATCCCTCCCATCAACTTCTAAGGACTCAGAGCCACAAGATTAGTTCTAAAAATATTCAGATAGATTACTCTTGTAGTGAAGATAGTTGGCAGCTTGCAAAACCAAGTTAATACCCAGAAGTCCTGGCAATGCTCTGAAGAAGAGAATTGAAATACAGCAGAGCTGAAAGAAGTGTACCAATTCTAGAGGCCTAGGATGTGTTAAGGACAGCAACTGCATTTTCTTTTCCATCTGCTTAAATGAGCAGATGTGATTCCAGTCAGGCAGCCTTTGGCCTGCCTTAACCCACTTACAACCAGCTTCATTAACTGCCAGGCTTATGGTTTAGTTTCCCAGGGGCAGGGGATTTCATTCACAGACAGCTTACTCGGCAAGCGCAGAGTGCCATGTACCATTCACATCAGCTCAGGAAGAGCTCAGCTAATCTCTCAGCAAGGACCAGCAGCCATTTGTTAAATTAATGCACCATTAATAAACACTTCTGGATCAGGTAGGTGTGGGCATCTTTGGTGCTCTGAAACACTTCCACTGAGGCAAAAAGTATAAGGTGTTCTGCTCTGTTCCTCTGGCAGAGAGGCAACAGAAGCAAATGTGTTTGCCATTTTAATTGCTGCAGTTGGGAGCACCACAGTAGTTTAAAGTTTTGTGTTGGGTTGTGAGTGCAAGCGTTTGAGCCATCTGTTGTGGTTTTTTCAGACCTTACCCAGAGAGGAGAGGACAACCAGAGCAACTCCAGAAATAAAATGAGATATAAAGTATTTGCACTTCTCCTTTCCATCACAGTAGCTAGACTCACTAAACCTCATCAGTCAGATCTCTTATGCAAGGTCTTTCTAAGTGACATTTATGGAAATGTGGAATAGTGGTCTTGTGTAGTTTTCACAGATAAGTGTAACTGTGGTGATACATTCCTTGTTGTCAAGCAATACTGATGCAAGTATATCCAAAATATGCTGCTTTTAGCCATATAGAGCTGGCTGATGTTATTGTGGGACCTCACTCCGTTATTTTTCAACAGTCTAGAGAGATCCAAGTTGAGTGGAATCTGTCAAATGTTGTCCCATTTTTCAAGATGGGTAAGAAGGAAGAACTGTGGTCATTACTGGCCTGTCAGTCTCACTTGAATGCCTGGTAAAATTATGGAGAAGGTTATTCTGGGAGCTACTGAAAACCACTTGAGAGAAATGGAGTCATTGATTGTAACCAGGCTGGGTTCATGAGGGGAACATCTTGCTTAACTACATTAATTTCCTTTTATGCCAGGGTCACCCATCTAGTTGATTAAAGGAAGCCAGTAGATGTGGGGGTTTTATTGTAGCAAAGCTTTTGATAGTATCTTTCACAGTATCCTTCAGGACAAAATGTTCATCTTACAGCTAGACAGGTTCCCTCCTAATGTTGTGTGAGCAACTGGCTGACAGGTCAGGCTCAGAGTTTTAAGAGATGGGGTTATATGAGGCTGCTGGCCAGTCACCAGTGCAGTTCCCTAGGGCTCAGTTTTAGAGCCAGTGCTCTTTAATGTTTGTATAAATGACCTGGACCCAGGAGTACATTAAGGTTGCTGGTAATATGAAACTAGGAGGAACTGTGGACTGTTTTGAGGGCAGAAGGCCTTGCATAGACTCGAGAGCTGGGCAGTCACGAACTGTATGAAATCTGACAAGAGCAACTACCACGTAATCTATCTGGGAGAGGATAACCCTGGTTATACATACATGAATTGGGGGATGAAAGGCTGGAGATCAGCCCCACTTAAAGGGATCTGGGGTGTTGGGTTGATGGCAAGTCAAATATGAGCCAACAGTATGCTCTGTCAGCTAAAAGGGCCAACTGTGTCCTGGGCTGCATTAAGCAGAGTATTGCTAGCCAGCTGAAGGAGCTGATTGTCCAACCATGCTGCACTGGTGTGGCCCCTCTGGACACTCTAAGATGGTGAAAAGCCTCAAGGACAAGACTTGGGAGGAGCAGCTGAGGTAATTTGTTTTTTTCAGCTTGGAGGAGACAGCTGAGGGGTGATCACATCACTGAGGAGGGATCTCATCACAGTCTACAGCTTCCTCAAGGGGGCAGAAGAGTGGGGAGGTGCTGATCTCTCTGGTGACCAGTGACAGAACACAAGGAAATGGAATGAAGCTGCATCAGGAGAGGCTCAGACTGGATATTAAGGAAAAGCTCTTCATTCAGGGGGTGAAACAGACTCCCAAGGGAAGTGGTCTTGGCATTGAGCCAGCCAAGAGTTCAGGAGCATCTGGACAATGCTCTTAGACATATGGTTTAGTTTTAGGTAGTCCTGTGAGGAGCAGGGAGTTGGACGTAGAAGGGATCCTTAAGGACTATCAACTTGAGATATTCTATTATTCTCGTCTAGCAAGAATGTAACTCATTTAATATAGCTGGGTTTATTTTAAAAGTGGAATTTGGCAGACAATATATTACTTAAAAACAGCCCAAAAATCTGTAGTGCTTGTTTACAGTTTTTCTCCTAGGTTTTACATAGAGAGTTGGCTGAAGATGAGACACATTCTCAAATTGTCATGAGTTTCTCTTCCCTCTACTTGAAGCAACATAGTGGGCAATACTTTTTAACAGTTTTGTTTGATAAGCACTTATGTTGCAGTATGTCATGTGGTTCAAGAATGACACAGCCATGACAGTTCCCTCCCTGCCCTTGTGCAACTGAAGATAGTCTTATTCCAAGCATCTGAAGTACAGAGCTGTTACCACTGAACATACCATGACTGCAATAGTTTTAGTGCTACTTGCAGTTTCCTGCTAATAGTTCTTGAATTTGCTTCTTTGCTCTTTTCTAGGTACCGTAGTGAGAAGATGACAATGAGCTACACAGAGTACCTTGCCCATCGTCAGCACCATCACTTCCAAAATGGTATTGGGCACCCCCTTCCACCATACAACCATTATTCCTGACACTGAGCCGCATGACCAGTCACTGGACCTCTCTGCAGACCTCTTCCCAGGAGACCCTGCCCCTTCTTGGTCTAGCTATCTCTATTACTGTACCATTTTATGATGATAGTTTCCGTTGCCATGTTGAGGCTTCTTGGTTAGGCTCATCATGGCAACGGGTGGGGAAACTACATTATTACAAAGATCCCATACTTTTTTATTATTGAGTCACTGCAGATTTTTTTGCAGCATATAGAGCCCTTGGGGTTTTTTATGGAATTTAAAATTTCTACTTCATTAACATTGAATTATATCAGTCAAGGCTTTCTGTAACTGTGGATGGAAGGAAGAGTTTAAGGGTTACAGTTAGGGATTCTTTGCTTTGCAAATAGGCATTCTTGGCTTTTGCATTACTAGGTGTGACAGGGAATGAAACATATCAGATTCAGGTATTACTCTAGACAATGAACTGCATTTTCATAATGTTCATTAACAATGTTGTGTGTACAGCGTCTCACCCTCATGGTAAAGATTTCATGTAGCTATGTACCTGATCTTCAGATCCAGCATATACAGCCCAAATGTCAAGGCTGACACACAAAATGCTTTTTGGGATGAAGAGAAGCAATTACAAGTACAATGAGAGGTGATGTTAACATTGAAGCCTTTTCAGAATCCAGTGGTCTAATTGATAGGGCATGACCTAATACAGTGGGCTACCAGGTAGCTTTGTCTCCCATGCTGTGCTGGGAATCGAGGGCGATCCAGCTCTGTCAAGACTCATCATAGAAACACGTTTGTAATGAAATGATGCCTTTCTGATGATCTTGTATTAGAAGTGACATTTGTTTTTACAAGCAGGTTGGTGAGTAGCAGATGTCATATTAGGAAGAATATGGATTTAGATTTTAGTGCCTTTGACTATGACATAACTATATACTTTATATAAGATTCATAGAGAAAAATATAGCAAATCTGCCAGACATTCTAGCAAACTATATTGAGTCTGCTCTGGCATCAGGTTTGGGGGGATTTTTTAAAGTGATTTTTTTTTTTTTCCTGATTTTTTTCTTTTTCTTATAGCAAACCTGGTTTGGAAAAGGAAATATCCCTGGTTTGTTCTTTCTTCTGCTTTTGAACTTGTTGAGTTTTATCAAGTCATGAATAGCTAGATAATGGTAATAGTCATTTTTAAAAAGACTGTTGTAAAAGAGCACAGGACAAGTATGCCATGATTTCACATTTTCATCTATTACAGGAACAGTACTTGAGAGCTCTAAGTACTGTATAATAATTCTGATACCCCTCCACATAGTAGAAGAAAAAAAATGATTGGAACTTTATCCTGCTGTAAAAACAGGATTTAGTAAAAGGTATGTGTGGTGTATTTGCAAGCCCCAGCTCCTTGCTTATGTGCCTGCAGAACTCCCACTGATACCTGCTATAGTTCATTGCATGTTCTAGGGGACAATACATGCCATTTTTACAGAAAAGACCTTCCTAATAGGAGTGAGTAATCCACAGGAAGCAGAAATCCCAGTGATTTTGAGTAATGAATGTTTGTAAATAGATGGATATTTACAATTCAAATAGGTAAAATCATTTAAAATTCAGTTGTTAAAAAAAAACCCTTAATTGTAACAATATTTCAGTAAGGTTTCAAAACCCCAGATATGGATAAACTATGTGCATCCCTTATGTGAGATTAGCTTTGCTATTTAATTTCTATGGAGGTTCTTGTGGAAGGTCTTTGGTATTCCTTCATCCACAGCATTTGATGTCCAAATAGAACATTTTCAGTTGTGATGCCTTAATTTACAAGCAGAGGGCCTGAAGGTTCAGGAGCCATGAGATGCCAGCCAGAAACTGCAACAATTAATAGATGTTTATACAGAGGCTATTTTGGATGATACTGTTGTCTTGTTTCTACTTGGGGAACATTTTTAAATGGATTAGTCTTCAAGTGGAAATAGCGAACAAGTGGCTACCTGACAGAGTTGTGTTGGTTTCTTTTCTTGCCCTTATAGGGAAACTGAGCACAAACTGAATCATTCTGCTGCAAAAAAAAACAAAACACAGATAAAAAAAAAAAGAAGGAAGAAAACACACACACACACACACACACACCCCAAGAAGAAAAGTCATCCAACCCCATCTTTATCTGTCATCTCCTTACGGCACGCTCATGTGTCATGAGCTCCTTGTTAGAAGTTTTTTAAAAAGATCTATTATATATTAAAAAAATATATATGTATTGAAAGGTGCTAATCAACCTCAAGCAGGTCACGTGACTGGTCATGCGGATCTAAAAGCATATCAGATTTTTTTAAAAGATCTTCGATATATGCAGATGTTATACAGAATTTCTTACCAGTGTAATAAGGATGATATACTGATGAATAAACAATCCTGCAGGTTTTTAAGGACAAGGTCAGCAATACTTCCCACCATGGCTTGGGGGAGAAAAGGATAATTTTGTCTCCTTTTTGTACACAGCATAATGCACAATGCATTTTTTGTCTCTCTCTTAGTAGCTGTTGCTTACAGATATAGTTAAAAAGGTGTTATACAAACCGTAAAGGTGTGCTTTTGAAATGAGGTAATACCAGACCCTTCTGGACCAGAGTTTTGTATCACTGATTGAAAAACTGTTACGGAGTCTGTGGTGGATCAGATTGTACGGTATTTCTTAGCAAGATTAGTATAATCAGTCGGCAGTGTTTCTAGGGCACCTACCTCCTCAGCATGCAAGTGCTGAAAATGCTACGGATTGTTTCTGTGTAATTGTGGGTTTATTTGTACAAAACATGCTGTTCACTGTGACATGCACTGGGACAGAATAGGTCTGTTTGCTTAAAGCTGATCAACCATTACTTTCCTTAAACATCCTTCCCAGATAGTTCTGTTTAGTACCCTTTGGGATAGATTGATGTGTTTAGATTCAGCTTTTTCTTTTAATTTGGACTACTTTATTAGGTGTGAACATACAGCCAAGTAGCTTATGTCACTGTTAAGTTGGAATGCTTATTTTTTTTATGAGTACTACTCAGTTTGCCTTATTCATTAAAGAGACTGTTGGGGTTGGGGTTTTCTAAGTTCTTTTTGCTTTATGTTCCTAAAACCCCTGTTCTGTAAGCCGAGTTTGACAACACAACCATAGACTCTACGTGAACCTCTTACTTAGTCATGCTTCAAGTGGCCTTCCTTCTGCCTAGACTGCTGTAGCACTGACTTTTCACCATCTCAACCCCACTGCTGGTCATAGCAGGAGGAGGGCACACTGGAGTTCTGACCTCAGATACACTATTAAATCCAGGCAGTCGAATCACGTTGCACACCCTGGTGTTTGTATATAGACCTCTTTACCGTCTTCAAACGTGCAGGTTTTTAAAATTGTTGTCTGGAGTAGGTTACATCTCTTATGTGTGTTAGATCGAACCAAAGAAGCCTCCAGCCATGCCCAAATGCTGCTCCTAAAGCCTGCCTTCCAATCCTTACAAAAGCCCTGCAGGATTATGTTAACTTTTTTATTTTTGTACAGTTTCTAACTGATTTTTTGCTAGCGACGTTAATTGAATTGTTTATTTGGGGAGTCTGAAATTCTCCTCCATTTCAATAAACTGGTGACTTTCCTTTTATGTTTAAGAAAAAAAAAAAAAAAGTTTTAAAAAAAAAGAGAAAAAAAGAAAAAAAAAAAAAGAGAAACCCCAAAGTGTGCCTCTCAGATTTAAGGGTTTCTGGTTACATTTATTCTTAAGACCAGCAATGATTCTTTATATACAAAGATATGTTTTTTCCTCTTTTTTTTTTTTTTTTTTTATTACTGTTAAATAAAATTTTAAAAAAAGGAAAAAAAAAAAAAAAAGGAAAAAAGAAAATAAATAAATCTTTCTTTGCTCTGGACCCAGTAATTGTGCTGGTACATAAACGCACTGAGAAAACAAACTTTTGTTTGGAACTTTTATAACAACTTATGACTGTTTTTGTATATCAAAGTTGATTCTTTTCCAAGATACTTGGATCTAGTTTCTAAGTTATTTTAGTGTTTTATATGTTACCAAAAAAAAAAAAAAAAAGAAAAAAAAAAGAAAAAGAATTTTACTTTCAATTGTTCACCAGCATCTTGAGTTATCTTTAATGCAATGGTGACATGCAATGGGCTTACGGCTACCTGGCGTAGCTTGTAAGGCCTCCGTCTTCTCCTTCCTTCCTTAGTAACTTGATTGATTACAATAATATCACACATTACCTGAACCCCCTTCCTTTATAACTAGATCCTTCTTCCTTCCACATTTAATTGCTATTAGTGTGAAGAAACTGTTGAAATGGGCATTTTAATATAAGTATGGCTTAAAAAAAGAGAAAAATGAGGAAAAAAGTTTAAAAAAAAAAAATATATAGAAGGTTATCTGTGGGTCTGTGAGATATGACTGTGGAAAGATATTGTAGTAGTTTTAACACTATTGTTATTACCTTTTAAATCATTTACCCAATAAAATAAGGAAAAAGAATCACGATTTCTTTTCATGTTTCTCTGCTTAATTCCACGGCTTGGTCAATTTTTATGTACGTATTTCTCCTTAGCGTTACTGTTAAAGGCTAACAATGAATAGAATAGACCAGAATAGAATAGACCAGACCAGGTTGGAAGAGACCATCGCGTCCAACCTATCATCCAACACCACCCAACCAACTAAACCATGCACCCTGTCAAGTCTCCTCCCAGGGATTAATTCCACCTTCCCATTTTGCCTACTGTCAGAACAGATTGCAGACAGGTGCCTGCAGCTTTCAGGCTAATTCCGAACTTAGTGAATGCTTTAAGTTAAGCAGCATTGCATTATCAGTTGCATTATTATTTATAGCAGTGTATTTGTTAGTATTTGTGTCAGTTGTTGGTTCAGTTTTGTATTTTTTATGTCTTAATTTTAAACATGGAGTTTTGGCCAGGCTTGGGCTGCTTACTCTCTGAGAAGGGTAAGTGGTTTGTTTCAACCTTTTGAAGCAAAACTTTGTTGCAGAACGAGTTACACTGGGGTGTAACACGTTTTGCCATGTAGCGTAGGCCAAGTAGTGATCAGAGACTATCTTCCAAGTATCACCTAAAATAATTTCAATATGCTTCATTCATGTCATATCTAGCTAACACATAGACTGTCACCTTGACCAAATTTTACAGCAGAAAAAAAATTTACAATGTAGAGCTTGCAGTGACTAAGGAGGTTCCTATAAAGAACAGAGGGCCAGGGATGAAGTCTTTTCCCCTTCCCCAAAAGCTTTTTGTTTTAACACAGTGGGGCCCCTTAAATTGTTTTACTTAGAACAGCACACCAGAACCTGCTGCACAGCCTTCACTGTGTCTCTGCAGTAAGTCTGGCTTGGTGGCAGAGCTTCTTGGATGTGGAAGCCTTGGCAAACCACTTTGTTGTTATGGATAACTGTGCTGATCCCAAGGAGTTGTTTGAGAAGGGAAGGAACCAAAACATCCATGGTCCTGCTGATCACAAAAGTACCCAGGCAGGTAAAACTGACTTGGAGACCTTTGTTCCCTGAGCCTAATTCTTAATGCACTGAGTAAATAGCTTCCATTGTTTTAGTACCTCACAGGTTCAGTATTGGTCTGACTTGGATTAAACCTGCCTAAAACTCTCAGCTCACAGAGGATGCACAGCTTCTACCAAGAGTTGCCCACTCTTGCTACTTTAGACAGCTATGTAGTTATCCCACTCTTAAAATAAGACTAGCTCAGCAGTTTCAGAGGTGGAAACTTGCTTATTCTTATATATAGCTTGGTATTAAACAATGAAAGGCTGACTTACAATTAGAGTCTTAGAGATGCAGATAATCAGCAGTACCTGAAAAAGGAAATTACTTGCTTAGTTCATCTCAAGTTTCCATCACTTCACACTAGATTTCTACTTCAGCTGTTGCATCAGTCTCTATACTGTTAAAGAGAAATTAAATTGGAGAATTAGTTCCTAGTCTCCAGCTCTGTGGAAACTTAAAACTCTTACCTTGCATGTATAATAATACAGGTTGGGCACAACCAGCATGTTCTTTTTCCAGGAACACGATTAGCAGAAATCTTACACAATGAAATACCTGCTTGTCTGACATGTACTGGGTCACAACGTTACTGCAGTCTATTTAAATGTACTTCTAAATACATCCTGAAACTTTTCTGAAGTGCATTAAAAGTACTTTGCCACCACATATGGTGTGAAATTGTCTGAGTACCTTAATTACAGTTGCTTTCAGACCAAAGTTTTGAGCTGAAAACTTTTGTACATGTTCTGCCATCTTTTACTGAAGTCACGTAGAACAGGAAAGAAAAGACACTACTGAAGTTTGGGCAAGAACAGTAGAAGTAGTGGAGAGAAAGCATCATAATACTGTGTCCTGAGCTCTTCAACTGAATTACACAAACAGGGACGAAGTAACAATAGTTAAGGAGTGTATGTCCTACAGGGAGGTCTATCAGTGAACTCAGGCTTGGTTTGTGTTGATTGACAGATAACAGACATAGGTCATACCTAAATGCTTCAACCTTGCAGAAATCCCAGTAATCATTGTTCTCATACAGAAACTGCCTTGTGCACAGTAAGCTATGTCTAGCAGTACAGCCTGCCCCAGACAGAACATCAACAAATCAGGTAAGAATATGTATTCCCCTATCTACAAACTGACTTGGAAAATCAGTTTTGGTTTCCTTACCTGGTTTTAAAAAGTCTTAAGCAAGACAGAGTCAGAGCCTGGGGGGAAACTTCAACCCACCACAAGAATGATAACAAAACTGTACAGGATCCATTAAAATGCATTTATTTGTTTTAGTTCAAAGGTTTAACAACTATTTGCCCTGGACTTAGAGCACAACAGTGGAAAAATAAGATCAGACCAAAATACAAAAACAAGTACACAAACTACCCCTTATTTGTAAATGTTACCTCGTAATTGAGTTTTAGCACATTAGAAAGTTTACAAAATTTTTGACAGTATTCAGAGGGAACAGCATTCTGTAGCAGTTGAGCCTCTTCACATTCCTCCTGGCCCTTGCCATACCAGTCTGTGCCTGGATAACACTGGGCTTGGGTAACTGGAACTGCTTTGTGATTCAGTCCAGTGCCCGAGCCAACTCTAGCTCCCCAGCACAGTTTGGTTGGTGATGGTGGTGTAACTAAGCTCCCTGTTCTGCCTGCTGCATCCTCTGCAGCACTGAAATAATGACTCAGTAAATGCAGAAATAATTGTTTAAAAGTACAAAATTGACCCTGAAGAAAAAGTAAATCATTTAAAAAACTGCTTTGACTAAGATGCTCTCAAAGCTGCGGGACAGATTTACAGCAAAATCACTTTGAGTACAAACCACACGATTCAACAGAGTTTTTACAAGTTTTGTCACTGTAAAAATGAAAACATCAAAGCAGACCTGCCTGTGGAAACCCTTCACCTCCTAACAGGGCTGACACATGCCCTCGTCCTGGTTTTTGGCCTTTTCAGGGCATTGCTACCTATTAGGACTAATTTAATTCCCGTGAATACACCTCTAGTGAAACAATTGCAAGAGCAAGAGAAGCAGCACACCTATATTTTAGCTCTAGATGCATAGCAAACAAATGCCTGTTGTTTAGATCACAGGATCACAAGATGTTAGGGGCTGGAAGGGACCTCTGGAGATCTTCGAGTCCAACACCCCTGCCAAAGCAGGACCATAGAACCTATTGCAGGTCACATGGGAACACATCCAGACAGGGCTTGAAAGTCTCCAGAGAAGGAAATACATGACTTAGGAAATAAAAGTACAGTAATTTAATAGTTGCAAATAGCCATTTCTGAAAGAAGGTAACAACTGGGTTTTACAAAAAGCTATCAAATATACAGAAATACCAAACCCCTGATTGTGGCCAGAAACAGATGAATAAATATACAATGAGGTACTCCATAATCTTAAGGTATGCAAGTGGATACCCAACTTGTCTCCCAACTTCAGCAAGGCAAGGTCTGCTTAAGCACAAGCAGGCTTTGCTGATGAACAGCAAGAACCCAAACCAGGTACAGGGTCATAGACTGGCTCTTCACTGATTCACACCAGCATGGGCAAGAGCTGTTGAATTTCACCCTTCAAAAGAAACAAGATGCAAATTGTTCTTTGGTGTTTAAATAGGAAGAAATTACACAGTTGGAGTTTAAACACCAAATACAGTGTCTGAATCCTTGGAAGGTAGCACAACATGTATCCCAGACAGCTAAAGCCTTGGCACAAGATCCCACTAGTCACAGGGTGAATCCCCAGATGCTATGGTGGGTGCAGAACACGCCTTTCTGCTTTGGAGGGCTACTTACTGTAAGGCTGCATAAACAAGTCTCATGTGCGTGTACTTTTGGAGGCAAATATAGACAGTCATTCACTGGCAGAAAAAGTAATTAATTTCCCTGCCAATTTTGACTCTTCTTTCACCTTACTACATACCAGTGTGAGGTCTAGGCATTGGACCACACAATGAATTACTTGTGGACAGGAAATCACCCTACTTTAGGGCAAGATTTTACAGTCAGTTTAAGCTCCTGCTGAAAGGAATAATTTGTCTGTATGGCCCCTTCCTGCTCTGCCTCATAGCTGTTGTCAGCCTTTTTGTAACTGTGACACAAGATTTAAAAACATTTGGCCAGGGAGGACCAGGACTACACTTACAGTCGTACATTGCACTGCTGCCACGTAAACAGCTCATCACCAAGGTGCCGGGTGGCAACAGCCTCAAGTTACCTTGTCATAGATGATGGGCACAGGAGAGTATGACAGTTACCCTTCAATAACATCAGTATAATTTTGCTCTGTAATTCACAGCACAAATAAGCCCAAAAGCAGCCCCCCAAAAATCATCCATCCAGTGTAACTGCCTATAAAATAAACCATTCAGGGAAAACAAAATCACCCTCTGCCAGGAAGAGAGTAACTATCCTGTATGGAGATTTACTATTCTGCTTTCCCATCAAATCAATGTCCTGCACACTAAACAAGCTCTGATGTATATTACAAAGGGATACCAGAGAGAGCTAAGGAATAAAGAATGTGAAGTTCCATGACATTTGCTTCAGAATTTCATTTCCTTTCTGTTCCCATTCTGACCTGTGCTTCACCTTCTTTGAAGCTTGTGTCTGAGCTATGCTGAGACAGTTTCTAGTGGCACCATAACATAAAGCAAAATAAGACACAAGGTTTAAAAAGCCTTCAAACAAGGGGAGGGAATAATTTCACTTTTGGGCTCCTCACTACAACAGAGCCACTGGGGTGGTGGAGTGTGTCCAAAGAAAGGCAATGAGGCTGGTGAAGGGTCTAGAGTACAAGTCTGAGGAGCAGACTCAGGGAACTCTGATTTTGAGCCTGCAGAAAAGGAGGCTGATCTTAATGGTCTTTTACAATGCAACTGACTCTGTCTTAATTCAATGAACTTCACTGATACTTAGCAAGAAAGAAGCAACACCTCATAAAGAGTTGAAGGTTCCACTGCTTTCTGTCTGACTCCAGTTGCACCATTTGACTCCTGCAGCAGCCCAAATACTCTAGAATCCTTACTGTGTGTAACTGTTGGTTTCCCTCTTTACTTTTTTGTTGAATCACCTTGTTCAGGTTAGCCATTTTAGCAACTTAAATTCATGTGGAAGAGTTCATGAAGCTCCAGAACCTGCACAGGTAAGGCATGGAAGGGGAATATGAATGTCCCATTGGCTTTGATGAGCAAGTCTGTTGGCATATTCCATGTTATGTAGTTATGCCTGAAATTTCTAGAGTGACTCAAACTAACTGGACCAGGGTAACAAAGAAAAGCATGAGTCACAGCACCATGACAGGAACAAGATGTCTACAATACAGAGGGAAGGCCAGAGCAATCACTTAGAGCAGCTCTGCTGTCAGTCAGTGGTACAAGTGGTACAACTGCTCCAAGAATCTTTCATCCAAACTGCCTCAGGGATGTCCCTCCTGTTGGCTGTATTTAACACTGCCATTCCTGTGACTGATTTTTAAGTCAGTCAGAAAAGCTCACAGATTTTGCATTCCAAACAGCCTGCACTGTCTGAGACACCTGAACTTATTTAAATCCTTCCACAGTTAACTGATCAGAGGCAGTCAATGGTGACATAAAGCAGCAATTTTACACTTGTTTAGAATGCCCTGAAGGATATGACTAGAAATAGGAAATATTGTAGGGTGGTTCTGTTTTGGGTTTTGGTTTTAGTTCTGTCATATTTTTGTTGTAAGAGGGGGAGGAGGCTTGTTTGGAAGGGGGTTTTGTTGTTGTTCAAAAAAAAAAAAAAAAGGCTGCTACTTTCACTTTTTCAGTTCATACTATATTCTGAAGAAAATAAAAATTCTTTAAAAAAGTAAAGTTAAGTAAAGTTAAGCAATAACACTAAACAACATTTGCAAAATTTGGATCATTCTACTGTGATACCAAACATTCCTTCTAAAGACGAGTGAATCCCAACATAAGGCATTTTGACAGATTCTTAAGTAAATAAATACACAAACCATGACACATTTGACAGTGGCTAATTTGGAGGGGCAAGAAGGAATCACTGTGTATTTCATTCAGCTATTCACAAGAGATGGAAGTACATTAAAAAGGGAACGCTTTAACATCCAGCACTGTGCATCTCCCAACAACATCCTGAAACTCAGCATGCACTACTGAACATGATGAAATAAATAGAAAGAACTTCTATCAACTTCAGCACCTCATTAAATGGTCTGCTACAGACAGATTCAGGCCTTTAATACTAGTACATTTGGGTTTTATGCTTCCACAAATACTTAGTCAACATGTACCCAGCTCTACTGAGGCAGTAGTGAGACCACTCAGTTACTTAGATGCTAGGATGTTGCAGGATCAACAACTGACAGTCAATCCCATATCTGGTAGTTCTTATTATCAGGTGCTTAGCTTTCTCAAGTTCAATTCTGATTAAAAACACAAGGAATCATACAGTTGGTATAACTAAGACTAGCTGTCTGTGTTTGTTTCCTTGACAGTAAAAAAAAATCTTTAGGGGAAAAAAAAAAAAAAGTCACCCACTTCTCATTCCTAATTTTCCTTCTTGAGGTATAAATGACTGTACCTTAACTTCAGCATGTATCTTCAGGTGATCCAGATGGAGGAGGTATAATGGTTTTTATCTTACAAGTCACAGCTTTGACAACATAATGAATCTGTAAATTGCAACAAACTACTGTACAACAAAATTCCTGCAGCCCTGAAACAACAAATGGTGCTTAATAGACTCACGATTAACTGTCTGGAGGAACACACTCAAGATTTCCCATCTTTCTGCCCAACAGTTTCTCCTCTAGTCTTGGAAAATTTGAACAGGTACTCACAGTTTACTGTTTATCATTCTGCCTATCTACAGCCCAGTCTCCAAAATACATATTGACAGGAAGGTTTAGTCATACCATTAAATTGGAACCCTTTTTTTCAGGTAGAGGCCTCCACTGATTTGATGTTCCTTTTTCTATCTGCATTTTGAATTCACATTAATTAGAGAACACAGTTTCACTCTGTTTCTTCACTAACCACTCTACTGAGCGAAGATTAGTGTAGAATGCAAAGGAGGAATGTTTCAAAAGCAAGGAAGTAAAGAAAAGAAAACTTATGTTTATATTAGACTTTGTATCTCAGATCCCTCTCCACTCTAAGCCAAGTCAGGGAAAAAACACAAACCACATTTTGTTCAAATTCAGATCAGAAGAGTGGATGAAATACCTCGTCATAACTTGTGTAACATGGTCTTTTGCCATTATTTCTACATGCTGTTCTTCTGCTCACTCAAAAGCACCTCCAAAGCATCAAGATCTGAATGGGATTTAGCCAGACAGATATTAACCCACAGCAGCTTAGAAATAAAGTACTCAAAAAAAAAAAAAAAAAATTTAAAAAATTCTTGTTCCCCAACATTTTCAACCTGCTTAAAGTACAGTAGAACCTCACTGTTTTGCACTTAGTCTGGAAGATGAAATGTATATCCCTCTCACTGTGACCATTCTGCAGCACTCAAGTGCTGAGAGTTAAACCAGGATGATGCACCTCAACCTGTGTTCTTTCACATCAATGGAGTGTGGTCATTCAGCTTTATTTCCTATCCTATGATATAAGTGTACTTAATGGAGGATAAGTCAAAACGAGGTAGCACTGCAACTGTCTTTGCTGGAATGTGGGCAGATCCTGGCCTAATCCTAAATGGTGGCTTAGCAAGGTTCTCCTGGAATCTGTGAAATGTATACAACACAAACCTTTCCCAGAGTAAGGCCACTAATTTTGCTATTGGCAGTAGGCAGTAAGAAACAGCATAGAAAACCCCTCACTGAATCACAGAGGTATTTTTGAGGCAATAAACTGTGGGGAGAAGTATAAAGACATTGTCCTCTCATTCCTCCTCTGTTTTCCAGTATAAGTATCTGCTTCCCGTATGTGCTACTCCGTGGTGGGGAGACATTTCAGTCTATTTTCTTAGCTGGGAGTCTAAGGAAGTCCACGCTACATTTAAAGACGGGGACAGCACTGTAAAAGAGAAGGATTACAAGTTTCCCATGGGTCATGGTCATGATAGTCTGATGTCCAGATGCCCAGATTCGATACCAGGGCCCATAAAAAGGATCTGAGATGGCTGGGCACAACATGTTGTTCAAATTCACTTCTGTAACCTGAGAAAGTGACAACAAATGTATAAATTAACAACATTTTTGTGTTGCACCAATTCAGACACTCAAAATTAACTAGCAACGTTTAGGTGATACTCCTTTGTTCAAGACAAGTAGGGCAGCTTTCAGAAGGAAAGCAGATCAAATTCAGGTGTGCATTTAATAGATGGATTTATGCAGGTACATAACCAATTCAGGAAATATTTTACCTACTTAAGAGATACAAATGCTCATTGGAACATGCAATTAAGAATCTGCATGCAAGCAATCTTATCATATCAATAAAATTCTGGACACTTGCAAAAACTGTGTTTTTACTTTGAATGTACTTGCAAACTATCCATTTATTAACCTGTATTTACTTACCAATCCCAGAATCTGCAAGATGCTAAAATGATATACAAACATAAACCCCGTGGATAAAAGAGCCCACCAGAAATTGCAGAGTGGTTCTGGAGTGTAGATACCTTGAAGAGAAAGGAATACATTAGTATTCAGCTGAGTTGCTGTGTCCATCAAAGACTCATGAATAATCCTCTCCTTTCTGCTCTGTGGATGGTAGGGCGTCTGGCTTTAGCTGATAACCTACTCAATACCATTACACTAATGAATATTTGAGAGCCTTATTTCTTACCTGGCATGTCCTCCCTCCTGGTCCACCAGTAAAATATACAGTATGTTACCTCATTAAGCTTGCCTATTTTTTACCAGCACCAGTGATTTTTACCTCATTCTTCCTTCTACCACAGAATTAAATGATTTTTCAATACTGTAATGGTATAAAATGAATCTTCCAAACGCTGCTTCTTATGTGGGTTCTGACTTCCAAACAGACAGAAATAACTTAGGCAGTGGCAGTTCCTGCACTGCACTGTATTAGAGTATGGCCTCACTGTCATTCCTAATTTTATGGTTGTTTAATAAATATTAGGTAGTAACTTGCACCAATAATGCCTAGGAACAGAAAGGGTGTATAAAGTAGTCAATCCAGTAATGACAGACTGTACTTTTAAATTAAAACTGCTGTGGAGATATCTTCAGATATACTTACAAAAAACTTTATAGTCAGCAGATATCACAAATACTGTAAAATGTACTTTTTTCCTTTCAAATGAAGTAGAAAATTTCACATTATTGCTGGGTTCACCTTTCTCCCTCCTCCTGAAACTAGGTCTTGTCAATTCAGTGACAGAACACAACATCACATGACCTAGAAAGTACCAAGGACATCAGATCTAATACAACTAACCTTAGATACAAGAGTATTTTTGGAATTAAATATTCAAACATTACATGGTGAGGAAAAAAAATACAGGGTTCTCAAGACTCTTACCAGCAGCCTTGAATATTTCAGTTTCAGATATGGGGAATAAAATATTGTTTTCCTTATGACTTTTATTAATAACTTAACCTAGGGATGCAAAAGAAGGAAGCACATTATGTCATGCTACTCAGCTGCTGCAAGTAGTTGTAGGAGTATCAGATGAATAAAAAATGCCAGTGCATTTTTATATCTGCTTTTGTCTGCTCTCTGATCCATTACACAGTGAACACTGGGATGTGTATCCAGTACTTGGAAGACAGCTAACAGCAACAGTGCAATATCTATATTAGCCCTTGCTAGCTGTCACATTCAGTAATTACCAGGGAGTAATTACAGACTGCATCATATACTGTATGAGGCTATTTGGAACTACACTAGGACAGAACTCACCAGACTAAAGCTAGTATATGGCCTGTGTATGGCATCCTATGTAAATAAATGCAAATGACTTCTGTTACTTGCTTTACCACACCACCATATAATGGGGCATCCCGTTTCAGATTTGAATCCCTAGACAGTTGCCCTTTAGCAATTCCTTTCTGCAGAGTTTCGTTCCATAGTTTGTACCCATCGTGCCAGCTCAGATTACTTCAGGTAATTATCGCTAATTCAATCTAATTTAAATACCATTTTGTAAATGTTACAAACTAAAATTTGCCTACACTTGACTGTCCAAAACTGCACATCTCAATATAACACAGCCTCTCTGTGCTAGTCAACAGCAAGGAAGGAACTGGTTGCATGTCTGAATGACAGCAGCACATATGCACCCCAAATTTACTCACTGGCTTTAAGGAGCAACAATATGAATTACCCAAGATACAACTGTACATAGTGTTTTAGTAAGGAAGCTGTGGCTTCGTGCAGCCATGAGAAATTAGTTGAGAAGCTATTTCGAAAGCAGAAGGCACCATATAAGATTTTTTTATCCAGTACTTATGTGAAGGTCAGGAGAAGTGTCTGAACTATAAGCAAAATCCAAATGTAAGAGTGAACTCTATATGAGGAACTCCCAGGGAAGTGCTCTACAGGTAAAGGAAAAACATTCACAACAGTCTAATTCTTCAAATGTACTTAAGCAAGCATAACCTAAGAGCCAGTATCCTATTTAGAAAAATGTACAGAACACTTCACTTAAATAGCAATGACATTGATTAAACTCCACAAATATCATATACATGATATCACCTTGAATACAATTTTTCATTAGAGAGCAAGAGGAGAAGCAACCAGCCTTGGTGTCAGAGTTCAGGAGACTGTGGCTCTATTTTTGGCTGTACCAACTCCAAGTAAGCTGGTCAAGCTATACAGAAACTTTGTCTCCTTCCTCAGATGCAGAGTAAGGAAAACATCAATTGACTTGCAAAACTTTTTCTGTTGTCTTTGCAGTTCTAGTTGGACATTTACCTTAGATGCAATATACAGAATAAAATTGAAATATGGTATCTAAAGCTGTTCCTGGGAACAGGCAGAGTACGGATGTATCAAATTTAGTTTCACATGAACTCGACTGGTTGGCAGTTGGCTGTCTTGTTTTGAAAGATTCAACAAAGCCTGAGAACCAGTGCTAGTAGTCTAAAGGGATAAGCACTCAGAACAGCTAGAATCCAGAGACCTGGATATTTGGGGGACTTATAGTACAGGTAGGATATAAACACTAAGAGAAGTGAACTCAGCTATGAAACAAGACTGGAGGGAGAAAGCACTCATTAGAAGGCTACAGAAATTGCACAAAATGACAGAAGAGATCAGTGGCATCATTTGGCATTGGACTCTTAGTTTCTTCTGTCCAGCCTCAATCTAGCCAGGGAATCATGTTTCAGAAGTCACTTGAAGAGCTGTTCGGGTTCCTCCAGCAAGGAATTTCATACTGCTACATCCCCTCTGTGTTGTGAGACTTCAAAATGTACATTAGCAACTCTCACTCTTTACAGACTTTTGATCTTGCTTCTTAATAGAAAAAAATCTTTCTTGCTAGACTTTGCAATCCTGAAAATAATAATGTGATTTTCAGCAGTATCAGCATTTGGGCATCAAGGGACAAAAATGAAACAAATAGCTCTAGACAAAAGCATGTCAGAGAGCCCTGGATTCCCAAGTGTGTTATGGGAAACTTAAGTTTATACCTAGGATATTTTCTGTACATTTCTCATGGAAATACTCACTATAGATTTTATTACTTTCTGGTTCTGCTATTGAACAGATGATTGTTGCAGGGAGTAGTGTGGTGTAGTTTCTGCAGTATACAGTCTGTTAAGAGAAACAGACAAACAGGGACATTGAAACCCAGCTGAGTGGATGTTTGAATGGCTTGTGTTAGCTTTGGCAAAGCTACTTGCTGCTTACATAGGAAATTTCTGTTCACTAAGGATCACAAGTAATTCTTCATTCAAAAATTCAATCCAACTGATAGTCTAGCACTAATCTCATTCTCAAAAATATTCATGTCCCAGACAGTTGAGACCCTTCCAAATAAAGAGTCATCTAAGCAGGTTGTATATTTGCTCCTGTTGAAAAAGCATTACAGTGTTGGGTTTGGTAATTTTTTTTTTCCAGTTTAAATTGTCATTCTTTCAGTAGCATTGATGGGAAGGATTTCATATAGATTGATGAGTTTGGGATTCATCACCCACTTCAGCAACAAGAATTTGTTGACTGTAACATGCCAAGTGGTCAACTAAGCCATCTAGGCAATGGAAGGGAAGCATGGCTTTAAAAATCTAAAGGGCAAACAGCCTCAATTTCTCTTATATTGCTTCCTCTCCCAGTGTCTTGGGCTAGTTCTGGTGTCCTTATGAACTATTATTTTTACTTTAAGTTCTCCAAACATGGGCTTCTAAAAGTTTGAACACAACTTCACAGAAGGTAATATTCATTTTGATTTTCTGTGAGAACACAATGCAGGAAGGACACTACTCCTCTGTTTGAAATAGAATCTAAATATAGTAAAATTTAATTTTGTAGTGTGTTGAACTATTTTTTCCTAATTAATGTCTTACTTTAATTCCCACATGATTTTATAGAGCTTTACCAGTTTGTACAGCACACCACATGCTTCTCTAGTAGTTTCACATGTATAAGTTCTGTTTAATCCAAAACTCAGAGCAACTATTACAATTCCTTCATTTTCAAGCTTGTAAAAATGTGAGAGCAAATTTATTTTCATTTTATTTCCTTTGATCAAAGGGCTAATTCTAGCAGTGTAGCCTACTGAGCTAGCCTAGAGACCAAACTTCCTTTCCAGGGGAAAACAGGAAAAATGTTCTCAAGAGGATGACCCTGAAATCCACTGAATCCCTCCACAGCTGTTCTGACTATAGATTTCAAAATACTACCTTATGCCAGACTTCTATTTCCTTCAATGCCAGCTACTCTCATCAGAAACAGCTCAGGCACGGGTCTTATATTACTTGCTCCTCCCAGGAACCACATTTTTATATTCCTGAAAGCAGCAGCAGTAGTTCTTCCTCATCCTTTGCACAGTAGTAGTTTTTCCATACACTGGTACATACACTTCTGAACTTCACCCCTCTCTAGAGGGCTGTCTTTAACAGACTTTGAGCTCACTTAGAGATTTCCACATTACCTTCTTTATTTATTTTTAAATGCTTCATAATAGCCACCATAGTTTCCAAAGAACTGTAACCACCCAGTGCATAAAGATTGGAGGGTCACATGTCCCCCCGCAGTTCTCTTGAAGCATCAAACAAGATTATCCTGAAATAATCAAGCTGCAAGAGAGACTACAGCATGAATCTGCAGCCACAGCAACAGCACAAGCCTCCAGCTGCTGAATGTGCCCCAGCCACCCCACTGCTCAAGGTGTCAGATACAAGCACCACTGGCGTTTACTTCGAATATATGGGATTCAAAAGGTGGAGAAAAGCAGGAATAGAATCATGGAATCTGCCAGCAGGAGAGCAGAATAACAACACACAAGAAACAAGAGTTTCAGCGAAACAGCCATACCACACGTTATTTCAGTGAATATTTCCATGTGGATGGAGATAAAGTAGATTTATGACCACCTAACGACATTCAAATACATAGTGATTTTTTTCCCCCTAGATTACTGCTAAAGTATATAATCAAGCCTGCTTTATAACTCCATTCAAAAGGAGTTAGGGACCTACAGACAGATATAGCTAAATATAGCTCAGTGTCACAAAGTGAGAAAGTGGATGAGAAAGGTAGAAATGTCTTTAAGTATGGCAATCCCTTACTCTTGCCAGCAAGTCTGGATCCCAAATTGCTTTAATTGAGCTTTCCTAATTTACAGCGACAGGAAAAATGATCCTTTGGTCTGCACTCAGTATCTGTGTTCTACATCTTACAACTCAGCCCAGCTTCTCATTAAGTAAGAAACACTGCACTGCTCATAAGACAGCTGTCTAACAGAGCTGCTCCTACCTGAAGTATGACAGAGGCATGCTCCACAAGAAGAATCGGGGAGGGGGGGGAATAATCAACTTCTACTGACTTTCTGACAATGCCATAGAACTTCAACTCATCTGATACCACTTCTGAGACATATAAATGAAAAAAAGGCTCTATGACTTGAGTCAACAAGACTGTTTCTTTCCTGATTATAAAAATTCAGGGCTTGTCTTATAATATGAAAATTCTGACTATTCCCAGCAAACAACTCAGCTGCTTAATTATTTAGGGTGCACATGTCCACTTGTCCACAGCTGTACAACAGTGAGTCAGCTCTTATAACACATAGGGCCAGACCACTGGATTCTCCAGCATTTTAAAGCTCATTACTGTCAATTTGGGCTCCACAGGAAGATCCTCCCCCTCCACAAAAATAATTTATTTTTTTTTTAAATCTTCAAAACAAAGCAAGAAAACACCACCACACACACACAACAAACTAACAGACCAAACAACAACAACAAAACCCCAACCAACCAACCAATCCCCAAAAAACCCACACAACCCACAACAGCAAAACAACCACCCAAATCGATTTACTCTCTCCAGAGTGTTGACAACCTGCCTTTGAATTGAGAATTTTGAGAACTGGCACAGCCATTTTGACAGGGCAGATGCTGGAGACTATCCCCCCCTGCAGGCTACAGTGTCAGAACAACACAACTATGCAGTGCCACCAGTACCAAGGCATAGGTGATCTCCTGAACTCCAAGTACAGCTGTTCATACATGAGATTGTTCTTAAAGTGACAAAATCCTAAAACAACCCTCAACATCAAGATCCTTTTCTACTTTAATTAGTAAGGCAACTAAACAATGCTGGGACTCTCAAAACACAAGAAAGACTGTCTCCTGAACCCCTCCGCTAGAGAGCTGCTATAAATTAACCCTTGTTGCAAACTGTTGTGGAATTAGATCATTTGATTACAGCACTCAGGAAATAATAATTCCACTTTGATTAAACTTCAATATGATTTTAAACTCTAGAGATAAGGTGCACATCTCATCTCATCAAATCTATCCAAAAATCTGACCAAGCCAGCTTAAGAACCAAGACATGCAAGAACTGCAAGTCCTTAAGGCTAACAAAGTGCAAACCAGCATCTTTTTTTCCTTAAGAGTTGAAAAACTAAGTTGTCCTGAACACCACTGAAGGCCTCCAATACATTTATCTTGGGCAGTGAGGTTAATGCCCTGTTGCAATAGTTGTGGCAATTTCAACCATTACACTTTCTCAGCTGCTATCTCCCTAGGCTTTCTACCAGCAATCTGTACCCCAGCAGCATAAAGTATAATTATATGAGCATACTCATATGCTTCAGAAGACCATCTCTGTAGATGAAAGTGGTTTGAGGAGATTTTCAATGGAAGGGTTGGTTCCATGGTCTAAATCTGCGCTGCTGTTTGCTGTGTTCTTCCTTTCACCTTGACAATTCATTCACTGCCCCTCCCTTTTGCCAGTCCTAGCACTCAGATGATGCAACAGTATCCAGAAGTTACAAAACTATTCATATTTTTTTTTGACAGGAGTCTCAACTCCTGAGGACAAGACAGCATAATGACCTACAGCTTTGGTTCAGCACATCCAGCTATTTCAGGAACACTGTGTTCCACCCAGATGCATATTATAATTTTTGGCAAGGTTCAGAGGTGATACAAGGTGAGATTCATTTAGCAAAAAAGCTTCCAACTGCCAATACACTTCATGGATGAACTGCCTTCAGTTAAAAAAATCTTCCATGCTGGCCTGTTGTATCTGCACTATATCCATTTTGCATGAGAGCCCCGTACTGCAGCCAAGGAAGAGATGAGCCAGAGTGCATAAGCATTTATTTTGTCTAGCCTGGCACACACACATATAGGTATACATGCACATACACACTTGGAAAGAAAGTATGTTAGAAATTGATATTCACTCAGTACAGAGGGGAGGGAGAGGAAAGAGAACAAGGTCTGAATATATTCTCAAGCTTCACTGAGTTCCCACTGCAACACTGAAGCCCGAGTTCAGAACCTCTCTCTACATCAATTCAATCCTAAGCATGATAAAGCCCCACGCTTATACAGGGGAGGGGACATAAAGGTGATACTACCAGTGCAACATGGCCTGAATTTACCACTGTAATGAATGACAGAGAGAGAAATAAAATGAATTATTACAGCCCTCACTGTCACACAGTTTCCTTCCAACAGGAAACACTTCAACACATATTTGAACATGAGCACACAACTGCTGTGATCCTTGACTAGCATGTCAAACTTGGACATGTTCTTCTGTACAGAATGAACCTCAAATCAACCCTTCTTCAGATGTTCTGCTCATTCTTCCTTTGTGAAATGTTAGCATTATGACTGAGATGCTAGTAAGGCCATCAGTAATACTCTCAGATTCCAAATAAAACTCAAGTAGTATATTTTTCCACATTCCACAATCCATTCCTTTTCATTTTCCCAATTTTACTACTCTTCACTTACTTTGCCCAATCATAAATTCCCTAGTGGAAATTTCTATTTCAAACAGAAATCAATGTTAGAGACAAAAACCCAATTTTCACAAGTTAGGAAAAAGAGTGTCATCTACTCTGAAATTACCTTAAACAATGGTACAAGTGAAATGACAAAATATTAACCAATACTTTTATATTTAGTCAACAAAGTTCTTCGGAAATGTCACTGCTACCACATCAACATTAGATGGCAGCAAACACCTGTACATCAATAAAGGGCAAAAACGCATGAAGGGACATCCAAGGCCAAACTTTAAACCAAAATAAATACATCTTAAGAAGATGTTACATAGGAACTTCAAGGGCATCAGAAATCTTCATTTTGTGACAAGACCTTGGTCTCTCATTGCCTATGTGTACTACACAGCTGTTTACACTTTCTCCCCCATCTCCCCACCTCCCTTTTGCAATGATTAGTAGTTTGTGTAACTTCTACAAGTATACTGCACGTCAGCATTTTAGACCCAGAACTTTAAGATACCAAAGATGGATTACAATTAAATGTGGGTGGCATATTTCTGTGCTAAGAGAAAGAGGCAGAATGATCTTTTGAAGTTTTGTTTGTTTGTTTTTTCCTTTGGATAATTTTTAGTTTCACTCACCAAAAGCTTACAAACATAATCCTTCACACTTACTCTAAGCAACTGCTGATGTAAAATAGAAATGATTAAAAGTGGAAGAGACTTATTGTAGCATTTTATAAATTCCATCCCATTCACATCACTAATACCATAAATTATAATCTTTTATTTCCTAGATGAAAAAATTTAGTTTGGCTAGGAAATGCAGTTGGAATCAAGTCAGCACTAGAGGGGAGCAGAGCACCACACCAGATGAATACATATGGTATGCCTCTCTAAGGGGCATAGTTGGGAAAAATCACTGGCCAACAAAACAATGTGGATTCCCAGACTTAGGGAACTCTTCTGGGCTAAGTGACTGAAAGACTAATCTTGATAACAAAGCAATAGTTCATTCCACTAATACGTGTCACTACATTTCATTAGAAGTTCAGAATTTGACAGGCATTTATCTAACTAGCCAACTAATATGTACAAGGGGACACAATAATGTTTGGTTTTTTTCAACTCATTTTAAGTTGCAGTACCTTGAGAGAGACCTCCAAGGGGGAAAGCACCTTAAAAGTATGTCCCACAAACAAGTCAAAACATTGCAAAATGGCAGAGATGCTACTCAAGAATATAGTAATGATTATGCCAATAGATTCTTGATATCCCTTTGGAAAAAAGGCCATTTTCTTTGTTCCCAATGGAGTGTCTGTCATCCAAGTTACAACCCCAGCATAACACCAGAAACTATTAAGTCATAACATGGAGAAAATTGGTAGAAAAGAGCAAAGCCTGTTGCAGCTATTAAGCACAGGTGTTTCATTTCATGAGACCAATTCAATAGGTATAGGATAAATAGCCAACCTACCTCCTTTCTGCAGCAGGTAGATGGGCACAACATAAAGCATCACATGCTGGATGTAATAGATTTCCATTTCAAATGGAAGCTGTGGAATAAGGAAAATATTTGTAAAGGTTTTTCATCACTAACAAGTGAGTTACAAGTGATCCACGACAGTCCCTTCAGTCATTTTATCACCTATGAATATTAACAAAAAGATGGCATTAATGGGCACTGCTTTGAAAGTACAGCTAACTGAACCCATTCTGCTCCTCTTGCTACAAAAGACAATGCAGCACTGCAGGCAGACAATTCTCAAAATTAGACAGAAGTACATCAAAGAAGGAATACCATAAGATCACTACTTTCCCTTTCTTAGCATGAATTACAAATAACAATGCAATATGCTAAAGAAGTCCAACCAGAAACCAGTTAGTAGTAAATCAGGTATTTCTCACCTGCTGACAACTTTTGGAAATTACCATTAGCTGTCTGTGCATTTAGGAGTTGAACTTGTGTTACTTCATAAAGGTCAGCTAGACTGTGCTAAATTAATACTGTGCTAAAAATAAGTTGAATCACAACTGAGTTTAATTCGAGCCTCTTAATCTAGACTCAACTAATTGTAGCTCTTTATCAGTTAAAGGTATTCCCATCTGCAAATGCCTTTGTTTGTTAAACTAAAAGGCACATTTAGAATTAAACACTAGCATGAAAGATTCAAATTCAAAATTTAGACTTCAACCTCTTGTTGCAGCTCACTTAAGAAAAAAGAAAAACAAAAGGCGCCCTCCTATTAGTATTCTGAGACACTGAAGTCACGGCATTGAAACAGAAACTTCTGCATCAACAGAAGTGAAAAGAGGTTGAAACCGTTTGGCTTTCTTCCACAGTAGCATTCAATAAACAGTTGGTAATTAAGATTGTCATCTTTTCAGTTCAACAACTCTTATCTCCTATTTTCATTGTAAAATATGCTAAAACTAACAGCTGGTTTCTGCTAGTCCTGGCATTCCCCAGTTGAATGCTATCAGTGTCCTGACTACAACCTCTAAGATGTTCAGCCAGCTCTTGGGAGACTAAGACATACAATCTGTTAGGTCATTTTATTCCAAGAGTTCTGAACATAAAACCAAGCAAGATAATGGTCTGCAAAAGCAAGAATTTCATGGAAGTTCTGAGATTTCCTGAATCTGAACCTTTTCCTGCTCCTTGTTGAAAGACAGAGAGGGTATAGTGAGGGAATCATGATTATTTTGAAAGAGGCTAAAGAGCTTTTCCTAACTGGAGAAAATCTGTACCTCTCCCAGCTGGAACAGGCATACTTCAGAAATAATAGCTCCTGATATAAACAACACAACATGAGGACTCACTCCTGCCAAGGAGCATTCTCTGTTTAGTATCTGGTTTCATAAGGGCTTCTACACTTGCAGAGTTGTGAGGGTCAGCTACACAAACACCACGCTCAGGACACTTCTGAGAACAGAGTAACACTTGTTTTGCTGCAGTTGTCTTGACAATATTTTTTGTGTCTAAAACAAAACAGCCTTTTTTCACTAGAAAAGCTTGCTTGTTCTGAAGCCCAGCTAATTATGCAAGTGCATTTCCTAGTATAGAGCAGCAAAAGCAGAAATTCTGTGCAACCAAATACCCAAGTTGTACAGCCAGGCTACAGAAAACAAGAACAAAAACAAAAGAGGAACTATGAAGTTGTACAGAACAACTGATTCACCTAGCTCTGAAGGTCTTGTCTAGAAATTGTGGTATCAGCAACAGTCACTAACAGCAGATATGTAGGTACCCTCTATATGAAAGGGTCACCCATCAATCTAGAATTTGAAGAACTTCTCTATGCAAAGAGTAAGCACTTCATCAAGAGACTGGTTTATAGCACCAGACTTGGTAGAGTTAGATAATGACTGGACTCAATGACCTTAGAGGTCTTTTCCAACCAAAATGATTCTGTGATTCTTAGATTTGTCCTTTTCCATCACATGCCACTGTGGAAACCAAGCAGCCACCCTCAACAGCAGCATTCAGTAGTTCCCCAGTAACAAACTGGTGATGCTCACGGTACATTTCTTCAACCACACTCATTCCAAGCAATTCAGTCACTGGATATTGATAACCAAGAGAGACTCATTTGAATTCTGGATATTCATAGTCAATTCACCTGCTGGTTTTTGTTTGTTTTTTTAAAGTAGTCTCCTTCATCCCTTACCAACTGCCAGCAGCATTTTTCCTGCATTTCACCTTGTTTCCCTTATCTGGAAACAAATGCTTAAATGACACTATCTTAACTGTGTGAGAAGAGACAGCAAGTCCAACACCTCTGGGACATGTCCTGTATTTTACTTTATATATATCAACATTTTCAGGACATCAGCTTGCATAAAAGCACCACTTTTAAACCAGTGGAAAGTGTTGCCTTTAAAATTTGATTAATGCAATATGAAAGTTCAAACAAAACCAGTTAGTCTTCAAGCACTTGTGAGTCTTTTTGGCAGCTAAATGAATTTACTTGCACAGCCAGGTTATCAGGATCCAGACTGCACTCCATGCAGCATAAACAGAATGAAAAGAAATCTGTACATCCTCTTACACCTTTCTAGGCTCCTACTTGGGAATCTAACAACCACATTCCCTTAGCATCATCTTCTCTGTTTACTTAAGGGGCATAAAAGTTTATCTTGTTTTCAATATAAATTGTTAATGCTGACCAGGAATGATTTGCATCGTAAGAAAGAAAATAAATACGAGAAAATGAGAAACAGCCTTTATTTCAGAAAGGTTAGTAAGAAATCACAAAAACACTACCTGAATAAGAAGCAAAATGTTTTGTCTTTATCCAATGACTATTCCAATGCACAAAATTTAATTCCATCAGCACATCGTAAATAATGTAGCAAGAATATTTAGTTGCCAAATAAATACAAATGGGTGCATCTGTTGCTCAAGACTTAATTGCTGGCACCTCCACATCACGCCAAGGCAGGAAAATATTTTCTTGGAAAGAACAAGATAGACTGACCTCATCTGTCAGGCTATGCTTTTGTGAACAGTATCCCAGGTGCCCACTAGAGTCCAACAGGGTTTTTAATGAGTAGTGTCACCAAAAGGTTAAAACAACAGATGGTAGAAAGTGCCTGCTTGTAGTCTCAATTAATATCTCAACTCTCTATTTCTATTGGCAACAGACCAATATTTAGGAATGTTTTTTAAATTATTTAGGCTCTAAAAAAATCTAGCAGGTACATCAGAGAAAATGGAAAATGTCAAGTTACACTAGAAGCTTCCAAAAAGTTATTTTACATGATAATTTAGCTTTATATCTTATACACAAAAAAGAATACTTACAAAGCATTAAGTAATATAATGGGTAGCAAAAGTATGTGATCCTAACAGACTGGGCCACAAAGCATTCTAAGAGATGCTCTAGACATTACTTTGAACAGGTTAAGACTTAGAACCAAAATCTTGACACTCAGTAAACAAACACCCCTCAGCTGGCAAATTAGTCATTATCTTTCATTCTACATTTTCTGCCTCATAGAACAGAATAGGCCAGGTTGGAAGAGACCTTCAAGATCATCGGCATCCAAACCATCCTCCAATACCACCTAATCAACTAAATCATACAACCAAACACCCCATCAAGTCTCTTCCTAAACAACTCTACCACCTCCCTGGGCAGCCCATTCCAATGGGCAAAACCATTCACAACAACACTGCTGAAGCCCGGGATTGAACCAGGGACCTTTAGATCTTCAGTCTAACGCTCTCCCATCTGAGCTACTTCAGCCCTGCCCTTTCCAATTATTGATATGTACAAATAAAACTGTACATCTAATACCTTCTCCAGCATTTCACTCTGCTTTCATCTCTGTAACAAATTACCAGTTGGCTATGTATTCACTAGTTGGATTCTCCAGACCCTCAACAGCAATCACCTGATGCCTGTAGGATAACTAACAGACCCTTCACCAGGAAGAGGGATTTAGGAGAAAACTACCTACAAGACAATAACATCCAGCTGTATATCAATTAACTGTTAAAGAGGAAGTACATTTTGCACTGTGAAGGTGACCACCAATCCTTTCAGTGATTACAGCAATATGTCCATTTGGTACAATCTCTTGCAGTGATGAGACACAATAGTCACCTGCTGCCTCATTCCCATTGACCTCAGAACTCTCTCTGCCTGAGACATCATCTCCCTCCTCACTCCTAAATTAATGTTGGGTTAGATACTAAATTTTGCATGCTCTTTGACACACTATAGTTACATCTGTAAACAGCTGTAATATAAATAGACAACATTTGTGTATGAAATGTACACATTAAAATACATGGCTTAAAATATAAATTAGAAATAAACCAGTTGAGGCACAGAGACACAACAATTCCTGACTGAATCAGAAGTTTTTCACTTGGATATTACAAAGCACAGCAGTGTTTTACAGAAACTACAAGCACAGTGCCAAAAGAGATACCAAGGCATACCCAGAAGCTTCCTAACACTCCCTTCTCCCACCTGAGGGTGCACCCAAACCCCCCCAGGCTCTTTCTAGCCCCCGTCTCCAGCGTTAGGTTAATCTCAGCTGGCCAGATTTGAGATTGCCCTTCCCCCTTCTCCTCTTGGCATTAGCCAGGCTTAAGATGCCTTGAGATAACTCCCCATCCATTACTAGATAGGGAGCATCTCCCACAGTAGCAGCAAAGGAAGAAAGAGGAAGTGTGAGACTTTGCAGCTGGATTTATAGGGAGCAGGATATTATGGGAATTAAATACGCTATTTCCTGTGTCCACCCACTGGGCTGGACACCCGGAGCACCAGAGGTGTATCTTGTGTGGTAGCAGCAGAAAGCACCCAGCCTAAACTGCCACACATGGACAAAATTATTACAACTTTTCAAAGTTCCTACTAAGTTTTAAGAGACACTTCATGCTTTTGGGCCAATGTCAGTGAAAAGAACTACGGTGGCAGTTGCAGAGCAGACTGTGTCTACCACAAGAGAATCTGGGTCAAAGCAGCAGTGCTATAAAACATTACCCACATTATGATGTGCCAGAAGAAACACTGGGGAAAAAAACAAGAGTATAGCAAGCAGCTATTAGGCCAAAACTATCCTAAATGGCATTTGTTCCAAAAATATTTGCTCTCAGACATTATCTTCTATCTCTAATTAAGGAGAAAATTGTCTAAGTAGTCGGTATTTTTCCTGTTAATCATCACTCCCCTAATATGAATGAGAGCTGTAATAATGGCAGACAAAATACAAGCTGATGATTTATTGAATCTTTCTACATTTTTAAATGGTTACCCAGAAAATTAATTTTGTTACAGTGAATTTTACATTTCTTAAAAGCTGGATAGTCTGAAATATAAAAATAAAATTCTCCTTATCCATAAAAAAAAAAAAAAGTTTTATTCTTTTGATGCCATTTCAAGCAATATCAAGTTCTCTTAAAACTTACTTGCAAACTGCACATACACTGTTATGGTATAGGAAAGAACACAGGTAGTTATCAGATTGGGAAAGGCAACATAAATCTTACACTAAATCATTACACTAAATCCATGGAAATCTGAAAAACGTGATCCAACTGCCTGTGTATGTGGGTGTCACTCTTTATGGAAGATCATTCTCACCATGTGATAGCCTACAAGTGTGTCATCCTTCCTCTAGCAACTAAACTCTGTCTTGGTGCAAAATTTTATAGCTTAAGAAGGGAAAAAACAGAAGCTATTTACAAACTGCCAATAAAACTGGCAGTTTTCAGATGTCCTAGCTACCAGTGTAGCAAATCAACATAGTACATTGTCCAGAAAGTTCAGGACAGAAGCAGATTTTTATATTTGATCTTAAAACAGTCAAGCTCTGCAAAGAGAGATTATTTAGCATTTTCCACGCCTACACATAATCTGAAAATCCTGAAACTGAACTTCGACTGCAGTCCACAATAGAATAGAATTCCTTTAATACAGTAGAATTAACCAGGTTGGAAAAGACCTTCAAGATGATCAAGTCCAACCCATCACCCAACACCATCTAATCAACTAAACCATGGCACCAAGTGCCTCATCCAGTCTCTTCTTAAACACTTCTAGTGATGGTGACTCCACTAACCTATGAAAGCCTTTTTCAAAGCCATTAAGTTTCCCCTCAGTTTGAGGGCTAGTTTGTAGCTAACACAGAATAGCTGTGTTAGCTTGTTATACTGATTGATAAGCAACACAAAAAAAGCCAAGATAGGTAGAACCAAAATGACCTGTACCAGGAATCTACAGCCTGGTAAAATGAACTGTAAAAAGGCCAAGCAAAGCAAAGGTCTAACATCTTTTCACAGAAAGTCTTTGAGAAATGGATTTAAAAAAAGGAGGAAGAAAAGTGCAGTACACTCACCAGGCGTGTATTAACTACAGGAAACAGCAATGCCAAGAGGGCCCCGTTCAGCATATGCATCTGCAACCTTAGAAAAAGAGATATAATACTATTTTCACATGGTGACATGAAATGTGATGTTTTCACATATTTTATGTAGTATCTCTACAATAAAAGGTAGCAAGAGGTTTAAGAAAATTATTTTGGCTTGAATCTGAATAAAAGCTCTGTTAAATGAATTAACCAGGACAAAACCCTCTAAATACACACTTAAATAATTTACTGAAGTAAGACTGTTTGCTGTATGAGCTTTGGATTCTTAGAAAGCCTGGACTGCCCATTTGTGTTAATCATGTTTATGACGCAAGCTTCTAAACAGTTGAAATTTTGCTGTTTGATTGTCTTTCAGAGAATGAAATAGCATGTTTGATAAAGGTTCTCACTCCTGTCTATAGACGTAAAGCTTCAGAAATCTGACAGAAGTCTTTTAAATAAGTGGTATTATAATACTGCATTTTGTACACCTTGCATTAAAAGAACACAAAAAAAGTATCTGTCATGTTTCAGATTACACAAGACACCAAGTAAAGAACAAACCATCTACAACCAATACCTATCTTAAATTCTTAGGAATAAGAAGTAACTTGAGTGGGACAAAGATATTACAATTTTGAAACAGTTTTTCAGACACAATTTATATGCTGTCAGGGTGCTAGAAAACAGGCTAATTCTGAAAAACAGCAAATACTGTAGGCTACTCTATTCAGAATAAGGCAAAAAAAATTATCAGAGGGATGGAACATCTCTTCTACAAAGAAAAGATGAGAAAGTTGGAGGTTTTCAACTGCTGAAGGGAAGGCTCTGAGGAGACCTTTTTGTGGTCTTTCAGTACTTAAAGAGGCTGATCAGAAAGAAGGGGACAACCTTTTCAGCAGGGCCTGTTGTGACAGGACAAAGGGGTGATGACCTTAAACTAAAAGAGGGAGTTTTACAGTAGATACAAGGAGGACATTTTTCACACATTTTGCCCCATCCCTGGAAACATTCCAGGTCATGTAGGACAGAACTAACTTGATCTAGTTGAAGGTATCCCTGCTCCCTGCAGGAGGAAGTTAGACTCAATGACCTTTAAAGGTCCTTTCCAATCCAAACTATTCCATGGTTCTATGATTTTTCAATCCAACTAATGTGCCTTTCTAATTAGATACGTATTATAATATTACTTAACCTGTGATTAACATCTAAAATACATTAGGCAAGTAGGCAGAAACATAGTAGGGAAGAGGCATTACCTGAAGAGAATCATTGCAGTCCGACAGGGAGGACAGGCAAGAAGAAAAATCTGAAATGTTAGAAACATTTAAATTAATGATACCATCTCTTTTAGACTCCATCTTCTGTATCTCTCTTTTCCAATTCTGTATGTCACAAATCATTTCTAACCAGAAGAACTTACTTTTCAGCAGAGCTAGGAAGGATGGAAAATCTTGAACAAATTAAAAGGTTTCACATTACCCACATACAAAAGGATTTAAGCAGCATGAGGAGCATTTTGGTTTCAGCTTCTGCCAGTGCCTAGGAAACAAGTAAAATTCTACCCTGTGTGATATTCTTATTATAAAAGGTCCATTATAAAACAGATTATTACCTAACATTTTACTACAGCAGCTCCCTTTGCCCTTATTTGTGGCAAGGTCCTTGCTGTTACAAAGGCCAAGTATTCACAATGACAATACAAGAATCAGCTCTTGAAGATCTCATGCAAGACAGCTGTCTATAAAAGCCTATTAATATTTCCCAAAGTAATGCTACCCCAGTATCTCCTCTATGCATAAGCTCAATAGTCATCTCTACATCTTGTACCACACTCAAAAAAGTATTTTTAAAGTACTGTGAAAACTTCACCAGTTATTAGGTAGCTGTTTCACAAGACTGAAAGCAACTGAGTACCATTGAAGCAGCAAGTTTGGTTTTCTTTACAGGCCATAAAGAGGATTCTATTTATATTTTTGCAATACAGTATTGCTGATTTGCAACAGTGTCCCATCTAAATTTAGAGGATACCCATAATCTTTTGATATGACTGTCCAAAACCTCTCACAACAGCTTAAATTTCCTATTAGCAAGCATTGCTGTAGATATGAAGAGATTATTACACAAGTGTTCGGTGATAAAAACCCTGGGTTTTATATTGCCCAGTACTGCAAAGGAGAGACTTTGGCCTACTGTCCAGTAAGGATTATGGGGGGGAAAAATGGATCATGTTTTTTACTGCTGTTGCCAAAACAAATTCACAATAGATTATTTCACTGCCAACCTACAAAACAAACTGCCATTAAATCACTCTGAATAAGAACATTTGAAAAACATGTCTGCTTTGTGGACAAGTCAGATTTACAATTCACCATACATGTTCCTTTGAGGTTTTGCATGGCTGGAAAAAAGCCTCTGATGTGTATTTCAATTAATTCCTTGTACTTGCTGCAGCAGCAGCATGAATATTGAAGCCTGGGTCATACTACCAAGCCCTTGTGTAAGAGTGGTTTGTTGTCAGTCCACACAACTAAATGCACAAATTCCAAATATTTTAGTTCAAGTGTAAGTTCTTATTATACATCCATTTATATCTCTGCCCCACACACTTGTATGTTTCATTTCAGTCAGTCTAAACAACAGGTTATAATGTATACAGACACACACAAACTGTTTGTCCTAAGTGATACAGAACTCAAATAAAAGCACAGTGAGGAAGAGACAGCAATTAAATTTAACTGAATGTACCTCAAGACATTTTCTTAGTGGATACTCTTTAAATCAAATCAAATATGCTCTGAAGTACTGCATTTAAAAAGCAAGTAATTTCAGCTCATCAGAGCAAGTTAAAGGGGAAGAGAACATAGTATCATAGTATCAGTCAGGGTTGGAAGGGACCACAAGGGACCACAAGGTTCCAACCCCCCTGCCATGGGCAGGGACACCCCACACTAGATCAGGCTGGCCAGAACCTCGTCCAGCCTGCGCTTAAACACCTCCAGGGACAGGGCCTCAACCACCTCCCTGGACAACCCATTCCATGGTTCTCATGGTGAAGAACCTCCTCCTCACATCCAGCCTGAATCTCACTGCCTCCAGCTTCATTCCATTACCCCTAGTCCTATCACTACCTGAGATCCTGAAAAGTCCTTCCCCAGCCTTCCTGTAGGCCCCCTTCAGATACTGGAAGGCCACAATTAGGTCACCTCGGAGCCTTCTCTTCTCCAGACTGAACAGCCCCAACTCCCTCAGTCTGTCCTTGTAGGAGAGGTGCTCCAGCCCTCTGATCATCCTTTTGGCCCTTCTCTGGACACAGATACATGATGACAATCCACTAATAGATGCTTTTTTTCTTAATGTGCTAAGAAAACAAAAAAAGAAAAAAGTATATGCCAAAAAATTCTTATGAAAGATTGATGCATCACCCTGCATATAAGACCTGCATGTCTTCTGGGAAGTTTCTAGTCCTTACTGTGCTTCTCTATTCCCTCGTTGCATACTTTTGCAATAAACTTTATTTACTAACTATAGTTCTTTAAATTGCGCACTATATTTTCCCTTCTTTAGAGGTGATCAATATATCTTACGATACGATATATATAAAATAGATAAATACATTCTACAATAACTACTTTTTCCCATGTTACTCGCATGCATTTAGCAAAGTTTTTAAATATTCCATGCACTATGTTTGCAAAAGGAGGTATGTATTTAGAGTCTCATTAGTTCAACCTGAATCTTACATTCAGATTATTTAATGATTTCCTTAAATTCAGAAATCTGACAGATTAGAGTTTTAAACAGTATCTACAAGTGTGGGACATACTGGAAGGCAGAAGGAAAAGGATGGTATTTTTCTCCCTGTAGTAATATGCTTTTTAAAATTCCCTGAAAGCAGTATGTGTGACCCTGTCATGCAATATTTGATGGATAACCTTAAATCTGACCATATTACTCATTTGTGTCAGTGTCACAGGTACAAGAGCGAGCCTGTTTGCAAAGGACTGTTCTGATGACAATTAGAAAGTGACGCTGCATTAGTTTATGTATTGAGGGTGATGAGGCATTGGAACAGGTTACCCAGAGAGGCTGTGGATGCCCCATCCCTGAAATTGTTCAAGGCCAGGTTGGATGGAGCTTTTTATTCCAAAACTTTCCAAACCTCTACAAAGTACTACACCTAAGAACTCCCTTCAGTGATATTTTAATGATACATTTTTTCAGTTAGTACACCGAGGCACAGCACAATCGAAACTTGTCATGAAAGGCTTTTCTTCTACCAGCCTTAGTCTTGCTGAGAGAGAAACTTGCATAACAAAGATCACGTTTGATCAGAAACAAACTGAAGACAAAAGAAGACAACTCCAAAGGCAGAGCGGAAAAGAACAAGTCACACAACTCTAACCTTTCCTTCACACAAAGTGGCACTTAAAATGTCAATGGGAACACTTAGACATGTGGAGTGGAGTTGTTTGTGGCAGGAGACAGCTAAGCACACTACAAGTAACACCACCTCATATCACATATGCTGCACAGATTTCATTTACCTTGCAAAACAGCAGCTTGTCTGCCCCTGAGCTGCCTGTTTGATTTAGCATCTCATCGCCACAGACCGGGAACATCTTTGTTTTCAAACATTCCAGTCATGATCATTTAACTGGATCATAGATCAATTATTTTTGCACAGAATTTCAAAATGAAAACTTCAGGAGGTTACACTTTAATTTCTACTTGCAACATCCAGAGCAATCCTAAAAACTGGGAAGAAAGCAGCCAGGTAATTTAAAAGATGTACAAGATTGACAATTAACTCTGAAATAGTTTTTTGAAGTAAATTCTAAACAATCAACCTATCATTTATTAGAAAACTTATCAGCTCCACCATACACCTTTGATCCAGCATCTAGGAATGTTAAATGCCACCTGTCTTTGTATAAACTACAAATTCAGCACAGAACAGCCACACCACTTAAAAGCCATCTGTTTGCCTTATAAAAGGTAACTGTTAAAAAACAATAAAAATATCCTAACTGTGGTTTGATAAGTTCAGACTGCCAAATCTGAAAAGAGAATAGAGCTCAAGAGGTGTTACATTCTCATTGCTAAACAGCAGCAAGCTGAATGTATTTAATATTTTAGCATAAAAAAATCACAGTTGCCTTACTGCAGCTGTCAGGTTCAGAGATTAACTCTTATGACCTGTGGAACTGCTAACCTAGAGTTAAGAATACTCAGGATTCAAAGGCCCATTGCTGGCAGAGCATTAAGTAATACTACAATAAAAGTAGTTTCTGTGTTATATAAACCAGACTCTGCGAAACTAAGAAGCTGCCTGTTGCCTCCTTCCAACCTCCCAGGGAAACTCTGCCTAGAGAAGAAAGTGTAACAAGATGAACAATTTCCATCCTCTACAGTCTAATGTCTTATAAATTATATATATATTCATTGGAACATTCTAGATTAGTCTCCTCTTCCATAGGCTGTTTGCTTGACTAACCTGTACTCACCTTCTTCCCACTTCTGGTCTTAGGTGAAAGATTTCTAGACTTCTCATATATTAGGATTAATTATTAACATAAGACTTAGGTCTTTCTATGTGTGCAGTAGCATTACTTATCATATCTTAGGAATTGCTATTTCAGAGAGAAAGCGCCACCGAGGTTATTTTTCTTCCTTTTTCTCTAATCACTATCTGCACCAGCCCTTCACTAGTGGTGGGTCACTTCATTCCGCATGCCTAGCTTAATGTTTAAGAAAAACGTACCCTAGGGTTAAAGGAACAATAAAGGCTGCATTTAAGAATAAATAAATCAATTTAAAAGTCCAATTTCTTATGAAAAGTCAGTTTGCACTGAATTTGGGTTGACTTGCATTTGTATCTGTCAGTGACACTGGAAGCTTGCCTGAGTTCACAGTACAATCCTCAGGGGCATATTCATATACATTCACTTCTGTTATGAAAAATCACGCTTGGGGGAAAAAGTATCAGTTTCCTACATAAGTAACCATATTCTAGATAAGTCCCACTCTGCCTCAAGTCACCAACGCCTTTTTCCTATCACACCTCACAATCCCTCAGTTTGTCATTAAAAACAGAATAATAAATATCTAAGAGCTTTGTTATTACTGATCATTTTTGCCAAAGAAACAGGAACACAATCCATAAAAAGTGACTGCATATAACAACATCACATTCCTGCTCATTTAAGTTGGCATTTCAGTAATTATCAAAGTATTAAAATACAAACAATTAAATTCACTTGACACTATTTACTTGGCAATCTGAATAAATGTAAACTCTTGCCACATCTATCTTAAGCCTTGAGGAAGTGTCAGAAGAAACATGAGCCCCATTACACACTTGGCAGGTTTCAAATTCACAGCAGAGAACTTGTTCGCAGTTAACATCAACGCAGCTCAAATTGCCACAGTTGATGTACAACCACTGCAGCAAAACTCAGCATCTGTGACCAGAGTGCGAGCAGAGCAAGGGAGAGAAATAAGGGGGTTTAGAATGGAAATCCTTAGATGAAAGTCATCCCAGTCCCTGGAAGTTAAGAAGGTGTCCAGCACAGTTACTGCTGCAATTTGATTTAGCTCACAACTCCACTAAAATTCCTCAGGTCTTCAAACAGATACTGCCAAAATATCAGTTTAAGCTACTAGTAAATAACCTTTCTGGAATGGTACATGGGACTGCTACATAGTAAAGTTAATCTAATCTACCACCCAATGAAAAAATGAAACAAACAAAACCAAACCTCAAACAAATAAACAAACAAAAAAAGCTGAGAAATTATAAGAGGAAAAAATGAATGGAAAAAACTGCTTGTCTCTCTGTCACATGTTGCTCAACTACATGTTACACTTTCATATTTGTTTTAATCTGCAACGATCTCACCAAAACAAATCAAGATCTGATTACCGAATTATTCAGTCGCAGTTTTTCATCTACAATTTCCCATTATACACTTCCTACTCCCTTTTAGAAAGGTTACTTGTCAGTTCCCCACTTTTTGTACTTTTTATTCCAAAGAAAATACAGAACAAAAAGAGAGATTGACCTTGGCATGCATTCTGTCTTCAAGCACTCCAGGCAGATCTTAGCATCTTCAAGACAAAGGCTTAACCTACAGCTTTAACCTCCAGTTCCTCAATTAAAGCGTTTCTTGGTAACATGGCATATTACAGTGCTCCCCACCACCTTGACTAAAGCACACACACTTTCAGCTCAAGATAAAACCAAATCTTGTCTAAACTGAAGTGGCTGAACTGTAATCTCTTCAGACAAAGCAAGCTGTGCTTCACAGCCTTAAGACACATTTGTTATTCTTTTTATATGAAATTAAAAATTACCCTTATTTCTGAGTCAAAGTTCTTGCCTTGCTTCATCCTAGTATTTCTCAGTTTCCCTGCTATATGCTGGGATTTACTAAAAATCGGCACAACAGTGAAACAAACTATACACATTGTTAGATTTATCACAGAAAGCTTTTCCTTAGCTCAATAAATAATTATTACATGAATTATGGTGTCAGTTAAAGCCTCTAAATGTCAGCTGATGATGTTTTCTAAACACTGTAAGATCATTGCTTAAAAATTAACTGAAACTATTAAGATAAAAAAAAGACACTTATTGGAGCTAAGGGCAAATTAAACTGCACAAGTGAGCAAGAGATGTTTTTGAAAGGCACAGTAATACTTCTGGAGCATCCCAGATCCAATATAAAAGAACTGATGATGTATCTCATGACCCATCACTTCACATCTATGCCACTTGAGCTGCTATCATTTCTCAAGTACTAAAGTGCACTCGTTGGCAAGAAATAAGGCTTGCTACCAAGCAATACTGGCACTTTCAACTTTAATTGTTCTTTGTCTGCCCTTCTTCAGCACACATTATGATGAAGCAATCAGCTTGAAGAGGAAGTGTCGCAAGTTAAATTTGTAGTTGTAAAGACTGGTGTATTATGCAATCTAGCAATCAAGCTTCCATACTTAATAGTCCGCTATGTTTCTGAGCAGTGATCACACGCATCTTCCACTTAGGCTTAAGTGATGAATTCTCTGCCTGCCAGGCAGCATTTCAGAGCACTAAAAGATCTGTTGACCTTCCTACAACAGCCTCAGACACCTCCAAAATGTACTGATTTGGAAATAAATCATGCCATACTCCAAATACACCTTGGCTTTTCCCACCTATTTTATTTTTTTTTTTTTACAATCCTTAACAGAGCAAATTCTACTAAATCCCAGTTTTATCATATCTCCTGAAACTAAGTCCTGTCTTCTGAGGGGCTTTAAAACTAACAAGTGCTACAGGCAGCAGTACCAGGTTTTGGAATGTGGGAGGTATACACAACAGTTATGTAGATAAGCAAAAAACACACACATACAAAAAGGGAGATTGAGAGACTCACATTGAAAGACTTATATTTTGAGCTATGTATATGCAGGCCCTTGCTGCTCTGCATCTTCCCCAACAATCTTAATACATTAAGCAGTGAATGAAACTATAGATACATATCTTCAATATAAAATACTGCTATCCTCTAAAACCTGAATAACTCTTTAAACTTTTACTTGCAGCCCATTTCTCACATAACAATAGCATCATTCAGTGTCATTTCTATTAAAATTGACTGAATTTCTGTAGAATTTCACACCCAAAATAGCAGCATATGAATGCCTCTAATTTTAATTCAAGGTTCTGAAAAGACAGAAAACTGTACCTTAATTATTCCAAATACTACAGAGCATTTAGGAACAGTTTCTGATAAATAAATTCATAATCACACTCAAAAAAAAAAAATCACATCTCACCCCATAATCGCATTTTTTTCAAGATTTTGTGTTGTTGGCTGGTTGTGTGAGTTTTTTGGGTTTGTTTTTTTTTGTTTGTTTGTTTTGTTTTAAGGAGGAGGGAAGAGAGGAGATAATTGTTTATTTGTTGGGACATATTCCCAAATGATGCAGAATTCAGTCAAGCTGTTTATTATGTAAGCTCCAAACCCAGCCCATTGTTTCTAAAAACACAGTAGCCTTTTTTGCAGAGGACAGAAATGATCCAGGTCTCCAAAGATGACAAAACTGGAAATAATGAACACAAGGTTTAGTATTTACTGGACTGCAGATAGACTTATCATTAGTTTTAGTTATGTGTATCAAATTACAAAGAAGAGCATTGGAATAGGTTGCCCATGGAGGTGGTAGAAGCCCATCCCTGGAGGTTTTTAAGGCCAGGCTGGATGTGACTCTGAGCAACCTGGTCTAGCATGAGGTGTCCCTGCCCATGGCAGGGGGGCTGGAACTGGATGATCCTTGAGGTCCCTTCCAACCCTAACAGTTCTATGATTCTATGAAGAAAACAGAGTTTTTGATGGAAATTCTAACTGCTTCTCCACTGAAACAAAATGAAGAACTGCTACATGAACACAAACATGTATAAAGAATATAGAACAGATAAATAAATTGGTTTTGATATACTGGCTTTGACATCACAAGAAATTAAACTTTCCCTTCACCTCCCTAAAGTAATGCTGTAAGTATTCAGAACCTCACACACAGGAAGACAACACATATGTAAGTACTGCTCACTGACCATGCTCTGGATGCTGCTCATAGCCTCTTTTACAAAACTTTAAATCAATAGTTCTGTAAAGGTGAATCCTCCTTCTTACACTGCTGAATCAGAAACTTAATAGATTTCCTTCACATATTTCATTTCAATACCATAATTAAGGCTCCTAAAATACCCACAAGGTTTAATGTCTTGAAAATGTAGCACTTGGTCCCCTAAATACATGCTGATTTTTTTCTTGCAATGCAAAGGAGAACACTACTGGGTTTCATGTTTCTCTGTCAGAAGAGCCCTTCATGCCAGACTTACAGCAAAATTATTGGTCCAATCATACACCCACTCCTAAAAAGACCAATAAGACCACTCTTTATGTAAAGAAAGAGTGTATGAACCCCTTCATAGACTTTCCCCCTCCACTGCACCAGACACTTATAAAATATGGTACTGTACAAACGCACCCCCAAACCCATTGGACAGCTGTTTAGGAAACCACAGATGTTTCCACTCACCTTTGGGTTAAAAGATACACACAATTTTCAAAATTGAAGTATTGATCCCTCAGTGGTGCTGCACTTATGTCACTAGTGAAGAAACAATACCACCCTTCTTCCTCCGAAAGCTATAATAAGCCAAACCCAAGACTAGGCTGGAAACAAGTGGCACTGTTTCCACATAATTCAGCTAGGTCTAGGATGGCAAATAAATATCTGAATTTGATTAACCCTGAGAACTGGTTATACAGCTAAATATGTACATTTGATTGACACATCACCCTTACAATAACACATCTAAGCCACTTCTTCCCACTTAGGAAGATTTGATTCGAACACAGGTTGGTGTGATAGGCAGAAATAAAGCACCAGATCAAGCACTCAGTATCCACTATATTAGACATTTTTGTCTGCCCAAATGCACTACAAATGTAATTCCCACTTTATTTTGTCATTTTGTTTAAGTCATGTCTTTTTAAAACATGATTTCTGCTCTTAGGTAGAGAAAACCTGAAGAATAATTTCCAGTTCCAAATATTTTTGGCTCAGAGCCCAGAGCCTTTGTTGCTCTGAGGTGAAACAGTCTCAGCTAAAGGAAAAGAAAACAGAAATGGAGTGAAAGAAGAGATCTTTACCAACAGCTACTGTTGGCTTCCCTTTGAAGCAATCTTGACTGCCTTAGCACATTTCATCTCTTCACCTCCTACCTTCTTCATCCTACCGTTTAGGCACAGCAGCAGGACTACATACAACTACTGTAAGAGCAGAAATGAAAGATAAATTGTATTTTCATCTTGTCAACCTGCTGCCCTCTGCAAATTCAGGCCGGACAAAACAATACTTGCAAGATTCCAACCACTATGTATCACTTCTTTGCTGACAGAGGTCACCATCTTTGTGTCTAACCTTTTTTCTCTGCTGAAAGCTGTTGGGTTTGTAGCTGTTTTAATTCACTACGTTAAGTAACACATTTGTTTGGGGATGAGGAGTTATGGCTTCTGAATTTTGCTGGCATATCCATCTTTTCAGTTTCACAAATTCTGCAACACCATTTCTAACAAGTAATTAGTACAGAATTACTCACAACTGGGCAAAAAGAGATTAAGAACTCCCATTGCCTTACTACAGAGGTAAACATTAACCTCCCCGTTTATGTGTAAGCATTAGCTTTTGCTGAACACTTATAACATATTATAATACCCTATCAAGACAACTAGACTTTCAAATCATAAGGGTAACACAGTCTCACTTTCTTCCCAGAGAACTGAAAGGAAAACTTAACAGTGAATATTGGGTATTGCTGAGAAATAGCATGTGGCTATATTATTTTAATTATTTCTACAGCTCTTGCTCTTCTACTTCATTACCTTCTGCTTTCTTCTTCATTACCAGTGCTGACTAACTAATTGCACAGCAATTGCTATCTACTTCACAGGAAGGAAGTGTCCTACGGTGTAAAATATTAAGCTAACATTGCATCACTGCTTAGGAATTTACATAACTTGCTAATTAAGTTCTGGAACTGTAAGCTAATCGTTATAAAGGCCTTGAATATTGCTGCAAGAGCTCATCTTTCCCCCTCTTGATTTAATACCCATTGCCCTAAAACCTCTGGTACAACCAGAAGTGAGGTTTCCATTCCCGTGAGGCAATGCTCCCCACAAACAAAGCTAACAACTGGCTTGACCTGACACAGCCCAGATCACTTGGCATTCTGCAGATGGAGACCAAGAACAGCACTGGCTTGATTTTCACCCCTAACTGACCTCAGACAGATGCTGCTACCGTGGCAGCTTTTCTGAAAGCCTTTCTGACATTCTTCTATTAATTCCTGAGCTCAGATTTTTAAGTTGTCCGGTGTGGAGTGCACAGTATTAGAAGAATTAAACAAAGTAACACAATTTTGATGTCTTCCTTACCAAACTTAGTGAAGCTAACAGTTAAGTAGCTGCACAGGACTAATGGCAGTGTTTGTAAGCTTTAGGTATCACAGCTCAGCAACTGCCTATGCATGTTTCCATTATTTTGGAAACTACACAAACCTCACATCATCATGCATCCACAACCAAGCCATGAGTCCTTAAATCACATACTTTATCCGCAAGTATTAAGTCAGATTGGTTTGCATACCCCATGCAGATGACATGGCTAACACTTGTTACTCCACAGCTTCTAAAATTAGAAAGGCAACCCAACATTGTCTGCATAAAATAAAGAATAATTTGTTTCAACACCTTCACACAATACTTTCACACCTCTAAGTGTCACTTGCAAATGCATGTGTGCAAATTGCCAGTTCAGAAATAATCCTGTTCTTGTTAAATTTGCTGCAAATTTTGCCACTGCTGTCAGTCAAAACAGATTTTCTACTCCTGAAACAAGGATCAGATGAAAGCAAGTAGCGAGACAGTCTAGATTCTCTGCATTTTTGAACAGAGATTTGGACACTTTTACCTTTCATTTGAATTGTCTGCTTCATATGTTTCAATTCACCTGATTAGAAACTAAGTCAGTTTCAAAACACAGATACTGGTTATTGGCATTTGTACTTCTGCTATGCTTTTCTGGTCCACAAAACAACGATGGGAAAAATACTGCTTTGCAAGTCTAACACCAAAGCAAACTTCCTGGTGCCTGTACACAAGCCTTACCTGAATCATAGTGACCACATGACAAGGATTTAGGAGGTAAATGACAGTCCTGGTGGCAAACTTGAACCCCACTTCCAGTCCAAAGATGAGACAGACCACCACCAGCAGCACATTCTTGCCCAAGCTCTCTTGCTTAGTCTGGGGTTGCTGAAGCAGATGACCCTCCGGTTCCCTGAAATGTGGCTGCCTGAGCTTCCACAAGGACAGAAGGATCTCCACGACACCCACACTGAGGAAGACGATGCTCTCCAGAAAGCGCTGCTGCCCAGAGAGAAACGCTGCACATTCTGGTCCCCCATTGCCAGCAAAGCTAGGGTCCACACCCCCATACATCCAGTCCAGGAGATTATGGAGGCTGTAACGAGACATGGTGAAATGGTGCCTCTCCTCCGCCCCGTCACTGTCCAGGAACAGGTAGGAGCAAGATGGAATCAAAGCCAAAATGCTGTCAAGCTGACGAAACATGAAATGCAATGACAACCTCTTTGTAGTCGCCTCCCTTCCCAAGCTTCAGGAGATGCAAACAGCTCAGTTCGGGGTAAGGGTAATTTAAAGCTTTTCCTCTGGATGCCAGGGCAAGACCTACAAGCAGGAAGGGAGGAGACACAGATGAATGGAGCCTGTGAGCAGCTGTGAAAGCCCCTCGCCTCAGGACACCTCCCCTTCCCCGCCCGCCGCTACCCGCCCACCCGTGCCAACACTCCCCGCTGTCCCCTCCCCAGCCGTCCCACAGCTGCCCTTCTCCTCAGGACAGTGCTCTGACCTGAAGAGCCCTGCAGCCGCCCCTCGCCAGTTCCCGCCAGCCCTTACCCGCTCCCTCAGCGCCCCTCGGCTCGCGCCCCCGCCTCAAAGGCCGCCGACCGTGCGTCAACGGCCGCTGCCCGAGTGCCCGGGCTTTCCCGCCGCGCGGCGCAGGGCCCGGTACCTCAGTGGGCGGGAGCGCGCGTGGGCTCCGTCAGCGAGCACGGCGCAGCGGACAGGAGGCAGGCCCGGCGCCCCCAGCCATGGCGCCGGCCTTGGCGAGGGAGGTGAAGGAGGAAGCGGCGTTTCCCTCAGCGTTGGCACGGATAAAAGTGTAAGCCCGACCAGTCGGGCGGCTCCCCGGCTCTCCCTGCCCAGTGCCGTAGCATCACCCCACCGACGTGCCTGACTCACACCGAAAAATGGACGAGCCCCCCCTGAATTGGCTGCGCCCGACCGCCCGCTCCTCCCTCCGCCCCGGCTGCTCCCGCCTCCCGCCGCTGCCTTCGCTCCCCACCGCCTCCACGGCTGCTGCCTCTTCGTGGGTTGCCCTCACCTCTCCCTTACGCTGCCTGTCCTCGGCTTCCTCCTGCCTGTTGCCTCTACTCCCGCTTGGCTGCTCCCCTTCGTCCTCGCAGCTGCCCGCGGTTCACTCTGGCGTCGCCACCCACTCGGTTCCCCTCTATGCCACCGGCAGGGAGGAAGTCAAGGGCCGGCGGTAGTCTTCTCCCCATGCCGCTGGGGCTGCGGCCCTCGGGGCTGCCGGGCTCGCAGTGCACGCCCATAGTCGCGGTACTGTTTGCAGACCCGATGCAACAAGCGGCGTTAACTTGATAAACTAGTTTCTCAAGTCCTATTGCTGCAGTGACCAAGAAATAGCAGTAGTCTGTGCCTTTACAGCGCCGTGAAAGAGAGGGGCTTCAGCTGAGCCCCAGGCTGAAGGCGGGTAAGTGTCAGCAGCGAGCTGTGTTCCTTTGCGGTACAGGGCGCAGAGCGGTTTGTGTGCTTGCGTGAGCCATTCGCTGGCCGGTGTACAAGTCTTGGGCAACGGAAGCACATTTGGTTCCTGAAGGCCGCTGGTTTGTGGCTTTGTGAAGCAGTTGTACTGTATATACAGGACAGACTGAGAGACCTGGGACTGTTCAGCCTGGAGAAGAGCAGCCGGAGAGGGGATCTTCTCAATGCTCAGCAAGAGTTAAAGGGTGGGGGGCAAGAGGATTGGACCAGTCTCCTTTCACAAGATCAAATCCAGCCATTTCACCGACTCCACCAAGTCTGTTGCTACAGGCTTCAGTGGTGCCCAGCGACAGGACAAGGGGCAACAGGCACAAACTAGAACACAGCAAATTCTATCCGAACGGGAGGAAAAACTTAACTTTGAGGGTGCTGGAGCCTTGGACCAGGCTGCTCAGAGGGATTGTGGAGTCTCTGGGGAGATTCCAAACCTGCTTGCTCATTGTGATCCTGGGCAAGCTGCTGTGGGTGATTCTGCTTTAGCAGGGTGGCTGGACTAGATCTACAGAGGTCTCTTCCAATCCGCACCATTCTGTGATAGGTACCTCTGTTTCTATTTGAAAGGTAAAGATAGGTAGAATTCTAGGCAGCACAGTGGGTTATGGGAATGTTGTTAAGGTAGTTAAAAGCATTAAGGAACATAACCTGAGAGCTGTCTTCTACAGATCGTACTTCGCATACTCTGCCCATAAAACGTCATTTTCTCCTTTCTGAACATTACAGGGCTGTCCTTCTCCACAAGACAGTATGATGTTTGTATCTTGGATGAAGTGATTTTAGTAGAATAGGGACTACCCCCAAGAAGATGAGGGTATGGTTGGCTTGTTTGGTTTGGGGTTTGCTTTTTTATTGGGTTTTTTTAGAGAATATCAGTGAAGACTGTTTGAGAACATGAAAGTAGGCAGTAATTTGTCCACAAAAAAGAACATTTGCATAATGTTGTCCCTAGAAGAGGAAGGAAAGCCAATAGCTAAATAAAAAACAGATGTCATGAAAACTTAAGCAATTAATGGTTAAGACCTCATAGGAAGGAGTCTAAAGAAAGGCGGTAAGAAAAGGAATGATGCTTTAGAAGAACAAATTAAAGGGTTCATTTATTCCAGGTGGAAGTAGAATAGAAATAAATGTAAGGTTAGCTTGGCCACATCATGAGGTCCCTGTTAACCTTAAGCACATGAAGACAATGTAAATGAAAGCAGGTCAGATTACTAAGAAAGACTAAAGAAAGTGTCCTGCAAAACAGTTGAACTATTGAGAGCTATCAGATAAATAGTGCTCTGAAAATATATTAATATTGTAAGGAAGACAAATACTAATGCACTACTCAGAGAAGAAAATCTGTCCCCAAGTTACAAGTGGTTGGTGCCCCCATTATAACAAACTTCCAAAAAAGATGACCTGCAAGCAGCTAGTGAGACCTGGTGATGCCAAGAACAAAATTAGCTCAGGACAGAGCAGGTAAAGAATAGATTAGGAGCACTCAGACAAACCAGTGTTTTCAAATTGTTTTGAATTCAGAGAACATGGTCACAAGACAGTTAAAGAACTGACCAAATTCAGGTCAATGAGATACTGAGGGGGAGGAAAAAAGGCAGCTGCAGCAACTGTAAGTTTCTTCTTCCTTCAAAGGAAGGACACAAGCAGAGAAATACAGCTTGATCTGCATAGTTAATTTAAATCCTCAGAAAAATCCTAGGATAAATAATCTCCAAAAATACTGTTAACACCTACATGATAATCAGGAAATGATAGGAGTCACCATGGATCTTTCCAACATAAATCACACCAGATAACCTGCTTTTCTCCTCCAGTAAGGAACAGGCCTTGTGGACAGGACAGGGCCTGTTGGCAGTTTGATTGGGCATTTTGACACATGTGTGGCATTTTCATTAACAAGTTCGAGAAATGTGGTCTGGATAAATGTGTTAGAAGGTCTGTGCAAAACTGGATAGCAGGCAGTAGTTAAAGTTGAAAGGAAAGAATAGATTTCTGGGTTCCTCAAGCCTATCTTCAGTCTGTCTTCTGACTTTTCTGTTATTAATATCTTAAATAATACAACAGAGAGCATACTAATTTTTCAGGCAGTGCAAAGCTGAGTAGGACAGAATTCTAGAAGAGACCATTCAGAACGTTGGATTTGGTTTTCTTAAGAATATATTCAGTAAGATCAAGTTGTATTGTAGTTCTGCAGATTATACTGGTATAAGCAACCTGGTATAAATCATCATTTGCCTTTCCTTTTCTCCTTGCTACTGATTTTGTCTCACACACTATAAGCTTTTCTGAGGTTGTGTGGTTGGCTGTATAAGGAGGCTAATTAACATCACAATTACAGTTCCAAGGGCAGTTGTAACTTCAAGCACTTTGCAGATCTGTTTGATCCTACCTTGGGTCACAATGCTAGATGAGGAGACCTGCTGATTTCTTGGGTTTGTGTGATTTTTCCACTCATGAGAAAGAATCATAGAATCAACAAGGTTGGAAAAGACCTCAAAGATCATCAAGTCCAACCTGTCACTCAAGATCTCATGACTACTAGACCATGGCACCAAGTGCCACATATAATCCCCTCTTGAACACCTTCAGGGATGGCGACTCCACCACCTCCCTGGGCAGCCCATTCCAATGGCTAACAACTCTCTCTGTGAAGAACTTTCTCCTCACCTTGAGCCTAAACCTTCCCTGGTGCAGCTTGGGATTGTGTCCTCTTGTTCTGGTGCTGGGTGCCTGGGAGAAGAGACCAACCTCCTCCTGGCTACAACCTCCCTTCAGGTAGTTGTAGACAGCAATAAGGTCTCCCCTGAGCCTCCTCGTCTCCAGGCTGAACAATCCCAGCTCCTTTAGCCTCTCCTCATAGGGCTTACGCTCAAGGCCTCTCACCAGCCTCGTTGCCCTTCTCTGGACATGTTCAAGAGTCACAAAGTCTCAGTAACATAACTGGTGTAAAACTGGACATCTTGGCCCAATTCATATTTCTTTGCAAGAACACAATGTCATCAATCTATGTTCAGATTGTGATCCACTATAAATCCAAAAGATGTGGTTCTCTGATCTTGATCTACTGTGTGGCTTAGGCACAATTCCTTCATTCTCTCAGTTTCTTCAGCTTCTTTGAAAATCAGTCTGAAATCTTCAGTGTTATTGACTGAACACTAAGCTCTTGCTCTCTTCTGTTTGTTAACCCTTTGTACTTATCCTTTCACTAAGTAATTTAGGCTCTTACCAAGATCCATTGTAAACAATTTATCTCTTATGTCAGTAGAAATGGCTCACCAAAAGCAATAAATTCCTGTACCTAAAATATTTGCACAAGAGCCTAGGGCTACTTCTTGTATCTGAGATATATTTTTCAGTCTGTAGGTTCTTGAAATATAAAAATGCTGACATCTGATGTTAATTAGATGGTTAGTTAGACTGACCTATGCAAAGACTTCCTTAAATAATTCAGCTTAATTTTGTGCACAGTATGGGTCAGATATTATGCAAGTTGCAACTATGTGGTTCGTAGGTGTGAGCACAACCCTGTAACTAATATAGAACTCAAACTTGCTCAGCTTTAAGGTGAACCTAACCCACAGTCAACATCCCAGTATAGAGAAAATCTCAACACTGACCTCCTGAGCAAATCGGCATGTTACATGATTCAGCATCTCAGTGTAACTCCAGCTGGCCCGTGTACGTATAGGTTAATGATGCTGCACCATCAGTACATCTGAACAGTGGTGACTTAATCTGCAATACAACAAAGGTTTTTTATTACTCTGCTTATATCTATTTTCCAAAAATGTGGGGGTTTTGATGTGAGCTCTAGGCCTAGAGTTATACACCAAAAACTGGTCTGTGTACACTTGGAAGACTCATTATGTCCCTATTAAAAAGAATTAACCAAATATAACATAAAAGGAAGCAGGAGCCTAGCTCAGGTCCTACTGTCCAACTGTGACTCAAAGACAAAGCTGTTGAGCAAAGAGGAAGCAGTGCATCACTAATGGGAGTCCCGGCACTGGCACTAGGTACCAACCTTCAACTGACAAAGGTGCCCTGTGTGTGAGGAAAAAATATGAATGCTGCTTCTGCTTTGATTATGTTGCAACAAGAGGAATGATATTTGAACAGGGAAGCAATCTTAGAAAACAGAGCAGCTATAGATTATTTGTTGCTTAAGGCCAGCCATGGGTGTGAGGATTTTGAAGGATGCTGCTGCCTCAGTCTCACAGATAACAATAAATCAATAGAAGCCCAGCTGCAAAGCTTAAAAACCTCAGTACAAAATTTAAGACAGGATCTGAAAGATCCTGTAAAGGTCCACCAATGGAATGGTGGCACTGGTTGTCACATCTATTTCCTTCCATTACCCCCAAATTTAAACAATTTAGAAGCTTGGTATTGGGATCCCATTCTGCTGTTTTGCTCAGGTATGCTCAACTTGTCTTGCTCAGATTTGTGGGTACAAAGACTATTTGCTCAAATCCAAAGTGTGCAAGTGCACACAAAGCAAAAGGAAGGAATGCTTCATAAGACAAAGTAACCATATAAAGATGGTTTTGGAGACAGAAGAACTGAACCAGCAGTGACCTTGCTTGTACAAGGGGCTCTGCTGTTAGAAGAAACCAAGCCAGACTGAAGCGGCTGAAACTGGTGAAGTTGCCACAAAACTATGTATACTTAGCTAAAGCATATGTACAAAGCATGCTTGCACAGGATGTTTGTGTGAACAAATAGAAGGGAATGGTAACAAGTGATGTCATGGCCAAAGCCAGTAGATTACATAAACTGTAAAAATAAGTGTGTGAATAGTCTTGAAATCATATATAAAGAATCAAACTGTGAGGTCCTTCTTGGGCACCTTATGGCTGGCAGTGAAAGGAATTTTACCTGGTGTGTACTTCTGCTGCCTTCCTTCTGTACTCCCCCACACTAGGAGAAAATTCAAGCAGGTTCTTTCTGCTAATGACTGATTATGCTAAGTGCTGATTACATGTTTTGTTTTACAGTAGACTGATCAGGTTTGATTTCCATTTTTAAACAGTTTTGTTGTACTTCAGTGGCAGGGCAAGAAAATATTAACTGTAGTCTTCAAAACTGTTTGATTTAGGAAAAATACCTAACCATGAGTATTTCCTTCACAGTTAGTTTTGATGATTGTATCATGCTCAAATTGAGGAGAAATACCAGTTCAGGAATATGTTTCTTTCCTCTTCCAGTTTTTTGTACATAACAAGCCATGTTCAGCATAACTGTTGGTGCTTCACTCTCAAGATTTGCTCCAAAAGATCAGCACTCCCTAAATGGGCACAAGAAGATGATTTCCAGCAAATCAGTAATGCTGTGTCCCTCTTCTTGTATGCCAATACCAGTGAAATAATCAAGAGCTGGTAGTTATATGATCATTAATCCCTAGAGTAAATAGCTCACTCTTAGAGCTAATATAGATATTATAGATATCTATATCTTATAGATATTATATTTATAGATATGATTCTTGTAGATATTACACTTTTTCTTGTTGAATTATCTACAGTTCACATTTTGAAAACTGCATTTGCTACCCCAAGTGCCTTTAGGGCAACCAACTGGGAAAATTTGGTCGAGGAAGCTACTCAGCACAGGGTGGATTTTTTGATGTTGCTTTGCTGTTTGGTTTTTCCTTTGCTCCAAATCTGGATTCATAGAGATTCTTTCATCAGTTATTCTGACTTCCTGCTGTCTAGTGAGTTGCTCACATGTATTTTTTATGAATATAAAGAAGGGCTTGTGGTAGTGTAATTGCTGATTTCCTCCCAACGAATTTTCTTGGGAGAAAGATGAAAGGCTGTTGCATTTATCACATCTCTCCTTGTCAGCTAATTTAGCTAGAACATATGCTAGACAATACTGGAAAAAAAAAAAAGGTTAATGTCAACTTGAAACATTCAAAACAGAAGCTTATAAAGCATATCACACTTTCATGTTTGTTTTTTTTAATTTGATGGTCTGTAAATAATTATATAGAACACCAACTGAAACTTCTTAGATGACAACTGTGTGAACCAGCTTTTTATTGAATCATATTTCTGTCATGTTTGCAGGACTGGACTTATTTTTTCCCTTCTATAAAGAACTGCAATATTAATAGCATAAAAACAGTTGGATGTAAAAGCAGGCAGAAATAAAGAAATATCATGAATGCATGAGGGTTGCTTTGAGATAAAGAAAATCATAGCAGTTCACCTGCATATTAATTCCTCTACCCCTGTTGAGATTAAAAGGACGAAAGGTTCTGTCAGTAACTGTGACACAGGTTGAGAATGCATCAGGGAAATAGTGATATGTTTCTTTGTAGGTTCGTATGTTCAATGAGTAAAGGCATTCCCCAGAGTTGTTTTGCTCTTTTCACACATCAGTTGCTAAACATTTTGTGCCTTAGACTGCTCAATGACATTCACTCTGTTTTGTGTTTAGGCCCTGTATTTAGCCATTTTCCAGTTTTCAAGGCATTTGCTTTGTTTCATGTCCAGTGCTGACACCATAATATTGTTAAGTGTAATAAAAGGCATTTCACAAATAACCACCCAAACACTTTTTCTTGGAAGCTTAGCCTTAACAGCTTTTCTCACTATTGTCTTCCAAGTCAAAATGATATTATGCATACTTATACCTACAGCAATTAATTTTCTAGCAATGATTAGTTAGTCTTTCAGTTAACTAGACCCAAATGGAAGGTGTTCTCTGAGCTGTCTATAAGCAGACCTCACGATACTTGTCATGCTGATGTCTCAGGAGAGTAAGTGAGGTCAGTGAATGAAATTGCAGATGAATTTGATTGCCAGATTAATTTTACAGGACTAATTAGCCTGGTTCAGGTTTGTGATATGGTTTTTGGTCAAACTGCTAGGCCAGAAATAGGATAAAATAGGAATACGATGTATTAGATATCAAAGATGATTTTTCCAAGCCAGTTTGATCCAGGTTCATTTGCCTGGTCAGTGATAGGTTGGTTACACACAATAGGATGCTAATAAACAGTCTAGGAAAATTGATTGGTTTTGTGTGGCAAGGTTTTTGGTAGTGAGGGTTCTACAAGGATGGCTTCTGTGAGAATATGCCAGAAGCTTCTCCCATGTCCAATAGAGCCAATGCTGGCCAACTCCAGGATCGATCCACCACTGGCCATGGTTGAGCCCATTGGCAATGGTGGCTGCACCTCTGGAACAACATATTTAAGAAGGGGAAAAGCTACTGTGCAGCAGCAATGGAGGAGGGGAAGGAGAGTATGTAAGGGAAACAGCTCTTCATGCACCAAAGTATCTACATTTAGTCTATATCCAGGGCTAAACTACAGCAGTTGTTCTATCACCCAATGACCCCTCCCCAGCCAAGAATGGGGATCAGGAAAAGGAGAGAAGACCCATGGGTTGAAATTAAAACAAATATAACAGAGCAGCAAAACTAATTCCAATGCCAATATGAAGTCCACAAAGTTATAATCAGCCCAGCAAATCTACAGCAGTCACAGTAAAAAGGAAAAGGCAGTCCTTGGGAGCAGTGGTGAGTGATTCTCTCTAGGGATGGGGAGAAACAGGAGGACAAGAAGGGTGAGCAGGAGTGGGATAAAGAGGAATCCCCATTCTCAGCAAGCTTACACTGCTCACAACTTGCAGACCATGGCTGGCCTATGATTCCTTCCCAATGAAACCAGGACACAAGGTCAGTGAAAAGGAGGGGGAGGAGGTGCTCCAGGAACTGGAGCAGGGATTCCCCTGAAGCCTGTGGTGAAAATGATGGTGAAGCATGTCTTTAGAGTCTGTTTTATTAAATTGTTGTGGAAAACCAGATATACTTACATGTTTTCTGTGCAAGTTTATGTATTTCATAAAGTTCAGGTGCCTCACACAAGACAGAGGTCACGTTTAAGTGCTTTGGTATGGCAAGGATTATTTGCCCATTTTGTTAAAAAGGCTGTATGGAATTCTGAGCCCTCTCGTGGTCATTCACCTTTTAAATGCTCATTATAATGTCCTATTAACTAATGCAATAAAATCTGCCAGCCTTTCTTTATCAGAATGATGCTTGACATTACTGTTCTAAGTACTCTTATGTGCACTCTTGTAGAAATGTTTGTTTTCCTGCAGAAGAAGTCTAAAAGGAGCCTAAAGAAGCCATCTGGATGTAGGAAACACTTGTGAGAAGATCGAAGATGACAGTGACCATTTAGCAAGACAGGGTACTTGAAAAGGCAGAGCTACACTGGCAGAGCTACACTTCTGGCCCTGAGGTATAAAACAAATACCAAAGATTGGACTAACAGCTTTGTTCATGCAGGAACTATGGGGTTTGGAAGTCTGGGAGAAAAGGCCTGAAGAAGAACTGGGATATGATCTTGAGCAGTTGTGTTGACCACAAAAAAAAAAAAAAGCTTCTTTTAGACATGTTTTTTGTGCTTTGAAATGTTACAAGTGGATGGGGTTACTCAAAGGATCTAATTAAACCTGTCTTGTGTTGGAGGGGTGAGTTCTGAAAAGGGCTTCAAATCTTGCAGTGACATCAGGGACACAAACACCCAGTCACTGAGGTGTTGTCAGCAACTAAACACGTTCTGCAAACATCAACTACTATGAATATGGTGATTCAGTTTGCTGTTCCAAAGATCTTGCAAATGTTTTCTGAGTATCCACTTTGGGTTTTCCAGTTAGCATTTGTCAATATTTTAGTCAACTCACCATCTTTTCCTCAAAAGTTTTAGAAGCAGTTGTAAAGAGCACAGGGGCACTAGTGATCAAACTGAGAATTGTTCTGTGTAATGAACACAGCACAGATCTATGCAGATTACATTTTACTAGTCTGTTTTATTGCCAGCATTTTCCATCTGTCTCCAGCCCAAGACAGTATTTAATATACTGCACCTATCTAGAATAATTCTCATGAGGAATTAAAAATACTTTTAAAAGTGATGTAATTCCTCTTATTCATTAGATGTCTTTGCATTCCAGTAGCAGATGGGTGGAAAAGTTTAGGGACTATTTTTTTTTCATAGTGGGCTACTTACCTAGGAGCTGAAAGAAGTCTGATGGGAGGCCTTAGATGATGTGAAAATCTCTTAGCTGAAGCAACTTAGTTGTTCTGTGAATAAGGAAAACCCACAAATATGCTTTCCTTTCAAGAATAAGAACTGGGGGAAACCCTCAGTCAAGCAGATGAGTGCAGTTTAGTATGACTGACACTTAGCCACAACTTAGTGTTACCTGTAGGGTTAAAGATAGCTCTTACTCATTCATGTGTGTGCTTTGTAAACCAGCTTAAATGTCACCAGTAGCTGATATTTTGAGACTATTTATTTTGTAGAGACGGAAGTATATTGGGTTGCAAATATGGGGATAGTACCCATGTAAACTAATGCCGCAGAGCAGATGTGTGCACCCTTCTAGGCTGAGGCACCCACCTGTTTGGCTTTGCATGAAAACACCACGAGTAAACACCACTAAATGCACGTATGCATCAAGGCACGTTTTTCTTCACTCCCACACTGTCTATCTCCTCCTCTCTCGAGGAGAGGAATCAGGCTAGACATCTGCATTTTGCAGGATCACTTTTGTCACAAAACCGCTTCATTTAAAATTGAGAGCAAGACCTAACATTTGGCAGCAGGTGGCAGCACAGGTCCTACTGGTTTGCATCTCTGCGCAACAAAGTCAGGCTCCAGCCTTGCAGTTGTTACTGCCATTAAACTGCTTCCTTTCTTCGAAGCGAGTGACTTTTAGCTAAGACATGGAAATTACCTGTGCCACTGGTCGCTGCCATACCACAAAGGCAGATAGGGTTTAGGGAAGATCAATTTGGCAAAAACCCAAACAGCTAGTAAAGGATGCAAGCTGCCCAACTCGTTGGCAATTTGGCATACAGCTTGCTGTGTAGTTAAAAGTAGTGTCAATAGAATGTCAAACAGCAAATCTAACTTACACGTCCTTGCTCAAGCTCCTCACCTAGCCTGTGGGGAAAAACACAAGCAATATGTTGATCATTATATAAAAAATTGACAGCATTTATTTGGGGTTAATGGCAGGCATTTTAGTCATGCTCTGCTAAAACTATTTGTTTATTTGCCTGAATTGCACATTTCAGTATTTGGCTCAAGTGTCACCTAACACCCAGGGGAATGTCTTAGAGCTACAGATTTAGGAGATTATTTGGCTTAATTGGTGTTATTACTGTAGACCATCTGTGGTCTTGAATGAGATTTGCTTATTTGGAACTTTTTAATCCAGTATTAAAAGGAATTGCCATTAAGTTGCACCATAGAAAAATAATTACTTAAATCCTGAGTGGTTCGTATAAAACTGTTTAAGCCTCTCATTTATCACAAATTCTCTACTGTTTTTACTGAACTCCCTGATGTTTGTGCCAACACTTTCTACAGCCTGTGGGCCTGACTTGTGCCCAGGGTAGCACCAGAGGAGGCAGTGCGGTCATACTGGAGATTAATTCAATAATATTTTATACTATTTCAGTTATCTAAGTTGATAAACTTTTCATAAGAGTAGAACCCTACACTGCTGAAGGCAATGGAGGCTCATTGAATGTCTGATTCAGTTCTCACAGAGCCTTGTTTTTGTGGAAATACCTTTCCTCATTCCGGTGCTTTGTATGGTGATTTCCCCAGGTTTAATTATGTCTGTTTGCAAGATGAATTCTAAAAGGTCCTAAATTTTGTGTCTGGGAAGTAAAGTAACTGGAATTGCATTGAGGTGGCATTTGCTGGGTTTCCCACATAAAAAAAATAAAAAGAGAAAATTGAATAGAAGTCTCAGAAATTAAGTGATGAGTTTACCATTAAATGAGTAGCAGAAGTAAAAGGATATGTTTAAAACTTAGAGTGTCATTTCTGTTTGTAGTGCTTCCCCTATACTGCAAGTACTCTAATGCACTTCAACTGCTGCTGTAGCTTATTGGAGAGGATTATAGAAGTACTTAGCATTTAAAATTAATATTATGGGGAAAAGGAAGAAACCATAGCATTGATTATAAATCTAATTTTGTGAGTAAATTTGAACAGGGAGAGTGGTCCTTTTGTTTGTTTGTTTTCCCTGAAATTTCTACCTGAGATTTGGACAAAGCTTCTTTCACAAGATAACTAGGACTCACCCAAGACTTGACTATAAAAGCTCTATGAAGAAAAAGAATCCCACCTTGTATGCTTTTCGTTGTTTCTAACTCTGTGAGTTAATCAATTCACTTCTGTACAACAGTGTAAACAGCTACATGTGACTTAGCTAAAGGCCTGAGAGTGTTTTTAAACCTGACATCAATTTCCTGTTACAAAAATAATTTGTTACTGGGTCAAAATTGCAGGTAGACAGGATTTGCATGTCCACAGTCACATGGCAGCCTGGTTTATCATGGAAATGTTGAATAATGTTGAATGATCTTTTATATTAACAGGAGGTCAGCCAAGGAATCCATGGAAGAAAAAGAGCAAGAGATTCAGATCTATTTGAGGGGGAAAAAAAAAAAAAGGAAAAAACCAAACCAGCAGGTAGGCTTCATTAGACCTGCAGTTCATAGGAGTAATTGTTTATTCTGCATAGCAATGCTTCATGCTTTCTCTTCTGTGGTCAGCCATTTCTGGGAAAGGAAATCAGTGTGCACTGAATAAGGAAATAGCTTTTAATTTTCTGCTCCTCAGCAGCACCATGTCGAATGCTCAAGCTGAAGTTTCAGACTTCCTAATTGTGGTGCAAAAGTCAGAGATGCTTCAATTTTCTGCATTCTCTGTGAATGCAGAAAATGCTAAGAAGCATTTCAATAAAAGATGGTACCTGGCATCACAAGTTGTTGCAGGCACCATTGTGAAAACATAGTTAAAAGTTTGGCTGCCATCAGTACTGCTGTGGAGAGGCTCAGTGAGCAAACTCAGCTACACAGTTTATGCTAATATAGTTGGGATGGGTATTGGCATGGCACAGAATTACAATAAAATCAAATGAGATTAAAATGAATTGAAAACAGAACAGATAGCTGCTGCTGCATTGTAGTGGTCAGCTGTGTCAGCAATGTCTCATAGTTTCATAGTTTCATAGTTTCATTCAGGGTTGGAAGGGACCACAAGGATCATCTAGTTCCAACCCCCCTGCCATGGGCAGGGACACCCCACACTAGATCAGGCTGCCCAGAGCCTCATCCAGCCTGCTCTTAAACACCCCCAGGGATGTCACTCTACTTTAAGTCATCAAACCTATTTCAAATTTACCCCTCAAAATATTAGACATAAACTACAATGTGAGGATTTTGGCAATCCAGATTATCTTGTTTTTCTTATTTCTGTGTCATACTGAACATGATGATATTTGAATACTTGTCTTCCTGAGTGTCCAAGAAGAAAGGCCACCTGATTTGTCTACTGAATATAATGTACTTTTTGTTATCCTGCCTATTTTTGCACTATCTTCTAATTTTCTCAAGCTACTACAGGTCTTTTATTTGAAGATGCTCCTATTGTATATTAATGAGGAAGTTAAATTATCTAGACAGCATGGGCTAAAGCTGAAACTCCCCCAGCATCATCTTTCTTAATGATCATTGTCCAGTAAGAAAATAGGTCTGTAAGTGATACTATTCACCTGAACAAAAAGAAATCTTTATCATGGTACTTGTCAGCTGTGTGTAATGCCAATACCTGGGCTGGCCTGTGGAGCCAGATTATCATTACAGATAATATGATGGTGTCTACTTTCAGGCAGTTTTGAATTCTGAGTACAAGGCCAGCAGAAGCAGGGAAAACCTCAGAATGAAGACATTCCCCAACTCCAGTGTCTGAATTTTCACAACCAGGTTTCATTCACAAGCATTTACTTCCTCTCTGACTACTACAACAATAAGTGTTTTTTGTAAGCAATTTACATATATAGTTTCATGTGAATAAATTAAATAAGTGACTCCAGGGATCAACTTGTAATAGAACTATGGACAGAAATGAAAGCATGTGTAAATGAAGCATACTCTATTAGTGTTTCTTGCACATTATGCCATTACTTGTAAACCTGAGAAACAACTTGTACAAGTAGGTAGCAGCTACTCATATGAGAGATGATTGTGTAAGTTCTCTTCTGTTTTGATGGCAAAAGGAAAGTCAGTGTCACAAGTGCAACCATCTAAAGCAGTCACAATGTTGTCACCTTCACCACAAAGTTCAAGATTGAAGTTCACCTGGGCTCTTCATTAAAAGTGCTTTTACTTTACAGATCTGAGTGCTAAGTCAAATCTTAGATTGCATGGGAAATACTTTTAAAGGTAAGAATTTAAATATCTTTTTGGAAGACACCATGTGAAGGTGTACTTCTCCTCTTTGTATGTCAGTCATGTGTTTGACATGAATGGGTATTTTGTGTAGCACAAACGTTTATGAACGGAAATGGATCAATTTAGACTCAAAGATTTTGACAATGAGGCTACTGTCAAAGGAAATGTCACAAAGGAAATGTTGGGTTGTTGGCTGAAAAATTATACTAAGAATGTAGAAACTTGTTACGCTGGCATCTCTGCCCACTTAAGATGTGTAAAAAAAGAGATGTGTTAAAAAGTGTATGTGGGGCATCTTTTATAGGTGACTTCTGAAGGGTTTGAAAGATGACCAAGGGAAAAAAATAATCATTTATTACACTGTTCAGTGTAATATGGGAAATTGCTGAGGGGATCTGTACACCTTCTGCAAACTGTCCACAAATAACATTTTAAGAGGGTCTCCTCCAGGAATGTGTATGCACAGTGAGGGTGATTCTCTTGGGACTGGTGGGAAAAAATGAAGTAATCAATCAGCCTCTAAAGAAAGCGGCTGTGCCAGAAAAAAAATGACTAAAAGTTTTGCTGCAAAGACAGAATGAAGAGAATATAATTTGAATTTCAGCAAAACCCTGACATTTTGACAAGCTGGGTAAATGACATTCTTGCAGGTACTCCATTTGTAAATCATGACAGAAAAGATGGAATCTGCAAGACTGTCTTGTAAGGACTGCCTTACATGTTCAGGAACAAGCTGAAGCAGAACTGCTGGAGCATGTCAGGGCAGACTGGCAGCTTGCTGTAATTTAGCCAGGATGTGTAGAAGATTTTAAAACTGGAAGGCTACCTGCTTGCTTTAAAGCATATATAATACTTCTGTCCTTGGGCTGGGTTTTTATTGTGACTCTAATTTTGTCTTCTGGGCATAGCAATCCCAGAAACAAAAAGAAAGTACATCTGATGAAAGAGGGTAGAAAGAGGTGTTTCATCACATATGTACAGTTTGTGTAGAAAATCACACAATGGAGTTCACAATAACAAGAGTACTTTATAAGACTTACATACATAGATTGACAATCTATCACCAACTGATATTCAGAAATGTTTCTTAGAGACAATCTTACATTAATTATTATAGAAAAAAGTTCACAGTCTGTCAGTGGTGAGGGCTATGAGCTGATTTATGGTCTTTTGCTGTAAGGAATGAAACATCAATAAGCTAAAAATCACACCAGTGAACTTTGTGTAACAGTTACACTGTTGCACAGGAAGCCAGTTCCTCCAAAATGAGTAAGAATTCCCTTGTGTGCTAAAAGCATGATTTGGACACTAGATTCTCTCTGTCCCTCATGCAAATCTGCTGATGTATATTTGCACCCCTGTCTTCCAGGAATGACTGTGAAGAGGTAAGCAGTAAGTTAAGCTATTCTAAGTTTACCAACATTACTTCTCCAATGACAAATCTGGGGGAATATGTGCACATGCAGCTGCTCCCTGTGAGAAGGATTCATATGGGAGTACAACAGAGGATATTGTTTACACTTGCCTGCTCCCTGGGCCACAGGCATGAAAAACCAGGACTTGTTTTATGTTTTTACTCAAGTATCATTTTTATAAAAAATGAGCTTGGATGACAAAATTAGAACAAAGTTAACATGAACAAGTAAATGTTTTTCCTAAGTAAATGTTGAAAAAAATATTGATTCGGAGGCTGGCCTTGCTGGTTCTGTCAAGACAAACTTCTGCCCTGGCATATGTGAATAGACAAACTATTGAGGTCAAGGTCCTCATTGAATTTTAGTCTTTGCTCTAATGAAGTCTCCAAATAGTTTCATACTAAAGTAGGGCACTATAGTGTTATGATTCCCATAATGGAAATTGTAGGACTCAAGAGATCCTGATGAGAAGAGAATGGAACAGGCTGAAAGAAGACAATTATTTAACCATGTTTTTGGACACATAATCTATCCTAATCCTATGGGCTCTTTAGAGCAAGCCTGGCCTGTGGGGCTATTTCTAACTGTGGTTGTGAACTTCAGACTGGATCTTGTGAAAAATCAGGAAATCATTTAATTTTTATAGCACTATGTTTTCTTTTGAATGTCTCTAGGCAGCAGTAGAATGTATTTCATTAAGTGAGAAGTACTGAAGGTCCTCCTTGTAATGACTGTTCAAAGTGTAGACATGGCACTTCAGGACATGGCTTAATGGCTATGGGGGTGTTAGGTTGATGGCTGGAGGTCTTTTCCACCCACAACAATCACAATCTCTGAAATGCTAAGGTGCTGTGGGGCACTGCAGGTATCTGGGTAATACTGCAAGTTGTCTCTCTTGTTGCCTAAGCAGGCAGAACTGTCATGTATTACCTCTGGAAAAGAACAAAGCTCTGCATGGACCTGAGCAGGCAATGAATGTGATGGCTTTACAAAGTACGAATGTTATGTCTGCAAGCAGATACATGTTTCTCTTTCATGCATGAAATATAGCTTAAACATAAAGATTTAATTACATATGGCAAGTATATGTTCAGTGATTGCCAGTTGCTGTACATTCTTCTATATAATGACTCAGAATGAGAAGTCAGATTTGTGTAGATTGGGGTAACAAAATTGAGGAAAGGTTTTTAGGTCAGAAGATTTATCAAACTTTGCCTCTACCTTCCCCAAAAGGGAAAGCTGTAGATACTAGATGTGATAGAGTTTTATTCTTTATGTATGGTTATTTTATGACAACTATTGTGAACAGGTTTGCAGATAATTTCACAGTCTGGTTTCATGTATAAGACTAAGAAGGGAATGGAAGTAGCATGAACAAAAAAAAAAAGCAGCAAAGACCAAAGCAGTTAATGCATGTGGAAGCAGGCCCCTTCTTTTAAAACACTGCTCTGTGTTCAATAGGCCATCCCTCAATTCCCCCCTACTTAAAATTCCTTCTTGAACTGCATTTCTTTGGAGGGATCAATAATTCTTCATGGCACCAAATGTGTCTGACTGCTGTGTTGGCTTTGTTGTTTTGTTGGGTTTTTATAAAACCTAGGAGTCAGTTTAAAAAGACCTGGAGTGAACAAAAGTAAATTACTCCTGCTGATCAGAGTTAATGTAAATGTCCAACATGCTTCACTTTGGGGTTTGGTTGAATTTTTTTTTTTTCCCCCCAATTTCTCTGAGTTTATCAAGAAATAGAAAGTCCTGAGGCAAAATTGTTAGAGGGTTTACAAAATGGCAAAACCTGTGTACCAAATTTCTTTTCTGTTGTTTTGATTGTAACTGTACACTCTGTGAAGAAACAGGATTGCAACAAAGAAATAGTTGATTTCACCAGTCATTGCCCCTAATATAAATAAACAACCCACAAGGCTCCAAATATTGATTTACTACTTAGATTAAAAGTGCTAACATTATGCAATGCCTTTGCTGATATCAAGAATGAGGTGAGAAGCTGTTGATTCTTTCCAAGCTTACACTGAACAACGGGTGAAAAACAGAGACCTTCTAGGCTGCTTTGACCTCTTCTCAACATAATTTTCTCTTGCTCCTTTTTGACCTCGGTGATAAGGATGAAAATTGGCATTGGTTCAGAACAATTGCACTGTCTGGGCAGTTCTGCTGTACTGATCATGAGGACCATTGTTAGGCTTTTCTTAATGGAAAGATACAAAGCAGTTGCAACAGGAGAAAAGCCAAGAATGCTTTCATTGAGATAGATTTCAAGACAATGTGACATACTGTTATATAAAAGCAGTTTTAATTTATTCGTTTGTGGACTCCTGAAATATTTGCAAAGGCGTTTCCGAGCTCTTGTGATGAATATAAACTTCCTGACAATAGCCTTGCTTTTCTTAGCTACCTGTTTTGAAGCCTTTGGAGGTATTCCACTTGCCCTCAGGGTTACTGCTAGTCCACCATAGCTTTATTTATAGAGAGCAGTTTAAACATAGCTATTCTTTAGGACAAAGAAAAGAGCACCTGAAGGGATTGGACGTGGCACTTGGTGCCATGGTTTAGTCATAGGGTCTGTGGTGACAGGTTGGACTTGATGATCTTTGAGGTCTCTTCCAACCTTGGTGATTCTGTACTTGCAAACCTGTGGCTACAGGAAAGGTTTCATGTAGTCCTGTTCCTAAAGCCTCCACAGAACAAGTTCTATTTGACTCTTTATTTGGTACCCTCTCTGTACTAAGTTAAATTTTAGGACTTACTATTGTAAGCACACTCTGACAGGTTATAGTTTTTCATTAGATTGTAAGTAACCAAAATTTGTTTCCAACTTTGCTGAAATCATTAATGTGACTTAGATGTTCATCCTTAAGAAAGACACAAAGCATTTTGTTGAGCGCCCTGATACCACTGAATCTGTGTGTCATTTAGTGGTGCCCAGTCTGGAGCCATGAGTGGACAAGCCCCACAGACAACATGAATCCCCTCTGTACTCTCAATAGCATGCAAGGCCAGCTTGTCCAAGGCCAAGAAGAGCTTGATGAGGAAATCCCATGGCTTGGTGAGGTCTCCAGTAGGGAGGGCACAAAGGAAGAGGTGAGGGAAAAGCTGCACCCAGCAGAAGCACACAGCCTGGAGCACCTGAAATCCATGTGGGAGCAAGAACACACAAACTGAGGTAGAAAGGGGGGAGCTGAAATTTAAATTTTTTGGAGGTACTATGAAACTGCATCTGGTGAACACTAGTCTTGTCAGCCTGGAAGAGAGATGAATGAGATTGTCATGCAAGGAATCTGTGATACAGATCTATAAAACTAAGAGTGGCATGGAGACAGTTAAGAGAAAATGGTAATTCATGGCTAGTTAACACAAGAGTCAAGGGACATAAATGGAAATACCAGACAGAAGGCTGAAAATACATGGAAGTGATTTTCACACAGCATGAAGTTAAACTGTGGAACTACATCAAGCTGTAGATGCCAGAATCTTGCATAGATTCAGAAAGCAGTTGGGTTTTTCTTCTGTTAATTTGTCTCATCAAGAGCAGAAACAGACTACTGTTGGCTACAAGTCTGAGCTGCAGAATTTGTCATCTTCCCAGGAGATGACCATCCACAGCTGGGGAAAGCACACCATATGCTAACTCAGTCACTGTTCTGTCCCACTGCAGCCATTCCAGTGCTCCAGTTTACGCATGAGGCAAGCTCCCCTACCCACTAGCAGGACACATCATGGTAAATCCAAGCTCAGTTAATTCAAAGGGTAAGATTTCAACAAGTATAACACAACTGAACAAGTTAAAAGTACATTCTCTGCTTATGAAAAAGATTTAGAAAATGGGCTCATGTGTCAGTGGGGTTTTTTTTCTGACTAAAAATTGTAGCAAGTTTGTTTGCTCAACCTTTTCCAACTACGGGAAGGCTAGTCTGCATAAAAGAGATGTGCCTTTGGGCATCTTGCACAATCCAGCCCCTCTCATTAGTGATGATTTGACATGGAGTGAAACAGTCAGGTTTGAAACAAATTAGAACACAGTGAGAGCAATAAATGGACTGCCCTGAAACTCTCACAGGCCAAGCCAAATCCAAACCACACAGTGACTTGTCTCAATCTCCATCCATGTGAAGTGACATGCTTTTTGCTTCTCTATGAACTATTAAATATAACATCCACATGGCATGTGCAATTGTTGCTAGAATATTTTAGCCTCTTGTAAGGTGTTGTCTTTTATAGCACCAAAATCATGTTCCCAAATGTGGCTTGTTTTGTATTTTTTCTTTTTCCCCGCTCCATATGGAATGGGGGAGGATTGTGCTGGACTTCTGCTTGGTACTGGAGCATGAAATGTTTCCTCTTCCTTTGCATGTTGTTAAGAAGCAGCTATGCCTCTTGTCAAAAGACTGTTATTTTGTGCGTAGTCTATTCTGATGAAGCCTGACTCCAAAACAAGCAAAACCATCTGGCAAACTTTTGCATGATTCATCAGGGTATTTGTGGCCTCTGGCTTTCTGAACCGTGCTGTGAGTAATCCCAGTTGCTCTCGTCAATGCTGCTGCTAAAACCCACTTGTTCTCTGAGTGGACACCACAGGGACCTCCAGCTCAGCTTGATGACCTCCAAATTGTCAGGAGGCAAAAGTGGCTGATAGACCCTGTGCTGCCTAGTCCAGCCTAGAAGATCTGGAGCAGGCATTACTGTTCCCAGTCCAAGCCTATGTGAGGAAAGAGATTGTGTATAGAGAGATGGGTTTTTTGCTATGTGCCCATCGGCGTGACCAATCCTTACTGGAAAACTAAGGAAATTAACAGTCCTGCAGCACAGGAGGGAGGCAAACAGAGCTCTGTCCATACCGCGTCAGCAGCCTGCTTTCCTCTGACACCCGCCTTGCTCGATCAGGACTGGCGACAGGGGAGACCCACGGCCCTGACGCTGCCGACATAGCACCTCCCGGCCGCAGACCCCGGCGTGCAGCCGGCCTCGCGGCGGGACCGCCCCCGCCCCTTCCGTCAGGGCGGGAGGATCGGGCGGCGGATCCGGCAGCGGGGCTCGCCCCGCCCCGTTCCCCCTCCCTTGCCCCCCCTCGCGCCATTTTAGCATCGGGAGCACGGCGGGTACCGGTCTCTGAGCGGCGTAACGGCAGCAGCGCGTGCGGCCCGGGGCAGGCCTCCTCGTTGCCCGTTGGCAGCATCTGGGACAGGTGAGGGGTGGGAGGGTCTTCTGGCACACAGGGGAGGTGGCGCAGGGATGCTGCTCTCCTGCCGACCGTCTTTCGTCCCTGCCGGGGGTAGGACGGTGGCTGCCGCTTTCCTGGGCGGAGGCAATCGGGTCAGTTGAGGAAAGGAGCGGGGGTTTACATGGGGTCATGGCTCTCCCAGCCTTCCTGGAACAGCGGCCATAGGGGCGCCTGGGCTGGGGGGATGCGCCGGGGCTCAGTACCACGGTGGTGGTTTGGAGGTAGGCCCAGGGAGGGGGCTCGGTCTGGTTAACGTAATAAACCCGTGCAGGAGCCTCCGTGCGGGCTGCCCAGCAACTCGGCATCCCCTTCCCCGACAGCTATCTTCGCAGCGCAGCTCCCCGGCCAGCGCCGCCTCCTCTCACGCTCCCGGTTCTACCGGCTCCCCGAAGGATGGGGAACAGCGGGAGGAGGCGACACTGCCCTCAGCACTGTTGCTTTTGGCCGCCGCGCCTTGCTGTGCCTCAGAAGCATCCCTGACGGCTCGATTGAGCTTTCCTGGGAGCCCAGCGGGTTACGTGGGCCAGCCCAACACATCAACAGTGCTATCTCCTCCCTCGGAGCCCCTCCGCCCCCTCCTTCCCGATGCAGAAAAGGAGGCAGGGCTCAGGATATGGTCTGATGCTGATGTAGCAAACACCGAAAGCTAGGAAAGCGTGATTCACTGCTCAGTGCTACGCACAGGCCGTGCTTTCCGATCTCGCGTCACAACAACACCTGTTAAAATGGAGCAAGAGTATTTTTGTTCTCCTGTGCCTCCCAGTTAAGCCTCACTTTGTGGTGTTCTAAAATATCTTTGTATCCGTTGTGTAAGCTTTGTTGAAGCTTACTTTCAAAGCGAGTGTGTGCGCCTTTTTTTTCTTTTAGTTAAATTCTGCTCTTTGAATCTTTGAAATTTGTCATCTTAGACTAACTGCAATGATTAAAAACACGGATTGCTTTTTTCCTCAGTTGTGAAAAATGTTACGTTTTAAGCAAATCCCCAAATCAGTCTTTTCTCCCAAACCAGAGATAGCATTTGTGATGTTCCAGTTCCAAACCATTGGTTTCATATTTCTTTTTCTTCTGCTCTTCATGCGTGGATGCAAAGGTGTGTTTTAATATATTTTTCCCATAAAACTTCCCCCCAGTAACTCATTTGTGGCAGGGTTTTCATGATGTAATCTGGTTTTCTGCATTTCATGCAGATTTGACTCATCTGCTACCTTTAAGGCTCTGTATAACATACACTGGGCAAGCGAATGACAGTGTTGCCCATTGTCTGATTTACTTATCAGCAGCTATAAATTTTCAGAGTAATAAATTACAAGTGTTCAGTGGATGATGCTTCTTCCTAGCATGATGGTTATGCTAGCCCACTTGTAAGACTAGAGAAACCATTAACAAATCACAGTGGCAAAGTATAAGATACAAATATATTCCATGTGATGTTTTGAAACATGTCGAGTAAAATAATGCAGCTCATGACAGTTTCAACTTCTGTTAATACCCAAATAAAGTACTAAACAGTAGCCTCAGCCAAGTAAGCATGCAAACCTATTGAAGTTAATGATTAATAAATACAGTTAGGTAGTTAACATGACAGATGAATGGGTGCTTGTTTGTAGGAAAACTGTTCTGAAAAAGGAAGTACTTCAACTAAAAAAAGAGTTGGAGTTAATTATTAAGGGAAGTCTTCATTGTATCTGCAGCTAAGCCTGTGGTCACTGTGCCGCAGGACAATTTTCTCAAGAGATGGAATTTTCATGGAAGGAGGGAAACAGTTTCCTGAGAAACACAATTTGTAATTTATTTCCATGTATTCATAAATTGGATTGTTTTTTAGATGGTTCAGCATCTTCCACCCTTGCTGTGGAAGGCACATCTCAAAAATTGGCCAGGCTGTTTAATTTTGCTGCTTTCTACAGCAGCTAGGTAGTGACTGCTTTGATGTTCAACTTCATCTCAAAGTTACCTTCTCTTCTCCCTGTAACTAGGGTTTACTCTCTGTCCCCTTTCCATTTGGAAGGTGCTTAGTGGGAAAGGTCAGTTATATGGAAGGACCCAAAGAAAAGCCTAAAGTATTTCCTCTTTGCTAATACAGCATTGCCTTATAGTGGATAGGAATTGTTAGTACTTTATTATTGCTTTTCTTTTGTTTCTGTACTTTTTGGTTGGAGGAAGGAAATTAGGATTGCCTATAATCCACTGACACTTGCAGTTTTCCCCTCAAATCTTGAACTCTAGATGGGCACATAACAAAAACAAAAGCTGAATGTAGCCCTCATTATTTCTTCTGTGGCCACTCACTCACAGGGAGACTTGTCTGGCACTGAAAGTAAAACACAGACTGGAAGCAGTGCAACGGGTTCTGTGATGATCTCTGGTGAATGTGACGCCTGCCAGTGCCAAGGCCCTTTCTCACAGGCTGCTGTTTGTGGTCCGAGTGGTGGATGGGGAGAGCTTTGCCTTAATCCTGGATATGCTGGAGCGGAGCTGAGAGAAGTTTTCCCTTGTTTTATGCAAACGTGAGCTAGATGTTGTATGGAATAAGACTTGTGCTTGCCTAGAGAAAGGCTTCTGGCCAGCTGCCACAATTGCATGGGAGATGTGGTTTCAGTTTTCTGTAGTCAGTGTCTGGCGTCCTCTGCATCGAGATCAACAAAAATAATCGGACAGAACTTAAACTGCAGCAGATCTTTCTCTGTCCCACTTCTTCTGAGGCTATCAGCTCCTATCTCATACTTCATATAAAGTCAACTTGTAATCAAGATATGGCCTTTAATCATGTACCAGATGTGCATAACATTATTGACCTGTCTGTGTGAATGACACAGAGGTTAGGAATGAACAGTGGGGGTGGAAATTACTGATGCTGGTGGTGTTGCCCTAGATAGGAGCCTCTCTACTGTTCAGGCTATTGGGCTATTTCTGAGCTGTGCTGATGTAGCTTTTGAGTCGGGTCTAAACTGGGTGCTGGCTTGAACTTGATCTGCAGAGGTTAGAAATGAAGAGCTCGTGTGCACGAGGCATTTGGTACAATTGACTGGAGAGTTATTTTACATTTTAAGACGATCCCAAATACATTAGAAAACTCAGAAGGATATTGAGCCATTTTTTGGTGAGGAAGTAAATAGCACAGGCAGTTTTGAGAAATGGAGGAGCAGAACAAGTGAGGGAAGGTGATGTTGGGCATGGGACTGGGAGGGGTGGGAGATGTTTTCTTTTAGCCAACATGTTGCCAGAATGTCACATTGCATGATGGATGAGTTTGAAAGGTGGTATGAATTGCTTACAATGAAAGTGAAGTTGGAGCAAATGCTACTGCATGAAGTTGGTGTGAATTTTATTTACTTTGCTTTTGGATTAATAGCTGTGTAATGTGAAGGATGTGAGGAATTGTTTCCCTCTTTCTTTGCTTCAGATAAAGCTAAGCCCTTGGGCTTTTAATTGAAATCAGAGTACTTTTCAGTAAAGTGTCCTGTAAGGAATCCTGGATATTGAGAAAACAGCTTTAATTTTTTACCCCCTGTATTTATGTTTTGCATGTTTTTTGTAGTACAGGTAGTGCTAAATCAATGGATATTGTGCAGCCTGGAGCTCACTGTGCTTCAAGGTGAGATATCTTTATCTCCAAGGTAGAGAAAAAGTGATCCACCAATTATCACAGATTTAAAAGTCTGGGATTTAAAGTGATCCAACTTGGATCCTTGGTTATCACTTTAAATCCCAGACTCTTAAATCTGTGATAATCAAATACCACTGTTGTTCAGTGAGGACAAAGCTGTTGAAGCAGGATTTCATTCAGTGTTTGTTGATGTGATAGCTGATTCTCTACAGCATGTTACTGCTTCCTCACCTGAGCATCTTTTTCTAAAAGCATACTTGCAGCTTGCCTGTTAGGCCATAGATTTATATATTGTATTTTTTGTTATTATTATAAATTAATTGGTGCTGTCAAAGATCAAAAAGCAGAGCAGAAATACCTGTAGGCACATCTGTTTTACTTTAAACTGTGTGATGATGCTGCAGCTCATGTAATGATTTTGATTATCACTTTTGTTAATGTGCAGGGACAATGCCTGTATTTCCATACACTGATAATCAGGAATGTGGCAGTGAGAATATTAATGTATAGATCAATTAAAAAATATCTAGGTATACCTTGCAAGCCTGAGAAACTGGAAACAGGTCAACGTACCAAGGACAGTCTTAAAATAGCACACAACATTCCAGCACTTGTACTCCTACAATTTGTACTAATTAAAGAGACTCTTTGGATTTCTGTTTTAACTCTCCTTACTGTAGAAAATAAGATTGTAAGTGCACAGTACCAAGGCAGTTACAGAAATGCTTCTGTTCAGGTGGTTTAACATTTAATTCTATTTAAAATGCATACTTTATTTTATATAAATACCTGTTAATGGCACATTTAGCCTACCCCATCCTGATTTTGTTACAGCATTAGTATAAGCATGGCCAACATATAAAAACGTCATCTTAGCATCTAGCTAATGGTTTATACTTTGCAGAATTACTTGTTAGCAAATCTGATTGTTTTTTATTTGTTTGGGGGTTTTTAGCTGTTTTATGGTAACTGTGCAACCTGTCAAAACATTAGTACAGTGTACTCTGATTCTTGTTCTGCTTAAGTTGGTGTATTGCCTAACTGTGGCATTTTAAATTTAAATAATGCTTAAGACTTACACCCTAGGAGACACAACAGTAGATTCAAGAAACATGAAAAGATGTTTACAGGTTTGTTCCTAAAGCACTGTTCTACATAGTGTAAGACACAGACAGGACATGCGTTCTGAGCCGTGTCTTAACCGAGGTTTTCCTCTCTATCTGCAGTTACCCAGTTACTCAGTTCCAACTAGAGTTACTGCAGTAAAACTATTTGCTGTGTACCTTTAGGAAAGTAACTTAAGCAGAAATAGTCCCTTTAGCTGAGATTCCTGCTGACTGATGTTCTCCTATGGCAGTCCACAAGCATCCTATATGTGCAAGGCTGGGCTTTGTGAGTGGTAATGCCTATCTGCACCAGTGCGTGGTTTGACTTTTCTGGGCTGTTGTGGTTGGAGTGACTGGGGGCTGACGGCTGAGCACTTCAAATCACCTTCATTTCCATGCTGACATTCCTGTCCCTTAAACAACGCAGCTCAAATGCCAAGTGTGCAAGAGCTGCTGCTTATTTCTTACCATACTTCCTCCTGTTCCCAAAGAGTTGTATTTTTAGCCATGCCTCTGCCCACCAGACCCTTCACACTTCTCTAACTGTTACATCCCTTATACACCATCTACTCAGCTCCAGTCAGAAATTGATAGTCCCTAAAAGAGAGTAACTGTCTTTCTTGGGGAGTGACCCATGGGCCTTCTGTGCACAAATCCTGCTTACAAAGATAGAAAAATATTAGCCTAGCAAGGAACTGAATAACTTCTAACATTAAATCTCTGATACCGCAAGGAAAAACGCTGTTCAGTGCCATTAGTTGTTATAAGCGTGAGGTTTTGTATTTCCCTCTTCAGTTTCTTGAAAGAGAAACATAAAACAAATAAATGGTTTCTGCAGAGCACATGTGTGCCCCAAGGCTCTTTCATGGCTGCCAGAAAATCTTTGTTAGGTGTCACAGTAAGAACAGAGTTAACACCAATGTTTTGAAGAAGTTTAAGAAGGACATTGAGACACTTGAACGTGTCCAGAGAAGGGCAACAAGGCTGGGGAGAGGCCTTGAGCACAGCCCTGTGAGGAGAGGCTGAGGGAGCTGGGATTGTTTAGCCTGGAGAACAAGAGGCTCAGGGGTGACCTCATTGTTCTCTACAACTACCTGAAAGGTGGTTGTAGCCAGGAAGGGGTTGGTCTCTTCTCCCAGGCAACCAGCACTAGAACAAGGGGACACAGTCTCAAGCTGCGCCAGGGCAGGTTTAGGCTCGAGGTGAGGAGGAAGTTCTTCACCAAGACAGTCATTTGTCATTGGAATGTGCTGCCCATGGAGGTGGTGGAGTCACCGTCCCTCCAGGTGTTCAAGAGGGGATTGGACGTGGCACTTGGTGCCATGGTCTATTCATGAGGTCTGTGGTGACAGGTTGGACTCGATGATCCTCGAGGTCTCTTCCAACCTTGGCGATACTGTGATACTGTTTTCTTTAACAGTCAGCTGGTGCAAGTGATTTTTTTTTACTATCCCTCAGTTGCATGAATGTTTTTGCAGACAAACACTGCTGTAGTGATGGACCCCATGTGACTGTTTTCTAGCTTGCCCATTTCTTGCTGTGGAACCCAAAGGGTCCCAGCTATAGATAACTGCATGGCTGGAGGGACTGATTATGTGCCTGGTGCAAACAGCTCCTGACGAGAGGCTGCTGTAGGCACTGGAGAGCCCCCACTGTTCATCATTTGATCGTATCTTTACCTGCCACAGCATTGGGGGAACAAAGCTGTGGATTCCTGTACTCATTATTTTTATATTTGCCACTCAGTCATAAGATGTGAACTGTGCTCCTCTGTTCAGGACAACATGTACTGATGAGCCCCAAACCAAAGTCAACCTCTTCCTGGTCTTCTAAAGAGAAAGCTAAAACTACGCTGTGTTGCTGGAAACTGAGCAACAGAGTTGCTTATTCTACATCCATCTTACTTGGGTCAACAGCAAGCTTCAGATACAACAGTATTTGCTGGAGGAAGAACTTTCCCAAAATAAAAACACAATATTTTTGTGTTCATGTAATGATTGCTCATCTGGCTGCAGGAGTTGATGTTTTAAGTTACTATTTCATACACTTTACGGTGTGCTTAGAGCAACGTTAGACTGAAATAACAAGTATTCATCTCCTGCTCTCTGCTCCTGGTTTCTCGCACTCAGTGACGCATGAAGAGCACTTGCTCTCCGTCAGGTCAGGCTGCAGATGAGCAGGTACCACAAAAGGTTTGATCTAACCTCACACAATGTTTGGGTTCACAGTTCTGTGCATACTTATGGCAGGTGGCACATAGAGCCGAGAGAGTCTTCCCACATTTAAAGGACAGCTGCCATCAGTGTCCTGTTGAGTTTGTAGGCTTAAGTGAAGCTAGTGGTAAAATTACAAGGAGCATGTATTGTGATACTGGCTCCTGAGAGGATGCAAGTATGTTGCTGAAAAAAACCAAACCCAGCACATCGATGTAACTGGTTAGATTCCCTCAAACACTTCACACTGCCTAGGCAATGTGTCAGGTGGTCAGGTACTTTGTTGTTTCCTCTAGTAGTTACACATGCAGTAATTTTGACAAGATCTTATTACCTTCAGTTTACCTAAAGTATCTGATAAGTAGAATAAATAGTGAGTCATTGTCAATGTGTCCTCTCTTGCAAGCTAGCTAGATTTGTTGAGCAGCCTGTGGAATGTCACTACTTCAAGCATGCTAGTAAAGTTTGAGGAGCTGGGAACTGCTTTATCACTGCAGGCTGAATGTTGCCTTAGAGCAAAACCCCCAAATTTATGAATGAAGACATTAATTTCATAGCTTAAACTGTCAACTCAGTTGTCAGCTGCTGCTTCCTGTCCTACACAGCTGCTTTGTTCTTTGGAAAAAGAACAAATTAGGGATATTAAAGCATTTTTGAATATACAAGGTTAATCTGTAGTGAAATTTTAATAAGACATTTCAGTTTGTGAGTGGGTTTGCCTTTCAAAAAAGATAAAAGTAGATTAGTTACCACACTGCAGTTTCTGGTTGCTTTTTTCTAATGCTGCACTTCTATGACTTCACTGAACTTGCAAAAGCTGCAGCCAGCACTCAGTTGCTCTGGCTTCTAGCAAAAGGGAGGGGACAGACTGGGACAGCAGAAAATGGGTGGAAGGCGTTTCTTTCAGCAGGAGCTTCCCTTTGGGCCTGTAGCTCCATTTCAATGCTTGTTTAAAGTCCTTACAAAGGGACCTTGTAAAGATGCAAGTAATTCCATGTCAGCTGAACTAAACCCAGATTCACTGCTTCCTCCCTTGCACTGGCACTTGATGACTGAACAGGGAGCTGTCAGACAACTGGCTTGACTTCAACATAATAACTGCCTGCCTTCAAAATTTGCAGCCCAAGGGAATAGTCTGAATTTGGATTGAACTGGCTGCCACGAACCTGAACTTGAAGACTGATAGAAAACCCGCAGGCTTGTTGCACTCCTTTTACTTCTCTGTTGGAACCTCCATCATAATGAGGTCATGTTCCTTCAATTCAATAAAGTGATATGCTCTAGCTGTGGTATATCTTAAAACCAGCTTTAAGCACGAACCTCCCATACCTTTTTCCTGTTCTTAGTATGGCATGTTTGATTTTGTTTGCACAGTGAAAACATGCATACTACAAGAATCTCAATACTGTACAGGTAAGGTGCAGTTTTACAGCAATATTTTCCTTGGCTGGGAATGTTACCTGGAAGAGTTGAGAGACTTAAGTCTGCAGCTAGTGGTAGTGCCAAATGGCAGCAAAGTGATACAGCAATCAAAAAGAAAAATGGAAACAAAGCAAGAGCTGCTGGTTTGTGGTGCCTGTGGTCTTTTTACAGGAGATGCTGAAGTAGAAAGTGAGGCTGGAATAGTTTGTGTGTCCACAGTAGCCCAGTATTCATTTTGTGCATTGCTTTCCATGAGGACAGATGGACATACAGCCGAGCCGTGCTGTGTATTTACATAGAGTAACCGAACTCAAGATAGCCTTGGTTCTGTGCCTTTGTTAGATATATGTGTTTAATTTTCATTATGAAAATGGAGTCTGTGTTTATTCCATAACCATGCAAATAGTTTTGCATTTTCATGAGCTCCTCTGTTCAAACAACTTGGTCCAAAGTGCTTTCATTATGAGAAGTATCACCACAGGGAAGAGAAATGACTGGAAAGTGAAACTAACCCTGCTGTTCTTCAGTAAAACATGGGAGGAAGGGGGAGTTGGGACAGGGATTGGAGCAAGGTAGTGCCTTGAAAAACCATGGAGAGCATCCTGTTGGTATGAGTTTGCTGCTTCTTGCCATTCTGGGGTTGTCAGTTCTCAGAGAAGCTGGATAGGTATTTCAGTAGTTGGCTGAATCTTAGTCTGCCAGGCATGTTTTTCTTGTATACCTTTAAACTTGCACAGTGTACACTATGGTTCCATAAAACTTAACTGAAAAAGAGAGCAGCTGACTGCAAAAGAGAGCATGCTAAACAGTTTGGCAACTGAAGCCTAACAGAACTGAAGTGAAAAACTTGCCCTGGCCTTGAGCTGAGTTCAGGTTTTTTGAATGCTCAAATGATAATCACATACACAGATGGGTCAGAAATAAGTGACAGACTCTTTCCAGACCTAATGAAAAGCATCAGATGGTAACCAGCCTTGTCTTTTTCCCTACTTTTGCCCACTGTAGAAATACTGTGGTTACTCAGATATGACCTACACCCACTCAAAAAGTTGTCATTGTTTGGAAAATAATCATCATTTAACCTGGATGAAATCAGTCTGAACTGTAGTGAGGAGAAAGAGATGAGCAAACTGGGGCAGAAGAGTTAATGGAAGGAGAAGCAGGGCTTTAGGAAAACCTTCAGGTGTTACCTGAGTATGCAGGTTGCTTTCAGTGCAGTTGGATCACTATTTCTGGAATATATGCATGGAAATAAGAAGCAAACATAGCTAATACTATTTTACACCCAAAGTATGAGGCTTTAGGACCACACCAACTGTTTTAACACTTGTTTTCCTGCCTTTTGGAGTTGTAGTCTGTACCCAGATATGAGATGCAAATGTAAAGGGGGAGGGATCTTATTCTCTGAAAGGCCACAGTGGATAAAGTTTCTGTTGGCTGTTTATCTAAGGTAACACAGCTGTGTTCCTCGGAAAACCCAAACTGTTTCATACATTTGTTACATATTACCTCTTAGTATACGAGCTTGCCATGCCTTAAAATGCTGAAAATGAAAAATATTTCCATCACTTGGATAGCTTAATAGAGATTTATCTTTGAGAATGTAGAATTTAGGTGAAAACTGAGCACGTTAATGTGGTGAGTTCCTAATGGTATCCTCTGACTTAAGTAAAGTACATGATCAGCCTGTTCTGTGTTTCCAAGTAGTAGGTAGCATTTTGCAACTGGTACTGACCACAAGCAGCTGACAAATCCAAGCAGTTACCAATCCAGGAAAAAGCTGGACTGAATAGTCTGTTCAGATGTGTTTATAACAGGAGAGGTGCCTTGAATTTTTACTGTTTAATATTTTATTTTTTAAGACTTTCTGTGACTTTATCAACCTACTTAGCTAGAAGCATTTGAATTGCATTTGCATTAAAGAGCGACTTACATTTTTGCATGATACTGAGCAGTAAGGCTGACAATAACTAGGGAGTGGGCACTTAACCCTTACTTAAACCTTCCAACAGGGAACTTTGTCATGCCATCACTGTAATAATGATCAGTCCAAGTACTGACAGACTTCTGGGGAGTGGGGACCGTGTGTTCATAGGTTGAAAACTGAAACATTTTCTGACAATGTTAGCATTTTGAGTTCCACTGTATTTGTTACCAAATATTTTTTCCCCTAACCATAACATGCTGTTGTGGTACAGTGTGTCACGCTAAGGATTTTTCTATCCTTTTCTCAGAGCAAAAAAACTCTAAAATAAGTTGAAAGAATGGTCCACAGGATTAGTTTCCTCTTTGTACTTCCTTCCACTTTCTGTTTAGTCTAGTGCTGTACAGGCAGCTTCTTTATTCTGCAGTTGCTACTGTGACTTCAGCTTTCCTCATGTTAAAGGTGATCTAGTTACTAGCGAATAGTTACTATCAAGTCACTGTGTGGTTTGCTGCAAATAGCCACACCCACCTTTTAATGTCTTCTGACGCAGCAGGACTTGAACAAATTCCTGTCTGGAAGTTCTGTGGCTGTGCTAGTGCACAGATGTCCTGTGCCTGTGTGTTGTTCTGAGGGGTAGGACACGTCAGCACAGGCACAGCCAGGTATCCCCCTCCTCTGCAAGAGCCAGCTTGCTCTGTGCTCTCTTTGCTTCCAGTTCCAGCTCTGAGCACGTGATACTGTGATCCAGTCCTGTAAGTATGTCTGCAGCTGTTTTGCAAAAGCTGCTCAGATATTTTGGACTAAGGACATCAAAAGATGCCTGTCTGTGAATTGTATGCCTTCAGCACAATCATGGCAGCATAACAGTGGTAAATGTGCATGCACATATTTGGGGCTGGTTCAAAACATTGCTGTTCAAAACTGTCTCAGAGGTTGGGTTTTTATTTCTTACTCTCTTTTTTGTTGTTCCTAAGAACTGCGCTACTTTCTGTCTTGTTATTCTGTTGTGATAGGAATGTTTATGCTCAGACTATTTTTGCATTGTTCTCCTGTTGTGGTGGTGTCCTGCTGCTCATAAAATTGAACAAAATAGTGTTTAGAGCTGTTAGATCTAAAAACTGGAATGTACACTTTGCCTTGTAGAAGAAACAGTACTGATACTTGTGTGGTCATCTTTGTCATGCAAATAAAAATCAAAGAACTGTTATGACAGAGTTAGGTCAAGAAAATTGCCTTCCCTAGTAGAAAATGCATTCACCAGTACTGCCTCCCTTGCTGATAGGTAAACTTCCAACTTCTCTAACTAAATTGGTGTACACTGTATTAAGTTTTATTATCCATGTACTCATTCCTAGTCTGTATCTCCAGATGTTCCTTATGTAAAGTGGTATTTGAGTTGCTAAATAATGTTATTAAAAGAAGTGTATCCTAATGATATCTCAGTCTATCATAAAGCTCACAAAGGTAGCAGAAAAACTTTAAAGTGAGCAAGAAGCTTCAGTATGAAGCCCTGTCTTAGGTAAAGTTTTATCTGGGATTTCCAGGTGTGGCTCTAGAGGTGATGGATATCTAGAGGTGATGGATATCTAAAGTGAATGTGGGTGTGTCTGTCCAGAAAGTGATAAGGCAGGTTCACCATGAAGCAAGCAATAGGCTGTGCTAACATTCTGCATTAAGACCACAATAATATTTAGTTCCTTAAACATACAAAAGGCATCATAACTTTTTAACTGAAAATTACTGTCACTTTGCAAAAGATTAAAATATGCTTTTCCCCAATGTTCCTAATTTTTATTGACTCAAACCATTTTCCTCTGCAGCTTTACTAGTTACACAATGAAAAATGCAGATGACTTGCTTGAAATCTCAGTGGCCACCATCTCAAATGACTGTGGATGGGAAGAGTTTAAGAAAACTTGTATTCTTTAAGTATTCACCCAGAGTCATCTGTATATCAAAACATCTGCAAGAAGGGGACTTCTCCAAATTACAAATAAGGAAACCTAATTCTTTTTGCTTAGTCACAAAAAAAGGGAAGACTTTGCCTTTGGATGTGAGCTCCTAACAGAAAAGGGAAAGTGTATTTCACCCCTCTGGTGCTCCACTTGTTGACTGTGCCCACATAATTCTGCAAAACCTGTAAGAACTTGTAGACAATTCCCTCCCCAGCCCCAGTACACTTTTTGGTAGGCAAAAGACTGATAATGCAGCACACAAAGAGGAACATTTACTTCTTTCTTCCACCCCCCTTTTTGTTTTGAAATATGTAATTAATTTCACTACCTAAATTATGACCCATGTCTGAGAAGAAAGCAGCCTAATGCCACTGATATGAAACAATGGAGGTATTGAAAGGCAGTAAATATAAAACTGGTGGCAGAATTTCTTGCCCAAATGAAAGCTGAAGAGAGAGGCCTATTTTCAGAAGCAATGCAGAATTACACTTAGAATGTCAGTCTGTTAAATTACACAACAGTCCCTGTTGGCAAGACATGTAAAAAGTAGTATATGTCAGGGTAGCTAGAGTAAAAGGGAGAAGGTATTGTAGTGCATTCTTGTGTCTGGATTTCCAGAGATCACAGGAGGTTAATGTTACTGGACTTTCTCAATAGAGCATTAAGACGGATTATGATGATCTCTGCTGTTACATGGCACGTTTGTCTGCCAGGCTGCACTTGTGCTCCTGAAATTAGGCGTTCTACTGTTTGAGTTGTTCCTTTCACAAGAAGGTTACTACAGAGCAATGCTGCTAGATTTCAGGAAATCTATAAATAAAGGAAGCAGGGTTTAATGACTAGCTCTGCTGTGCTCATGTTACTCAGCTTTGGTCAGATGAGCCTATTTGCTGAAATCTATTTTAAAAAGAATGATTTTGTCCTGACTTTCTCCTAACTTCTGTTCTTATGTAGTAATAGAGTCATGTTACTATTTTATTGTATATTGGGAAATGCCATTTAGCTATTACCAGTGCGTCATAACAGGAGTATGCACAACTCCTCTTAGGTCATGCTGTACAGATATTTGGGAACATAGGAGATTTGAGGCCAGGAAATAAGTGTTAATATTTAATCTCTGCAGCTAAGGTAATGCCTTCCCCCCCTTCCCCTCTTTTTTTTTTCATTGTTGAGTAAAACATCATTAACGTTTGTCCATCCCTAATACCATGATCAGTCTGAACTGGTATGCCTGTGCTCCGGGACTTGGTGAAGCAACTGTGTCCTACAGGCACAAATACATCATCTCTGGGTACATATTGAAAGAATTCTACCCAGGGAAATGTATTTCCCTTAGTCCTTCATCATTACTTGCAAAACAAAAAGCACCTGTTGTCCTAATTGTTGAAAGGATTATCACAGGCTAACGTAAGAGGGGAGATGAGCCACCCTAGTTCTCAAATAACAAGTTGACCATGCATCTGTTCCTGATGCTGACAGTAAATTTGAAACAGATTAAAATGAATATTCAATAGCAACCACCCAAGAATTAGAAGCAAACTATTAGTTACATTTCACTTTCTACCTGCAGTGCCCCCATCTATATTCGTTAGCGTTACAGAAACAGGAATACTGCACCTGACTTGGAAGACTCTAAAAGACTGTACTTCAGTTCTTTACTTTTATTGTGCTAGGAAAATGCAGAGAAACTGAGTTCTTAACTTAAGAAACCCATTTGTCAGCTGTGTTCCCGTTAGGAGGCAAAGTAAAAACCCAGACTATCGACTCACTGCCAAGAGAAATGAAAGGGTGGCAAAGTTGTTACCCAAAGTAATAACCTGTGTATTTCTAGTCCCTTTCAATGTAATGTAAAATTGCTCAACTTAAGAACACCACAGAGCAGTATGGCAGTTTTCAGATGACTGTATTCCTCATAAAAAATTGTGAAATCTCTCGAGTGCTTTTGCATTGGTTTACTTTCCCCTTTTCTAGCTGAACTTTTATTTGACTTGTAATTGGCATCTGGAATTACATTTTCAACTAAGAATCCCATTTACAAATGAAAATTTTTAAACATAATCTAGTTATAAAAACCAGATTTAAATGCTTTGTAGTTGTTATGCTGGAGACTGTGCAAACAGTTCATGATACAGAGTAGTCTGGATGTTCAGTACTCTCTCTAAATTATTTTATTTAATCTGATTCATTTGTGAAGCTTAAGGATAAAGACAGGAATCATCTCTGGTCTCTAGTTGCAAACTGATACGGTACAGGTGAATGCAAAGGTCTTCTGCAGTGAAACACAGATACAGTAACAGGCTTTGTAATTTATCTGAAGTTGCCTGAAGTAAGAGAATGTTTTCCAAAAGCTTGAACTTAGCAAATGAGTGCTCAAAAGGAGGCATGATTTTCATGTGATGAACCATTAGACAGACCTTGTTTTGTAATGTGTGAAACTGGTTTTAGTATAAATTGTATGTGGTGGTGGATTACGTGACTTGGGGTATTGAATTTCTCAAAGACAGTGTTTGCAGGCAAGAAAAGCCTCATGGAAGCTGTGGCAAATAGTGCTTTGTAGGTCTTAGACTGATTTTCTAGAGTGTATAATATAACAGTTTTAGGAGATGCCACTAGCAAAGCACTCTTGCAAAGCAGTTTACTACTGAGAAAGCAGCAGCTAATTAAAAGCTGATGATAATTGAAATCTCGCTGGATGGATCATTAAGTCACAACCTTTCCATTGCAAAATGTTTGTGTGGCTAAACACAGACCTGATCAGTCTGTCCATTTTGTATTGCAGAGGGGAAGAAGGGGATTATCAGTTCTAACTTGACTGTTTATGTAGCATTTGCCAGAGAATTTCCATGGCCACGGAGCCTCTAAAATGAAAATTTGTCCTTTAGTACGGTGCTTGCCTTCGGTGTGCTTGTTTTGAAAGGCTGGGTAGAAACAATACAATTGTAAAACATCAGACAAAGAGTAATGTTTGCCATAGTAGCTGGTGAGATTGGGGTATATGGTGGTGAGGGGATCAGGCTGAAGAATAGTTCTGTAGAGCCGAGAACAAGCATTTTCCTTTTTAATGTTTATGCTTTTTAGTCCAAGTATATTTTGTAGATGTTGGAGAAGTTTTGAGTTAACATCAGTATGTTTGTTGCAGATTTTCTCCTTCTCCATCCTCTTCTGAGATACTGTCTGTCCAAGCCACCAGTCCTCACTGTGTTCATTAACTAGAATGGCCATGAAACAAAAGGGTGTCTTCCATTTTCCAACATGAAAGTGTGAAAATGGCTGTGTTTGCTTCTGGCTGGAGTGACTGCTGGCATTCCCAGTACTGTAGCATAAATGGGATTGACTCGAAACCTTGTGTGCCCTTTTGACGAGAACAGAGCGTAACCAGTGCAGTACAGGCTTGTGAGAGAGGAGGTGTTGGAGAGAATGTGCCTCGGGTATTCATTGTGGATTCTGGGTAGAATTTCATGAGGCAAAAGGAACAGAGGTGGGTCTAGAGGAAATGCTTTCCCAGATCAGTGTATTTTCAATACACAGTTTTCAGTTGTGGAATCTTGCCTCAGCCTTTTATGTTTCTTGCCTTTGGGGCACACAAACAGGTCTTGCCTTTTCACCAAATACTTGCTTGCCCTTCTGATACAAAATTAGGAGAGAGAGTTTCACACTATCTGTTAGATAATTGAGAAGTACCGGGTCAGCAGGTGGTCTGGTTTCCACTACACCACTTGTTGCAGCAATCTGTGGTATTTATTATGACTGTGTTTGAGTTTTTTTTGTGATTGACTTTAAGTGAATATATGGTCTGAGGCAGTAAAACAGAACTAGTGAATACAAAGGACAACAGTATTTTTCTTGAAACCAAAAATAACTCTTATCTTTGTTTAGTAGCTAAGTAAAACATTGTATTAAGTACTTTTAAAGCAGCTGCAGGAGAAAGATTTTTCTACTACTACTTGTGGTTTTGCTTTTTCAAACAGGAAAAATATATTTAAACAGAGACTTATATCAGGATCCAGTGCATCTATATCTGACTGAGGATCCCCTCTCCCTGTTTGCTGGGACATAAGTACCAGTATTTACACTGTGCAGACCTAGCCTGAGAGTCCGAGAGCTCTTGCTTTGAGCTGCTACTGCACTGACGGAGCACAGAAGTACTTCTGAAACCTCCTGGTGTTTGATTAGCTTACCTTCCATTGCCCTTTGATGTACAAAATTGTGTAAGAGGGAAATATGTAGAAATCTGCCTGTGAGAAAGGAACAAAAATGGAACCTTGTGTACTTTTCCTACAATGAGTAACTTGCATTAATATTGGGAGTTTGTTTTCAAAAGAATATGATGTAAAAACTGAATCATTTCCCTTAGTTTTTCTTCTTTTAATCTTTCTAATCTGAAGAGAGTTGCAATTAGCCACAAGACTCTTCTAACTTACAGCTCTTTAATCACAGTCTTCTCATCTGTAGAAGTGTTCTCTCATTCTTGCATGAGACAGGTATAAATATGGGAGATCAAAATCTGGAGAGCCTGGTTGTGTGCGCACTCATTTTCTTATTGTGTTCAAGCTTGCTGCATCTTGCTGGCAATGTCTCATTTCTCAGTGTTTCTGTAATTTATTTATTTTTTTTAAATCCTAGGCTCTTTCAGTTCTGGTACTGGAACAAATTCAGTGCAAGTAGATAGTGATTAAATTCCATTCCAGAAACTAACTGTTAACAGATAACCAATGCACTTACTCAGGCCAACTAATTTTTTTTCCACCGTGTAGAACCACTTTTCCACTTACTTAACTACAAATGCTTACTATGGTTTCCAAAATGTTTAGATCAGTCTGAATGCTGGAGAAGTTCTGGAAACAGCTGTTACTTACTCATACTGGATTGTTTGGGAAGAGTTCAGAACTTCCTGAAAGGAGTCAGTCGTGAGTACTTAGGATAAACCCAGAATTGCGTCCACATTTGAAGTTGGCAAGAGCTCTGTTGAAGGGGAACCAGGACTTCCTCTGGTGTTGTTTTTAAGCTAAAGAACTTCTTGCTTTGCAGATTCCAAATTTTCTTACCTGCTAAGAATCATAGAATTACTAGGGTTGGAAGGAACCTCAAGGATCATCTAGTTCCAACCCCCCTGCCATGGCAAGGGACCCCTTACACTAGATCAGGTTGCTAGAGGTTCTTCACAAATTAAACCACTACCCTTTCCCTGCCTAATGCCATCTGGAAGACTTTCCTAATACAAGGGAAAAGAAGGAAAAAAATAAAAGCTTTAAAAGTTGCAATTAATATTTGAAGTATGTTTTCTTCTGATCATGCTGTTACACAGTTAATTGGATCCCTGGCAAGCTTTTTAACAGGAGGTAGGACAATAAATGCTGTTACCCATATAATTTCAATAGTAAACCTTCACAGTATTTTGGGCTTGGGCTAATTAAAGCCTTTCCTAGAGATGATAATAATTTTCTGCCTTATTAAAATTGAACTGCAAAGGATACAATTTCTAGCTACAGCTATTTCTTTGAGTTTTGGGTTACACTTAGAAATTCTAGGAGCATAGGCAAGTGCTGGGTAAGTTGATTCTGTTCCTTATGAATAGTTAAATGCAGAGAAAATTGGGGCATTTCTCCCCCCCTCCACAGCCTCCTCCAGAGGTGTAAACCCTCTTCCTGTTCCCTACCACACACTTTGCTTTTACTTAAGCTTTTTAACTACTTACAAGCTATTTTTCTATATTGAAAAACAAACAGAACTGCCAGTTGTCCCTTAAATTTTCAGTTAAATTAATGAGAAATTACTGAGAGGTGTCTCTTCTATTCCAGGACAAGAATGAAGTTTTGCTTATTACCTGTCATTGAAGCTTTTAATTGAGGATATCAACATCAGATTGCACACAAAGAACATCTCTTCCATCTGTGGCAGTCCGCAAGATACCATGTCAGTGCTTGTATGAGCGTTCACATTGGTTGTTTTTTATAGTGAGCTTGGACTACTGAATTTTTTTAGCATCCAGGATATGATAGTAATAAGGAAAGTAGTACCTCATGAGTGAGGTGTGACATCATTGCAAATGACAAAGGAACTCAAGTCTAGAGATGGACCATTTAAAAACTGCTAGAAACTTATTCACCTGAGGAAAATCCTTTGGAGATGCTGAAAACAGAGCTGTCTAGAGGAGAAACTACATCTGGGTTGGGCTGGGTTTTCCTTAGACTGTAGTCATGCCTGACACACACTGCTGCTGTTATGGGCATGTGAATTTCCTACATCAAGAACTGGTTGCTCTGCTGCTTCCAAAATAGATAAGCATCTAAATTGGCTAGTTACTTTGCACATTAAGAGAAACAATGAACTTTATAAGTCAATATAAAATATTATGTATTCTAAATATTGTAGTGCATAAGTTTTATTTCTTCACTGAAATTTTTCATGCGAGAGCTACATTTCCTTTGATTTGTGAGGAAAGAGGAAGTTCACCGAGAACAGAACTGTCGTGCTTTAGTAATACGTACTCAGCTTGCCTTGAGGGTATCCTTGATGGTTCACTGATGTGAACATTGCATCTCATCCTTTTTCTTAAAGTCTAATTAAACTTAAATAAGAGATGAAGGCGTAAGGTGTAATTTGAAGAGCTAAGTCTGGCTTCTACCCAAGCGGCATTGGTATGGAATGGAATTGTGTATGGTTGGTCTGTCAGTCTGCAGTGCATTGTATTTGAAATATGATCAATATTTATTTGGCAAAAAAAAGGGATGATTCTGTTCTGGATCACAATCTTACACAACCACATGCAGGTGCCAGTAACATCAGAAATATTGTTGTGTCTTATATTTCGTATTTCAAGGGAAAATGTTTGTAGGAGAATTTTGTAAGGGATGTTTAACAAAGTTTCTGTCCATAAAAACTGGTACTTTGGTTGGAATCTTAGACTTCAAATAGGTGAAGCCTATTTTCTATATACAAACTCAAGAAGTTCAAGAGAATGATTATGCAGCAAGCACTTTGAAGCCATATCTGTATAGCTACATCTGGGCATCTTTTTTTTTGATGCCAGTCATGGCACCAGTGAAGCCTCGCTGCCTCCAAACCCGTGCTTTTGTCCTGTAAACTTCCCTCTTAACTCAGTACCCAAATTACTTCATGTTCTTTATGACTCTCTTGGGCAGTGTATGCTATGGATAGTACTGAATTAATGTTTCTTACTGATACTCATCCATTAAGAGTAATAAAGGTCTTGTTGCTCTGCCCTGAGGCAGAAGAATGGACTGTGTGGAACCTGACGGTCTTTTTCCTGGCTGGTTTTGTTAATTAAAATTAAGCTTCTCTTTATAGCTTTATTCAGAACATGTTTTAATGGGGAGGATTCCCATAAAAATTCCACTTCCTTGGGTCAGCTTCATCTTTATCTGTATACTATAGTATGTAAGCTTCATCTTTTCCAATAGTAGAATAATTCTTCTGTATGAGTAACCTGTGCCACCTCTGCCTAAACTCATAGGCATTTCTTCAGGAGCATCAGTGATTCTGAAGGCTCCTCCATTCTGCAAGGCAAAACCCATTGCCAACCTCTTTTTTTCTGTTTTCATATAGATATAATTGACACTGAAAAAACCCTCAGTCATCACTGTCAGATACCTTGTAAGTAAACCTCTCTGTGTATGTGTGTGTCTGTGTCAGTTGTTATGTGACTGTGATCAAAGGAAAAAGCCTCAACTTTTTGGGCCTTAGTAAGTTCTTTTTTCAACTGATGCCTGTTATGAATTGTAACTGACTTTGGTCAAAATAGATTTTAAATTGCCACAAATGTGTACAAATTAGCTGGGTTTTAATATTTAATTAGTAATTAAATGTGAACTGAATATTGAAATAGCTGTTTTATAAATTACTATAAATTATAATAATTAATTTGTATCTCATTGGTGATTAGCTGACAATAGGAGCAAATCCACATCACTTCAGATATGGGGGGATAAAAGAGACAGCTCTTACCCAGAGACTTCAGCTCCCTGTTGTCCAGATGCAGTAAGAAAGGGTGGAGGACAGTAGAAAGATGAGATGATTTCAATAAATAGGTATTATATATCAAGATCATTAGTCAGTAGAGAGTTAATTAGAAAGTAGTAAGCAAATCAGCATGTGAACATACAATCTTTAGTTCTTTGTGCCTGTTGTAGTAACACCAACAGAAAACACTCTGAAATTTTTGTGATTGTTTAGTATTATACAAACTGCTAAACAGCTTAAATATAATGCATAAAATGAATGCACAGACAATTAAAATGAATGGAAAAGATAAATTAAACGCCTTTCTTATAGTACTGGTAATTGGCTAAAGAATTAAAGTAAATGAGAGCCCAGTCCTCTCCTGCTATTCTACATTGGCCAGTTCTTGATCGTCAGTGATCAGCTCTGCACCCGCAGAACTACTGAAAAAGCTGCTGTTCAGCTGCAGCAAAGCTGTGACACTGTCTCGTGGTGTTACACTGCTTGCATTGGTTCAGGTCTGCTTTTCATCCAAGTCATTGTCTCTGATCATATGCTTTTTGTTGGAAGGAGCAGAGCAGTGGGAGTTCTCCATGGGGTTTATTTGAACATGCAGCATTGTGTCTCCTCCTGGGTGTGCACCAAAGTTTCCTAACTAGTCTTAGCTCTGTGGCTGGCTTTTTTTTTTCTGTTGTTTTTTTAATACATGCTTGACTGCTGCTTTTGGAGCAATGAATTAACTGGAGGGAAAATATCATACAGGATTTGTAATAAAAACCAATAAACCATCATTTTGGAGAACTGGAGCTTAGGGAAATAAAATGGTATCCCTCCTGCTGAGGTGTGACTGTTGAGCAGTTGAGAATGATGCGGTAAAATAGAGCAGAATAAGCATGTACGTTTTGAAAAGAATGCAGCATTCCCTCTTTCCATAAAAATGTGGAATAATCTTTGTCCTGAACAAGTCTGAGCATAGTGTAGCATTCAATAATTTTATTCTGTAGATGTAACTTACACAATTGATGTGATCATGTTATTCTCAGTATCTGCAGATCTCTTAATCTTATGTTACATTAAATGCTGTTGATAGTGGCTACAACAGAGCTGCAGATGTTGGAATTCCTACTAAAACCCCAACGACCTATTAATAGACTTCTGTTATGGTGCTAGTAGTAGTCTTGTTTAGTCTGAAATGTTAATTGTAGCCTGCCTCATCACCTGTATGTTAATAAAGGTACAGTTTGAGGTGTGCCCACATTCTTTTAATTCTTGATGGAGCCCTGCAAACTCCCCTGTTCTCATGGGTTCTGTGTATGAGATTCTGTCCAGGACTGGGCTCTGCAGTAAGCCGTCAGTGTTACTCCCTACCTTAGGTGCCTTTTGCTTTTCATTCTGTGTGCATCACTGAATGTTTGCAGGCCATCCAGATGAAGATAAGAACCTGTATCTTCTACCCATCAGGGCAGGCTGGTTAGACACCAGCAGGCCAGCTGCAGCTGTGGTTTGCTGTAGTGCTTTTGTTTTTCTCCCCCTCACATCTGGTCTTTATTCAGGCCCAGTTCTCCCTAATGAGGAAAGATTTCTGACATGCAGACCAAGTCTTGCTAAGTGGTGCTTTATTTTAAATTGGATTAAACCACTCAAGTGCATTCCATTTTCTATACCTGGACTTCTGAAATTCATGTATCAAAGTGGCTTTTGGAGAGGGGAAAGCTAATCCATTCCAAGAGTCTGACATTCATAGTTGAAACTTATTGGATCAAAATTTCAGTGCTGGGGCCAAGTTAATAAAGCAGTTTGGGAATATTATATAGTTTTTTAGACCACAACACAGAGATTTTGTAAGACTCTGTCAAGGTACATTTCAATCTGAGTATAAATTGATATAATATTCTGAAAAGCAGCAGTGTACTGCATGTTTTCTGTGTAGTACAAATATTTAGGGGGAAGACAACTGCTGCCCTTTCCCATAATTACGCAATTGTAGCATTACTCAAGTGGCTTACACGCAGTGTTATGATGCGAAGGACAGACTTTGTCTCAACAGCCCTGAACTATTCAAACACAGATAGTGGGGAGAAGTCTTTGAAAACTAAATATTTGTGGATGCAACAAACAAGTATGGAAAAAATTCCTCTTCTTTGGTCTCTGGGCAGTACACTGCTGCAGCATGCCTCAGTTCAGTTACTTTAGTCTCCTTTGTCTTGATGTTTGAAGTGAACTCTTAGGAGGACTAAGCCTAGTAGCCTGTAGTATTACTAATTCAATTCTTTTTTTTTTTCTTCCCCCTGCTCTCTGCTTGGCTCTGGTCTTCACCCACAGGTGTCCACTGTTGGCTCTCAAAGGTTACTAAAATTTTTGCAGCTGCTCTGCAAGAGAACTACCTAAGCTTCACTTACTGTTGCTTCTTACACCACACGGCACTGCTGCTTTACTCTTCTTCTACTGCTTCAGAACACAATAAGAGATTTTCTTTTTTAAAACCCTGCAATGAAACTTAGGCTAGAAGTATGTGCCATTCTCTTGCTGCCTGTGTACTTGGTGATATATATGTACAGTATGCTTGTATTTATTCCCTGGTATTTTCTTACCAATGCAAAGAAGAGAAAGGCTATGGCAAAACGTTTGAAAGCCAAACCCATCTCGGACAAACCTGGAAGCCCCTACCGTTCTGTCACGCATCTTGACTCACTAGCAAACATAAACATTCCTGGAGCAGACACGCTGGACAAGCTGTTTGACCATGCCTTAGCAAAGTTTGGGAAGAAAGACTGTCTTGGGACCAGAGAAGTACTGAGTGAAGAAAATGAAATGCAGCCAAATGGAAAAGTGTTCAAAAAGGTAAAACTTACAATTTTGTGCTTAATTTGCTTTTGCTTTTGAGCTGCTTTGCATCTTGCCTCCGCAATGGAGGGTCTCCTTTGAGGTCTTCCTTCATCAACATTTTATGATATGAAGCATCCTCTTTATAGTAGTTAAATAACAGAATACAGGATGTGCTCTGTGTTCTACTTCATGAAAAAATGAAAGCCACTTTTTTTCCTTCAGTGAAAGGCAGTCCTCATGGTGTTGTATACCAGCTCACACGAGCTTGTAGAGCTGTACCAGCAGCTTTGTTACCACAATTTATTTTGTTTTTTCTCACCAGTTAATTTTAGGAACTTACAGATGGTTATCCTATGAAGAAGTGAATGAGAAAGTGAATCGCCTGGGGAGTGGACTGACTGCCCTGGGACTAACCCCAAAGAGTACAGTTGTCATATTCTGTGAGACACGAGCAGAATGGATGATTGTAGCTCTGACCTGCTTCAAGTACAACTTTCCTCGTGAGTGATGGACTTTTTTTTTCTTTCACTTCTAATGTATTTTAGAACCGTTTCTCAGCACTGGTTTGGCTGCTAAGTATTTTGAAGCTGCCAGTCCTGAAGGTGTAAGAATTTCACAAACTTACTCTCCCTGCAGTCTGATTCTTAGAAGCTTCCAGTCTCTTCTGTGCATGGAGGAGATGCCTAAAATTCACTTGCTCATACTTCAGAGATTAGTTTTATTGTAGCAATGTTCTAGATTTGATAATGGCAGAACAGTACAATTAACTATTTGGTTGGGTTGTTTTAAATACTCTGAAGATGTCAGATAATGACAGTTCTGGCCCCAGAATCTGAAATTATTCTATAGTCTTTCCTGTCTGTATCCTGACTTATGCACCCAAAACATGAACCTGTTACTAGAAGAGAGAAGAAAGAGTAATCAAAATGGTATGCTAGTGGGACAGATTTTTGGTGATGTTTTTAAGCTGCTCAAGTTCATTACAGTCGTGTAGATGGGACTTTTATTTACAAAAAAAATACAAAATGAAGTGCTCAAAAATCTCTGATCTGACATGATGCCTACAAACTTCCTCGTGAGGTGGCAGAGGTCAGCATGCACTTAACATGCCCAGTCTGCACACAACACACTATGACCTATAGTTTCCGTTGTCACTGTTTTCACTTGCACCAAGCTGCCTCCTCTTCTCCCAGTACTAACAGCAGCTACCTGCATAAGAAGGTCCCACAGTGGAGTAGGCAGGGGGGCTGTGAAAGGACAGTAATGGAAGAGCTGGCATTGCTGTGAAGTAGGAGAGGATGGTTAATTAGGTCTTGAACCTTGTGTTTCAAGAGGCAGGAAGAATCAGCTATATAACATTACTCTCTTATTGCCCTTTCCATATGAACCTTATTTCACAGGAATATTGAATTCCTTTAATAGAATAGAATTAACCAGGTTGGAAAAGACCTTCAAGATCATCAAGTCCAACCAGCCCATCACTCAACACCATCTAATCAACTAAACCATGGCACCAAGTGCCTCATCCAGTCTCTTAAACACTTCCAGTGATGGTGACTACACCACCTCCCCAGGCAGCACATTCCAATGGCAAATCACTCTCTGTGAAGAACTTTTTCCTAACATCCAGACTAAATCTCCCCTGGCACAGCTTGAGACTGTGTCCTCTTGTTCTGTTGGTGGTTGCCTGGGAGAAGAGACCAACCCCCACCTGGCTACAACCTCCCTTCAGGTAGTTGTAGACAGCAGTAAGGTCTCCCCTGAGCCTTCTCTTCTCCAGGCTAAGCAACACCAGCTCCCTCAGTCTCTCCTCTTAAGGGTTGTGCTCCAAACCCCCCACCAGCTTTGTTGCCCTTCTCTGGGCACTTTGGAGGTTCAAATTTCACAGTATCACTAAGGTTGGAAATGACCTCGAGGATCATCGAGTCCAACCTATCAACACAGACCTCATGATTAGACCATGGCACTGAGTGCCACGTCCAATCCCCTCTTATTTTTTTTTTTCTTTTTTTTTTTTTTTTCCCCACATATGCTTCCTACTGTTGCAACAGATGGAGCTCGTCTTGTTCGTGTGATGCTCTCCTTAACTCTTCCTTTAAGGTAGAAGGCAATACTATGGGCAGGGTTTTTTCAGTAGAGTGGTGATGGGAAGACGTGAACTCCTTCATGCCTGGGAGGCACTTAAATGGCAGCACTGTAACCAGCCATGGTTAAAAATAATCTAGCAATATGAAAACCAGTCTGATTCTTTGCCTGCCCGCATCATTAATTTCATGGGAGCAAGCGCAGCAGCTGACACTGCCGAGAGCTGCTTGCAGAAGTGCTTAGCTTTAAGATGTGACTGCTGCCCTGCAATTTTAGTCACCCCTCTCCATGAGCTCGGGGACAGAACACATAGCTCTCTTGTTTTATAGAATAAAGAGAAATGAAACAGACTGTTTCAGTTGGAAGGGACCTGCAGTGATCTAGTCCAACTGCCTGTCAATTCAGGGCTGACCAAACATTAAAACATGGTAATAAGGACATTATCCAAACACCTCTTAAATATTGTCAGGTTTAGAGGCCACCTCTCTAGGAAGCCTGGTCCAGCGTTTGACCACTCTCTCTGTAAAGAAATGCTTTCTATACAACTGTCCTCCTTGTTCCAGAGGTCTCTTGTATCATAAGATTCTGATGTGGAAAAATTAAAAGCCAGTTTATTTCCAAATTAGAAAATTTCTAACTGAGCTAATTTTATGTCCTAAATTCTTCCATAATGCTTTCCAGTAAGCTAAAGCAAGAGCTTTTGCATTTAGTAGTATTTCACATTTCTTTCATGTTCCCCCTCCCTTTCCTGTACCAGTTGTTACACTGTATGCCACCCTGGGTGAAGAGGCAGTGACCTACGGCCTCAATGAGTGTGGAGCATCATACCTGGTCACTAGTGTAGAACTTCTGGAGAGCAAACTGAAGGTAATTTGGTACCAGCTTCACCCTGCTTCAAGTAGCCCTATAGTAAATTTACAGTGCAGTCTGTGCTAAGTTTGATTTCTTCTTTATAGGCTGCATTGCCACAAATCTCCTGCCTTAAACATATCATTTACGTGGACAAGAAGACCATCAATAAATCAGAATACCCTGAAAATGTGGAGATTCACAGTATGCAGACAGTAGAAGAACTGGGAGCCAAACCAGAAAACTGTGAGTGAATCACTTCACACAACACTGATCAAGCAACACTAACAGTGAAATGAGGCCTAGGTGAAGGGTGGTGTGCAGCAGAGACTAACCCTCCCATGCAGGTCTCTGACACAAACATAGTGGCAGTTTGCCAGTTCAGCCTCTGGCCAAGGGATTAAAACAAAAGTCAAAAGTTAAGTATTGTCAGCTTACTGCTTTCCCAGTAGCTAGCAGCTTCAGTAGTCTTGGCTCTGCAGTCTTGGATTTGAAAGGCTAATTGACAGGAAAGTTGACTTGCAGTGGCTTGGGGTGTTAAGTCCTCAACCTATTGTTTCTTTCCAGTGCTGTATTTCTCTCCTTCTCTATCCCTGACAGGTTTACTTGGTCTTCAGGCTGCTTTTTCTATAGCTGTTAGTCATCTTATAAGACAGGATGGCAAAAGTAGCACCCAGCTTGTAGATGCCCAAATATTTGATAGTTCTTTCAAAATCTGCCTTCCCTTGCTTAAAAATAAATCACTACTCTCCCTCTGCACCCACCACTGATCACTTAGCACCATTTCAGCAGCTTGCCTTTCCCAGAGCACCTATTTCACACCCATTACAGACGGTTTCACACTGACTAATTACAGAAGTAGCCATTAGAAAGTAAATAATCAATAACAAATTTTTCTCCTGCATTTTGTAGCAAGCATCCTACCAAGCAGACCTGTTCCTACAGACTTGGCTTTGGTAATGTACACCAGTGGCTCTACTGGGAGACCTAAAGGAGTGATGATGATGCATAAAAACTTAATAGCTGGAATGACAGGACAGTGTGAGAGAATACCTGGACTGGGGTAAGAAACACTTCTTGTGTACAGAGAGAAAAACCAGAACCTCCAAAAGTACTCAAGTATATAGAAAATTTGTTGCTGGCATCAGGTGTTAGCAAATTTCTTTTATTGTAAGCATACTAATCTTTAGTTGACAATATATCTGTCTTGGTTTTGTCAACTTGCCCTCTGGTTTGAGAAAAAAGCTGTTCTAGCTCCTCTAACATGCTGGTTTGACTTTTTCTTAGCTTTGGGTCTGTGATGGCTTTTTGCACTCTTGTGCAACAGAAGATGCCACCAGATAAGGAGACTCCTTTTCTAATCAAACAAGGGAAATTTTGTGTAGATCTCTTCAGACAGCTAGAATCTCCTCAGAAGTATCAGAGCCTACCATGTCCATTCAAATAGAGACACAACCACTGGATGGATAATGTACATGCTGCAGAATCTGCTCAAGCATACATCACTCCATGAGCAGAAAAGTAGTAACTTGTGCACTGACAACTGCAGTTCCCTCACAGATATTTTCAAGCAATTTCTCAGGAACGTGGGTGTGTTTGGCACTGCATTCAGAAAGGGTTTAATAGCTGAAATAATCTACCTTGCTAAACTCCTGTTGTGATGGGCTATAAAACCAGCTCTGACTTGATGCTGAAAGCTTCTGTTAAGTGGCAGCTCTTAAGTTTCTTGTTGAGAAGTCTCTGTGAAATTATTTCCCAAAATAAACCTCAGAACTTCAGTGATCAGCTCTAACACAGTTTAGAAGGAGATGCTGTGATGGCCGTCAAGGATTTGTAAATCATTGATGATTATTTTAAAATAGAGTGATCTCACCCTTACTGTGGTACCTGGGATGAAATCTCCCACAAGGAGAGCAAATAGCAGTGGGGCACAAAGGAATCTTTCATTCTAGAAAACAAAGCCAATCCTGTAATTCTTACTGACTGCAGTAAGGTAGGATTGTCACCATTTTGTTTAAAAAGCATGGTTTGAAATTGCACCGTTCTGTTAAGCCTCACTTGGGATCCAAGTCTTTCAAAAAGTAGTAATTAAGCACACAATAAAACTATTAAACAGTGTTTTCAGTCCAGTTGTGCATCAATAATAGCTAATCCTTTCCTTTCCTAGACCAAAGGACACATACATTGGCTATTTGCCTCTGGCCCACGTGTTAGAGCTGACAGCAGAAATCTCCTGCATCACATATGGCTGCAGGATTGGCTATTCCTCTCCACTCACCCTGTCGGATCAGGTGAGGGGCAGGGGGAAGAAAAAGCAAACTTCAGTTTTGCACTGTGTTCTCTCCTTGCTCAGCTCTCTTCTTCCTTTGGAAAAAATGCTGATGTATATGGAATATTTTCAGAAAATGGTGCAAATGACTGCTCCTGGTGAACTACAGCAGTGTTCATAGTATACAAATGCTATTGAAATAGTTTCTTTTGTGATACTTAGGAAATGCAAGAGAAAACCATTAGGTAGCAGGGTAAGAACAGCTATTGAAAGATGAGCTGGATATAAGACTGATTGAAGTGATGTTAAGTTTTTGGTCTCACTTCATCTCAGTAACTCTGTCCAGTTACTGTAGTGTTTCTATTTAGCTCTCTACTTTTTTCCACTTAACAAGTAAGGTAAATAAGAGCATATAAGGCTGGAAAGAAATGCTACCGCATGTTTTGCTGGTACAGAGATTGCATCAGGTAAAAAACCACTCGTGGGTGAAGAAGGAGGAGAAAGCATATGCTGGAGGGAAGAAAAAAAAGAAATATATACAAAGTGGATTTGTGAAAGAGATACACAGTGGAGTTAACCAGGCTCAGCTTGTAAGCCAGCTAGTATTTGGGTTGAAATTGCTGTTAATCATTACTTTTTCCATCACAATGGGGAAAAACATTATACAGGAAATGTTTGAGGGACAAAGGAAGAAATGTAAACAAATTACATGCTAATGTATCCCTCTCTTTTGTTAGTCCTTTTCTAAAGATCTGCTGGGGTTTCAGCTTCATAAACTGATGTATTTTTCCTTATTACAGTCCAGTAAAATCAAGAAGGGAAGCAAAGGAGACTGTACTGTACTTAAGCCTACACTGATGGCAGCTGTGCCTGTAAGTGTGCCAAAGCAGATGTGTTCATCCAAAAAATTATGCTTTTTGACTTTTCTTTTTAACTCTTCATGTGTAACTGTCACCAGTAGGGACAAAAAAGCAGAATACAGAAAGTCCAGTTGTCATTGCCTGAACTAAGTATTGATGCCATAGCTGTGCACAAGAATATCTGTATATTTTAGTGATCAAAAGCTTAGCATTTCAATGAAAATGGATTTTTCATCTGAGACAAAGTTGTGGAGTTTTTGTTGGGCAACTAGAATTACTGCAGTCATATTGCTTTGAAAGCTGAAAAACTTCTCCTTGAAAAGGAAATGGTGAAATCAAATCCCTCACACTTGCCAGTTGCTGTCGACAAAGTACAGCCTCAGGACTCCTAAGCATGATAAATCTTGCATGGCATATACCAGCCAAAGAGATGTTTTAGTACAGGTGATGGTGTTAAGTGTAAGCCACATAACAGCACGTTTAGCACACTGGGTGTGTTACCCAGGATGTATAGCTATGGCTGATAGAACGGACAACTTCAGAATGAGGGGTAGGAAGCTTTTTAAAGCCAAATTTGAGGTTTAGAGCTGTTTGTAGAAGGGCACAGGATATGAGGAATTACTGCAGTGCGCCTGAAGAGACACAATGGTTACTCAGGCAGACAAGGCAAGAGCAAGTCACTGAGTCACAGTCTCTAATACAGGATATATACTCTGGCATAAGGGTTTTTCCTTTCTAGCAATACTGGTGGGAGGAGAAAAAGCTAATGGAGAGAAGTTCAGCAAAGTCATAGTATCATAGTATCATTCAGGGATCATCTAGTTCCAACCCCCCTGCCATGGGCAGGGACACCCCCCACTAGATCAGGCTGGCCAGAGTCACTTGTTTCCTACTGCATTTTCAATACTTAATCCCAACCATTTCAAATAGCTCCAAGGTGCAGTGGTCTATAATTTGACTAACTGATCACACATTAAAAGTATTAGTTACACATTGTCTAAGTAATGATGCAGACCTTTACACTCCATTTTCATGGAGGAATAACGGGAGTTCCTTCCTTTTTAACACAATTTAATTTACACATGCTAGTCTGTCCTATATGGTCATTTTCCTTGCTTTTTTAACACTTTGTAGGAAATTATGGACAGAATTTATAAAAATGTCATGAGTAAAGTTCAAGAGATGAACTACATTCAGAGAACTCTGTTCAAGATAGGCTATGACTACAAATTGGAACAAATCAAAAGGGGATATGACGCACCTCTGTGTAATGTGTAAGTATAATTCAAATGTGATTTCTTTGTGATTTCTTAGAACAGTAATCTAAGATACCTGACATCAAACTACTCTCATCCCACATGCAAGTATCATCTAATGACTAACTGAAAAAAATAAAAAAGCAGAGGTCTTACTGGAAATAGGATATTTAGTGGTAGGGATGACTAATCCTCAGAGCAGATGGCTAGTTAGTTTTCATTGGATTGCTTTGTTGTAGTAATAAAACAGGAATGTTTGTGTAGATAAGTTACAGGAATTCTACCATCTAGAAGAGGTAACATTTTTGGTTAACCCTGCTGCCCACTGAAGTCTCTGAATGACCATGTTACTTTTTAAGGTGTTCCAATAGGAAGAAGAGTTTGTGTCTCTTTGTAAGAATGAGCTGTGTGAATGAGTTTTAATTCTTTTTCCCTCCCTTCTTTCAAGACTATTGTTTAAAAAAGTAAAGGCACTGCTGGGAGGGAATATTCGTATGATGCTTTCTGGAGGAGCACCACTCTCCCCTCAGACACAAAGATTTATGAACATCTGTTTTTGCTGTCCTGTTGGTCAAGGCTACGGACTAACAGAAACATGCGGAGCTGGAACAATTACAGAAGGTAGTTAAAATGCTTCTGGAAATACATTATTTAAGATCTAGATATACATGAGGCTTTGGTAGGTTTTTATGAAGTCAGCATAGCTGTAGTTCTCAATTTCAGTAGTCACTTAACTGTTACAGCTTGAGTTTGTATTTCAAATGACAAAACCTTTCTCTTCTTCCTTGTTCTCTCCTGAAGTTGCCGATTACAGCACTGGCAGAGTTGGAGCTCCACTTATTTGTTGTGAAATAAAATTGAGAGACTGGCAAGAAGGTGAGAGTATTATGTTCTGATTTCAGAGTAACTAATTTAACTGCTGCTCAGCTGGTTTGTTTTGCCTGTCTGCTTAGTCAGGTATAATGTATGAAGTAATTGTTCTTCATCCTTTGTAAAAGCCATCAATTTCTGTGCGTCGACTTCAAGCTCAAGCTTCAAAATATTCCTGTGGCAGCAGAATATGCAAGTTAAAACTGTATGGGCATTTTCTTGTTTTCAGGGGGCTACACTAATAAAGACAAGCCTAATCCTAGAGGAGAGATTGTAATTGGTGGACCTAATGTCTCAATGGGATATTTCAAAAATGAAGAGAAGACAACAGAAGAGTTCTCCATTGATGAGAATGGTCAGAGATGGTTCTGTACAGGAGATATAGGGGAGTTTCATCCTGATGGGTGTCTGCAGATCATAGGTGGGCCTCAATTTTTTTGTCTTAGTATGTTACAAGATCTTAACTAAGCATAATTAAAACCATGTTATTAATCCCATTGGCTTTGCCAGAACTAACCTATTTAAGGTTACCTGCTTGCAGAATCCCAGTGTAAAACAAAAGTCCTCACAGCTATAGGGACATGCTGAAGTGAGATGCTGTTTCCTGTGACGTTACTACAATCCAAATTTAGCATGTGGATTTTAAAGAATAAATGTAAGATTATTTTAAAGCTTTATAATTAATATCAAAACTTAAGAGTCCCCAGCAAATTCATATGACAAGAAGTGTAGTGCTAAAGTTGTTTAGGGCAGCCTTTATGAAGCTGGCAGAATACGTACATGCTGTAAGCTCTTTAACATTTTAATAAGCTACTTGAATTCACATTTCAGCATCGTGCATAGCGTTGCACAAATGCAAAGGAGACTGTGAAACTGCAGAAGTTTAAAAGGAGTAAGATGTTTTTTTTCCCCCCCTTCCTCCTTGACTTCTAGATCGTAAAAAAGACTTGGTCAAACTGCAAGCAGGAGAATATGTATCTCTGGGCAAAGTAGAGGCAGCACTGAAGAACTGTCCATTGATTGACAACATCTGTGCTTATGCCAAGAGGTAAGAGTGCTATTAATTTAGAAACTATTTAGAGTAAACATGAAATACAGGCTCTGACCCACTTCTCCAATGATATACTATAATGTTTCTGTGGTTTTCAGTGAACAAGCCCTCTTTCCAGAGTGCAGGTCATAAACAGCATCTCTGAGGTAGCACAGGTGCCTAGTGTCCCTGAAACTAAAAGAAATTACCTGTCTCTCTCACTGGCATTTCTCTTCTCTTAATACATGCCAATTTCATCCCATCCCTTCCCCAAAGAGGCAGAATACCAGAAAAAAATTAATCTGGACACTTTGTACCTAAATCCAAAGCTCTCCACTGAGTTGGAAACAGTCCTTATCTCTCCTCTCCCTTCCCCTTCAACACACCCCATGAAGAGAAACTCAAAGAGAACTGGCCAATAACTGGAGGTAGCTGGGAAGCTAAACTGAGATGTTCAGTGATGAAGTTACAGCAAAGCATGATACCAATCAAACCTGATGTTGGAGAACAACTTAGCATATTTGTGATAACTCATCAGATGTGAAGACTTAATATATAAGAAGGATTCTGTATGGGGGAATAACTAGAATTCAAAAAGCACTGTGGATCTGTGTATCTAACATCAAGTAAGCATTTTACACCTTGAAATGGAAGTCTTAACTGTTTGGATCTTTTTTTCTTCTCTTGCCATCCTGTGGCAGTGACCAGTCTTATGTGATCAGCTTTGTGGTTCCCAATCAGAAGAAGCTGATGGCATTAGCTGAGCAGAAAGGCATCAGTGGAACCTGGGTAGATATTTGTAACAACCCAACAATGGAAGCTGAAATCCTGCAAGAGATAAAAGAAGTGGCAAACAAGAGTAAGTAAAGAAGGATGTTGTGCTAGCCAACCTCAGAATGCTCAGCCAGCAAAAATGCTCAGTTACCCTCACCAACTGTTCATCTTCCTGCTGCTTCTGTATTTGCCAGAACTTAATAGTTTAATCAGATGCAAGAACTACATCAGATTGTTGCCTGTTATCCCAGGAATTTATCTACTTTTTGGAGATACTATCTTTTTGATTAAAAAAAAAACCCACCACATAAAAAAAATCTAAGATTTACTTTCAACTAAGTTCTAGAGACAAGTTGCTTGTCCAGCAGTGAAAAGAAGGTCCAAAAGAGCTGTCAGTTTGGAAGGAAAGACATTTGCTGGTAGGAAAACTTAAGTAGGGTATTTCAGAGCTGCTTTTCACATGTAACACTGTCCCCTACAGCTTTGACAACCACAATCCTGGTTGTAAGGGGGTTAGATGCCTGCTATTTGTTACTGTGGTACAGAATGATCAAAACCCTCATCAATTCCTTTATGGGGCCAAAAATTTAAGAAACTGAGGGGGAAAAGGTCTCTAAAGCACTTAGCAGCTCATATAAGGATGCAGCAAAACTGGATTTAAGCAAACACTAAGCCCTGACTCTTGTACTTCAGAGAGGAAAATCTGCCCTTTGAAACCAGGAAAGCAAGGATGAGAGGCACTATGAAAGCTTGCCTTTAAATCAATTCATAGGTCTCAAACTTGGATGTAAACATGACAAGCAGTTTGGATGAAAGTATCATGAAGTAGGCAAATTACTATCCATGTAGTTTTGTTTATTCAACCCCTTTTGCTACTATATTCTTTCTGCCTTGGCAATGGTAATCTTGCACTGAGGTACAACTCACTCATTCAACTCTTTTTTTCCAAAACCGTTTAGCAGAACACACCTCACCTTCAGCGGGAGCAGACACATATATAAGTAGAATGAAACAGTCCATGACAACAGTAATTTGAAATTAGGGAGACAGCAGTTCCTGGGGACACAACTAGAGCCAGATCCCTCACGTCTGACATCTGCTGCCACCTAGAGGCGTGCTAGCTTGGGCTGCCCTGCACATCAGCTACCAGTCTGTGTGGGATCCTAGGGTAGGGGCTGATGGTAAAGTCCATCGAGTATTGCACACATGCGGCAGCTCCTGCCTTGTTCCAAATGTTCCTGCCCTTCTCCTGAAGCAGATACTTACCTTCTTTCTTCTTTATGGCTCTTTGGCAAGAGTGGCATTGGTTGCAGTGAGGCTGTGCATATGTGCTAAACCACTGCTTCTAGCTGAGAGAAAATAAATGACTCATGGAACTCTAAACAAACTCTTAGGAAGGAAGAATATATAGAAGTACTTCATTATAGTTGAGATATGAAGCACATTGGACTAGTCTGCATTAATCTAGTTCTTATACATTCCTGTAGTAAAGACAGAGCTCTAGATTTCAGTGTATTCTCTTGTGCTGGTAGTCTCAGACCTTCAGCCAACACACTTGTTATGAGCTTTAGATTTTACCCTGTCACTTCCAATACAAGCTTTACATACAGTGTGTTAGGATATTTGCACTCTGCACTGGTACAAGATTAAATTTGCCTGTGGTCCTTTTGTAAGGTTACTTCATTATGTAAGACACCACATCATACAAACTAAGTAGGGCACTCACCTTAGAGGTTTAGGTAGCATGAATTAGTATTTCATTTGACTGTGTAATTATAATCACGCTTTTGTTTCTTGTCCCTGCAGTGAAATTAGAAAGGTTTGAAATACCCATCAAAGTACGGTTAAGCCCTGAGCCATGGACCCCAGAGACTGGGTTAGTAACAGATGCTTTCAAGCTGAAAAGGAAAGAACTGAAAAACCACTACATCAACGACATTGAAAGAATGTATGGAGGCAAATAAATTCTGGTGACCAGCAGTTGTGCAGATGGTTCTCTCTCATGCCTTGGATTTGGATGTCTCTGTATACTGTAGATAGCACACATTCAGAAAATACACCAAATGGATTAGTGTTTCTGTAATCTCTATCGAGTGCACCAGAGAGTATTTTAGATTCCAAATTCTTAATTAGTAGCAGATTAGATACTGATGGTCCTCATAGAGTTTCATGTGATCATCTCCAGTTTTGAGACAGACATTATGTGAAGCAGTATGACCAGGTAATCTTATTGCTTCTCTAGCATATTCTGACTGCTTGCAACTTCTTTTTTCTGAAGTCTGGCCTATATTTCAAAGAGAAAAATTAATGTAACTGTAATGATTCCTCTGTCAGGGAGTGAGGGAGGAAAACAAATATGTATTTAAAGTCTACCCTTCTCCATTTACAAACAAACTCAAGATGACCAGGTTGATCAAGAACTTGCTAGAGATCACTAATAACGCACTGCTTGAGGATGGATGGACTCTTCTGCACAGCAGTTACTGTCTTGAATATTTACAGTGCCTAAACAAGAATATAAAAGTACACTTACTGAAATAAAGGTGAACTGAAAAGCTTTCTCCAACCACCTTATTTGAAATTTCATTCGAGAGCATTGAATTAACTATTTCAACTTCTAGCTCACCCAGTAAGTTTTTACTTGCCACTGTATTAATTCAAGCAGAGCTTTCCACTAGGAGACACAGCACAAAAAAAAAACAACAAAGACTTGCACTGCTACAGGAGGTGCTGATGAGAAATAGCAACCTGAATGCAGAATGCAAAAACTTGCTTTTTTGTTGGAAGTCGTCCCTAAGCAGATCTGAAACTCAAAGGCATTTCGGGTTTTTGTTGTGTGTGTCTGCCCCCCTTTTCTTTTCTTTTTTTAGGGGTGGTTGGTGGTTTTGTTTTTAAAGCATTGGTCCTCTAGACATTCACAAACATGTGAGTAACAGTACAGGTTACCTGCATGTAGCATAAAGGATCAGGACCTAAATGTCTCTATTAGCTGTATGGAAAGGTATTTATGTTCACCTTTTATATCTGGCAAGCATAATAAGGCAGCCAGAAACCAACAGGAGTTTCCCCATGGAGCCCCATTTCCAGTCTGGAAAGTCAGTCAGTGACCAGGGAAGGAATCTGTTTTATGGAACTTGTGAAAAGGGACAAGTGACTCTTTAAAGAAATTCATTACAAAAACGTTCTCTTATTAACTGGAAGTCATAGATGGGAAGGAGTGGGAAGATATGATTTAATAATAGTTCATCATTCTGTGTGCAGAATCCTGTACTGTGTCGTTTGAATTGTAACTGAGCTCCTGCATCCCTGCTGGCTCTTCACACTTGAACCATAAATGCTGTAAGAAGTGGAGGCTCTCGATACTGTTCTACTTTGCACTTTCTTAATCGTTTTATATATGTTGCTTACATTTTGTACAGCTGTGGCTCTCAACTGCTACATATGACAAATTCATTTTAAAGTATTTATAGATTTCTATTGATAATATTTGTGTTGTGTATATGATGGTTAAAAAGAAACATTATTTGGTATTGTCACTGTACAGAAAATAAAGATTTTGTACAATGCTGCTCTCCAACACACTAGCTTGCAATTTCAGGGCAAGTTCTTCCTTCACTGCATGTATGTGCATTTTTCTTTTTTCCAGTTCAGATTTGGGCAAAAATAAATAATGGCTCTTTACTCATTAACTACAATGGCTCTTCTCCTTGGGACCAACTTCAACCCTCCCCAGGCCTAACTTCCGCTGGACAGTCCAGAACACTGCCAGCTCATCTTCCAAGAAGGCTGGGAGGAAAGAGATTTAAAAACCTTGGTCTATAAAGCTGTTGTAGATGGAACTACAGCAGTCACTAAAAGGAACAAGGAAATAGATTTTCTACAAAAAAAAGAAATATTTTTTTTTAAGACCCATAAAGTGGGTTCATGAGAACAGGAAATATTTCCCCTATCAGAGGTTAACTTCTTCAGTATCTTGTGAGCCACATTACCAATTTTTTCCATGTTTAAAATTGGTCACTTCACAGTATCACAGTATAACTAAGGTTGGAAGAGACCTCGAGGATCATCGAGTCCAAACTGTCACCACAGACCCATGACTAGACCATGGCACCAAGTGCCACGTCCAATCCCCTCTTGAACACCTCCAGGGACAGTGACTCCACCACCCCCCTGGGCAGCACATTCCAATGACAAATGACTCGCTCAGTGAAGAACTTTCTCCTCACCTCGAGTCTAAACCTCCCCTGGTGCAGCTTGAGACTGTGTCCCCTTGTTCTGGTGCTGGTTGCCTGGGAGAAGAGACCAACCCCTTCCTGGCTACAACCACCCTTCAGGTAGTTGTAGAGGGCAATGAGGTCACCCCTGAGCCTCCTCTAGGCTAAACAATCCCAGCTCCCTCAGCCTCTCCTCATAGGGCTGTGCTCAAGGCCTCTCCCCAGCCTTGTTGCCCTTCTTTGGACACATTCAAGTGTCTCAATGTCCTTCTTAAACTGAGGGGCCCAGAACTGGACACAGTACTCAAGGTGAAACTTTGAACAGCTTTTAGTCAGCATCACAAAAGCTGACATGTAAGAAAGTTAATTGCACTTGAGTCTGGTGGCAGGTTATATTTTTGAACTATGAAATGTATTTATATCAACTGTATTTTACCTGGACTGCAGATCTCATCTGTCTTTTGGTTGAGGATTGCTGTTTAAAAAGATCTATATGCACACACACAATGTTAACATTTCAAAAGTGGAATACAATTTCACTGGTTCAATAAGTTTGTGTTTTGAGAGATTTTTATATCTTGCACAGGCTGTCTCTAACTTACTGTTCAGCACCTCACAGTCTCTCTGAAACTTGGCATACCTGGGAACTTCAAGAGCAGCAGGGGTGAATGCATGCTCCAGCTGTTGAAAACAAAGCCTAGAGTAGGCCTAGTTTTCCTTTCACTACATATTACTTCTTGCAGCACATCCATGTCAGCTTTTCAAGTGTTGTTGGAAAAGGGGAAGGATTAGATCAGGATGCTTTCAAAGATGGGGGCTATTTGCAAATATACTCACAGTTTGGTAAGGAGTTTATCCATTCTTTTAACAAAATCTACATCTTTTTGCATCAGAGCTTGTGGAGAAATGCAAAGGGGAGGAGGACAGCAATGTCAACCTTCCCCTTCTGCTTGACCAAAGGGACATTGAGGAAGCCATCATGTACTAAATGTGAAGATTCCAGAGAGCAAAAAGTAGCTGCAAGTTATTCAGAAAGCAGATTCAGAATTTAAAATTATCCTTGTAAGTCTGAGGAACAAGTTCAAAGACAACCACAATCCAGTTCAGGCATGACTGACAGAAGGTTATATTGAGACCCTCTACTTCAAAAAAACATGGGAGAGCTAGAGAAAGCCAGAGTGTGACTCCAGGAGCAGTGGGCCTAGGAAGCTTGATCTATGAAAGGATATTATAGTCAAGTGTAGCTGGCCTGAAGAGAAAAATCACAGGACAGGAGGTGATGCAGGGTCCTTCACCTGGGCCAGAACACTCCTCATTATCAATACAGGCTGGCAGATGAGGTGACAGAAAGCAGCCCTGTGGAAAAGGACTTGGGAGTTCTGGTGGATGAGAAGCTGGACATGAGCCAACAGTGTTTGCTTGCAGCCCAGAAGGTCAGTGACATCCTGGAGTGTATCAAAAGCAGCATGACCAGCAGATAGAGGTGATTCTGCCACTTTGCTCTGCTCTGGTGAGACCTCACCTGGAATACTACATCCACGTCTGGAGCCCTCAATATAAGAAGGACATGGACCTGATGAAGAAGGTCCAGAGGAGGGCCATGAAAATGATCATGGGGCTGGAACACCTCTGCTACAAGGACAGGCTCAGGGAGCTGAGGTTGTTCAGTCTGGAGAAGGGAAGACTCCAAGGAGACCTAATAGTGGCCTTCCACTACCTGAAGGGGACCTACAAGAAGGCTGGAATGTTCACAGTAGATGTAGGTTGGGTGTTAGGAGGAAGATCTTTACCATGGGGGTAGTGAAACGTTGGAACAGGTTACCCAGAGAGGTAGGTTAGGCCCCATTCTTGGAGATACTCAAGGTCAGGCTCAATGGGGTTCTGGGAAACCTGATCTAATGAAGGATGTCCTTGCTGACTGCAGGGGCCTTGAATTAGATCCTTGGAGGTCTGTTGCAACCCAAACCCTTCTATGATTAACCCTTACCTACACACAATGTTACCCTAACAAAGGCACTAAAGAGCTGTCACCAGAGGGTGAGGAGGAACAGAGAGTATGTTTACACAAAGTAGCATTTATGGTTAGCCATTTTAAAACAGAATTCTAAAAAAATTTCTTACTAAATACTGAACTAGTTGCTCCAGATCTCTGACACTGGAAGACTTTAAAGCCTTGAAGTCAATGAAGGTTAAATAAATGCCCTTCAGGAACAGCTCTGGCCCAGAACCTGGGAGGTGGTGGTGGCTGGAATAACAGACCTGCCCATAGCACAACAGTAATGATCTACCTAACAGCAAGATGTCATTAATGGCTTGCTAGCATAAAAGCAGGAGGAAAAAAACCAATAAAAACCAGTGTGAGCACAAAGTAATGAGTTACTGCCTTAAGAGGAGGTCAGGTAGTGCCCATTACACCATCAGAGACCTTTGGGTACGTGATGCAGAGTGCTGCCTGCCCGGTAAAGCAGTGTGGTGAACTGTAGTTCCCATCAAACAGCTCCTGGCTATAAGGAGAAGCAGGACAGGAAAACATGGCTCATGAATTGTCAGTCAAAGGAAAAAAAATCCCAGAATTACAGTTTCAAATAACGACACTATAGACTACATTAGTGATACTCTAAATTACATGCAACAGAAGAAATAAATTCTCATTGTGTACCTGACTTTGGTGTGGGGGTTGTTACTATGTTTGGGAGTCTTTTAAATAAACTTGCCTGTTGGCTAAGCTCCATTTACAGGAGGGTAAATCAATCTCCCTTTTGGAGGCTGAAATTTAACCATTAGAAGCATAAAAAGTAACAAATCTTGAGCTCTTTTGCATAAGATGCCACAAAAGAGATTTACAAAACACAATCAGTAAAACTCGCAGTCACTGCTGACACAGAATTCTGAGTGACACACACCAAGTAACATCCAGGTATTCTACAACAGTGTGAGCTTAACCAGAAGTGTGATTAACAGGTCAACATTTGTTGCTGGCATGTCATTTTTTGCATAATTTAATTTGAATGAGCTGTGACAGAAATAGGGTGGTCCTTGCACTATTGCTTTGCCACTGGGAACTATAACATCTGGAATCTTGCCACCCCTTTATTGAGGAGATATGTTCTGAAGAAAATGTGATCCATTCTATACAGACAAAGTATTTTAACAAGCAGATTACCACAGGTAGTTGTCTAAACCTGTCTTTAGCAGGAAGTATAGCTAATTAAATGAGACAAACAGAGCTCAGTACTCACATTCCAAAAAAAACAAAACACAAAAGAACCCCAAACCAAAACCCAACCAAACATAACACAACAAAACAACTAAAAACCAAACCATCAAACCAAATCAGCTGTGTTTTTCACTTGTTCTCTTTTTGAAACACCAGTAAGTTTTTAATGACCATCACCAGGTATGCCAGAAGTCAGTATGTGTTGCTACACGTGGTTACTTCTGCAGTTACCCTCACCTGCCTTCTCTTAGATATGTTACCACCACATCTACACAATCCCCATTAGTTCTGAAAATCCAGCCCCTGAACATGAATACCTAGCACTCTAAGACACAATCTCACATCATTAAAATGCTGAGGCAAAAAGATATCATGAAGTTACACGATAGGGGGTTGGATTGGATGAGGTTTAGAGATCACTGCCAACCCATAACATTCTATGCTAAGTTCTACTCTTCTAAAACGCAGGTAAGGAAATGACAGGACAAGTAACTGACCACGTCTTGACTTGAAACAATGTTGGACTACTTCAAACAGATCTACTAGACATTAGGAAGAAATTCAGACATCAAGAAGAAATTCTTCCCCAGCAAGGTGGTGAGGCACTGGAACAGATGGCCAGAGAAGTTGTGAAGGCTCCAAGCCTGGAAGCATTCAAGGCCAGGATGGATGGGGCCTTGAGAAACCTGATCTAGAAGGTGTTCCTGCCTATGGCAGGAGAGTTGGAACTAGATGATCTTTGAAGTCCCTTCCAACTCAAACCATTGTATGATTGTACTGTTGAGCCTATTTAAAACTAGCCCAACTACAACTCCAGGGAGTGAGTCTGTATATTGTTCCAACATCTAATAAAAGCCCCAGCCCTGGGAGGTGTTGCTGGGGCTTTCATTTGTTTTAAACAACGTGGTATCTAACCTAAACCTTTCCTGCTGGATATAGATCAGCTTAGTATTTACTGGTGCTCCCCCACAGAGTAAACATGAAGAATGGCTGACTGTTCTCTGTAGCTGCCTGCCCTGCTTCACTTTGCCCTTCAGCTGGAAGCAAACACAACCTCTGCTGAGGAGCCTGTTTTTATGACATTTAATCAGTGCCACTTAACCAGGGCCACTCTGTCCTTATGTTCAAAATAAAGTCCCTGCCCCATCTGCCCTATACAGTTTAGGGTAGTTGCCTCCCAAACCCTCTAACTTCATTCCAGAACATCTTATGTAATAGTGTAGCTCTCACGTTATGATTATTTTTGTTATTTTTAAAACCTGCATCTCTGCTCTGAACACTTCCAAAGCACAATAATCATATTGCTGTGAGGAGCAGAAATGCACAGGTGGTGACAGCAACTTCTGAAGGACTTCTGCAAAGAAGTGCTACAGCACAACCCAAGCTGAATTTCTAACCAGTCAGTCTTATCAGCCCACTCTATGCATTTACTGGCAAGCACAGTCCTCCTTTCAGAGGAAAGATGTCAAGAAAATTGTTCACACCAACAAAATACACACTGTAAAAGAGCAAATTAAAACTTGGTACTCTGTGAAACAAAATCTACTAGACTCTGAGAGTCCAAGATCCTAAATGGACATTCAAGCCCTTCTACCTGTAATAAAAACTATGATCTACTGTATTTTCTTTTTTATTTCTGTTGTCTAGCCACCAAATATACTTTCAGTAAGTGACCTATAGAGAACCAAAAAAGCAAGTGGCTCACCATCTGAGCCAAAAACCTTGCTTAAGAGGCACAATTTTGGAAAAGGATTTATAAGAGGAAAAAGCCCCACCCTATAAGCATACCAGAAACACATCTTACTGACTAAGCAGCCATCTCTCACCTGTACCCTATACCTTGTGAATTCACTGATGCTGGGGGGGAGTGGAGACTGCACCTACCATTAAACCAGAGATTTTTCTCAGCTGTGTTTTGCTGATGGGGAAGCAAGAAATAATGAATTGCAACTCTCCGAAAACAAAACAAGCAAAAAAACCCAAAGCAACAAAACCACGAGGGAAGACAATATATTGTTGGAGAAACACCCCAGTTTAATCATGTTTCTTCTGGAGCAACTGAAAAACTGTAAGTGTAGCACCACAGAAAATCAGCTGCTATTCCTTCAGAACTTAACCCAGCAAGGACTGCACTCCTGCTGTTTACACAGAAAAGCCCAGGTCAATACCACACCAACATGCCTTTCCAGCTGCCCTTAGGGATGGGCACTCACTTTGGTCAGCTGTTAAAATGCATCCTTTTCTTTGAAAGCAATGAAGGGAAAACAAGAAACAACACAATGATCAGCTCTAGCCACCTCCTGGAAATGGGCAGACACTACACAATGTCAAACTGACTAAATGCTGCAGAGATTGTGAATCTGTAACACATGCAACTGCCACACTCACCCATAAGCATGATGGCAACCACTTGAAGAGTTACCAGATAAAGAACCTATGGGTTCACCTAATGTGAATCCATCCTCTGGTTTGAAATTGTTACCCTTTGCACTGTTACTACACTCCCTGATAAACAAGTCCCTTCCCACCTTTCCTGTAGGCTCCCTTTAAGTACTGGGAGGTCTCTATAATGTCTTCCCGGAGCCTTCTCTTCTCCAGGCTGAACACCACCAACTCTCAGCCTGTTACAGAATCATAAAATCACTAAGGTTGGAAAAGAACTCTAAAATCTTTAAGTCCAGCCATCAACTCAACACTATTAAACCACGTCTCAAACCATTTCCTACACATTTTTTTAGCACATCCAGGGACGGTGACTCCACTACCTCCCTGGGCAGCCTGTTTCAATGCCTGACCGCTCTTCCAGTACAGACATTTTTCCTAATGTCCAAATTAACCTCCCCTAGCACAATTTCAGGCTATTTCTCTCTCATTGTATGACCTTATACTAGGGACACAAGACCAACCCCAACCTGCTTCCAGCCTCCTTTCAGGGAGTTGTAGAGAGCAATGAAGTCTCCCCTCAGCCTCCTTTTCTCTAGGCTTAACAATCCCAGTTTCCTCAGCTGCTCCTCATACTACTTGTTCTCTAGGCCCTTCACCAGCTTTGTTGCCATTCTTGGACCTCCTCCAGCACCTCAATGTCTTGTAGAGAAGAATCCAAACCTGAACCCAGTATTCAAGGTGCAGCCTCACCAGTCCTGAGCACCGGGGCATGGTCACTTCCTGCTCCTGCTGGCCATCCTGATCCAGTACAGGATGCTGTTGGCCTTCTTGGCTACCTGGGCACACTGCTGGTTCATGTTCAGCCGACTGTCAACCAGCACCCCCAGATCCTTTCCCATTCTCACAGCAGAGGTGCTCCAGCCCCCCGATCATCTTCCTGACCCTCCTCTGGCCTGGTTCCAGCTCCACTGACACAATTTCATAACTCTCCACGCCCAGTACCGGTGCAGGTTGCCTAACTCACTCCCAGCTACCGGCTCCGGCTCCAGCGCCAGCCGCGGCCCGCAGCACGAAGCCGGTTTGCCGGCAGTTCCCCGGGCTGCTCCCACCATGAACTGCAGCGAGCCGCGGCTGCCAGCGCTGCTCAGCGCACTGCTGCGGGAGCTGCGCCGCGCCGGCAACGCCAGCACCGGGGCTGGGACCGGTCTGGGGGGCGACGCCTCGCTCTACATCCTGCTCATCATGATCTTCTACGGCTGCCTGGCCGGGGGGCTCATCCTGGCCTACACTCGCTCTCGGAAGCTGGAATCCAAGCACGACCCGTACCACCTTTACATCGAGCGGGACTGGGGCCGTGGTGCCGGCCCGGGACAGCCAGCCGAGGAGAGCGGCCCCGAGGGACAGCGCCTGGTGTGAATGCGGCCCCAGGCGCAGCGCGAACGGAGCTCGGAAGGAGGACGAGTCCGGGGGACGTTCGAGACTGTTCCACTGCTGCCGCCCCCCGCCGGCTGCTGGGCTTCCGGGAGCACCGTGCACAAGGAGCAGCTTCTGCGGCCGGGACTGCGCCTGCTGAGACCAGCGCGGGTGAGAAACGGACTGCTCCTGTACAGCGCTCGGGGCTTGTCTGGCACGGAGGGATGCACTTCAACTCCCTGGATCGGTCTGCATGGCTTTTCTACAATAAACCCTTGCATTACGTACGTACAGAGACCTCTCTCATCACTCATCTTTAGAGCTCAGTTTAATTCATCGGTTATCTTTAGAGCTTAGTTTAACATCTTCCTCTTTAAAAGGGGTCTGGCATTCCACCTTGTTCTCTCACCACAATGCTACTACTGCAGGCATCATTAAAAGCACCCCCCGCATCGTTGTGTTCTGCACCTTTCTGTCACAATCGGTGGGAAGGGCCAGGTCTCATTCTGTTAGTACTGGATTGTTTTATCTCAGATGGACGTATTTAACAAGATTATAGAAACTGAAGTTGTTCCCACGAGGAAAGCATCAGTGCCTCACCTTGGCACTGTGGCTTTGCCAATGCACAGTAACTTTTAAATCCATCAGTAACATCCTTTCACACACAGAGAAGTCCAGTTCCAGGAGTATCTCTGTACAGGTGAAAACTACTGATTAAAACAACACACAACACAAGCTAGGCAGGCAAAGGCTGGTTCAGCTGTTGTAGCCATGCTAGCAGTCTTGTCATTTCCTGGTTTGGGTTTGCAGTGGGGTTTTCCAGATGAAAATTAACAGACAATTCCAAGGAAGAAGTGCTGCCATAAGGAATGTTGTGCCACATAATCCAAACTACAATTTGGATTTTATCCAAGCCATGCTGCAGAAAAAAAGCAGCTTTGACAGTAACTTGAAACAAGGAGATTTTTGTGTCACAGACAGATTGCCTAATGCTCCGGCATATTCTCTCCAACAGCAAAACAGTTTTGTATTTACAGTAACTTTGTGGGGACTCATTGTAAACTGGGTACAGTGATGAGTTAAAAAAAATAAAATCCTTGAGAGGACACAACAGTTATCAACTTTGTCACTGTTCACACCTATTGGAACATCCACCCAACAAGCAGCACTTTGTGAATCCCTGGACATTTTAATCTCTGAAAAGTATGGGGTGGGGAAAAACCTCAAGCTTCAGAAACAGTTTCAGAGGGAGTGTGTGCACTTGTACTCCCTATCAGTAGATGTATATGATATCTTTAGCTCAGCAAAGAAAATGTAGTAGTTAGTCAGCACTGTGTGGGAAAAAGGATGTCAGAGTAACCAGCAAACTGGCAATATCCTTAAAATCCCCTGTCTTCTAGTGAGACAACAGTAACGGTCCTAGTCAGTTACTCCATCTGTGAGGACTCAGATACTATCTCTTGAAAATGCAAGTGCTAATTTCAGCCTGGACTTGCTGAAAAGCTTTAAGCAATATACATATATATGCACAGATATTTTGCAAGCTGCAGAAGCTGTCTCATGAACTTTCACAATGGGGTAACTACAATGCTGTATCAGCCCCATTAGGTTTTTCTGTGAGGATTTCCTTCAGTACAATCAGAATTAAGCTGACCCAAACTCAAAGTTTCCCCCGTAAGAAAGTTTTGCATAAATAACTCCTTTTATTTATCCTGTCTCAGTGATTAACATGACTTCTTCTGCCTCACCACTGCCCCTCAAGAGGACTCTGGCCCCTAAGCAGTATTACAAACCAAGAGCTTGGAAAGTACCTGGGCACTGCAGTGCTTGTGGCACCACTGAACCCAGCCAGGTTAGACAAGAACAGGGCAAGGGCTGGTACAGCTTTCTGAGTCTGACAGATCAGCACACTATCACAGCTCCAGTGAACAAGCCACTACAATGTGTGCTTAGCATGATGTATTTAGTATCAGCTGGTTACTAACTGCTTCATCCTATACACGAATCTGAAAGACGACTGTGGCAGTCCCCCTGAGTCAGTGTCCCACAAACACTGATTGCATATTGTCATTATCCATCTGTTTCTCTCCCCTGCCACAACCCTGAAATGTAAAGTACAAGATACTGGAGTCCTACTTCAAAAAAAGGACTGCTCTGGTGAAAACGTTCAGCCTTCATGACACAGTTCACAAATAAGGAAAGCACAAGACCTGCTGCCAAGTAACTAACAAAACATCAAATTATCTGCTGTTCTATCTGTACCTTTCAATACTTCCAAGGATCACAAGGTCTCCATGAACTGTAGTAATTTGTGATTTACATCAGTCCATCTACTCTGAGAGTTACAGTACAACCAGATGTTTAAATAAGAGAACACCATCATGCATTAAGTGTAGCTCCTACTGGAACAAGATGTAGTCCATAGATACAGATATAAATGCAGTATGCATCTGGAAATAGTTACATACATAAGTGCTTATTCGCTTCACACATTTCTAGTATTTGTGGTGTCTCTAGTAGATGATTTTTCAGAATCCTGTATGGGGACAGTGTCTAGTTGTGTAGGCATGGGCTCAGAAAGGCCAAAGTACAGCTGCAGCTGAAATTGCTAAGGGACACAAAGAATACCAAGGGCTTCTTTAGGTATGTCAGCCAGAAAAGGAAGGTCAAAGAAAGCATACACCCCTGATGAACAGGATGTGCAAACTGTTAGCAATGGATGAAGAGAAGGCTGAGGTACCCAACAACTTTTTAACCTTAGTCTTCACTGGTAGCCTCTCTTCCCACATGTCTTTAGAGTATGGACTAGAGGCCAAAGTCCCTGTTTTTCATTGTAGAGTTCTGTTACAGTTAATCTTTTTCCCATAAATACATAGTACCATTTTTTTGTTACAGTCCACATATTGTTTTAAAATCCATTAAACCACAAGTTAGAGGGAAGTGTACCATGGGATAGCTTTAGAGAAGAGTGAGAATCCTATTGGACACCAACTGGCAACAGAAATCTCCACTTGAATGAAGCCCTGTTTCTTGAAGACTCTCCAATAAAAGCAGCACCTTCCAGTTCAGTGGGAAACAGGAACTCTATGAAACCAGGTCAGACAGCTCAACCAAGCAGACCTGGACTGGGAGAAATAGAACAAAATCCAGCCTTTCAGAGTAGCAAAACTCTAATCCATTAGGAATTTGAGCCTCCTAATTCAATTCAGTTACACATTAAAACTCACAATACCTCTATGGATCATCCCCTCCAGATAAGCCTAAGGACTCAGCATGGATGTGTTGAGTTCTGAAGAAAAAAGGGCTTCAAACACTCAGAACCTAGAAACACGATGTAGCAAACAGAAGGTGACATAGCAGAACTGGTAAAGCAAGTTTACACTGAATCCATTCTTACTCTGATGTGTATATTCATACCAACAAAGCATTTGAACATCAAAGAGGAATTCATATGGTGCCATACAGAGACCTTGGTAAATCAGCATTAAGGCTGGCTGCAACATTCATCTATGTTGTGGCTGGTTTTTGTTTGGTTTGGTTTTTTGTTTTGTTTTGCTTTTTTTAGTAAGTCCAACACATTGAGTACTGGTTGGAAAACTTAAAAACCATGAAGCTACAAACCCACTGGGACTGAACTGAACCAGATTGTAAGAAGACAATTAGCCACTGAAATTCAACACATTTTTTCCCTTCAATAGTACATCCTAAGGCAGCTGCATGACTGATGCAGGGCAAAATGACCACTTGGCCTGTTTAATCACTGGGCACAAAAGATAACAAGGTAATTTATTTATATTTTTAAATCCAAAGGAATATGCTCAGCTACCACTGAGCTAACTCTCAGGCTCAGAAAAGAAAACCCTGTTCAGAAACATTTAACTGTTCTTCAGCCCAGGGGGAATATGGAAAGGACATTTTCTGGATTCACTTTCAACATACATGGAAAACAAAATAAATCTGGTGTTTTGGCCCTAACTGTGATTTATTCTTCCTGGTGTTCCTAAACCTTTACACTGCATCAGTTGTCAGAGCCTTGGTCAGAATAATTACAAAAAGTGAGTGCTTTCAAAGCCTCACTGAAACCTGCACCTTTCAACAGCAAGAACTTTACAATGTATTTGGTATGGTTTCTAGAATGTTTCTAAAACAGTTATCACATGAGCCTTTCCTTACCCGAGTGTTTCATTTCTTAGCAGAGAGGCAGCAGAGGCAAAACATCATGTTCTCAGTGAAAATATTTACAGTTTGAGAACCTGGCACAAGTTTCATTTTACTTCATCCTGGTATTTGTTGGACAGCAGTTGGATGAACTTCAGCAAATTTTAGAGAGAAACATCAGTTTGTTACACTAGCCCATATGACATTGTTTACTGCCTGACAGTGCTCTTGGTGAGGCACTTGCTATAGGGTTATTGTTCCAGACACATTATTTTTACTGCAGCCCTGATGAAGAGCTCAATCAGCCTCTTCTGCAGTGCCCCAGCACCATGCTGCAACAATCATAACACAGAACTCATATCTAGAACACAAGGAGTCAAGATAAGGAAACCACAAATTATTTCTTGCACTGTGTTGGTTTAAGCTGACTGACCCCACTAAGAGGGATGAGGGACAGGAGATGGGAGGACTGGGCTACCCCCTCCACACAGTGGCACGGAGCAAGAGCAGTCTAGATCATATATTCTACACCATGCTCACTGTACAACAGGAAAGGATTTCCCAGGGTTTATAGGACTTGTAATACATTCCACAGGTTGCAGTTTCCTGTTCCAGGGTTTTTTGTTTCTTCCCCAGCGTCCTTTTTTTCTGTTTTCCCTTTGTGTAATCTGATATTGCTGCAATACAGTAGTAAATTGTCCTTATCTCAACTGACATTTTGGCTTTCTGGGCTCCTTTCCTCCTTGTCCACCCAGACAGGAGGATGAGGAAGGAGAAAACCTCTCTGTTGCAGCTGGACTGCTAGGACTTAGCTGCCAGCTGAGTTGAAACCAGGACAAGAAGCAGCTATGAAAACTTGTAAGAAAACAGCAGAACATCAGGTAGGATTTTGCCTTTTTTTTTTTTTTTTTTTTTAATTGATCTTACAAGAAGTCTTAAACAATTTCAAAAACTTACAAAATATATTCAAGTGTGGAAAGTTACTTTACTGATAAAACAGCGTTTCTTTATAATGTACTTTTCCCCCATCAGGATAAGGAAGTGTAGGCATATAAGAAAACCACCAAACAAATCATTCACACCATCAGAACAAATAGTTTTTCTCCATTTCAAGGAACAGCACAAGTGTTTTGAGTCCATTTAACTTTAGTATGCCAAAAGACCAAAGCAACATAAAAACAGTGACTTGTAATGCAAGAGAGTACACACAAGAGACCTATCAAGTCTTCAGTAGCCACAGTTTAGTATGTGGAAGTGCTCAGCTCTTCAGCTGGCTTTGTTTCACTGATTGGTTTTACACAAGTAACTTGGTATCAAACAGCAAAAAATGGCATTATTAACTCCTGGTTACAGTTTAGAGCATAAACATGTTCACTTTATAGATGCCCACTGTAAATTTGGCTATCAGAACAGAGTCAGCAACAGGGAGCCCTAAAGCTGTCAGATGGTTTTCTACTGACTCACATACAAAGCATTTGTATGTTCTCTCCTGCTCATTTCAGCACGGAAGTTCTAACAAGCAGCACAGTGCTGCAGCACCTTTAACTTCTCCTGATACCATTGAAGAGATTTTTCATTTATGCCATTAATGACTCAGTTGTAAAATAACTGATTTAATCCAATAACTGTATGATCATTCGATATGCTCCATATTTTTATGGAGTAAACCAGCATTTTCAGTTATAAAGAGCAACAGCTCATCGTGGCAGTACTGAATTGCCCTAAGTGACTGGAAGTTTAAAACTGGCACTTCTCCCAAGGCTGAAGTAATTCTAATAAATCTCTCTCCACAAACCCCTGTATGCTTACCAAGTTCAATTTCAGCTACACATCTTACTAAGTAAGTGTTTAAACTGAGTTTGTCCAGCTAGGCCGGTTAGTAAGTTTCCTAAATGGTTCTAGGTAGTGGTTCTTCATGTGCTTTGTTTTGGTTTTAATATTAATTGCAGAAACCAGATTTAAAAGCAGTCTGCACTTGAACAGTAAGAAAATTGAGAAGAATACCATTTGACTGAAGCATGTATTTCAGATCTCCCACCCAGTCTGCCTAGAAAGAGCTTAAAAACTACTATACAAATTAAAACTTAAATAAAAATATCCAGTAAGTTCTTACTCCCAGGACAAGCTTATCAGGCACAGATACAAGTGTGTGTTCTGGTGACTGCCTTCAAAGTTCAACATGCAAACGCTACAGTTACACCCATCACTACATTTCAAAGGACAATACCTCTTATGTACACAAAGCAGATCTGTAACACTACTCATACAATCACCAGCAAATTAAACCCCAGAAAAGCACGCCACGCTGGCTCACAGTTCAGCAATGCTTTATCAGTAACAGGCAAATTGAGGGTTAAGCTTTCTTTCCAGACTTGTAGAAGAAATACAAATATATGAACCTTGCATATTCTGTTAGGAACAAACAGTAATTAAATAGAGCGCTCCTTTCTTCACTACATACAGAAATAAAGATGTATTTACACTATTTACAGTTTTCAAAAACTCTGGGCTTCTCACACTGTCTTGCAGGAATTCAAATTCTTCTGGCTGAAAAGTAGTTACACAATAGCTCAGAACAGCTTCTGAAGAGGGACAGGTTTATTGGTTTAAATAAAGCCTAGAGTGCCTTAAATGGAAATAGAGCTACCCCTTTCACCTAAGCATCCCGTTGTTTGTGGGATTGTACAGATGTTTGAAGGGGTTTTACACAAGTCAGATATTGTTCATTTTCACAGTTTTCCCAATTTAAGTCAAAAAATGAGCAAACTGCAGCCATAACTGCTTTTGTATCCAGGTTGCTGCTGTCATTGCAACAGGTAGTAAGATCAGAGTTACAAGATCCCCTCATGTGTTTACAGTTACAAGCAAATGTAGTCACATATTTAACTGAATTAACTAAAATTTTTTTACATTTCCTAAATTCAGGTATTTTTTTAAAGTCAGCTTAAAATGGAAATGTACCAGTTTGAAGCAAATCTGCTGATACTTAGATTTAAGTTCCCAAGTTAAGATGGAGTATCTTAACCTGCAGTCTTCAAAACTATTTTAAAGCAGCTCAAAGCCTTAAACTACAAGCAAGACACCCCGCTCCCCCCAAATCAATCATTAAAGGTAGCATTTAAAAATAACATGAAAACTACAGCAAAAATCTGCATGAGAGGAAGATGGTATTCAGGTTTTGAGTTGAAAATAATCAAAGCACCTGTTCTGAATAACAGTACTAACGAGAAAAATTGAAGGCTTCACAGTAATACACACTTTCAGTGCCACTCTTTTTACGTTTCCTGGAAAGACAGTAGGGATTCAGAACTTGCAGACTGAATATGAGAAAAGTTGTCCAGACTTCATAGCAACAGAATCAACAGTTAAAGCAAACAGAAATGGTGTAACTGACCTATTTCTTGCATGGTAAGACTTCAAAAGAAAAATAATCAATTTGAAGTCCTTCACATGCAAGTGACAACAGTTGTTGGCATGGGAGCTCTGAATCATTCAGCATGCCCTACATATAAATCAATGTAAATTAATTATAACCAAAGCCTGAGAAGCTTAAGCCAAAAGGAAGCCTGATGAGATTATTTAGTCCTTTCACACCAGAGAATGGACTAACTCTGTATTTGAGAGATGACACACTCAGGAGCTGTATTTGCTACTTTTGCAAACAGTAGAAATTGTTATCAATCTTTCCTAGCCTCTTACAATGAAGAGTAGGCAGCTTTGAGAATTCTCTCTGCATGCCACAAGCATCTTCCTGAAAGAAGGAAGATGCTACTGTAAAACCAGATCTTTTCAAGTTGAAAAGGACTCACTTTTTTGGTCAGAATTTTAGATTAAGAGGATTTTGTGTTCAAATAGGAGAGTTTCAGCATTCCATACAAGAAGTCTGGAAGTGGCAGCATAGCTGCATGTAAGGCATTTTAGGAATGATTCCAACACAGCTCACTGCCCTCAGCATTTCATTACTTTCAACTAAGACAAGCAACCTCTCACATTTGAAGATTGTTTACTACTAAACCCTTGGTCACTGGGATCAACCCCAAAACCTCTATAGACCTTCCATGACAGAAGCGGCAGGAAGAGTGAGCACGTCCCATCCGTGGAGAACAGCTGTCCATAGGGCTAACTTCAATCTGTGGAGGGAGAGAGGTCACTTCCCACAGCCAATCCTCACTAACTGGCCCAGTCCTGAAAGCGGAAACAGTCACTGGCAATCTTCCACACTGTGTTGGTGGGTGTGGCCTGTGCTGTCAGCAAGAAGTTCTGGTTGAAGCTGCGCAGCTTGTCACCATCAAATTTTACTGTCCCACTTGTCACCACGAGCACTGTCGTCTGGCCTTGCGTAGCTTGCTCTTCACAAGGAGAAGTAGTATAAAGAAAACAACTCAAACAAAGACCAGCAGGTAAAGAAGTAGGAACTGTACATACCAGTTTCATTCCATTCTGGTTATACTAGTCATAGGCTAACAGTTGGTTACACATTCATGACAAATACAGTTTTGTTGCATCATTTCTATACAGACAATGGTGTATTTGCTCACCAACACTGTTGTTTAATAGCCTTTCTCTTTTCATCTCATCTTGTTCATTTTAGAGCAAAATGACAAATACCTGAGTTTTTGCTTAGAAGAAGCTCTCATTATTTGACAAGTACATAGATATAGTTGTATTTAGCATGTTGCATATGCTTTTTTCCCCCCTATTAGAGATGGTATCTTTCACAGCAGAGCAAAGCAAGCACGCTTAACCACAGGCTTTTTCCTTAGTTAATTCCCCAAATATCCAATAGAAGGAACTGCTTAAGCTCTCCATTATGCAAGCTTTCCTCTAGTAGCTGTTCATCAGAAATCTAAAGAACATCTATTCCAGATGTAAAGAGATCAAGGCAGATACAGGTTAATGGTTTATTGCACATTATACTGCAGGTCAGTATCAGAGGCTACACTTGAGGTTTCCTGACTCTCAGACCTTGTCAACGACAACACAACCTGGTAAGCCAAGACTTTCCCGTACATGAAAATACATTACATCTGGATAGGATCTTAACAAAAACATCCTTAAAATACTTCCCAGACCCGAGAAAAAGTGTGGAGCTGCTGCATTACAGTTTGTGCTTTGCTTATGCACAACCTGCCATTTCAACCCTAGGTGTTTTCTCTAAGCTTGTTTGAGAGGAAGCGTTAAGCACTACCGTAACTGCAGTTCACTTTCAATAGCTATAATAAGACTGAAAAATAAGTAAACTGTAACACAACCTTACCGTGAACGGGCTGGCAGTCCAACACATTCACCTGGAACTCACTAGACGGCAACATTTCAAAAAATTTGTTCAGCTCCTCTTGCCCAGACACTGCATTCCCGTTCCAAACTAGTGTTGCTTTGTCCAGATAAAGTCTTGTTAAAGCCTGAGTGATTAGGAAATCACATAGCTGAGGAAAACGTGTAAACGCTTACAATGGACAGCAGACAAAACAACCTGCTTTGAATTCTTATGTGGTGAATTAGCGATTTCTTCTGTTACTCTGACAGACCAAATGCCCTCCTGACACAACAGCTCCTTTTAACAGTGAGGGCTCCTTTCTAAGTGGCACAGGGTCTCATATGCCTCCAAATGTAAATACTCATGAGATTCCTTTGACAAAGTTAGTGATCATAGAATCGATAAGGTTGGAAAAGACTGCAGAGATCATCGAGTCCAACCTATTACCTCATGACTAACTAAACCATGGCTTCAAGTGCCACGTCCCATTCTTTTTTGGAACACCTCCAGGGACAGTGACTTCACCACCTCCCTGGGCAGCACATTCCAATGCCCAGTTACTTTTTCTAGGAAAAACATTCCGCTCACCTGGAGCCTAAACTTCCCCTGGAACAGCCTGAGACTGTGTCCTCTTGTTCTGGTGCTGGTTGCCTGGGAGAAGAGACCAACCCCCACCTGTCTACAACCTCCTTTCAGGAAGCTGTAGAGAGCAATAAGGTCTCCCCTGAGCCTCCTCTTCTCCAGGCTAAACATCCCCAGCTCCCTCAGCCTCTCCTCGTAGGGCTTGTGCTCAAGACCGCTCACCAGCCTTGTTGCCTTTCGCTGGACACATTCAAGTGTCCTTTACTGTCCTTCTTAAATTGAGGGGCCCAGAACTGGACACAGGACTCAAGGTGTGGCCTAACCACTGCTGAGTACAGGGGCAGAATGACTTCCCTGCTCCTGCTGGCCACACTGTTCCTGATCCAGGCCAGGATGCCATTGGCCTTCTTGGCCCCCTGGGCACACTGCTGGCTCATGTTCAGCCAGCTGTCAATCAGTACCCCCAGGTCCCTTTCTGCCTGGCTGCTCTCCAGTCACTCCAACCCCAGCCTGTAGCACTGCATGGGGCTGTTGTGGCCAAAGATAGAACTGAACTAGTTGCTAACAAAAGAATAGCGCTACCTTTCCACAATAATTTATCACTGATATTTTCTGAGGGGGTATGCATGTGTGTGCAACACAAAGTATGTCAGGAAAGTATAATTTCAGGTGAAAACAAAATAGCAGCTAAGACCATGAACAGTGGAAATCTAAAGACGACAGTCATCTGCCCAGAACATGAAGGTGACACTTTATAAAAGTGCCCCTTTTACAACACTGCTGCACAGTAATGTGAAATCCTCTACAAGGCAGTCTAAGAGGAACAGAGGTCTCAGTCCAGACAGTGCATGGTAACAAACTGTTAGCTTCTTTCAAGCGCAATGCCAGCTAGAAAAGCAAGCAAAACCCAGACAAGACAGTTCTAACTATTGTCAAAACATCTGCATACCCTTCTTCTTTTATCCATTGTCTCATAATAAATGTTCACAAATTCATCTGCTGCTCTACAAGCTTGATCCACATAGGTTTTGAAATCCTGGAAAGAAACAATAAAAACATACCAAATTACTTAAGTTAGGCAATTTTATGCAACCTAGTTGTCTACACAATTTCTCCAGCAAGTCACTTTGGTTGGTGTTCCACGTGCTGGATGTATTCCAGTACCAATTACTCCAGCGTTATAGTCACAGGAAAAAAACAAACAACAAAACCCAAAACCAACCAACAAACATTCCTCACATCATTACTTCTCTTACAAGTCACTACTTTTATTCATATAAAGGTAGCACTTCACTGTTGTCACATCACTGCACTGTCATCTCAGTTATTTGGTCAATTTGTTTAGCCACCTGGCTCTTGATCTCTCACAGACCTTGAACTGTGACATCCTGGAAAGCAGTGGCCCTGAATCTCCTGTCCATGCAGGTATAAAATTTAGTTTGGTTCTGTTACAGTATTTTATTTAAAAATGTATCAATTACAATTTTTCTGTTTCAGCATTAGGCTATCAATATTTGCTCCTCAATCAGTACTTCACAATTTAACTACTTATATTTTCCTGGCAGTCTTTAATAAATATACACCAGAACTAGCATGAATTCCTCCAGTACTGCCACAAGAAACACTTCTGTTCAGAGAAGCCTCCATACTGCAGAATAATTACCAGCCTATCAAATAATCCCTCTTTACTTCACAAACCCACTCATTGCATCCTGTACTTTTGATCTCCCTTCCTATCTTCTGAACCTACAGGTCAATTCCAAAAAAATACAACAGTAGTAGTCTTATATTAAGATGCTGTTTGCAGAACTAATACTAAGGGAACACTGATCATAATTCAGCCCATTATGCTGTTTAGAAGGCTGTTAACCCTCATTCCACACACACCTGCACACACACTTCCTAACCAGCAGCCAAACATACTGCCATTTAACTGTCAAACAGCCAGACAGCGTGTGAGGCAGAGCATTAGAGAAACACCATGAGACTGGAACAAGCTGTCAAGGTCCCCATAATAGAAGTCAAATGGAAAATAGGCTTTGTTGGATTTGATACTCCAGAGAAGTTCATTATCGCAGCCCAAAATGCTTTTAGTTTCTGAGAGCAATGTAAATTGGAAGAGACTTCTGGAGGTTATCTGGTACAAATATCTGCTTGAAGGAGAGACAACTTCAAAGCGTAATCTAAGTTCAAAGTTAGATTTGACTGCTCAGGGTCTCATCTCCAGTCATGTTTTGCACATCTCTGAGGATGGCCATTTCCCAGTTTCTCCAGGCTCCTGTCCCAATGTCTAATCACCTCCCCCAGGAATATTTCTTCCTAATATTTAACAGGAAAGCCAAACTTAAAAAACACAGCAACCAAACCTAAAAAACCCCAAAGCTCTTGGAAGCTGTGATGACAATTCCCAGAGCCTAGCCAAACTGCACAGCGTCTCTGCAAAACACGGTGGTTCACCACACAAACCACGGTCTGGCCTTAGGCCTCTGCACAAGGATGCTGCGGACGCTCTAAGCGGAGGTGGAACAGCCGGGGGTCGAACCCGCCAAAGGCACAGGGACACCAGCCCTGCCCAGGGAGCGGTCAAGGGCTGAGGGACCCGTCGGAAAGAGCCGTGCACACGTCCCTGTACTGAGGCGCTTCCCTCCGTCCGTTTCCACCCGTCATTGGAGCCGGGACATGTTGTGGCACCCAGAAGGCTCTCCCCGCCTCTCTCTGAAAAGCAGCAGCTCCCGCCCGCGGCCCTAAGGCGGAGAAGCAGCGCTTCCCTCCGCGAGGCCGCAGTTCCTCGCAGCCTTCGAACCAACCTCTCGTTGGCCCGGCCCGGCCCGGCCCGGCCGCGGACTCACCACAGAGGCAGCCATGGGGAGACGAGGAGAAACGCGCGAGCGACGGGGCGGGAAGCGGGCTCGCGCCGGAAATGCGCCACACTCGGGTCCGCCACTTCCGTCAGCGTGCAGGGCAGCGCCGCGCCAAAAGGCTTCCGCCGCGGGGCACGGCCCGGGGCAGAGAGGCCCGCACGGGAAAAGCCGGTCCCTACTCAAAGCGGTGTGGGCTTGGGAGCAAAGGCATTTCTGTCGCTGGCGCTCGCTGAGAACGATCAGGGCTTGGGCAAGTAGAGATCGAAGGTGTGGGTTTGTGCTGTTTGTAAGGCGGAGGTGAGCAGTGGGCCGGTAAGTGTCTGTTGTCGGTGGCGCTGGCTACAGAAAGTGACAGTGGAACGGCGTTTCTCCCTCCCGCTTCTGAAACAATAGTTGTCTGCTCATTGAGGAGGCCCTCGGGCACAGAGAGCCTGGAGCAGCAGGCTTGAAATGGTTCTGCTGTTTCACTCGGTTGTAATTGATGCAGGGATCTTCTTCCCAATTCTGTAGCAGCAATACTAGTGTCATGAAGCAGCATTGATACTGGGGAGAAGTACAAGGCCATCAGGCAGACTCTTTGCAGTGCCTTCCAGCTCTATGAAATAGTTTTTTTATGAATAAACCCTGTGAGTTTGGGTTCAGCATTTTCCGGAGTTGTGAAAATGCCCAAGAAATCTTCTGTGCTTTTGTACAAGTGTTTAATGGTATTTAAGTGAGTAATGGTATTTAAGTGACCTAGACGCTGGTTTGTGAGTGCAGACAAGGATAAAGATGCCTTACAGACCCTGGACAATAACAGGAATAGAAAATCACACATTAGTTACTCGATGGCACAAGTGCAACTGGCTGTCACAGGTACTGAACACTGTGTCTAGAAGACCACAAATGTAAAGGTAAGTCAATACATAAGCACTGTGTCCCAGATTTTACACACACTTGAGATCTCTGTGCTTTTCCTGTTTGCATCCTTTCTCTTCATGGTTGCTGTAACTCATGACGGAGACTTCCCAAGGTTCCTGGCTGCTGAGCCACAAGGCAGGATGCACCCAGGCCCATGCTCCCTCTGTGGGGAGGAAGTTGGGCAAAGACATGAAAGCATCTGTACTGTTTTCCTGAAACAAGCTGGGTCTTAAAGCTGCCTGTTTAAATCGTGCTTCATCATGCAGTGAATAACAGGAAAAGACTGGATGAGACTCAAGAGATCTGACATTAATTACTAAAGCTGATGTGGAGCTGACTGGGAAGAAATCATATACAGAAGATGATAAACATCATTCTGGGAATGGAAAGGTGCATCTGTGCCAGGGCTGCTGAGGGAGGATTGAGTTTGGGTCAGGGCATCTGAGGCTCTGCCCTTTAGTATATACTGGATGATACCCAGCAGTGTCAGCTGTATACTCATTTGTCACTGCTGTGGAGCAGTTGCGCTGCTGTGAAACAGCGTATCCTGCTGAATCCACAATTGCACAATGACGACTGCTTAATTCAAAAGTCCAATCATGATCATGATCCCCTTTGAAATCTCAAGTGTCACCAAATCACTGTATTATATATTGGCCTCAAACTAATACAAGTACTTCATAAAACTCACTTCATATAGAGATGAGCAATCATAAGTTTCCAAATCAGAAAGCAAGGCACTGAAATGACATATGAATTGTTCAGAGTCACAAAGGGAGACAACTGCAAGACTGAGAACTGCAGTTTTAATCTTTTACCTTCATCATATAAACATCTTTACTCCACTTTGAGATATATCAGTGTAACATTAAGAGGTTATCACTTCCATTTGGTATGCTCAGTACCTATTTCATGTTTATTCTCATCATATTGATGACAGTGTGTCTGTTGTCACGTTCTATAAATCAAGACCCTTAATGGGAAGGTTGCGAGTTCAAGCCTGCAGTGGGCAGTAGTGTCCTCCCTACTCTAGTCATGAGGTCTGTGGTGACAGGTTGGACTCGATGATCTTTGAGGTCTCTTCCAACCTTAGTGATACTGAATGAGCAAATACTGTAAATCCTAGGAATTGTATTTGTTAGCACAGAGACTGAAAAATCTGGACAAAACAACAGAAATATGTATCTGTAACAGCATCACCTCTTCACCTACTGGCATGTGTCTGTGAAGCCTGGAAGAGTAAAATGCTTAGCACAAGCCTTGCTGGCAGATTGTACAGTTATTTACATCTTTCATTAAAACAGGGATCTGAGGATAAACGGTTAGAATTCTCACTGTTGGCTGCTGCACCAGAAGTAATGCCTAGAGAATAAATTCAGAAATTGTAGAAACTGAAGTAGGTGATTAGTCAGGTCAGGATTTTTCTCTACAGATTATACTTTTTTCATTCAGTAATATTTGACAGAGTGGGACTGTCACCATTTCTTTGGCAACAGTTAATCAGAAGAACACTTCTCCAGCAGGAGTCAGTGCAGACTCTCCACTGGAAGTTAGGAAGGTAGATATTTGAATATTGTCTATGCCTACTGCCCGCCTACCTTAGCATCAGTCATTATTCAGTGAAGTAATGTGTCAGATGAAAGAGGCATTGTACAGGGAACACAACATTTTGGATATCATTTCAGAGTAATAACTTCTTGTTGGGATCTGCTAAGTGGGGGAAACAAGAAGAAAATTTCTTCCTTAGCACCAAGCAGTATGCAAGACCTGGTTCAAAATGTTACTGTGGAGATGTTCAGTGGCTCACACTAGTGGGTAAAATGTACTCAGGTGTAAACTTCTCAGAAAAACAGAAAGAAAAGAGAGAAAGAAAGAGAGAAAGAGAGAAAGAGAGAAAGAGAGAAAGAAAGAAAGAAAGAAAGAAAGAAAGAAAGAAAGAAAGAAAGAAAGAAAGAAAGAAAGAAAGAAAGAAAGAAAGAAAGAAAGAAAGAAAGAAAGGGAGAAAGAAAGAAAGAAAAAGAAAGAGAGAAAGAAAGAGAAAGAAAGAGAGAAAGAGAAAAAGAGAGAAAGAAAGAAAGAAAGAGAAAGAAAGAGAGAGAGAAAGAGAAAGAAAGAAAGAAAGAGAAAGAAAGAAAGAGAAAGAGAAAGAAAGAAAGAGAAAGAGAAAGAAAGAAAGAGAGAGAGAAAGAGAAAGAGAGAAAGAGAAAGAAAAAGAAAGAGAAAGAGAAAGAGAAAGAAAGAGAAAAAGAAAGAAAGAAAGAGAGAAAGAGAAAGAAAGAGAGAAAGAAAGCAAGAAAGAGAAAGAAAGAAAGAAAGAAAGAAAAAAAGAAAAGAAAGAGAGAAAGAAAACCACTATTCCTGTGTTTAATTTAAAAAGTAAAAGCAGTAAGAAATGCAAAATGTTTGTGAGTGGTGTGAGAGCTGCTTAAAGACATTAGAAATATGGGACACTCTGAACAAATTAATTCCACTTGGCAGGCATGCTTTACAAATGACCAACAAAGTCCAGAATACTTAATAACAGGCCAGTGTGGAGAATTAAAAATACAGGGACATCCTCCAAAACCATGAAGTGGTTTCCAAATGGAGGGGGGAAAAAGGAAAAAAAAAAACAAACACAAAAGCATAGAGGTTGGTGTAAGGCAAATCACTATGAATGAAATCCCTTTCCAAACATATCAAAACCAAGGAATATTGCCAGAAAATCTGTAAGGCCAACAAGTGATCAGTGTGCACCAAGAGAAGACAAGGCTGTAGTGGAAAGCTAAACAAACTCTCTGTGTCTTTGATCACCATGAAACAATTTGTATTAGTGCCTTTCTTAAAAGGGAATGCAATGGAGGATCTGTCAGGAAGTGGAATGTCAGTACACTCTGATCTGCAGAGGTCATTTCCAACCCCTACCATTCTATGATTCTAAAAGGTATTAGAACAAATCCATAAAACAAACAGTGACAAGTTGTATGCCAGGTTATGTGCTCCTAAAGAACATACTAACCGCGGTATGCAGTCTGTAATTTACAATAGGCTCTGTCCTCCAGGAATGGAAGATGGCAAATTTGAGACCAACTTTCTCAAAAGCTCCAAGACAGATTGTAAACCTGGTGTTTGTTCTGTGTAAGTTGGTAGAAATTATACTGCAGAACTGAATGCACAGGTTCTTGGATAAACATAATCTAGGATAGTAGACTCATCATAGTTCTTCACAAACATATTAGTTCTTCAAAAGAGACAAGAATTATGGAGAAGAAGAGCCTTGCTAGTGAAAAATTCTTCTTCCACCAAATGATTTCCTTAAGCCATGATTCTACAATTGTCACACTTGGAAGCAATTAAGTAGTTTTTATATGAAACAGTTTATTTCAATGTACAACTCCAAGTACCATTCCAAGTGACATTAGCAGAATAATGAGACTTGCTGCTTACTTGATCTCTCTTCTCCACCCAACCCAGCTACTAGGAATCTTTGTCATTTTGTGCTGGCTGAGCAAAATTTGACTTTCAGACCACTAACATAAATCTGACTTCCTGAAAATACATTTTCTTTACTTAGAAAGTATCATTTGCAGAGGAGATAAAGGAGTCCATCTGGAACATATCAAAGATTTTCTGCAAGACTCCTCCTTTGGTTGCTTTCCCTTCAGGAAGCCTTTAATTTGGGTGTTTAAGTCTTAAGAGTAATATAATCAGACAAAATTTCCGCTTTGTGTTGAGGAAATTTTAGCCATCCTGTATACTGTCCAAATAAACCCTAAATATGCACTTGGATTTAGTTCAAGTAACAACCAAGTGCAACTCAAGATTTCTCTTGAAAAGCCCGGTCAGTGATTAAAATTAAACTGGTAGGTTATACAGAGGGAAATTCAAGAGATGATCTATTGTGAATCAATATGCATGCTCTAAAAATACTTACAGCATAGAGAATTAACAAGGTTGGAAAAGACCTTCAAGATGATCAAGTCCAACCTGTCACCCAACACCATCTAATCAACTGAATCATGGCACCAAGTGCCTCATCCAGTCTCTTCCTAAACACTTCCTGTGATGGTGACCCCACCACCTTCCTGGGCGGCCCATTCCAATGGCTGTGACGTTCTTTCTGTGAAGAACTTCTCCCTAACATCCAGCCTAAGCCTCCACTGGTGCAGCTTGAGACTGTGTCCTCTTGTTCTGTCACAGGTTGCCTGGGCACCCATCAGGTAGTTGTAGATGGCAATAAGCCTCCTCTTCTCCAGGCTAAGCAACCCCAGCTCACTCAGCCTCTCCTCACAGGGCTTATGCTCCAAACCCCTCACCAGGTTTGTTGCTATTCTCTGGACACATTCAAGCAACTCAACATCTTAGAAATCTAAGGAGCTGACTCCTGAAACAAGGGAGGAAAATGCCACTGGCCAGCTCCAGACAGGTTCTGATTAATGCCATGTTTGTGAAGCTGGATCATGACTCGGTTGAGGGTTTTGCCTGAGCATGGGTTGAGTAGAAACCCAAAGATCTATCTGTTGATTTTAATAGGAACTAGGAGTAGGTCTCAGGTGCTCAGCACATTCACATTTTGATCTATATGCTAGATACAAAAATACTGCTAAAGCTAGAGTTTGGATTTGTTAAACTGCAGTACACTTAAGAAGGCCTGGTTTGGCCAGCTTAATCTCAACAGAAAAGGCATATTGCTCAGGACAGATCCAGGCAGAACCTGTGTTTGTTACATTCCCATGGGAACTCTGGACTATGCACCACTCCACCTCAAATTCCTCTCATACCAAAACTGGAGGAATGTAATGAATCCTATCCTGATAAATACCCTTCTTGTTTTTTAAAGAAAGACAGGAGTTGCTGTATATTGAAGTGGTAACTGTTCCACTGACCCACTGGGATATGATGAGATCAAGTACCAATAGCTGTTCTATTTTAATCCATGCCAAAGCACTCCAGTTTTCAGATACATTTTTAGATCAGGTCAGTTCAAAGCACAGTTGCTAGTTAATTTTTTTAATCCTTTCTATTAGGTACTGAAACAGTATTTAAGCTCTTAGGAAAATCTGGCCATACATAAGTAAATCCCAGGTAAACATACCTGTATTACAGTGGGCTCCAGCACAGTGACATGTAGCAAGCTGACAGCCAAGGTGTGTGTATATGGGCACACAGACATTTATATATTAGGAGGGAGCCTACAGTCTCACCTTGGCAACTTGTAAGGTAGTTCTGTTTGCACTTGGCCTTTCATCCTAGAATTTCAGACTGAAATGTTGATGATGGCTCCAGCAGTACCCTGGATCTCTTTGCAGTGTGGTATCTGCTCCCGCTTGTGTCCTGTATAACGAAACCAAAAATGTTGCAAGTAGCAGTTATCAGGGTATCTAAAGTATGAAATACTTTTATAATGTCTTGCTTCATACACATCAGCTGAGAAGGATTTTACAAGCAACACTTGTGGCACATGACCATGTTTTTCTTGAACAAACACACTCCAGCACACTTCAGCATCATTTCTCGTTGGGGCTGCAAGCATCGCAGCCTGCAGTAGCTCAGCTGGTCCTTCATCCTGTCTCCATCTAGTACTGCTCCATTTTATCTAAAGCCTGCAAAGAAGAAATCCTTTCTTGTGTCCAGTTTTCCCTTCACATAGCCTGCTATGACATATCCAGATTGCATTCTGAATTAAAATTCTGTCTATAAAACAGTGGGAGGCAACCCCAGTTTTGGAGCTCTAGTAAAATAAGCCCAATTCTAGACCTCACTCTAGGAGATGTGTGTCAGGCTGAGACACAAGAAGATTTTAATTTCAAATAGCAGTAGCACCTATTAGAGAAACAGAAGGAAAATGTCTGAGCTAAAACATAGCTTCTAAACCTGTTCTAAATTGTACTGGGGGCCCATCAGATCTAAAGAGAAAGGTACAGTGAGTCTTGATAGCCATGACCATCCCCTCCTCATCTCCAAGTCAGAAGAATATCAGATATTTATGAGTAACAGAAGCTGGGAAATTAGTTCCTTTTCCATTAATACTTTCAATAAACCCATCATTTTTTAAAGTCAGAAACACAAACATGAAATAAGGAAGTTTGTTTTGTGAACAAATTTTAATGTGAATTTGGTTAAAAGAGGGTTTTTTTCCCAATTTTTAAGTCTCTCTTTTTCCCTTCTTCCCTCCCCCACTATCTTTTCCCTTTCTAAAAAGAAAGACGTATTTAGAAAAGTCTAATTTAGTTTAAAATTAATTTTCCTTAAAAATAGTTTTTATGATGATATTTGGATCAGCTACTAACCACTCTACCTTATAGATCTAATGGAACTTACTGAGCAAAGCTCACTCAGATGAGAAAGGACTTTCTCTGTTCCCTGTGTTATTTGCTCCCTCTGTTCTGACTATGAAGTTCACCTTTCACAGAGCTAGTTTAATGAATTAAAACTGTGGAAGATGTCATCTTTTCTTACCCTCTATATACTTGGCAACCTAGTATGGATCAAAGAGTGGTCTTGCAAATTATAGTTGGCAAATAAAGTAGCTGGGATGAGAAAGGGAGAGAGGAAAGTCAGGTGAGGAAAGCACCAACATGGTGTTATGCCAACTCATGCCAAGTTGTGAAGTGATACTTTGTGGCTGCCACTTGAACATACATGCCACCCACTGCCAAAAAAACTGTAGTCCCATTTTTTTCTCCTGTGCCATCCTCAGTTGTGCGTTCCCATCACTCCCTTTCTGTCTGCATTTGTGAAGAAATTTGCTGAGACTGATCACAGAACAAATCTGGCTGAAAACCATGCTGTAGCTGGGGTTGATCTTTGGTTCACTTCCGTCATTTCTGCTGGCACAAGGAAGGTAGTGGAAGCATATGCCCTTCTGGCAGCAGCAAGCACTTAGGTCAGCTCACAGCAGCTGTGGAAGCACACCCAACCCAGAAAGTTAAGCAGATAAATATATAAAATTTCACTGCAAAGGTTTAGAGCCATGCTGGGACAACTTTGAACACCAAGCAGGCAGTGAAAATGGTGGAAGTGTTGTAGTGTTATTTTAAACACTCTTCCAGTTTCTTTAATAGGACCTCTTCTACTTAGGCAGGTGGGGGTTATTTTCAGTAGTTACATATGCATGAAATCTATTTTGACATTGCACCTGACTGCTTGGAAGCCTAATTTGATCTAAGTTTATACCTGAGAAGCCATATATTTTTAGTGGCATAACATCGATATAGCGGAAGTACTCTCATTAATTCACTGTAGACCATGATGGAACACTGGTGGAACACTGCAACAGTTACCCAGGGAGGTGGTGGAGGCCCCATCCTTGGAGACATTCAAGGTCAGGCTTAATGGGGCTCTGAGCAACCTGATCTTGGGAATGTCCCTGCTCACTTCAGGGGCATTGGACTAAATGACCTGTAGAGGTCCTTTCCAACCACTGTACTCTATGACAGTGATTCTATGGTGCTTGCTGGCACATCTGCTAAACAATCCCATTCCATCATGAGACAGTAACCCACACTGAGAGCACATAAAACCCCTCTGAAGTCTAGGGCGCTCTCTCCGAAATGTTGAACACACCGGCTTGATAATTTTAATCTCTCATCAGACTAATTAGGAATTATTTCTTAACAGCAATGACGTTGGAATGTGGTAATTTTTCTTAATGTAAGAAAGGCTCAAGCTCACTGTTTTCTCTTTGGGAACATGGACAGCAGTGTACTGATGAAAGGTAACTCTAAAGTAGATTAACTAATTTCTTACCACAAGTATAAACAACTAAATTAGTTCAGGGATATAAAATGGAATCAGATTTATCCTTCTTCATTACCCAGGGTATGATACACTAATTGAAACCAGTCACATTTCATTGGCAAAGTCAGTACATCTATTTCTGTCTTTTGAGTTCCTTTTTAAATTACACAGGAAAAATTGTTGCATTGAACTTTGCAACCTGCTTCTCTTAATTCTAATAGCTTACAAACATACATTCCATACACTTCACTCTATATCTTTCACGTATAGCTTAATGAATCAACAAACTACATCAGTGGAATTCTCTACATAGGTCTTTAGTGTCTAGAGAAAGAATATAAATCTTCAGAGAAACAGATTCATTCTCATCCAATAGTCTATTTCTGTGGTCCTTTTCATGGGCAGAGTAAAGCAAAGCCAAAGCCCAGAGAGGCTGTATGAATGCCTGAAACCACCTGATTAAGTGCAACAGAATAATGGCAACTGATAGAAAGAATCTACTAAGAGATGTACAGCATCAAATAAGCATCACCACCCCAGAACATTGATTCACATACCTTTTGCTTCATAAATACTGGGAGAAAAATAGTTGGAAGGCAACCTGCTATCAGTGGAACACTTAGACAAGAGATGTGAAAACACAGAACTGAGAAGAAACAGAATCACTCATCACCTCTTTTTTCTGATTATATTTTCAATGCCTCATTAATATTGATTGTTCCTGACAGACATCCAGATCAGTAGATAGTGAGACACTATCTATTATTGTGGAGTCTCCTTCACTGGAGACATTCAAAATCTGCCTGAATGTTTTCCTATGTGACCTGCTCTAGGTGGTCCTGCTCTAGCAGAGGAGTTGGACTAGATGATCTTTTAAAGTCCTTTACAAGACCTAACATTCTGTGATTTACAGCAATGACCTATTATTTTACAGTGTACTTTTTAGAAAAGGAATTATTTAAAGACACAAAAAGCTTTATCCTGTTATTGTCTCTTCCAGAACATTTTACAAACACATGTAAAACTATTAGGAACACTCACTGGGACTCTATCAGAAAACGTTCCTCCTTTTCCCCTTCTACATTTGTGAAGGTGAAGTGCTAGAAATATGTTGTCTCACGCAACCCACCACATTAGGCAACACTTACTCAGTAAATAAGTATCCTGTCTGCTAAGCATTGACTGAAAACCAGACTGGGCTGTGAGTTGATACTAAAATGCAGAACCAAAAGAAACTCTTTAGACCTGAGTACCAGACAGCACCACTCAGTACCAGTGGGTTTGTATGACAGTTCAGCACTCTGCTAATTTAAACTGCAAGGACAGTGGTACTGAGTGTTCCCTAAAATATCAGCAGTCCAACAGTCACCTGTTGGCAAAAAATGGCAAAACTCCCACTAACTCTAATGGAATTCAGACCTGGCCTTTGGTTTGTTTATTCTATCTAAATAGGGAATAAAAGCAGTTTCTTCAAAATGTAACTTTAATCAGTACCTCAGTTACCCAGCCTTATTGCTGAGGCTCCTATTTCAGCAGGTATCTTGGCTAAATGTCAAACAATTCCATCAGCTCTTTGAAGACAAATATTAGACAGAGACTGCATCTGAAAGAGTTTCCCCAAGCACCATTCAATTAACCTACTTGGCTAAAAGGTGATGCAAAAATCAATAGTTTGTAACAGATGCTTGTGTTTCAGATTAAACTAATCAATAGGCACCAGAGCGATTTTAAATTACAGACAAATACAGCAGAGTTAAAATATCAAGCAGTTTAGGTACAAAATGTATTGCAAATCAAAATAAACTATGTGCCAGGCCAACTCCATGCTGAGCCAAATCTTTGCCAGCCAGCTCTGCACAAGTGTAGCTCTGCTAGGATGAGATCCATCCAGAGGGACCTGGAAATGGAGAAGTTGCCCTGTGTGAACCTCATGAGGAGGACTTTTAAAGTTGACTCTATGTTGTAAAGGAATATGTTTACAAATAAACAGAAGAGACCTGTGTCTCCATCATTCAGTTAGGGAAGGAGAATGTAGGTTGACTGATGCTGATCTTTAACTTCACTGAATATAGAAAAGACTAAGAGAGAGATGAAAAGACAAAGAAAATCCTGTTCCATTTTTCGGGACATCACTTTTCCTCTTCTCACCGAGAGGTGGCACTTGCGCAACGCCCTGCCACAGTCCTCTCCGCACTACACACTGGAGATGACAGCATGACCTATTTCCACACTCCAGTAATGATTTCTGAGGTCAGACACAGGCTAAACATTCTTAGACTACAAAGCAGTATAATGGTTTGTGATTGAGGTCAAACATCAGGGTAACATTTAGTCATCACATGGCAGAGTAAAGTCTAAAGGACAAAATTTGGTGCAATGTATTTACTTTCTGCCAATGGAGGAACTTTGGTTTCAAAGAGTAAGGAATGAAAAACATCCACTACCATAGTCTCACATCCCTATTTAGTTGTGGATAAAAGTGTGGCTTTCAGCTGACTGGGCACTAATTTTTAAGGTACTGATCATGTCAAAACATTGATGAAGTAAGATCCTGGATATCAGGTCTCAGAACTACCAAAACTTAAGAGAGGTCGAGTGAGCTGGGGTTGCTTAGCCTGGAGAAGAGGAGGCTCAGAGGAGACCTTATTGATGAAGGGAGGTTGTAGCCAGGTAGGAGTTGGTCTCTTCTCCCAGACAACCACCAACAGAACAAGAGGACACAGTCTCAAGCTGTGTCAGGGGAAGTTTAGGCTGGATGTTAGGAAGAAGTTCTTCACAGAAAGAGTGATTGGCCATTGGAATGGCCTGCCCTGGGAGGTGGTGGAGTCACCATCACTGGAGATTTAAGAAGAGACTGGATGAGGCACTTGGTGCCATGGTTTAGTTGATTAGATGGTGTTGGGTGATGGGTTGGACTTGATGACCTCAAAGGTCTTTTCCAACCTGGTTAATTCTATTCTAGTCTAGTCTAGTCTAGTCTAGTCTAGTCTAACATTTTGGTAATCTTAGATGGAGACCTAAAAGATTTCTTATTTTGCACAGCTTTAAAATCTTTCAGACTGGGCTGGGGCACTGATAAGAGTTAAAAAAAACTTAAGTGTACTGAGACAAAACTTTATCTAAAGCTGTTCTTACAAACTACATTTACCACTGGCAACTGCCAGCTTAGCCAAGTGCTCAGGCTTCCCAACACCAGCTCTATACCTCTGCAAAATTAGTAATTAACAGAAATATAAATAAATTTCATTTCAAGCACAGTAGTCTGTAACAAAAGAGCTAGCAATTTCAAATTTCAGGGAGTCCAGCTGGGGTGTCTGTTGCAATTTGCTAGATCTTTCATGAAATGATGTTGAGAAGCTGTAAAACACCAAACTGAGTGACTCTCCAGAAAGAAAAAGAGATGGTGAAGATTCCTGCTCGTTATTAAAACATCCATTTTTTTGACATAGGAGGAGCAAAAGGGGAAGGAGGAAGAGTCTTTATGTGAAAGTCAGACAATATTGTAGAAGATTTTTTCCTTTTGGAATTCAACAGATTGTACAAAATGTTTGATATTTTCAAGAACATTATCAAGGAATGTTCTTGATATCAAAATGTTCTCTCCAACTACCCAAAAGAGGCTACACACATCCCACACAGAGCTACAGGTTTTTAGTATATTAGAGCTCTAAAATCCTAGTCAGGAAAATAAAACAGAATAGTATTACTGAAATTTGGAAATCACATTGTAACAAAGGATCTTCAAACACATATACTATCTTTGCCTCACATATTCAAGCAAAAGTATAGGAAAATATTCAAAAAGTGAATTGTTTTTATATTCACAGATATTTGGAGTAATATTACATGAGACTTAAATACAGAATCAGAACAAACGCTTCCACGTTCTGTCTGTTTCAGGCAGAAAGACAAGAAGGTAAAATGACAGTTGATGGCTTGCATCTTAGCACATGCAACTGTTGAGGAAGAACAAAATACCCTAAAATTAACAATACTGACAATAACTTAAAGGGCTCTGGAGTATGCAATAGCCTGACAGATTAATACAGAAAGGGAATTTCAGCAGTATTTACACTAGATGCCTTAGACACTGAAGACTGCTGAGAACCAAGGGAATCTTGTCATTGATCTGTGAAGACTTCCATACATATTGAGTACATTCTTAGTATCATAGTATCATTCAGGGTTGGAAGGGACCACAAGGATCATCTAGTTCCAACCCCCCTGCCATGGGCCCGGACACCCCACACTAGATCAGGCTGGCCAGAGCCTCGTCCAGCCTGGGCTTAAACACCTCCAGGGACGGGGCCTCGACCACCTCCCTGGACAACCCATTCCAGGGTTCTTCCATTCTCCTCCCTACAACTACCTGAAGGGAGGTTGTAGACAGGCGGATGATGGTCTCTTCTCCCAGGCACCCAGTACCAGAACAAGAGGACACAGTCTCAGGCTGCGCCAGGGGAGGTTCAGTTTGGATGTTAGGAAGAAGTTCTATAGAGAAAGGGTGATTACCCATTGGAATGGGCTGCCCAAGGAGGTGGTGGAGTCGCTGTCATTGGAGGTGTTCAGGAGGAGACTTGATGGGGTGCTTGGTGCCATGGGTTAGCTGTTTGGGTGGGTTGGATTGGTTGATGGGTTGGACACGATGATCTCGAAGGTCTCTTCCAACCTGGTTTGGTTTATTCTAAATAAAGGTTTATTCTATCTCTTCCTAGCAGCCTCCCTCAGGTTGCTGTGCTCATCCTTTGCCACTGTGCACTGAGAGCAGCACTCACTGGTGCCCTGGTGTATTCAGCAACATTCTATATTCAACCAAGACTGTATTAGTGTCACTTGCTCTCTGGCTGGTCTCATTTGAGCAAGGAGACAGAAATGTGCACAAGGGACATGTTCTAATTTTTATTTTTAGACAGATCTTTACAACCTTGAGCAACTCTCAAAAAAAAAAAGAAGCCAGTGATGTAAACAAACTTGGAACTAGAAATTCTAAGGCAATTCTAATCCAGACAGCAGGGTCAAGAGACTTCAAAGAGTCAAGGTAAATGCATGGGGCTTCCTCAATTCCATTTCTGTATTGTCAGAGGAAGTCTTCTGTAGCCATCCACCTGCAGGCAGGTACTATATGAAAAGTCTCAGTGTCAGCTGCTTTAGAAGGCTTTCTGCCTTTTGAGACCATATATACACAGATCAGAAATGTTACAACATCCTAAAGCAGGCACTGACATATTATCTCACTTATATCCCACTGAAGACCTGAACTACAATAACAGGCTGCTTTAAGGTTTACAGGGTAAGATCCTAGAAAGAGCAATGTTGTGTTGATCCTCCCAGGTTACTTTAAATTGTTTTCTAAAGTCATGGACATAAGGATGGCCTATTTGGGAAACTTCCAGAAAAAAAAAAAAAAAAAGTTGTGAAATAATAAGAACCCTTGAATAATAATAAGACATCTGTTATTTCTGGGCCTCTAAAGTGGCACAGGTTAACCTGCCACTGCACTGGCAGCAATTGCTTGCACTGGTGGACAATCCAGTCCCTGGAAATGCAGGCAATATGTCTGCTTCCTAACAGATGAGAGAGTGTGAGTGCCTTGAAAGCAGACATGCACAACAGGAGAGAATTTTAATTTGCATCCCTTAATAAAATATGCCTTTGTATTTTCTAAATCCAAACATGGAAGCTTTCAAAGACAAAGCAATTTTGACACAGGAAGAGAGAAAATATTCTGAGCAGCTACATTATTGTAAATCCTGAAATGAAAGCCACTGAGCTGGAAATCCAGCTCCTGGAGTACCATCTATTTTTATTTATTTTCTAATATGGATTAAAGTCTGTAGCCTCTGTACAATGATTAAATTTCATTATGAACTTGGGCGATAGTACCACTAATGATGAAGACCAACCTGCTTTCTATGTCTACACTAGTGATTTGCAAAGGACTTGCCCAGATATTTGTCTCTCATCTCACAATTGTTTCTACTTACTTCACAGTATTTCAGTTCTTGAGGCACTTTTGAAATGGTAACATAGGTTTCTTTCCAGATGAATGTGATACAAACAAAGGAGATCCACCCTTTTCACACTGTTCCAAGAGGGCAGTTACCAGCACACTATGTATGCTTAAAAGCTTCTCCACTTTGCAAAGACCTCTCAGCAGCACAGTAGGGTAATCTGCTTCTGCCTTTTGGACTTCACTTCTCTGTATAGTTTGGCTGTCAGAACTTGGGTTTATATCTCTTCCTTGATTCTTTTCACTTTCTTCTTTACTTTTGGTGCCTTGTCCTTCTCAGCCTGCCTTCTCATGGAAATTTCATGACTTATCTCACTCTCTTATTTTCATCACCTCTACTCCCCCACGCCCCCTTTCATTCTCATGTATTTCTCCATTTCATTTACATGTCTTCCTTCTTTTCAATTTGTCTTTGTTCAGATTCCAGCCACAGTTCCCCAAAGGTACAATCCTAGGAGCCAAATGATTTGGTTACATTGTGTTAGAAGACAGACAGGGACTTTTTAGCTGTAAGGATTCTCAGGAGGTGATGGCTGACTGCTGGCTGCTCTGGGGCTTGATCAGCACACACAGCACTGCCAATCTTGAAAACAAAAATGGTTGTTCCAAAGATCCACCATGTTAGATGTGTCCATGGGACTAACAAACCAGGTAAGATCTTCAGAAGGAAGAAAACTACAAAACACTTGCTCTCCATCTGGAACAGGAGAAATTGTGCTCCAAATCTTGATCTCTGGAACTGAGTATAGCAGCTTGGTAAAGTGGTGTTGTAGTACACCTGTGCCTGACCATGCTCCTGGTCTCATTAATGACTGTATTATGAGAAATAGGGGAAATAACAAAGATAATCCATGCCTGGGCACATGGATGACTGGGGATGTGTTAAGAGCTACACAGTCCACTGCTTGAATTCATGCAAAGAAAGCAAGTATAAGTAGGAATGGGGAGGAGAAACAACAAACAACATAACCCTAGTGTTGTCCACATCAGCAAGAGGAAGCTCCTACACTCCAGCCCTTGGCAGTGTTAGTAAGACATCTGAGATCACCAGTGTGGGACAAAATTCTGCTATAGAGGCCCAGACTGTGAAGAGAGCAATGGGGTTTGGATGCTTTTGAAATGAAGTAGGTAGCAAACTACCATGTACAGACTCATTTAAGTCAGACAGCACCTAACACCAAATAACCTTTCACACTAATCCTCAGCAGAAATGTGAAGAAACTGGCAGCAACTGTTTCACCACAGTAATTCAATTACTATGAAAAGCACAGTTGTAGATTTCACTGAGGGCAAACCACTGGGAGGAGTACATGACACTATCATACTGTAGGGCAGAGCACTAGGAGGGAGGATATCTTGTTGCAAAGTGCAATGGTGAGGTAATGGTAACATTACTTTATAAACTGCATACTCATCAATGACAACTTTAAGCTTAATGTACTGGAATGTCTTGAAATAACAGAAAAAGAATTCATCTGACCAGATAAGAGGCACAGAAAACAGTTAATGACAATGCCAGAAATAAAACCAAGAGGAATTCTGTAGGCTTACACTGACCTGGGTTACAGACCAACATTCCTTGTGTGTGTGTCAAACAGTTATTTTCCCTCCCCAAAAAGGTTAGTAGACAAAAATATAACAACATGTCTACCAGCAATGAAGGCTCATGGAAATCAGACTGTGCTGTATGTTCTGGGAGAAAATATACTAGGAGTTACTGAATGTACTTATAAAAGCAGTGCAATACAAATCAAAATAGTAACCATGTCCTGAGCACTCTGTTATTGTCCGACCAAAGCATTCAGGCTTTGTACTTCCTAAGAGCAACACCCAGAAAATTGGTGTGACCAGGGAAAACAGAGGTGTGGCCATGTCCAGTATAAAATGAAGATGTTGACAATCACATGGTTTGTTATTTTGCCCTTTAATAAACTTTTCTGCATGGTAAGTGAATGCACATTAGTCACCAAAATACAGAGAAGTTCTGCTAAAAACAGTAACTACCATTTAGCAGTTCCTGTCAACTAGTACTGCTGGGGGTTGTAAATGATCATGACAAGGGGCAGTCCTGACAAGCCCCAGAAGCATTATCAAATGATGGGTTGTTACTGCAGTTCATTATGTGATCTCATGCTATTAATAATGTTGCCATTAATCTCTGTAGGAGCCTGTTAGGTCTAAAGCCATCCTATGATCTCCGCTGTCTATTAACTGACCCCAGCTGTTACAAAACTTCACATTCATTCAGGATGCATCTTATTCACCTTATTCATGTGGTATAGAGCTATGGTTCAGTCTTTGCTCAGCTTTTCACGCTGCAGATATTTTGTCTTGCAGGTCTTTAAGGGATATGCTCCTCCCTCTCTACAGTCCACCTTGACAAAGCCCTCCCACCATCTTCCAGCTGCCTTCAAGGCAGAATCACATCACTTTTTATCACAGTACTGTGTCTCCCTGCCTTTTACTACTATTGGTTCTTTTTAATTTATTAATTTCATTTTTCCCCAGCATGTATTATTTCTTTTGGACTTTTCAAGCATTTGATTTTGAAAGATACTAAGAACTTTCAATTAGTATTGGCTTCTGTGGAACATAAAGATGTCAGCACTATGTGGGACTGACCCATTGAATTTACCCAAGCTTTGCACCTGCAACCCTCAGTAAGTTTAAGTTGTTGCACTGCCTGGATGTGCTCTTCTTTAGACATTCCAGATGTACACTTTGACAGCAAATATTTTAATGGAATTATTAAAAAGCTTATCCTCTTTTGTTTTCTTTCTTCCTTTTCTGATTTGTTTTTCTTTGTGTTTAACTTCTTGGACTTCTGAGTTTCTTTGCTTTCCCAAAATACAGCTACTGTATTTTATCTTGTGAAATGCTTCCTGTAATGCCATCTTCATCCCTCCTTTCCCACATAATGTCTTTTCAAATTTCTCCTCATTCACAACCATAAGTGCTTCTGCACACCATAATGCTGTTCAAGTAGTGCTTTCATTCAAGTGGACAAAGAGCTGCAACTGGCTTCTCCTATTATAAAGCATTTGTAACTTTAAGAAGCAACAGACACACCAGGCTGATGTTTCCTCTTGCCTTAGCCTCAGCCTAGGGGGCAAAAAAAAAAAGGTGAGGATATTTGGATAAGTTTCATAATGCTGCTTTTCAGACTTTGGGGCCTGAAAACTAAATCGTGTTTTCATCATGAAAGAATATTTTTGATGCTTTCCTTGACCACAGCTGACTCAAAAATAGCTTCAGTGATGGATTTCCTTTTTCTTTGAATCTATATATCAATTAAGGAAGTTGTAATTCTTAATAAATAAGCACATAGGCCAAAGAGGAACGAGTGCTACTCATTGTTTAGGGAAATAATTTGGCATTTAATGAGTTCTTTATGGCAGCTGAAGAGGAAAGTAATTAACAATTCATGTTGGGAGGCCCCTGGCACTTCCTTCTAGCAAGCACAGTAGTTGTTTGGGTTTTTTTAGAATACAATCTTGCATATTTGCTAAATCATATGTGTTCATGTTACCCTGCCTTTTGTTAGATGAGCAAATTAAATACATATGTAAAACCAAACAATTAGAAAACAACTAAAATGTTAGATATGAAATGCTGATTTGGTTCTGTCTAGCCTGTAGAATGCTCTCATGAGCAACAGTTAAAGGATAAAGGGATACTTGAAAGGAAATGGTATCAAAAAGTGAAATTAGTTAGAGATTCTTCCACTCATCACCATGAATCCAAACAGGAATTACTGACACTGGGGGAATAATGATATGCTTAGTGGAGAGACTGTTGCATTTTTTAATTGTTGCATATTTATTGTTGTTCCTGTTCTCCCTTGTTTGGAAAAACAGTAGTTGAAACAAAGTCTAGACCTGGAAATCTAGCCTGCCATTGACTTACAGTCTAGAAACAAAAAAAAAAAAGAGGAGGTAAAAAGTAGGAAACAGACCAATAAAGGCTGAAATGTTGTATATTAGTATATGTTGTCTAACATATACTAACGTATTTTCATATTCTTCATTTGATTAAATGGAATCTAAAATTATTTTGATTTGTTGTGCAAACCTGCTTCTAGCACAAAAATAGTTTCAAAGACTGGTGTTCCACATTTTTCAGAATGTTGGTGATTTTTTTGTTGCTGTTGTTTTTGGGTTTGCTTTTTTAAATATCCAGGCTCAGAAAACAACAATGCTGTACAACCTCTGGGCATTCTGCTTCCCAAGCTCATAGTTAATTACTGACATTTGCAGATAAATGAAGACTCCAAAGTTTCCCTTCTTGTGTTTTTATAGATCTAATGTATCTGAATAAATCCAGCTAAGTGTTTCATTGATTAAACTTCTAGGCATCATCCAGATAAAAAGAGTGTAAATCAAATCAGTGACATGCCAGGAGACAACTACATTAAAAAAAAAAAACACAAAAGTTGTAGATTTTATTTTTATAATTATTTTTTTCTTCAATTAATAGGCAAGAAGGCATTTAGTGACTGGACACAGCAGGAGCAGCACAGTAACACAAGGGGTGCATCACTCTGTGTCTGCTAGGGGTGAGTTTGGTACCCTTGGATGAAAGCAGGCAATGCAAACTCAGACACAGGCTCTTCCTTTCCTGCCAAAGGGGACTGGAAGTGATCTCAAGTGCAAAAAGAGACAGAAACCACTGACTTCAGTGGAATGTGAGGCATGCTGTCTCCTTTGTTTTCCAGCGTGTTTGGCTATTAAAAGAAAACATTGTCTCTAGCTTTGAATCTTTCCAACTGTAACACTGGCCAAAGCTAAAAGATGCTGAGCACTTTCTGAGAAGGTGCAGAGCTCCAGCAATTCCCCTTATGGCAGTGTAACAATAAAGGGACAGCCTTCAGACACTGAACCACATTGCAGCTTTCAAACTGTAACGTCTCTGTGTAATAAAACCGCCCTGCTGGTAGTAAATCTAATCAGTACCACGTGCCCCTTCTCTCATGTAAGCATGTTTTGGAGAATACTTTCTACAATAGCTCATCTGTGGATTCAACCACAAATAAAATGTCTTGCTTATGCTGCACTCTCTTTCCTGCCTGTCTGCACACAGTTTCTTCAGTTATCAGGCAGCCTGGCTTTCTCTCTTCAGTCTGAATACATTCAGCATCCCTCCAGGGTTATTGCATTTCTAAATTCCCTATATGCACATATAGGCATACACATGAAAATATATCACAATAGTTTCCTGTTGCCATGTAAACTGAAAACAAATATGGAATAGTTCTGATTTAAAAAGCCTTTGTGGAACAGTTTATCATTGAAAAACTATTGGTTCTAATACATACATAGCTGAAGTCAACAGAACCAGATGAATCGCTTAGTAATTTCTGTAAAAAAGAAAAGAATAGTATCTTTCCAGCCAGACCTTAAATCTTGTAATGATAAGAATCTTTTTCTTTTTTTTTTTTTAATTACAGCTAATCTGTTTTCTTACTTCAATGCTCTCACTATCAACTAAGGCACCGAGCCATTCACCAACATCTCTGAGGAAGCCTTCTGTCCAGTTAGAGCTATTACCATTCCCCAATAGAGATGCTTTGGGAAAAAGGATTTTTATCCTCCATCTGTATTAAAGGCTGGCAGGTTTCCTTATTTCATGGATTCCTGGGAAAAATGGGCTTTTCTGACCCTTTCATATTGGCTTCCCTAGATGATTTCCTATGATGATGTTCTCTGTGTTCTTTACACTGTGTGTAGCAAGGTGCCCTAATTCTTGGTTACTTGGGAGAACAAAAGACTGAATGGTTCCTTGTCCATTTGTGGTGGTATTACCACGAGACTGTCAGCCCAGCTCGCAGGACCTCGTACTGCTAAATTGAGTCAGATTTTGATACAAACTGTTGTTTCATTTTCTTAATTAAAATAAGAATGAGCTTCTGGTATGCTTATCCAGTATACTTGGAAAAGTCACCTACTAGCTTGGTCTTAATTCTTAGACAGCTCACCAGTCTTTCGAGGTTACTCTGCTGTTGTTTTCAGTGTTTACACAGTGTCACTACAGAATAGTAAAAGGAGGACCTTCAGACTTGACACAGGAAATCATTAAAATTCCTGGTATTCTTGAAGCAAACACAGGCACAGCTCCTGCCTCTTTCCACTCCCCTCAAACCAGCTGTAAAACACCACCTACAACACTTAACAAACCTCTGCCATGAGATGGTCTCTCCTCTGTGACTGATCAAAAGTATGGTCTTTAAGTCAGTCATATAGTATATATGAGTTAATGACTACCAAATGGAATGCAGTTAACGTCTCCTCAACAATATCTTACTGTCCCTAAAAGCATTCTAAGGAACTATAAATACTTGATTAACATTAATCAGTGAATCCTCATAACCCACTTGTCAGTTACAGCATTTTTAAAGCTGAGGAAATAAAAGCAAAGAGACGGCATAGCCTCTTTAGAGTCGCAACAGAAACAGAAATAGAAATGTTTGTATTTCAGCAATATGCAGAGACTGCATCTGAAATTTGTGACTTAAGAGTTTGCACAAATGATTAGTCTCCAACCCCAGAGAAATGAAATTCTAAATAAAGACAAATAAGAGGTTATGGTGAAAATGGAGGCACAGAGGGGCAAAGTGACTTTCCTCCAGTCACTCAAGACAGAAATCCAGATCTCTGATGCCACAATGAGATAAACACAGTGTAAATGTCAAACCTGTTTGCTAGATAAAGTCCAGACACATAATTCCATGCCAGAGGAACCAAAGTAGCCTTTTCTTGCCCCCATCAACCTTTTCTAATTTTTTTTTTTTTAATATGATCTTAATCCCATATGTTATTACAAATGTTTTCTGGTACTTAGATATAGTCTTGGATGGGAAACAAAGCTTTATCTTTTCCAGAGAAGAGAGCCACATTCTCCTGTAAAACAGATATAAAATCACCAGAAGAACAAGACCCTGCCTTTAGATCTTGAAGCTGCCAAAACTTTCTAACATATGTGCCATCAATGTTTTGGCAGAGCTATTCCAGTAATGATCACAAAGAAGCAATAAATTGGGAAACACCTATTATAAAACTTATGTGCAACTCCGCAAGAAGCTATAGCCAATGTTTGCATTTTTCCTACTCCTTTTATTTCAGTTAGCAACATATATAGACTATGGAGGTGACTCAAATAAAATCAACAAGTCAAGCAGGCTTTATAAACAGCCTGGTAAGAAAAAGGCCAACAGGAAATTACCTGAATTATTAAGGCATGCTCTTTCCCACTGTTTCATTCACTTCAAGATTTATATGAAATTGCCCATATAACATGTTTTGGGGTGTGTTATTTGGCATACTTGATTACCAAGAGTCAAAGTCATAGTGTCAATCATACTGCACAAAACATGAACCATTGTGCAGTATCCCTCTGGTACAATGAGACCCCCAGTGGCTCAGCCACATTCATGGCAGAGCAAGTACCATCTGCCATACTCCTTCTCATTCCCTAACCAGACAACAAGTGTAGAGCAGTACACAGCAGGTCAGTCCTTGGCTCTGCTCATGACTAGAACACTGTTGAGCTCAACCAAAATGCTAAATAAATGCCATTTTTTCAAGAGGGCAAACATTTTGAAAGACAGCAAAAGACTTGTCACCTGGGCTGCTCTTGAGAATGTCTCAGAAAGAAGTCTTCTGTTAGCTTTGCAAGACTGTATCTTGTCAGGTTTGACCTAGGGCTTAGACTACTTAATACCTGAATATTTGACTATCTCTTTATAAAGATTACAAGTTTTCTTACAGTGATATAAAAAATAAAACAAAGTTTCCCTCCTCCTTCACCTACATTTCACAAAGCCTTTTTTTTTCTCCTCTTCATTTTTAGTATAAGAGAAGTGTTTTTATTCAAGGGCTAAGTCTTGTTCAATTGGGTCTAAAGCAATTAACCTATTTCTAACTGTCGGATTTAATTGTAATTTGACCTAATTGAAGGCGGAAAGCTGTGCTACACCTGTCTGAATTACCTTCTTGTAGTGAGCCTGAAAAAACAGCACAACTGTAACAGGCTGTGCACAGAGGAATTAAACTCAAACAAAGTGCTGCTGTGCTTTTGGGCAAGTGTTTTGCAGGCTAAGTATTTCCAGGAGATCAAGAGATGTTATGTTGCTTTCAGTAGTAGCTACAAGTGAAACAAATTGTCTGTTTTAAGGAATGATCGAGAATCTAGAGAAAACACAGAGAGAAGATGTATCCATTCCACTTTTTTTATTAAGGGTTTCAGCTAACAGCACTAACTTCCAGGGCTTGTTCCCTCTATCGTTTGTTTATCACTCACTATTACAAAAGCATGGAAACATATTTGGAACACAACTAGATGCTCCTGTGAAATGAACTAGTGTGACCAGGAACTCCACATGACATAGATCACTCCTTTTTTTTCATTTTAGGGTAAACTGGATCACCAGAAATTAAGTGGTTACTCTGTGTTGTGTTGTGGTTTAGTTTGGTTTAAAAAAGTATTTTGACAAATCCTTTCTTTTTAAAGACACAGTGGAAGTTGAAGCATTGAAGTCGAACAGTCAGGGCAGATACAAACATAAAGATATATATGTATGTATATGACACAATGGTACATCTATAAACAATTCAAAGACCTTTTCTATACTACAACTCTTATGTATTTGAGCTTGTTTGGAGACTGCCCAGATGTGTTCCCTTTCTATTCTAGAGTCCTGCCCTAAATTACAGACAAGCAGAAGTGGGAGGCAGTCTGAGGATTCAAGAAAAAAAAAAGGAATAAAAAAAAGTTATAAATACTTTGGAGCAGTTTGTTAGAGCAGATCACTTGACTGGACCATCATCTGTGGCATTTGTCATTCTGGTAGAGCTTGTTTTGACTACACTGGAGGCTGCATGGGATGACTGAGTATTTTGGTTTCTATTTCTTTTGCCTGAAAAAATGACCAGCAATCAGGACTATCACATTTTGACAGATGGAAAGCAGTTCAGCTTGTCCTGTAAGATCTTATGGTTTTGTTTGTGTTTTAGTGGATGCTCAGTGATACACTTCTCCCTCTGCTGTATAGAGTGTCCTTTGTGTTGTAACAGGTAGGAGCAGGACAGAAGAGATATTCTGAGATTTGACAGAGCTCATGTATTACTGACCTACAGCCTGACTGTACAAAGACAGTCTATGACCCCATAAATCCTGAAAGCTGTAAAAGGGCATGGCTATGTCAGCTGATTCATTTCTCTGTTACTGGAAAACTGACTTTGCTACAGTAACATGCTGTACTTTAAAGGTCACAGTGAACAGGGCTCTGATAAATCAGGCTTGACATCCACAGAGTGGGTCCATGATAACAAAACAAGAAGCTTTAAAATAAGTAAAAAATAAAGTAGGTAGAACAGCCAGAATTTTATTTTAGCCTGATTAGAACAGAAAACCTGTAAGTAGGAAAGCAGGACAGCTTTGGCTGTCTGGGGCATTTTTCAGGTGGCCATCACAGTATTAATTCCAGGAGAAAAGCAATCTCTCATAGTTCTCTGTCCCATACGCTTCCTACCAGATTCATGTAGACAATCTCCTTGTGTCTTCAGAGAAAAACACTTAAATCCTAAAACGGAATTATGCTTCAAACTTCCTGCCCATAATGGCAACTGCAGTTGTCACTAAGACTGAAAATAGAATTAAGAGATCCAATACATTTAACTAAAATTTAAAATACTAGATCTTCTGGAATAACAAAGAAATGTTTTATAGATGACCAAGTTTACAAGTGAGAGGGTTTGGCAAGAATATGTTTCTGGCTTTCACATAGAGCAATAAACAGTGTTCTACTCTCAAGATACACTAGAGTATTGTGTTGTTGGTTATTGCTTTCTGTATACTTTAAGCATGCCCAGAATCATAGAATTGTTTTGCTTAGAAAAGACCTTTAAGATTATTGAGTCCAACGATTATCTAATTCTACCAAGTCCAGTACTAAACCATGGCCCTCAGCACCCCATCTCTGTCTTTTAAACACCTCCAGGGATGGAGATTCAACCACCTCCTTGGAAGCCTGTTCCAGGGCCTGACAACCTTTTCAGTGAAAAAGTTTCTTATAATACCCAGTCTAAGTCTGCATACTCTATTTGCCTGTTTGTCTCAGCAGTCGGGTAGGAAGAACACAATGCATCCACAAGGGTTTGCTCAAACTTTCAAGTTTCTTATTTAAGTTCAAACATAAGAATCTCAATAGAAAAATACAATCCATATATTTTAAGTCCTGCCTTTGTGGAGCATTCTGTTTTATTTTAGGTTCACTTTATTATTATGTCATTATTGTAAAATAAGTCTAAATACTGGGCACCCTTAATTATAATTAATGCAGCAGGAAAATACAGGTCATCAGCAATAACCAAAATCTTTACATTGAAACAGTGACATCTGTCTCTCAAACAACCCATGCTATAATCCTAACTGCCTGTAAAATTGAAATACTGTGATGCTTTGGTTTTCACTGATTGCATATTTTGTTAATCTCAAGATTTAGTCTGACAAGACTACCTCAAATTACTTCAGACTATAGACCTAAAGAAACAATGCCAGATTCCCTTTTTTTCCCTCCAACTTGTTTGAGCTACTGTAACAACCCCCAATTAATTAAATTTTATGTTTATTTTCCATTATCATGGCAATCACATGACACACTGGATATAGCTACTGAGATTTACTGCAGAGATTTATGAGTTAGTGCCACCTTGAAGTAACATTTTTATTTGGCATGACACACTACTAGTAGAGATACCAGTTTAGGTACAAAACCCCACTGAAAACACTTTTTATTACTTGCTTTGAATACAATTAGATTTTGTAATTAAAAGTAAGATCAGGATGCCAAACTACTCCATGTGTAATGGTGACTAAAAATGAGATTCTATGACACAAATGGAGAAAAAGAAAGGCTATTTCAGGATGGCTGCTGCAGGGTTTTTCCATAAATACGAGCAGAGATAAAAGGGATGTAGCCAGAAAAATGTCAACTGATCCACTGTAAAGAAGTTTGTTAAAAACTGTAAATGGTTCTGCTTTGATATCATAAATAAAGAACTCCATGCAGACTGAAATGCTTGGTTAATTGTATGTGACTTTTTCATTGATGTGATATGAAAACTCCCAAGGCAATTTCTACATTTTATCTAAGACTTCCTTTTCCTCATTTAAAGCTGAATGATTTCCTTCTATGGTTTTATCAATGGGCCAGCAAGGCTGATAAGATTGCTTCCTTCCTCTGTTAGATATGTTTGGACTCCTGCCATCCCGTCTGGAAAAGCAATACATTTGCTTTTCTGTCCTGTGTAAAAGCAACAAAGGGCAGGCAACTAGCTTCATTCATAAAATGTAGCTGGAAGGTTAACATAAGCAACAGAACATCAAACTAAAAGGTTGAATTTGCACTACTCATTCTCAGTAATCTACTGCTATGAGGACAATTGCGAGAGCACCATGAAGAAAATCTTTTCTCAGAAGACTGCCTGTGAACTAATGTGAACTCCCTTCATGTGGGAGATGGTAAGGGTCCTAAAATCTTCCTCCTGCCTCTCCCACATTATTCTGCTCTTTCCTCCTCTTCCCTATTGCACACTTTTGATATAGAGCTCTATTCTTATCGGTTCTTTACACACACCAGAATGTAGTAGGTGTTGGGGAAATGAAGGCATGACCTCATTTAATGCCACACTGTACCTCCCCTATGAGGAAAAATTTCTAGGGCTGCAGCCAAAAGTGATACTGCACTTCTGTGCCATAAGGGGAAAGCTCTTTCCCTTTTCACTTCATGCTCACAGCAGGGAGAAGAATTTTGGACTTAACAGTATCTTCAGTATTTATCATACATGCTCCTGCATCCTATATGGGACTTCAGCCCAACACTTGAGTGAGTGCAGCAGCTACAGGGAGCTTGATGCAGCTCTTGTATATTCATGCTATGAAGCGTGAATCATCACAGTTATCTATTTCCTGAACATGAGCACAAAGGCAGCAGCTGCTCTTCCAAGATAAACAATATCACATCCCCCTAGACCTGACAGAATCAGTCCTGAACTGCTCTGTATTGCTTTAAATAAAAATTGTTCCCATCAATTAATAAAAAAATAACTTCCCAAAGTTTTTTTTGGTTGATTGGTTGGTTGGTTGGTTTGGGGTTTTGTTTGCTGGGTTGTTGGGTATTTTTGGTTGTTGTTGTGTTTGTTTGCTTGGTTTTGTGGCAGTTTGAGCCATATTTAATTTGTGAGACAGTCTTCTAATATAATTAGCCTCAGTCTGATGTAGCATCCTCATTTCTTTGCCAAAAACACCTTCTGCAACACGTAATGCACTCTGAATTTCATGTATTCTCTCCAGAAATGGATGTACTTCAACGAGGATTGATCTCTCTTCACAATAACATGACACATGGGCATGTCCATTACTGCATCATAGCTCATCAGCCTGGATAGCAAGGGAGATACAACAGGAATTTTTCATTGCCTCTCTCCTTTGGATTTCTGAGCTTTGGATGCAGCAGCATCAATGAAGCCATCAGCTGGTGCCGATTACCCACCCTGAGGCATGTGTCCAAGCTGGCAGCTGCTTTGTGCAGCTTACTATGTACCTTCCTCAGGATGAAATAACCCCAGGTCCTCTGTCTAGTCCCCCTACATTAATCTTGGCACATTTTCCTCCATTCTCCTCTCAGTTCTATTAAATTTTTATACTCCAGCCTCTAGCTTCCTTGTTCTTGTGATTTTCCAATCCTTTGCTCCTCTCTTCCTCTCCTCAGATACTTCATTCTGCTTCATGTCCACCTCCACCCAGTCTTTGAACTTTTTCTGAGCCACATTTGGATCAAAGAAAAGCACATGCAGAGCACTTCAGATGGTCTCCTTCTGAGGCTGCACTACAACTATCATTATGTCCTCTGTGGTAACTCCATCAAATGCTGAGATGCTGCAGAGCTCTGGGCGTAACTGTGATTGTCTTAGAAAACCTGTGACATGTTTCCTGACTAGAAAACTATTATGGAAAGGGTGGAATAGGCTGCCTATGCCTAGGTCATATTACATAAGAGTTATTATCATGCAATGGCTTTTTCTTAGGGGCAGTTATCAGCATGACATTACAAATACAATATAAAACACTAACTAGGTTACTTTTGAAGAAAAATATACATGTACATACATATGTACTTAGCACTTCTACAGAAGTAGATTAATTGTGTTATTTATTATTACCTTGACAGGCTGGAGAGGTGGGCACAAGCTAACCTCATGAGGTTCAACAAGAGCAAGTGCAGGGTCCTGCATCTGGGTCGAGGCAATCCCAGGCACAAATACAGGCTGGGCAGTGACTGGCTGGAAAGCAGCCCTGAGGAGAGAGACTTGGGGGTGCTGGTGGACAAGAAACTCAACATGAGCTCTCAGTGTGCACTTGCAGCCCGCAAAGCCAATCAGATCCTGGGCTGCATCAGAAGTGTGGCCAGCAGGTCAAGGGAGGTGATCCTCCCCCTCTACTCAGCTCTGGTGAGACCCCACCTGGAGTACTGCCTCCAGTTCTGGAGCCCCTATTACAAGAGGGATGTGGAGGTGCTGGAACGTGTCCAGAGAAGGGCCACGAGGATGATCAGAGAGCTGGAGCACCTCTCCTATGAGGACAGACTGAAGGAGTTGGGGCTGTTCAGTCTGCAGAAGAGAAGGCTCCGAGGTGACCTAATTGTGGCCTTCCAGTATCTGAAGGGGGCATACAGGCAGGCTGGGGAAGGACTTCTCAGGATCTCAGGGAGTGACAGGACTAGGGGGAATGGAATGAAGCTGGAGGTGGGGAGATTCAGGCTAGATGTGAGGAGGAAGTTCTTCACCATGAGAGTGGTGAAACCCTGGAATGGGTTGTTCAGGGAGGTGGTTGAGGCCCTGTCCCTGGAGGTGTTTAAACCCAGGCTGGATGAGGCTCTGGCCAGCCTGATCTAGTGTGGGGTGTCCCTGCCCATGGCAGGGGGGTTGGAACTAGATGATCCTTGTGGTCCCTTCCAACCCTGAATGATACTATACTATGATACTATTTTATTTTTTAAAATTTCTTGAATTCTATAAAAGCCTAAGCAAGTAAATTCTATGTTCCCAAGCTTCCAAACAAAAAGGTGTCATCCATTCAGCTGCTGAGAGTGGCAGTCACAAGAATATGGAAAAAATAAATTCCTAAATTATTGCAAGGTTAAGTTGAATATGGCTTGGAAAAGCTGCACTTCTAGTGAAATCAACCTCTGGAGGAAATTTAAGAGGTGAAGTCATAATGTGGGTTACTTAATGCCAGAAGAAAACAGTATCATCCCATGTTGAAATGTTGATTGATTTGGCAGCAATCTGAACATTTGGACATTAAATGTAATTTTCTTCAAAAGATTCTACTTTTCAGATTCATCAAAAGCCGATAAAATCTGAATCTTTTATCTTTACCACAGCAAAAAGCAAAGCAAACAGGGCAAGAGAAAGCAACACATCAAAACATCTTGCAAAGTAATTGGCTTAAATTTTCCGTAACACAGAACTCTGTGGTCTAGTGGTCTGGGTACAGTAGCAACAGCCAGAAATTTCAGATTCCCAATCCTGCTTGGATCAAACAATGGCCTTAGGAAAGCTCTGTTACCCTATTACCTGCCTGAGTTTCAGAGTTGAGAATATTCAGTAAGAAGCAATGATAATAACCTAAGGAAGATATCTGTAGCTCTTAAACAGGAGAAAAAGATTTCCTCACATTGCTCCAATAAGGAGTACAGAAGAAAATATTTGCTTCTATCGTGGATCATAGCAAAAGTTGAACCTTTGTGGAAAAGGCCTAAAAAATGTAGCACAGGCTAAAAAGCCCCCAGACTCTATAAAGAGAGAAAAATCTTCTGTAGTAATGTTCTCAAAAAACCCCAATGTAATTTTATACAGAATCAGAGTATTTATTTGAAATGTTAGCATTTTATAGAAGATACATCAATATTATTATGATAATTATGATCTGATATTTCTAGAGAGATTGTGCTTTTCTAGTAGAACAGGAAAGCCATCTTCTCCTTTCAAGTAAGTATCAAACTTCCACACCTGATGCTGTATGTTTTCTGGTGTTTAGACTTTCCAGTAAAATCTTACCTAGGAAGTTCTTTGCCTTTGATTTTTAATTTGGCAACTTAAATATAACCTAAAGTAAATTTTTATATTTCTATACATACATATATATAAATAATAGAAGATGAATAAACATCACTGCATGTTTGAAACTGACTCTTGATCTCAAAGCATTCAGCTTTTTTTGGTTTTGTTTTCTCCTCTGTGTTACAAAGTTGTCACTTCACAGGATGTTATTTTGACAACCCCAACAATCAGCATGTGTAAGAAAGGTGATGTAGCATTCTCTGCTCCAACTCTAGGGACTATCTGCTCATCTAGCAGTCAGAAACATCAGAAACTGCCTTCATGTAAGTCCTAGCTGTGTGAATCCAGTGTCAGAAAGATAATGCAGCTGGATAAATACCAATTTATATACTGCCAAAAACATGGATTTAGAAAGCAAACTTTATATCACTCCTTAATATATGTATTCTGCCATAGTTATTTAATCAGATGTTAAATCAAAGCCATTAGATTACTTCTGCTTTTCTTGACTTAGCCAGCATTTTAACATTGCCCTGTATGGAAATGGGGCCAGACCCCTGATGAGAGTAATGAAACTGGAGAATGTAGCTCAAGAGCAAGTTCACTACATTCTCTGAACTGGGGACTTTCTTTCCACAGAACACATCCTCATTCCCCCGTTACTTTTTAATGAAATGTATGATATGCCTTTTCTCAAACAGCATCTAAAACTGTATATGGAGTCCTAGAGGCCCTTGCATCATTTACCTCTCCTTGCTAGAAACTTCTTGGTAATTTAGTTCTTTTCCAAAACTCAACTTCATATATTGGAACCATTCTCCTCATTTCTCCACACTTCTCGAAGTCCCACTTAGAAGTGAAAGCCACACAAGAACCACACAGTCCAAAGGAACTGGAAATGTTGCCTTTCAGCCACATTGGCTAGGTATTCCCAGCCTCAGAACCATAGTCATAAAAGCTGGAAAATTAACCAACTATACACATCAGAAATACCTAACTTAATCAAAGAATCAGAGTTGTGCGAGTTGGAAGAGACCTTTCAGATCCTCAGGTCCAACCAGTAATGCAGCACACTGCCAGGTCACCACTAAACCATGTCCCTCAGCACCACATCTACACAGCTCTGAAACCGCTCCAGGTACTCCATCACTGCCTTGACAGCCCTCAAGAGGAAGAAATTGTTCCTCATGTCCAACCTAAAAAGTAATTTAAAGGAACACAATCACCTTCCTTCAAATCAGTCTCTCCTCTTCTCTCTTAAAATGCAAACATTTCCCAACAATGACAGACAGAGAAGTTGGACCAAAACACTTACTTTTTTCTGTGCCTTATTGACCTGCTGTTATCTCGTATGAATCCTGACTCTGAACAGCAGGGGTTTTGCATTTCTTTTGACCATCTTACATCACTATTTTTCATTTCTAAGCATTAGTAAGCCAGTATTATTTTAATGTAGCTTGAACTGTGATAACAGCTAGAAACTTTGCCTACACATACTGTGATATCCCTTGTACAAAGTATTAAACAATAGTCCCTGATAATTTAAGAAAGCAGTAGTTGTTTGCACTGCTAAAGCATGATGGTCCCACTCCTTCCTGGTATTTGCAGTAGATGTTGTTCATCAGTCACTGAATGTTCCAAGTGATTCTCTTTCCAGCACTTACTCTGTGAGAATATTTCTCAATCTAATATGTCTCTGTGACACAAAGTTCTTCCTGGTATTCATCCTACACTTTCTGTTTCCTTTTTAAAGAGCCATGTTGTTATTTGTATTGCCCAATCCATCTCTCAGAATGAAATCCCTGATAAGAGCCACAGTAGATTTTTGAAGGTTGGGTTATTTCACATTTGGGAGAGCTTTACAGGAAGCCATACGCTTCTCACAATTTTCTCATTGTGTATTTTGAAGTATAAACTAAACAAACAATTGTAAGGAGCCATCAAGATGCTCAACAACAGAAGAGTATCAGCCTGTAGTTACATAGAGAGTAAAATTTCTTCATCCTAGGTTTAACATGCAATATTTTCTTTATATATTGACCTGTTTGCCACTAGACTGCTTTTGCTGTCATCAATCTTGAATCATTTGTTTGTTGACCACCCTACTGTGCAAATTCTATGATATTCTGCCACTTAGTCAAAAATGTTCAACCTGTATTTTCACTTCAGTTAACATTAAACAATTTGGGGGGGTGTGTGTTATAATTTGGGAGAAAATGGAGACAACCTGAACTGTTGACTGTGTTCAGAGTAGGTCAAAGCCTTTAAACACCTAGCTGTTAAGTTATAGACAGCAAGGGGAAAGCACTGAGCTTTCATACTAGACTTACAACATTTTTGGTAATTCGACATGGTAATGGGCAACTGTGAAGCTCTGAGTGCCCAAAACCAACCTCGAAGTATTGTACTTAATGTATCAGTTTTTTGATCACTTGTTTAAAAATTAGGTAGCACAGAGGAAACAAAAACTTTTTTTTATGTGTAGGCTGGGCATACATGTATTTTTTAACTCTCTATTTTTCCTAATCCTTGAAAAGCCTTCACAGATACAGTCTGACTTTAAAGGACTGAATTAATCCCTGGACCAAATCTGCTGACAAATATTATTCTACATGAAACAAACATTCAGCTCTCCAAACTTTAAAAGAAGAGGGGTCAGGTCCAAATAATATAATATATGTAGTAAGACTATATTCCTAGTGATCTCAGCTTAAAAAACTTTCTGTTTTCTAGTCGATAAAGCTAAACCACTGCAGATGGAATCATTATTCTTTGAGGCCATGTATGTCTACTGGTCACTGCATTCTTCTTCAGGCAGGAGAAATTCTGCTTGTGATTAGAGTGAAAGCACACTGGCTGCCAAACATCTGTGAGAAATTGAACACTGTTCATTTATAATCTGAAACCTGAGTGGACAACTAGCTGTTGGCCTCTTCTGTCTAGACTGATGTTGTTCCCCATCCCCACCTCCATGTAAAAAGGTCAGCCAGGAACCTGCAGGACAGAAAGGAAATGGTCCAAGTGACTAACACTTTTCATTCAAGTAATCAGAGTTCACTTGCACATTCTTTCTTCCACCTCCATCAAAACAGCAGTTTATTGAAAGCATGATTTTAAAGCTGACAGCTATGAAAATAAAATGCCTGGCAGAGGTTCTAAGAAAAGGCATGCCCTGTTTTTAATTTGTATTACGTAGAGGGCCTCTACAAGTGAAAAAGCATGTGGTATGCTCAAGGCCCCTTGCAGCTAAAAGACTGCAATGAAAGTAAGTTCATTTATATCCTCACTTTATTTATAGTCCTTTCCACATGAAGGTGCTTTTTTAATCAATCACAAGATTGATCCTTAGCTCCTTGCTTGGGCTTTTACCTCTAATATAAACCTGTCATACAGAGAACACTGTAGAGTGCTAGTTAAGCTTCCCAAATTATGCTTAGGCTGAAAAAATATAAGTATTAGAGTCCTTCATTTGGCAGACTGGTAAAGTGATTTATGGCAGCGTATTGTTAGCAAAAAATGGTGTGGGAGATGTATAAATTTAGGTGCCTACATTTGGAATGAAAAGCAACTATAGGTAGAGGATGAATTTCAATGTGTTGATCACTCAGCTAAGTTTGTTTACTAATTTACAACATAAATGGCTAGCTCTGAAGTTGTACATAAATAAGAAGACTTCTACCTCTACTGTATCAGTGTGGTCATAATGAATCAAACATCATTATGCTGGCAAGTTGGAAAGATTTGGATGCAGCAATTGAGTATCAGCATGAAGCCAGCATATCACAGTCAAGATCTGAACAGAGGTGACTCCCTGTGAAACTGAAGCAATGACAGTATCAATGGCAAAAAGCTAGAGAAACATGCTGATGATGGGGTCTCATGTATTTAATCCATTTTAAAAAATGTATCTTGTTTGCAAGTAAGAGCTGTGTTTCATCTTCACTCTATCTTCATCTGTGAAGTGGGAGAGTATCAGTCTGCAAGGTGACCCATTGTTATTTAAACAAAGCACTTAGCATTTAATCATTACAATAGTTTTGTACCAAGTAGATTATATATAAGAATTTGTATAGGAACATCTGTGACTAGCAAGACAAAATTACTCTTTTTAGTTCCCATGGCATTATCTCTACACAGAAATGGATTTTTTTCTTTTCTTTTAAAACTGTTAAATAAATTTGTGAATTCTATTGTACTTTTATCCCTTTTAATAGTGTAACTGTTCTGATTCGTGGGAAGTGCTTTTTGCATTTGATGACACAGTATCTAAAGGGTTTGTGCTATATCCTTATTCGTATTCCTCCTGTTCTGGGTATGACAACAGAGATGGTCGCAGAACTGCAAGCATGGAGAAAGATCAGAGAGACAGTTAAAAAAATAAAGTCAGAACACATAACTGCAGGGAAAATTGCTGATAAGTACATCACAGCAGGTGCAGTCATCACACAGTCCAGTTATGACCACTCTTAAAGTCTGAGTTGAAACTTGGCATTTGACTGAACAGAGACACAAAGCTTGTAAATACATTACAGCCTACTTCTAGTAAAATAATTTTTTATTACCAGAGTCTAGACCTGAGATTGGAATTCAAATCTCCATAGGTACAGTGCAGTTAATACACTAGACAACATTTGACAAATATAGCAGCCCAAGAAAACACAATCCAAAAGGGACAGAAGGAAATCTGGAAGGTGGTGATTTTTTCCATTATACAGGTTGGAAACTAAAACACAAATGGTTTCAAGCTTAACCCAAAATATACTGATCTCTATGGGTGTTGGCAAGACTCATGGCTTATATCAAGACTGTTTCCAAATGTCACTTCAGTAACTGCCAGATTGTACACAGCACATTGCAATGGTTTTCGGCAAGGTGGTTCAATAGTGCAGGCTTGGTGGAACATGGGCTACGAGCAGGAGAGACATTGCTGATCATCTGCAGGAAGTCTGCAAGGACATCCTGGAAGACTCTGTAAGCTTGGGTGTATCTAGAGACTTAGCTTAGTTTACCAACAGTTCATCTTTATGCTTTTCCCAAAGGCAAACAAAATGTAAGACTAAGATCATGAGGGAATTTGGCTTTAAGGGCACTGTCACAAGCATTTTTTGTCCACACATGATATAACTCAATGTTATATAAGCATTTGATTTTAGACCTAAACTTCCTAAAATTCAGAAATAACCTGTTCCTCTAGTTTGAATCCTTAAGAAATGAAACAGGTTAGTTCATGCAAACTCAAGTTTAAATGTTTCTCTAAGTCTCTGGAGTCTGCAAAAGAAGGGTACAAAATCTTAAAACATATGTGGCAGCAAAATCAGACCAGATTAAGTGCTCCCTTTGCTCAAACCTCATTTTCCAGAAACCCCTTGGCTGGCCTGCTTCTATGCACATGATCCTGAGTAGATGTGACTGAGCTATACAGATGTTCCCTCAACACCCCAAAGCAGGGTCTACACCTCATGGAAGTTGGAGAACAATTATCATTTCAGTGATTTAAGAAAACTACAATTAATGAACTAAATCCATGACAAAGTCAAACAAAAATAGATGAAAATAAAGGATTCAAGGTCTCATGTACATTTAAGTCTTTACTAAAACTTTGCCAGAGTCAGTTCATACTTTTTGCAAACACATTTTTGTGATTGTTAGGTTTACTTTTGTACTGTGTTGTCTGATTTTAATAACTATTTTGAAAATAAAAATTAATTCTGAAATAGATTTTAAATTATACTCTCCTTTAGTCCATGCTTCATTTCATAATGTAGACTTAAAATTGTAGATGGAAATGGTTCTCTGTTAATATTGCATTTCCTGTTGTATTTATATACAGAAAATCGCAGGACTGCTGTTGCAAGACTTCTGGTAAGTGTGGGAGAAAGCATTTGCAGAAGATGTGTTCATTGCTTTCAATTTTCAACAGGGCATATTAGGCTAACATTTTAAACCTACAAAATAAACATACCCTTAAATCTCAGACAGACACCATGTTTCGCTTGAGATTTTAACAAGTAATATTTTGCCATAGGTCCTCTGAAAAACCAAAGTTCGACCCTTTTACAATGTGCCTTAAGAAATGGCCTGCAGTGCTGCAGATTTTGCAGACATCATGTAGCCTTTCAAGAACTGCACAACGTGTCAATTGCAGTGTTTTGTATGTTTGCTTCCTTATTGCACTTGATTTCCTTTAACGTAAACAACAAATTTTGTAATCCTGCAGCCTTTGACAGCTGCAGCTGCTCTGCTGTGTCGAAAATGTCTGTTACCACCTTTCTTCTTTAGTGGTTTTTTTCATAGTTTCCAACACTGCAAATTACCTGCCTTTATGAAGTGATGTGCAGATATGAGTAAATATCTATGAGTCAGATCAGGATGCAACAATTATGATAATCTCAAAAATTACCATGTTGATATTCTTGCTGTCATTGACAATATTCCTCATATTAACAGGAGATGTTCATCCCCAAAGGGATATCTCCAGTAGAAAATGTACCATATCCATAGCATAACACAATGACATGCAGAGACAATGCGCAGTATGAAAAATACACTAACGGTGCTTAATGTTTACCAGCCTCTTTTCATCATTTTTACTGCCTCATTTAAGTATGAAAGAACTGAACAAAGGTATTTTTTTAAACTGAAACCTAAAGCTCATGATCTAGTATTTGCACTGCTGTGAACAACCAAGACTATATGATGTTTACCTTAGTGAAAAAAACTCCTGTGAATTTCCCTAAGCTTTAAGTCAGATATTCAATCAAAATCTCTAAGAATTGTTGCAAACAATTCTGAGGCCATTTCGTACTTAAAATGGCATAGCAACCTGCCTTACTCTTTTCAGATGAGGCCTTTCTTCTCTTCTGTCTGGGCCCTGAAGGTTGTATTATGCATAAATGTGTAAAATCACATTTATTTGCATATTACACAAATACTCATTCTATTTCCTCTGGAAGTCTGCTCCACATGTTCAGTACTTTTATATTGACTGTGAATATAGGTTTATTCAACTCTAGATTTTTTAGCCATCTGTTTACCTTACCCAATTTATTCTGGTGTATTTACTCATATATTTTACAGGCAGACACCATAACAACACACTCTCAATTCTTTGCCACTGCCCTCCACGACAGCTGCCATCTTCCCTTTCTATATGTTCAACTCACTGGAGCCCTGGGCTTGCGCTTCAGAGACTGCAGAGGATGCCAAGTGCCCCTCAGTGGTTTTTCTAAGTCACATCCCAGCCAGGACAGGAGGATGATCCACTCTCCTGCCAGTGTCAAGCTCTCTATAGCTTAGACAGCCAGTTCAACCATACAGAGAGGGTTCACACATTTCCACACTGCCACCACTTTCTGTGGTTCCCACATTCCAGGGGCAGTACTGGGTGCAAACATCTCACTGCCCACCTTACGATAAAAGTCTAAGTTCTGCATTTACAGTCCAGGTATTTCCTACAAAGGATAGTCACAGATTTGAGAAGTGAAGATAGAAGTCAGCCCAAGAGAATTTCTAGATGTTGGGAGCTTTGGACAAAGATCAGATTACTGCAATCAGCCTGACAATTTGCTTTGTATCACGTTTCTGTAGTACTTTTTTCTGGTGGGCTGGAGTACCTCCTTGCCTACTAGTACGCTAGTTCAGACCTCCTGATGCAAATCCTAGTCTGCTCTCAGTTTGTTTTTGTGAATCTTGTGAATCTTGTGTATCAGTGTGTTCTTGGAATTCTTGGAACAATACAAACACATTTGTATTTTTAGCACACAGTATGTCTTTCCCATCTGTGAGACACTTATTTAAGCTACTTCTCTTTTCTACTGGCTAAACTATTTTATTATGATTGATTGATTGATTAGATGGGTTTATTATCATAAAACAGGCCAACAAAATAGGATATTAGAAATAAAATGAAAACTTAAATTACTGTATTTTATACTTTTAGCATTTGTTATCACTGGAACAAAACATATGACTTCTGAACAATTTACCAGGTTAAGTTCCTCCATTCCCAGTGCACAGAACAGATGCTGAATACAGTGCTGGAACAGGGTGTAAATTTGAACTCTGTAGAGGCCACCTCCAAGAGCAAGAGAGAACATGTAAGTAGGAAGGAGATGGGGAAGAGCCAGGCAGCAGAGGTGCAATGTATGCTGTAGGGTAAGCTGGTCATAACAGCTGGGCTAATCAACAGTCTAACCTATCTCCTGCTAAGCTGACATTGCGTTTCAGTTGATAATACAACTTCTCAGCACCACTGTGTTTCAGAACAAGTTGTACTTGGCAGACTGCCATGGTGCTGAGTGATCCTTCTCCTGAGGGATTCCAGAGCTTCCACAAACACAACAGGTCACTTTCCACCAATGTGACATAAAAGAAAGAGATTGAAAATGTCAGTGTTGACATTGGCCACCCGCTGAAATCAGTATGCAGAACCAAGCTCTGTTTACAATGCCCAAATCAAAGGGAAATCACAGAACTCCCTCTTCCCCCACCCAATTCACCTCTCCCACACACAGACACACTACCATACTGAACAGCTGGCTGGAGGCTGAAAAGAATGGCCACAAAGTGATGAATCTGAATAATTTTTAATGAGCCCACATCTAGCTTTAGGACAATAATGGCTGAATATCACATGCTGTACTGCCTGGCTGCCAGGAATAACCTTATTCTGCCTGTGCTACTGGAAGAAATGCACAAGTATCAAGCAACATATTGTGGGTGGGTGTTTCTCTCCACCTGTTTATCAATGAAAACATCTTTTGTACCATTTTGTATATTTGAATTATTTGGTTTTATTCTGTAAAATATTGAGTAAATGTGAAGCAGTATCTTGGTTGTAAATTAGTACTGCATGGATTGTCTTGTAAGTTTTTGAACAGTAGGAAATGCCTTAGCCTTAACCAGTTGGCTTAGTAATGCACTTAAATATACTTAAGGAAATGTTGAAGAAACACTTTTTGTCTTTTGAGACCAGATTAATTTCAATGCCTCTTTCAGATCACACAAGTGAAAGCAATACTTGAAGTCTGGCTAAGAAGTAGAATGAGTAGAATGTATACAAATAAACTGATGACCTGCAAAAATTATCTAGTTTTTAATGATAGAAAATATGAACACAAAACTATCAAATGGAAGATGAAAAGTGTTAAAATGCTTTGGAAAGCAACCCATCAGTGTTACTATTGGTATGACCCACATTATGCTTCCAAAGACGTTATGCCAAAACACAGAGGGGCTATTGATGTAGCTCTAGCAGGCTTACAGACATCTATGTTTCTCTCCTAAAGACATGCTCAAGGAGACTAAATTCTTAACAAAAATCAGGAGAACTAGATCAATGCACACAATTGCAGGTACAACTCTGAGTATCCAGGAAAGACTAAACAGTTAAATCTGAATGGATTTGCTTCCTAAATGGGCTTTTAAAACAGCTAAAGCCTCAGTAGGCCACTTAGTAAGGAATACCACTATATAAATGGAAATAATATTTTAATCATTCCCCATCTTCTAGATCTCCTTATTTTTGCATTAATAATAAACTGTGAAAAGATATTGAAAAACACAGGTGAGAGAACACACATTGGTTAGCCAGAGAGGTTCCTGGAGATTTTAAATCTTTCATTTGTGTCACACTTCTGCAGACCAGTTGTACAGCACCAGCATAAACTGGCTTGCCACTGGCTTCTTCTATCATTTCTTTGTACTCATTTGTGTTAACACAAGCTGGCTGCTAACCCATTTTCCTAGCTCCATGGATTATGTCCTCTATTTTGATACATTTTCTGAAGCTCTGAGGCAACTAAATACTAAAAGAAAAAAAAAAAAAAACCAAGTAATTTTTTTAATCCATGCAGTAAACTCAGGGATTTAGTCCCACTGTGGAAGTGGGACCAATATGTAATCACAATAATTTTAATTCTGGAAATAGTATGAGAAACCAGTATCAGCTATTTTTAATAAAGTGTTGGGTCTTAAAAATCTCACATCTTTGTTTTGTTCTCAAATATTTTCCAATAAATTTATTATTAATTTGCATTCTTTCAGTATTATACTATAGACTATTCATTGAGACCCCTTGCAACAGTAGCACAGATAAAGAAGAGCATACATTCTCCTGCACTGGCACATCTTCATTCCATTTCTGTGAAAAAGTGGTCTGCTACACTGATTCAAATTCAACTAAAAATTCATGTTTATGTATTTATGTTCTCAAACCACAGTTATTGTAAGGATAAAATTTGACACTCAGTTGCTTTTGTGTTGCTGAAGTTTTGAATCTCCTGTTCCATTGGACTGACCTAGTATGTTTCATAAACATGAAACATTAGAAGTTAAGGAAAAAAAAAACAAACAAACCAGGATTAACTGAAGTTCTCTCATTTAGTACACTTTAATTACTATTATTTCAACATCTTATGCCAGTTTTCCTCTGTGGATGGAAAGTTTAATCAGAACTTCTTTTCCAAATGCTAGCCTAATCCCCCCACACTCTGAGAAAGTGCAATCTCATAAATACCTTGCCTTTCACAGTATCACAAATATGTAAAACCTACTCAAAAAATGGAATAAACAATCAAGTGGCAAGACTGCACAGAGCTACTGACAGCTACAGAACCCACTGTGAGAACTGGTCACTGATACCTCCTCTGTCTTTTAACCACTTATTCACCCAGGTGAAGATCTTCCCTCTTAATTTCTATAGGAACCTTTGGTAAGTATGGGAGTTTTAATTGTCTTTTACAAATAAAAGTCAGCTGTGTCAACTGTTGCATTTTGAATCACCTGCTTGGTGATGACTTAACCAGATTTGTGACTAAAGCTTACTTTTCCTGAATATATAGCATTTGTTACTGACTGAATTTACTCCACTTTTTAAGTAGTTTAGGCTTTCAACACAGTAAGACTATTACCCTAAAAGAAGGAAAACCTATGCGTGTTTTCTCTTGCATATCACCAAGACAGATATCCACGATGGACTTTCATTTAGCCATCACTACTGCACATCAGTTAGCAGCTGGGATCTTGCATAACTTACTAGAATGTTAGGTAGCTGATTAGAGCACTTCCAAAATGCCCTATTAGTTTACCAAAAAAGAAAAAAAAAAATCTTGCTACTTAATGAATGCAAGAAGTCATTCAGGGTAAGAGGATCCAACAGAAACAGCTTTGGAAAAGCTTAACACGAACACGTACAAGTTAATTAGAGTATTTTCTATATGTTTGCTCAGTTAGAAGGTGTGTAGTTTAATAAAATCAGAAGGGTAGGGTATCTCTGACCTGCAGGCTGAACTGTATCATGAAAATACTCAAACCTGTCTTATAGGGTTAGCTGAAGTGTCAAAAGCAGTCAAGCCAGGGTGTCAGGGAACTCAGTTAGGCAATTTACCAAACAGAACCCTACCCTTGTTTAAGATGACTCAAATCACCCATTATAACAATAACTCAGGAATGCTGGGCAGTTTACAATGGAATTATCATGTTTTTTTTATCTAATAACAACATATTAATACTTAATTAAGGTCATCTGAAACCAAAGATTTGTTCACAGTACAAAGTAGGGCATTGCAGAACTACCTGCCACTACCTATGCTATACTTGAACTGGAGGTTATAGGGAATGTTTGCCCAGCACCATGTTGGGCAAATTAGCTGTATAGTTATTTTGCACAGGCTGTTACCTAGTAAGTCTGAGCAGAATGCTCTGTGATCGTAGCTACACAGCTTTCAGGACCTGAGATATCTCTGCACTGCAGAGCACCACGCAAATATTCTTGAGATACCCTGTTTACTCACAGGTCAGGCATGGCAAGCATAACCATATGAGCTACTCCAATCACTTCTCATGAAGGCCATTCAAAGGAACTATTTCTGTAGGCAAGAAAGCAGACCAAGGCTATAATGCCATGTAGTATTACAGAATCACAGAATGGAAGGGATTGGAAGGAACCTCAGGAGATCATCTTGTCCAACCCCCCTGCTACAGCAGGTTCATCTGCTCCACTGAGATTACCAACTGCTTTCTTGAGAAAAGGCAAGCTAGGAGGTGTACCAGCTGTGGGGCAGCCCTTACTATTCACTTGTGCTGAAAAAACATGTTACTGTTCCTGCCTGTCAGCTCCTGCCCCACATTCTCTCTTTTGTGTAACAGAAGAGCCTAAACATTTTGACATCCTTTCTCTAAATTTCCGCTATAGAAATTAAACTTTTTGCTTGTGTCTTACAGCTCCAACAGTTACAAAGTAGAAGGTCTTGCGCGGTCTCTGCTGGTGTATCCAACAGAGAATCTTCTGGCCATTAAGTCTGTGAAACCAAAGGCTAGCCTTGCTTGACAAATACATATCCATTTTGTTAACAGTTATCACACTGTCTTCAGAGAAAAAAAAATCCTGCTTTTAATTATGCAGTCTCAGTCTTCTGCTCTTGATTCCTCTCTCTTTCCAAGGTTAGTATCATGCTATGATAGGGAGTTGCATAGTTGAGTGTACAAACAAGAGACAAAGTATGCATTAAACAGAAAGTACTTTAAAATAAGTTTTGCTTCTTTGCTTTTAGTGATCTTGTGCCTTTTTGATTGGTTGGGTTTTTTGGTGTTTTTTTTTTTTTTTTGTTGTTGTTGTTCTTCACAACAGTTTATTATTTGTAGAAGAAGGATTTGCTGACTGGGCAGAATCATCAGTAATTCTGCTCAGAGCAAAAATTACTGTCAAGTTGGGAAAGACAACTGAAAGGAGCATTACAGCTTGTCAAAAGCTTAGAAAACAAACACTAAACAATGCAGAAAGTACACTATGAGCTGAGATTATGGACCTAGTATGTTCAAGTCTAGAGATGTATTTTTCCCATAAACCATACTTCTAGATTAAAAGTGAAAGGAATGCCAGATCTACTGCCTCATCTAGTCCTTGGAGTGCATTTTTTATCTTGCAGCAACTAGTGATGAGGCATTGAGCAATGTGATTGTTACTTTAGCTGTGGTAGGACACTAGCAAACAAAAGATTCTTAGTGCTTCTGTTCCTTAAATCTCAGACTGCACTCATAAAATGGTATTAATTTCTTTTCATTCTCTCAAACCTAACTCACAGAATCAATTATCTTTGATTCAGTACTACGACTGAAAAAAAGCAAATGGCATTTCTGTCAGCTAAGACTTCAGAGCCACACTTCAGATTTTGTGTATTCAACAACACACACTCCTACAGAACTCTGTCTTAAGAGACACTGATCTTGCAGTCTTGCAGTCTGGTTTCGGTAACAAATAAAAACACAGAGCATTCCTCTGGGGAGTTATTGATGTGAATCATCTTATTTAAGAAATGGTGTATTAGAAATGAATGAATCATTGTTTGCTCTATGCAGTTCTCCAGCACACTGTAGGTACAAGTATTATTCATTCAGATGTGTAGTAACTTCACTAAAACACTCTTCTTAATTACTTTAGCCTTAGATATATTCTCCTTCTAGAATTTACAGCTACCTCACTTTGAGAACAGATAGTCCATTCTCTACATACTGATAGAAACAAAGTCACTGTAAGCAAGGCAATAATCTCTAGTATTATCAGGTCTGTGTGCCTTTTTTCTCCTTGTAGTCTGCCCCCACAGACTGAAAGTGCTCAGTCACGTTTGATCTTGGAAACCAAGCATTACTAACACCAGTTAACATTTAGATGGGAGACCAAAAATACAGAATCACAGTTGATGCACAACAAAGAATTGGGATTGACTATTCAATAAATATTAGGCCTCACATACGGAAAGATTAATTTTATTTAGGCCTAGTGTTGCTGTTAAATTGTCATGGAAGTAAAAGAAAACAAGAATGACAAACTCCTATGCTCCTGAAATATAACAATTTTACAGATAAATTCTAGCAATTCCATTTCTAGAAAAGACAGGCAAAGAAAATAAAAATTATCAGGACCCTTGCTTTCTTCCTTTGTGATTTCATGATGAAAAAAAAATCCATAAATTATTTTAGTTTTCAAAACTGAAAATATACAGTGTTAACAGTTTAGTTACTAGCTTAGTTTACGCCTTAACTGATTTCAATTGAATATTATCATATTTATTGTGTACCAAAGACTAGAAAACTATTCAGTTGCAGCCTGGAAAGCTTGTGATTGCATTCTTACATACTGATAACATCTTTTCACAATTCAGAACTTTTCTCCAATCTTTTATAAAATTATTTATGTCCAGGAGGCAAATGCATCACTAATACTATGTACTATGGACATCTGTCTAGCAAATAACTGGGCAGGCTTTGCCCCTAACAAGACCAAGTTCAACAACAAAACAATCCACTTCCCTTTTGTTATACAGCTCATGAAGACAGCGTACACGTAGATACATAATTACACAAGAGCTGCCTTGGTGCAAATGCTCAGGTTTTAGGATTCAATGAGAGATTGAATTGCTCTTGCAAATGTGGAAATATTTCACCAAGTCACAGAAAACTGTCAACTTCTGGAGCAGACTGCTGCTGTTCTGTGACCACATGTGGCTGCACTCCAGCCAATATTGACTCATTAACTCAGTGCCCTCTGTTATGCTTGTAAAACTTTGCTCTTATGTGTGAGTCAAGAGCTTAGGATTCTCTTATACAATGAATTTCTATAACCTCGATCTCTGCTGTCAGCTAATCATCTGTGAACTCCCTGCAAATATTTAAAAAACAAGCCACAACAGTGGTGTTGACTCAGCAGTGTGCTACAGCACCTTTTGGCCAGGTATTGTGCACAGAGGAGTATCTCACTAAAGACACTGCAAAGGGCCAAATTCTGAACCTTTCTGGCAATCCAGAAGAATAGCTCTATTAGATGCTTCAAAATTTAGAGAAACATATTCAGTCTATGCTGCCCTTACTTGCTGCTTCTTGTACAGGCAGGCTCTAGCACCCTTTATCTCCTTCATATGAAATCCTAAACAGATGGGAACACATAAAAATGAAGGTGATCTACCCAAACCTCTACTACCTTTTGTTTTTATAAATCTGAATACCTGAATCCTCATAAAACATTACTTTCATGAATTTAGCCTTAAAATTTTTCATGCACTGATTGTTGTATCGGCAGAAACAAATTTGTGCAGTCAGGTCTTAGCTAACTATTTTAGAACTCTAGAGATTTAACAGCAATCCCAAAGATATATCAACAACTGTGGAAATAAAGGGCCCAAAGTTTTGGCATGAGAACTTAGACAAACAAATTCAGACTGCATATAAACATCCATGGGTGTAATATCTTCTGGAAGATGCTTCTGAAAAATATGGCTCTTATCAGAATTTCAACAGGGTAGGTTTTCCTATTGTATTTGGAATAAAAACTTACAGCCTTTTTCACTTGATCTTCAATTTTGAGCAAATTTATTTCTGAGTTTTAGCAATGCAATTTTAGGCATCACCAGCTCTTAACTCTCTGCTCTCCTAACCAGTTGTAGCTTGTCAAGCAATATTCAGAAATATTTCCTGTAACATTAGTCAAGAAATCACTTCACAAATATGACCCTAGAAAAAAGCATATGGCACTGCATTTGTTTGAAGACACCAAAGTTCAGGTGCAAAGGTGAGGCAGGTGACAAACTGACAAACACCAAATTTCAACACAGAAAAATTTCAATTTATTTTGGATTGTAAAACCTTTCCTGTCTTTATTAAGGGGTCTTACTTTCTTTGAAACTAGATTTACTATGCAGCTAAGAACAGAAAAAGGGGACTGAAGTATGCTAACATTCTATGACAGATGTAATTTTTTTTTGCAATGAAAGCCCATCTTTGCCTACCTAAGAAATATTTGCTTACAAGAACTTTGAGAATGAATACAATTAAACACGTATTTCAGCTTTGCCCAGGCAAATGTGAGCAGCCTTCAGCAATCTTCTTTGTTATCTGCACTTATTCATTACTCCAACACATAATTATTTAAATAAATATCCCGATGACATCTTGTTGTTGCAGAATATTATCTGGTATTCATCTGAAAACTAATCTCTGTCAGCTCTTTCATGAAAGAAATACGATTTTCTATGAATAAACCCCACCCAGTAAAAGTATCATTTCTACTATACAACTTCTTTTACTCCAATAATTTGGAGAAAAAAAACCCCAAAGCCTATCTAAAAGTACTGATTTTCCTTCTCCACAAATGTAAGCAGAGGCAATGACAGTTTAAGTGACATAAGTGAGAAAACAATCCAACACTCCATTATAAATCTTGTTATACTACCTTCCCAGAAAGGACCTAAGGAGTCAGGAAACGGTACGTGATTGCAGATGTATTTGTCATACTATTCCCAAAAGATATTATGAAACACTGTTTGTGCTTTTAACCCTTCAGATTTATGATCAATAATGTTAATTAGCTTCATTAATGTCATTTAAATCTTAATGCCATATACAGGCAAACTAATTTGAAGATCTTCTAACTACAGAACTTTAGCACTTCTACTACAAAGCGTACCACTGGTTCCTAAACCTGTGGTTTATTCCCAAAGATTGTGGCTTTGCCAGATCACAGACAACTACAAAGGATTAAAAAATACAACAGCTCCAGAAGTGGTTAATCATACTCTATATTACATGCATTGTCTTTTGAGTTACTCACATCAATAAGGAAATACAGCAAATAACACAGTAAACACTGTGTACAGGATGTAAACAGCATTATCTTTAAAGAAATATTAATGACCTCTTCTTTGAGAAGTCTGCCTTGATTTTCTCTGAAGGGAATGACACAGTTCGAGATAGAGAAAAGTGATGAAAATCAGAGGGATTTATTTCTTAACTGGGTAGAAACAGGAGTTTTTCTGGATGAACATAAAGGGCTTTTGACTTAATACACAGGAACAAAATAAACAGGAAGAGAGGAAAAGATTTTGTAGTGATAATTTCCTGCAATTTTTATTTTCTAAAGTTTCAGAAATTTACTTGCCCTTTTATCTTCAACAATCTCAATGTTACTTGAAGATGACCCAAATTTGTCCCTGATTTTTTTTTTTGTTTGAAAGACTAGGTTGATAGCTACACATCAATGACAGGGGTAACCATCAATAGAAATAATATCCTCTGGACGTCAAAGAAGCTTTGGAAAAACAAGAAAAAACAAATTCAGTCTAATAAAGACAAGAACAATTTCTGCACTGCAATGATTTGTGTTGGGTGTCCACAAAGGTGAATTTGACATAACAGCAACCTTTATTTCAAAATGAAGGCAATTTCTAAAGTGCACTGATGATACTCTGAATTAAAAGGTCTTGCTTTTATTATTAACTAATATACTAATAGACTTCAAAAAAATTCTTGGTTGATTCTGTTCAAACGCCCAGCCATTAACAGACTTTCCTATTTCTCAGTTGATTTGAAGCGTTATTTCTGGGCTTTATACTTGTATTGTATATGATACAATAGTTCATTTTTAGTTCATTTTTTTCCATTCTCCCTCCATCAATTTTACTTTTTTTTTTTTCCCCACAAGTGAAAAATTTGGAGCAACAAAGAAATAAGGCAGAGAAACTGTAATGATGATTGTGTCCTCCTACTGACTTATGCTGAAGACAAAAGGGAAGGTGTTGAGCAATAACTAACTCAAGTATATTTCTGTTACTTTAATATTGTATTCTTTTGTCAAACTTTGCATGTTTTCTACTGTTGCTATAAGATACTAATGTGAAATCAAGCCAAAAAGCTTTCCTAAATGTAATGCCACAGACTGTGGATCCCAGCTTATGTCTAATCACCAAATGGATCTGGGATCCAATTCTAGCAGTGGACTGTTTCCTTACCACCAAAGTGGGCATGACTTCAGCCCTGACTCAGCTAGAATGATGAAACCTATGAAACCACTGACATCCTTTCTCGTAATACGATGCATTTTTGTTACACATCTCCCATTCAAGTACAGACGAGGACCAACTCTGCTTGGTTTCTGAGATACTACATGATCCTTCCTTAAACACAAAAGCATTTAAACTCACATACTTATTAGCTTTCTTAACATTAAAGTGATTAACATGTTACCTCTTGCTAATTGTGTGACTCAAAGAAAAGACATTCAGCATTGCTCACTGCTGGAGTCTTATTAGATTTATTTACTCTTTTCACTACTGCAGCAATTGCCACCTATATGAAATCAGACACTAACAGAGACACCATTTCTATAAAAATCTTTTCCAATACCTAAATACATATATGTTAATTACAGGGATGGAGGAGCATATGTGTAACAAACCAAATTATTACCTCAAGTACTATAATACAGTCAATGTTACCACTGATTACCTAATGACTAAATCTGTTAAAAGTAGATACCCATAATTTCTGTTTATAAATTCTGCATTAAGGTTCATTTCTGCTCTAGAATACTTGTTCCCTAGTGAAGATGCCTTGTGTGTGGATACTGGGCATTACTGAACAGACATGCTGGCAGACGTGAACTCACCCTGGTGAGATAAAATGCTGAGGTAAACCAACTTGGGACGAAAAAAAGGCACAGGCTAACCAGCCCTGTTGAATGGTTGAACTCCTTAGTCCGGGCACACCACCGTGCTGATAGACCCATATGGCTTTTGGGTGCCACACAGAGTTTCTCAGCTCTGCAACAGCACTGAATTAATGCTTCTGAACTAGATTGTGACGGGCTATTTTCAACTGTAGGCATAAAATCATGTGTCTGTCCACACAAACATGCCCAGATCCATTCTAGTAAAGATTTCAAAATGTTTATAACATATTTTATGTCTTGAAATAAATCTATAGGGCCAAATACTACTCTTACTTACATAAGAACAAAGCAGGAGTAATTCACTATTTTCATATTTAATTTACAGATCACTAACTTCAGGTCTTGTGCCACTGAAAGAAAGATCTGCTCCTGTAATTTGGAGGTAGCAGAAGCAATTGCTCATCCATTTCAGATCCCAGCTCAACTTGTACTAATATTTACCCTTAAGACAGAGTATCATACATTTTTAACACAAAGAGAGAGATTTGCTGAATAAAGTAGGTTTAATGTTTCTCTTTAGTTTAATTATTTATTTCATCTTAGAATGTGAAGGACTAATTAAGGGCAGCTAGAATATGTCAGTAACAGCCAAATTATCAAGTATCTCCCTTATCTCCCTCTACACATCCTAATGTTACCAATTCCAGTTTTATACCTTTCTGTTCCAATCTTGCAAGCAGACAAATGATTGCTTTCACTCTCTATCTGTGGCATTCTTAACAGGCAAGAAGAGATTTTTGCTTGCTTTCTTTATTTCCTCATTTGCCTTTATCTTCTCAGATTCCACTTTGCTAGTCTTCTAGAGATTTTAAACTACCCTGCCTATCAGCCACACTTTGATGTTAAACAGTGTTACCAAGGTCATTCTGACAGAAAGACCAGAAGTGATGTTTGTTTTGAAACCGAGTGTGCTGTTCAAATCTGTTTATTTCTGTACTAAGTCTAGGCACTTTTAGCAGTCATGATGACTCAGAGCAAAGTCGCAAAGCCTCACTTCTACATAGGGATTAGTCACTTTGTTTTTTTGCACTGAGCTGCTCTGAGTCAGCTTCAAATTGTAGCAGAGTACCTGGGTACATCTTTAAATGGTGCAGGTAACTTCAGTGCAAATTTCTGAAAGAAAAACAGTCTCTGTAGAGCTGAGCAAATAACTGACTAAGCCTATCTTCTCTGATATTCCCCAAAAGAAGTGCACTTTAGAATGAAAGAACAGTGTGAATGTGGATACACACTTTTTCCCTTGACCAAGGAGAAACTTCTGGGTTAGCAGCCTGAGATCAATAAACTCTGAGTATACTAATCGGTTGGGCTGTGCTCTTATTTCATCAGCTACTTCAGGGGTTAAAAATGTAAACACCAAAAGGTCTGCTTTATTTTTGCCCTTTCAGTCACTGGAAATATTTTTTCTGCTTTTTAACTTGAGTACAACTGAGAATGAGGTCTACACAATTAGGCCAGCTGCTGTACTTGACAGTGACTCTAACATGATTCTAAACAAGTCACTGACTGGTATAGTCCTTTTCTTTATCAATTGTCTGGACTAAATATTTTCTTTTACTAGAAGCACACACATTTGTAGCATACATATTTGTGTCTCTATATAAATATATATATACATGTGAATGGATGTGTGCATGAATCCATACTATATATTTTATAATGACCAAGATTGTTGTGGCATATACTTTAGTCTGTAAAATGTATATCATATATATACAATCACACCACTTACAGTGTACGTCAAAACCCTGCATTTGCAACACAGACTGTGAAAATTAAGTGTATTGTATAATTTTTTTTCATGTTTATAGATGTAAACACAGTAAAGTAAAAATACCCTAACCCAAATAGTCTCTCTAACCAACATCATTCTCATTCTTTTTGGAGAAAGAAACCAGAGACATCTTAGAAGAAAATGTTAGATTTCTCTGTATCACACAGCTGTAGGAATACTTTTATGCGGGTCTGTAGCAAAGCATGATAAAATAACCTGAAGGCTAAGAGTAGTAAATTTTAAAGAACACGGTCCACTTTTAAGTTAAGACAAATCACTGTTGCTCTAAAGCCATTTTGAGTGATCTCCACCTGTATGAGGCCTGTACTCGCTTCCCTCTCCTAACAGTATGTAACCTTTCCATATTTTCTTCAGACCTTTTCAGACACATCCTGCTGTTTCACTAGGCATTCAGATGGCTTTAGCATGCCTTCTAATCATAGCATGTTAATGAACTAGATCGGGCTTATCAGTTCTACTTTCTACCCAATACAATTGTTCTACCAGGCATACCATTCAGAATGACTATTAGGCTCCCAAAAAACACAGGCACATAATAATTTTTATAATTATGATAATTTAGTACTTTTTGTAAAGTGATGAAAAGCAAACTTGGTAAACATGAAAGATTAACAAGAATAATAGAATAGCCCTGACAACTGAGTATCAGGAGACAGATCAAATACTTAGTGACAATCTCCTGTTATTTCAATTTATTGCAACATTAATTTATTTTTTTCTGCCTGGCATCACTATAAACAATTTTCTTTCGTAAATATTTTCAGTTGTTGTTTCCCTATCTGTGAAAGCTCTTTCTGAAGAACAAACGTAGGTGTAAGGATCATACAGAATGGAATTTCCAGTTACATACTTAAAATGAGGTTGCACAATCTGTATTTGTGTTGGTGAGCAGCTACTTACCCAAGCAGTCCTGCAGGCTGAGCTGAACAAATAAGATATTTCTCTCTGTATTTATAGGTAGCTGCATAATATGTCCCTTAAGAGTGCATGGTTCAGGTAAATGTTCTTAAAATTTTGCTATAATAGTATAGATGTCTAACACTGAAATGACCAATTTCAACATAGACTATCTGTCCTGTCAACTTTAGATTTTTCTCCTTCATAAACCAGGAAAGAAAATAAATACTATTTGCTGTCTGGTTTCATACAGAATTACTGTTGCTACCAAATTTGGAAACAAATGCTTGATTCCTAGTAGATTACCAGAATCATTAACTTCTTTAACCACTAAGAAAAACAGACCATTGCATTACTGGCTGATCTAATAATAACTAATTAATACTTTAACCTTAATTATTTACAGGTAAATCACTGTTCATCTGTAAAGTCTGGTGACTGAATCTGCAAACAGTTATTGCAGGGCTGCCTGATTGCTTATGCTAGTTGTAATTCTTAGTAATTTTGTTGGTTTGCATGTCAGTACAACTCCTTTTTTTTTTTTTTAAATACTATCAAGAACTCAGTTTTCTTGCCAAAATCTGCCTGAAATCAGATTCAAACAGTACTGTACAACCCACATAGGTGTTGCTGATAAATTCTCCTGATCCAATAGGATTACCTCCTATAAGATGAAAAGTGAGTGCCCAAGGAATAAGCACTGGTTTCAGAATGGATGAATACAAATACCTACAAAAGAGCACTATAACATACTTAATAGCCCTAGCATCTCATAGTTTATGTTCTGTATGGCAGTTGGATGCAAGAATGCCTTAAAACTGTGTCATCATGACACCCTCCCTGAAAGCTATACTAAAGGCACATTAACAAGCTAACCTCGAAAGAACATTACTTCCTTCCACAGGCAAGGGGAGAAGTCGGGGGAAATTGGGTCAGAAGTAAACCAAATCGTCATTTTGCTCCCTTCTGTGTCAGCAAAGAGCTGACTGGACATGGGAGAGGGAATATGCTTCATCTGGCAAAGGGCTGATAGCACACTCCCCACTTGTGCAATGCTCCATACAGCTCAGGGGAAATATGATTCAGGACTGCCTCTGAGTCATAATTTCTCTGTGAGCTCCTTCTGAACTGGGAAGGCTTCATTTTGTCCCATAGTTGGAACCACAAGCAAAGATTCCATCTTACCCTACATATTAAAGTGTCTCTGAATTCCAAAGCACTGTCTTTGCAAGGGGCACCAACAGACATTATTTTCTTCCAAACATTATTTAACTTCGCAGTCATTAAACAAGACTAATAAAATTCGTATTACGCTGCTAATGACTGAACAGCACAGCAGCCTGTTAAGTATCTGCGTTTCACAAATGTCTGCATTGTCCTCTACATTTAAGATTATTGCATATCTCACAGATACAGGAAGCTATCCATGATCCCTAGGAAGGTTGAGCCGTTAATTACCGGTAGTTCACAAGCTGCTACAGCCCGGGATGGTAGTGCGGCCCGCAGCGGCGCAGGGCAGCAAGTCCCGCGTACCTGCGGGCTCCTGAGGGCAGGCTGGCGGGAGGCGCAGATCTCGCGAGAGCCGCTGCCGAGCCCTGGCGTTGCCAGGGAAGCGCTGGCCCGTGCTGAGCTTGGCGTCCAGCGGTGCCTGGCGCAGCATTTTGCGCGGGAAGGCCTCGTCAGCCGGCCAGCGCAGGAGGTCCCTTTAGGCGGTATTCACCACCCGCTCAGAAGGCGCGTAGCCATGGTCTCCACCCGTCTGAAAGCGACATCCTCTTGAACTCGCCAGAAGGGATGTGGCTACCCAAACACAGCTCCCTGCAGCCATCCAGGTCTCAGGCTCATGGGAAGCAGTCCTTCAGGAACAGACGGCTCCAGTGTGGGATCCCCCAGGATCACAAGTCCTGTCAGCAAACTTGCACCAGTGTGGGCTCTTCTCTCCAATAATTCCTCCCTGGAGCCTGCTCCTGCACAGGTTTCCTGCAAGGTCACAGCTTCCTTCAGCCCATCCACCTTCTCTGGTGTGTTGTCCTCCATAGCCAGCAGGTTTATATGTGCTTTTCTGTGAACCTCCATGAGCTGCAGGAGGACAACCTGCCTCACCATAGTCTTCACCACAGGCTGCAGGAAAATCTCTGCTCTAGAATCTGCAGCACCTCTTCCCCTTCCTTCGCTGACCCTGGTGTCTGCAGCGTTGTTTCTTGCACATATCCTCTGGATCCCTGGAGACCTCATCATTGCCTAGACCACTGTAGATGACTTCCAGTACTGCTAATTCTCACAGGTATTGGATACTTTTATCTGTAATTATCCACTTTTCTGGGTAGTTCACAAGATTTTCTTGAATTGGTATCTTGCCCTCATAATAAGTGGAATCATCTCCAGAGACTGCAAATTACTGCCTCTTTTCCAATGTATCTCTTCTTTCCCTGGTTTCTGTTAAGAGATCCCAGCTGTTGGGTTTCCTTACCTTCCAGTTGCTGACTGTTGGCCCCATTATCCCAGCATCAGAGCTGCTAGGCAGCAGTTTGCTCACCTGGCTGGCAGCTGTCATCTTTCTGCATATCTCAAAGTTCTGGCAGGGTCAGAAACCAAGTAGTTTCTGCTTCCTGTCTGATTTTTCTCACTCTTTCTTGACCTTTCTTCACCAAGTGAACAGCTTCTTGATCAACCTCTTCCACTTTTCCCCTCTCTATTCACTACTGACCATGGTGTCTGCATAGTTGTTTCACATGCATAAATACTTGAAATTCAGCAGTATCCTGAAATGTTAACAAAAGCTTCTACATATTTAGATGACCTCATAAATCCAACTTTGACAAAACTGTTTCTTGAGATACCAAGCCCACGTGATAATTCATGGATCACTAAAGATAATTCATTTGACAAACTGAATGTTTACATTACTCTGACAAGAGACATCACAGAGCAAAGGTTTCAGCTTGTCCACAGCAAAGCTTTTTTGCAATGAATCACAGGAAAGGCACAACAAAAAATCTGATTGATCTTGATTACTCCTTATTTTTCTCTTTGAGGCTACCTGCAAGCCTGCAATATCCTACTACTAGCTGTCTTCCTCATCAAACAGTTCAGTGCAACACAAAAAGATGCAGTGCTGAGGACACAAAGTCTATATTACACAGATTTCCAAGGTTTTACTTTATACAAACTTTAATTTGGTTCTGTAGATTTACTGTTCATTAGCAGCTGGAGTGCATTACGGGTGTGGCTGCACAAGCAAGAAATACAGGGCAGGAGAGCAGATCTGGAGGGCAGAGTCAGTGTTGAATACTTGATATCCACTCTACATGCAGTTGTAGTTTAACATGACAGTAGTTCTAGGCTGGTTAAGTGGATGGATATTCCATCATCACGCTGCTGGGCTTTTGGTCCAATTTAATCTGAAAGGAATTCAGTTTGTGCATTCCAAGACTGCTACATTGCAAATCATAGCAGGTGAGAGGGATAAATGAAAAATTAATTTCAAAAGTTAACTTCTAATCCAAACTAAAACTGTGGTTGATTCTACTCCTAGAATGCATCTTTTGGTTTGTATTCATCAAAAAGGAATTCCGTTTGTATCCTCCAAGACTCTTCAAAAGGAAACTCAAAATGCTGGTGCAGACACCCCCTTGGCAATCTACGCAGAGGGAAACTCTTTTCTTTCCTTCACCCTATGCAGAGCTCTACACAATTAGTTTAATTCTCCGTAGGCATTTGTGCTTTAGAATATTAAGCTCTTTAGGAGTAGTGTAATTTACTATAACCTGTATAATTCCCAGTTCAACAGAGTGAAGAACTATTCCTTTACTATCTTGCATAGGCTACCCCTATTTAGATAATAGCGTGTAAAAGAAATGTGCAAAGTCACTATCATCCTCACAAAAGTATAAAAAATGGCTTCATACAGTAAGGAGCAAAGACACTTCCATGACAGATATTTATTGTTTAGAGAAGACTAAAACATTACCCTAAGAGGACACTTAGTCTGCAGTGGTAATTGGACACTTTTTCTTTTAAAGAGTAATAGTGCAGTTCCAATAGTATTTCTTACTGACAGAAGGTCTAGTATCCTCAGAAATGGATTTCACTGCCTGTACATGACAAACAGAGGCATTTCTGAGCTGTCAGTCAAAGATACCATACAGCAAAAATACCAATCCAACTTTTCCAACAGAAAGCTCAGACTTGGCTGAAAAAGAAATAACATGTGGGAGTATCAGCTTCTGGGTGCAAAGGGATTCTATATGCTGGGATTCCTCCTTAAAAATGTTTTCCCATAGGTTACTTGTTCTTTTCTGATAAATACTTAAGCTGGAGTGACCATCTGTTTCTCCCATTATGCAATACCTCAGTTCTAACAAAACCTGACTCTGCTCCATGGTCTTGTATCAGAAAGTACAAGAAATCTAAATATCTGGTCAGGTAACCACTGTGCATTACAAGGTTTTTTTTTCCTATTTCAGTTGTTCAGAAACATTTCAATACATGCCCTTATACAACGAGGAATGATAATTCAGACACAGTTAGGAGATTCCACAGGAATTATTTTCAGAAAATTATTTTGTTGGCCATGACTGGTTTAACAATTCAATATATCTTGCTGTGCAGATAAGAGTTATTTCTCTCTCATACCAGCAAGAGAGGACAATTTCTGTCAATGAGACAATAAAAGAAAGCAAAGAAGATAAATGAAAAAAGACACCACATAAGAGTGCACAAAGAATAGTCAGTTCATTCAGTGTGGCTGTGGTTAAGCACACAAAAATTCATTCCCTAAGACAGATATTGCTGGAAATACTCAGGTTAAAACCAATGTGACCTCCACCGGAGTTCAAGTACTGACAGTAAAACTGAAGCTGTCATCAGGAAAAAGCAAGTACATCAAACACACAACTGTGGTTTGCAAACTTCTGCTAAAGAAACTTCCATCAAGAAAGGAAGACACAAATTATGTGCATCCTCCCATGTCTAAAAGTAAAACCGCAAGGCAAATAATTTTTTTCTAATTTAAGGCACTTTTACAAGCAAGGCTGGAGACAATAATTGCAGAAGCTATAGCATTCAGCTTAAAGTTGTTCATAAACTGTCTAAAGGGCACTTACTTTAACTTCCACTAATATATTTTTTAAATCAAACGATTCAAGACGTGCTGGCTAATTAATACATGACATTGTTTGGGTAGATATGTTGTATGAGCAAAGAAAGTAATAGGAAAGGTTCATTTGCACTCCGTTTGGGGAAAAAATGTTTTTCCTTTATGCAAAGAGCCCTGTCTACTCATTACCATTAATATTTGAAAACTGACACTAATTATACCACTTTTTATCTCCAGTTATGTAAGCGTGTATCTTTAATTTCTGTTCCACCCTGCTATTCTCCAAAGACAGTCTGTGAAATTAGTGAATAACAGTGTGGTTTCTTTAGCAGTTTCTGTATCTCACTGAGCTGGACATACAGCCAAAATTAATGTATTGGAAAAAAAGGGGACATTTATATTTCTTCCACTAAAGCAGTTGAATAATATTTCACATAATCCCATAGCTATCAGCACTATATAACTCAAACAGCAACTGTTCTTAAACAGGAAAACAAACAGGCAGAAGTATCTGTTAACTCCTGATCAATGAAAAAATGTTTTGCAGATTCGAGCATATGCCTTTGAAAACCAGCATTATGTGGGGCTTTTCACTGCATGGTGACACTATCTCCAGTTATACAAGACAGTAAAGAAACCAAGCAACTGAGTATTTTCTGTAGACAATTATGTGATAGGATTAGCTAGATGGTGAAAGGAGTATAATGGAACACGTAAATAACCAGATCTGCATTACTGGAGAGGTGCTGAGCACCCGCAGCTCCCTCTAAATTAAACTGGATGACTCTTTAATATGTCTGCCTTTAATCTTTGTGCCTAAACATCTTAAATTCAAACAGATGCATCTTCATGAATGGACATCATCATAAATGCTGTGAAGGTTCTGGTATCTGATTTCAGCACAGCAAGGAAGGTCTGGATGAGACAGACAAGAGCTCATGCCTGGAAAACACACATTTAGGGGACTCTAAACACAGAGTGAATTTTGCATGTTTGTAGGGCTAAAGGAAGCCCTCAGGATGACTTTTACAATTATTTTTATATAACCTTTGATACCATCACACCTGAAGTTCTCAGCAGATTTTATCTTCAAAGCTACTATTTGAGAAAGGGAGGAATTATTATTTCCATTTAATGACTAAGGAATTGAAGAACAAGATAGATAAAGAGATTTGCCCAAGGATGTAGAAAAAACCTGCCACAAACTGAGGTTACAGTTTCAAATTTGTGACCTGTGCCTTAAACAGAGGCACTTTTGTCCTCTAGATCTTGGTTAAGAATTGTCACGATCATTTTCTCATTCCACTGACATACAATGAATGAGGAAGTTTCCCTGTCTGCAGAATAACCCAGTTATAACTGATTAATTTAAACCCACCATTCTATTTTATTTCATGAACTAACTCTGCCTCTTGTGAAACTCATTGTGTCCACACTGAGAATGAAACTGCTGAGAAGTTAAAGAGAGCAGGCTACTGTGAAGATGTAAAGACAAAACTCTTCTAGGGGAAGAGTTTGAGCCATAAATATACATTAATTTATCTTGCAAGCAAAGCTATAATAGTTAATGTTAGAAATCTATACAGATCTGTAATTTGTGAAACAGTGCAACACATAAAATGAGAAACTATGACACTTATCTTTCACTCAACATCCTTTGGTTGCTATATACTTCTGGGATATTTTTATTCTAGATTTCTACAGAGAGGTAAACTGGAGTGCTCTTCCTTTTTGTGAATGGGTCATGTGTAAGACTGAGCTAGGACTGTGGTTTACTACTCAACAAAACTGGTTCCTTTTTTTTTGGGTCTTTTATCAGGCTATTACTCCTGCAACTGAGGATGGGCATAATATAGACTGATGAAACTAGAAGGAATGAGCAGTAAATTTTATAACATTGTGTCCAAACCCATCTACCTCTTATATCTTAAATGAATTAATAATAATGCTCTCTTTGGAATTTCATGGACACCTGCAGGAACCCATCACCTGTCTCTCAATACTTCTGCAGCAGATGACATATGTGGACCTCCATTTGGCTCAACAGTATGACTACAAATTGCTTAATTACTTCATACTACAGACATTACAGCCACTTGTGGAAACTATAATTAAAGAAATGGTTTCAGATTTCTGCTCATTAGCAGTCCCTGCCTCATGCGGACACTTGGTAAGGTAGAAAAAGCAAATAAATGAAACACAGAGCAAACACCTCCAGCTCTAAGAACTACAGGTTTGTCAAGTCTGGTGAAGATCAAGAGACAAGAAGGGGATCTTGATTTCTCTTTACACTTGCTGGAAGACAATGTAACCACAGTTAAGGAAGCATTTTAGACATTTTAAACAATTTAGCATTTGGATTCTAGAACTAAAACTGAAGAACATAAACCTGACTCTAATTCTATGTTACAGAGTAAACTCTGTGTGCTATACCAGCAGCTATTAAAAAACAGTGAGACAGAAAGCTACAAAAGTTTGTGAAAGTTCTAATAATTTGTGATGTAAAAGATAGTAAAATTAGGTCCTTTTCCACAGGTAGACAATTATTTCAGAAATGGAATGATGTCATATACTAACAGGTATTCCTAGATACTTTACAAGCTACAAAAAATCCAAACAAAAATCAACCCCACCCCCCCCCGCCAAACTACAGAAACCCCACAAAAACAAACGAACCCCCCCCCCAATACACCAAAACAGCAATAACAAAACAAAGACCACCAAACACCAAAAAAATTACTAGAGATCAATACTTTTGATTCAATTGTATCAAAGGCTCTGAACAACATTTATTTGAAGACAGATAAAACGAATTACTCTTCCTACTAATGAATACTGAGAAAGCACATGCAAATTAATTATGAGTGTACAGTTTGAGGAAGAATTTTGTAACAGTCATGTAGAAGAACATGAACACTAAGCACTCCAGAGTAAGACCTATCAGAAAAGTCCACAGCTACTAGTGTGTCTGTTCATGTGTGACTACCGGGTCTGTTCCTGTGTGACCACCACCCCAAAATTCTACATGACAGGACACCTTGCATTCTCAACTGCCTAGCAAAAGCACTGAAAGGGCAACATAATAACACAAGACTTTAAGAGACCAGAAAACACTGATACATTTCTTCTTACTTACAGAGTTTATTCATAGTTACTGTCAAGCAAGCCCTAAGGCTGATGACTAAAAAAACCCATAAACAAACTTGAAAACCCAAGCCCTTTTTTCCAAATTGTTTCCTTTCTTTCTCCCACACGTATCCTTCAGCAAGCAGATGGAATAAGCATGCAATGAACACAGTTCACCTTGATCTATAGTTTTAAGCCTTTAATATATTAAAAACTTTAAAATCACTTTAAATGTTCAAATATAGAAAGAAATCCAAACAACATATGGAAATGCACAAGCAATCTCAGCTCCATTGAACAGACAGACCAGATAGAAAATGAGAAAGAAAAGGAATAAATCTCCAAAACCCAGATTAATTCTGCCAGGTGCTACCAACAGTATAATGCAATATAACTATATAGTTACTGCCTGATAGCACTGCATGGTAGAATCAATGTTACTGGGGTGTTCAATTGTGTATTTTGATACTAACATCCTTGACATCCTTGAATTTCTTTAAACAATAAATTTAATCCCAGTTTCCTGATGTTTGTAATAGTTGCTTTGGGAATAATTAAATTTCTGTAGTTACAACTTACTCACTGTATTGCCACAACACTTAGGAGTTACAATCATGGACAAGAACATATTGTGCTAGATGCTGTAAAAACACACACGCACAAAAAGATTGCAGCTTAAACACATGATGAACAGGCAGTGAACAAATAGAGAATGGAGAAGTACAAGGGAATAATGAGGCATTAACAATCAATATGGCAAGTACAAGATCTGGCATGCCAGTTTCCAAATTGAGTTCCTGGAGACTCCAAAAAATATCTTTTCCCACATCTGAGAGGCAAAAGGATTGAAAACAGCTCTAAAGCTGTTTATCCAAAAATTTAACAAGTGGGTGGTGGAAGCTGGTGTCAGGAATTGGTAAGAGTTGTCATCTAAATAATGAATCATAGGTGAGGTAGACAAAGAATGACCTTGAAAGCAAATAAAGTACATTCTGTTTGAGTGACAGAGAAGGGAGTGTGAGTAAAGAGACACATGGTCAAAACTGTTGGCTGGGGAAATAATCTTTGCAGTGTTATTACGAGGAAAAAAATAAGTTATTTCTACACTCATATGACTGATACACACCAACTCTAACTCAGATTAAATATACCGTTGGCAGGGGCACCTTTATTAAAGATGTGAAGGCATGAGGGACTGTTTTCAGTGAGCAAGACCCTGACTTCCACTGCTGAGTAACTATAGCCATGTTGCAGCACAAGGTAAGAAAGCTGTTTCTGTTCGTGGCCATGACAGTTCGCAGATGGGGTCACAGAACTGCTCTGCTTTCATGCCAATTAAATGCTCTATTAGGACAGTTGGTGAGCTGACAGGGGAAATAATTAAGAGAGACAAAAAAGCATTATGGATCTAGGTGAAGGGCTAGTAATGGTTCCACACCCTCCAGAACTCTTAAAGGCTAGAGTATCTGTACATCCAGTAACATCTAGCCCTGTATTTCAACAATACATTTCAGTTAGATGGGGGGAAGAGTGTTACAGAACACAATGCCCATTCACAATTGGACTGCAAAACAAAAGGATTTTGCTCCTCACTCATCATGTTTTGATCTAAAATTGAGGATTTATGTCAATGGCCTGCTTGGATACCACATCCTGGAGATCACATGCTGTATCCAAGCAGCCACCCAAGTAACGCATGCCAGAACCTAGCTGGCATCGGTCAATAACCAAACTGGGACAATTGTCCAGTGACACAACAACGTATCAAAACCACTACAAAACACTCTGTCACATGGCGTGGCCTGTAACAACAACCCGTCGTGTCACAGACGGCAATACAAGCTGCGGTGTTAGTGGGGACTTACAGGGCATATGAGGCCGAAGGAGCCGAGGCAAAAGTCGGGTGCATACAGGCGGCACTTTACCAGCGCGGGCCCGAGCGCGGCCTCCGCTGCCAGCCCCCCTCAATCCCTGACGGTCCCAGCCCGCCCCCCCCGGCCCGCGCGCCTTTGCACTCGGCTCCAACGGTCGCTCGCGCGCTGGTGGGTTGTTTACTTCCTCCGTGGCGCGCGCCCGCTCACCCCGCCCGCCCCGCGCGTCAAGGCGTGCCTCTCCCGCCAATCGGGTCCGCCCCCAGCCGCGCGCGGAGAGGCGGGATACACCGGAGAAGAGTCGGGCGAAGGCAACGTCAGCCGGGAGAGCTCGTCGGACCTAGCTTGACCGCCGATTGGCCGGGGACTTTGCCCATCTGCCAAAGCCCCCGCCTTCCGTTTTACTCGCGCCGCCGAACACACATCGCTGCCCGCCCCCGCCTCCCTTATCTGTGTGTGTGAGGCGCAGATTGGCTAATGCCCGGGCCGCTCACACCCCTCCGTCAGTCAGTGCCGGGCCCGCCTCCTTCCCTACTCGTCCGTCCCCAGCGCAGGAAACACCCCTCTAGATGGCGGCTAACCCGGGGCTGTTGCTACCTTCCATTGGCCCACTGCGCTGCCCATCGGCCCGAACCCCGCCTCCGTCGGGCAGCGCACGGTCGAAGCCCACCCCCCCACCGGCTCAATCTTCTGATTGGCTGGCTGTGGAAGAACCGGCATTTTCTATTCGCTGCTCTATTGTGCCACTCCGGTTCCCCGCCCCGCCGGCTCCCCGCTGCCCCCCTCGCCGCTCACGCCTCTGCGCCGGAGGGGCTCCGCCCGCCGCCGGCCGGGGCCCCGCCCCCGCCTCCCTCCCGGCGCGCGCCCCCGCCCTCCGCGGGGTCACGTGATGTTTTCGCCGTGGTGCCGCCGAGGCCGCCTGCGTGAGTGCGAGTAGCCGGACGCGGCGCGGCCGGCGGGAGGGCGCGGACGGGGGCGGCGGGTGGGCACGCAGATAGGCACCGCCAGGTACTGCGCGCTCCCCATGCGTGTCCCTCCGCGAGCGGTGCTTTCCCGGTGAGGGCGGATTCCTGCTGCCCGTTCCCGTCCCCCTTCCCCGGCGTTCCGGACCCTGCCTGGCCCCTAAGATGGCGAGTGGGATGAATGGCCCGGGCGGCGGCGGCGCGGCGGCCGGGGGCGGCGAGGAGGAGCTGGGCACCCGCCACAGGGGAGGCGGAGCTGTGCCTCAGCAGGAGCCCGGCGTGCCCGGCGCGGTGGCGGCGACAGGCGATGGGGAGCCGGCGGCGGGCGAGGGCGGCCGTTGCCCGTCCCCTCAGCCTCACCACCTGCTGCTGCTTCTGCGGCGTTCGCCCAGCGCCTCCCTCTGCCCGGCACCGGAGGCCGCCCCCGCCACCAGCCGCACCGTCCCTGCGGCGGGCCGCGGCGGGCAGCCCCCCCCAGCGAGCCGCGGCGCCCCGCCGCCCGTCGCCGGCGAGGATGTGAGGAAGTGCGGCTACCTGAGGAAGCAGAAGCACGGGCACAAGCGCTACTTCGTCCTGCGGGCTGAGAGCCAGCTGGCCCCCGCCCGGCTGGAGTACTACGACAGCGAGAAGAAGTTCAAGAGCAGCCTGCGGGCGGCGGGGGCCGGCGGATCCGCCTCCCTCTGCTGCCCCCCGCCCAAGCGGGTCATCCCCCTCTACCAGTGCTTCACCGTGAGCCGGCGGGCCGACGCCAAGCACAAGCACATCATCGCCCTGTACACCAAGGACGAGTACTTCGCCATGCTGGCTGAGAACGAGGCCGAGCAGGAGGCCTGGTACCAGGCGATCAGCGAACTGATGAGCCAGAGCAAGAGGGGCTTCCTGGAGCAGGAGGACCATGCTGAGCAGCAGGTGGATGAGGATGATGAGCACTATGGGGCTGCCCTGAGGCCTGGTACCGTCTTCAAGGAGGTGTGGCAGGTCAACGTTAAACCCAAAGGGTTGGGACAAACAAAAAATCTTACTGGAGTGTATCGGTTGTGCCTCTCCAGCAAGGCCATCCACCTCGTCAAGCTGAACTCTGAGGTGCCCTCTGTCCACCTGCAGTTAATGAATATTCGTCGCTGTGGACACTCAGAGAACTTCTTCTTCATCGAAGTGGGCAGATCTGCCTCTATTGGTCCTGGAGAGCTCTGGATGCAAGTGGATGATTCAGTGGTTGCCCAGAATATGCATGAGACTTTTCTGGAGACCATGAAAGCTCTAAAGGCTTTTGCAGAGTTCAGGCCCCGAAGCAAGAGCCAGTCTTCTGGTGGTGGTAGTGGTACCAATCCTATCTCCTTCATTACCACTAGGAGGCACTTGGGCAATCTCCCACCTAGCCAGACAGGCTTGCAGCGAAGATCAAGAACTGAGAATGTTGCTGGAGGCACTCCTCCTACCACCAAGAGCAGCAACCCTTATCGCTTCAGAACATCTAGTGAAGGAGAAGGAACCATGACTAGGCCTTTTAGGTCGGTGACTGGGAGTCTGATCCACCTGAATACTGCACGGATGAATTTAGGCCGGCAAGAAGGGAGCGGAAGGTATGTGAAAGCCGCTTTCAGCTCAACTTATCACACCAGGTCTGCTTCTCTGCCCGTTTCCCATTTTCCCTCTACTACAAGTCCCATCAGTGTTTCTTCAAGTAGCGGCCATGGGTCTGCTTCAGACATGTTGACCAGGCCTTCTAGCTCATCCGTTTGTGGTTCTCCAAGTGATGGGGGGTTTATCTCCTCTGATGAATATGGGTCCAGCCCTGGAGACTTCAGGTACTTCCGGGTCAGGAGCAACACACCGGATTCCCTGGGAAACACACCACCCATCAGAGAGGAGAACTGTCTGAGTGAGTACATGTCCATGAGTAAGCAACAAGCAGATGATGGCTCAAGAGATGATTATATGGAGGCTGAAAAGTGTTTCAGGAAAAGAACTTACTCTCTAACAAAACCAACTTCTGCAGCGGTGCAGCAGAAGACTACACAAACTACAGCTTTGTTGGATGAAGATTCTGCAGGAAGTCATGGACGATTACTTTACTCAGAAACGCAAAAACTGAGAGAGAACCATGAATTGGAGTACAACGACACTAACCTTGATTCTGTGTGTAACCAAAGTAGGAGTAAAGCCAGAGATGATGGGTACATGCCAATGATGCCAGGAGTTGCATCTTCTCTATCCAGCAACAGTGATTATTTGCCAATGACTCCTAGAAGCATGTCTGTTCCAAAACAGATTAACAATTCATGGTCACCCTCTCAAGTTGACTCCAGAGGATATATGATGATGTTTCCAAAGTCTGGCTCTTCACCTGTACGAAGTCCTTTAACTGGATTTAATTCTAAAGGAAGTAATGAGAAGATCGTAAACAATGAGTATATGGATATGTCACCTGGTAACTCAGCTCCAAAGCACCCTGGTGATTCGAATTACATTCACACCAGTTCTGTTTCCAAAGGCTTTAGTTCATATTTTTCTTTGCCCCGAAGCTTTAAGGCATTATCAGGACAAAATGGTGATCACAGCGAATATGTTCCAATGTCTTCACCTGGAAAACTCCTGTATGGTGGACCAGAAAATGTGAAAGGAGTCAGCACTGAGGTTCTGGCTAACGGCATCTCTAAATTGCCAGCAGTGAAAAGTTCAGATGAAGGACTTGTGCAGAACAGGGTTACCAGGCCCACAAGACTTCCCTTGGGTACAAGAGGTAGCAATACTATCCCAAGAATGTATGATCGTACGGTTCCACCTGAGCCCACCAGTCCCGGGGAATACATAAATGTTGATTTTAATGAGAAGGCAAGTAACACACCGTATTCCTTGTCTGCAGAAGGCTCCCCATCGTCTCTGGGCTCAAGTAGCGACCACAGACAGTCTCCGCTGTCTGACTACATGAGTGTTGACTTGGATGTCCAGTCACCAAAAGCAGCAAAGGAACTGTCTAACTCTCTAACAGATATTTCAATTTATGGAGGTTCTAGTATTTCTAGAAACCAACCAAACCCTGACTACGCTCGGCTTTCATTTGGTACTGCTTGTGTTAGCACTGCCGGTAACAGGACTGATGACTACACAGAGATGACGTTCAACATGGCAGCAACTCCACCTCGGCCATTTGCTGCTGAATCCGACAATGGTGTGAAGATGGATAGTCCCTCTTCTATTGTTAACAGGCTGTGCATTGTTGATCGATACGCTGGTAGCAGTGGCTTCTCTGTTCCTAGCTCTGAACCTCCTATGGGACCGAAAGTGATTCGAGCCGATCCTCAAGGCAGGAGGAGACACAGTTCTGAAACATTCTCTTCAGCTGGAACTGTGACCACCTCCTCCTCTTTCTTCACTGATAGTAGCAAAAGACACAGCTCTGCCTCATTTGACAATGTTTGGTTAAAACCAGATGAAAACATTTCTGATGGTCAGGAAAGCAAAATGTCCAGGGACACCTCAACTGGATTTCAGAATGGCTTAAACTACATCGCTCTGAATTTACGCGATGATCCTATAAGCTGTGAGGCAAGTTCTGCAGCACCAACTTGCCATCTCCAGAATGGTACTTCAGGTTTGGACAGTGGAGCTTACGTAAGCATAGATTTCAGCAGATCTGATGGGCTGAAGTGTAACTCTACGAGAAAAGGTTTGTAATTTAAAAGCACTTTTCTTTCACGCTTGCTTAACTGTAGGAATTAGGTTCTCTGCTTGATACTAAAATGTGGCCTTCAGAGCTGGGTAAATGTTTTTTAGTATCCTGTATTATTCTTGAACAACCAGTTGTAGCACAACATCTTGACTGCTGAGCAGCAGTGGAAGGGAATGTGGTCCTTGGCCTGAAGGATTTCTGTGACTCGGCCAGGCAGTTAGAGGTCTTATCAGACTGGGATCTCTCTTGGGTTTTATAGAAGCATTCTGCTAGTATAAACATCAATCCCATTTAATGTTGTGAATTATTGTCCTGAGGTTATAGTAGGCTTTTTCTCTCTTCACTTCTGTTTTCCTTTTCTTCCTTTGTAAAGAGATGACTCGTTCCTTTTTTTTCCCTCATGAGTTTGATATTTTGTCATTTGTGTTATGGATAGGGAAAGCTGTAAATTGCTAAATTTGGTTTAGACATCGATTGGGGGCCTAGATCCATTTCTTTGAATGAATGTAGGCGAAATGCATGGTTTAGGTCTGTTTTAAGTGCAAATCAGCCCACACTTATGTAGTTGAGTTTCATGTAAATAGAACTTGGGTTTTTCACTTGAAGGCTCTGGCTTCCAAAGTATACTCATCCTCTGGAGAAGCCATCTCCTGGTACCTGACCAGGGTGATAGAGAGCTTGTGCAGCTCAGGCCCGCCACCTGCACTGCTTAGTAGTGCCCAAGGGCTTACCTGAGCCGTGCCCTTTCCTCTGCTGTATGGTGGGGTCAGCCTTTAGCATAGCAGATGAGGAATGCTTGTAGTAGAGGAGAAGGCTCTTGGGGTGTCTTCCAGGACTAAAAAATTGGAGAGAAGACTGCTAACTTTCACATGATCAGTGGTATGACCGAGCTTAAGGTGATGCAGTTTGAGGTGTGTGTGAAAAATAAGTGTTGGTGGTGGGAAGGAAGAATGTGGGGAAGAGGAGGGATGCTCCTATTGCCATGTTAAGCTTTCATGGTGGGAGTGAAAACTAGTAATTAGTGGTGTTACGCATGTCCTCTGCTTGAACAGCAGCATTTGTGCAAGCACTGCATTGCACTGTGACTTGGGAAGTATAATCCTTATGCTGGTGTTGGTGACCCACTGAACTCCTTACAGTAACACACACACCCAGAGAGAAAACTGTGTGTGTTGGAAATGATGTTTTCCTCTCTTGGCAAATGTATGTGTAGTCAATAATTGATGAGGACTAAGAGGAAATATTTAATCGCTGTTGGACATTGATACTTGTCTACTTCTCTGTCAACAGAGGAGGCAAGAAGGGGGTGGGCTGCTGCTGGCTTTTATATTTTTAGTTACAATCTTAAGCACTGAAATGATGGGAGGGTTTTTTTTTGTGTGTAGTTTTACTTTAAAACTAAATATCTGAAGGGAGAAGGTATTGCAGGGGCTTAAAATTGTGTAGCCTTTAATAGTGGAAGGTACAAGCCTGACTCAGCTTGCATGCCATTTGCAGTCTGGCAGCACTGCTTGGGGCTGCTCAGAAATGTGTGGTTTGCCTCAGTGGTTTTTTTCCTTCTGCTTTGTTTTGTTGGTTGGAATCAAATTTAGAAGACATTGAAAGTTGCCAGTCTGAGAAGTGCTTTCTTCCGAAGTTAGTCTTTCAGCACTTCAAAGATTTGTCTAAGGGCAAGGCATGCTGATTGCTGGGGCTGGTTTGTGTGATTTGTTTGGTGTTTTTAAGTAAGTCCCAAAGACAGCAGAATTCTTACTCAATCTTAACTCCACTCATGTGATTAAAATCTGCATTAGAAAGTAAAACGGGGGGCAGGGGGAAAAAAGATCAGAGATGGTTTCCTTGCAGCTGTAGTGCAAACAGTACATTTAAAAACATTTTTCAAGAGATAATGTGTTTAGAAATTGCATTTATATTAAATGTTTTGCACACTACTGTTACAACAAAATGTCTTCAGACATGTACTTGGGGATTTTTCCTTGTCTGTTTCAGGTTCTAGAGGGGCAAAAGACTTAGAGCTGCTGGTTTGCATTGTGAATTCCACTTTGATTTCCAGTTTTCTGGAAATGAGACATGCACTAAAGCAAAGTGGAAGAATCTCAGCGCATTAAAAACATGGCTTTGACAGGAAGTTATACATGAGAATAGTAAGAGCTTAGGTTGGTGGTTTCTTTCTAGTCCTAAAAAAAAAAAAATACTAAAACAGTGCTCCAGAACAAGGCCTAACAGTTTTCTATGAAGATAGCATGAAGTGAGAGGGCAGGTGGGCTGTGGACACTGTTCATTTGTAGGTAGCTCATGAAGAGGAGGGCAGATTTTGGACCAGTCCGGGCTAAAAGCAGCTTGCCCAACTTGAATCCAGTGCTGTAAGTTGGTGTGATATATTTGTTTCTTAGTAATGACTGAAGGTTCTTGATTATAAAGATACCAGTTTTCATTCACATACCAAATTGTGTCTGAACAAGCATGAATTTTGAAGTCTGTATTCTTTAAACAACTCATCAGTCTTATCCGTTTTGAGTACCAAATATAAAGCTTCACTCCTGAACCTTTTGTATCCTGGAAAGGTGTAGTGTGCTGGTCTGTAATTGATATTTTTAATACTTTTGGAGACTTCTGGCAGAACTGAGTGCTGTGTGTGGTGGTTTTTTTTTTCCTTCCCCATCCCAATCTCTGCCTGAAAAAAATTCTGTGGTAAAATTAAATCTTAAGGAAAATGCTAAGCAGATGCATTTACCCTTTTATTTCCTGGAAAGGAGCTGTTCCATAGGTATTAAATCCTATCAGGTAGAGAACTCTCTCTTCTCCCTAAACTGCAGTTTTGCTGGAAGGAAAATACTTCAGATTGTTTGTTTTTGTTTTGTTTGCTGAAATGGAATATTGTGTTCTGTGCCTCAGCTGCATTCTCCTGACTGCTGAGAGTGGTGGAGTGATTTCCCATGCATCACTGCCCTCTCGTAATTCCCAAACTACTTCTGGTTCAGGTTCACTGATGCAAATTAAAAAAACAATATATTTTTTTTTTCCATTTCCATTCATGACATGGATGGAGGAGGTAGGAGGGCACTAACTTCAAATGCTAAAGGGGCCTGACGTACTTAACTTAGAGGTTTAGGCAAAACTCAGTGCAGGTTTTCTGTTGATAATGATGGTGATGATAAAAAGAACATAAGATTCTGAATTGTAATGCTTGAAGTTTTAGAAGGTCATTAGCAAAACAGTTTCATCATAAAATTGTTACACAATATTGAAGTAAGCGGTTTGCTGCTTTGATTACATGAATCTGAGTCATGAAATTTTGTGCTAGGAGTACAGAACACTAAAGCTACTTCAAACAGGGCTTAGCTAATGTATACCTTGTTATTGGACCTGGTAGAAACTGAGGAGGATAATGAGAACGGGGCGGTAGTGAACTGCATAATCGGTCCTATATAATAGAAGCTTCTTCAGCCTTAATTAGAAATATTAAACCCACAAAGATACCCTGGACTCCAAAACCAAACTAGGCTGTTCAGAGTACAGGTAATGTTCAGCTTAATACCAACCCACCTATTTTACACCCACTCTTTAATCTTATCTCTACCTGATATTCTAACACTATGGTGAGAGATTGTTTCAGAAGTTCTCTAAAGTGCAGGATTATAATTTAAATGTTCCTCACCTTTTTAATCTCCTCCTGTGCTAGACTGGGTGAGAGTGTTGTGTACCCTGTGGGGAGCTGAGAGGAGGGAAAACAAGTACAGCTGTAAAGCAAAGCAAAGCTTGTGTTCCAAATTGTTCAGATCCTTTATAGTAGTTTGCATATTTCAAATGCAGAATCTTGCAGAACAATATGCACTTTGAGAAATTCAGAAGCTGGACGTTTTAGCTATTACTAATATAGTAAATTACTGTTTATGGGATACCAAGCAAATAACTGCCTGTTTTGGGTTTCAGACTAGTGGTTTTTAAAAGTTTGCTTCAAACTGAGTCTCTTTTGTATTGACAGAATACTTAAGGCACAGGCCCATGTAAAAATAACTTAAGAACCCTACTGCAGCACATCCCAGTGCTCCTGTGGATCCTACATCTTTGAAGTAATGCTGGAATAGTTATTCCTAAAAAAACAGATGAAATCCCAGACCATTTTAATCTTGCTGTAACAGATGCCACTTTAAGAGTCTTGAGTGATTGCTCTGCTTGAAAATACCCAGGGTAACTTTTTCAAGTAGTATATGAACTGCTGAAAGCAGAACATCATGGATGGAGTCAGCTAATTCTGACATATTTGACCAAAATCAGTTGGGTTTTACTTGTGCTTGGGTGAGAAAATATGAGATGCTGAGAGAGAATGCTTACTTGTAGTGAGTGTTGAAATACTTTTGGAAATCAGCTTTTCAAGCTTCATACCTGTAGTTGCAGCTGATGATGATGTGTCTTTTTGGAAGTCTAAAACTTTCTGCTGGCCGCTGTCTTGTAGGTTAAAGTTCTGCTGCAGGACATGGGGAGTGATGGGGTAATCCTGTAGTGGTTCACACTGCTTATTTTGAAAGTGTTTTTGTGAAATCTTTAATGCATTATCACCCTTCTGGTTTTCCCTCTAAAATTTGACATGTTCCACTCCTCCCTTGCTGTCCAAGGTCCCCTTGTTGCTTTTGGGGTAGAAGGTGTGCAGCTCTTACTCAGTCCTTCCAGTGGCTGTTTTCCAGCCTGGGATTACTGGAGTGGTTTGTCACTGGGTGTTTCTTTGGGGTTTTTTGTATGTCCAGTGGCATGTTAGCAGTAGGTAGAGTTTGGGTTTGTGTTTTCTTTGCATACGCTTGATTTTTATGAAAGGATCTTTAATAACTTTTCTTCATATTGATTGCTGAGGGGAGGGTTCATACCTTGAGGTTTTGGTTAGTACTATAAAGAGCTTATAGTACTGTGTTGTACTGTGCTGTATGTTTGTGTGCTCTGTTTGTGGATCTGTGGTGCTTCCAAAAACATGCTGAACAGGGTACACTATGCTGATTGCACTAACAAGTTTGTTTTTCTACTCTGAATCAGAAAACAAACTCTGCAGCTGTAAGTACTGTTGTGATCAAATGTGGTGTTCTCCATCTCAAAGGAAAATGGAATGACAAAAATGAAAGGCAGGTGACAGTCATGCTCTGTGGGGCCTGGGGATGTGCTATTACTGCTGTTTTGTCCTAAAAATGTAGCATTATCTTATGACTCATCCTTAAATGGTGTGTTATGACTTGGCTGGAGAGCTGTCCTGTGGCCCATCCTGCAAAATTGCTGCTTGATTTATTTTTCATGTTTAGCTTTTGCATATTAACGATCCCATGATCAAGTTGCAGCGTTGTCTTGCAGGTTAAAGTGATGACTAGGGGAAAAGGGAAAAGAATGTTCTAGTTTTAATCAAGTCCTACATCTCTGTAAAGGTCATTCAGCTTAGGGCTGGTTACGATTTAGTTGAGAACCTTGATCAGCAGGGATTTGTGACATACCTGAGGGCAGTGGGAAGACAAAGGTATATTAGCCTGACTCATCAAAGGCATTTCAGAGGTGTTGCCGAATATCTTATCTAAGTGATCTCGAACATGTAAGTGTTTGGATTTGTGGAGATTCTGCTTCGGGTGTAGTATTACCCCAGGAGCAGCAGTGCAGTAGACTGTTAGCAAGAATTTTCTGCCCTGGTTAAGTTGTGAGCTAAAGGGCAAGGGTTGCTTATTGCAAAACATGGCTAAATTAACTGAAAAATAATATGGTTGGATGTAACAATTCGGGCTGCTTGTATGTGTGTGCCTAACTGAGTGATGTGTGCCAGTGATTTGTGAGTTAAGTGTAAGGTCTAATCTTTCTTAATCTTCTGAGAAGAAAGGGTTTTTGAAAGAGATGGCTTATCCTGAAATTAATACAGTTAAGATTTAGCTATAATTCCAAGGTGATGATACAATTTAATGTGAGTCAAGGAAATTGAAAACTTTAAAATTACTACCAAATGTGAATGGTGCTTGTGCTCACTGCATAGCATTATGTATATTATCAATTTACATAAATACAGGTGGAATTATTATTATTTAGGGATAAAATAGGTAAGAATAATGTTCCCTTTTTGCTAGGGTGTGAAAGGCTCGTATGTTCCCTAATTGGAGCATGAGGCTTCCCTTTTAGAGGAACAGGATTTTGTGGAATGACTTGTGGACATTATTTCTGAAAATCATGGGAAATAATGCCAAAAGGGGTGCATGAAATCTGGTGAAGTTTGCTTCTAAATTTATTGAGGCATTACTGAATATCTTTCTTCCACAGGGAACAGTGTGTTCCTGTTCTCATACCCATGCCAAACTAACTTGCTTTGTTGTGGATGGCGCTTGCTGAACAGCTGAATTTGCCATATTACCTTTTTTTGATGCTGAATAGCCTGAATCTGAGGTTTTGGGTTTTTTTTTATTTTAAACTAGTACTTTACACAGATCCCTTGGGCTACAGGGAGTTTGGAGAGGTCTTAGTGACAGTGAAGCAGATGCATCCTTAGATAAATGAGAACTTACTGCATGCTAGACCCAGAAGAGCTGTTAATGTGAGCCATGTGGTAGCTTACTTGTGTGAAAATCCCGTTTAAGCTATTGACAGGCATTGGTGTTTCTGCAACTTTGTAGCAGTTTTCTTCAATTGAGCTAAAATGGCCAAGAAAAACCAGCAAACAGTCCCTAAAGGCTTTTATTCCAGTCTGCGCACCTTTGCTTTCCTGATGTAAGTTACCAGAGCCTGTTTGCAAGTAGGTTCCTGAGGGCATTCTTCAGCACAAGATGGATGCAGGTAAAACTTGCATCACTGTGGAGGAAGGAACATGCTTTAAGTTCTGTAAATCTGAAACAATGAAGTTTCTTGAGTCTAAACCAGTATGGGTATAGGGGCCTGAAGGATGCTCTTTACTGTATGGATTTTTATTTTCTAGTATTCTAAGTTAGAAAAACTTGTAAGCTGTTTGGGTTCTCAGTAATAACATCCACTGTTGAACTTAAACTTCCAGAATATTTGCTCTTTGTTACGTGAGACACTTTGGGGATGCATTTGCTACATATATTTAACTCTGATGCTTGTGGTGGTTTTTTGGGTGTTTCTGTTTTTTTTTACAATAAGGATGTTTTTAAATTGCAGATTGTAGTGAAAAGGAAATCAGCTAGAAATGAATTTAAAAAGTGGTTTGATCCTGAGGTTGTTGAGACAGTATTAGGCTAGTGAGTCTGTTAATGACAATTTGTTGCTGCAGATGTGATCTCTGCTTGTTGTAGAACCTGAAGAGGTAGGCAGGATGGAGGATCCCTCTGCCATGCCACAAATGTAAATGTCTTGGTCCCTGTCCTAAGGAACTTACAATTTGAAAGATGAAACTAAAGAGAGGGATGAAACTCAGTGTGCTGGGGTGGAGAGTGAGATAAAGATCAAGGCTACTACCATTGGCAGAGTGAAGATAAGAGACAGCCTGCAGAGAGATAAAAGGCTGTAAGAGAGGAAGCTGGTAGAGGCACTTGGAAGGGTATGTGCATGGTAGGGAGCAAGGGAAGGTGGTGAGCTATAAATACAGTGGTTGTAATGGTTTCAGTGACTTGAAAAGGATGAGGTAAATGTCAGAACCCTGGCCAGGATATTAATCTTGGTAAGAGGAATGCGGGCCAACATGTATCTCTGAGTTAGGAGCATGTCCCAATGTTTACTTCTCTCGTTTAGATGTGAAATGTAGATGGTTTTTTTCCTTCCCCCTTTCTGTAAGTTCATTTTCCCTGCAGCTGTGTGACTGGTAGATTGGGTGCAAGCAGGGCTGCAGGAATGTGTCTGCCACAGCACAGGATCACCCTGTGCAGTGTTCTTGCACATGGACCTGCATCCTCTGTTCCTTGTGAGACTTTGCTCCAAAAGCAGCTAGGGAATTGCCCTGGCAATTCCATCTTGCTGGTTTCTTTTTACCCTTGGAGGGGCTTTTTAGGTGGTGTCTCAAGGTTACAGACACTGTTCTAGTATTTGGGAGGAGACAACAGCATGTCTTCTGCAATATAGGCACCTTTAGGATTTATAACCAGTGTTTCATAGGGTTTGGAGTCCAGCTGTAAACAGGGAGGTCTGGATGGCACCTGCCCATCACTGCTGCAATGCTTTCAGCTGCTTGAGAGCAACCTGTAGAAACTGGAGTGCAGAGTGATAGATTTAACAAGACAAAATTACTTCATTTCTCTGTTGGTAGATCAGGTTGAGCAGGCGCTGTAGTGGCTGCAGGTGAGTCTGGAAGTGGTGGCAGCAGTGAGGCTTGATTTGCTGTTGAGGGTAGAAGTGATTGAAATATTAATGCTGACATGTTCCACAAGGTAAACACTGAACAAGAGTTACATGCTGTTGGTTAAAACTTGTCTATGTGTAGGCACAGTTTAACTCTGTCCTTGTGAGCTCCTGGGCAGCTGAAGGCCCTGTCCTTGGATTTGTGCATGTTCTGTGATGGAGAAGACCTCATTTCATACATGCAATGCACTCTGGACCTTTTCCTTTCTCCCCTATATCAGTCAGGGCTTTGGGTCTCCTGATGTCAATTAGAACAAGCAAAAAAATCATGTGTGCTGCTGCTGTGTGTGCTAGCAGGTGATGGCTTATAGCAAAGATTTTTTTGTGCAGGCACCCATGGGCAAAAGGCAGGGTTGAGGAGTAACTGCTTGTTATGTGGCCATGTAGAGACTTTCTGCCTTTGACATTTGTGGCAGCGGAGGTGAAAGAAAAAGGTAGTGCCGAATGCTGGCTAAGGTGGTTGGGAAGAGCAAAGGGATGAACTGGGGCAGGTGAAACTTCCTGTAGAAAGGAAATACCAGGAAAGGTGATGTGGAAGGTGGGGAGCTGTTTTGTTAGTCATGGGTGACGCTGTCCTTTCTCTTAGTTGTGTTCATAACAATAGTTTTGCTCACTCAGAGACTTGTGTCTGCAAGTAGACACCATCTAACAGAGGAGGAGCAGGGCAGGTGTATGTGATACTTCCCCACAAACATACACCTAGCCTCTGATTCATTTACTGTATTGTTTTTTTAACCCCAGCTTGGGGGATTTCCTGGGCCTGATGTAGTTTGTCTCTTTTGTAACCTTTTACGGATCTTTAATCCAAGTCCTTTTCTAGTCTCTCTTTGAACCTGTGTAAACTCCTTGTCTCCACAGCAGCCTGTAGTCACTCAGTACACACTACATGCCGCCCTCACTGGCTGTTTTGGACCCTACTCCACGCCAGCTTTGTCAGCCCTTCGTTTGTGTATTGGATAAGATAACAAACCCTATCTTTTCTCTCCACGCCACTTAGGATTGTGTAGATGATGTATCCTTCTCTGCCATACACTTAGCCAGTGTCCTGTCAGGAGCTTCCTCTACCACACAGTGGGGACCTGCAGTATGATATTTGTAATTTAATTTCCTGATACCTCCTTGTGCTTCTCTGCAGGCTGAATGGCCTTTGTTACCTGGCTGTACCTCACCAGGAAGCTCTTTAATGCCTTTGAGTTTTTCTGCACTACTCTGAGACTTTTCCAGTAATTCTGGGTCCTTTTTGAGTGAAGGGAGCAGAGCTGGGCATACTGGTATTTGATGTGGCTCTTTTCTTTCCTGTTTGTTTTCTAACAGTTCTTAACCTCCAGTGTGCAGTAGGAGCACAGGCAGGAAATATGTTCATCCCTGTTGGCACTTCAAGGTGCTACAGTTTACCTATGGTCTCTGCAGCTCAATAGGTCAGTCGTAGTAACTCACACACTTGTCATGAGAGTGCTTTTGAAAAAGCAAAACTTATTTTGATTCTTCTGTGACATGAAAATCTGAACATTTTTGTAGGTTTGAAGTGAAATTAGTAGTGCTGTCTTGCTATGTTGTGAGAGAGCTTTAGCTTTAAAAACAAACCCAACCCCACACCTCCCCAAACAAAAAAACAGCCCTTCTTCCCCAAGTTCTTGTCAAACTGTCCAGTGCAATTTGAGTTGGTGTTAGTCCCCTGCCAAAACAGCATGCAAGTGTCCTAATTCTAGGAATAGTATCAGAAATTAGGGAGCGTGCGTAAGGCCTTCCTAGAAAAAACACTGCTGTTGATTAATAATGAACAGTGCCTGCTTTTGCTGTTGCAAAAGATAAGGCATTTCTGCAAAGTGAATAAAAACCATCTTAAAGCATGGGAGAGGTTTTTTCAGCTGACGAAATTGCCAAGCACTAAGAATAGCAGAGCCATGTTTTGAATGAACAATTGTGGATGAAGATTTTTCTAAGAGTAACTGTAGCTGCTGGTTTTTAGAAGTACAGCTTGAAGAGAAATCTAATTTACTGGGATGTATTGTTACCACTCCCCGTGTTTAAGTAGTTTATCCAGTGAAAAGTGGGTCATGTGGCAGGGTTTTTAAAAAGAAAAGTTTACTTGGTGTTTTGGGGTTTTTTTTTTGCTTGTGGGAAGTCAGGAAAACTGTAGATACAAAATATATTCTTTAGCTTGACTTGAGCTTCATTAGTTTGTTGATAAACAAGGAAAGTACATGGAATATGTGATTAATGGTAAGCTTGTCATTTAACACATTTTCCTGTGTCAGAGCCTCATGTGGGAGATTCAGGTACAGTTACTGCAATGGCCACAGCAGTTGTCAGTGCGTGCAAATCAAGAGGGAGCTCTGCTTTTCTTAAGTGACACCACTTGCCTCCAGCAAGGTCTAGAGCTACACCATTCAAATAAGAACTCGAAGAACAGGCCAATGTCTGTGGTTTTGGTAAGACTTGGGGGTGGGGAGGGGGATGGACGATGGGATGGGGGCAAATCTCACTAATTTGGGGAAATTACCTCCCTCCTCCTGACCTCTGTGTGGCATGTAAGGCTTGAAATGTAATACCTGTCAGTCCTCCTGCTCCATGTCCTAGCGTCAACAACATGCTCTTCAGCACGCACGTTGTGTCCTGAGGTCGTGCTGGGATTTGGTGCTTTCCTGAACAACAGGAATATTGTGTGGCCATGTGCACTGAAAGTCTAGGGCTGCTCTGCTGCTTTTGATCTGTGTAAGGCAGATTAATTCCGATTTCCCCCTAACCTGAAGTTCAGGAAACGGAGAATTTCAGTAGTGTTACCCAGAAAGCATTAAGCTGTCGTAGTCTTTGACATGGAGATTTAAAAAATTTAATTAAATTAATATCTTCTGTAAGCAAACCTTTTATCCTTTTAGGAATCACTTGCAGAGTTGTGTCAGTAAAAGCCTTTCCTGTAAAAACAATGACTGTTTAGGATGGATGGATTTCTGCTGGGTTCTTAAAACCTCTTGGTTTGTTGCAAAGTTGCCTGACTTGGATGACCTTAGTAACTCAGATGTATGAAGCAAAGTATAGGTTTGATCTCTTCTCATCCAACACATTTTCAAATGGGGCACACTGGGTTTACAGTCTGAGAACTTTAGACTGACCAAATGCTCTGCTCCTAATTTTTATAAAGCTATGCATTATGTAACACATGGTTGGCTTTTCTTTTTGCAAGAGAAGCTTGCAGGGCGCTTTTTCAATGCGTTCCTTAATTTTGAACAAAAGGATTTTGAGCAGTGGCATCCTGCCCATCCTGTTTTAAACATTTGCCCTCTTACTTTCTCTTCTGCCCTTGCAAATCTTTTCCTCTTATTGCCTGTGTGTGGTTTTATAGTCTGATCCCATCTGAGACTGATGAATTTTAAATAGAATTGTCTAATGGGGCGGGCATTGTCTGAATCTTCTAAACTTTGCTGAAGTATTAGGAGAGGTGACACGTGAAAATGTTGGGGTGCTTTCTGGACTTGTTTTCCATATTAAAATGTTCATAGGAAGTTGAATTTGCATTGTTACCAATATTCTGAAGCAGCAGAGTTTGATTTTTGAATCAAGACTGAAGCTTTTGTGTGCGATCTGTGAACTGAGCTGAGGGGTTGAATAAACAGAAAAGCCCAGTGTAGGGTGCAATGAAAACACCAGAGAACAGTGTATTTCTAGGCTGCTTCAGAAGTACAGAGGCTTTTTTGAGTTCATGTTTTTGCTGCTTGTTTTGTTGTAATCAATTATCAGGTTCCTCCCCCCCCTTTTTTTTTTGTGTTCTCGTGGACTGAGCAGATTTTCTTGGAAGAGCATGTGACAATCCAGGAACAGCTGTGTGTTTACACTGCAAGTGAAAGTTATCTTCAAACTGGTCATATCTGCTGTGGCCACTGAGTTTCACTTAGTGGCACTCATGTTTTGGGAGCTCTGATGGGCCACTTCATGTTCTTTGTCCTTCTCTTCTCAGTTCACGCCTCATAATTTATTTTCCTTTTAGAAGAAAACCACTTGAACAGCTTCCTTCACTGTTCAATCGGTGTTGAGTCAAACAGATTGGTATGGGATCTGTAATGAAATGCTGACCTGTTTTTTATTGCTGCCCAGCAGTTTTTGTATTTGTACCATTAACTTGGAAAATGGTTGGCTGGGGAATCTGATGTCATGAAGACTGAAGTAAGATCAGATTTTTTTCTTTGAGCACTTCATGGTCTCCATTAGTTTAGTTTCAACTACAGGCTGCCTGAAAGGTGGAAGATGAAGGTGTGGGAGAGAAGAGTCACCAAGGAGCTTAATGGCCTTGTTCTCACTTAGGTTAAACCCATTTTGCACATCTTTACTAACTTCCCTTGTGGTGTATGTGCAGGTCTGGTGCTTTCACACAGGTACGTCTGTGTAAGAAAACCAGTGCTCTGTGGATACTGAGGCTCCTGCTCAATCCCTGCAGGCAGCTGTAGCACTAAATGTGGAACACACTTTGGTGGGTGATTCAGCACAGGTGCTCTTCTTCTTGGGGAGGGCATGGTGGGGGAAACTACATCAGCTGGAGCTCCTATAACTTCATGGTTCAGAAATCAGTGTTGTGGCTGCAGCTGCAGAAACTGTCCCTGGCTCTGCTGGAGACCCCACTCACGCCTGGACACAGCCTCCACTGGCTGTGATGTGGGATTTCTCTGATGCTTAGAGGTTGGTGGGGGGTGATCTGTGGTCCTGCTGGACTCCTGAGTGTGCCCCCCTTCATGGGGGTGGTGACTGTAGGCACTGTGGGAGGGATGTGGCAAGACCTCAGTCCTGTCTTAGATTTCAGAGGGATTGTTTTTAATGTAGTCAAGTTTCATGAGTTTGTTTCTGCCTTTTCTGATACTGATAAGTGTTGACATATATAAAAGTTTGTATATGTAGAAAATGCTCAATGCTTTTATCCCAGAAAAGAGCTGATGACTCAGGGCATCAGCCAGCTGTACTGCTCCAACTGCAATATTGAAATTTCCAGCTTTAATAAGGGGATTAGTGAAGTGGTGACAAGCAGTAACTCCGTGTCTGAGAGACTCAAAGCTTTAGGAGACAGTTATCAGCTCTGTAGGTAATGTTCAACTGGAGCTTATGTTTATTCATAGTTCTATTTTAGCTTAAAAATGAAGAGGAAACATGTTAAGGCACAGTTTACTAATTTGCCCCCTCCCCCCTGAAATTGAGACCTTGTTTAACAAGCACAGGGTTTTGGGAAGGCAGGATGCTGCAGGGAGATCCTGAGCTTGTCTTGGTGTAAAACTGTATTTGAGCCAGGGAATTCATAAGCTGTAGAGAGCCTTAGCTGAGGATATTTTCTTCTGATGTCTTATAAATGGATCTCTGTTACTCTGGGCTCTGACTAGTTACCTGGTGAGCTTGCTTTGGAATTGGTTATTGTGCTGCCTTCTGAGTTAGAGTTGTTCAAAGAATCAAACTTAGGAGTTAAAGCAGGCATGCTTTTGTGCTTGGGTTTTGTTGTATTTTTCTTTCTTGTAAGCTCTTCCCCTTCTCCTCCAAGTATCTTTAATGTAGTTTGGCATAAGCTTATGAAAGTTTTCAAAAGGTTTTAGGTATAAGGACTTGAGTTCTGCTCCATGGGATTGTCTGGTTCAAACAACTAGGCCTTTGCTCTTCAAAATGTTTTGGGGATATGCTTGGAGAGATTAGAATAACTTGTCCAACAGCTTTCAGGTGTGCCGTGTGTGTTAGGCGTGGAGGAAAAATGTCCTGACAAAAGCAAAGACAGTTTTTGAAGTTCCTTTTATGTAAGCTTGCAGGTCCACAGCAAGGAAAGGGTGGGGGGGTGCTGGCAAATGTTAATTTTTACTGAATGTATGTTTAATAGAGAAGCTCTAAGTGCTGTAATGTTTGCCTGGCATGCATTGTTGAGGTGTGATTCAGTGCACGCTGCGGTGCTTGTTTTCATCCTTTGGTCCTACAACAAAATAGTATTTTTCTAAAGAGGATAAGTTACTAATAACAGCTTCACTTGGCTTTTGTGAAAGTAAAGCCAGCACTAACCACACCACACTCTGTGTAACAAGCAGTAGTTTTTTGTAGTGATCTTCAAATGGCTGTGAAATAATACAAATGGAGAATCCTGAGCTCTGGGTGTATTTTGGCTGCCTTTTCCTTGACTTGTGGAAAACCAAGCTACTGTACTTTTGACATCACTGTCTATTTGAAAAATGAAACTCAGCAACCCAGAGCTTGGGGTGGCTGTGTAGGGTACAAGAGTTTTCCTCTGAAGTTGAAGAGTTGGTACTCTGAAGTACCCATTTGTACTGCTGCGCAGCTTCCAGCCCTGCCATGGTCTATGCCCCTCTGTCTTGGTCAGCCTTTGCTCAGAGCTGGGGCTGTCCCTGCTGCAGCAATAGGGGCAGGGCTGCAAAGCACCTGAGCTTTGTTCTTAATTTCCTTTTCTTTCTTTTCTTTTCTTTTGCAGGGGTGGTATTTTTAGCTGGACAGAAATCAGAACGTCTTTAAGTTAGGGTGGAGTTTGTGTGTGCATATTTTATGATTGGTTATGTAAGTAAACATACAGGTTTGCATCATTATGCACAAGGCTGGCTTGTTCTTTAGGTCCTCACACTTTCTGCAGCATGGTGAGCTTGGTGAGACTTAGCTGACTTCCTTGAAGCCCCTCAGAGGAGCACAGGCAGGGTTAAGCTTCAGAGCCTCTTGTTTTGTTGCCATCACCATGCTTTATAATGAAGTATCCTGCAGCTCTTCCAAGTGGCAGTGAGATGTCCTGGAGCAGTGAGAGAGCTAGTACTGTGTGGCTTTGAGGGGAAAAAGTAGACTACGCTTGGTCTTTGGAATACATCAGATACAAACCTCTCTTGCTAGCTGTTGGTTCTCAGTCAGAACAACCTGTTGTTTCCTTCTTCCCTGTAATGCTAGGAAACAGATTCTGCAGACATGTACATCAAACCTTAAAGAGAAGGTGACTAAAGTCACATGATTACTAGAGGGCAGTGCCCTCAGTCTTGGTTGAGAGGATGAAAGTGGTGGAAGAGTACAGCTGGTCAGGACTAGAAGACAGTGTAAGCCAAAGATTTGGCTGATAGTGCCCTTCCAGACTGAGAAGTAGTGTTCACATTGGCCCTGTAGGGAGTGGAGGGGATTCTGTAGTGAGCTGAAAAGTGACTTTGGGTATGTTCTGCAGTTTGTGTTGGCACTGCTGCAGAAAGCATTCACATGCCCTTGAGTTTTTCTGTCAGGAACTTTCTAAGTCACTCTCACCTTGCCATGTGCATGGTTAATTGCAGAGCTACCTTTCTGCTTTGGGGTCATCCTCTCTACTCTTGCCATTTCTGCACCTGACTATATCTCCCTGTAATACAAGTTCATACTTCCTTCCCATCCTTTTACCAAGTGCTTTGTGTTTCATCTTTCCCAGTCAGTTTGAAGGCCCTGGGTTTTGCTGACAGCAGTAAGGGTGGCTGCCTGCTTCTGTGCCCTGTGCTGCCTTCTAGTGAGACATCCCTGAAAAAGGGAAAACTGTACTCTGAGGTGTCTGTTAGAACTAAATTAAGCTTTTTCCTGAAAAGTTGAGGACAGGGCATACAGCTGTCATGACTTGCCCCTCCTCGTTTGGAGCTGGAGTTGCAGTTTGTATTGCAGTTCTGTACCTGCTGTGGATGGGAGTTTTGGCCACAACATGAATTACGTCTGGGTAGGCAGAGCTGCTCTACATCCCTCTGAGGTGTGCTGTGTGAGGATGGAGATCTCCTGAAATGAAAGGCTTACAGTTGCAGGGTGAAGATGGTTAGGGGCATGCTTCCCAGGCTGCCTGGGCTGGCCTTGCTGTGCTGGCAGCTACCTGAGTTGCACTCCAACCTACACGTGTCAAGTCTGTGGTGGCAGTGGCTCTCCTGTGCCTCCTTTAGGCTCTGTGGTTATTCCCCATGGCTTGGGATTTCTGGTGTCTGGTAGTGTCCTGTGTTCTGCATTCAGCAGCTGCTGCTCCTGCCACTGATGAGCTCTGTGTATTCTCCTCCCTAGAAAACAGTTTTTTCCAATATAAGTTGTGTTTAAAATGTCACTGACTCTTTAAAACACTGTTCCCCTCCTCTCCTTTCTAGACTGAGCATTGCCATGGAAACCATTGTTGGACAGAAGACTCTTCTGCTGGTAACTCCAGAAACTGTGTGGTGCTTTTGGAAGCAAAGCTCAGCTCCAGCCGGCTACTTTCATTTCCACCAGCACGGACATGGACACACATCTTTTTAATTAAAGTTTTTTCATAGACATCAGCTCTCTACAGATGAATTAAGTTGAATGGAGACATTTTTTTCATAGCTATGCTTTGGTGATGGAATTTGGTCTTTCACGTCCTATCTATCTGGGAGGCAGTGTGAATGCTAATAAGAGATCCCTGTGTGCCCCTTTCTTCCTCCTGCCTCTCCCATTAATTCTTTCTTTAATTTATATTCTAAGGAGTCAAAGCTGGTTTCTGATTGTCTGTTTAACATGGGTTTTGCTTCTTTGGTACATAAACAAGTGGTTAGCTTAAAACATGTATTGTTTAGAAATATTTTGGCAGTTCAGGATTGAGTTTGGTTTTTTTTTCAGGTGGCTGGGTGGAAGGAGGGATGGAGAGGTGCACAGGAGCTTGAGGGATGAGCCCAAATGGGTCTGAGGAGGAGAGACCTCTTCTGCCCCCCTTTTATTTCATTTAATTATAATTTTTTTAAAGGTTTTGCTTTCATGGTACAAGAGGTATTTCTTGATCATAGGTTAGGGTACTTTAACTCGACTGTCTGTCAGAGCTTAAACGGCAGTTTCCTTTTTTGCTCAGTTTTGGTATGTACAAAGTAGGATTAATGGGCTGGTTGTCTTGTAGTTTGTTTTTGTTCTTCCCCTCAAGATACTTGTTTATAAATACGGATTGTGTAAAATGAGGTTTTTGTTCCTGCATCCGAACGGAGAACTGCAGAGTTGTATCCAGCGTTTGTGACTTCTGCATTATACTTGTCAGCTGTAGCTTTTTAAAGGGAAACCACCCTAATTGATCTTACTTTCAACCAAAGTCCCATTTGTAATTTTTTAGGGGACTGTTGCTGTTGTTTCTTCCTGGCATACGTAATGGGGAAAAAAAGTAAAGTGCTGGCTCATCATTTGTCTCTCTCCCATTTACAGAAATGTGAACAATGGCTGTTTGACATTTTTAAAGTAAGCCCTGAGTTTTCTGCAATTTTAAGTGCTTCTCTCTTGTACTGGAGGTTTTTTTTTGGGTTTTTTTTTGGATTGAAATGAGTTTAGGTTTTTAACACTGCTATGAATTTAAAGAGCATGACACTAGTCATTGGTACATGTGATGTGTAATAACAGGCACTGACGATTGAGAAAGGGTTTAGAAGTGGAACACAAATCCTCATGCTGTACTGCACCACACAGCTGGTAATCCTCCTCATTGTATATTGTACAACTGATCTGTCAGGCCGCCTCATCTCCAACATACAACCTTTCAGTTGCTGGTACAGATGGTGTAACAAACTGGGCACTGTCGCTCGGTGGTGGGTAGCCAGATCTATTTTTGAGTAGTATTAAGATGTACACATCACTAAACCACCTCACCAAAACATGAAGCTTTTTGTTTTGTTTTTCTATAAGATACCACGGTACCGATCAGTTTACACAGTATCTAGCGACAGGGAAGCCTGGCGCTGCAGGGTTTAAAAGCACAGACCTGGTTTTGATTCTGGAAGAGAAGTTGAAGTTGGTACAGTTAACTTGTTGCTGCTAACCATACAGGAATTACAAACAAGACCACTCTAACAGACCACGATACTGTCTTGCCATACAGCTTTTTGTTTGGTCTCGTAAACGAACGATGCAATATACAGACAGCTTTTTATAAAGCTTTACATCTTTTTTCTAAGAAATCAAAATTTGGGTGAAGATAGTTCTAAACATTTAATGTGAAAGGAAAAAAGGTTGTTTTGAAGAAATTTGTTACATACTTCTTTCATATTATTAGGTCCCTGAGGCTGCCATTGTACAATATACAGCACTGATTTAATAAATGCTGAATAAATAAGTAAATGGGTAACCTCAAGCGTAGTGGTACAAATACTAATAGGTACGGCATAATAAATATGCAATCTTTTTGAATCTCTTAGTTTACAGCAACTAATTTATTCAGTATTGTGCTGGAAGAACATTTTCAGATGATGTAAAACATATCACTATATATACTACCTTCCAGCTACCCGTTTATGCTGCTGTATAGTACAAAAATACCAATGATAGAACAATGTTTGTCCTGTAAATTTAATTTGATATTGGACAGTTATTGTCTGTACAAACTAAAACATATATGGTTGAAACTGTTCATTATATTTGCTATTTCTGCTTCACAGATCTGTTTTAAAGTCGAGCTGATTGATCTGGCTTTGTCTTCCATTGTAAATATTGTTCTGTTGTTTCCTTTGTAAAACACGTCGCATTTGCGGTTTTGGGAGACTGGCTTGAAGCTCTGTATAGTGTTTATATTTATCTGACTTGGCTTTCCATAGAGCTACTCGCAGTAAATACGTGTTCATGTAGCTCCGTCTCTGACTTTTATTTTTAAACAAACTTTTGTTGTGGTTTCCTTTTTTTTCTTTTGTTTTTGTTGTTGTCTTTTTTTTTTTCCCTTCTGTCAAAAGTGCATTTCTTCTTGCTGTGGCTGCTTGCTGCTTAAAGTGGTTTTGTCACCCTGTGTCCCTGAGGAGCTGGAGAAGCTTTTAGCGTATTTCTGGGCAGCGATTCCCAGCCTGTCTGGTTTTCTTTGCCACTTAGCGTGAGAGGTAACGTACAGCACAACACTCAGGAGCTTTCCTTGTCAGAGATTCATAGTGCTGGTAAACAACTGAGTTTCTGAATGAATGGAAAAAGGAAATAATAATAATAAAAAAAAAATCAGTGCCTGATACTTCTGTTTCTGCTTTACAGGCAGAGAACTGTGGTGACTTTATTTAACTTCTCTGTTCATACCTTTGTCTATGACTGGGTTATGGAAGTTGCATGATCAGAAAGTACTGGTCCTGGAGGGAATTTTTAGCAGTGTGGTATCAAATAGGTTCCTGTCTGTCTAGACTTGAGGGTAGAAAGGCACAAATATGGCTTCCTGTTACAAATTTTTGTAGTAATACCTTGGTATTTATTAAATAAGGTCTCTAGTCTGTAAACCCCAAACCCACAAAGATACTATTTCAGGTAATGCATCTACTTGGAAAATAGCAACAAAATGCAGTGCCTTTTGAAATGCCTTCCTAGCATGAGGACTACATCAGTAACTCTCTGGTAACAACCCTTTCTCTACAGAGCTAAGCCTATGGGATCTCCATAACTGTGGGTGATCACTATGAAATGTCCTGGCTTAGATGCGCTTTAGAAATACCTGATTTGATTCTTACCCTGTTACCCAGAATAGTGCATTAGATCAACTCCCTGTAGAAGCCAAGGTCACTGTAAGAATGGGGTTTTCCTCAAATAAACCAGTGCCCTTACACAGGGCCTCATTTTATAGCACATAGCCTGTACTTGGAAGAGAAAGAGAACAGTGCTGCTCACACAAGGCAGGAACAGCCTACCAGCAGGAAACAAACAGGGTAAATTATACAAACACTGTCAAGACTGTTGCAGCAGCCTCACAATAACTGCTGTAAGAGACCTTTGACTGAATGTCTCATTGGATCTGAAACAGGTAACTGCTTGGGGGGGGGGGGAAGTGGGAGACAGTTTTGCACTCATTTTTCACCCCCCTTTGGGTGAATCATTCACGGAACTCTCTTGCTTCTGAAGCTTGGTGAAAACCCTCAGTTAAAACCAGAAAGCAAGTTAGACTTCTTGGCTGAAGTCACTGGAATCCATATTAAGTCTTTGCTTTGAGAATACATTGACGACTTCTAATGGACCTGGCATTACGCTGAATGATGTGGTACTGGAAATGAGGAAAGAAGTGGGGAGGAGAAGTTCACAGCAGAGAAGGACCTCTTCAGAGTTACCAGGTATTTGTACAACTTTGTATTGCATTTTCTTCATCCCTCCATCTTTTGCCTATAGTGTTAGAGAAGAGCCTCTAATTTGTCTGTTAAGCAACATGTCTCAGGAGAGAGCAGGAGCATTGAGCTAGCTGTACAGATTCAGGAGGTAAGAACTTCTGCCCCTCGCTTCCCTTTTGTTATTGCTGCTTAGTTATTCATTTAAAACTTTTGAAAGAAGTGTTAGGGCTTTAGGAGTGTGGCTGCCAGGAAATCCAGCTCAGCAGGCACTGAAGCTGCTTGTGGGCAGAGTAGCCTCAGCCACTACTGAGACCTGCACCCAGGGGCTATAGCAAGTCCCTTTACTAATGACAGCAGTTTGCTTTAGTAACCAGTTACTCTTCACCTTGCTGCCAGCTGAGACTGTTCCTAGGCACTGGTCACCTGTCTGGTAGAAGTGGGTTGAGTTAAATCTTCCTTCCAGAAGTAGATACTTACCCTACATTTTAAATGTAGAACACTGTTGCTAGTCCCTGAGCTATTCACTGCTCCCGACTTCCATTAGCAGAAGCGTCCTTTTTGTCAGTGAAATACCCTGGAAAGACTAATTAAACCTGAGCACTGGCAACACACTCCCCCTTTTTGAAGTCACTGCTGCATGCAGGCACTGGCAGGAGTTGCTTCTGTTCTTCCTTTCAAAGCTCTGTGGTGCCCTCGAGTGGCTCAAGTGTGCAACTTAAAATACAATTGAGGTATTACCTTCCAGGTTGAAGATTAACTTTCCACGATTAGTTATGAGAATAAAAGCTCTAATTAAACACAAACCATACTTAGGGAAAAAGCCTGTAGATGAAGTGGTGTTCTCAGGTTTAGGTTATGTTGACGACTATTCTAAGGCTCTAATATTTGACTTTTTTCAAGGTGAATAATAAATAAGCAAACACAAGCTTTTACCTGTAGTTTAATATTTATATACTGATGGATAGCACCTAGTGGCCTCAACCAACATTTGAGCCCCCCTCAATGCCTCTGCCCCAAAGAGCTTACAGTCTAAGCAGTCAAGAAGTAGGAGAAAATAATAACCATGCTTGCTTTCATAGATCAGTAACTGATCCAACACAGGTCAAGTGATTTAGCTGCCCTAAGGCACAGAACATGTGCTAGGAATTAAACCAGCATCTCTTGAATCTCTGCAGGTCTCAGATAGAAGATGCTCCTTCCTCTCTAGACCACTTCTAGTTAAAAAAAATAAAGCTGTTTGGAAATCTCACCCTGAAACTTATTAAGGTTCAGGGCTATTCTCCAGGTGAGTGAGTGCTGCAGGAACAGAACACCAAATGTATCTGTCAGTGGTGTAGCTACTTGACATATCTTCATTTTCTGTGGTCAGCTCACAGGTTTGGGATCTGAAGCTGCCACAGGACCCGCTCTTTGGGTGCTAGCTTAGACTGGAATGTATCGTGTCTTTCCAATTCAGTGGGCTCTGTTTCACATGCTGCAAGGCAAGCCCGGGTCTTGGAAAGAAGCACTGGTTATGCACTACTGGAACAAATGTATTCAGCCCCTTCCCTGCCCCCACATATGAACACTTGTTGGTGAGCACCAGACAGGGGCTGTTGGTAGGGAAGGCTGAGACCCCCTTGACCATAACATCCATTCTGGGCTTTTTTTGGGGTGGCTAGGTATAAGCTGCTATGTTCATTTCAGGCTTCTGAGGAGCCAGCAGTAAGAGAAGGGCTTGTATTTACCAAAAGTAAAGACTTACTATTTTGTTTCAGCTTTGGTAACAGGCTCTTGACTTGTAGGTAGTAGCAGGTTCAGTTTATATGCATCAGCCAACCAAACTAGAATGAGTTGAAGGATGCACATTGAGTTGCCCCACTCTCCACCAACATACATAATGGCAGCTCATTGAGTAAAGACAAAGCTATTTATAGTTTGCACTTTAAACTGAAGAACTTGAGTTCCATACTGAGTGGAAAGCTTTTGAAATCAGCACCAATCTCATTGTATAAATCACTGCCACAGGGTCAGGCCCCAGTGCTCTGTCTTTTGTCAAACATGCATAAACCAAGGAGAACCCTGAAACCCTGTGTTTACACTGATAGCTACAAGGTGAGAACAAGCAGCCATTAGCAGATAAATTACTTAACAGTAGTCAATAAACAAATCCACTTCATGAGTATAGAGCAGTATGTTAATTCACAAATTCAGTTGTATTGATAGTTGAGGTTGCAATGTACAACACAAACACGAGTCACTGGCTTTTGTGGGGGCTCTATTTGTACAGAGGGGTAAATGAAACAGCACTGACCAGAGTAGCTGGACAGTCACACACACAGAGTGATCACTTTTCAGCTATTGCACAAGTGGTGACACCAAGACATACATAAGAGGAGGCTTACAAAATGACATCAGAAAGGCTGCATGCACCATCTTTCAAGGCCTTATGTGAACTATACAGACACAAGAGTTGCTGTATACTGTAAATACACTGCGGGTGTGTATAAATTCACATAAGATTAAAAGGTTAATGTGTAAATAGGAAAGTTTCCACCAGCTTTATTCTATTCAGAAAGTTTCTTAGCACGTACACTGTTTTGGATACAATGCATGACACCACTTCAGAGCAGAGGTTTCATGTAAGAATCATCTTAAACGCTTTGGTAACTGGATATGCCCAAGGAACAGGTTTTGTTAAACCAAACTGATTACTAAAATGTGAAGGTGACACTTATTCATGAAAAGGCTACAGAATATGGCTAGTAATTTCATGTATTTTCATGAGATAGAAAACCCCCTTTTCAAGTGGATTTGGATTTCTAAGCACAAATAAATCCACTGCTGGCAAGGTGTACGACATTTAAAACCCGGATCAAAAGGAGTTCAGAATAACTGTGCATTCCCCAAACGCATCAGGTTGGCAACTGAGGAAGGAATGAAATATGAAATGCAAAAGAGGGGTAAAATTCTCTTTGTAATACAGGTTTCATAATAAAATACTGCCATATGTTTTAATTTTAGACATAAGCATTTTTATATCAGAGTCTGGTTTGTTTCTAACTGACTGAGAAGTTTTGGCTATGAAGGTGTTTACATAATATACACATTTCATTACTTACAAAGAGGAATAAGCTTAAAATGTCATATTAAAAACCTGGGATACAGTAGGGTTAGTAGCACCATGAAAAATGTTTCTCAAAACTGCAGTCTTGTTATTTTAAACATACTCAGTGCGTCGTGTTTCTTTATTCTCTTGGTTGATCAAAAAGGTGCCGTTTTGGTACAGGGAGAGAAAGGAAAGGTCATCTCCGGATCCATTGTGAACCTCAAGTGTTCCTTTCTGTTTCCAAGAGGTCAATCCTTTCAGCTTAGTCCTGTTGTCAAACATGTACCAAACAACCCTTGGTTTGGCACACAAGTGAGGTACACTTGAATTTGCATGGTTAAAACAGTTTGGATTTTGTTTCTTTCTGCACAGTAGCACCATTGTTGCAGCTGGAGGACAGTGCATCTTAGGAATTTTCAACTGTTTCATAAAACATTCTCCAAGACGTTACGTCTTCTTCATGCAAACTTGACAGCGACTAATCCGTGTCCTCAAGTCTCCAGCTTTCAGTGTCTCTGACTGAGGTTTGCTGGTTGACAGATGCAAAGGTAAGGTTAGGTTAGCTTTTTCTTTGCTTACAGAACTGATCCTTCAAATTTCTGCTTAATTCATGGTTTAAGATAACACTTAAATACATAAGTGGGGAGTGAATCCTGTATTCGAGAGTCTTCCGTAAGAGTGATCTTTCTGTGTGTCCTTAGCAGCAGGTGAGTGGCTCGACTTTGCCCAGTGTCTCAAGCACACACAACGGGAGCAGATCAGCTCCTCTGGGCTAGGATATGGTGTAGCACAAACACCAAAACAAATGGAAGGTGAACTTTGCACATTTGGGACAGTATTTCTGGGGTCTTTGCAGCTTTTGGGTTTGTCAGTTGAAGGTTACTTTTACAACCCATTAAAAATACTGCTGCAGTGAGAGCTGTATTTAAGTGATGGCTTTACCAATGTATTAATATTCTTAAAGGGTAGGGAGGTGGGAGACTAACAGAACAAGTCTGTGTAATGTATGTCCACAGAGCAAGCCCCAGAGCAACTAAGTTCTGTTTAGGAGAGACAGAAGACAGCAGAGACAGAAAACTCAGAGGTGCATGGTACTTATTAGTAGGCAGCTTTTACCAGTCAGTTACCAGCAAATTACCACTGATCAATACCCTGAAGACTTACAGTGATGGCTATTTAATACACAGTATCATGCTTGTAAGCATTACACAAAACCAAGTTAGGGGCTACTACTGCAGTATAGCACAGTGCACAGTGCCAGCCCTGTACCACACAGCTGCCTTTCTCAGTTTGGTGGCAGTGGGAATATAGCTGAGGTTTTTATCAGTACACAAACAGGGCAGTAGCAATTTATTCTATGAGAGGAGATGATCTTTGAAAGAAAAAACAGTTTTGCTGCTCCAGTTGAGAGGGAAAAAGCTGAGCCTGAAATGTTGCCTGTGGAGAAGCTGAGGACAGAATGTCCACTGGCTTCTTTGCAGCCAAAATGTTATCCTGCTGCAAAATGCTGGATAATGTGCTTGCCATGGAAGGTATGAAACCTTCATGCTAGTCTTTTAAAAACAGACTACAAAGGCTTGTGAAGAGTTCATCTTGCCCTCATACCTGCCACTTGTATGTCTGTGAACTACCTTTTCAAATATCTGAATCTATTGAAAGGCCTGGCAAGAAAAATATAATCAGAATCAGGCTCTCAATACATTAACTACAGTAGGACAACTTTCAGAGAAGGAACTACTGAATCTAAGCATTGACATAGAGAGTATGACTCCTTGCAAAGCAGAATGTGCCCTAGCAAGTATTTACATATTAAAGGCTTACCAAGGAAACACTTGAAAAACTGGTTGTGAGGGGGAAACCAAGCTAAATGATTTCCCTATACCCCTGTAAACAAATCTCTTTTGAACTTCGGAATAGATTCCGTTTCCAAAGCTTTCATTCTGGAATAAAGCAATACCCAGGGAAGAGATTGTCTTACCTGAACATTTCTGACACCTCTACAGTTGCCAGCCAGAAACTGTATGAATTGGCATAGTAATTACAAGTACCGCGACCGTGGCACTCAATAAACGGAGCTGAGCGGAATTCTTCTAAACAGGATCCAGGCGATGCCAAGGCCTGTCCAGAGCCCTCTGCTCCAGCACTGGTGTGCTGGTGTAGGAGTGGAGAAAAGAAACACACAAACAAGGAATTTTACAGTAGGTGCTAAAAATTAAGGAGCACAGCATTCAGCTACTGAAAGAGCTGATGTTCACTCTTGGTTGGGATAGAGCAATGTCAGGCACCTCCGTAAGTGCATTACACTGGGCTCAGTGTAGTGAAAAATCACTGAGTCTTGGCTACCACACTCAGTAACTGCAGGTAGAGGCTTTCCAATGACAACCACTGTAGTTTTTTAACAAAGTCCTAAAGCAGCTAGTTGAGGACAGAAGTGGGTAGTAGCCACTTGTGGAAGTAAGAGGCATTTCTTACCATCATGAAGGAGTAACCAATCCAGAGGGAATCCCAGCCTAGAGGACATGAAGGAATCTGAATGGTCTGACTGTGGACAGCTATCACCATAGCAGGAGCTTCACACACAACACATCTGGACACAGAGAAAGAGATGATACTTTAATCTGAGTATGTTTCATTAAAATTCTTACACAAAAAGGGAGGACAACTAGCCTGGGAGCAGCAGTCCTATTAACCAAGACTTCTACTTGTCACATATTTGCAGTGCAACATATACTTTTATTTCCACCAACAACCATTGGCTAAAATACTGAGGCAGTTCCGCAATAGAAGACTGGAAGCTCAAAGCCCTGAGGTGAGTGCCTTGATCCTGGAGCTAATGGCTGCCATGGGGTCTTGCACTGCTCACTACAGAGCTCCCTCGTTCCAGAAGAGCTCTTACAGCCTTTATCTATCCTATCACTGCTGCACACAGAGCGAGCTTTAAAGACAATGAATACTTTAAAACAAGCTGATCTCCTAGTATCTCCCAGAGCAAAATATGACAGATTGATCTCCTAACACCCAGCCTGCATGTTGGCAACTCAAGGGTAGGACGTGCTATTTATCCAGGTGTTAAGAGAGCGCCCTGGCAGGCTGCTTGTCTCACCGGCTGATGAAGGGCTGGATGCTTTGCCCAGTCAGTGGCTCCATGCTCATAGGCATTGGCTCTGGAGTTGACAGCCAGTAGGAATAGTCATTCCTTGATGCAAAATTACAAACATTGTTGATATTGCAGAACATGAAGGGCATCGTGCTGAAACGTCTAAGACAGCTCCCAGCAGTACCTACAGAGTAAGACACATAAAATGTGACAGCTGAGTTTTCACTTCATTGCTTTTTATAGCAAATCCTTGAGAACAGTAATTGTGTATTCTTCCTCTCCTCCTGTGAGTGCACAGCATGTCCTATCAAGCTGGCACATGTGGGGAAAAAAATTAACTTCTCAAGCTTGGTTTACATTCTTTCATCCTGAATTCTAATGTGCAGCCTCTGGAGGTAGTAGATCTTAGCATGCAGTCCCTGTCCTCATGTAAGAAATCTGAGACTGCCATATCCTCACAGAACCAGAGCATTTGCAGGAGCAGCTAGACCCTCCTTCCCCTTAAAAACAGCATACAGAGTATCTCACCTAGATCCTGGCCATGTGCTCTCTCATTTCCTTGCACGTACAGAAGAGAGAATCCATCGTAAATCCTTGCTGTTCCTTGTGGACACAGTGGTGTATCCCTGGTTTGGCTGTGCCGAGTTATAAGGAATCCATGAGCAACAGAAGCTGTTCCAGGAGGACCAGGTGGGCCTTGTAAGCCATCAGGACCAGGAGGTCCCTGTATTCCTCGTGAACCTGTTTGCACAAGGGAAGCACAAGAGAGGGTATTGATTAATAACATTTCTTGCTCTTTCAGGACTCATGTAGCTCTGAGAGGTATCAGGGTTGTGTGGTTAAGGGGACCTGGCATCTGCTAACATGGTCTACACATGATTTTTTTTTTTTCCATGTAGGCTTGGTTAAATCACTGAGGCTGTCAGAACCAGTTATTTTATAACTGCAACATCCCTGTGCTGTAGGGGTAGGTTAAATATGTTCAGAGCTGTGAGGCACTAAGATAACAACTGCAGCTGACATGACAGACACTGGAATTAGTCCAAATCAGCTTCCCATTTCCAAAACATTCATCTGTGTATGCAGCTTAATAAGATAATGTTCAAACATCTTGCTCAAGATGACAAAATAAATGGTGGAGCCAGAAACAGAAGCTCACTTGTTACCAGGGCAAGCACTCACTTGCTCTGATAACGTGAGCTGAAGCCCTCCAAGATGAAGAGAAAAGCTGCAGTCAGTTCTGGGGTAGGTTACAAAATGTGGAGCAACCTTGAATGAGAGCAAGAATGAGTCACATGTCTCAGAAAGGTACCAGAAAAGGCATTTGTTCTTGAACAGCAAGAATATCAGGAAATACAACTACAAATATTTAGACTGGGTTATTCCACAGTCGTCATTATTTACATTTTTTCACTGAAATAATGCTAACAGATTTCACAGAGCTATGCAGAGAAAAGGGGAAAAAGGCATTCTGGATCTTTGTACTGTTTTAACTGTTTCCATTCAAACACTTCCTCAGAAGTTACAATATCTAGCTACTCAATATGTATCATCATCTTTAGAAAAGCATCCCCTGCCCAGCCTGATCTGTCAAATCCTAAGGCAGTAATTCTAAACACCAGCTGCATGGTGGCCTGATCGCTGCCTTGGCTGAAATCCTTTCCTTTATGAAATTAATGATTCCTATGCAAAATGAAAATTAGTTTACTCATTTCTCTTCTGTTTCTTTGTTATCTCCTGTGCATCATCTGTGCTGCAAAGGGGATGCCAGGAAGCTTAAGATCAAGCATTCAACAGTATTCAGCAGTGACCAGCAACGTGATGGCTCCAGGAATATTCCAAACCAGAGCTGTTCAGCTGCTTGTAATATCTTTGCATTAAGGAAATTCTAAAATTGTGATTTCATTATTGTTCCCATGAAGCAAAGATCTCATTTCAAAGATCAGCACATAAACAAGAGAGCATCTCTGTTTTCCCCTGGTTCCTCATAGGTTAAACACCATACCTGGCTGGCCTGGAAGACCTCTTTCTCCTTTGCGTCCTGCTGGGCCATCAAAACCTGGTAGTCCATCTCGCCCTGGGTCACCAGGAAGACCAATTGGGCCTACAACAGACAAATGCATAACTCAAATCTTTGCATTTTCTGGGACCCATCTGTTGTTCCTTCATGACACATTAGGCAAGAACAGGCCATTAAAGCAGCTGTGTCTGGCAGAACTCTACATTTATATCTATTAGCACTTGCTGAATTCAGTAACTTGTCCATGTAGCCTCTGCCACATGCCTCAAGTTACATCCTGCAGCCAGCTACCCTTCTTGGCCATATTTATGATCATACCTGGCAATCCCTGTGGCCCTGGCAGTCCAGGTGGCCCTTTTGACCCTGGCTGTCCTGGAGAACCTGGGGGACCAGGGTCACCTTTGACAACAATGCTTCGTCCAATGGTACCTGGCAAACCTGGTGGGCCTGAGAGAAAGCAGCTCAGTATTAGATAATCCAAGGTGGAAGAGAGCATGAGAAAGTTTCTCTTAGCCTTTATTACAAAGTCAAAAGCCAAGAACTCTTATCAATGCAAAAAAATCCACACATGTATACACAAGGCAAAGAAGTGCTCTTGGTGACACCCCTCCCTTCCAAAGGGCAGCTCTTGCAGTGGTGAGTCCTTGTAGACTGAACACAGAGTCTAAAAGACAGTGAGATTGCTTGTAGGGGGTAAGAGCTAACTGAGTAACAAACTCAGTTTCTGTGTAACAAACTCTACTGGCAGGCAGCAAAAGTAACAGTAACACAACCCAGGAGTCCCCTACCTGGTGGGCCTGGCAGCCCTTGACTGCCTGTGAGGCCAGCAGGTCCTGCAGGTCCAGTGGGACCCTTCATACCTGAAACATCAAATTCACACAGTTACACAGTGAAACAACCTTCTGCCTTACAAAGCTGCTGCAGGAATGACCGAAGTCAGGCTCCTTTTCTCCCCGAGTTCATGCTACTGTGTCTGGAGGTTTTCACTTGAAATTCTAGTCAAATACCTGGGAATCCTGGAACACCTGGAACACCGGGGTCACCCTTCATTCCATTCAGACCTGGACGACCAGGATCCCCCTGAACAGAAAGGTTTCATGTTAGTCACTCATCTCCTTAGGAGTTTCAGAAAAAATGACAGGAAAGGTGTCTGGGTGACAAATAATCCCACTCTGGGTCTTCACAGTAGTGCTTTGAAGGAGTGAGGCCAGGCATTCTGCTCACTGTTGGAGAGGGGGCTGTCAGCACTGTGCCATGGAATGTGCATCAACAGCTCCACCTCCCCTGGGAATCCTGGGGACATCCTGCCCAGATACTGGGGAACAATGAATGGTAAGACCCTTTGACTTGCTGCAAGACAGGATGTTAGCTACCACATTTAGGCTTTTACTTTACTACAATAAACTGCATATTCCACCCAAATATACTCCATTTTTATTGCATCTAAAAATAAAGCAGGAGGAAAACTCCATTTTTTGTCCTACCTGGCGTCCAGGTGGTCCTTGATCTCCCTTTTGCCCTGTCAGGCCAGGTGGGCCAGGTTGACCTGGGTTCCCTTTTTCCCCTTTAAGTCCTCCACTGCCTGGTGGCCCTCGTGGACCTTCTGGGCCTGGTGGACCTTAACGTTGCAGAACAAATACACATAGATCAGTATATATCAACCATTCTCCCCAAGCTTGTTCCTTCAGTGGGGGGAGGGGGGAGAGGGAAGAAAAAGATAATTTGGCTTGACTGCCCAGCTCTATTTCAAGGCTGAATTGAGGATAAACTAAAAGGAAGATAAATGGAAGGAATATTTGTGCTACCCAAATCAGGAAGGAAGGCTCCTTACTAGCTGATGAGACGCAGGTCTGTCCAGAAGAAAGTGCAGCTCATCTGCCTTAGAAGTTTATCAGTGACCAAACTGGTGTCTTTAGTAGGAGCCAAGAAACCCAAAATTGGATGGTACAAATATAACCCCTGCTGACCTGCATTACACTCAGCATCTCCCAAGTGCTGTCTTAGACTGAATTCCTTTAGAAGCCAATCTCAACAACATAAAATATTGCTGCTTTCTTTGCTTTGGGGATTTGACACTCCTGTTGAGGAGCCCAGTGTATACTGACTGCTGAGCAGCAGGAAGCTCATCATTCTCTCTTGCCTCAGTAATAATCCAAGGTGCAGAAACCTCCTTACGTTGAAGGACTTTCCCTCCAACTGGTTTGTCTGTCTTTAGTAGAATTACACTGTGTAAATTCAATAGAGGAACTGGGCTGGTCTTTAATTATTTTCTCCATGCTAAACCATCTAAACAGAAGGTAATTGATGTTAATTTGTGGCAAAACAAACTGTAAGCAAGTGCAGCAACAGTTAATAACATTTTACAAGTTAGATCTCATAATTGGATTAACAAAAGGATCTCTTTGCAGGGCAGTGCTGTGACATTCTCCCCTGTGGGACAACAAATTTAATAACATTTATCAGTGTGCTGGGTTTTCAATTCTTCTGCAGCCTTGAATAATTAAACATCTCCTCTGACACCCTCATAGTCTCTCTGCAGTGTATGCATTTGATGAACTGTATTTCTGCATGCAAATCTGAATATAGCATTCCTTCAAAAACGTTCTTTTTGAAGCCAACAGCAGTTTTCTACCAGATTTCACACGTATCCTGCAGCAGGTTCAGCTACAGAAAACATCCCATCATGCAAGGATTTTTTGGGGGCTCATTTTGCTCTTCTGCACTGGTCTAGTACTGTACACATGCAAAATAATACCAGGTTACCACCTGAGGCATGCTAATCAAACACGTAGGATCTGCAGGGTAACCACAGTCCTGCAGAAGACAATGGCAGAATGACAGGAAAACATCCATTTCTCTTACATCAAGTGCAACGCAGTAAAATAAAGTGACCAAGTTAAGAGTCTAACCTGGAGGACCTGGAAGGATCAGAGTTCACCAAAGCCCAATGATCGATGTTAGAAGGGTCAGACATCACACAGTACAAAACAAGATTACTAGTTAGAAATAGTACAGATGACAGCAAATACACTACACAACAACCCATTTCACCAGCATATTTTGTATATACAGTATAATCCACATGCATGCATAAAACCATACATGAATACACAAGGGTATGTATTTTCAGATACAAGTTATTCTGGTGACTAGGCTCTACTAAAACTAATTTGACACTTCACATAACAGCAAGTTTAAAGCTTTACCAAAGAATGTGTTACTGCTTTAATATTACAGCTGAGGCCTGCAACTGGTTAGTCCTACTCACAGTGGGGGGTTGCACTGTTTAACCATTTCACTGACAATATTCAGCATCGCAGGGCTTGGAGCTTGGCAAATATGCAGGACAACTTACTCTGGAGCAAAATTCTGCTTTGGGTAGGGGGAAGTGTGATTAACTGAAGGACTTATCACCTCTAATCAGGTATGAGCCTCAGCCATCTTGAATACAAGTCTAGGTCTGAAAAGTAGGCTTATACCCTCTTTGGAATGCTAAGCAGGACTGGCATCGTGTATCATCAAGGCTGCAAATGCTATAAGCAAAGACACAGCAGAACTTAAAGACATAGAATTTGTTGTCTTGTGGGCATTAGTTTTTCTTGATAAAAATACCCCAATCTACTAGTTTACTGGTTTGAGGATATTATGGAGAATGGCATGTGGTGACATCCTTAGAAAAATCACTTCAATGTCCTCTTTTCAAAAGGTAAGCTGGTTGTCCCTACCATGCTCCTCAATTAATACATATTTGAGCTCCTGTGCCACTTGCGTCTTTCTTGTCAGTGAAATGATTGAAATCTATCAATGTATCATCATGCAGTTTGCTGCTAAAAACTACAATAAATACACATCAGGTTTACCTCAGTGCACTCTTTCTGACATACGTGGTAAATTACTTTAAATACTAGCGATAATACAGTTGTTAAAGATAATGACATGGACATTTCATTGTGACTGTTAAGTACTTATAAACTCTATTTCACCATTAGGTAAGTTTTGCTATGATTAATAAATCTGTCCTCTACTTGTTGACTATGGGATTCTGGCTGAGCAGAGTCACAGGGTGCAACAAAACATGAAGCAATGGGTAAGTTCCTCCCAGCACACCCATGATGGTTGTCCTTACTCAGTGTGGTTACTGCTTGTGTGACCACCGTTTAATGAAAAGGTAAGGCCACATTCACTGTTTTACATGCAGCATAAAGCTAGGACCCAGACGTCAGGGGCTACCACATTTGCTACCTCATAGTACTTAGGACAGGACACTGCAAACTAACATGTTTGTAGTGAATTTTCACTGAATTTTCTTTGTTTGCTTCCTGAAGGTCATCATAGCAAAACCTAAAGACATCATGATTATTAAGGAGATACACCAAGTCATTTTCAGTCTAGACACAGATGTTAAATATTGATAAACTAAAATTATGATAAGCCTGTGAAAATAGCCATGTTGTTACCAGTCCTGCTCCACTGCCCTATCATTAGGGAGAGGAGGACTGTATTCTTCATTTTCATTAAATGCATGTGAAAGGAAGGGCTTTCCTCATTTCCTCTTGATGTGCTGGTGAAGCAAAGCAATGGGAATGTGGATTTCTCTGTGCTGCAGAGTTACAGTGCTCTACACTGGGAAAGTAAAGCCTCACTCTTATGCTGTATAAATTTCCCAACAGACACTGTTGGTATAAAAGAAGCATCTAATTTATTTAAGTCACTTGAGAGTGTTCAAAATCAACAGTAGCAGGTGTTACAAAAATGAATACTGTCACTCGCCCAAGCTGCAACACACAATTGCACAGCAAAGGCATGGGAGGACAAAGCAATATGCTCTCAAAAAGATGAAACCCAGTGTATATTGTGTACAGCTGCACCGAGAATAAAGATGCTAACACAAGATTCAGACTTGGGGACACTTTATAACAGCCTTGCAAGTCTGGACCAAGTGATCTCTCACCATGGGGAGCACAAATCTATGTCCTTTCTATGCCAGTCCTACGACAACAGAGAGTCTGAAAGGCAACTCTAAGCTTTTCTTTCCTACCACAAATTAAAAGGTATGTTTAAGAAATGACTTGGCATATCTACATTTAGACACTACAAAAGTATATACAGTCATTTTCATGCAAAGTTATTATGTTGGAGTTAAGGGGCTAACCTGAGGGACCTGGGAGTAGGGGGTCAGAGTTCACCAAGGTCATCATTAGGACAAGGGGAAAAACATCAAAATTGTTAGAAATATCAACAAGCTAACATATTCAACTAAACCTTTCTTTTTAGATTTAGCTCAATATTCCTTTACATACAGTATGCAAAACACCAAACTATTATTATTCATAGCAATGAAAACAGACATGTGGAGTAACAGCAAGCTTTTGTTGCCCTGGAAATTGGCTTAGTTTTATAATCAGTTAATATATCTGTTCCAACACCAGATACTAGCATTTGCTTTAAGGGAAACTCAGCTTTAGTCAGAGAGCTACATCATGTTTGACTTCATCACTTACTAATCTTAGAATACATCTAGAAGTCAACAACAAACACTGTACTCATACAGCTTCTGGTTTTATTTCTGTCCCTTCTAAAGGGGTAATTTGACAGCCACACAGCTGCTTTTATGACTAACTGCCTTATGTTGAAATGTTACAGAATCAGCATTCCAACAACAGACTGTTATCACTTGAAACAAAAGGCCGGAGTGCTGATTGTACCAGAACTGCAATAATAGTTTGGTTTATCCACATTAGTTCAGGCATAACTGAGCAAACCAAATGCTTCACTTTATACATTGCATGCAACAAAAATGGAAATAAGAGAGAGAAAGAGAGAGAGAACATGGCTGAGCAAAACCTCACTGGTTGTTTACCCCTCACCAATGTTCATAAAACTGCAAAAAATGAGTCCCACCACTGCTCTACCTCCCAGCTGACTCCAGTCAGTAAGCACCTGATTTATACAGCAAAGTGGGAACAGGAGGAGAAGCTTCATCAAAACACCAGTGCTACAACACAGCACAGAATCTCAGCTGATAGCTTTATTACACATCAGGAGCTGCTTAGCTGGGTGAAAGTCTATAATCTTATGGACCAATCACTTGTACTCTTAAAGACCAGGCAGTTTCCCATGCCAAAACCAACTGCTGTACTACTCTACACGCAGAAAAATTATCTTTATAAGATTCTGAGATCTAGGATGTCTTAGGCCTTTATTTGGGCATGCTTAAATTACAAACCCCAAGTCCAGCATCTCATTGTCTCTTACTCCTTCACTTCTCCTCCCACTTGCCCCCGCTGCAACTCTAACCACAGTGAGCAGAGCTGAGGTTACTTGGCCCATGTTTCTACCTGCCAGTAAGCAACTAGGCAGAGGCAGCCAAGGCCACATGGAAAGTGGAAAGCATATTAGGAATAACAACTTACTGTAGGAATGCTCTACTGACTGGTCAGAGCCCTGTGCACAGCAAGGAGTAATTTCCTCCAGGAAAAAAGAGGAAGGCAGGCATTCCTCCTTCCACTAACCAAATAGGAAACCAGGAAGAAATTGTGATTGTCTGTGAATTATCAACCCAGAGCTCTGCATGAGAGAAAAGCTGCTTCTGCCATTAAGAAAAATAAAATATTACTTGACTCCAGTTCTAGTGAAAATACTTTGATAAATGCCCATTCTAAAAATGTTTTTCATTGGGATCGCCTCCTCTTGTGTCAGAAGACTCCAGATACAGCAAAAAAAGCTTGAGCCAGAGCTGTGACAGTTTCATTTAAGAAAGGTTTTTCAAGAGCAGTTCTATGACACAAAATACAAATCCAGTTCTAATACATGCCAGGGAGTTGCTCAGCAATGTTACCTCAGTATAGTGGTTTTTTCATTCCCAGAAATTAGTTGGTGCAGGAACAAAATGCAAACAGAACTGAAAAGATGAACACGGCATGATGGTGCACTGAGTCCACGGGAGCCACGTGACAATGGAGCAATGACTGATGTTACATGACAGAAGACGGAGAGGCAGATATCCAATTTGATCATGCTGTGAATTTGATTTCATGACTCTTAAAATGATGGGGTTTGTTACTTTTGGCTTTTTGTGCATGGTGACATTTGCTGATCAGGTGACAATACTGCAAAGGTATCAGATGTTCAAAGGCTGGCACCGTGCTCGCTAGGTGATTACTGGGACAGCATGCGGAGAAGAATCGCCCGGTCATTTACGCATTAGACTTTTGCTGCCAGGTTATCAGAAATTCATAGAAGCTCAGACTGGTTTAATTTTAGATACTGTTATTTTTGGCAGTAAAATCCTCCAGTTGCCCTTAAATATTGAAACCTAAGCCATGAGGCTTGGACTTATCCATCCAAATAAACTAAGGAAGTTTAAAGGCTGATAACCTACCAGCAAAATATGAAAGTACTGGCAGATGTTGATAGGTATGGACTCTACTCTTACCTGGTCTTCCTGGAACACCTGGTGGGCCAGGGCTACCTTTAGGACCTTCCAGAGGTGGCCCTGGTAATCCTGGTGAACCTGGTGGACCCTGTAGACCAGGGAATCCCTGGAAACCTGGTTCTCCTTTCAGACCTGGCAGTCCAGGGGGCCCCGGTGGGCCAGGTAATCCCAGTTCTCCTTTTTGTCCTGTAAAAGCAAACAGCCATGTTCATCAATTCTGTCATGAAGCCATGCACAAGGAAGTCTGGATGTCGAGCTGCAGAAGATGCAGGTCTGGCCACAACTCACCTCATTTGTGCAGTGAGACAGTGAAAAATGGGTCTAACATTCAGAAAACAGTTAAGGCTAATAATTCTTGCAAGATAAAGTGCTTTACCTTCTGATATGTTAAAAGCTTTTTCTAAGTCTCACTTTACTGCTCAGTGATGCTGTAATTCATAAACATCCCCTGAGTTTGTAAGCCTACAAGGCATGTTTTCTGTGAAGAAATCTGTCATTATTAAGACTTCATCATTTTTTTGAAGACACTGATGAAAATTAAAGTGTACTTGCAAAATTGTCAAATAAGCATAAGGGATTTAGGAGCTTTAATGGTACTGGAAAGTAACGTAACCGAGGTAGTGAAGTTCCTTTTGAAATCACAGCAGGCAGCTTTGTTTGTCATCTGTTGTATGAATGCTTTATTTACTGACAGAAATCAACAAAGTTCCACACAATAGAGACTGATCCTGTGTGGATTTATCCTATCTGCATGATTGCTAAGTTACAACCTTCAGTAGTCAGTAATGAGTGTTTTTATTACTGCTGTTAATTGAAAATGGTCTGCTGAGAAAGGAAGTGTTACTTTAGTTGTTGCTATGGCATTCAATTGTTGCAGAAAATACAGTGTGGGTTTTTTTTTGTGTCTGTGTGTCTATAAATATACTTTACATTCAGTCTTTCAAACAAAGGAAAACAGAGAAACTTTACCTGACAATCCTGGGAGTCCTGGAGGTCCTGGGTGCCCAATGCCTGGTAGACCTGAGGAGAAACAGATCCAGTTAATAGAATAGAATGGAATGGAATAGAATAGAATAGAATAGAATAGAATAGACTAGACCAGACCAGACCAGGTTGGAAGAGACCTTCAAGATCATCGCGTCCAACCTATCATCCAACACCACCCAACCAACTTGAGCTGTGAAGTCTCCAGGAATAGGAATATGAGGCTGAGACTGACAAAAGTGCAGTTTGCCTAAATCTCTGGTTTCTTGAGACTACCAGGGTTCTCATTCACTCACCAGCCTACACCAAAGCTAGAGGCTTTGCTACAAATATACCTGTAACAGTCTTATTTCCATCCATTCCCAAGATGCTCTTCTGATTTTGGGAGTTAATACATAATATTTTTGGTTGGGGTTCTATCTTTAAGGCAGACATTACACTGTTGATCTATTCTGAGCTGAGTTGAAGCAATACAGCTACCATGGAATACAGGAACAGGGGCTGGTGTGTAACTTGGCTAGTAAAAATCTAAGAGCCAACTGAATTCTTATTCTGTACTGCACTGATGGCTTGTGAACCATTCAGCAGCTGGGAGCCACAGGACTAGCTTCAGAGGTATATGGACAGTTATAGGGAATACAGAATAGAGAGAATAGGACTTCACAATGCAGAATGAAGAGAAGAAAACCAGGAAGGATATCTAACCTGGTTCGCCCTTCTGACCGGCTGGTCCAGGGATGCCATCTCGACCAGGCTGTCCTTTCTCCCCTGAAGGGCCAGGGGGGCCAGGACGACCAGTATCACCTAAAAGGGGGGAGAATACATTAGTGCAGTAATGCCTAACCTGCAATAAAATAACCCAAAATGAAACAAAAGCAACCTCCTCACCATCTGAATCTCAAAGAGCGACAATGCAATACACTCACGAGGGTGTAATCTTAATATTAAAACCTTTTTCTCTCTCCATCTCTCTCCTCCCCTGACAATTTAGAAAAGGCTTTTACATCTGTGACCTTTTAAGCTGTTAGTGCTTGCTAAAAATAATATAGTGCTTCCCTTTAGGGTAAATTAGAATTTTGCTCCTATAAAAACAGGTCAGGCCACTGGAGTACTTACCATAAATAAAGCTGGTAAATACTGAAACAGGTAACTTCTCGTTTCAATAACTAATGATATAACAGCAGACAGAAGTCATCAAGAGACAGTTAAAACTTCTTTCTTTTCTGTTTAAAGTCAGAGAACCGAGTGTGCAATGGTGTTTGACCATCTATATACACACAGATTCATTTTTATGATGTTAAATATATAAGAAGAGAGGAAGTGGCTTCATGTGTTATCTTTTCCACAGAAGCAGCTGACCTTTGCTGTTGATGCTCACCTATTGGTCCAGGCGGTCCAGGCAGACCGGGGCTACCTGGAGGCCCCTCAATACCTTTTGGTCCTGGAATTCCTGATGTTCCTGTAAAGTACAGGCATTTCAAAAATGGCTTTTCAGCAATAATATAAGATGCCCTGAGTAACAAATGAGTGAATCATATCAAGATACTGTATTTATGTTAATTTTGCAGATTTATAGTTAATCAAGGAGATGAATTATCAAGCAAAGAATGTACAGAAACAAAACAAACTGGAACAGCTGTCCTTGCTGCTACTCTCAAGACTCTCTCTTCACAACTGTTGAGTGCCCATGGCCAAGGACACAGTAAATCTGCAATCTGCTAGGAAATTACCGTTTTAGAAACAGATGCCTGACAGCAAATTAAGAGCACTATGGAGTGTGCTTGGTGTCCTTTCCCAATCCACTCCTCCTTTCCTGAAAAAAGGATCTTACTAAAAATACTCTTAGTTAGAATTTACGGTGGATTCTCACCCCTACAGCATGAACTGAATGGGAGGTAGGAAAAACAATTGGTCTGTTGCAGTGTGTTGTGAACAGCACCTGACCCTGATCAAGGTAGTGTCTCAATAAACCATTTCACAATCTTTCAGGCATGACATGAAGCAGAGGTTAAAACCTGCCAAGTTCACGGCCAGGTTTTGTTCTCTTCTAAGCTCCCTGCTGCTATGACCACACTTGTTAAAAATTCCTTCACTTCCTACATTAAAGCAGCTCAAGCATGCTTCTACAACAGCTTTTATTGCTGCAGATGCAGCATAGGTAAACCCCTTGTTTCTTTAAATTAAGAATGAAAGAATTGATCTATAACTCTACTCATATTTTTTAGAGTAGAATGCAAAACCTAATTTTGTTATGTTCTTCTTAGAACTTAGACAATAAGTGGTATCAGAAAAGCCCAGGTTTCCTGGCAACTTTTTTTATTGATTCATGAAGGAAAAATATGAAGTCAAACATGGGCATTTTGTGGGTCAGAGGAGGTAAGAGTCTGACTGCTGTGGGGAGTGAAGAGCATTAGCTAACACAACTGCTATATCCCCCCAGAGCAGATGAATAATTTCAGCGGGCATTCTCAAGTGATGCATTCACACACTCTTGCAGTGACAACTCCAACAGCACACAGTTTAGAAGCAGAAGACTGCCAAAAATTGAAAGAAGCTGCAGCCTTCCAATAATTAGCCACTGTGCTTCGATGTATAGACAAATAAGCAAGAGGGAAAATAAAAAACTCCTGCTCAGAATTACCTGGGAATCCAGGAAGGCCTGGTTCTCCTTTTGCACCTGGACTGCCTGGAAGTCCAGGCAAACCAGGACTTCCAGCTATACCTTTACTGCCTGGACTACCTGGGTATCCAGGCAAACCAAGATCACCCTAGAAAACATTAAGCAGAAATAGGAACTCAGTCTTTGTCAGAGGGCTAAGCCTTTCTTGTATGTATCCCAGTCTTACCCTGTGTACACTTCTGTTTATATCCAGTTTATGTTAACCATCTCACACACCAAATTAATGGGAAATTGCAATTGTAAAGAGTTTTAAACAGTTTTCCCCTACAACTGCTGCTCAGAGCTGGCTACATTAAAGTAAAAAATGTTCTCTTTCAGAATACACAGAGATTTTGTACTCCATGACAGCACAGCATTTAAAAAAACCCAAACCTGTGGAGCTAGAATCATGCAATGTTTCTGTTAAACTAATTGCTGTTTAACCTCAATTATAAAGCATCAGTGAAGGCTGCTAGATAGGATGTTGATTTTCTTGCCACTTTTTTGTAGGTGACAGAAAGAATGAGACAGGTAAGTGTTAGCAGTAATCACAGTATTTCAAGTCTTGGTAATTTATTCTTAAAGGCATATTGTCCCCATTTTTTTAGAATTAACAACATGGGAACGATTACATTAATGGCATAAATCTCTCCAAAGGACTAAAATGTCAGCAGATGTCACAGCACAGACTAGGCCACTACCTAAATCCCACCTGAAAGGTCTAGTAAACAATCTTCACTTTATTTAGATTAAATTACATTTAAATATTTTTCACCTTTAAAATTAGAAGTGTTTGCTCCCACCTGAAAAGCACAAACCAGAGACAATCCTGCTTGTTACTCATACATTTATATACATATATATCTGTATCTATCTGTCTATATCTTATGTATAACTGTAAATACAAGTTAAAAAAAATAAAATCAACAGAGAACCTAATTTTCTCCTGGAATTTTCTGTTGAAGAATCTTACAAATGTACCTTTGGTCCAGGGAGACCACGAATACCGATGCTGGAAGGACCAGGGTCACCTTTCTCCCCTTTCAGTCCAGGAAATCCTGCAGGCCCAGGCTGTCCTGGACGTCCTGCTATTCCTTGGCTGCCTTTAATCCCCGGGGGACCTGTCCAAAAAACAAAATACAGTTTTTATAAATATAAATAAAACTTATGCAGTGGTTTAGAGAAATTCAAATTATAGCAACTGAACTAGAAATGGCTAAAAAAATGGATTAGTAGGCTATGAATCCCTAAGGTGTTTTTATTCTTAAAAGCAAACTTAAACCATTAGCTAAAAGCCTCACATGTTTTTTTAGCACAACATTCCTCAGTTTTCTCTTTTTTGAATTCTTAAATGACACAAATCCCAGCATCTCGTAGTATCTTGCCACAATCTAACACTAGCATCCTCAGAAACTGGAGTTTTTGTTTTAGCAATCTTTCTGAACAATGGGATTCAATTTCTTTTTCCCTTTTGCTTGTGTCAAATGTCTGTCTTCTGACAGATGAGTTTACAGAGTCATCTTTTCTGAATGTTCACAGAGTGTAACCTTGAGAAACCAGAAAAACATGAAAGTTAAAAAATGTAGTTCTATTTCTACATCCTTTACAATATATTTGCTGTTTACATATTCTGTGTTACTGGGTATTTCCAATTTCTTATGTATTATTTCAGCAAATATTTATGTAGGGCTCTATGTATTTCTCATTTGCACTGCCATTTAAATGCATTATTAGATACTGTACCTGAGCAGATCCACCTTTGTACTACATGAAAGCACCGGCCAAAATGAAGTGAAATACAAGCACAGAAACTAACCTGGAAGGCCCATTTCTCCCATGGCACCTTTTAACCCTGGAGGTCCTGTTGGTCCTGGCTGCCCAGGAAGCCCCATGTCTCCCTTGATGCCTAGAAAAGTTGTGGTTATAATTAAGTTGTGGCTATAATTAAAAGTTTCTGATATTCACGCATTCTCATATGAATATGCTTGTCATCTAATCACAAAGGATTTGGAGTCACTTTAGGCCTTACCCTGCTCTTACATGTTTTTTCACACCCATTTGTAGTGAAATATTAGATTATTAAACATCTGTTTGTTCTGAGCCAAGACATAAGAGCGATTTCTGCTTTGAAAAGGGTCAAATCCCAGTCCATGACTTAGCAACTATCTGAAACAATTTAGTACTGGTGGTGACTTGATGCCTCATGAGTTCTGCAGAATGAACACATTACCTCTTTCAATTGCAATAGTCAGTCAGTAGCTTCTGTTAAAGAACTGAATGAGGCTTACAAAGCTCAAACTACTGACAGCCCTGGGTGGTTTAAAAAATTCCCCAAGCACAATGGGATGTTGAGTAAAGACTACATTAGACATAGTCAGCAAAGATTCAAGATTTGAGATAAATTGTTATACCTGTAGGAAGGAGCAGTGCAAAACAGAATTAGTTTTCTTGATCCTTGCAATTCTTTAAAGCAGAGACATGAAATTTGGCCATTTGCAAAGTATGAGTCCAGCGACTAACAATGTAAGAAATAAACACATGAAACAGACAAGTCCTGTTGGCAGACCCCACAGTCACATCGCTTGCTCAAGCAGTAAGTACTAAAGCTATCCTAATCTTCAGTGGGATCAGCTTAAAACTGCTTTTGGGTCTGGCAGAAGGAAAGAGCTCCAAGTTTGTTGTTTGGATAATGACTTTAAATGTCCCAACACTGTGCTGCAGCTTCAAGTGTAAATCCCTAAGCTTTGCTTAGATACTCCTGGATTAGCATCCCAACTTTGTGTGATAAAAACACATGCAAATTGCTATAGATAGAAACTGTCCATCTGAGACCTTGTTTACTTACCTGGCAGTCCAGGCACACCTGGTGGGCCACTAAGTCCTGGTGGGCCTGGGTCACCTGGGAGACCTTGGTAACCTTTCTGTCCTGATAAACCAGGGACACCTCAAAAGAAGAAGATACAATTTATTATTATTACTACTATTGTTTTCTTTTACCTTATGAGAGCAGATGTACCTATAGGGGAATAAAAATACAAATACAGATTTTTCTTCAGTAAAGGTAATTCCCCCTAGTTTAGCAAAGAGAACTATCACTGAAAACAAAAATATTGCTTCTGGAAAGTTTAAAATCACTGCAGAACAGGAACAGTATAAATATGTAGAGGAGATAGTAACTTTAATGCAGATATAGTTCATTCAGAAGCGACTTTATGGATGACTAGAGTCGATGCTAACCTCTCTATTCATCTAGATTAATTAAATACATGCTTAATTACATTGCTACACCAGAAGCATTTTGCAGCTGATATTTAAAGTAATGCAGGTATTTTAGCAGATGTTTATAAATTCTTTGTGGTTATTATCCCATACAATAACTTTGTGTTGTCCTGCAGGTAGTTAAATCTGCCCTCTACAGCTCTTAATTAAGAAGGGGGGAAAAAAGGAAACAAAAAAGATATAAAAAGGTGAAGTGTCTCAGGAGCCCACCTAGGCATCACAAAAATTAACACCTTAGATAAATTAGCACAGTAATAGTTGGGCCAATATTAGTGAAAGGCATTCTGATTCTCTCTAGGGTAGAATAATTTTACTCTTCTCAAGACTAAATCGGAGTTCAAAGGAGGCATCAGAACCCTTGCTTGGGAAGGAGGAGGAAGCCACTAAATGAGAAAGAAAGACTTGAGTGAACTTAGAAAACCTTCCAGGCTGCCAGATTCCCAAGTAGAAATACACAAAGAGATGAATTTTAGTTCACAGGAGAGTGAGTTTACAGAGATACTCAAAGGGAGAATCTGGAGGTGATGTGTGAACAGATGACCTTTACAGCTCTATCCAAGGCAAAGGCCCAAGGGCCTTCAAGACAGCAGGAACACAGCCAGCACAGCAGCAGTGATAATCATCTCTTATCATGCTTACGGATAACACCTAGGAGACCTGATCATAATCCTGCTGAAAGCACCTTAGACTATTCCAGTATCTCCATATGCCAAATCATAGTAACAGTTAATGAGCAGAACACTGCACATACAGAGTAACTTGGTCACAGAACCACTTTAAGAAAAGCCTAAAATGAAAGAACCTTAAGCCACCTCTGTATTCTGAATTGATTTTTTTCAGTAAGTGGATTCACTTACAGGTCACTAACTAGCCAAAGAGGGCAAATCACCTCCCCAGACCCACATGCAAAGTTCTGTACCTGGAACACCTGGCTCGCCTTTTTCTCCTTTTGCTCCTAGCTGTTTTTGATCAACTTTTCCAGGTGGACCAGGCAGGCCTGCTTCACCTTTGACACCTTTTTGCCCTACTGGTCCAGGAGATCCTGGTGGACCAGGTAATCCATTATTACCTACAGCATGGACAGAAAACAAAAGGGGAAAAAAAAGTCCGTAAGGTAGGCTAACGTATTTGTAATGCTTTTTCTTACATAGAGAGTCCAGAATTTATACATTTATTCAATTCACTAGATGATCAGTCAGTTTACTAAAGGTTCTCCACAACACCTTAAGCACTGAAACAAAGCTGAGCCAGTGGACAGCATAAGGCTGTTTGTTAGCTCTGCCCAGCCCAGCCCAACTGTCTGCACAAGCCACATGCAGAGAGCTCCCAGAACCTCACCACACTGTGCCACCAGGAGGAGCTGCAAGAGCTACAGCAACTTTGGTTTCACAGCCTCCCTGCTGTAGGGAAATGAGTTGGCTTTTCTTCTGTCAGGCTCTTTCAAAATTGATCTCCCAACATAGGGGCTGGGAAAATGTAGAGAGAACAGTTGATCTGTGATACGTACAGAGCTGATTCTGGGTGACTCCCTAAGCCAAAGCTACTGATTTTCTTCTTTCTGCTGATTAAAGCAGAATCTACAGTGTTCTTCAGAAGCATTGCCCTACTTCAATGCCATCAACCCAAAGGTAATGTTCTTAAAATAGCTAACATTTCATGACATCAATTAAAAAAAGAGTAACTGAATGCTATGGCTTAAAACTGCAAAGCAATTCTGAACAGCAGCACTGTCAAAAGAAGATAACCTAAGCAGATTCCAGTAATGAAGATCCAGATGTACTACACAGTCTCTTTCCACACAGGCCATGAAAACAGCACTCTGCATTCTCTTCAGAGGCTGATAAAACAAACATTACCTTTCAAGCCAGGCAGGCCATTTCTTCCAGGGGTTCCTGGAGGCCCTGGAGGCCCAGGAGCTCCCATGACGCCCATCTCACCTTTGGCACCTAAATGCAATGAATCATCAATTTCATTCTGAACAAAACCTCAAAAACTATCAGTAAGTAACTTCTATTTAACTTAATTTCTATGGTATTTATTAACCAGCACATGGACATAAAGCCTGCTTTAAGGGAATTTACAAGCACTCAGCTCTCACATAGATGTCAATCAGATAAAATGACACTTCAAAATTGTGGCAAAAATTTCCACAGTTAAGTCCCGGGAAGAAAATTTGCAGTGCACTGTTCTTTGTGGTAGAAAGTGTATCTATAACTCCAAAAAGTTTAGTTCCCTGTTTGAAACAAATTGCTTGAAAGCAAGATTGAATTTACTGAAAGCCCAAAAGACAATTAGGTGCACATTACTTGAGAATCTTTTGTATCGCCCCTTCTGTCTGAAGGCAAAGAGTCGCAAAATTGACTTTCGAGATTTCTATTCCAGGGGGCAAAACAGATTATCTATCAGACCACTCTAACACATGGAATAAGGAAACTAACATTTAAAACTATGTGTTGGCTTTTGGAATTGTTGAAACAAATTCTATTTCCAAATTGTAGCAATGGCTAGAAAACATAATCACAAAAGAGAAGTGTCATGACAATGATGATCAGTGACATTTGACAGTTATGAAGCAGAATAAGGCAGAAAATATTTGAATTAAGCTACAGGGAAGAGTGGAGGTGACAAGGATTTAACTCAACTAATGTTCTTATAATTTTTATTTTATGTATGTAAGGGTTACTTGTATCCAACTCATTAAGCTGGCATGCCCAGTCATAAAGAGCATCCACCTATAACTAGTTTGGCCTTTGTGAACTTACCTGGGAATCCAGGTATTCCATCCCGGCCAGGTGGGCCAGGTGAACCCTGAGGCCCTGGGAGACCAGGGGGTCCTGGATAGCCTGGGGCTCCTCGATCACCTGGAGGACCAGGAACGTCGAAGCCTGGAGGACCTGGATCTCCTTTCTCCCCTGGAACACCCTGCAACCCTAGACAATGTTGTTGAAGACACAATATTTTAGCAATGATTCAGGCAAGTCTGAGATCTATGTGTCTCTGGGTGTGGTACTGTAGGAATAGCTCAGTTTCATCTACAGTCCACTCCTAGCACTGCAATTCTTCTAAAGTCATTTCTCTTTTTAAGCCTCCCAGGTGTTAGAAGGCCACATTCTCCTGAAGAGAAGCATTACTAAAACATTACCAAGTTGAAGCAAATACAATGAATAATGGAAAAAAGAAAACAACAATTCTTCAACAACCTTTTAAGTCTGGGTAATAAAAAGTCAAGAGAGATTAGACTGGTTTGTATTTCATCATTAAGCCCAGAGATTCCTACAAGTATGTTTCTGTTAATGATTCCATTTTCCTACATTCTAAGATAACATCAGCCAAATATTTTTGAAGGACAGCAAAATGCATTACAATTTCCCTGAATGAAAAATATGCATTGTCAAGATATGCTTAAGGCAGTTTAATGCTAAGGATTCTGAGCTCAGGGCACCGCTGAAGCAAGCAGACAGCTTGTTTCCTTCAGTGCACTCTAAAATACTCACTCTGGAAATATAGCTGACCAAAAAAAAAAAGATTATTCTTAAATCTGAAGTTAAGAAAAGGCTTTGGTAAAGAAACCACAGTACCTGGGGAACCTGAGGTTCAAAAGCCAACGAGTTAGAGCTCATCAGGAAGTTGAGACAGGTAGCAATAAGGAGTTGTAATAGTCGTTAAGTTAGGAAACAAAATAAAAGCACAGATAGGTTAGAACAAAGAAAAAAATCTACTCTAAAGTTATCAAAACCAGATCTAAGTACAACAAATACAACATCACTGCAGTTAAGAGAAACCAGACTGCAAGGAAGCCTGGAGGGCTTTGTTTCAAAGTATAGCTACCACTGTGCAGGGAAACAAAAAACTCAGGGAAAAATTTTGAAATATCAATGGCACATTTTAAAACTAAACTTATTTTTCCCTCTCTCCTTCTCTAGTATTCTTTTTGCAACAGGGGAACAAGCCTTCTCTGAACTGTTTCTTACACAAAGATGTCACTGCTGGCTTAGACGCTTTCTGAGCACCTGAGCATACCTTACCAATCTACTTCTTATTGATCTGCATCCCATTGCAGTAAACCCCATCAAACAGGGATTTTCCAAAGATACTGCTTCTTTATAATATACACACACAAAAAATATCTTTCCCCCCCATTCTTTTAGTTCCATTATGCAAATTTACACCTCCAGAGAAAGCACACTGAATATAACATGCCCTAGCAGAGAGATTATGAGAACATGATGCCAAGCCCTCACATTTAACTGTAAAAAATATTATTCTGTAACTCTGCAGTGGTGACACCCCACTCTCCACTGCAGGGACAAGGTTAGGAGGGATGTCATGATGTGTTCTTTGCACACTAAAAAGATCAAGTTTTCTGGCCAGCTTAGGCTATAGATCCCATTTATTTGACATGTTGCCCTTTGGCAGCAACTTATCCCTTTTAAACTATGGTGTCACATGCCTGAAACCGCTTACTTTGCAGAAAAAAAAGAGTTCCAGAGGATAGAGAGGGACTGAATGCACTCTGTTTAAGGGGTTTCTGTCAGCAAGTAGGGAAAAAAAAACCCCACCAAAAAACCCAAATTCCAAGTCCCAATAACAGGGCAAACTCTTTTCCTAGAATGGTAACCAAACTTTTCCAAGTAGGAACTAATCCAAATTGAATTTCTGGTTCCCCAAAATGTAACCATATCATAATTAGAATAATACAGACAATACAATAAATTCTAAAGTTAAAAAAAGTAAAAGTTGAGTTACTGCAGTGGTGCAGAGAAAACAAATTCTGAACAGAGAAATTCTTTGAAGGATTTTTTCAAATTACCTGAAAAACAGAGCCCCAGAAGCTTTACCCTAATGTTGCATAAAGGAACAGAATCAAAACAGCTTAGTAAAACAAACAAAGGATGAGAGATGGGAATGTAAGGCATTCCACAAAAACATGAGAAATAGCAGTGACAAGGGAAATAACAAGGACTTCAAGTGGGACCTTCAACCATGCACTAGATTTCAGAACCATGCTGTTAGTAGCCACAATGATTAGTCAGTACAGACATGAAGAGCAGAACTAAGTATTTCAAATCCACCACTAGTAATAATAACTGTATTTGTCAAAATGGGTATTTTGCAGAATAAGCCAGTGATCACATGAAATTAAATCCTGCTAACATGAGATGTTGGAGAAGGACAAAAGAACATGCATTTGATGGTACAATCAAACCAATACAAATACATCCCCCTCATTCCAAACGCATCCTGTGTTGCCTTCTCTTGCAGCTCAGCCTCAAGTGCAACCATAGGTTCAGGATGATATAGCAAACACGGTGAGCCAGGCAGGGGACCTCCCTGCTGGCTCAGGGAATGGCTATGCACATTGTCCAGGCCCCTGCTCTTACTACTGATACATTCAATGCTTGATGGTGCAGCTATCACACATTACTTTCCCCACAGGGAAAACATGACCCACGCTTTATGCATGTGAGTAGAACTCAAACTCCATGGGCCTCTTTACTCAAGTGCTTTCCTGCCATCAAGTTGAGCACTTTGCTGAACCCCACCTCACTGCTCATAAAGATCTGAATATGATCAATCAGTCCATGACTTGTGGTTTTACAGGTGGTTATAAATTTTTCAGCATGCATTGTGTACATTGCCAATCCTAGTGCTGAAATACAAACATTCACCAAGAGCAGCTCACACACATGCAATGTAAACAGTCCAGGCACAAAACAGATGGGTTTTGAAGTGTTTTAGCAGCAGGCATGCTCAAGCCCACAGAGAATGTTCTCCCTGTGGTGACTGCCACACATTTGCAACATCAGGAGTCGGTGCACAGCAAACCCATTCCCTGAATAACAATGAAGGGCAAAAGGAATTTCCCTAAACAAACTTTGTGACTAGAATGATATGCATCCATGCACATGTACACTTTGTGCACACAGAAGGAACAGGTTCATACCTTCATCAGTCAACAGTCATTTTAGACAAAAGACAATCAAACTCCCTTCAGATACTAATCCTAATTATCACTATTCTTAGAGTCTACTTTGTCAATCTACTTCAAATTTCACAGGACTCAAAAACTGTTGGGTGGCAACAACAACAGCAACAAAGGAGTGTGTGAAGAAATCAGAAACCTCAGCACTCAGAGGTAAGAGGAATTCTAACACTTTGCCTGGTGTGCTTATGTCGAGCAGTGTATACAACCCTCTTTTACTGACAGGCTTTCGTTAAAACAGTATCGCTTCACTAATTAGAGAACATTTTCTCCTCCACAAAATAATGAACCAGCTCATTTGGTTCACTTGTGCTTTGCTCCTATCCATGTGAACTGTGTTGCATTTGCTTCAGATTCCATTAAAAAAAAAAGAAAGAAAAAAAAATGGTGGCTGGTCACATCAGGGAGAATCTGAATTACTCCCTTGATTTTGCACTCACCATGTAAAAGGAGAGGACAGGGTGCACTGCGACAGGGCTTGAGTTTGTCTGCCTTTTTTCTGAACTAGAACTTCATTTTCTAGATAATGATGTAAAAATGTTATTTAAAAATACCTCCACCCAGTGACTTTGGAGCACATTTTGGTCAACTAGAAAACCGCCTTGGAATTTAAGAACCATCTTGCTGTTTGAAAGCCATGGAGTGACAGCACAGAACAGGCAGCTGAAGGCAGCTTTCCTCCTCTTTATCCGCAAACCCTCTACATGACACCGTGCTTCCATCTTGTCCTGAAGAGTGTCACAATTAAGCCCCTGACAGTTTGTCACAGCACTTTCTAGAGCTTCTGCAGAGGCTCCGAGTCTTCTCCACAGCAGGGTTTTACATCCTTGAAACCTCTTTAAGTTGTGCGAACAGCAGAGCTCTAATTCCACTTCTGTTTTCAGTAAAAATCATGATGAACCAAGTTTTATCCTCTAGACTGGCAGAACAGTCAACCTAATACAAATGAAGTCTCTCTTTCTTTGCCTGTCTGTTCAGTGAGACCTTCAGTGTCTTGTCTATCTGCATGGTACATACCAGAAATAACATGAGTTTTACCTGGAGGGCCAACAGGACCTGGAGGTCCGGGAGATCCAGGTGGACCTTGACCACCAATGCCAGGGATGCCCGGGGGGCCTGGGAGTCCTGGTGGTCCACTTGGTCCAGGGTCACCTAAAAGAACACTCTTGTTTAGTTAAATAGTGAACTCAGTTCAGAGATGCTTCCATAAGCAGAGTGCCTGCACATTGCACTTGAAATCTCATCCTTGCATGCAAATAGGGATCCCACACAGGAAAAAACACTTCAGAAAAGCCAGAGATTTGTCCACGCTCTGTGTGGAATGAATGCAGTTTACATTCCTGGGCTACACAAGAGAGATGTCATTGCATCATAAACCACATCAGACTCAGCAGATGCTCTCCAGCAAACCAGGCATGCTCTGCAGTTTGGTGCAGACAATGAATAACAATATGAATTGTATCCCTCTGCATGTCGAAGCACAATGCAGCTAAATGACAATTATTCTACTGAAAAGGTTTTACCCCTGCATTAACAGGATTTGTCTTTAGGAGACAGATTTTTAGACACTGAACCCACAGATGGGTATTTACTCCCTTTTTTTGTGTTCTTTTGAGAACACAAGCTGCCATTTACATAGGTGTATCTCACTTGGACAAAATAGATCCTGAAGTAATTCCTCTCAAGCTAGCACTGCTTGTATATAGCTGCTGTATGACTCCTAACGCATCTACAGCCTTTAAAGCTCAATTTGGAATGGGAAAGAGGAGAGTTTTCCATACCTTTGGGCCCTGGAGTTCCATCAAATCCTGGCCGGCCTGGGAGGCCAGGATTTCCTGGGAAGCCAGGATCACCTTTAGGTCCTTGAACTCCTTTTATGCCTGGTGGTCCTGGGGGCCCAGGTGGTCCTGGAACTCCAAATCCACGATCCCCCTGTAGCAAATTTAAAAAAAAATAATTAAAAAACGTGTTAAGTTTAGGCTCTGCCAAAATGTTGAAGTAGCAAAGCAAAAATGCCACCATCTTTGAGTTCAATTTCTTTTTTCTTACCCTTGCTCAAACCTCAGGTAGAGAAGGTGAATTACTGCCATCAAAAGCTAACAGCAGGTGAAATCCTCCCCACCAACTTCCCACTGATGCAGAAAAACCTCTGAAGAAAGTGAGGTTTAATATCAAACAAGCAAACACAGACCTTCTGTCCTGGGAAGCCAGGTGGTCCTGGAGGTCCATCTAGACCAGGGCGACCTGGAGTTCCTGGAGCCCCGGGAGGACCTGGAGTCCCTGGGAAACCTACACACAACATAGAGGTTAGGGCAACAGAGGAGAGGACTCCACACAGCATTAGAACTGCTGTTTCAGAAATGCTTAGGGCTAGTGAAAAGTTATTTCTGAAAAGAGGTTCTGTGCTAGCTCAAGCATGCTTGAGAGGTATCTGTTTGGCTGAGTTAACTTTTGACTATACAGTTTTTGCCACAGAAGATTTCTGGGACTTCTCTCAGAGGAGGGCACTCCCCATGCTGTGTGCCCTAAGAAAAGTTAGAAACATTAACATCTCGAGGCAGTATTTGGAGACCATTTAGTGGCTCAAGCTCAAACATTCATCATTTCCCAAAGTTTTACCCATTTATTTTTTGTCCTTGGTTGACTGAAAAATGTAAGCTATTATGAAGGATCAGTACAGTGATCAGAGGAACGGGAGTTCAGAAGGTTTTTTCCACCTGATAGTTTTGAAACTATTATAAAGATGTGTAAACTCAAGACAAACATTTTTTAAAGGATTCTAGAGACAGAAATCAAAAGCAAAGAGACAACCCTCAATGTCCCCTCTTCCAGTCAGTACAATACAGTACCATGGCTGTAAACATACCTTTTGGGCCTGGTGGACCTGGCAGTCCAATGCCAGGGATACCTGGCTCTCCCTTTGTACCTGGGATGCCTGGTAAGCCACGCTGACCTGGCTGACCAGGATCTCCTGTTAAAAGAAGAAAATCAACATAGATACCAAGAATAACTATGTCAGAATAAAAAGCTCATAAAATTCTCCATATATTTAGTTGATGCTTCACCTGGAAGACCTGGGTCACCATTTCTTCCTGGAGGACCAGGGGGGCCAGGAACTCCTGGTTCTGTAATAGTCTGTCCAGGTTCACCTTTTGGACCTAAAACCAAAAAAAAGAAGAAATGTGTGTCACTCAGTAGGAGTTTCTTGTCGGTTTTTCTTTGAGCAGAAAAAGCTGCCAGCCACATCCCAGACTTACGAAGAACTTTAAACACCAGCAACACTTTACACAACATGCTATCCTCCTCTGAGCCCCACAAAGCACTTACAGGCTTAAAGTATTGTTTAATGTTAAGATCTTTTTCTTGAAATACTTTTTCTAACTTCCTCCTAGGGCACCATCATGTGAATAGTATTTTGCACAGCTGACACCAGCACAACTTGATTAGGATCTGTGTAGCTGACAAGTAACAAAAGCCAACTTGTTCCAAGGAAACCCTTGTTTTAAAAAGCTGTTGCAGGGGGAGTGTTGTTAAGCAACAAGCCAGGTGGCAGTTACACTGCATTTCCACTACAGTCAGTCATGAAGGAGAAGCTTTTCCAGACAGAAGGGCGAGTCAAGTGTCCATAGTAACAGCACAAATTCTCCTCATTTTGTGATCCTGCAATGGCTTTCAGTAAGGAAGATTATAAAGACTATGTCTTACAATGCCTTTGGGAAAAGATTCAAAGCAGCATTATGTCCTGAGAATTATCCTGGGTGGAAGGACAAAACCTGATTTTACAGCTTTTGTTCACCAGCATACACAGATCAACTCACCAGGAACTCCAGGAGGTCCTGGACGACCTGATACTCCTTGGATGCCCTTTTCACCAGGTGAACCTTGTGGACCAAAGCCAGGAGGTCCAGGCAGTCCTTTCTCTCCAGGAAGTCCTGGTATTCCTGGATCACCTGGAATTCCCATTTCTCCTTTGAATGCAACACTGCCCTGGAAAAAGGAAGAGCGAGATGGGAAAGAGGAACACGTATTCTTAGCAAAGGAATAAAGTGTTTCATTGCTTTTGTTTTGAAACTTTCAGCAGTTTCCATTGTTTCAGCTCTCAAGGCCATTAGACATCTACATCTTACTAACATGGTAAAGAACTAAACCTAGTTACTTAATTGTTAACACTACGCAGATGAAATGTAGACAACAGCAGAAGGGACCATGTGACACTATGCAAGAGAAGTCTCATCTTCTTTTTAGAAGCATTGACACACTCATGGAATACCTCTTGATATCTTGATCAGTATATACTGAAGGGAATTACTGTGCTGGTCACAATCAGAAAATGTGCATTTGACAGTTCTCCTATCTGCACTATGCCACATGATTCCAGGACTTCCCAAAACACCTGTCCAATCAAAGAGAGAATAAAATGTACTCACAGGTTCTCCCTTCGGGCCAGGTAGACCTGGCAGTCCATCTCGTCCAGGAGTGCCATCTATGCCAGGAAGACCTGGAGGTCCTGGAAAGCCAGGGTCTCCTTTGTCACCTTTCATTCTTGGAGAAGTCAGGACATCCCCTGGATCTCCTTTAGGACCAGGTCTCCCAGGAGCACCTGGGGGCCCTGGGAATCCCTGAAGAAGTAGAAAAAAAATAAAGAAAAAAATGTTAGTTTTCCTTTCTTTCCCTCACCATACAATACAAGAATAATGCATTCAAGGTACTTAGGGACAAAAAAGAAGTAATAGACAAGAATCCGTATCTACCAAACATGCAAAGGAGACACTATTTTCCCCACCAGAACATAACACCACCACTTACTGGTGGCCCTACAAGGCCAGTTAATCCAGGAAGCCCCTTTTCACCTTTTGGTCCAGGAAAACCAGGAGAACCTGAGTAGTGCAAAAAAACACAAAAGAAATGTGACTGTTTTACATGTTTCCAGACTGTTTCTTCCTAACACTCCTCATCTGTGCAAAGCAGGACATAAACCAACTACACACTGGAGGTGGCAATTATGCATCTGCATTTGTACACAATATACAGAGAGGGCATTAGCACTATATGAAGTCACTCTGACAGAAAAGTGACTTTATGGAATATATTAAGCACAACAGCAGACCACAGCCTTACCTGGACTACCTGGAGGTCCTGGTGGTCCTCTCTCCCCAGGAGGCCCAGTTATTCCAGTTCCTATGCAATTGAAGCATGTGTCTCCTTGATCACCTACAAAGATTTGCATTGAGAAGCATACTTGAGCATCAGGTCTTACAAAACATTGAACAAATTCAGCATAACAGCAATTGTTTTATTACTTTTGAGGTACAATGCCAAACCCCAATGTCCTACTTAATGTGATTATGTGACTGCTTAAATATTGGAAGGCTTTCCACCATGAAAGCCAAACAGAAGCATTCTGATTGCTAGGAGTCAGACAACCAGTATCAGATATGACTAGAATTTATTTAGGATAGTGCAACAGAAAGAAAACAAATGCTTTAATAATAAAAAAATCATGGACTTTTTTCCTCAGCAGAAGAGTTGTCTTCCAAAGTCAGTACTTGACACTTCAGAAAGACAGCTCTAACACACATACAGCAAACTTTAATTATAAACTCCAAGAGTGCAAAATAAATACTCAGAATGCTTTGCAGATTTGGCAAGTTAAACTTATTTTATTAAAAAAGAAAAAAGAAAATAAAAGAATGGTTTCAAGAATCTTAGGAACTTCCTTCACATACAGACTTTTCTGACACTCATTAATGCAGTATTTAAGCACTTCATTTAGGTTAATTAATTAATCCTTACAATCTCCATGAGAAAAAAAAGACTCCTGTTTGAAAGGAGTACAAAATTAAGTGAGATACCCAAAGTCATCTAGTATGTCCATGCTAGAAAAAGATTCTCACTTACCTGTATCAGCATCCTCACTGCAAGGTTGTCTTTTTGGAAACAAGGATACACATTAAAGATGTCTCTCTTTTGCTTACCAAACAAGCAAATGCATTGTAGATTGACCAACTCAAATTAGGAATCTTGCATTTGTAATTTCAATGTTGTTTTTCATTAAAAATGTCAAATGTATTCATGAGGTGAGTATAAAACATAGGAGGGAGGTACCCATAAACCTGAAGCTCCATTTTAGTTTAATCACAATCTATGCCAGGCCCTATCACTGGTTGTACCCTCAACCAGTTTTGAGATTCCAGTGTTTCAGCACTAGATAAGGGACTATCCTATGCCCAAACAAAACTGCTTGCTTTCTTAGAAAATATTTACACTCAGCCCTGCTGGGAAGAGACACTGTTTGTCCTTACTTAATGCAAGCTGTAAACTGTTTAACAAGCTTTAATGAAACAAGAGAAAACAAGATAGCTGTGACACTGCACCTTTTTGGCCTCGCTCCCCAGTAAAGCCTTGTTGTCCTGGAATTCCTGGGGGACCTGGTGGCCCTTGCTCACATAACCCTTCACCTAAGGAGAATCAGGAAAGGATTAATGATCAATTTGTGTTAGACTGACAACTGCACTGAAGGCATGCATTCAATATGAAAATGCACTAACTCAGTATTTGTGTGGATGTTTTAATCTACCTACACAATTACAGATTAAACATGTTGGAGATTCAGAAGACAGCTAATGAAAACCTACCAAACTCAAGGGAAACAATCAGTGATATTAGACAACAATTATCAGCTCTCCTTCACAACCTCAACTATCACCCACTACTTCCCACAGCCTACACATTTCCATCTCTACACTATGTTCTGCTCTTCAGCCTCATATCAAAGCATGGCTATGAAATAATATTGTCAGAGTGAGGTGCCAGTGCCTTCTAGACACTAAAATCCTCTCTGAACCCCACTCCACTACAGCTTTCCAGTTCTCATATTCCATCTCTCATTCCTTACTTCCCTTACACCAAAAAGGAGCTAAAAGCCTTCATCTGAAGTGTCCAATCCCAAGTTAATTTTGTGTAATCTACATATTACAATATTTATGGAATGAAACTGGAATTCTGAAAAATTACTCTCCTGTACTTCTAGTAGGGAATAGCACCTTCAAGTATTTATCTGATCTTACCAAGAAAGATAAATTTACTCCAGGCAGTATCACAGTCGTTCATGCACAACTTTTAATATAACCTTTGTTAGCTGGATTAAATAAAATGTAGTATACATTGGAAAAACACTTGAGCTTGTACATTTGGGCCAAATCTGCTTGGCCCTGGAGGACTATAATTATTGTGTGAGTTAGAATAGAATAAACCAGGTTGGAAGAGACCTTCAAGATCATCGCGTCCAACCTATCATCCAACACCACCTAATCAACTAACCCATGAAACCAAGCACCCTGTCAAGTCTCCTCCTGAACACCTCCAGTGACGGCGACTCCACCACCTCCCCGGGCAGTCCATTCCAATGGGCAATCACTCTCTCTGTGTAAAACTTCCTCCTGACCTCCAGCCTGAACTTCCCCTGGCGCAGCCTGAGACTGTGTCCTCTTGTTCTGGTGCTGGCTGCCTGGGAGAAGAGACCAACCTCTGCCTGTTTACAACCCCCCTTCAGGTAGTTGTAGAGAGCAATAAGGTCACCCCTGAGTCTCCTCCACTCCAGGCTAAGCAGCCCCAGCTCCCTCAGTCTCTCCTCATAGGGCTTGTGTTCCAAGCCCCTCACTAACTTCATTGCCCTTCTCTGGACTCGTTCCAGCAAGTCAACATCCTTCCTAAACTGAGGGGCCCAGAACTGGACACAGTATTCGAGGTGTGGCCTAACCAGTGCAGTGTACAGGGGCAGAATGACCTCCCTGCTCCTGCTGGCCACACTGTTCTTAATGCAGGCCAGGATGCCATTGGCCCTCCTGGCTGCCTGGGCACACTGCAGGCTCATGTTCATCCTACCATCAACCAGCACCCCCAGGTCCCTCTCTGCCTGGCTGCTCTCCAGCCACTCTGACCCCAGCCTGTAGCACTGCATGGGGTTGTTGTGGCCAATGTGCAGAACCCGGCACTTGGATGCGTTAAATCTCATGTGGTTGGACTCTGCCCATCTGTCCAGCCTGTCGAGGTCTCTCTGCAAAGCCTCTCTACCCTCTAGCAGATCAATTCCTGTCCCCAGCTTGGTGTCATCAGCAAATTTACTGATGATAGACTCAATGCCCTCATCCAGATCATCAATAAAGATGTTAAAGAGGATGCGGCCCAGCACTGATCCCTGGGTTCCCTCAAGTTGGACAGGATTTCTTCCTCTTCGGTCTAGATGAATCTCACAGAAGTCACAGCAGGGGCCACTTAAGGTGGAAAGAGATATGATGAAGCCAGACTGCAACTCACATCACTGCATTCTCAAATTCTATAATTGTCCTTAAGGCTAGAGTTCTACAAATGTCCTGATTTGCAATGGGAGCTACCTGGAGAATGTATAAGAATAGCTTTGAATCCCAGCTGCTGAAAAACTTCATCTTTGGAGGTAGAATTAAAACAAAAACCAAAATCAGATTCAAACAAACAAACAAAACAAAACACATAGCAAACAAAGAATGTCAAAGCTGCTCAGACTCCTCTATTTGCTGTCTATGGTCATCGCTTACCAGGGGGAAGAGATGGTGCTGGTGGCCCTGGGGGACCTGGCGGTCCTGGAGGTCCTCGTGGTCCATCAAGTCCTGGTTCCCCAGGAATGGAAACACCAGGTAAACCTTGATCTCCTTTTTGTCCTCTTTCACCAGGTAAGCCAGGTGGGCCAGGAGGTCCAACAGTAGTGATCCCTAAGACGGGAATAACTTAGTTCCTTGATACCTCAAAGGTTTAAATAACTTTCTTGCAAGGATGATAGTAATATACAATGAATAACATGCTACAGATAAAAGTTGTGTCTCTCCACATAAGTACTCCATATTTCTTTTATGGAATCAAGCTACCTGTTCACGTGCAGTGTTTGATGCATGCACATCTTGCATTTCCAGAGAATTTTGTTCAAACATTGACCAAGAGTCAACCCAAACAAAACTAATGAAAGAAAGTACTGGCTGAAAAAAGAATGTTTACAAGCTGTAACATCAGAATCATTAAGTTCTTCTCTGTACATTCATCAGGCAAATACAGGTGTCAATGTAGAGAAGAGATTGGGCTTGATGGCACACAATACTTTCACTGTGTAATGCAGTGATGATGTATGCTATAGGATAGTGTTATGAGGTAAGCTACTATTGGTTTAACAGCCTGCATGATCAGCATCCTCTGCTTGCCACAGGAGGGGCAACGAATGTTCAGAATTCCTCGTATTATCCCCATAAGCTAAGGGCCACCCTTCAAGCTCAAAGGCAGCTCTACATAGTTCTGCCTTCGGTTTCTGCTCAGTCCATGCGTCAAAAGCAGCGTGAAAAGACTGTGAAGCCAAGTGTATACACAAATATCTGAATGGATAACTCATTTTAATTCTGGTCCTCTTACCTGGAGAACCTGGCAAGCCAGGTGGGCCCGGCCTACCAGAGAATCCACGCTCCCCTTTGGCTCCTGGAAGACCTGGCAATCCTTTGCTACCTTTCGGTCCCACTGCTGCATCAATGCCTGGTCTAGAAATGACCTGTAAATGTTTTACATTCATGTGAAACAACTTGCAATGTAATTCAAACCATATACCAATCACAGGGTGTTTTTCATGCTCCAACGAATTACCATGTACAAACTCCAGTAAAGAGCATGCCCCACTAGGAAGCGCTTTTACTGCTAAGCCAGCATGGTTAGAACAGGCTTCAGTAAAGCTGACTCAGTTTCTGGTCTCAGGTTATAGTCTAGCTCTGTTTGTAAACTTGCAACTTCTTGAGTATAGATTCTATCTCGAAAGAAAACTACAATTGTTTCAATTAGTGAATGTATGAAAACTTTACTGGGTCTGTTATTTTATACCCAGAGGTGGGACTCATGGTCCCCCAAGAGCTATGATGAAACAACACTGTCAACCAAATGCATAAAGAGAAGAAAGCATCACCAACTTACGATTCCAGGAGGACCAGGGGGGCCAGTGTCACCTTTTTCACCCTACCAATGAAATGAAGAGCGTTTTTTCACATTGCACATTAGTACACAGTGATGTACAGTGATGGCAGATTTTCAAGCTACTGTAGCAATAATGACAAAAAAACTAGCATACCTTTTCACCGTCTCTTCCTGGAGCACCACTGATTCCAGGCCCACCAGGTAAACCCTTCAAGAACAGAGAAAGATAATCACACTCTGATCTTCTCCATATCAGAAGAAAAAGCTTATAAGGAGTCTGCTTAGATTAGAAATGCATGAGTTACTCACATCCCTGCCAGGCTGACCAGGTTCTCCATCTTTGCCAGGCTTTCCCTTCAAAGACAAACATTCATTGAAATAAAATACTTCAGTGGTGAAGAATTCTTATGGAAATTATGTTTGTTACTTCCCATTTTTCAACAAACCAAACTTGCTTTAGAATGCACTCTTTGTGATAAATGCATCAAAGACTTCAAGAGAAACCCTCTCTTGCAAAGGAGATCCTAACTCCCTAAACACTAGAAAATTATATTTAATTAGGAAACCAGTGTAATGTGACCAGTGAAATGAAATACAAACAGTTTTGAATGTTAACTCTCCTTTAAACCAAATGCAATTTTTCTGAATAATAGTATCAGCAAAACCAGGAAGTGCAATTCTGCTCAGAGAATATGTATTCTTGCTGAACAGATTTGTTATTGCTGGAATAGAAGTAGTGGAAGCTCCACTTTATTCCAGACCATTCACTGGGGAAGATATTTTTAGCATTACAGAACCAGTAAGTACGGGGGACACCTGACGGAACATGACTAGAATAGGTGATTAAGCTTCTCCAGAGTGCCAAGATCAACTCTCAGTCACTGAAAAGTTGACAATAAAACCTGACAGATAAAGTGTATTGGATTATAATGTGATTTGTGAAACCTTTATTATTAGTGATGAATAGTGATTCTCAAGAATGGTGTTTGAAGTTTTGCTGTTAATCTGCTGAACTACCTGTTTGATTCCATATAATGACATTTTTGTGAGCGTGTCTGAAACAGATTTGTGCCACGCACAATCACGTGGAACCCTAAGAGGCACTGAATAGCAAACCAGCACTTTAAGAATGCAACATGCCCAAATTCAGAGTAACAAAACCAAACAGAAACATTGGTGAATAAGCTTTTAGTAAAGGGCATCTCCCATATTCCCTCAGGACTTTCATGCTTTCTGATCTTTGCAAATTTATGTGGTTCTCCTTTACTTTTGCATAGAAAAGCACCTTTGAAAATTCAAAACTTACTTGAAATATATGCATATGTAATTCTGGCTTTGTGAATATGTCTCATTTCTTATATTCCTTAAAGAATATAAATAAAAGCTCTCCTACAAATCTCAGCATATAAGAAGGATTTTATCTAGAAGACCAAACATTCGCTTCCATTCTATTTATTTCCTATGGAAACTGGGAAACCTACTACCAGCATGTTTCTAAATGGTATTTATAAATGGTCCAATTAACCTGAGCAAGATTTGTGTCTGGGTTTTTAAAGAGGTCCATGTTGTTAATGAAACTATGGATTCAGTAGTTGTGAGAGTGAAAACACAGAACATTTAGAGCTGGAAGCAGCTTCATTTTAATTTGCTGTTCCAGCCCATGTTATTTCTCTCCCATTTCTTACCCACTTCTGTAATCTTCCCCAGCTTTTCTGAAATGTGATATCCAGATAAATTTAAATTCCCAGATGGACTTGAGTCTAGGAAGGAACAAAGGGACTTATGCTATCCCTAGATGCAGCCATCCTGGCTTAGCCTCTCCCCAGACAGCACAAACTAAAGTAGTTTCTTGGGAAGTGACAAAAAGGACTCTCAGTCTTATTGCAGTGGTCAGAGACTTGGTTTTGTGACTCACCTCACAAGTAAACCCACTGAGAATGAGATTACATAGACCATCTTATGTAGTTACACCCCAATCTCATGCTGTCTGGCAACCCAATACACAACAAACTGAACGAAGACCCTCTCTAAAAGGAAACACCAATCTGCTGCTTCAGTCAAGTAGTCCAACAATTTTGAAGAAGGTTTCCACATGTGACTAGATAACATCATTCAAATTACTTTCTCCTGCTGTCAAATCCAAGATCTACATGTATGTAACTATCAGAAAGCACTGAGAGTGAGATCTATAGCTAGAAGCACTTTCATGAGCTACATGTGTCATCTACTGGTTTCCCATGTTATGGATAAAAATATAAAAAGTCTCTTACCCAGAAGCTGATGGCCCCACCTGAATTCAACATTTGCTTAATTCTCAGAGATAGCATTGATTGAAAAGATAAATGTTTGGTTAAACAGATTACTTACTCTTTTTCCTGGTTCTCCTTGCTCACCTTTTTCACCTTTTACGCCACCGGGAAGACCCTGAACACACAAATGCCATCTTAAACTGAGCTCACAAGCCAGGGTAGAATGAATTTACAGTTCTGATATAGATGCAGCAAAAAAGAACCAAAAGAGGACTACTCACAGGAGGGCCTTGTGGCCCAGGAAGTCCTGGTGGACCTGGATCACCTGGGATACCCTGTCAAGCATGGGCAAAGGAAAAGATTAAAGCCTCCATCACTTCCTAGAAGCTCAGTTGATTTTTCTTTTTTAAAAAAAGGAAAAAAGTATATTTATGCTGTTATTTACATTTCCAAGAACAGTAAATGATCATATTTACTCTTTCTTCGTATGGAACTTTAAGTGCCTCTATAAATTTTATTAACTGCTTATCCTGTTTATTCAGATGATTCACTCCACCAAGACAACTGCTTCCTGCATGCACTGCAGCAGCTAGTTTGGTGGCCTGCAGCTGCTATACAATCATAAAAAGGCAGAAGGAAAAAAAAAAAACCAAGAGAAAGAAAGAAAGCAAGCAAGAACAAATGTCAGATCCTGCTGAAATTACAGGAGCATCAGTCATCAGGTTACTGGCTATTGCTGAAGTTGTGAGGCTATCAGGATTGATAGTGAGTTGGTCACAAAAGTGTCCCAGGATCACGGTGTTAAAAAGATAGGGTTTCTGTTTTGTCTTGTTACATCTTTGTACAAATTCCTAAATGCCTTCACCATTAACCTAAAGGAAAGTTACTGGCTACTGAATCCACAAAAGGTTTCTGTTATTTTCTTGGAGGCCCCACAGACTTTTACAAGCCCATCTATACACTTGATTTTTCAGTCAAGATGTGGAAGTACACACCAGAAGCCAGAACTCTGTTTCACAAAGTAAGTATAATGTTGAAATGTTTACTGATTGTGTGCTACCAAACACCACCTTTGTTGACACAAATTTGTAAACTTTGAAATCATTGTTATCATTGGTCAAAGGCAATGCACTCAGTCTGTGTTTCTAAATCACAGTGATTTAAATGAAAGGTAGTTAGAATGATTTTATTTTGTGTATTTGTATATATTGAAAGATGCCTGATGACAGAGGCAAATTACTTTGACCCTAATAAAGTGAGACTAATTTCTGCTTCAACTACAGTGTTGTTAAAATGTCACCTTGTGTTTTATTAGACCTATAGACACACAATTCTGCTTGTTACCTTCTGCCCTACCATCCAGCAAAAGAGACAAAACCAGGCACAGACCTTTCTAGGAAGACATGCACTACAGATGTGCATCAGTGGCTAGATGTAAGTATTACCTTAGTGGTGTCTATTGCTCTTCTGAAAGGAAGGGTAGCAGTTTTGATCAAGATGAAGGGGCAGAATTGTCCTATACTTTCCCAAAACAAAATACTGCTGTATACTAAAGCTTTTGCCTCTGACACAACTCCAAACATGAAAGGAAGAAACTGATCCAAATGCAGATGGAAGAAACTTACTAAGTTTAAAGCTCCGCAACCACACTGACATTTGCAAAACAACCAGAGCATAAAGATGATCACTCATCACTCCTGCCTCAAAATATCTACCTCAGCTCCTCCATTACTCAAGATGGTATTTGAGAATACCACAGAAACTCCAGAGCAAACATGAAATCCAGGCACCGATGATCGTACTGTTGCTTCTCAGACTGTCTATGACTGGCACTGAGAATCAAATGGTACTGAAAACTGTTGCCCAGCAAAGAAGAAACTATAAAAATGTAGTAACTTTTAAAATGACAGCTCTGCCAATGACTATTTGGAATTTATGGGTGGGGAAAGATCCACACAAATCAAACCCAACACTGAGTTTACTTTGAGCTTTACTTTTGAGAGGCCAGAAACAGTGAAAGTATTTTATTCAGACCACAAGAAGAAAGATATTGGGGCAACACCAATGACAGGAAGAAGGAGGGGAAAAAAAAGATAAAGAGAAAAACAAAGAGTTAAAATTTATTGAAAGACTTCTTCACAATGGATGACATAGTTGGCTAATGAATAGGAATCTGAATCCCTAGACAGCTTTGAAAATCACAGGCTGGGTGTTCCAAAGAATGAGAATATTTTAACTGCTTCTACTGTTACTATGAACTTCCTTTAAAAGGGTTTCTTAAGAATAGTTACTTTACTAAGGGGAAGTAACTGAGCTGATGTGACTGGCATACTGTCTGTTAAGAGAAAAGTTGTGAGACTTCAAATAGTCAGCAGTTGGAGAGAAATGACAGAATTCTGCAATAAGCAAGATATGAGTACATATGAGCCAAACCAACAGAGGCTACAGTTTGATCACAAGCTCATTGCAGTTGGATATAGTTTCCCACTCACCTGATCTCCTTTCTGAAATTCAATGTCATTTGGTCTCTTCTGCTCTCCAATTTGTCCTGGTGGCCCTGGAGGTCCTTGAAGACCTTGCTCACCCTAATGTGCAAGAAGATTGCAGTATGTTTTCAGCAGTACATCCAAAATAGCATGCCTAAATCTTTCAAAGTATTAAGCAAAAACATCATCACAATCACCTACTCACTTTTTCACCTTTGGGTCCTTGGAAATTCAAACCCATATTACCCTGCAAAGAATATAACTCATCAGCCCTTAAAAGTCACAAATGAATAGAAAACCAAAACAGACCACCACCATCATCAATGAGGGAAAGAAAATACCTTAGGTCCTGGCAGCCCTGGTGGACCAGGAGGTCCCTATTAAAGAAGGAAACAACAACAAAAAAAAGTCACTTCCAAGCACTTTACATAGTCTCTTGTGGAAAAAAGCAACACAACAATGTTGCTACTTTGTCTCCTGTGCTTTATAAATAAAATTAAACAGCCAGGTATTAAATATTATGGAAAGAATCATCCTGGTCTAAATAAGCTACATCTTGCCCACAGAATCACAGAAAGGTTTGGATGTTAAGAGACCTTTAAAGGTCAGGTTTCATACAAATAAGGAGCCTGCACAAATATTCAGCTTTATTGAAAGCAAAAAGACATCCCAGGAATAGGTTGTTTCAAATATATCGCATTTAGATGTGCACGCTAGCAATTCCAGGATGAACTGAATGCATGGCTTCTGTTGTCTTCACATCAAATTTTAACTACCAGTATCTCTGCATTTTACTGACTTGCCTCTGAGAACATGAAACAAAGAAGTGACTACCCCATTTCACACTCTATGAGTAACAGATTAAAGAAACTTACTGTCAAACCCGGGGGCCCTGGAGGACCAACTGGACCTGGTATTCCCATAGAGCCAGGTGGACCCTGTTGAGAAAGTGGAGTAGGCTATGGGAGAGGCACCTTTTTAATGGCAAACCCAGTGATACATTCAAGATAAAACAACCCAAGAGCTAGCAGCCCATACACATCAAATCAAAATAGCTGACCACTAACCCACTAATCTGTCCTCATGGAAAAGGCCAAAGGAGAGCACATCAAGTTAGAAGTGTTCTGATCTCAACATCAATACCTCTCTGGTTGGATAAGGGAATGCTTTTTTGTTTCTTTTGAACTACTTTTGCACTTTCTTTCCCTTCATGCACTGAGAGAGAACAACAAAACACTTTGCTTTTATGATTCTTCCCAGCCAGAAACAAACAATAGAGGAGCACAGATCAGACAAACAGAAATGCTAACAGGCTCAGTCTGGTCAGAATGGCCTGGAGCTTGCCTCTCTGTAGCAGGAAATGGGAGTCTCTGGCCTCTGTCCAGTCCAGGCTGATAGACTCATTTTCTGCTCCCCTTGTTCTTCCACTAATAAAATGAATAGCTCAGTGGGGAAGCACAGGACCTGGAGTCACTAACTGTTTTCACAGAAGACAGCTGGGAGAACAGAAACACTGTACAGGAGGTGCACCATGAGGAGAATAGCTGAGACATTCTCTCTTTCCATCACCCAAAATAGTGGCTACAGCCAAGAAAGGCAGACATTAGTCGCTTTACCTCAGGGTGAAGAAGGGAAGGGAATTCCAGAATCAATACAGGGAATATCTAGGAAGAGGGAATAGGCAAGGGAAACGTAGAGGCAAGTCAGTAACTAAGTACTGCTCCCTACTGGATACCACTTTTCTGACCAAGGGACCTGTCTGGTGTCTGTGTGCCATGCTATTAAAAGCAATAAGGAAGAACTTACTTCCCCTCAAGCCATAAACTGGAGGTACATTAAATGTGAGCCCTGCATCTCCATGCATACATATGGATTCCCTAGCACTGAATGTTCCAATCTTCCTGTAACGCAAACACTTGTCATGTTCTCTTTTTGGCACAGCCTAGTAGTACTTGATACAACTTACAGGTATCCCTGGAAGGCCTGGAAATCCTTGGTCACCCTTCTGTCCTGGTAGCAAGGATGTAATTATTTCACCTGCTTCACCCTAGAAGAAAAAGAGCTGATTTAATTACTAGTATATTTCACAATTCTAGCACCATTCTGACCCCAAGGGACACAGTGGCTCTTAAGATTCTGAGACATTCAGTTACGCTACACCCCAGCAGTACTCTTTAATATAAGATACTCCAAAACCAGCTTTTTTGAGAAGAGATCCTTCCATATTTGGAGGATTCTTTAAGTAGCTAATCCACCAACTATTAAAAGCTCTCTTTTAATATGTGCATGTAAATGACTTAAATTCCAAAAGGTTAGCAGATTGAAACACAAATGCTTCACAAAAGAAAGAGACATTCTATCTCCATGTGAAATCAATGGATGGGGCACAACAGAAAAAAAAAAAAGGCTCATTCAGCTTTTTCCAGTGTCCCACACCTCATGAGATTAATGCTGGCTATGCTGTTATAAAAGTCATGTGTCATCTTCTATATCGAAGTATAGTTTCTTTCTGATTTTAGGGAAGATCTTTGGTTTAAAAGTATTGTGTTCTAATCAGCTTGCCTTTTAGTATCTTTAAAATAACTGAAAAGAAAAGCAGCTGTGGAAAACAATTCATCTTAAAGTCACAATTTCCCAGCACCAGCGTTATGCTGTCCTCACATTTTACTGGAATAATTCTGTGGGCCAAGTTTCCCATGAAACAGATTTGAACCACATCTGGTGTTTTGGTTCAAACAGGTCAAGGATACCACAAAAACAACACAACCCTCCAAACTTGTAAAAAAGAATCCTTAAAGTCCAAAATCAGATTATGGGACTACTAACACTAGGAGAAAAAGCTATCTATGCATTAATCTATAGAGCAGAAAGCACTTTTTCAAAAGCAACATATTCTCCTCACTGAATATTTTAAGTTAGTATTCCTTCGTCTCCACTGGGTTCTTGAGCATGCACATGTAGACCACTAGTGCATTTGTGTGTTTGTTGTGAGCATTTTGCTAACATGAAGCCTCAAAACACAAACAGACACTGTCCCTCACACTCACAAGGAAACCAGTTTTAGAAAACAGTTTGCTGCTTCTGGAATTTCTGACCCGAACTGAGGAAAGCTACTGCAGTATTTCCAGTTAGCTGCACTGGAGTGGCCTAGAAACACTACATTTTCTATGGGTGCACACGGTCTGACATAACAGCCAGAAGGTTCCCTGTGCCAAATGACAGTTAGTACTTTGATGTGCAAGTACAGAAGACATACCTTCATACCTGGCAGACCAGGGGGTCCCTTTGTTTGAAAGAAAACAATAACAAAAAATATCATTAGAAATAGATCATTGGGATGTTATTTGCAAACCACTAGTCAGATTTACACCATGAGACAAACACTGATATTAAAGATAGAAACTAAAAGAAAAAAAAGGAGGAAAAAAAAAAAAAGAAAGATATCAAAAAGGAGAAACTTTTTTTAAATGATCTTCAGAATCAAGTAGAAAAATTAGAGGAGTACTCTTGCAGTGAATGTTGAGCATTAAGGGGAGTACATTTCCATTTACTAGCAACTTGTTTCTTTATTACTTCCTGTTATCCATTCTGCCTACTACATTTTTTCATTTTGTATTTGGGTTCTTTGCTGTACATCCTTGTGTTTTATATTGAAAACACTTACGCTGTCTCTTTTTTCTGCCCCATTAATCACCAGTAAGCCTCATTATCAAGCTCTTACTGCTCTGACACATGTACATGTATTTGTGTTTTTCTGCAGGTGGCAAAGTATCTCAGCATGTGATAATTCAAAGAGGCTTTTATCGACTTTACCACAGCAGAAGACCTCAGTTTTATTGGACATGGAGAATATTCTGATTAATCATGAAAAAAAAGGAATACATTCTTATTTAAAGCAAACAAACAAACAAAAAAACAACTGCAAAAAGAGGCTGGCATTTATCTGATCTTTCACAGATCTTAGTAGAAGTCTTTCACAGGATTACAGGTAGCTGATCTGGAAATATTTACTTACAGGAGGCCCTTGTAAACCAGGAAAACCTGGGCTGCCTGGGAATCCACGCTCTCCCTTAGGGAACAAACAAAACAGTTAGCAAAAACTGACCCAAAACGTAACAAAAACAGCTAAACAAATTTTGGCTGTGAAGTCCAGCATCGGTGCTAGCTTGTGACTCCAGAGTACCAAATTGGAGTGCAACAAGCTATAGGATAAACAGTTTATCAAATCAGACAAGTGATTCAAGGAGAATTTTCCACATTCAGCTATTTCCATATACTTCTAGGCAAAGTAACGTACTAGAGATGGAAAATGCACATAGTGCTATAAAACCAACTTCTTTTATAGAAAGATATAACATGAAGCTATGTAAGGCATTAAAAGGAAAGTGACCCCTTGCAACAAGGATACCAAATCGTATTTTCCATGCAATACTAAAAATCAATAATTAAAAAGCCCCACTACTAGGTAACAAGCTTTCCTTGGTAGTAAGAGTCTACTAGAAAGATAGCATCTAGCATATGATCAGATTCCTTTCAGTTGTTAGGTATAAAATTAAGAATTAAACCAAAGAATTTAACTATACTGGCTGCAGAGAATACACGTTGTTTCATGGTGCTGGAAATCTTTAGCAAAACTTGTGTTTATAATACCAGATCATGACCCCTTCTCTCAGAGGTGTAAGTCCTTGGAATTACCTGCACAATTCAGTAACAGCAGTACTGTTGCATACTCTAAAGTAAACCTATTGGCTACAGACAGGAGAATGAGATTGTTAAGAATTTTACAGTGGTTCCACCTTTGTTCCATTGCATCCTGGGATACCCTGAGGTCCTGGTGGCCCATCTTGTCCTGGTAGTCCCTTTAAAGTGGAAAAGAGAAGAGAACAGTTAGATTGTACAATGATATTCTGGGTCTGAAAGATAAAAAGGAACAGATCTCACACATCTATACAGCTCATTCCTACTCACTGGAAGTCCTGGTGTTCCTGGAAATCCTGGAAGCCCTGGTGGTCCCTAGAAGGAAATGAGCCACAGATGTGTTAAACAGTATGGTATCAATGGATGTGCAAAAGGATTTACCAAGATTTTTTTTAATGTAATCTATTTGTGCTGATGTCAGTAAAGAAGGACATCAACACCTGTATCACTTGTAAGGAAAAAAAGCCACACTGGTCAGCCATCAAGGTTCTTATCCTTTCAGGGAAATATCCACAAAAACAGAGAAGACAACACAGAATAACTAAAGCAAGAGTATAGAGATATATAGAGAATATAACTGAACGTTCATGGTGTGGAAAATGGATATGTACCAATGAAGTGAGAGATGCATCAGTTGTCACCAGCTGAGGGGGCTGACAAAAAGGAAAAGCAAAGGCACAAAGCCTAAGGGATTTCCAATTAGATCAACCAGTCCTAAATAAATTGTGTCTGCTTCAGAATAAATTGAAGTTACTGGCAGTTGTTTAGGTCCTGTATGGCAAAACAGATCAAATAAGTTTTGGGGTTACTCTCCCTAATGAGTTTATGAAGTAATACCAGCAATATATAAGACTGTAATACTTATAAAATCTTATATTAGTTATAAGAAGTAATTTAATCTCTTCTAGTTGGTTAATAAATTACTCTTCAGATTTCAAGTAATTTTTTCTCCCTATAAATCACCACTTTTGTGAAGACCTGATGGCCATTCTGATCCATTAATCCAAAACATCACTTGAAAAAGGCACCAATACTTACTCTGACTCCTTTGGGTCCAATAGGCCCTGGAAGTCCATCATCACCCTAAAAAACCCAACAAACAAACAGAAAAAGCACACTGAAGTTTGCAGTCAAATTAAATTGCACTCATTATAAAATATCTTCCATGTCTTTATACTAAGTAGACTATTCGTTATCATTTCCTGAGGAAAAGGGTTCAAAATTATTTTATTTGGGATGTTGGACCTGGAATTGAGAAGTATTTGTTACAGCAGATAAACCATGAGATACAGGAAATGTTTTAGAAAAAAAGAATATTCAAAGTTATTTTAAATGCTTATAAGCAGATATGGGCAATGTCCCCCCCAGCAAATATCCTCCAGTGACCTCTTGTGGGCAAAAGGAGATAAGCAAGATTAAACGGGAGTGGTACTGTACTATTTTTATAGCACAGAAGAAAAGGCATCTGTGGAACAAAAATATAATCAAAATTGCTAGTCCACAGAGTCTTTCACTCTTCTTCTATCAAACTTTACTTTGAGTGTAGACTTTTTTTTTAATCACCTAATTATTTTTTCTTTGCTGCTCCTTGGTGTGATTCTGCTAGTTATGATGTGAGCATCTGCAACAGGAATGGCAGGTGCTCGATAATCTTGTGTCTATTAAACACAGATGCATTCAGAGTAAGGCTTTTCGACATTTTGATGCTATATTACACCATCCAAGCACAATGATGTAATTCAGCAGCAAATAAAAATAAACTGAAACCCTACCAGGCAAACAAGAAGCATTCCTCAGCTGTGTGCCTGGGTTCAGGGAGGCCTTCATCTGCATTGCCCCACCCAAACCCAGCCCAGGAATGCCACCAGGTGCAAGCAAGAGTTTCTCGATGTGATGGGAGCCCTCTGGCAGCTGACAGCCAAGCACCACTCTTATCAGTTAACTAAGCCAGGGAGTGCTTGATTGCAAGTCATAAAACCACATCACAGCACCTTGCCAAACCTGTTCTTTGGCCTTCATCTGCAGTACCTAGTGAAAGTATGCAAGTACCCACATAGGGTTTGCAAGCACATGGGTAGGCAAAGAAACTTGGACCAATCTTTTTCCTCTGGTTGACTATTCAAACGAGAAAGCCATGTCATACTCAAGAGCTGAAGATTTTTACTATTAAAACAATGGCAATGAGGAATTCTGGAAGGATTTACGATCAGCACTACAAACAGACTAACACTACCTAGTATTTCCATGCTATTCACATAAATTGGGACCTACCTTTGAGCCTCTTGGACCAGGTGGTCCTTCTGGTCCTGGAAATCCAGGCAAACCTGGCTGTCCTTCCAAGCCTGGGAATCCTCTTTCACCCTACAAAAAAACCCAAACAAACATGTCATCTTTCTGGTTTTCTGTAGGAAGTCATCACACCAACAAACCTATGCTGTGATTAAAGATCTTGCCTGCTTAGCTACAGAAATTCCTGAACATACACATACATTGCCTCTAATTGCACCACTTAGGTTTCATAGGATGTTTATCCAGTATTTAAGCCACCTACTTATCAAAATAATTCAACCATCTGTTTCTTCTGTGCTACTTAAATACCTACAACTCTCCCCCTTCCTAGAAAAACACAACTTTATTAGTTACTAAGCCTCTCCCGAAAACTCACCTCTGCTGTAACACCTATAAAAAGCTCCCAGAAGGGTATAGATTGCTGCTATATCCTGACTGTTGTTTTATGTTTCACAGCTGGAAGATTGTAATTTGTAATATAAGAGCAATTAAGATCTTGGTCATGCACTGTAGGTTAAGCACTGTACAAGTACAGAACACAAATGAGTTCCAGCCCAAAGTGCTTACAATCTAAATCAAGTGAAAGAGATCCAAGACAGTAAAGAAATAAAGTTTCTTATTCCTTTTATCTATCAACTCCAGCTAAAATCACTAGGTTAGATTTGTGCAGGCTTTTGTACATGCTCTTTAAACCAATTCATCCTGAATTTTTATTTTCTAGCACCACTTCAGCAAGAATGGGAGCAGCAGCTCACACATCTGTTATCTGTCAGTCCACCAGATAGGCACTCTAGGAACTTAGGAAGTCCTGCCTAGCTCTCCTCAGTCATGTGAAAGAACCAAACCAGCAGTGTCTTATCTTCAAGAAGACAGCAGCAGAGAACTGAAGACTGGCAAGCAAACAGAAGTAGCTAACTGCAGCCTTGGGCACAATCTGCTTTTCTCATCTTCCCTTTATTTTCTATAAGCATCTGTATGTTGAGTATGAAAACAGTGCTAAATCTTAAATACCAAATTTCTCACAGTAGTACTTAGATAGATGCTCTGTATTCAAAGAATCATAGAACTGTTAGGGTTGGAAGGGACCTCAAGGATCATCTAGTTCCAAGCCCCCTACCAAGGGCAGAGACACCACACTGTATCAGGTTGCTCAGAGCTACATCCAGCCTGGTCTTAGAAACCTCCAGGAATGGGGCTTCTACCACCTCCCTGGGCAACCTGTTCCAGGGTCTCACCACCCTCATGGGGAAGAATTTCTTCCTAACACCCAATTTAAATCTAACCATTTCTAGTTTTGCTTCATGCCCCTTAGTCCTATCATCACTCAACACCCTAAAAAGTCCCTCACCAGCTTTCTTGTAGGCCCCCTTCAGATACTGGAAGGCCACAATAAGGTCTCTTCAAAGCCTTCTCTTCTCCAGACTGAATAGCCCCAACTCTCTCAATCTGTCTTCATAGGACAGGTGCTCCAGCCCTCTGATCATCCTTGTGGCCCTTCTCTGGAGACATTCCAGCAGGTCCATATCCTTCCTGTAACAGGGGCTCCAGAACTGGATGCAGCACTCCAGGTGGAGTCTCACTAGAGCAGAGTAGAGGGGGAGAATCACCTTCTTTGACCTGCTGGCTACACTTCTCTTGATGCAGCCCAGGATGTGATTGGCTTTCTGGGCTGCAAGTGCACGCTGGTGGCTCATGTTGAGCTTCTCATCCCCCAGCACCCCCAAGTCCTTTACTTCAGGGCTGCTCTCAAGCTGGTCACTATATTGGTGCTTGGGATTGCCTTGATTCAGATGCAGGACCTTGCACTTGGTGTTGTTGAACTTTATGAGGTTGGCTTGGGCCCACCTCTCCAGCCTGTCAAGGTCCTTCTGGATGGATCCCTTCCTTCCAGCATGTCACCAACAACGATGTTAAACAAGACTGGTTCCAGGACTAATCCCTGAGGGACTCCACTTCTCACTGGCCTCCGCTTGGACATGGACCCATTGACAGCCACTCTTTGGGTGTGGCCATTAAGCCAGTTCTTTATCCACTGAATGGCCCATCCATCAAACCCATACTGCACCAGTTTGGAGACCAGGATGTCGTGCCAGACAGTGATGAAGGTTTTGCTCAGGTCCAGGTAAATTATGTCAGTTGCTTGACCTTTGTCTATTAATGTTGTGACCTTGTCATAGAAGGCCACAAGGTTTGTCATGCAGGATTTGCCCTTGGCAAAGCTGTGTTGACTGTACCAAATCACCTCTTTGTTTTTCTTCTGTCTCAGCAGTACCTGCAGGGGGATCTGCTCTATGATCTTACTGGGCACAGAGGTGAGACTGACTGGCCTATAGTCCCCTGGCTCATCCTTCTTTCCCTTTTTTAAAATGGGGGCTATGTTTTCCCTTTCCATTCAGTGGGGACTTCCTCAGACTGCCACAACTTTTGGAACAAAAGAGAGAATGGTTTAGCAACCTCATCCACTAGTTCCCTCAGTACCTGTAGGTGTATCTCATCCGGTCTCATGAACTTGAACACTTACAATGGGCATTTCATTCTTCCAGCCCCTGACATTATTTTCCCTTATTTTGGGAGTGCAGCTGGAGCCCTTGCCAGTGAAGACTGAGGCAAAGTAGTCATTGAGAACCTCAGCCATCTCCATACCACTTGTCACCAGTTCACCTGTTTCCTTTCTTTTCCACTGTGGAAAAGCTGAAATTGCATCATAAACTGAGGCCAGGTGAAGTTTCACAGGTAAGGTCCAGTCTTTTTGCACATAAAATGCCAGGCTGTACTTTCACATGGAGCTACACAGCTGGTGTGCTACCACATCTGAAAAGCAAGACTGTGGAGGAGTGTTACTGTATCAGGACAGGATATTAAAGGGTTAGGTTGTCCCTGAAGGAGCGAGAATGAGGAATTCGGGAGTGCCAGATAAGGAAAACATTAGACAGAACCAGACTGGAGCAAGCTCTGGCAAGAACAGTGTTTGCACACCAAGGAAGCACACCTCGGTACAAGAGGCACATTAGCTGTGTCAGGCTGCACAATGCCTATTGATCTCAACTTTGTCATACTTCTTTAGAGTTTTATTAGAGAAAGTAATATCTGCAAATGGGTACTTGGACAAGATTGTAGCAGAGGTTTGGCTTTGTATGTCATCAAAGACCAAAGAGCTGTTCTCTAAAATACAACTGCTCTGAGGTTGCCACTCCAAGCAGGCACAGAACTGGGAAGATAGTGCCTTTAAAGTGAAGCCAAACAGTTAAGCAAGAAAAACAGAGGCAGCAACAGATGATGCTAGCAAATGGCACTACTTAAACTACAACATGATTACTTTCCAAGCCCACTTTCAAAGTGAGCAGCAACAATGAGAGCCTTGCATGAGGAAACTGTTGCCAGGGCAACTCCTGTGGGGCTTACCAGCAAATTACCCCCAAGAGTGAACAGATGATTTGAAGGACTATGCTTAGGGACAGCTAGGGGGTTACTCCAAAGGAACAGATTCAAACTAATTACAGAGGAAGGAGCTGTACTAGACTCACTATTTTTCATCAAAAAAAAAATTGTGGGGGAAAGAAATATGGGCAAGTGGGGGAGAGGGAAAACCAAAACCTATCTGCTCTCTGGACTACTGATGATATCAAAGGGATTTTTTTTTAATTTAAAATTATCTTCTACTTTTGTATAGGATTCTTGGAGAACAGTTTTCAGTCCTTGCTTCTGCACCAAGGCTTTTCCCATTGCACATACCCTACTATTTTATTGAAGAACTGAAACTGAAAAGTAATTTTAAATAAGTCTTTCCCAAAATGTCAATGCCAAAAAAGGATCTTCTGTCATTGGGGGTATAATGAGATAGAAGCCCAGGGGAAGTGTGCAATGTATTTTTGTATAGATAGAAAAACTGACAGTTAAGTTTCACGCACACAGAAAGAACTGAAGAAGTCTGGACAGTTTTTATTTCTCTTCAGTAGCTCCTACTTTGAAACACAAATAGGAAAGGTTTAGGTCAATTCATATATCATCTTCCAGTCCTAAAAATACAGGATTGTTTCCATAGCAGAAGAAAGATGCATCAGCTACAAACTATAATTTCCTTTGGGAATAAATGAGGAGTCAGATTCTGATCTCATTTAGTGATAAATCCAGAGTAGCTGGCAGAGGAATTGTCCTCAATCAGCTACACAGAGGTAGTAATACTGCCAGCTTATAAGCTTGAACATGACTATTGCTTGGGGGATAGAAAAAAAAGTTGGGAACACCCTAAAATTACGTTTCTAGCTAGAGCTAATTAAACATGGAAACAGACAAGTCTGGCATACTTCCATGTACTCCAATAATAGGTCAGGAAAATTTAAGAAATCTGGGACAGATACAGTTTTAATGCATGTAAAAGTAATTTACATTCCTTTATAAATACTCAGGTTAAAGGAAAGAATTAGAGACATTGAGAAAACAGGGTATTTATTCACTTAGATTTAGTGTATTTGTGGGGGAAAAACCCAAACCAACAAAACCAATAAACAAAAAACCAGAAGGCCCATTTGATGCCTAAATACGTGCAAGAGCCTGACTGTAATATCTGGCAAGAGGCACATACTTGGTTCCTGCACTTGCTATGAAAACAGTGAACATCAGAAAGACTCCAGAGACAGCTATAGGCGACATGACTTAAAACTAGGTCCACATACAAAGGTCTGCAAGCAACACTAAAAGATACATCATTACTTCCGTGCTGTATAACAGGCAGCCATATTATTCCCCCCCCCCCCCACCTTTTGAACATTACAGTGAAAATAACAGCTGTTCAAGATTCTCATACTAGTTAAATTCTACTTCATCTTGAAGAACACTAACTTTTTGTTAAGTTGGAACTATCTCTTATCAAAACCTCGTCTGAAACAAAATAACCAGCCACAAACAGGAATGTTAAAGACAGTTTAATGGAATAACAAAATCCCCTCTGACAGGACCTTTATTCTTCAAAATTCAAATTCCTTCAGCATATCAGCTGTGACTTCTTTTGCAAGACAAAGCAGCTGAGGTTTAAAGGTAAGTGGTCACTTATTCAGGGAACTGTGAAAAACATGGTCCCTCCCACCTTAAGCCATATGTTTCTAGCAGAGCTATACAAATAATCCTGGTGCAACACAACTTGCATGAAAGAACTGATGAGGTTGAAAACTAACCTAGTTTACAAAGAGGCTTGTTTTCAGTGAGATCCGTTCACTAACAGTTTAGAATGTGGCCACACAAGCCTCAGAGGAGAAACAGGAATACACAGCTAAGGAAAAGTATGACAGCGGATTTCAGCAGCAGCATGTACTACCACTTCAAAGCAAAACCACAGTAGGTCTTGGGGTACATGCCCTCTTGGTGACTAAGATGCACACAGCCTGCTTGCTGTAGCCCTTGGCCCTGTCTTCAACTAGGACAGCTGAGATACAGTATCATCTCACTCATCCCATGTCTCTGTAGAGCTGATCTTATCGGCATCTTTGGATCTTGTTTTTCGCAGAGGTAAAACCAGGCCAACAATGTACAAGTCTTACTGGTTTGTCTTAAATTGCTCCATGTGTAGTGTCTACTGTGTTGATTTCTTTAGCTAGCTTTAACTCATGAACTAGCTTTTAAGCATTTAAGTAGGTTAATCCCCAAAGTGCTGAGCAATATTTATTTAAAAACCAATCACCATCCAGTTCCTTAAGTGAAAAGCAGTTATACACTTCCATTTCAGTTCAAAAGCAAATAATTCCTAAAGCACCTGCACGTAGCAGCTTAATTTACTTTACTACTCTCACCAGATCTAGTTGACTAGAGCAGCTTACTGTGAGCAACAGAACAATGGCTCCCAGCTGTAAACAATTTTTACTGATTTCTCCAGTAAACTCCTCATTTCTTCAACATTTTAGACATGTTTGCATGTTAACACTATGCATTTTACATTAAGTTTAGTAACATGGGCTGAGGAAGAAAACTTTAGTGCACTAATTTTTTGTCAACTGTTGTACTTCCAAAAATGCAGCTCATCGAGCTTTGATCTCCAGCTGACATGCTACTGATGCTGTCAGAGTTCATGGCAGAGGCAGAGTTAACCAAGAATTACTTAAAGCACTTAAATAAGAGCTGTGGCTCCCCAAGGCAAGACAAGAAAATAGCTTTCTTTGTCACAGTTCAATTTGTATTACTTTACTTGATCTGTTAAAGTTCGGATATGCTGAAGGGAATGCTAGGATGCTTAGGAAGAAGGCTACTTTGAATCTCAAAAGGAATGCATTAGGCTCTAAGCTGAACAAAGCAGCACTTCTTAGTTGACTTAATGCAAGTGGACAGCAACTTGGATGCAGAAGCTGGTTTCAGGCCAGAAGTGAAACACAGTTGAACAGAAGAACAAGGCACAGTTCAGTGGATTTGACAAGGCTTTTCCTGTCCTCCCAGGACAGAACCAGGTTCAGTACACCTGACTTCCAGCAGCTCTACAAGTACATTGTCAATCTCAATGGGAGAATCAGAGAGGAGACTATTTAAACAGCAGCTCCTCATCTAATGCTTATTTTACACCAATTAGGCAAGGAGCTACAGAACTTGACTCCTGGTTCAAAGGTCACTGGGGAAGGAAACAGAAACACCAAATGTCAAGTGTCAAATACAGGAAGTTTGGGGCTTTGTATCAGCAATTTAAACACTACTGGAATAAAAGAATATTTTCAGGAAAGCTGAGTTGAAGATAGTATCAGGTTTGGAAATCAAATCATCAAATGTGTATGTGGTACAGTGCGATGGATGAACCTAATCAACTTCAGGTAACTCCAGAGTACAAGACTCTAGAAAAAGCTTAAGGCTGTAAAAAACCCCAAAGAATTTATAAGAAAGCATTGTGGATGTCAGGGACAGAATTCTTGTGGTTCTCCAGAGATGAACTGCTAAATCCAACAATGCATCAAATACTGAGAGCTTAGTAATTATAGGGCAACTAACATACTGGGGTGTGCACAGGTATTAAACCAGTTCCACCATCATGCTTGAGAAATAAGGGCTTTGCTTTTCATCATTCCTTTACATAACATACATGAGGGTCTGCAAGCTTCAGAAAGGCTGCTTAGAAAACAAAAACCTCTAGCATACCTCAGGGTTACAATGTGTTTACCTTGATTTCAGTGGAAAAATTAATCATAGTTTCCAGATTTCAAAGTGAATCATCCATTCCAAGGATGGAAACTTAACTTACATCAGCTTAATGAGTGGGAGTTTCAGACACACTCCCTTCCCTAGGAGGGCTGAGGCACATTACAAAGAGAAGACAGAGAAAGCAGTCATACCATAGATGAAGCACTGTTTGCCTTTCTTTCTGTGCAGGTGTTTATTTTTTAATTTTATTAAAAGATAACCCTCTGATCAATTTGCAGCCCCCTAAGAATTATCCAGGAAGCAGCACAACCATTATATAAATATTTTGTCTGATGTTCTGATTGTTTTGCTGAAGGCTTTTTTTCCTTCCCCATTTCCTTTTTATAAGAGGTCACAAAGCTTCACGGCGTTCTGTTCAGGACTTGCTACAACTCCCTTCAGAAAATGACAGCAGAGGTTGGAAACTAAACATGGAAGAGGTTCTCCTCTGCAATTGTTCTTAATTTGCTTGAACAGTCTGGAAGAGTAGAAACAAACCCCAAAATACACAATGACACTTGAGAGTTTGATCTTGAACAAGGGTCATATACTCTACTTGTTGACTGTATTTGGACAAAAAGCTCCCTCTGACTCCAAACACTCCCAAGACAGTCGGTCACCTTTCTCTGGTACAGAATCTCAAATTCATTAAATAATACTTAAGGACTGGAATGTATTGAGTGGGTCATAGTTGTATAACAATAGTGTAAAAAGAAAGCTGAATTCACTGTCAAGGGGATACTGTTCTTCACTACATATGTGTATTAGGAATATACTTGAACTAAAAGCAAATAAATGCCAAGGAATTACCTCATCTGTCTGGAGGTATCTGGATGGTAGGTGTGGCACCAAGACCTACTCTGAATTTTGGACATCTGCCTTGCTTAACCTCAGCCAACTGTAAAATTCTGTCAGCACATTAGTGTGCCAGTGCAGTGACTGATCATTTTGCATTACTTTTGTTCATTTAAGGTTATGCTTGCTTATGTAATGTCAAAAAAGAACACCTTTGAAATATGCCATAAATTAATCTAGAGCACTGAAAGCCCCTCTAGAATCTTGCAAAGATAAAGTGGTTTGATAAGACGAACTTGTCAAACTTTGTTATCAGTTCATATCTTTAAGACAACTCCGCTGCATCTCAAGCAAACTGTTTACAAGACTAAGAGTGGAAACATCTCAGGCAGCCTCTCCTCCTTGCAGAGATCACATTTATTCCCTGTGACAAGAACAGTCACATGGGAACTATTTAGCCATGGCTTACTTACAACTAGGCTCCCACACTTGAGAAAAGACTCAGTGGAGGCAGGTACTGAGCCATCTACATCACATTGTAACTCAAAGAAATGCTGGGTACCTCCTGTTTCCTCAAAGGAAAAATTGTAAAACTGTAAGAAATAATGGTGACAGAAACATGAAGTACTGCGTAGATATATTGAGTTCAGGCAGTGAGGCTGTAAGTAAAAGCTACATGGCAGCAGCAAAGCTAAGATGTTGACATACACCTTGCGGCCTTAGAACACTGAAACAGCCCAAACCAGTCTGCTGCACTGAATGAAGCACACAAGGTTCTTTTCTTGACTGGGGGGTGATTTTTACTCTGCTTGATCCAAGAAAGTCTGCTTGGCTATTAACTAGTTGCTTAGTTGAGTATCAGCTATTATCTTGGTATACAGCTATACAAGTTAGGAAGTAAGAAACAGTGCAATCTCAGAGCACATTAATGAGTGTCACCTGCTTATGAGCAGGCAATGCATGAGAAGTGGGAAAGCAACCCATGCACATTCTGGTTTTAAACTCCCACTGAAACATTACCAGCAGAGGCCTTACTGTGCAGTCCATGCCAACAGGGAAGGCAGGCCTAGGCAATAAATAGGAATATTGCCTTTTTTCTAAAATTTGCATCTTTGTGTTTTACACTCCCACATAGATGGGAGAAATTTGTGTCATCATTCATGACTTCTGATGGTGTACAGAATTTCATATCATTTTCTCAGATGGACCAGCCAGTTTGGCTCAATATGAGCTACTCCCTTTGGTGCACATTCAAATATATGAGCAAGAAACAAAAACTCTTGGCCATAAGTTTCACTGATTAGAAGCTGACATACAGTTTGGTCATTTTGGTGGTCTGCCAGTATAAAAAAGGAAAACGATATTTACCTTTTCACCTTTTACTCCACTGCAGTCACATTTTGACAATGATGTACATCCATGGCAAGCCTTAAAAGACACAAGAAAACAAAATATTAATGCTTTTGATTAGTCTAAGACTACAAAATCTTCAACAGTGTTACAAAAGTCAGTCTACAATGTAAGCCTACAAAGTTTGTCACCTAGCTGTGGCACTTGTGTCCAAAATAGACAGTTAACTGAAATCACCTTCATTAACAACTATGTTTGTATGAAAATATGTCAGTTTCCTCAGAAATTTTAGACTTTAATTTGTGCTTAATCACACTTTAGTGTGATGTACAATACCACAGCTATAGCCAAAGGAGCCAGAACTTCAATGAAACAGACTTTTCAGTGTATGGCTTGCACTGAAAAGAGCCCAATTTGGGTTCCCACCAGCAGATGTCAGACTTTCTTAAACTCTTGTGCAAAATGTGACACTTAGGAGCATTATTTCTGAGAGTTACTGGGAAAATACTAATACACAGTTAATTCTTCCCTTCACAGATCATTTATTGAGAATTTTTAACACCCCAGATTTCACCTAGCTGCAGTAACACTCCATTCCAAAGCATGGCAAGTCAGCTACAATGATCTCCAGCATAAGGGGTCTGACAGTCAGATACTAAGGAGTGAAAGGCAAGAGATATGAAAGCTCTATTCACAAAGCAGATCCAATCAGGTAACTTCCATACCACATTTGCTTAGTTTATATTCCTTCACCCTCACCAACACAGGATACTCATTAGAGGGCCGTGCTGAATTCAGAAACAAGCAGACATGTTTACAGAAGTGAGATTTTTAGGAAAAAAAAGCCTATTGCAGACTGTCTCTACATAATACATACAGCCATCAATTTTCAAATCAGTTAAAAACCATGTGCCATATTAGAAGACAGTGTAGCTGAGATACTTCAGGATTTAGCTTGTTCTGAAAACAGGTGCAGCATTGTATAAAAAAAATAAAAATAACTACAGCACAGTTTGAAAAGCTGAGCTTTCAGAGTCCTCCCCCCAGTGATCTACAGAGATTATGTACACATTGCATTCAAGCAGGATAACAGTTGCTGTGTCAGATCTAAAGTACACCCACACTTGAATTCTAGTCTTCATTATCACAGAAGCATCTAGAGATGTGACCCATTACCTAGCTGGCATTAGGAATGTGCTGGCGCTTGGCCTAAACACACTACCAAGCATCAGACTGAAAAAACACAGAAGTATCTTAATTCACCTGGAGCTAAAGAAACTCAGGATCAGCTGAAACATCTTGTAGCAAAAGGTAGAGCTTTGAGTGTTAAGCAGAACAGTAGTGTCACATGACACGACTGGGGCATCTCTAAATCTTCCATTTGGCTTTTATAATCAGTTTGATTTGATGCATATATAAAATCAGAATTCTTAGTTAATAGGAGTTTATTGAGACACTTTCTAAAACTCAACTAAAACTTACTAGCTGGTTCAGATTTGCAAACTCGACCAAGCCCTATATAACCTGGCCCAACCTCATAGCTGACCTTGTTTGGAGCGCTGCTTGGCTAGGTGCCCTTCTGATGTCCCCCTTAAACCAAGGTAACCTGTGAATTTGGCATCAGATCCCTTTCATTTTAAAAAAGCAAGTTCCTGGTGAACCAGTTTTAGGATAAATGTCATTAACAAAGCTTCATTTAAAAAGGATTAACCTTAGTTACATGCAATATTGCCTTGCCTCACAGTACAAGCCTAAGACAAAGAAAGAGGGAGTTACCTAGCTCCCTGTGCAGCAGTACTGCTTTATTACAAGGACAGCAGTGACAGCTACCTGAAAATCTTTGCTGCCTCCAAGAGGCAGGGGAAGGAAAAACCGAAGTTTTTAACCGACAGGTTAAAATAAGACACAGATGGAAAGCATGATCAAGATCCTACACAACATAAGGAGATTTATTTAGGTTATGGAACACAGGAGACTCAGTTTTCCTCACAACTTCTAAAGAGCATTTCTAATACAATTTTCTGAGTTTTCAGATACAGAAAAATTGTGGGGGTAAACAGGTAGAGAAGAACAGGTATCTCACAGCTAGAAGGGGAAAGCTGAAGTGAATAGAATAAACCAGGTTGAAAGAGACCTTCAAGATCATCGCGTCCAACCTATCATCCAACACCACCTAATCAACTAACCCATGTAACCAAGCACCCTGTCAAGTCTCCTCCTGAACACCTCCAGTGACGGCGACTCCACCACCTCCCCGGGCAGTCCATTCCAATGGGCAATCACTCTCTCTGTGTAAAACTTCCTCCTGACCTCCAGCCTGAACTTCCCCTGGTGCAGCCTGAGACTGTGTCCTCTTGTTCTGGTGCTGGCTGCCTGGGAGAAGAGACCAACCTCTGCCTGTTTACAACCCCCCTTCAGGTAGTTGTAGAGAGCAAGAAGGTCACTCCTGAGTCTCCTCCACTCCAGGCTAAGCAACCCCAGCTCCCTCAGTCTCTCCTCACAGGGCTTGTGTTCCAAGCCCCTCACTAACTTCGTTGCCCTTCTCTGGACTCGTTCCAGCAAGTCAACATCCTTCCTAAACTGAGGGGCCCAGAACTGGACACAGTACTCAAGGTGTGGCCTAACCAGTGCAGTGTACAGGGGCAGAGAAACCTGGGCCTTTTTATTCTGGAGAAAAGACAATTGAGAGGGAATCTAATAAATATATATAAATATAGGAAGGCTGGGTGTCAAGAAGGAAGGGACAGCCTCTTCTCACTTGCACCCTGTGATAGATGGGACAAGGGACAGTGGATGTAAACTAGAGCACAGGAAGTTCCACCTCAACGTGGACATGGACAGTGGCATTGAGTGCACCCTCAGCAAGTTTGTTGATGACACCAAGCTGTGTGGTGCAGCAGACACGCTGGAGGGAAGGGAGGCCATCCAGAGGGACCTTGACAGGCTGGAGAGGTGGGCACAAGCCAACCTCATGAAGTTCAATAAGAGCAAGTGCAGGGTCCTGCATCTGGGTCGAGGCAATCCCAGGCACAAATACAGGCTGGGCAGTGACTGGCTGGAAAGCAGCCCTGAGGAGAGAGACTTGGGGGTGCTGGTGGACAAAAAGCTCAACATGAGCTCTCAATGTGCACTTGCAGCCCGCAAAGCCAATCAGATCCTGGGCTGCATCAGGAGAAGTGTGGCTAGCAGGTCGAGGGAGGTGATCCTCCCCCTCTACTCAGCCCTGGTGAGACCCCACCTGGAGTACTGTGTCCAGTTCTGGAGCCCCTATTACAAGAGGGATGTGGAGGTGCTGGAACATGTCCAGAGAAGGGCCACAAGGATGATCAGAGGGCTGGAGCACCTCTTCTCCTATGAGGACAGACTGAAGGAGTTGGGGCTGTTCAGTATGGAGAAGAGAAGGCTCCAAGGTGACCTAATTGTGGCCTTCCAGTATCTGAAGGGGGCCTACAGGAAGGCTGGGGAAGGACTTCTCAGGATCTCAGGTAGTGATAGGACTAGGGGGAATGGAATGAAGTTGGAGGTGGGGAGATTCAGGCTAGATGTGAGGAGGAGGTTCTTCACCATGAGAGTGGTGAAACCCTGGAATGTGTTGTCCAGGGAGGTGGTCGAGGCCCCGTCCCTGGGGGCGTTTAAGAGCAGGCTGGACGAGGCTCTGTCCAGCCTGATCTAGTGTGGGGTGTCCCTGCCCATGGCAGGGGGGTTGGAACTAGATGATCCTTGTGGTCCCTTCCAACCCTGAAAAACTTCTTTACTGTAAGCATCATGGAGCACTGGAACAGGTTCCCCAGAGAGGCTGTGGAGTCTTCTCTGGAGACTTTCAAGCCCCATCTGGATGCACCCCTGTGTGGCCTGCACTAGATTATACAGTCCTGCTCTGGCAGGGGGGTTGGACCCAAAGATCTCCAGAAGTCCCTTCCAACCCCTAACACCCTGTGATCCTGTAATTTCCTGAGGGCAAGTTCAGGCAGTGAAGCTCAGACCCTGTCCGTTGCTACTGTGTCACTCCAGCACAATTGCAGAAAACTAACTGTTAGCGTTCACACATCTTCAGCAGTGATTCTGTCCTGTTAGCCTCAAGATGGCACAAACCAGATCAAATCACTAAAGAAAACGTAATCATGGAATAATTTGGTATGGAAAGAATCACTCAAAGCAGGGCAACTTAAGGCAGGTTGCATGTTGAGTAGTGATAGTGGTGGAGATCCACAGCCTCTCTAGATCCTTGATCTCTCACTTCCTCCATTTTGAAGTATTTCTGCCCCTAAAGATCCACCTCACCAGAATTCCCTGTGTTGCAGCTCACATCCATTGTCTCTTGCTCTATGCAGGATGACAGGAGCCTGGCTCCACTTTTGCTACACCCTCCTAAGCAGCAAGACAGCTGTAGTATTCACCCTCTTCCCTGAAGCCTTTTTCTCTCAAGTCCCAGCACTCTCCCATACATCCAACACACCCAGCCTCCCCACTATGCATATCTCTAAACAAAGAGAAGTTATTTTAAAGTCAGCTTATTTGGAATCAGAGATTTATTTTTGCTGACTGTAAAAGAGCTGACAAAGGAGTACCTTTCATGCATATGTTGGCAATAAATAATGGTGGACATGATGCTGCATGATAAAGTCTGTCCTTCCCAGCTCTGTGGCATTAAAATGTTGTTACGGACAAGCCTAAATCTACCTCTCTCAAGTTTTTGAGGTACTTCTCTCCCTCATTTTATTTGTAGCTTACAGGAAAAGTGTTTTGATTAATAGAAGGTTGGGTTTTTTTTTAGGTTTTGTTTGTGTTTTGTTTCTTTTCTCAAATCTGTGATTGTCTTCCAAAGTAATTCTTATATTCAGATGAGATTCCTTACACTTTGAGTAGACTCTTAACATACCCACATTTATACGCATATGCAATATACATATATACAATTAGCCTGCCATGGAGAGTCAGGTGACTCACTGAACACTTTTTGACAGATGGTTTTGGATATCCAGTTCAGATGTATTACTTGAAGTGAACAGAGTCTTTCCCAGACAGCAGTGAAAAGAAGCTAAATATAGTCTAATCATGAAATTCTTCAAAAATTCAGTATAATCAAATGTTAGAAATTCTTGTCTTAAATCCTGGGAAGATAAACTCACCCACAAGCTTATCAAGCAGTATTCCCCCAACAGAGTCACTTATCTTCCTGTATAAAAGCCATGTGTGGCAGATTGTCTCTCTTATTTGCATCAACTTATATCCCCACCAAATTAAGGTTTAACTAAATAGTTTGAAGAGGAAAAGCCTTGAGTACTCATCCTATAATCAAGATCAAGTCATGGCACTTTCAGGTCATATTGCATACAGAATGAAAAACAACAAATTAAACTAAACTGGAACAGCAGAAAAAAATAATAAAAACATGCTTAACAACAATGACCTATTCTAATCAAAAACTTTCTTCTTGTTTAGACTTTTCAATAATCTCAAGGCCTTTTCAACTTGAGGAAGGAGGCACAAAAACTGTGCTACAGGAGAATACATACTGTGTAACAAGTTAGTACAAGTTAGAAAGTCACTCAAGCAGCCACAGGCTAGAGATTTCTTGTGCTGCAGATTTAGTTCTGTATCATGTACCAATGCAAAGAAAATCCAAGCTCTATACAAAGCATAGGAACACCTGAAATTTCTCCTGTGAGTGATGAGATATCTACAACTCAAAGCAAGCAAGCAGATACAACATTTTAAGAATTATTATTAATGCTTCAAATCTACACCAAGAGCAGGATTTAGATGGTTACAATCAATTTACCATTAGTAACAGCTTAACCCTCACTAGTTCTGAAAATAAAGTGACTTACTGGGTTTTCAGACAAGGAAAAATCAAATGATTCCAAACCTTAGCAGGGCTCCAAGTTCCAGGTGGCACATTTGTTACAGGTTGGGGAACTGAACAAGTCATCTGCCTTGTACCTGGCAGCCAGAAGCCCTCAGTAGTAGCTCCATTCCCAGCTCTATTCAGTAGGACACATTGTCTTATGTAATAGGGAAAATGATTTAAAAAAATTATCTTGGATGTAATAGTGAGGTGTGGTTTGATCATAAGAAGCTGATCACAATCTCCATGCCTACTAAGATATTTCAGTTTTCTACTACATGAAGATAAAGAATTGAAGCAGCTTTTAAGAATGAGACTGAAACTGCTCAGGTTTGCTTTTTACCTACTGCACTCCTGTTGCCTCCCCCCTCTCCCCACCATCTATGTGTGAAGATGAGCTCACTAGCATTGCTATATCCTTTGCTGAGGCTTTTGCATAGTAAAACACAATCAAGGGCTCTAATTAATCTATTTGAGTTTAGCTAATCCTTTCATTGGATTTTCCTGACAGCTTCTACTCCATTGAATCTGTGTGTGGAGAGCAAGTTCTTTTCATTAGTATATAAAAGGAGGGATGGTATTGGTTTACTGCTCAAAGGATAATTCTTCCAGAACAAGCTCAGTCTTTTGTGTCTTACACAGACTGTGTAAAACTGCTTTACACCACAAACAGAATGGGGATTTTTGTTTGTTTTTCATTTTGAAGAAAAAGGTACACATTGGAAATCAAAGCAATTTCTTACTCTTGGCCACAGGCTTGTTACAGTCAGCTCAGTGAAGTGACTAAACCTGCTTCCCTTGATATTTGTTTTGGCTAGAAGCCTGCCTTCTGTATTGGACACATTCCCCTCCTTTCTCATCAGGCCTGAAGATGTCAGTTACCAGGCAATTTCAGCATCCTCCACTCCCTCCCCACCTCCCATTCACAAAATATTTCTAAAAATCACTAGGCAGATGGACACTGGAGAACAGAAGCTTGGGACTGCCTTTGAGTTATGAAGGGAGAACAGAATCTTCTACTGATGACTAACAGCAGGTTAACAGAAATTAGCAAGGACTGGTTAATGGCTTCAGGCAGGTTAGCCTGACTTTATATCTTAGTCTGGCAAAATCAAAGTAACACAGCACCGTTTAAGTAATACATAAGCCATCTAAATGTTTTATTCAGGAAATTTAGTTGAGCTTCAGAAGTGATTCACCATTACATACATGCAACTGCAAGATACCAAAACAGTTCATTGTGTGCATGTAGCAAGGGGTGTAAAGAATACTAAGAACTTCTAAATAAAGTATGTATTGGTATTTAATGTGTAATTACTTACACATATAGAAGTTTAGCAATATTTCAGTACTCTCTGTGGAAAAGATGACAGGGATGGGGAAGGAATCTAGTTATTTACAGAGCTTGAGATTTACAAATTAGAAATTAATAAGAGAAAGTGGTGTAGCTTCTTGCAGCAGCACAGTAGATTCATCATTAATGTGCCTCTACAAACTGTCAGAAAAAATCTAACATGAACCAAGTAGTTCACAAATGAATCCTCAATCCAGACAGAGTTGGACAAGAGAATGCAGGAAGAAACAGTTTGAATATTCACAGCAAGCAGTTTAATATCCACCTTAGGTGGTATTTTATTGTGAAGCCAGAATTTCTTGTTTGCTAACCCCTGTCACTTCTGCAAGATCATGGCAATATTACTTGTACTGACAGACTTTTACAGATTTAAATGACCACCAAGCAACAGCTGTTGGGATTAACATGCACACAGCATCTCCAGAAACAGATTTTTTTTCCCCGAAAAGAACCAGACAGTTATTTGACAACACAACACTGTAAACTGTTAGGTGAGAAAAGTTCGGTCTGGCAGGGAAAAGATGCACAGAAATCACCAAAATCAGTTCTGCCTTGACACTGGCCAAAATTTTCAAGCACTTCCAGAATTTTGCAACACTCTGAACACATGAGCACAACTGAACTGTGGAACACCACTCTGGTTTGTGAGGGAGGAGCAGAGCGCAAGCAGCAAACGCTAGAAAAATTGTTCATTTGCACTCAAGTCACCCTCCACAGTCATGTCCTGTATTTGCTCGTTCCCATACTTCTTTAATGCCTTCACTAAGATTTATTTGAATACACATAATCAAGTCTTTTGATAGTTCAGTTATACTAAGACTCTCATGCATAAACTCCAATTCATCTTTGAGGGCTTCCAAAGCACATGGTCTGTCTCCCTCAACAGCTCTTGACCTGAAGCTTGCAATTCAACCCCTTACACTGCTTTGCAGACACAAGTAAAAGTACCACCTCTGCAAGGCTGACCTGCTTATGAGTCGCTCTACTACCTGCAGCAGGCTTAAATGGACAGCTACTTAGGTAGCCAATTCCAGGATAGAGACATAGTAGAGTAATACTTCAGGCTTCATTATTTCTTTTCCTTCTGAGTGTTACCAGAAACTAATACAGAATGTACTTGTTCCTAAAGGTAAGTTTATGATTCACTACCAAGCACATCAGGTCTCTTTGTACAATATTTATCAGGTTCATATAACCAGCTACTCCTGTTAGCAAGCTAATCAGGTAATAAAATTACACATCTTGACTCTTTGGAGAGTAAAGCAAAGAAAAGAAGCTGAATGAAACAGTGAGTCTTCATTCTGATAGACAGGCATCTCAAACCACAAAGCTCAGCATCAGAAGAACTACAGATGCATCAAACCTCTCAAGCTCCTGAACAGTGTGCACCACTCTCACCAGGTTATTGCCAAAGAGGAAGAGAGTGGTTAGAAATAATGAAAGATATAATTAAGCTAAAACCTATGGGTTTAAAGTCTTGAAGATCAGAAAACAATAAAACAGAACCTCACAATTCATCAAGTCTGTCTCTAGAATATATATTAGGTAAAAAACTTATTTTATGGAACTCCTAGCGTATCTAGATTAGTTCAAACACATGCAGCTTTACTGCTGGGAAGCAGTTTAACAGCGATTCCCAGCTTACAAAACTATGTGAACTGTAGACTCCCAAAGTGAATCACAATGTCTCATTCACTCCAGTTCACGATTTAAGGTTGGTATAAGTAGATATGGCAATTACTTGGTGGAGAGCTGTGGAAGACTTGTTCTTAGAAAAGAGACTATACACAGAGGACAATTCCTGTATCTCAGGATAACCTTCCTGTTATTTAATCTGCTGCAGGAGTTGGCTAATGCTACTAACATCACCCTCTATATGTGACAGCTTAGCAGTCAGAAACATGCAAATGTTTGAACACTGGAGAAATAGGGAGCATAAGTTTTGGATAATTCCATCAATATAAAGACTGAGACTGCTGTTAAAAATTCACTCCAATTAAAATCAAATTCAGCATACAGAAAAGCATGCATTACAAATGCCTTTGCCCTAGGCATAACCATAAAAAACTTTACAGATATGAATAATGAAATTTGAATTTGTAACAGAACAGAAATCTAGCCTTTCAGGTCCAAGCAAAGATGAAGTTTTATTTTGGTGGTGGTCCTGAAGGAACATACATTTATTAGGTTGCCAAGATCTGTGTAACACAACACCTGCACAGTTATCTAGATAAGGATTTACTACTCACCCAGGTCAAAGATTTCACCATTTATCTTCAGCAATTTGAGTTGCCTTTCACTTGCCTGGACATGAATAAAACTAAGCAGCAAAAGGTTTTGTGAGGATTTGACAAGTGGAGTTAAAGCTGCTATTGTGATTTCCAGTTATGATTTCACATACACGCTCTTTAGGCTTAACAAGAGTACAAGTCTGCAGATAAGTTTGTTACTGAAATATCTTTGCAAAGTCAATTACAGCAAAGACATCACTGCTCCACAATCCAAGTGACCATTCTTCTCTACTGAAGTGTTGTATTCAGGCAGCAACATTTCAAAAGCAGAACCTAAGATAAAGATTATTATGTATCCATTTAAGTAAACATTTCCTTCAATTTACCTAAAGATGCTTAGAATAAACTTTGTGGTCTAAAACAAAAAAGTAAGAGTCAAAACATCTTTGCAGAAGTTTCTTGACTTTTTTTTTTTTTTTTAAAAGGGAACTTCTGACAGGTAATTTAACCTGTTACACCCTGAGGCACTATCTTTCTTTGAAGCCTGCACAATACAAGCTCTGTTGAGACTTGCAGAGGAAGCTCTTAGCTGTAGTAGCCATGGTTCTGGCCACTGTGAATGAGAACAGAGGTAGGTTAAAAAACAAGATTCTTTGAAGAGGCAGCACTAGGATGTTTACTATTTAGACACTTGTTTCATGTTATGACAATCATATAAGCTATTCATTAACTGTATGAGACCCACTAAATCCAGTTACCACACCCCAAATAAATGTTCTAATTATACAGAAAGTTTATTAATCAATACATTTTCCCTTAGAAGAGAGATACGTGGAACGGGTTTGAAATAAAGGCCTACTTTCAAAAAAACCCAAAAATAGAACCAAAAATAGAACCTTCAGAATATGCAAAGCTAAGTATGTCTGTTAAAAATATTGTGCTAGAAGAAGTGGAGGTGAGCTCTTTTCTAAAGAGGACTGCAATTTTCTGTTTGTACTTTGTACTAAATGATATGGAATGTTACAGCTTTGAACTTACAGTTTTTAAACTTAGTTCTCTGTAAAAGTTATCTTTCAGAGCAGTATCTACTCAAAATACTGGCAATATCTGCAGCAATAGATCTTTCCTTAGACCAACTGACACAGTCTAAAGACAGACTTTTGGACTTTTTACCAAATTAATGCCCAAAAGCTTGTTTAACTTTCATTCCTCCCAAACTGCAACTATTTGCCCCTAAGGATTTTTCCCGCCTTATCTGAAAGCAACACAGAGAATAATTTGTCTGTTTTCCTGGAAGCTCCTAAGAGGGGTTCAGAGACAAGATCTATAGAAGCGCACACCTACAGATTTTGGCAGGTCCAGTGGCCTATCAGGCACCAGCTGCTCCTGTTGCACAAAAGACTCAGCTGTCAAACAAGGAGAGCAGAAGGGCAGGCTATTCAAATGCCTCAACTGCTGATCTGAGTTTCTAAGCAGGAAAAAAAAAAAAAGGAGGGACTCATCCTTAGCAAGCCCCAGAAAGACTGTTAGTCATCAGGGAGAAGCTCCTACAGAAACAGTTTTTAACCTCCCAGGAATTATGGGTTTCTTCTCAACCTTAACTAAGGTGAAGTCATCCCCCAGAACACGAGGTATTGCAGCTTGGCTAAATCTTTGTGTCCAATTCCTGAACCCGGGAAAAGAACAGTGTGCAAGAGATCAGCAGGATATCCAGGCAACTTCCCTGCTATCCCAGATTTTGATCCTTTTCTCCATACTTGTCTTTAATAGAGGAAAGACCAAGAACTCTTTGGGACATTAAGAAGCTTTAAGCACCCCTTGCAATTCACAGTAGCTCATTCTCATATTCCAGAAAGCCTTCCATCTTCAAAAATGATTGTTGCCACACTGCTTTAAAAGAGTGCTGCCAGACTTTTACCCAACTGTAGGTGAGGAAAAGGACATGGACAGTTGTCACTACTTCTGAAAATTGTTGTTTTCTCTGGTCTGCAAGTCTTACAAGACAAAGAATGGGCTTCAGGTAATATATTTTTACTGAGTAGGACACAGAAAGCAAAAAAAAGTCAAGCACCTCTATGATTTTCACAAGCATTTCAAAGCTAAAAATTGAAGAGACCTGAGAAGCCAAGCACTTTTAATCCTGTCCTAATGAAGACAAATTTCCAAACAGCTCCATATCATATGAATTTGCAAAAATTTCCTTTAATAGCAGCTAAGGTCAAGTGTTACCTTTACATTGCCATTCAGATGCAGCATCTTAAAAAGCATCTACATTTAGATTTGGCTGGTGCACCTCCTAGAAAACAGTGCAAAAGCACTGAAGACAGAATGTACACTACCAGGTGGTCTTCTAGCCTACTTCATCTCCAGGCTCATGAATTGGCAGATGCCAAATGGCACTTTTCTTTTTAAGCAGGCAGTGCTCCAAATAGCATTAGTAGAGAAACCCTAAACAAAGCAACTCTGGTGGGATTTTCCATTTCAGAATCTAAAGCTTTGAGGATGAACAAGTTTTCTATCACCTCCGTAGGCAGTCTGAACATTGCTACTGCTCATTTCAGTTATAAATGCTGAACTCAATGCAAGCCATGCTCTCATTTTTATGCAGGCTTTAAGAGCTACATAGCAAATTAGGGCAATGGTTTGAAGCACATCTCCATCTTTGCCCATCTACTTACACATTTCCACAGCTAACACCAGCACTGAGACACAAGCATATATACCCAATGTTCAGTCAGCAGCAGTATAGAGTAAGCCACTTTACTTCTCAGGAAGTCTGTTTTACTTGAATTTTACACACAAGTCTCTAATCACTAGCCTCTTGAGGCTTCCTGATTTTTTCCAGCTGCAAATACTAAGAGCCATATGGTACACATTACAGGTTAATATTTACTAGTCATTTAGGGCCTTTCCCAAGTGACAGGTGGTGGATGTTGCCACTCTCTATAACTGTGTCCAAATGTAACACAAACCTAGACCTAACTGTCAGCTAGGCTTATAAGCCTTAGATAGTCTTGCAAGCCAAGTATTATATAGTCCTAGCACCACTTATTCTGGCAGTCTATTTTTAATCCTTTCCTGGTTAAGGAAATGGAATAAACATACAGACTGCAGACTAATTCTCCAGAAAATGCCTTGTTCCTCATAGAGCATCAATAGAGCGTGCAACAGAGGAAGCTTCAATTCCTGACTCCTGTTAAAGAATGTTAGTCATTTGTCACTGACAACATCACCTTCGTGTGTCAAGTGCACGAAGCAGACCACACAAGAAGAGAAATCCACCTCTTTCTTTGAAAAAGGAGAGGCAAAATAGAATAGCATTTCAGATTAATTCAACCCTGCTGTGGTCCATTTTGAAGCTACTGAAAGCACCAAATTAATACCAAAGATTAAGGAAGGCTACATTCTAAAGAGTATAGAAACTCTGCACAGTGATATTACCTTGAGATGTTATCTGAAGTACACACCCTCCTAGCTGTCAGAACAAGACCTAACTCACTTAGGGCTCAGTGGGTGTCTGGGGGATTTTGTGGTGGAGGTGATTATCAACTCCATTCTTCAGTTCTTGGCCCAAGTATTATAGCTGCAAGGTTCTCTTAGTTAAAGCTGGTTTATTGTTTGCTTATGCCTGTAGCATCAGCATGCTCTGTGTGCACATTTCACTACCTGCAGACACTGCTATGGGCAGCATGCTCTGTATTGCTCAGTACTAATAAAGCACTACTCCCAGCCTCAGGTAATCAAAGCTGGAAAAGTGATACTGAAGAGGGCCATGTTAAAAAAGGAAGCAATGAAGACAAAGCTATTGCCCTAACCCTGCAAATCATACACTTCCAAAATAGAGTATGAGGATCTGAGAAGTTGGGAGGCCCTGTTATCCACACAGAATCAGAAACTCCTAAAGCTCGTAATAATCAGATACTTTATGGGAACTGAGCTGCTTCTTCAGGAACTCCAACTTAGCTTCAGCAAACGAAGAACAGCCCTCAGTGTTAGCTCCTCAAGTTCATCTACTAACCCACTGGCTATGTGCTAGCAATGGCTGAAGGTCTCATTTAACCACCTGTCACTTCAAGCGAGGTGCTTCATAGCAAGGTGCACCTTGCTATCAAAAACGTGACAGTATAGCAATATGGAGGGTCACAACAGTAATTTCCTGTAGACTGTTTCACATGGGCAAAACAAAAGGAGCCCCAAATGTATTTTATTGCCTTTAATACCCTGGAAGAGCTCCAAAGCTAGTGCCAATGGAGAATTCTATCTAGTGCACATTCATCTTGGAATTGGACACTAAAGCTTGATTGGAAAAACATTTAGTTTCCTTACACTGGAGAAATTCTATCTAGAGGCTGTACATCACATTATCCTGAGAGTCATTACATTGTGTTTGCACTGATCATCATTGTGTAGAAAGCATGACCTGGGAATTCGGTCACTGGTCAGAGACTTCAGAACCCATGACGAACTAAAAAGGACCACTGATAAAATCTTCATTAAAAGCACTGGGGAAAAAAACACCAAAGAACTTCTGTTTTTTTAAGGACTAACATTGCATCAGTAGCAGGAAAAGCAAAGTAAGTCTGGTAAGTGCTAGAGAAAAGAAGGGCAGAGGGAAAGGAAAGGCACTTTGAAACAAATGTAAACAGAAGCTGATGTCTAATAATTTACTCTGTATTTTGTCTCTATTACCCCCAGACCATAAAAAGATATTTTACTAAGAAACAGTTATAATGGAGTAATCCTCCTGAGAGATTCAGTAACAAAAACATTTCAGCAGAAGGATGAGCATATAAAATATGTACCATGTAAAGTACCTGCTTTAGTAAAGAAACTGAAACATGTAACCCAAATACTAATTTTTCACATTAGAGACACCATCCACTTAGAACTTGTCACACTGCTCATATTCAGTGGATGTTGTATAAATATGTATAGTATTTGTTTTAGGAAGCAAGGAAGTCTTCAGCAGTACCACTGATCTTTTCCTTGCTTTGACATGTGTAAGTTTAATTATTGCTTTCTCCAGCAATTGATTTCATTCACTTGCTCTCTAGAGTAACAAGTAAATAATAGCTAACCTAAAGTATCTTGTTAAGATGATTCTCTGACCTAGGTCTGAGGATGTCAGCAAGATGTCTTCCTTGCAGCACTGCACTAGAACACTTGGTTTAAAAGTAGGAGTAGGCAAGGAGAGCACACACATGGTTCCAATGCCCCAGCACAGAGTGAGGAGATCCACTCATAGGAAAAAGCCCTGAAGTATTATTAAAACTCAAAGTGCAGTTCAGTCTGAAGCTTGGCAGGAGTAATAAACAGCCCCTGGCATTTGTACACATTCCAAACCAGAAAGTCACTTTCTCTAAGGGAAAGTATTCCCTGAGGCACCCTGTTTTAGGGAGTATACCAACTCCCACAACTGCTATTTGGAGCTGAACATATGCCAAGAAAATAACCTGCTGCAAGTTTGGGATATATGCTCTGCATCCTGGAGCAGTAAGTTAATTACAAGCACTTACTACAGAGCTTTTACCAAAATCAATACATTTCTGCCATCAAGACAAAGTCACTGAAAAGCTTACAATGAGGTTGATAGAGATCCATCCTCTTAGCGATGCTAAATACTTTGGCTTTGTCTGTTCATTTAAAAGAAGGAAAAAAAAAACCCAAACATTGCTGCCACAACTGGCTGTGCTGTTAGTCCACAACTACTTCTGTAGTGTATCAGCTGTTTAAGGTTCTTTAAAGAGATCTGTTGGATTATTCTCACTCAGGTGCATTATGTTGATATTCTAAAAATACATTTTCTGAGCATGACTAGACCTGTCAACAAGCATTCTCATTCAAGCCTGAAGTTAAGGAATTTTTTAGGTTCACTTAGGATACAAAAATTCATACTTCAGCTGTAGATGTTTTAACACTTTGTTACTGCTATTGCTTTAAGAGCTTGAAAGCTTGCAGAACACAAAAGAAAGATTTTTGTGCCTGTGCAGCATATGTGTAGGAGTGCCACCAATTCTATTGCCTAGAAGTTTCCATAGACATTCTGGATCAGAAACTAAGGGACGCTGCATAGACACTTTCCCTTCAATCAAAATGCATAACACACCCACCTGCCCAAATACCAACTTCTGTAGTGATGCTTCTGCTGTGTATCTGGGCAAAGGCTTCTAAATATTTTTCAGGACACTACTTTTCCCATTAAGAAAAGGGGAAACAAATATAGGAAGTTAAGCTGGCTATCAAAACAGCAACTTTTCTTCTCTAGATTTTCTCCTTATTTTTTTATATAGTTAATGACTTAAAAAGTAACTGTTTTGCAGAAACCTCAAAGTTACTCCTAATGTCAGTAACTGGAGGAAAAAGGGACAAGAAGCTCAAAATAAATTTTCACTTCTCAGTCCAGTGAAGAAGCCTCCTTTCCTTTCTGAATACCTTTGCCCTTTTAAAGTTCAATATATGAAACAAGTGTTCTCAAACTAATTCAGGATAAGTATTTTCTCTGATTAAGTCAATTCATAGTCAGAATCACAGCTAAAAGTTCCTTTGCCTTTCAGAAACAGCAGCTTCTGCTGTCATTCTGTAAAAAGCATGGTGTAGAGAAAGTTTACTCAGGAAAAATCAGTGCCCCATAAAAAGGATTATTGTCAAATGGGTTTTAAACTGAGTTCATGATCTCCTTCACCCAAACACTGTTTTGCAATGCCATTTATTGTCAGGAAATCAAATTTCCTGGGAGCTGAATGGTTGTCTAGCCTTGCCTGCAGGTCACGTTAGCTTTCATTGCTTTAAGTAAAGCCATTTAACTGTTGTTTTAAATAATTGCTAGTTTAACTCGAGGTGTAAAAATTTCACTTCATTGCCAAGGGTGGTCATTTTCTTGCTCTCTTAGCAGAAGCTTGCAAGAAAAGAAAGGTTTGCTTCTGAATAATCGATGTTGTTGTAGACACAGAGTGATGCTATAAAGAGAGTCTCTTCAGTTATCAATATATTTCTTTCTTAATGAAAGAATATTAGAATAGAATAGACCAGGTTGGAAGAGACCTTGAAGATCATTGTGTCCCACCCATCATCCAACACCATCTAATCAACTAAACCATGCAACCAAGCACCCCATCAAGTCTCCTCCTAAAAACCTCCAAGGATGGTGACTCCACCACCTCCCCAGGCAGCCTTCATTGCTAACAAGGTACAGACAAAAAAAAACTTGCAAGGTTTGAATTAACAGTTTAAATCTTTTAAAGCACTGGAAAATTAGCAAGGTGGCCAGGATATATCAAAAGTGAGAACTCTTCATTTTCCTAGTTTGACTAAAACAACTGGAAAAGAACAAGAGTATGACTACGAGAAAAGCAAAAATAAAACAGTGCTTGGGATAAAGGTCAATATATAGACTCAGAGCTTTTCAACATAGAGATGAGAAACACTGCCAGGAAAATGTTTAACTTGTTCAGCAACAGGTAGTTATTAGAACAGTGGGACTCAAGTCCATAGCTGAATTAAAAAAAAAAAAATGCATCTGGGCATTGGTCTTAAGTAGACTTGGATTCCAGGTCACCATTTTTGCATTACATTGTTTAAACTAGTATACAAACTAGGAAACACAACTGACATCTTTAAGACAACAAAGCAGAAAACTCCTACTGTAAGAACAGCACCAAGGAGTTCATAACAAGGAAAAAAAGGCTGCCAGCCTAAAGCATCACAGCCTCACAGATTTTCAGAGGATCTCAAGCAGAACAAGTAACAGGGACGACCTGTTCCCAGGACAGAAAGTAGGAATGAAACCCAGACAACTGATAGTTCTAAACACCTTATCAGTGACTTGAAACATCAAAACCTATAATTGTCAACATTTTCAGGAATTATTACTGAGTTTGGAGTTGCAAGAAAAACCTCAGTTATCTTATTCCCTTCTGTCCACAGAAGGATATACATTACACTTCACCATATTAAACACAACATACTGATGCATATTAGTAGTGCACATTTGTTTATAAGACACCTAATTTGTATTTGAGAAGGTGCTACAAGATGAACAGAAGGTTTTGACTTTCCAGCTACATAACCACTGATTATACATGGCATACAAATAACTGGTTATAAACTATGAAAGGCACCATCTCTGACACCATCTACAAGCTTCTGCCCTTCCACTCAATGCTGGCAACCTACAACAGTACTTGAAGTTCCTGAAAGTCTAAGAAATAGAAGTCTGTCAAAAATAAAACAAACTACATGACAACACTGTTAACAGGTGTTAAGCTTTGACTTCTCAGCACAAACATTGGCAAGTTGCTTCATTTTAGCACTCTGGCTGCCAAATAAAGCCAAATTTTATGTTTAGCACATTAACTAGCCCAGTTAAGAAGTAAAGGCAGTTAGTCGAACTGAAAACTAAGCTAGTAAGATTGCTTAATTTTCTATGTAGAAGTACTAAAACCTATTATAACTAACACCGCTTAAAGCAGTAGTTTCTAAAATACTGAGATGAAAGGCCTCTGTGAAGCTTTACCCCTTCTCATAAACTGCTTTACAGTCTCAGGCTTTTAAATGAAGCCATTCCAACATTGCTTCAGATTCACTTGAGGGGCATGGCAAGTAGTGAGCAGAGTTATCAGCAGAATCTCACCTTACCTCATGCAAGATGCCCAAACAGACCAGAGAGCCTTTAAGTTCTTCTACCAGAGCCAGTAACATGATCTTATTTACCATAACCATCTCCAAAAGCAACAAAAGTGTTAGAGACGATTACTACAGTAGAGAAAGATGGAAAGAGGCAAAAATCTCAGATTTAATAACAGTGAGGCATCTTGACAGAAGCCAAGGATTTCCTTAACACTCACAGATCCTTCTAAAGAAAGAGTATCTACCACATACCTCAGTTGCCATGAAGGGTTTTAAGCCTGGTTTCTAAAAGCATCCTTATTCCCTAGGAAGCAATACAGCACAAACATCTTTCTCCAAATTAATGGTGTGGTTTACAACTAAGACCCACCCCCTCTTGATAACAATGAAGGCCAGTCCTAAAAATAGACACTTTTCAACATGTTTAATATATTGCAGCAGAAAGTCCCAACATACTGACACTGGCAAAAATACTGACTAGTCTGTTTTCAGCCAGGGAAGTGAATGAAGCTTTGCTTATCTCAGGGAAAGTTAAGAGGGGGGAAAGCAGGGGTTTCAGCAGAGCTGCAGTAGCAGAGCTTATCTAGCATACAGTGGGGTCATATTAGACTGCAGGAGAATTTTTCAGGCCTAGCTATATGCCTCAATAAAGACCATAATTTTGTAGATAACAATTACTTTACTTGTGGTTTTAAGTTCAAATAAATTGCACACGGATGCCTTTTACAGAGCCAGAGAAGATACTGAAATTCAACTCTGACATTTTAATTCTCCATAGAGATTAGATAAGAAACAGAATGCAGATGAGACTAAACTATTTTCCTTCCCCTCCAAACTGGAGGGGACAAAGACAGAAATTCAACAACAGAGCTGCAATAACTACATCTTGAAGGCTACTGCCTGCAAGTCAGATAAAATCCGTAGCTTTAAAAAAATCATTCTCTCCTCAACTCCTAACACATGCTTCAGGAGAACTACCTCATTGACAATACTGCCATTACAATTTACTCTTCTTTTGTTATACTGTAACAGAACAATACATATACAAACACACTGCATGAAAACCTCCAAAACTGAAATTCTGAATGCTGATGTGCTGACAGCTTAAGAGATGACTTCTTGGCTAGTTGAACTTAAAAAAAAAAAAATCATTCAAGTTAATATGAACCTAACTCACAACTGAATTACATAATTATGATCAGTTTTTGACAAGAAGATATTTAAGTTGACTTAAAGTACACCTGAGTGCACAACTGTACTCATAATTTTAGACTTACAGGATCATTCAGACTGGAAGGGACCTTGAGGAGGCGTTTTAGTTCAGCCTCTCACTGAGATATGGCAATAAAGATGCAGAGTTTTGTGAGAGCTGCAAAATATCAAAGCCTTTTAATAAATTACAGGTTAGGTCCTTTTAGAGGGAGAGAGACTAAATCATTAACAAGTCTAAAATAAAATGATAATTTGTGATATACAGCTTTACAATTATCTAACTGTACCATATCCATCTCTCCTACAATTAAGATCACATCCTCTAGTTTTCACTTCTTGCTCCTCCTCAGAAGTTCTCCAAGTGGAGGGTAATCTCTGCAAGAAAGACTTCAAACAACTGTGAAGCAGTTCTTCAAAATACCATTAGAATTCTTGTTTTATAATAGGACCCTTTCCTCTCCAGCTCAGCTATGTTTATTCTGTTGCTAATTTCACATTACATCGAAGCTTTTCCTCCACATACCACACTCATAGCAATTTCATAAGAAGGATGCTCAGCACATTCCTTTTTCCTGAAGTTCCACTGTACCAGTGATATTTAACCAGGTTTAATTACATTGCTCACCTTTTACAGAGGCTAAAAATGCTGCTTTAAGGATCTTTAAAATTAAACTAGCACTAGATCTTTTGATCAAGTTTTATTTTAGGTACTCTTGAGAAGAGTTGACTAAGAGCACAGAGTCAGCATCAGACAGGCAAACACTGCACATAGCAAGAACTTACAAGTGGTTTTAAATACCAAGTCCACACAGCCTTATGAAACAGATAAGCAAACACTGTCTTCATTCAAAGCAACTTGTTGGCTACCACCATCATGCAGAGGCTGCTCTCCATTCACTTACACTTACGTAATACTATTCCTAGAATGTGTGAGTTATCTAGATATCTTATGTGGTGACATGAGCAGAGAGTTTACACAACCAATGCAATTAGAGAAGGATGAAGTATTTGAATCTAAGTGAATGAAAGGTAGAAAGGCACAATTCATTTTCACTCTATGTGATGAACAGATGTCTCAATGTACTTTACCCCAGAGAGAAAATATGTGCATTAGATTCATTGTGATGTTCTTACCAATTTCAGTTGTTCTGTAATACAGAAAAAAGTTTCCACATGTTCTATTAAAACCAACAGCAACTGACTGCATTACATTAAGTTTTATTGCTTATTTACAGCAGAAAAAATAATTGTATAAATTTACATCAACTTTAAATAAGGCTAAATAACTCAGGTAATTCCTTTCAATGAACATATCAATTCATTCATGACAAGAATAATTAAAGCCTAAGAGTTTCCATTTAACTATCTATTTCCATCAGGCAGAAAAACTAAGATACATGATGATCTTGCATGCATAGCTAAGAAAGTCTTATTATGGTCCAAATGGCTCTGACACTGGATTTCACTCAGGATTTCCTTGATTTAGTATGTGCCAGAACTCACCCTATAATACAACTTTTACTACACTAGTTCAGTTAAGAGCCATGAAAGGTCAGAAGTAAAGCACATGACAAATGACAAGTTACAAGCAAGAGGGCTTGAGCCTTGATGTTATGAAACTGCAAGAGTCTTGTGCATGACTAATCAAGACACATCCACGGAATTTCAGGATGAAATACTTTTCGAATCCTTAAAGCCAGCATCCATTTCTTTCTGCCTCTACAGATCTGGCTTTCGTAACTAGAAAGATGCACAGCCAGTTATGAAATGGGAAATAATGATAACAGCCACCACTACTGTAATAAAATGTTTAGGACAAGAGAAACCGATGACTATGTATTTACAAATTAACCATATTAATCAAATTGTAATTAATGATATGGTAGCACAGCTTCACATACGTGGTAACATCTGAAAGAAGAAAAAAAAGAATCTCAATGGAACTTAGAGAGCTTCCATGAATGACACATTAAGCACAAAACAATACCCATCTTTCCAGCCTGTCTCACCATATTTGAACAACTGTTTGCATCCCTACACTTTCAGTCAAACTGAAGTTTTAATGGAAGGCAAAGAAACACATGGAAGAGAGTACTTGATTTCTAATAACGTTTGGTATGACAGTTTATTTTCACTCTAAAAACTTAGGCTTTAGCTGCAAGGGAAACTAAGTATAAAGCAACAGAGAGTCGCTAACTTGAAGTGAGTTTCATAGCACAATTCAAGAATCTAGTCCATCTATGCTCATTAATTAGGTTTCACACTCAATACCTGCAATGGCTTTTCTATAACATGGTAGAAGTGCAAACCTGCCAGGAGAGGAAAAAAATTCTGCTTCTAAGAGCAGCTCATCAGCTCACATATGTATGCAGATTTATATTAAAACTACCATGGCACTTCAGTGAGAATATTGTCCCCTAACACACACACACACACTAAGTACCCATACCTTCTGATGAAGGCATACAACAAATAAGCACCAATTTTTACAGCAGAATTTGAAATCCCTTCACATCATCACTACACCATTTCTCATTTCATTCATTCTTCCACTCTGAAGTACATTCTCAGACTCCCAGCTACCTTTGCAGTGTTCATCAGTATTTACACATTTCATTCTACATTGAATCTGCACAGGAGTCCATAGCATGAGCCATGTACTACTCACAAAATTCAGATGAAAGGCTATGGAAACCCAGCAATAAAATCTGAACAACTAAATTCACCCTTGAGCTTAAAGTTTTGATTTTTTTTTCAAATGAGTCACTAGGATTTCTTTACAATGTCTGTGTTGGCAGATAACTCTCAACTATGCTCTGTCACCTTGTAACTGCTCATATAGCCTACATGTGTCTTCAAAAATGTGGAGCAAAGAAGGTATGACCTTTGCATTTGAAATGTATATTACAAGGCTGAAAACCAAATTTATCATTTTAATAAGGACACTAGAATGACTGGAACTCATCCTTCCAGATTAATCATCTTGGGGGAAGAGGGAGGATTCTAATAAAAGGTCCCAGAACAAAATTCACAGAAGCAAAAATGCTGTAGTGTTAATTCAATTCCTTGTGAAAATGGGGGAGGGAATAATAAAATCAGCTCCATTTTTTATTACCATTATATGAGATTCAAGGACATCCAAACACTGAAGTAGTGAGAAACCGTTTGACTCTTATGACAGTGTCAGTGGGACTTGGATAGACTGGAGCAGAAGTGTCTCTCTTTACCCAACCCCCACCAGCCTTTGGGCCTTCAGTTACTCTTATCTCACTGTGGGTAGTAAATCCCCAGGGGCACTAATTCTAAGAGAGAGGCTGTAGCTGTGTGTTAAGAACCAGGAATGCCACTATTGTCTTTCCTCCTTTTTTCCATGTCTCCCCAGGCAGAGGCCTGCCTGCTGCATGGTCAGCCCAGTACAGTCCCTTTTCTGGACACCCACCAACTGCACACAAGGAATTCTGCTCGGGTGCTTTCCTGAAGGGGCCACATTTATGCACACAAACCTGCCCATCTTCAACCCTCATCTACTGAAAGAGTGAAGTCCTGTAGATGGGACCGACTAGATCCTTCTTTCAGGGTGAGGGGTTATGGGAGTAGCTTGGGGTGAGGTGGCAGTGCAGTAAGCACTGGTGGCACACTACTATCACACTTGAGTACACACCTGGGCATGGTAAGAAGGAGGGGTAGAAGAAGAAGACAGTATGTTACAGCTGGTCTTTGCTTTTTTGAAAGGCAGATGAAAGGTCTTATAAAGTTTCATTGTGAAGGAATGCACTTCAAAGGAGAATTCAAGACAAGTAGATTTTGTCAGCTCTAACTACAAAATCCAGGGGGGGAGGTAGCAGAAAGGTTTTCTACACCTATTACTGTAGCATCTTATGATTTTTCAGCCAGAGAGTAATCCTAAACAACAGAACTTCAGATTCATTTTTCTTTCCAAGCAAATTTAGAAGTTTAACAGAGAAAGGAAATGTAAAAATCTGAACTTAACCCATGTTTAAGTATGAGCCTTTTAGTCAATTTCACTGCTTGTTCACAGATGAAAGTCTTAATCGAGTACCTTGAAAGAGGAAGCCTCTTTCTCCTCTCAGTTCCCAGGCCCAGTCACCCCATGGAAGCTGGGATCGCATCCCCTTCCCAAAGGGAGAAAACAAAACTCTTCCCCAGGCCACCTACTGTGCACCCTCTGCAGCACTGCACGCTCCTGCCACCTCCGTCAGCATCTCAGCTCGGGTTTAAACGAGCAGAGCGACAACCCTCAGGAAACCCCAGCCACAGTCTGAGACGCCGTGCTCCGGCAAACCATGCCCGCAAGTCTCCGCTCCCTGTCACGTCCAGGTGTGACTTACAGATGCAGGTGAAGGCTCCCTGGCAAGAGGTCAGACACCTCCTCACGCAAGTCCTTTGGGAGGGAAGGCAGGGGGAGATTTCTCCTCCTTTGTCCTGGTGGAACAGCGGGTTCAGAGCACACACAAAGCTCGTCCGGGTTTCCCCCGCTCACACTCACGCTCCCTCCTGCCTCCCCACAGCCGCAAGTGAAACCAGACGTGCCAGCGGCACAGGGGTACGGCAAGGAGCCGGCCCGACGCCGTTAGCCCCGAGAATCCCGAGTGCGGGGCGGGCTCTGCCCAGAGCAGGACCACCCGAGAGCCGGCGGCACCTGAGGGCAGCGCGGCCAGAGCCGCTCCCGCGCACGGCTGCCCCCCGCTCGCCCGGCTCCTGTCAGGGGCCGCGGCCCACTGCGGCCCCTTCAGCCCCAGCGCGGCCCCCAGGGAGCCTGCCCTCAGCCAGCCCGGTTTTGAACGGGATCGAAAGCTGGCTTCGAGGCTCCGCGCTGCCGCCGCGCCCGGCAGGGACAGCAGCAGTGGGCAGCGCCTGAAGAGAACAAGGAGGGCGCTCAGCACTCACCGCCGCCACTGCCTCCTCCGGCCCCCAGCACCCCAGCAGCAGCACCAGGCAGCCGGCAGCCAGGCTGCGCCTCCGCCACCGCGGCTCCATCCCGCCGGCTCAGGAGCTCCGGGGCTAACCCTGCGACGCGGGCATATCCCAGCGGGGCAGCACGGCTCCCTCCAGGCTGCTCCCACCGGCCGCCCCGATGCCTGTACCCACCCCTCTGCCGCACTTGCCCGCTTCACCCGGCTCAAGTCCTCCCGGGACTACTTGCCCACAGTATTCATCCGCACCATGGGCGGGCGGGAGGGTGGCAGACGGCGGAGGGTGCGCGAGTAGCGTGTGCGTGGGGTAGAGCGCGTTGCCACCCCCGCTCTAAGGGGGGCTGTGATTCTCCGCCGTCTCCCTTCCCCTAGGGCGCTGGGGTTTTGTTAGCTCGAAGGGCGGGCGTCTGCTTCTCCCCGCCCCGCATTCCCACTGGGTGGGAGCCGCTAGACCCCGGACTATTTTCTGCAGCGGAAGCACTTTGGCGTGTGAGGGTAGGGGGGCAGTCGCTGGCAGTACCGGGTCGCACCTCAGGAGGGGCGGGTGGCGGGGCGCAGGGTTGTGAGGGGCGCCCGCCGTGGCTCGCCCGGCTCAGTGCCGCCCCGCCCCGCCCCGTTCTGATCAGGTGCGACGCCGCTGCGAAGAACCGCGCAAACTTTCTGCCCGGGCACGCTCTGGCACGGCGCGCACCGGCGCGGGGTGTGGAAAGCGGTGGGCGCCTTGAGGGGGCTGGCGCGCCGCAGGGCAGCCTCGGGAAGCGAGCGGTGACCATCCCCGAGGCCAGCCCGGGTGAGGTACCCTCGGTCCTTCATCGTAGCAGGCGAAGGAACCGCGGAGGTGAACGGTGGCCGCGCAGGGGGCCTGCCCACCCGCTCCGAGTGACGGCGCCGGGCCCTCCTTTTCCTCCGGAGTCCCTGCAGCTGCTTGAGGCATGGGCTGTACCCGAGCCCCTGCCCCGCCGGCCTTGGGACACGCAGGGTGAGTGCCAGGGCGCGGCGGCGCCCTCCCCGTGGTGTTCCCCAGCCCCGGCCCGCTGGCGGTGACTCTCCGTTTTGTTTGCCCGCAGGGTGCTCCTGCTGCTGCTCCTCTGCCTGGGCGCGGAGCTGGCGAGTGGGGTAAGTGCACAAGTCTCGGCCGCGCCTGTGACTCCCCGGAGGTGGAGGTGCCCAGACAAACCTGTCGGGTTTTGGGCATCCTTCGGCCAGGAAAGAGAGACCTCCATTGCCCCTCGGGAAGATACAGGGGTTTTCTTTAGTTGCCCTACACCTCTGCTTCCAGAGCTCTGTGCCTTTTGTCTGCTCGACTTTGGTTTTTGTAGCGTTCGCTGGAGTATAAGTATTCAGTGGAACAGCGTTCTGTGTCTGAAGGGATGAGCAACATCTCTCCTTTGCAGCCTTTCCTTTGTAGCCTCCTCTCAAGTGCTTCTGTCACAAGCTGACCCATTAGATTCTAGCTTGCGTGGGATCCAACCCAGAACACCTCATAACTAAGTAAAAGTGGTGTGAGAAATTAAAGGATGATGCTGTTAAGTGCCCTATCAAGGTTCATTACTATGAATTAGTAAGTGTGTTTTAAATTCCAAGTTGGCATACAGAGCAATGATTTTATGATCTGTCAATCTGACAATTTTATGACATAAACACATTTTGTTTCTCTTGCTGTTCCTAATTAATGTTTAAACAGATTAGTAAGAGATCACAGGCTTTTAAAATGTTCCTAAGTGGCCTGTTTTTTTTTTTCTTTTTTAGTGTTGTAATAGATTTTCTGCAACTGGAGTGCTGAAATTGTTAGCCCACTTGACTATAGTGAATACAAGAGCCCTTTACAAAATCTGTAGCCTAAACTGGTGTACAGTTGGCAGTAAAAAAAAGTCTCTTTGATGTATTATGATGTAAATTGTGGTCTGGATTTTGTATAGCACATAAGTAACAATGGATTAATGGGACTAGTTAGTATTACATGTTTTAAGCATGTTTATTTTAATTCAACTTCTAACAGACTTCTAACAAGCCCAGTTACAACATGGGTTCTTGGTTTGTCAGCCAGTCTTTTTCGACTGATTTTCTACTCTTTAGATTAAAATCTTAAGGATTTAGACTTTTCCTGTGCAAGTGGGAAGAAATCTTTTGAAAAGCCTTTAATAGCAGAGGGATTTATACTTTTCATATAGGTGAAAGGCTTGGCGGCTCTTTGCACTTTTTATGATCACTTGCACTAGCAGAATTTCATCAGCCTGATCAGGTGGTAGTTACAAGCTCTAATCTCCTCAAAGATTAAAAGATTAGACAATTTTCTTCAACAAAACCAAGAACTGTTCTTGCTGCAGTGGAATCTGTGTGCAAATGACTTGTATAAAGCAAGTCTTTTCAGGGCTTTTTGAAACATACATACAACATTTTGTAGTCATTTTTATAAATTCATTAGATACATCAATGAAATTATTCCTGCTGGGTGCAGATGTAACTGACAGCAGATTTTTAATTGTTTGCTGCAATTTTGTTTCATACCCCTTGGAAGGCAGTCAGATTTTATGAAGTTCCTTGACATGTTTTATGGCTCATAAAGGGACTTTGTCAATTTAGGTCTATTGCAAGGGCTAAGATTAATACTTACCTGCCATTCCTAAGTTTTCTTGCCAATCTTCTTTGGGGTTAGAAAACAAGCAAAATCTGTTGTGAAAGTATGAAGAAGAGTCAAAAATAGATCTGTAAAATATTTCATTTTTGTGCTTTATCATGCATTTAATTATTCTTACTAAAAATGCTGTCAAACATGCAGAACAGAAAAATGATACAACTGTTTCTGTCAGCTTCAAATGCAGTAGTACCTAATGGACTTTCTAGTATTGCTGAATTGAAAGCACACCCTGACACCTTGCAGCCTGGAGTAAGCTGTTAAGAGCAAATACTAGTGGTAAAAATTGGTTTTGCAGTAAGAAGAGCTTTTTTAGAAACAACATGATCTCTGAAACATTTAGTGGTCCTCTGCTATATAGTTTGAAGTGAGTGAGCATAGTAAAGTACAATGTAATAAAATGAGGTTAAAACTTTAGGCTAATAAAAATAACAACTTTTAGATGCTTCAAAGCAACAGCACCATTAAAGGCACTTGTTTCTGAATATAATGTGGTTTATAACTTTGTGCATCTTCTTTCAAATAATCTCATTTCAGTAATTTACCTTTGTAAAAGAAACATCCTAAAATATTTTACCAAGTTCTTCAGTAATGTTACTGTGGACATGGCTGGTAGGCAGTGGCTGGCATGTCAGGTTGGTGTTTGTAATAAAGTTGTATCAAAGATGGCTTTGACTTGGAGGTCTTGGACTAGTTGGCTTGTCCTGGCTCAGTGTGGCAGAATGGGGAACTTCTTTGGATAATGTTCTTTTAAGTGGCTTGATTTAGGGGGATTATTGACAAAACTTCATAAAAATAGTTACAACTTCCCTCTACAACTACCTGAAAGGTGGTTGTAGCCAGGAAGGGGTTGGTCTCTTCTCCCAGGCAACCAGCACCGGAGCAAGGGGACACAGTCTCAAGCTGTGTCAGGGGAGGTTTAGACTTGAGGTGAGGAGGAAGTTCTTCACTGAGCGAGTCATTCGTCATTGGAATGCCCAGGGAGGTGGTGGAGTCACCATCCCTGGAGGTGTTCAAGAGGGGATTGGACATGGCACTTGGTGCCATGGTCTAGTCATGAGGTCTGTGGTGATAGGTTGGACTCGATGATCCTTGAGGTCTCTTCCAACCTTAGTTATACTGTGATACTGTCTCGATTACAAGATGTAGTCATCCCTTCCTCTGTAAGAATAGGATTTTACAGTGGGACTGAAGTAATTTCTCATCTTGTAGTTATTTTTCCCAGATGTAAATGATGATCTTTTTAAAGCAGCAGTACAAAATCACTCTTGTGATGTAATCTATGTTTTCTTGAGCCACATGCAGAAAAGTGGATGACTGCTCTTACACCTGGGATTACTCTGCAGAGGGATTGTTCCCTCCTTTGTAGACCAATTGCTGGAAATGTCCCAAGAGTTTCCCCTAACAGCTTTCAGATAAATGACTCCAGGAGCTGTGCTTCATGTTTTCAGTCTTTTGTCATCAGTCATTTGCATTAATAATGAACCAGAAGTGTCAGTGCAAGATACTGTGCAAGGTACACAGTCTTACACTCTAAGACAAATGACAAAAGCTAGTCTAGAGCTGGGAGAAATAAGTGAAAAGGTTGAAACAGTGCTAGAGAGGCAGATGTTTACCTCAGCTAATTGTTGTCCACCCCTGAGGCTTCTCCAGGCTACATACAAGGCAAAATACAGTTCATAGAAGGCGGCCTTAGAAGAGGATAATCAGTTTTGCTGATTTTTCCAGGGTGCCCTCTCATAAACGTGAGCTGGAACATGAGATTAAAATGGTCATAAAGTCTAGAGACAGTCTCTGGCAATGAAATTCTTCTCTCTTCACAAAGCTCTCAGCTGAGCCTCATCATAGTCCTTCCAGCAGTCCTGTGCCCGCTTGAAAGCATACCTGGTGTACAGGTGAGATGGTACCGCCTCCTTTCTTTTTTGTTTTTGTTCAGCTAACTGAGCACATCTGAAATACGTGTTGATCTTGATGTGATATCCAAAGGAACTACTGCCAGGACTTACTGTAAGGACTTTTTGTCCCACATGTTCTCTTGGAGCAGCTGAGCTTTAAGCTAGAGTTCAGTTAGCTTTTATGAGTCTGTACTTAATGTACTATTGTAGCTCTTCCTAATCTTGTTGTTTTTGCGGGGGAGAGAGTGTGAGGGAGTGGTAATAAATGTGCAGATTAACTACAGAGAATCTCTTTTTCTATTGCTTAGTATCTTGTTCAGCAGAGCATCTGCAGTATCCAAGGAAGACAAATAAAATCTACCTGCCAAAACCAGTTCTGGGCAGCCTGCTCTATTTTGGTAACTGAATCTCTGCTAGTTTACAACAAGCCTACCCAAGTGATATTATTTATCTCTTCTATTGCTGTATTCCAGGTTTTCTTTTTATGATACAAATGTTTAATAATGTCTTTTAATAAGTACTAGACCATCATAAATGAACCAAGCTCATTGGTTTTGGTGGCCTTATGCCAAAAATAAATGTTGTACCAGAGCTCTGACAGAAAAAATAGCTCTATAATTATGGATATTGAAATTCAGAGTTACAGCTCTCATTTCACTTTCCATGATCTAAGCAAATATGATCTAAGCCATTAAGAGCTATTTCAGAAGTGGTTTTTTTATTTCTTGGTAATTTCAATCAGTCTTTGTAAGTGTACAGTCCTATAGTTTGACTTTCACAGCTGTATCTTTACATAGCAGTGAGCTTTATTGGGAAAGAAGTAACATCTGTAGTAAAGTTCTTGTCTAAGGAAGGAGCTTACAAGGAGAATTTAAGAAATAATGTAAATTGCAAACCTGATCTTGTAAATCTCAGTGTACTGGACAAGGAAGCTTCTAATCTGTAGGAATGCATGGCTGTGGAAAGATGTGGTTGGTGAAGATCTGTGCGCTGCATTGGGACTGGCCATTCTGCAAAGGTCAGATAGGTCTATAGAAAAACAGTGAAAATTATTCCCTGGTTCTGTAGAAAACTAATGAGAATTTAGAAGAATGCAGCCAGCAGGCAGTTCCTAACAGTGCTAATTACCTAGCCCTTGCCAAGACATGTTGGATCTTACAGGAAATGTTCATTTGAATATCTCTTCCTCTCCTGTCTGAACAAATACTTGTTTATTGACTATTTTCTGGGTGCTAAAGATAATTGACCATAACGTGTGCCATTTTATTTGGCACTCGGATACTGTGGTAGGTCACAGCATGATGAAATTCAGTAGTTCATGTGGTTGCATTCTGAAGGGATTTTTAAAATATCATTATCCATTTAAGATTGTGGCTGCCTTTCACGTAGGTGTTGGAGGCATTGTGTGACCTGAAAAAGCATTTTCTTTCCACTTCAGGATGTACCAGCCTTACTGCCAGCCACAATGTTCCTCTGATTTAAGAACAGCTATTAGGGATACTAGTATGACTTACTAAAGTCAGCAGGGCATTTCATGGTGGAACCTCTCTACTCTCTGTCTGTCCTCGTGGTAGAGACACTCTCTACATGTGTAGGGGTCTGATATCTTACTTCTTCCTAACTCTTCCACCCAAGGTAACAGCAGTAACATGCTGATGCTTACAGATACTGTGAGAATGCTACAGAGTGCAAAAAGCTGAGAGTAAAATGACTCTGGATTGCCAGTCCTGAACTTCACAAAGTCTTAACTCTCTTTCCTGTTTAGTTTTTTTGTGAAAAGAGCAAAACTGATCTAAAAGAAGTTGCCTGTTCATACAGATTCTTGGCATTATTTCTGAAAATACTTGCAGAAAGTGGAATTCTGACTGGAGATTAAGATTAGACATCCAACTAATCTCTTGTCAGATACTTTTGCTTGTGTATCAGAAAATGATCCACCTGGTTTTTTAACATCTTTCAGTGTTAACCTGGAAGGGAGAGCTACAAAACACTGCAAAAGCGATGATTCTCTATTAAGCATACATAAAGGAAACATGAAGGTATTTCAGAGATGCTAGCCACTTCTAACCTTTTGTCAGTGCCTTTTATGGGATTATCAGTTCTCTTAGGGCAATTCTTTAGGCAGCTCAAAATAATAAAATTAAGATACTATTTTGGGGGGAAAAATTTCTCATGCTGTAGAGAGGTACAGTATTTTGAGGTGATCATGAAGTTGTCATAGATACAAATGAAAAATTCTGCCAGAGTTGTTGATGTACTCAGCCTCCTTTTTTTCTTTGGAAGTGGGTTTGTATGCCCTTCTGTAGATAATGCTTTAAAACTACATTATTGCCTAGATACCAGTGTAAAGTTAAGTATCAGGTCAAAAAAAAGGGGCTTTGGTAATGCCTGTGTCTCAGCTTAAGTGTTATAATGATGACAAAGAAGACAAAATAAGACTTTTTAAAAACTTTGATAGGTAACTTTCAAACTCTCTGAGAGTCTGGTCTCAAAATACATGACTGTTTTCCTTGTTACTCTGGACAAAATTAAAATGAAAGCACTTCTTTTACCCGTGGGAGTGATTGTTCCAGTGAGATCAGTCTGTGTTTCAAAAGGGATTGGAAGGAGGCTGAACTGTTTGTTAAAGGGTACCTATGAAATGCAGTCTTGATACTGACTGCGATATTAAGTATTATTGGAGGAAGAAATGAGTGAGAAGAGGGAGCAGTCATTGACATTATGAACTTCATTTCCTTATTTATCAGTTTAAAAAAAATGTTAGAATATAACCCAGGAAGGCTCACTCTCCTCAGAAGGCTGTGAGGCCTAACTGAGCTTGAGCAGTTAAGAGTGGAATCATGCAGTACTCATTACCATTCCTTGCGAAAAACGGAATTTAGAGATGTAGGCAATAAATCTGGAGATACTTGGAGACAGCAAGTAAGTTGTTCCTGTGCTTTTTGCACGTTTTACCTGCGGTTTAACCTGCCCTTGGTTTTTCCATACAAGTTCCCCTGTGTGATTTATATATGGCAGTCATGCTACTGCAGTCCCCAGTAGCTATATTTAACTTTTTTCTCTTCAAAAGGTGTTGACATTAATCCTACTACTTGTGTTCAAAGTAATTTTTTATTTTCAGAATGGCTTCCTTTTCTCTCAGGTCTCAGAGTTAATACAAAAGAGCTGTTCTATGGATCTGCTACTTCTGGCTTTTTTGGGGCACCTTTTTTAACAGTTTTTGCTGGTCAAAAGTGACTTTGCTGGCCCTCAGATTCAGCTTTTACCCAAACAGATACAAAGCTGTAGAAACTTCTACAGTCTGTGCTAGCTTCCCTTCTTGCTGTTTCTGCAAGATTTTGATTAGCTTTGGTTGTGTCAGTCTCACTTGGCCACTAAGCCAGCACCATCCAGTTTGTATAGTCTCCGCTCACTTGGTTACCTTAATACTGAGAAAATCAACACTGTGAACCGAATTGTACTGATTTGCTTCAGTTCACTGAGATGTCAATAGCTACTGTATTCTGAGCTTGCTTTATTCACTCCCTGGTCTCTTCTGCTTGGGTGGAACCTACTGCACTTTGTGCAGCCTCCAGCCCTTGACTCAACCTGCTTTCAAGCTCATCTACCTTTCTAGCTCTTTACGCCTTGGCAGTCCAGGGATGCTGCCAGTATGACTCCTGGCATTAACCCTGTAGTGCTTTTTCTGTTGCCTCTCTCATCAGCAGTCAGGACATGTCAATGCCTGTTACCTAGGAGTCTCCATTGCATTAATCTGTTTAAGAGAGTTGCACCTAATGCTCCTTGCTTTTCCCATTACTAATAGGAAGAAACTATTCCATCCTTGACACAAGCATTTGGCATGACTTCAGTGTGATGTACAGCATAGGTAAAATCTAAACTTCATCTAGGTATTGTACCTGGACTACTCAGGACTTAGCTAGAAAAGGCAATTTGTCAAGGTTGCTGTACAATAGGAGAGTCCTATTTCCTTTTCCTTTGGTTTTGCATATTTGTCATTTTTCCGTTTCCATTGAAGGGGAAAGTGGTCGGAAACAGCAACATTAACTGTTTCTTTAGCAATTTCTTTGGCTGGTGGCGACAACAAGACCTGCAGCTTTCCAGAGTTTGGGATAAAATGTTTGTACAGCGTAAGATGAAAGTCTGCTGCATAAATGAATTTATAGCACTGTTAGGAGGGGTTGGTTTTGATCTAAGGAGCAGAGGAGGGGAAAATAAAAGTGCATTTAAACAAGGAATGAACTTATAAATGTGCCTGTGCTTCTTAAAATCTCCACAAGTTAAATGTCAGCAAAACTGAAAATAATCTTCCCACTTTTTTGGATTTTGCTAGTAGCATCATTTTAAAGCTCTGAATAAAGTCAGTGTTTTATCTTTTCCCAACTTTTTTTAGTTACTGCATGTACTTTACCTGTTTAAATTGCATCATAGTTTTCAGATCAGCTCCTGATGTTCCTTATCACTTTGTTTAAATAATTGAAGATACTACTTTAGGTTCCTGAGGGTCATGCCCTCACAAGTAGTAATGCTAGCTCTCTGTGGACATCACATGATACCAGCTCTGAAATGGAATCGTAAACCAAAAAGTGCTTCCTTAGAAAATGATACAGTTATAAAAGGAGTGAGAATCTATTACTCTTAATATTTTACTTTTTATGTTAAATCTGCCCTAGAATTCTTAAGCTGGCAAGTCAGTCTTCCAGAAATGCATATATAAATGCATCTCATTACTATAGCAAAGCTAAACAGATTCATTGACACAATGAGTAATTGCATGACTTTCCCAAAGAGGAGCAGGACCATTTTAAAGTTCTAAGGGTTCTCCTTGTATTAGACAAACATTTTCTATGAATGAGTGTGGGTATCACTTGCTCTTTAAAATACATAAATACATATAAAGCATTTAGGAATTATTACTAATGCTATAGTGGAAACGCATCAAAACAATAGGAGGGTGAATCATTGTGTTGCACTTCGATGATTAAAGCTACCCACAAATCAGGGTGTAGTTGAACTGGAAGAACATAGCCTGCAGCAGCAAAAAAAATTGACAGAAAGCAAGCCTGGAAAATAAAGAATTTATAGAGGTCTTCAGACTTTTCCATAAAAGGAGCCTCAGCCCTTCTTGCAAGGTTTTATACTACTATCAAAGGGGGGGTGTGTGAAGGGGATGAAAAGTGGGAGCATTATCTGTAAAATTAAAGTATCTTTGTAAGTGCCTTCTACATGAACTGCAGCACTTGTGAATTGTGGATTCAGCTGGAGATTACCAGGATCCTGTATTGCATTTTCCATACAATATTCTGACTATTATTGAAAAGGGCTGAAGTGTGGCGAGTCTTGTGGGCATTACTGAGGTGGTCTGCAGTAAGCCCTGGGTGCCAAAAGCAAAGTGCTTTATTTCTGACATACTTCTGAAATACATAGGCTTTTTACTTTCGGTAGGGGAGTAGGTATACTACAAATTCACTGCTTGCTATTTAGCAAATGTTAGTTATCTTTTTCCATCTGCAACAGTTTTTAACAGCTCTCTCTTCTTACAAGTTTTGTATGATCGTTTCTGCAAAGGAGGAGCAGTAGTGAATTTTTAACCTAATAAAGTAGTTTTGGCTTAAACTGGAAACCAAACATGAAAACTCCTCCTACAGATGGTACTTGGGTTTTTGCTGTGACTTGAAAATATGTAAGGTGTGAGCTTAAGAAAAATGTAGAGAAAAGATCTCAATAGGGTGGTGAAGGGAAGAAGCTTTCAAACCACGTCTGGAACAAAGGTGAAGTTTTCTAGTCACCAAAGTAAATATCATAACCTACTTTTACCACAAATGGATACAGGAAATACTGTATTAAACTCCACAGAGGTTTTGCAGTTAAGTGAGTTGGTGACCATAAACAGAAGACTTTAGATGGTCTCTTCAGGGTAGTGATTATATGGTTTACTCTGTGGTACTTTTAACAAACTTAATGTCTGTTAATCTATAATCTTGTTAGGATTAAACCAAAATCTAACTAGATAATTAGACTGAGCTCCAAACTGTGGTTTGACCTAATATCTCTTAGTGGTACTCTTTCCATGTGAGCTTGTGGAGTGTTAAGGGCCTGCAACAGAGTCTATGGGATCTGTACCTCAAGTAATCTGCAGAAAATCACTTCAGAGTTTTAGCACACTGCTCTTCAGAGGCCATACAGACTGTGATCCGGGTCAAAACAACTTTTAATGTCACAGAACACTTTTTCCATTGGAAGTAAAATGTGTTTGCACACCTCTGGAGTGCTGAGAGTTGCAGAAGAGGTTGAATCCTGAAATAAACATGCCTGTTAAAGTTATACAAACAGTATCTGTCTGGTTTGTTCCTTTTTTAGGGTTCATTTATCATGGACATACATTTCATGCAGTTTCCCTTACTTAAATATGAAGTAACAGCTCAAATTTAACTTTCAAATACACAATTGCTGGTTGTGTTACTGTATTGTCTTGTGTGATTTGCCGGTGTCCTTCTAATGTGCCTGACCACTTTATGGCAGGCTAAATGCTGGTATTACCAACTTGCATGTGTGAACAAAGCTTTGCCCAAAGTCATTCACCAAGCCAAGGGTAGGATTGGATTGCAGCTCCTGATTCTGTGCTCCAGCCACTGGATGAAAACGGACATTACAGCCAGGAAATGCAGAGTGCACTTTGCATAATGATCACAGGTCTATTATGCAGCTTTGCTTCTTTGAACTGTGGCACCATAATGAGTAGTGCTTTTTGTGCCCTAAGGCTCTTCTATGAATGAGACAACTTCTGCAGTCTGCTTTTGGAGATCTGGAAGTGTGGAAGCTTAAACTACTAAGGCACAAAACTGTAAAAAGTTGACTATGACTATTTAAAGACTTTCTATTGCATTGAACTATCTTCTCTGTGCTAGTGCAGTACTGTGAAATTTCCAAAGAATTTGGTTGCTTTTCATCTTTCAGCTTCACACTAGCCAGCCAAGTTCTGCACGTATTTTGGAGAGGAGTGGCAAAGGTTAAACCCCAGCTAGCTAGTCTCAACTACAGTCAGACAGTGGTAGAGTAGAATTAATTAGAGTAGAATTAATGTTTGTATCAGATCTCCAGTGCTACTGTAACTTTTCAACTCCATCCAAAGATACTTTATGAACTGCAAATATCTCCCAAGTATTTTGCATAGAAACAAACTAAGGCTACATTATTTTTTTTTTTGTAAGTGCTGTTAGTTTGAATAATTTTTGAGTTGTTGGTGGTTTTTTCCAAATATAAATCTGATTCATACAATGATAGGTATTGAGTAAATTTCAGTCAATGAGTGATTTGGGTTGGGATTTTGTTGTTGTTTTTGCTGTTGTTGTTATTTTTAATTTCAAAACTCAGTAATAGAAATGTCATAATTTTCACTCTGAGCCACTATTAACAGAAGTATTCTGCAGCTGGCTGCAGCTCTCCAGATCCATTTCCCCTTTCTTATCTCTCAAGTTGTGGGAAAACTTTGGGAGTTTTGGTGATTTTTCCTCCCCTTTTTTTTAATAGGGTTGGTTTGGTTGGTTTGTTTGGGGTTTTTTTTAATTAAGCTTCTGCCTGAATCTGGAGTGATTGTTTTACACTTCTCCCTGCTCAGAAGACTGTCAGCCCAGTCATCTTTGTTAGTGATACTGGTTACAGGTTTTGTTTGGATTATATGATGATATTTAAAAGATCATAGAATTTAACAGAAAGTAATATTGCTGAGGTAGTTCTGTTTTCTATATATAATAATGTGTTATCTGTGTGTGAGAATAACCAGACAAAATGCTTCCAGCATCCATTTCATTAAGATGTGTGCTTATAATTTCCATTAAAGAAATTCCAGTGAGAAAGTTATTTCCCTCCTCTTCATTCCGGTATTATGAGCTCACTCAGAGGAGGGCAGAGGGGTACCAGGTTTTGAATCTGAATTCCTTTGCCAGAGGAATGTGCAGTGAGGCACAGGTACAGGCTAGCTCCACGACATACTTATTTAGAGGGGCCCTGCTGCAACCCAGCACCTTATGAATCTCAGATTTGCAACACTTCTTTATCTGCCTGTTTTTGTTTTAAAAAGAGAAGAAACATTAATCTGTATGAAGAACGTTGTGAGTTTTCTTTTATTGTCAAATAATGCGCATTTGCAGCCCAGAAGGCAAATTACATTCTGGCTGCATTGCCAGCGGCTCAAGTGAGGTGATTCTGCCCCTTTGCTTTGGTGAGACCTCACCTGGAGTACTGCATCCAGGCCTGGCGCCCTCAATATAGGAAGGACTTGGACCTAACTGAGCAGGTCCAGAGGAGGGCCATGAAAATGATCAGGGGCCTGGAGCACCTCTGCTACAAAGACAGGCTGAGGGAGCTGGGATTGTTCTGACTGGAGAAGAGGAGGCTCTGGGGAGACCTAGTAGCAGTTTCTGGTACCTGAAAGGGGCCTACAAAGAAGGATGGAAACTATTTATTAGGGCCTGTGGAGATGGGACAAGGGTCAGTGGCTTTGGGATGGGTAGGGGCAGATTTGGATTGGATGTTAGGAGCAAGTTCTTTACCAGGAGGGTGGTGGAACACTGAAGTGTGTTGCCTGGGGAGGTTGTTGGGGCCCCATCCCCACAGATGTTTGGGGAGAGGCTCAACAGGGTTCTGGGCAACCTGATCTAGTTGAGGATGTCCCTATTTACCACAGAGGGGGCTGGACTACGTGACCTTTGGAGATCTTTTCCAACCCAGACCATTCTTATTCTATGAATGGATATTGCTGCTTTTTACATTCCCCTTTTATAGGCAAGAAAGGTGTATTGTAAGATCCCTACAAGTACTGGATGTGATAGTAACAGGGCTTCCCCTGGTATAAGCAATTCACTCACTTTGCTGTCATATGTGGTCTTTACTATTGGTTTAACTAAGGTCAATGAGAATTTTGCCTGCACTTTTCAGTGTGTTATTTGGGGCCCCTTTGAACTAATTATACTCAGTTTCTATTGGAATTCTAATTAGTGTCTGGCATGAGTAATCCTTATTTTCTTTATCTGTTGAATGACAGCAATATCCTATGCCTGGCTGGTTAGATGTTACCACACTAGTATTAAGTTGTAGCTTGAAAAAGTTGCCGAACAGAACTAAAACACTTCCAGTAAATAAATTGATCATAAAACTACTATGGGAAAGCAATCCAAATTCTGTCTCAAACCAGATTCTTTCTGTAAGATGAAACCACTACTATTCACTCAAGTACTTGGCAGAGTTGTGAAATTTACTGTACTTGCTCAGTTTATATGCACCACAGACTCTGCTCTTGATAAGCCTGAAAACACTAATTCCTGTCGAGTGGTATCAAGTCACTGTAGCAGGATATTGACTTCTATCAGCTGTTTTGTGGCTAGGACAGGAAGCTAGTATATTGCAGATAAAACATGAGGAGCTGGTTGTGGCATAAAGAATTAAGGAAACCTAGATTCTACTCTCAGCTTAGCTTACTGAATGACTTGATGCAACTTTCTTAAATGTTCTATACTGTGCTTTTACCTAGCTGTAAAATAATCATACATATTCTCACCCTGGTGGTCTGTGTGTCTATTTATCAAAGAAAGGAAAACCATATTTAATTTTTCTTGCAAGTTATATAAAGAGCTCTTAGAGAGGAAGATATCCTTTAACAAAGGTCACTGCTGGTAACATTGACAAGAATTGAGTGGAGGTGACTTGTGTGTGTGCTTCTTTGGGCTTTCTTCAATTTTTCTAAGGTGATACAGATATTTTGCTTTTTTCGGTTTTCACGAGTAAACTACCAGCTCCTCTAGTATGTATGAATGCAGAACCATAATAATAATGTACAAAACATGTGTTTTGTAAATATTTGAATGCAACTTGGAATTTGATGTTTCACAAAGCACTTTATGTATATTCCATTGAGGTCCTATGGGGCTGATTAGAAAATAGGGTTACTTAAAAACCTGGGCTGTACCAAAAAAATAACATCTGTGTAAAGGAACAGAACAAAGTTGATGTAACTTTTATTCAAGTTATAAAGGCATAATGCAAATAAACCCATAAGCATTATAGTGTATTGTTTAGGGATACAGTTGATTCCAAATATTTTTTTTCTTTTTCCCTTCACAAGAGGGTTGGTCTTAAAAGCACTATGGATTTAATGAGTCTTGGAATGCTGGTTTTTAAATAGTAGTGCATGCTGATTTTTTTTTAAAGTCATGCCAATCTTTAGCAGTTCTGTGGAATTTCCAGCTTTGACTTTTATTACAAGGAATTTTTAGTTTTAAAAATCTGATGGATGTGAGGATGAGAACATCTGCTCTTGTGTAAAATAAATTCTTCATTTCTGTCTCTAAAATGCAGACAAAAATTGAGGAAGCCAGGAGAGGGGGGAAAAAAAAAAAAGATCCCCAAAGTATCAGTTTTTCTTACATAGCTGTTAAGTCAGGTGCTTAAGTGTAGGGGACCATCTGGATGTTTGACTTCAGCAGCACTGAGGAAAGGAGGAGGAGGTTTCCCTGAGACTGAGTTATCTCAGACCTGTCAGCTGTGGGCTTTTGTGGTTTCATGCATCTTTGTCTGAAGCATTTGGCTCCCAGTGCTGCTGGAGTCAGGATCTCTGACAAGCTGGATGGAGGTCTGTTTAGATAGGGCTGGACTCAAGAGCAGAAAAAACATAAATCATCTTTTTCTGGCCCGCAGGATCTGCTGTGTTGGTTAAGTCATGTTTGCTGCACACTGGACACAGTTAAGTGTTCAGAACAAAGTTCAGCTTTTAAAAGCCATTAATTGATTGTGCTCTTTCCAAATATTTTTTTAAATGTCAGTGTCTTTGGATGATCTGGAGTTTGTAGGAGGAGAAAGGCTGTTAAATGAAGTGAGAAACTCCAGCAGGGAATCCTGCAGTGCAGGTGCCAGCAATCCTGTTTGCTGTGGCCATTCTCTGGCACGAGGCTGTGCCTGTGCCCAGCTTATGGGTCTGTGTGTGTGCAGGGGAGGGGGGAGGGCAACTGTTACTGATGCTTTCCCAGCAAGCCTCTGCTGTGTCCATTTTTACAGTTTAATTTGTCATTTGGTGCGAACTTTTACACCTCCAACAGAGCTAATGCAAAGTGTTTTTTTTCATTGTGAGGCAGGGAATATTTCTGTAGCTGGTTTAAATCCAAATAAGTTAGACAACTTATATCTGAAGATAAGATTACTTATGTAACCAAATATAAAGCAGGTAATTTCCTTATCCATGCTTTATGTTCCATTTGTACCACTCTGCAAGTTTATGTGCTTTAACAGTAATCGACGTAAATAAAATGGGTTCTTCCTTTCAGTTACTCTTTCTGTAATACTTGTTAGCAAAGGTCTTGAAACTTAAATTCATTTTGTGAGGAAAAAAAAACCCCACAAACCTTTCTGAAGTCAGTAATATCAAGTTTCAGTTAAATGTAATTAAATTAGCCCTGTTTGAGTACCCATGGTGTGGACAGACTGCCATTGTTAGGACAACTTTGCAAAATCTGAAATGAAATATTTTCTTTTGAGTCCCCTGCTCAAGTGATAAGTGAACAATCATGTAACCTTTTGTTTGGTTTTCTATAGAATTTAATTTACAAACTTTGCTGGAAAATAACCTTTTGCCCTTATGAATGTATTCTGTACCACAAAGGAATCTGCAGGGTGTCAGGATGTACAATGTATAACCCCTCCTCTTCAGTTTGAAGTTGCTGTTTGCTTCTGTGTGGGGGGTTAGGAAGTTAATGTTTGGATCAGTTTGTAGGTTTAAGTTTTGGTTCTGGTTATATTTCACCCACAGCACCTGCAAGCTTGTACCCATCTCATCAGAAGTTAGTCTGTGATCAGTGTGAGAGTATAGGTAGCTGTGAGGGCTTTTTTGTGGTTAAGGGAAGGAATTTGTAGCGCTTACCAGAAGTGCAGAGCACAGATTTGTATTCAGATTTGAAGAATACTCTTCAGATAATCCTTCTGTCAACTTCATTAAAAATTCCTGGAGTTTAAGTATCTTCATACTTACAGCACGTTTGGTTTTTTGTCATGGTTTTGGTGGTTGTTGTTTGTTTGTTTTGGAGCTTTTTTGTGTTGTTGTTGTGGGTTGTTTTGGTTGGTTGGTTTTTTTTTGGTGGGGGTTTGTTTGTTTTGGAAGGTCAGTTTGTGAAGTTGTGAGCTTTCTCATGGTTTCATTGCAACTTCTGTCGTGCTCACACCTGTGAACTCAGGTCACCAGGTCTGACCTGACTGTACCTCATGCAGGAAAAGTCAGACTTCAAATACAATCCCTACTCCAAAAGATTTGCAATGTGCCATATACATGCAAAACCTGAAGAAATCATGGGAAAATATTGCTCAGCAAGGGGCAGTCTCATCACATGAACCATAAAACTGTCCTGCTGCTGTTCGAGGAACTGTGTACACATAGCTCCCCCGATAGTCCTTCTGTTTAATGGTAGCAGCACTTCTGCCTCTTAAGACAGAGAATGCTTCAGTTAAATGTTTGTCCTGGGTATAGATGTGGAGATTCAAGCCTGATTTTAATTTAAATTCACTTGCTGCAGTAGGAAGATGTTGGAAGATGTCTAAGTCTGGGAAACAATTGTCATTTCTCCAAAGCCTGTTCTTTCTCCTCATTCTTTCAATGAAGTAGTGGCAGTGGTGAGCTCAGAGCACAGCTGTGCTTTATGCTGCTGGCATGTAAAGAGACCATAAAAAAAAGTAACCTTTCTGCAACAGTATTTTGTTGTTAAGCTGACTGTTGATGTGATAGCTCAGATCATAAATCTCTTGAGTCAAGGATCAGTGATCCAAAGGGATCATTCTCTTCTCTTGCAACAACAGAAGCATTGCTCTTCCAAGAAAATATCAAATTATTTCATATATTCAAGAAAATATGTCCCTGAACAACTGAAAAAGTACAGGAAACCTAGTAAAGCCAGAAAATACATCTTGGTGTTCACTCTCACACATGCCTCTTAGAAATACAGGAATTAATGAGAGTTGTAATCTTTGGGCAAGATTAGCATTAGAGTAGCCAAAGCTATTGTAGCTGATCCAAATAAAAATGTGGGGGTGTGTATGTTTATATACAGCTATTGCTTAGTTTTGACCTCTTAGAAATCTCAAAGGGCAGTAACAGCAGGTGGAAAGAGTTTCCACGGTAAATTTGACATCATATCCAAATTCTGTATCTATTGCTGACTTGGTGTTTGGAAGAAAGTTAAAGGGGGAGAGGATATTTAGCCTCTCTAGTTTAGAGTTGATTTATCCACTGAGCTGAGGTGTGACTCAGGGTTACCATTAACAGCCTGAGTCCTTTTATGGCCAAAGAAGGACCCTCCTAAGAGGAGTAATTTGGCACCAAATGACTGACTGACACAGGGAATGTAAATGCCTGCCTCTGGCACAAAGATCCTACGTGCTGTGAAAAAGTCTTCTAAAGTGGCATGTGGCCGGGTAGTACATGAGAGATCAACAGAAAGGGGAGCAAGGGTGGTACACAGTACACCTATTCACGTATTCTTTCCTTGCAGTGATACTCGGGCAGCTCTAAGGATTTCATCCATGTAGACTATTTCTGTGGACCCAGTTGCAGGCTGTGCACTTTGTCCCCATTCCATCACTCTGGGGTATCCTCATTCAGCACAGTTATGCAGGTAGCAAAACCAAATACAGCCATTTTCAGATAACAGATAAAAGTGTTATGTCATTGTGGAGTGCAGTTGTTAGATTCTTGCAGTGTCAGTGTTCTGTTTTGCAGCATACCAGTAAACATTGCCCAGCACCTTTGGATGGGTAGAAGGATATACGATTTTGCCTGAAATGGTAAAGACTTTTTAAAAGGCCAGATATAATTGTGTGTCTTGGGATACAGCCAGGATGCAATTCTAATAACTCCAATATCTTTGGTTTCCTAATGGCCACCAGATGCCAGGACTGTTTTTATCTCATCTGAAAGAAAGGCTAAGTCATCACAACCCCTGGTAGCTCAGGATAGACTGAGATATGAGTGCTTCCTGCTAATTCCCAGTTCTGCCTGTTCTATCATTCATGTTTCTGGTGAAGCTTCTTGTGACAACATGGTTGTGCTGAGATTGGGATTTTTCTGAAGGGGTTAGGTGCAAAAGGTTGCAGCTTTCCTGTGAGATACACACATTCCTTCATGTCAAGGCAAGGGTCGTGGTGATTACTGTCATAACAAAGACAAAATACATCTAAACATGATTCTCTGAAATATTTTACAATAACTTGGGAATAACTTAATAGTTAGCCTTTAAAATGGGCATTTGTGCTCAGTGATGAGTTCAGAAGTAGTTTTTCAGCCAGAAATAATTAGAACCCATATTGCTGTGTCTAATTTCAGGGGGGGATTTAGTGATGGGCCTTTCAGTACTTATGTGAAAGCTCACTAGTTCTCTTCTTTCCATAGGCCTTCTCTTTTGCTCTTTTTTTTCCCTTTCTTTTTTGTTTTTTTTTTTTTTCAACCATGAAGAAAGCAAACAAGAATTTGACCATGTGCAAGAAAGTCCTTCATGAAGTTTTCTTCAGAAGACTTCCTTCTGGGATGTTTTGCAGATCTATGTGTACTTGTTAGCCTTGTAAGCAAAATGTATAGGTTCCTCCTTCACACTGTGACACCTTCACTCGGGAACTTGAGAAACAAAAGACTAAAATACTTTTACAGACTTTCAGTCAGCAGGGATATTTGAATGCTTAAATATTTTTAATATGTTAAGTTCCCTTGCCTCTTAGGTTCAATAGTGATTATATTACATGCCTGTGAGAGGATCAAAACAATCTTACATGTGAATTGGAAAACATGTAACATTTCTTTAGTACAGCCACTGTTCAGAATGAGAACCACAGTGAATTGGTTTTACTTTCTGTGTTTCTTTAGCTATCTAGATAAGTGTAAAACACATAACCAGACAAGTTTCAGGCCTATTAAATAGCTTTGCCATGTTATATTTGTGAAGAAATGTTCTGCTGGCATGCTCAACTACCCTGGATTATAAAGAAAACAAACATTTTCTTCTGAACTTCCTTTCTTGTATGTTGTGTTGCCAGAAATATAAGCCTTGCAATCCCTGAAAGTTTGGAAACTAGCTGGTATTCAGAAGGAGGATGAACAGTAACCATGTAGTAATGAATATGTGAAGAGTCATCATACCACCTGCTGCGCTACAGTGTATTGCACTCCAGGACCTGCACAGTGTAAGTGCAATGAATGGTTCACATAAAGGCAGTCACACCAGAAGTAGAAAGAGGAGCCTTTCAGTTATGATGCTCCTCTTTAAGATAAACCCTAGGAAAGATTTTCTGATCTTGCATGTATGACTGCTGGGCATCTTCTGTTCCTCTTTTTAAAAAGTATCAAGCTCAGCAGTAGCTGCAAACTATAGCAGCAAGGTTTCTAGTGGTCCTGTTTATAGGGAGAGATGGGAAGTTGGGGAGAGTCAAATTGCTTAGGGAAATGCATTAACTTATCCTGAAGGAAGAATGATAAAAGATGAACTTGACTGTGCAGGTCTGAAGTACACAAGAGAAGGCTGTGTCCTGGGGAATGCAGTGAAATCCGTACAGCACTTGTGTGGCAGTGGGGAGTAAGGTTAAATTTACAGCCAGTGTACATGAGACTGAGGCTGGCTTCACAGTGGGTGTATGGGGAGGTCCAGTATTTACTGATGGGAATGCTAAATCTGCAAGTGCCAGCACTGTACTTTAGCAAGAATTTCTTTAATCTATAAAACCTTGCAAATGAGTTTGATATACCTCAGCATTTGTGGAAGAGTTGTGAGGAGGCTGATTTTTTTTTTGTGTTTTTTTTAATTCCCCTCTACTTCTCTCCCTCCAGCTAAATTCCAGCCCCCATCTGCCCTTCCATTGAAAGCTTAAAACCTTTTTTTCCATGTGTGTGACCTTTGCCCTCCCTCTGAGCAAGTGCTAGAGCGAGAGGGCCAGGGCAGGGGCCAGAAGATTTGTCTGTCCTCTCCCAACATCAAGAGTTCTCCCAGAACAAGGGCAAATCCAATGAGAAAACCACAATGCACACTCCAGCCAGCCCAACATATCTTAACACCTTGACACTTGGATGTTATAAAAAAATCAGCATCAAAATACAATTACCAATATTGAGCCCTTGGCAGTCCTGTACAGTTATTTTTTTCTTAAAATCCGGGTACAGGTGGGTACTTCTGCTCTAGCTTTTGGAACCAAAGTACTAAAAGCAGAGGGTGATTTGAACACTTCCATTTTCAATAGTTCAGTTAAGAAGATATTACGTATTTACAACAGCAGTACTTATTCACACAGCTCTGACTTGCCTACATAAGTAGGCTACATTTGTACTCAAAGGAATCTGCCAAGAATCAAGACCTATATATTCTCATATCCAAATGGTATGTGATTAATTTTTCCTTTTCAAAGTGAATGATCTCTTTTTACATTGCATTCTGACCCTTAAAAGGGGACTGAAAACGAGGAGCTGTAGCTATTAAAAAACACTTCTAAAGTCAAAACAATTGAAATGACAGTTCCATATTCAGTTAGGTCTTACATGAGCCATACATGGATGGTCAAGGTAGTACAGAATGACTGAAAAATTGTTTCCTCTCTTAAAAATTCTGCGTTAAGCCAGCTGAGAAATGAGATTTGTGGATGTCTTCTACTCAACATGTTCACAATGCTGCTTTACTCGCAGCACACTGAAGGTGTGGCCTGTAGCCCAGATATGAAGTGATGATGCCATTTACATGTCCATTCATTTCCTGCATCCTCTGTAATGAATGTCATAGAATAGAATAAACCAGGTTGTAAGAGACCTTCAAGATCATCACATCCAACCCATCAACCAATCCAACCCACCTAAACAACTAACCCATGGCACCAAGCACCCCATCAAGTCTCCTCTTGAACACCTCCAATGATGGCGACTCCACCACCTCCCCAGGCATCGCATTCCAATGGGCAATCACTCTCTCTGTATAGAACTTCCTCCTAACATCCAACCTAAACCTTCCCTGGTGCAGCCTGAGACTGTGTCCTCTTGTTCTGGTACTGGCTGCCTGGGAGAAGAGACCAACATCCGCCTACAACCTCCCTTCAGGTATTTGTAGAGAGCAATAAGACATCAAAACATCCTTTGAAAAAGATGATTTAGCTATGGGACCTGTGACCACCTAACCTCCTCTAAAAGATTCAAAGACTCATATATGGCTCCTTTTTAAATATGAGAACTTCATCTCTAAAGGCTTAAGACTTGGGAGAGTTGGCAGTGTGAGGAATTTAAGATTGGTTCTCCCCTGTAATCACTTTATACCCAGCAGAGGTCTTTAGCCAATAGTAAATAAAATCTCGAGAATCTGAAATGTGCTTGCCTAATGGAAGTGTAATTGTGAGATGTTGACACTGCAATTGCATTGATTGTAAAAGCAGCTTGAGCCTAAAATAGTAGTTGTTTCAAAGACAAAAAGTATTCTGATGCACAAGCAGTGTTGGAAATACCTGATGTAGAAGGAACTTCTTCCAAAAAATGTATTTTGTTACTGCTGAATACTCAGAAACTTCAGGGTTAAATTTACGTGACAGGAGTATTCAAGAGAACTTTTGTTTGTACAAAGCAATGCATCTACTGCACGGCACAGCTAATGGCTTTTGCTCAGAAATAGAAGTGAGCAAAGATGTGAAATTTAGAACACTTTATCTTCTGGCTCTTACTCTTTCTGAATGTACCATTCTGATAGTTTTTATAAACCATAAAACCAGGCAGGGATAGTTTATAGTGTCTAAGCTGTGAGGTGGCTACCTCTGTCTATTTTTGGGGTTTGCTGACCTATGCTAATGCCAGACTCATACATTTGCTATGTTATTTATATCTGTTAAGAGATAAATTTGTCTCTACTTGTAGTTACTAAATTTAAAGGTGTTAGGTATAGCTCTGGAAAGTTGTTCAGATGAAAAAAGGAGGTTAGTCTTTGAGGTACTGAGAGATTATTTGGCCTTGAATAGCTTTAACTGATGTCATGGTAATGTGTTTTGTAATAAGTAGAACTATGGTCCTGTATAAAAGTCATGGAGATTTATTTCTTTCTGCTAAATGCTGGACAGTATGAGTGCTATAACATAAAATGCCAAGATATGCAAGGATACTCTTACTTTTATGCATTCTATTCTGAGCATGTCATTGTCAAACAAGTCAAAACAAATATGAGGCTGAAGTAGCAGAAGTGACCCAAATGTAGTCTTGGTTGTGTTGACCACAAGTCATGAAAGTAGAGACTTTGTGAATTTGGATCCAAAACTTCATGCAAGTACATATCTTTCTCAGAGACAAGGTAAAGAGGCCAAGTGAAATGTGCGTATTTTCTGCCTCACTCACCTTCCCTGACTCTTTTGAAAATGTAACACCTAGGGATGGCCTGAGTATTGACAAGCATGTATAATATTCACAAGAGATCTTGTGAAAATTATTGGCCAGTAAGACTTTTCAGCTGTTTTAATGAAATCAGAATGAATGTGTATATGGTGAGTAGCTCTAAATACATTGATACTTGGGATATTCATTGATGCTTAGTGTTGTTCTTGACATATTTTGCTCCATATATTTTACTTCACATGCTGAGCATGGAAAGACTATGTAAAGGAGGAACACAAATGCTTCAAGAGTGGCAGGGAAGTGGCAACCTGGCAGAAATGTTTGCTTATTCTTAGAAGAGATGCTATTTTCAAATCAAAGGAACTGTGTTTAGAGGATACAAGGGACTTATTCTTGTGTTAATGGTTGAAAATCATCACATTTCACCTGCTGTTATGCAATCTTTCAATCTATGGTCTAGAATACTTTAAAGGTCAATAACCATGAGCATTTGCCTGTATTTTTTTTTGCTTTAACTACTTGATTTCTTCTGCTGCATTGAAGCAGATAGAAGGCCCAGAATATCCAGTTCTTCCCATAGTCTAACCATTGAGCTGAATGGGGAGATTTTTCATTTTAAGAAGTCCTTGAGCATCTTCAGTCTGTAAAATGTCCATGTTTGTAAAACTGTCCTTGAGCTGTCTTCCTTAAATAAGCTGTTCAAATTCCTCACTGGGGAAACAAAAAAAGCAATCCTAGCAGATTTCACTGATAAAGTTCTGTTTACTTGGCTTTAAGAGTGACACTATATATTTGTTTAAAGACAGAAAAGAGGTATGTCCAAACAAAGATAGAATTGGACTAATCAAAATGCGGGTGGATGGAAACTGAATAACCTTATTCTGAGAATGAATCTAAATTACTGTAGGATGGTGTCTTTAGATGATAACCTTCCAGATGTGTTCTCATCATTGTTTGCATGTCATCAGTTCCTGTTTTCTGAAAACACTTGTTTGCTTCTCATTGCTGACATAAAAGGAGTCTTTGAAGATAGTCTACCATAAGAGAAACAGCCTTGAGTCATAATGAAAGTGCCAAGCTGGAATAAAAAAAAGTCAAGAATTTTGATTGTGGAAGCAATGTCTCCAGTTTTTCTAAATCCCCTCTGCATTTCACTCTGCAGCTGTCAATGGGAATAGTGATAGAGATGATGACAAGCTGTTGGTGAAGGATGATGAATTATATTGTATTTCCAACATACTTAAAGCTCTAAGGATCAGCAGATGCTATGTAGGGAGAATTTTGCCAGGAAGAGAACTTTAGAACATCTAACTGTGCTGACACTGACCTATAAGCCGTCCTCAAGTTCTGTGTAGTTGCATCTGCACATTGACTTTACAGTGGCAGTCTCCAAATTCTACAGTGCTGTTTCTGCTGGCTTCCTAAAGTCAGCCATTAGAAAAGACAGAAGGGAGGAAGGAATCTAGCTAGGTACATTACTTACCTAAAATACTGTTGTGCGGTACAGTGTGGTAGGTAGAGTTTTTAATGCAGCCTGAGGAGTTTGGACAGTGTTAAAGCTGATCTTCTACAGTGTACAGCAGTACAGCATAACTGTAAAACCCATGGAGTGGGAGATGTAACTATGGTGATGCCCCAGCCATATGTTAGGAGTATATTCTGCTTTTGGTCAGAAGCTTTTACAGAAGTATGGTTAAGATGATGTTTATGTTAGATGCATTTAAGTATTGTATCTTTTAGATTACTTAATGTTTAAATTATATTTAGGATAAATTATGTTTTGTGTGGAATGCCTCACTAATGATAAACAACATCCCTTGAACCTGTCATCTCATTGTAGAAGACCAACAGGATGATTAATTCCAATTTCCCCTTCACAAATCTGTGCTGGCTGCTTCTGATTGTATTCTTGTCCTTCATGTATTTGAAATTGGTTTCCAGAAGGATTTGCTCTGTTAGTGTCCTAGAAACTGAGATGAGGCTGACTGTGTTGTAGTTCCCCAGGTCTTGTTAACTTTCTTAAAGATAGGAGTGACATTCGCTTTCTTTCAGACCTCAGAAACCTCCTGACCACTGTGACTTTTCAGAGGTAACCAAGAGTAGCCATGTAACATCAGCCAGCTCCTTCAGCACTTATGGGTGCATTTGTCAGGTCCTATGAACTTTTGTATGTCCAGTTTGTTAAAGGTTCCCTATCCAGCAAGGATAAGTCTTACAGACTACAAATGGTACCTAAAAGGTGCCGGATCCCCAAGCAGGTTAAGATTCAGTACAAGGCTAAAATGTTGGCTTTGTAAATATGGTTGCGAAATGAAAGAATATTTCTATTGTGATTTAGTTTATAAAAAGACCTAATGTGACCTTTAAAACATCTGCTCATAAAGACAGGGTGTTAAGCAGGACTATAGGCCAAAGCACTTTGTTCTTAAAATGACATTTTTGGAACTTTCTTTACAAGGACTGGCTGTTCCTTGCTTTGAGAGAGGCCTCTACAATACTTTGTACTGACATGCTAAATTCCTCTCCCATATTGCTGCTTCTCTGGGCTGCTGTATTTCTGCCATATGCTCAGTCAGAAGGATTATTTGCTTATAGGTTTGACAATAACAGGAAAGCTGTTCAAATGGTGAAAGTTTACTAGTGCTGTACAGAAGTGTTTAGTCTTGGCTTAACTTCGAACAGCTGAGGCAAGGAAGTTTATCAGTCTCAATGTAATTATTTACTGTCTTATGATGGTGATTCTGATGGTCTAGTAGCATAATTCAGTCTTCTGAGAACACTAGATTGGGGTATGTGCATGCAGTGACTGCTGCTGTACATAATGTTGTTGAGCCCTTCCTAGCATGCTGCAAGGTTAGCACAGCATCTCCTTCCTTGGCATGTCTAATCATCTTGTGTGTCAGATCCACCAACTGCTCTCTCTCTTCATTGGGTGTGAATTGAAATAACGTGTAAAATCTTTCATAACGGGGGAAGAAAGTAATCCTCAATAGAGTTAAAAATACCTGATCTTGAGAGCCAAGTAGCTGTGGACTTTACTAATTCTTGGGCAGGAGGTGACTGGCAAGAAATCTCAGGGAGCGATAGTGTAAGAAAAAGATGAAACAAATTATTTTTGTTCCATGATTATTAGTAAAAGATAAAAAAGAAATTAGAAGCTAAATATGAAAACTTATTCTTTCTTGTAATGGAGTATATGGAGGTCTGTCTTTAATCTCCACAGGTCCTCTCTACTGCTGGTAAACACGAAGATGCCCATAAAAAGACATTTAAATATTGCTCATGGCTGTTCCCTATACATGGCTTTAAAATGTGGGCTGTATGCATTTTGTTGTTGGTGGTAGGTTTTATATACTTATATGTTGTTACATATATATTAGATATATAATTTCTGCTGCATGCACAAGGTGCTTTGTCTTATTATCAGTTTAGGGTTGGGCACACAGTATAAAATACTCCAGAGACCCAACCTATCTGCTCACTGGATAAAATGTCATTTGGACTTGCCTGAGAAGGACATTTTGATAACAAGCCCGATTTTGCCTCTGTTGGAGTCAGCCAGAAGTTTCCACTGACTTCACTGAATGCAGGATTCACAAGTACTTGCAAATCATTAGCGAGGTCAGATTCTTTGCCCCTTGTGCCAGTGCACCCAGCAAAGAAAAAGACTAATCCTGAAAAGAACTGAGCCCATCAAAGTGAGGGAACTAAATACAATTGAATACTTAAATTCAAACCTTGTATTCCCTCTCTTCTATGAAGTGCAGTCTTATATTGCACTTAATCCGATCTAAGTGTGGGCTGCCCTGTGTCCTGATTAGGGTTTCCTGCCTCCCTTACAGGGTGAGCTGGATCAGTTCATTGTTCTGACAGAACACTAGTCCCCGCTGCTAATCTGACCTGCTGTTACCAGCAGACTCATGTGATGGCTGGCCCTGAAGAAGGTAGGAATGGGGAACTACAAAAGAGAGGGAGAAGAATTTATGCATGGAGACTTGGAGCAGCAGACTGTAGTCCTGTGGAATTTATGTGAAACTAGTTCTGAGCAAAAGTTACTAAGTTAGCAAACCAAACCCTGAATCTGGCCTGTTTGAATACCAAAAACTCATTCAAACATTTATTGCCAATTCTGCAATAATCGTGACGGTGAAGATACTCTCAGTGTTGTTGCAGCAGATGTGTTTTGTCCATACATATGCTGAAGGTCTAACACAGCACCAGTTTCCAGTTGTGTTAGGCTGAGACAAGCCTAAGGGCATGTGCTGTTTCCTTTGAGGAAGGTTCTGTAATTGTTCAAATGCTGTTTCAAGTAATCTACTAAAAGCCGTTCCATCCTTTCAAAATCTTTTCACTGACATTGTGACCTAAATTTCAGATACAGGAAGGAAGATGATGTAGTTTGAGTGATAAAGATGGAAAGAATAGGTCAAGGTTGGGTTTTTTTGTTGTTTGTGTGTGTGTGGGTGTTTGGTTTTTTAAAAGTTTTTTGTTTGTTTCTTTTTTGGTTGGTTTTGGGGGTTTGCCTTTTTTTCCTTCATAGTAATTGCTCAAAGGAATTCTTCATAATTACTGTGTTCTGCTCCAGTGAGGTCTATTTTATTTGTGGTGGATGCCTCTGAATGTTATAAATTTTGGAGATCTTTTAAGAGGGAAAGGTCTCTATAAATAGTTGTTTTGCTTGCATCCCACTTTCAAGCCATTGACTGTAGGGAATAACTAGAAGGTTACTGGGCTAGACAGTTGCACTGCTGTGTCCCTGCAGGTGAGCATGCTGACTCTTCATCCATCCATGGCTGAAATAAGAGCCAGGGGAGAAAGGAAGCTGGGGAATTTAACTAAAATGTATTCATTGGTAGAACAGCAGAACACACCTGGTCTGCTCAAAATGTGGGTGAGGTAGCTGTGGTCTGTAATTATAACCTGCAAGGTAATGGCTGGGTCCATCTGTAGGTATGTGACTGTAACCTGCAGTTCTGGGGGTCATGCCTGTTGAGAAGCTAATCACTAAAACAATCTAACCAGCAAATGTATTTTAATCTGGAGTTACCAAAATAACTGTGGCAAGGAGAATCATTCTGACCAGGCAGTACAAATTCCTTCAACTCATGCATTTTCAGAAGTTACAGGGAATAAGAACCTTAAATTTCAGTGTATCTCCTGTCCAGATCTACAGGCACTCAGTGCTCCTCCCCAAGTTAACTGCTGTGACAGGCTGTGCTATGTGAGTGAGTCAGCCCTTCACCTGGGTGGGAGGAAGAATCTAACACATGGCCTGTGGGCTCTCAGTGGCAGGTGGTGCTGGACAACCTAACAATAACAGAACAAAACTAAGAAGCCTTATCTATGCTAAGGACTGTGAAACACAAAACTAACCATTTTTTTCCAACATGGTGCTCTGGCTGTCACCCAGCAGCTCAGCTCCACTGTCACCAGAACACCTGAGAAGCCTAAGAACAAGCAGAGAGGAATGAGATGCTGGATCAGGACTACCAGGAGGTAAAGCAGGAGGAGGTGAAGGAGCAGTGCTCCCAGATTAGGGAAGATGTGGCCCCCACAGGCTTTAGTGCCATGCATGCTTCCTGGGGCTGTCAATGAACTGCCTAAATGAGGCTACAGTGCAAGGCAGTCCAATCATGGGGTCTTCTTCCAGAAATATTTATTCCTCTGCCTGTCTTTCACTCCAGCACCAAGACATGCTGTTGCAAGCAGTGAGACTGAGATCCCTTTCACTGGCTGAGTGCAGCATCCGTCTCCCCTGAATCTCTCCTTTATAAACAGGGGAAACAGGAGTTAAAATGTAACCATCAATGATTTAGTGTGGAGCATGGTGTACTTGCCTATGGGTTTGAGCTCATCATTGCCTGAAAGTTCTTGAGCTGGTTATTTAGCTTGCTGGCACAAATGCTTGGGTCATTCCTGGACTGCATCTCCCAAGGGGGGAAAAAAAAAGTTTTGGAGAGCACAGACATAAACCTAAAATGAACAACAAAAGGCATGCTGCCATGACCAGCCATAGTCTTGAAATCTTCTGACTTGCAAGGCATGTAAATACCACTAAGCCTGTTCTGATGCCTAGGGGAGATCTGGCTTTGGGGAATTCACCACAGGTCTGTATGTTTTCTGCCGCTTCAGATAGATAGGATTTCTTTTTTCCCCAAATGTTCTTCTTTAGGATAGGATACTATCCTGGAGGCCATCCCTTTTTCCTGGAAGCTGTAAGATCAGAATTCTTCAGTGTGTCATGTTGTGAGTGTGAATCCCCTGAATGAAGTAACAGGGCTGCAAGGAGGGTGGCTTTTGTGCTGTATGCTGCTTTTTGGGGTAGGGTTGGTTAGGGGAAACTCAAAATCGTCCTGGTGATAGGCTCCAAAATCAAATGAACTTGTGCAAGGCAAATTTACAGCATGCCTGTTCTCCTTAAAAAGAGCTCACTGGCAAATAATCTGAAAGAACCCAAAATCTCAGTAAGAGATGGTCCCTCCCCTCTGCTCCCTGTTCTGAAAAGGACCATTGTTTCCAGGTTTCAAGGTGGGCTCATTGACTTTCATGTTGCCATGGAACCAGCATGTTTTTCTTCCTGAATGATACTTGCTTGTAATCTCAGAAGCTTTTTCAGCAAATTAACACAGGTGATTTGTGAGCGGCCTTGGGTGGACTAAAGGCAGTAAGGAACCTGTTTGATTAACCAGATGAAGAAATACAAGGAGTGAAAGCCTTGTTTGAAAAGAGGAAGGGCAGATAACCAGAAATGTTAACTCCTAGTTTACATAGAAACTAAAAGGCTGATGTTAGGTTTATACACTGGTAGGCTTAAATACAAGGAAAGCAAGCAGAGCTCTCTTAAAACTTAGTACTGCTTTGGGTTTAAAATTCTGTGGAGCTGCCTAGATGAAAAAGGGAGAGCTACTTGTGATGGTAATTCATAGCACACATAGTTAAAAGCAACGTGATGCTAATTTGTTGAATATAACCTATGCATACATCTCTATATTTCTCAATACCTATCAGTATGATACAACTGCATTTAAAAATTTAGATGGAATGGATTTTCTGCCAAAAATGCTGATTCAGTGGGCTTAAAGGATTTGAGGCAGTGGACCAGTTTTTGTGGAGCTTTCATACAGGAAATTGTAAGCATTGTGATAAAATCAAAATACTTTACATCTAGTCCTGTTGTAAAACTTGCATGTTTAGATATTCAAATGAAGGTTGGATGATTTCCTGAAAGATATGTTATAGTTCAAATGGGAATTAAACTGGGACAGGTTATAAGCTGATTGCAGAAGTCTTTCTGATTTCGTAGCACTTGAAAATGTGTATCAGACTCTTGAGCTGGGAGGTTCATTCTGGCTTAGGCCGGATCAGTCTAGTGTGGCCAGCTTTGAGCCAGGGCCCAGACTCACTCCTGTGATTCCACTCAAGCCTGTGTGCCATGTTCCTCAGCAATCCAGAAGAGACAGAATTTAAAGATGGGATGGTGTGATTTGCAGGTAGAGTGCCAGCACCAAACCAGTAAACCATTCTGCTGGGAAGTATAGCATCTCTGTGCCATCTTCTTAATGATGGCAGTGGTGCCCAATTCCAGTTCAACCCTGGGAATGACAGGCTTGGGCACCCAGGGTGGGTGATACAGGTACTGTTAATTTGGCACTTGGTAAAATGTTTATTTTTGAGCAGTGTTGTGTTAGACATTTTCTGTTGGTTCTGAGGTAGTCCTGGAATTGCTGAGTATGCTCTTGTGTCGTTGAATCTCTACAGGTCACTCAGCACTTGTAGGACTAGTCCCTGATGGGCTCAGTGTCATTAGGAACAGTTCCTTTTACTGCCTGGCAGTGATAGCAGTTGGAAATATCCGAGTCTGTTATTGTAAGAACGTCTGTTGTTTCACGTCCCAAACCACAGTGTTTTTCAATGGGCGGCCATCTCAAAGTTAAAATCCAGTTTACCAATTAAGGGAAAAATGGAGTAGTCTTTTTTAAAAGCAGTATAACTTGCAATAATGTGCAAATGAAACTGTGCCTTTCATGTCTTTGGTCACTTTTTTTTATTACCACCTCACTTTCCAATTTAAATTCTGTGTTCTATTCCATTTTGACATCCAAAAGCTTCACACTAAAAAAGCATGGGACAACGAGGCAGGCTGTACAAAGACACATGGAAGGAATTAGTAACCACTGTAGAGAAAAGCTATTTGTTCTTCCATTTGACTGTCTACTTATATTTGTCATGTTATCATGATCCTTGTAGCCAAAAAAAATAAAATTGAAAATACTACTGAAGTTGACAAAGTCCTTGCAAAAGGCTGTTTGCAATAGTGTGGGTGTTAACTTCTCAGGAGCACATCTGTGCTTAGCTAGCATGTTGCACAACAAGACAGTACATTTTTTGCTCACAGCACTTATTCTCATTTGTTCTACACTTTTCCATGAATTACTGTTTGCTGTTCTGAATGATAATGTTCAAGGTTGCGTATTAAATGCCAAGAATATTCTAGTAGTGTGCTTTCTGCACGGCGTGTACAGCACCTCTCAGTCTCATTTGCGGGTTCTTGTGTCATGTAGATCATTGTCATGTTATAGCTGACAGGTAAGAACAAATACATGCACTCAAATTAGGAAAAAAATTAGAACATTTGAAAGTTTAAAATGAGTTTCTTGGTGGTGCTGATTCCATAAGATGGTGTACTAGGACATTCTGAGTATTAAGGGAGGGGAGTTATAGAAGCGGGTCATAAAATGTTGATTTCAGTGAAATTTTGTGGCTATCATCACCCCCATACTGGTTTTTCATGTTTAGGTAACATCTGCCCATTGTTAGCTCTAGTGCATTTCAAGAAGGATGGGGCCTTAAACACCGTGAATGTATTCTTATAGGATAACCTTGTTATTTTACAGTCTAACTTCTGTAAACATGCAGAAGCACGCAGATTGGAAGGGACCCCAAGGATCATCTGGTCCAACCTTTCTAGATAGTAATATAGTATATGTACCTGCCTGGACTTCTAGAATGAAATAATTGATTAGCCTTGTCATTTCTTTACATTAATTGGTTGAGAGTTTATTTTATCTGCTGGTTCTGCAGAGCCACTTTCTGTCATCCACCTGTAAGAGAAATCCAGGCAGTTTGGGAAGACAGTGTTGTATGCAGTAGGTGTGTAGGGATTAGAAGGTTAAAATTTTAGCATCACCATTTCAAACAGTCCCTTACAAGAGCAGGCACCTATTGATAAAGATTTGTGCCTCTGGCAAAGGAAAAAAAGAAAAGTGTGGAGATAATGTTAAGCAGGCATTTCAGTTCTGAATGCATCAGGTCTGAGTCTTCCTGATGACAGGTTTTTCCTTCACATGGTTTAGTAAAGACCAAAAAAAAACTTTGTTCAAATTTCTTATCAGGTTCTGTGATAAGCTAGACATCTGAAAGTTGATGTTGCATGTGCTTGTTATATGCCTTTTCTTCTCTGTAAGTCAATTTGAAGACTAAAGCATTGTTTCTCCCCCAACACACACATGTAAAATAAGAGGGAATAAAAATTCTAAAAACCTATATGTTGCATATAGAGAGAAAAGAAGAAAATGAATGACGAAATGAACCCTTTGTATTGTTTTCAATGCATGCAGTTTTGATAATGATGTCTCAGAAGACAGTTTTACATTTTTTCTCAGATATTGCTAAAAATAGTTCACTTTTCTCACTTTTTCCTTCCCTTATCCAGTACTGGCTTTGACATTTGGTTTTGTGATTTGTAATGTATCATTTTAAAGTGAGCAATCTGCTTAGTAACATAGATACACTGGAAAATAGGATATTTGTAAATAAAATGACACATTCGTTTTGCCAGTTCTGTTTTGTCCTTTTTTGGTTTCCTTAGCAGAAGTGTTTGTGTCTCAGATTTAATCAGTACTTATCCCTCAGCAAACATACTCTCATCCTGTCAAAATACTGCATCAAGCTATACCTCCTCTGATCTGTTTAATCTAGATAAATGTTATAAAAGCATTTTGTCTTCTCCTGTTCCAGCCAGGTAAGATTATCTGTAGCAGAGTTTGTACATTCTGTCTTGGCAGAAGTTTGGGACATCCACTGTTGATGAATAGACATCCACTTTGCTTAGGAGTGTTACTTGAAATTAAATAGCCCAAATAGTAAATTAAATATATGGGCGCAGAGTGGAAATACTTACATTTCCTTTGGCATTTTATAGCTGTTTACCTTGGTTTATATTTTCTCCCTCAGTTCTCCTATGTCAGTGTCCTTGGGAATAGGAGACAACCTGATAGCCATGGTCTTCTCTGATATGTGGAACACATCCTCTTTTGGGTTTTCAAGTTGCTGTCTAATTTGCATCTGGCTTAACTGTGTAGTAATGTTCTTGCTGGGCAGGAGAGAAATCCTTAAGCAAATCAGTTCTGCCCTGCAGGGAAGGGCTTGACTAGCTCAGTTGCTTCAAAGGGTTGTTTTACCATGAAAGGGCAGATTGCTTGCCTTCTCTTGCAGAGCCACAGTGAAGCAAGAAGGGCAACCCAGAAAATCAGTCTTAACTAACAGCTGCAGTACTAAATGTGCCATCCTGTTGTACACTTTATATGCTACGTGTAAGTGCAATGAAAGTGGAGTAGTAAGAAAATTGCTGCTTGATTTGACATCTTGGATTCATTAGATGCATCACAATCCTCACTGTCTTGAATGGTCATCTTAAATTGTGGACTGTGGTGTGATGTTCATTCTGCACACACATCCAACCAGGCTTAAAGACAGAATGCAGGAACCTTTTCTGGGGGCAGTGCAGAAAGAAATGCGGAAAAACACGCTTTAATTTAGATGTTCCTCTGCAAATTTAAGTCATCCACTTTGAATTTCTGGGGCCCAGGATCAGATCCCCACAGAGCTATTATATGAAAACAAAACTAGAATAGGGTAACTGAGAAAGTGGCAGGCGCTGGCGCTCAAAGGGAGGAGATAGACTTGGCCGTAGCTCTGATTGCCCTGGAAGGGTAGAATTTGAAAATGGAAACAAAACTGTTATTTAAAAGTCTCTAATTCCAAGCCTTGTGTCCTTCAACTCCTTGCTACTCCTCACTGCCTGTTCTGATGTTGTTTTTTCTCTTTCTTGCACTTCCTCAGCCTTGTGTCTGCATTTTGGGATGTTACTCGCTTTTGCTGGTTTCCAGCTGATGAACAGTTGATTTGTTTGCCCCCATGGATTTGAAAACCCAAATTTTCCCTGGGAATGCTGCTCAGGTAAAGCTTGAAAGGCCACGAGGAATCTGTTGGTGCAGATGGAAGCTGGGAAGGAAGTTTTCTTTGTAGGAAACCTACCTGTTCCCAGGTTGTTTTTTGTCTTTCCACCTGTGCAACTGCCTCCAGGTTCTTGGTTTCCCATGCTGCTGAAATCCAAGCACTTGGTGCTTGCTGCAGCGTATGAAAGGTGTGTCCAGAACTGATTTTCCCATGTTAAAAGCATGCATTTTATTTTACCCTGAAAAGCCTACGTTTTCAGGATTTTTTTGCCTAATAACCTTTGTTCCAACTGGAATGAAAAAAATGTCTGAAATGCAGTATTTCCAGTAGATAAAATTTTTGCCCTGTCTCCTCCCACCGATGGCTGGTTTGAAAAATGCTTTGCAAGACCACCTTGATTGTAGAGGACGTGGAGATAAAACATGCTTATAGATAAGCCATGTTTAGAAAGAGGTGGTTATTATCATCAGTATGATAGAGCAACACATCAAAGCCACATTACCATCTACAGCTGTGGCTAGAGAGGGAGTTACTTCAATAAATCCATGCTTAGTTAGCTAAGCCTGCTTGCACGGTGCCATATTTCACATGCATACTCTTGGAGTTTTTAACATCATTTGCTTTTCCTGATTTTTCTGCCTGGTCCTTAATCTTTGTATTTCTGGTATTTTTTTATACTGTTGGAAAATTCTTAATTGCCAACTGATTTATCCTCTGTTAGGGACTACAATGGAAGCCTTTGGACTTCAAAGGGCATTTAGACTGCATTTGCTGCTTGGATGGGCCTTTTATGAAACTTTTCTTTTACATGCTGCAGAAGAACAACACGCCTGATTCTGTTCTACTCCTGGTTTTGATTTGTGTGCTCAGTTTCAGGTGCACCCAAAAGTACATACCATTTTGAGGATGTAGTATAGTAGTATGTGCATCATTCCTTACTTTTAATTTTTACATGAAGGATCTGAGCTTTCACTGATATTTATGCTAGTGAAATGTTTTTTATGGGTAATACAGCTGAGCTGGTGGCATCTTATGTTTCTAATAAAGGGTAAATGACCAATCAGGATTGCAAAGTAGTTAGCAGCCAAGAGTTGACAGTTGTGTGTTCCTGGGAGAAAAACATGTTCTAACTTGACAGGTCCACTCCCTGAATATAGAATTAGTATTCTAGAAATAGCATAGAGCTGGAAGTTTTTAAGGCCAGGCTGGATGGGACACTGAGCAACCTGATCTAGTGTGAGGTGTCCCTGCCCATTGCAGGGGCTCTGGAACTGGATGATCTTTGAAGTCCCTTCCAACCCTGACAATTTTGTGATTCTGTGATGTTCAAAGATGTCTACTTGAAAAACCCTCATTTTCCTTAATTATGCTTACTACTGTAGTGCCCACCAGTTAGTTAACAACCCATTGAGCAGTGTCCAAAGTAGCAGACATTTCTTTTTCCCCCAAAGGGGAACAATTTCTCAGTGACGTTGGTCTTTGAAGTATTTTTGTGGAGCACAAAGTACTTTCCTAGTTTCTTTTATGATTTTATTCCCCAAGTACATGCAATATGCTTTGTACTTTCCAGAGCTGATGCAGTAAGCATTTAGTAGAAGGTTTGATGAACATGACACAGTGGGATGCCTTGCTGTGCTACTTGCAATGGGTTTAGTCTGTTCCTGCTTCAGTAACAAAACCTCCCAGGATATTATTGGTGAGGAGGTATCTAAGTACAAGTCAGCTCATTTTTGCAGGATCACAGAGTACAAGGTGAAGAGGGATTAAATGACTAGATGGAGCAATAAAACAAACTGGTGAAGCTATGTAAGATAGAGGTTAAGAGTTAATTGTGCTATTACTGGAACAGGTAGTCTTCTAATGGTTCCAGGAGATGGCTGCACATGGTTTTATTTAGATACACTAGAATTACATGGGCTTTCAGTTGTTAGGGCATTTTGGTCCTTTTATAACTTGTGATGTAGCTATTATATTAAAAAACAGCTTGAAAGATTAAGTGAGAGACAGTGAGTTGGCTGAGTTGTTGATCTGTCCCATCCCAAAAAGAAGGAGGAGTGACCTTGATTCAGATACTGTAAATTAACTGGAAAAGCTGGGTAAACTTTATTCCCGTGGGCCACAACACTTTGCTAACTAAACCATTTCTGCACATGGGAGTGGTTCTTAGCTGGTTCCACCTTGTCTGCAGCTGATGTGTGCCATCCCATTTTAGAAATTTAATCCAGTAACCTGACCAGGCAAATGCCATAGCCACAGCCATTCATCTGGGATACAGGAGGGGCTAATTTCTTATGGATAAAATCAAAATGCCCAACCCATCTGTATATCATTTCCATTATGTATGGTAGACTCCCAGCAGCAATGAATTCTTGCTACAGGAACATTTGTTTTTTTAAGTAAATGCAGTTTGTAATCATTCATTTTAATTTTCAAAACATTGGACATAGGAGTTTTTTAATCAGGGTCAATGGATAATGTGGCAAGGAATTTGAATGCAGGCATTGTATGTGACTATTTCGTTCAGAGTTGGAATCTCTACTGTGCTTGTTAACTGGAGTGCTTGCATTCCCTCCCCAACATATAGATTTTTGTATAATAATATTTTTCTCTCAAAGTTCTGTGGTTGTTGAAGGCATTTTTATCACCTGTTGGGGGCAGAGACACAGGAGGGTTTCTGTGTATGTATTCTGCAAATACTAGTGGCATAAAAATTACTGTGATTAAATTAGGATTATATTTGGCCCTTTTCTGTGGAGAAAAGTAGCTGTCTATGTATTTTCAATGTCCATGGAAATTTGCGTACTTGGATAGTCAGTGCTGAGGGCAACCTTTTCCTAATTCTGACAAGGAAGGAATCTGGAATATTCCAAACAGTTTATTTTGTCCTTTGGGCTAATCACAAAATACATGTGCCACATTCCAGCTAAAAGCTACATGGCATATTTATTTCAAATAAATGTGTCAGATAAGAGTTTTACACACTCCACTCCCTGTGTTTTAGAGTACTTTGCTTCTGTTATGCTAGAAAAGGTATTTTCCTCTTTCTCAAACTCATTATTCCTGAAGAGGGAATAGTGCAGTTTGGTTTTTATTTCAATGTCATGTTCAGAGTCATCCTTAGAAGGGAAAGGCATGCAGTTGTACTGCTTTAGTCAGAGGACAGCCTTTGTGAGAGGTGAGGCAAGTGGAGGAGGCTCTCTTTCTTTGTGCAATGAAAGGGGTGATGTGTACTCTTAGGTAGCACTCCACCCCACATCACTCATGCCACACCACCCACACTACACCAGATTTCTATCCTGGTCTAAATTTTGGTATTTTTTCAGTATTTGGTTATTCACATATTCAGGAGTGGAATTGCAGGGAGTATTCCCTCTTATAGGTCAACTTTACTTGTTGCTTAGAGTCACAGCTAAGCAGAAGTGCTGTTAGTTTCTGTGCGTAATGATGCTAGCCCTTGTGGTGATGGCATTGAACAGTCAACCCTTGTTTTCCTGAAAGCACATCTTGGTAAGTCTCTATGCCAATAGAGCTCTGGGATCAATCAAACCTTCATATGCTCTTCAAATAAAATATACAGCTTTTTGCAAGGTATTGCCAGAAGCTGAAGTGTGGCTGAAATCATGTGGTACTCTCAGTCAATGAATCAATGAAGCACTCATAGAAGTTTGCTTCCAAGCTCTATGCATACCTTTAAGGTTGTGTGAAAGATCCTGTGTATCCCAGGGATATTTAAGGATAAAGTGAGAAGCTGTCTAAAATCAGGTTGTTTGATGGAAGAGTGCATGTTGTCTGTTGGGAGTTGGTTTGGGTTTTTTAAGTCCAACTTTTATTCAGTTTGCTTGTGGTGTTTGTAAAGGTTTGGGTTGGTTCATGGTGCTGTCATATACATACAGGGCACAACATGTATTGATTGTAAGGCCCACTTCCTACAACTACATCATCACAGTATCTCACAGTATCACCAAAGTTGGAAGAGACCTCAAAGATCATCAAGTCCAACCTGTCACCACAGACCTCATGTCATCAGTACCTTATATAATGTCCCACTATTTGGTGGCATAGGTTGTAGCATCCTAAATGTTAATCTGCCCAGCAACTTCAGTGCAGTTAACATCTGCACTGGTTGACAATGCATGTGCACTGGTTGCACTGGCTGTGCACTGGATTTTGCCAGTTACAGTAGAGAGTCGTGTGAAGCTTATAAAGCAGTTTGAGTAGCTATAAAGTTGGCAAATAGTTGTGCTAAGCAGGATGAATAAGTTAACACTGGTCTGGGAATCGCTGCTTTAGGTTCAATAGTTTATAGCTCTGTGTGGCTGCAGAACTAGGGCGCTGTTTTTTCTTTCTTTGGTATATATCCAGCTTTGAAGGAGTAATGTAAGGACGATTCTTTGCCAAATCCTTAGTGTTTTTCAGTGTTACATACTGCAACAATATGTGAATGTGCTCTTAAAATCATCTTTTAAGTTTCATGTTGTCTCTTTCCATACAAATAGACCTATTTGGGAATGCATAAGCACCACCAAAGGGGCAGCTTCTTTTTAAATTAAACCAAACTGACCAGACATTTCTTTTTCCCTGAGGTGACACTAGCTTTTCTACAAGCACTTTTCCCTACAGCAGGGTGCAATGATTCTTCTGTTCCCTGTTGTTAGCACTGCCACATTTGCATAATAATGGATCTCAGGGATACCCTTCTGCTGCCTATGCACTGGCCTATTGTGAAGATAATACAGAGAACTTCCTCCAGTCTACAGGGTGCAGGGGATGAAAACCCCTTTCCTTGGGCATTTCAGCACTCCCATGCAAAGCAGGGCCTCCAACAGGAGAGCACATGCCAACCAGTAGTTCAGTTTCATGGGTGCGTGTGGGTAGCACCTACAGCCACACAGACATTCTTTATGGCTAGCTAAATCTAACCTGTTAAGAAACACACTGTGCATTTCAACAAGCAGAAGAAACAAAAATAACAAAAGCTTTTACACAGATTGATGTTGTTGTGTATCAAATGTTTTAAATGGTCTAATAGAATCTGACTGTGGAGCTGTTGCTTTAGACTAACAAGGATCTCTGACAGGATCTCAAAGATCAGGAAGCTTTCTTAGACTGGATGAAGCCTTTAAAGAAACTGGAGTAGTGTACAGTGGTTTGGAATGCTCATTGTGTTTAAATATTGATTGTTGCTTATCACTCAAATATAAAGTGGCTGCTCCAGCGCATTGTCCACTCAGGTGGGTGCTGGAGTAACTGGAGAATACTTCATCTGAGCACTGCCAGACCTTGCAGGCTGAGGAGACCAGACTGAAGCATAGATAAAACTAAGGCTGATGCCATCCAGCCAGTAACACAGAACTTGGAGGGCATGATGAAATAAAACATTCCTTCTGTGAAGCTGCAGAGATGAAGCTTTTGATTTTGTAAACCACATGGAGTTACTTGAAATTTTATTACTCATGTTTTCAGACCAGGTAATCACCCCTTCTCTGCTGATGAATTTTCTAACCTACTAAAATGTGTAATTAGGTCTGTTGCCATTTGTGTGTCCTAAATGTAAGAAGTCAGATACTTGGCAGCTGTCATAGGCAAGCTTGTACTCTGGAAATCCTTTAGTGGGAAGACGTTTCCCTTCACAGAGATGGATGATGTTATTAGTATGAGTGAAATATACTTAGAATAAAAAGTCTTCAAGCTCTATGTCCAAATTCCATCCAACAGATAAAAAATACATGTTTCCTGAAAAAACCAACCAACAAGTCAGGCAACCCTTTTAGAGTTTGAAAGACATCAGTTAATTTCTGGTGTATGTACAAAGTGGAACAATTGATCTCTTAACATTTATTTCATTCCACTTTAAATCTTTCTTTTATTTTTTTTTTTCTTTTCAGTGCAGCAGCACTCCTGTGTCACTGGCAGGAATGAAAGCAGGGAATGAATATGGGATGGAATTTGCTTCAGTTGGAATTTGCTGCTAGGTTCCCCAGGCCAGGATTTCCTCCCAGGTTTTGAAACCTTGTATATCATTTGAAACCAAGCCTCCTTCACTTCAGTCATTTAGTCTCAGCTGCCAGCCAAGATGTTTGCCAGATCTGTGAAATGAATGAAAATTTGTGACAGCCTGAGTTAACCTAGGAAGTCAGTGAACCCTAAAATGTATTAGTATCTTAGCTAGAAATTCACATTTAATAGCTCCATTTGAAAGACCTTTTATGCAGTAAAAGATAATCTTTTGTCTTTGTGTTATGTCCTTCCTCATGCAACTGTCTAGTTTTAAGTACATGTTCATTGAGTGGTAGAGTATTCATGAAAAAGTATTTACAGCTTTGTGTAATCCCATCAATAAAGCTGAAAAATATCTGAAGATGGAGCTGTTCAGAGCTAAATGCAAATCAGTAATCATCAAATAACCAGTATGTGACATTCCTACTGCTATTGTGTTTGGAAGCCAATGGCTTCCCAAGGACTGTAAGAAGAAAAACGTGGTACTTGGGGTAAGAGGTCTTAAAATCTTGTGGTTCATGAGTTTAATATTTAACTCCTACAGATTCTTATGAATTTGTGGTGTTTGCTCTTTAAACTTATTGGAGTCAATGGGAAATGCTTTTCTAGGCTTGTCAAAATTCTGCAGCAGATTTTCATGCAGCAAATCATAGGATAAATTTGTTGGTGTAGAAAGTGGAAGCCTTGAGGACAATTTCCACCCAGTTTTATTTCATGAGATCAGCTGTGGGTTTTTTCACTGCTTTGCCTTCTGGACACTTTTGTAGCTAACAGCTGGAACTGGACTGGATAGGAAGGTGATGCTTTGGCATGAAATGCTTTAGCAACAGTGGAAAAATGTCAGTCATAAAGTGTCTCCATAACTGAGACTGATACTGTCTTCTGCTTAAAAAATTTCTCCTGCATATGTCTGTGAAAGCTTACACATACTAATTCTTGTACTATCATTGTCCTTTCTTCTATATAGTTAGTGTAACACAACCCAGTGTGCTGTCCCTCACAGTCACTCATAGTACTGGTTTATATACTTCTGCCACAAAGGGATCTTCCTGTTGACATATCTTCTCATTTACACTTAGAACAGAATAGAATAGAATAGAATTAACCAGGTTGGAAAAGACCTTTGAGATCATCAAGCCCAACCTATCACCCAACACCATCTGATCAACTAAACCATGGCACCACATGCCTCATCCAGTCTTTTCTTAAACACCTCCAGTGATGGTGACTCCACCACCTCCCCAGGCAGCCCATTCCAATGGCCAATCACTCTTTCTGTAAAGAACTTCTTCTTAACATCCAGCCTGAATGTCCCCTGGTGCAGATTGAGGCTGTGTCCTCTTGTTCTGTTGGTGGTTGCCTGGGAGAAGAGACCAACCCCCATCTGGCTATAACCTCCCTTCAGGTAGTTGTAGACACTTCTGACAGTGAGAGGTGTAAAATGCTCCTAAGCAGCAGAGTGATGTCCAGAATATTGTTTAAATAAAATTTGTTCATTTCTGATGCATGTATAGACAACCATTGTATTGTCTCCAAGTCTTCATTTTGCTCTGTAGCAGAAAGGCTCTTTAGTCACACATTTATAATCAGAGAGATTGTCAAGCTCTGTGTCTGTGCAGAGATCAACTTTATTGAAAGTGATAAAAACAATGCACTGTATTCCAGATAAAATTCTCTTCATGCTGGTACCAGGTTATTAATATTTCCATAGTCCCCTTTTCTCTTGGATGAGGGTGCAGCTACAATGATGTGGCCTGCGAAAGTGGAGTTCTTGGGACATGTCAGATGAGGCAGTTTGCTCAGAGGCTTGCATCATCCTTCCATTTGGTAGCTGCTTGGTACTATCTATTCATCTGCTGCTTCCCCTTGATTAGCCACCCCCAACTTAAAAAATATTTCATGTTATTAGTTCCTAGCTTTGACCTAGCTTTTAATGGTATTAAAATACCCTGAGGAGGCAGGACAAGTCAAGGTGTGGGGATCCTCAATGAAAAAAAAATCAAAATCAGTTTAGGCACTTGACACTCACCAGGGGAAAAATATGTTTGTATTTTCATTTTATCTGTTTTACTGACATGATTCATTTTATTTTCAGCTGTTTCACTACCAAACAAACACCAGCAACTGTTTTCATACAATCTAACTGACAAGACTGCCAGTTTATTTCTGTGCTGTGACACCTCATAGGAAGAGTTACTGAATCATTTTGCTGCATCATGGTTTGGTATCTTAGATGGGTCACACTGCTATTTCTGAGTGCAGAGATTGCTGTGGTTCCTGGCTTATCTTTTTTTTCAAGGTTTTTTTTTACCTTGAAGAAGTTCTTTCATGTCAGTAAGGCAACTATGTACTAACACATGCATAGCAGAGTAGATTTTGAGAGAGAGGAGTTGAATTAGGCTCTAAATTCTGTAATAAAACAACTAAGAGAGTAATAGATAAAGAAAATGCTACATTGAATTTAATTCCTGAAAGCTGTAAGGGCTAAAAAGAGTAAGGTTAACACAGTAGCATTATGTAGCTCAGGAAGTAAAGAGAAATTGTTTCACTGTGGGTTTTTTTCTCTGAAATTTAACAAGGGGATCTGAATGGTTTTGTAATGGTTCTCCCTCTGGGGAGATGTCTTGAGCACAAGGCTTATGAGGAGAGGATGAGGGAGCTAGGGGTGTCTGTCCTGGGGAAGAGGAGACTCAGTGGAGACCTTACTGCTTTGCATCATCATCTGTTTCTTTCCTCTGTTATTGCAAACATGCTCTTTTTTTTGGTGTGCTTCATATCCTCCACTTTTGCATGCTGCCATTCTTTTTCACAAGTTTCCAATTTATTTTCCCATTACCACCTCTGCTACTCATCTTCCATTCTGAAGATGATGGTTTTAACTTTTCTGCTGTCCTTTCCCAAAATGTCACATTTTCATGACTTGTGGGTTTAACCTCTGAGCTGATAGAAAGCTTTGTCTTCAGCCAACAGATTTAAAATATTCTGCAGTTCACCTTTTGATACAGAGCACAAGTTTTAAGGCATTACGGGGCCCCAGCTCATACCTCTGAGCTTTGGTTCCTGGCAATCTCCTTCTGAAGTGCTGTGTTAGATGGGTTCCTCCCACCTGTGCTGCAGGTACAATGTTCTTCTGGATTTGCAGGCAAGGCCTTCAAGATCATGTGCAGCTATTCTGGTGTCTGATGTGTATTGCTCTAGAGAAGGTGGAATGAATGGGGACACCTCTTATAGCATCACAGCTGTTAGGATTCTTTACTCTCTTTGGCTGCACTCCAGAACAAGCTGAAGTCAATGGAAAGATTCAAATGGCACTCCAGCTGAGTGAATCAGCTGCGCGTAAAGGCTGGATGGAGGCACCCCAGAAGTGGGACAGTTGTTTTTACACTGATTCTTGCTTTTGAGTTGGTCTTTTAATTTCTCACTCACATCAGTAGTCTTTAAATGAAGTGCTTTTTCCTACACTGAAATGTGATTCTTATCCAATCCTGAAATAACTCAGTTAAAATCTGTATGGATGTCATTCAGTTTATATTATGAGTATCTAAATCTAAGAGAATTAATTTTTTAACAGTGTTAATTATTTTGTGTTGTTCATTGTTTTGGTATTTTTTGAAACCTTGATCTACTTCAGGCCACTTAAATCAGAATAGTATAGCTAATTTCTGTAACAATGGTGGCACTTACCTCTATGATTGGTACCCTTATCTATTTAATTCTTACATTTTCTGTATTCATCAATCCAAAATGTATCTCAGAGCAGTTGGAAAAATCTCTTCCCTGAATGAATACAGAACAAATACAAAGAGCCTGTGTTTACACATTCAGATTACAATCTGTAAATGTTGGAATGACCTCTGCATTCATACGTTTGAATGGAAAATGTATTTAACTTAAATGTATTTCAGAGAAGAACATTGTAGTCTAGAATCTTATATGCAGCCTTTAGACTTATATTCATAAATAGTATGCATATGGCTTTTTGCTGTTTAAGTAGCCCTGGAGTGTCTGATGTCAGCTACTTCCCCTAAATAAAATACATGGGGCATGTAACACCTGGTTTGGAGCCAACTGGCTTTGGTTGCTTCCTTTCCAAATGCTTTCATTTACAAGTGAGCAAAATGACTCCTCAGGCTGTGAAAAAGAACCTAGAAATACATTGTGAACAGAGTTTTACACAAAATCTCACAGTTTTTAATAGTCCTCAGAGAGAGTTTGATCCAGCTCCCAGTGAATTCAACGGAAAGGGGGATTTTGACTAGAACCGTATTTGCTAACCGCAGCATTGTGGGAAGCAGCAGCGGTAGGGATGGAAAGAGCAATTGCTTTTTGTCCAGTCCTCTGCTACTGGAAAGGACCTGACTGCCACCAGAGATGAAGGGTTTATAACAAGGTGAGCTTCAGTGCTTCAAGACAGCAATGCCAGTGCCCCACAGCTGCCATGAAATAGTTGCTTTATTCACTCCTAGGAGGCAAGCAGAATTAACAGAACCGTAAGACCCAAAGGTTCATGCAAATGACTGTTGGAACAACGAATAATCTGGAGAAAAAACAAATTGGCAGTTGAAATCTGTCAAGAATTTAAAGTTGAATAAATGTCTGGGAAGGCATAATCTGAGTCCCTGGAGACATAAAGCTGTCTGCTATGAGTGTAAAGGTAAGGTTATGTGTCAGGAATGGCTTGGCAATAAGTCCAAATTTCCACTGCAACATATGTATGTAATCATGGCAAAAAGTGTGTCTTGGTGCACTTAACTCTAAAGTTTGCTGCTAGCTAGATCCTGAAGTCTTAAAAATACTTGTGGTCAGAAATGACCTCTCAGCAGTTAAGAGTCATTCCATGTTGGAGCAGACAGTTTGGAGATGTGCTTCCAGTCTATTACAGAACCTCTGCTCTTTGTTTTTTAATTTTTACCTTTACTGCATTAAGCTTACTTTCATTTCCTACTGCCTAGGGTCAGAGTCGCCTGCACTGTATTTTCCAATGCCTCACTGAGAGATTGGAGGTGGACAGCCCTTTGGTTTCATCCTTCATTGGCTTTTCCCAACCCCTTCAGTAGGAAACAACATCCTTACAGATGGGAATAGAGAGGTTTGGGGAGAAATTATGACTGTGCTTATCCCAAGAAAGGTTGGACCAGATGATCCTTGAGGTCACTTCCAACCTGTGTTCAAGGATTCTATGATTTTTTTTTTTCTCTTCCAGTGCCTCTTGTGATGAACAGTGCCTCTGTTCTGCTGAAGGATTGTGTTAGATCCTAATATAAGATGTTAATGAGTTGTCCAAGAGCTCCATAGCTAATGGGGTTCTCATCTGAACAAAACTTCCCCAAAATCTGTAAAAGTACTGTTTGCTGTGGTTATTTTTATACATGATGCCTCTTAGAATTCCCTGAAGATTGTTATGACTATTTTGCAGCAAGAGATAATGCTCCCTTCAGGCTAAGGAAGCATGAGAGGTTGGGTTTAAGGCCTTTTGTTTTTTTCAGTATCTGCTCGTTCTACACTGCCTTAAAAGCAAAGGTGCTTAATTGAGCAAAGCAGTGATGACATCCAGGTGTATAGAGAGGTTTTTATTTATCTTTAGCAAAAACCTATAGAGTGATGTCAGGCTGGTAACTTCCTTTGAGAAAGCTGATGCAGAGGAGTTCAAAAGTACCTCAGAAACTTGCAGGAATTGCTTTTCATTTTTCACATTCCTCACCAACAGATGGTAGGAAGTTTTAAAGGTTTAAAAAATGTTCTCTGTGAGTGCTTTTAATAAGGAAATGCTAATTTCCAGTCTGAACTTGTTTCATTGCTCAGTTTGGACATTCAGAGTTCCAGAACTGTGCCTGGGCACACTGGACAGTTAGGGACAGTTTCATTAGTGAGGGTGTTCTTAGTGAGTGGCTAAATTACATTGCTAAATCGAACTTACTCCAGGACTGTTGTCTGTGGTGGTGCAGGGTTCTGGCAGCCCAGTCTTTCAAGCCTGTTAAGTGTGGGTCAAACGCTCTAAAGTCAGATAGTTGACTTTGACATACTGTCATGATATCTATTAGCTGAGAATTGAGTTCATGCTTGTCGTGGGTTGAGTTGAATCAGCTGCTGTTATTCATAGCATGCTGCAGTCATGCCAGGTTCAAAAATGAAAGTACTGGCTGGAGCAAAGTATTGTGGGACTTGAATTTCAGATTGTATAATGGGAGACTTCCTGTTCTTGTTGCTGCTTCTGGGTTCCAGGATTTGAGTGTTGGCTCTTCTGCAGGCATGGCAGCGAGACATGTAGGTGTGGGGTAGCACTGGTTTTGGTTTTCTGATTTAGGCTTTCTTTTTCCTGTAGTTCACTGCACTTGTTCTGCAAATAGGCTAAACTAAGGTAACCATGCATTGTATTATTAGATTAATTAGATTATTAGCATTATAATGCATTGTGATTATTATATCTTATATTGTAGCAAACTCATATCTCTTTATCTCAACCCTGAGTCTTGTGTGTTACTTTTCCCCTCGATTTTGTGTTGGGGGACCACGCGGGTTAGCCCTTGTGCTAAACCATTATGATGCTCTAAGGACTTCATATTTACATGAATATTGTAATTATCCTTTAAATGACTAATGCTAGTGCAGAATATAGTTTCAGATTAAATTGAAATCCATGGTGGTTTCCTACTGTCTTCTTTGCATGTTTGTTGGTTAAAAATTCCACCTTCTCTCATCCAGTTTCTTTGTTCTTGTGGCTCAGGGAGTTTCTCTTAGAAATGTGCAAGTATCACAAAGTTACATTTGTCTTGGTAGTCCTCACTGATGTAGAGATACCTGGGTCTGCAGGGTGGCTGAGGCACAAGTTCTAGTTACTGAATGTGAGGTCTTAGTCTGATCTGTACTGAGTGTTTCATGTACTTTTATGGGGTTTGGAAATAACTCATGCAAAAATTCTCTTGTCCTCAAAGAATTTCTAAACCAACTTTTTCTGTCTTTTTGGTGATTTTGAAAATTACCTGATTATAGAGAAGCTAAAGTGTAACTATATTCTGCCACTTATTTCCCAGCAAATTCACACAGCACATCAAGCATAGGTGAAAAATACAGAAGTATATTGGCTAAAGATCTTCAGCAGACAAAGGGTTATGAAATTTTGTCTTATTTTGTTTTGTTTGGTGTTTTTTTTAGGGTGGAAAGAAGTCTTACAGTGGGCCATGTGGAGGCCGAGATTGCAGCGCTGGATGCAAGTGTTTTCCAGAGAAGGGTGCACGGGTAAGTTTGTTTCCATTATACAACTTGTGTCTCTTATCAATCTGTGAGCAAATAAATAAATAAACCTCGAGTTAGTATGTGTAATTCTCAATCTAATGACCTCATGAAAGAAGAGAAAAGATGAAGACCAGCTGCATTATGAATGTCCAAGGCCAAGATTTCAAAAGCTGTTTTAAAGGTTTGCAAATTGCTAGCTTTACAATGAGTCTTCAATGGAGTCTCATGTCTTTGTGATCTGAGCCCTACTTCAAAAAAGTCAGATGATTTTTAAGTAGATTACAATAATTAAAAAGGAAAATCCAAGTACTGTGGTCTTCCAGTACAGATTTTGCCCAATCCTCACTGTAATAGCTTCTGTTTCTGGAAGTGTTTTTGACTTTGGTATTTGTGTGTCAAGGAACAATTAACTTTGAATGAATCTAAGCATTTTGGTTTGAGAGTCTTTTGTTCAGCTAAAGCCAGTTCTGTTCTGAAGTCTGCATTTGAAGCAACCAGATGTTTAAGCAAGTTTTCTGCAAAAATCTGTTCTTTCTTTTGATTGTAACTTTTATCCCAGTGCAACTGGTTATTTCCTAAGTCAAGGTAATGCAGACCTGCTGACTCTGCTCTGCCTTCAGTTACAATTGTAATTTTTGTCCAGAAACCATCTACTTAATACTTTCTCTCAAAGTCTCTCAAGTATTTTAGCAGGTATCAAAAGGAATGTTACAGGTTTTGCATACAGAACTGCGCTGTAGATACTTGAAGGATTAGCTTGGAAGGGCTTAATGAGAAGGGAAATAATACTAGCTGTCATGTTTAATAAAGCAGTTATTCTTGCTGAAATTATATTGAAAAATTGTCCTCTGAGGGAAAACAAAATAAATTACATTTTATTTAAACATTGGCTGTCCTGAATAATTTTCCCCCTGTGTATTTCAGTAACACATGATGGGTAAATTCAAGGCTTCAATTTCCAGGATTTGTGAAAATGTTGCTATTAAATCGATGCTGCTGATAATTTCTAAACTGTTTCCCTAATTGCAGATAGACTTGAGTATGAATTCTTAATTGATAGCTGATGATATATTTGCTCTGGAAGTATAAAAATTCTTTCAAATCATTATGTTGCTGGTGAAAACATGTCTAAACAGATCAGTGGAAGAACTTCATAAACAAGTTCCTCACTTAACCTAGAATATGAGCTAAAGCAAATTGCTCAACACCTTTTGTCATTAGATGCAGTAAGAGACAAACCTAGTTTGGTTCTGGAACATGATAGCCTGTAAATACTTTGACCTTTAGATAGCAATGAGCATCATTCATCTGTCTCTTTACATTCCCAGGGTTGAGCTTGATTGTTTGAACTGGCCGCAGCACTGTTGACCTTGCAGTTTGAGCTCTTGGCATCTCTTTTGTTGAGATGTCACAAAGATTTTAGGCTGTTTTCATTGCTGACCTGAGAACTCAGTTGGCTTTTAGCTTGTTTCTTACGTGACCTGTATCAATAGGCATCTTCAGTCCTTCACATATGTATTCCATTCTAGTGAAACCTGTCCCTGGAGTAAACTATCTGCTAGAAGGGGTAATCTTTCCTTTTTACAACACTACTTCCATCAAGTCGTACTGAGCCTTGCTGACACCTTCTTGGACATCTGCAGGCAGCTACTGGAGTTCTGCCATGCCAGAGGATAAGGATGTGACTAGTTGACCTGGGAAAGGGGATGGTGTGATTATATATCCTACAGCACAGCTTGTTTCTTGGAGGAGACTGTACAGCCTTAGGCTAATTCCTTGGCTTCCTGCCTAGCTTCTCCATTGCTGCAAAACCTCTGAGTTCAGAATGAGAGATGGGACTTTGCCAATGCCCTAAATCCATGTTTTATTTAAAAAAAAAAAAAAAAGTTCAGCTGTCAATTTTGCAGAATTAACCAGATCAGAAGAAGCTAAGCTTTCTTTTTAAAGGAAAGAAAGCTAAAAAGCACAAGAAAAATTACAATAAGGTGACAGCTCAATGAAAAGAATATAGGCAGTGTCCTTAAATGTCCTCCTCCCCAGTTACACTTCTGGTCAGATCATGCTGTGATGAACTTGTTTCTGACCAGATGCTTTAAAAGAATGTATGATATAATATAATGTATATAATATTATATATATATACACACACCATATATATTATATAATTATATCCACTATATATTTATACACAGTATACATTGTACTGTATGCTTTAATTATATATTAGTATTTTGTTAATGTTATTCTTGTATAATAAAACTGTCAAAAGTGTCTAAAGACCCACTGCTTCCTCAGTGAAAGATGTTCTTAGAATGGGATGTAAGCATGAAGAACCCCTTTTGGTTTTGCTATAGAGTATTAATGCATGTGCAAGATACAAAAACCCAACCAACCTAACAAAAGAACACCAAGTATAATCTCCTTTACTTTAAGATGCAGCTGGATAGTACACAGATGTCTATAAAGTGAGTCAGTGCTTTGTGGAATAGACTGGGATTCTTTCAGAAGGAAGTGTTTGCCTAGCAGCCCCTTAGGGAGCTCTAGCAGAGTGGTAAGGCACATCTCCTACAAGACCAAAATTCCATTTCTGTTCATTGTCCCAGTGGCTTGTGTTAACTTTGAAAAGCTGTAATGTTAGCTGGTACCCATTTTAGGCTGCTCAGTGAAGTCTAATGTGATCCAGTTTACTGTGAAGCCTGCACAAGAATATCTGCAAGCATCCTTCATCTTAGCCAGTGATTCAGAATTGCTCTCTCTATCTAATTATAAGTTAACAGAGAGTCTGGCACTGTAATTCAATGGCAAAATTGCTGGGCCACGTTGCAGCCATTCTCCCTTCTTTATCAGTTCTTACCTGGTAAAAATTTGTGGGCAGAGCTTCCATGTCATATGACAGCTTAAGGGTAAGTGTAAGAGCACGAGAAAGCCGCCAAACTTTGGCCAGCTACAAATCTAACAATTTTGTATGTAGCTGTTGTAGTTGTTCAGTTCCTCTGAATGGCATTGTTAGACCTTACAGTGACTTCAGTGTGAAATCTAACATAATGCTGTCCAAGAAAAATGCCAGGTAGCAGTACAAAATACGAGACCCACCTATCTACAGCTGGAGTCTCTCACTGCATGCCTGTGACTTCTAAATCTGTGTCCCTGCTCCTGTTCTTGTAGCTAAATGAGATACCAGCTAGCAAGGCAATCTTAAAAGATAGTCTGCTGTGATAGCAGAGGTACCCAAATGTGCCCTGCTTCATGCACTGTTATGGGGAAGGGGCAATTTGAACACGCACTTACTGAACCCACTTCTGTGTACAGGTGCTCTGTCAGAATAATGGGTGGGTAGACAAAGCACTTTCTGTTAAACTCTGAAGCACAAGGTGGAAGGTGGAAAAAAGCAATAGTGCTAAATTACAATGTAAGTGAGGAAGTGAATATAAACTCTGATGGTAGTCTCTATCTAGTGAAATGTTGGATTTCTGATATGTATAGTTCCAGTGCAGGTGAGTGATCTGCAGCTAGCACATTTTTGGGGACTGCCAGAAGTCATTGTGTTTAAAATTTTTTTTCACTCTCCTTTCTCACACTTTGAACCATAGTTTAGGGACAGGGATAATGCTTATTGAAAGTTTATGTTGTATTGATGACTGTCTTGCTAAGAGATGCCCTTGCGGATAAGTCAGCAGTAACCAGGAGAGTGGTTCCCCTATTTTCAGTTTCAAGAAGCACTAAAGAGTAGACAGCCTGCACCATTTCAACTCTGCAGCTCATTTTGCATTTGTTTCTGATAGTGTTGGCTTTTTTGTTTCTATAGACTGTTATCTACTTTCAAACACTCACAAAGATAAACTAGCAGACACAGTCCTTGTTTCCATGTATACCTTCTCCTGATGCCTGTTCACTTATCTTGGAATTTATAACAATATTAGGGCTTGTTCTAAACTTTGCTCAATATATGCTGAGGGCTCTTCAGCTGTAATGCTACTCTTTTATTTTTGGCTTCTGTTGAAGTCCTATATTCACTCCCCCCCACCAAAAATAAATAATTTCAAGGGGAGGGAAAATCAGAAATTGTTTACAAGGCTCCACAGATTTCTCAGCACAGGCTGTGTCCCAGGCACCTTTTACAGCTTAGAATTGCTGTAAACTGGAAGAATTTGATGTTACCAATTATATTGATTTTTTTCCCTGTGATACTTGATTATGTAATGATTCTTATGCACCATGTGTTCTTTAAAGCTTATTAAAATATAATAATGCTATCAATTAGAAAACTGTTGATAGCACTATAGAACCTATTTCCTGTCTGAGAAAAAAAATCCACACAGAGGCTATTTCTAGCAACTGGTGTGTTTGAGAAGGAGTGAATCTGTAAAATGAGGCAGCTGGTTCTAAGGACAGATTGGGCACATTGAATCTGGTCCCATGAAGTGAAGGACCACTGCAGCGTATCACATATGCAGTGGAGCTCATCTCCTGATGTAGCCTCAGTCACTCACTGCAATGTGAAACAAAGCACAGTAGATGTGAGGGATTGAGTAAGATTGCGAGCTTGCTCAAAAATGCAGTCTGAATTAAAGGTTAGTGTACCCAGAGTTACAGGGGATTCCACCAGTTTTTCTCTGAAGTTAAAAGGCTGATAGTAAATGTAGTGTAAATTATCTGTGGGCAAACAGGTTTTGGTAGAATTACTACAGATCAAACCAGCTGAAAAAGATAGATGCCAACATCCATGCACTGAACAGTGTAACCTGGGGTCAGAACTTGGGATGATTTAATCTAATTGTTATCTAGCATAAACTAATGATACATTGGCAAGAGATCTTAGATTAACTTTTGTCTGGACCTAATCCCCTCAGTTTAATACTGGGCCTACAAAGTGCCTCTCTTGGTTGACGTTTCTCTACTATGAAATTGTAATAATTGCAACTTGTATGTTTTAATAATAATGTTGCTAAATTCTGCTTTAGCTGGTTAAAGGCTGGATAATTGTAATGATTTAGGGATTTCCTGAAAAAACACAATTCCTTTGGAAATATCAACTCAACAAAATGAATGTTTACTTCTCAAATGTTTTACACAAATGTATTTACTGGGGGTAAAATTATGGTCAGCTATTGGTTCAAATTTACCTGTTTCTATGTGATTTTCTACTGCCTGGCTTGACAAGCACTGTAGGACATAGTGATGTCATTTCAATATCCATGGCCTAGAGGTTGAGCCATCATACCAATTAAAATTAAACCAGACTATGAGATGTTGACATTTCACTTATACTGACAGTGCCAAGATATGAGCAGCTCTAAATCTTACCATAGTGTACTAATGGTGGATGATCAGCCTGGTAGGGGTAATACTGGGGTCACTATAGTTATTTATATAAAGATCTTTTCACATGCAAGAGAAGGAGGGATTGTTGCATTATAGTAGTTCTTAAGTAATGCTGGCCATTTATCAGTGGTCATAATCAGTGGTTCTAAGAATATGTTTAAGGTTGCCCAAGCAAGACAGTATGCTTGAGCTAACTTCACTAAGTTTGTATACAGGAGTGTGGAGTCAGTTCTCACTGAGGGCTTAGAAAAGGAGGTTAGCTAATTCAACTGGGAGCAAAATGTTGCTTAATTGTAGAGTAAGTTCTTCATCATCCAGTTTAAAATAATTTGTGAAGCCATGCTTCCTGGCTTTCAACCCTTGTTACCTACACCCAAAGATTTTCTCCAGGATCCTTCTTAAATAACTACAGTGTACAGCCAATTATTTTTTCCTGTTGCAAAAGAACTCAGGAGTTTGGACCAGACTACATGTCTGTTTTGCCATAATTTCTGATTTCACCTCCAGATTTCTCCAGCTGCTTATTGTAGGTTCTTTCTTTCCCCTTGCATTGTAGGCAGCCTCCAGTCCAAATACACTGCCATGGTCCCTGAAAATATTTCAGTCTTGTATGCAAACCTTAGGGCCTTGGATCTGGTAGATGTGCTAGACCTTGGCACTTTTCCCTCATTTGACTTTCACAATTACTCTTTTCTTTTTTTCTCATCATTCATTCACTGTCTTCATTTTGTGAACTGTTTTCCTTTCCTCTCCCTCTGCCATCAGCATTGTGTGCCACCAGACCAGTACAAATATCCTTGCAAATGTGTCACTGTCACCTTAGATGCAACAGTGGCAGAAGCCAATGTCCTGTTTTTAACTAAGTTCTCCTTATCTTCTCATTCTCTTTGTTGTTGTCAACACCAACATCTTTACAATTTTAGATGCCATCTTCAAATTGTATCTTCCTGACAGGTTTAACCAATTTGTGACATTCTCTACAGTATCTCTGTTTCCTTCCTGTCTACGCATCAATAATTCACATCATTTTCTTCTGGCTACAGCAGAAAAAGCTCTAGTCTTCTTTTGACTGGTGCCTGGAAATGCTGCTTATAAACTCTTGTCCTGACCTGCTTTTCTGTGCTTCATCTCTTTGTTTTTATTTTTATTTCTTTTGGTTGTATCTGAAGAGGAAAGACCTTGACTTTTGCATATGTCTAACTCATTCCAATCCTGAATGATACTATGATGCTACGATACTATGATATAAGAGACTTCATCATCCTGCCCAATTTCTTTCCTTTCTTCATCCTTTCTGTACCAGCTGTTTGTATTATATCTTAGATGAACTGTAAGGTGGACAGGTGACTGACTGCAGCTTAACTGGATGTGCACAGCATCTTAGGCAGGCAGACAGGCTGCTGTCTGCCAAGGCTTCTGAGCACTAGCAATCAACCAACAAGACCCTTCTCCAACTGTGAATGTAAGAGCTATACTGTGTTTTAAATTACTTTGATGTGCTGCAGTTCTGACCATGTTGCAGTACTTTCACCCTTAGTAAATACTGGTCATGGACTATACATAAATGATGTCTAATTCCTGTTCAAATCCCCTTCTGGTTAAACACAATGCCATCATTTGATTAGGGAAGAGGATTATCTGTAACCTTGAAAATGTTGACCATCTGTTCACTGTCATTAAGACATTTTGGCAATATTTTTGAGAGAAAATGAGGTAATAGTTAAACAACTTACATGCCAGCTGCTTCTTTAACAACTGCCAAGATTATTTTTTTTAAGTAATAAAATTAACTTTGCCAAATGCAGCATTAAGCAATTATTGTACATGTCCTCCTGACCCAACCTAAATACACTGAGCCTAACGCTCAAATAAGAAGCACACCATATACTAACTAAAACCAAAAACCAAACCAACAAACAAACAAAACCCCAACAACAACAAAACCCAACCAAATTTCACTGCATTTGAAATGATTCCTTACGCAATGGGTATCAAGACCAAACTTGTGCATATGTACAACCTTACATCATCACTCAGAATCTTAAGTACATCTGTGAAAACTTCCCAGAGGGATGGGCACCCATCTTCTCTTACAGATGCCATAAAATTCACTAATGGTGAACAAATGTATTTCAGCAAGCTAACCACAGAGTCTCTGGTAGCAAATCATAATTCCATGATTTGTTTTGCAGTTTGGCTGGAAGGATATGTGCACCAAATGAGGCTGAATGTATTCTAGGAAACATATCCCACTAGGAAGATTTCCACAGTTTTGGAAACTAACCAGAAACTGTACTCTTGCTGTATCACCAGCATGGCTGATATGACTCTGTGACCTGAAACTGTTTTTAAATCTGCCTGCAAGGGATGTTTTGTAATTGCAGTGGGGACCTGTCTTTACTTTTTAAATCATCCGGAACGTGGGTCCTCAAACTCTGCTCTATAGAGCACTTCCAGATGTCTAGGAAGAGCCCAGCAAAGAAGTGTCTGTCACTGTTCAAGTAAATCTGCTTTATGTGAGTTGTAACCTAGGATTTTAAAAGTCTTTCCAGTGTTTTGGAAGCAAATGGAGCATTCAGAAAGCTCCTTGCTGCATCCCTCAAAGCGGTGAGTTGTCTTAGCTTGCGAAGAAGTTAGGTAGTCTCATTGTACCAAGTCAGTAGCTTTTCCTCCTTTCTAGCCTGAAGATTCTGTTTTTCTGAAACTGAGCTTCTAGAAATTAGGTGTTACTAATACTGATTTAAGATGAGGTGACTACTGAAAGTTGCATGGTCAGCTGGTAACAGTCAGATTGCTTTACTGTGCCCTGTGATGTCCTCCTCTTCTGAAGATACAGTAAACCATGATTCTCGCTGTTCTGATGCTGGCATTGTGAGTCAAGGGTGCAGGCATGTCATTCTGGGAACAGATCCTTTATAATTTTTTGCTTATAGAAGCTGCCACAGCTACCATTAGTAATCTGGGTGAGTAAAGTTCTGTTCCCCTTGAAGCCAATGCCATCACTCCCACTGATTTCATTTATGTGTGTAGACAGATGGAAAGACAGAACCAGACTAACCTTCTGCCTCTTCCTCTGGAGCCTTCCCACAACTGGCCTCTGGTTCTAGCTTTGTATCAGTGGCACTCTCCAAGACCAAAACAAATAGTGCTACAGATTTGATCCATATGGCCAACCAGAGAGTTCAGCAATAGTTTCCTAGTAACTCCTCCTGCTTCCTAAATACTGGAGAGTAAAAACATCCCCATAGCCAAAATTTTCCTTTAGGCAAATTGTTAAGTCTTTCTTTGTTATAGAGTGGCATATTTGACAGTTCTGCCATGTTTTACTTGCCATATAGCTCCTTAGAACAGGACTAACATCAGCCCTTCAGTTTCTGTTGTTCATTTGCTTATTCACAATAGGTGAAGAGTTGCAAATACTTGTAAAATTGTTTTATATCTTGCAGTCAGACAGACAGCTAAGAATTCCTATAGGAAGAGAAACTTTCTGATGTCCTTCTCCCCAGGACAGGAAAAGACAATGTTAACATGAGACTGGAACATATGAATGTCTAGTTGGGCTTTTGCTTAATAAAAGCTGTGGGATTTTATCTGATGATGCCTGCAATGATGTCTCGGTTGAAAAGAGACAGTTCATGTCCTCTTACATCTGACAAGGCACTAGACTGTGTTTCCTCTCTAAGCAGTTAAAAGCAAGAAGGGGTAACATATTCTGTCTTGAAATTACCCAACTGATATTTTCTTCCATCATATTTTATATCATTAGTTTCTGGGATTTGCCACCTTTGTCTTAGTAGCCTTTTTACCCAGATGAAGTTCTCTTTAATACCTCATTTTCTTTATACCTGTCTTCACCCTATTCCAAAACTTGCCAATCTTCTAATTAAGTGTAATTGTTTCAGAGTATTCCTAGTACTAATTATTTTTTTAAAGCTTCTTAATATGAGAAGAGGCTTCCCTTGCAGAAACAAGAGCCTTTAAAAAAGAGTTTCCTTGGCAGTAAGTGAAAGATTTGACAGATACTTTCAGTGTGATGTCTTGAGTAAGTCAGCCTCTTGGAAACAGAAGGATCACAAAATCAATCTATGAGTAAGGCCCAGTTCTAAGAGGTTTGGCTGACAGGTTAGGAGCCAATTCATAAGCCAGGAAAACAGCCGACAGCAGGGATTATTACAAAGCAAACTTAATTAGACAACAGATAGGCAGGAAGTGCGCCAGTCATGGAGCCTGCAGCCAGATCGAGCTCACGATGAGGATGGTTAACCAGGCAAAACTGTGTTTGTAATGGTAAAAGGGGCTGTAGTGCCAATTAGTTGGAAGTAAAGCTGTATGCATGGGTCCCCCAGGCTAACTAGTCAATCCCTGCTTTCTGGGAGAAAATGTGCAATATTTTTTGTGAGAATTGCAGCTTTTCCTGACAGGAAATCATAGATTTTGGAAGATAAGAGAACAGCCTGACATTTTTCAGCTTTCAGTGATGAGTGAGGTTGAAAAGCTGTTTAGCTGCTTCAGAAGAGAAAAGGATGTGTATACCTTCATCAAAAAAAGAGTAGGACCTGTGAAGTTATTGTTGAAGGCTTCTTTTTGACTCTTGTATATGACAGCTCTGCTGCCTTTCATGTAAACAACCAGACATTCTCTGACCTTGGAAAGGGTAATAAAAGAACAAACCAAACCACACATACCCAAAACCCCAGAAACTACCAAAGGAACAAGAACCAAACCAAAGAAAAAACCCCACCACAAAACCCAAACAGCAACAAACAAACACAAAAAACCCAAACACAAAACCAAGAAAGGGAATCTGTATCACAGTGCCATGTGTGCATTTATTTCAAAAGTTAGTTTTTAATGCTTAGAATAATTTGCTGGATTCTTGAGTGTGTTGTGATTTCCCTGTAGGACAGGATTTGGTAAGTTTAAAACAAAAGATTACTTCCTCCATGCTCTGTTTTGTCTATGAGTAACTGGGAATTACTCTTAAGGTAATGGAAAAATGAGAGGTAACATTTTACTGATCATACAAGAATTTTAAAAAAATAATCAATGATCATGAAAAATAAAAGAGAAGATCTGAAAATCTCAGTCCATAGCTGAGCTTCATCAGCATTACAAAGGTTTTTTACAATAAATGTGAGATTGGTACAAATAAGCTAAAGCTTTTTCCTGAATGATAAGTGAGGATAAGGAGGAGAAGCTGTCTTCTTATGAATGAGGAAGGTGTATGCTTTCTGGTGTCCAAGAAAGTGTCAGGGCTTTCTAAACACTTGATGGTAAAGAAAGGAAACCCAGGCATCTTGTATAGGAGATACAACCGAGAAGAAAAGAGAACAGTGGGCTTGATTTTGGGCAGATATAGAAGCATCCAAGTAACAGAGCATAGTGGGAGGAAGAGATGAGGAATAGCATGCAGGATACAGAATGGTCTGGATGAGAATCTGGATATAAATGTAAATTATACAAACCCAGCAATAACATTTTGGAGAGCACAGCCCTTAGGAGAGGTGAGAGCACAGTGAGCAGAGGTGGTTCATTTTGGGCTTGTATGTAGGAAAGAGAGTGCAGCATGACTGAGGGGAAAATGACAATTTCTGAAAGGCCCTGTATATAAGACTCCTAAGTTTCTTAAGTGTGGAAGGGGAGAGATGCCAGTAAAACATGATAAAATAAAAAATAGTATCAACTTTTCACTCAACCTACCTTCGCAAAAATAGGAGGAAAATCTCAGCTATTTGCCAGTCTGCTTTAAAGTTTCTCTTTGCCAGTCTCCCTTCTTTTAGCTGTTGCTTTCCAGTAAGTCATAAATCCACTAGATAGAGCAAGCATACTTTCACAACTGTCTAATGTTAAGCTGCTCTTGTGGGTGCCATATTTCATACTGTTTGACTTCCTGGGGATCTGCCAACATAGAAAACTTGAAGGGAAGATGCAAATGGCGACACAGAAGGGATACCTGAGTTGTACCATGTGCATCATCCGGTTACTTGTTTTGGAAAAAGCAACATTTTAGTAGTCTGAAAGTAGCTGAGATACAAATGTCCTTATGAGTGATTCGTCGCAAGATTTTTGGGGAGTCTTTTTTAAAAACAGTCAAAAGTATAAACAAAAAGTCGGAGTAAATTAAAATGGTCTGGTTTTCATCCATAATAAATAGAGTACAAACAATGTACAACTTCTGGAAGACTATTTAAAAAAGAATCTGCTTGTCTGTTCAAGCTTCTTGTACTATTTTTTCAAATGATCAAAATACTCTTTAATAAAATGACTCAGCATGTGACGATTTCTCAGTGTACAGCAAAGGAATTTTTTAGTACCTAGTGTTGGTGCAAAGGGTGATGCAGTTCAGCACTTAATTTTGTCTCTCAAAGTTCTACTAAGCTGTTATCTTTTAACATCAGTCGCTTAGATTGGTGTTCACATCCGTGATACTCTTGCTGAACAAGACAGCAGAACTTGGTCAGCTGTTTAGTTGAGCTGCGTCCACTCCAGCTGCTCATGAAGCTGGTGTATTACCACAGTGGCAGATCTGCTTCAACACCAGATTTGTTCTGCTTACATCTATATTGCCAGACCAGCAACATCTGCTTGCTTGTGTTTCTGGGTATTTCCATTTCCTGTAAGGTTCCAAAAACATGATCAAAATTACTAAACGTGGGGAAAAAATTGCCTCAGCCAGCTGTTCTTGCCCTAGTGATGTTTCCTTCAGACTGCTACACTTGGGGAACAGATTTTGGTGTAAAATAATTGTAAACTCTTGGAGTCTACACACAAAGTCCATGCTCTGTAAGGCTAAGTCACCACCTAGAGCACGTTTTCAGACTGTATTTGTGAGTTAAACATAGTGAATGTAGGTCACAGAACAAAGGAAATGTCTTGGGTCTGGGCATCCTGTCCCCCTATAGTGCCAAGTTTTATAAATAATCCTGTTCAGTAATGTAATTTTGTTTGTTTGTTTATAATGAATTTAGTATTTGTAACGTGAACTGCACTGGTGACTGACTTGGGTTGATGATCAATGATGTCATTGTCAGAAGTGCAAAAGTTAACAGCTTATACAGTCTGTCAGATATTTCCTGGGAGAGGTACAGCATGCTAGCTCCCAATTATTTTGAGTGGTGCAATAATTCTTACCCTCAGCCCTTCTTCCGATTCACAGGGGAATCTTTACATTGGAAACAGTCTTTAATGTCCTTTAATGTCCTTCCACAAATACAGTGAGGACTGCTTACTCTGTCATCATGAATCACACTTTGAAAAGCTGTAATGTAAATCAGGATATACTTAGATGAGCATTATAGGTAATGGGTATCTTCTAGCAAACTGCTAAATGGTTGGCTTGGGGTTTGCTTGTTAGTTGGGTCTTTTTGTTTTTCATTGTGAATCTTCATTTCCTTTGATACTGACTGACTATGCTGACCATTCTGAACACCTACATGACGGTGTTCTGGCATTTATTTTAATGACTGAGGATCCCAGCTGAGATGGGGGATGTCCTGCAGTGCTGGGCAGTTACAAATGTACAGTAGGAGACAGTTGGTGCTCCAAAGTGCTTTCACACGGCAAGAATTAATTTTCATATCTGTTTTCTCAAGTTTTGGTTAAGAAATCTGTTACTTGCTCAACTATTTTCAGGAAAGGGGGTAACTTAGTAGAAAGTATTTTGAAATAAACCAGTAAAAAGATACCACTTGGTACTGCGTAATAAGAGACCTCTGAAAATAGTTAATGAATTCTTCTGGCATATATTTTTTGTCCAAACTTGGAGACATGTGAAGGAGAAGATGGCAGAAATGGTGGCTCTAGCTTCATTTTAATCATGGCTTGTCTTCTTAACAGTACAAAATGATTTGGGAGGATATTAACTTTTGGAATATCCTTAGCAGTGGAAATACAGCCCAGCCTGTCTCGCAGCAGATTCAAAATAAATAAATAAAGTCTGCATGCAAAATCAAGGCAGCAGGTGGTCATTCCCTGTATAACTCCAGCTGTACTTGAGCTGTAAATCCAAAAGCATTACAAAACTAGCAACAGGACACCCAGTGGTTCCTCGTAGGCTTGGATCAGGGTTCCTGGGACATTAAAGGAAATTTTCCTAAGATTTAATGTTTTCCCTTGAAACAATAAATGATGTAATTGTTATCTCCAGACTTTTTCCAGAGGAGTGAAGTAATTAAACATCACTTGTTTTTCTAACATCAGGACTAAAACCTGAACTAATCTATTCTAACCATTCCCTTATTTTTTATCAGCCGGAATGTGCGTTAACTCCTGAGAACTTTTGGGTGAATAATAGTTCTGCTTACAGTGGGTTTAATTTGTGCACTGGGTGACAGAAAGCAGTCAGGATTTCATTCACAGTGCTCATATAGCCACCGATCTGCAGTATTTTTCCTTGCATCAGTGTATCAGGTGTGCCATGTTTAGATGCCTCTGGATTTATTTCACTTGATAAGACAGTATCTGCTGTAAGCAGTACCTTGGCTCTGTCATAAGCTTTTGTTCTTACCAGTATTACAAACTCTTTTGTTTATACCTAAGAGGAAAGCTGGGTTCCACTGCTGTTATTGGTGGATCGTAATTTTTAAACCTTTGAATAACACAGAACAACCATTGTTGGAAAAGTCCTCTAAGTTCATTGGGTCCAACCATTATCTACCTCTACCAAGGCCACTACTACAACGTATCCTTGGGCACCATTGCTTTTAGGCTTCTAAGAATGACTGTTCAAACAACCATTCACATGGGCCATTTAATGTGACTTTTGCTTAAGGAAGCTGTGTGAATGCTGCAAATTCTGTTGGCAGGAAGTGCATTTCTGTAAGCCCCATCTCCTTTGCAAAAATGAAGACTTAATTTGTTTTGCAAGTGATACATAGTTGTGGCTGTGCTGGGTAGATGTGGCGTTTCAGAACATCATCACACCTCACTGAGTTCCAGTGCAGGGCATTACTCTTGGTGGAGGCTTCAGGAACAGCTCTGTGAGCTAGCTGCCAGAAACACACATGAATTCCTGATGCTGAACTTTTGATACGTCCAATACTTCAAAGAGGTATAGATTTTCTCTTCAGCAGCCAGACAAACAGGATTGGGTACGAAGAAGGAAGGACCATTGGGTTTTCCTGCATTTGCTGTACCACAGTGTAATTTACCCTGGAGAAAAGCAAGTTATGTGTTCCTTAAGGGTGAGAAACTTGAATGGTCCTTCCATTCTTGTGCAATAGGCTTCTTTGAAACCTCCAGATACATGATTTTTTCCAGACCTTGTCTCTGAACCACACAATTCTGCCACATTCCCAGGCTATGACTTGCAGTGCCACACCAGGAGAAGTGTATTGAAGTGGTGTCCTTGCCCTTGAAAAATGGTTTGGGATTTTTATTGTTATTTCATAAAGGTATTTTATGATTTTGAGCAATTGTGGTGTTTGTATCCATTTCATTGTTTTAAAACTTGCAAAAGAAAATGCAGTTTACACAGTCTTTAATTTTTTTCTTTTCTCCCATTTTATACTTTTTCAGTAAATGCATCTCTTGGCATATGGGAAATTGAAGTGGGAGTGTGTTTCATTTAAAAAATAACATCCTTGTTAAATAATCCTGCACTTAATTAAATTTCCTCTGTTTTAACTGGACGTAGAAACAAATAGCTGTGACAAACAAAAATAAAGATTCTTGAGGAACACTGACTTACCTCTGATAAGAACCGTCTGGCATACACAGAATTAAGGGTTTTCTTTTACTTACACTTTACTAACAGGTTCTGCATTTGGTTCACATTTCCCCTTTGTACTTTGGAGTTGCTTAAGAGTAAAGCCTAATAGAGTAAAAATATTCGACTTGAAGCCCAAAGCCTTGTTTGTAGGGGGTCTTATCGCTTTTGTTGTTTTGTTTTGTTATGTATTGGAAAACATATGGTACAACTGGCTTCTCTCTATTAAGTACATGAGCAGAAACAAGGATGTAGTTCCCTATTTGATGATTCTAAAGGCAACTGAAAGGCAAAACAGTGACCATTTTCACACCACTAATAGTGTAGCTGTAGTGGCTATCTTGGTAGCCAATTATGATACGAGAGATCACTTTCAGTGCTTCAGACTATGGCCATAAAGTTCTTAGAGGGCCTCAGAAAAGTCATTTCATGTTTCTGTGACTGTTTCCATTTCCATTTATTGCTGGTCTCAGCTGTTTATCTTCAGGCAGTCTGGATCATCTTCAAGAGCATAGGTTAGAAACTACCTAAGGCAGCAGTGCATAACTTGTCACAGCTATGATAAGATTATCATGAATACAGCCAGCTTGCGAGTCCCATCAGTGGTCATTTTATGCAAGTTGTGAGGAAATGGCCTCAAGTTTCACCGGGGGAGGTTTACACTGGATGTTAGGAGAAACTTCTTCACTGAAAAATGGAACAGGCTCCCCAAGGAGGTGGTTGAATCCCTAGCCCTGGAGGTCCTTAAAAGATGCAGATATGTGGTGCTAAGGAACATAGTTTAGCACCAGACTTGGTGGAGTTAGATAGTGGCTGGACTCAATAATTCTAAAGGTCTTTTTCATCAAAACCAATGCTATGATTTCAGAGGTAGCCTGCAACTACTTCTACTTCAGATACCAGTTATGCTATTTAACTGCAAGGAGGGTTGAGTTTTATGGTTCAGGCTGGGAACCTGGGCCTGTCTTCTAGTTCCATGGGAGTGAGCATGGTATTTTTCCCTTGGTGTGGACCCACACACCAAAACACAGTGTGGAACTGTCGCACACGTTTGGCACTTGAAATGGCAGAGCATATGGATGAAGTTCAGCTCAGAGAAGAATCTGGTCCTGTTTGAGGACGAAAACTCTGTTAATAAAAAGGGATCTGGAGTTCCTGGTAAGTCTCTAATTTATGTTTCTGGCCTGACTTTGGAAAGTTGAATCATGGGCACATACAGTGAAAAACTGGCTTTTTGAATGGCAAATGACCATCCCCAGGAGGCTGACTAGCCCTGTTCAAGATACCTGGCAGTTTAAATGATTTACTTTCTGCCTGTCCTACTTGTTAGTGCTTAAAATAATCCTCTGGGATATTAAATGTAAGTTGATTCACTTCAACAAACAGATTAAATAATTTCTCACATACTTATTTTAGGTGTTGAAATGTTGCCCTGAGAATAAATGTAAACTGTGAACAGGAGAGTTGTGAGACTTTCATGCTTCCATGGGATTTGTAGCTGCTTTTCCATCCCCTTAACAGATCAGCAATAGAAGTATCCCCTGTGAAAAAGCTGTCTCTCTTCAGTGTTGGATTAGTTAAGGAGCACTGTGGCCAATGTGGTTTTACTGTATTACTGCTTCTGGCTTATGAAAACTGCCTGAGAAAAAGCACTGACAGACTTACTGTCTTTTCATCTTGTCTCAGATCACACGGCCACACAAAAATGATCTGATTTATAGAATATGAAGACAATTAATACAAGAGATGAGAGAGATGAGTATTGCCACTTATATTTAAGTGGCCTCTTTCTGAAGGAGAGCAACAAAGGAATGAGAAATGCCTTCTGGAAGGAAATAGTGCGTTTTTAATACCTCAAAATTTTGGCAGCTCTTGGTTCCATCTGAATTGTCTTTAGCAAATAATTTCTTTTGTGAATTTAGGCTGAGAATTTCAAAACTCTCTAAAAAGGGTTCTGAGATTGAACAGAATGGAGTTCCTTGTTCCCAATAATAGTGGAATTTGAAGTGGCCAGTTGCACCAGTCATCCTCAGGGACTGGGAAGGACTCATCACTTCTTGCATTCTGATGGGATCTCACAGCTGACTGACCCTGCCAGGTTACTGTGTACTACTTCTGTCACTCTCCCTGTTACCATGGAGCGTTTTCATTCCTTCCCTACAGCATTGAGGAATTGGTTCAGCTAGAGCATGTTGGGTCCACCCTGACTGCCAAAGACAACCAGGTGGCACAGGGGAAGATTTCCAGCTCTGCTGATACTAAGTTATCTTGCACTGTAACTCAGGTACTGAAATGAAGAGGCTCTAGGTACATGAGTTCTCAGTGTTGCAAACAATAAAAAGAGCTATAGGGAGACATGCAAGCTTGCAACATAAATACAAAGTGAAGGATACTGGGAGAAAGAAGGTAAAATAACCTGCTTTTCCTGCCATTACTTGTCATCTTCAGCATTAGTTGTCATTGTCAGACTCAAATCCAGACCCAGGTACCATTGATAGCCTTGATGAGTACAGGAACATGAACAAAAGCTGAGAGAAATCAGGACATTGCATGGTTAAGTCTTCAGAACAAACTTTTCTCCAGGCAGTTAGCCGAACATGTTTGAAGTTGTTTAGATTTAAGAAATCTGTCTTGCAGGTCCTTGTTTGAAGTGGCTGGAGAGCCAGTCACACAGCCAGCAGAGTATCGTGAGTCCAGTAGCATCTGTTTTGTATGCAGATACATGAGGCACAACAACATCTTCTCCTGGTGTCCGTCATTGATTTTTTTACTGGAGTAATTTTCCTCCTTGCTAATAGAAAGGAACATGTTGCACAGGAAGCTTATCTCAAGAGCTTTCAGAAAAAAACGCTTTCAGGTGAGAGGAGGTTGCAAAACTGGACCATATCCACATGCGCTCTTCAGAGTAAATCCTTCTAATCCTATATGTTACATTATTGGTGAAATACATCAGCAAATGTTTATAGTCAAGGAAAGTTTGTACTAACACTGTGTCATGCAAGTAATCTGTTTACATTATAAATAGAGAACGCTGTTACCTCCATTTTGTTCCAGATGCAAGCATCATTAAATATTTATACATGGACTAGACTGTTTACTTTGCACCTCATAGTATAGTTGTATTGGGAAGATCCAGAACACCTGGGTTTCACTGAAGTCTTAAGGAAAATTTGCTTCAGCTTTCCAAATTAAAGATTAAGAGCTCACTGAGTTTCTGAGTATATGACAGGAGAGTTTTAAAAGGAGTAGTATCTGTTCTAGAAGTACCTTTCTAAAATTGTGATTAACAAAATATTGGTGTACATCAGATCTTGGTTTCACTCTGGTTGTGCTGCATTTCTACACTCCTCAGAGAAGAATCAGAAATATCAGAGAAATACCACAGTTTTCCTTGGCTTAGGGAGGTCTGTTCTTTACACTAGTGAAAACCAATTGCTAGTATTAAAAACTCACTTGACTGACTTCAGTCATGCTACTCTATATTTATGTAAATAAATAAATAAATATGTATGTAAGTGGGGGTCCTGGAGTGTAGTGTTACAGGCATGTCAGCTGTGTAAAGTATCCTTTTCCTTTCTTAAGAGAAGCTGCAGATAGAATAGAATAGAATAGAATAGACCAGACCAGACCAGACCAGGTTGGAAGAGACCTTCGATCTAACCATCCTTTCCATTTTCAGATGTAACTAATCTGATACGCATCAGTGGACTAATGTGATGAGATTCACTGACTAGGCAGAAAGCAGGAAAATGCATAAACTTATTTTGCAGAGGATAATCCAGTTTCCTGGTGTTGAAATAGATTTTTCTCTGTTAGTTGTGTCATTTGAAGAAACATGTAAAACTTTTATTTTCTTTAAACTACAAAAGCATGAGTGAAAAGCCACTCTGGTTTCTAGAACAAAAGCTATAGCTGTTCAAAGCAAAAGCTAGTTATATATCTACAGTCTTGCTAGGTTGTGCATTAAATTAGAGAGACTGGGGAGCAAGCACTATTTCTAAGCCACTGCCAGTGTGTTTTAGCATGCTCTCTAATGCTGCTGTGCAATACTAGAAGCATTGCTGCTGTCCATTCATTTTGCAAATCTAGCCAGAGCTTGTCTGATCAGCACTCAACTCCAGCAAACATCTGCTCACTTCACCGTGAGATGTGAGTAAAAAGGAACAGTAACTGTTTCTCTTGAGTGTAGTGGCCTGGAGTCTTAGGCAGCTTTGAATATAGGTGGCCACTGAACAAATTTACACATTTCTAAGATCTAGTGCCCTTTGCGTGGTCCTAAATACCACTTCATGTCAGAGACTCCGTACCCTAATTCTTTCTAAGCACAACTAGCTATTCAAGTTACAAACTTTGGAGAGTTTCCAAAAGCATAGCAAGCACCACTTGCTTGTCAGAACTAGTAGGGTTTAGTCTTTCGCTAAATATATAGTGTTTGATCTGATTTTAGCTTTACAGAGTTAATGTTTTAACCACTGAATTTCAGGAGTGAAGGAGCTTTTTTCTTGCAAGATGAAAAACAAGCGAAATGTAGCTATGACTAATAAGGTGCTTGGCTTTTTTGCTGGTGGGTCTTTCTGAGCTAATGCTTCCTATGTTTAAATTAATTTCCAAATATTTTGCACAAGTTTTGGAAGTAAACAAAATCTACAGTTCTAGGTATGTACTATTAAAATCTCTTTTGTCCCTGAATTTATTTGGATAGGATTTAAGAGTTTTACGTGCTTTTTGTGGTTTGTGTGTATGAAATTTGAATTCCAGTCTAAACAAAAAGTAGATTCACAATTTTTCTGCTTAGTTTCTACAATCCTTACCACATAAGGCACTGTTTGAGATACTGATCTCTTGATGTATCAATATAAAAATATCTGAATTTCCCACAAAATTTGTGTTGAAAATGCAATTGTGGAAGAGATTTTGTTTAAATCAACTACTTTCTACTTACCACTTGATTATTTTTTCCTTTCATTGAACTTGCATACTACTACAAGTACTACAGAGATTTCTTACATCATCTGTGTGGAAGGATCAAATTATTCCAGTAAATTAGAAATATATCTGTCATGTAACAGCTATATTAATGTGGGAGATAAAACACTATTTTCAGCAGAATTGGAAGATGTTTTCCAACTGCATCATATTTTTAAAGGATCATTTGTGCAAAGACTGTAGTTTCTTTGGTCTTAATGATTGTTTTCAATATTTATAGTACAGCGGGACCTGGGGCCTCAGTTATACATCAGGATCAGTTGTACTTTGTATAAACAACAAAGCAAGCCCTGCACCAAGGTCCTTTTCTTCTAAGCCTTAAATTTATGGATTTTTGGAGAGAAACACACAGCTGGGATAAAACCATGGAACTGTCCCAAACTGCAGCTGGACACAAGCACAGATCTGGATTTTCACCCATTTGCTTTCTACTGGGGAGATTTGGACTTAGTGTTTACTGCAGACATAATAGGGATGTTTAAAGATCCATTTCATAGATCCACAATATGCTTCACATGATCCCCAGTATATACACAAGCAGTGTTTCAGGATAAGACACTCAAACACTATGAGCCAGAGAAGGAGCCTTGAGAGTATGTTGGCACAGTCTGATTCAGACAGGCATTTAAGTTTAAATGGCCTCTCTCCTGGAGCTGACTCCAGGCTTGGAGGGCATGAGACTGCATATAGCTGACCATACGTGACCAGATGAATGTGCACTCAGAGCATGCAGGCCCTCAACTAAGTTAAGGAGCCATAGAAACGCCGCAAGAAGCTTTGGAATGCCCCATTTCTAATCATTAGAGCATGGAGCAAGTTTGAGCATTCTTTTGTTAAATTTAAAGAAAGATAAATTACTAGTTTGATTGTTATTGGATAGATAGATGTATGTAGATGACATAATTGAGGTAGACTTACAGTCAGTGGAGAAGATGTCTTCAAGATAGTATTGTCTCTCTGAATACTGGTCTGCTAAGTACAAGTGGGGATCTTATCTCTCTTGCTTTCATGGAAGGCTGCTGGACTTGAAGATAGAGCCTTTGAAGCTGCTGATACTTTGAGAAGGGTATGAACTTCTCTTACTGCTTCAGTGGAGAGGAGAAGAAATGGTGTTAACAATTCGCTGTTTCTGTAACAAACACAGCATAAGCTATTAACTCTGGAGGGGTGTAGTAACAGAAAATAAAATGCTATCACACTAAGGACTACTGACTGGATACTGGTAAATCACGAACTGAAGAGTACAAGTCTCAGATTTCTTCCATACTTCTTGTATTCAGCTGCAAGAAGATGCAGGAAATGTCTTTCTGTTTAATTTGTTCATCAGAGAAAGAGTTTCTGCAGAGTGAAAGTTCAGTTCTCCAGGATAAAATAGGTGTTATTCCAATTGACAGGTAAGAGCTTTGACACTGCAGTGTTACTGGTGTCAGTTTCTGGAGAGGAAAGAGAAGATGATACAAGTTTTGAGACTCCAGTAAAATCCTAGTGTTCAGGGTAGAGGTTCTGTGCTTGGACACAACCTCTGCAAGAACTGAGAAAACAAAACTCAGGCTCTGCAGCCTGCCTTTCCTGTGACCACATGTGGGACTACTTCTTAGCATTTGTGTGCCTGTTTCTTCGCTTTATCACTTGGAGCATGTGAGAGACTAGATCTTGTCTCTCTTGATGTGAATCAACAAAGATAAAATCACCTTTGCTCCTTGCCACAGCTCATGTGTATTGGGCAGATGTGCATAGACAAGATCATCTCTACCCATCAGCTACCCCGGAAAGGGAGGATGGTGAAAAGGACAATGGTTTCACCACCTGGACACATACCTAAAAAACTGTATAAAAGACCTGAGCAGCTACTGGCTCAAAAGAAGGAAAAGACCTGGGCAATGCCACTCTGAAGGAAAACAAAGAAAATACCAGGAGAGAAAAGGACAGACATCACCATGTAGACTGGAAGAAGCAGACCAGGAAGAACCCTCTCTCTGTGTCCTAAGTTCCACCTACTGCAACTGATGGAGCTGAAGAAGCTGCTCAGAGAAGGACTTGGACTTGGATTTTGGGATCTCTCCCTCCCCTCCTCCAGCGGAGGACAGCACAGCCAACAAGGCAGCACTCTTCCTCCACAGACCCAAACTGTCTTAGGGAGTGGTAATATAATTCCTTTCTTCTTCTCTCTCCTCCTTCTCTATTTTCTCTCTCTCATTCTCTGTTTTCTCTGTCTCTCTCCTTCTGATCCATCCACTTTATTCTGTTAATAAATAGCCTCGCTGTTGATATTTTGGCCTCGCTTGTGCCTCTAATTTCGTAACATGGGAATATTCAAAAGAACTGAGTCTCTTTCCCTCTCTGGACTGAGACAGAGCACTAGTAAAAGCAGGGCAGTGGCTACCAGATTCACATAAAAAACCACTAGCAAGAGTCTCCCATGTGCATCCTCAGTGCTTAGCTCATGATGGGAGCAAGGATACATTCTGTTCCCTTACTGCAAATTGAGACACTTCACCTTACGTGTAGGACCATTTGTTAACTTCCATGGGCTTCCCTGTGCTGCAGAGTGAAGGTAGACAGTATAAATGTGCTTGCTCTGTATTTCTCACCATTATCTCCTTTCTTTTATTTCTCAGATTCCTTTTCTTTATTTTGCTTGTAAGCCTTGACCCTTTAGCCTTCCTCAGTGACATGATTCAGGCTTTGGTTGACAGACACTTGCGGACCTGGCATTTCCAGTCAGTGGCAGATGTAAGACAACATTTCTGCTGATGCTGATTCAGCCAAGCAAAGATCAGCTGTGTTGGCAGCAGCAGTGGTGGTGAAGAATACTGGACCTGATTATACATCAGGGATGTACTTCACTGAAGCCATTATTTGTCCACATTGGTGTTGCTGAGAAGACACTGGAGCATCTACTGGATCTAAAACTCCATAGAAGTGAATGTTTCTTCTGACATCTGGATGCAGAGAATGCATTATCTCATATTCACTGTTCTGCTGTTCTTGCTGGCTAGAAGATAGGCCATTTTAAATACCTACTCAACATAATCCAGTGTCTGAAAGGGACTGCTATATGTGTGTATGGATGAGAACACCATTTATTGCACACTGTGCAAATACAGCATGGTGTGAGGCTTAAAAAAAATCATATGGAAAAAACATTGCTGCAGATATCTGTGGTTTAACTGAAATTGGAGTCACTTCATGAACAAGGGAAATACAAAGCAACTTTGTAGCAGTGATCAATAGAGGATTCTTTTTTCTCTATTCATTTAAAGTATGCTTTGCTTATTTTTCTCAAACAGCCGCCTGATGATTGTTCCCTAGCTGATGGCTCTAGGGAAAGGGCTTAGAGTAGTTTGTGTAGCTCAACAGTGGCTGTTCTGGCTGCAAAAGGAGCAACTGGCAGCAACTTCCAAAGAGTCCTGCTGAGTCTGTGCAGACTAGATCCGCTTCCAGTGCTTGTCCTCCCAGGCTTTCTGGGGGTTGCAATTTTTTTTGGGTTTTTTGTTTTTTTGGTTTTTTTTTTGAGCTGCTAGGAAGCTATTTGCAGATCAGAGACAGTTTTGGTTCCTCTAAAATGTGTCATCATGTTGGCATGTAGTAACACTGCTCTTTGATGTAATAGGATGGTGCTGAACCAAAGCGTCACTGCGTTGTTCTGTACTGGTCCCCATTTTCATTAGCAGAATTTGCTGTCTGAAACCTACCCACAGAAGTGACTATGCTGTGAGTTTTGTTTCTCTGAGGCCTTAGGTAATTTCTGCCAGTCACTAGGCTCCAAGTGAAGTGCAAAATTCAATGAGAAATGCATTATCACCTTCCAGACCAGTATGGCAACATCAATGTAACTAATAAAAGCTGGAAGATGTCAGCATTTACTGTTTGAAATGAAGGACATGCATGCAAAAAGAAGGAAATCAGATAGGACAGTAGCACATACTGTCTTTCAAAAAAAAAAGGGGAGTGGCTGGGAAAACAACTTGGTTTTTGTAAAATGTTCTATTTCTCTACAGACTTTTCCTGATTTCCATCATTATTCCATCCTATCTACAGTAATTCTTTAACCACCAAACTTTTAAATAGACTTACCTAAAGCTCACAGTTGCCAGCCATCTGTAAGTTAACTGGGTACAGACTGCTCTCCTTTTTCCTATCTAGACACCAACTTCCAGGCCTGCTAAAGACTTCTGATTTTTCAAGTGAGAAACAATGTGAATGTTATTTGTATACATGGGTAAATATACTTTATATCCTTGAGGTATTTAAATGTATGCTTTTTTTCCCTCTTGGCTTTTTTTTCTCCATGTGTAATTCTTAAGCATTCTGAAAGCAATTAGAAGCAATTCCAGCTTTGATTAGCATCTAATTAAAAACAACTGATGAGCTACCATGCCCTTCTCTTTGGCATGTTTGCTTAACTGCAGGATAGATTCCCAACCCCTAGATATTTCAGTTCTGCTTGGATACAGTGAAGGCCATTATCTGGCTTATGGTCTGGCAGAACAGGGAACATTTATTCCTTTTATTTTAAGAGGGAAGAAGTTGCTGAGCTGCTTTGGAAATAGTGGGCTGATTATTGTCTGTACAAAGCTCCCTAGACCTGTGTGCCGGACAGCACCAGTCAGGTTATCCTGTCATCATACACAGATCGCTGATTATCACACAGTAGTGTTTGTGATCTTCTGCAGCACTGCTTCCTTCTGTCTCTCATCAAGGCCCAATGAGCACTGACCGTGACAGGTAAAATCTTCTTCCAGACCTCAGATGCTCCCATACAAAGAACCATGCTTAATCCCTGGCCTACTGTGTAATTTAGTAATCTGCACGGTCATGAATTCCAGGGATATATGGGCAGGAAGCGCAGGGCAGTGTGGGTAGCAGGGCAGGCCTACAGAGTCATTTAAGTCTTTGTTGTATTGTGTAGCAAGGGATTTTGGGGACAATGAGACCTGTCTGTCAAAGATTAAGCAGACTGGAAGTGTGGTTTATACCAACAAATGAATGAAGCTTTTTGGAGTGTTAATACAGCCACACAGTAGATGTCCAAGGACTTAAACATACAATTTATGTGATGACAAGCAACGTTTGAATTAATCATTTATTCTATATACCTTAGCCAGTGGGAATACAAGTAGGTGAAGAGTTCATTTCCGTCCTTATCTCGATCAGTATGCCACACTTGCTAGGAGAAATGAAAAATCCTTCTTTTTTTTTCCCCTCCCTCTGACTTTGGTCTGAAGTTGTCTTACTAATTGCAGTTTATTCTCTGATGCTGCCTAGTAAACCAGCCACTGACTGACTGGTGCTTCTTGTTATCAGGCACTGCAGTAAAATTTTGCCTGGACCTGCTCTGTAAAGCCTCTAGAGATAACTGGAATCTTGCCAAATGTTATGTTTGTAAATCTGCAAGGCCTCTACTACCTTCCACTCCTGCTTTGGTCTGTATATTGCCAAGTAACATGTAGATGAGAATTCACAGACTCAATTTTTTCTCTTTTAAGTGAATTGTTTACATGTTTGCAAAACTTCCCTGGGCTCTGCTGTGCAGCAGGGCTCTGGGAAGAGATTTTGTTCTAAATCTGCTATCTTGGATAAGCAAATGGTTCCCATCTGAGTTTTAAATCTTCATTAATATTATCTTTTCCAACAGATAATTTTGTTTTTAGCACAACCCTGTGCAAGGAAAGCTGCTCAAACCTTTCTGAAGTTCCAAGAACATGCTGGGAAGGCTATGGGAGGCAAAACGTAGGGGAAACTGCTTGCAGAGAATCTATTGTTCCCCACTGACCCCTCACTAGACAGATCTGTGAATGGCCTACTTTCACCGCCTGCCTTCTAACTAGAAGCATCCTTTGGGGCTGAGTGACCTTAGTGGATAATGAGAACTTCTGCTGTGTTTCTCTCTTGTAAACAGAATGTTGAGCATGTGGAACATGGTCTGGTGGCTGAAATGGATATTTTTCTAAATGCATGTGTGGGGTTTTTCGTTGTTCTGTTGTTTTGTTTCTTTTCAAAAAAGGCAGCTTTTTTTCACTAAATAAATAATGTTAGTACAGGATATGGTCACTCCATGCTGCATAGATCAAATACCAGTTTCAGATTTGGATTCAGAGTTACTTTGTACCATGTAGTAGAATTTGGTTGACTGGATATTGGACAGGGGAAGAAACATAAGCAATGCATCAGTGAGAGCAGAGGAAAAAAGACAATACTGTTTTCTCTGGAACATCGCTTTACTTGTGGCAATTTGCAGATACACTTTGTCTGTGTAACAGTGAAATTTAATAGAAGAATTAGATCTTTCAGTATGATAAAAGTGAGCCAAAAAAAGCAGTCTTAAGATCATAGTCCAGGATAGTTTAAGTTATGGCTAGGATTGCAAGCTAAGTTAGAGGAAAGGTTCAGATTTTAAATTCAGCTATCTCAGCATCTTACAAGCTTGTTCTCTCAGGAACTTGAGACAAATTGAGGGAAAGCCCTGAAGGCAAGACTGGATACACTCATTTAAATCTGCTTTTAGAATTCTGGTATTATGCATGTGATCCAAATCTCTGTTGCTCATATTCTAATGATTCACTTTACATTGTGCAGAAACAGGGAACAGAGTGACAACATTAAAAAGTCATCTTTTATGTAATCATCATATTAGTTACCACCTGAGAAACCGCACTGATGTTTTATTCCAGGTACTAAAATTAATGTGTGCGCCTTTAGGTAGTATTAAGTAGTTTCTACAACCAACACACCTGAATATATAAATGATTACAAAATGCAGTAAGACAAACTAATATCACTCTAATAGGAACAGCCACAGTTCTAGCTAAGAATATCTTCAGATAGACAAAGAGTAACACGATTGAGTAACTTTTATGACGATTCAAAGGCGACTTGCTAAATACAAAATTTGTCGTAGTTGATAATTTTGCAGCATTTAAATCAAAATTAATTTTTCTACTCTAGCTGAAATACAATGGAAGGCTTGACACCAAGACAGGAAACTTCCATAAGAAGTGTGAAAACTAGAGGAATGTCAGCCTCACTAGAGCTAGGACTGGTAATTAACAGTATGACATTATAATATCTCCATTAAAATGGTCCTCAGTTATGATCCTTTGAGAGAAGTTGTTCTAGGCTAATTGCCAAGGAAAATAAATGATCTCGTGATATATCATACACTACATCCTCAATTTTTGTTCAGATTACATCTAGGCATTTTTTTACTGTTATCTGTTCAGATAAACTGCAGTCCAAGGACATTTCCAGTTATCAGTTCACTAATAGAATTCACTGATAGCCACCTTCAAAGCTGAAGTAGCAAATCAAGTGGAAAGTAATAAAGTCTTGGTAATCAAAGACAAGTCTGTTTTTGACCTATTCAAATATCCTGTTCAGATTGAAAGTCTTTGCCTGGCAGTAAACATTTTGGGTTTTTTTGAATCTCTGTAAAGTAAACAGTTACATTATTGAGTGAACTTTCTTTGAATGACCAAACATCTCCATCCCTTTTCATAGAATTTGAAAATGGGTTTGATTTGGCATTGGAACTCTCTAGGAATGGATAAGCCTAGCTCAGGCTGCACACTCCAGATCTGTGTCTAAAATTGCCCAAGCAGAGGATATGTTGCTATTGCTAGCTCAGTAAAACTAGGACAGAGTCTTGCCTATATACTCCAGTGCTTAGCAGGGAACACAGCTTGATAGTCATGAAATAATTGTCCTAAAGACTGGTATCCTTTAACTTCTTCCTGGTTCTTGTTGATTAATGAGTGTTTTCTCTCTAGAAGTATATCAAATGTTAAATCTTTGCTGGATGCCTTTAATGGACATGTTTGCAACTGACCTTGTACATCTCCATGTCGTTCTCCTCTGTGTGGCTGTTGCTGTTAAAATATTCCTAAACTGGGGGTCTTAATGTATCTTATGGGAATGAGTTTTCCAGGAAAATTGCCAGGATTTAAACAGGCTGGCAACCTAGTTTAGCTGCTGATAGATACTAAACCTGGGAATATCTTATCTGCAGCAGAAACGGGAATAAAGAGCTCCAGTTTCTCTAAAGAAGTCATCAACTACTTTTTGTCTCTAGTATGAGGCCCTTTTAAAATGCCAAAAAGACATCATGTAAGGCAGATGGTGACTAGAGTTCTGTAAATGTTTCCATGAGTGGAATCTTCAAATATTATTTTTTTTTTGTGGTGTTTTGTTTTTTTGGTTGTTTTGGGTTTTTTGAGTTTTGGTTGGTTGGTTGGGGGTTTTTTGTAGGTTGGGTGGGGGGTTTTGTTTGGGTTTGGTTTGTTGTTCCCCCCCCACCCCCCACTGGTTTCTTTGTCCTCATCTCTTTCTTTTCTGGTTGAACGTCATGTTTGGGGAAGTCTGGTACAAGAGGACGCTTCGTTCCCATAGTGTGAGGGCAATGGAAAGCTCTCTGTATCATCCACAGAGCAGAGAGAAGCTTCTGTAATTCCTTTTCTGTCTCTCTGTCTCATGCTTCTGGATCTGTTCCTTATCTCTGTGTTATCTCCTTAGCTCTGTGTTATTGGGGGAGCAAGATGTGTCTTGACTGCACTTGATTTCCAGTTCCCAGGCAGAAAGTCTCTGCAGTTGTAATGTGGTAGTAGAAATGGTGAGCCACTGGAGTGGTACTTCTGACCTTTTTACTGTCAAATTATTGTTTGTTTCTTTCCTATCTCCCATTTTCAAAATCCCTCAGCTCTGGATGGCTGATGTACAGAGGCTGGTGGACAAAGAACTCTGTGAAAGAGTTGCCCACTGCGACGTGGATTTCATCCTGCTCAGCTGCTTCTCAGAGAGCTGAACTACTGCTTTCTCAGTGCACAGCCTGGACTCTCAGTGCCAGTGTCACTGAAAGATCCATCAAAGTCAGTGGCTCTGCCCCTCAGTGTACCAGGGAAGACCAAACCATCCTATCTGTTGTACTGGGAAATGCTGTCATGGACAGTCTCTTCCTGCTAGATCTATGCCTTGGCCACATCCGTGTTCTGTCTTGGAGGGAACACTAACTTTTCACAGCCTTTGATGCAAGAGGAATTAGAAATTTAAAAAATGGGTTTGTTGTAAAAGAAAGAACTGGAGAGAAGCCCAAAGCAAATTAACAGATCTGGATGCAGCAGACCCTGAGGAGGTTTGGAAACTGTTCGATTTCAGCATGTGGCCTAACCCTCCCTGCCTCTCTAGATACAATGTCCCTTTAATAGTCTTAACAGGCCTGACACTGGCAAGATTTCACTTGTCCAGTACACTACTTAATACAGCTAATTTTCTACTGACAACATTTTTTTGCAACAATGAATCTTCTGTCACTTGAGTCCATGAAGAAGGCAGCTTGGAAATGCCAGCCAGAGGGGGAGGTAGCGAAAAGTTCATTGTGGCTGTTCACTTAAGCAGTTCCTCAGAAGCACGTCAGGCTTTTTTGATTTGTTCTATAGGATGCTGCGGTAAGTGGAAAGGAAAATAGCACAGGACTGTGTTCTTCTTTCCTAATGAGCCTCAGATCCCTTAAAAGGTTGTTTTGTAAGGTCTATCTTAAGGAGAGTCAGAAGCTGTGGTTTTCATGAGCAGCAGTCCTAATGTGACTATTCATGATGTCACTATGATTCAATTTCCATTTTCCCCATGGGACTTGTCTAATAACTAAGATTAGTGTGGTATCTTCCTCAGTGGTGACTAAGGCAAAACCTCTTTAGGTGATTTGTGAAAAATAATATGCTTGACCTTAGAAAACTTGTTGGAGTGTCAATATATGTATACCTATATGCACACATATATAGTGTGTATATTTAGGTAGATAGATATATACACACACACTTAGTATGTACTGTAAAAGTCTGTAAGCAGGTGTTGGAAATTGTGTGAGCTCAGTTATTAAACTCCAGTGTCTGTCTGAAGTTCATCCACATTCTTTGTCATATGAAAAGCAACTGAAGCAAATAAAACATGAGATAAAAGAGAGCCCATTTTGTTGTCTGATTGGAACAAATAACTTATTAAGACACAGCTTTAAAGAGAAAATGTAAAAGCAGACTGAAAAGTATTTCTGAGGCAAATAAAGTGCTGCCAGAAGTCAGGATAGTAAAGCTGAAGAAGAAAGCAAACTGAAGCTGGCAGTTAATTGTGGGTCACACTTCTGTGTAGTATATCGCTTTGGGTTACTCAAGAATGAAACATTTTTAATTACTTTAATTCACACAGCTTTCAGTAAACATGAAAACAGATTATAAACAGTTAGCTGATCTTTTGTTAGAGCAATAGTGATGTAGATACCTGCTGCTCTGTACTATGTATAAGACTTTTGGACTAGAAGTAGTTGGCAATGGAACCGGTAGCATCTGCAAATCAGTTTGGTTAGGGAAAAGTCCTCAACCAAAGCCAGGACTGTCTGGGACTGTAACCCTTGCTTGTCATTTGAGTCATCTCCTGTTTTGGGGACTGAGTGCTTATGGACTGGCATTTGGCCATGTACTGCCATGCTCTCATCAGAGATGTCTCGTGTGCATTCTGGGGAAAAAATACGCTTTGCATATGCTGCCTTGTCTACTTTCCTGTGTAGCCATTAGGAAAATGGAAGGAAGTCCTAGAAAATCCCCACGTTGTCTTCTGAAAGAGCTAATTCTTTTGTATTAAAATTCAGCTCAGGACTTGTGCCGCTGATGTCCACAATATTCAGAAGTGCCCTTCCTTCAGATAAGGGCAGGAAAATGTTATGACAGCTGCTGTCCCATGTGAACAGGTTGGGGAACTGTAAAGGCTTTCTAAAACATTTTTTAGAGATTAGGCACCAAAGACGAGGGAGAGAAAATGAACTGAGGTTGCAAAAGACCATAAAATCTCATAAACCATTCAAACCTTTGGCTGTACTATGCTCTTTTGTTCAATAAAAAAAATGCTTCGTTCATGAGTAAATTGAAGTCAGTTGGACCCCACTTGCTGCACATTTTTGCTAGGATTTTACAATCATGTAATCCATCCTTTCAATATAAGCTCTACTTTTTGGAATGCTGACGAGTGTAGTGTAATGCCAGAGTTCCACAAGGTGTGGGAGCAGTTCCTGCCTACTGATACCTCCAACATTATGCCTCATTTCCTCAGTTGTCTCTAAGTCAGGCTTAAACATGTGATTTCAGAATAGTGCCAGTTGTCATTCTCCTGTGCTGTCTACATGAGTTGCTCTCCATTTTGAAACACAAAAAGGCCCTAAAGATGTCAGCCAAGCTAGCAAAAAACAATATGGGAAGTAGTGGAAAGTACACCTCAGATGACTATATATCACCTGAGCTTCATGGCCAATTAGCTTGAACAAACATGGGTAAGCTGGGGATTCAGGGGTGATCACCTCTGCTATGGTGATACTCTAGGATGCAGTTTGTTAGTAACCATGCAAACCATGACAAGTCTTTCATGCAGTTTCTTCTGAAATAAAGGCACCGTTCTGAATGATGACCATGAAAAGGGCAAGTAAATGTCTTTCAAATATATAGTGTAGCTCCTTAAAAATAAGCTTTAACTCATTATTTTCATACAGGGACTATTAAGTTAATGGAAAAACAGCATAAGTCATTACTATGCTTCATTAGCACACAGGAGTGAGAGTATCCCAGTACAGAAGGACTTGGGGATACTGGTGGATAAAATGCTGGATATGAGCCCCCAGCATGCACCCATAGCCCACTGATGATACCCAGCAGTGTGGGCAGCAGGTCAAAGGAGGGGATTCCGCCCTTCTGTTCCACTCTGCTGAGATCCCACCTGGAGTACTGTGCCTGGCTCTGGAATCCTCAGTATAAGAATGGCATTGACCTGCTTGAGCAGGTCCAGAGGAGGCCACAAAAATGATCAGAAGGCTGAAACCCTTCTGCTGTGAGGACAGACTGAGAAAGTTGAGGTTGTTTAGGCTGGAGAAGAGAAGGCTCTGAGAGACCTTATTGTCGCCTTTCAGGGCTTAAAGGAGGCTGATAGGAAAAATGAGGACAGACTTGTTAGCAGGGTCTGTTGTGACAGGACAAGCGGTGGTGGCTTGAAACTAAGAGAGTATTTAGTTTAGATCTAAGGAAGAAATTCTGTATGATGATGGTAGTGAAACACTGCCAGGTTGCCCAGAGAGGTGGTAGAAGCACTGTCACTGGAAACACTCAAGGTCATGTTGAATGTCACTCTGAGCAGCCTGCTCCAGTTGAAAATGTCCCTGCTTATGGCAGGGGGGTTGGCTGAAGTGATGTTTAAAGGACCTTTCCAATCCAACCCATTCTGTGATTCTATGAATCCTGCTGGTTGTTGTTCATTAAAGAAAAATATAAATCCCCACAACTAACATCTGTTTCTGTAGTGTCTGTCACTCTGGATAATACTCAGGTTAGCCATGGATGCCCTCTCTCTTGAGTGCAGCACAGGAAGGCTATCTTCTAGCCAGCACATCTCTCACAGATGTTACAGCCCACGAGTGACTTTCACTTACTTTCATGTTATCTGTGTTCTCTGGGGCTTGCAGCCTTTCCACACACTCCTACTTTCTTATCTCACTTGGACATTTCAGTACATCAAAGCAAAAAGCAGTCTGAGTTAGAGTCATCCTTTTTGGACTGCCTTACATTTCTTCAAAAAAGTAGTTTCTTTAAAGTTTATGAAGTATAAAAAAGAATACTGACTGAAATTTAACACTGAGTCACTCCTGCCATTGTCCATGATAGGCAAAAAGACAGCAGTATGTGGTCTCGTTGTGTGCTATAAATAGGAATAGCAAGTATGTGGAATTGATTGGATCAGGATGTTCTGTGAAAGTTTTTAACTGGAAAATGAGCATTCAAAGGCGCAAACTTTTCAGAGATTTAAATATCCAATTTAAAAATAGACTGGGGGGGGGGGGGGGTTGTGTGTCTGTTTGCTTTGTTGTTTTTTAACAAAAACAGTTGCAGTTCAATAGTTATAATGTGGTAAACTTTCCATTGCATCAATCCTTCCTTCCAGCCTGCCTTCCTGCTTTCCTTCCTGCCTGCCTGCCTTCCTGCCTGCCTTCCTTTCCTGCCTTCCTTTCCTTCCTTCTGTCCTTTTCACAGAATGGGTTTGGGTGGAAGAGAGCTTGAAGATCGTCAAGTCCAACCATTAACACAGTACTGCCAGGTCACCACCAAACCATGGGCTTCAGCACTGCATCTCCATGGCTTTGAAACCCCTCCAGGGATGGGGACTCCATCACCTCCCTGGGTAGCCTGGGCCAGGCCTTGACAGTCCTCAAGGGAAAGAAATTGTTCCTCATGTCCAGCCTAAACCTCCCCTGGTGCGACTTGAGGCCATTTCTTCTTGTCCTATCACTTGTTCCTTGGGAGAAGAGACTGACCCCCACCTGGTTCCAGCCTCCTTTCATGGAGCTGTAAAAAGCCAGGAGGTCTCCTCTCAGCCTCCTTTTCTCCAGGCTCAACAACCATAAGTCCCTCAGCTGCTCCTTACCAGACCTGTTCTCCAGACCTTTCACCAGCTTTGTTGCCCTTCTCTGGGCACACTCCAGCACCTCAATGTCCTTCTTGGAGTGAGTGGCACAAAACTGAGCCCAGGATTTGAGGTGTGACCTCACCACTGCCAAGTCCAGGGGACTTTGCTGAAGTATAGAGCTCAGGGAGCAAATGGTTTATGGAATCAAATGTTATTATTTTTTTTAAAGCAGAGTGTATTTGGTTTTTTTAATACAGTGTAAAACCATGGAGATACATATGGTCACAATTTTTTACCACTTAGCCTTTCTACTTTCAGTTATGTCTGGTTAGGCTTAGTGGAAATAACAGAAGTTTTGGTTTTTTTTAAACGGAGTGTATCACATGAACTAAAATTAGAAAATATTACAAGAAACAATCTGTAGGTGCTAATTACTACATTAAATAATTGCTCCTGAGGTGACCAGCACAGCCTTGACAGTCTGCAGTGGGAGCATGCCAAGCGCTGCTTCATGTAAAGAGCAGGCTTCTAAAATTAATTGTGATGTTAACTAATTTCACATGGTACATGTGCAAGTCATGTCTTTTCTCTTACAAAAAAAGAAATAAAATTTCCCCTCCCAATATCCTTTTTTTAAAACTTGAGAACAACAAGAAGAAAGCCTATGAAGTTTTTGAGAAGGTGCTGCATGAAGTAGGGTTGTTTCACGGGATGTTTTTTCTGGTCTGTTATTTCATATGTATAGACAATTTGGTGCATGCGTCTCATGCTGTGCAACCAGAAAGCTGTGGGGAGGCATAGTTAATTCTGTGGCAGAAAGAAAGAAGCCGTTTTGAACAAGATTTTCTCTTAAGTTTTTAGAAGAAAAACTGAGAAATCATTTTCTTTAAAAGCACAAAGCATTTTTCAGTAGGGAAAATAATTGCTTGCTCTGGAATGTGAGCAGGGCACTGGATACCTGACCTGTAATTTAGGAAAATAGTGAAGGGTTTTTCATCAGTAATTATTATTATTGCAGTAGAACTGTGGGGCCCCAGTAGAGACCAGAACTCTCTAGTGCTAGGCACTGTCTGTCTGGCAAGAGATAATCACTGCTGCAGGAATCTTGCAGTGAAGGCAGGGCAGACCTAAGAGGAGAAGGGCGAAAATGGAGGTAGAAGGTAGAAGTGGTTATCACAAGGTCATACTGCTCACTAATGGACACTATTGCCTTGCACTCTTAAGTCAGTTATAGACACTTTATCCAAGTTTGGTGTGAATCTTGCATTGCCTTTTGTCACCTGGCATCTCTTGTCAGAGAATAGCCATGATTAAAATGGGAATGCCATTTGTCCATGGAAAATGTTATCTCAGAGGATCAGTGCCATGTATAGGCTCGCAATTGGGTAAAGAGATCTTCCATCAATGCTTCAGGCTAGGTCCTGCTTGGTGTGTGCACTGTACGAGAATGTACATTTTTAAGGCTGTAATGATTTAATGGTTGGCTCTTTGGTTTGCCTTAATGTGATCGACTGAATGTAAGATGCTTCAGGCTACAAATGTTTTCTTGTAAAGTAAATCATTGTCACTAGCAAATTTTTGTGTTGTTGAAACATTATTTAGGGGCAGAAGGTTTGAAAGAATAGAGTGTGACTAAGAGCCCTCTTCAAAATGTAGTCACTGAATTCTTATAAATGTATAACTATGTTGATTAGAGAAAACATGACCACCTTTAAATTTAGCTCTTCTCATACACTGGACACTCGATTTTGCTTAGAAAAATAGTAGTAATATTTTGCTACTTGAAATATGTCAGTCTATGAATCCACTAACTGAAGCAGGGATTGGTTCTGCCCTGCCTGATCAGTGGTGCTCTGCTTAGTTACCAGGCCTGCTAAATGTATCTTCCTTGTGAGTTCCAGTCCCTTTTTTTGGTGATTAATTCACTGAGCTAGTTTTGGTAGTGAGTGAGGCTAGCAGAACTGCCCCCTAAATAAATGAGCACTTGTATTTTCTTTTCCCCTGAAATAAGATGTCTGTCCAGTGGTTCCATACCACTGCCATGTGTGTTCCTTTGCGCAGCAACAAATCAAACAGATTTACACTTGATTCTCCAAGCTCACAGAGAAAATGGGAAAAAAGAATGTTTGGAATTTGCAGTGCTATGTGCAGCAGCTCTGCTTCAGTGGGCGAAAATTTCTGTGGGGTATTAGAGTTGGCAAAAGGGGCAGGGACAACAGAGAAACTGTGATGTGCTTGTGTAGCAGTAAAGAGGGCCCGTCATTACTCACCATACAGATCTTTCCTCACAACGTGCTGGGATGCAGATGAGTTAAAAGGGTAAAGGGAAGAAGACACATATTGCAGAACTCTTCCCTTCTCGAAAGACTGCCATCAAATTACATTTTTAAGCCGTTTTGATTTACCACCTTCTGCAGCATGGTGATTCAGAAGAAATTCCAGCCATTTTTAAATCTGGGTTACCAAATGTTGAGATTGGGAACCTGAATGTTTGAGACATCTCTGTGTTTTTAATGGTTTACAATGGCTAAGCACATAACAGAGATGAATATGACTCATATTGAACTTGTGGCATAAACTTCATCAAAATCCTGAAATTGCCAATAGAATGCCATGGCTTTTTTTTTTACCAGCATTGTATTCATTACAGAGAGACAGGCTTCTCATTTAGTGCTGCTTCTGGTGCACAAATATCTATGAGAATGCAGGTCATGGTTTTCAAATACATGATATTCTGGGGGACATTTGAGAAAATAATCACAGATCACATTAAGGTCATAAACTGTCCTAGCTTGGTGTTACTAGCATTGTATATTTTTCCTCTTTATAAGAGCAGTTGTGATGCAGCCAGCAAACCAAAACGCTACCACTTCTGTTACTTGCTGATGGCTTTTCTCCAGGCTACTGGGCTTCATATATCAAACAATAAAGATCAGAAATGAGAGTTCTCTTGATTCGCTGTAGTTTCCGTGTGATGTAATCCACTTTTTATGTTTACACTTGTCCTCACTGCTAAGAAATGTTTTATTCTTTGTGTTCTCTGGATAAGTATGAGTAATTCTGATGCCCAAACACAGTAAAGATTAGGCACTTAACTTTTTACCACAAGGGAAACTCATTGAGGTCAAAAAGTAGTTCCGCCCAGGGTTGAACCCTGTGAGTTTACCTTGTAGTAAAACCTGAGTCTTCATTGTGCTTTTATCCTGCACACCACAGGGCCTGCTTTTTATAATGCTTTTGTCTTGGGACAGTTCATGGGAGTGCCACAGAATGACGAAAAATGTTCCTTTTTTAGTAGTGGAGGCAAGTCCTTTGTTTCAGCATAGAAAACATGATTTCCATCCACACAGACTTCAAAAGAAGCAGTAGGAATTCTTGAGAGCCTGATTATCGTGGCATAATCACATTATCAAAGAGATTAGAAGCACTTTACTGTGTCTTTATGGTTTAGTGACACTCTCAGGCACTGGACAAAATCTTCAAGTGCAGTTAAAATCTTTCTTGTAGGGCACTAAGGCAAAAGAGAGCTTTTCACCTATGGGCCCTTAAATCACAGAGAATAGGTTTAATTCTGCTGAGAGAGAGCTGCAGAACTGAACACAATAGAATGTGTAGTTACTACTCTTTGCTGTTTCATCTAGATATATTTCTCAAAGTGGCCTGCAGTAGAGCAAAACAAAAGCCTGTTAAAATGTTAATTCTAATCAGTTCCAGCCGTTGGAAACGCTGTCATTAACCAGGCAATCAAACCGGTTGAATACAGAAGTGTTAGCAATTCAAACAAGTGGGGAATTCACAGGCTCTTTTCTCTAGAAACCTTGGTGTACTCTTGGAAGTTGTCCCTTTTGTGGGTGGTGGCTGGTTATAACAGTAACATGCCCATTTTTAGCGTTTGTTTCTCCACTGCTGTGTTGCCTTGAGGTAAACAGTCCACAGCCCATGTCTTTTAAGTGAAATGTTCCCTGAAAGACTCTGAATAACTTGCAATTAAGGTAAGTCAAAAAGTTAAAGCTGAGACTGAAAGTAAGAGCAAAGCATGTGATTTTCTTTAAGTTTTCCTTGTTGTATACAGTTGCCAAGGACCACTGAAGATCTTGGGATTAATTTTGTGATCATATGGCTCCCAATATAACGGATTCCATTGATAAATATAGTCCAGAGTGAAGAAAGCAAAAAACAATCGACAGAAAAGCCTTCTCAGATAGGAGTCTGTGCCTCTGGAAAGGCACACTATGGACAGTGTCTAGACAGAAAAAGGTATGGAATAGAACCCATGCACTTGACCTCAGTTAAAAGGCCAGGATGAAACAATCACAACAGAGTGTGACACGGGAGAGTTGCTGCACTTCAAGAGAAAACTGCTCCAATAGTGAAGAAACGTGGAATATGGGACAAAATGGTTTAGCTTAAACAGATACTAAAAATGATCCTGAAATAAAAAGAAATTTGAAAATCATTTGTAGTTTGTCTTATTTTGCTTGATTATTGACATGGAAAATAATTTTTTTCAGTTAGCTGTTAAGTCTTTTACCTGCCAGGACCCAGAGTCAGGACTTTGTGCGTCTCCAGCTGAGATTACTAAAACACTTGCAGCAGGGAGTTGCATTCCTTCTGCTGTTGTAAGGAGTCAGGGAAATAGAAGGGAAGCACACTACCATGAATGTGAGTGTAGAGAACTGAAAGGACAGGGATGTAACTTCCTCCTCCACTCTATCCCTTTTAATGTAAGGCTTGATTCCTTGCATGGGTAACTTCATGTAATCGCTGTTTTACCAGTAGAAAGCATAGCCCTAACCTGCTATTTTCTACTGATACTTCGAGACTTTATTGATCTCTTTCAGGTTCTCTCAAAGTGAACCAAATGAAAAGTACAAAAATATTATTACAAATCTCTGTGTTAAGTGTTCAGCTGCCAAGAACATGGTTTTCAGAAACAAATACCAGAGTTGTACTCTCCCATCCTTGTGATGGAACAATGCAAGTTCATCAGTCCCATATGAATCCCTGCAGTTGTAGAAAAGGCTGCCATCTTCGGGCAATGCTCAGTCATTGCACCCTCCTTTATGTGCTCCAGAATTCAAAATCCACAGCCTGACTAGAAGATAACCAGGAGAGTATACTGGGATCAGATCCCATTTTTGAGCCAACCATTGCACTAGTCTTGAATAATCTGAAATGTGATTTCAGACTGCATGTGCCCTAGCACATTTTGCATCTTGTCTTATCTTTTAGTAGTGCTTGCTCTAAAATACAATCTTTTTGCGCTTTGCAGCGTGGAAATCACAAGCAGTTAGATCTCAAAACACCGTTTTCTTCATAGGTTTTAGGATGTCCTGTCCACCCTGAGAGGTATCTAATGGCATTAAAGATTGAGTTGGGTAGAGTAATTGCAAAGGGCTTTGTGAACATGGTGCACTGACTTGGTTTTTGTTGTATATTAGGGTCGACCAGGACCAATTGGGCTTCAAGGACCAATAGGCTCACCTGGATTTACTGGCCCAGAGGGTTTGCCGGGAGCAAAAGGTGAGAGAGGAGCGGTGGGCCCCCCTGGACCAGCTGGACAGAAAGGTGAAAAGGTAGGCTCAACTATGACTTCTTTGTCCCTGCAGTAAGTCTGCAGAGTTGCATGTATTTTTGAAGGAATAAAGATAATCTTGGGCTATCTGCCCAAAGACTAAGAACACAGCATTTCATTAGTATCTTCAGAGAATCCCCCACTTTTATTTTTGAGTAAGAATGGAATTCCTAAAGCTGCTGAACACTGTAGCTATGCTGGTAGATGAACCATAACTATATGAGTACTGCTGTTGCAAGTAGTCTTTCCCTTCACATACCCAGGGATAGATGGGCATTAATCACAGCGTGTTCAGAGAGACCTGGAGCTTTCTATCCATTACAATTAGCGGGTATGCAGTAAGAGTCTCTCTTTATTCCTTGTGGAAGCAATATACTTTGCTTTTCCAGAGCAAGAGCAGTTTACACTGATATTCTGCTTACACAGTCTGTTTTGCTACTACCCAGAGTACATCAGTAGAACCAAGTGATTCCAGTTCAGCCAGGGGTGGTCTGAAGTGAGTACAGTGGTCTGCTTATCTCTGGCTAGGGCTATCCAAGTATAGAGAGAAAAACCTGTAAGTCCTGTTGAAACTTTGGGAAGGTCAAGTGTGATGCTGAGAGTTAAGCTTATTGTTTATTTTCCTGGCATCTTGTTTTCCCCAGATGTGCAGTAGGAGATTATAGTTTTACTTTAAATTGCCTGATTAAAACATTCCTGAAACACTCATTTGGCATCCAGTCAAGCTCAGATGCTCAGTTCCTATCTTCACTGACCCCTGTAGTCACAGAGAATCTGCATGAGATAGTTTTCTCCATTTGGTTTTGAAAGCTGAAGTCCAAGACTGAGAATGCTGGAGTGAAATGTATTTCACAGGTAACTGAAATAAACAGATTGATGAAATGAAATGAAATATAATGTGTACTCTTTTTCTTCAGGGCCCAATGGGAGTTCCAGGATTTCAAGGCATCAATGGGATCCCGGTAAGCTTGCATACGTAAACATAAATCACCAGAATGTTAGTCTCAACCAAAAGTACATAAGCACAATGAGGGTACCTTGCAAGTGTTTAGTTCTCTTTGGAGGAAAGTGGCAGGGCTTAGTCAACCTAGTGATCTCATGCTCTTTTGTAAGAGGTTAGGATCCTATTATGCTGAGAAGCTGCTATGTATTAGGAAGTGAGCCTGAGTTACATAGTGATCCACTGCATCACTGATAAGCTCTTCTTTCAGCACCATGTTCTCAGCACCATCTCTAGAAAGCACTCTATCATAAAATCATAGATTTACAGAATTTAAAGGGACCTTAGTCAAACAGCCTGATCAGCTGTGCTTCAAGCCATTTTTAGTATGTTTTCTAACCAACACTTAAAACCTTGTAATGACGAAGACTTAAGTCGTCTGTCTGGAAACCTTTGCTAATGCCTATTTTCAGTCTTGGATTCTGTGGTTTAAACCTCTTAGTTCTCATCTTACTCATCATGGATGCAGAGAGCATATTGTTCCCTTTTACTTTGGAGTGGCCATTCTAGTGACAGGTGTTTCCACAGTGTCTTGACCAGCTTTCTTTTGCTTTGGTATTTGCCAGTGATTTTTGCAAAGACGTCTTACAGACACTTTACTTCAGGAAAGTTTTACCTGGGCAAGTTTTAGAAGTTGCCCCAAACTTCCTTGCTGATTCTACAATATTTAGCTCATCCTGCTTTATCCTGGTATTACAATTCTTTTTATTTTCTTCATGGCATTTTTCCATTGTCTGTATCCTTGTGCCTTCAGGCTATACTCATGCTTTTTCTCATCTTCCTTACTTCCTCAGCTGTCCAAGAGCTCCAAAAGTTGAGCTGTGTTTTCTTACTTCCTATCAAAAACTAAATTGTTTGGATAGATTGGCTGAAAATGCACAGTTGGCCCTGTACATGAGCTTACTTGATTCCAGTTCCTTCCTGGCCCTTGTCCTTCTCTTCCCCTCTGCTCATCCTTGCCTGTTTTCTCTCCTGCTCTACTCCCTTGCTGCTATTTTTTTTTCTCACCAGCCAACTTTGTAGCTCTGAAGAGAACAAGCTGTTCCCATAATACTTAATTTAATTGAACACACTGTGGGAACATGCTGTTCTCAGAGGTTTTTTTCAGATGAGGCTCTGAAGAAAGGGGATTCCCAGCAATGAGGGGAGGCAGAGATACAGCCATTGCCAGGTAGCTGGCAGCAACAGGCATTCCAAGGAGAGAGTAGGGGTGGTAGATGAAAGGATTCAAACCCTCCAGCATTTACAAATCTACTCTGTCTGCTTTACACTATTCTGCAGGTGGGCAAATGGGAAAAAGGCAGATTTTGCTGTTCCTGAATAGCAAAGTGCTCACCCCTGTGGGTCTTCTGTGCCACAACCGCAGGATACAAAGGGAAGAAGGGAAACTAGCTCATACTGGTTACATTCTAAATACTTCCATTCTGTGGTGAAAATAGCAACCATCAGTGCTTGAGAAAATATTTATGCTTTTGCCAGTTGAATTTCAGGATAAGGGAGTAGCTTAGGTTTGTTGTGAAATGTATATGAACATATGCACTTTAGACACATGTATAATAGGCAGAGCAAAGGAGAGAGAGCATGTGTGTGCCAATACCTGTAAGAGGAGTAAAAACGTAGTGCTGTCTCTGCACAAGAATTAACAGCTAAGTTTGAAGAGAGCTTCCTTGTAGTAGGCAAATATGTTAGCATGGGCAGGTGTATTTTAGTCATGGCCAAAGGACTACAAGGCTGTGATTCAAGGGGTATCCCACTACTGACCTTAAGGGAAGTGGTGTTGCATAGAGATCCCTTGGGGAATGCTGGTGGCAAATAATTCGTGTTGTTGCAGCTGGCCTGACTAATCCCTTAAACCTAGTAAATACAGCAGCTACATGTGTTTATTACTAACCTTTTGTGTCACGCTGTAGAAGAACCCTCATATCCTTGGCTCTACTTGGGAAGTTTGGTTTTCCCTATAGGATAAGATTCATGGACACCGCTGGCAAAGGCTGGAACTGGAGCCAAGAGATGTATATAGCTCTTTATGACCTGTTCAAGAATTTCTAGGAGGAGATATTTCTATGAGAAGTGAGCCTTTGTCTGTTCCATGAAAGCTCGAGCTACACAGAGAGGCAAAGTACTTTATTTTGTGACCTTCCTAGAGGAAACACAAGCACTTGGTAATGGCTGCAAAAAGGCCACTTTGCCATAGCATCCATAAACATGCTTATTCCATTAGTTTATTCAATTGCCTTTGTTTCCTTGTTTCTAACTATTTGTTGAGCTCTCCTGCTGGGATCACCTTTGTGCTGTTTGGTTTGGAAAAGTGGCCCCTCAGGATCACAGCACTAGTGTAAAAGCAAGAGTCAGATAAAGCAAAGCGCGGGTCTAGATGAACAGTTCAAGTTTCCTTATCTGTCTCACAGGGAATGTCTCCTTTTGTGACAACAGAGAGCACAAGTGATCTCTTCAGCCTCTGTTTTAACTCAGATCTGTAAACTAGTCACCCTGCCATGTGTAAGTAAAGCATGTAAAAGTCTTCTGCCTTAGTCAGCTGAGGTGCTTGTGCTGAATCGGCACATCTGCCAAAACAGAAATTAGAAATTTTAATCAGTATTTTAAATCCCTGGGGAAAGGTTCATTGAAGACAGAACTTTATAACTCTCAAGGAGGTCAGTTATAGGTGCTCGGTGTAGCCTCAGATAAGGCTCCTAAAACAAAACGTTGTGAACTGTGGTAGCAGATAAGCTAGAAAGCAGGAAATCCTTTTTCCTAAAGGAAAAGTGACAGTATGTTTGTGCATGTGTCAATCTGTGTCATGCTTTGGCTCAGAATCACAGACATGGATGTCTTGGGATTAAGTGATAGACCCATAGATTTATTTAATACACATAGGAAATCATTTATGTGTATGTGGTCAACATACTTGATGTCCTCTCTTTGTGAGCCCTTCTCATGTAGGAAGAGGATACCAAAACCCACTGGGCCACTTACAGGCTGTGTTGGTCCAAGAGTTAGGATATCTCACCCAAAGTGTTTCTCAAGACACGAGGCCACCAGTCAGCTGCCTGCCATGGGCTGGCTCTTGGCTATCACTAATGGCTTAGCAGCTTGGCTCCCCACTGTCTGGCTTTGAGGGGCAGATGTTGGCTGTTCAGCTTCACTAAACCCTGCAGCTGGTCACGTTATGTTGTAACCAGATACATGTGCACTCGTCGCACATAGCTTCCGATTTTGTGGATGCTGTAAAAGAAGTGAAAGAGCTGACTGTAACCTCCTGCTGTAGTCACTGCACAGCAGAGACTTGGTGCTCTTGTCTATGACATCTCACGTGAATGGACGAGAGTGGGTTGCCACTGATTTGCTCCAGCTTTGAGAACCAAATGAAGTAATTTCTAAGAGATGGACATAAATGGCAATAAATTGGTGCTTCAGCCTTCTCCTTTCATTTTACTGGGGCCTGGCAAGCCCCTGCTTGCACACCACATACGAGTGTTTTGACAAACAAACTTTAATCATCCAGGCAACTGGTACTATGTACGCAGTGGTGCCTGATGACTTCATTCCATGTCCTGAGGCCTTGTTTAATCTCAGATTTATTGTTGTCTGGATGAGCTGCCTTGACCCTGTAGTGGAGACACACTTTATATTCATTCAGTTTGCACCTTAGTGACTGGCAGAGAACACATCTGGGCTCTCGCCCTTTCTCTTCATTTTGATGGCACAAATTGCAATGTAGTTGCTAAATGAACTGCACCAAAGGAACTCATCTAGCTGAAAATTAACCCCATTAAGAAAAAGAACAGTTATTTCTCTGCTGTGCTGGTTTCCTGCTCTGACTTGTCTATTCTGCCAGTGCTTATGCCAGCACAGGGAAGAGGTGGGTGTGAGTAAGCAGGAGTGTGCAATGGCCCTTCTTGCAGTAGCAGGGACTAGTGATCAGCTTGAGTATTTCTGTGATTATGGCCTAAGTTGCTCTGCATCCTTGGGAAAGTCACTCTGCTACTGTATGCCCCCAGCTTCTCACCCATAAAATGAAGATTATAGCATTCCCACATTTTTGCAAAGCATTTTAAGATCCTTGGATAAAAGGCTTTACATTACTGTAAAGTTCTCATTGAGTTTGGACAGAGCATACGTTAGTGTCTTGGATTTGGAAGACCTTCAGCAGCACAAATGTGTTTTGTTTTAAGTGTCAGGCATGAAGGATTGTTAATGTTCTGCTTTATCTCCATTTTATCCATGTTTATTTTTTTACTTTCGTAGTGTGAGTCATAACTCGTTTAACGCCGTATCTTAAGGATGAATCTTTGGGATCAAACAAATATACTTTTGGATGAGTCAAGATCAGGGTGTACCAGAGGAGGGGGAGAGAACTGTCAGTTACTGATACTATCTTATAAGTTTAATTTTTCTTCTTGCCACAAGACACTGTCTTTGAGTGTCACAGGACTAATTTCTATGGAAAAAAAGATTGGAACCTCTAGTGGGACTGATAGTTCTGCCACTCAGTGTTTTGCCTACACCAAATCATATGACACTGAAGAAAAAGTAATTAAAGTCTCAAACTTTGATCTCCTTTGCACAAGTACCATGCTGGGTAATCTCTAGTCATGTTAATAGAGCTATACTAGGGCAAAAGAGGTGTGAAATTAGAATTAGGTACAATTATATTCTACCCTGCTTGATTAATAATTGTCCATTACAAATACTTTCTTTTAAATGTTTTTAGTTTAGTTAGGTCTTTATCCCAGTTGCCTTAGCTAAGATTTTAAATTTAATATAGCTAGAAAAGAGCAGTAACATCTGTTGAACTATTAAAAGAAAGAATTCACACATGAGAGGAAGAGAAATCTCTGAAACTTGAAGCAGATTTGAGTTCTAAATGCTCAGTATTGTTGAGTCTGCCTTCACCCTTGTTTTTGCACAAGCAACTTCCACTCCTGGTGTCAGGTGCACCCTTGTGTGCTGTTTTACACTGTCTTACATGCTGTGGAATGAGTATTGCCCTGTGGGACTAACTCATGCACAAGTTATGTACTTCAGAAAATTATCCCTTGGACAAAATGGTAATTAAATAAATGCAGCCAGTGTTCCAGGATTTCAGCTTTGGGGAGGATAGACAATGCTGGCTGAAGAAGCTGGTTCTGTTGCCGTCTGCTGAACTTGAGTGGGAGTTGTATGTTTCTTTTGGTTTGTGTTGCCATTTGGGAGATATCAGTTTTCTGGGGACCAGTATGACTAATAGAATAATGCATCCTGTCATCTTTCTCTCTTTTTTCCCTTTGTGCAGGGTCACCCTGGACAGTCTGGACCTAGAGGTCTTCCTGGCCTTGATGGCTGCAATGGTACCATTGGGAGCCCTGGCGTTTCTGGATCCGATGGGTTTCCTGGCCTACCTGGGCTCCCTGTACGTCCCAGTTTGAATATGATGTTTTGTAATCACTAATCCAAGATTTGTTGTTCATGTCACTGTTGGAATGTAACTCTCAAGTACTTAGTAAGAACTTTAAGTTCATTACCATTATTAGAGCACAGTGTAATTTTCTCACTGAAATTCCACTTTGAGGATAAAATGAAGATCCAGTATGCTCCCACACCAAGTTATACCATTGTCACTGGCAGTATTCAAGATAACTCAGAGCAAGCCATGATCAAGTTTTTAAGAACCACATAGTGTCAAATACCTTCTATGTGGCGTTCTCCAAGTTAGGGGATGCTGGCTCAGGAAAGGATGCTATCATGTTCAAGTCTGTGCATCAAATATTGGATGCCTTCCTTCAGGTCCTAAGACAGCCAGAAGCTTCAGTCTTACCGAGTGTCAATAAAATTTTCTTCACAGGGTATGTGTTTTACTTTTGAAAACACATTCCTGCTAGGTTGAAATTTTATCTAGCCTTCATTGCACCATTTGCAGTTGTCATTATGTTCTTCTGGACTCCCCTCTCACAGAAAATGGTACTTGCAAGAGTACTTCTCCCCCTCTGCCTTTCAGGATGAATTGTCTTTGGGGAAACTCCTCATTTTCCTTCATCAGCTGTAGAGGAAGTGAGGGTAGCTGGATCATGCTCTAGATTCTGTTTTAAGTGGGTAGGATTAGTTACAAGAACTCCACTTGTAGCTGCTTTGGGAAATTAGTCTTTTATAAGTTTATTTCTGAAGTGTAAGCAAAAAAATATTTGACAAATATTTGTATATTTGTTCACATTCAAAGCCTGAACTTAGATGTAAGGTCATCTAACTGTCTGTGTAATGGAACTCCTTTGCATATATACATGAAGAAGAGGAAGGAAATGCAGCTGATGGATATAAATAATGCCACTGACTTCAGCACTTCCAAACTGTGCTAAGACATCTTTACATGTCACCCAGTCTTGAAATTGGTGAGGTTGAAAAATCCTGGGGCAATAAGATCATATTAAAAGTACTGCTTTCCAAAGCAACTGATTTACTCATACCTGCTGCTTGAATTTCTGTTTTGTAATGCTTGTAGGATTACAGTTTTAGCAAGGAAAGCTGCTTGGATAAGCCAACCTCTCTCAAAATAAGTTGGCAATGGAATGAGCAAGATTGAAATAGATTGAGTAAATATAGAATTATAATGGCAACTTTTCCAGAAGATTTGTGCAGTCCACCAGTATTTTTCTCTTTGTTGATTCTAAATCAAATTCAGTGATTTACAGTGTTAAACAAGAGATAGAATCATTGAATGATCGAAGTTGGAAGGGACCTAAAAGATCATCTAGTTCCAACCCCCCTGCCATGGGCAGGGACACTTTCCACAAGACCAGGTTGCTCAAAACCCCATCCAACCTGGCCTTGCACATTTTTAGGGAGGGGACATGCACAACTCCTGTGGGCAGCCTCCTCCAGTGCTTCACCGCTCTCACAGTAAAAATTTCTTCCTAGTATCTTAGCTAAATCTACTCTCTTCCAGTTCAAAAGCATTACCCCTTGTCCTGTCATTGCACTCTCTGATGAGGAGTCCTTCTCCAGCTTTCCTGTAGGCCCCCTTTAAGTACTGGAAGGCTGCTCGAAGGTCTCACCGAAGCCTTCTTTTCTCCAGGCTGAACAGTCCAAACTGTCTTAAGCCTGTCCTCATGGGAGAGGTGCTCCAGCTCCCTGGTCATCCTCATGTACCTGCTCTGGACCCACTCAAACAGACCCATGTGATTTTTACACTGAGGGTACCAGAGCTGCATGCAGCAATGAAAGGTGGGATCTCACTAGAGTGGAGCGGAGGGGCAGAACTCCTTCAATCTGCTGACCATGCTGTGATCCACACATCACCCAGCCTGAATCCATGTTTGGTGTTGCCCCAACACAGGTCAGGACCTTACACTTGACCTTTTTGAACTTCATGAGGTTTGCATAAGCCCAGCTCTCAAGCTTGTCAAGGTCTCTCTGGATGACACTGATACATGTATGAACTGGAGGGTTACACCATGTCAGACAGACTCAAATAGGATCTTAAAAGTTGTCAGAGCCTAAAATGAAAGGGAAATCTAATATAAACAGGAAAATACCAGAGGAAATGTTTGCAGAACCTTAAGTTCTCATAATGCCACAGCTTCTTTCACAAAGCTGCAGTGGTGCTTTTGCAGTTTACTGGTGCCAGGAGTTTGCCTGGTTTGTTACACTGAATGTAAGTTCTTTCAAAACTACATCAGTATTTTTTCTAGATTTGTTTTGTTGTGTTTTTTTTAATCAGGGTCGTCCTGGTCCAAAAGGCCTTAAAGGAGAACCTGTTTTTGCTCAAGGCAGTCTTAAAGGAATGAAGGTAAGATTTGTCATCACATAGGAGAAAAAGCAGTACAAGAACCACTCCAATGTCCTACAGCTTGTAGGTCTCATGCTGCAGGTTATTTTGCTCATGATGATAGATGTGGGTGCCCTGGGCATGTGAAAAAGGCCTTATAATAACTCCATTAATAAGAATGCAGACTACTCACAGAACTTGGAATTGCTTGGTCTTTGCAGAGATCTTGTTCATCCCATATTGGGATGCTGGCACATTGCTCAGCCTGTTACGGTTCAGTGTTGTTGCTGATTCCTCACTTGTCTCTGGAGGTCTAGCACCATTCATCTGTGGTGTCAAACAGTGGATGTGAGGAATTTTTTGTAAGTTTGTCCTGGCTTATATGAGGTAGCATATGGGTTTTTAGATGCAGATGTAGCCCAGGAGGGGTCCTTCACCTACGCTTGGAACTTTCCTGTGACTAACATCTTCGCGCGTGCCAGATCTGTTGAAATAACAGCTGAGGAAAGCCGCACGTGCATGTTCAAATTTATACTGTGAGATCCCAGCTGCCTCCCAATGTTTTTGGAACAGGGAGGTACTAGTAAGTGATCAGTCATATTCTTGGTGTAAATATATGAATATCATATCCCACTCATAGTAATCCATCCTTTGCTGCCGTGAAGTCAGGATTTTACTCTATTTATTAAAGACCTCACACTGAAACATCTGTATCAAGCATGTAAGTTTATTTCCTGTACAGAAAATGCAAACTGTAGATATACAAACTTTTTAGTTTTTGTCACTTCAGTTTCTCTTGTTACCTGCTAATAAAATGCTTGTAGTTTCTCTGGAGTTTTGGAATCTCTCCATTACCCAATTTAAAGATGGAAGCAAAGCTGTCAGAATATTTTCCCATTTACACTTAATATAGCATTAACAGCAAATATTTCTATTTAAACAAAACTTAATGCTCGTTAGAGTTTGTTGCAGTAACTGTATCTTTTACTCATGCATTTATAATTTTTAGGGAGAAAATGGTCTTCCTGGATTGGATGGGATTTCTGTAAGTTATTTAATTTGGGGAATAATGATTTTAAAAACTATTAAGTGGGCAGTTTTTCTTCTGTTGGGTCTCAAGAGCCCTTTTCCAATTAGCAGGCAATGTATTTTCATGTGTGATACCAGTGGCATGAGCAGTTACAGCTTTGTTGTGGTGTGAGTGGATCCACATTAGGATAGGGGAGGTCAGATTTTTGCTGTTATGTTTTTGCTGGGGTTTTTCTTTTTCAAATCAAACTCCCTTCTTCCACTGAACTCTGTAAATTTGGTTCTCAGAATACATCTAGTAACATAAAATGGATTGTTAAATTATTTAATTTGGCATACTTAATGAGGGGATATTACTTAATGGGTCCTGAGTCTGATTTTGTTTCTGCTTGGGATTTGATGAGGCAAGTCCTACATGTTCTATGTTTTTCTTATGTTCTTGTTATAGGGTCCAAAAGGTTTTCCAGGTCCAAAAGGTTCTGCAGGCCCTATAGGACTGCCAGGCTTGCAGGTACGAGACCTCAACTGATGCACTTGTTGATAGTACCATTCAAAATGTTGTCCGTATTTGGGTGATGACAATGAGCAAAAGTGTGTGTGCATCTACAAGGGCTGAGCACAGCTGACTTCAGGCATAGAATACTTAGTTTATTCTAATCACATGGAAGGCTCATCTCTGGAGCAGCTTTCAGAGTAGCAATCATGAATGAGGTCTCCAGCAAAGCCACAGAGTGCTGCCTACAAACACAAAATTATACAGTTCTGAGCTCTTCCTCATCTAGGGAGTAGGGGGAATATGCTGACCTCTGCATGTTTGGAGCCTTTGTCATCATAAAATGTGCTAAAGAGCTTTCAGGGTACTACAAGAGAGTTTCCACTGGTCAGAGGTAAAAATTAAATACATGTGTGTTGCTTTTAAATTGGAGCTTTCTCTTAGTTAACGACAGTACTGAAGGACTGTGCTATTACAGGTGAGATGACATGAAGGTCATGTCTCAGTTTTTTTTTGGAGGAAAGAGGTGAAAATTCAGATACTACTGCAGATCCCAGCATTGCTCCAATTGTGTGCATCCTAATTAAGTCTAAAGAAATAAAATCTTAATCTTTTTCCCACTTAGGGTCCAGTGGGTCCCCCTGGACCACCAGGTCCAAAAGTAAGTACCTGCTATTCCTGCTTCTTTCTACACCTACTTGTCATTTTTAAGAGTGCTGATGGTAGTGATGACATGATGCTGTTGTTGCTCTTGTTTTGTTACTCATTCCTTATTGTTGGGTGATTGTTTTTTTTTTTTTTAGGGTAACATGGGATTAGGCTTTCAAGGAGAGAAAGGAGAAAAGGTAGGTGAAAGCTGCTCTTTTCTAGAAAGGGCATGAAATAATACTTCAGTGTTCTGTCATAGCTTGATTCTCTAGAAAGTGACTAGATTCTAGCCTTTTCTTCTTTTTCTTTTCTTGGACTGCTTGGCAGTGCAAACACTACATATTCTTGCTGGTTCCTTATCTGTTGGTACATGAGAAAAGGATGGGAGCTTTTCTGGATGAAGAGGGAGAAGGGCAAAATCTCAGTTCAGCACTGTAGTTTCACGGTTATCAAGATACGAGTTCCTTTAGCCATCTTTTGAATCTCTGTCTTTCAGTTTCTTTGGACCTTCGTGTCTTGCATTGAGTTATTCTGACTTCGTTCTTTTTGGCATTTGTAATATTCTTTGGCCCAACTGATGTGTGATTTACTGTCTCACAATCCTAAATGGGTGCCGTGCAGCCTGTAGGAATTTACACTGGCATAATGGGGCTTCTCAAAGGTCTCAACCTGGGACTTGATTCTGCTGCTTTTAAAATCAGTTCTCAGCATTCTACCTTTCTAATTGTTTCTTTTCTTCTTTTCTTTTGTATTTTTCCACAATTTTTTTCTGGTCTGTTTTCCTGTTGATTCAAAAGCTGAGCCTTTTTTTTTTTCTTGCCAGTTTTTTTATATCCACAACCCTTCTGAAACTCATTTAATGCATTTCTTTCGTCTTAATTTTCAGTCTGATCTTCTGACTTCCATGACCAAACTCCTGTAGCAGCATTTAGGCACACAGATATTACCTGTGTGGCTTTTTACTAGACACTTTCATAGGAAAAAATTGTAAATAGCTTCCTCTTTTGCCAACAGGGTGATGTAGGGCTGCCTGGCCCTCCAGGTCCACCACCATCCACTGGAATACTGGAATTCATGGGATTTCCTAAAGGAAAGCAAGGAGAAAAGGTCTGTAAATTCAGTTTATAAACACTCCCCTTCCCCATGCTCCTTCATTCAAGGCTGAATGAAATTACAGGACAATGGGGACTGCTTCATTTTCAGATCAAAATACTTTTCTGTACTAATTTAATTTACCAGATGGATATTGAATGAAAGTATTCTCAGCTAAGAGCATTGTAGACCACTAGAGAATGCACACCTATCAGAAGTAGAAATCTAAAAGCTATTTAAAGATTTTCATCATTAATCCTAAAAATAAATGAACTGTAGTTTGTTTCTGCTGGACCTCTGAAGTCATGTCATGTGAAGCAAAAAACTGTAATCCATTTACAAAAAATAAATCTAAAGCCTTACTTTAGGAGTCAGGAACGTGATGGGTGGATTGGGGACAGTCTTACTTTCATGGGCACAGTGATTTATTGTGTTTACTTTTTCCCCTTGTCAGGGTGAGCCAGGCCCTCAAGGATTACCTGGAGACATGGGATTGCCTGGCATTCCGGTGAGGACAGAGAAGAGTTCTTAATAGGTGTCTAATGTGGATTAGATGGTTCAACACCCTCTGAAGAGCTCATGAGGCTATTATGGGAGTTTCTAGGCACCAGAGTACTTTGCAAATATGATAAAAATATCCACAGGAGGTTTTGAAGAGTGTAACTGTAACCTCTTTAGTTTTTGTGCTGGAGATATAAAGAGGAGAATGCTGTCTTGCTATAGGTGTTATAAAGCAGTCATCATTTCAGTACCTGTAATCTGCACCTTGCAGGGATCAGCAAGGAGACAGAGCCTTTACATGGCCACTTGATGGCAGTGTTTCTTGCTGTCCCACTGAGAGCTAGCCATCATTTTCTTAAAATCTCGGTTTATTTCCTTTAGTTGTATCTAAACATGCTCTTTTACTTTAAAGTCGTAAAGCACACACAGATTTTTCTGTCTGTCCCTGTATAGAATCATAGAATCAAAAAGGTTGGAAAAGACCTCAAATATCCAGTTTTAAGATGGGCTCTTTAACATGAGTGCTCCTAAACTCAGGAGTGTGGAGCATCTTCTCTGAATCAAGCACACCAATTTTTCCCTGTATTCCAGAGAGCTGTTCCCCAGTTTGTAACCTGTGTAAACACAGGTTATTTTGGTAAGTTTAGGGAATAAATATTTTGTGGAACTTCTGACTACTAAGATAAATTGTTTACCAGTTTCTTCAATGTACAGATGTTCTGGGTAGAAAAACATGCAAGAAGAACCTGTATATGAAACAGAGTTTGTATTAGCCTTTCTGGACACGTTCCATTATGTGCGTGTTTAGCTTTATGCATCACAAGAGGCCCAGCGAAGCTGGTGGGGTTGAACGCACATGTGAACTTAGCCACAGGAAGATATTCCAGGATTGAAGGCTGAAAATCGCTTAACTACTGTAACAATGGCTGAAATTAAATCCTGGTGTTCTGTCTCTGGATTTAATACCTCTTACTGTCTGGGAAAACCACCAAACATTTCCAAATGCTGAGCATGAAAATGCAAGTTTTGTGTAATGCTTAGGCTTTAGAATGAAAAGCAGCTCCCTCGAGCTGCCGCTACTAAGAAATGAGGTTTGAAATAATTTCTAAGTGTAGAATACAGTACAAGGCAGCAGTGGACTTTGCTGGTTATAGCATGGGGTTACTGGTATCTGCTAGTGAAGGATGTGCCATGGTTTGAATGGATGGAATTTATGGAGAATGAAGAAGGTAATGTACTGCAGGTACTCCCAAGTCTGGTTGATACAGGTTTTCTTTCTGTCCCAGTTGAAGCAGTCAGTTGCCCTTGTCTCTCTGTTGTACTCTTTCTACTAACATTTTGTCATTTTGTCTTAGGGCTGAGCAATACAGTTCCAGGCAGATCACGAATTTAATGTTGATGTTTTTCCTCAGGGCTTTGGAGGTGTTGGAGAAAAAGGAGAAAAAGGTGTTCCTGGTTTACCAGGTGGCAGGGTAGGTAACTTTACAAAGTCCTTACATGCCTTTTCTCAAACAGGCCACAGGAAGTGGCCATTTCATCAACAGAAGCATTCCCAAAGCATGTAGGAGTCTCAGGCATAGGTCTGAGTCCCATAGTAGCCAGCACCATACAAGAACAAGAGAGTTCCTACCTCACTAAAGTCTCAGGTCAAAAGTTATATGAAAGATGTGTTCAGACAAGCAGTTCAAGAAAATCAGATGGAAGTATTTAGTGGAGGTCTTGATACTGCAGGGCCTGTCTTTTTCCAGTATTTTTGAAAGCTTCACAGAAAAGGAAGCATGCAGGAGGTCCAAATGAAGATAAAAAAGAGGCCTTACAGAGGCTTTAGGGAGGTCTTAACCAGTGCCAGAACCATCCATCAGAGAACACAGATATCTGGGGAAGAAGAGGGCAAGCTGGCAATAGATGTTGGTCTAACTAGTCAGCAAATGTGGGAGTTCTCAGCGTGCTCAGTCACATGCCAACCATGGATTCTTCAAACCACCATTATCCTGTAGAGATGTGCTTCTATACAATAAGAAGACCAAGGCATTCTGTCCTGTGTGTGCAGAATAAATTGTAAATTGACAGAAACTCTAGATTGAATTGTTCATAATTGCAAACTTTTCATTATTTGGTGCTGAGATATTTGCAGTCTGTTATAAGATGACCAGACTGAGATGGAGCCTCTGAAAGTTAATGTGGTTTTTGTTTTTTTTTTTTTTTTTTCTGTTCTAGGGTATTTTGGGACTGGATGGGTCTGATGGGATTCCAGGAAGAAAGGTAACATTTCTGTTATTTTTTTACTCTACTTAAAATTACAGAATCCAGCTAGCTGCTTAAGACCTACTGACTCTTATCTAGTGACTTCAAGTTCCCTGATGGATGAATGCACCTGCCTTACTAAACTAGTGAGAGCAAACTAGAAAGCTTGTGTGAAACTCCAGATCTTTTAAACTGTCTATGTAGCCTTACGTACTTAGAGAACCACCTCCACAGATTTGAAACTGTACATTCCCTCCTGGAACAATCAGCTGTCTCCTTTTTCCAGTCTTGGGAGAGAAAATGGCCAGGTGATCAAGTGGCTGAAAACATGTCTAAGTACTTGCACTTGCAGATGCAGCAGTGGAAATTTTGCAGTCTGGAGTTCAGTTGCTAGTGTAGTTTCTTTCACGTATGTCTTTTTCAAGATATACTGAAGGTGGTGGTATCTCCAATATCATCTAATTCATATCTGTGTGTTAAAATTGTACTATTCAAACCAGATCCTTTATGGCAGATTTCTCACCAATACAGTATATGGGCTATGTTGGAGCCTACAGCTGTCCAAGACTTCAGAATCACAGGCAAGGTTAAAAGTTAAGGTTCCCTGCTCCAGAGCTCTTGGAATATCCCATTATTCTGCGGCAGCAGAGGAATTTGTAATCCACCCTGGGCCAGGCTGAGTAAGTTACCCAGCGGAGAACAGTAGATCACTTTTGTGTAGATTTCAAGTCACGCACCCAAAAGGGGAAATTTGGTGTCCCTGAGAATGCTACGATGAAATGGAGAGCTGGGTCTCCCAGGTGTCACTTCAATTGTTGTGGTGCCAATATTTTGTTGGGGTGGGACAGAGTGGAGGGGAAAGTGTGAAGGACAGGGAAGACAATGTTCTAGACTCCTTACTCTACAAACATTTCTATGGTTCTGTGAGAACTCCAAGGTGTTCTCTTGGTTTGGACACCCTCAAGCATGCTCACAAGTTCTCACTGTCTTCACAGCGCAAGGACACCTAAAGGAGCTGTGATATTTTGCGAGTGCTGAGAAACGGGTGCCATCAGTTTTCCCTTTCTTTATTTCTTTGGTGGGACAATAAATTAGGTTTGTGATTCAAGTCCAGGCACTGCAAATGCCTCAGCTAACAAACAATGCCACAGTCTTACTGCCTGACTGTGTAACAGTGTTCCTCTGTGTGACTTCACAGGGTCATCCAGGTATTGCAGGCTATCCAGGGCTGGATGGAGTTGAAGGCATGAAGGTAACTTCTCACTTGAAAATACTAAAGCACTGCTTTTTAAAAGATGTTTGCATGAATAAATTATTATTGTTACCCCAGTCAAATCTTTACTACCATGTTTCAGCTCCTCATTTACTTTGTTGTTAAGGATAAAAATGAATGTTTGCTGAACTATGAATACTTGGATATTTTAACACCTATATTGTATTCATTCATGTAACTTCATGAATTACAATTTTAGGTTTAGTCTCTCTGGTCTCTGTTAGCCTTATGCCAAGTCCATATTACCTGGGCAAATGAGGCAAGATTAGATAGATGGAAGTAAGTGGATTTTAGGATCATTTCCAAGGCTATCTTAGATCACAGATCTGCAAGTACTGACAAGCCTGAAAAGAGTGGCTTGTACGGGAGATAGGCAACACATAGTAGACATTTCATGAGTGACTCACCACTTGGACAATCAGACATCTGGAAACAGAGGAAAGCAGTTGGATACAGTTTGCTGTGAAAAAAAACTTACCAGCCACCAAGACTAGTATATGGTTGGCAGACATGAAATGCAAGTACTGGAGGGCTTTCTTGTGCAGAGCATATAAAAGGAGTAGTACAGGTTTATGTGCAGAGTATTGCTGGAAGAAGCCACAAAGTGTTCACTGCCTTGGCTCATTGCATGGTGTTTTTGTTATAAATATGGTGGCAGTTTGGATAACAGTCCAAACAGTCAGATCTTGCACTTGCAATTTCAAAGAGGATTTGATACTGTGTTAGACTGAGAGGAAGGAATGATACTGCAGTTCATCATAACTTGCATGTCCATGCAACAGGATAGCTTCAGAGGAGAGCAAACACTTTGTATGAAGCAGCCACTAGTTTCCTCAGATGGGAAGTAGGTAGGTCAGGACAGCAGATGATTGTAAATAGCAGAACAACGAAGTTGATTCTTCAGCAAGATGAGGAGTGATGATTAATGAATAACTACAGACATTGCTACCCAGATTTCCCTTCCATCACCCGTCTGAAGATGGCATGAATTGTTTTCTTCTACAGGGGGAATCAGGTGACATTGGTCCCCCAGGCCCTCCTATTGTTGTTGACAGGGAAGGTGTAGTCATTTCAGGTACGTGGGGTTTTTTTGCTTTGGAACTCCTCTAAAGCAGTTTTTCTGATCCAGCTTTCCTTCTTACTCTGTTATACCACTTTTCCAAATTATGCATTGAGTCTAACCCATCCCTTCTTATTTTTCCTTTGATTTCCATGTAGTTGGCATACAAATACATCTGATCCCATGTTTATTACTTCAGAGTTTACAATAAACCTTTCGTACTCACATTGCAGAATTTGTTTTAAGGCAGGATGAAATTTAGTGCCTGGAAGGCTGGCTGCATGTGAGCATGGGGAAGTGCTGTGTGTCTACCGGTGTGTCTGTTTTTCACCTACTAAGGAAAAATGGCTTCCTTGTGTTACTCTAAAATGGGACTCTGAGTGTCATTCTGATATTATTTGTCATTCAGTGTGGTAAGAATATTGTTGAGAAAATGAGCTCAGTTGCAGCACAGCTGAACAAGAGCTGAATGGGAACAGTCTCCAAAGCTGTATAAGGAGATAAATTGTGTAATTTCTCCTATTCTTCTTCCTTCACATGCAGTCAAGTTTGGAACTACCTCTAACAGGTCAGGAGGAATTTCTCCATTACTGTTAACTTTGACTAACTATCTTACTGCTAATGGCTTTGCATCCTTTGCTCTCCACGAGATCAGTGGCTACAGGGGTAGTTGACTGAACAGTCTTTCAGCCGAAACTCCCATGAGATTTTCTTCCTTGTTTGTCTGTATTTGTCTAATAGGTGCCCCAGGTGACCCTGGAAACCCAGGAATACCTGGTCCTCCAGGAGATGAAGGGATCAGTGGTTTACCAGGCCTTCCAGGAGCTCCAGGATTTCCAGGCCTGGAGAGAGGTAAAGCAGCTACTAGCAGGGCTTTAACAGGCTGTTTTCTATGCCTGTTTCTGAGAACTCCCTCGGTGGTGGCCTGGAGATGGTGAAGGTATTGGAGCAAGCCTGTCCCTGCTCCCTCAGCTGGCTGATTTGCAGAATGCTGTACGAGACACAGGAGGCAGGGATGACACACAGGGAAACTAAGTATGATGACTTGAATGGGAGCAGAATTAGTCCCACAATAATTACAGCCCAGGTAAGTCTTCGGGTGTAGCAGTGTACACAGAAAGCAGAACCTTTTCTACATTTTAAATAATAGCAAATGATTTTGATACCGATTTTTTCTTTTAAATGTCTTTTCATATTCGCAATAGAGAGCTAAGAGACTGGCTAGATAAACCTACTATAGGTGCAACCCCTTTATCCCATCAAAGACCTCACTTGAAAGTTTGTTTCACTTGAATGTCATCCTTCAAGTCCTTGGCTGCAGTGATCCAGCGACCAGGCACTGCTGACAAGACTTACCTCACTCAAAGGAAATCAGAAATAAATAATACACAGTCTTACATAGTTAATTGTCTTAACTAACCAGTGGGATTTAAATGCAGCCCAGTGAAGGTTTTTGGCTGGCTAGATGGGAGCTAGTTGTTGCCTCTGATCAGTAAGTTTCCCTTTGTAAATTGCTCTTTGCTAACATGGTTGCGGTTCAGGGCACAACAGTAATTTTCACAGCATTACAAATGTGCACACGCTGCTGAAGAGCTGTCCTCTGTGTTATTGTTCTCTAGATGGAATGGGCCCTGGAGGGTCTCCAGGTATTCCAGGTGTGAAGGGTGAAGTAGGGGAACCAGGAAGAGCAACGATTGGATTACCAGGCACTCCTGGCAGAGGGGGTTTACCAGGTCTGCCAGGAGCACCAGGATTGCCTGGTCCACCACGTATGTATATTTACAACATGTATTTTTATATAGTATTTATATAGTATATAGTATTTATATAGTATATAGTATTTATATACTTATTTATTTGCTAGTGAGGATTATTCATCTGTAAATCTTAAATCTTTTGTTGATGCTTCACTGTGGTCATAACTCACAGCCCTATATATATATATATATCAGCAGCCACCTGTCTGAAGTAAGAACACAGAGCTGATTATTGTTAGAGTGGTAGCCTGAGAGCCTGAAGCACAGGGTTTTGTGGACACAATTTATGACATGGAAGACTTGCAAGTTCTGGACTAGCCTCCTACTGGCTTAGGCAAAGAATAGACTATGGCCTGGGGTAAATGTCTAGTCTTGTTAGAAGGTATTTTGGGTATCAAGAGTCAGATAGGATGCCTGTTTTCAGACTTAAGGAAATGTGATTTTATTTTTAGATGTTCATTTGTATGCATCCCCTGATTGGGTTCATTATGCATCATTCTGTTTTCCTCAGAAATTACATTAAAAGGGTTGATTTTACACAAACTTTGTGTTTTACCATTCTACCATAGACTGAGTTCAAACAGTCTGTTTTATTTTTGAGAGCCACCCTTTCAAAACAGGGCACACTCCAGTGATGGAGCCAATGAGCGTGGTCTGATGAAATGATTTCTGTGGAGAAGCAATAAGTGCTCTCTTATCAATAACTGTTTGCTAGTCAAATCTGTCTCACTTTTCTGCAGAGCCTGTAAAGCTCTTGTAACTGGTTTTAGCTGACGGTTGCAGTTTGTTTCCATGGAACATCAGATGGGTGCTGGTCAGCACTCCATCTTACTGTTGTCACTGAGGGGAAGGGTTTTCAGACACAGTAGTTTTAGATTATGTTAGATCACTTCCCGCTGCTGTTTCTGTCAGCTCATGTTTCATTCTATTCAGCATATAAAGAGATGGAGAAAGTAATCCTGCAGTTACAAAATGAGGGGCAGCAAGAGTCCCCTTAACCTTTTTTTGCCATTTAGTCTCTTTCCTGAGCTGCTGCCACTTAACAAGAAGTTCAGGAGCTCTGCAGAAGGCAGATAGCCCAGAGGAGGACTCTACTATGCCAGCAGCAGAGGCACGACTCACGTATGATAGCTTCTGTGCCCACAGAAAGAGCAACAGCTAGTCATCATAACCACCAATACATTGATTTCTTCCTTCAACTTCTATCCATATGAGTCTTTCTCCCAGAGTTGTAGAGGCACACGTGCCATGAACTAATTCATGTGCTCTTCTTTTTACTACCTGCTCACAGTTTAGTTAGTTCATTAGTCAACTAGAAGCAAACATATGGCAAAAGACTGCAGCTTAGGATACCAACCAAGTTCCACCTCCTTGTGTAACTTCCACAGTTGCAGTTTGATCCAATGCCACATCTGTTGATTGCATAACTGACATTGTCAGTAATTAATGATCTGGAAATGGAGCCTTCTTATGGCTTATGCTTGCCTTCTTTCCACATCTAGGCCCATCATTCCGCCCAGATACAATCCTGGATGGAAGGATTGGGGCCCCGGGGGAGCCTGGACAAAGAGGGCTGCCAGGAGTTTTGGGTCCAAAGGGGTACAAAGGTAACTGATAAGAGCCAACTTTTCCTTGGGCCTCAGAAGGATATTTACACATGGTTAATATCCTAAAGGATGAGGTGAAAGGGTCTTCATAACAAATCACAAGAGGTTGAATTTTGGATCTGTTGCAATGGAAAAAGATCTTTATCCAAATTCAACTGAGTGAGAGTGTTGACTATGTTTTTCAGGAGAGGCAGGTGACTGTGCTTGTGATGGAGGAGTTACAAGAGCTGGTCTAAAAGGCATCTCAGGTCCACCAGGTCCCTCAGGAAGTCCCGGTGTGCCTGGCATTAAGGGCATTGGTGGAGACCCAGGCACTGTGGGTGCCCCAGGACTGCGAGGCCCTCCGGTAAGGCAGGAGGAGTTTATATTGGTTGTTGTGAATTTAAAGAGAAAATGTACCCATGTGCAATTGCTGGTGTTGATTGTAGTGAAAGCAGAACAGATTTTTTTTGCATCATTTTTCCTACTTGTTTGGATTTCTAAAAAAAAAGGCAGTCCAGAAACTGGGGAAAAAAACCTGCTGAAAGTACAGAAATTATCCACCACAAAAAATGGAAGAAGAAATGGTTCTTTAGTTATGAATTGCATGTTTAGCAGCCAAGAGGAAACCAGTAACAATTATTCTATCCAGGGCTTCTCGACTGTAGGCACACATGGATTAGACCCAGAGTGCTTCCTAAGTCAGGGCTGGCTGCAGAAGCAGATACACACCTGCATAGAGAAAAGACCTCAAAAATCAAATGGTGTGATCTTTCCACACCATTGCTCATAGCTACAAAAACTGCATGCCATAGATGCAGTCTATTCTCAGCTGCTGTATGCTAATTACATTAGTGAGAGTTGAGCTGTGGTTTTATGGAACAGCAACCATAACAAGCAGGATTTTCCAAGGTGCTGAACATTGCTCATTGACATTATTTACCTTAGAAGATTGTAGTCCATAAAGATCCCAGTCTTTTTTCTTTAGAGGATCCTTGTTAGTGTTAGTAAATGCAGCACACCAAGAAACAGGGAAAAAGATCCAATACTTGGGCCCTGTTATGTCATGAATGATGACATGTTCCCAGCTGTTGTCCAAGGTTTCTATCGCTATATACCAGGGTTTGATTTGACAGTGTAAAGCTGTAGTGGAGTAATCAAACCTGGTTGTTGATTGGTTTTGTTTGTTTATTTTTAATTAGAGTAAAATATAGAAGAGGAAATCCTTTGGAGATTCTTTCTAGCTCTGGTCATTGTGTCTTGTCTTCATATGACTAGTCTAGTTGAGAGGCATCCCTGCCAATGGTGGGGAGGTTGGAGTAGATGATCTCTAAGGTCCCTTCCAACCTAAGCCATTCTATGATTCTATGACCTTTATTAGAAGCAAAGCCTTTCCTCTGCATGCTCATGGCTCTGTTGTCTTTGTCTTTTGGTCTTTAGGCTTCTGCTGGCCAGCAAGGTCTTCCAGGCCTTAAGGGAGAAAAAGGAGAATTGTCCTATGCAACAACCAAAGGTGCTCGTGGGGACCGTGGTGCAACAGCTCCCAGAGGACCTTCAGGCATCCCAGGAACCCCTGGCAGGGATGGACTTCCAGGCTTGCCAGGCCCACCTGGCCCTCCAGTAAGTTCAGATTAGTTTAGTGGCAGTACTTCAGAACTGGAATAAGGAGCAGAGACAACAGAAGGGCCTAGGCTAGTCCTGATTAGTCCTGTTTTAAGTCTCCAAATACATTAAAAGCTCACAATCCCTGAGTGCAAGTGTATCTTGGTCAGGATTAATAATTGGCAATCATTACGCTATATCTGGCTCCCCAGTCAAAAGATAAACTTCCAGTAGTAGTAGTGTAGACCACAACACTGTTCTATGTTGTGTCCTAAAAGGTAAAAGACACTATACACATAATTGTGTGTCAAATCTTGGGACAGAAAAATCACCCCAGAATATTTTTGTTACAAACAAAGTAGGTGTCTTTCAGAATGTGTAATGTTTGCATGCTGGCAATACGATATACTGTGATATTTTTAATAGTCACTGAGTTTTCCTGCATTGTGAAATAATGATGGATAATTTACAGTGCTGTCCATATACCTTCCCAGGCTCATCCGATCCTCCACGAAACCACCCAAACTCTTACACATTTGTTAAAAAGACAGTGGTGTATTTGTTTCTACATCTCTTTGATTTTCAGTCATAATTGTCTTTGCTCTGCACAGGGTGATGGTGGGCTGGGTTTCCCAGGTGAAAAAGGACTGCCAGGATTACCTGGTTCCAAGGGCTATCGTGGAGAAACTGGTTCTCCTGGCATTGGATATCCAGGTCCTAGTGGAGTTCGTGGGCCACCAGGTGACCCAGGAATTGATGGATTCCCAGGACAAGTAGGTCTTCCAGGCCCTCCAGGTAGGTGCTACTGAGTCTACTCTAATTTTGAAAAGCTGCAAAGCTGTCAGAAGTCAAATGGTACTCAGATATAGAGAGCTAGTCCCAATGTCTTGATTCCATGTCAACCATTTAAATATAATTTGAGATAAACAGTATTTTTCTTTGCTGATTTTCAGTGTATTTTCCATTCTGTGTATAATTTTGTCAGTCTCAGTAATGCAGAATCAACACTGTATTTGCAGACACAATGTTGCAGCATGGGTTTCTGGACTGATAAACTGACATTCTGAGTTTATAAACCTTGGTAGAAAGACTACTACAGTATGAAGAGTTGGCAGAGGAATCTCACACCCAGAGGGAGGTGGGAGCTGGGCCAGAACAACACTGGGAATGTGGCACAGACATGCTGGATGGCATGTTACCTCCCATCAGTGTCATGCTGGGTTGTTGTTATGGGGTGAGGAGACAGCTAGCATTAATGTCCCCCTGAAACAGTATGCATAAGCTTTTTTTCCAATTCAGGTCACATGCTAAATGCTAAAAGCTTTACTAATTCGAGCTATGAATGCTTACATCTTTGTTTGGTAAATTGTCTCACACAAAATCCACTACATTAAAATTGCACTGTAGGATAAGTAAAAGTAAAATGCTCTGTGCGTGATGTGAACTCTGCGGAGCACATCAGAAGCCAGCTTATTATGAATGCCGCATCAAAGCTTTGCTAGCAGTGAATGATCCTTTGTAGAGCAGTATCTATAGTCAAAATATGTGGGAAAGTGTGAAATAGTCATTAGCTGGTTCAGTTTGCACCTCCATAGAGATCTGTAAGAATACTTGTGAATGTGTCGTTCTGTCCATACTAGGAAATAATTTGCATACATTAAAAGGTCCTTTGATGTAGTAACTTTCATCTAATATTAAAGAAATGTGAATTGATGGAAGAAATAATCATTTCTTATGCTGCCCAGACTAAAAAGCCTTATCGTGAAAATGAGGAAATACATTTAAAAAGAACCTGTGACCCACTGAAGTTAGCACACAACAGTGAGGAATTCTGCTTGAGTTCATGCTACATGCACCAGGGTGAAATAGCCTTGCTTTGGAAAACTCTCAGCATTTTATAAGAAGCCAAACTGATTTTACCTGGTATGAGATCACTCAGAGATGTTGGGAGTTGTGTAAAGTGGAGATTAGGGAGAAATTCTTTACAGCGAGGGTGGTGAGACACTGGAACAGGTTGCCCAGGGAAGCTGTGGATGCCCCCTCCCTGGAAGTGTCCAAGGCCAGGCTGGATGAGGTGTTGAGCAACCTGGTCTAGTGGAAGGGGTCCCCACCCGTGGCAGGGGGGCTTGAAACTAGATGATCTTCAAGGTCCCTTCCAATCCAAACCATTCTATAAATCAATGACTCTATAAACTGGGATAGTGTAGGGTATTAAGTAGCTGGGCAACACTAAGCTTTACTTACATAATTTTTACACTAAGCCTTGCTTACTTCATTTTGCAAAACACAAAAGCAAACAGTCCTATTTGCCTTTCAGTTATCCTCACATGAAATATGACTTGGAATCTATTGAGAACAATCTTACAAGAATGTTATTGGAACAGCTTTTAGCACTGTTTCAACCAAAAAATGTGTAGGTATTTTTGCAGCCTTTGCTTCAGAAAAGACATATTGGGGTACTTTAGGAGTTTTTGCCCTGGCCTTTGTCATTTTGAGAGCCCTATTCCCACTGTCAGTGTCAGAAGCAAAGAGTCATATTTATTATCCATACAGAAGTCCACTGAATTGATTGGATTCATCCAGGAAATAGTTCTGCTCAGGGTCTTCTGTTAGCAAAATGTGTTAGTCAGCAGGAAATGTTAACCTTTTCTGAAAAGAAGTATTTAACTCATGTTGCCAGGCTGGAAGAAATACTTCTAGTATTGCTTGATTTAGACCAGATTACCTCCTCAGGACTGAAAGCACTTACAGTTTGGAATGCTCTTAAATGAGTGATGAATAAATTTGGCTTGTCAGGCTGGGAGTGGATCTCGATTAGAAGGATCCTGTGAAAAGCTGTAAGGAAATAAAAACAAAGTGTGACACCTGATTATTTCATCCTCAGTCGACCTTGTAGATGATGCCAGATACGAAGTAGCAAATACTGGGCAATGGTGCGGTTAGGCAGGTGTTTCTCTGTGCATATGGAAGTGTTCAGAGTAATGAAAAAACCCACCTCTCTTCCCCAAATTTGCTTCAGTAGTCATTGTCTATATGTATTCTCTCTGACTAAATGATTTTAAAGTCCTTCAGAATTTTATGTTTAGAAAGTATATCTCAGATATGTCAAGGCTATGCCACCTATTACAGTGAAGAAGCCAATTTCTCTAGTTGTAGCACACATTCCTCTCAGAGTAAGTGGAAGCATTTTTGATATTGGAGAGGTTGAATTCATTTTTGCAATAATCATTTTCATGGCTGTGTGAATGTGACTTTAAATTGTCAGTGACCTACAAGGAGGAATGTTGGAAATGTTTGAGATCTCTCAGGTAAATCTGATGTGCTAGCAACTCTGATAATGCCACATAAATTTCACTCAGGTGATGAGAGATTGCTAGTACAAACCAAACCTTTTTTTTTTGAAAGGTGAAAGTCAGTCAAAGAGCTTTGCAGAGTCTTGTTTGCTGCTAATAAACTTCTAAGCCATGTGGTCCCATAGGGAGGACCAGTTACTGTGTGGAAGCTACCTTTTACTGGTCATACAGTAAGTCAGTAGTAGGAATGAGATTAGACAATCACCAGGGTCCAAATGCCTTTTCTTCAGCATAACATATCTGAGATGTCAGCAGTGTTTGATGTTTGTAAGTTCACTCACAGCCACGTACATGTCCTGTAAAAAAATCTGGATACTGACAGTTCTTCTGACCCTGTCTCTGAAAGAAGCTGTGTGCAACCTCAGTGTTTCTTTGTTTCAGGTATCACCTTGCCTTGCATAGTTCCTGGAGCATATGGGCCCCCAGGGACTCCTGGCTTTCCAGGATCACCAGGTAGGGAGACAAGATGATTGTAATGCTCTGGCTGGCTACCAAGAAGTGCTTGTTTCTCAAGGAAGATAATACCTGCTAATTAATCTCCTCTGAGTGATAGTTATTCCAGAGAGTTGATTGGCAGAATGTTCTTTCTTTTTCAAAGAGACTAGGCTTAAGTCCCATGGAGGATCGTAATGACCGCACCGTTTTTGCCCTTTCATGTAGTCTCTGAACACAAACCCTCTCCTGTGTGTCTGTAGCTGATGAAAACCCATAGCTTTGAGATTTTCTTGGCTTAAATTGCCTATAGCAAGTGCTTTCAGCAGTAGCTTTGCAGAAAAGGTCCTGTTTACTTATGCTGTATTTTTGTCTTATACAATTCATTTATTAATATTATTTATTGACATACTTTTATCCTTAGGTCCCAAAGGCAGCAAAGGCTTTCCTGGAATTCCAGGCCAACCTGGATTACTTGGGTCAAAAGGCCAGCCAGGGTCTCCAGGACTAATAGGCTTGCAAGGGGAACCTGGTAAGAGGGAAGTTGCTGGATTTTTTCCTACTGTTTGATTAACATGTGTAGTATTTTATCAAGAGTTGTCTGACCTAGGCCACTTTTTTTCTTGATACTTCCATAATGCTTCATTGAGTGCTGCATTGTGCTCCTTCCACGTGCAATCTCTGCAAACAAATGGTTGCAGCTTGGAAGAAAACAAAAGAAATGTTTAGGATACTTGTTACTTGCTTATTATATTACTGCTGGGAGAAAAGAGTTTGGACAGTGTCTGGACTCATTTTAATTGCAGGAATTTCTGGTGGTTGTGTAGATAAAGAGCAAGAAGCAGAGGATTCCTGAGGCTCGGTTGCTGTGTGTCTATCAGGTTCCTCTGAATATGGCATAAGAAATCTCTTGCTGTTTCACTACATTAAGGGGTGATGTCAATGTTACGGGGTCACTTACTTCATGACAACCCCTGAGAAGTGTGACACTTCCACACAGCAGTTCAGTTTAGTGTCTGCTTGGTACAGGGAGAATACTTTCAAGTCCTCCCTCTACCAAGGCTGACAATGTCTTCTGCATTGCAGTGCCAGAAGTTCTCTGATAGAGAACAGAGTAAGAAAATTCTGATGAATAACATCTCTACAACTTTTGTGGTTAATAGTGGTAGAGATACTGTCTGTCTGCAGCCTGAAATGACATCTTCCTTCTCTTTTTTTGTCCTTTTTGCCTCATCTGCCATCCAGATACTCCCAGTCTTTTTTTTCCCTTTTCTCTTTTTAAAGAAATAAGATTCTATTTTAACTGTTTGAACAGTTTCATTGCTTTCTGTCACCAATTATTGTTTCTAATTCAGTACTAAAACATTCTTCAACTTTTCCAAATAACTTTTTCCTGCATGGATCTCTTTTAAATGTTGTTTTGTTAAAGATACTGTAAAGGATGTACAATCAGCTGTTGGAAGCAGATATTTTGTATTTCTCCTGAGTGACGTTTATTGGTTTTCTCTTTAAGGCTTCCCAGGTCCTCGAGGAGAGCAAGGGTCACAAGGACTTCCAGGACTAGATGGAACAGATGGTTTGCCTGGAAAAATGGGTGCTTCAGGCTTAGGTGGAGCAAAAGGAGCTCCTGGAGATGTATTTGGTGCTGAGAGTGGAGCCCTGGGAGAGCGTGGCCGACCTGGGCTCCCAGGTGATAAAGGGCTTGCAGGTGATCTTGGATTTCCAGGACCAAAAGGTGAGCACTGGCACTGCCTGTATCTGAGAATATCAAACTATTTCTCTTTCAAAAACCATTCCTCTTTCCAATCTCTTTAAGACACTGTTAACGGGTGGTAACAGGTGGTAATTTGCTGGTTTTCTCTTAGAATCTAAAGCAACTTGTAGGCTTTTATTAAAACTCAGGTTTTAATTGAAAGCATTACTTTTGTTGTATTTTGTTCTGTAACCTCTTACCTCTCTGCTCCCAGGGTTAGATGGACGACCAGGCCTCCTGGGTGTTAAAGGCGAACAGGGTAATCCAGGATATTCGGGTGTCCCTGGACTGCGGGGACCTCCTGGTCCTGGAGGTCCTTTCGGCATTAAGGGAAAACCAGGACCCTTGGGGTCAGTTGGCCTTACAGGAGCACCAGGTATGTCATGTTTTCATATAAAGACAAGTAGCCAAGCTGAATCCTGCAATGGTGAAAGAATGTGGGAGAGATTAGGCATTTGCCAGGAGTTAGCTCCTGCTTCTGGTTAGTGATATTAGAGTGCAGAATGTGAGCCTGTTGCCTGTGACTGCTGGATGATGACTCTAAGGAAATGGTGCCCCAAGGTTCTAAGAAATACAACAGAAAAATAGGAGAAAGCACCTTAAATGTCTTAAGATTTTTAACATCTCTGCTCTTACATGCTGGCTGCAGCACTGGCTAATCTTCATTTCCCTTTTTCACCACAATTAATTTCTGCTGTATGAGGTTGCTTGAAATATGATAGACTGAAAAATTGTTTGCTTTCTCAGAGCAAGCGTAAGTCTTTTCCTCCTTTCTCTTTGCTGGGACAGATGAGAAATTTATTTCCTGTCACTCTAAGGGGAGGAAAAACACCACTTGAGCACAGCATTCTCTCTCAAGCTGCACTAATTAAAGTGCTTTATGATAACAGTATATGCAAGACTTGAGAACCCAGACCAGATAAAGGTCTATGGCATAACTTGTCTGTTCTGACACACTGAATGACAGTGCTGGAGTGGAGCACAATGACCACAAGTGAATGAAAGCTGTAATGTCATTTGAGATGAAAATCATAGTTTTGAAGTGTGTGTTTGTTTGGTGTTTGTTTCTTTCTTTGGGTTTTTTGTTTGGGTTTATTTTTTTATTTTTATTTTGCCATTGCTTTGCCTCTCTGTTGATTTACATTTTTGGACTTGTATGCCATATATTCATTTCCTTCAACCTGTTTTACAATCCTCCCATTGCTGGGACAATAAACTCCATATGGTTGTGGGGCTTTTTTTGCAGCTGTAGTCTCTCTGAATCATTAATTTCTTTTGTACCCTTGTTCTTTCCGTTTACATATTTTGTCTGTTTTTTCCTTCACCATGTTTCTATTCCATTTATCATCAACTCTCCATTTCTGATGTCACACTGTTTGGTTATGGGTTCTTCACATAGGCTGTCAAGGTGAGAAAATGCAGTGTAGCATAAAAGCTCACGGACTAACAACCTAGCTTTTACTGCTACAAGAATTGCATTGACTATAGGTGATACCCCTTATTACTGCTAATCAGAAGGCAAAGAACCATTGTAGTGAGAATGCTCAGACTTCAAGCCTGAAGCCATAAGGAAATCCTTAGTATGTACAGCTTTTATGTGTATGTTTTCTTTATCTTCTTAGATGAAGCAGCCATTTCTTCTTCTGCTTTAAAAAATACCGTGTTGTAGCTTAAAGTATTTAAGCCCTGAATATAACAAAGCTCACGTACTGGGTGCTACTGCTGCAAGTGCTTTTTTATCAGATGCCACCTGATTTTTCCTTCTCTTCCTCCTTTTGGATCTGAGCATTCTGTTTTTTCAATGGTCTGAGCCTTTATTTAAAATTGTAAACCATTCCAAAGCTTCAGCTAGAAATATTCTGAAACATCTAGAGTCAAAACCATGCATACAGTGTTGGTATTGTGAGAGCACAATCAGAAGCTTGTTCCTGTAGTAAGCAATTTGCTCTTGAGAAGTAATACTTTAACTACCGAGGTAGAAAAGAAGCTTGTAAAACACAAACGTCTCCAACTGATCTCTGGTTCACCCAGGCAGTGGAGCAGGTGGCAGTAGCTGGCATTAATGAGCCTCCCCATTCTGGTTTGGATGCCTTGGTGGTAAAGGTAAGACTAGTGCGCTACAGTGTAGTGTCTGGTTTAGGAGACAAAAATGGATACATCATAAGGGGTTTCACTCTTGCCAGTTGTGTAGTGATGTAGGCAGTAACCCCCTTCATAGGTATTTCATTATTAGATGACTAATGCTTTTGCCATTCTAAGCTTTATGCCTTCTAGTTGGCTGCATGTGCCATAAGGTCCATTTGACATTAAAACAATGCTGTTTTTAAAGCATTTGGGAAGCTGTCCACAAATTATCCTAGGATTTGTTTGATATAAGCTAACTGAGTTCTTTCTTGTATTGATTCAGGACTTCCTGGACCTAAGGGCTTGACTGGAGATGTAGGTCCACAAGGCCCTGCTGGTATGAAGGGCTTCCCAGGTCTTGATGGTGCTCCAGGATCTCCTGGGGAAAGAGGATTCTTAGGGCCACCTGGGCCTTTTGGTCAAGATGGACATCCTGGTTTCTCTGGCCCAAAAGGTGTGTGTTCCACTGGGGCGATAGGCTGAGATCACTGGGCCCACAAAAAAACAACCTTAATAATGATTGTCATAAGAGAATACATTCCCAACTAGTGTTAGAATGCATTTAGTTTGCAAAGTTGGTGGATTTGATTATCAAATCATGGCAATAAAGGGATCCATCTTCCAGGACTTGGGCCCTTATGGACAAAGGATTGTGTAAATCAAGACAGAAAAGCAAGAAAACTGAAAACATAAGGAACAGTGAATGGAACTTAGAGAAGGGAAGTAAAATCAACTAGGAAGTAAAAATTTACAGTCTGTATGATAATTAAGCACCAGTACAGTAGTTGGTTATTTGGAGAATTCTGTGTTATTTTAGGTGGAGAGCAACATAGCTATGTGAATGCATGTTGTTCTCTTGGAAGAAGTGGCCATGCTGTGCTTGCACCATGTTGTTTCACAACCCAGATCTGAGCAACTGGCTAGACCCATGCTGCCTCTAACTGCCTGCTAGGTGATTATGCGTTGTACCGGAAGAGACTAATTTTTGCGTTCTCTTTCTCAACTTTTCTGTGCAGGGGAGAAAGGATCTTCTGGTCTGCTGGGTTTCCCTGGCATGCCAGGCCTGCCTGGTGTCCCTGGGGTGAGTGGGTTTAAAGGAGCTCCTGGCACAGCTGGAGTAAGTGGGAGCCCTGGAGCTGTAGGACTCCAAGGTCAAAAAGGTGAGAAACAGCTGAATTTTCACCAGGAGACATGAAAGTCCTGCCTTTGTCTGCTAGCTTCCAGTGTTACACCTTCTCTTTGTTACATTATTTGGCATGAATAGATCCTGATTTCTTATTTCTTCAGGTGAAAGAGGTGATGTAGGTCCACCTGGTCTTCCTGCACTTGGGCTTCCAGAACAGGCACTGCAATTCAAAGGAGACAAAGGAGATCCTGGATTAGCTGGACTTGCAGGATTTCCTGGACCTAGAGGTATTTCATAGCATTCTAGGTAGTTGTTGGTATCAGCTGTTCAGTAACCATGCTTGTTCTCAGTTGAACATGGTCTGTCCTTTTGACAGCACCTGCAGTGGTACTGTTTTTTGTTCTGCCATTGGTGTTCTAGCAAAGTCTGCATGTGGCACTTCTGAATTGTAAGAAAATAGTTTTCTTTGAAGCTCTGTTCTGCAGAGCTAATGCCATCCCTTCCTCCTCTTTAGGGGGATATTTAACAATCTAGGTGGCCCAAATGATTTCTCAGTGTTATGAAATGTCTTTCATATAACCCAGGTGATAAAGGAATCCCAGGAAGCCGTGGACAGCCTGGTCTCCCTGGTCCAGTTGGGTCAGCAAGCAAAGAGAAAGGTCTTTATGGTGACCCAGGCTTCCCTGGTCCACCTGGACAGCCTGGGCTGCCAGGACAGAAGGGTACACATGGTATCGTAGGATTTCCAGGAATGCCAGGAGAGAGGGTAAATACCTTTTTAAGTATATTCATCTTATCTAAGTGCAGTTATGGAAATCCTGTGTTCTAATTGGTACTTCAGTAGCAAAGCAGCAGAAGCTGGCAGGACTCTTCCTTAGCAAGCTTCCAGGTTGGTTTTGTTTGGGTCATACTGCTGAATGACGTATTGGATAGTATTTCCTCCTACATCTTTGCAGTCTATTATCTCACATGACCCAAACTTGGAACAAGAATAAAATCCAAAGGCTGATTTTGGGGTTTATTTTCAGGGTTCAGATGGTATCACAGGAATACTTGGATTCCCAGGGCCTGCTGGCCTCCCTGGTCCAAAGGGTAAGAAAACTTTTGTAGTGTAAATGCTGCTGCATATATATGACTCAAGCAAACAAGTACTGTTCTAGAGGTGTCTGTTGCTCACTAGTGACTGGGTCTGAAGTACATGTCCCTTTGTAAGGGGCTTCATTCAGATGAGACCAGACCCAAGCCTGCTTTGAAAGTAAGTTTGGTCCCAGTACTGTGTGAACCATATTGGACAGTATGAGAGGCACACTTCTCTCTCATCTTCTTATGTTAAAACTGTAAAGGGCATAGTGTTGTGGAATTACCTAAAAATGTTTGTCTTATCATGCATTTGCAGGAGTGAATGTTCAAACTTTGCTGTTTGTAAGCAACTTCAAACTCAGGCACATCATTCTCTATTCTCTTTGTTTGGATTTGAATTACAGAGAAGGTTTATTTTCATAAACAAGGCTATAGAGCAGCCCTAAAAACTGCTCTCCAGTCAATTAGGGAATGGCATCCTCACTTTGTCTTTCTTTTCCAGGTGACCAGGGAGAGTCTGTTGGCATTCCTGGCATTACTGGAGCAAAAGGAGAGCGAGGGGATCCAGGGTTCCCAGGTAAAGTAATTGCTTGGTTCAAGAATGCAGAATTCCAGAGATTAAACAGGATAGTATTACCCAATTTGGGTATTTTGAGTCATCTATAAACTCAAATACTTTAGTCATCTCCTGGAAGCGAGATTTGAGGAGTCTGGAATCTAGGTGGGGCACAAATATGGATGATAATGAATATGTTCAAGGACAGTCCAACTCAAATACTGGGTCCCACTTCACTTCTTGAGGAGGAACTTGTGGACTTGCACTGGTATCCAAGGAGTCCAGTGCAGGGCCCGGACCATGGCTAAGCAGACACAAGTGCTGCAACCTCAACACAGCTGTTTTTTAATTCTCTTCACAGCTTCCTCCCACTTCACTTGTGCTCTAGCACGCTGTTTGTTTTTATCTTCTCAGGAGAGAGAGGCAGAGAAGGACTCAAGGGTGAACCAGGGTACCCAGGAAACACTGGGGTGACTGGACTCAAAGGCAACCCAGGAGATCTTGGCCCAGAAGGACCAGCAGGTACTGGACTAGGCATCTAAGTTCTCTGATTCATGGTTTGACTGTGGAACAGCCTCACCTTCTTTCCTTAGCCCTGGCTGGCCTGTCTCAACTGAGGTTTAAACAAGAATGTTGACAAGCAGATGAGAATTCTCTTTGACACTAGTGTAAGTTGTCCCTTTGTCTTGTTGTGACCAACCTGTGGATCAACCATATGATGAATCCTGCGTAACTGAAATTGAAAGGAATTCTTTCACAAGTAGGGAAGACTTTTGCTTTATCCTAGTAGTAGTTTATTCACCTATCTTATGAGTTAAGCACAGGAACAGAAGCTGTACAATGGAGGTCTGAGCTGTTCCATCCAGGATGTGCAGTACAGCAACATATTTCTGATTGGTTTTAGGAATCCCAGGAAATGCTGGGCTGAGAGGGAGCCCTGGACCGCCAGGACCTACAGGGCAGCCAGGATCTGTCGGATTCCCTGGAGCTCGTGGAACAGCAGGACCTAAAGGTATATCTGGAGCCTGCACATGGTGGGAAACTTTGGGTCAGAAAGCCAGTGTTCCGGCCAAGTCTAGCACAGCAGGCAGGCAGCACTCTTCTGTGTGGGCCAGCTGTGTGTGGGAAATGCGCTTTTTTCTTGGCAATGTTAGTGCAGGCACCAGCTGCTGGGAATGAGCAGAGGAGTGGTTGGAAAGGGAGAGGATCTTGCTTGATTTGGATCACTGATGGGCGTTCACTGAGGGCAAAATCAGTGAGAGCAGTGGGGAGAGTTTCCATGAAGGAGGCCCACATGAAGGAAGACTTCACCTACTGTGTTGCTCTCAGTGTGCTGGGTTGCTTGTACATGTTGTAGTCTCCGTGAAGCATCTTATGCATTTCCACCTAACCAGATTATTTGGATCACCACTTGCTTATGTGTTCCCAATGTCTCTTTAGGGTTTTACGGATTTCCAGGTTTGAACGGTCTGAATGGCCTGCCAGGCACAAAAGGGTCTCCTGGAACACCAGGTAAAGGAAATGTGTAGAAGTGTCATAGGAAATGCATACAATGGTCCATCAGGACAGCAGTGTTCCCTACAGCATTCGCCTATTTCGCTCAGCTCTGGGTTGAGTTCTAACTCCAAGAGAAGCCTCAGGTTACTGAATGTGCATGGACAAATTCTTCTTTCATGCCATTAAGAAAAGGATGCAGCTTGTGGAGTGAAAAGGCTTCTCTGGTGATGGTAGTCCTTGAATTCCTGAAGGACTGTGTCACTGCTGGAAATCGTAAAACTCTTCCATTTCTAATGCATGTTTGATTTTAGCAGGGCAGCATCAAATGCTTGCTTTGAGCTGGCTTAGCAATGACATATTTCTTTACTTAGGGCTTTCTGTAGCTCTCTGTTATATGGAGCCCAGTAGGGGCATCAGTAAAATCAGAAGCTGGTTTCTTTGATTAGATTCTGGATTCTCTCATATTTCCAACTGTATGAAATAGATGTTTGTTCTGTTCTGCAAACTGTGTTTTACTAAATTTAAAGAAGTGGAGAAAGGCCTTTCCAAACAGACTTGTTCAGTTACAATCACCTTGTAAAGCAGCACTTGAAGTTTGTGTCAAGACATTGTATGCGTGAAAATGGAGAATCAGTCCTGATGAGTACCCACTGGATTATTTAAAGACCCCACACTTGAGTTGAGTCTGTCTCTCTTGAGGGACACAGCATACAGGCTGGCTGGCAGATCCTGCCACAGGAGTGCTCTGTTCATGTCCCTGTGCAAGAGCTTGTAGCAAGACCAGAACAGCCATGCGCTTCTCTCTTAGCATCCTACAGACTGTTCAGATTCACTCTGCACAACCAGAGTGGCTTATGAGGCACCACATCTCTTCCTGTTGCTCTACTGAAAGCAGCAGAAAGAGCTGTAAATGGATAATTTTTTGTTGCAACTCAGTTTGTGTAATCATTTAACTGCTCTTAGGTAGTTTGAATAAGCTCTCATTGTTAACCATGTTTAATTAGGTCTGAGTGAAGCTGGACTGCAAGGCCCTGCAGGTCTTCCAGGTCCAAAGGGTGAAGAAGGTTCTCCAGGCTTGGGTAGAGGAGCTCTAGGATTCCCTGGACCAAAAGGCTCAGCAGGAGATGTGGGTAAATATTGATGTTCTGGAAGCCCAGCAGGATGTATTGCAGCTCAGGTTAATGGGTTGCAGGGTCAGCAGAATTACCAGAGAACTCCTGAAGCCGCAGAGGTGGTTAGGAGTTGACAGGTGAATGTTAAATCTGTGATGTGGCTATCTGAGAAATAGCTGATTACACATCTCTTACAGTTGTCTATACCTGTCCTAAACAGCACAAGATGTAATTTTTCCCCTCACATAGTGAGATGTCTTTTTGTTCTCATCAATATAAGTGCTGCTCAGCCACTACTTCTGTGTATGACTGTAAAGATTAATTGAAGAACTTGGGCAGTACAGTGTACTCTCTTACTTTGTATTGCTTATTCTAGGTCCCCCTGGTCCTGTGGGACTGCCTGGAATGCCAGGAACACCTGGAGTTTCTCTTCCCTCTGATATACGTGGTAGACCTGGGGATGCTGGCCATCCAGGAACTGATGGGAGTTCAGGTATGAAGAGAGGCCTCTTAAGAAGAGTGGATTAGCTAAGGAGATTTCTGTTTCTTTATGGGCTTCCTTTGAAGAGTTCTGAGAGCAAAGGACTTGGATGAGTAGTGTAACTTGATTTAACTTGAGATTTAGGTCAGGGATTGAGGATGGGAAGGTCTGTTTTCCGTTCCTGCTGTTGAACTAGCCTATTATTAAAACCTCTTGCAGTACAGAAGACAGACATGGGCACTAGGGTAGGTTCTTAAGTCCGGTATGTCTGAATTTGGGCACTATTTTAGATGGTGGGTCCAAAGGCTTGAAACATAGGTCACACACTGAAATACAGACACCCTCTAGAAAAGCATGCTTAGGAGACAGCACCAATATATACTTTGCCTCAGGAGCAGATGGTACTAATCACCCATTTTGTCTCTAGGTCTTCCAGGTCCTTCAGGACCACGAGGGCCCCCCGGCCCAGCTTCTGACCAAGGTGACACAGGCAGTCCAGGCTTCCCTGGTGTTCTTGGCTTGCAAGGCATTAAGGGTGACATGGGACGCACTGGTCCAGTTGGACTTCCTGGAGCATCTGGACTCAAAGGTAGCCTTGGTTTGAAAGGATCCAGCTGTGGTCTGGCAGCTGTCATTGTGACAGTAGGAAATGGCTGGTGTGTGGTTATGTGACTGCTTTGAAATGAATCCTCATTCAGGTGCCAGCACAGCTAATGTTGTTGCCTAGGTCTCCCATTCCAGCTCCTGGTGCTTTTCAGTCTGTGATGACTTTTTAATTCTTTTTCTGGTTTTCCTGAGTAGATGATGTCACAGAATCAACAAGGTTGGCAAAGACCTCAGAGATCATCAAGTCCAACCTAAATGTCCACATGCAGTGATGCTGTGCTTGCCAGCTAATTACCCACTTGCATGTACTATGTAGGCAAAGACTGGAGATGCTGTTACATTCCACCTATCCTGTATGCTTGGAGGCATAGTGTGGTAGATTTAGGTCTCCACAGGGCCAAGAGGCTTGTAGGAGTTAGAGTCCTGGGCAAAGGCAGGAAGCATGTTGCTCTGTCTTTGGTCTCTGCCAAAGGAGACCTGAGGGTAGCTGTAAGCCAAGAATTCTAGTGTCAAGGTTTCAGAGAAGCCACACAGCTGAAAAGCCAGGAAAAGATGGAGACGCACTGCCAGATGAAGAACTGTCTGCTGTCTTTGTAGGCTGGCAGATCCCCATCCCTCTGTGCTGTGCATAGACATGGATTCCAAATAGAGAAGATGTGTACTCCCCAAACACTACTCCAAGGTTACCCAAAGAAGTAATTCTCAGTAAAACTGAATCATGTAGCAGTGAAAATTCTTGAGGCTCTGCAGCAGTTCTGGATATCAAAATGCACAGAGTTCCTTAAAGGTCATTGTCTCCTCCAGCTCTAAGCTGAACTGCTGCCATCAGTGTGTTTGTCAGTGCCCCTGTGCTTAGCCCCTGAGATCTGTAGCCGTGTATCTTTGCAGGTATAAGAGGGGAGCCTGGCCTTATGGGGATGCCAGGTAAAGATGGGCCTCCAGGAGATCCTGGTTACCCTGGGCTGAAAGGTGAAATGGGTCGTCGAGGTGAGTGAATTTGAAAAGCTGTACTTGATTTATTGCACATGGTTTGGGCTGGGGAAGATTTCAGAGGTTTCTTAGTGTGCTTAATGGGGGGACTTGTGGTTTCTTAGAGATGGAAATGGATTAGAGGGAGATTGACATGCCACTCTTTACAAAGACACCCAGTGCTGGTGTACCGAGGCAGTCTGGATTTAGCACTTCTTTGTGTTGGTATTGCGATCACAGCTCTGCATTTTTCGTGGGGTACTTACACTATCATTTGCACCACGTGCAGGTCTCCCTGGCCGGCAGGGGGCTCCAGGTATAACCCCACAGCCAGAAGAAGTCACAGCTCCTCCAGGCTTGCCTGGTCTGCCAGGAATTGATGGTGTCCCTGGCTTTGATGGAGATCCTGGATTGCAGGGCCCAGCTGGAAAACCAGGTAAAACACACTCAGCTCACTGAAATGCTGGCCTTCTGGAAGACCAACACTACTTTCTCAAATGCATTAGGAAGGTTTTTTCTAATACCCAGGAAACCCAGCAAAATACCGTAGTTTGTTATGATTATTAGAATATATCTTGTGAGACAGAGATGGGAAGACTTCAGAGACTTCCACAGCCATTGTATGGTGTGGATGCAAGCAGATCATGTGGAACCCCTGTAGGGGGTTAGTTTATAACCACAACTGTAGAAGGGTGATCTCACAGCATGGCTGCTGGCAACGTATTCCTCTTCTGGAATATGACTGCAGGAGTGAAGGCATTGACATGACAAAACAGTGATAGTAATGATTGTATTTCATGTCAGGCACAAAAGGTCTGCCAGGAAGATCTGGTTTGAAAGGACATGATGGCTTACCTGGAACACCTGGCACAGTTGGCGATCCAGGACCTTTGGGTGCCCCGGGACCACAGGGATTTGAAGGTAATTTTATGCTTTGGGAAGCACAGATCAGAAAGAAGTAATCAGTAGAATTCTGTTTGACAACAGGTTCTACAGAGACCTTCCTCAATAGCCAAATACCTTAGGAAGAGCAGGGGATGTACATAATCTTGTGTCTTGTATCTGCAATGAAGCAAAGAAGACAATGTCACATATTGTTTGTCACTAGTGTCGTTTCCTGAAGTAAAATTCTGAACATCTTCTGGTTTTAATGCTTTGTGGATGTGGGAGATGTCTTGAAGATCTAAAAGGGTGAAATGTTATTCACAGTGAGCAGAGCTGTGAAGGTTGGGTAGTAGGGAGAGAGAAGATTTGGATTTTGCCACAGATTTTTTTACAACTTTTGGCCTTTCTGTGTCAAAGGAGCATCACTGTGAAAAGCACTATGGCAAAAATGAATGTAAGCAGTTTCAGCTGGTGCTCTGATATCCTCAGTATTGTACTATCAGATAGGTTCTAACCCATTGGCACCACAGTTGGTGGAGGAAGAAGTAAAATGAAATAAGGTAGGGCATGGGTGGGTGCTACTGTGAAACTGCTGCTTTTGGAACTGCTAAACCTTGTTATTCATAGTTATTCCAGTTACTCAACAACCACCCAAACTTGGGCTCCTTGTTGAACAAGAGTCACATAAACAGAATGACAGCATTGCCAAAATCAGCTCTAGAGCCAGCTGATGGCCACACTGCCTATCAGTAATAGTGACTCCTCTTCTGTCTTCTAGGTGCTGCTGGAAAGCCGGGCTCGCTGGGTTTGCCGGGAATGCCTGGGCGCAGTGTGGGCGTTGGATACACTTTAGTGAAGCACAGTCAGTCAGAGCAGATCCCACCCTGTCCCATAGGAATGAACAAGCTGTGGGAGGGCTACAGCTTACTGTATGTGGAGGGACAGGAAAAGTCACACAACCAGGATCTCGGTGAGTTGACAGAGTCCTCTCAGACATAAACAATGGAGGCCAAATCCTGTTGCAAATGAGCAATCCCCATTGGTACTGCAGGCGGTTGTAGCAGAGGTGGCAGAGGTCTCCTTGGCCAGAATGTGTGCTAGGAGCAGTGTCACTTGTGCCATCCTCCACCACTCCTGTCAGGTGTGAGTTGGAGCATTTGGCAAATCCTTGGCATGACCACATCTTCAATGTTTCCAGGTTTTGCTGGCTCATGTCTGCCTCGCTTCAGCACCATGCCTTTCATTTACTGCAACATCAATGAGGTGTGCTACTATGCCAGCCGAAATGACAAGTCCTACTGGCTCTCCACCACTGCGCCCATCCCCATGATGCCAGTGGACAGTGTTCAGATCCCACAGTACATCAGTCGCTGCTCCGTGTGTGAAGCACCTTCCCAGGCTGTGGCTGTGCACAGCCAGGACATCACCATCCCACAGTGTCCCCTTGGCTGGCGCAGCCTATGGATAGGATACTCCTTCCTCATGGTAAGCTACTACTGCTAGGACAGCTTTCAGCATTTCTTTATCTCCTCTTTGCTTAGGTGGCTGAGACTGTGTTCTGTGAGGTGCTTACAGAAAACTAGAGCCCTGTAGCTTCTTGCCCTCATGTGTTTCTGTCAGCTGGCCTGTCATAAGCTGAGTTTGTTCCCATTTAGCTGGAGCCCACCTCACCTGTGCTGTTCAAAGTCAGTGGTAACAGGGACACTGTAATTCTGTGTTGCCACAGATACTTGTTGTTCTTCAAACCTTTAAATATGAGGACGTTAATTAAGCTACAGCATTGCCTTGATCCCCTCTTTCAGTGGAAAGAGTAGAACCTTTTCCACTGCACTCTCCTAGGAGCCCATTAGTGTAAGACTGTTAAAAAAAGATGTAGTCAGCATTGGGTCTAGATTTTCCCAGCTTGCAAGTGAAAAGCTGGCTTTCCGTTACACCAGGGCTGAATATCCATCCTAAGTATATCCCATTGCTTCTTCACCTCTAGCCCTGTCTCCAAAAGACAGACAGACATAACTGAGGTGTCATTTTGGTCACTTCCTTTTAACAATGGAACTCAGGAACTCCCCTGCTGATCTCCCATTCTGTTCCTCTGAACTCACTTAAACTGCCGTCTTTCCAGCATACTGCAGCTGGTGCCGAAGGTGGAGGTCAGTCCCTTGTCTCCCCTGGTTCCTGCCTGGAGGATTTCCGTGCTACTCCATTCATCGAGTGCAACGGTGCTCGGGGAACGTGCCACTACTTTGCAAACAAATACAGCTTCTGGCTGACCACCGTGGAACAGTCACAGCAGTTTGTCAGTGCTCCTCCCTCAGAAACCCTGAAAGCAGGGCAGCTCCGGACGAGGGTCAGCCGCTGCCAAGTGTGCATGAAGAACTTGTAGTATTCAAAATGCAGTAACAGCCGTTGTTACCTAAGACTGGACATTGCTTATGTGAAGAAGGATAAATCCATAGACTGGTTTGGTGTGTGGTTGATGGGTGAATCAAGGCGGCCAGAATTCTACAAAAATAGAGCGTCAAGTCCAGGAGATTGACTGCACACAGAGGGGGGAAAGACTGGTGCTCTGAAACCTCTTTTTGATGGAACATGGTGCTATGCTCTGACTTCAGTGGGGTTCTTTCCCTCATTTATGGCTACCTCATAAAGTCTCTGTGAGGTCCTTATCCAGACCAAAGAGTAACTGATGTCTCACATTACACCACTCCTCTGTCCAAGGCACATGCCAGTCATCAAGAGACTCATTAAAAATTATGCTCTACTAGTGTCTTTGCAAGCAGTGTTTGGTTTAGACTAAGGGAATGAAGACTCACTCTGCTATGATATACAGGGCTAGCTAACATTTGTCAGTATTTGTAGGTGACTTAGAACCACTAACCATTGCTGGTTGATAACAGACTGACTTAGGAAAACTTTGCTTATTTTGCTTTGCTTATTAAACAGATGGGATGTTATTTCCTCCAGTGACAGGTAGTCAGTTCTGATCCAAACTCTCATTTGTGGTTGACTTTCAAGAGCTAGCCCAGTGAAAAATGCAATTTTTGATGTGAAGGTGAATGCAAAACACCTCTGGCATTTTTTTATAGCTTTCTACTGAAATATATTGCAGGTAAAATGTCTGCTTCAAGGTCTGCACTTATCTTCTGCAGCCAAATGATGTCCAGCGACCAGAAACACTTCAGTGCTATGACTGTAAATTTCCTTTCTGAGGTAGCCTTGGCACACTCATTTTGTAGCTGTTCAAGCTGTGTGTGTTTGAGAAGTGGAGGCTTTTACTAGTGTGCAAGCTCATGACAGCACAGGAGTAAGCATGTAGGGGATGTACAGTTTTTACTTCAACAGGCACGATGCACTGTGTCCTTCTTCTTCTGAGCTTTCTTTCTAGTTAAAAAATTAAATGTATTTCTAGTGTATGCACTGTAACTAGTCACAGTTTCCTTCAGGGCATAATTAAAGAGAAATGCCACTGCTTGTATTATCCTTGTATATTTTGAGGGAAAGCCATGAAGAGGGTATGCTAATATACAGATAATACATTTATTTAGCTGGGCTAAACTAATTCTTAGCAACCTCTCTAGAGTGAAGTGAATGAAATCCTTGTATAATGACATTCAAGGTAATTTCTAAGAAGTACTTTGCAAATACACCATCACCTTGCTTTGAAAATCCTTAAGACAGAATCATTTGGAAAACTATGACTAATGCAAGATGGAGGCACTATTACACAGTATAATTTCATTACTAGATTCTAGGGCTCTAGCTCTATCCAGCCACACCCTTACTTTTAAGCAGTTATTGTTACCTTTAATAGTTATTTACATGCATAATGTATTGTCTTCCTAAATCACGGTCAGAGCGCTCTGAACGTTCTGCAGCTGAACCACACTGGAGATGAGCAGGGCATTTGTAATGAACAATCTAGTCTTTCCTTTAAGTCATTCCTAATTGTGAAAGACCTACAGCTGCTTTGCATGTACTTTGCAAACACCTGTAAAGCATTTTAACCCTCCTGTGAGTGGGCATCCTTCTATGCAGAATAACCAATCTGCTGCTTAGCTGTCCTAGCACAAACAGATCCTGTTTTATTTCCATCCTGGGTTATGCAAATGCAGCTTTAAAACACTGTGTGCACACAGCAGAGCTCTCTGCCTTTGGAAAATTTGTGCAAGTAACTGGCAAACTTCAATGGGATTTTTCAGCTCCTGTGCTCCCACAATGCTATAGAAAGAGGTGTCAAGCAGGTATCACATCCACAGGGACTTGGGTTTATTTGTGAGCGTGGACACAGGCAAATGCAATTTTCTTTTCCCTGGATCAGAGCCTTGTGTATTTTAAGCACTACTGTCTGCAAACTGCTTACTGCAATAACCTGGTTCCACTGCTCTAAGTGTCCACACTTCTCTCACGTTCAACAAGCACAGCCTTCTCTCACACAAGCCCTACTCTCCGAGGCTGGAATGTCTAGCTGGACATTACAATCATCAGCCCCCTTTTCACACATGGATTTACCCCTACCAAGTATACGTCAAGAGGTCCCAGACCTCCTCTCTGAGGAGTGTTCACGTAACAGCTGAGAGCTATGTGGGAAATAAATGTACTGCACTTCACTGCTTGATTTAATAATTTTTAACTTAGGTGCTTGGGGTTTCTTAAGCAGTTACTGTTCAAGACTGAGCATTTCAGAGCAAGGGCTTCATCTTTATTTTCACCTGTGGGGAGTAGAGGGCTACAACTGCTGTTACACAAACACTGAGTTCATCTATTAATGAAGAAGTAATGCTTGGTTTTAAAATGCAGCTAATCCATGGAGAGGGGGAGAAAAAGGTGTTTTTTCTAAGGGTATAGTTTTCAAACTGAAGGCAAAGAAGACGAAATATGATCTGGTCACCTATCTTACTGGAAATCGCACTGGCCCTGATCAAGAAGTGCAAGTGAGAGGAGACAGCATTCAGTGTTTCTTGATGTTGTCATTTATTGGTGAAGATGAAACTCTGTGATTTGTGTCCAGTACACTGTCACGACAAAACGACCACAGTGGGAACTGTCTGATAGTCAAAAGGAACTCATCATGGATTAAAAGGTCACTGCCTTGAATTATTCTGCTGGTTTTCTTAATGCTGCTAGAGCGATGCTCTGCCTTAGGAACAGAACCACACAGGCTGTCCTGCTAAACCTGTAGAATTAAGGCACTTTTACCAAAACAGGCTTCAAAAGGCAACAAGTCAGAAAACCCAACAATAAGTCATTTGCATATGCCTATATATTATGTTTTAAGATAACCTGGTTTACATTTAGTTCACACAAACAAATTAATGAAGTATAGCAGCATACAACCTATGAAAAGCTTAAGAAATTTATTAGGTGCACAGATAAAGTGCCATAACAGAGAAACTTGTGTAAATCTGTTTTTAAATAAATAAGGTACAGTTATACCACCTCTGACTCATTTTAGCTCCAAAAGAAAAGTCAGCCTAAGTTTAAATGATCTGAATGTTAAGGTCAAGGTGAAATACATCATACCTAGAACAGTGGTTGTGATCTCTATTGACTATTCGAGTCTCCCGTTCCCCTTGAGGTTTCCCAGGAACAGGAAGGCTATTGCAAAATGTATACATTAGACATAGTTCCTTTTACAGAAACATTTTTGTAATAAAGTGTGGTTGCCCAAATACATGTTAAAATATTTAACAAGGAAACAATTTTCTTCTGATCCAGTCGATCTTTTAAACAAGACAATGTATTTTTTTCTACGCTGCAGCCCACAGGAGGGAACAGAAGTAAACACCCTCTGTAACTGAAGACAGTTTTCTGTAAGAACTAACTATTGCATTTTATGAGAGCAAGAAATATCCATTTTGTGTCATCCCTTTCTCCAAACACACAGCCCACTGCCAGACTTATTTTTGCCTTAATCTTAAAGGTCCATTTGTCTTCAGGAGAGACAGACATTAGGAAGAGTTTCCCTTTAAGGGTCTTACAAGATCTTTTACTGCCAAAGCTCTGTGACAGAAGGAACTGTCACTGTTGGAGTTCTGGGTGCTACCAGGTTTTTGTGCTCTGCTATCTGTAATTTCAGGCACTTTGGGGCTAACATGGCTGTTTGATTTAAGTCAATGCAATAATATTAGCAATATGTTCAATACTCTGTAGGGTCACCACAGCTTCCTTCATACACTCAGGATTTCAAATTCTTCTTCCAATTCAAATAGCTTGTCAGTAGATTCAATGAGTTCTGCAAGTAAAACAAATAAACCTTTTAGAATCTAATGACATGCCTGATTTTGTTTACCTACAAAACAAACAAAAAAACCTCACCCAAACCTATTTTCCCAGAATGTGTCCTTCAAAGTATTTTGTGAGATTACAATAGATCTATATTTGCACTGGCAACTGCCTGCTGGGATAACTGCCTGATACTCTGTAAGGAAAAGGCATTTAATCATTGCTTGGCACTTAGGAGAGACTCATCATTCCACCTGTTTGCTGCACAACAGCACCTTCATTGGGTACCCACCTGCTCCTGTGGTTGTCACTTCTGGCTTTGCTGGAGGTATGAAAGGAGGCCAGTGCGGTGGATGCTTCTGGACTAGCTCGAACATCCGAAGACTCTGTTGCTTTAGAATCTCCTGAGGACAAAATACTTTCATTTTAAAAGATGCCTCAAGAGAACCTTCAAACACAAGAAAAAGTCTGCTTAATTAATAACATTGTTCATTATATATGTCTATCAAAAAGCAAAGGTTTCTGTTATGCAGACATACAGTTCTATTCTTTCTAGTACTTGATGTTACGAATCTCAGCTTCCCAGACCTCTGTAACACTTTCCCAGTTAGGAACACACAGGGAACACAGATCTCTTGAACAGTCCTGCAGGTGATCAGTGTGTTACAAAGAGCTTTGATATACATACATGTATGAAACAGACTCCACAAACACCGAATTTTCTGCCTTTGAAAAAAAATTATATCCATGGACATCTCTGCTTTTGAGCTTTCTTGTTGATCAATGGGAACAACAGACAGACCTATCATCTCCAAAATACCCAACATGTTTCAAAGGGCAGGTTTTGATCAGGAGAAACAAGCCAAATCCCACTCCTCTTAATCAGGTGAGCTACATCATGTTCTGCACTTCAATTATTTACAGACTTCTTTCCTTAACCTTTTAAATAAATGCCTTTAGAGGTTGATGAATGTTACTTCACATTCATAGCTCTGTTCCTTAACTGCAGGCAGAAATGTCCTGCAGCCCTTTCCCTGTGGCAGCAAGCAGCTGTTACATGTCCTCTGCAGTTCAGGAGCTGGAGGGATTCAGCACAACGGTAGTACCAGGGCCTAACTCATAATTGGAACACTCAATGATACATGGTGCCAAACAATAGAAAAGGATGGGGAAGCAAATAAATTGCTACAACATGGCAGTTGAATCTTACTTTATTTCCTCAGTAAATACTTCAGTCTCAGGCATGCTGAAACATTGTAGTGCTAGAAAAAACACTCAAGAGTATACATTTACCCTGTTTTTTCAAGTGGCAGGGTTCATGATTGTCAACACACTGCAGAAGCTCCCATCAGCAGTTGAGCAGTATTGGCTTACCCTGACACATTTATGCATCCTGCTCTAATTTGTGTTCAGAGAAAGGAGAATTTCCATCAAAAAAAAAAGTATACAATATTTCCTACTCAGCAAATAAAGATGGTAGTATTACCTTCTGTACAAGACTACACCAGTTATCAAAATCACATTCTTCTTTGCAAAAGAAGCCCTAAAGAAAAAACAAAGAGCACAGTAGTATGTGACAATGCCCCACAACCCAACCAAAGAGACTGGTGTGGGATCAGATTTAATTTCTTCAACTACCGCAGTATTCTTGCGGCTTGTGGATGACTTCTACAAGTAATTTCATTTCAAAGACTTCCAAATCATGATATTAAGTTAAGTAACTTGTCCAGAGTGACTGCAAATAGATAGTATTGATGAAATCAAACACAGAGACCTGCTGCAATTCCTCCCTTTGACCCTTCAAAATACTTGGAATTGTAAATGCTGCTCAGAAAGAAAATTAACTGACTCCCTGGGACACAAACAGTCCACTCCCTGCCTGACCTGAAACTAACAGATCCTATGCAGTTAATATATAAACTACCATGTGTTGCAGTTTATATCTTAGACACCTACCCTGTGATCTTACTTCTGCCCAAGAAATGCATTCCTGCCCTTCTCAGTACACAGGGATATTGTTCCAAAACAAAGTACACACATCTTGGATGCCTGACACCTACTAGAGCTACTGAAGGGTCCAAATTCATGATCTTCATTCGGTGTGGGGCTTGCTGGCAGTGGAAGCTCTGGTCATCAACTGTGCCATTTTCTTCTGAATCTACAAAACTCTGAGTGGTGTGAGGGTCCAAATAGATCAGCTCATTGCCTGTACAGATAAAATCCATATGTTGATAACAGCAAATGACTTTCACAAGCTCTTACTCAATCCAGACTCCTAACAGATTATTATCACCATCCATAAGTGGATTTCCTACTGAATGAGTCTGTAGGAGAATGGGAAAGTTGGACACGATCACTTCCTACAGGGTATTTAGTACAATCTTTGTTGTGACTTACTACTGTAGATTTTGGTTGGCTTGTTCTACCTTTGTCTCAAACTTTCTTTTTTTCTACAGGAGGTACAGTGCATTTTTAAAAGATCTAACTGTAATCCCTAACATTCCACAGATCAGAAGGTACAGGATGCCCACAAATGCAATCTGTAATCCCATTAGGCATTCACTGGGAAATGGAACAAAGTCATCTGATTAAACAGCTCAAGTTTTAGAAAAGGAAGGGCAAAATATCCGTAAAACAGTGGATTAAACTGGGGTGAGAATCTGAAGACTGAATCTAGTATTAACTGTTGCTTTTATTTACAAAGGGAGACATGGAAGGAGGTACAAAAGATACTGCTAGATGTAAAACTTTGCGATATGAGATAATTAAGAAAGCTGTGAAGTGGGAAAATAAACCAAGACACCTTTCAGTAGGAAGTATTAATGGCTAGTGGTTAGAAGAAAACAAATACATAAATCAGTATTTTAGCAGTAGTAACATCTGATATTTGTCAAGTACCAACTTTTCCCAGCATGTTTTCATGCTTGCATCATTACTTATTTTTAAGTATTATTCAAGTATTATTATTATGTATTATTATTATTTCAAGCTTTGCTGATACTTTTCCTTTCCTGGAAGTTTGATATCGTACTGTTCCAACAGGATTTTGAGGTGTGTTTCTTCATTTTGTCCTTCCTACTCTGTTCTCATGCTTAAACTGTTTATTATCTCCCTTTCTATAAAACCCTCACCCCTCTTCTCTAGTTCATACTCATATTTGGAATAATTTGTAACTTACCTAAAAATCCTATGAAATAATAGGCATTATTTGGTTTCCCTCCTAATGCTCCCAAAGACTGTGGCATCTTAAAGCATTCCTAGGAGTTCAAAGGGAGAAAAAAGAAACTGAAGTTGATTTGTTTATTGATATAGCAGACACTTGAACTTATCTCACAGTAACAGGCCATGCACTGAGGACCCCCTTACTTTAAACGCGTCGATGTACACCGGGTTGATGTGATTTATCCCCAGCCTTAGAGGTATGATAAGCAAGAGGGGCTTCCAGCCTGTGCAGAATCCTGCTGCGTTCTTATTTCGGCCCAGAGCACCTCTGTGCATATGTGCACTGCTGTGGGCTGTGCTGCTGCTCTGGGGAGGGGACCAGCACATTTTCTCTGTGGCAATAAAAACAGGAACCGATGAAAGCACAAAGAAGCACAGAGCATATCTTCCTCTCAGGCATGAATCAAACTACTTTGCCAGACATCTTGATAGAGCTCCTATTCTAAAACACAGGAACCTGGGCATGGAAATCAGAACTGTAGTCATTGTATCAGACAGACTATGTGCTGGCACGTTAGTAAGACATGAGATAAATGACTGGGGGATGGCAATTAAAGACTGAAGCTATATTTACTACCCATCATTATTAATACTGTCAAGCTTTGCCTAGGAAATAAGATGGCAGAGCTGACAGCATTAGAAACTCTTAAGGGAACTCTTCACTTCCAGGGATGTGAAGTAGGGACGAAAGTAAAAAGAAACAGGCTGTGTCTAAATACTGCTTGTAAATTCACCTTTCTGGCAACTGGCTGTGTGTTTCTCTGGGATCTGCCCCAAGTTTTTCTTCACCTGACAAATGCACATCTCTTTGGCAAACTCCGTATTAACCCAAATTCTTGGTATGTCTACAAACTGCAACTTCATTCTGGTTTTGGGTAGGAGTTTAGATGGCACAGACCAAACTCCATCCTCTCCCAAACTTCATGGTGTGAAAGCTGGCCACCAAAATGGCTGACATCATTCTGTGATAGCTTCAGTTTGGGACACCCAAAAATGGAATTTGTTTCCTTTACTCCTTTTGTTACTCTGGGATCAAGCAGGGATGGCCCAAAAATATTTTGTTCATATTTAGATACAGTCAGGGGAGTAGAGTCAAATCAAAATCTGTAACCAGAGAACTATATTTCACTTACTGATGTCTTCAATGACCACTGTATTGTCCATAGACACATAAACTGCTAATGAATTCCATTCATCAAATAAAGCCAGCTTCCTAGAAAAAAATCAGGTAGTAATTAATATAAACTCATTAGGACTATATGGGTAGCTTTTCATTCATTTGCCAAATGCAACAATAGTAACAGCTGAACCACATAATTAAGTTCATTACTTTTTATTGCATTTAATAGTCTCCACAGTGAGATCCTGCCTCTTGTGCCTGGTATTGCTTATAGAAGGAAAAAATTCCTGTTCTGCAGATCACTTTTTACTTAAGTGCTACTAAATTCACTGGAACTATTTCTGTGCACATGTGGACAGTGGACTCAGGGTGTTAAAAGCTTGATCAGCTGAAGGTTTTCAGCACCCAAAAGTTAGGAGGGAGGCATTCCAGCACACAAGTTGTGTGAAATCCAAAACTCTGGGGCAGGGAGCTACACTCTTAAGCTGCACAAGCAGAGTCAGCTGTCTAAAATAAGCCAGAAAAACCTGTATGTGCGCACTAAGCCAAGGAGAATTTGTAAGAGAAAAGAGCTGGAAGCTAGGATATAGAAGCCTAGGAACACAGCAAAGTCAACCCTTTCATGTTTCTAGACTAGGAGGAGCTGCCCATGTGTTACACAGTAACCTGCAGGCAGAAGTGCAGCTCACCATTCTGAGGAATCCCAGCGCATTTCGCACCCTAGCATGAGTGGCTTCACACTGATATTTCATACCACCACTCTAATCTCATGGTGGCACTCCTGGCCTGTCAAAGTTGTAACACGTTGTGCAAAGGAACATGTATCTCTGATGCTTACTGATTAGGGCATATGGACAGCATGGCAGGAGAGACCTGCTTCCAGGTCTTCCGTGGTACATCACAATTTAGAACTTGCCCAAACTCAGTACCTGCCAACAGAGCTACAGCACCATGGTCTGCACTGAACTGGCAAACACACGGCACGTACATTCCTGATCCTTAGAGAGCAGGAGATCAGCCTTTAAAACTGTGTCTTGGGCCTTCTCCTGGTCTCTCAGCTCAGCTGTCCCAGGGGAGTACAGGTAGAACAAGCAGTGGAATTTGACTTACTTCAATACTTGAGCAACTGTATTTGGTCCAAACCATTCTCCAATCGACTTCCCCTCTCCAACTCCCATCTGCGCTGTTTTTGTGAGGTAAAACAAACACACAGAGAAGAAAAAGAGAGCTTGGTCACAACATATGTTAAACAGCATGACCTACTAATATTTCCTCATAGATTCATGAGCAATTGCAAACTGTATTTAACAACAATTAATTTCTCAAGCTATGCTCTTTTTGAACCTTAATGATTGCTAATTCCTTCTAAACTCTGATGAGAATTACCAATATTTGTGTCCTGTATTACAAATTACAGCAATAAGCTTTGTGACTGTCTATTTTAGTACTATCAACCCTGGTACAAGAGGCTTACATACTTTATCAAGAGCTAGGTTCTAGCATAAAGATTTACTTAGGTCTCAGTGAACACTCTTTCTGCATTATTGTACCCATCTGCCTGCATTTTTGTTTATATATAAACATACACATTCTCTTCACAGTCACCCTTTTTAAATATTGAATTAACATATTTCAAATTAGGACGTTTCAACACAGTAGGAACTTCAGTTGGGAAAAAGAAGCTGCTGTGTACTCTTACCCATTTGGTGGATGGAATAACAGCAATCCTTTCTATCTAGAAAGCACCGTAAGATTCTGTGATACTCTTCTGGTTGTTTTTTGTGTTTTTCCCATTGCCAGTCTTGCAGGAAAGAAGTCACACAGATTAAAAAATGCTTTCATCATCCCCATCAAACTTCTAGGTGATGGAGAGCCATACAACAAGTTAAAAGTCTAACATACAGTTCATCTCTAATATTTACATTCTGGTTATAGTTCCTAGAAGTCACAGCTTGTCATTTATTATCAAGCTGTCCCTTTATTAACACAAGCTAGATTGTGTTCATATTCTAGTTTTGATCAGGTAATTTGTTTGTTTGCCTACACTTTCAGTTACATCTTTGCCCCTCTATTCTGTGGATTCACTTACTCAAGGGGATAAATCCTTCTGTGGATTCAGTTATTCAAGTGGATAAACCCATAGAAACCACTATGCAGTAGTGGGAAGATGACAGACCCAACCCTAGTAATTTAACTCATTAGCAGCTATGCACAGACCAGACCTGTGACACTTACCCATGACCCTGGGATGTGAGGTGTTGATACAGGCTTAAGAACTTGCACTAATGGGTTCTGCTGTGGGGCTGTGCACCTCAGGCTGGTGACAGGTGAGTCATCTGTGAAGTACTTTGTACGGTGTGTATCACTATGTCACTATTCACACAGTCACTGGTGTACCAATGTTTGGTGGCTATGTGAGCAATGCAGAGAAGGGTAAGAACTCAGACTCATGATGGCAGGCTTTTCCTTGGCCTCTACTTGGATATTCCTCAAAAAGATTTATAGAATAAAAACAATGGGATGGATTCCCTGTTTGTTCTCCCTCTCTTTCTCTGCTTAAGGCTGGCATGATTTTGCCCCATCAAACAAGATTAATTCACTAGCAATGTCTATCAGGACATCAAAGAAAGTTTCATTAATAAATGTAGTTTGTCCTTTTATGGAAAACAACAACAAAAGTTAAAGTCTCCAAACAACACAGAAGTTCACTCAACAACAGTACTTACCTCTTCCTAAGTGCCTGCAGATCAGTGCTTGTGCCAGCATCATCTGCCCACACCGCAACATACATCCCCAGCCCGCATCAGATGAAGGGCCAGTGCCTCCTGTTAAAAACATCCATTACAGCCCACATGGACTTTAAATAAGTGCCGCACCACAGAGGAACTTCAGAGCTAAAATCTTTAGCAGCTGTCATGGCTAAAGGCACTGAACAAAACCTTTGCTTTCCGTGCTGCCGCTCTGACTTTACTGCTTGCTCTGCAGGAAGACCTGATTATATGCAGGTACAAGTAAACATGGGGCTTGATAGCTTTAATATTTTGTTACAATGAAGCTCAAAATGTTGTAATGCTGAAAAGATCACTTTTCAGCCCATGATGACATCACTAATCCTGCCATCTGATTTATAACAAGGCAACTGCACTGCTGCAAACTTACCAATAGGTGAGAACTTTCTTCTATACGTAAACCAGAGACGAGCACTTACATCCAACAACAACTTTGATTTGTCTGAAATGTTGATAAGAGGAAAGAAATTACCAAAACAGCCAATTTCTCATTTTCCTTGTACAGTCTATATAGAGAGTGCATAGAAGGCTTCTGTTAGCTTTTACATATATGACTCTCAACACTTTTAGCTTCTTGAACACAGAAACCTAATTAAAGTGAACTTATTAAGGATGAAATCATTATTAGCCAATGAAGTTTTACAAAGCATTTAGAATGACTATGCCCAGCTTAAATGAAACAACTATGGAGAACTCTGTCCTCAGGAAAGAACTGGTACAGCAAGGGAAGAAGGTGAAGAATTGATACACAGAACCAACATGGAATTACCTTCAAACCCAATACAAAGTAATCCTAAGAAAAGGTTAACAACAAATTTAATTAAAGATTTTAAAACAAAACAAACACAAAAAGGGGGGAAAAAAACCCAACACCACACATGGGCTTACAGAATCCTCCCAAAGGCTCTGAAGAATTCCTAAAAGTATTTGGTCCATTTTCTTTGAGATCTGGTTCAGACTGAGTGGCCTTTTCAAGGGATCTTGCAGCTGACCCAGGCTGTATGTGGCAGCCTTGGCTGTCCTGAACACTGCCTGCACTGATGGCCAGCACCTCTGACACACAACAGGATAATTCCTTTGTTTTCTCCCCAGGGAGCAAAACTTATTTCTGAAACCTATTTTTTTGTGATATATAAATACACTAGTCTGCTAGGACTTCTAGGTCATATATTAATTTTCACCAAAATATAGTATGAGCCTCAGACTAATTTTATTACTTACTATTCTCCTTTCAAAATACCATTTCAGTTGCAAATAACAGGTTGCAGACAGCATTCCCTTGAGGGAAAATTATTTATTTACTTGTTTCTGAGGCATTTGATGCTGAGGAGTGACCAGCCTCATACCTGACTAGCCTTTGCTACAAGTACCATCCCTATGCATGAACTACAGTAGAAAGTACATTGGGAAACTTCCAGTTTCATTCTGGGGTGAATACAGCTGCTTAGAGTTGGTTTCTTGCTGACAGAGAAAAATAAACTCCACTCCTGAGACACTGAGATAGCATAAGGACCTGCTGCTGCCTGTGAATCTATGAATGCTCTACAGATTTTACAGCCAATGTTCATTCTAAAGATACCTGTGTTTAGGTGGTGTTGCCTTCCTAGAATCCACACTGGCTCATCAGTTTCTGGAAATTCTTCTAAGTAGTCTGACAGGATGGTGATCTGGTTTTCATACCTAGATAAAACTGAACAGCAACACACAATTTAAATTCCATTTTCTCTCTTTGTTCTTTTATGCAGGGCTCTGAGTTCTCAGACTGAACTAGCTGCAGCTAGCCTTTGCAGTCTCTGGGTCTTCTGAACAGTGGTGCCGCTGCATTTGGTCTTTCACTTTAACAAGCTGTTATGACAATGAAATATTCAATGTCTTGGCTAGGTTTTATTTTGAGAGTACCAAAAGAATATGGCTGACACCTTGATAATAAGCAGACTGAAGACAGCAGCAGTCCTTCAGGATGACTGCAGTGACAGTAGAATTTGGTACAAAGAAATTATTAAAGGAAAAAGCATTTTAAGCATCATGGCATATGTGCCCATGCTTGATCTTCCGTGTATAAACACTGCCACTGAGAGTGATTATGGCCCTGTGCTTAATGGGAAGCATGTGAAAAGCGTTAGCAAGGCTGGGCTTTACTTTCCTTACTGGAGATTTGAAACACTTCGGGGGGAGGAAAATAAAATAAAAACAGTGATGCTATTATTTAATGCTAGAGCAGTGCAAAATAACAAATCATGATTAATACTAGTAAAAGAAGACAATTCAATCGTTAAAGCAGAGTATTTCTGAAGAGCAAAAGAGGCCTTCAAGTTTAAAAATTAATGTAAGATTTATCTTAGTTAACAACCTTAAGGAATACACTGCTAAAAAATCAGAAGCTGAAAGTGAAAGCAAGCACAATTATACTTTACTCTTCAAGTAAGTGCACATATATACAGTGTGAAGAACAGTCAGCATGTAAACACAGATTCAAAAACAAACAAAACCAGGAAAAAACAAAATCAAAACAAATCAACAAAACCCCAACCCTACCATGTAATACAAAAATAGACATTATAGCCCTCAGAAGTGCCCTCTGGTTCGAGCACCCAAGCACTGAAGATACATAAACCTTCCTTTCAACTTTAGAAAAAAAAGCAGCAGTCCTCTTAACACTGCGCTCTGTGCTCTCCGTCAGAGCACTCAGCCCTCATTGCACTTACGGGACAAACAGTCTCTTTCGAGTCCAAAGACTTAAAACACTCTGGCTCCTCGAAATCCAACAGGAGAGAATCAGCTCCCCCCTTCTCAGCCGCCTCTCTCTCCCACCCCCACTGCCAAATGACATCTCAGACCATCCAGCACAGAGCTACCGGTTCTCCTTGTCTCTCTCCCGCAAAGACCGAATCCTCGCACCGCTGAGGGCTGGCCGCTCCCCGTAGGGAGCCGCAATAGCCTCCCGCGGGCTGGCACCGGCGGCAGCAGCTCAGGCCTCCCCTGCTCAGAAACCCCCCCACGACGGAAAGGACCGCTCGCGCCCCCCTCGCGGCACCTCAGCCCTCAGCAACCTCCCGCCGCCAGCCCCTGAGGCGGACAGGCCGCCAGCTTGGCCTCTCACCGCCGCCCTGCTCTGCCAACTGCCGCCCTGCTCGCCCCGCTGCCCCTCCGCGGCCTCACGCCGCCGCCCCTCACCTGACTCCATCCTCCCGCTGTCACCATCCTCCTCCTCGCCCCGACACGGAGGCACAACACGGCGGCGGCACGGAGCACGCTGGGAGCTGTGGTCCCACCAACCTACCTCAACGCACAGCCCCTTCTCCCACAGGACTACAAATTCCGTCAGTCCCCGCGCCCTTGGGGCCGGGTGAGTAGGCCCGTAGGCGTGATTGGTTGAGCTGGAGCCGGCTCGTCTCTGGTTGGCTTTCGCCTCACCGAAGCACCCCGCCTTGTCGGCAGAGGGAAGCGGGGAGCAGCATGGAGGTCGCGGTGTCGGACGTGGGGGTCTGCAACCTGGCCTATGCTGGGCGCTTAGAGGAGCTGCGGGCCCAGCTCCTGCGCGACAGGGCCCTGGCCACTAAGGCCGACCAGGTCAGCCGGGTCCCGCCCTGGCCCTCCTTGCTCGCCGTGGCGAGAGCGGGCGGCCTGTGGAGCTGCTCCTCGCGGAGCGGCTCTTGTCCCGCCGCCCGCTCACCGCTCCCTCCTTCCCTCAGGACAACCGGACCGCGTTGCACTGGGCCTGCTCGGCTGGACACACGGAAGTCGCCGACCTCCTTCTCAGCCTCGGTGTGCCTGTGGGTGACAAGGACGATGTGAGTGTCGCAGTCCTTCCGGGACCCTTTTCAGTAGCGCTCAGGGGCGGGACAAGGGGCAGCGGGCACGAACTGGAACAGAAGATGCACCGTCTGAACGTGAGGAAAAACTTCTTTCCTCAGCAGCACTGCAAAAGGCTGTCCAGAGATATTGTGGAGTCTCGTTCTCTGGAGACAGTCAAAATCCACCTGGGTGCGATCCTGGGTAACCTTTCTGGGTGACCCTAGGCGATCTCCAGAGGTCCCTTCCAACCCCCACCATTCTGTGATTCATTGACTCCCCAGCTTTGTGGGGGCTGGTCTGGGGTGCAGGGCTACTGCCAAGAATCTGAGAAAGTGCTGTGAACTGGTTTGTGTGGGGAGCTTTTCACAGTTTGTATCTGGACCCGTTGCCCTCACGATTTTGGCCTTAGGAGTGGCCCCAACAGCAGTCTGGTGGTGTTGAGAGCACTCCTGGTGTGACTGGCCCTGGTCACTTCCTTCTTTTTCTCCTGCCTTCTGTCAGCTGGTGTATCTAGTGTGATACCTGGGGTTTTTTGCAAAGCACCCAGTATGGGGGGGTGTGCTAGAGAGGCAGATTGAAGTATTTCAATGGTTTATATGGAGCAGGTGGTAACGAGACCTGATGAGCCTTGCTTGTCAAGGAATTTTAGGAGAGCTCTTCTTATGAACGAAGTTGCAAAACCAGGGGAGTTTGGGTTGTTGATGGAGGTTTTCATGTTATCTTTATCTCAGTGTTATTCTCTTAAATATGTTGTGCTAAATCATGAGAAACCCTGAAGATTCTCTTTATTGGGGAAAACATTAAAGGGTAGATGACAGGTTCAGTAATTTCATAGTTGGAAAGAAGATGGTCTGTTGCTATTCAAGGGAAAGAGTTAAAATAATTGCATCCTAAAGATCATCCTTAAAGGAGACAATGTTGTCCCAGCAGTTTAATTGGACAGTAGAATATAGAAAAGGTTGCATGACCTTTCTGACACTTTTCAGCCACTCTTACTTTTTGTTAAATAAAGCACTACAGTTAATTGTGCACTTTTGTCTCTGGTGATAACTATAAACCTAAACATTATTGATTATAAGAGTATCTGCAGTAGGACTTATGAGTAGTCAAGTTTGTACTGGGGTTATACTATATCATGGTTTTTTTTGCCTGAAACCCCTGGTTGAAATAAAGTGAGTTTTTTTTCTTGCTTCTGCAGGCTGGCTGGACTCCATTACACATTGCAGCTTCGGCAGGCCGAGATGAAATTGTGAAAGCCCTTATTGCCAAGGGTGCTCATGTGAATGCTGTAAATCAGAATGGCTGCACGCCCCTGCATTATGCAGCCTCCAAAAATAAGCAGGAGGTATGCTTGCCCATCCTATTGGAGGTGGTGTTGCTCTTGGCAGAAGTATTTAGTTGTATTAACTTGATCTCCTCCTCTCATCCCCTCTCTACACATTCAGATTGCAATCATGCTTTTAGAGAACAGCGCTGATCCGGATGCAACAGATCATTTTGAATCCACCCCGTTACACAGAGCAGCAGCCAAAGGAAACCTGAAAATGGTACAGATTCTTCTGCAGCACAAAGCATCTGTTAATATACAGGACTCTGAAGGGAATACTCCTCTGTAAGTAATCTTTTATTTTTACTTTCCCTACTATAGCACAACCTCTGGCATGCAACTCTATTGTTTCAATTTCTCTTTTTTAATGTCTCAGTGCCTCAAATTACTCCCTTGCTTCACACTCCTGTGATACTCTCAAATCCTCTTTAATTATATACTTAATATTTTGCTGAAGTGTATCTGTACATACATACATCTAATTTGTGTTACTGCATCTACGAAGTGTGGAACACCTTTTGCATTAACTTTGAATTCGCTCTGTTGACACTGGAGGGTAGAAAATGAGCTAATGACATCAGAGTTGGAAGAAGCTGGTCTTGCAGGCTGGCCCACTCTGTCTTGCAAAGTAGGAATTAACTTTGGAAGCTTTTCTTGACCTCTTTAGGGAGAGTAAGTTGCAATTTAAGTACAGTAAACCCAGTGTTTGATATTTCTGTAGAGATCAGTTGGAATCTGTAAGGGTAAAACCATAAGTGCTTTGAAATTGGTGGCAAAACTCTGTCTACACTAGAATCAAGATTTTGCTGTGAATAAGATCAAGCAGTATGTTTAACTATACAGAAAACACAGTATTGTCCTGGAACACACACATTTCTTCTCAAGAAAGCATGCCAAGTGGGGAAAAACATTTTCTTCATTTGCAGGAACTGTTTAGTTCTGATTATTTTTAAACATCTTATGATTTAGTTTATCACTTTCAATTGAAATGGATATTACCATCTCCAGTTTGCCTGTGGGTTACATGCTCCATAACTTTGACTGCAGAGCCAAATCCTAGTCTAAAGAAATGTCTTAATCGTGTGAGGACAATAACAAGGGGAATGTCCTTCAGTTGCTTAATGACAGCAGAGTGATGGGACAGCAAGCTTTGGAGTCTGTAGTTAGTTGGCTGCATGTGGTTTTGTTCTTCTAGGATGTATCTTCTCTGTAAGTATTGCTCTTTGTAAGCTTGGACTGTTTAATAGTGGCTTTGGGTTTCTTGTTCTTATTACAGTCATTTAGCCTGCGATGAAGAGAGAGTGGAGGAGGCAAAGCTGCTGGTGTCTCATGGTGCGAGTATTGACATTAAGAATAAAGAGGAACTGACCCCACTGAAAGTGGCAAAGGGTGGCCTGGGTACTGTGCTTAAAAGGATGGTGGAAGGCTAGCGGGGGTTGCTGGTTTGATGTTTCTCTCCTGGTGCACTTGTATTTAAGACTGCAGACTTTGTGTTTTCATAATTCAGTTAGGATGTCAGGTATGGGCATCAGCATGGTAATGTAATGTGTATCGCTAGCTATCCCTCACATACAGTGCCAAAACAACTTGTACCTCCTGTTAATTAAACAGGTCACTCTTTTTAAAGTCTTTTTCAATTATCTTGCAAATTTGTTTCAGTTTACAGTACAATCTGTGTAAGTGTGGTCATTCCTTCTACCGTGGCACCTAGTTTAGGATTATTTCTTTCAAGCAACAGGACCAAAAATGCATTAACCATTTAAAGTCAGTTTTATATTGGAAGCTTATTCCAGAGTCTTTGTTTTTCTCCTTGGCCTTTGATTAGTGTGTGAGGTCTTTTGTTTGACTTTTGTGGGTGTTCCTTCTTCTCCTTCAGGTGATTCTAATCAATACATGTCTCTTACAGAATGCAGTTTGCTTAGTTACTTGGATAATTGTATCCAGTTTTAATCTTCTTTGTCTTTTTAAGTGAGCTCTGAGTGTTCACAGCCTTACTGTTGTTATCATGTTTCTTTGAATCTTTAAATGGCTGTATTTGAAGTGCACTGGACTGCTTGTGGAATGGAGGGCGGTGTCAGGGTTGCTGCTGCAAACACATTGTTACATAGCGGATGGCCCTGGATAATGCTCTGGGATGTACTTCAAGTCTAATTTATTTCCTCTTGCTCCTCCTGTAGATTTCTGTTCTGTTTGATTCCCTTTATGTAGCACTGATGCTCACAGTTTACCATTGTATTTTGTAACAGAAGCCTGGCTTCAACTCTGTTTCCTCATAGCAAATCCTGGTATTAAGTTGTTAGAAGGCATGAGTCTGAAACGTAACCTTTTGTTCTGATGTTGTAAAGGTCACTTTTGACATTATTGGGGTAGATCTTCCCCTTCTGAACAAACAATGATGATGAAATTTTGTGAAATAAAGAACTTTCCTAAACAGCAGTCTTTGGTGTTATAAAACTTTATTAAACTTACATGTAACAAAACCAGTATTTTTCTAAATGAGTTTGTGCACTTGGAATGTGAAACCCTGCCATCTGTTACACAGTATGGAAATAGAACAGGTTGGTTCCTGAGCTGTGAGGAAAGGTTGGAATGGACGATAGAGTTTCTACAAGTTGATTTGTAGGGATTAAGGTAATGCAATTTATTTTGATAAGCAAGACAGTAACTTACAGCCAGACAAGTGTCTGCACCAAGTACTTCAAGTGTATCTGACAAAGAAAAACGCAAATTAAATTTCACTGAAGGCATCTATCAAGAGCAAGCAGAATAACTTGTCTGCACAGTGAGCTGCGGCCATGCAGACCTTGCTTCAAGGACCCTGACTGGGTAAATGTGTGTTGTGCACATCCTTCAAGCCCTGCTGAGAGCTTGAGTTGAAGAAGGCTGAAGTTAGAATTCTATGTTTGTTCTTGATCTATGGCTCTCTAGCTTTGTGAATGCACTTCCCTAGGAGCTGGTGCCTTGAATGTTGGCTTGCCCTCCGGTATCTGTATTAATTATCCCTACTCCCTCAGGAGAAGATAAATAGGCCATGGAGCAAAGACAGTTGGAACATCTGAGAGAAAGTCTGAAAAATGTTTCAGTATCCTGCATGGCTCTGCAGAGTTTTTGCGCTACACACCATAGATCAATACCTGATTTGGCTTGTGCTTTGCCAAGAGCATCAGTGGAAAGCTAGGAACAGTGCTCCAGCCCTTTTAATAAACTATTTTACATGGGAGAAACTTCATAATGAGAGCAAACATCTGCCATAAGGTTTACACAAACATCTCAACATGTTAAGAAACTCCAGACAAATGTTATTTTCCTTACCTTCTTCCTTATCCCAGCAATCTCTGGCTCTTTCTGTTTTTTTAATATTACCTGTTACACACTGGTGGTCAGAAGTCTGAAAAGAATTACTACTCTAGAATTTCCATCTAGTTGTTTCTTTTTATATAAAAACATTCACGTAATTTGAGAAAATTCTTCCTTTTTTTAGCAAAAATGGTGTTCTAGGAAGGTTGTAGTAGCTCTAGAGGGTAGTTGCAACTTCACCAGCATAAGCCCCTGTCTTACTGCAGCCAGTTGTTTAAGAAATACATGTAGAGATATTTGTGGAGCTGAGATTAAGGAAAGATTATGAAATAACAGCAATGATCCCCTTCAGTCATGATAGTGCTGTTGCAAAGACATGCAAGTTGGAAAGCTTTTGCAGTAAGAAAAATGTAACTAAGACCAATGCAGGGGATTGTTTTAGAAGAACTAGTGCAGCTACAGCAGTGTTGTGCAGAGTTCTTCCTATTCTCCCATGAGGAGCAGGAGTGAAACAATGCCTGAGAATGGTAAAGAAACTATTGAAAATGTATGCCACTGTCAGTCAGTGTGAGCTCCCTTGCACTGATAATTGATTTGAACTGCCTCATTGGGAAACACTTTTGGTAAGAAATGGCACCCAAACAGGAATGGACAGTACCTGCTCTTCTCTTGCTGTTACTGAGCATGTTTAATGTCCTAGTTCTGCATGTTTACAAAACTACAGGTGTAAATATCAGGATTTTTCAGTAAGATTCTAAACCTAGATTGAAGGTTGCAAGTTTGTGGATTTTGCTTAGCACAGTTGCCATGAGAGTCAACAAGAAAGACTTCCATAAAGGTCTTGACTTAAGGGATATTTTGGGGACAGAAAGGTGTGAGGATTCACTGGTAAAATATTGCAGTGCTGGTATTAATAAGAATTTGACCCTCACAGTCTGACCCAAGCAGGTTATAGCTAAAACAATATGAGAACAGCATAAACACCCTTTTACTCTGGAATGAGTCTAAACACAGTTGCAGGTGTCAAAGAAATACTTGAAGGCCAGAATACTCTGTAGGGAGGGCAATGAATACAGTTATGACTAATGATCCAAACCAAATCTGAATTAGAACCTTGTGCATTACATCTTTAGATGTTGCCATCTTTTTTTTTTTTCTTCTTTTTTTTTTCCTTGTTTTTTTGGTTTTTATTTTTCCCCTCTTTTTTTTTCTTTTGTGTAGTCACTTTCTCAGTGTACATACTTACCATGGCAGGAGCTGAATCTGAACATTTTAGCACATATGTATCCTTTTATCCTTTTTTTTTTCTTTAAGATGACTGCTTCATCTAATGTTTACAGTCACCAAAGGATTTATGAACATTAGATCCTATGATGGACTTAAGAGCCAAAAAGTTCCCTGAGCAAGATAATTCTTCTGCAGTGCAGAACACTAAAACCAGTGTCCCTGTGTCAATGAATATATGCTTCATGATTCAGAAGAGAGATGCTGAGGCTCTGTGTCTGTATTCACCTGAGCCCTGTGGTCCTTGAGTTCTTCTGAAGGTATCTTTGCCCTTCTGAATAAGTGAGTTTGCTTAGCCATAGGAAGGAGACCTGGAGAAGAGGTGTCTGGTGATCAGAGTGTGTATGCTTGATCTCCCTTTTCCCTTCCAAGTGAGTGCTCATTACTCAGCTCTTGGCTATTGGTGTTGATGCACTGCTTACCCTTCCTCTGGATGCTTTCAGTGGTAGAAAATAGTCAAAGTCACACTGGGCTAAAGAGACTGGCAAAAAAGTAACATGAGGTTATTGCTTAGTGGATAGAACAGTTGGCTGGAAGGAGATTTAAATATCTGGGGCAGAAGAAGGAATCTGAGCTCATGTGTTGTATAGTAAGCAGTATTTGCTTCTAAGTTTTGAAAGCAGCTGTATCTGCACGTCATGAGGAATCTGACACTCTGTGCTTATTATAACAAGCCTTGCTAGGGATTTAGATAGCCAGCTCCTGTTATGTGGAAACTAGTCAACTGATGTCTGAACTGGGTACTTAAATGCTAATTCTATTAAACTGAAAACCAGAACTGCCGTAAAACACAACTTTGTAATGCCTTGGAACTGTAAAGCCGAGAAGGCCATTGTTAACAAAATGTATTCCACATCGGGCAGCAACAGGGTAAAAGTCTCCAGGACCTGGAGTTTTAGCTTTAAGTGGAATTCAGACACCCAAGATTTTGTTGGTTCAGGTCTTAAGATATGTTTCTGCACTCTGGTGACAGTGATAAAACTTCTTTTTACTTCTGATGTGCAAAATCAGATTGTTTCAATACTGCAATGTATTGGCCATGCTAATTGTTCTTGGTGTAGAGGAAACATGAGATTGGCCAACACTGTTTCTGGAGAAGATGCTGTGGTTCAGAGCTGCATGGATACAGCATTACTAAAAGCTCTTTGTCAAATGCTTCACTCATTTCCTAATTAGCCTTTGAAAGAGGTTGGATCAATGTGGATGGTAGCCCTTTTTTTGTTTGGTTGGTTTGGGGGTTTTGTTTGTTTGTTTGGGGGTTTTGTTGTTGTCATTTGTTAGCTTTTGGTTTTACTTATATTTATGTATGATTATAACTACATAATAACTTCATGTAGTTAACTTTAAAGGCTGATTCTTCTGCTATTCACAAAGTACATATGTAACTGACCCATTTCAATCTCCAGCCCCGTGGTTCACAAGTTAAATGCCCGTTTAAGTTTCAGTCATGCTTCTATGTTAGTTCAATGACAACCATTTTTGTGTAAAGGGGTCAAAAGTTGACAGAGAGAGCTGTATTAAAACTCTAGGCTATTTCTTCTTTTTCCACTTCTTGCTTCTCATCATTTTCAGGTGTTCCAGAGTCTGCTGTTTCATCAACACTGGGGTATTCATTTGTCACATTGCTTGCTGGAACTGTGGTTGCTGGAATGTTTTCTTCATTAGGTACCTGAACATATTCTGCATTGGATTGTTTCTGAGCCATTTCTCTGCAGGAAGACAGGGTGAGGATTGTGATTTTTACATGTTGAAATCCCACAGACACTACAGTCTTTCAAAAGAACAAGTCTTTGTAGTTTTGTTTTCTAAACAGTAACTCCCATATTATTGTAACTGTTCCAAGAGCACACAAAAAGGCTACAGCACCCCTGCTGCTAAGATGGAAAGAATGACAGAGCGTTAGAGGGTAAGACTGATCTGCATCACTGGTTAAGCAATCCTGTCAGGGAAGAAGAATGGGAAGCTGAGTGCTGACAAACTGTATGAAAAAGGTTATCTAGGCACACTGCTTTGTGTGAGCTTTCTGGGAAATCCATGCAGATCTGGTGTCCCATTTAAGTGCATAAAAATAAAGTGTAGTCAGAAAAGAGTTATGGAAAGGCTGAACACTAGAAAAGTATTTTTAGTAACAGATATGAATTCCATTTATCTTATAAAAACAGTAATAAACAACTCCCAATATTCACATATAAAAAATATCAGATGCTAGTGGATTAATTCAGCATAGTGAGATTTATTAGGATGTGAGCACAAAATTAGCTGTTGATGCTACATCAATTCAAAGCAGAAATCAGGTGCATGAGTGACTGGCTGCTCATCTGGAATAGCAGAATTCCATCTCAGGAAGTCTTAGACCTGTGCTACAGGGAAGTGTCCAGATGACATAATACCATTTTTCCTGGCCTCAGCTGCAAGTATTCAGTTAGCATTTACTGTCATGGGACTAAATAGAATCTGCTTAGCATATGAGATTGTCCCTGTTCTGAAGATTTGTAAATTTAAGGGGAAAAGGACCAGGCAAAGCACAGAGGAAAGACATTTCCAGAGCAGGATCAAAATGGCCATTCTAAGCTCCATTCTGTTGCTTAAACTTTGAGTCGTCTGCCTTAGAGTACCCAAAGTATGTGTCCTGCCATCTCAAATAGCACTAAGACGAGCCCTCTGTGTTTGAATCCAGTATTGTCCAATCCCAATGGCTTTGCTGAGGCAACCTTTAGCTGCTGCTCCTGTTTTTACTGCCCCCACCTGCCATTAATAATCACCATTAATTTTTTAATACTCAAAACTTTTTCCATCTTGCCACTAGTTTGTGTTGTTCATAAAACATTTACTACTTTAGATACTGCTAAGTGGTAGCTGCCTGTAAATATAAGAAAGGGAATAACAGCAATTTCTGTTACAAGAGCAACAGCTTAAAAGTCACACAAAAAAGCAAATCTTCCCACTCTGGAAGTTTTCTCAAACCTGTGTTATTCATCCTTCTAAAAAAGTTCAGAATAATTACATTTTACTGTAGTTCTGGATTATCAGCAGTGCTTTACAGAAATAATTGTCTTTAAATGAAGCAAACAGAAACTCTTACTGCATCTCATTACTCGATGACTTCTTATTCTTTGCCTTCTTGGTTAAGACCCAGACAACAACACAAATGATAGCAGCTGCCAAAACTGCTCCAATTATTGATCCAGCAACAATGCCACTATCTGAATCTGGAGAGAAAAACAACAACAACAACAATAACAAAAGATTACTTGACTTTTAGAAAAGCATTATAATAGTGAAATCCCATGGAAATTTAGTGGGGAAGAGAGCAGAAAAAGGGCATTGGATTCAAAGATCTAACTGACAGCTATATTTCCAGGAAAGAGGCTAAAGATGCTCTAGGAGAGAAGGAACAGTGCTTTGCTGCCTCCTTTCCCATTGGTTAGCTCCCTACCTGTGTCTATGCCTGGCTAAGGGAAACGTGAGGCTGTTAACACTGGCAGTAGTTGAAAGCCTTTACTCTTCAACCTTGCAAACAAATTCTGAACCACACTGCCTTAACCTCTGCCTTCCAGCTGAGATGTTAAATGTGTGCTCTGGTCATTTTTGAGTCTCCAAAACCTTCTATTCCCACTTCAGTACAGCTGCTAGGTCTGACCTGCTATTCTTATTTTATAGACCACTGAGTGACTATTTCAGGGACACCTCTTGTGGATGGTTGTACAATGTATGCTTGGCTCTTCTCAGCTGCTCTTGATTACCTGTAAAAACCTGCATGTGGACATGGTTGACCTTGTGCTTGAGAACAGTCAGCATAAGGTTGATCACTGCTTGAGGACTGTCAGGATAAGGTGTTTATTTCCATGGCTGCAGTATTTTTAGTTAGTGGTCACATCTACACTGCTCCGGTCTTTGTACGTTTCAGTGATGGATGTAAGTTCTGGGGCAGGGGGAACTCAGTGGGCTGTTGGCTGGAAGAAATTGCTCTAAACTCCAAGTCTATCAGTTGTCAGAGGCAGGTTCAGCTCGTGCTCCCAGGGCAAAATGAAGCTGGAGATATTAGATCTGTTGTCTAGCTCAGTGTAAATTCTGGCCATGCCTGGATGAAAACTCTGGCTGGAGCTTTCCAAAGCCCATTCTGTTCTTACCAAAACAATGTATGCTTTTATGTTGTTAGAGCATTTTCCTGCAAACTGTGCATGTCACACACTGAAGATGTGGTTACTTTCATACATTAAACTTACGCTTTGCAGTTAGGTCAAGCTCACAGGTACTGTTGCCCAGGAGGTTGCTGGCTATGCACCGGTAATACCCAGTTTCAAAGGTGGAGAGGTTGCCAATGTAAAGAACACCAGTCTTTGGATCTGTGACAAAGAGAGAACAAGTACAGGTCAGCTTTTGTATGTCATAGAAGCAAATGGTTTTCTTTAGTTTCTAATACTGAGAGCCATTAGGGAATTAGAAACAGGGTTCTTCAGTTATTAATTCATTTGGTGTTGGGGGGGCCCAGTGATATTCTTTAAGTAAAGAGAAAAATTAATAAATTGCTATCCTTGAAAACTACTGCAGTGGATTCCAAAGGAGTGTAATGAAACACTGCTCTAAACACAGGGCTCCTACTCTGCAAATCAATCTGATGGTTTATCCCCATTGATGCTGTTGTTGTCTGCGTGACTTTACAGAAGGAAATATAACAGTACTGAAGACTTTTGGGATGGAAGTCTTAGCATCTAAATGACAAAATAACTTAGCTTATTCTGAGTGTAAGCTCACTCAAAATTCCAAAGGATGTGAGATGTGAAGGTACAAACATTTCTTCCATTTTAACTGCTTAAAGTAATGGGCTAGACAAGACTTTAACATGCCACACAGTTTTAATTAAATAGAAAAGCACCCTGTGTTTGTGACAGCTGTCAGTTGATTTAAGTAAGTAAAAATCTGATTTTGTGTCACTAACCATCAAAGGAGGAGGATATTTTAACTACCCTATGTGATACACAGTGCTTGAAATGGCTGCTACTAAGGAATTCCAGATCTTGGCCATGGCATGGTAGTCCTGTAGGTACGTACTGAATTGTTCAGTCACAGGCTTGAGGGTATTCTCATCAACTCTGTACCAGTGGTAGGTAGGCTGAGGCAATCCTTCATCACATTTGCATAGCAGGGAGATTAGATGGCCCTTTTCAGGTGTTCCTTCTACTTTGCAGAAAGGGTTTGATGGTTTGACTGTAAAGTAAGAATGGAGAGAACAGACACATCATGAATACATAGGCATGGCTGCAAGCATCCACGTCAAGTTCTGGGGCAGTGCTGGTATGACTAAAGAACTGAACCCCATCTGCAGATTGCCATCTGAGAGTGGAGTCTTGATTATGGGTCTGGCCAAAGGATCTCCTGTAAAGATCTGAATAATATTTAATATATGTACATGGCCTTGGATACATTTTTATTACCTTGTCTTCCATTGCATACTAAATATTCTAATGGAAGTGTTGAGATGAAAACTATCAATTACTTTAATGGGCCAATGTCTATTTGTCATACACCATTCTGCCACGTAGCAGCACATTTTTCTCTAGGAACACTGCAGGAGCTTTTCCACATGAAGGAGGAGGGTCAAGGCCTGACTGTTCAATCTCTTACTTACAATCAGCTGCCCCAAGATTTACTCTTTTGGGGAGGGGAATGTGGGGGGCTACTTTTAGATAAGAATTAACAATAGTACTCTGATTTTTAGGGATTGTTTATGTCAGTCTTTTCTTATCCCTGGAAAACAGCCAAATGATGTTGGAGTCACATTCTCATATGACTTTGATTTGTCCCTCTGACCAGGTTTATATTCTTTATGTAAAAGTACAAACTTTTATGTTATTAGTCAGTAAAGTACCTCATTCCACTGCTTTTCACCCTTTCTGTGCTGCCTGTTTGTGACTGAACTTTTGATTTCTTCTACCCAAAAGAGGTTTTGTGCTACTTCCATCTAACACATACTAAAAGCTTTGGGCTGTTCTCCTGCTTCTTCCTAGATTTACCCAAGTCCCCATGACCAACATTAAGTACAATTAGTAACATTTTGGTCTTTGCTGGGATTGAATTATCCTAAATGTCTTCAGAGAGAAGTTGTCACTCTCTGCTAAACAGGCTTTTTATGTTAATCAAAGCTAGTATCACTTTGTTTTCCAAGATAAGAAAATGTAGTGAGGCTGGATAATTCCAGCTACCCACTTACCTGCCTACGTTGGGTAGAGCAAAGACTGAATCTGAAGGCCTCTGGTGAGATTTCCATATAGGTCAGGGAAGGAAAGGGAAGTGTGGCTGCAGGGAGGCACCAGGTCTGCTGTGTGTGGAAGCTAGAGGGCACCCCAGGCTCTGCCAGCTTCCAGGGCCCTGGGAAAAACCCTCTGCAGCAATGATGAGTGAACCCTTTCTCTGCATCATGGGCCTTGTTTCTCACAGTTCAGTCATTCCCTCTGGTTCTACACATTTGGAGCGGTGGATTCAGTGTTTCATAATAAGGGAAGGAAAGTACATTGCAGCACAGGGAGGAGAGATGCTTACCCAGCACATTGACAACCACCGATTTTTGACTCTGGCCAGCATCACCCTGTGGACTGAAAACTTCACAGGTGTAGGAACCAGTGTCTGAGGGCTGCATGTTGGAGATTGTTATTGATGCATTCCCTGGACCTGTTGCAGCTGTTATCCTGTTCTTAAACTCTCCATAGGTGAAAGACTGGCCTCCTGAATAATAGTAGATCTGTGATAAAGAATCAAGTGTTAGTCTCATAATGACAGCTTACTGCCGCTTGGTTTGGTACTTGTAGTTGAAACAGAGTTATTTCTGCTTTAGCCAAGCAATGGCACCCCTTTTCTTGCCCCCTCCCCCGAGAAAGCAAAGATTAAAGCATGGTGTATTTGAATATATATTTCTAGTGATTCTTAAAAGACAAGTGTGTCAGAAATGGGATTTTTTTGACTGTATAGATGGATGGTAGCTAGCTCTTTGTGAATGCACCACTCACAGACTGATGCATTTGTGAAACAAAGGTGAGACCATTGACCATCATATGACAATTCTGGGAAGAAATGCAGTATCATGCACAAGGAGTAGTGGTACTAATTGAAGCAATGATAATTTGTGGAAGATTCTGACAAGAATGGACCTATCATTGCAAAAAGTGGGTGGCTGCAGAGCTTTCCAAATACAAAAGCTAGCAAAGAGAACGGAAATGAATCCATAAGACATAGGTGTAAGCAAATAAGATGCCCAATCTTTTGGCAGTAAATTTGGAAGCAATAAAAATGCAGTACAAGAACCCCAGCAGAATCATCACATATGCAATTAGAGCAACCATGCTGTTTTCTTTGATTGTGTAATCAGGGTCAGAGACAGTGTCATGGAATATCTTGGGAGGTTGAGTTTATACTATAGATGGAAGTCAAGAATTCCTTTTGGCCTGAGTGTTTGCAGGGGCACCTATTTCACATCAAGAAATTCCTTTTTTGCCGAACTGTAAAAAAGGTTTTGCAGCATTCTAGACATAGTAAGGATCAACATATCTAAAGAATACAACATTTCCTCCCATGAGAAAATTTGCTGTTTAAAACTTTGACTGATTTCACTGACTTCAGTAGCAGCAATTGTACTTGGGACCACCTGGGGAGTAGAATTGACCTCCTAAGTTTATAAATCCAAAGCTGTTGTCTGTTGATTGAAAGGAGAGGTAGAACTGGATTCATTGTGGAGCCTGGTCGGTAGCCTGAGGCTTGGGCCTTGAGTCTGTTCTGGGATAAATACAATAGTGATTACACACTCTGTTCAGTCTAGCTGTGCTATGAAACCAGGTTCTGAAAGAGCAAAGCAAATGCAGAAAGCTATGGAACATTAATTATTTTTCTCAGATGTTAATGATACTGTTGTGTAAAAGTGATAGTATTTGAAATAGGCAGTATGCTCTCCAGTGTGTACATGCACAAACTTCATTGTCTGTGCAAAGTCAACACTTCCAGCATACTCAGTCTCAAACTGGTAAGAGTTAACTGTATAGAATTATGGGTTGAGACTCAAACAGATCTAACATAATTCCTACTGGCAGTATTCCAGAATCAGCAGTGCAAATGTTTTTATTGAAGTTGGGCTAACAGCTTGGTTTTTAATGTGAATAGCTGAAAAGACTTGGAGGAAAAAAGCTTCAGAGACTCCCATGAAATGCCATTCATACCTGACCAGTATCACCATTTCCTTTTGGTCAAAGTTCCCTGCCTTAAGGAACTCTGCATATGCCCCAGCAAGAAGTATAACTTGCTTTACTTTGCAGATCAGATGATTACATTTTGAATTAAAAATATTTATTCTTAATTCTGTTTATCCACCCTGGTAGTGTTGACTGAAGTCTTTCAGCAATGTTATCTGAAAGCCTTTATTAGCTTAAGGTAAGCTACACCCCAAAACTGCCAGAGCACAGCTGGTTCACGCAATGATAAGGTTTTGAAATGAAGGTCAGAACCCAGATTGCACAGCACCACCAGCTCCAGTACTGCAGCTTGGCCCCGTCTCAAGTACAGTTTTGCCTACTTTCCAGGCAGGCTTTATCTTTCCCTGCCCCAGGATTACAAACACCAGGTACCATTGATGCAGGGCTCTGAACATCAAAGCTACACTACTGCATTGGTCAACATGTGGAAAACGTGCTGCAGTGAAGAAGCATAAGAGGTCTGGTGTTAGCCCATGGCAGACTGAGTTAGAAACTGATGGACTCTCCAGTTTCCATTGTCTGCATGCAATAACAGCAGGTTTAAAACTGATATTATGTTTGGTAGATGTCTAAAGATGGACTTCTATTGCAAAATTAGAGTCTGGAGCATACCCTCATATTCCCCCAGGAAAGAGAGTGTTCAAAATGTGGAGTTTGGTTTAAGCAAATCACTCATCAAAAACCTGTTCTACCTGTAATTACAGAAACACACTGGCCATACCCATCTCAGTCTGTATTTATCCAAGTACAAGCAACAACAGTGTTATACACTCTTCCTTGGAAGAGTCTGAAGTTACAAGAAGTGTGTTTTATGACTTAAGGCTCCTCTTAAGCTGACATCAATGGTGCACTGGATTTGCATCTGCTCTCAATCAGTTGTGTCTGTGTGAGTGGGGTAATAAAAGAGCTTCCATCAGCTCCTCACACTAATGTGAGATTAAGTTGTACAATGATTTAAATGAAGTAATACATGACTCGCAGCAGCTTAAGAGGAGAGGCAGGCCCCCATTAATATCTTTAATATCTTTATCAGTGATCTGAATGAGGGTACTGAGTCCATCAGTTTGCAGATGACACCAAGCTGGGGGTGGGTGTTGATCTGTTAGAGGGTAGGAGAGCTCTGCAGAGGGACCTTGACAGGCTGGACAGATGGGCAGAGTCCAATGGCATGAGATTGAACACATCCAAGTGCTGGGTTCTGCACATTGGCCACAACAACCCCATGCAGTGCTACAGGCTGGGGTCAGAGTGGCTGGAGAGCAGCCAGGCAGAGAGGGACCTGGGGGTACTGGTTGATAGTAGGATGAATGTGAGCCAGCGGGTGCCCAGGTGGCCAAGAAGGCCAGTGGCATCCTGGCCTGTATCAGGTATAGTGTGGCCAGCAGGAGCAGGGAGGTCATTGTGCCCCTGTACTTGGCACTGATTAGGCCACACCTTAAGTACTGTGTCCAGTTCTAGGCCCCTCAGTTTAGGAAAGATGTTGACTCTGTGTCCAGAGAAGGGCAACAAAGCTGGTGAGAGGTTTGGAGTACAAGCCCTACGAGGAGAGGCTGAGGGAGCTGGGTTTGCTTAGCCTGGAGAAGAGGAGGCTCAGAGGAGACCTTATTGCTGTCTACAGCTACCTGAGGGAGGTTATAACCAGGTGGGGGTTGGTCTCTTCTCCCAGGCAACCAGCACCAGAACAAGAGGACACAGTCTCAAGCTGCGCCAGCAGAGGTTTAGGCTGGATGTTAGGAAGTTTTTCATAGAAAGAGTGATTGGCCATTGGAATGTGCTGCCCAGGGAGGTGGTGGAGTCACCATCACTAGAGGTGTTTAGGAAGAGACTGGATGGGGGGCTTGGTGCCATGGTTTAGTTGATTAGATAGTGTTGGATGATAGGCTGGACTTGATGATATCAAAGGTCTTTTCCAACCTGGTTAATTCTGTTCTGTTCTATTCTATTTCTATTTCTATTTCTATTCATTATATCCTACTAAATAGCCTGACTGATGAAAAAAGGGGATAAACTCTCAGTGTACCTCAGAGTGATCTGGGGTTTATGTCAGAGTGAACAGCAGCAGAAGCTGCCCGCTGAGCAATGGCTTAGCTGTAGCACGTGTTCCTGGGAAACAGAGCTGGCATTGCAAGTATTAAATGCAGTCAGGGCATGCCAGTAAACATTATAGAGAAGCAAATACTCCTCAGTATATTTGATCTGAAGTCAGGGTGAATTATGTATCTAAGCCCTCATACAATACACTGAAAAATTAATCCCCTGCATCCTCTCCTCCCATTTAATGCATGAAGAGAAAATATTTTGTGTACACTGTTAAATCCAAGGCAGGTGTCAGCACAGCAGAGAATATTTATTCTCTTTGTGGATTTAAACAGAATCTTTCTGGGTTGTTTTTTTCCAACTATGAACACAAAGGCAGTGGAATATCTTAAGGAAATGCATTCAGTTCTCTGCAGGCTCCTGCCCGTTCTGTGTTCTGCTGCTTATCTCACTAGCTCTGGAGTTTATTGCCTTAAGGAAGGTGGTAAACACCAAAAAGGCTGAGTAATGTTGTGATTAATTACTGAGTGTATATCTTGTCCCAGAGGTATGATTGGATTGTGTACACAGGAAATTTCATTTAAGAGGAACATGTTTCAGTTAACTGACTGTGAATTCATAGCCCATTTAAAACATTGCACTTAAAATGGGTATTTTAAACCCTTGTTCAAAGTGAGTTTATGCTGTCCTTGGAAAGTTCATCTTCACACCTTTCAAAAAGGATGAAATTAAAATCTTTGCCAAAATGTTTCTCTTCCATTTCTAAAGTAAAAAACTTGTTTTCTGCTGAAGATGAAAAAGACTTTATTTGGGGGCTACTGACAGCTAATGTTCCCTCCTACAGACGTGTTTCTCTTTCCATTTCACCTAAAATGTCCCTAAAATGCCTGTATGGTAAACCCATGAACTTAGTCACTGCAGACTTTTCCTGGAAGCCTTTTTAATTTGATGTGATAAATATATTTATAGTGCAACATCTTGAATGTAAAAAAATATGAAAGAATTCTGCTGAAGTCTCTTAAAAAAATTAGCTTGTTATTGTGCTCAAGCAAATCATGGTGAACTCTAGTGAAGTCGATGATTTGCCAGTGCAAAGACAATGTTGAGGATGCAGAAATAGCTGCTGCTTCTCCTTTCCAGCTAGCTTGCTTGTGCAAGATTTTATATAATGGTGCCTTTTCACATTTCCTGGGAGCAGCTGCCTGGGATGACTAATCAACCAACTGACAGAAAAAAAAAGTAGAGATTATCACTCCTAAAAATGTTGTCCCTAGTAACTCCACAATCAAAACACCAAGTTCTGCAGAACAGCAAAGCTGCCCAGACAACATCTCCCTGACTCTAGAAAGGATTGCAGCATAGTTATTATTCAGCCTGTGAGCTGGGCAATGCCTAAAGCCTTGCTCATGGCAGCAGCCATCCTCTGCTTTCTATGGCAGTAGTGTGATTACTCTGCATTTCCACACTCTTACTTTCTATTGCAACCAAGAAAAGGACTTGGGCTCACAGACTTCCAAGGCAGTTGAGTCAATTAGAAGAACCATAGAATCATTTTGGTTGGAAAAGACCTCTAAGATCATTAAGTTCAGCTGTCAACCTAATACCACCATGGCCACTAAACCATGTCCTGAAGTGCCATGTCTGCATGTTTTTTTTAACACCTGCAGGGGTGGTGACTCCACCACCTCTGTGGGCAGTGTTTCCAATGCCTGACCACCATTTTAGTAAAGACATTTTTCCTAATATCCAATCTAAACCTCCCTGGTGTAACTTGAGGCCATTTCCTCTTGATACTGACCCTTCCCCCTCACTAGTTGTAGAGACTAATGAGGTCTTCCTTCAACCTTCTTTTCTCCAGACTAAACAACCCCAGTTCCCTCAGCTGTTCCTCACAAGACCTGTTCTTCAGACCCTTCACCAGCTTCATTGCCCTTCTCTGGAAACACTCCAGCTCCTCAATGTCCTTCTTAGAGTGCAGGGCCCAAACCTGAAACCAGTACTTGAGGTGTACCCTCACCAGTGCCAAGTATAGGGGCATGATCACTTCCCTACTCTTGCTGGCCATACTCCTCCTGATACAGGCCAGGATGCTGTTGTAGCTGTTTGGAGGAGCTGGGTTACAAACAGAAGAGGGAATTGGAAGTAATCATACTCATTTGGGAGATAATCTTGGTAATCTTAAAACTGTGGCCCCAGTTCTAAAGGATGTGGTACATGAAATCACATGTCTTTTTCATGTCCTTTAGCTTGGTTTGGGGGAAGGTTGCTCCTGTCTAGTGTGATGGTGAAGTATTTGCCTGCAGAGCAAGCAGTTGGCAAAGTTGCTGCTGAGTTGAGGCTTTTAAATGCTGCCAGATGTTTGGCAGAGTGAGGAGCCCACCTACAGGTTTTCTTTATACAACATCTATGGAAAGATTTTCCTTAGGGTGTGGAGGTTATGTATGAAAAAGCAGGCAGTAAATGAGAAGAAGCATGCCTCCATCTGCTTCCTTTCTTCTTGGGGCAAGACAAATATATACGAGAATTCGCATCAATATGCATCTTTCAAATGTCTTTGGATGGACTCATTCATAATTTCCAGGTCAATATTTCTCCTACCCCTTCCCTCCATCTCCTTGTGTCATCTCATCACATGCCTAGTACATATGAATATTGAAACTGTAAGGTGAGATGTACTTGGAGTGGTGTTGCGAAATGTCTCAATCTCCACAGGAGCCTGACTTTCCTGACTGGAGGCCTGTTTTCAGGACATGACCTCTGTTCCAGTACCTGTCTTCCCTCCCCCAGCCCCTTCTCACTTTCCCCCACCAGCAGATGCAAAGCTGTAGCATCCTATTTGATGACATTTCTCGAGGCTGATGCATTCAGCATCTGATCCACAGTCTTTTCCTGGCGAGCTGTAATGCTCAGCCTTCAGAGAGCCCTATCACTGGCTTTTTTCATCATTTGCTGTTTGACATTTTCTCAAGCTACTAGGAAAAGAACTGTTAAAGTCTCCTTCTCACCCACAAATGCAAAGGAGGATATTAACGACTTTACTGGTTTGAGATCATGATCTCTTTTTGAATTCTGACTACAGACAGAATTTATAAAATAACAGCAAGAAGAAAAATATTCATCACTCCCTTAAGCATCTTACTATCTAATTAGAGAACAAACACAGCACACTCTCAAAGTGTTAATTAAAGCCCAAGGCTCAGATTCTGAACGCAGTGAGATAAGACAGCAAATGCTCACATGTGCCTTGGTTTCTTTGACGTGTGTCATGTCTGAGACTGGCCCCAGATGCCTTTTTTTCATCCTCAGCTTTTTTTTCACACATTTTTGTCAAACCTCTGATCTGCCAGACTGTAACAGGAATATTCTATCCTGCATTCCAGGGATTTCTGCATGGGTAATTGAGGATGTTAATAATGACTAGAAGTCTCTTTCCACAATTGTGCATTGGTAGAAGAAGAAAGGGATGGAGGCAGAAGCCTTTAGAGGATTAATCACTCAGCGTCTTTAACTGGTGCAAAATACTTTTGAGAAGCAGCTTTCTCTTGTTCTCACAGTATCATTCTTGTGGCTGAACAATTAATGAGTAACTTGCACATTGCACCAAGCATAAACATGTTTTCTCAGTGCGTTTGGTGGAACTGCTCTTCAGCAGTCACCATTAGGCCTCAACTTCCATTGGGCTGTACCCTGTACTTCATGGGGAGACAGGAGTCCCACTACAGTCAAAGAGGGTTTGGAAAGGATTATGGCTGGGACATTGAGCTGACAGCTGAGGAAGTCAGTTTGGGAGGCAGCTTAGTGTCCCTCTATGTCCATCATATTTCAAAATGTCATTACAGTCTATGAAAGGAGATCCAGGATGATTTTTTTTCCTGTGCAAATGTGTAGCCCCAAGTTTCAGCTGTCCAGCCTTGCTTACACTCAGCCCAGAGGCTTCTTGTATGTGGACATGCCCTTCAGAAACCCTTTGGGTAAAATATTCCTGGAGGTGCTAATTCAACCACCTAGAATAGCTGTGGGGGAAACAAACAAACCAACAAACCAAAACAAACAAAACCAAAGCAAAACAAACAAACAAGCAAAATAGCTACATCCAAAAGAGGAAAATGCAATAAAAAAATAGGGTGAGTTAAAAATTCTGAATGGTGCATCTGATTCAGCTTAACTCAGTCATGTGCTGGCTTTCAGATTTTAATGCAGAAATTGATTCCAGGTCTCACAGTAGCATAAATGTAGCAGAAGCTGTTTAGCTCTTTTTTTCCCCTTAAGATTGTGGGGATTTTTTCTTACCTTGTGTCTCCAGCTACATCTTCCCCGTGCATCTGTCACATACACCATCTTTTGACATTGACTGACTGACTTGTCATCCATACTCAGAATACCATGACACAGGGAATGCTGTATTTGAGTAAAAATGTGCTGATCTGAGAGTTAAATGAGACTTTAAATGTTTCCCCAAAACCAAAGAGCCCTTCTCTACACAGCTACCCATCAGTACCATCAGTGCTGTTCACAAAGGCAGGCAACCTCCTGTTCAGCAGATTTTGCAAGTGTCTCAAGCCTTTAACAGTGAGATGCAAAACAATCTTCTTGCTAAGTTTTACGGAAAATTAGGCAAACTAAGGTTGAAGTCTAATGTTTGCTCCAAACACCAGCTGCAACCTGATCATTTTCTACTTTCCCCACTTTGCTTTGTGTTCTCACTGTTGTCTGCTTCAGTGTATCAGTGGATTTTATCTTCTCTCTGCAGGCTGTCACACCAGTGCTAGAGATAACCACAGTAATCTCAGTGACATGCAGGGAGTCACTCTCACTGCAGTGACATGACAACTGGGTCTCCATTCCTTGGCAGTGGAGATGTTGCCTCTGCTTTCCATGAAGCTGTTCCTTTTGAGTGCTTGCTCACTCATCTAAGTGCTAGAATAAAACTACATTTCAAAAAATCAACTTTAAGCAAAAGGAAATGCTCATGTATCAGGAAGGTCCTTTCCTGGAACTTTTCCTATACTGCTTCAGGAGATGTTTTGCACAGGCTGATCAGAAACAAACTGCTTTGCTCCAATCCAGTGACCCTTGCAGCACTGATAGCCTCTGTGGCACATGTTCTCAGTTGTCTGTGGCTGGAAGCGTGTGATGGGATCTCAGGAATTACTCGTACTGCATAGGGAGGAATTTCTTCTTGCAATATGTTTTATGGGAACCTGACACTTATAGGGTCAGCTGGCCCCTGACTCTTCCATAGCAGCCCAGTGCCCTTGCCCGTGACTTGCTTTGTGCTGAGCAGAAGTGACTTGGGACTGCTAGTAATCTACGTTTGGGGTTTCAGGGTTGTACTCAGATCACTTCTCTTGCCACACAGTGTCACTGGAGGTGACCTTTGATGAAGGCTCAAGGTGTGGCCCTGGTTAGGTCCAGGAGTTTGGTTTAGCTTTTCAAGACTGTAGCCTTGCCTGTGCAGAGTCAACAGCACAGTCTTCAGTCTTCAGTCTTTCAAACATTTGCTTAGGTGCTTTACATGAAGGCCAGCCGAGTGACTCAGAGCATGAAATGAAGCACAGATGTAGATCTTAGCAGGAGTTGAGACTTTACCTTATGAATCAGGCCAGGTTGTGAGGAACTCTGTTACCCTGGGTGACCTGAATAAGTAGTGTTTGCATCCATTTGTCTATGTGTAAAATAGATATAGTTCAGTACTGGAAAGTTTTCAAGATTCTTGGCTGGGAGTTATTACTTAAAGAATTTAATTTCTCATTAAAACAACATGTTGCTAAAGGGTGGACTGCAAGAAGAAGAAGAAGTTAAAAATATGTATGACATCCTATTTTCCATGAGTTGATATTTACATTTTTTAATTCAAATGAGAAGAATTACTTCCACTGGAGAAAATTCTCAGGAAAAGAGCAGAGTTAGGCTCCAATTAGTAAAAATAGCTGTGTTCTATGTATTATATATATAGCTGCACTGTCTTCAAAAGAGCACTTGGAACACCTGCCATGCTTCTGTTTGCTGCCTCCATTTGCATCACACTGCCTGTGAGCAGCCTGTCTGTGGTATTTCATCCTCCCTGATGTAACTGCCGTCACTTTTAACCGTTGAGCACCTGCGCCAGCACTCTCTAAGGTGGGCAGGGTGGAAAGCAATGTTCAAACACAAGCAGCCCTCCTCAGGGCTGGGAGGCAGATATGCATCAGGTCTGCAAACTAATGAATGGCGCTGCCTCACCTTGAGGCAAAGTAAAATCTGTTGCTCAGTCCTCTGGGGCATTAAATTAACACTGGTCTTATTGATTACTCTGTAGACAGGACAGAACTGTGTCTGAGCCTACATATCTCAAAGCTCTGCAAAATCCATAATGTAAAATACCAACATTCTTTTTCAAAAGGGAACCTGTGGCCTCTATGCTCCTTATATATTATATCTTAAAATCTAGTCATTAAAACTAACATTCAGTAATGCTTCAAGCCAAAGGCATCTTAGTGACATAAATTTACCTGAATTAATTCTAATATTCTACAGTTTGCTTTATCCTTTGCTGCCACTCTAGAGAGAAAAGACCATATGCCCTATACTGTAAATAAACATTATTTATTAGAACCAAGATATTTTTCCCCCCTCTAGTATTTGTTATGGAGAACATCCCCTCTGCTTAATCTTATTATTGTGAATATAATGGTCATGAAGACATTTAACATGTACCAAGGAAAACATAAGATTGTAGCAGGTGGGATAAGAAGATTGATTTTTTTCTTATTTTTTTAATTTTACTTTAAATGTAAGTTTTCTACCTTCCAAAATATTTGGCAGAAATTTTCTACTCTAAAAAAATGAGAGCTGAAAATGTTACTATTTAGTTACTGACAAAAAAACCAAAAAAGGAAATAATTAACGAAGGCATCATTTTCAACAGACTTTTCCAGGGATAATATCTGCTGTGTATGAGGAAATGTTTGCTTCTTTATTTATTTATTAGTGTCATTTTAGAAGAATCAAAATAGCCCATCGAATTAAGTTATTCTATCCCACCTAAAATGCAAGCTCCTGTTCTGGTATGCAGGAAGGTGTGGTGCCAGTCTGTTCAATTCAGTTGTTTTTGTCATCTTACCAGCGTATTAAATATATTTTTGACTTGCATTTGAGTATTCTTTAAACAATGAAAGCCAAAGCTGGCAGTCTCTGCCATTGCCATGCATGTATTTCCTACTTGGAACAAAATGGGAAACTTAACTTCAGCTACCTGCCAAGCAACCAAGGCAAAGCCAGGTTTTTTGAAACAGAGATTATTTTTTGTTTAAACATGTAGGAGAAAAACATGCTTTGAGGCACTCAGCACTTTCTGAACTCTGAAAAGTCACTGGCCTGAAACAGAAATAGTGACTTCATAGTGGTGTGGGTTCAGAGGGAGGCTGAAAATACAATTTCATCTTCACTTGTGTTGTGTGATATCTTAAACTGTATTTTCTACACAGTCCTTTCTTCCCAGTGTTTACATGAACAATTAATTTTATTGTGAGTAAGTGCAAAAAAGTAAGGAATTGCAATGTTGTGGTAGAAAGATACAAAGTCAAATAGAGGACTGACTGGGTTTCTAAAAGCATTTTAAAAAGAGTAATGCCCTGGTCCTGCAGCTCCTCACACACACACAACCCACAGGCACACCAGCAGGCTCAGAGGAGTGAAGGGCATGCTCTGAGCCCTGCTGAGCACACAAGCCAAGGATAACTGGCACTGCAGGGAAAGGAAATTTTACCTCAGCCTTCAAGGAGAATGGCATTAGTCACTAACCCACAGCCTTTCCAGACTGAACTGATTTATTTAATGAAAATGGAAATCATCCATTACAAATGCATACATGTTGCAGTGTGAAAGTGAATTTACCGTGAAATTAGTTTCAGACAGGGAGAAAAACAGATAGTTTTTCCCAGTAATGATCCTTACAGTCCTTACAGGCACGGCTTTCCCACTGCCCGCAGCGGGAGCTGCAGAAGCCAGGGGTGAGAGCTGAAGGGATTGAGCAATAAGGTTCCCCTGACATTTGGTAGCCTCACATCAGTTAGTTCTTGTTGAGCATATGCTGAACCACCCACAGTATTTTATTATTATAATCCTTAGGGGGTATTTCTTCATCATTGGTCACAGTTTGCAAATGGTTGCCCCTCCTGTATCTCTTAAATTGATTCTCCCTCTAAAATGGAGAGTCCTCTGGACACATTCAAAATCCATCTGGATGCATTCCTGTGCAGACTATCCTAGGTGATCCTGCTTTGGCAGGGGGGTCAGACCCAATGATCTCTGGAGGTGCCTTCCAACCTGTAATGTCTTTACCTGTAATGTACCTGTAATGTACTGTGCTGCTGTGATGCTTGACAACATTCTGCTCATTTATCTCGGTTGTGACCAGAAAATGTACAGCATTTATTGTCTTCACAGCTACCACCTTTTCATGAATAATCCTTCACTTAATGAAACAGTTTTGACTTGTGAAAAGCAAATTATGAGTAATAACAACTCATGCAATTAGTCAGGCAAGGTGTGCATATGTGGGTCTGGCATTCAGCTGGAGTCAGAACCGGGGTGAGACAGTGTTTGTGCTTAGCACTGGTACAGTTATTATCTGTGGCTGTGGCACACTGCAGGAGGGTGAGCAGCTCTGTCTGGAGTTCACTTGCCATTTCTTGCATACTGGCTATTGCTGTTCAACACCAAATATGTTACATCCTGCACATTCTGCAAATTATAGATACTCTAATTCTGCTGCAAGTGATAAACCAAATGGAAGGTATAACTTTATTAGCAGCAGCAAACCTCCTAACTTAATATTACTGGGAAAGTAGTGAACATGACAAGTATATATTCAGTGTGGACTGTGACTCCTCTAAGTCAAATCTCTTTACATCAACTCTCAGGTGTAACATCAGGCAGAGGGCTGACCTTCTAGAAAAATGTTAGCAGAATAAAAACAATGGAAAAGAAAATGGGCATGGGGGAAAAAAATCACATTCATCTTCAAGGGTGTCATAACACCTTGATTGTTACTACAATTGATTGATGTTTGTTCTCATAAAGGAAGGTGTTGCTGATTGCTCAGCACCCATCAGGACTGAGCTGATGTGAGCTTGTACCCTGCGTGTGACACTAATGGATTCATTTTGCTACCAAAAAATAGGATGAATGGAGAGCTCTTGAAGTCTGGGCAGTAGTGCAATACCTGTAGGAAGTTACACATCCCATAGCCAACTCCTTCCAGGCAGACCAGGTTTCCTCACAAGGTCTTTACAGCCACCTGAGAGGCTCAGGCAGTAGTTGCAGCATGTAACTGCCTAGAACTTGGTGTCCTTCAGAGCACTGATGCTGATACTCCAACCTGCCACACGATTTCATTGTACCCCCAAGGGGAGACATTGTTTGGCTCTGCTGCCTCTCAGGTCTCAGGAAGGGCAGGGAGTGTTTGCCTTTGATCTGTCATTGTTCTGCTACCACAATGACACCCGTGGGATGCCGCAAAATACCAACACAAGTTTGCTGTGGCAGATTTCCTGCTATGACAACTTTCTGTGAGATCCTGCCGAAATACTCACTGCTCACTTTGCACCAACAGCCTATTGTTGAGCGCTGCTCTACTTACTGATAGCAACAACAGCAGCTGAGTCAAGAAGTTGTCATTTGACCCTTACATGGGGGACACATTGTCATAGACAAGGGCGTCTCACCAGGAAAGCAGCCTTCACAATGGCAGGAAATATTTGCCAGACAAGAGAAAAGGGAGCTAGTCCAGGGGCTTGTGTGATTTTTGGACACCTAGTCTTTGCTCTGCTTCCACTTCCTGTGTGGCGTGGAGCAAGTCATTTGAGCATCTGAATCCCTTCTGTATCATCTCATCAGTTTCTAAAGGAGTTCAGGCACGCCACTAGTAACTAAGAGCCCAGGTAACATTGTGCATCTGACCCCGAAATTCATTGCACCCTAGTCTCTTGTCTTTAGGGTGAGAACACCAACACCACCTGCCTCACTGGTCTGTAGCGAGGATAACTATCAAATGTGACAGGATTCTCTGAGGACTTAAGGATACCTTGTATATAACTTCATGTTAATAATAAGTAAAGCTCTTACGGTATGCAGTTGGCTCTCTTTGGCACTGTAAAAGCTCCACTGAATAAAGAAATTCCCCAGCAGTCCGGAACTTGTGTATGTACAGAGGAGGGTTGCGTTTTCACCTGTGGTGACGTTCACAATCTTCTCAGGGATGGTCACCACAACACCGCTGACGTGGCCTGTGGGCAGTAAATGTGGTGAAGAGAAATCAGCAGGGGCTGACCCTGGGAGCCTAGCAGGAGTGCCTTGCTCCCCACATCGAGGAAACCTGTAGGACGTGTCCAGTCATTCTCCTTTTCAGTACAGTTTCCCTTGGGCTTTGTGTGGGAACCTTAGTGATAATAAGCTAGGACTGGGCAAAAGCTAACAAGCAAATAAATCTCCCAGAGTATGTGTGCCTTTAGAACAAATAATATTCTGAAAAAGCAGCATTCCTACACACATATTTGTTCTTGCTCATGGAGGCTTGTCCTCTTATCAAGAGTCTGTGGCTAAACCAAACCTTTCTTCTGAACTTCTGTGCTCTCCTGCAGCTTGCGCTCTAATCTGCAGCTGTCTCTAGCCCTCTTTTGCAGCCTTTTTGCTCTTCTTATTGCACTTAATTGCATAAATGTCTGATCCTCTGTAGCATGGATCACCATCTCCTGCAGTGTTGTCTCTTCTTAAGTTCTTAGCTTTTATTTGGACTCAGCGGCACTGTCTGGTTCCTCAAGGCTGGAGCCCCACAGCCACTCTCTGCCTTTCTTTTGTGGAGTCTTTTGCTTTTGTTTAGGTTTCTCAGGGCTTGCATGCAGAAGCTGTTCTATACCAATGCTTTTACACTGGAAACATCAAACTAAGCTTTTTGAAACTGCTTTTATCATGTGGGTTGTAAGAAATTATCTAATAACTTTATAAACCCTTTTCGTCGTGCTTGTAGAAGAAAAGGAGCAAACATAACTTGTGAGCCTTTTCCTGTAGTGTTCGAATCAGTCCTGGTTACAAAGCCAGATTAACAAAAGGAGCTGAGCACCATCTTACAGTATTCATTTATTTCTGTCCTCCATATAAGAAACCAGCAATGGTGATGTACAGCAGCAAAACTAGAGCTGTTGGAAAAATAAGTCTGAAATTCAGGGTGTTGCTAGATCACCAAGTCCAGTTTTAATGCTACCATCTAAAGATTCTGAAGAACATATTTCTTTTGAATGTGTTGGGAAACAAGTCTGCTGCAGCTTCCTATGCAAAACAGGCAAGATGAGAACTTCATGTTATAATAATTTTCATGTGGGCTTTCAGCATGTGTGCATAGTAGAGACAAAACATACTAAATACTCTTCTGAATGAAATATCTGTGCCTCTTCTGTTTGGGTTCTGCTTTTGAGGGTTTAAGCTGAAGCTTTAGTAGTACCAAAAGAGTATTTTGCTCAAATTATCAGCACAATGCGAGAAAATCTTATTTAAAACATAATTGCAATCTGTTTTGACATTTTAAGCCATGTAGATATTGCAGATTCGTCAGTGGCTACAATTTGCAAACCCGTCTGAACTCTTTGGGGTCTGCTTTCTTTGTTTGATCATTTCAGTAGTAAAAGTTGTCTGCAAGGAAGAAGAGAATAATCTATTTTCTGTGGTGGTGGTGGCAAGGATGAGAACAAGAAGGCTTAAACTGCAGCAAGATTTACATTACATGTGAAGACAGTCTCACAGGAATGACTGGAGACTGACCTAATTGTGTCAGACCTGCCTTGGGGAAAGAGGATCCCAGTGCTGGCTGCAAATCCTGCTTGTCCTTTGCATTCACAGTAGCTTAATCCTTACTGAGATCTAATATGAAAGCTGTGTAATATTATTTTAGATGTCACAGTTCACTGTCCTCAGCTTTAAGAAATAGAGCTGGCCAGAGGATAAGTTTCTTGCCACAGTAATACATCCAGGTTTACATGTATTTATTCCCTTCTCTTTGCAGGATTAAAGCTACAGTCTTTCAACACAAAGTCATTCTGCTGAAAACGTCTATTTTCCAGTTTTCTGCTCCATGTATTTGCTGTATTATGCTGTTTTCTCTGTGCCACAGAGCCTGGCAGTTATAATCTTTTCCAAAAGAGGTTAATTTTAGCAGAAGTGACTCCGCAAAGTTTCCATAAAGCTGCATAATTTGAAGAAATGTGTTTAGCTGAAATAGGCTTCATTCTAGAAGCAATATAAAGCCTATCCATTGTCCAGTGAGGCTATTAAAAGGCATCATTAATTGTAAGATGGAGGTTTTGACTGAAAATGGAACACATTGGACCCACAGAGCCTGTTCCCTCATTGTGGAAGTTAATAGGATCTTTACTTTGCACTTAGTTTGCTGTTTATGATTTCAAACTCATCACTCCATTTCACACATTGAGGCCTTTTGGTTTCAGTGAAAAAAAGCACATGAGTAAGAAGTGACTCAGTGAAAAAAGCTAGTATGAGCAGGATCATAACTCGTTAAAAAGTCTGTGTCTTTTAGTCATCAGTATTAGGTCAGACTGTTTCCTTGCTACTGAGAAAGTCATTACAGCCAGTTGGGACTCACCCACTTAGACTGAAGTCTCATGCATTTTTTTAATACTCATAAAGTAAATCCAACTTTGCTGATCTTTTCTGAGCCACTAAAGAAACCCCCAGTCCGTGGTGGTCATCAGTATGAACATGGCTGCTAGTCTTAAATCCAGAACTTTACAGTTAGAGAACATTTTTTTTTTTTTTAAGTATTGGTACTAACTCTGAATTTCTTTTCATTTCTAAGGCAAAAATGGTGGGTTTATGTGTGTGGGAGAGAGATAACATTGAAACACCAGGAACAACTATTCAAAATATTTCTCTGGCATCCAAACCAGATAATTCCGTCTTCAAATGAAAATATGGACATTAACTTCCATTTTCTTTAGTAGATACAAAGGCTGTTCATCTCCAAAGAACCTTAGACTTAAAATGTCTGCTTCTGTATATATTAAAAAATAAAGCTTAGCACAATGAAATGTCCTTCAAACATGAATAATACAGGATCCTTAATATACCATATAATGCCTAGATTCTACAAAGTATTATCTCCTCATTTAACTTCAGGGAAAGCCAAAGAATTACTTGCACACTTAAAGTTAAGCATTCTCCAAAAAATACTTGTTAAAGGTTGGGACCAAGGTAACATTGCCCAGGAATATTATCAAGGGGGGGAAAAAGCCAAATGTGAGAAAACCTAAACATGAAACACCTGAAAAAGCCTAATTCTCTGCATGAGCATTCTTTGCCTCTTCCTGGTTTTAGAGCAAAGCATTAATTTACCAAAGCTAACATTCTGTTCTTGAGCAAAAGACTTTTACCAGGCAGTGGTCAGCTTGCCAATCTCCACAGAACAGCATGGCATTATAGCCATGATTTTAATTCCATCCTGAATTAAACCTTGGATATTCTCCTAAGTTTGCTAGTCAGGTTCACCTGCTCTGCTAGGTCCACAAGTTCTTTTATTCCAGTGCTGTTTCTGTTAGCTTTGATTGTTAATCTTACCTGTAAGTATGGCTAGAATTGGGAATATCTCCAGCATTGTGGCAAGCATCTTCTTGACGCTGGGAGAGAAAAGAGACCAAATGCTGCTTCTGACTTAGACTAAAACTCAACTGCCTTTTTTTTTTTTTCAAGTAGGTTTTTGTTTTCCTTATCAGGTGTGTATCAACATGTCAATAAGCTTTTTCATTCTTCTCCTTTATCACATGTGTGCCTTTCCCCGACTAGTGGTGTGACTGTTCAGCTGAAAGCATGTTGTGCTTCAAATGTGGGGTTTGTTAATAAGAAACCTTTGAATCAGAGAAGCCCAAGTTGTCCCACTTTTGCCAGGCCCAGCAGTATTTGCCTACAGAAGTACTTCCACTGGCTACATGAAAAGTACTTGTGGAGCTATTTAATGGTCAGTCTGATTACCTGTGTTGGAGTCATGCCTAATACAAACAAGGAACATCATACATTTTCATTTTAACATATTTCTCATACAGTTTTAGACAGAATGATTACAAGGGAGTCAGGATTGGCTTTTGGACTTCCATACTGAACTCATCAATAACACACCAAAATAAAGATAAAATAAACATTACCTTCGAAACGGATGATAAAATCTGCTTTGTCTAGTTTTAATCTATGCAGTTGGATGTTACTAACACAAAATGACAGGGTGAATATATTGATTTACATGCTAATACCTGATTTATATAGTGAAAAAGCAGGGGATGAAAGACTTGAAAAGTGAATTACAATAATGTAGAGTAGGTTACTTTCTCCTCAGTGGATGCAAAATGCTTACTGTAAGCCTCTGAACCTCATTAGGAACCAAAGGAGCTCAGCTTCTTGTAGGACCATTGCTACTGCCTGTTCAAATGTCACCTGAGGAAAAGAACTGAACACAGAAAGCAAAATCTAGTTTGACTGAGGTTAATTCAAAGCCCTGCACTCAGTGGAGTAATTGGCTCTGACATAGCCATGTGTGAGTAGCTGAAGACAGAGCAGAGGGCAGCATTGTCTTTTAGATCTGTGCCTGTACATAGGACAAGGACAGTTAAAATGGTTAGTGACTTTTTTACATGCTTATTGAAAAGGTCTAGTCCATGCCTGATGATCGTGCCTTTCTCGTGACAGGTAGGGATGGGCCCCTCTTCACTGCAGGGGCCATGCTACAGCTGGAAAAGTCCATCTGGCAGGTGGAGCTCAGCATCTGGCCATGTGTGGTGGGAGGGGAGAGATATGCCCAAGCTCTCCCTCATCACTAATGTGATGAAATGGTAGATTCTTCATCACACAAGTGGTGAATTGCTGGTTGTGTCATTTACTATTGGCATTGTGTTTACAGACTTAGGGGAATTCTGTTTTGCCAGATTCTTCTGCATGTAGTATATAGCTGAACAATCTCTGGGCAGATGTCAGGGTTTGATATATTCTTATATGAGCTATCTCCAAAAGTTTTATAAAGGATGTCTTCTCCTTTGTTCTGACTGTCAGCACTTCACAGAGTTCCCACATGCTGGGCATTGCTTGTCTTTTACTGATGGGGAGGATAAAACTTGGAATAGTTCAGTGTCTTATCTAAGGATGCATGGGTGACCTACAGTCCAGAATAAAAAGTGTACCTTGAAAGACTGAAGTTCAAATTCAGGTGTCTTCCAAAACATAAAAGGTATTTAGATTCACCTTCACTAAGGAAGCATGGAAGGATGTCAAATGCACATTACCACTTCTTTCCCAGGGTCAGCCTAGAATGGGAGCTGCTGCTGTTTTCTAGTCTATGGATGTATACAAATGATCTGAACGTGAGCACAACCTACAGAGCCATTTCAGTGATTGCCTGTGGCAGCTCAATAATACCCAGAAAGAGTCAGACTAGTAGCTCACAGAGCATTGATCTTTTACAAAACATAGCAGGTTTCAAGAAGATGCAAAAACCCATTGCCACCCCACAGTGCAGGTCAGCACACACCTGCATGTCCGTACCACAATATCAGTGTGTCCTCTAATTCCCTCTCATTTATCAACACCATAGTCCTTTCTCTGGCACCTCAGGCACCCTCAGCTAATATATATTTTCTTCCTGTTATGGTCACTTTTTTCCAACTAAGTCTCTGGAAGTTGGCAGAGCTACATTCCAGGAGGGTGAAATGCTCAATTTGGCCAGAGAACAGGAGCCAATAATGCAGCTTCTGCCCTAATACATGCCCATTTCAGCTTGTGACCCAGGGCTGAGTATATCTCATGATGAATTATTACAACCATCAGTCCTGTTTTACAGAGAATACTGACCACCAGTAGCATTTACTTTTGACTGGTGCCTGGGGCTCATTTCACACCACCAAAACATGAGCGTGTACCCTAACACTGATCTTCCAAGCTGGCCAGGGTTATACTCCTGTGAAGGTAATAGATGGTACCTGGCAGCTGCTTGGTTTGCTTCTAGTCCATTGCTACTGCCTGTTCAAATGTCAGCTTAGGAAAAGAACTGAACACAGAAAGCAAAATCTAGTTTGCTTTGATGATGGTTAAGGTTGAGTTACAGTGGGACTATGAAGAAACTCTTGCCAGCACCACTAGCCCTCAACTAAGTAGAGAAGATAGCCCAGAGAGCAGTAATAGCAGCAGCCATTTGGCTATGGGTGGAGCAAAGGCTTTTATCTCATGATAAAATGGAAGGGGCCAGTACCAGGAACTGTGTGTTAACAGACTTTGTGACTCAAATCTGTGTACACTGAAATGTGTTCAGAAATGTTCCCTTCCAAGCAACTCCCTTGTACTCACTCTGTAAATGGAAGTGTCAGTTATTAAGAAAAAGAAGCCCAGGGGCACACCCAGAGCAAGGCAGCATTGCCCAGATGAGCATCATGGTTAGGGCTTGCTTCTGTTGGCCTGAAACCTAATTAAAACACTTCCTGTAGAATTCCATGTTTGGCTTGACAAAAGCTCAGCAGCAGTCCAACCACTTTGTCTTCCTGAGATATGCTAAGTATGTGATTATTCAAAGCCACCAACCCCAGCATACCGTGGCTTCTAAAGCTCAGCTAAACACATTTCTTCTAAAGTTCAGTATCACATCTGATTGCTGGGGATGAAGAGTGCAATTAAAGATTCAAACAAGTACAATAAAAGGGCTGCTTTAAGCCGCTAAAGTTATTATTACATTTAGTTTCAAATGCACTTTACAGTTTGCTTGCTCACTGCACAACCTCATTTGCTGTCTAAAAAATATTTAGAAGCTTTTGCTGGAGTGTTTTCTGCCTAAAAGTTAATTAATGACATCCACAGCATCTCTGGGCAACCTGTTCCAGTGCCTCACCACCCTCACTGTAAAGAATTTCTCCCTAATGTCTAATATGAATTTATCTTCTTGTAGTTTGAAACTTACCCTTTGCACTGTGACACTGCACTCCCAGACCAAGAGCCTCTCCCTGACTTTCCCGTAGCCCCCTGCTTGAGTACTGGAAGATTATAGTAGAGCCTTCTCTTCTCCAGGCTCAACAGTCCCAACTCTCTCAGCCTTTCCTCACAAAGGAGGTGCTCCAGCCCCTTGATAATATTCATGGACCTCCTCTGGACCCCTTGAGTAGGTCCATGTCTTTCTGTGGGATTTTATTAAGAGTATGCAAAATGCTAGACTTCTGCCAGCTCTTCTGGCCTGTCTGACAAATGTAGAAAATGTAGGAAGTTTTCTTACCCTTCATCAGCTGTTGCAAGCTGATGCCTATTGCAGATGAAGGGATTTGCTTGTGTGCAACACAGTACAATAGAAATAACGCCTGTACCCACAGTGGTGTTTATTTAGTCATCTAAGCCCCACCTGAAACTGGTGTGAATGTAAGCACCTGGATAAATCTGTGGGTCTGAGCTAGGCCTTTTGAGCTGATGGTTACACTCCCCTTGTCTTCCCTGCCTTTTGTCCTGAGAAAAGCCTAAAAATGCAGAGAAGTGGCTTCTTGTGATGCTGCCCCAGACCTCCTGGGGATGCTGGTGTTGCATCCATGTAACCTGAGACTGAGCTGCCTTGGGTCGTGCTGGGCTGGAGTGATGGAGTATTGGAGAGAGTTGCAGAAGCAGAGTGGTAGTTTTGCATCAGTTGTGGTGTTAGTAAATGGTAAGTTTTAGCCCCTTGTTTGGTGGGTAAGCTGTGCAGCGTGAGTGCCCTGGCTGGTTCAGGCTAAAGAATGACTTTATAACAAAAACTGCCACCATCAGAGAATTAATTTCTATGCTGTGGCTCAGGTGTCAAAGCAAAATAAACTCTTTGCTTAGAGGGAGAGGTCTTTTTTTCTAATACTTGTTTCCATCTTCATAAATATGTTGGGTTTGGCTGGGATAGAGTTAATTTCTTTCACTAGCTGATACAGGGCTGTGATTTGGATCTGTGCTGGAAACAGTGGTGATGTCACAGAAATGTTTTAGCTGTTGCTGGGCAGTGCTTACACAGAGTCAAGGCCTTTTCTGCTACTCACATCAACCACCAGCACCAAGTAGACTGGGGGTGCACAAGCATTTGGGAACTGACAGAGTTGGGACAGCTGACCCATGCTGACCAAAGAGATGTCCCAGACCATATGATGTCATGATCAGCATATAAAGCTGGGTGAAGGAGGAAGGGGAGAGGAGGGGCTGCTTGGAGTTATGGCATGTGTCCTTCTAAGTAACCATTACATGTGACAGAGCCTGGCTTTCCTGGGGGTAGCTGAACACCTGCCTGCTGAGGGGAAGTGGTGAATGATGTCCTTGTTTTGCTTTACTTTTTTGGATGGCCTTTGCTTTTTCTATTAAACTACCTTTATCTCAACCTGTTTTCTCACTTTTCTGACTCTCCTCCATTCCAGCAGGGGGCACTGAGCAGGCAGCTCTGTGGGGCTGAGCTGCTGACTGGAGTTAAACCACATTCATTGAGAATTCTCTCAGGACAGATGTCTACTTACAGTGTTGAAAATCTACTGGAAAAATGCAGACACTAGTTCAAAATGAGTAATGACATTAAGAATCTGATGCAAAGGCCAGTAAAATCCATAAAGATGGTCTAAGTGAGAGAGTGGATGAAAGCCTGTGTAATGGTAAAGAACCCATCCTGAGAGCACCAGCATTCACAACATACCAAGTCTGCCCATTTCTGGGGAAGTTAGTCCTTAGGATGTTGTGTGAGCTCAAACTGGGGATGATGCACAGGCATAGCTGAAATCTTGACTTTTGCCTGCAGTATATTTATTCTGACAGAGGCTATGTTACATATGCAGGTTACATGGGCAGAAGGAAAATCCAGAGCTGACCATGTGCAGCGCCAATTGTGATAAGGAGTTTTGTGGACATGAAACATTTTTGTGTTGAGTCTTGTACTGGAGCAGAGCACAGTTTCATATAGCTAAACAGCACTTCTGCTCCATTTTCCTATTTTCCATGACAGATCCATGAATGAACCCAGCCTCTACTCAAGATGCCCTATCAGAACAAAAGGGAAATCCAATATTAAAATGTGATTTGAATGTCAAGAGGGCAGCAGGCTCACTAACATGTTGAGGAAACCTGTGTATGAAAAACTTATTATTTGCTTGTTTGTAAAGGCATGCCAGGATGTGTTCCCAACAGGAGAGACTGTATTATTTCCTCTTATAACATGGTGCATTTTAAAAGCCAGTTAGCAGCAAATAAGTATTTTTGATGACTTCCTGCTGATGTGAAGGGAGCATGCAGAGCATCCAGAGGGCAGAGATGAGACTGGGTGTGGAAGGGATGTCAGGCAGTGGATATAACCATCAACAGCACATTTCTGTCTGAATATGGTAAACCTTTGTTAATTACCTCTCTTTGAGAAGTTAACTTCTGCTACCTGTTGTCTTTTGCTGTCAGCTGGGTTACTGCAAGACTTGGAAGCCAGAGAATAGATTCCTTAGGATGGTTTTTGCCATAGGCCTAAGTTCTCAGTTCAGCACAGCAAACCTGTAGTTGTGGTGGTGGTAAGAGCGCCATAGAGCTGCATAGTGTTTCCTTTTCTGTGATGGTTTCACTCAGTTTTAGGAAGAAGTTCTATACAGAAAGAGTGATTGCGCTATGGAATGGGTTGCCCGGGGAGGTGGTGGAGTCGCCGTCATTGAAGGTGTTCAGAAGGAGACTTGATGGGGTGCTTGGTGCCATGGGTTAGCTGTTTGGGTGGGTTGGATTGGTTGATGGGTTGGACACGATGATCTTGAAGGTCTCTTCCAACCTGGTTTGGTTTATTCTAATAAAGGTTTTATTCTAGTAGCACTGCCCTCAAATGTACATGGACACAAATCTGTGTCCGTGTACAATCAATGCTGGTTTATCTCATGCTTTGTAAACTCTCACTTGTTTCCACTGCTAATGCTGATCAATACAAGTCTTGACATATGATTGGAGGTCTCAGGCTTGGAGGTCTGCTTTCCCTAAGGATTTTCCTTGTGCCTGCCAAGTTTTGCATGGTTACTTGACTTTTTCATCACTGCAATGAAATAAGCCATAAAACCCACTGATTGTCTTAAAGCAGTCTGGATTGGGATCAGACTCTGCTTATCTCATTTTGAAGTAGGACTCCCTGTCCATGTTATCTCAGCTCCTTGTATGGCTGGTGAAAGGAGACTCAGGAAGGAGTGCCATGCTCTTCCTCACCTATTGTAGGATGAAGTGATTCATCTCTACAGGTGCCTGTGTTCCTCCTTGTCTACAAGGAAACCTCATCTCTGGTAACCAGCTCTTCTCACCATGGATAAGAGTCTGGACCTTGCCCCAGTAACTGGGGGCAGACTTCCTGTTCTTTGAACCATGGGTGGCTGCAGGTGCTTTGCCTCCCCCTTCAGTCACTGATGGGAGGAATGTAGCTCTGTGAAAATTGTTAGCTTTGCTGTAAGCAATTAGTTAACGTCTTTCCCATGACTTGGGCCACATGATTTCTCAGCCTCTCTGAAAGTTATCTGAAACTTGAGCCAATTTCTCTTTTAAAAGTGCTATTAAATAAGTAAAAAAAATCTTACAATGCTAGCAGTGCTGAGCAAGATAGTATCAAAAATCTTTCATAGTTCTCACTGCCAACCAATACAGATTTATACCCTGCAGTGGAAAGGACACAGAGCCTCAAGTTTTTATTAAAACAGCTCAGCTTTTCATCAGTAAAAGTTGAGGTCCGCAGTGCCAAATAAAATAAGGCCAGGCTCTTAGCTGGTTTAAACTGGATGAGTTCCACATAGCTTCAGTTGACCTGCCCTGAATTTTACTTGCTGGATTTCACCTGTTACTTGATTTTCCTTCTCTAATCAAGTGAGACATATAGGAGGCTTGGAAGGGATGTGTCTGGAGATCCACATTGCTATTCTGCACCTGTTCACTGCTACATTCACAGTTCCTGCAGATGTGAGTAGGATCCTGCTTATACACAGCTTTCCCCCACCTTGGAGTCTGCACTTATGTTTATGGCTTCCTGCTGGAGCATTTGCCCTAATGGACAGGGACCTTTTATCTATTTATTTATTCTGGCATACCGTAAACTAAAACTTTAACACCCAGTAAACAAAACTGAGAGGCAGTCTGTTCTCAGTATAATATTTTTGTGACAAGACAGTGGGAAGTAAATGACATCTACAAGCACCGTGTTCCTCCCTGGGTACTCCCAGTACTTTTAGCACTGCAGTTATGTAGCTGAGGAGGGAAGCTATGGAGTCACATTGGGGTAGCAAAAATGTGAATGAAAATACCCAAAGAAGCAGTTGCTGATGATTTTGTCATGCTTCCAGATTTAGGTTCCTCTAACACTGAACCAAATGATGAAGAAATGCTGGAGCATTAATCACATTGCCATATTCTTTTCAACTCTCTTTTGGCAGCCTTTTGAAAGTCACAGCTAAAAATATTGAAAAACTTTAGGCTTAATGGGATTTGACTCAAGAAAAAAGATAGCATAGGAAGAAAAGGAATGAGACCAATGAGCTGCACTTACTGAGGTCCCAATGTAGATGAGATAACAACAGGACTGTTCATCTGAGTTAAAGGTGCTCCTGATTTAAAGCAGAGTCACCCACTGCACTCTGAAAAGCTGTGTAGGCTTTGAGAGAAGTTTCCCCCCTACTGGAATATGAATGAAAAAACCTTTGTGTGGTGAGTTGGCTTTAACTGCACACCAGGTGCCCACCAAGCTGCTCTATCACTCCCATCAGCAGGATGGGGAAGGGGAGAAAATAAGATGGAAAAGAGCTTGCGGGTCAAGATAAAGCCAAAGCAAAGGCCACATCTAGAAGCAAAGGAAAACAAAAGATTTATTCTCTACTTCTCATCAGCAAGTGATGTCCAGCCATTTCTCAGGAAGCAGGGCTTCAGTACACATAGTGGTTGCTCTGGAAGACAGACATAGTAGTAATGGAGGCTCACCTCCTCATTCATTCTCTTAGCAGTCTTGCTGAGCAGACATCACATGATTTGGAATATCCTTTTGGCTAGTCTGGGTCAGCTGTCCTGAAGATGTCCACTCCCAAGGTCTTGCCCACCCCCAGCCTACTGGTGAGGGGGGAATGTTGGAAAGACACCTTGATGCTGTGGAGCACTGCTCAGCAGTAGCCAAAGGTCGGGTATGTTGTTAACACCTTCCTAGCTACCAATACACAGCACAGCACTGTGAGGGCTGCTGTGGGGAAAACTAACTCCATCCCAGCCAGACCCAATACATGTTGTCACTTCAACCACAGCACAAGGGGAGGAAGCACCCTCAGAGACAGACCCCTGGCAGAGCAGTAATGCCTGAGGGTTATTGCAGAAGCATTGGTGTTTTGGGGCAAGACCAATGCTATTTTGAAACCTAGAGAAGGCTTGAACAGCCCCTAGTCCCTTCTCTCTGCTTTCCCCTCCAGGCTGGGTGCTCCAGGGAATCCTTCACCAAACCCACAGTGCCAGAGACTCTGCTCCAGCTCAAAGATGTCTGGCCTCCTTTCCTAAGAACGGAAGTTTATGCACTTGGCCAATATAATCCTTAATACAAATCATCAGGGCTGCACGTGGGCCATAAGCAAAGTGCCAGCTGATCACAGGAGATGCTCTGTGACTTGTTAGGGCAGGCAGCAGTCAGCATCTCCCAGACTCAGAACCTGACAGTATTTTAAGCTTAATAGCCCAGGAGTTCATTTTAGGATACTAACCATAAAAGTTGAAATAGAGATCAGCAAGTAAATCCATTTTTTTTTTGCACCTCTGCCTACTGTTTCAGTGTTTTACGTGGCTTCTGCCAGTTGTTTTCATGAAGATATTAAAAGACTGACAGTTGAGAAGAGCGTAGGAGTAGCTGGCTGCAGTAATACAATGGTTTTTTTTTTCCTGATTTTAGAGGCTGTTGTAAAGTTGTTACCATGTGACTGTATTTACTCACTTCCAAGTCATATTTTTCGGTAGCACTGAACAGGAATGCCCAGAAATAAAACTTTTATTAAACTGTTGTTCCTTCCTCCACTTGATGCAGAAGCTTTGACTTTCCAGCGCCCAGAACTTCAAACTCACAGTAGTGTTTGGACCTTTTTTGTGCCAGTCACTTCTGAAGTTTACACATGCTGTAGTGTTGTTATTCTGTACCCATTGTTAGTCACGGGCTATAATGGCCTGGGTTGAAACTACACGGATAAAATGTGAAAGCACAGGCTGTGAATCCAAGAAATACTGAATCCTCAGCAAAATTCTTCCTACAGCTGCAGAACCCAGTTTGCACTGAAACCTCAAAATGGATTCTGAGCATCCAAACCAAGTTACAGCAGTAACACGGTGCTCTTCCTCTTACCTCTAAATCCTAACTTGGAGCTTAATTTTTTGGTGGCTTGGGTTTGAACAGGGGCTTGAGGGAGTTTGCTCTTTGTTGTCTCTGCAAGTTGAAGACTGGAATATTCCTCAGCCCCCAGAATCCCTGTCCATTACCCCTCAGGCACAGACCAAGGAGAAAGGGATGGGTTTTGTTTCAGAAGCAGACAACCCAAGAGGAGATGTCTGGGAGCCATAGGCAGGCTAGTGTCTCCCAAGGAGATGCTCTGCATGGTCCAGTTGCTTCCTATAGTGCCACAGAGCTGCCACATGAAGAATGCTAGTGCTAAAACAAGCAGCACTGCTGCCTACTCCTGCTCTACTCATGCCTTACACCTCTCCTAAAACCTTACACACCTCATAACACCCTGTGCCTCTTCTAACACACTTCTCCTAAAGCCTCACAACTGTCCTAAAACCTCACAACTGTCCTAAAAACTTACACCTCTCCTAACATCTTGGCTTTCTGAAGCAGATCCTGTCCTGGCAATGCCAATGGTGGGACTAGTAACCTGATCTTTAAAAGCCAAATATAAAATAAGGAAAGGGAAAATCAAAGGCTCCCCAACCTACCTCCTGAACCCAAGCTGTCCTCTGCCCCACCTACCTCTAGCCCCTGCTAGCCTGCTTGACCCCTGCCCACCCCGACTCCTGCTCCCACTTCTCTAAATCCAGGCCAGGCTTTCCGTGGTGCTGCCACCGGGGACAGGCGGGGACAGGCACGGCCCCGCCCTGCCCCTGGCCTTGCCCCGTCCCGGTGGGATAGTCCCGCCTCCAGCTAAAAGCTCCGCCCCTGACCGGGATATCCCCGCCCCCAGTACCTAGCCCCGCCCCGTCGGCCGCCCCACGCCGCCGAGGGCAAGTAGCGGCTATTGGGGTTTTATCGGTCCCGGGACTTGCTCCGGTGGCCTTGAGGGACGGGAGTGGAGCCCCGAGCCGGGTCCAGAAGGGCCGAGCGCTGCGGATCCGTGCGCGGCCGCTCGGCGTGTTCCGGGCTCGTTCGCGAGTCGGGACACCCCTGCACCTCCTGGTACCGGTGCCTGCCGGCGGCACTGACCGAACCTCTCGCCGTTGGGGCTGGGATTGCGGCCGCAGGCGAGTAGATCATGGCAGAGGTACCGCTGCCCTCACTTCCTTCTCCTGCGGCGCCGGCAGCCGCCGGACTGGTGTGAAAGCGAACAGCCACCCTAGCTAGCCGTGCCCCGGGTGCCCGCGGGTCCGGGGGCTGGCCCAGGGCCTCCCCTCCAGGCGCGGAACAGGGACCTGCCGTCGGTGGTACTTAGGCCAGGCACGCCTGGTCCCGCGGGAGTGGGGCACCACCGGAACAGGGGAGCGTTGTTTGTGCCAGCGGGCAGGGAGCGGAGGGCAGCCCCCCGGCAACTGCCCCCGGGGCTGGTCTCACCGCCTTGTCACCGGGAACGGCAGTGTGCTTCGGGGCTATGGTGGCGGGCGTGGGTACGCTGGGAGTGTGGCCCAGCGGCCAGGTGACATTGATAGCACCACAGTAAACAGGGGTGTCCCTGCCTGTCGCTGCCCTTCGGCTAGGGGGATGCCATTGGAGCTCTCTACCACACCAAGCTGGTGAGACCCTGCTTCACTTTGGGGCATCACAGTTCTCTGCTTGGGCTCACAATTCTCACGCTTTGGGTTCTTACTAAATAAAAAACTGTATTGTCTTGCGTTGATGAATTGTGTTGTCGGGGACTTTTGAAGTCCCTCAGAGTTTCTGTGGCTTCTGTTAAAACAAAGTCTGTGAGGTGGCTGCTGATTTTCAGGGGAGAGATGTCAGACCAAAATGCTGCTGTGTTGTGAGGAAAATCTGACTTCATAAACTTCTTAGAAAAAGAGGAAAATCCAGCAAAATAAGGGGTACTTTGGTGCTTTATAGTCTGCTGTCTGCTATTGCTTCTCCACATACTTAAGTTACTTGTGAAAACTTGGAACATCCAATGGCCCTTCCCTGTGATTTCTCCTGCACTTTGGTCTTTATTATCACAGCCCACCCTCCATCCTGCTTTTGTGTACTTCCTTATCCATGCTGCAATGTTGTAAATAGTTGGCATAGCAACAAAAGCAGAATTTATTAATTTCTGCTCCCTTTGCAGCCAGCTCTCTGATGTGATCAGTGATGTTGTATAAGAGATAGTAACCTCTGGCCACTGCTCTTTGCCTTATTCTGTCTTTCTTGGAGTTCTTTGGCAATGAATAGTTTTTAATAAAACAGTTTGCAGTGGAACTTATCCTCTTCAGCAACTTTAGAGACAGTTCTATGCCCCCTGTGTCTCTGCCTCCAGGGTATGGTCAGTACCTTGGAGATCTACTGTGCCACCACTATGAGGGTGTCAGCAGGCAAGAATCCAGATGTTCATGAGAGCTGAACTCATCTCCTTTATTCTCTCTTCTTCTTGCTCCCTGTTCCACCTTTGGCAGAATATACAGAAAGCTTCATGTGGAGACCCAAGTTTCTGCTCTCCTGCACAATTCTTTAATTGAAGCACAAACTTCTTTTTTTCCTCCTGAACTCATAAATCACATACCTCTAATGGGCCTCCATCACTGGGAATGAGGCAGCCCTTGCCGTGCTATGGCACAAGGTGGACAAAGTGTTCATTGTATGGTAGGTTTTGATTGAATTTAAATCAATATTGTTATCTGCGCTTCAGAGATGGGGTAGTGGGAAGGGGGGGAAAGAACAATAATAAATGTTTTGCAACAAAGTTGAAAGGAGTACCTGGCTGGCTGGGGGGTCAACAGGAAAACAGCAGCTTGATTCAAGAGTCACTAATAGGCACTTATTTCTCAATGCCTGTTAGTGATTCTTGACTAGAGTTGCCTTTTTGAAGTTAAACCTAATGGCACAACTCATCTTGAAGGTGAGAAGACAGGTGGGGCTGGGACAGCAGTTCAGCAAAGCTCACCCATGGAGGATGTCATATGCTCCTAACAGCTGCTCTGGGTGTCTGAATAGCCTTGCCTCTCTTCAGGAATTTCAGCCCAACATGTTGCCTTCTGTCAGACATGCAGCTGAACGTAGCACTGCAAAGCAGGGCAGTCAGTAGCATGGAGTGTTGTCAGGCAGACATCCCCTCTGCACCTCATATATGTGCATTTCATATGATGGGATCATCATACAATTATGTTTAGACAGATTTATAGTTGTCACTGCACACATAAAAGCTCCAAGTCTTGTTCAGCTTGAGCACCTAGAAATAAAATGATGTTGTCCAACAATACAGGTAATCTTGTTGTCCCAAAAGTCTGTCTTCTTGCCTCCCTGCAAGATTTGCTAAGTATTCCTGGAGCTGCACAGATGGAAGAAACACCTTATGTGTGTAAGAAAATGCCAGGTGCTGATCTGAAACAGATTTTATTTTTAGTGATTTAATTAAATTGGTGCAATCTGTGTTTGGATTTCTCGACTGAGTTTACTTGAACTTTATCTTGAGGTGAACTAAGGGACAGTCCATGTCCACATGCAGAGCTGTGCTAGCTTAAGTACATCTGTTTGTAGCCATGCCTGTAGTTGATAAACCTGTCACTTCCTCCTGTAGAGGAAACCTGAAATGTGAATTGTGCCTTTGTGATGAAGTTAATGTAGAATGTTATTTAGTTAATTAATTAGTTAATTTCCATGTGAATTTAGACTGCCCATGCCTATTAGCTTTGGCCTCCTCATGTCTGTAGGTGTTGTATAGCACCTTTCACTAGGAATAATTAAGTACAAGTTCTTTCACCAAACTGAGCACTGCAGGGTGCAGAGAGTGGAAGCAGATGCTTTTTGTTGTTCTTGTAGGTAACAAGTGCTGCCAGAGATACCTCCTGTCCCACTCAGTCATCCAGCTCCTAGAGCATATATGTGGCCTCAGTAAGTGAATTCATGACTGAGTCTGTTTGCATTGGAAAGTGGCCAGTTTATGAAAAAATATTCCCACATATGGATTTTTCTCAAGGAACAGAACCATGACAGAAAGCTGCAACTTCAGTAATGGGGTTATGCTGCCTGGAGTTTCCTTTCACTGTATCTCAGGTTGAGAAAGCAAACCAGCTTTATTTAAAATGGTAGTGTAGTCCATTACTATACTTGAGCCAGGTGTGCCATAGGCCAATCCAGGCCTCAGCACATGCTTGGAAATTAGAAAACAAAGAAGGTGGAGATCCCAAAACAGGCATGTACTTGAGCTTCATTTCTCTCCCCTTTCATTGCTTGGGGACTGAACCCAGACTAGATGTAGCCCCTCTGTGTTTTGGCATCACAAACTAGAGATTGCAGATCAGGAGATTGCTTCTTAGAAGGTTGTTTCCAAAACTTTCCTTTTCCCAGATGCTGGAGAAAGTGATGCCTTCCAGATATACCTCAGTTTAAGCAATATTGAGATGCACCCCGATGTTCTGCAGTTACTTTCGTTCCATTTTTGAGCTATTTCAGAATCATCCAGGTGTGGCTGTGGCTTAGAAACAATTACTGACCAGAAGAAAGGATGTCTCAGTGTGCAAAGTTTCCTAAACAAGCAGCTCTGGTTTCCAGTGGATTGTAGCACCACTCTGCCTCATGCCATTGAGCTCAGCAGGCAAAGGAGTACAAAGGAGTTTGGGCCCATTTGTTCTGACTTCTGAGCTCCCACTGTGTTATAAAACCAGAGGGGTTGTTTTGTTGGTTTTTTTTTTTAATGCATTTTTTCCCCAGCAAAATGGCTTCTGATTCTGAGGGCTCCTAACCTGCTTCAGATGGCTGGTCAGGTGTTGCAAGCTCAGTGTTACTGGGGCATAACAAGCAGGGTCAAAAAAGCAATTTATGACATGAGACCAGTGGAGGCAAGCATGGAGAAATTACATTTGGAAGGAGGTAAAGTTGAGGTCAGCAAATATTTTTCAGGGTCAAAAATAAAAGCCAAAAGTTCTCATGGGTGGTTGCCCATTTTCTTCATCTTCCAGTCCTGTAGTTTCTTTCTTTGGACTCAGATAAAACTTATCTTCCATCTCCTTCTTTCATTTTGAAAATATCCAGGTTGTGAGGATGAGTGAGGGGCAAATGGGGACAGGAAGATATTAGTCTAAATATGTAACCTTCACCTGCAGTGGTCTAGTGGATTCAGTGATTTTAGAGGTCTTGTCCAACCAAAATAATTCTATGGTGCTATATAAATCCCTGTCTGAGCCAGGGCTGGACTGGGGCAGGGTGACTGTGGTTGGGTGACAGTCATAGCAAGGTCTCTGAAATACTGTCATCCTCTCTCGCAGCTGGGATATGGCCATCCTTCTTCAGTGGGATATTTGTGGGTTTCTAGGTGTCCCAGATGGCTGTGCTTGTTTATTTGTGTTCTAGCAGAATTACAATGAACTATATCCTGCAAGATCTACAAATAGTCCCCACCTATGAATTAAACAGAAGTCTCAAATATTTAAACTAAAGAGCTGGATTACCAGTTTATTACCAGTAAAGGGCCTTGTCGACCTTGAGGAGAGGCGTCTGAGTCACATTTCTCTGATGGGTTGGTTTGGTTTTTGTTGGGTTGGTTTTGGTTTTCTTTTCTGGCAATGCTGGCAATAATGGTTAAGACTGAAGCTCAGTCTTTTGTTTACCCTAGGTGGTAACTGTAGGATGGTTCATTTAATTAAAAGTGGATGAAAGAAAGTAAATTGTATATAATGCAAATTCTACCTGTGCAGTTAGTCGCTAGAAGGAGCTGGGTAGAGTACAGTGTGGGTAGTTACTCATGTAACAGATAGATTACATTGGGTAGAAAAATACTTATGCATTGTTTTTTACAAAAGGGAATGGAAGCCTTAATAAAATCTTCTGTGATCTTGTGGGTCTCCTACCTTCTTCATAAGAGTGGTATTCCTGAGGCTGAGTGCAATTAGGCAGAGTTCACCAACTTCTGATGTGGGCACTGGAGCATTTCCTCAATTATGCATTCCCCACATGCCCTGAATAGGGGAGTTTACTCAGGTTTTCTGGCTTAGCATTGTATTGTTCTTCTAAAATATCTTCTACTAGCTGCTTTCAAAGGGCTGGGCTCCAGACCTCCTTGCTCTGATAAATTCCTGCAATTCCTATGCACCGAGAAGTATCTCAGGGCCATTTTTGATCAATGGATGTCCTTCACTGAAGCTGCCCAGGGTGAGGAGGAAGGAAAAGATTTTAATAAACCACCTGAGATCCTCATCGTGTGGGATGTTACTGGAAAGCATAATGTGAGGCAATGACAGCAGCAGAGAGAAGCCACCCAAGGCTGTGCTCACAATGAACTGAAGTGGTATTTTGTGTTCTGGGTTGCACATGGGAGCGAGGAGCCATCACCAGGGTCAGAGCTGCTGTCCTCCAGCTTGCCTCTTGGGGCCTGCCAAAGCTGCCCTTGGTAGTGGTTATAGGTAGGAATCAGCTGCTCATTGTTGTGTCCAAGGTGGGAATGGCACTTTGTACATGTCATGTACACATTATGTACAGTCCTTGCTCAGTAAAGAAAAAGTCTGTATGAAGTCTGTCATTAGTTGAGCTTGAGTAATTTTGACATTTGGAGATAGTTGAGGTCAAACCAGCCTGGCATTGCCAGAATTCGGCCCTGACATTCACTATGTGATGGTAACAGATGTGTTCATGTACTAACTGCTCTGGAAGACCACAACTGCCTGCTTTGTTTGAAATTATCCTTTATCTTATCAGCTGTCTCTCACCTGAAGGACACTTCTATATGACTCGGTTGCTTAGGAGCTTTCTGAGCAGGAACATTAGACCTCTTTTGTCTGCTTTCACTGGGACAAATCAGATAGAATATTGCTGCAGACAGTGCAGCTGCAGCACTTTAGTGGAATAGCTTTTCAGAAAACAGTTCTGTTAAATACATTCTCAGTTCTCATAGCTTACAGCTGCTCTTGGTCTGTGAAGGACTAGACAGCTACATGTGGTGTATTGCAAATTATGAGAGAGTGGTGCACCTTGGAGGAGGTTTCATGATGCTGTGGAGCTTCACTTCTCAATGGTAACCAAAAGGCAGGTATTTTATTTTTTTATTTTTTTTTTTCATTACAGTGAGAGAGGAGAGGAGAGCACAGAGGGGGAGAAAGAGGGTAGTGGTGTGATTGTGGCCATAGGCACAGAACAGGCTTGGGTTGGGGTGTCTGCTGCTGAGCCATGATCCCTTTCAGACGGACAGCCCTCAGCTGCCTTTCTGTGAAGGTTACACACTGACTATACTCACTGTTATCCAGCAGTTTGATAATCTGAGTGATGTTTGTGGGCTTGTGCAATACTCTTCCTACCTGTATAATTGCACCCTGAGGCCACATCCATGTAAAAAGGAGCACTTAAATCAGTAGATCTGCCACAGGCCTAAGCGAGACTCACATGTCTCGCTACATTCTGCCATGGCAGCCCCATCAGCTTGTGCCTTCCCAGTGAAAGGAATCAGATGGAAGGAAGAATGAGGCTGGATCTTCCAGCATGAGACAGGGAGAGGCACTAAGCTGGTCAGGGACTCAATACAGGTATAGCAGTTTGGGTATTAAGTCTTTCTAGTACTGTTAACTACAGCATGTATTGGGACCACATTCATCATTGCTACTCTTAGTTTCGACCTACCCTGGAAGAGTTGTCTTGATTAAGAAGTGTATTGGGAAATGTCTACACATTGTAAAACAAAAGGAGGTTATTTCCTTACATTGTGATAGGATGTGATAAAGAGGTATGGACAGAGGCAAGCAGTCTTTCCAGCTTGCTGCTATTTTCATCTGGCTATGAATAGCCTTGTGAAATCAGTATTATCTGTTCTGGGTTTTGTTGTGGTTTGGGTAGGGATGTTTTCATATCTTTATTACATAGACCTGTGTGCAGCTCCAGATCTCAAAGGGTGATGTGGGTATGGATGGTCCTACACTGACCTAGGTAATGAAATTGGTGTGTTAAATAGTCATCTTTTGTGGGCCCTGACTGCCAAACTGGCAGGTTAAGGTACTGTGACCGTTTGAGGCTGTGCCTAAATCCATCCTCTTCCTTTGCATACAAAGCAGTGTCTAGTCAATGAAATCATAGAAGCATAGAATGGTTTGGGTAGGAAGGGACTTTAAAGATCATCTAGTTCCAACCCCCCTGCCATGCTCAGGAACACCTTTCACTAGACCAAGTTGTTCAGAGCCCCATTCAACCTAGCTTTGAACACATGCAGGGATGGGGCATCCATCTGCTTGCCCTGTAGGGTACATATTAATCTGTGTGCATCACAGCACTGAGGAAGGCATGTGGCACTGGGAAGGAGGGGTGCATGCTGAGAAATCAGAATGAAGACTGGAGTGCCCTGCCTATGATCTATAGATAGTTTGTGTCTGTGGGCAGATGACAGAAAGAGCACTGAGCTGGTACTGTGCATCTGAGGAATTTGTGCTTGGGTTAGTTATAAGGAGCATTACCATTGCTCTGTTTTGAGCTGGAGCTGAGATAAACTTCTTGTAAATAAAATGAAAATACAGCACAAAGAAGGCAGCAGCCCTTTCAGCATCTGCCCTTCCCAGAGGGACTCTGTTTCATGCCTGCTAGGCTAAGCAAGCACTTAGTTTTCACCTGATAAAACTGTTTCAAAGAGAGTTACTTAAACCCAGCAAACAGCTCCCTGAACAACAGCCTTCTCCACTGTAATAAAAAGAAAATACATGGAGAGGATACCTTCATTCAGGCGAGAGGTCCACAACATGCCTTCTTTCATAAATGGCTGTGGCTGCTGCAGAAACCCTGCTTGGGATTAGTCAAACTATTTATTTTGGAAAGCATTCCAGAACTACACCTTCTCGAGCTTTTCCTTGCGGACGCAGCTGCATGCCTGTGACCTGTGTGGTCAGCAAGCTCCCACTGGGAGGAGGCAGGAGAGTTGGCATAGGCAAGTCAGTTGGTTTTGATCACGTTTGTGGGGACGCACTGCAGAGAACCAAGGAGTGAGGAAATGAGCATTGCCCGGGTTGCAGGCTGGCTGAATGCACCTTCACTCACCGTGCCCTAGTGCGGCATGCTCCCTGCAAGAGGATGTTGTGCTCTGCTCAGAAAGGTGGGTGTTTGTTTGCCCCTTCACTTTCCGGGGTTGGATGCTGGGCTGATGCTAGGGGAATGCATGTCACACCACCCCGCAGCACTTGACTGAAGGGGGAACGGAGCAGTTTGGGACAGATCACAAATTTCTATGTCTTGGCTGGTGTAAACAGGATTGTCCCTAGATCCACCCTCAGCACCTGACCTTGCCCAGTCTGTCAGCTCCAAAATGTGGGACTGATTTTCCCCTCAAGTGACACTACTCTTTGCTGCTGTACCATCCAAGTATTTGACAATGAGAAGGTTTATTCCTTTTGTTACTATTCCTCTTAGATTTTCTGCAGGTGATCAGAGCTCTCCTCTCTACAAGGGATTGGCAGAGCCATTAGCTGTGCCCCGTGTGGAGGCTGACGTTGCCTGTCTCCTTCCTGTCTGCAAAACTGCAGCTGGGCACTGCTTACACCACCTCTCTTGGCACTGCAAAACCAGTCTCACAGGGGAAGATGCCAAATGGGAATAGCCTTCTTGCACCTAAACACTGCTCAGCAGATCTGTAGTGAGCTAGGTGGGGGCAGAGAAGGGTGTGAGGAATCTTCAAAGCTCCCTAGGTAACACCTGGAATGAACAAACAAACTTAACTTTCTCTAGAGAGCAAGCCTGGCTGTGACGCAGGTCTGCAACATGGAGTGGGTGAATGCCGAGGAATCCTTAATGGGTTTTCTGATACAATGCTTGGGGCTATCAAAGAAGCAAATGGCTGGTCAAAACAAAATGGGCAGATAGTTTCACATTTCAAGTGTAGTGAGGCTGAGGCTTTGAGGGTATTACAAATGCTTAAAATTAATGTGAGTTTGGAAAGTAATTAGGAAGATCTGTGAAACGCAGAGGCATTGTTCTTGTTTTGGGGCAGTCCCTGCCCTGTACCCTGCAGGAAGCTGGAGGGCAGGATGTCTCCCTGTACTCTCTCTAGCCATGTTCTGTTATCTCTTGGTGAAGATAATGTGTTACAGGGACCTGCAGTCTAGCTCTGCATGGCCTTTCCTGTATTTTTAACTGGACACTGCAAATCTGTGGGAAGATGAGGTGTGCACATCCTAGCAGCACAGGCCTTACTTCTCCACTTGTGCTTGGGCTCTGGCTGCGACAAGCAGCACAAGCAGTGTAACAAACCATCATGGATCTTCTTTGGTGACTGCAGCATTCACTTCTGCAGGAGGCAGCCACAAGAAATCAAAAGCTATTACAGTAAGAGATTTAGCCAGTTATGCCACATGATGGGTTATGCTTCTGCTTGTCTCCACACCCCCTCCACACCCAGCATTTGTCAACATGTGTAAGGCATGGGAGTTGATCCCGTTGTGATATTCTCTTCCCCAGAAAAGCAGCTAAGGGGAAGAAAGTCCTTTGGACATACTTCTCTACTCAGTTTTATGGTATTTGCTGTAACCATGATAATCTGTTTTGTTCAACTGGTTGTCATCATGACAAGCAGCAGGCCCGGTGGGCTGGTGTCTTTTCAATGGGGCATTGTGATGGTGTGGCACCTGAGAGCAGCCTGAGCTTGCTCTGCACAGCTTGCAGAGTTTAAGTAGAAGTTGCTAACCTGGACTGTGTGAGACCCATGGGGTCTTGGTTTTTGAAGGAATCTGTTAATGTAGGTGTTTGTGCTGCATCACCCCTGTGGTCTTCAAACTGTTCATTAACAAGGCTTGGGGAGAGAGGTTTATGTGCAGCCAAACAAAGCACAGCAAAGCCGTGTGGAGCTCCCTAAGGGGTGGAAGTGTGAGCTGTAGGTCTGAGCGATGTGGGGGAGCGGGCGCTGGTTTGGCACAGCACAGTGTGCCTGCCTGGTAACAGACTGTACATGGCAGGTGATTTTTATCCTTAATCTATTGCACTTACAGACCTAAGTAAACAAACATACTCTGCCTTATCATGGTGTAGCCGAGTGGGGTGCTCCTGTTTCAAGTCTCTGCAGCATCTAGGACACCCATCAGTGGCTGCAGAAGCTAAAGTCCTGTGTTTGGAGATCATTTCCCAGCCTTGTTTACGCCCTGGGCCTGGGTCTACAACTCTGCAGCTCCTGAGCCTGCCAGCAAAACCTCCAGGTGCAGCAGTCTTCTGGAGCAGCTCACTTTCCCACGGTGAGTGCATTTAGTGGTTTGATTTTTAACTATTTAAAACAAAAGAAGGAGTTGGCTGTTTGGTTTCTGTTAACCTTTTTCTTCTAATGCGACTGTTCCAGCAAGATAAAACATTCTCAGGAAAAGAAAAGAAAAGGCCATTTACAAAGAAGTAGCCATTATTCTTTTTCTACTTGACTACCATACTGGTGAATAAATAGGAGTCTTTGGTGAAAATGTTTTCTGAAGTACTTTCAGCCCACACATCATGGGTTTGTTAAAAAATCAATAAAAGTTCCAGGGAAGCAAATACTGTGAAAACTCTGCCCCTATCTGCTTTTTTTAGAAAAGTGAAATCTGTCCCAGAAATTTCTGTAAATGTCTTTGTAGAAGTAGGACCGTGCCTGAGAGTCAGCCACAGAGAGTAGATGGTGGGAACAAAGTGTGGAAAAGCCATGCCAAGCCGGATGAAATACAGGTTTAAACAGTAGAGATTCCTCAAGGGGTTTTATGACTGCTACTGGTTCAGTTATTTAGAGTGGTGCCTGTAGTTTCTCAGATGATAAAGGGTATAATTGTAGCGTGACAGGCACAGCCTCTAAGAAATATGAAATGTTGTTTCCTTCCCTCAAAAAGTTATTTTCAAGTAATTACAGCGGCTTTATGGTGATGCCCATTTCTTTCATGAGCCATTTTGTGTGGTGTTCCATGGTATTTCTTTGTAAGCATTAAGGTCAGATGCCTATTCTTTCTTCTAATGTGTTGTTAGACCATTATGAAAAAGGCAAATATTTTGCAATGTATCATTCATAAAATAATGTAAATCCTTGAAATTATGTAAAATGTGCAAAGTTCAGTTGAAGTACTTGTGCTTGACTTCAGATATGCCAGCTGAAGGAAGAGGTACACCATGTAGAGACACATAAAAGTGACAAAAATTATGAAGACCCCAGCTCTGAGAAACCTGAAGGAGCTGGGGTTGGTTAGCATGGAAGCTGAAGTGTAAAGTGCTGTGAAGACAGTGGCAAAGGCAGCATCCCCATGGTGGATGGGATGGGCTGATGTCTATCAGGGAGATCTGGGGTAGGCATAGGAAGAATTTGGTTGCTTGCCAATTAGCTAAGCACTGAAACAGGTGGCCTGAGAGGGCTGCAGTTGCTATCCTCTAAAGGGAAGATTAGACAGAGAGTAGAAATGATACAGCCTTTGAGTTTAAGGAATGGGCCGGGTGACCTTCAGATCATGTTTGCCATGAAAGCTGGGATTTATTCATTTTTAATGATCTGACTCGCAAGGCTGTGGCTTTGGAAGAAAAAGCCAAGTATGATGAAACCCACAGTCACCTGATGGGCTTGGAAACAGTGGAAAAATCCCATCTGGTGAGCTAGAAGCTGCCTGCATGGACACGAGCAGATCTTGTGCTCCCTCAGAGGTGTGCTTTACTCTCCTCAAGCTGGCCAGGAGAGAGGAAAAGGAACAGAGTAGCAAAGCAATGCGTGATTTACTCTTCCTGCACGTCCTGCTGCCTCTGGCCATTTTCAGTGCCTGTTGAAACATTAAGTGAACTGCACCCATACAGCTAGAATAGCAAATAGCAGCACCGCATAAAGCAGAGCGCACGTTAGAAAATGAGCAGCCTCTGGTATTTTACAGCATAACATGCAGCAATAACGCTTGCAGGTTGATGTTCTGTCATTTTCCAATTGCTTTACACAAGTTGGCTGCTTATCCTCAGTTTCCTTTAGGGCAGACAGAAGTGAGGAAAAGCAGGATGAAGGTAAAAAGCGAGCAAGCAATTTTGTCATTGCTATGCATATTTTGCTGGTGGCATGCTGAGGCAACTGTTTGCCTGTTCGTAGGAAAGCGGCTAAAATAAAATACTGTGTTGGTTAGGTTAATGCCACGTGAGGAGCCGTAGGATGGGGAGGGAAGTAGGGCAGCTTGTTTTGGAACTTGTGCTGAAGAACAAATAAAAAACCCCAATGTACACATTCAGTTGCCATATGTCGTGCTTATCTTGAAAGGCATCTCGGTGTTGTTTCTTTGCAGGGATGCTTGATCTCCACAGAGGCAGACTTCCCGGTTGAAGCAAGCGCATGCCAGAGGTGCTGGGGTTGCTGGTGGTAAGCTGAGGCTTTCATGCCTGCTGAGGCAGCTAAGGCAGGCAGTAAGCACACTCCTTCCCGTGCTTCCCTCTTTGATTGATGTTGGCTTCCAAATTTCTGTGACTCTGCCTGAGGAAAAGCAAAGGAGTATAATTTTGCTGAGAGAATTTTCCTGGCAAGGGAAGGCATGAAGTGCAGAGAAATGTGCCAGCCAAGAGCCTGGAAGTGCAAGTCCAGGTGCTAGCGCAACTTCCACCCAAGCCATGCTATTGTGAAGTGCTATCTCTCCAGACGCGTCTCTCTCAGCACACCAGGGCGGGCTGCACAGGGGCTGCCTGTGGCATTGTGGCAGCCTGGGCTGAATTAGTTCCTGCTCTGTCATTGCTTCCACTGCCTGAAGAACTGAAGGTTTCAGGGAAGATGTTAGACTTGAGTTTCCTTACTGAGGAGGAATATGAGAAGCTGATGAAGGTCCTGCAGAGAGATGCAGAGCTGAAGAAGAAGGATGGGGATCGCATCAGGTGAGAGAGCACGCAATAACAGCAGGACCTGAGCTTCCCCTGGGGCTGGGGGGGTTGTACTTCTAGATAAGAGTTTGTGTGTGTGTGTGTGTGCATGCAAGGAAAGATGCAGGCTGCAACAATGCTGTCCCTTCTTACTCTGATGCTGACAGATCTTTTCCTTGCACCTCCTGCTTTCTCAGCCATCCTGCTGGCACTGCTGCCCTCTCTCTGAAGGATCACAGGGCTGGACTCTCCTTTTGAGTTAATCAGCAGCCCTCAGAGGCATTACAGGCAATTGTCCCTTTCCTGCTCTGGGGAGGAAGATGCTGGTTTCTTGGTGTGAGATGTCCAAGCAGGGGAGTAGCTGCTACCTTCTTTTCCTCACTCAGCACAGAAATCCTGTAGAGTGTTTTAAAATGAGACTTTATATCCCCAGCTCTGCACCATGTTCCTCCTGTACTCTTTGAAGTGGGTGTGTATGCAGCATCTGCCATACAGGCAGAGAGGGGCAGTGAGAGGCTACGTGATCTGCCAAAGGTTTGTGGGGAGCCGTTCCAGAGCTAGGAATTGCTCTCCCTTCAGCTGACTTGCTACTGGCCATCCTGGAGCTGAGGTCTGTTTGATCAGGATTGCTTGTTGCTGCTGTCACTTTTTAAATGCCAGCCATTAGACCATCTGGGTTGACAGTATGCACCAAGCTTAGGAAGCTGGCACCAAACTCCATGGCAAGAAATGAATAGTTCAGTGAGTGTGGGTGGCACTGTGCCACTTTACCCCTGCTAAAGATGTGAGTCTTCGACTTGCTGTTGAGCCAAAAAAGAGTAAGCCCCACGTAGGAGGGATGCTCAAGGCTTGAAGGGGGAGTGGGTGGCTTTGCAGCAATCTCTGCGCTCAGGGGTGAGAGCTGGGAAGCAGAACCGGTAGTGGCAGGTGAGCAGCTTGGGCTTGAGGTGTGTATGTGTCTGCATGCTCTTGCATCTCCTCTGAATTGAAACAAGGATATGGAAAGGTTTCAGATTATTTTTCTTTGTATTTCCTTTTTCTGAAGTGCAGTAATGTTTCTGCTCTGCAGTTGAGGTTTGGGGGAAAGAGTGTTTCAGTTATTTGTTCTATGTCACTTCTCTTTGAAGCTGTTGCACAGGCGGCTTTCAGCTGGGAGCAAAGCAAGTTTGATCCTGATCAGACTGGTGCCAAATGTCCTTTGCTGACATTATGGATCCATGCAATAAGACTTTTGGTGCAAGTGTGGACATGTTTGGCTTCAACACAACCTGCCTGTTGGCTGAGATTAAGTCAATGTCATTACAGTAATCTGATGTCAACAAGATTAAAATAAGCTCCTACATCTCCTCTGACCCAGCACCTCGAGACCCTCACAGGGAAAGATGCAGCCCTGATCTAGATGGGAGCTGTGCAGCTCCCTGGCTGTCAGTCCTGCTGGGCCCACAGTGCTGCCTGCAGAGACTTGAGCCCAATTATCCCATACCTGCTCCCTTCTGGCATTCAGGCAACCAAATATGACCCTTTAAGGCTCATTCGTTATCTGGGGATTTGGCCCCTCTTCCTGATGAGACTTGGACTTCTGGCCTCTCAGGTCTCACAGGGACTCTGAGTTGTGGTGATCTGTGGGAGGCAGTGCCAGATGGGGGCAGCTAATTCATCGAGCTGTGGTATAAAACCAAAATAACCATGAGGGTTAAATGTACAGGCTAGCAAACAGAGCAGTGATGGGGTTTAGGTGCCAAAAACCAGCCTGGGTGTGTCCAAGCAAGTTACAGTACGAGAAGCTGTGCTCAGGAAGGAGAGCTAACTGTTTGAGTGCCAACAGTGGCATGGAAGGAGAAGCAGGGAGAGGAGCAGTGTCTGGGAGAATGCTGCAGGGGCAGGTTGCACCCCTAAATAACGTGATTTGTTTCCATGGTTTGCATCAGATTTGATCCAAAACCTTTTGTTGCTCGTGAGGAGATTGATAGACAAATGAAACAGAGAAGTGCAAGGCCTTCAACCAGTCCCACCCCTTTCCAAATCCTAAGGGCTGCAAAGCAAATGGACACATCTCCTTGCCAGGTGACTCTGGTTTAGGTTTGTAAAATTGGGCAGAGGTGAAGGCCTGTGTATACAAGGTGTTGTTCCCATTTCAGATAAATAATAAATCATCTTTGGTTCTAATGCTGGTTTGGCCCTTGTGATTGTAGAAGATGATCTCTGGATCCTGTGTACTACCAGGCACGGGAACTGTATGGACAGTTGTTACAAAAGTAGCTCAGGGGAAGTGGAAACTTTGGAGATCTTGGTGTACAATGTTCTCATTGACTTTCAGGCGGATACAAGGCTCCATCAAGGATGAGAAGAAGAAGAAGTTCATGACAGGTGAATGGTTTTCGGAAGTGAAGGCAAAACGGTTTCAGGAAGACTTAGAGGGGCCAGATCTACTTCGGGCATCGATTAGAAGGAAGAAGGGCAAACTAGAAAGTAAGTATGTTAGTGTGCATCTTAATAAAACATTGGTGGTTAAGTATGAGGGTCTCCCTGTACTGGGAGCCTACTGAGGACCAGTGATAAGGAGATTCTCAGCTAAGCTGTAGTTTGAGGAAAAAAACCCAACTGAATATCAGAATCAGGGCCCAATGGGAAAATTACAGCGTGGCAGAAGACCAAGGAAAAAGCTACATGCAGTAAATGCCTTTTCCCCACTTCAACTTCTTTCTTTCAGAATATCTGTCAGATATCACTGGTATCATGTCATAGAAGCAAAAAGGGAAGGGGATGATGTAGGGCAATTTCTGGCATCAAACTGGTATGTATGAGTCAAAAACTCACCTCCTGCCCCAATTTCTAGAATGGTCTGACAAAAATGGACACTGACTGTCCTCACAGGACTCCAGGATGGTGAGATCAGTCACATCTCTACAAAAGGAGGGGATCCTCTCTTCTCCTGGGAAATACTTGCCCACCTGAGAGGCTCCATACTTAGCTTTTTACATGGTGATAATTCCAAGGCACAATGTTATTTTCGACATATAAAGGACTTTAAAGCCAAGTCTGAATGGTAGCCAGGCTACAGTGCCACACAGTGAAGATATATCTGGGACCATGTGCTGATCAAAGTAGATGTATTCTGTGTTTAACATGCAGATAAACTCTCATGGAGGTATGTGAAACAGATCAAATCAGATTTGTTGGCTCAGGGCAGAGAGGAGAAGAGATCAGCCCCATGTGAAACAAGCAGGACTGTGGTTTGAGTCCAAATGTAACTAGCCTGGAGCTGGCACTTCATGCTGAACGTTTGTGCAAAGTAGAACTAGGGTGATTCACATTCAGTCTTCAACATGAACACAGACCAACTGACCCAACAGTAAGACTGCAGGACTGCAGCCCAGTCTCACAGAACCACCTTGATTATTTTTCAGGGTGGATAATCATGGCTAGTCAAACATGACTGGTGAGTTAAGGGCTTCTGCTGCTCTGAGGAAGCTATAGCTCTGATAGGCAGCTCTAAGCAAAGTCTGCCATGGTCCCTAATATAAGGACCGTATAAATGGGCTCTGTTTTTTGGAGCAAAGGCTCCTGTTAGATCAAGAGTTACCATCCATCTGTCCAAACTCAAATGTCATCTCCACTAGTTCAACTCTCCTGGGCCCAGCTGCCCATTCCTGCTGTGGGGAAGCAGCAGCAATATAAGTAATTCCTTTGTTTGGCAGGCCTCACTGGCCAGAATGTAATTGCCTGGGTTTAGTATACTCCTCTTGGATTCCCATTACTTAGACACATTCTCAAAGCTAAATGCTGGCTGGGGACTTCACTAGCTAAGAGCCTGTCTTTGTTTTTGCTTTCTACTTCTCCCTGACAGTTCTCATATATTAGCATAGATTCATTGGAGCCTCTGATGCAGAACTGGCCCATCATATTTCATACGAAGTTGCTTTTATCATTGGTATTAACATTTCATGATGTCATTAAATTTACTATTGTACCATCCCTTCAGAATTATAAAACATATAAAACCTTTTCCAGCTTGACAGAGTTGCCTGGCTGTTTCTACAGAGTATGCTTTAAGAGGATGCATATTTGTGCTTGCCTCTACTTTGCATGAAGAGACAAACACTTCAGCAGCCCCTCTCCTGAGGCTCAGGTCAGACAAATGCTTGGTCATCTGCAGCCCAGCTAGTAGGCAATAATGAACTGGATCTGTCTACCTGTTGCCTTGCCAGAGACATCAGCACCCCTATCTTGCAGCCCATGTCAGGAAAGCAACTTTGGAAGTACTGCTGGTTTTAGATTTAACTTTTTCTGCTGATATGCATGTATGAGATGTTTTCTCAGGTTGTCATCAAAAATAAGCTCCTTATTAATATAGCAGTAAATGCAAATTATGTCTTTGCATTGGTATTACTTGACTAATGCTGTTTTAAGGAGGAAGAAGCAAATGGTACTAAATTGCTATAGTAATTATGCTTAGATGTAGCCCTCTTTATTTCTTTTTCTACTTTTTTTCTTCCCTTTATTTGTTTCCTATTCTCAGGCTTTTTCCACTGCCACTTTATAGCACTGGCTGAGGGTCAAGATTCTGCAGCTGTTTTTTCACCTTGCTGCTGCCTGCTTCATGCTCGCTCCTGTAGTGGTTACTATGTAGATTTCCTCCCTCCACAAGGGAGGGGAAGTACTTCTCTCAGCAAGAATGTTGCACTGATGGGAGCAGTGCTTGGCCCATCAGGGAACAAGGATGAGGCCTCTTTACAAACGTTTTGGCCGTGCAGCTCACGTTCGGTATGCAGTAGATGAGATAAGGGCCTTTGCTTGCCATCTCTACACCTTTTTTATTCTCCTGGAAAGATCAGAGTCATTCACCTTCTGTTGGCTTTCAAAGTGATGAAGGGGTGCATGTTCCTTTAGCCAAATCAACCATGTTCATGACTCCAGAGCTGTTAATCCTGATTTAAGTCTTTGATGACAGTGTTAGGGAGTGAAATGAGAAAATTCCTGCATAAAAATCCCTGCTGAGATAATTGCTGGCATTCTCTTTGCATGGTAAATGAGCTGAGGGGTGAAACTTTGTGCCCAGGAAAATGCCCAGTGACCTTTTCTGGAGGAAGAGTTTAACCCTCAGAAAGCAGGGTTGTGTGAATCCCTACAGGTCTTCACAGTTGATGGTAATTATAATAGAAAACATTAGTAATCATCAGCAATATATATATGTACAATAGACAGATATTCTGTATTTAAACTACAGCCTGCAGTGCCAGACAGATAAATTTGGGGATAACTTCTCCCTGAGCTTGTGTGCGATGGATGAGAGCTAAAAACTGTCTAGGAGAGAGACTGTTTTATCCACCTACCAAGGCAAGTCTTTGTTTTAGAGTGATAGGAAGTGGGTAAAGCAGCTGAAGTGTTAGAGCAGGAGTGACTGTATGTACACACATATAGATAGCTGCAAGGACAAGTTAAACTGGTCAGGCCACTATTAATTTCTGTTAGAGTCTCCTTATTATTCTATCTCATTCCAAAGTTAGCAAGGGTATTTTGCTTGTCTTGATGGATTATAACATACAAGTAAGCTATTTGTTTGTGGTTATAGAAGCCAGATATGGCTGTGTCAGTGACAGCCATTTCAAAGGGCAGTGCAAGCATCTCCCTTTGCCTCTGCCAGCCAGGAGCAGGGAGCAGTGTCTGAGGGGGAAGTGTCAGTAAAAAGCAAATATGACACAATGCCTTTAGAATTGATTTGAGAAATGATCATTCGTTGATTTTCAAGGTCTTTTCAACCATAACAGGAACAGGGAAAATGTAGGAGCTCTATGTTTCTCTGCTTCCAGAACAGCTACGTGCTGGCATCTGCCTCTCTTAGGTCTGAGGCAAAGGAGGAGGATGTGGCTCACTGTGTAAATAAACACTTCTTGGTGTGCCTTTCCATGCCAGCATGTGATGTGGCCTGCACATGCCACCCGCCATGCCACAGCTTGTCACTCCTGAAGCAGTGATGCTTTTTGCACATCAGTGTTTACATGGATGAAATGCAGCCCCTCTCTCCAAAACAAGCTCTCTAAAACTGCTTCATTCTCACACAGTCAGGTTCCTATCTTCCAGCAGGAGTGATTCCCTGGCTTCCCACTGCTGTGGAAACCACAGGGCCACACAGCTGTCATCTCATGTGCACCAGACACATGGTCCTAATGTGGACACGCCAAACAATGCCTGCCATGGTCCCCTGCACTGCAGGGACAGTTGCTGGCCAAGGAGGAAGAGTTGTGACTGCAGCATTTTTCTCCAAGGGGAGATGAAGCTCCATGTTGGGATATCCCAGTTACCTGCAGTGGCATTGATGGCACAGCCTATCTGTAGAACTGATCTGCTCTTGAGCTTAGTGCTGCTTTCTAACCAGGTAACAAACAAGGCTTTAGCACAAGAAAGACATGGACCTGTTAGTCTGGGTCTAGAGGAGGCCACAAAAATGATCAGAGGTCTGGAGCACCTCTCCTATGAAAGAAAGGCTGAAAGAGTTGAGGTTGTTCAGCCTGGAGAAAGCTCCAGGGAGACCTTATTGCAACCTTTCAATACCTAAAGGAGGCCTATGTGAAAGATGGGGTCAATCTTTTTAGCAGGGCCTGTTGCTGCAGGACAAAGGGGTGCTGGTTTTAAACTAAAAGAGCAGAGATTTAGACTGGATTGAAAGAAAGAATTTTTTACAGTGGGGTTGGTGAAATATTGGTGGCCCAGGTTGCCCAGAGAGGTAGAAGTCCCATCCCCAGAGCCATTACAGATCAGGTTGGATGGTACTCTGAGCAACCTGGTCTAGTTGAAGATGTCTCAGGTGACTGCAAGGAAGTTGGACTAGGTGACCCTTAAAGGTCCTTTCCAATCCAAACCATTTTATAATTCTGTGATCTTGTTGGACAGACTTGTTCTTCATTGCTGTTTGAGAATTTAATCCTTTTGGGTATGCAGTAGCAGGAAAGCCTGTTTGCCAGCAAAATGTCTAATGCAACTTTACACCCTGGCAGGCTGCTGTAAAGGTTACAGTCTTCTATTGTTTTTCCTTCAGGGTCTTTAAGAGCTTAGAAGACATACTGGAGCCTTGTGCCAGTAAAAATAAAAGGGATCTCCTCATTAACTCTATTGGCCTCCTCCTTTGTTTGCCAAGATCTGATGACTTTGACTCAAAACAGGAAATGGCTGAATCTAAATCCTGGAGCGGATTTAACTTTATTGACACCCACAGCAATGTCCTGTGAAGGTCTGCAGTGATGCAACAGTTCCTGGTGTGAGTCAGGGTCTGGAGGTGCCTATGCTGCATGGGAAGCATAGGTGATGCTGTCCCAGGACCTCCCCATCTATGTGGAAAGCAGACAGAGACCCCCCATCTCCTGGTAAATCCCATGGGTTTGTGCTGGTGGGACTCATTTAACACACCTTTTCTTTTCCCACACAAAACCATTAAAAGTTTAAATCAATGTAATTTCTCAGTTGTCTCTGTTACATTACAGCTGAGGCCAAGGAGCACATCCAAACGGGTCTGGGAAGCAGACCTGCCCGAAGTCCTACCTTCCCTGAGCACACTGCCGGCACAGGAGAGGAGAGGTAACCACTGCTACTCCTGCAGTTCTCTGGCTGCTGCTCTTACTTCTAATGAAAATTGAATGCTACCTATTAAATCCTGGTCTTTAACTGAGTTTCCAAGACTGCATAAGTAATAGGTTATATAGGATATTTTAGAAATCCTTTTTCCAGGAATTGTCAGAATATCAATACTCCCCTAATAACTGAGCACTAATGTGCTTATCCCAGAAAGGTCTTTTCCTGCCTGATTTGATAAGAGGCCAGTAAAATGGGATCTGTCTCTAATGTCAGGATATTCTGGTTAGTTTTCAAAGTAATTATGGTTTTATTTGTTTAATTTTCACCATGGAGCAACACTAACAAAATGAACTGTTTGAGGAAACTGCTCATTTCCTGCTGGTGCCGACCTCTATGTCCAGTGCTCAGCACTCTCCATCAAGGCTTGGTAGGATTTCACATTGTGCTGATTGAGCAGAAACACCCATTCCATCAAGCATATCAGTGACCTCACTCAATATTCATGGATAGTGGAGATGTCATTAAAATACTTGCATATTTATTTATTGTTGCTCCCTTCTGCAACTTTTTGTCAGACAGATGAGGAATCTTTCTTTGCGGGTGGCAATTGCTTCAGTCAAATATTAAACATGAGCTTTGACAACACTTCCAAACCTCTTGCAGCCGTTCATTGGCTGTTGCTTCTGCAACTGCCTGAAATGCTTCTGCTTTACCAGCACAGCAGTGGGCCTAATGTTTTTTTTGGAGGATGATTAAATCTTGAAAAACTTGCTTGTCATTCAACCTGAAGTGCAAAGCATTGCTATATGAAATCTCACCAGGTTAACTGCCACTCTCCATCCACAGAGCAGCTACCACTAGCCATTTCCAAAGGTGGTGGAAACAGTCAAGTAAATTGCTTGTGATGTGTACTTCTTCCATTTATTTATCAGGCCATTAGTAATTAAATTATATTTCAAGCATGAAGATATATATCCTGTACTATAGTTTTGCCCTAACTATTTTTATCATAATTGATTGCTGTAATTTCTAAATCCTCCATCAATCTGATTATGCCTTTGGACTGCAAAAAGGGGATGTGGCCTGTTCCTTCCTGGGACACAGCATGGAAAAGCATATTCCTCCTGCACGGTTCTTGGGCTCCTCTGGCATTACTGCTTCCTGTATTTTTCCCTATGGTTTTCTCCAAGAAAGGGAAAATCTGAATAGACTTAGAAGTTGACACCATTGTTTATATTGAGCAAGTTCTATACCAACTGCAGTGGTAGAGGTAGACTCATCTTTACTCCAAGCTTGGCCTGTTTGACACATTCCCCAGTCTTTCCAAGCAATAGCAGAGACAACAAATCATAAATAAAAGACCAGATCTGGGTCAGTAGATAAAGGTGGCAAAGTAGCTGAGCAGAACTGAGATGATGTTGAAGACTCTTGGTGACTGTTGACCACCCTACCAGGCACATCACTACCACCATCTCCTTGCTCAAGCTTTTCTCCTGTCTCACAGATCCAGCACACCTGCTCTTGATACAGCAGAGGAGTGTAAAATCTGTCCAAAACCAAAGCCAAGACTTCATGTACCGCTGTCTGCATCACACAAGGTAGTACAGGTGCAGCCTCTGCACTTCAGTTTGTTTTTCCTTGGACCTTCAGACAACCTGTACCGGCTGGCACAGGCTCCACAGACAGTCTGCCCTGGTGTCTGTGCTCAAACAAAATATATTTTTCTAGTCTTACCAGTTTACATACACTGATAGGGTTTGTTTCCCATTCAGAGATCCAGTATACATGACGCCTCTTCCTCGGAGAGTGACACTGGGACAAGTCCATTTGTGGCTGCAACAAACAACTTGCATTTGTCTAGAAAAGGTAAGGGCTGTGTGCAGTGAGCCATTGGTGTTCTAGCTATTCAACATCAAACACCAAGAGACAAGATGCTATTTATGTGTGTACAAATGAATAACAGAGTATTTCTTACCTTGGTATGTAAGAATGGGCTGCCAGTGTTTGTATGAATTATGCCCAAAGCACCAGGGACCAAGAAAAAAAATCTGATGGCTAAAACTTCTCCTGGCTCTGAGTATGTTTTAAACTGAGCACTTGGCTCACAGCTCCTTAACCCACAGATCCAAGTGACTTTCTCTTTCCCTCCTTGAGTGTAGAGTGTATCTATGGTAAATAGCAAATAGCCACTAGGAAAGCTGTCATACTGAAAGCAAAACTGTGAACTCTCAGCAGCAATCTACAGGTCACTGGATTTTTGTGTCAGGTTGCAGAGAGAAGGGCTGGGGTTCTCGGGGCTTCCCTCAGATAGAATGGTGATTGCTGGAGTCCCCAGATGGGGAAGAATTAGAAACATGTTCATGGTTTCTGGAAACTCCATTTGGCTTCCCTTTGAGAAGCTTCAGCCCAGACCTTCCAGGGAGATACTATATGATGTGGTGGAACAAGCTCTTAGCATTTGTTGTTGTTGCAGGTCATGGATTATCTTCATTGCCCACCAGCCTTTCAGAAGATGCTGTGCCTCAGGCCAGCAGTGCAGCTGGAGGAGAAGCTGTTGATGGGGCCTCTGGCACCACAATGGGGGCAAAAACTCCACCTGAAGAAACTTATGCTCCCAGCAGGATACCAGTTAAGAAGAAACCAAGCAGAACCTTCCCCAAATCTGAGCAGGTTGTGAATCACGTGGTACCAGCAGAGAATAGCCTCACAAACAGAAAGCTGTTGGCAAACCCCAAACCACTAACCACAGAGGGGGAAAGCAGCCAGGCCCTGAAGCAAGGCATAAACTATACGATCTCATCAATGAGTAACAAAGAGGAGGACATTGGCCTTGATCGTGAACACTTCAAGAACTTGAAGAACTTCTGGGAGAAGGGAGCAGACTCTGTGATGGTGGAGAACATGCCAGAGGACCTAGGTTGGGTGGAGGCAGAAGGTAGGCAGTTCAAACTGTGCCGCTCACTCTCTGTGCAGTCTGGGCAAGGCCAGAACAGTGTAGAAAAACATGGAGGCCTCACTAAAACAAGAACCCCCTACAAAAGGACAATAAACTTGTCTTCTAGTGAGGAAGAACCAAGCTATGTAGCCCCTGCAAGGAAGGGCTCCATTCCCACCATTCCTAGATCCACATATGCCAAGAGCAAAGGCAGCCTGATTACAAGAAATGACTCACTGAGTGAAAGCAATGGGAAGCCACTGGTACCAGAGGAAGAGAAGTGCCAGAGCAGTGCACAGCACTGCTCCAAGAAATCCAGACTGCCTGTGCGAGCCCCTTCCACCAAAATTGAGTCACCTACCAAAGAGGTGCCTGGCAGCATAGTAGAGCAAGAGACTCCTACAGATGAGTTGATCGTGGCAGAAGAGCACAAGCCCACAGAGAATTCCCTGGCAAGTAGGGTGCAGATCATGATCGAGCCTGTGCTTACAGATGGTGAAAACAATGATGGCAAAGACAAAAGACCTGATTTGGGCACTCATGACAACATGGAAATAAATAGAGAGCTACCTGAGGAAAAAATGTGTGAGTCTTCAGACAAGCCACCATCCAGTGAGCCAACCAGAGAGAGAGAAGTTGTTCAGGGAATGGACTCAACTGTTTACTCAGGTACTGAGGGCTGGAACCACACCCTGTGAAATCCCCCTGTAGAGTCATCCCTAAGTCTATTTTCTTCCCTTGCCCTCCTGCATTTTGCCCATTTTCTTTGTTTGTCCATTTAGCCTATATTGCAGTTTGTGCAGACTTAGCATGTATGGAATGTTTAGCAGATAGCTCTGGAAACAAATCTTGTGTAGCATGATGCTAGCATCAAAGGGGCAGTGCTGCTCCCTGGCCTTCCTTCCTGCTTCCAGCCCTTGTGCCTTGTCTGCAAGCACCTCAGCTCAGGAAAGCCCTCCATTTCTTTAGCACCACCTACAACAGGTCACAGGAACTTGCTTTATTTCACTCACTGGGAAAACTTTACTTTCTTTAAACATGGGGCTGGGGGAATTCCTCGTGGTGATAGAGATAAGTCTGACACAAACAGAAGAAATAAAATGTGAAACAAAGTGTTTGATAAATACATTGACCATTAGGTTTCCTTGATGTAGCTGCTGGCTGGCAGTGCTTAAATGACATTTTGGCTCTTTTGAGAATGTACAAGTGAATTTGGATATTAAACTGCAACCAAAGTGGGCTGAACAAGCAGTCTGATCTTTCTGGATTCTGATACCGTGTTCTCAGCTGTGATGGTGTCAGTAGTATCACCACTTTCTTTAAGTCTCTTCCTCTGAGTTTGATGGGCTTTTGTAGCAACTATGAACAAAAGTTATTGTTATTTGTAATTCATCTTACATGTGGGATTGGATTGCCCACAGCTCTGCTCTCTGCCATGCAAGGACCTAGGAAGGAAGAGCTTATCTTGTTTTTCCAAATTTCCTGTCTTCCCATGCCTGTGTGAGTCCATTAACTCATCTGCTTTTAACTGTGTCATTTCTTGGCTTATTTCCTAACTCATGTAACATTTCTATGAAAATTCTGAGTCATATTTCAGGTAAACAGAAATGTTTCCTTTTTATACTAGATCATTCTTACATTTTTTGGAGGGGGGGGTTGCCTTATTGTATTAATTTCATATGATATTATGATGGCTGTGTTGCACTGCGAGTTTTTTGCAAGTGCTGGCCTGTTTCATGGACTGAGTTAATCCAGTGTTCACATTTCCCATCACAGTATGAAGTTATCCTCAGGGAGAAACACTAAAGTGCACTGATGATTGGAAAGCAGCCCTGTGTAATGTAACTGCAGTGTGCTCCAAGCAGAGTGGGCAAGCCTGGAGATGCACACACACACACACTTGTTGACGCGCTGCCCATTGGTGTTTGTTTATTTACCATGGTGCTTTGGCTTTTCATGTATTCCAGAGGAAGATGGGGATCATTCTACTGATGCTCAGGCACTGGCCAGAGCAAATAGCATTAATCTTGCAAAGAGCATGGTGAACATTTACACAACCACAGAGAGTGAGTAACATCTTTCTTTCTCCTTTTTGGTTTATATTCATTGAAGGTAATATATTATGCCCAAATTCTGCATCCCTGGTGCTTCTGTGCATGTACCAGGCAAGGAAAATGATACATTGTTTCATTATCAAATTACAGAGTTTATAGTGCCTAAAATTAAATTCAGAGCCAGGAAATTGCAGCTAGATTGATGGCAACTTACTCAGTGTCTTCAGGAAAAAAAAAAAAAGGTTAGCAAGAGCCTTGTACCCATGTCTCCTTTTCTCTCAAGTACTGTGGGAGCTGCAAGGCAGCCTGTGATCTGGATTAATCAGAGGTGCCAGACATCATGTCCAGTGTGGGACTCACACCACAGACTTCTGTCACACTCACCGGGCTTGCAGTGCCCAGCCTGGGCCTTGGCCTCTCACCTTACCCACAGCAGACCCCATTTGCTGGGCTGATCTCCCCAGATACCAGCTGGGACATGCTTTGGTGACAATTTCTCCCTGAGAAACCAAGAGATGCTAAGGAAAATGTGACCAAGAAAGCAGCAACAAACCTCAAGAAGCCTATGGCCAAGAAAATTTGTGCCACCAAGAAACCATGAAGGCTGCATCCAAAGAAGGGAGCTGGAAGGATGGCAGCAGCAGCCTCTGTGGCCAAGAAAGCCAGTAACAGTCTCCAAAGATGAAAACTGGCAAGCTCAGGAGGACAGCTAAGAGTTTGTCTAAAAAGCAAAGTGGTAAGTCCAAGGCTGCCAGGACTGAGGTGAGACAGAAATGCCTGAGGAAAGGTAAAGCTGCTCAGAGGAAACAATTAAACCCGTGTAAGTAAGCCCAACCCAAGTTATGGAAAGGAGTGGAGTCCTCGTTAAGGCTGTTGAATGCGGCCTGCATGTGGGACATGCTGCATCATCCTGTGACTGTGCCCACTCCATCCACTCGCCTCACAGCAAGTGCACCTCACTGTGTGGTGCAGTGATGTGTCACATGGCATAGTGACTTGAAGCCTCAGGTCCCACATGCACTGCCTTTCACTGACATGGTCTCCACACTGACAGCTGAGTGTTTAACCTTCCCTTAATACAGCTTGGTTAAAGCCATGAACTTCATCTTGGGAAACCCCTTTGCAAAGTTACACTTAGGTGTTTGTAGTATAGAGGGGGAGGGACAGATTTCATGCTTTGCTCATGTTTGGAAATAAAAATAGTAACTATCAAATGAATAGTGAATCATATAAAAGGCAAATCTAACTCAAACTGGGACAAAAAGGAAAGGGCCAAAGAAGCTTTGGGGCATTTGGAGCGCTGAAGAATGTATCATCATAGCTAAGATGCTAAGCAAGTGTGTCTATGTGCACGTGTGTTTATGGACGTGTATCTTCTAAAAACACTTCCTTCTGGGATGGAGATAGTCATCTTCAAAGAAGCTAGTGAGGTAAGATTTAGAGCAAATACGTTTTATTTAAGCCAGTAGCCATCTTTCTAAGTTGATGTGAAGCTTTATGACATTTTTCTTCTAGATATGCAGCTTTCGTCCACCTCTTTGAGAAGTGTATGCAGTGATGAAATTGTAAGGATAAATATTTTACATCCCTTATGTACAGGGCAATGTGCTACAAGAGCAAGCTGTGAGCGTGTTTGGTTTCTTTGACAAGGAGGCAGACCTGTATGGTTTTAGTCCAAATCTACCCAAAGAAGAAGACACAGCCTCAGGCTATTGAGTGAATTAAATTAACCACTAGAGGGAGTTTGCACACTCCACACGTGGAACCAAAGCACATCGAAAATAGCCTGAAGATGCTCAGTAGCAGGTTTCAGCATGGGAAGGGTCAGCTTCAATGGCAAACAGCGATGGGGCAAGTAGGTGGCACTCTGGTGCCTCCCACAAGCTTTTCATTCTTTGTGCCTTTAAACAAAAATGTGACTTTCTTTGAATTTCCTGATTCTGACAAGGTACCTTGATGCTTTTTGTTTGTACCCACAGCATACAATAAACCACATTTGTTAGCCCATCAGTTCCTTGAACCTGAAAGAGTCAAAGATCTGAGCAGATCCTCTCCTCTCCTGTTATCTGAGGTAGGCTGGATGCCAGAAATGTCTGGAATAATGCTCATAGCATCCTCTCTCGCTTTCATTCAAATGTTTCTCCTGCACACTGACAGTACTTGCTTTAGAGCATCCCTTGGTTATGTCATAAATGAGAAAAACCTTAAGAAAAAAACTCTCAGTAACCCAGACTGACCCTTCTATCCTGGAGGAGTTTTCACATTTCTCTCTGTCTCATCTCTGTTTCAAACCACACCATTCCCTACCCTTTCCAAGAGCCTTGGCTGTTGCATGCAGCGCTGTTTGGAGGCAGTTAATGATGACGTCCACTGCTGGGATGCCTCTGGGGAGACTCCCTGCACTCTCCTCCGCTCTCCTAACCTGACGCTGCTTAGTGGGACTCTGCAGAGCCATTGGATTTTCCTCTGTGGTGCTGCAAAGTGCTCACACAGCAGAGCTTAAAAGATGCTTGTTATTTTCTGAGCAGACTGAATCAGACACGGCTTCAGAAATCAGCTTCCAGTTTAACAGGCACAAAAAGACCCCCAGCATTGGCAGCCACTCGTCCGACATGGCATCTGTCTCCTCGGTAGGTGTTTTAACGCGGACATTTTGCTAGGCAAGGGCTTCTTGTGCCATGCAATGACGCTGCACTTAGGCTGATGCTGCTGATGTGGCCTCTGGAGTATCCTGTTGGTTTCTGCACAGTGGGTTATTAAAGAATGGTGATGATTTATTACCTGCTTGTGTTAAAGGAGTGTCTCCAGGTACCAATTCATATCAGAGACCCACTGAGTCATTGCTAGACAAACTCACAGTAAGCAATAGCCCCCACTCCACAGCACGGGTGCTCTGAAGGTTGGCAGCATGCAGGAGTTGGGGCGGGGGGGGCCTTTCGGTAGGTGGGGAAATGAGACACACAGCTATTGAGTAGTGTGTTTGTGGTCCAGCTCTGAAAGAGCTGGGGCTACGATGTGTGCCCTCTGCAAGCTCATCCTTCACTTTGTCAGCAAAGTCAAGAGAACTTGGACAGCAAATGTGTGATTTAGAGCTTCAGTTTCTAAGGAGACCTGAAAAGAGCTGAGTGTGTTTAGTTGAACATATTTAATATTCCTTTGAGACATGCTTTGGGGGTGGCTGCTTAAAAGTGCTTGAATTTGCTGTATTGGTGTAACAAGTATCTCTGAGGTGTATATGTGAGATTTAAAGAATACATATACAACAAAGCTGGTAGGGAAAGGCCACGAATGTAGACAAATGTTTAAAAAACCTTGAACTTTGGGACATGTGGGTCCTTCTCCTAGTCTGGAGTCTGGGAGCTGTAAATGAGCCTTTCATGTCCAAGTCACACAGGAGTTCTTGAAAGTCTTGGCCAGGATTCTTTGCTGGGGTGAACATCCTGATGGAGTGGTCAGTGCAGCTCCATGGCCCGAGAGGATATGTTTAGCAGGTTCTTGTAGGTTATAACAGAAACAAATTCAGAACCAAAGAAAGTAGGAGGAGACAGAGAAGAATTGCGTTAATTAGTAGGGAAGATTTTTGATAAATGTTCATGACTGTACCACAGAAAAGTGCCAAGAGGGTTAATTATTTCCTTTGTAAACAGCACTAGCTTTTATGTTATCTTGTCGGAGATCATGACTGATTGGTGCAATAGAAAATTCTCTCATCTTTCTGGAGCTCGTGTTGTTTCTGCTTCATCACTTTCTATCAGTAAAAGACAAAGCCTTAGAAACAGAATCCCAAGGAATGCAGACTGTTCTAGGAAAGCAAGTGACTCCTGGGTGCCTGGCTCCTGCCTTATATCTGTAGAAACCTCATTTTCCAGTGCCTTTGCAGCATGCAGCCTGTCTCTGGTGGGACAGTGGTTCTTCAGGGCAGGAATTGTTTCTGTTGTGTACTGCTCTGTGCACATTAGGAGCAAACAAGACAGTAACAATTTTTCCTGCATTTATGGTCTGAACTGGTTCTTACTAGACTTTTTAAAGAATTGATTGACAATAGTGTGGCTATATCTACCTGAAATAATAAGTTCCTATACAGGTAGTTCGAGTTCTCCAGTATATTTCTTTTTTAGTGATGAGACTGGGTCAGGATAGCAACTGTTTGTACTGGAAGTGTTGGGAAAGGGAAGAGACTTGTTTGGCCCCTTCAGTAATATTTTTACTCAGTTTCTTAAAGTTTTGAGATCCTCTTTATTTCTTGAGCATTCAGTGGAATAGAGTTTCTAAGTCCTGGTCTAGGAAGCACATCCTTCTGAGACCCTTATTCAGGTTCCCCAACCCTTGCTTGTTTGAGCACAGCTGCAGATGTGGACCATTTTAGTGCAAGCACACAATTCTACAGCAGGACAGAAAGTGCACGTATTTCCTTGGGAATGCACTTCTCAGACTATCACCTTTGTCCAGAAATCAAATCAAGAGGGTGCCCATTTCAGTGGCACTGACCTTGCTCTTTCACCTGGCAGGTGAGTGGCAGTGTGCTCAGTGTCTACAGCGGTGATTTTGGGAGTGTGGATGCCCAAGGTACTGTGGAATTTGCCTTAGACTATGATGAGAAGAACCGGGAATTCCAGGTTCATGTGTCCCAGTGCAAGGACTTGGCTGTCGTGGATGAGAAGAAAGGCAGATCTGATCCGTGAGTGATGCTTTGGTGCCTTCTGACTCTTACATTGCTGAATTCTCTGTTCTGGAGAATTTTAAATTTTTTTGGTCATATTTTGTCCTTTTTAAATGCCATAATTTCTCCCTTCCATCAGACTTCTGGTGCATATTTAGTGCTGGTACTTTCCCAGCTGATGGTTCTGGAACTATTGGCATCAGTAACTGTGTTACCAGACTTAAAATTTGAACAGATTGAGAAAGCCTTGATCCTGTCACCAGTGGAATATATTCACTGTGCATCTATGGGATCCTTGATTTCCCCACGGTGAAACACTTTGGTGATGACTCTGGTGCTGCAGACATATGTCTATATGAAAAAAGTCCAGAAAGAAGTGCTGTTAGGGACACAATGGTGCTTGTACAGAGGTTAATGATCTCTGGTTTGAAAGATGGTGCAAAGAACATTGGATTGGAACCCTGAGAGAGACTCAAAGACATTACACTAACTTTCACATTTCAGATTTCACCCACAGAGATGCTATAGTTAGGGACATTTTAGAAAGTGGATCTATGGCCTTGCTGACTTCCCAGATTGCCTAGGCAGCTGCCTGCTCTAAATGCTGATGGCATCCACCCATCTGCAGTGAGATTTATAACTTCACATACAAGTCAAGTTATATTCTAGCAGGTCTCTTAATAGATTTTGCTCTCAAAGAGTCAACTCTAGGGTTTTTTTGTTTCTGTGTCACCATTCACAAGTGTTGCTAACTTATTAGAGCTGGTCAACAATATCCAGTTGGAGTTTGTTTTCTTTTCTAGATATGTTAAAACTTACCTACTCCCAGACAAAGCTAGAATGGGTAAGAGGAAAACTTCAGTGAAGAAGAGGACGGTGAATCCCATTTACAATGAAGTGTTACGGGTAAGAACAAATACATGCTCTGAAAACTTTAGTTGTAGCAGGTACCTGTATGATGTCCGGTCTGAAAAGACCTGAAAAGACCTTCTTGGCCAGGCTTCTTTGCCTGCCTCCTGCCAACACTATGCTGCTTTTCCCTTGAGTTTGTGAGAGTTTCTCTGCACCCATCTCTGCTGCAGAGTGATCTTTGGATCACAGGAATCTGCAGCCTGAGCAATGGGTGTTCTTCCCTTTCCTGGTGTGCAGTCTTGAGGTATGGGACTAGTAGGAAAGGTCTTCCTTATGTGATCTTACTCATCAATGACTAGAGGATTATTGAACAATGCTCAGGCCTTTGTTAGCAATTCTTGAAAGAGTATTGGTTTTGCCCTGTGACAAACAGAGCTCCAGGTGCTCAGCACAAAAACTTCATCAGGGTACATGATATAAAAAGAGTGAGGCCAGTCCATTACTGCATGTGCAGAGTGGGTTTGAGTGTCTCAGTCAGAGCTTATTCAAGCTTTTGAGTAGTTTATTTCTGGTTGTGAAAGAAATAAGAAAAAATTGAACAACCTGACTTCTTTTTCTTTCTCTAGTATAAAATAGAGAAAATGGTATTGCTGATCCAAAAATTAAACCTTTCTGTTTGGCACAATGATCCACTGGGACGTAACAGTTTCTTGGGAGAGATTGAAGTAGACTTGGCCAGCTGGGACTGGAGCAACAGGAAACTCAATTGGTACCCACTGAAGCCTCGAGTAAGTGTGTCTCCACTGCAACCCTGCCTCCTTGCCCAGCCCTGAAACCTTTAGGGGTGGCAGAAGTCCTTCCTAACTCCTCTGAGGTCTTTGGGTGGTGTGGTGGAACAGAACAACCTAAAGTGTTCCTAAGGAAGCACAGTAAATCACCTACAAGCCCTGTAAGTGTTACTGCAGTATTCAGTGCTCTGAACACAGGTCTTGGGTCTTATATAGTGACTGATCTGTAGGGAAACTTTCATAAATGTGATATGACACTAATTAACAGAAACTCTGGCATGACTTTGCCTCTCTCTCAACTCACATAATGACCATCCCTTAAAACCAGGCAGCAGAGTACAAGGTGATACAGATGAACTTGCCTTGAGAGGTAAATATTCAGGTGGTTGTCAGCTTTCTGCATGCTTCTGAGTTCAGAGGTCTTATCTGAAATCCCTTTTCAGAAAATAATGAATAATGTCTTTCAGAACTAAGATGCTTAATTATGTCCAGCTGGACTTATCTGGAAGATCAGCCTTGCTCCAAAGTCTCAGGCTTTTGGTTCTCAGGGACTGATTTTGAGAATAAAACCACAAAGAAAGGAGTTGCTCTGAGAACAGACTGTCCCAGCCATGCAAAATCAGAGTCTGTCCATATGTGCCCCTCTACTGAACTCAGAAGCTGTTTGCATTGCTACACAGTCACTTGTTTAGTCAATAACTCCTCTGTTTCAGAGCCTCTCTGCTGTTAATGGTGTGGATCATCGAGGAGTGATGAATCTGTCTATTAAGTATGTCCCTCCAGGAAGCCTAGGTAAAATGTGTTTCATGCACTAAGAAGTATAGTCCATATGTAGACATGCAGCTTGCAATGCCTCATCTGTTCAAGGGCTGGTTAAAGAGTAATCTCATTAGAGCAAGATCCTAGAGATCAGCACAAAGGCACACCCAGCAGTGGTTGATAGTATTACCTGCAGCCTACATCTGATTTTCACATCTAGACTTGTTGGGAAGGTGTTGGAGGGAGAGGAGGGGCTCAACAACCTCAAACTCACCAGCTAATATGAGCACTGTAGGCATTGAGGGTCCTGTGATATGGTAGCAGCAACACATATCCCCTTTTGTTGTGGGTCAAGCACAAAGCTGGCTTTGCCCAGCAGTTCCTTCTGTTTGTTTCAAAGCAGCACCCTCACAGTGTGTCAGGAGTCCTCTGCAGCTGCAGGTGTGATGGGGCTGGTAGCAGTGCTGTGGCATCCAGGCAGAGGGGTGCAGAGCTTCCAAGGGAGTGAGCATGCAGAAAAGTTATGTTGCTGCACTCTCAGGTTCATGGAGAGGAAGCCTGGCATTTTGCTAACCTTGGTAAGGACTGGTACAACAGGTTTCTTTTCTTCTCCTAAATGGCAGGTCCCAAGAATCCTCCTTCTGGCGAAGTTCACATTTGGGTCAAAGATGTCAAGGATCTGCTGCAGCTGCGTCCTTCTGGAGTTGACTCCTTTGTGAAATGGTAAGTGTACGAGTATGGTTTTGATCCTGGGTCTGTGCCTTCACAAAGTGGTGTGTTTTCTCCTCTTTTCTCAGGCTGACCTAGCTGAACTTCCATACTGTTAAGCTTTCTTGTTTGCACTGGGCTCTGGAGGAGAGAATTGCCCTTGTTACTCACTTGTGGCCATATTAGGGAAATCCTTGCTGTGATAAAGCTCTTGGTCAATCACTGGCTGCGATTCATTCAGTGATTTGCCTCAATAAGGTCTGAGAGGAATGTATGAGCCCTGCACCTGAAGTTGTGGATTTTGCCTTGATACAGGCTTGCATGCAAAGTTTGGGAGTTCATTAGGGACTCACCAGAACTGACATACAGATCCTGCTTTGATCTTCTCCAGAACTTAGTACGTGTATGTTTTCTGCAGCCTGTGACATCAGTTCTGACATCGGTGCTGCAAATAGGCCATAAAATTAAGAGTTTTCTAAAGATATTTAAGACTTTTTTTTTTCCAGCACTTAGAAGGGCTGTGTGTGGTTTAAATCCTTACAGAGTTCTTCGGCAGAAAAGTTTGCTTCTCAGGAAGCCTAACTGACCATTATGAAATGCCCTCTTTAGGCATCTAAGTGGTGACAATTTATGAAAACAGAAATATGTGAAAGCAATGTCAGATAAAAAGAAACTGCCAAAACCCATGAGGTTTTAAGCAAGTACTCTCATTTCTGAAAAGATTTGCTTTAAAAATGTAATTTTTTGGTTAAAAAAAAAAAAAAAGTTTCCTCCAGGAATGATGAACATTTTCCATTAAAGCTACAGAGATTTAGAATAGAACAGAATTAACCAGGTTGGAAAAGACCTTTGAGATCATCGAGTCCAACCTATCACCCAATACCATCTAATCAACTAAACCATGGCACCAAGCGCCCCATCCAGGCTCTTCCTGAACACCTCCACTGACTTTCTTATGCTGAGACCAAATTCCTCCTTTCTTCAGAACTGAGGCTTATTTAGACCAAGGAACTTTAGAGGAACAATTCAAATCTCAGGTGAAATTCAATATTACATGCTGTGTTTTTCCTCTTCTCAAAGCTATGTGCTTCCGGACACCAGTAAGAAGAGTTACCAAAAAACCCGAGTCATAAAAAGGGACACAAACCCCGTTTTCAATCACACTATTGTGTATGATGGCTTTCATACAGAGGACCTAAAGGATGCTTGTGTTGAACTGACTGTGTGGGATCATGAAAAGCTTACCAACCATTTCCTTGGAGGAATCAGGCTGGGCCTTGGGACAGGTAAGTGATTTCTTTTACATTAAATGAACACTGCTACCATATTGCTGAGCCATGAGATATAATGGGATGTTGCAGAGCATTTTCCCACTGGGAAGAAACCAGGGGATAGCAAGTCTCAGTAACTGGTGAGAATCTTGGTAACTGCACTGTGTCTGGGATAGAGGGGTCCTGGTAGCAACCCTCTATTCCCACATTTTCTGCCAACATCACCTCTGAGGTCTGGTAATAACCTTGAGTCCATAAGAGAGTTTTCCTGCTGTTATGGAAAAACAGGCTGCATTACAAATCAACATTACAGTGCTGCTCCTCCCAGGGAAGAGTGCTTAGAGATGAAGAGAACATGAATGCTATGTGGGACAGCACCACCTGGTGACTCTGTCCACATCACCTCCTCCCTTGAAACGCTTTAATATCAGGAAGAATAAGTATTTGAAAACCAGGGTAAGCTACACTGGCTGAACACGTAGGAAATCAGTACTGAGAGTGCATCAGCTGGAGCTGTCTGCATATGGACTATGGTGTCATTGTTGGGGGTTTGTTTTGTTTTTATTTAGACTATGTACTGCTGAAAGACCTCAGCAGAGGTGTCACATGCTCCACTGAGACAGTCAGTGTCTCTGGGAGTTGATGGCATGAGGTCCCAGTTCAGTGAAGGACTTGGACCTGTGCTTAGCTGGAAGTGTTTCACTTCAGTAGGATTAGTCATCCTTGAAGTTAGGAAAATGCCAATATTTTTAAGCCACAGCTCTAAAATGCAGATAGGACCATCTTCTGTTGTCCAGCTGTCCAGAATCAAGGTTTGTGCCTCTCTGAACATCCTACTCTACTATGGCTGGGCTTTTTGTTAGTGGAGCATCTAAGGCTTTCTCAACTTTTTCTTGTTAAGCGAGAGAGTTCTCTGAGAGATGGAAGGCAAACAGAGTATTTCAGACTGTTGCAGTAAAGAATATCTCTTCTTTGAGGGTGCCAGGAAAAACCTCATAGTAGCTGGAAGGTCTGCCTGGCAGGTGCACCTGTGTTTATTGGGTTTGCTTATGTGCTTTGTATTCAGTCTGTGACATGTCACAAGGAGAGTTGTGAACTATCCAGTGGGAAGGGGCAAAAAGGATAAGCTCATAAGCAAGATGTAAAAACAATCCCAAGATAAACTGGATTCCAAGCTTAGACCTTTATCTCATTGACAAGTAGCTGGCACATAAAATTGTGGTTGAATAATCAACTTGGAATTAATGTACACTCTTTTCTGCTATTATGTGTTTGATTCCCATACAAATGAACTGTAGAGCAAGTGAGTTTTGACAAATACTCCACCCTGCCCGCAAGAAAATCTTTTAAGGAGAAACCAAAGACTTTCTTTACCATTCAGAAAGGTGCAGAAAGGGCTTGAATCCAATATTTTCCTTGGCAGGTTATGTTTAGGGTTCTTGCATTTTGTGCCTTTTATATTGCCTTCATTCTGAACTCTGGTGTGAAATGGAGGTCATGAGCCGAAGAACAGGATGTATTTAGGGTAGAGCTTGCTGAGAGGCAGTCAGCACCGTTTCTGTTAAGACACTGCCTGCACCAGCAGCAAGTATTTTTGCATGGAGTATGAACTCTTTGTGCAGCTCCTAACATTGTAGTTTTCTTCTTTTCAGGTTTAAGCTATGGCATCTCTGTGGACTGGATGGACTCCACACAAGAGGAGGTGGCCTTTTGGCAGGAGATGATGTCGGCTGCCAATGAGTGGATTGAGGGATTGCTGCCCCTGCGCTCGCTGGCAGGGAGGAAAAAACTGAAATAACAAACCATGTGTGCCATAGGAAGGCTGAATGTGGTCATTAGGATTGGGAGACTTCCTGCACCAAGGTGATGGAGACCAACTGTGAGGCTAGCAGTGTAAGGCTGATAAGGCAATTGATGGATAGCACTTTGGTGATGTTAAATGTCAAATACTAAAATGCCAGCTGCCAAACTGATGCTTTACTTGATTTTGACCAAGAAGACACTTGATTTGCCATTTTATTTAATCATGTTCGGTATCTTTGAATTCCACTAAGCCCTGGGAACACTGGCAGAAAGAAAAGGAGATTTTAATTTTTTTTTATGTTTCCTGTGCCATTATTTTCTGTGCAGAGATGTAGTTGTACAAAGCAGCAACATGGTATTATTCATATTTCCCTGCAAGTGGTACACTTTGTACTTGGTGCAGAAGTGCTCCAAGTCACCAGCAGCACAGTCTGGGAGTGGCAGCTTTGCTTTTGTTGCTGGCAATACGTGAGGAAAACAATGAGAGGAATATTTGAAGCAGAAAATGAAGCAACATGAGGAGGATAATAATGAAGAATTAAATGTATTAATTTCTTTCTGCTTTAATACTAAAGAGATGTGTGATGGTCCTACAGCTAGTGGTATTTTGCAACCAGGAAATGTTTTCCTGACTTTCCTACAGGCTTCCTCAGTGACCTCAGGCAAGTTCCTCTGTGAAAGGACAGTTTCAGTGCAATATAAACTAAAGTACTTGCCCAAGTGTCAAATATGGTTACATTACTGATGGACCTAATTGCACCTTTGAAATGCCTTGTGTGCAAAAGATTTCAATATGAAATAGTGATGTAGGAAATTGTCTCACCTGGAACAATGGATCAGGAAAGAAAGGTCAAGACCACACTGGAATGCAGGAGAAGTTGGGAGCCGGTGGGAGAGGTAAGTAGGGAGTGAGCAAAAGCAAAGGGTAACTACAAAGCTGTGGTTGCCTACGGTGATCTCCTGCTTCTGCACACCATGCTGCTGTCTGGTCCTTTCACCTGATGCCTGTCAGTGGGCTGTCCATGGCTGGAATTCCTTTATTGCCAGTAGCTCAAAAAACTTTTCACCTGGCACACTGACCGTGGCAGAATGGTGGTGTTAGTGCATTTTTGAATGCAGCTTTGTAATTTGTATTTTGGATGTACATATTGTGATTAAATAGAATGGTTTTCTTTAGTCATCAGCTGGTCTCCTGTCCTGGTTTTAGCTCATCTGGCAGCTGAGTCCTGGCAGTCCAGTTACAACAGAGGGGTTTACTCCTTTTCCCCATCCCTCCCCTCTGGGTGGGCAAGAAGAAAAGGAGCTGGGAAAGCCAAAATGTCAGTCAAGATAAAGACAATTTACTACTCTATTGCAGGTATATCAGATTACACAAAGGCAAAAGAACAACAATGAAACAAAATGTGAGAAAAGGTCCCGGTGTACACAGCAAATGAAACCATGAAAACCATCGCCGTGCGCAAACCAAAACTGGAACAGAAGGGATGAACCCCAGCCTGGAAGCTGGGGAAGAAACACAAAAAGCCTGGCATGGGAAACTTTACAAGTTATGGAATATATTACAAGTCCCATAAACCCCATCCAATCCCTTTCCTGCCATACAGTGAGCATGACATGAGCATGGTGCAGAATATATGATCCAGCTTGCTCTGTTGCTCTGTGCCACTGGGGCAGGGGGTAGCCCCATGCTCCATCCCTCATCCCTCCTAGTGGGGCCAGTCAGCTTAAACCAATACATTTCCTTGTACCTATTTTTAGCATGGTCTGAGTAACTAAAATCAAGTAGAAGAGGTGCTAAATTCTATCATGTCAAAATGAACCATTTTTGCCCTAGGGCAAGTGAAATGTCATGGAGAATTTTTTTTTCAGGTGCTGAACATGTGAATATTTATGCATATATGTAACTTGCCTTCTACAAGGAACTCTGCTCATCCCAGTAGTGGCTTGTGGCAGTGAAGTTACCTGCAGGACTGCTGCTTTCACCTGGAGTACTTCCTCATCCTCTACTTAAGAAAGTTTTAATCCCATATGGATCAACTGTGTGTCCTGAGCCAAGTGCTCACCCAAACCTCATGAACTTCATGTTTCTTGTTTTCTTTCTCTGTGAGACAGTCCCTCACTAAGGATGGGAAAGTGATGAATTATCCCACAGAGGCACTTGTATCCCTTTTGTGAGGTTACTGAAGAGACCTTCATTTAGTTTCTTTTGGGACATCCCTCTTGAATAGTTGCTGTGTAGTTTTAATGCACAGGTGCTTTGAAATTCCATCCTGGGGGTGAAAATGTTGCTGTGACTGCAAATGCAGTCACTAGTGCTGGGGGCTTTATCTTGGGCAAGTCTGGGTCTCTGAATGGAGGGTTCAGCTGCCTCTTCATCACAAAAATTGAGTCATCCCATATATTTTTCTTCCTCCTCCTCACATGCAGTGGTTGTGATGATGTTGCCAAAACTGGTCTTTGCATCAAGGGAGCTGGAAATGGTTGTGTTGATGTTTCAGAAAATTAACATCTTTTTCACTGGTGGTGCCAATAAGGGGGGAAAAAGAGGATCAGTGCGCCAGCTTCATCCCAGCACACTCGCTGTTGTGAACTTGGCCCAGCACTTTGTGAACAGACTGTTTTTTCATTCAGACTCCATCGAGGAATTTTGTTAATCTTTTGGTGGCTTGTTTATTTAAATTAAACCCTGATTAACTTAAGAAGCTTTCTTTGGCATTTAATAGTTTATCAGAGTAAAAGATTACACTGCCAAGCCACAGGCACAGCGTGACCACTGCTGGATGTGAGGCAGTAGAATTTGCTGTGCCATATCTGTTTCACTTACTACACAGAAAGCACTTTATAAGAAGGCTTGAGGCACTTTCATTGTCAGTGTCATATGGAGGAGTGGAGCAGCTTGTGAATACAAGGTTAACGGCCTCTTTGTGTGCAGCTTTTGTTGCCGATTTTTGTCTGTGAATGCTACATGTAAAAGAGAACCAAGCCCCTAGGCATGTGCTGATGATAACACTAATGAGGTAGTAACCAGTAAAAAATAAGAAAACCTGCAAAGTTTTCTGGCTGTATTTGCTGGTTCATTGTGGAATGGGATTAAGCAAAGTTCTGTAAGAAGGTAAAACTTTATGCATGTAGTAAATGTGGTTTAAGTCTCTCATTTCCCTGAATATGAGCATGCAGGTAGGGACAGGCTGGGACTCTTGGGCATCATCCTCATAAAATACAAACCTATCAAAATACCTATCAAAGTTTATGTGTAGGTGTGGTGGTACTTAGGACATGGTTTAGTGTTGACTTGGCTGTACTGGGTTAACAGTTGGGCTCGACCTTAAAGGTCTTTTCCAACCTAAATAATTCTATGAAATCTATACAGCATAGCTGGGAAACTGCTTTCCATGAGTGTTCTTCATGTGAGAATCAATGTGCTTCCTTTGAGTTTATGCCTTATTTATATAACCTTTTTCCTCAGGAACTTTACAAGCAAAAAAAAAAAAAAAAAAAAAAAAAGACAAAGCAAGAGTCTAGAGAGTATTTCTGCCTCCTCAAGCAAATATAACCTGTGGCCAATGTCCATTCAGAACAGTTCACATTACAGGTATCAGCATTTGCCAGCTTCTCCCACCCTGCTGAACACATAGTTGTTTGGAGGATGCTGGGTCAGCTCACAGCAGCACAAAACCAGCATCGGCCTCTGAGAGACCCATGGAAAAATTGCTACTAATGCCTTGTATGAGATCTCTTTCTTCTGAGAGAGGGATGGGCATGGTGGAGAGCTGGAAGTGTCTCCTCTGGGTGCCCTACGGGAGCTCATTGTTTCCTCCAGGGATCCTAGAGGAGTTTATTAGCTCTAGATAGGGCTCCTTTTGGTTTTGCATTAATTTTCCCTTCACTCAGCTGAAATGCCTCATGTCAGATAGTAAACTCTGCATGAAGTTGGGTGAAGATGTCAGCATACAGCAGCATCCTAGGGGGAATGAAGGAACACAAGCAGATGTGAGCTTGCCAAGTTTGCTGGTCACACCAGGTTCATGCTGGAGGGCTTTGCTTTGCATTGCTGCTGGAGAGGGGCTGGTGGTGATAGTCATTGCCGTAGAAGCATAATGGACTTTTGTCTGGGATATGGCAATCCAGCCTCTATTGTAGAACCAAACTGGCTAAATCTTTTTAGGAGGAAAGGAAGAAATTCTTGAAAGCATTTCTGCTGGTCAGTGTTTTGGGTGTGGTTTGGGGTTTTGGTTTGGTTTGGGTTTTATGTGTGTGTATGTGTGTTTTGGTTTGGTTTGGTTTTCTTCAGGATTGCAGTCAGGGTTTAGCTGGATTATTTGGCATCCTGTGTTTTACAAAATGGAAAATATACAACACAACAGAGCCATGGTCCTATGCCCTGCAGCACCTTAAAGACCCCACTAATTAGTCCTCAACAAGTGTAGCAGCTTCTGATAAAAAGGCCTGTGCTTAGGGTGCTGAACAGAGCAAATGCAAGTCTGGTTTGCTTTTTCTCACTCTGCAGATCTGCCTGTGCTGCTGCTAAACTGGAGATGCTACCATTAGGAACAGAAATCAGATTTCATGCCTCTAACAACCCATAATGCTAGATACTGACAGTCCAGAGCAGCTCTTGAGCTGTAAGCAAGCAGTCTCATCGCTAGGCTTGAAAGGGAAGCTAGGGAGCTGTTTTCTGGCAATGTAAGTAGCTCAGACACCCAGTCTGTAGGAAGGAAAAATCATAATAACCTCTTTTCCTCTCCTCCTCTCTCTCCCACTCACCATTACTAATTCATCCTGATTGTAATGGCTTCTATTTGCTCTAAGCAGATCCTGTTCCCTTCCTGGGAGGACCTGAACTGCTACAAGGACATGATATTCCCAGTGGAGGCTGTGTTCTTGGATTCAGGCAGATATAATGATCTCTTGATGGGAGCCCCCCTTTTTCAACCAGCCAACCCAGGGCCATTTTCATGTGCTCGTAATCTGAAATAAGACCCTGGGAGCTGCCTCTGGAGTGAGCCATCCCACGGTAATGAGCTGACGTTTCGTTTGTTGTCCCAGGGAAATATTGTGCAAATCTCCTCAAAACCCACATGCATTGAGGCTGGGGGCTGTGTCATGTGGGTGCTGTGTGGCATCAGAGAATGGCCAGTTGCAGGGACACAGAGGGATAAGCTTATCCTCTCTGCACATCCAGCTCATGTGGATCACCCTGTATGAGAGTTTGATCTCCCCTCTCCATTCAGGTTGCAAAACAAAGGTTACCACTGCCCTGGAGCTCTGTTATTGACTTAAGAGGCCTTGCTGATTGTATCTGAACAACTTCTGCATTTATGTCTCTCCCACATTCTCCCATCAGCGCAGATCCTGGTTGGTTTTGCAGTCCTATCTCTGCAGGGTAGTTCAGCTCCTTGGGAGGAGGCACAGCCTCCTGCTCAGAGAATGGGGCAGTTCAAGCTAACTAAGGTCAGGCAGCTGCTCTGCTGGATCCCCTGTTTCTCTGTGGCCAATGGAGAGAGGGAGCAGTGGTGGAGGACAGTTCATCCCATCAAGCTGAGTGGGGTGAATAGCTTTCAACATGTTCCTGCCTCTCTCCACTGGCTACAGAAAAAGCCTGGACACTTAATGTAGGAGAGACATTTAGGTAACGTGCTCCTGTATTGATGGGGAACTGTTAATGGAACAGCCAGCATCATTCAGCCATGACTGTATTTATCAAGCCTGTGTCTGCTCTACTGCTTTTAATTTGATCAGAGTGACACTGGAGGACCAGTGGTATCTCTGCAGCATGCCACCCCTGGAAGCCCAGTGAGCATGCTTGGAGCTGCCTTGGTTGCAGTGCTGCATTGCTCACAAGAAGCATTTTGCTAACAGGTTAATGTCTGGGGAGGGAGATCAGACAGGTTTCTTGGGGCCAGAGGCTGCCACTCTAACACAGGAGTCCACCACAAAAGGCATTTAAGCCCAGCCAAAAGCCAAGGGGGGACACAGGCTTCACCACATGCCTCCTGGCATTCAGCCTTGCCTGTGCTTCCCTCCTGCTACTGCTTTTGGAGGCTCTAAGGCTGTCACCTTATCACAAAGTCCTACATTACACTCCTAGTGCCTGCTGCCAGCTGGGCTGTCAGTTCCTGAGCACTATATGGTACCCTTGGCTTTACGCTTGTCTGCACCACCCTGACTAACTGTAAGCATAACACAAATAATAAACTTTAACTCACTGAATACCTTCCTTCTGTCCTGGGCTTTCCTGTGGCACACATCATCTTGCAGCTTATAGGTGATTGCATCCCTGTCAACAGTGTAATCCGTCTGTCACATCTCCTGAACAGGCCTAATTTAGCAGGGATGTTTCCTGGAACTAGCTACTACATTGACTGCTACATGTGGTTAGCCAGGCCTATCCCAGGTCTCCAGTCACCCTGGTGTGTGGCCCATAAACGTTTTCAGTAACTGGTTTCTGGACTGTGAACCTGCAGGACTCCACTTGGGTGTAGCTGACCTCTGCAGTGCTGAACAGCTCCACTGGAAGTGGGGCTGGGATATAAAACCTGGAAGGGCTGGGGACCTCAGCCTGGAGGTTTGGTGTTCTGCTTCACAACATCTTGTGATTACTGCCCCTTCCCAGGCTGGGCTGCAGGCATGGGCCATCTCAGGCAGCTCTGCAGTGAGGGGTTGTCTCTGATTGATTGGTGTTTGTATCCTTGGAAACTGGAAGGGCATTAAAATTGCATGGTGTGTGCAGTGCTGATGCACTCTTCTCCCTGTAGTGCTGCCATGGGCTTGGATATGTCTTCAGCTTCCAGCAGTCAGCAGCATGGTGTAAAGGGCACTGGATTGTTTTGGAGAAAAAACAAAGTACAGCTGAATGGTAAAATACTTAGGGGGGAAAGAATTCTGTGAATCCACAGGAGTGTCTGACTCCCAGCCACCCCTGACTATGGCTCAGTACCTTTTCCATTTGTGGCTCAGCCTGGGTCTCCTGGCAGAGAGCTTCTGCCTGAGAGAAGCTGCCTGCCTTGAGACCATCCCAGCCCCAACACAGAGACTACTGAGGCTGGTGCTGGGTACTTAATACAAGGCTGAATGGCAGCAGTGTCTGCCTTTTGGAGCACACATGGTACTCAGCACCCACCAACCTGAAATGGGCTGGAACTAGGTTCACAAAAGCCCCTCCTAAATGTCTGCTTAGGGCTTCATGATCTAATGCTAGAAGTTAATCTAATCATGCTGGGACAGAGACTGGGTCAGAGACTACCATGGGGTAGCAAGGGAGTCATTCTCCAGCCCTTGTCCCAGCTCACCTGACTTAAAGTCAGAGCTCTATGGTGCTGCCCACAAGGGAGATCCCCTCAGCCTCTTGAGGTAGCTGGGTTGGACCAGCAGGTGCAAGAGCTCATCCCCTGCATGCCTGCATGAGTTCAGCCACACCCTCACATGTGCTGAGGCCATTTTTGGTCAGCTGTTCCACAACACTAGCGGTTCTGAGGGAAAAGGGCTCTTCTGGAATCACTCCCAGAGCCACAGGAAGGAGCTCCGAATGGAGACCCCTAGTCCAGGGGTGTGGACAGCCCAAAGAGGCTGCTCCAAGGCTGCCCTCGGTGCACCCTCAGCATCTCACCAGTACCTTCCATCCTGTCCCCAGCCAACAAACCTGTTTTGCATCAAATCTAGGTTACTCTCTGTCTTTCAGCGTCCAGATATTCCATTTGCTAAAACAGTACCAGAACAAAGGCTCTCCCAGGATCTCATTTTCTCCTAGCTTCTCAGTTGCTACTAATTAACATCTTGGCTGCCTAGTCACACAGCATGTGTTCATCTATATGCATGTGTTCAGAGATGAGACTTAATACCTGCATCACAGGATCCTGAGAGTTTATTTGCTGGGGAAAACAGGTTCCTGATGCTCCAGGAATTCCTCCGGCTATGACAGCATCTGCTGGGCACCAGCCTACCCCTTGGTGCTCTCCTTGGCTCCTCACAGCCCTGCAAGTTGGGGTGCTTCAGCTGCATCCCATGATAGCTCATGCTGCCACCATGAAACGTCCACCAGAACCTCTGCGTTGAGATACCTCCTGGAGATGCTGCTGATGGTTGACTGGCATGGTGTGTTCCTGACAGTCTTGTGCCTGCTTGAGTGCAGCAAGTGCAGGGGGAGGAGAAAAAAACAGTTAAGAGGAACCACAATTTGTTGTGGGCTTGAACTAATGGGCCTCAAATACTCAGCAATCATATGGTAAAGTGAAATAGATCCCCACAAAGCATCACTGCCCATGAGTCACTGGTTAATGTACTGCTAACTGGGATTTATAGGTTTAATATTTTTCTGTTGCTGTGCAGATTACTTCATCAATTTTCTTTCCTGTCCTGAGGTACATTAAAATAGGCTCTTTTGGGGGGTTATTTTTTAAAATACATGTATTTTAAAGGATATTGAACAAATTCCTTGTCATTTACTTCTCTTGAAATGGTCTCTCTTATGTCCTAGTCCAATTTGCAAGCTGGCTAAGTAGTTCATACCTATATAAATGTCCTTCTTTTGAGGCTGGAATGAATATAATAGGCACTGTCACTGTGTTTATTTCAACAGTGGTCATGCAGGAGAAGCTCTTAACAAAACCATCTGTATTTAAAAAACCCACAAATGCTGTCATACATTTCAGGAAAAGAAAAAGCAACAACAGTTGTTGTTTTTTTTAACTGTTTGACTTAATACACACATTTTAGTCACTGGTTTTGTAATACAGGTGTTCATTTTCCCTTCCAGAGATGAAAATCCTCCTCGGGCAGCTGCTGAACAAGCAGACACTCCAGCTCAGTTGTATCCCATGGAGCTATGCAACTGTGCCTGTGTGCTGCGGTGGTGCTGGTGCTATGTTTGGGACATCCTTGTCTGAAGTGGGACCTACAGTCCAAGGTAGGTACCATATGCTGCGTGATGTTTGCTGCCACTTGGCCCTTAACACTGTGCTTTGCTCTGTGGAGCCAAGAGCCTGCTCCATTGGAGCAGGGGAAAATGGATTTAAAAGCAGTGATATTTAAGTTGCTGAGTATTTAATGTCTGTAACTATTCATTTTGAATACACACATCATACACACACACGCACACACGTGTGTGTTTGTATGTGGATAGGCTGGGTTTCATGAGTCTGCTAGTAAGATACCTCACTATTACTACTGTCCCTTTCCAGCCAAGGCTCACATGGTGCAGGTGACCCAGTACCCAGGGTGGTGCAGAGCAGAGCCCCTCCAAGAGCACCAGAGTACTTGTTCTCACCTCCTGAGATGCAAGTGGGAATGAAGCCACTGATGTAGTGGTGATGAGCCTGAATTTCTCCACAAATGAAACTTGGTTTTAAAACGTAGAATGGTGGTGCATGCCCTGGTCAACCCACTTCACCCTGCAGAAGAGCTGAGAAAGGTTAGCACTGGACTGCTCCCCTGGGTTTAGAGGTCTCCCTGACCCCTCAGCTCTCCCTTGGCCTTACGCTGGGCACATCTCCCTTCCATTTTAAGCAGCCCTGGAGATTCCCTCAACACCAGGTTTTCCCCTCAGCATTAGGCTCACCTGAGCCCCAAGCTCCCCACAGCCACTGGGGATCCCGTCAGCCCTGGGCTCCCCATAGCTACTAGGGATCCCTTCAGCTCCCGACTCCCCATTGCCTTATTCCCTCAGCCTTTAGCTCCCCACAGACAATGGGGATCCCTTCAGCTCTCTGCAGGCCCGCGCGCTTGTAAGCCCCGGGCTCCCCCCGGCCTCCCCCGCCGCCCCGCACGGTCCCGCCCCGCTCCGCCCCCGCACGGCTCCCGCAGCGGCCGCGTTTCGGGGGTGGCGGCTCCTCCCGGCAGTGCGGTAGAGCGCGGCCGCCATTGCATCACGGCGCGCCCCGTGCTCGGCCGCGCCTCTATCCCGCAGCCCAGCACCGGCACCCGCACCGGCGGAAGCGGGAGGGGCGAGGGCGCTGCAGCGGGCGGAGTGGGGAGAGCGGGCTTCGTGGCGGCGGCGGGGAGAGACCCTCGGCCGGAGCCCCAGCACTGGTGTCGCAGCTCGGGGCCGCGCCGACAGGGCTTGAGGCGGCGGCCGGCTCCCCACCGGCGCCGCGGTACTCAGCAGCGGGACCGGGGCTCGGCGGGATGCGCCGGCGGTGACGGGGCAGCGGGGTGCTGGGCGAGAGGCCTGCGCTGCTCGTCATGGGGCCCGCCTGATCGGCGCGGCGGCGGCGCACAACGTAGTGCCGGCCCGTCCGCGCTCCGCTAGCGGGGGCCAGGCCCGGGCCACCGCCGGACCCCGGACCTCCGCTGTCCCGGCCTAGCGGTGCTGCGCCTCCCGGCCTGCCGGCGCGCCCCCTGCGGGCGAGCGGTGCGGCGGCGGTGGCCGCCCCCGGGCCCGCGGGCCGGGCATGGGCGGCGCGGCGGCAGCGGGCGGGCGCTGAGGCAGGCAGCGGCGGCAGCATGGAGGCCATCTGGCTCTACCAGTTCCGCCTGATCGTCATCGGCGACTCCACCGTAGGCAAGTCCTGCCTCATCCGCCGCTTCACCGAGGGGCGATTCGCCCAGATCTCCGACCCCACGGTGGGCGTGGATTTCTTCTCCAGGCTGGTGGAGATCGAACCGGGCAAGAGGATCAAACTGCAGATTTGGGACACGGCCGGCCAGGAGCGGTTCCGGTGAGACCGGCGGCATTGGGGTGGGCGGACCGGGCCGGGCCGAGCCAGGTAGCCCGCGGGGCAGCCCTTCTTTCAGCGCGGGGCCGGGAGCTGCTGGGCAGGGGCCAGCGCCTTTCTCCTGTGCCGGGCCCCCACCGCCGGGTGAGGCGTTTGGTGACAGACAAAGAAGGGACAACCTGCGACTTTGACCGCTCCCCCCCCTTTTAAATTTCCCCCTCCCCTTTTTTTTCGCAGCAGCGCTGCCTTCAAAGCGTGCCGGGAAAGCATCCTGCGTCGTGTGCCAGGGATTTGTGCGTGTCACCCCAAACGGCCGCGTGTAGGGTGTATAGGATGTGTAGGGTGATGTGATGTGTAGGGTGGAGGTGAAGCGGAGCATCCCCGGTAGCGCTGGGGAGGGGGCTGGAGCCCGATGGAGTGCTGAGGCTGGGGCTGTTTGCCGGCGCTGAGCCGAAAGCTGTGCGTCGAAGGGTGCAGCTCGGCATTTCGGCGCCTGCTCTCCCCCTTGGTGCAAAGAGGCAGTAACCAGGATGTTCCTGAGAGCAGGGAGGCTGAGGCTTGCTAAATACAATGGAACATGTGGTTTGATTGTCTGCAGCGACAGCAGCAGCTCAGCCGGTGTACGATGGAGAAAGGCCGGGACATACCCTTGGTCTGCGCAGGGTGCTTCTGGAGAGTGCCGCGCTGAGCGCTGCTCGGGCACAGACCATTTGAGAGAATCGGGCAGTATTAATGAAGACTCGATGAGGAAAAGGAAAGGTGCCATGTGAGACCATACCAGAAGTTTCCCACAGAGCTCAGTAGTAATCCCACAGAACTCAGTAGTAAAACCAGCAGTCGCGGTTCGAGCAGGCTGGGCCCCAGCTAAATAGAGGGCTGGTGTTGTCACAAGATGTGTGTGCTGCTCACACAGTGCCCATTGGGAAGGGGTGAGTGTACCCTCAGCTCCCTGCCTCTTACGTGCTTGTATTTTTTAATGCATCTTTAGCCTTCATCTGCTGCTTCATTCTGCTTTCTCCAGGAGCAGTTTCCTTCCTTTGTATATCTGCACAGCTTCACATAGCTTCTACTTCAGCCTTGCCTGAGGAATGTTTTGGTTTCATTCACTAGATGAAACCTCCCCCACACCTCTCACCACCTTCCTTTACATCTGTAATGCTGGCCTGTGGCCCAGCGTGTGCAGTAGTTAGTCCTTAGCCGCTGACAGCTTTCCCTTCTGCCTTGCAGTGAGGAGCTGGCGCTTTATTCTGCTGAGAGAGGAGGTGCTTCAGCTTGCAGTTGCATCAGCTTCCAGCTTTGGGTCTCAGGCTGGGTCCGTAGAGAACATGCCTGGGTGCTGTTCCCTGCTTCTGCTTTTGCTGTGATGAGCAAAACCAGTCGGATTTCTTCAATTTCCATTCTTTCACACACTAAGAAGCCTGCGGCCCTGGGGGCTGCTTACCCTCAGTGCTGGGGGTTGACCCTGACTGGCGCTCAGATTGTAAGCATGATGAGCAGGCGACCTTCAGCACAAGGGCAGGCTGCACTGCTGCTATGGGCAGCAGCAGCCAAAAGCAGGTAGAGTGGCAGAAAAAACCTCACAACTTTGAAATGCCCTTGCCCAAGCACAGAGTGAAATTCCCAACGTGAAAAACTAGAGGGGTGTGAGCAAACACAGGTGCTTTTGAGGTGCACTCTGAAGTATGAAAACAGGCAAAAAAAATCCATTTGGTGTTTATCCCTTTCAGATCACCATTAGCCCTGGCTCAAATTGTGCCCCCTAAGGACAGCAGCTCTTGGGCTCTTGCTGCAAGCTCGTTTTCTTGGCAAAAGGCAAGATGTAGCTGTTACTGGAATCAGCTGAAGCTTCTCGGACTTGTGGGCATAGGGAAGAAGCATGGTGCAGGTGCTCTCCAGAACCCTTAAACTCTTTTGTCATTGCACAGGGGATTTCTTAAGAAGGAAATTCTGAAGAACATGCTCTGCTTTTTCAGAGTTCTCTCATTTGATCATTTCCAGTCTACTTTGCATAGTTTAACAGCTGCCCCCCAAGGAAGAAATCACTGTAGTTAGTTTGAAGACACGTTGTTGGCATTCTTGGGTCTGCAGCTGTGCTACTGGTCTGCAGCTGTGCTACATTTCTGCTCTTCCTGACTCCTGTTGTGAGCTCTTTCACTCTCTGTAAATTAGAAGCAGTCAAGGCGTAAATTACAGCCAATCATATGCTGTTCTGTTTTGTCAGATCAGGCCCCAGAACGTGCTGCCTGGAGCAGTGCTGAGGCTGCTCTGGAGCAATTTTTCCTGCATCCAGCAAGTTTTGCCCTGCTCAGATACTGTTTTTCCTTTGTCTGAAACATGACATTGTATAACAGTAACAAAAGCAAAAGCATGTGCAGCCCTCACTCTCCAGTGCTGTGTACCACCACCACCTACAGAAGAGCTGTTTCCTTCCAGCCAGCAGCACTCCCGCAGTCAAGAGGGACCCCAAGTCTCTACCTTGGGTACAGAGCAGGGGAGAGTTCCCAGGCAGAGGCACTACCTCTGTGTTAAAACTTGGCCAAGATATGTGCAAATGCCCCGATGCTCTGCATGAGCCTGTTTGAGGATGGCAGGAGGGAAGGTTGGAGTCTGGGAGCTGGTGAGTGTTGTGTAGAGTGAGGGCAATAGTTTGCTGCCTGCAGGCTGGAAAGGAAGAAAGTCTGTGGAAAAGGCTTCAAGAAAAGGCATGGAGACCTTCACCTGGTTTTACCTCAGAGCAGCATTCAGCTTAGATCCTGTCATGTCTTTCAGAAGTACCTGAGGCATTGTTGGTGTTGGCAGGAGGAGCCAATGCTGATGGCATGGAACACAAGGGAGAAGCAGAAATGCCTGTGACAGCATGGGGGTGAATTCAGAGCACCAGTATCTGTGTGCAGCTGGCTAGATAGCAAAAGGCAGATCTAATTCCCTTGGTGCCAAATGTGCAGAGCTACTGTTGTCCTTCATCCAGATAATTGGGAGAGGAGAAATTACCCAAATGCAGCCAGCTATCTTTTATTCCCCTGGCTTTCTTCAGTTTTAGCTGTGGATTTTTAGTCATCACTGCATGTCTGTTGAAACAGCAATCCTTGAAAACTCCAGTTCATCCTTTCTTGGAGCAGTTTCACCAGATAAATACACCTCAGGACCAAATAAGACCTAACAACAGTCTTGGAGGACTTGTCCCAAGGTAAAAATGCAGCAGTGCTTGCATTTTTTCCTGGCAAGGGAAGCTCAGGCCTGAGTCTGAATTTCTCCAGGGACTGAAATTGATTATTGCTTCTGGATTAAGAAGGAGTCCATGACTTTGCAGAAACACCAGTTTTACAGCTTCTTGGGTCTTCCACGCGTAGTAGTCATGGAACTGTAGCTCTGCTCAGCCTCATAGTCCCAGCTTTGTGTCATCATTCTGTGTTAGCTGGTTCCCTGTGCTGCTTCTGCCTGTGCTGAAGCTTGAACTCAGAAGCATTGTGGGAGATGTGCTCAGTGTCTCAGCTTGTGGTTCAGGGGTCTTTCTGGTTACTGTTTACTCTCAGTATTTGGCAGAAACAAGGCCAACATTAAAGCAGATTCCCCTAGAAAGCTGTTGTGTAGCTTTGCTGTTACTCGAGGCATTAGACAGGCTACTCATATTAGCTCACACTTTGATCAGTGGTGTAGTGAGAGAAATTGTAGGGGTTGGTGGGTGTTCAGCTTTGGAAGGGAGTTACAGCCCCATGGTCTAACTTAAAAGTCTGTAGCCTGTTTTTATGGAGGGCAAGTGCTTGGCCTCAAATGAGTCCTTTCATTTGTTACACTGCTTCTAAACTGACGGGTTAGACAAGGTGTTCAGAGAACTTCATGGTAGGGAACAGGACTCCTTAGACTAACAGCAAAAGCACCCATGATAGAGGACAGACCAAAAACGGTGGCAGGGTTTTGAACAGAGATGTATTAAATCAGTGGGGCAGTTGCCCAAGGATGAACTCTTTAAGCCAAGGTTAGCTAGCTTTTCGAATGACAAGCTCTACAGAGCACAAGCTTAAAGTAATGACATGTTGCCTGAATGGCCTGCTCTGCACCTGATTCTGCAAGGCAGAGGTGGTGGGAATGCTGCTTTCTTAAGCAAGGGGCAGGTTCAGAAGGGCTACCTTTGGCTTCAATGAAAAAATCAGAAGACACAAAGAAATAAACTAAACGTGTCCTGAAACTGATGCTGCCCTTCTTCCCAAACAGCTGTGACTTACACTTCTGTTGTTGCTCTTTCGTTTCCAGGTCCATCACCAGAGCCTACTACAGGAACTCAGTTGGTGGACTCCTCCTCTTTGACATTACAAACCGCAGGTCCTTCCAGAACGTCCATGAGTGGCTAGAGGAGACTAAGGTGCATGTCCAGCCATACCAGATCGTCTTTGTTTTGGTGGGTCACAAGTGTGACCTTGACACGCAGCGGCAAGTCACCAGGCACGAGGCGGAGAAACTGGCTGCTGCATATGGTATGAAGTACATTGAGACCTCAGCTCGAGATGCCATTAACGTGGAGAAGGCCTTCACGGATCTGACTCGAGATATATACGAGCTTGTTAAAAGGGGGGACATTTCAATCCAGGAGGGATGGGAAGGGGTAAAGAGTGGGTTTGTCCCAAACGTAGTGCACTCCTCAGAAGAAGTAGTGAAATCAGATAGGAGATGTTTGTGCTGAGCTCTTCTAGTGAGGCAAGTGGTGATGAACTCTACTAACCAAATGTACTTTACTAAGTGAACTCAGTGTGACAGAAGGCAGAGCAACGCTCCCGTTGTGAACAGCCTCCCACGTTCTTTTGGACACCAGAACAGACCCTGGGGAAAGAAATGTCTGTTCCACATAACCTTTCAGAACTGGGGGCTACAAACCTACAGGAGAGTGAGTGAGGGTGCATGTAGATGTTGTAAGCAGGCAGGAAGGAGAAATGAGGGGCTGCAGGAAAGAGGAGAGAGTTCACAGAGAGTCGAATGGGCTGGCACATGCCAGGGTACTGTACATGTCCTCTTTTAAGAGAATCCATAGCTCCATGCCAGGTATTGAAGTCACAGCGTGGATACTTTAGTGGTTTGACAATGGGCATAGAGAAAGAAAGAGGACATCTTTGTGTCAGCTGTTTATTTCCAGGAAGGGGTAAAGGCAGCACAGATATGGTCTCCTTATGAGGCCCACTCCACAGGAGAAGTTTACTGACATGATATGCACACTTCTGAACTGTCTTTCTTATGTTCTTGAACCTAGTTTGATAGCAAAGAATATTCTATGGGATTTAAAGAGGAGAACTACTAATAGTTATTTGATTGGTAATTAAAATGTAAATTATTCCCCCCTCAATAGTGCTTTTCTTGCTGTGCTGAACCGGGATTCTAAGTGGAACTCCTGCTCCAGTAGTAATTATTCAATGCATTGTTACGCATTTACTGCCTAGGTGAGTACCTGGAAAGTACCCTGAGTTCAGGGCTTGCCAATAGAATTAAGTGATCAAGAGCATAGAGAGAACCATGTCCTCCTATATTATCTCTTCAGGCTGGGGTGAGCAGCCAGGTGGGACACACCAACATTTCTGTCTTGGTAACAGTGCTGTGCTGACCTTTTGGATGTCCTACCAGCGAGGTCACAGAGAGGAATGGAAAGGAGCTGGGTGGGGGAAAACCCAACAGAAAATAAAACAACTTGAAAAGCTTAACTCAGGTGCATCAGACATCCTAAAAGGTGAAATTTGCTCTTAAAAAAAGCTAAATAGCATGGAAAAGCAACAGCTTCCATCAGTACTTTCTGCTGTTAAAAGTGTCATTTTCTTTCTTGGCATTTCTGGAAGAACACAACAGAAGTGTCCGAGCAGGGGAAAGGAAAGCCACAGAAGGAACCTCCCGTGTAACATTTGTTTTCCTCCATGTTTTATTTTGGCAAAAGAGGATCCATCTCAGGTTGGTCATCATGGGATGGTAGCCATGTTAGGAAAGCTGTATGTAAGTGGATGTTTTCTGGGAATGCCATTCACCACTTAAAAGCTTTGCTTCCACTAAGTTTTACTTTAAGCTTTTGAAGTGCAGCAGGGTAACTGTGCTCCTGGAGCAAACTAGGGAAGCTCAGCCTATTAAAAACAACCAAACAAAATATAGTGGGTTATTTGTTCACCTCAAGTTTGCAAACTTTAGACTTCAAACTGCTAATGGGCAAGAAGGAGGGATTAGGTAAAAAAACCACAGGAAGCCTTTAGTGTTTGATTTTGGGCCTTCAAGCAGGGAAGAATAAAATAGTTGTTGCAGCTTGTTAAGCTACCCTGTGTGTAAAAGTGTGGGTCTTGTCATGTGCTGTTGAGTTCAGACTGTTTCTCCCTTTAAATCTGTTCTCATGGTTTGCAGCACATGGGCAGGGCTGTATGAAGACCCCCAGACCCCCCCCACTGTGGTTTTCATATTAAAGCTGTGACAAAACCAAACCCCCATCAAATCCAACACAACAACTACAACCCTAAAGAATAAAAAACAGTTTTATTTTCAGGGTTCTAGGAACAAATTCAGTTCCTGGGCTCTGCAGAGGAGCAGCAGCAGCATTGCACCTGCTGGGAGGGCACTTTGAGGAAGGGACAGGGGGCAATGGTCTTAGTTTGTCACTGCTAAGCCCTGAGTGCTCTTGAATAGTCTTGAACTGTATCAAACCCCTTGTGTTAAAAGCCCACTGAATTCCTGGCAGATTCAGTTGTGGTTGAATACCCTGAAGATTAAAAACAAACAATCCCTTTACAAAATCTCTTTCTAGGTGAGCAAAGATGGAGAAGATTGATGCAGAGAGCACTGCAGGAGCTTGGCTGCCATGGGCTCTCACGAGCTGATGCCAGTGGAAAGCACAAGGTTTGCTTGGACCAGGTCTGTTAGTTGTATTTTCACAAAGGCAAGGACAAACAAGTCTGGAAGTGTCAGTGTCTTCAGCCTCTGACTGTCTGTTCAGGAGGTGTGTTGTGGGTTGTGTAGCTGAGGGGAGCAAGGCTGGAGTGCTGCATTAACAGCAGTTGGCTCAAATGATGTTTTAGCAATAGTAAAATCCTGTAATTCTCTGTGCAGGAACCTGGCCAGCAGAAGAAAGATCACTTTTCACAGGACAACCAATATTTTACTTAGTGGGCTTGGGACATTCCCCTTTACTGCTCCTAGAGAGAAATTCCAGAAAGCCTAACTGTTAAGTGCATTCAGGCCTTCAGACTAACCTTTCAATTTAAAACCACGAGTGTCATAATTCTGAAGAGAAACAGGACAGAAGAAAATGTTCACAGTCCTAACTACTTAGAGGTGATCAATGGTTATACTAAATGATAGAGAAATCATTATCTACATCTTTTTCTAATTCCTTGCATTTTCTAGACAGCTTATTAAAATAGAGGAAATGTAGATTCATCTGTACAAAATTTGGAATGTTTTTTTTTTAAGATGAAGCACTTATAGGACATGCTGAGAATTCTTTTTTTAACAGCTGGTTTTAATGCTTTGACTTCTAGTGCAAGAAGGCTTTAGAGAAATCAGAGGGTGATACCTTTCACAGGATAAAGGTCAGGAGCTCTTTTACTCTAGGACAAAAATTGAAAAAAAAAAAGGCAAAAGCTAACTTTCTGTGGTCTGTACCACACCTTCAAAACAATCTGCATGTTAGACTCAAGTTGCTCAGAACCTCCAGAATAAAAGCATACTATACACTTTCCTTGCTTTCTGTTATGCACTGTAATGAAATGTGAAAATAATGCTGTATTTAGCTGTCTGTGACTGAAAATATGCTTGTATTTAGCAAAATGGTTACTATGTGATATTGTGAAATTCAAAACTTGTAAAGAAACTTTGGTGGCTTTTTTTTCTTTCCCCCTGCCCATTCTTTCTCCATCACCTACTGACTGCTCCTGTGCCGCAGCCATAACTTGCGCCCAGCGATAAACGGGTGCTCTTTGCAGCAGTATCCACTGAAGGCCAAGCCCCGCTGCTTAGCTCTTCAGAGTCAGCCAGCTACCCTGCAGAGAAAAAAGCTCAGGCCTATAGAAACATTGACTATTCTGAAAAAAACCCCAAGCAAATCACCACCAAAACCCAACAGATAAAATCTCGGCTCCTGCCAAAACCAACCTTGGCCCCCTCGGCAGGCCCTTCTCAGCATCAGGCAGGACTAATGACACAGTGGCTGAAGAAGCTTCTGCAAACTGCCCATCTGTGCTTGCTCAGACTAAACAGCAAAGGCCAGAGCAGTCCTAGACAAGACTCAGGATCAGGGCAGCTTGAGTTCCTGTTCATGAGCTTTGGTTTTGCTTTGTTTTGTATTTTGTATCAAGCAAGTTTAAAAAACCACTCCAAACAAGTTACAGTGGCCACAGCCATCTCCCATCCCCCTGAAGCCAGAAACCTTTTGGACTCACTGAGCTATTCCAGATCCCATGCTGTCACCCTGCTCCCAGCATTAGGTCACTGGCAGTTGCACACAGGACTTGTTTTGCTGGTGCAGAAATGCTTAACTTGTCATTTCATTGTGTGCAACAAAGGCAGGCGGCTGCTGCCCTAGGACCAACCAGAGGGAGGGATCTTTAGAGCCCAGTGGGATCTCATTAATACAAACTGAAGAAAAAAATTGCAAGAGAAATCAGGAGGTGTTTGCAGCTGCCTTTCCTGTCTTTGCTGATGCTCTGAAAAAGGAGAAAAGCAGCCTGTGGTCTATTTAGCCTCACATGCAGCTTAGTGCAGCAGCAGGCACCTACCTGTTGATGAAGTACTACATCAGATCTCAATGTTCCTCTGTACAGCCAAAGATGGAACAAACAGGAAAGGTATGGATGAGCCAAGTCTGGGTACTTACCTGTAACTGGGAGTAAGGATTTGCCTATCCCTGCAGCTGTCACTCCTGCACCCTGCTGTGCTGTCCTGCCAGTTACTGGTACTCACAGATTCAGACATGCTGACTCACAGTCTCTGTTTCACTCCACTCAGCATGCAGTAGCTACACTTCCCCTCTGCTGCTTTAACTGACTTTTTTCACCCCCCTGCCCCCAGTTATACCGTGCATCAGAGTCCTGACCTTCTCCCACAAAGAAAGATGCACAAAAACAGGTGTTTGCCACAACTGCTTAGTTTTACTATTTTAATATCATGAAATAAAAGTACAAAAAATTTACAGGTATATTGTTTCTTACATGAAGGTCGAACAGTTAAGATTTGCATTTATTTTGCAGCAAAACCTGTATTCTGTCACAGAATGTGAACATTAGCCACTGACATCACCACTGAGCATTTCATTTTAGAAAGGAACTGCGGAGGTAAAAGGCAACAATCTTGCAAGGCTTCATGAGAACCTAAAAAATAGTCCCACCGTTAACACCAGAAGTCGTGCTTCAGTAAACCATCCTCACCTAAGACAGATTTCACCACCTGGGAGGCTCAGTGTTAAGACATTGGAACTGGACATCTTGTCTAAGGGATGGTATATAGGGGGCTGTTTACAGGCTGTCAGTGTTTGGATGTCCTTGTTCAACCCATTTACAAAACTAAGCAAGGTGTGCACATGTATGAAAAAGAATAGGGGGAGATCACCTGCAGTTGACATAACTTGTGCTGTTTACTTCTCTGAAGACAAGTCACAAACTGTGGTATGTAAAGTGCTGAGAGTTCAGTGACAGGCAGTTAACTAATCAATAACTATTAAAAACAGGTTTATCCAAAGTGGATCTCCAGGAATGCTTGCAGGCTGATGCTGCCAATTAACTGACTGAAACAAAATCCAAGACTTCACTGCCTGTTTTGTTTCCTAGAACATTACAGCTGTGTGTCTTCCCAGCCCATGCTGACGTTAACTCCATCAGCTGTACAGAGATGAAAAACAAACCCCTGCATCACCTCGACCCACTACAATGTCAGACTCCATTTCATACATGCCCCTCAACTTTTCAGACAAGCTTTCAGACAGAAATTTTTTTATGCCAGACTGGTCTGATCAAAATACTGTGTCCTCTGCTGGACTGTGTGGTGCCTTTTCAAATAACTCATTTCATGAAGCATGCATGAAACCAAATTTTGAGGTTACAAATAAATAAAATGGTGCTCACCATTGGTTTTTATATATTTTTACCATTTACTGAAATGCTTGAAGTAGCTCAGTCCCTTAAGAATGAACTTTGGGGGTGTTTAAATAAAAAATAATTGGAAATTGAAACCACATTTAAAGTTGGCAAAACTATGCTTTGTTTTTGGAAGGGTCTTGCTTGTTTCTTCTCTTTACATCCCAGTTATAAACTCTAGCCATATCTGAGGGTGTGGAGTTAAGGAAACAGCTTGTGCATTCAAGAAAGAGAAAGACATGACCTGAGAGTAAAGCAGGTTATACAGCTGGCCACACCTGACTTCCCTCTAACACTCAACATAGAAACTGTTTAATGAAAGAGCTGACTTGCTGCAAAGCCTTAACACCCAGGAATTCTGGTAGCTGCTAGTAAGTGCAGCACTTAACAGCATTTACTAAAATCCTCTGAACACCCAACAGAGAAACACAATTTTAGTTTTACTTACAGCTACTCTTTTCATTTCAGTCAACCTGCCTTTATTAACTGTCTATTCCAGGCACCCACAGCTTCCTGCACCACAGAGATAGTATCAACTTGAACATACGACTTGTTGTGCCTTCATTTACTGTATCTAAAGCTTCAGCTGATGGCTACCATCATCATTAAAATAGTTTTAAGGTATTGAAAAAAACCCTGCACCCTCGAGGTGGTTGGTGAGGAAAAAAAGAGTAAGATAAAGCCTAAGCAAGCCTCAAGCTTGCGGAAGCAGGGCTTCTGTTGCTTAGAAAACACTGTAGCTGAATCAGGTACCATCAGCAATAGCCCAGAGAACATCCATTCACTCTAGAAGCAAAGGAAGAGTTGCTTTGCTTTGGCATGGCCACCTGGCCATCAACCCACAGCCCTGATCCATACTTCCAGCTCATTCCCAGTCTAGCTTTGCAGTCATGCAGGAGGTTTCAAGGGGACCCAATCACAATGAGAAGCTCTGCTCCATCTAACACACAGGTCTGGAAATAGTGTGTCCTATTTCACTGCTAAAAACAGGCAAGTTACTGGAGTGCTACAGAATATTTAGGGCAGGCAGCCTAAGATAAAAACATGTCAGCAAACTGTTCATTACCTGAATGCTGGCTCTTCCCTTGTAAAGCAAAGAAAGGATACTGACTTCTGTAGTGGTAAACTGATCTCTAAGAAAGTCCAGGTCTTCCTCTAGAAGATCAAGGTTTCTTGTGGCTGTTGACAAATTCTTCTCTAACAGAGCTTGAGCTTCATCAATATCATATTCAAGCATCACATTGGCCTAAAGAAAGAAAGATTGAGGAATGCTTTTACTCATGCATTGTAAGGAATGAGCCACAGCAGGCTTATTTCAGGATGCTATTTGTCACTTATCACATTAACAAAAAGGCTGTCCTGACAGGCCAAGACAAGAAGATTCAGGATGAGCAAGGTCAGAACCCACTGGAGGCTTCCACCACTTCAGTAACTGGGGAACAAATCCCTCTAGTGACTTAAAAGAAGTTCTCTTCCTACAGCTAAGCAACAATAGCTTTCCCTGTGGACTGTGTTCAGCCTTTCAGGTATCAGCATCTCATCTTCTCCATATTTGAAAAGCAAGAAACTTCCTGCTTCTTAGCAGCACCTTTTAAGTGCTACACAACTCCAGAACTTCTGTTGCATTCAAGAGTGACCTTAGGATCTCTGTGTGGAGCACTGACAAACAACCCACAGGCACTCCTCATTAACAACTGTTACAGTATTTAAAGACATAGCATGTATAAAGTCCTACCCTACACTGTGGTGTTTTTTCATCTACAAACCTTTACTTCAGTAAGAAGCTGCCATGTGAAGAGATAAAAGAGCAGTATCAAATGAAGATGCAGCAATGAAGGTTTGTCCACTCAAGAACTGTGCACTGAGCAGAGCCACATACTACTACTAGACATAATCCTAGGGAATGCTATACAGAGCTGCAAGAGTGAGATACAGCAATGTCCTTGTCAATTAACTGGAAGACATCCATTTCCCAGCACCAGTAACATGCACCACTTTGTGTGCAGACTGTGAGCAACAAGGAGGACAAAGGCAGAAGGCCAAGAACACCTACATGTAACAACCTGTTTGTGGCATTTCATTGTAGCTTTTCTGTGTGAACCACCAATAGGATGAACTTTCTGTAATACTCTGTTAACCAAATAAACCTGGGATGCTCCATGGAAGTTAACCTTTGTGAATTCTGCACTGTTTCCTAAAAGCAACAGTACCAGACAAATCTTATCTTTTTATGACAGAAAATAAGTGGGAGAGGTTGGGAGCAACAGTCTGGATGCTGCTCCTGTCAGCGTTTCTGTCCTAACCAAGTGGTTTTGTTTGGCAGCCAGCACAGGAATTTGGGACCATCCAGGATTTAGAAGTCTCAGAGGAAACATTAAGAGGTTATCTCCACATATAAGGAAGCCTCTGAAGAGAAGATATCCCAGCCTGATATGGCTTAAGTACTTAGGAACCTGTGGTTTGAGCTCTGATCCCAGCAGTGTTTAGCAAATTCCACTGCAAATGTTGGCAGGTCCCTGTAAGTAACAGCAATCCCACCATGCCCACAAAGGTGCAGGACAAGGGAAAGCACGATGCTGAACACAAGTAACGTAGAGAAGATGGGAAGCTACTTGCTAAACCTCAGTTATTTTGTTGGGCACATTCCCATCCTAGTCAATGTTGGATGATGGTAAGTTGAACCATGAAGTGAGAGAACTGATAAGGAAAACATTCATGAATATGCTTTTGGAAAGAACAATCCAGCAAAATTACAATTCCCTGAAGTCTTAATGTCCAGGCACCAAATGAAATCAAACGTGGAACCTTCACTAATGAGTTGAAATGATCTAATTTGCCCTGCTGACAGGACAAAGCTCCACTCTTCATACATCAACAGACCATGGCCACTAGAAGTGCGTATGAGACAGCAACAGACTCTGTCTTTTATAGGCCTTTTTAAGTTATTCAAACAGTTTCAGAGAAAGTTCCATTTTACTTACCCCCAACCACAAACAAACTTTATCTGTAGGAGGAACTGAAGCTTTGCAGTAGAGATTATCTGCCAATAAAAATCTGGTTTCCATGGGATTTGTGGAATCCTTAAGACAAATGATAAAACTTAAAATTGCTATTTTAAGTGGAAACTTATGTCAAAGACATAGAAGTTACAGTAAAGAGCACACTTTCCTGCTTTTTAATCATTGATACAGTGTTCACTTTGAGTAGAACTCTACATGACTTCACCATTATACTCAAAGCTCCAACAACAAAGCATTTAAAGAAAGATACTTAAAAGCAGTATAGAAATCTTTCTAAGGAACACAGAGAAAGTCAAAGCTTAGCTGCAGTCTATACATTACTAGAGGTGAAGTTTGCATTACTAACATTAACTTTTTGGAACTAGCTTTCAAAAAGTACTACATACCTTTAAAAACAATTCTGTTATTTATAAAGGCATATTAAGTGTGCTCTCCAAAACATTTCTTGCAATCTGTTCTGTTAGGGTGGAAAGGCAGTTAGCTTTTCTCATACTCATTAGATAGTCAAAATAATTTACCTTTTTCTTCTGCATGTGTTTTAAAATTTCTAATGTCTGTTTAATTTCAGGAATCTGACTTTTTAGCCTGTGAATTAACAACAGTCATCATTTATTATTTTACAGAGACACAAAGTTTCCTAAACAAGTGATCAGTTTTATTACACAATGCAAACCCCATTTTACAACTTGAAACTCTTAACAGCTTTCCAGGATTACAACTGAAAGGTAGGGCATGTAGAGGCATCTCAGCTACCTGCCTCTTACCATAGTGAGGGTCATGGTTTTCTGAAGCCCAGCAATAGAGCTTCCAAACTAGAACAAACATGCATTAACAGTAATAGATACCTGCTTGCTAAAATGGTGTTCTCTTGCATATTTCTCATCTCCCCAGAGGAGAGGGAAACCTCAACAGAAACACAGAGGAAAAACTGCTGCAGGTAAAGTAAGTGTTTCTTCTGAGGTCCACAAACTGTTCTAGCAGAACAGTTTAGAGCTGCCAAATTTGGCACTGTGAAAAGCTCTCTGCAGAGTCCAGCCCCTGCAGCAGCCCAGCAGAGATGCTGGGATCCCCACTGCCCTTCCAGCCACCCTCCTCTGCCACCAGCACGCTCAGCAGCAGCTGCCACAGCAGGCCTCTGGCTGGCAGCAGTGAGGGGTATTTGCTCATGGAAGAGATTTAATCTAAATAAAATATTATTTTAAGATTTGATTTCAGCTTTTAAAATGTGCTTCTTGCCTGGCTTCAGCTCCAGACTGAAGCTACTGAAGAGAGATGAGGTTACTAAGCCAACAGTTACATGCTTGGTGCAGTAGTAGTTTGACAACAATGTATTTTTCTGTACACTAGGCTGACAAGATTAAGAGACTACAGCAGTATTTTTTGCCTTAGAGGCTAAGGACCAATTCAGTAATGCCACCAATTCTTCTGTGTGTTATTATTAGGAAGAGGAAAGACAAAAAGCTAGACTTCCCTCAAAGTACTGCAAATACTACCTCTCCTAACATCACTTTTTACTCCTTGGGATAGTAACAAGAAGCCAGACTTGGTTTTTCACAAAATTAGAACTGTGCTAAGCATTTCTCAATTCTGCAAAGATCATGACTTACCTCCTTTTCTTTTGAGCAAGATTAAGTTCCAAAAATTTATACTTCTGATACTGCTCATCCAACTTCTTAAGAACTACATCTGCTGTCTCATTTCCAGGCTGTTTCATAAAAGAATCTACATCTTCCTTTAAGGGGAGAAAGAAACCCTCAATGTTAGAAGAGTTTTACAGAAATCCTAGACACAGTCATGCTATCATCTTACTGCAGCTAAGTCCAGAGGCAGGGTTGCTATGTAAACAAACTTGGGGTTTGCCTGGAGCCAACAAAATCATTTTGTTTCCTTTCTCAGTCACCTTTGCACTTCTCCATCCCTCCTTTTTTTTTTTTTTCCAGAACTCTAGGTGAAAGGATTATCTCATAACCATATTTGCCAGTACCTTGCTGGTGGTGGTTTCAGTCCTGGCCAGTGTAAACTGACACCTACTGGGGATGGATATGCTCAGATCACAGCTAAATTTTGCTTTCCTGTCTGCAACGCAGGGATAATGCTTCTCTGTGGCTAATCAGATTATGAACTGCTTAGGGTACAACTGATGAAGGGAAAGAATCACAGCCAGATCAAGCATGTTGTGGCAGAGAAAAAGACAAAGGTGGGGGGTAACTGTGGTATCTGCTCAAGCAGGCTTTGTGGTATTGAACAGCTTGTCTTCAAAAGCTGCTTCAGTAGTCAGCAGGAAGCACTATAAATCTCTAAGGGACAACTCCAGGCAGTCCTACCATCAACTGGACAAGTAGCCAGCAAAGACAGGCCTTAACAGGCAAGGATGCTGACCTCTGCAAATACCTCTGTCAGACTCCCAGGAAGCAGTTCATCTGCTGCAGGATACATTCTCAGCCTCCTGAAAGGCACATCAGGCCAGAGTGCAGCCATGCATTTCTGACCTCAACAAGTTACCTGTGTAAATTCAAGATGACCACAATTCTGTCCTTATTTGTCTCTCTAGCTCTGTAAAATCTGTCAGGAGCCTACCACAGGCCTCTTCAGCTTCACATCAGAAAAAAAACCTGTAATACATTGCTAAAGTAGTATCAGACATATCTGGTTCACTTCAATAGGGCTCCTAGGATCTCTTGGCTAAAGCAGCTTAAAGTTATTATGAACTTACTGAACTTAATAAGCAGCCACCCACCTTCTTCACCCCTAAGGAAATCTGCAGTAGAACTCCACAAGAGACTTCAGTAGGCAGCATGATCTAGGTGGTGCAACAGAACCCAAGAGACCTCGTTTCAAACTAACTGCCCAAGGAACACCATAAGCAACCTCACCAACACAGGACGAGAAGCATTGCTGCCTCTTGATGAGGCCTGTAGAGAAGATTTAACCCAAAGAAACGAGGATTAGATTCAGGCAAGTGTTGTAGAAGTGAGGCCTGAGGACATTCTGAAATGAAACTCCCTCTTGTGGAAGCTATTCTGCTCAGGCACATCACCCAAGACAAAGCAGGTGAGCAACAATTCACCTCACACACTGCCTGGCACCCCATCTCTGCCTCAGCTAACGTCTGCTTCTACAGATGGACAAGGCAGAACCCAAGTCCTCCTGAAATGAAGATGCTGAGAATCAAGGGGCTCTGTATACTGGTGATGTCTTCCCACTACATAATGCCCCAGTGCAAGGCAGGCTCAGATTCACCACCCAGCTTTTCCAGCTGCATCTTCCAAGCCTCACTGGTTGGGACTTTGGCCCATCTTACCCACCTACAAGGCTGAGACACGGTCACTTATTTGAACAGAACAGCTTTGCAGCAGAGTCAGGTGACAATGCTGTTAGGATTCCACTTCATGGTGGGTCATGCAGCATCTTGACTGCAGATTCTGCAAGGACCTGCCAAAACTTATCTCTGTCTTTTTAGGAAGAAAACTGACTTTGTTGCACATTGCAAAGGTAACACAATCTTTGCAAACCACAAGCCAAGCCACGTGAACACCCTTTAGAAGCCCTGAAATACAGCAGGATACCACATTCCCACTGGGCCTTACGTTCAACTTTTGAGTGATGATCCATATAAAGAGCTGCAGGCACCCACTCTGCATCTGTGGAGAGCTACCATTGCCTACATGCAGAGAACATAACAAAAGAGAGACAGTTTCTGATTTGCATCCTCTGTCCTCTCACTAAGGAAGGCATCTTATCTGGATACATCTGGAAGAGCTCAGAAGAAAACAGAGTTGAAAGTTCTATTTGGAGTGGTTTTTTAATCTTCAGTAAAACCCTGAGTTAGTCCTTCATGTCACCTGAAATCTGGAGAGGCACAAGAATCCAGAGCCTGTGAAAAAGTATCTGCTATAACCTGTTTGAAGAGCCTGTGTTGAGCCAAGAAAACATCCTCGACTGAGGCCAAGATTCACAGCAAGACCACCCATGTAGCACGTGGTGGGGGAATGCAGATAGAGACTTACTGATCACTTATCACTGCAGTCCACAATGGTTTTGAAATGGAAATCTGTTTCCTGAAGAAAAAGCCTGCAATAAAAAACATCCTGAAGACACAAAGTATTTCCACTTTGTGAAGCAGACCAGCATTAAAAACATTTCCAATAGAAGTGTGTTCAAGTACTCCAAGATCACCATCATGTATCTCTTCTGCAGAGAGAGCTGTATTTGATTAGAGCACCTTAGAAAACTTCAGTGGGCTTTAGACCCACACATAAGGTTATGAAGAACTGAACAAAAGCCCACAGCTAAAGCCACAACTCCCAGAACTCCCAGGTCTCTTGGTACAGCACGCAAGATACTTCAGACACAAGCATCGAAAGGGAACAATGTGGAACCAAACAAACTGTATCAACAGCTACCAGCAGGAAAATGGGAGATGTGACAGACACCTTCAAAGCATTTGATGCAGTTGGTTATCTCCTGTTCCCTGCCAGGATGGCCACCTCCTCTGCAGTCAGCACAGACCACAAGTTTCCCTATCATGGTTCTCATAGGGCAGCCGAGCCCATGGCCCTGTCCTTGAGCTTTGGCCTACATCAGATTCCTGTAATGAGGTGAAAGGAAGTTAGCCACTAGCAGCGAGGGTTTTACACCCCAGGAAGATTGGCCAGACCCCAAAAACTGACAAAACACCTTGAAGAAAACGTAGGATGGGGATGCACTGAAAGCAAGCGTCCTGTACCTGTTTGTCCAGGACCTATGACCAAGTAAGACACACAGATAGCACAAGCACTACACCTACAAATACCAAAACAACAACCAAATCAATTGATTTCTGCAAGAGCTGCCACACCTCAGCAGTCTAAACAGCTATGCCAAAAGTATCAAGTCATGAAAGTCTCACGTTCAAGAAAAATCTCTGTAATAAAGCAGCATAATAAACAAGGCCTTCAGGGCAAAGATCTGATATTTCAAGATGACACCAAAGCAACCAGGTACAGCCAGTCTGATCAATACTTATGGATCAAACAACTTAAAGAAGTAATCAAGATGGCATACCAAGAGATAGCTTATAGCAGAAAAGGAACAACAGACAATTTTGACATTACATCACTGTACAAGTTGATTAATTCTCCTCTCAACGAGTCAACAGAATTATTAAATGCTTGGTAAGTTACTTTTTAAAGTTACATAAACAAGTTCAGCCTGTTTTCCAAAGAGACACATTGGTTGGTTTTCAAGAAGTTAGGAACCCTGGTCAGACACCACAGTCACTTCTGAGTGACTCTGATCAACAGTCAAGAGCCAGATTATGAGATGAAGAGGCAGGGAAAGGTCCTAGGAATGTGGTACGGCGTCATCTGAGATGACACTGAAGCGACAACGTTGTGCCCTGTGCAGGAGGAACCGCCGTAAGTAACTTAGCATGTGGAGGTTCATTCATAACACGCTCCTCAGTGGCATCTGAGTTGGCCAGGGAGATAATAGGGTAACGCCGAAAATGGGGATTTGAGTTTAACGTAAAGCGTGTTAGTAACACCAAGAGAGAATCCAAATCAAGAAATTCACCCCGTGAAAAACCCCAAGACTAAGACACCCCCTGCCTCCCCGGGGCACAGGACCCCGCCTGCTTTGCAGGCAAGTGAAGCGCTTCTGTACGGGCTGTCTCAGATCGAGATCGCCGGCCGGGACCAGGAGACAAACCCGCGGCGCTGGGCGCGGGCGGCCCAGGGAGGGAAGGGGTGGGCGCCGCAGTTCTCCCGCCCTAACGGGGCCGGGCTGGCAGCCCCAGAGCCCAGCGGGGCGGACCGTAAGGGGCAGCCCCGCCGCCTTGCCCGCCGCCCGCGCTTCCTCAGGCACCGCCCGCCCGCCAGGCCGCGGCCCCACTGCAGGTGCCGCCTCACGGAGGCCGGGCCCGGCTGCCGGAGCGCAGTCCCTTCCTCCCTCTACAATCCCCCGCCGGTGTGCACAGCAGCCCGGCTAGTGGAGCCATTGACTCACCACGAAGATTGCCTCGGGGATGCCAAGAGGACCACGCTTCTCGCCCGTCGGCGCCTCGCCGCACCCCTTCTCGCTGCTGGTGGCCGCCGCCATCTTGGGGAACCGACGGTGCGTGCGCGGCCTTCGCCGGGACGCCAGACTCGTGCGTCATCACGTCAGCGCCGAGCGCCCCTCCACCCATTGGCTGTCCGGCTCCCAGTAACGCGATGACGCGCGTGTCGAGGTGAGAGGGCGTGGCGCGGCAGGGGCCGTCCCAGCGCCCCGCTCATTGGTGGGCTGGGGCAGAGGCTGGGCCAGGCTGGGAGCGGCTCCGGCCAGTGCCTCGCCTTCTGCTGGAGGGATCGGGCAGGTCCTGGGCCGTTATTGGAACCCGGCCTGACAGGGCTCAAGTTCCTGACCCTTCTCGGCCCCGGCAGCACGGCCGTGCCCCCATGGGGGGTCGCTAGCCCGAAGGGGCAGGAAGAAAGCGAGGCAGGGAAATATCTACTGCCGGCAGAAGAGGAGGAGTATCGATTTATTCGCTTCCACATCTCTACAGCATCAGAAATAAAGCTGACCCCGTCTTTACGTTTCAATTTCTACCACCCCGTTTCCTCGTGCTCTTAGAACTGCATGAGGACTGCAGTTCTGAGGCATGGGGCTTGAGACACAGCAATGTGAAATAGGCTCAGGTCATGGCCCCAGACTCCTCTGCTGCCTCCTGTTCTGTAATTGACACAAAGCTAATAGTTGCCAGTCACAGAGCAAGGAGGGGATGGATGTAATTCAAAACAAACCTCTACAGCAGCAGCTATTAAAAATAGTGGTCCTCAAGCCTTCCAATTTCAAAATGAGAAGCCTCTGCATCAGACAGAGCTCATGAGCATGTTCTTTGCAAGTGCTGAAACAGTGACTAGTTAGAGAATTAATCAAAGTTCAATTGAAATACGTTCCCAAAATCCGAGTGGGCACCTGCACGCTGTCAAGAGATGCTCGTCAGCAATAAACACTCCCCAATTAAAACATTTTCATGTTGTTGATGTCTGAGCTTGAGCCTCTTCACACGGTGACACAAGGCTCCATGAAAGCAACCCTTACACATCCTGGATTACAGCGATTCCACAGGTACAAGACTATGACAAAACCAAGTATGGATGTTGGTTAAGGCCTGTTTGCTGCTTGAACACAGTGAGACATCTCAGGAGAGCACCTGCAAGTCACTCCCCTGTGATATGAACAGCTTTATGCCTTCCCTCCCTTGCCCATCAGTTGAGTCCAACTACCCTGCAGAGGCAAAACTAGCCACTGCTTCCCACAGGAAAACTGGATCAGAGGAAAGGTGGCATCCGATAGCACCAAGAACCTGAACAAGACAGGATACAATTACATGTACCTTACATGCAAATGCAGAGGAAAAAAACCCACAGCCTCAGCTGCTGTTACTTGTACTACAGAAAGCTTTAGACAACACATAAGGAAGGATCACACACAGACCTTGCATGTGCCAAAGTTTATTTTTATCCAAAACGTATTTCATCAAATAATTGGATATGAGCAGTTCTTAAAAAACAAACAGTTTGTGTGTTAACAAATTGTGAAGTTCCACAATTAAAATATCCACACAGCCAGTCTTGTGCTTAGGCTTCTTTTAAAAAAATTATTAATTCATAGAACATAACCCCTCAAAAATTTCCAGTTTGTGGCTAGTATATTCATTCTGTATTCTTATAAAATGAAGGAACTCATGTAAAGGAACAGCTGTACAAGAATACACCTGAAAAAAAAAGCCTGAGCAACCTAAATTGTAGTAGCTCCTTTTAAATAAATATCCAATAAAAGGCACAAACCTGTTATGGGGAAAAAAACATAACATACAAAACAAGACCTATTAAATAAATACAGTGTGGGTTGGGGTGAGGGAAATCTGTTCCAGCACCTATTTTGTCATTGCTCCAAGATGAAATTCCAGCCAAACATTTGGTAAAGGATTAAACTTAATCACAAGGATACAGGTTTGAGAGATACTAAACAATCTGATGTTACAATTCCTGTTGTAACTATACCAGTTATTACAATCTCTTTAAGTAAATGATCGTGAGGATCTGCATGAAGTCGTGATGCGGTAATGTCTATACCCATGACAAGTCAGATACAGCTTCAGAGTCATAACAACAGGGTTTCCTAGCTATCCATAATGTATAAATGATAACATGTACAGTTTCCATTGCTCAAAAATAGAATCTTTTTAAATGGAAATAAATGACTGATACACAGTGCCTTTAGATGCTGTCCTTACAATACAAACTACCCGAAACAAAGTTTTCCTTTTTATGTACAAATTCAGCACTGATCCACAGTGCCTACTACTCTAATGTAACCCCACCCACCCTGCCAGACATCAAAAATTCCAGATGGGGATACACCCTGTATTCAATCACATAGTCAGAAGTTTCCTTGTTTGTTGCTTGCATTTTGCTTTTACATTTTTTAAAACCAAAGTCCATTTGTTACTTTTACCTACAAGTATTCCACCACTATGTGCACAAAACAGGTTTCTCTAGTACATCTCCAAAGTTTAAAAAAACAAAAATAATAATCAAATGTAAAAATCATTGACTTCTTGTAGGCAAAGTCAAACTGTATCTAAAGAACAGTAGAAAACCCCAGGTATTCAAAAAGAGGTACACGTTCAAGTCCGACAGGCCTAACATGATTGACCTTTCCAAACCCCCCCCGAAGTGTTCGTATGGTGTCCCATGACAGACAGCCTCCCTGTAGCAGCATGAAGTCCCAACAGCTCGGCTTGAATGACCCTCTAAAACACACTAATGCAAAATGCACAGCGTACTTCCAGTCTTCCTCCTCTTCAGCCAAACGTGGAGTTACCTGCTTTCTTACATTTTCAGAACAGGATTCTGATCAAATGAGTTAGAAGGAAACAAAAGGGCAAGACATCTATATACATCTCTCTTCAGTGTTTTACTTGTCACAACTACCATTTGCAACTCTTGTTCTTCAAGAACAACCTTTGTCTTCAAAGAGGTTTTTGGAGAGTAAGTTCTGAGCGATAAAAGCCTTGAAAGTATCCTGAAGTCCTTGCTTTTCACTTCTGGTTTATGAATGGTTATTTAACACACAGAACTCCGCCATTTTAAATGTTCCAGTAAGTGCACAAAGAAAGGGTTGGCAAAAAGTGCTCCTGTGCACTTCTGTGCAGAGAGGTGTGTAAAGCAATCTTTTCCTCGTGAGGGTAATTCTGACAGCTGTGTTCTAATGTATCAAACATTTGGAACAGGACTAAAAAGAAGGTAGCTTATAAAGCTTTTAGGATGTACTGTGTGGCTGTTTCTCCTTTTTTAATACTATATAAACTGGTATCAGACAGCTTTGCTACAAGAAAGCCTACCAAAGAACCATTAAAAAAATCCAGAGCAAGTCACAAATAGTGCAAACTATACCTAGTACTAAATACACTTCTGAGCCAAGTACATTCCAGATATTCAGAATGCTCTGCAATGAAATGATAATAAATATACACTGCTTGCTAGGCATTTATTTGCATATTTTGTTACTGCTTACTACTCATACAAATCAGTATGAGAAGGAGACCTAACAGCTTACAGTGCTAGAAGCTGCCTGACTGTAGCACTGTCAGCTCTGTCATTAATGCCCAGACAGTTACTACTACAGGTACCAGTCTAATTTGAACTCAAGACTTCTCAATGCTGAATAAATTAATAGACTTCATGGTTTCTTAAATAAACACAGGCTCCTCAACACAATGACCCATTCTAAAAGGGCACCTATTCTCTCATCAGGTAGAGGTAACTACAGGCACTGAAGAACTCATTGGCTTAAAACTGTACAGTTGTTCAACCCAATAAAGGTGGATTAAAGCTTGAAGCCCTTTGTAATTCAAAGGTGGACATTACATTGCTGAACACCAGTCCAAATTATTTTTTTTTTAAACAAAATTTGGAAATTCTATGCTTTGAATTTCTGCTTCCTAGGAAGTTAGTGGTTACAGATGCCAAGGAGTGGTTTTTAATTGTGTAGGGGGGTTGAGTCGCTTCACTTGGCAAAAGAATTTCTATAGGGTTAAGAAATAGAACTCTTGTACTGTCTGGACAGAATTAAACATTTGGAAAGCTTGTTCTTGTATTCTGTAAGTTCTCTGCAGGAGAGTTTGACAAGATTCTCAGGCCTATTTGCATTTTTAGCAAGAGTCAGAGACACTTCTGCAATTATAGACTCCCCAGAAGATAAGACATGCCATTCTGGACGTCTATTTATTGCAACAATAGAAAACTATTACATTTCTTGAAAACTCAGCTTTAACGTTAAGTAGTTTTACGGGAGACCTTTTCATTGTATTCTGCCATGGAAGTTCTGGAAGAAAGCTTGCTCCCAATTCCATTTATTTGATACCAACCTTTCTTTTTCTTAAACTGCTATCACTTTTTGTCAGCCATTGACAAATACAAGATAAGGCGTTTTCACAGCCAATCTCAGCTCTAGAGGAAGAACATTCAATACAAAAGACATGCCAGAAGTCAGTACACATCTGACCCATCACGAACAGCATACCTCATAAATTAGTTGATTCAAAAGACTTTCCTCTCAAAAAGAGTCCACATTTCTCCACATAGAATTTTTAACCTTGAAATTACTATAGAAGAAAAAGATTACTGCAGCATTAAAAGAAAAGGTTATCTAAAAGTCTGCACATATTTACACCCTTAAAAATAATACCTTTTGTATGATTTACAACCCAGCTCTGATTTCAGAGAAGTAACACAGGCTATTCTCTACAGCTGGATAGCCTCAGTGTAGTTGCCAGTTCAGAAGTGTCAGTACTATGGCAAGGTTTGCTTGACCTAATGGGCTTCATAAGAGGTGGGATTTCTTGCTGCTTCTGCAGGTAACAGCAAGATGTTGAAAATTTCCCACTCGGGGAAATTTGCTGTGGGGGATACTGACATTGACTGGCTCTGAAAGCTGTTCCTCCTTGAGCTACGAGAGATGCTGCCTGCAGAAGAGAGACTGGATGGAAGGAAGTACAGCTGCTGTCACTTGCTGGAGGCTGCACATGCTGTTCTGTAACACATGTGTTTCCCTTACTCCATCACAGGCCATCAGTCCCTGTCAGAGCCTGGCTCTTTCACCCAGCCATGTAACACTGACATACCAATGGAGCAATTTATTATTTTTACTATACATCTATATATGCACAATATGTATATATTTTGTTGATTCACAGCATTTCCAACTCACATTATAAAGTTTGCAAATTGCTATAAGCTATTCTAAGGTGAAAAAGCTGTCTGATTTCACACAATATTTGCCTTATGATAATGCAAGCATTGCTCTATCAGAGTATTTATTAGAGCACATAAAAATTTTATTGCTCAATTTAATTTGTTTTGTGTCTTGGTTACAACAGCCACAGAATTTATGGAGAACATAAATAGCTCTGACATCCTCAGTTAAATACTTAAGGTAATCCACTGATGAATAAGGTTGTAGAGCAGCCATGTAACCCCTCTTCTCAGCTTTGAAGATGATAATCCAGCTTGCACCCTCTGAGTCAAGCTCAGTAAAATACACTTTTATGAGCAGTTAAAAAAAAGCCAACAAACCCCCCTCAATCAGTGAGCACACATGACTTCACGCTGCAGTGACTGTTATAAACAAGAATCTCTAAAGCATTGCAATCCAAAATAATATTGTATTATACAGGGAAGAAGGAGTCGCCCTGTCCAGGCATACATCATGGAAAGATGGAATTTCAGTCTTTTTTGTAACTGGTATTTGGTTGTTCTCACATCTTGCTGCTTTGGTGGCTCTACAGAAACTGTATCTGTGAAGTGAAGTTACATATTAATGCCACATAGGTAACACATGCTTTCTCAGCATTTTGGAATCCTGAATCTATTTAGCTACCTTGTTACTTGCAAGTTAAGACTAAGTTTTGGCACATTAAAAAAATCCCAAATAACATTAAGACCAACATATCTGGATGACAGGAGTACAGGTTGTGCAATTTGAATGATCTCTTGCCCATGCCTCTCTCACTCACCACCTGAGCCTTCAGAAAGCTTTCACCACTGCTCCAGTCAGTATGAAGAAACCAAGCATCCAGCTAATGTCATAGGAAGCCTATATTCTACATATATTCACCATTCCCATTTTCTTACTATTGGCAGCAAGAACTCAGCCACCAAAATCTGATTTTCATTTTCTTCCTTTCATCCTACCTTCGTATGCTCTTACTGTCTGAATTTGCTTCCTTGCCTGCAAAAGCTGTTGCCCTTGACTGAGGAACCCCCCATTTTCACCTGAAATACACTAGTAGCCCTTTGTGAATCATTTGGTTGCTTTTACCAAGGCCTAGGTTTCAATGTAATCTCCAGATTAAAGAAAATAGATCACCTGAGTTTCAGAAACAGGTGCAAAAGGGTTTGTTGGCCTTAGTCCAGGCTGTGTATACATCATTGACTGAGGTGCCATCAAAGGAGTAGCTCCAACCTGAGGAGGTACCTGTTTGAAAAACAAAACAACCCACAGAACAGGTATATAAAATTCAAACTAATTCTAGAAGATGCATCTTTCAGCAAACTAAGCATAGAGGAGAGTAAGCAAATAGACACATAGACATGTAGTAACACCAAAGCCTTGAAAAAAACTCTTGTATAAAATTCAGAGCAACCTGTTCCAATGCACAGTGCAAAAAGTCAGAGTTCACACACCACTGATCTTATGAAACAATGTACATAAGATGAAGAGTGATTTGAGCATGATAATGCCTGCAATGAAGCCCACTGGAGGACACAACTAGGCTTTTCAGGAATACAAGACAATGGCATTTCTTACCATTCCATACACAGGCACTTGAGGTGTGGTCAATGGGTATGCGATAGGAGCAGGTACCTTCAATCAAGGAAAGGTGTAACATAAGTTAGATAAGCTCATGCAGACTCCTAACGTCTACACAACTCTGAAAAACACTTGTTCTTTTTTTTTCCCCCCCAATAGTTAAATAACCAACATATTTACAAGAAATTGACTTACATATGCAGGATAGTGTACTCCATTCTGGCAGAGCAAAAGGAGTAAGGACAGAAAATTATTTTAAGAGGTATTTGAACTTAAAAGGGACGGATTCAAGTTCAGTACTGTAACTGTGTATAACTATACTCAACTCATCTAATAAAACAAAGCAGGAGGAAAAGAAGTGCAAGGACAGTAACATCAGTAACTATGACTGTTACCTTGGAATATGCTAGAAAACCTCTCTAGAAAGCTGTCTGTAGTCTGTAAGACTTACAACAAAACAAGGTTTCACTGAATCTATCTAGATTTAATTATATTGCTTGCACAAGCGTTTGTGCAAGATGCTTTCAGAGGGCATGGATACAGTACTCCTTCTCACTCCCATTATGTGTGACCATAGAAAAAGCACCACCAAGGAAGCCAGTGACCATTCAGCTTAACCAAATAGCAATAGATGTTTAGTGAAGTAAATGTTGCTCACATCCATTGCTTAACCAAATAGCAGTATTTAGTGAAGCAAATGTTGCTCACATCCATTGCAGAATTTAGTATCATAATACGAAATAAAGAAAAATAAAGAGCATCTTAAGCAGGAAATCACTGAGGTTATGTTTACAGGCAATGATACAGGCATACACTTCGTATTGCCATGCACTAAGTAGTGCTAACTGCATTAGAAATGGAGGACTAGTTGAAGTATTCCACTGTGACAGAGTATACAGACTATACATGAACCGGAGGGTTAGCACTCTGAATGCCACAGACCAAGCAAAGACAGTTTGAGCTTTCCAGTAGTAAGGCACTGATTTTAAGTTGCTCACAGATGCTAACTTCTTTGCATCATTAATTGTTGGAATTCCAAGCAAATGAGTGAGCAGATACCTGGCATAAAGCACTCAAACACTTAGATCAGAAAGTATAAACATGAACACATGAAATAAACACACAACCCAAAACCACAGTGATCCATGGGTGCCAAGGTGCCCTCTATCTTTCATACACAAAAATGCATCAGCACTAGTAACAGCACCAAGAGATCATAAAAAGGTTTCATTTTGGTTTCAGAAGAGTCATGTAGAAGTGCTTTTCAGCTGAGAGGATACCTCAGTTATGTTTGAGTTTTGGTTTTGAGTGCAATCCTGGGTTTAATATTCTATTGAGCTTTGATAATTTTCGTTGACCATACTCTCATGAGGAAAATGGGCATTACAGGCAGAGCCATTCTTACTGAAAACAAAAATCAGCACTCCAAAACTCATAGCTCATGCAGTAATTATCATAGTTGTACATACAAGCAAGCTAAGCATTCTACTTCCCTCTAAGGCAGCTACATTTCTGAAGTGGTTTGTATCTCTACTTACATAAATATATAGATAGAAGATACTTGAAAAATCTCTTTTAAAAGCATAGGCAAAGTCAATGCTTACAAATACCCCTCAAAACAATGAAAAATTTTCCATTTAAACAGCTCCAAAATCTCCACTTAGCATTTTGTACTGTCTTAAGAAGTTGCTTTTGAGCATTATCAGAAGTCCAAAGTGCTACTTGACCTGGTGCTTTGCAAGGGGTGTAGCAGTGCTTCACGTGGTACAACTGAAAAGGGAAAACTGAAGGAACAGCAGTTCTTCCCTTGAAGCACATTCTTGGGATTCTCAATGGTACACGTGCATGCGGAAGGAGGGGAGCAGCCCAAACACAACAAATATTTGTGGAGGGATCATTAAAGTAACTTATGAATGGAGAGAGGTCTCAAGAGAAAGTTTTGAAAGTATTAAAATCTTTGAAGTTTTGCAGTGAGGGACAATAAAAGCATACAAAAATCTCTACCTCATTCAGTTTGCTAAGTGATCCTGCAAACATTCCCATCCCTGCTGTCTTGTCCCAAATGGCCTTTGCTAGTTTTAAGTTAATTCAAGCAAGGAAGCAGCATGTTCTAGAATGATGTGTGATTCAATAGTACAACTCTTACCCTATGTGGGATTGTGGGTAAGGGAGTAGGGTTCCATGTGGTCGACGTGCTTGTTTTTGCTTGCCAGTTTGTTCCACCAGTAAGTTTTTTCTCTGTAGGCTGGGTCCACTGCATATCCGATCTAAAATGAAACTGTGGTATTAGTCTCACAGAGAATCAACAGCTAAAACATCATCATCGTAAAACCAAAACATGCCTTCATGAGTGTACACAGCTGAAATCTCTGGGTGGAAATATCCAGGATTTCAGTAACTACTAATCTATCTCTGTTCTAGTAAGTATAAAGTCTGGAGGGTCTGTTTTGTGTTATAAGTAAACTATCATTACTGCACTGTACAGCATAATAATTAACTGGAGTTTTATGTTAACTCCAACAAATTTTATGGTGTTTCATAAAAATACAGCAATTGCAAACTGAAATTAATTACTTCAAAAGTTCAGGTGGACTGTGTTACGGTGACTGAGTACAGCCTCCCTCTGCCAACGCTGTTCTTGGAACCAGATTACTTGCAAGAATTGAGACTGCTGCCATGTTAATGTTGGTCAATCATGCCAAAGACTACCAAACAGTCATGTAAGAATATTAAAAGTACATATGCACTTACTTTTTGGATGGAGTTCCTCCAAAGCCAAGATCTGGATGGAAAAAAGAAAATTAAAGGGGGAAAAACAGGCCTTAAGTATTGCTGTTGTCTGTTTGTTTTCCCCTTTTCTTTGGGAGGGGGGAAGCTTGTTATTAGTAACAAACAGGAAAGTTACATTTAAAAAGCTTCACACTTACTTCCCACTAGATTAGCAAGTGAAGAATCAAGGTCATTTGCCAAAATTTTTCCACTTGGTTGGTTGCCTAATGTGGTTCTTTGACTCTCTGGCGGTACAGTGGGTTGCAATACATCATCTAGAAAGTTAAAAGCTAAATGGAGAAGATAAAAGTAGCTGTTAACAAAACAGTTACACTGCATTTAATAAAAGACATCCAAAATCCAGAGAGGTGTTTTCTTTACAGAACACTAAGTAGTTTAAGCATTCATATGTGGAGGTTCAACACACTGGAAGTGTTTTGAGGCTTTGACAGAAACATAGTTTAACCTCTCTTTTTTTTTTTTTAATGGAATAATATATTGTAGCTACTCATCCAGTAGAATCTTATAAATACCATCCAAGTAATTTCATGATACTGACAGTATGCTGAACATACACAAGAGTCCTTTTGCTCTGTGTTCACAAGGACTTTGAAAATACAGCAAAACTGTACAAGAGGAAGTTCACAACTCAGCTATTTAAGTAACACACACATCTTTAGAAGTACAACATCTCTCAACAAAGTTAGAGGGAGCTCATCACGTATCAAGAGAGAACACTGAAGTCATAAGCACTGAAAACAGACTAACATAAGCTTACCCATTTAAAGATATCCAGCAGTCCATGTTCAAAGTTCATTCCCCCAAAAAGAAAGGAAACTGTTATTACACAGCATAGTGATTAGTCAAAGATCATTTTAAAGCAACTAACTACAGTTGAACCAATTGCTTATCTTATCAGCCCTTAAATCAGCTTCAAATGTTTTAAGTTATTAAATTTTTAACTGCAATAGCAATTATGCTAAGTTGTTAAGCAGCTGTTGCCTGTAGGGTGTAAATCAGTCATATGGTAGTTTTTACCACTTGCAGTCCTGTACTCTGGTGCTGTAGATTTCCCTCCAAAAACAGCATCAAAGTCCACATTAATTGTTGAAGAGGTGGTACCTGGAGGAGCTGAATGAAGAGGAAAACCTGGGGGGAAAAAAAAGTTTAGTGTAATCAAATACAGGCATAGAATAATACCACTCATTACAATGAGGCTAGAAAGTTCAGAAAGTAAAATAAAATCAATTACCATCGACAGTCAGAGGATGATACACAGAAGCATATGTAGGTTTATGACCACTAAAGTCATCTTCGTAAAAAGAGAGAAGAAGATCAGTTTAAAAGAGAAAAAAGGAGAGAAGACCCAAAATTTAAGTCTGCTATTAAAAGTTAAAGAGTTTCTAGTAATGGAAAAGGATTTCTTTATTCAAAAAATTTGAAAGGCTCGAGTAACTTCTGCAGTGCCCATTACAAAAGAGGAGGAGTCTGCAATTTGAAAGGAACTAGCAAAAATTCCAGCAATATTGCAAGCTTTAGGATGTCTAGGTTGGGCAAGCTGAACTAGGCAATGAGTTATCTCAACTGCTGAAATAAAACTTTAGGAAAACACACAATTCACTCTATCTGGAACTAATGGACTATTTAAATGTAATAAAAAGTGCAGCTTGGTTCAAAGCACAAAAAGATTACATGGCCCAGTTTGTTAGCATTATCATCTCCAGTTGCAAAGTTTGGGTTTTTACCACTAAAGAGTTCCACCGTTTGTTTGGAGGAAAAAGTAGAATTGATGAAAGGGGTGGTAGATTTTACAGCTTCTTCAACTGGCTTCATGTCAAAGATGTCCAGATGAGGTGGAGAACCAACACAACCATTTGAGGACGAGAAAGGACCTTTCAGACACAGAAGTGAAGGAAAGAATAGAGAGCACAAGTAATGGAAAAGAAAAACAGGCTGAAGTGTCTGAATATGAGAATCACTAGACAAAGTCAAACTGTAAATACTCCACCAAGTGATCAGCCCATTAAAGACAAATTCTTAGTTTCAGATAAAAATCCTCACAGCTCTCTCTAATTAGGGAAAATTCTAGTACTGCCCATGGCTGGGAGGGGGAGAATGACGGAGTATTTATAAATCAAAAAAGTCAGATGCTATTGTTGCCTCAAGAATCTACCTTTCAAATAGCATACAAGGGTATCAAGCCCACCTATTAAAACATCAACACAATGGTGTTAACATTGCCATATCGCAGCATTTAAGACATCTCTTTGACATCTATCCTGATTATTCTTTGGAGGAATGGGTGAGGGTACATAGAATGCTGTGCAAAGAAGTGGGAATGAAAGCTTTGTAGTCACCAACACCTTTTCATTTGAAAGTACATTATATACCACTTCATGGAACAGAAATACTAGTCCAGCATTTTTTAAGTTACATCTTTTATTTCACAACATTTTAAAACTTTGATTTTTGGTTATATTTCTTCTATCTGTCCCTTTTACTCAGTAGTTCCTTCATTCCACCTCCTGAACACTGGCATTGCGATTACCATACGTTAAGAAAATAATAAAACCACCAAACCCCCCAACTTTTATTGTAGCAGTTTGCCAGAGCTTACAGATGACTTCATATTCTGCCAAGGATATAAATGTCTGGGTGTCAAGTAATTAAGGTTTAAGATATAGATTCAGTTAAGTGTGAATCTACATTTTATTCTTGTATTTTAAGAATTCACCCATCATTTAGACAGTCAAATCATCATAATGGCTCACCTCCCCAAGCACTGCTTGCTGATGTTGATATAGCTGGGGTACTCTGAACAGTTGGAACAAATGCAGGCTGAATGTCAAAGAGATCACTGGAAAGGTTGGGCATGCTGAAGAAGAGAGAAACATGTGATAAGAGAAGATATGGAACCGGCATTCTATTCTCCTGTTATGCAAACATTCACTTTCTCTTGTTCACTAGTAGCCCATCAATACCAGTGGTTCAAAACAAAACTGGTGATTAAGCACTTGTCGATCAATAGCTAAATTCCTCTGAAGACACCAGGAAAGCTTCAGCAAGATGTTATTCTTGAAGAGTGCCTGAGAAGTAATTAGGATCAGTGCTTTGCAGTCAACTGTAGAGCTACAGGTCACCACAGTAATTTCTGCCTGCTTTAGAAATCAAAGCATCTCTCACCTATTCGTTGTGGGTGCTGGTACTGCAAAGAGGTCAACAGCTACAGTGGTATTCACACTTTTTCCTGACAAGGTGCTTGGGGATGCAGATGTGGAAGTGGAATTTGATACTACAGAAATCTCTCTTAATCGCTGCTCCTGAAAGACAAGAGAAACGGTTTGTCTTTTATTAATTTATTAACCTTTCAGTCCCAAAGACCTTGTCTGAAAAGCAGTTCTCTTTACGGTCCTAATAAATGAAGCAGCTATTCTTCTGCAGAGTCCTGAGAACACAAAGATGATTGAAATTAGAGATAAGAGCATTTGTTTTAACAAAACCTTATTAAAAAAATCAAGGTAAGGCTTAAGTTTAATTTTTTTAAGTATTTGTAACTGCCTAGGAGACAATGACTTCTAGTCAAGCAACACATTCTAGGCTCCCTTCAAAGTCACTCAGAAAAACAGAGCCATGGACCTTTCTTCAGGAAGACCCATCTCTCTATTGTTAGGATCTCCTCATAGGTGATTTCAGATGTCCAGAAGTCAGACTGATTGATGTGCAGCCTAATAATATCGATAGAGTGTTGCTCTTAAGCTATCAAAATAAAAATCTGGTTTATGGTGCTAATGTTAGATTTACATCCCTCACGACCCCTAGATCTGCCTTCTGTATTTACACACCACAGGTGTATGCTCTATGCTGCTTACATGCCTCAAGTAAAACAAGATTGAGCTTGCAAGCACCCCTGTCCCTCAAATGAAGATTTTGATTTTGATCACTGGATTTAATGTAATAATAATACATATTACATACATACATTACATACATTAATGTAATAATGTAATCAGTGGATTTTGATCCACTGATTACATTATTTGGTTACAGCAGCTACAAGTCCTATTATAGTAGAAGTGGGACAGAGCAGAGGGGAGACATCTGATGCAACTCCTAAACCCAAAATCAACCCCAGGCAGAAACACCCCAAACAACATCGTAGCACTGGCTGATGTTCAGATGAAGTAGTTAAGCAGCAGGCAGCAAGATACACTAAGCAAAACACCTGCTTTACAGGGATTTGACAAAATGCCTTACATCAAACCCCTACGACTCCAGAGGTGAAACTCAACTCTGCATTACTGTCAAAGTGTACTTTCACACTCCAAACAGTTTTAAGACTTTCATAACATGGACTCCAGATGACACAAAGAGTTGCTTCATTGGTCAGGTGTGTCTAGACATGTTAAATCAACACAAGAAATATTCCCAGCAGCCCCCACATAGAAATGATTTATATCAGCTGCCTGCTATTCAAATCATACTAATGGTAGAAGGGTCATTATACATTGGCAGCCATCACACCTGCATCCTACAGAGTCATGCCTTGTCCTCTCTAGAAGAGATCCCCCACCATACACTATTCTAAGTCAATCTTGGTTTTCACCAGTATCCAGTTAAAAACAATAATAATAAAAAAAATCTGAGGAATACAAACCTGTGAAAAATATAGTACCTTAAGTGCCTGCAGTCTAGCTTGCTCCTCCTCCAATGCCTGCTGCTTTTCTTTTTCATCCATCCTGCTAAATGACATTCCTGTATTGGCAAGTGTGGAGACTGCACTGGACAGGGCACTAGCTCTAAAAACAGGAACAAAAAACCAGACTTTTATTAGTAAAACCAATCAGCCATACATCACTTAGTTTAATCAAGTGCCTTATCTAAACTGTGTGTCATTCCCTCACCACTCCATTTCTTCCCTTACTCTCTGGTACAGAGAAGTGGACATCCCAATAAAGAATGCTGGTGAAAAAGCAGCATGAGCACACAAGATCACTCCTCCCTCAAGTTTCAGTGTGTAGGAACTGGAAAGTGCTGAATGTACCAGCTGTCTTAAGGTCACACTGACTAGACTAGAATTCTGTTCTGTTCAAGCAGCAGAGCACAGAAAGCCTACTTGTACACATCATATATGTAACAGTAACAGAGCACAGGAGTTATTCCCTTCATCATATATTTTGTAGCAGACTTCTGTCGCAGTGAAACAGCAGCTCAGGAATGTAACTTACATTGATATATTTATCAATATTTACCAAGCTTCTGTGGGAGAATGCCTATGCCAAAAAAGATCTCTCACTCTTCAGTCAGAACTACTGTTCTTAAAAATTGATACAGTTCCTGTCAGCACAAAGCTCCAAAGCTAATTCAACTGCTCTGAGCAGGGATCAAAGAACTTTCGTAAGCAGGGTAAGATAAATTCATGGTCTGAGACATAGGTAATTGACAATAGCTGAAGTAGTGAGATTCAAAATCCAAATACCTTAAGTCTTATAAACCAAAAGGACTTCAAAAGTAAAAGCTGAAAAGAATAATATGTAAGCTTTCAGCTCCGTGGTTTATTACCGCAAAATAGCTAGCAAAATACTGAGATTGCCAATGTGACTAATTAATACTTCTAGAAAGATATATTTGAAACTGAGTAAAATTCAAGAACACCAAGTAACTTAATCATGAAAATTCTTAGTATGATGACAAATTTTAAGTGTAGATATTGTTTTAATTCACTGGGTCCTCACCTGCTGGCAGCAGAGACTTCTTTTGTTTTCTTTCCCTCCACAGAAGCCAAATGCTGTTCCAGTGCTTCAAGCAAGCTGCTGGGTGCCTAAAGTGAAAGTATTTATAAACCACTTCTTTCTAGGTAACACATCATAGTTTAGTACACAGATTTGTTTCCTCATCCATCAATACCAAACAGAACCTCAAACATCCATAATTGAGTTGCCATCACACACACCTGGATTCTAATACACAGCTGTGGGTCTTAAAAGTAGTGACACCACAGAGACACAAAGTAAATATTCCCTTGGAACAGGTCTGCTTCTGTGCATGAAAGCTGCACTCTTACAGTTTTGGCAACACTATTTGTCATGCCAATAATCACAGCTGATTAAGCAGCGCCGCCCTTAAAATTCCAACAAGCACCAAAATAAAGTCCTTGCATTTTAATCTCCCTTCACCTGTAATAACAAAGTGCCAGTCATCTTCCTATCAAATATTTACAGCCAAAGGGTTGCATCAGAAACACTGGACTACAGCAGGATGTTTGGTTTGGTAGAAAAACAATCATATTCAACCTGATGCCAACAACACTTACTGCAGACTGAGCAGCTATTCCACACATGGCTACACAATAAACCAACTCAATTACTGCAAAGCTTTTGGTAGCCTCAAACATCAGAAATGAGCAACAGCACTTCAAATAGTTGCCTTCTTTTGGTGCGTGTGGATTCTCCCCACCTCCCTACAGGAAAAGTGTCACCTATTTTTAAAATCAGTTACAGAGATTCCAAAACCCAGGCTTTCTGCCACTTAAATCCAGAAGGAAGTCAGCCACTAGACAGCTCAGCTGAGGCTTGAGATACTTAAAGGAGTTTCAGATGACCAAGACTCATGAGCTTACCAAGACTTGAGAGCAGAGCCATATTATTCAGTACCCAAGACAAAGATTTTAACTAACACGTAACAGAAAAGAGCAAGTTTGAAACAGACTGAGGCACAGAGCTGCTTTAGTTCCTACAGAAAACAAGAAAGAAGTGCCAACCACAACCAGCCTCCTTTACTGCCACATACTTTTACCCACTACACGGGTATTTGTTTCCTACCAAAGGACTTGGCTTCAAAACTCAGAATAAATCTGAGGTCATCTTGATTATAATGTCTTAGTGTGAAGTAAAATTTCTCCACATCACCCTATAAAAACAACCTCAATTAATATCATTAGGCTGACACTTTTGGAAGAGTTCAGTCATCTGCTATTGTAGTCCCATGTCTCTCGTTAGCTCTTAACTGCATAGTCTATACTCCATAAAACTAGTTAAACACAGCCAGCTCAGTCTTCCTCATCTGGCATGTTTTCAGTGACATTAAGCCTGTCTTACCGCTTGCCAACTTTCTGTAGGTAGAACACATATGATAGGCATTGTTTGGAAGAGAAACAAGCTTGCCCTTGCTAGTCCCTTCTGTATTAAAAGCTACACCAAAGCATTTTGTAGAAAGAGGAAAAATACTAATTACACAAGGCTTTGGCGGGTTCCCCTCTGAAATACTGAGCACAATTCTAGCTTCCCACATTCAATGAAGGACAGTTCAAGCTACAAGAGATGTAAAGAAAAGCTGTTAGAATAATCCTCTAAGACTGCCTGGCTTAAAGTTAAGGCCTGATATTTCTTTCTATAAATAGAGCTAGGTAAGCTAAAAGTGTAGTTACCTCAATTCAATGCTCAATAAATTCAGCAAACTGGGGAGAATTTTGAAATACCTTTTTAGAAAGGTATCAAGGACAAAAAAAAAACACAACCCCAAAACAAACCAACCAAACAAAAAAACCCACCCCACCCCATACACCTTCACCTGTCAGGAGGAACAATAGTTTGGCAGAAGTCATTGCATGACGCAGCTAGAGAGATAACCTTAATAGCAGGAGACTGCACTCTAATTCCAGAAAGTTTCCCCTAGTCTTTGTTGCCTTTTTTTCTTTCTCCAAAGCCACTCTAAAACCCACCAGTATGGAAAAACATATTCTATACTTACTGTTTCTGAAAACCTCCAAACAATTCTTTCCACCATAAAACCCAAAACTAACAAACCAGTAAGTTCTCTGAACTTTCTCATTGCTGCTGCAGATAACCAGCAAAACAAAGATGAATTTTTGAGTGAAGAGATCTTAGTAGATTTATGTCAGAGAGGTGATGCCTGGGCAATATGACTTGAAAGAGGCTAGAGTTTATGATTCCCTCTCCCCATCTGACAGACTAACATCCATACAGAGGAAAATGACCCAGTTGAATTTATGAAATGCAGGAACAGCTATAAACAAAGCAAGTAACACCATTTTAAACAGGGCACCTACAAAGGAAAATATTTTCTTTATAGGAACTGGCAAAAGTAGCAGTAGCCTGAACATTAGGATTAAGGAAAAAAAAATCCCAAAACACTTACATAGCAACAGTAAAAATAAACTTCTAAAGAGGTAAAACCATTGTCAGAAACAGCTTAAGGCAACTCTGAAATATGCACATCCCAAAACAAAACATGCACCAGAAATGCAAACAAAGTATTTGGGAAAAAAATGAATATGGTAGACAAGAATAAAAACAAAAGCCACAATTGCGTCAGAACTTAGTTTGGAAACAAGCACACTGAAAATGAAATTTTGTGAAAGCCTAGCATTAAGAAGTTTTAGCAAATTCTTTAATGTAGCACTAAATTGATGTACAATTATTCAACTCATTAAATGTAACGAAATTTCCTAAGGAAGTAGAATATTTAACTGTGGCAGTGGAATCACTCAAATACACAGGATGCTGACACCTACCACCACAGCTCAGAGAGCTGCCTTTCATCTCAAGTGCACTTAAAACAAAATAGCTGAGCTATTAGAAGAAGAAATGTTTTGAGAATGGTAGACATAGGCAGCAATGAACAACACTGACAAAAGAAGGTTAGATTTGATTTTCGTATTAAAAATACACTGAAGTAGTTTAGGCAAATCTTCATAGTAGAGTTTTACATGATTAACCCAAGAAATTGAATTCTATGAAGGAGGGGTAGGACTAGATGTGACCATTCAAAGCTTAGACATTAGAATTTACCTGTTTCACAGTGACTTCACTTAAACAGGTTGAGTACTCTAGACTGTTCACCAGGTCAAATCATGTTTCTTACATCCTTTCTGCCCCTCAGTTTACCCTCACTAGGTGCTCTCTCCTGTATTCCACCTTCCAGACTAAATATGCCAGAGCACAGCCTGTATTGCACATCTCTCATACTACTGAGTAACATCAAAGCCAGTGATAGAAACATCAAATCTATTCAGATCCTAGGAGAAAGAAAAAAAATCTTGACTGAACTAGGTAACTGTAATCTTTAAGTGTGCTGAAGGATGTTAAGTTGCAGTGAAATGGAAGGTTTTCCTCCAGGCACGGCAAGATGCCTGTGGCTTCCACGCCAGCAAATGCTCTGTGATAAAAACCAGAAGTTCTTAAAAAATATTTTTCTGTGAGTTTTATTGCTTTAAACAGTAATAATAAAAAAAAGTAATCTTAAAGCTGTGAAGTGAGAATACTGAGTACATTTAACCCATGGGAAAAGTCACCACAAAAGAGTGCATTCTCAAGATTAATGACTGCTATGATACAGACCAACCTAGAGAAACAAAAAGAACAAAATCATTGAGATAGTTGATACAGGTACACTGACCTGAGTAAGATCTGGAATGTCACCCTGATCAATTCCAACTTGCTGGGTTTACAGAAAAAAGAGGGAAGAAAAAAGAAGTATATTACTACATGCGGTGGCAATGAAAATCAGTACCAGTGATTTCTGAATGTTACACATAAATTCGCATATTAAAAATGGCAGTTTCTAACTTTCTGAACTGGTAACGAATTACACTTGGAACACACCTTAGAAATCACAAGTGCATTAAACTGCATTTCAAAGCAATCCCAGCTTCCAACACAGCCTAATTTTTTCCTGCAGAACGGGTTAAAGGGAAGCATCAGAAACATATTGCTGACCAGAACTATTTCTTTTTGAGTTGTTACAATGAAAGAGTCCCATGTATACACTTCAATGCTCAGTTGATACATTCTGAATCATTCATGAAGCTGTACAGTTCAGAAAAAGTTTACTATCTTGACTGGCTAGTATGAATTACATCAAATAATCTCTCCTCATCTTACTAAGCATAAACAATCTTTATAATATCTGATCTATAAAATACTTTCCTGTATAGCAAAGTCAAGCAAACACCAGACAAGCACAAATCTGTTTGTGAAGCTTTAATTAATACAGACTAGCGTAGCAGTACAGACAGCTAAATAATGTCCTTTCCATAGATGTAGATTTATTTACCTCTGCTACTTTGAGGAATTCTGACAATTTGGTCATTCTGGCAAGAAATTTTTTGTAAATATCCAAGCCTTCTTTGCACTGGTTCTTCTTCATATCAAAATATCTTTCTGAGGATGCAAATAAAACTCTTGTAAGACAGCAGCCCCCCCCAGAAAAAAAGGTGGCACAGTATTATAAGTGTTAATTAGGAGACAAGCTTCAGGTTGAAGAGAGAGAGGAGTAACTCAAAGCTATTCAGATTTTGAAGTATACACAAACATCAGGCACCTTTTGCAATCAGTCAGTAGAAAAACACTGATTTTTTTTAACTTAAATACTTTAGAATGTAATGCAAAGCTTTCTTAAGCATGGATATGAATTACTGCAGTTATTAGGTATGTGGGGGAAATTTTTCAAGAATTCAGGTCATTAGCTGGCAATAAGGCAAATTCTGTAATTTGAAAATATTCCTGGTACGTATTTACATTTTTGACCCTGTATCAGTAAGTTTTGATGTTTGTCACTGGATGTGCTCAACATCCAAAAGTCATCAGGATGACTATTATAGTGGTACTTCCATTGAATTGACCTGCCAAAAGGAGTACCAGTACCGGCATACAATTTTGACGGTTTTATCCTATGTACTTATAGATATTTCAGTGAGTAAAAACTAATGGAATAACAGAATGAAGTGATCAGATTTTGGATTTAATAGTCATTCTAAGACTTTGCTAAGAGCTTATCACTCGTGAACAAAAACCCTACAGGTCATGCACTAGGCTCATGTAGATTCAGGTACCAGGTAAAGGTGAATAGAGAAGCTATAAGGAAAGTATGGGAAACCAGAAGCCAGGCATGGTGTGATTATACTGAATATACAAAATACCATCTCACAGACCAGTTGCAAAGGTTAACCACTGCACATCTATAGTGTCTTTTAGTCTTACCAGTCACCTTCTCATCTCAAATTCTGTTTCAAGTTGTATTCAATGTAAAAGTGTATACTCAATGTAAAAGTGTATATTTAAGCCTATGCTAGTTGCCACTGAAACTAAGACAGGCTTATTTTCATGGTAAAGGAGCAGAGACAATTTGTTATTAGGAAATTGAAGTCAGAAATTGCCTATAGTCTTTAGTTCTCTCAAATACCTTGCACAAAAGTTCAAAAGCTAATAAAATTCTCACATACCTAAAAGATTAATAATCCCCTCATTGTATGCTGCAAAAAGTCTAATGGAATCTTTAAAGAGGAGCATAAAGGCAGCATTTATAACACCATTTGTTAGTTCATTTGGATTTGCCTGTGTAGAAAGCAATGAGAAAGTAAATTAGTATTTTAATAAAATAATGAAACTCTCACTTCAAAAGGAGGAGTATTACCTAATCCTGTGCTTAAAGTACTTACATCAAAATCAAGGAGTGCATCAAGCTGGTTCTGTATGATTGGTAGGGTTTTCAGAAGCTTTTCAGCATTCATGGTTCTCATCACTCCATCTATCCTACAGATTAGAAGATGCACATTTACAAGCTCAGCCTATTAAACTGTTTCAACAATACCCCATTGCTTCAAAAGGTCAAATGGAACACCAATCTATGACAAGCTCAGGAACACCTACTATTTCCCTCTCCCCAGTATGAGAGACCACCACCATCACCAAAAAACAAACAAACAAACCCAAAACCCAACACACATTAGAAAGTCTTACCCTCTTTTCATTTTGGTGAAGTCAACTGCTACAAGCCTATATGAAAGTGCTTTTTCATTCAAGTATCTGCTGTATCGCCTAATGAAGGTAGACATATCATAGCCTAAAAGTTAAGCATTTATGAGTTAAGATATTTTAAAGGGGTAGAGTTCCTTTCAAGTACTATTCTTCTACTAGCCCTAAAAACCCCTTCAAAGGCACTTTACAGAGTCTTGGAATTCACTATTTTTCCACCTTGGGAGGTAATGCTACATTTTCCTCCCACCTTCCTCAGATAAGTAAAGTGTACACTGCAATTCCAAGAATAAACACCTAAGTATGTTAAAATATTAGGGAAGAGTCAAGCAGCTCTTAAGATGTTCTTGGAATTACACTAAAAATGTATTCCTTGTAAAATGCTGAAGACTTGGGTAAATTACCTGCAATGCTTCAAAAACAACATAAAGACCCTAAAATGTTTTCTACCACTGGCAAGTAGTCAAAAGACTTGTCAAAGACTTGAAGAAGTTCTCAGTATTCATACAGCACATCCTAGTTACCATTCCATGCACTTCAAGGGCAAACATTTACTCCTGAGAGACTGAAATGCGATAGCAAAAATAGATCAGTGTGCTAATATGCAGCAGATCAGTTCTCAGCATTAAGAGGTCACTTAAAAATTTAGAGCCATATATGCACATGAAACAAAAATTAGACAAATTTGTAACACTCAGCTAGGTAACTCAGAACCTCCCTTGCATCTACATCCTTAGTTGGACATTCTTTGGTGCCTCATACAATATAAAACATAACACCCTTTCATTTAAATGTTATTTGTCTCCTAGAGTGCACCAATGGAGGCACTCTCACAGAGCAAAAAGAAAACAGTCAAGTTATTTCCCTCAGTGAAAGGTCCTTACCCTGCATGGCACTTTTGTCCAGGTAGTTGTTTAAATTGAACAGAGTGTTTCGTGATGCAAGATACTGGATGAAGCGCTGTTGAAGAAAAAGGTGAGAGTATCATTCCTGTGACAGCCAAAGCATACTGTAAGAAAACTACACTTACCTTGTAACTGTTCCTAGTAACCTCTTAGCAGTAACAGATTAAAGGGAAAAATTCAAAGGAAAACTGAAAACTACTGATTAGCAAAGTCTGTGAAATCCAAAACTCTTTGACAAAACTAAAAATTAAGAATTTAAATAAAAAGACATCACTGTCCATGAATAAAGGACTAATAACCCCTGAGAGAGCAGTTAATGTCTGGAAGTACCTTTAGAAATCATAATTACAATATTACCAAGTCAGTCATTTATCAAGAGAATGACTACACACAAGTTCAGGACTGAACTGTTGCCTGACCAAGACAAAGTTTAGGTTTTAAGAGAAGGACTTTGCAAGAAAGGTCACATTTCTAATGCCATGTTACTGTCTGTGAAGCTTTTCATAAATAGTGATGACATCATTTATGTGAACTAAATGCAACACAAGCCTGTCTCAGAGGAATGTTAATGGCAATAACACATGAAGATTCAGTCCATTAGATGATTATTTGCAAGATCAAATATTCTAGTCACCATATTTCTCCCTCCTTTAGTAAGTATTATCTTTTAAAAGGTTGGCTGCACACTTATGCATTGCTAACAAAACTTTTGCTGCATTCTTACTGATAAGCACTAGCCTAATGAAGTAAAGCTCATCAGAAGTTCTCTTAAGTCTTCACTCTAGCAAGGTCACTCAACATTTCCTCACAGCCAAACCCAAACACCTGCAGGTAAATTGCAAAAACTGATACATTTTGGTACTGAACTAACTAAGGATTACTGCTTCTCTAGGTAAGTACTTGACAGCCATCAGCACAACTAAAACAAAGACCTTTGAAAAACTGAAGTATGCATCTAAGGCTTCACAGACAGACAACTTTAAAAAAAACTGTAATGGAGGATTTAACATAATTAATCACATCTTACCTCGTTTCCATACATCATGAGGTGGTGCGTTGTAATTAGAGCTTTGAAAACTACAACCCAGCTACTGTTCGCAGTTCTCTCAAAGAGTGTGTCTGCCAACTGTGGAATATTCACATTCATTTCATTTGTGCACTGTATTAGATCTAAATAAAAAAAAAAATATCAAAACATTACAATAAGCTATAGGCTCAAAGAGGATCATGTTTTGTATTTTTACATTGAGAAGTCATATAGCAAGCATTAACTTCAGTCCTTTAAGAAATAATTAAGCTATTTTACATTTCTTCCTCAAATTCGTTGCATTTTACTGACAAACTCAAATCATGAACTTCAAAGGCATTTCAATAATTTTATGGAGCCCCAGTATCTCATTGATAAATAACCTGCTCCAGTAGAAACTCTATGCCCAAATTGTTGTCCAAAAGCCAGTGTAGGCCTGCAGGATGCTCAATGCCTGAAGTCACTCAATCTAACAAAAAAAATGAAGATCAGAGAAGCAAGGAAAAGCTGAGACATCTATAGCTCACAAGATCAACTGGAAGCAGGTACCCTGCAACCCTGTCTTTGGCCTGTATATTGATACATGACTGCAAATGAGATGCTACACTTAGCTAAAATAACCTGATCATCAACCTACTAAGTATCTTGTGGTAGCTCTTTGTGTCCAAGACTGACCATAAACTCTATAGTAGAACATCAGCTTGAAAGGTCAGAGAGAGAGCTTAAAATTTCTCCCCAAGTATTGACATAAAACCAGAACAGGCTCCAGTAGATACATGAGGGGAAAAGCAGTTGCTGAGAAGAAAGCAAAGAACTGAACCCAGGACTATTCTAAATCCCTCAAGACATGCATGTTAGACACTTAAGTCTTTCTTTGAGCTGAATTTGGCTCCTATGTGATCAAAGTACACCTCAAGGAATGGGCAAGGCCAGTAAAACAAACACCTAGTTTGAAAAGCTTCCTTTGTGGCCTCTTAAGCCAAGTCTGTTGGTTGCAGAGCAGCATTACTGGTTATGTGGTTTGTCTGTGTTAGCACTAGAAGAAGGACAGGTGCTTAAGAAGCTGGGCAACAACTGAACACTGAGGTGTTGGCACCCTGAAACAGCCAGTTCATTTGTCTTATGAGCAATATGTAGAGGACATATGTAGAATCACATAGACTATATTATCGTAAGCAATTTAAACATGAACTTAGCGATCACACATTGATATTTAGGACAAAATACTTCACAGAAATATTGCTCTTTGATTTTTTATCTGTTCTAATGCACAGAATATATTACAGAGCATCTTAAAGATCTGTTTATTAAGAACAAAGCCCTTTGATTAATATCCAGAGTAATTTTAACAGACTAAAGAGTTTTAGATAGTATCTTGTAGAAGTAGCAAGCTATAAAATGCAAATTCTAATAAGTTACTTATTTCATTCTCATGTCAAAGGTTTCCATGTACAAAACACACAAGTTGTAATTAAAATTTTCATTCTTCATAGTAACACACAAAACTGGTAAAATAAAACTTCAGGGCTCTTTTTCACAGTTAGGCAAGCAATACAGCAATAAGGTTTTGCTGAGTTGTATTAAAACTCTGAGATATTTACAAATGTAAAGATTTGCAAAGAGTCATTTGATAGATGCTGCTTACCACTCATGGCTGTATCACTGCCAGATGCTGTGTCAGATTGAGAAGTACTTCAAAATGTCTAGACGTCATAACAGTCCATAGCAATTATTGCCCCATATAATGAAGCAAGTCCCAAATCCAGAATTCATAAATAGAGAAAATTTGAACTTTAGTTCAACAGCCTCATCTACTGAATGATAACTTTGTTATGACATTTCTGAGTAATTATCTCAACACACAAGGCAACTAACTCTTCCTAAATCAAATCAATTTATAAGCAAGCATTATAAGCCACTGCTGTTACACCATGCTCAGTAACTTGCTCCCATCTTGCTTTATGTAACTGAAGGGTCTGTAACCAGCACAAAAATCTTACAAAGCATTACAAGTCCTATTCTCAGTTTGTAAAGATCAACCTACAAAAAAACAACCAACAAACTTCCTACCAACTCTACACAGGTTAATACCTGTCACATTACTGATAAGTAACAGTTAAAAAAATTCTATTGATCTGCTGAGGTCAAAGACCACATAGCCTATCAAAGATACGATTTCTGCACAAAGTCCTTTTCCTTCAGTTGACCACAAAGCAAATCAGATTCTTCACTAAAGATTTTTTGATATTTAGTGGTCATTAAATAATATATAAAACTGGGAGAAAAGATCCAGGTTAAAAACAAAGCCTTTCTGCTTTCAAGTGAAATTAGCCAAGCTCATTGCTCTCATATTCTGTCAGCACTCTCCAAAGATGTCAGTTTTCAAGATGCCACCTTCCTTCAAGCTAAGGTCTACCAGCAGGTGTTCCAGTAGACCCTAAGATGATACTGAACACCTGGGAGATGCTGTACAAGTACTTATGTCCAAGACTGATATCAAATGTGTTTTTAGAGTTCTGCTCAGGCACAATGCAACAGAACTCCTACTGCTAGCAACTATACAAAATGCTGTAACTCATCACCCGTCCTTAAACCAAACATCCATTAAAAACCTCATCATGCCATCATAAAGGTTTACTACCACAAAAACCCATCCAGATGTCCACCTTCAGAAGGGAGCAACTGCCTTCTGCTTTGGTACACAGGACTAAAGTCTTCTGCCAAGTGACACTGACAGAGTGAAAGTTGATAGATCTCTGGTGAATTTGAGAAATTCTTGAGTTAGTTTATTCCACAAATGTAGTTTCATATGATTAAAAAGTGCAGCTCCTGCAATTCTGCAAAGCTGCTAGTAAGGTTTTCCAATACAAGCTTTTGTTAGATGTAAGCCTGACCATTTTAAAGGTCAACCAGAATGAGCTATTTCACATTTCTTGGGCTATTCAGACTCTAATGCAAGCTGTGCTTGAGGTTAGAGGTCCTGAGTGTGCTCTAAGTCCCATGCACTTTAGAGACATGCTGAGGGCAAACACATACTGGGTTCCCTGAAGACAATTTCTAATCAGGGAACTTGGCACAACTGTGCTCTTTGGTTTCAAAATTTCCTTGAATGCACAAACACATAAGCCACAATTGCCAATACTGAAGAACACATGCTTAGGAAAACAAAACATCCGTAAAATACTAAACTAAAAATCAATGGTGGAAAACACTCAGTGCCATTTTATAGGCCATAACTGGACCTTCCTAAGAGTGTATTGCAAAAGCATTACTTTTAACAAGTTTCTTTAATAAGGCTACTCAGGGCAATATTTTTTAATTATTATTTTTAAACTAGTAATAATAAGGCTAGCATCACATCTGAACTCTAGCAATTGAGAGACAGAACAAAGTGTCACTTCTCTATGACAATTTTTGTAAGTCTGCAGTAGAAATATCTACAGAGAAACAACTGCGTGGCTCTGTTACAGCTGGCAGAAAAGGAGGAAAAGGCTGTTAACACCATGCACCTGGAAGTACAAAGGAACAGAGGCACCTGAGAGACTGACAGCTGGGGAACTGTAACATGGATGTTGGCAGCAAAAACTGGAATGAAATGTGCTGGGCAAATGATGCTTTTTCTTATAGCACTACTTATATAAACACTTTACAACTCAAAGCATGTTGCCAATTACCCAGAGGAATCATTGCAACTGCAAGTGGAACTGTGGTGCTATTTCTAGAATGGAATTTAGAAACATGTTCACATCACATAGGAAAGAGAAAGAAAAAAAAAAAAAAAGGAAAAAAAAAACCAAACCCAACAACAAACAACAAAACCACCACCCAGCTGAAAAAAAGGCAAATAAACACAAAACCACCAGACACCAATCAAACAAATCCAAAACATAATGCAATTTTACAGTACCCCGACTATCACTTCTTACAAGATTGCCAGTGCTTATACATGTAATAGGAGGAGTTTCAAGTTTTGGTAACTACCTACCTCACTTTCCCCTGTGCTTGTTAAGAGGGCAGTATACCAAGTTAAACAGGAGTTGTTTTTTCATTTATTACTGTGTTCATTCAAAAGTTTAAGCTGCAATTAATTTAGGGGGTTGTACTTTTCTAAATTTTGGTCTGCACCCAAGTCTACTCTGCCAGTCACCAATGTGGCTGAAGCTTTATTCATTCTTATTATGGCTTTTCAAAAGCTAGCCAAAAAGAGATGTCACCATCAGCAGCATCAAATCCCACTCCACTGCAACCCAAGTTTAAGAGGCTAAAGTGAGGGAAGAGAACCTGCATAGGGGCAGAAGAGACAAGACTTTCAGGTGCTCTACTAAGAGAAAAGATCAGCCTCTGTATAGCATTTTATGCTATCCCAAAATATTACAAAATACTACAGAAATAGATCTGCTGACTTATTGAGGACACCATGACCTACTTTAGAAGGAAAAAAACCCCAAGTATTCCCACTGACATTGCTTAGGGGTTTGTGCATGTGTGTCTTTTGCTCTTCAAGAAAAAGTATGACTATACTACTCAGTAGCTGGTAGCCAGAGAAAACCCCAAGTCTCTGAAATACTAGTTCACACGCTGCACATGTAACATATTCCCACACTGTAATATTATAGTTTTTCTTCCTTAGGAAACTTGGCAATAAAGGGATTTTAGGAACTGATCTGTATAGTCTCCCATGATCCCTGATACAACTACAGCACCTCTTAAAACCACAGAGATGGTGAAGGTTTCCTTGAGCAGCAATGACAAGTAATACCAGATGGTGTAATATTTTTACTGACACATGCAAGTACCGATCAAGGTACAACCAGTAGTGCTGCATTAAGTCCAAGCTGTATTTTCCTTCATAATTCACTTGAATTGGAAAGTACTTGCACTGTCCCTTTGAAAATACATGGTGTGATTTTTTTTTCCCCTCATGATTACAGTATTTAAACCAGTATCTTACCTGCTTGCATTTAACACCATTAAGTTTTGTGTACAAGTTAAAAACCAAGAAGTGCAATGCTAAGGCTTACAGATATCTGAAAGACAGGGCCTGCATATACTCAGTGAAGACTGGAGAGCATTTGTGGTTGTTGTCTGTTTTTCTTAACCCCTTAAAGAGATATTTGTGCTACCATACAACTTTTTCCCTCCCTACCTCACCAAAGCATTCCTTTATTTCAGATGCAAAGTCAGAACAACAACCTTTTTTTTTTTAATCTTAGATCAAGGTCTGGGAAAGTAAATTGCACCAAAACACAGAACTCCTCTGGCACAGAAGGGGACTTTCAGGGGGCTGACAGCTCTAAACAGGTTTGTATTGAAATATATTCAAAGGAATTTGATAGCCAAAAAGCAATCTCAGTTTATGCTATTCTCAAATTAAGAGTTTTTCCAGGTTTCCATTTTCTTGTTTTGTGAGGGTAACTTATAATAGATTACATTATTTTAAGGGTGTTTTCAAACAATACACTACCTCTTTTAAGCTTCAGAAGCTTTCTAACTATTGAGCAAATTGTTACCACTTTTTGGCTTCCTGTTGTGTTGCCATTTCTAAACTTGAGGGTTACCTCATTAAGTTGTTCTACACCACAGGCGAAACACAAGACAAGATAAAGTTAGTTTTAAAAGGTGTATTTAAAAACAAAAATCACAAATTGTCAGTTACCCAGACTTTTACTTTCAACACAGTTGCTGGATTCCACTCATTGAGATCAGTAACAAATGAAATGTACGTATTTGATTTGAAACGATTTGATGCACATTCAAAGCTCTCACATAAGGAATCTGTATGAAGACAGGTGCCAAAGCACCACAGAGCCAAACTGTCCTCAAACAATACAACTGAGTACACTTCTTCCAAAAGTTTGAATATCTGACTCCCCTTAATACCGCCAACTTGACAAGTCCTGCAGAACAACCAGGCTGCTCCCTTGATTGTGAAGAACCCAGCAAAAAGTTTCATGTCCTCTCTCCTTAATGTCAGCACACACACTGCACTTGCAGCAGAAGGTGAGCGGTACACTGCACAGTGTACAAGACTTGAAGCATTCAATACACTCTGGAGCAGCCAAAACAGTATCTGTGATTGCTAACTTCCGTTACTAAAACTTGAAGCAAAGCAACATCACTGATATAAAAGATAGCGTTCTGCAGCTTTTAGTATGCAGAAAGAAGTTTTAACCTTAATTATAGCAGCGGCAACATACTCTCATTCTGGAGAGAGGCATTGGTCCACCTTTGCCCTTCCCTTTACTGCGCTTCAAGTCTTTTTACCTCATTTCATGAGCTGCAAGACAGAAAGCTGTATTTGGGGAAATGATATAAATATTGAAACGGCTGCAGCTCTTAGCATACACTCAGAAGGCCATAAGAGTGCTTAAAAACGTAACTTGTCCCTCCAAAGAGTAAAACCACACCACTTAACCCACCTTTTCCCAGCTGCTGTACTAATAAGCACTGCTGCGTCCAGAACGCATAAACTAAGCTCTCAGGGGGAAGAGCTCACCAGGATGGAGTATTTTTCGTGGACACGACAGGGTGTTAAACAGCTCACTCCCTCCACATATAAAATAAGTTTCGAGTAGCAAACCAGTCAGGTTCAGCCAGCTTTACACGACACCCCGCCGCTCCCAGGGGCTTCTCCCCTCTGTGCCCCCTCCTAGTCGGCAACAGGAGGGCAACAAGGCCACAGCGGCTGTCCCGGGGTTCCCAGCGGACGAACCGCAGGCCCGCCCCGGCCACCCCCCGCCCTCGCCGCGGGGCGCAGGCCACAGGCGGCCACCGTAGGGTCCTACTCACAGTCTAGGTGCTTCTTTTTAGGGCCCATCACCTCATGGGTCGTCGCCTTGCAGACAGCTTTGGCGACGGCCGAGCCGGTGACGCTGTGTTGCGCCGCCGTGATGCGGTCGGTGATCGACTGCCCCGACATCATCAGCGCGGCCCTGGCGGCGGCACCCCCCGCGGACCCGCCGCGGCGAGCAACAAGGCCGGGGCAGCGGCTCCCCCGTGACCGGGGGGACGAACGTAGCCTGACCGGAGAAAGGACACCGGCAGCTCCCTCCGATACGACGTCGGCGAGAGCGATCGGGTGAGTCCTCGCCGGGCTCCGCCTCACCGGCTCCGCCGCGAAGGGAGCTCTTCCCGCAGCTGTGCTGTGCGGCGGCGAAGCCTCAGCTCCCGGCCCCGCCGGCTGAGCTAGCCGCACCCGGCCCCAATCGGCTGTGCCTCCTCCCGCAAGCTGCGCTCCGGCTTTCCCTTTCACATTTACACTCCCAGACAAAATGGCGGCGACCGTGGCGGCGGCGGAGTCAGCTGACCGCCCGCCTCCCGCGCCCGCCCCCGGTGCCCGCCCCGCGTGCTCGCCCTGCACCCGAGGGCTCGCGCGGCGCTGGGCGGCGGGGGCGCGCGGCGCGTGGCGGGAAGGCGCGCTGGGGGCGGCCGCGTGCCCTGTGGGGCTGTTCCGTCACCGGCGACGTCAACGAACATTCGGCGGGTCGGGAGCGGGTGTCGCCACCCCTGCTGTGGCGTCAAGGTGTCCCCGCTGGCGGCGGGGACCTCCCTCAGCAGCGCGGCGGAAGCCTCCTCCTCCGGCAGCCCTTTGTTCTGTGGGTGGGCCGGAAAGAATTAAAGCTTGCCAGTTGTCATTGCGTTTCCTGTTGAGAGAGAGCAGTTCGGGGTGGAAGGGACCTACAAAGGTCACCTTGTCCAAACCCCTTGCAGTGAGCAGGGACATCTTCAACCTGAGCAGGTTGCTCAAGAGTCCTAGACTACCTGGTCTGGAGTGGTTCCAGGGATGGGGCATCTACCACCTCTCTGGCCAGCCTGGGACAGGGTCTCACCATCCTCAGTGCAATTTTTTTCCCGTCTGTGTAGTCTGTATCCCTCTATTCTGGTTTAAAATTATCATCCCTTGTGCTGTCCCAACAGGTCCCGGAAGGCCCCCAGTATTGCTGCAAGCTGTAGGGAAATTCCTTCTCTTGCAGGTTGTGGACAAGATATAAAAGCTCCTTGGAAAACTTTTCTCTCACAAACTGAGAAATTTCTCTGGAGAGGAATGGGATTGCATCAGGCAGTACTGGCAGCTGCATGGCATTGACCTGGATTTGAAGAGATGGGCTGTGTATGTTTTAATGACTCCCAGAGTGACTGGACCCAGGTGATAGGTCCGGCCACATGTTTTCTGGAAAGCAAACAGGAGAGCAAGCACATCTTTTGCCAGGTGTAACAGTTGTGTCTCTGATACAAACACTGGCCCATTGCAGCTGGACTGTTACCAGGAAGATGTTTCAAACCATCATGTACAGTGTAGGCACGTTTAAACAGCCTGCAAATTATGGGCTCCACAGCTCCCCTGTCTTTGTAGCCTGGCCCTCTTTGTACCACCACCTAATTACTTGGCTAAAAATGCAGAAGAGGCTTTGTGGTGAGTTGACCCTGGCTGGATGCCAGGTGCCCACCGAGCCCAGCAGTAGCCAAAACTCTGGTGTGTCTTCAACCACGTCCTAGCTACCAATACACAGCACAGCACTGTGAGGGCTGTTGTGGGGGAAATTAACTCCATCCCAGCCAGACACAGTGCAATGAGGAAATAAATGCAGCATTGCTACTACTCAACCAGAACACTCAGCTTTCCCATGCCATTTCGTGGGAGAGTATTTTTTTAACTTCTGCATGTATAGTACATTAATATAAGTGTGAACACTCATATAAACAGCAGATCTGCACGTACAGCAATCGTTATTTTAGCTTACAACTTTGAAGTAAAACCACAAAAAAATAAGGACAGTAATAAGGAGGCAGTTGAATATGAGTGTTATAAACAAAAATCTAGCAGCTTCTGACAGTCAACTCATATTTCAGGGTGCTGATTAAAGCTTTATTGCTTACATTATCCCTGAAGTGAGATGCTCCATAAATATGTGTACTAGACGGCTAAACACCCAGCTGGCTGTTACTGCATTACACGCCTAAAAGCAATAAAGCGGGAAATGTTCACAGCCACCGTGCTGCATATTTCACTAATACATAAAAAAATTCCTGTCTTTTTGTACTATTTGTACAACACAGAGGGCATTTCTTAGTGCTTCAGCACATTCCTTGTAGGCAACTTGGTTACCACAGGGTATGAGGACGGCTGATGTGTCTTCCTACCCGCACTTACAACATACATTAAATACTTAAACTCGTTTTACACCCAACATTCAGATTTATACATGCTCATTAACTACAATCCTTTGTTCTTTCTAACAGACAGATATTATTCTCTCATTCCATGGGTCTCCTCCACTCCTCCAAATGTTCATAAGAACATGCATTCAATGGCATGTTTCTTTGCCCAGGAGTTTATGAGGTTACTTCAAAAATTAGTCCATCTGGCAGCAGGCAATTCCTAGCGGCCTTATTTTTGCCTAAAGTATTGTAGTTTCTGGGGAAAAAAAACCAACCATATCTTGAGTCTTCAAAGCCTGAGGAAACATCAAAACAGTAAGAAAAGAAGAGATGGAAAGATTAAATACACATTATAAATGTCTACGTCTCCTAGGGCTTGTCTAAACAGGGAGGCTGTTTTGCACTAAGTGAGGGTGTGAGCACAGCAGCTATTCTGTGCTACCTCCACCCTCAGCAGGAACTCTCTTATTTTACTCTGTTTCAGAAAGCTTAAATGTGCCTGAATTGAGTGTTTCCCATTGCTATGGCTCTGTCTTTACTCAGTGTGCTAGTCAGGCCCAAATATGAGTTCAAATGTTGCTCCTCAGTCAGTGCCTTGACTTGCTCCAGGTTGAAGCCATCCTGTGAGCAGCACGGATGGCTAGAGATCACACACTTCAGCACCCATCTTTGCCGAGAGTAACACAACAAACTGAGCACAGACTATGAAGCCTGGAAGCCAACTGGTAGGAAACAATTAATTTTTTGTTGGTTTTCAGGCCATCTCAGATATGCCTTCTTTCAATTTAATTAGTTAACGAGGGAGTGACTGTGTGATTCCTATTTCTGACAATAAATTATGATGAGATGAGATACTCAAAAGAATTATTCCAAATCATAAAATGTATCACATATGCATGGTCATAGAAGCATAGGAAAATATATTTTGGAGAGGACCACTGGAGGTCATGTGGTGGCTGCAGTTGCTTCATCAGCAAGTTATGCTCTTAGCCACTCTCCTGCACCTATGAACTTCACTTCATATTTGTAAAGATGAGAAACTGGAAATTATATGTACAATTTACATCTCATTCATCTTGATGGACCTCAAAGCAGGGCTAGCCTCAGGGGTGTATGAGGTTGCTCAGGTCCCCATTCAGAACAGTACTGGAGATGTCCATGGAAGGAGATTCCTCAACCTCCCTGGGCAACCTCTATGTTCATATTCATTCTCAATCTGGTATTGTTCCCATTGTTCAAGACATATGCAGACATGAGACTAGTAAGACATCTGAAGTCTTATGAATCTGGTAGTGAAGGAAAAAGAATTCTTGTAGGTACAGAGAGGAAGAAACCAGTGACATGCCAATCTGGGCCATCATCTATCCTCCTTAAGAGACATATCTACATTTCTGATGCAATGCAGAGGTTGGTTTGTTAGTAAGAGAGCATGTCTGGGTGAAATTCTACACCTTCTGAATCAGATAAGGACAAAGAAGTAAAAGCTGCCACCCCCTACGGTGGAGTGTCAAGGTGCATTCATCATCCTAAATTAAAGATGTATTTACAGAGGATTATGCCATGACACCATGAAAGACGCTCAATTAGCTACGCAAATTGTTGCATAGAAATTTGATTGAGAGGTATATAAATAGCTCCTAGGGAGTGATGGAGCGATACCTTACCCACCTTTCCCTTAGCTCCCCAGTGCCAAATGCATTGCTGGTCTCAAGGAGACAAGGAAGTGTTGATGTTTTTAGGGCAGCTACATTAGCAAATCTTGTTCTTAGCCACTCTTCCGCACCTATGGACGTTAGTTTGTGTTTGTAAGGATGTAAACCTGGAAAATTATATGTACAATTTATGTCTTACTCAACTTGCTGTCCTGTGTTTACTGTAGGGTGGGTGATGAAGACTTCAGAAAGGAGACAGGAAAAATATTCCAGGCATGGCCATGTATAAATAGTGCAGGGAAGGTAGGGGTGGCAGAGGGATTGGGACATTTCTGGCCTTCTGCCATGACTGATTGACACAGATGTTTTTTCAGGGAAATGAGTATTTTGGTAATGAGTAGTGAATGTGCTTCGGGCTGGCTGCACCTACAGCCCCGGGAATGCAAACAGTTTAGCAGCAGGTTTGTCAATAAATGCCATCTGCTCAACAACATTGTATCCAAAACAGTGCAGAACCTACCTTACCTGTAGCTGTGGTTTTGCTAGCAAGAGGTGAGATAAAAATACTAAATGTTTGGGGGGTAAATACTGTTATTGTGATCTAAAAATGAAAAATTTAATCTGCCTTATTCCATTCCAGTTTAAACCTAGGAGAATTAAACTGGTGCCATTAGCTTTGCTCTTGGAGGACAGTAAGATGTCTCCACAAAAGGGTGAGATGCAAGCAGAGCTGCACACAGTTTAGGGTACTGAAGTGTCTGAGGAACACCTTGCTTACACAACTGCCTGTAAGGGAACAATATGTAACAGTGGCAGCAGAGCTGGGGTTCTTGGGTCTTGAGGCTGCACTAAAAAAAATGTAGTGAATTTTATCTGCACTTTCACATAGTTTGATATCTGATGTGGTTTCTGGAATAAAGGAGATTTCTACTACTACCATAAAGGCCTGTGACACTGTAAGCCCTGCTTGACTCATCCTCTATCGGTCTGAGATAAATCCCTTTCCTCCAGGACCATCAGAGGACTCTTGAGTTGTGGTAAGGTTTGCTTCAGGGCTGGTTTTGGAATGCACAAGATGCATGAAATCAGACACAATCCCTGAGGCTTTTAAGCCTCTTTTTGAAGTGTCCTGCAGACATGTTCAACAGTGTATGACTGGTGAAAGTCACAGGGTTTTCTCATCCCCTGTCACATGAGGGTAAGTCACGCTTCCTCTGTCCCTTCTTTCCATCCAGTCTCTGTTGAGGAGGGGTGGCTTGGGGCAGAGCTAGTTGCCAGGAGCCCTCTGCTCTCAGCCAGCTCCAACTTCTGCCTCTCCAGCTGCTGATGAAATTTGAACTTTGAAATTGCTGACTTGGTAAGAGAAGGGAGAAAAGAAAGAGGAAAAGAAAGAAGGGGAAGGAAAAAACAAGCTGGAGTTATGCCACAGTTGCAGAAATGCTGGGAGACAAAAAAGGCAGAGCCCCACAGCAAGCTCCTGCAGCAAGCAGCTGGCTGCCACTCCTGCCACAGAATAATGGGTTTCCCTGCAGGTGTACTGCTGTCAATATTGCCATAGCTGAGAAGATTTCTGTATTATTTCTGAAGTACTTCCCTGTAGAAGTGCCTCTGTTTGGTGAAGAAGCTATTCTGACTCTTACTGCTGAGCATTTAACCAAGGTTCATGAAAGTACCTTTCCTTTAACTTCACTGCTTGAAATCACAATTCAGTAGGGAAACAAAAGAAATACTACAATGTGATGTAATTTGTGGAATATAATTGTTCTAACTTTCCAGTTTGGCCTGTTACTTTATGAGTAGGTTTATAAGAAAGCTTTTGAAAAGCTGGATCTGAGTGAGGAATTTTGTGCAAATTCAAGATCTGAAGTTTAGGCTTGGAAGAAGTCTTGGTTTAAGGGGGTGGGGGCAGAGCCCTCTTTTGGCTTTGGGGCTGTGCCAGGACAAACCCTGTTTATTTGCCAGAGCTGTGTATGTGTGTGTGTAGGTGCATGCAAGCAGTTTTGATGCAGACAGTCGCTGCTGGCTTTAGCAGGCACGTACTGAAGCACAGTTGTCATCTGAAAAAAAGTCGTGGCTAGCTCTGCTCCAGACATTTAGGGAGCTTGGATTTGACAGCTGTCCATGTGTTAACCCATTCTGTTTCTATCACCTTAACACTCATTTCAGGGGGCAAGAGGCTATCCAGGACAATCAGACAAAGGTGTCATGCAGGTGCCAGAGCCATGTGTTCGGCACTGATTTGGCCATAACTGGTGATGTTTTGAAAACCTTTTCAAGCAGGAGAGCAGAGCCTGGTTTGTTGTGGGCTGTGAAGCATTCTTGGCAACCCACAACAAGATGGCCACTGCTGGTTTGTAAAAGTCCAGTTTTCAGAGTGGAGCAGTTCACATTGCCCCTCAGACTAGGAGAGAAAGGGGCAGGAATTAAATTAGTGATTTTTATTCTGGACAGTAATGTAAGAATTTTGGGTGCTTGTCTGCATTCTGGTTGTGCTTAGAAGTAGTGTTTGAGGCTTGGAGGACCAGGAGAGCTGTTCACTGCTCTGATACTGGTCAATTAAACTACAGGCTTAATAACCCTGGAGATCAAAAATGCTAAAATCATCATCCTGATAAAATTATACAGCTTGTGGAATGGAGAGGATCTGCAATGTTTCCAAGGAAGAGGAACGTTTGGGAAAGAAGGATTTGAGGTGGGGCCACTGCACTGATTGGGCTGTGCCATGGCAACAGAGGAAGGAGCCAGCAGTACAGCCTCCAAAAACATATAACACTGCCAATGAAAAATAATCTGGTATTAAAATCAGCTTAAAGCACTCCTGGAAATTACAGTTCAGTGGGTATTAGTTTTATACCAAATAAATGTACACAGGAACAAAAACTGATGATAAATTTGAGACATTTGGCTAAGCATGAATGAGTAGGGACAAAGCTGCAGAAGTCTATGAAGGAAAATCTTCCACCTCAAAACATATCAAATTCCTTTAGTGTATCAGGGAAATAGAAGATAAGGGCAAACCACCACATACCTTTTATCTAGACTTGTAAAAAACCAAAGAAATAGACATGGACAAACCAGCTGAGGCACTTGTGAAATGGCCTTGAGGTATCTCGCTGTGCTAGTGGTACTCACAAACCTCTGAAAAGCTGATCCTGAAAGGCACAAATGGAAGTAGATGGAAACAGTAGGGTTACAAGTGTTTTGAAACTGAAATGCTTGTTTGAATTGCCTGCTGTTGTTGATAGAACAAGCACAAAGCCAATGCCATTGAAACTCAGTGGGTTCAGGATCATCCAGGAGATGGAATTTTTCATACAAGAATGATTTTTTTTGGTTTGTTTTTAAATGAACCCAGTCAAGATACTGGCAACACTGAGAATTTAACCCAAGCCAGGGTGTTCATGGAAGTAGCTGAGAATACCTAGAAACAGATGAGGGGCTGGTCACAGTTGGGGAAGGTCACAGTGCCAGACAGGTTGGGATAAAATGGTTCCTGGTGTACACTGCCTGATTTTCCCTTTGCTCCTTTTGTCTGTTTTTATGGGAAAATGCTGGATCTAATAAGCAGCTCCATGTGCCACAGAACTAGTAAATAAACTAGCAAATAACTTCCTATGGGTTTATGCCTGGGGACTGACAGACTGGGTTCTCCAAGGCTGCAGCACAACTCTGTTGCTTATAAGACACCAGAGAAGCCACACATTGCAAATCTCCTAACCACAGGGAAAGCTTTAATGGGAGTTCCTGCTTCATTAAATACCAGTGAATCCACATAAGAGAGAAACCGTGGCTAAAGAGTGGATTTTCTGGTGTCTAATGAGGCACAGGCTCCCATCAAGATTTTTCTCAGGGTTTAATTCATTCTGTGGCCTGTTTTTTTCAGCCTGGTTACGTGTTCTCACAAAATTTTCAAGACCTCAATATTTTTCCAGACATTCATTTCTTTGATAGGAAGGTGGGCAGCGGGTTCAAGAATTACTGGGGAGAGGAGTGGCAAAGTGTGACCTTCCAGGAAAATAAGTTGAAAATCAGATTCCATCAGCCCAGCAGGGACAGGAGAAGCTGCTGTGACAGAACTATGCACAGTATTTTTAGAAAGCAGGCCAAGCAGACAGTACCACATTCCTTTCTGGGCTCTTGCCTTCTTTTTACACAAGCTGTCATCATCCCAGACGTCAGAACAAGTGCACAAAATATCAGCAGTACAATGCTAGTTTCACTAACCAGCATCCCTTCACTCCACTCCAGTCCATTCCAATCCACTCCATTACCTGGAAGGAAAAAAAAAGGCACACAACCTGCAGAAACCCCACTGGGGTTCTGTTTTTTTTGGGGGGGGCTGTTGCAGGAGGGATATGAAGGCTCCCTATGGGTGCATAGCTTTGCAGACCAGAACCATAATGGCACTTGTCTGCATGCTGGAGATGAGATGAGGTCACTGGAAGGTGTGTGCTGTCAGCCTCAGAGCATTGCCTGGCTGGGTGATAACGGCTTTGGGTGGGCCTAGGCTCAGGAAGCTGGGTCCTGCTTTTGATTGCGCTGGAGAAGAGCCAAAGAGAGCAACAAATTAATTAGCTGATGATGGTGAGGCTTCAGGACCAGATCTCTCACAAAATATCCTCTCTCAGAGGGAGAGAAGAACTGTTTACTCCCCTGTAAAGTGTTTTTGAGGGGTTACAGCGCAATGCTGCTTCCATCACATCTGCTCTTTTCTACCAGACTGTAACATTTTGGGCACAGGGCAGTGCCTCTTGCTCCATAGAGAGCCAGCATAAGGTTGGTTTGGCTGCTGAAAGCCCTTTGGCTGATTCTTGCCCACATTTCTGAAGTATGAAACATATACAAGTTAACAGTTCAGACCCATGCTGACTCTCAGCCAGCATGGCTTTATTTCACCTTGCATTGTGGCAAGCTAAAACTGAAGCTTGCATTAGCTGTTCACAACATTATTGTTCTACCTCTTAACTATGGTCAATTATGGATTGGCTTCCCCATCACAGACAGTTGCTTTGGTTCCTGTCTTATTTTGAAGTATGGAAGTTGCACAGGCTGAAGGAGTATGCAGGCAGCAACAGAGACATTTATGTCCTGAAAAGCCTCATGCCGTTTTCTCCAGCTACCCCATCGTGCCTGTTCAGCAATATCACCCATTACTATTGGTCTCAATCCCTGTACCCTTAAACATCACACCACAACTGCAGTCCTATTTTAGCAAGAGTTCTCCTTCAGTCTGAGAATTAATCAGCAAAAGTAGAAAGTGAGTCTTGGCAACCCCCTGTGCATCCCAGTTCTGACAGCATTTTTGTCTGCTAAATGCAGATGTGATTTAATGTGCCAGCACACAGACTGTCTCACTGATGGATAAAGGTTCTCCTCCTCACACAGCAGTGAGGTTGGTGTAAGAAAGCAATGCAGTTGTAGGCATTGAATGGAACTGGGCTCTATGGTGCTGTGCAAAGGAAGTCCTCATTTGCAGGAGTCCCTATGGCTGGCAGAAGATATGCCAGAAATTATGAGGTAAATCTCTGGCCAGTTTGGCCCAGACAACACAGCCTCACCATTTCTGAGTCCGCTCTTTCACCCTCAAGAAAGTTGCAGTGTCTCTGTGGGGAGCAGAAAAGACCCACTGGAAAGCAGTCAGCATGGGCATCCCACATCAGGGTTAGGTGTGACTTGAAGCTCTTGAGGGAAATGGCATTGCTTTCTCCTGCAGGATCAAGGCTGAACACACAATGGGGCTACAGAGGGTGCTGGGCAGATGTGGTGGGTGCTTCCTTCATGGAGGTGCTGATTGCCACTGGATTGGGTCAAGGGCTGGCTCCCAACAGGTCACAGGTTGGGAGTGGGGGTCAATAGACCAACCTCAGCCCAAGATTAGCTGTTACGGGCACCGTGTTCCTGGGGCGATGAGTATCTCTGTGCCTGGTGCCCAAGAACACCACCCTCCACAGGGTGTCTGGGCAGCCATCCAACAAGCACAAAAGCCTGTGTGCCACAGGGTGAAAACAGCTGTGTTAACATGGACAGTTGTCTGCCTGCTTCTGTTGGTAAAAATAACAAGAACAGGGACTGTGAGGCCTATTGCATGCAGAACTAGAAGTGCTGGGAGCAGAGTCCAAGAGTGGAGGACTGCAGTGTACCTCAGAGCCTCTCCACCCCAAAGCTTCTGGGTGTTGGCAGCCCTGTGCCTGGGCACAGCCAGATACCACTGTCTGCCTTATCTCTTTGGGACAAGAAGCTAGTGGCACTGGAGGGAAGATGTTTGTAATTTGGCTGATCTGTGTTCCCAGCTCATCCAGCTCTCACACCTCTGAACTGCTGCATACCCAAATGCTTGGCCAGCAGCACCTGCACTGCTTGTGAGGGGCTGCATGGTCAGTGTCACCACTCCCATCCTGGAACAGCAGCAACTCATACATTGGTCCCCACTTCTGGAAAGCCAGAACCAATGAGCAATAATTACAATAAATCCTATAGGCAACATGAGCAGGTATGAATGAAGTCTGGCCACTGTCAGCTGCTGAGCTGACTAGGGAGCAGAAGCAAAATCATTACAGGTGGCATGGCTTCTGACTTCTGTAACCCACAGCTCACCTTAATCTTCCAAAGAAGACAGTGATGCTGGTATAGACAAAGGCTATGTAGAGAGCAGGGGCAATTCTGCCCTTGGGACCCACCTGTAGCTCCGAGGTTTCAGCAGGATGCTGTGCTAAGCTTTGTCATAATAGGCAGGCGCCATAATGTGGGCTCAGACTTGCAAGACATTGAGAGCACGAGAAAGCATGTTTCCAATAGCACTGAAATAGAAATATCAAAAGAGTTTTCTGTCCCACCTTGTGCAGCTCAAAGTCAACACAGCTGTGCCTTGCAGAAATTGTGTGGCCAGCAGGACCAGGGCAGTGATTGTACCCCTGTACATGGCACCAGTGAGGCCACATCCTGAATGCTGGGTTTAGTTTTGAGCCCCTTTCTACAAGAAGGACATTGATGTGCTGGATCATGCCCAGAGAAGGGCAATGAAGCTGGCGAAGGGTTAGAGCATGAGACGTATGAGGAGCAGCTGAGGGAACTGGGGTTGCTTAGCCTGGAGAAAAGAAGGCTGAGGAGAGACCTTCACACTCTCTACAGCTACCTGAGATGTGTCTGTAGTGAGGTGGGGGCTGATCTATTAAGGAACAAGTGACAGGACAAGAAGAAATGGCCTCACGTTGTGCCAGGGGAGGTTTAGGTTGGACATGAGGAACAATTTCTTCACCAAAAATGTTGTCAAACTCTGGAACAGCCTGCTCAGGGAAGTGGTGGAGTCACCATCCCGGGAGGGATTCAAAACATGTGTGATGTGCTGAGAGACATGGTTTAGTGGTGACTTCACAGTGCTGGGTTAATGGTTGGACTTAATGATCTTAAAGGTCTTTTCCAACAAAATGATGCTATGCTTCCATCCCTGTCACAGCACACATGGTCACATCTGCCTCAGGGCAGCCCTGCATGGGACATGACAGGGAAAGCAGGCACTTTCCTCTCACTTTCCTCAGTTTGCCTGTTCTGTCACAGGGGACTCTTGGTGTGCACACAGTGTCCCAGGTTTTGCTGTGCACAAGACAGCAGAAGAAGCAGCAGGCAGCAAGACAGAAACCAAAATAGAAACTCTGATCTCCCTGTGGGAATGGTGTGTCTCCAGGCTGGACACTACACATATCTGAGCCCCAGCACGAGCGACAGATGTCTTCTGCTTCTCAAGAATACATACATATCCTCAAGCTATATATATATGTGTGTGTGTGTGTGCACTATAGATACAACCAGTTTTCATGCTGATATGGGTGTGTTTCTATTTTTTAATTCCAGTACATACTATTTTATTTGCAGCCCCTTGGGGGTTGGAGTCTTTCTCAGGTAGGCTGTGAAGATAAGAACAAGCACATGGGAAAGGTGTCTGGAGCACAAGGCTAGGGGCAGTGTCCTGGGGAGGGGCGAAGAGGTGAGCTCTGCTTGACAGCTGTCCTTGAGCACTCTCCTGTGTGTCAAAATCAGGGTTGCTGAAGAACAACCCACATCAGAAATCCAGGATTACTTTGGTAAATCCAAGGGTCAGGTCATGAGGTGTGGCAGAAGTGAGCTGCACCTCTTGGGCCTTGGCAGTGGTCACTGCAGAGGCTGGGAATGGGCAATCATAGGCAGTGACTTCTTCAGTCAGTTTAGTGTCAGCCAAAACAGCACTTGGCCTGTTCTCATTACCAACAAGTTGATGGAAAATTATGTCCTTTTGTGAAAAGAAATCCAGGTGAATTGCTTTGCCTTGAAGGTCTAAGTCCTCTAAGTCCAGGAATTCCCCTCCAGTTGAACTAGGCTGCACAAGTTACTTCTGGGCTCCTTTCCCTCTGAGCAGAAAAAGAGTGAGAGGAATACTGCTGAGCATCACCCACTACCAGTGCCGTGCTTGACAAAATGTGGTCTTTGGAATCCAATTTTGTTTACTTTTCTAAGAACTGCCCTCTTCAGCACTGAGGCATAACATAACATGGAGACTTCCATAAAAATGGCACCAGACAACAGATAGAGATTGACCACTTCTCCCAAAAGGTTTCACAATGGAAGATCAGTCTGTAAGGAGCAGTGGTAGCGATACGTCTTCTGTCTTGACACAGCAGAGATTCCTTTTGAGGTTACCACCAGATCTTGGCACTGACTCTCCCCTCTAGCTGTGCCTTGTGGTATTTCCTGAGGATGGAAATTAAAAAAATAAAAGAGTCACAGCACAAACAGATCCCATGACAAGTGACAATCTTTATTGTTCACTAGCACCAAGTGCCTTCTTCCACCAAAGTAATTTCCCCTTTTTCCCCCTTCCTGTTTGGAGTGATGACCACAAGGCCACTCATGATATGAACATTAGATAAGGAGAGACTCTAGAACTTTTGAAAGACAGCTGTTTGCATGCTTTCCAAGCCAAAATAAATAAGTAATGTTTTGGGACATGAAAGTTGTATTATCCTGGGCTCTCACCCATTCAACTGCAGTCACCCAGTGCACATCCTAAAGCTGCTGTCAACCTCCTACAAAAGTGTGCTTGAACATGATAGGGGCTTCTGGCCTGTCATTTCCCTGTGGAAGCAGCAGCTGGGTATTGGCTCCAGTAGGATAGGACTTGCTTTTGCCCGTCACAGTGTCACCGTGTACATAGTAGCTCTTCTCATTGGGTTTCTCCTCATCAGACCTGACCTTGGCCTTATGTCCTGTGATGGCTGGTATGGAGGGAAGTGAGCACTGCCCTGAGAAGTGGCCAGACCGTGGTTTGACAAACAGGTTGCTCAACTCTGGGTTCTTTTTCCCAACTTGATCTGGAGAGGCTGGAGGCAAGTAACAACATTTGAATGCTTTTTGGGCTAGCCCAGCTGTGGGAAGTGATGGTGTGGTCAATGATGAGAGTGCTACAGAAAAAGGAAGCAGGGAAATCACAGAAACATATAATGGTTTGAATTGGAAAGGACCTTTAAAGGTCGTCTAGTCCAACCACACTTAAGTAAGCAGGCACATCTTCAACTGGATGAGTTTGCTAAGATCCCTGTCCAACCTGGTTGAATGTTTCCAGGGATGAGGCACTACCACCTCTCTGGAAAATCTGGGTCAGTGCTTCACCGCTCTCAGCATTAAAAATTTCTTTCTTGGATCTAGCCTAATCTCACTTTTAGTTTAAAACCATCAACCTCCGTGTGCTGCAACAGGCCTTGCTAAAAAGATTGTCACCATCTTTCTTCTAGGTCCCCTTTATGTACTGAAAGGCCACAATAAGGTCTCCCAAGATACAGGCAAGGCTGCAATAGGAATAAGCTCTTTGATGAGCCTTGGGTGTCATTTGAGTGTGTTTAGAGAAAAGCAAAGTCTGAAGAGGTGTGTGGATGCTAAAAGATGCTTTCTTGTTAGATATAAACATGGGGGAAAATTATTGACATTTGTGGAGTTATTCTAAATTGTAATTTTGTGCAAAAGTTAGATTCTGGATGTGCTGATTGTGGCAATCCATCTTTATCTTGTCTCCCTGTCATTTTTACTTTATATGTCACACAAGTAAACTCAGCTGTCTCTGCTGCATCACACAGCTCTGCCCGGGAAGAGCCAGAGCCCCGCCTCGCCGTCCTGCTCTGCATGCACACATTCCTTCTGCTGACCAGGCAGAACAGGACTGATTTCCTTCTGTGGCATTTCCTAATGATTTCTGACTAACTGTGAAGGAAGTCAAACCAAAGAAATGACAAATCTTCCATTTCTTATTAAAAAAAACTAATCTAAGAAGGACTTCTCTTATTTTGGAATGGTAGATAGCCTGCCCCAGTACGCTGCTGACCACCTCATCTTCATGGATAAAATATACACCAAACGCCAGGGAGGGAAGCTGGGAAGCCCCCACCCTTTTGGGGGAGCTTCATTTGCCAGTGTCAGTATGCTGGGCTTGCTCAGTGCTTTAAAATAAATAACTCATAATCCAAAAGCACATAGCCTGAGATATGAATGATGGAGGGTTCTCTATTCCCATGGCCAAAGGCAAAGCTCTCAGCCTCTGCTCGTATGGATTTTGGGGCCCAAAGATGCCTCGGTGCAGCCCTGTGGGTTCTGGTGGGGTGTGAAGCTGCTCAGCAGAAGCAGCAGTGGAAGGAGGTGGGAGAAGGTCAATCTGTCCCTGCAGCCATGGTGGGATCATGCAGCCCCTGGCTGAATGTGTCCTAAGGTACTTTAGTTTTGAAGGGGGACAGCTCAGTGTCCCTGAAATCCCAGCTGTGGAAGAGATCTCAGCTGGATGTCCCAGAGGTGGAGGCATCTATACCGCACCAGGCCTCCTGTTTGAAACCTTGTCTCTCTTTGCCTGGCAAGCCTGGCTGCTTCCTAAAGGCTATGTTAGTACTAAACAGAGAGACTAATGAGTTACTGAGACCTCAGAGGTTTTACAAATCCCCTTCATGGTCCATTTTACATCTCTCTCTGTAGAGGAATTGTCTCTCTCGGGCTGTACGAAAGGTTACAATGAAAGCTCATCCTGATCTTTGATCTGGAAACCCAAAGGCAAGTGCTATGTTTGCCTTCTGGTGTCTCCTCCAGCAGTAGCAGAGACCCTCCAGTGCTGTCTTCATTTGATGTTTTGCCTTTTCCAGCATCCCATTACTCTACAAAACTCTCCATGGCTTCTCAGAGAAAGCCAAGGCACTTGCAGAGTGGTGTCCTGCTGGGGTGGGTGGCAGAGATTCTGCTTTCATGTGAGGAATCTGTTTTTTATCTTGTGGGTCAAAAATACAGAGTATGTCTTCCCCACTGCCCTGTGCTATTTGTGTGGGGAAGGAAGCTAAGAAATAACAGTAGTAGTAGCAAATCCTGGTGTCTCTAGATCGTGGCACTGTCAGAGGTGCTTCCAAAAGGCTGAGCTGCTGGACAAAGCACTGAACAGTTTTGAATAAAGATACAAACCAAACTGCAACAATGACCTCCATGAACACACACATGGAAAACACCTCCAAAATGTGTTAAGCTTTAAAGCCCTCAATGAGAGCCCACCAGCAGAGCAAGGGCTCTTCAGTCATGGATCTGCCAAGGCTGATATCGCCAAGCTGTCAGAGCAGGCATGTGGGGCTGAATAACAATGATCTGATGCTAAAACTGAGTGTGAAAGGAAAATCAAATATCAAAGCAGAACAAACCAGGTTGGGGCACTCCCTGTTCACTCCTGCATTACAACAAGGCCAGGGATCAGCTCTCCAGGTGGGGATAGGCTGAGCCCTCCACCAGAGCATCCACTGTGTTTAAGCACTGGATGTGCTGTTGCTGGCACCCAGGGAGTCCTATGAATATGTATAACCAGTAGAGCCAAGTCCCTCTGCACTCTGCCCAAAACAACTGGAAGAGAAGCTTTAGATGATGATTGATGGGGAAATGCAGATCTTAAGACCTGTCAAAACACAGCATGCAGTCTGCATTCATTGCTAGCAGCGGGGCCAGGACTAAGACTCCACAGACCAGGTGTCATCTCTGTTACTGCCACTGTCCCTTGGAACACACATGAAAAATGAGAAATAAAGTACAAATGAGATATTACCATTGTGACCCCAGACCTGTATCCTTGCACTGATACAGTGCCCAGTGTGGATATTACACAGGAATGCCCAGATGTAAGGTAGAGTTCTATTGAGCTTCTCAGGCTAAAAAAGCCCAAAGCAATTGCACCTTAACCAAAAAAGTTGAAGAGGTGTAAAGCACTAGGGCAACAGGGAATCACTCCCTTTTTGGAGAAATTTGTGTTCCCTCATAGTGAAGATGACCTGAGTTTGGTAACTGGCTGGCTTTTTGCTTCAGGGCAGTGTTTTGTGTGGTTTGCAGTGTGGATGTCATTAGAGGGGCTAACCTCTACCAAGTACTTACACAGCCATACTGACTACTATCAGTTTGCTCTCCTTATCTAATCAGCAAAGTACTTTGCACAGAAGTGTGAGAAGTCTGAGAGCTTCCTGAATTTTGTGCAGCCTTGTACTGCTTCATTTCAGCACTGTTTACTTGCAGAACTCAGATTCTTGATTGCAAGCTCAGAGAGTGTTGGGCTCCACAGCTGCGCTGTCCCTGCCTGTGGGGATGCTCTGGGTGCTGGAACCCCCTGTGACAACCACCTCTGAATCATGGTGGCAGGGGTGCTGGTGCCTTCAACATAGTGTACTTTCCTACTTTCCTCAGAGGGTGTGGAAGCTGATGCAGGAGAGGGAAGTAACTTTTTTTGGCGAGTGCTCCCTGCTGAAAGGGCCATTCCCTTCTCACTGGAGAGAGGACATGGAAGCAGCCTGTGAACCGGCAGTCAAACTTTATCTGACCTTTTATTTATCTGACCTGCCCTCCCTGTAGAAGTGAACACAAAATGTCACACAGTTCCCTTGTATCAGGCCCCAGGCGTAGGCTTATCTAAATCACACGTGTCTGTGCTTCTTGAGTGGCGGAGCCAAGTTTCCATCACCGGCTCTCTAAGCACTACAAGTCCCTGGATTCACCACAGCCAGAATTACAAAGCACTCTCATCTGAAAGTGACAGTTGCCTGAAGCAATAAATAAACTATTTCCCAAAGTACCTCGCTGGTTAGCAGCTAGGCTTGCTCAGCTCTGCTCCCATGGACTGCCTCCTTTCATCTTCAAAATCCCAAGGTGGGCACGTGTAGGATCCCACATTCCCAGCTCGCTGCATGTGGAAATCACATTAACAGCAACAACACTCCTCAGCACAGAGCAATTAAGGGATCAGGTTAAATAACAACTGGTCTTTGTATCCAAGCCCAGAGCATATGCTGAACAAATTTGTACTTAGAATCATAGAATTGTTAGGGTTGGAAAGGACTTCAAGGATCATCTAGTTCCAAGCTCCCTGCCATGGGCAAGGACACCTCACACTAGATCAGGTTGCCCAGAGCCACATCCAGCCTGGCCTTAAAAACCTCCAGGGATGGGACTTCCACCACCTCCCTGGACAACCTGTTCTAGTGTCTCGCCACTCTCATGGCAAAAAACTTCTTCCTAACATCCAATCTGAATCTACCCATTTCTATTTTTTCCCATTCCCCTAGTCCTATCACTACCTGACACCCTCAAAAGTCCTTCACCAGCTTTCTTTTAGCCCCCTTCAGATACTGGAAGGCCACAGTAAGGTCTCCTCAGAGCCTTCTCTTCTCCAGACCGAATAGCCCCAACTCTTTCAGTCTGTCTTCACAGGAGAGGTGCTCCAGCCCTCTGATCATCCTTGTGGCTCTCTTCTGGACACGATCCAGCATGTGCATATCTTTCTTGTAACAGGGGCTCCAGAATGGGACACAGTACTCCAGGTGGAGTCTCACTAGAGCAGAGTAGAGGGGGAGAATCATCTTCTTTGACCTGCTGGCTACACTTCTCTTGATGCAGCCCAGGATGTGATTGGCTTTCTGGGCTGCAGGTGCACACTGGTGGCTCATGTTGAGCTTCTCATCCACCAGCACCACCAAGCCCTTTTCTTCAGGGCTGCTCTCAGGCCAGTGGTCTACATATTTGGTCTGTAAGCACAGTTCCTTTCTGTCCCTTGGCAGGAGCTGGGGCTCGGGTCTGTGACTCACCCAGCCCCAGGAGGATGCAGACATCAGCCCAGGTCACACAACTTCATTGTTCTTTGTTTCTCAAGTCACTTGCAAATAACCTTCCTGAAAGGCAGGTGTATGGAATTTGTTTGCAAATTTGTTTGAATTTGCATCCAAATAATTTCCAAGAACAGTCGCAGCCTAGTGAGAGATTTTAAAAATGGAAAGAGCATGAAATGAAAACTGGGTAAGTTTTCCCCAAGAGCACCTTTGCTTATCAAAATAATTAAAGATCACAGTTACATTTTATATTAATTTATTAGAAAAAAAAAAAAAAAAGATACACAGTTGAATGTGCAAATATATACAACCAACATTACGATGAAACACCAGGAAGAGGAGTCCCTTCCCTCTATCAGTGACTTACTCCTTCATAACAGAGATGACTGTTTAATGCTTCCTCACAGATTTACAAATACAAAAAAAGGCCCCCCCCAAAAAAGGTATAATGCTTCATTTGCACAAGACAAAAGTTTATTTTCATCTGAACAAAAACTCTTCTGGCAAAAGTCTGCTATTTTGGTGGCTTTTTTTTTTTTAAACCTGAGCAAGTTCCGCAGAACAGGGGAACAAAGGAAAGGCATTGCCCTGTGCTTCATTCTCATCACAGCATCCGATGGTCTTTGAATTACTAAACCACTGAATCAGTTCAAGTAAGTTCAATTCCAAAATCTACACCTAGGATGTTAACTAATGACATGGAAGAGAGCAGGTGCTGCGGTTGGAAAAAGTGAGCTGGTCGAGAACACCTGGTTCGAGCGACATGGCTGTTGAGATTTTTCAGGTCAAGTATTCCTATCTGCCAGTAAGGAATTTATTGCTGCCTCCTGTAATAAAGGAATTATAAAATGGAAAAACCCAATTTCATTCAAAAAGAAAATGAGTCTTGGGTCCTTCCATGCCTTGCTCAAATGTGTGTTCATTGAAAGATTGGAGAATAAGGCCATACTCAACACAAACTGAATGAAAACCTTGGGAATGTAACTCCAAGAAAGTACTAAATTCCTACTCACTCCAGGAAAGAAGGTCAGATCAGATTGATTTCTTTTTGAGTCTTTAGGATGTATATTTCAAGCAGGTATTTGATGCAGGCCATTTTTGTATTCAGTGGCCATGGACAATTTCAGTAGAAGAGATCCATCCCATCTCTATCTCCTCCCTCCCCTACCCGGGTGCTGGCACACCACTCACTGGCCATGCCAACAGTTGGGGGAATCCAGCAGATTGCCCTAAAAATAACCACAGGACTGAAAACATTTAGCTTGTTTTCCATCTCATTCTGCAATTGAGCTTCATCTGGCAACACCACAGAGCAACTTCCAGTTAAGCAGAAATACACACAAATAACAATGTGAGGGACCTGCAGCAAGAATACAACACGGAGTGTGCCTGGCTGCCCCCAGAGCCAATGCTAACTACAGGCTCCTGCTTGGGCTACATTTTCTGATACGACACTGTCAAAAGCTGTCTCTGTCTAAGGTGCTTTCACAGGTTTTCTTTCCTCTGTGGCTGAGGGCCCAGTATTCAAGAACAGACTTAATTAAGCAGCGATTCCCATTTGCTCTGTAACATCCCTCCTCTCCCAGCAGCAGGGTCTACAATTACTGACCCTGGGCTGTTTTGGTAGGCAGCATGACATACCTCTAGGTATGTCAGAGGGAGCTGCTCTGCTTGCATTCATGCCAAAATCCTTAATCCTGGGGAGGCCACAGCAGATCTGGCCTTTGCTGTCCTCTCACCAACCTCTTTACCCTCCTTGAAGTATTGTGGAATCTGACTAAAACAAGAAAAACCTTAGATAAGGATTGGTCTGCTTTTAAAACTTCTTTTTTTGGTATTTTTAAATTGCTTCTCATTTGTGTGTTGTGCTTACACAAGAATGCATATCATGGACCCTGGAGCAGCTGGGAACACCAGACCTTAAATGAAAAAAAGCTGAATAATGCCCCCAAACTTAGCTTTTAGTTAAAAAGTGAAAGTTAGAAACCAGTGAGTAGCATTTGATCAAGATGAAAGAGCAGGTGAGGGCGAAGAGGGGACATGCAGAAGTTGAGAGGGGGTCAGTTCTGATCTAAGGACAGTCCCCATCAAGCTCATATTCATGTTCTTTTAGGGGGGGAAAAATCAACCAAACCCAACCAACCAACCAACAAACCAAAAGAGCTCCTTCTTTTCTAACTTCTGAGTGCTCCATTAGCCAGGTTTGTCACAGCTTAAATATTTTTACAATAAACTAGAATAACAAGCAAGTCAGTTGTCTCCAGTCACTTGGTGTTTTTCCACTTCAGGAGCTTTTCTGACAGCACGAGCAGAAACACTCCAGTCAAACAGAAGCTGATTTGTACGCGCCTGCAATCCGCATGGGAGGCTGCCATGCCATCACTCTGCAACGTGGGAGCTGCAGTAGCAGAGCAGAATTTTACATCCCCTACTGTTACACATCTCAGTTAGTCTGATAACTCTTTCAGTATGGCAGCTTTCACTAAAAGTTTTCAGTGAAGTGTATTATTTGTACACCTTGAGAGAAAGGCAATTCTTCTGAGCAGAGAGGCAAGCATTTCTGTAACTGTCTCCCCAGTGCCTCTGTGGAGTTGCAGGTCTCCACCTCCTCTCCCCAAACCCACTTCCCCTGTAGCAATACCACACCCAGTGCATGGTTACTCAGAGCTTTCCTGAATTAGTTTCAGGACAAAACAACTGGGTTTTAACAAACTAAATTGGCACTGGGCAGCCAAAATTTAAAGGAAAAGTCTCAACTCTTTTCAGAACTTTTATGAACATTAACTTTCACTTTAGAGCTTTGCTGGGGGGTGGAGGAGCAGATTGGGAGGAAGCGGCAGGTCAGCTATCTGCAGTATAAGCCCCAGTTTTCCAGGCAGCTCTTGTCCAGGACATTTTATGCCCACAGGCCTGAGTGCTCAGTTTGTCCCAGAGTCAACAAAGGTGCTGGTGAGCCTCATTGTTCTCACAGGGCAAGCTAATAAGTGCCTGGTCACCATGGATCCCCAGATTTGTATTTGCAGAGAGATTTGCAAACACTTCAGCTCTCTTGAGGTAGGAGAAAAATGGTGTTTCTGTTAGCTACACTGCCTCTCCCAACAAGACATAGGACTTGGCTGCATCTCCCAATCTCCCAAAGTGCCCAAATGGGTGAAGCAGAATGGGTGAATGAAAGACAGTAAGTAGGAGCCTGAAATGCCAGTGGTTTCTGCAACAACATTTCTACAATCTCTGTTTGGTAAACCAGCATTTTTGGGATGTCAGATTACAGTAGTACAATGTGGTAGCAACAGGCACATGAAGGGAGGCCAGTGACTTGACACTGTCAAAGAGGAAATCTTTCCTAAGGGTACTGGCTGTCTGTCCTTGCAGACAGGACCAGACCTCGTATGGCTAGTGGGACTTACCTGCATGAGCAAAGCCTGCAAGATCAAATCCAGTGTGGGTCACTCAGTGGTACTGCATACATCCATGATTCAAGTGACTGTCTGCCACCTTAAAATAAAGATTGCAGCCAAGCTTTTAAAGTTAAATATGCTATAAACTATACACATATGTAATCCTGAGATAGTGCCTGCAATAAGTCTGAAGGTAGATAAGCTTCCTGAACCCAGAGGTCCTCACGTGGCACAAGCGCACTGTTGTTTTGTTTTGGCAGGCCTGCTAGCTTCTCTCAGAGCATGCTGCACTTCCTAATTCTTTTTTTTTTGGAGGGAGGGTGGGTCTTGTGAAACAATCAGTTTGATGACTGCTACCAGCAATTCCAATGGCATTTCTTCTGCAGCTGAGATGAAAGCATTCTTGATCCTCTGCCAGTTCTTCCAAGACTTGCAGAAACAGGCTCACAGCTTCCCTTTCTATTTTTTAGCCAGCCAAGAGCTGTGTGCCTGCAGCCTCCTGCTAGAGGAGCAGCTGTGCTGTACTCTGCTGAAGACACTCCTCAAGATAGAGGAGAAAACATCAGCAGAGATTGGGCAGAAAGGCGACAAGTATGAGCCACAATAGAGAGAAGAAGCTTAATATGATGACCATCATCCAGAGGGTCAAAGACCATGCGTTCCGGTCCCATTGGTACATAGTCCTGTTTTGAGGTTCTGACAGCATCAGCTCAGAGTCAGACCTTTTAAACCTAGGGGAAAAGTATTTTCCAAAATTCTCTTTGCTTAAGCACTATATATTCAAAAAGTTCTTTTTATTGTTTCAGTATTTTAGCCCTTAGTTGATTAGTCACCAACACCTGTCAGATGCCCGCTGCCATAAAAGCACTCGGAGCACCTGCAGTATTTGTAGGAATACCAAAAAAATAGTTCTAGCAACTAGGAATTATGCAACAGAGGGAGAAGGCAAGAGTAACTAGATTAATGCAACATGTAGTGGATTGTTAACATGAAGTGTATGACTCATTGCAGAATCATGCCAGAAAATGGTACCATGTAGCTTACTGGTAAGGGCAATAAAAAGGATAATGCATTACTTCATCAGTGAACCACTCACTCATTCAACATACTATTTCCAGCTGAAATCAAAGGTTTCTGTTAAAAATGACATTCCTTTATGGCTGTAAGCATCTTACGACTCTGCCTTTGAACTCTACTGAGATAGCTGCTTCATTAACAGTGTGGTTCCAGTGCAAAACAAAATCCTCCAGATTCCAAATCTTTCTTTAAACTTTTGATTGCCTCTCATCTGTCCATTCCTGCTTAGTGTTCTGTAAAGCTTGAGTCTTCTGCTCATCTACCTGGACATAGTCCACTCTCTGCTCTTCAGAAAGAAAAGGTTTCTGTGGGAAAGAGAGGAAAAAACCATAATAAGTATTGAAAATAGATGCTAGTGAAACTTGGCTTGATTTTCTGTTTTCCTTTTCCCTTGTTCCTTGATTGCTTCACTTCACCTTGAAGCTCACAGTGACATCAGCTGACAAAAGCATAGCTTTACAGCCTGCTTTAGCTATAATTATCCATCTGTCACCCTGTCACTCAGTGCAGCAGAGTGAGGGAAACGTGTTGTTCTGGCCATTTCTATGCAGATATAATCATTCTCCTCTCATTCCAGTGATCCTGCTGCAGGTATAACCTCACTGGATTCTAACTACAGGGAAGGTTTCAACGAGAAAGCTTAGGAGTCTTGAGCTTTTTGCATCCAGGAGTATTAGCTGATGAGGAAAATGATACGCAGGGCATCAAATGGCCCAAACTGACATTTCATTGCTTTGTAGTGGTACCTACACATCTGGGCAGGTTATAAGCTCTTTGGAACAAGGAATGCATTTTCTCAGCACTGCTAAGAAAATGGGAATGTTTTTTTGGTGATGCAAGAATAAAGCTGCACAGTTTGCCATGGTACAAGAGATGATACAGTTTTACCCCATGAGTTTATCATGGGCTGTAAACTTGCTACTGCAAAGAGATTTGGGGGAAAACAAGCAGGAATGGGTTTGTGGAAACTTGATGAAAATGAAGGAGCATGCAGAGATCCTGCAAGCACCAACAGACCTGCCCAGAAGCCCTCATGGCTGCACTTCCCAGTGCAGTCTCCTGCCCTCTGCAGAGCTTGCATTAATGGCACCCATGAGTCATGCTAAGGACACCCTGTTGGCACCCATGAGTCATGCTAAGGACACCCTGTTGGCACCCTAAGAGCTGTTTTATTGTATTCATCTTGAGCCTGCCAAAAATGCAGTCAGCTGGAAACATGAGTGGCTTTAACGTGATACTTGGGGCACCTGGCAGAGTGTGACTCTTGGTCTTGTTTTCCTCCCGGCAGACAAAAAGATAAAAGGCTGTGGGGTTTTTGAGATGACTCATACCTTCTGTACAGGGGATGGGGAAGCAGAATTAAAATCCAATGCTAAGTAATCAAGGTTAGATTTCCTTGTCCATGGAAAAGCACCACTGTATGGAGATGTTGCCTGTCTGTGTTCCTGTTGGGAAAGAAGAGAGACTTTTAATGCTCTTAAAACAGGATCCTGAAAGGAACCAGGACTACAACTGTGAGATGGGAGACTAATGTGGCAGGACATGAGGGAGGAGGGTCAGCACCCACCTAATTTTCTGGGCCAAGGGTGCATTTGGTGACTAATCACAGGGTGATGCCAAGTAATTGTGGGATGGCATAAAGAGACTGGGAGGTTTTCTTTCTCTTGCTAATTATGGCAAAACAAGCAAACCAAACTTTTGTCCAATGTTATCAGAAGGATTTGTGTCCAGCTTCTCAACCCAAGCCCTTGGAAAGCTCAGATTTGCAGGGGTGCCCTCTTAATCACCATCTTTCTCTGAATTTGAAGAAATGGTGATAATTCTGTTCAAATCTAACAACTGAAAATTAATCTCAGGAAAATCACAGATGACCACAACAATGGAGAGTTTTATCTGATCAGGAAAATCAAATGGGGAGTAGTTAGGACTGGAACAGCCCTTCTGAGCAGATTTTGACCTAATAGTGGTGTGGGTTAAAATTGGGAGACTATGGTTCATGGAGATTGTGCTCAGTTTTGCAATATATTTCTACAGACATTGCCACTGGGCTTTGTCGTTGAGCCCAACCTGTAGACACTGGCTCAGATTAAGGAATTTGAGATCTATTCCACCCAAAATTCAAAGGAAGCTGAGATTCTGGTCTTTTGCAAGACACAGCTAAAAAGTGAATGAAGAAAAGGAAGCCACAAAGCCAGATGTTCTTCTTTCATGGGATGGGAAGTGGGGTTAGTGCCACCAGCCAAAGCAGAAGCAGTAAGAGACTTTAATGGGAGTTCTGTTTCTGCACAATATTTGGTGTGTTCTTTAGGAAGTGCACTAACGGCTTTCTGTCATTTCCTAGGAGATTTTGCAGGGCACACTTTTGAAAGGTGAAAAGATTTAATTTTCCTTTGCCTTAACACGTTCTCATGTAAATATGGCTGATCCCTGTGATCCCTTGGAACCGCTCAGCAACATCTGTCGGCAAACAGCTGAGTTCTGCGGAGCAGAAGAAGGGCTTCCCTTATCTCCCTGTAAATTGGTCTCACTGTCTTTGCTTTCAAACCATTTCATCAGTTTTTTAAAAAACAAAAGGCAAAGGACGAACCTCTTCAACATTTTTTCTTAGAAAACAAACTTCTGCATTCTCCATCAATGTGACAGAGCAGAATAAAGCAAAGGATGGCTGTGTGAAAATGAGGATTACCATATGAATGTAACTTTCTTCCTCTTCTCCGGAAACTGAATTGGCAAATATTCTTGCTGAATTAATACCGTCTCTTTCTGGTGAGATAAAGCTCATTCGATTGCTATGAAGAAAAACACAGGAGAGGTTAAGGAAGCATCTTACAGATGCTCTGAAATGAAGCCAAAGCCTGACACAGTCCATATGGTGAATAAACTCACACTAGTGCTGCAGCCTGTATGGAGAGGATGTCCAAAACCACTCCTTAGTTCTAGAAAAAGTGTGCTATGAGCAAGCTGGGGAGGGAGGAGGTATTTGGCTGGTTTTGGTTTGGTGGTGTTTTACTTTTTCCTGCCATCTCTGGTATGACAGCAAGCATAAAACATTGGAGCCATTCTCCAAGAAGGGGCACAGACAGGTGTCATTCACCTGGGTAATAAGTGCTGTTGGGGCAGTTACTTAAGTTGTATGGGTATCCACATTTTGGATGTTAACGTGAACCAGTCAGCTACTGGAGGTGCACACAGAGGAACTTGTCTGGCTTTGAACACAGTGCAGACACGTGCTATCTTTGCTATGGATATGGCTGTGACTTAGTCTTGGCACAAGGAAATCTTCTCCACTAAGATAACTGTCAGAGGTACATTGTGAGTAAATTATTGCAGGCTAGTACCACAGAGTTAGTAACTAGGAAATGAGATGTCCACATTGTGCAGCATGAACAGTGTCATTCCTTTTGCTTTATTAGTTCTGGGCATATTTCTAGTTTTGTTAATGTAAAACATGCAAATTCCTTCTGAGCTCATTGTCCTTCAGAACTCTGCACTGTGTCAGCACTAATTAACCACAGTGCTCTGGAAGGGGGATGCTCAGGAGCCAGGCTGCTGGGTTTCCCTAACAGGCAGCACGTGGCAGGCAGTGCCAAAGGGCTTAACAGACTTTGGACTGTGTGGCTGAGAGAGGGGTCTGCAATCAAGGAACTTCCCATCACATGTCCCTTTTGCCCTTCAAATGACTGCCTGATGTGAAGGAGTGTTTGGTACCTGTTTGGTACTCACACTAATGAAACCCCACATTTTCTGGAGCTTTGTGGGAATTCCTGGCTTTTTGCAGGCACACAGATGGCTCTCCTGTCAGCCTTTCCCCATAGCACCAAGATCCCTCCAGCCAGCAGGCTGCAGTCCTCCCCTGCTCATGAATTCCTTGAGTCTTTCACTGCCTTTGGAGCCCAACAGTATTATCTGTTCATACTACCTGGGCTTTGGGACCAAAAGCATTTGTTTTACCCAATAACTAATTTTTGGTGAAAAAAGGTCACTCCAACTGATCAAGTTTGAATTATTGTGTGGCAGAGCAGAAGTCTACACCCAGGATACAAGTCAGGTAGATCTTTATCTGTTTTTCCTTTGCTGTATCAATTTCCAGGAACAAAAATGCCTGTATCACTTTGAAAAAAAAATAGCAATTAAGGCATGCAAAGCTTTTAGCCATTGAAGCAGCTACACCATTGCAGACCAGACCTTCAAAACAGACTGAGCATCACAACATGATGCTGAACGCACTAGAACTGCTTGTCATGAAAGGAGCCTTGCTTTCTAGAGGCAATAAAAGCCTCAGGGATGCTGGAAGGAGCCCTGACATATTTGTTTGTGGACTTTGCCAGGAAACTGTTTGTTGTGGGATGTGATAAGTTACTTTTAACTCCATTCCACAAGATTGAAGCTTAAAAGATTTCAATGGCAGGCTTCTTGATGACTTACTAAGGCACAGTCCACATCCTGGTCATGGTGGCATGCTCCCGGATTGTGGAGAGGTTCCTCAGATCCAGAGGAGGTGGCCGTGCTGCAAGTGAAAACAAAAGGAAACTAGATTTCCAGTAGCAGAGCTAATGAAAGGTACATCTTGTTTAGAAAAATTGAGTTTTATATTAACATCAGGAAACTAGCAGAGTATTTCACAGAACATAACTGATATAACCAAGACAGAAATCAGTACAAATGACCACTTCAGTTAGGGCTGGAAAGCAAAATCCCTCATTTATCCTAAAATAACAGAAGAAATTCAATGGGCATAAGCAGAGCAAATGCCACATAAGATCCATATGCTTTCCTCAAATCTGCTCTGCATATGCTGCCTCCTAGAGGAGAGGCCAGTTCAGCCTACAGGTGAAATCAGATCTGGGGCTCTCTTCTAAACAAAAGAGTCCTACCCACTGAGATCAAGATCATTCCTCCCACCAGTCCATGTTTCCATTCCATTCTCAAAACCCTCTAAGAAGGGACCCACCGGTTCAGCATTTCCTGAACTAGTTTCTGAGTAGCCCTGTGGTCCTGCAACCCAAAGACTTTTTATATAGGCCATTTTATTTCTCCACAGAAAAGCTGAACGTTATCCCCAGTATATACTCTGGAAGTGCAACTCAGATGTTGGAGATGCCATGAAAAGCAGGAGTAGAAAATTACCATCAGTAAAAAGCATCTGCAGGAAATTCCTAATTAAACTGAGATAGCTACACCTACCCAACACAGGTCTAACCAACAGCCCACACGTAAAGTTTGAGTATTTGAGTGTTTGGATGTCCTGTTCCTGGAAGGGCAGGGAACTGGTGAGGTAGCAGTACACGTACTTCAGAGCTGCAGGATTTAGTCTGCTCTCTCCAAGGCTATGTCCATTTGGTCATTTACAGTCAGAGTGGATCTGCCTAATGCAGACACTTGGTCTTTGACTGCAAGAGTAGATGTGGATGCTCTTCCTCTGCTCACAAACAACCCCTATAGTACTATAAGCCACTTACACAGCAATTCAATCCCTCTTCTAGAACATGAAGCACTTTAAAATGTGCCAAGGACACTATCAAAGGAGGTCACCTGCATCCCCACTATCAGGAGCCCCAGCTGGCAATTGCATCTGAGGTCTGAACTTACGTTTCCTACGAGGCTTGAGGTCTCGGTTCACTGGAGGGGGCTCCAAGTCTGAGGGCAGCTCAGGTAAGGGGCTGGTGAGCTTTTCAGTGCTGCCAACAGAGAATGTAAATGTGGCCGAGCCAGGGCTCATGGGGATGTAGCCATCAGGTGAACAGTCAGAGCCAGGCGCAGAGGGAGAGTTGCTGGGGCGCATGAGCACATAGCTGTCCTCTGTGCTGTCCGAAGCAGTCGAGTAGAGTGGGGAGAACCGACAGGGCTTCAGAAGCAAAGGAGGGAAATAGAGAGAAACAGGTCAATAAATGAATAGCTAACCACCTGTAATTCAGGAGGTGCCATGAGCTGGCAACAGATCCAAGCCAAGCCCCAGGCCAGGAGAGTCCTGACATGACCTTTCTGAGAGGCACAAGCTGGAAAGACGCAAGACAAATGCATGAGTTCAGTGGCACACTCCTGATTTGGAGAAGTCCACTTCTGAACTTTGCAAGTCACTGCCAGAAACTAGGACCAAAATTATCAGTGCCTTAAGTAGGTTAAATCCTCCAAGGCTGCACTTGCCTCTCCCAGCAGCAATTCTGACCTATAAGAGGAAGGAGGCTCCTTCATACACACACAAACAATCTGAAAGGAAAACATCTGATGAACGAGATGTTGGCAAATGTGGAAGCCAAGAGAGCAGACCTACAAGTTGCTTCTGATTACTGCAGATTAACACCAGAAATTCATTTCAATGCAGGTCACTGTTGGCTGAATGGTGAGAGACACTGACTGCAAAACTTGCAAGCTTTCATTAGGGGAGAAAACATAAGCTGCCAGGCACCAGAGCTTAAATACAAGCAGCAATGTCTCTCCCCCACAAAAGAAAGTATCCAGCACCAGACAGAAGACTGGTGATGTGTGATGGTACCAACATATAACCCTGTCTGTCAACGGCTGAGTCAGAAAGCTTTGGATTGACAGAGCCCTGAATCACAGGCACTTTGGGAGCAGAGACTTTTCTATGGTCTAAAAAAGGGTTATTCCTCAGAATCATGAAGCAATAGGCTTTTCTCAGACCCTTTCTCAAGACATAAGCAGTTGTCTCAAGTGCTTTTGGTCAACAGTTTAATCCTCAAGGCTACTGGTATTCTTTTTCACACAACAGACCCTGCTTTACAGAGTGCTCAGTGTTGTGGTCTCCCCCTCCCTCCTCTCTCAAAAGGCTTCCTGAGGGCATGAAGTTGCCCACAGAAGCTGCCCAAAGTCAAGTGCTTCTTCCATTTTTTAATTCTTCTTGATGAACACAGGAGAGGAATGATTGAACATCAGGATGCATAATGATGCACTTTCTGAAGTTTGTTGTGTGCCAGTGTTTTAAATTTGTGCAGGCAGAGTACTTACCAAATTCAAGCTAAGCCTCTTATCTCGACTTCTTAAGGAACTGCCTTCTATGTCTGCTGCAAGAAAAAAAAAAAGATTAAAAATGTGATAAGGGAGTACAACCAACTCTGGAGGAAAACATACGGCTCTAAAATAATTAGAGGCTTATAAAGGTTCCATAACTCCTTGTATTTATCCTAAAGGAGGAAATTGAATGACAAGACCAAAACCAACTCAATAGCATTTCAAAAACTATTTTAAGTATCTATTTTAAGTGTGATGAAACTAAGGAACATGCTCATGTGTAATCCAACTGTAACATGCTTCCTCTAACACAAGCAGCTGGAAGAAAGCTGGTGTGGAGAGTAAGCAACCAAGTGAAAATACAAACCCTGCTCTTGCTCTAGTCCTCCTCTGATTTCCCATCTGTGAAATTGGGGAAATTATAGGAAAAGGAACTGTAGGGAATGTTAATTTACTGTTGTTCAGAAAGCTATTTAGGAGTCTCATGTAAGGTGCAGGAAAGCAGAGGGTGCATGGGGGAGCTTAATGGTAGGAGAGACCAAAAATGTTAATATGGTACAAGTGATTCAAGCTGATGTGGAACAAACAGTCAGCATCCCCTTGTGCAGGCTCACCTTTGTCTTAGTGCAGGTCAACTTTATTTTTGAAGCAAAAAGCAAGAAACCTGAAATCCAGCATTCAGTGGACAGAAGATCAGCAGTGGGAGATGCTTACAGTTACCAGCATTTTCTGGAAAATTATTTCCTGGCAAGAAAATGGCTTTTGTATGGGAATGCCTTAAAGCTGTTCAACCTTGTTAATCCAGTCCCTGCACTTAATGGTGGAGACAGTGCAGTACCGCACTGCAGACGGGGGTCTTCATGGTGGTATCGGCATGAAAGGTTAAAGTGCTAAACAAGAATAAAGCAATAGTATTAAGTGTAGATATGTGTTCAGATTGATGCAGTCACTGACCTGGGACAGCTACATTTATTTATTTGGCATCAGGACATTCAGGCACAAGCTCTGGCAGTTGCCAGGGTACAGGTGCCTTACATGCGTACAGCTTGTTCCCCTTCCTGGCACTGCAATCAGCATACCCTGCCTTTGCACTGGGTTAATTACATCTGTTCAGCTTTTACAGGTTGCCAAGAACAAAAAAAAAAATGAAGTAAATAACTTGAGTGGGCTCATTCTGGGAGCTGGTGAGGAACAGCTGCTTTCCCCCTGCTTCTTTTCCTGATCTTTTTTGTTAAACACATTTTAATTCAGAATTTAACCTTTCAAATAGTTTCAGCTGCACTTAGGGTAAGAAAAAATAGCAGCACTTATTAATTCATTGCTGCCCCCTGTCAGGCAGAGATAACCTTGCAGCACAGCAGCAGAACATGACATTTGGCCACTTAATCCTCTCAAAAAACATTTTGGCATGAATTAGGTTGGAGGAACACTATCTGAAGTGCACTGGTGGTGCTGGAGTGGCACACATACAGAAGCAAGAGCTGCACCTTTCAGAGAGTACCCGAATGTACCTGATAATTAAGACAACCAATTCCACTGATGGGTGTTCTTTAGGAGCCTTCCAAGAATTGTTTGTACACTGATAAACAATCTGAACAGAGGTCTTCTTGCTTTAGCTTCTGAGCTTTCAGAGCAAGGTCTAATGGCCCCAAACACTGGTTGTTCATTCAAACTACAGGGGTCTAAAGGACATGTTTCCCAAACCCCTTACATTTTCTCCTGAACAAAAATGACACTACTGCAAAATCCTTGGTGATTTCCAGCTGCCTCCCTCTGTTCTATGGCTTCATGAAATGAAACTTTCTCATACTGAGTATCCTGGTCTTTGATACCTTGATGTTCTGGGCTTTTGACTGCTATTCCTGTTTGCAAGGATGGTGTTTCAAGAAGTGGAAAAGTCACCTCAGTTTACAGCAGAACTTGCTGTGCAGCAGAACCTCTCTCTGCAGTGGGTTTTCAGGCTTCCCTGACTGAAGTGCAAGGACAGAGCAGGATTTGCTCAAGGACACAGAGTCCCCAGTTGAACCAGGATTATATCCCATCCCCAGTGTCTCCCTGGCTTCCCATCCATTAATGTAAGCTGTGAAGAGACCAGCTGTTGTTAGGAAAAGGACTGGATGTAGCAAAGCAGCACAGCTACAGAGGCATTTCCCATGTGTAAGTCCACATTTTGACCTGCATAAATAGAGAGTGTGGCACTGCCTGATTCAGTGGCTGACTCTTCATTTTTTTTCTACTACTTTTTGCTTTGGAGAGGGAGAAGGCATGTTAAATTAGCAAGTCATGAAACACCCTGAAGAGGCACAGCCAAAGAGCTGCCCATGTGTACACACTGAGGGGCTTTTACAGAGCAGGAGCTGAGTCTGGGTAACAGGTCTGAATCCTGGTTGTTAACTCATTTGAAACAAGTATTTCAAGTTGCTCTGAGCAGTGTGTGAGTTTGCAGGGGGAAGGACAGGGAGGCACAACTGGAGGTGGGCAGCCACTGTGCTCACGGGCAGCCCATTCCCTCATACCAGTCTTGCTTTGGAAGTGCACTCACCTTTCCAGTTCCTCACATTGTCTAAGCTGGACAAGGAGATCCTCCTGGGCACCAGAGCAACCTGAGCCCGGCAGATCGCATGCCCGTTCTGGAAGGTGCCACCACCCACCTCATCACCTCTTCTGTCTGAGAAGTGGGTTGGCTTGGGTGGCCGTGGTGGGGGTGTGTTGGACAGGACATCCAGCTGGGTTACACCATAGGGCAGTGCATTTTGGCTTTTGTCAATCTGTAAGGTTGGTGTCAGTGGTGTCCCCAGCACTGGAGAAGAGGAGGAAAAGTCACTGGGTGGCCCGCTAATGTCTACATTCCTGGACACAGAATTAGGATTTGCCAGTGGGGCCCCGTCCTGGTGCACAGTGCCAGTGCTGGATGGCTGTACAAGGTACAAGGAGGGCTGGGACTGCAAGGAGTCGACAAAAACATCATCCGAAGAGGTTTGCTCCAGAGATCTGTCTGAATTCGACCAGCTGTCACACCTGCACAGAGACAGAGGTCAAGAATTGTGCTTTCCTTTTCTCCTGATTGCAACTGAGCAAGTGCACACAAAGAAAATAAACAGCCCCACAGTTCAGGACAAAATCTGTTCCTTCCCTATTGCTGTGGGAGCTCCCCACTAAGCTGGGCTGTGGGATGGGGCACTTTTTAGAGCACCTTGGGCAGCAACAGGCAGAAACAGTGGCTGGAGGGAGACCATATGTGTGGTCCCCACCATGGAAAGGGACAGGACTAACATATGATGATCAACTGCTAATCTGTGCTATGAAAAGCCCCCTGTAAATTGGATTAGGCTGATGGTCCCCTGGTGTGCTCAGAATGCTACCCTGAGTGGCAGGGCTCAAGGACCAATTTGCCCCAGCTTCCCAGGGCATCACTAGGCAGGCGGAGGGTGGCTCCGGCCCAATCCATCTGACAGACCCCAAACATACCTGTTGTGGCTGAGCTTGCCCGACTCACAGTTGGAGAGGAAGAGGTAGTCGGGGAGAAAGACTGACTCCGACTCGCTGGGGGTCTCCTCTGCAGCAGAGGCATCAGCAGCAGCATGGTCTACAGAGAAGGATGGATCGGCGATGTGCGAGGCGTGGGTGGAGGCGGCTGGCGACGGCTGCGGGGATGAGGTCGTGTGGGACAGGCTCTCTACTGAACCTGCAAAAGGAAAGTATGGCCCTGGCTGAAGCACAGCTTTGAGTCACCATAGCTCACTTCCTCTCCTGGCCATCAATATCTTGTTTTTGCACAAGGGATGTTTTACCCCAGAGCAGCAGTGGGATTCTGGGGAGAGGAGAGCCTGATTTTGCATCTGCTCCCCCTGCCCAGGCTGGGTAAGCCAGCAGCCAAACTGAAGGGCTACAGAGGTGCAGACTCCCTTTGCTCTGGGGTCCCCAACTCCTGCAGGGCTGTAGCCTCCCTCCTGCATGCAGGAATGAAGACAGCTTCTCCTGAGGAAAGTACTGAGGCAGAGCTGCCTGTTTTAGCAAGTATTTTTTAGGACCTGAGGCAAATAATTAATTATTAATCTCCAACACTTCAAATTAATGGTGACAAGCAAAGGGATTGATTTCTTCCCACTTTCTAGATCTCAGTGGACAAAACTGAGCTTTGCTGCTCATGGAATAGCCAGGTTTGTTGAACCTCTGGCTTTCTCTACATACTCCTTATGCTGGACTCTGGGCTGGACATCAAAGCCATGAGAGTTGTTATTGCCCAGCTAGAAGCATGTTGACTCTGCTGAGAAAAGGGATGCTGGAGGCCACAAGGCACAGAGGCTCAGTGACACCTTCCCTGGCCCCTCCTCCCCTAGGCATAACACTCCAGTCCCTTTTGGCACACAGAATGGGGAGAAGAGCAGGCTAGGGCTGCAGGCAGCAGGGCTGGCCACTTGCTCAGCTCTATGTTCACCTTAACCACTAAAGCCACTCTTCATTGTTAGCATATGGCCATGGCACTTGTAACTATCTGGCCCCAGCACTGCCAGTAGACACAAGTCTGGCTCTGTTGCTCTCCCAGCTTCCATCCCTGCTAGAGACCTGGCACATGTAAGCAGGAGGGATGAAGGAGTGATGATTGAGCCACACAGAGTTAAGGCTAAGTACAACCTCTAGTCCTGCTTTTGAGGCATTTTGACTCAAAAATTGACTCCGTAGTGCAAGCTGGACCTTCTGTCAAGGGGAGTTGTGGAATGGGAAGGGTCTGAGTAGTCTTTGCAGAGCAGCAAACACACCTGCACCTAGCAGCAAGCTCAGACAGCAGCACCAGGAGCACAACCCCTCAGTTAAAAAAGATGATTTTTCTAATGAAGCTTCAAGTTGCTGTGTGGCAGTTCTGTCACCAGGGCTGTGTGGGGACCAGGCAGTGGTTGCTGGGTGCCCCAGCTGTTCCCAGCACTTGTGGGGCTCAGCAGTGGGTACCCATCTCTCTGGCTGAAGCACAGACACCACCAGAGCCAAAACTGCAAAACCCTTCTTCAAAATGAGAAACCCTGCAGCAAAAGCAAACACAAGAAACCAGCTACTGCTGATAAAACCAAACCAAGCATAAACATGCCTTCAAAGTGTAGCAAGATGGAAGGCTTCTTTAAGGATGAGAACCAGAACTTGCTTGAAACGCTGGGAACTAGCCCTGACTATGTGCATGTATGCTGCAGGCCAGATCCTGCATTGTGCATTGAGGTCCTGAGAGTCTAACTAGTCCTCAGCTGCACATAGCAACAAGCCTTGGCACTTGACTGGGTTGTTGCAGTAATTTCTCAGCCTTGGATGTGCTAGGTATATATGCAGTCAGGTTAGGTGGGATGGAGAAGGCTGCCAAACTTGAGTGGTTAGACAGCAGCCTCACTGAACACAAACAAAACCTTCTAGTGACCCAATCTTCCACACCCCATCACCTTTCTGATCTCAGTCAGAAGCAAACTAGATGATGGTCTCTCCCTGCACCTCATCCCTTTAAGCTGGTGAGGCAGCTGCCTCTTTCCCTCCCGTCTACCAGTATTGACTCACTGTTGGTTCTTCCTGTTAGCTCTGAAGCTCTGGGGCAGTGATGGAGCCCAGGGCAGCAAAGCACATAAGCACATGCTTAAGTCTGAGCATAAGCAAAGCATTTGCTTAATGTTGGGCAGGTGCTTATAGCAGTGGGATTTCAGCAGTGAGCATCTGGTAGGAAGGGCTTTTATGGGTTTTCACATTTGTGAAGCAGAGCTGAGGGCTGCAGCCTTCCCATCTGAAAAATAACTTTTCTCTTTCTCATTGTGCTGGCCCAGACAGTAACTCTGCTTTTGGATCTTGGACTTGGAAAGCTGTCTTGCAAGCTGAAGATGATCAAATATGCACTGGGCTAACTCCATAGGGATCACAGAAAAGCCTGTTCACATCACCATCTGACCACATGGTAAAAAAAATAAATCAACTAAAAGCTGCCACAATGCATAAGAGAGAAATTAATGACATTCTGGATTATTAACACAGAGAATGAACAGGCCTGAACTCCATCTGGTACTCACAAGGTTTAGCCATGGATTATCCCATCAGGAAAGGCTGCGAGCTGCAGACCACATGGCAACCATTGTGAGCAGGAGGGAGGGATGAGGCACAGCAGACCTGCCCTCTTCTAACCTTCAGGGGCTCAGGGACCTGTAGACAGCTCCTAACAGACCGTCCCTGTCCGTGCCAGCAGAGACAACTGAAGTGGTGTGCATTAAAGTTGTACTGCAACAGCAGCTGGGTGGAATAAATTATGCATGGCCACTTGCAGCAGTGAGAAGGCAGAGAAAAGGTTTGGTGCCTGTCCTTCCCTTTGTCAGAGACAGTGGGAGGCTTTGGCAGCCAAAATAAGTGCTTTGAGGGGTACTAGCACAAAAGATATGGGGAAAGTCACATCTGCTGATCTGAGGATGCTTTGTGTCTTCTGCAGTGACTTTCCCCACTCCCTGGAGAAACAGGGCTTCTCCCTCCTACTACAGACCCTAGCCCACTCCCCAGAAATTGTTATGGTGTAGCAGCAGTCCAGAGACATAGTGAAACTAGAAGGTCCTGCTCACAGCAACCCACCACCAGGCTGCATGGCTGCACTGAGAAGTTAGAAATGCCACCCACCCTTCCTGGCCAGGGGCCAGAGGCTGACACTAAGAAGCAGCCTTGAGTCGGTGCAGCCAAGAAGGGATTTCCTCCTGCTGAGAGCTGAGTGTGGAAGGAGTATCCTGAGTGCCTGTCCTGCAGCATGGGCTAGGAGGAGCTGTCATACCTTCCCTGAACCCCTATGTGAGGGCCAAGTGCTGTTGTAAGCAAGCCTTCTGGGATGCTGCCTGCCCCACTTTGTATGGGAATAGAGTGGGGAAATGAAGTGAAGACAGGAGAAAACATCTGTGCAAGGAGAGCACAGTCCCTCCAGGTAGCCCCTCAGTGCAAATATCCTGGATCCCCTTGCTCACAACATGCTGGCAGAGCTGCTCCCTATTGTGGCTGCAGGAAGGTCCTGGGGCATCAAAGCATCCTCGTGCCACAAGGGGCAGGATCTGTGCATATTAGCAAAAGGGAAAGAAAAAAAATTAAAGGCAGAGACATCTAAGGAGCAAAGAAGCCACCAGAGGAGGAGGCAGAAAGGGAGAAGGTCCCAGCAGAGGGCAAGGATTGGTGTGCACAACAGAGCAACCAGTGGTGAAGGAGAGGTGGATGAGTAGTAGTGATGTAATCCAACTGCCAGCATCCAAGAGAGGCTCAAAGCTAACCTCCCACTTAGGGTGACCCTGCCAACATCCTGGTCCAGGGTGCAGGAAGGGCATGAGTGAGGGGGCTTCCCCAGGGACGTTGGGCTCCACTGTGGCCTTGGGTGCTATGAGAGAAAGCAGAGCAACAGGGGAGTAATGGAGACCAGCACTGACCTTCAGGCAAGAGCTTCACCCAGAAGGAGCAAAGCATTTACATGAGATGTGGAACAATGCCGGCATCCTGTGAAAGAAGTGGAGGGAAAACCCAAGGCTGAGAAGCTGCCTGCCAAGGCACAGCCTGGGGAGCATTTGATGCACAGCCACAATCTTTAGAATTAAGGCTTCCTAATGAAAAAGGCTAAACAACTTTCACAGCAGTTTCTCCAATGAGCAGCTGCTATATTACATTGTTTTGGCTTGCATATGGGATTGAGTGTGCCCATGGTGTCCTGTAGCCACCTCATTCATCCCCTCCCCAGCTACTTGGTTTGAATGTCCTCTCAGTCCCCAACATGTCCAAGGGTCCACATGGTGTTGGGGAAAACCTGGTCTAATGGGAGCCTTCAACAGAACTGGAAGCAAGAATTTACATCAAAAGGGTAGGAGAAGAGGGAGAGAGGCTTCTTGCTCTCTACTCCAGCTGACTCCCCTGAAGGTGCCAGCTCCCCTGACATTTTCTGCACAGACAGCAACACAGTTTCTTGTGGCAGCCGAGAGCTGCAGCATCATGATTGCTGCTGGCAAGTCCTTTCCCACAGCCACCCTACCAGGTGCTTCCTGACATCTGCTTGCATTTTGCCTCCATCTCTCAGCCATCCTCTCTGTTGTTGACTCAAAAGCTGTCCTTGCAGGGCCAGCTGCCACTTAGCTAACTTTGGTCTGCATCTGGTTACTCACATGGGTGACCAGAGGCCTCTCAGGACTAGAACCTGGCTGTTTGTCCAGCTTCTTTGCTACTGGAAGGGACTGGGAATGATAGGATGGTGTTTACAGCTGAGTCACTGCACACACTTGTGGCTGACTTTCTGTGTGCTAAGCAGAGAAAGCAGCAGATTTGGTTCAGGCCCTAAAATGACAGCAAGGTTTCAGAGATGTGAAGATTAAGAGTGATTGATTTCTTAACATTTTATTGGCTTTGAGATTAATTTTAATACAAAGAACAGCTTATTAAAATCTCCTGCTACTGATGTGTCTTTCTTTTGATGATTCATTTGGAGACTATTATTTTTTTTCAACGTGGTAGCATTCAAGTTAAAAAAACATATGGCATTTAATAGAGCTTTTCTCTTGTTATGTTAATTTTTAAGGGTAATTTGTTTAAGTCCACAGGCGTTTGGGGCATTTAGGTGCTTTCAAGAAGCTGAAGCAATAAGCAACTTCTTGAAATGTGATGTGCACCCTGTGGAACTGTGGAGATTTAAATCAGAGGATTTGAACATGCCCTGCAACCTGACTGAAATACACTCTAGACCTGACCTCACTGGTGTGAGTTGCAGGATAAATAGAAGATCTTAGGAACCATTTGCCATCACAGATACAGTTAAGTGCACGTCTGGAAGCTTAGCTTACGCGGTCTATGATGATGAAGTTCAGGTGCCAGACTTTATATTGAACCAAGGCAAATGCTCTGTGCTGCTGAAACTCTTGGGGGATAATATCTGCCTTGAATGGTGCAGAAAGCTGGGATGTCAGCTTTGCCAACTACCACACCAAGAGTTGTCACATCTCATCCATCAGCCTCTATGCTGGGAGAGAAATACCAGTGTGTAATACTAAGTACTGCTCAGGTGTCAGTCTCACAAGCAATGCTGAACAGACATCTCCCAGTATAACTGCATCTATCCCGGGGACAGCTGCTGCCTTAGCTCCTCTGGCACAGATCACATCTCCCTGTGCACATCCTCACAATGCCAGCAGAAGTCTGCATAAATATTTGAGAGAGGAAAACTATTTTTCTCTTTTCTGCTTTGCATGGAAAAATGTACCTCCATTTCAGAATTACCAGTAAAATTAAAAGAATACTTCACCAGCAGAACCAATGCAAGACCAACATCTCAGTGCCAACATGGGCAGATCAGTAGGAAGGTGGTTACTGAATACCCCTAATTACATCCAAACTCCAAAGGGCTATTGACTCCCATCCCTCGCACCTACCAGCTTTAGTTTGCAAGTTCCATACATGGGAAGCTTGTACTGGCATATTAAAATATGTCAGCATTTTCCTGGTGATGTCTAAAGTGAATGAGAAGAGAGTAGACATCTGACTTATAAAAGGACCATTCCAGTGCTCTCTCCATGCCCACTCCCCCTCAGAATAAACTACTGAAGAGAAGATTAAAGGTAGATTAAAATAAAGCATCTCACCACGGCCTTTTGTTTTCTTTCATTTAGACAACAATTGTACAGCCATGAGGCTGTTGCAGACACCAGTAGCAGTCTGAGCACAGCAGCACATTGACCATCTCAAGATAATCTACTTAGCCACACCCTGATACCCCCAAACATATTACTGCCCTTGGGACCTCCATCACGACTCCCTTCTGCTCTTGCACTACCTTTTATCAGGCAAAGGATTTCGTTCTGACTTGCTTCCTACGAAGCTCTCAAATTGCTGCTGTATCTGCCCCTTGGAAATGTCAAGGGAAAGACAGATTGCTGTTATCTGAGCCCCAGTGTCTCATTTGAAAGGTAAGTTAATGATGATACAGGTCCCAACTTTAATTACTGACTACATCCATCTTGGAGTGGTTATTTCTTGGAGGATTTCCAAGACTTCACCCTACTGGGTATACAGGCACAGGTCCTGGTGAAACAGGCTGACTTTATGCTTCAGTGGCAGGGGCATCTCTCAAGTCCTCCTGTCCTCCACCTTTTCTTTATTTTTCTTCTCATTAGTAGACTAAGACAGCTCAGTATTTTTGCATTGATTTTTTGTATGCACACATACAGCCAGGTCTGTGCACATTCCACATCCAGCAGAGCCTGAGAAAAAGTCAAGTTTTGCCAGACACTTTCCTCGAACAGGTGTCTTGCATGAAGCCAATGAATATGAAACATGTAATGAAATAAATGGCCCCAGAAGATAAGTCAGTCAGCTTCCCTCACAAAATGTACCTTTTCTTACTAAGGACTTGCTGTTTATTCTATCAGGAGTTGCTTCATCAAAGGGAGACCAAGCAGCCAGCTATTATTTCTATCCAACAGAAGTAAGATCACTTTCAAATCAGGGTTTAACAGCATCTCAGTGCTGTGTGGATCTATAGGAAATAGAGTTCTACAGCACCTGCCCAGCTCAGCCAGCCAGCAAGGTCCATGAGTCCCCTCACCTGCTGCGGAGAAGCCCATCCTCCCAACTCCCAGGACAAACATGAGAATGATCCTACCTGTACCATCTTCTAGATGTCCAAAATTACAGATCTGGCTGATGTTGTGCACCCAGACCTGCATCTCCTCCTCAGTTTTGGCTACCAGGTAGAAGGTGCGGTAGGTGGTTCTCACAATAAAGACGAAGTTGTTCTGAAACTCCTTCTTGATGAAGTTGGGTCCTGAGTGCTTCAGCACTTCGCACTCGTTGAGGTCGATGATGCGAATAGGCTTTTTGGAGTGGTTGTTCCGGTAGTACTCCAGCACATCTGGGTTGCCGCTCATGCGGCCCCTGCGCAGCACGAACCAGCGCTTCCGCCATGCCTGCAAATGGTACAAACAGGGCCCTTTTAGTGCCAGCCACAGAATTTATCAGTCAGCCCACACCCCTATATTTTCCTTAAGGTTTTATAGTTTTTCTCCTAAGATGGCCATGTTGTGGCTTTGGTTTGAAGTGCTTGCTATCAGCTTGAATTTTGATAGGAAAAAATGTAAAGGGTTGTCCCTGTGGAGGTTAAGGGGAGCAAGACTTCTCCCCTCCTCTCACCCTCACCCTGCCAGCACGGTGCAATCAAATTGTTCTGACAATCTCACTTCACCCTCTCACCCTTAGAAGAAATTATACCACAGTTTTCTTTGTGAGATGAAAACACCAAGAGCTGCACTCTGTGTTGCAGTACACGAGTTACTGTCAACAAATACCCAGAAAAGACAAGGCCCCCATATGACCTGTGCAGTCACCCTTCCATAGTTTCCAGTTCTAATAAAAAGCTGTTAATATGCTGCCAGTTACTTCTGGAAGACCAGAACACTTCAGGAAGTGCAGTGCTCAGAAATTAAACAGGAAACTTCCAAACCTTACAGAAGAATGTCTATTTACACACACACTGCTTCCAGTGGCTGTCAACCCAAACCAATCTGGTAGACACGTGTTTTAGAGCCTTTTAACTGAAGGTATGGGTCCCATACAGGTTTAAATGAAGTCCTGGCAGGGCTAAGATATAGCATCACTTTATAAAGTTATAGGCAAGTTTCTAGTAACAAAATAACATATTTTGCTATTTTTTCCAGCAGTTGTTTTAGTTCATCAACAGTATAAGCGACTGTTGATTACAGCTGTCACCAACACACTTACATTGAAGGCCAGAAGAAATCCATCCTGAGCTCTGTCTCACAGAGAAAAGCTGAAATACGGTATTAGGAGTATCCCCCTTACCAAAGTCCACAAAAACTGTGTTGGATAAAGTTATGCCTAAACCAGCAAGGCCTGGGTGGCTACCAGGGAACAGCTAACGTGAATGCTAAATTTGGGAAAGGTGTCAGGGGTCACACATTGCCCAGGTACCTGCAATAGCTATACAGCTACTGGCTATTTTAATTACCCTCATTAGAGTTAAAGATTGTTAAAGAAACATCTGAACAACAACAAGCTCCCTATCCAAATCTGTTTAAAGACAGGTTTAAAGCAAAATAACAAAGCTCAGGATATTTCCACTAAGATCCAAGAGTCCTTACTGACAGAGCTGAGGATCAATACAGGCACTACAGGTTTTGCTGACACTAAGTACCCATAGGCATGGTGACTGTTAAAACAGTCAACAAAAAAGAATAGCAATCAGTTGTTAAGAAAATGCTTTATTTTATTTTATTGTTTTTTCTTTCTTCTCAAAAGAGGTTTCCTTGCAGTGAAGCAAGCTTTTCACAGTCTGTTGATATTAATCAAAAAGTTATCTAGAAGTAAGTCTGTTCATCCTGGCAGTACCTTAATCTATTTTGAAACCCAAAGATTCTTCAAGAACAATACATGACAGGGGACCAGAGACTGAAATATCATAGAGGGAGTTCTTGCAAGGATGAACAAGCACGTAACAGCCGCTGTAAAAGAGGGGTTTTTGAGGTGGGGTGTCGCATCAAGAAGCGGAGGTGAGGTGCAAAGTGCATTGCACAAAGAAAATTAAGTCTTGCCCTCGTGATCTGTTGAGGTTTGAAAGTGATTTGGTCTCTGCTAAAAGTAGCTAGAGATAACAGATTACTGAGATACCACATGCAAGACTGATTTTGTGGGAGCCAGGGTAAAAAACTATATACCCCTCAAAGGAAACAAGAACAAAGGAAAAATGTTTTAATGAACACTGCCCTGGCTAACAATCTTCAGCACTGGAATACAGCCCAGCAGGTATCTCATATGTATGATCTCAGAACGAGTCCACATCTCTGCCCCCTGAAATCCCTTGCAATCCCCTGGGACCAGTTTAGGGCTACCTACTCGTGGTTAGCCTGCATGGTCCAGTACCTGTCCACGTTTCCTTAGTGGTTTAATTTGCATGAAGCTAAAGGGATCTGTAGTTTCAGCACAACATGGGCAGCCCAGGAGAAAAAAAAAATATGCTGCTGGGCTTTGCAGAGAAGCTGATGATCCCTCCATGCAGAGGTGAAGGCTGGTCTTGGAGTGGTGTGAGTGGCTGTAGTTCTGCTGGCTTTTGTTTTGTACTGTCCGAGAAGCTGCCTGATAACCTGTTTCCCTGCAGACACACAATATGATCAGGCTTATCATCTGGCTGGTGCTGTGTGGCTGGAGATGGAGAGGTGCCTGTGCGGTGCAGTATGTGATGGGAGAGAAGAGCAGGGCTAAGGGCCGAGTGAGAAAACACCGGCTGTCAGCCGAGTTGCCGTGAAAACAGAGCTGAGAGGAAAAAAATGCCAGCCGGCTTCCCAGATCTGCACTGCTCTTGGAAGGGTGGGCTTTCCCTCTTTAGCCCCCTCATGGCCACCCTCGCTGCCTCCCCGGTGGGGCCTGTGCAGTCAGCCGGCACCCATCCGGCCGACAACAGAGAAGCTTTTCCTTGTGGGAGTAACACACGAGCTGTAGGAAACAGGCAGGAAGGTGGGGGGTGGAGAGGGACTGAGAAACTGCCCTTTGGTGGTACCGCAAGCTTGGACAAACTAACAGCCCCTGACTGCAGCCGTTGGCTGCTCCAAAGATTAATGTGCTCTGAAACCCATGGTGGTGTCTGGATGTGAGCTGCAGGGACCAGAGCCTATGCTGCTGACCTGCCGGTGGACCTGGACCCAAGGGGAAGGAGAGGCACTGAGGGACAGCAGCTTTTAAATATGCAGAGCCTGAGTCAGCAGCACGGGTGAATCAGCACTCACAGGCTCAGACCTTCAAAGACGTTTGAGCACTCAAGATCCCTTGAAATCAGTGCAAGCGCCACAGCAGCATGGCAGCCACCCAGGGTGGTGGTGCAGCCTGGCAGATGGGCAGCTTGCTGGCACTGCCCAGAGATTTTGCCTCCTGCTCTGAGCTAGGGCTGGCCCTTGCCTCCTGCCAAAGGGAGATGTCTCGGGGAGCAAAGTCAGAGGAAACAGCCTCATTCCACACTGGGAAATGGGGAGGACAGCCAGTCCATTGCCCCAGCACCTAGCCTTGCCTGAGCACAGGCAAGCCAGCACCAGGAACAGGGAAGGTGGGTGGGAGGGGATGGGGACAGATGTCTCCTGGGTGTTTGGTCCTAACATCAGCTTCATTGCGCTGTCAAACTGCATACACACACACATACACAGGGTTCACTTGCACCTTTCATCTTTGGGCTCCTTTTTATTCCCTTAACTCTCTAGGAAAAAAGGCACCAGATATTGATATAGCTACCTATATAGGTGGAATTGAAAGACCACTTTTTGCACCTCTTCTCTGGATACCTCTCACATGCAGACTTATCACTGTTACCCCCCAGTGGCTCATTTCCATTCTGAAACTTCACCAGATATGTACCTTTACTTGCAAAACATTTTTGCTTAGCCTATAATGCTGAGTGTACAATGCACCAAGTTTTTGAGACAGTCACAACTTGCCTGCAACTGGACACAAATTGCCATTGCAAATAGACAGGACCTGCCCTGCTCCATGGCATAGGCAAAACAGGCGTTTTGGCACCTTTCGGCATAACCTGTTTTGTCTCCAAGAGTAAAATATCCTCTCCTCATTTTCCTGGCATTTGCCTGTAATGAGCTACATGTCTCCTTTCCCCAGGGGAAGGGGTTGCTGCACACTGGAGTCACTGGGAGTCCAGCTGTGGCAGACCTTGGCCAGACAAGATGTTGGCAGCAGCTTTTAGCTCACAGGGACCCAGGCAGCTCATGGACTGTGCAGTCCACTTTGCTGAAGCAGGAGCTGGTGCCCCTCAGCCCTGGGGCAGAGGTGCAGAATCTGTCTGGCACCTCCCAACCCCTGCCCTGCAAGGCAGGCAGTCATGCCCTGGCTATTCCTCTCCAGTCCCACTGCAGAGCATGGTGGGGTTTTACAGTTGTATGCTTACAGTACATTTACCAGTTCTGAGGTTGCCTCCTCCTTCCCCTGTTACCATCCCTGGTATTCTGTCATTGCAGCATGACCTTCACCCACAGACCAGGACATGGTGTGTGCCTTCCTCCCTTTCCTCATCAGTCACCCAAAGCAGAAGCTGTGCCTGAGCCAGCACCATGACACAAAGTGCTGAGCATGGGGCCAGTGTGGGCTCTCCACAGCTTGCAGACGCCTTGCTGGGGAAGGATGTGCAGTACCAAAACCCTGTGGTACAGCAAGAAGCCACCCCCTGCTCCCTCCGTCCTAGACAGCACTGTGTGTACCAACAACCTGCAGGCTTGTGCTGCTTCAATACCTGCCTCCTCGTGGGCTGTAAGCCTCAAGGCTGGTGGGGATATCTGAGGAGCCAGCAGCGCTGGGATGGCAGGACTGTGGCAGGGAGGGATTTATTGCAGCTCAGCAGAGCCAAATATATCTGACAGGATTTAGTCTGGAGCTGCACATGCTGCCAAGTTTAGAAGAGAATCTGGATCAATTTAAGGGTGAAAGATTGTGCTCCCATGGCAGAGATGGAGTAACCTACATATTTAAATAGGAACTGATTCCTGGGATTCAGTATAAACTATTCACACTACGGAAAGAATATGCACTTCTATAGGAAATACTGCATTTATTCAGGGGCCTCTTGAAATTAGTTGCTTCTTGATGAAGAAATGATACAATGATAATACGTTTACATGTCCTGCAAAGCTTTGCTGACATTAGAGAGAAGGCTTTATCAGAAAGATCAGCCAAGAGACAACATAAATCTAGAACAATTTTCATCTGTCCTTGGTAAGTAGAATAGTTTGGTGCCAAAAGGAAGAAAGAATTTGCAGCAGCATTGGTCAGATGCCAGCACATTGCTTTGTGCAACACAAGCTATCAGTGTTTTCTTCTTGCTCCTGAATTTTTTACTTTGGGAATCTCAGAGCCACTTCTGAAGGGAAGAGGAATAGCTCTGTTTTCATTTCAGTAGGGTTTCTAAGAAAGTGATCGCTACTTCCACAATCTGACATCTCTGCTTCTGCTGAATAAGTGGTGTGAAGTTAAAGAGGGCTGTATTACATGTGAACATTTACTCCACCGCAGCAACGTCCGAGAAAACCAGACACAAGCAAACCTATCATGTGCTGAATACCAGCAGCTAGCAACAGCTACTTGGTAAAAAAGGCCAGAATGGAGCTGAGTACCTGTGTGGGAAAGATTTAGCTGAGGACCTTAATCACTTACCTTCTGTCTGAGGACCATGTTTTCATTTCTATGTACAAAATATCAGCAGGTCGAGGGAGGTGATCCTCCCCCTCTACTCAGCCCTGGTGAGACCCCACCTGGAGTACTGTGTCCAGTTCTGGAGCTCCTATTACAAGGGGGATGTGGAGGTGCTGGAACGTGTCCAGAGAAGGGCCACAAGGATGAGCAGAGGGGTGGAGCACCTCTCCTATGAGGACAGACTGAAGGAGTTGGGGCTGTTCAGTCTGCAGAAGAGAAGGCTCCGAGGTGACCTAATTGTGGCCTTCCACTATCTGAAGGGGGCCTACAGGAAGGCTGGGGAAGGACTTCTCAGGATCTCAGGTAGTGATAGGACTAGGGGGAATGGAATGAAGCTGGAGGTGGGGAGATTCAGGCTGGATGTGAGGAGGAAGTTCTTCACCATGAGAATGGTGAAGTCCTGGAATAGGTTGTCCAGGGAGGTGGTCGAGGCCCCATCCCTGGAGGTGTTTAAGACCAGGCTGGATGAGGCTCTGTCCAGCCTGGTCTAGTGTGGGGTGTCCCTGCCCATGGCAGGGGGGTTGGAACTAGATGATCCTTGTGGTCCCTTCCAACCCTGAATGATACTATGATACTATGAAAATATCCAGTATCTGAGATCTAGATAGCTAATTAGAGCACATACAAACTAAGTAAGGTAAATTGGCCTGAAATATAATTTGTCCAGTGGAGTTTTGTTTTGTTTTAATTTCTGGGTTTAATAACAAAATATGGAATAGCCAAAAAACTTGAAATTCTTCACCAGCTAAATTAATGCTCAGAACTCCCCCCTGAGGATAATCTTCAGTTTACAGAATGCAGTAAAGGGTATTGTAGTGGGAAGCAGAAGGAAGTGTGGCTGTGTTGATTCCTTGCCTGCCTGTTGGCCTTGAAGCCATGCTTCTGTGCAGAGGACATATGCTCGTTCCCAGGCCTGCCATGGAGAGGTCTAATACTCACAGAAGAGTTTGAGAACTCAGTGATGGGGAGGACTGTGAATGGTTTGAACATTTGGGATTGCTTTCATCCCTCAAATTCCCTTAGAAAGAGAAAGCAACAAATCTCACCAAAGAACTGGCACAGATGGCTGAGGGCTGGGAATACCTATGTACACAATACTTCTCCTGCTTCTTGCTGTGGCTCTGCTGCCTTGAGCCACAAGGTATCCTTGAGGCAAGAGAACTAGCAGAGCTGCAGGGTAATTGTCACGCAGGAGTGCCTGCACTTGAGGCACCAGTGTTCAAAGTCTGTCTTCTTTTTGAGGAATAATTTTTAAACATTAGGAGGAACTTTATAGCATTTCCTATAAATTACTTAGAAGAGGAAGTTAAAATTCATATGTAGACAGGTTTGTAACCAGCTGATGTCTAAGCCCATTAAGAAGTTAAGAAAGTTTTCTCTGTCTGCACAAAGCAGGAGGCATTGGGACTGCATAATGTGGTCCCTGCAAGAGAGACATGTGCATTGGGAAGGATTCAATCAGTGCTCCCAACAAGCATCCTCGTGTTCAAAGAGCTGAGGACATTGGTGGGAACTCTCTATGTCACTCAAGAGAAAAGAGCCAGCCCCATTCAGATTGCACTCCTTGGACTGCAAGACCTTTGCAGAAGGGCTCACATCTTCTGTTTAGTAGCCTGCATTGCTCAGTAACAGCACTCAATTACCTCACTTGCAGAAATCTGAGATGAAAAAGACCTCTTAAACCACCCAGCCCGTCCCCCAGCTGGAGTTATGGTTTTGCTGTTTCAGTTGTGGCTGTTAGTCTGCAGCTCACATCAGCTCTGAGTAATAAATCTCTCCCTAACGAGGCTGCCTGCTTGTCCCTTCCAGTGTGTCCCCATGCAGCACTCTGGGAGCTGTTGAGCTCATTGCCCATCACCCACTGGTTTAATTTTGTCTCCCTTACTGTTTGGTTTCCCTTATTGTCTACTCAGACAAACTTCTTCAGCAGTGAGCAGCTGAAACTCATGGTTTATGGCTGGGAAAGAAAAATCAATAAATATTTGATTTCAGAGAGGAATACTCCTCCCTGAAGGCTTTCCTCTGACTCCACAGGCATGTAATTCTGTTTAATTGCGAAAATAGAAGGAGAAATTTTCTGCAGCAGCTTTTCTCCCTTTGCTTGGGTCCCTGGAAGCTGAGCTTCATTCCCATGGATGCTGGAAAGGCATCAGATCTCATTTCTTGTACCTGTTCATGCCCACTACAGCTGTTTTCTGAAGGTTAGGGCTCAGCTATTGTGAGCAAGACTTCTGAGATAACCAGTGTTTCCATATAGAGCAGCTTTCAACAGAGACTACCACATGATCTAGTCTAAGATATCCCTGCTTACTGCAGTGGGAATTGAACTAGATGGCCTTGGAAGGTCCCTTCCAAGCCAAAACATTTTATGGTTCTATGAAATGGTCTGGCTCATCCAATGCAAAGGACCGACACACAATGAGTTCCAGACGGACTATAGCCTAACACTATTTCCATCTAATAAGACATGAATCCTTTATTGAGTCATTTGTCTTTCTGATTGTGGTAGTTTCAGTATGACTCTAGCTGAATCTGGTTTCAAGAAAGTCAGCATGAGTCTTCTTCAAGAGGAGATACGATGGGTGTGTAGTGGAAGGGGAAATACCTTCTTCTTTTCAAGGTGACACAGATACATTAAATGACTAAAAATGCTAACCAAAAAATTTCCTGCCCTGTAAGTGTAATGAAAGCTTTGTCATAAAGCATCTAAGATGACGTCCTGTAGAAGCAGCGAGGTTTCCTTTGTTTCTGTTTCTCACAAAAAGAAACCTGTGATTTGTGAAGAAAAAATGACACATACTACAAAATAGGATAAAAAGTCCCAGAGTCATATATTGCCTGCTAACCTCCACACATTCCCATTGCCTGGTCTACATCCTAATCCATAATATTTATGGTGCTTTACATATACAAACATCTGCAACAGAATGAGTCACTGCTATTTAATAAACATGCAGATTCTTTGTAAAGCTACTGGGTTTGTTTGGGCATGAAGGGTCAAAACCATAGTGACCAAAAACGTGGGAGTTCTAAGTTCTTAAAAAAACTTGTGGAAGATATGAATACAAATTCTGAAAGTAAAACTAGTAACAACATCACTGCATTTTGGGGAGGGAGGGAGGAAGGAGGTAGACGCTTGGATGAAGAAATGGCATTTCGCTCATGTCCTCTGTCATTTTGTAAGAGCTGTAAAGAAACAAGAACTGTGCTGCTCACAAACATTTTGGTTAGAGGTTTCCTCTGAGGACGCTGGCAAGCTGACAGAGCATCCCCCTCCTGCTCTTGTGAGTAGGAACTGCTGCACAAGATGCTGCTGGCTGAAGGGGAGCAGAACTGTGCCCTCTCCTGGTTTCCCCATGGGTCCCAGCAGGTGGGTCTCAAGGGGCTCTTCTACACAAAAGAAATGCTGATGCTGTGGTAATGGGCCCTGGATGGGTCCCTGAGCTTTGCAGGGGAAGATGCTGACAGGGCATCTCATGCCACAAGATCTTGCTGCAGGGAAAAATTCCCTGACTACCACACCAGGAAAACACCATGGCTCCCTGTCACCTCTGAGGATTGCAATGTGTCAAATGGCTTCACAACACTGCCTGCTCCGAGGCACATGGTGCAAGCAGGACCTGACTGTCCCCACCAACCTCCACAGATCTCACTGGTTCCTAGTGTCCCATGCGTACCAAAATCCCTACAGGCCAGTAAAGCCTTACCTGTGAAATCCACTGCAACAAAATACCAAAGAAGAGATAGCAGGATGGCAATCCTGTTGCAGTGGATTCATCTAAGTGAACTCTAGGCATGAAGTTAATAAGCTATGCTTCCCACTGTCAGCCCAGGGCATGATTTCTTTATTATTTCTTCTATTTTGAGAGTGCTGGTGCTGAAAGCTTGGAGCTTTTCTAACAGCTGCCCTGCAAATATGTGCAGGCCCCTTTGAGCTCATTTATCGAAAGCATACGGATCAGTCATTACGAAATTACAGTGAACTGCCACCACAGGGCAGAAACCCAGCTGTGCCCTGGAGAGCTGCATCTCCCAGGGAGAGGCTTGTGGCTGAGCGGGATTTGTCAGGAGCACCAAGTGACCAGGGCTGGCCAGTGAGCTTGACAGCATCTGCAGGGTGCCAGTAAAAAGACACAGTTGGTGTTAATAAATACATAACATAACTCCCCAGTGTGCTTGGCTGTGTTTTACTGGGACTAACAGGACAGCAAAGACATTCCCACAGGCTTTCAGGAAGCAGCTGAAATGTTTATGACTCGGCATCATTATAAAGCAGTGCCCAAAAGGACCTGGAGAAGCAATGTAAAATGAAGCTAAGGCAAAGCAAGCCAGCTGTGGTGTAAGATCCACACAAGTTTGGGAAGCCTCCAGGTGGGGCAGAGCACAGGTATCCATAAGGCTCTTAGTCCAACCTGTCACCCAACACCTCATGACTAACTAAACCACGGCTTCAATTGCCATGTCCAATCCTTTTTTGAACACCTCCAGGGACAGTGACTCCACCACCTCCCTGGGCAGCACATTCCAATGGGCAATTACTCATTCTGTGAAGAACTTTTGTCTCACCTTGAGCCTAAACTTCCCCTGGCACAGCTTGAGACTGTGTCCCCTTGTTCTGGTGCTGGTTGCCTGGGAGAAGAGACCAACCCCCCACCTGTCTACAACCTCCTTTCAGGTAGTTGTAGAGAGCAATAAGGTCTCCCCTGAGCCTCCTCTTCTCCAGACTAAACAACCCCAGCTCCCTCAGCCTCTCCTCACAGGGCTTGTGCTCAAGGCCTCTCACCAGCCTCACTGCCCTTCTCTGGACACGTTCAAGAATCTCAATGTCCTTCTTAAATTGAGGGGCCCAGAACTGGACACAGTACTCAAGGTGTGGCCTAACCACTGCTGAGTACAGGGGTAGAATGACTTCCCTGCTTCTGCTGGCCACACTATTTCTGATACAGGCCAGGATGCCACTGGCCTTCTTGGCCACCTGGGCACACTGCTGGCTCATGTTCAGCCATCTATCAAGCACTACTCCCAGGTCCCTTTCTGCCCGGCTGCTCTTCAGCCACTCTGACCCCAGCCTGCAGCACTGCATGGGGCTGTTGTGGCCAAAGTGTAGCACCCAGCACCCTGCAGCCCAAGCAGCTGTGACACCCAGGTGGGAGGCATCAAACTGCTGGGACATTGAGTCACACCCTAAGCATCCTCATACTCTCTGTTTCATTTTGTCTGTCTTTTTCACTTTTATTGGGGATGTGAAATAGGTCACAGCTCAGAGCAGAGGTCTCAGCAGAAGAAGACAGCACTAAAGGGATTAAAGCCATTCACGTTTCTACTCCCTCCCAGAGCCTTCCTTTCCTCTGACACATTTGTTCCTTCCTGAGGGCAGGCACAGTGAAACATTAATTTCTCTAAGCTGCCCCCTAAATGACACTTTCTGACTGCTTCTACAGTTTTTCAGGCATTTAAGCTCCCTGACAGTGAAGCCTTACAGGCAGGACTCTTTACATGAGGATGTTTACACCTTCACCAGCCAGCCAAGAGTTTTAGTTCCATATTCCCTCACAGTATGTTTACATGTAGTATCTAAAATGATATTATTATCATCCTGAATGCAGATTAAATTTCTGGAGCACTTTTTTTCACCTTTAAATCCTAAAGCACTTGACAGCAGGTACATGATCATTACATGCTGCATACATTGTAGTTTGTTCACCTGTCAAAGGAATACACCTGCCTCTGAAGTTATGCTGTGTTCCTGATAATCAGGATGTTTCTCCATGTACCCACAGGTAGGCTCTTAACATCAGTGGGTTTGGCTTCAACCAATCTATGTTGTGACTTTTCCATGTGAAATCCTTGTTTTCCTGTTTAAAGTGGCAGAAGTCAATGGACAGAAAACTACTGGTCTGTCTTAGCATCACTCCTCCGGTCATTTAGAAAACAGAACTTTGATTTCTTAGGATGTGAGATTGGGCTTTTTACATGAACAAGTTGAAAACAGGGAGAAAGTAGAAACTAACACACTGACAGAGTTCTTCCTGGATTTCACAACGTAACTTCATTTCCTATTAGTGGGAAAAGTGCCGCTGAAACTTCATGCCACCCAGTAGGGATTCCTAATATAATATGAAAACTCCCTGTGTAAAATGGCCTGGAAACCCTTAATATTCTTTGGCTTGTTCACAATAAATTCTTTAATACTAACATAGTAATAAAGTACAAACTTAACAGAGGTGAATTTTGATTTCCTAGGAAAGCTTTTATCCAAAAGTCTTGCATGTTCTCAAAGGATTTTTAGGTGGTTTTTCACAGATCATTGAGATCTTAATAAAAACTAGGTTAAGAAACAATAGTTCTGAAATAAAAATGCTGGGTATAGTCATCTGTTGAATAAGCAAAGTGAGCTAAGTCACAGGAGTTTTCAGTCATTTTTGGAAGCCAGTATAGGAAAACATATATACCAATGGGACTAAAGTTTGGACAAATTTTGAACAAATTTGCTAAACTAATAGTTTTTATGGAAGGACTCCAAACCTGCTCCACTAAGAAAAGAAAGAGTTGGGCCTAATCCCCTTTCTTCTAAGTCACAAGCACAAGGTAAATACAGATGTGCAAAGCAGTTAAAGACCAGAAAAAGCTGCCTGGAGATTGCACCCTGCCTTCGGCTATCGGGAGTCCCTCTCCCTCTATTTTACTTGGAACTGGCAGTTTTCTCAGTATTCTTTACACAAACAGAGCAAATTTTGCTGTTTCACCTTGTTAACTGAACATGTGGTGTGAGGTCAGCAACAGTCACGCAGCCTATCTATAACTGTCTCTGCTCACATGATGCGACAGCTCCGAAGAGAAGGAACATAAACAGGAAATTGGGCAAAGTGACTCTTTTGGTAGGGGACCACAACACCGCTCTCTTTTCTTGTTTTAAAACTAAACCCTTCAACAACATGCTGTCAGACCCAGTGAAGAAAACCAGAGCAGCCAGCAGGATCAGAATAAAACCCACAAATGTTTACACTGTAACACTTCTGCCTGATCATAACAATGTGGGTCCACGCAGGGAAACCAACCACTGTTCAGGGTTTTGCTCAGCTGATGGACTGGCCTCATGCATATGGCAGGAATAAATCTACCCTTCACATCCACTTTGGGCCAAATCTGGACTGCTCTTTTTTACACCCTTTTTAATTCACAGATACATGATGCAAAGGCTTTGACCTTTGCACTTCATTTCACTCCTAAAACTGCCTGGAGAAAGGAAGTGTGCAGGAGGCAAGCAGAAAAACAGGGAGGAGGAACACATGTGTGGGAGGACTTGTCTTGGAGAACAGGTCACGTGTTGAAAATAAGAAACAATCATTCTGGACATATGTGCAAAGACAGAAAAACAGAAACAGGTCCAGTATCATAACAGTAACTATCTAGTATCCAGATGAGCTCTGGATTTAGGCATGCAGAGATTTCATTGCATGTTCTTAGCTGTACAGACTCTGAAGATCTCTACTGGGATTTATGTATTGGCTTGAAATCAGTCCCACGGGAACCACCCGGCCTTTGTGGTGACATTTAAACTCCACTGATACAAATGGCAAAGTTCCCATTTGCTCTGAGGGGGCCAGATCCTCCTCTTGACAGGAAGCTCAGAAATGCCAAGATTCCCAAAAATGGAAACATGATATGAAGGAATTGTCAGAATAAAGAAAATCTGGGCCTGGATTGACAAGGAGCCTTTCTATCAACCATATCAGAAGATGAACTCCCTTCATGGGTCTAGCCTGATTTTTTGTGAGTTACACATAGGCTGCCTCCAACAATGAATGTTCTACAGCCAGAGAGCAAACTCCTACTGGTGTCTTCAGGCATGGTAAAAACCCCTGTGTTGGGGGAAGGCTGGCTCCCACCATGCCTGGCCAGTGCATGCAGCATGCAGCATGAACAGCAACTGGCTCTTCCATCAACGTGGGACAGAGCCAGTGAGAGACTTCATCTTCAGCAGACATGCACCCAATGAGGCTGGGTGCTGCAGGCAGGCTGCCAGGTCTCCTAAAGGAGAAGAGAGTGTCTGGCATATTGTGATGGCTGTCAGAACATGACCAGAAAACAAAGGTGTGATGATGAAATAAGATGGAATTTGTAAAGGTCTGTATTTGTCACAGAAACAGAATTCAAAAACTTGGGCCTTCCCAGTCTCAAACTGGAAACAGTGCTGTGTGATTCAGACGTTCAGACGAATCCAGTCATCACCGGCCACATTCTCTCGCTGGATATTTACAGAAAACAAACCAGATTATAAAGTAAGAGTTATTTGTCAGACCTGTTTAGTAAATATCATAACTGAGTCCAATAAGAGTGTGGGTAAGGCAGAGCACAAAACACATGATGAAATGCATTGGATGAACCCTGTTCCTATACTACATATAAGTCTGAATGCATATTACTGGTGCGTATATAAGGTGACCCGTGCTACTAGGTCTAGAGGGGGTTGAGCTGAACCTCAGCAACACTGAAGGAGGCTGGAAGTGCTCAATAGCTGGTTTTACACCCATGTGCTCATTTCAAAGTACAGTATTGGAAAAGCAGCTACGCTAAGGAATTTTAAAATCTATTTTGATTGCAGTTCTGCCGTTTTCAGCTGTCTTCTCATCAACTAAATTGTGTTGTTTTGCCCTTAAGAATTCTGATAGGCAGTGTTGCATTTCTAGCACTGGGTTTTCTTCCTCTTTAAAAGCTGTCTTATATTAATCTCTGCTTTACACTTCACAGGAGGCTGAGCTGATTTTTAAAGCATGTTTAGAATGTATTTTTTTCTCGTTCCCCTTAGTTTGTGGAAAAGTGGTCATCACTCATATGGCTTATAATACACACCATCCACTGCCTGCCATTTTTTATTTTAAAATACATAAATGTTAGGAAAAATATATAAACAATGTTCCCTGTGCCAGGTTTTCTTTTGTTTGTTTAAGAATTCTCTCTGAGTTGTCAATTTAGGGTTTGTTGGTTGTTGGGGTGGTTTTTTTTTGGATGCTGTTGCACCCTGCATCTCATCCAAGAAAACAGGGTTTTCAGGGGTAAGGGTTTGAAGAGACGACACCCCGTGAGCTCTGCTTTCCTTTATGGTTTAGGTGCATTTCACAAAGTCAGCTGGTTAAAGTCAGCTTGAGTATCCAAATATTCATCATGTAAACTTCCCATGCTTAGGAGCTAACTCTGCTGTGGGAAGGCAGTGCTGCTCGTGAAATTCTGCAGACCTGCGCTTGTTTTCTCAGTATATCCTTTCATGCTCTGCCTGCTTCATGCTGGCTCATGGAGTGCAATGCTCTGATGAAGCTGGGAACGAGCACCAGGGCACAAACTGAGTGGTCTCTGGCACAGACTCAGGACTGTGTGCCCAAGTTCTGAGCTGTATCACTCAATAGATAGGATTGGCTTGGAAGGAATCCTGGAATATCATCTTGTACAATCCCTTCGTAGTGAGCATGGACATTTTTAACTAGATCAGGCTGATCAGGGTCCCATCAAGTTTGACTTTAAATGTCCCCAGGGATGGGGCCTTCATCATCTCTCTGGGCAACCTGGGCCACTATTTTAATACTCTCATTGTAAAGAACTTTGTGAGTCCTTTCTCTTTTCACCTCCTAAGACTGGTCCTTCCAATTGTGAGTCACATACAGGTTAAGTTTTTTTCTGTCCTTTTGCAACTTTTTTCTTGATGTGAAGCCATCTATGTGCCCTGGGCTGGCATACCCTTATAGCACTGCTATGGGAAACTCAGCATGGCAAATAAAATACTATCAGCATATTTAATGTTTATCTTAATTTGCATGACTTCTCAAACTTCCCTTGCTGAACTAAATGATGAAATCACAACATGTTCAGAAATGTTAAATCATTTCCTCAACATCTGAATATAATGGGCTGAGAAGGGAAACAGTTACATTTGGCACATTGCACACTTTATCCTTAACAGTCTAAATTCTGGTATCCCTTCATACTTACAGGTTTGCACTCTGATCACAGAGTAACTTGCCAAACACCATCTTTGTCTAGACAGCTTCGGTTTCAGGTGGCCACTGCACTGCATAACCCAAGCAGCAAGTTCAGAATGCCTCAAACCAGCTTCCTACCTGCCCGGTTGTGCATCTGCCACTGCCACCCCGCTGTCCACCCCAACTCTGTGCCAGTGCTAGTGTCTAAACATTTTCACTCTGGCTAGGGAGAAAGAGAAGGGCAAGAGCCCTTCTCACCAGCTGGCCACAGTCCTCCCTGTGCTATTTCAGCCAGGTCCCACATTCATGAAATCTTGGGAAGGCTGCTCGGTACCATGGAGGGCAATAGAGAAAGAAAAAACCCACTTGTTTCTGCAGAATCCCATGGATTTCACATCCAGAGTGGTTCATTGCCATAACGTGACTGATGGCACAACAATACCTCTGTAATATCGGTATTATGACAGAATGGAGTGGTGTGGCTTGACCCAAAGTAGCCCAGGGAAGAGGGATCTGGCAAGCCTACCCTCACATGCTGTCTGGCTCCTCAGGCACAGCCAAAATGCACCGGTTCCTCTCTGAAGCTGCAGCTTGCAAAAGGGATGGGCTGGCTTTCCTGAGCAGGTGCCTTCTCTTTGGGGTTACATTCGGCCACTTGTCAGTATTTTGTAATGCAGATTTTTTGCGAGTACAGCAGGAGTAAAACTCTCTGCCAAACTCCACAAATAGTGGAACAGTTTGGGAGTAAAAACAGATTTAAAAAATGAAAGTTCAGCTTGATCTATTGGGAACAACGTGCAATTAATGTGCTCAGCAATATCTTAAATATGAGCAATGTGGGAGAAGGGTAATAGCTCCCTTTCCATCATTTTTCAACCTGTCAGCACACTAATCTGTGAAACACCAAAAGCCAGATTCTTAGCAAATGTAAATTGGTAAATGCAGTTGAAGGCAGTGCTGTTGTGCAGTTTATCCGGATCTTCATCTTCTTTAAACTATACAACTCTCAGCAGTGTGTGCTTGTGCGATGGTGAACTGGGATCAATGTTACTGTTACAAAAGTGAGGATAATGAGCCAGCTGGGTTTTTCCACAGACTTTTTCAAAACTACAGCATTTATTGCTGCTTTTCTGCATCTTACTCTCAATCTCTTCTCTTCCCTTCCCTATCCCTGTTTGGTTTGGGGTTTGGTTTTTTGGTGTGTTTTGGTTTGGTGGGTTTGTGTGTGTGTGGGGGGGGGTGTTGTTGTGTTTTTTTTTTTGTTTTTTTTTTTTTTTTTTTTTTTTTTTTGTGTGTGTGTTTTTTTGTGCTCTGAGCCACACCCAGAAATTGAGGTCACCAAGGAGCAGCGAGGACATGGATGCAATCTGTGACTGCATGATTTTCTGTGCATGTGCTGCTGCTTGCTTCCTGTTTGCATGTGGGAGCACCAGGGCTCCCTGGAAGTAGTGAGGGAAAGGGCTGGGGAGGATAAGAGGTGTCAAGACCAGACTGCTGTTCTGTGGGGATGTCCCATCCCTTCTGCTGCTGGATGAACCAGCACTGGAGAAAACACACGGCATGGGTGTTCCTTAGCGGTAAACATGATACTGCTGCAGAGAGCATCTCCACACGCCCTTAATGTCTGCAGCTAAAGAAATGAGGGACCTTCAGACCCAGGCTGCTGTGTCCCACAAGCATGGTCTCAACCTGGTCACCCTCTCCTATGTCAAAACTGAAAGAAAGTTGGGAATACAAAGAGCTCCACCAGCTCCTTAGCTATGCCCTTTCCTCACCATTGCCCTTCCTCACCTGAGTATCTGTGACTGACGATGCCTTCACAGTCCCCTGCATCTTGGGCAACACTTCGTAACTGGTCAGTGCCACCAGCTCTGTGCTGTGGTCACCTACACACCTCCTGTGCCTTGGTGTAAACAGCTGTACATTTGCTCTCTCTGTGCTCTGAAATGGAGGGAGCATCTGAAGCACATCTGAGGCATCTGAAGCACATCTGGCTCTAGCCTTGATGAGTCTGCAGAGCTCCCAAGGGCAATGCAATCCCAACCAGCTGGTGAGACCAGTTGTGCTGAGGTGAAGGGCTTCCTCTCGACCTTGGTTATGACCATGAAGTCTGTGTTCTGCTTTCCTCTGATGGGAAGAGTTTGTCAATTAGTCTTAAAACCATAACTCACCCATCCCTAAAATCTTCCAAACCAAAAGTGTACAGTCCTCTGCACAGTCTGCAGCACTTGTATATGCTTCAGAGGGAAGCGAATGTAAGCGTGGCTGATGCTAATGTGACCATGATGCTATCAAACTGCAAAACAGGATCTGAAGTGAAATTCAGGCTTGCTTGGAGTTCCTCTGCTGATTTTTGAAACCATACAACCTCTTTTTCAGTTTTTAAGTGGAATTTATTGCTTATAACCTGATGGGAGAGGGAAACTAACAGCAGAAAGACAGCCTTATACACCAAGATTTCTTCAAACCACAAAGCAGACACATAAAAACTTGAAAAATCTCCACAGATAAAACCATTTCCTGATCAGCTGCATGTGCAAGCAAAGTTAATCCACAGGGCTCTCTGGTTTGTGTGAAGGGTACTGCATCCTTTCCCAGTCAACACTGAATTCAGCTCCTCCTTCCCACCATTGATGCCCCAGACACAGAATGGTTAAGTAACTGAAGCTTCATGCCCAACAATTTGCTTTCAGCTTGCTTCAGACTGCTGATCCCTGACAGTCAGTGCCTACACTGGCAAAAAAACCCCCACTGCTCAAAGCATTTGTCTTAGGGAGGGTGTGGAGACAGACAAATTTACAACAAAGAAACTGCATGAAACATCCTTGGCTCTGTGCTGAACACAGTGTTCAGTCTATTACATAAAGATAAATAAGCCTTTCCCTGTTGCTGCCCTCACTTGAAATGTGGTGTTTGGAGCTGTGTGGATCAGTTCACCCCCATTCATAAGGAATACAGTATCCTAGAGGAGAGTATGCTGCCAGCACTGCTAAAGGTAGAGCTCAGAAAGGCTTTTCAGCAAGTGGCTAAAACACATTTCCATGCCAAATGAGGTACCTGGGTGCCAGGAGGTGCCAGCATGTGTGTCCCAGCAGCAAGGACAGAGCAGCTCATAGCTGTATTGGCACCAGTGCAAGCCTTAGCCACTACTGGGTTTAAATGTTGTTCTCTGTAGCTCTGCACAGGAGTAATAGGTTGTTCCAGGTCTCTTTTTTGAAAAGATCTCAAATCCACTTCTGTTTTGGCAGGCAATGTTTTGCCCCCTGGTTCTGCTTTTTAAACTCCTGTTTGGTTCATTTTGGAGTGACAGTGTGTGGGTATCACAGGCTATTGGTGCTTGCAGGTAGTGACAGGAGAAGGGATGAGGGCTGTGTTTAAGTATGGGTCATTTCAAGAGTGTTTGTGTTCTAGGAGCAAAGCAAAAGTAGAGCAATAATAAGTCTTTTCAAAGATAAAGTCAAACTGAAGCCACTAAAGGGAGAGTAGGGGAACCCCAAATGGACATGAAAATTGGAAGGACAGGAATGGGAGGAGCAGGAAAGCTAAAGGGAAAAGGACAAATGAAAAACGAATTGTGGGGATGACGCAGAGAAAGGCCTGGGCTCTTCAGCTCAGCAGCAAGAACCTCAGTGAGGCACAGGTCCGTCCCCAGAGGTTCACATCACCAGAACCACAGGGCACTGACAGCAAACCCCTGCCTGGGGATGAGGGAGGCAGGGCCAGCACGACGGTGCTTCCAGCTCCTCAGGCAAGGGTTTCTCAAAATCACACCCAAGCTTTTACTATGGGTGGAGTAGCCCTATTGCTCTCTGAATCATCAGGCTGTGGGCTGGCAGTTGCATGCATTGTTATGAGGTATCTCCTCTGCTAGTGCCAAGCAGAAAAGCCAGCAAGGCAACGAGAGAGAAGAGGCTGCTACTGAAACCATATGAGAACAGTGAGGGATAATGAAGGACTATTCCTCATGTCCCTGCTTTGATTGAAGCAGCAGCCACTGCCACAGCTAAGTGTCCAAAGCATGGCATGGCAGGCACAGTCAGGCCAGGGCAGCTCACAGAGCTGGCTCTGGAGCACCTGGCTGCTGCTAAAGAATTGCAGAGAGACCTGGAAACCTCCTGTTTTGCTAGCACACTGCAAGCAGAGGGCAAGAGCTAATCAGGGCTTGTGCTAATTAGGCTGTCTATTGCTGGGAGAGGATAGGGATGTGGCTGAATGCCAATAGTAATATGGTAGGCGGGATCAGAGGGCTTTGCTGACTCCCAGAGAAGCCTGATTTGCTAAGCTGCTAGCTACACTTTCTTCCTTTCCCCTCCTGGAGTTGCTTATGGAGGAATACAGCCTGTGAAGCCTTTTCAGAGCCCCATGCACCTCCACCTCCTCCTGGAGACATGTGGGCAGGAGTCCTTAGGCCTGCCAGGGGGGCAGAGCCACGGCGGGACGCAGGCACTGGGCTCACACTCCTGCCGCTGCAACAGCCAGGGCTGCTATTGCTGGCAGAGCTACAGCCTGGTGTTTTTTGACCTTTTACTCTTCCAGAGATAGAAATGGGATTTGTCTGAGGCTTGGAATAACTTCCTGTCATTGTGCTGGAGAGGGCTAGTCTGGCTTGCTAGATAGCTGTGTCTGTCGGGCTGGCTTAGGAATGGAGAAAGCCTCTGCTCTGTGACTAAGCTGAAGACAGATTTAAAAGATCCCAAAGACACCACATGTGCCTTAGAGAAAAATAAGCTGATAGAACTGTACATTGTTTGCAGTAGGACAACAGGGCCTGAGCTGCTTCTGGGTTTTGGCATTAGCCATTACTGGAGAACCACTAACAACCCCTAAAGCAAATGGTGTCTGTATATTGATACTTATTCCTCCAATGCAAACCTATAAATCCTCTCCAGGTCAGTAAGTATGCATGTCTGCATGTGTGGGAAAGTAGGTAATGGTCTGAAAATTGATCCTTTGGGATGATGAGAGCAAGTAATAGTTGTGCAAGTTTCCCCCCCACACCTCCTCCTCCTGCTTTCCTCTGTCTCCTAGCCAGCACAGTCAGTGACGCTGGGCAGACAGCAAGGCTGAGATGAAGTGCTCTCCTCTCCCTGTCTTTAACAGTCTCCTGCATCTTTGTTGCTACATCTTTAGGTACATTTAGCAACCTTTACAAGTGACATTGCCAGGTCTGGTGTTTTCAGCCAACTGTTTGGATGAAGGGGAAGAGGAGGTGCATCAATAACCTTTGCTAGGCTGATGGTTTTGGCACTGGCTGCGGTGAGGGGACACCTGGAGAAAGGGAGTGGACCACTCTCTTGCTGACCATGAAAGAAGCCAATACCTGCAGTCTGACAAAGTTGTGCATCCCTGGAAATACAATAAAGGGCAAAATGCAGATATGGTATTGAAATACTCCCTGATGGCCTGCATCCATGACCCTATTGTAATACACAAGAATATTAAAACCAAAAAAGATGAGGTTTGATTCAAGGAATTCATGACCACAACCAGCACACTAGAATTTGTAATGGCACTTGTCAGAGCTCCAGCTGCCAGGTAAATAAAAGCCAGCCTGCACTACTGGGACATGCTCCATCTCAAGCTCTAAAGCTTTCACGTAACTTGAGCCGCCATTAACGTTCTTTCACACACCAGCTCTGACACACTGTGCCACTGCTGATGAAGGCAACATTGGACCTAACCTGTTGTTTGGCAAATCTGTTCGGAGCTCCCAAAGAATTAAGGACATGTGTACTTCAAACAAAGGCTTTGCAAAGTAAGCTTTTAGTTGTTTCTTGTATTTTACTCATCAGTTCAGTAACCAAAAGCAGTACATACAAGTCATATGTACTACTGTTTTCCTCTGTGACTCACCTGCAGACTGGCTGCTTCTGGCTCTATTTTCTTAAAATTTGGAGTAGGAATGATTTTAGCCCTTTACTGATATTTCTTTGAACAATTGAACATACATAATCTACCAGGTGGGCAGGATCCTTGTCTGGAAAAGGAAATTTTAGGTTCTTCTGGTCACAAACTCCAAGTAGTGCCAGCTGGAGAACCCCTGGCACTGGGGAATACTGAAGCCATATCCACGCTAGCCCCAGCTATAAGCCCTGTCTCCTTCTGGGCTGGGAGGATATTTACTGCTGCCATAAGCTCTCCCTGCATGGCATTGCTTGGACAGGACTGGGAAAATGGGTCTCCCCACCTCTGCAGTTGATGGTTTTATCTGTGCTGTTTCTGATCATCAGTGTCTTTTGCAGCAGGTTAAGAAATACAAGATTTTCTCTTCCTTCCCAGCAAAGGCAGAGCTGTCCTAAAGCCAAGGCACATTTCTGTTGTTAATAAGCACTAATACCCAAGTTCATCATATTTAACACTTCTATGTATAATCACCATTGATAGGTTTTCAGCTTCAAGAGAATTCAGGTCTGTTATCAACATGCATCACATATGATTTATAATAGAACTGTATGATATGGTAAGCAAGGTGATGTCATGCCTTTGAGCTTCAGTCCACAGCAGTTCTCTTAAAGAGCAGATGAATGTGGTTCTGGACTGTGCAGTTTATCAGGCTGCATTGAAGTTCTGAGTCCCACATCTATTTCCTTCACTGCTTTCTGAATAGGTACTGTCAAACACCCTGGAATTTTGCATTTGAATGTATTTGCTACCCAAAAAGAAACAAAACAGCTGCAACCAAATAGGGTGAAAGATTTCACAGAAATCTTATTTGTATGCAATTTCACATCACTAATTCATTTTAAATCCTTTTAAAGTGTTTTGAATTATTTTGTGCATTTTTACTGAATTTCATTTAATCTAAAAGTTCCATTATACAACAACTAATGGAAATGGGTTTCAAGGAGATAAATTAAAAAGCACCAGTGAGAAAAAAATGTCAAGAAATTGTAATGTAATTCAAATATTTCTACCTTCTGACTTACATTATTGTAAAAATCAGTGCTATCACTGCTCTTCATTAATTGATGCTCTATATGGGAAAATTTCCCCAATGTGAGTGGACTGGTTTGGAGAGTATGAGGGAAACTGCAAAAATTCCAAACAGACTGAAAAGACTTGTAGCCAGTGATTAACTTGTTGCATGTGATACTCTTTCCCCACCCTCAATCACTTATGTCAAAAATGCAGTGACAGACTGTCACAGCATGGAGCATCTAGACTGTTTAAAAGCTACCTGAGGGATAAGTCTTTCTCACCACACCCTAGTTTCAATAACTCAACCAAATAATTTTGCTTGCTCTACATAATAAGCCAGAGCACATCTTCACAAGGCCTACAAGAATCATGCATGCTAACAGATTCTCCTGAGCTTCTCACATGTGTGGGTTTTCCCACTAATATCACTTTATCATGAAAAAGGCCAGGTCATGGTCTGTATGTGATAGTTCACACCTTGGTGAGCAAGTGTAAAGTAGGCCAGTGTACCCAGTCATAACATCACAAAGTGTGTAGGTGTTAAAGCAATCTCACCATACCAAAACCAACAACCAATCCCCAAAATTATCAACACAAAAAAAAGACACAAAACACTGCATGTCAGCTCTAGGCTGTTTCTCTACTATACTAGACAAACAAAGCTCCAGAAGAAAGAGCTGCTTCTTCAGACTTGCTTCAGATTTCATCACTTTTCCTGTTCAGTTTCACTCCTCATCATGAAGCATCCCAGGGTTTGTTTATTTTCCTTCCAGAGCTTTTAGGCCTCTGACACAAACCTAGGTAGGCATCCCACACTCTATCCCTGTGCATTTTTCCCTCCATCAAGATGCTTTCTCATGCTAACAGACAAATTTCATGCCAGCAAAAATGTCACATTATCCTGAATTTCTATATTCATTCTCATGAAGTTCCCAGAAGTCTTTGCAAAAAAAAATGGTCTGCAGGTTGGCTACAGAGCTGAAAGGCCCCTGCACCATTCCTGAAGACACACATTTTCTCATACTTCCAACAATTACTTGCTTTTCTTCTTTGACCTATTTCCAGGCTTGCCCACAGAGCAGGAAGCTGAACCACTGTAATGCCACAGTCCTTGGTGCTGCACCTTCACATTTACAATGAAACTCAACACAATCTGCTCTGTCTTACAGAGCAGTGATCGTGCCAGGAGCTATAAGCAGAATTGTGAAGTTCACAGTCGCTGGTTTTGCTAAATAGATGCCACAAAAAGTGATGTGAGATAACAGCAAACACCCTAGAGCACTTTGATCCTGAGACTTCAGCATGCTTAGCACCATTAGAAAAGACTCTCTCAAGTCCAAAAGGATAAGTGCATTATTTAACCTCCCAAATTCTACCTGACAAACTCTTCTGTTGCAGATTGTCTCATGTGTACCTAAAAAAGCCAAATAATTTATAACCAAATCATTTATAACCAAATCATTTACCCTTCAAGTCTAGATCCCAGTTCGAGAAGGTAATTGAGCACACACTTCACAGCAAGATTGGGAATAGTCTTTGACCTCATTTAAGCTAAAATATTTTAAGGAATTATGCCTGAAGATTTTTAGGCTATAGTCCAAGTTTTTCCTGATGTGTTTGCTGCCCAAAGTCTGAAGAGTGTTTGGCAAGATGAAGCAAAAATCTTGACTCCAAATAAATGATGTGCTCCTATTTAACCACCCTCTCACCTCAAAGACAGTGAAGTTTTTCTTTCTGAAAAAGGCTGTATTTCATACTATGTATTTGAAACATACACATTGTGTGTAGTATGAAACTGAGAGGACACCTCCTCTTCTAATGCCAAAGCCATACGTGCACTGTGGAGAGGCAAGTAAGCACCATGATGAATGTGTGCATGAGAGGTACATGGAAATCTTTCTGGGTATTGAACATTGGATATCCACTAATTTTGATTTGCAAGTGGGCCATGCAAAACCAGTGGACATGATTAACCTCTCCTTGTCCAAGAGCTGCCAGGGAAGAAGGATCAGCAACAAGAGCGAAGCAAGTTTTGCTTTTTTGCTATGATCCCCTAGGTGGTTCCTTGGAAGTGGCTGAGTCATCATCCCCAGAATTATTTAACAGACACAGTGCTCAGTGACATGGTTTAGTGGTGGACTTGGCAGTGCTAGGTTAATGGTTTGACTTGGTGATCTTAAAGCTCTTTTCCATCTAAATGACTCTAAGACACAAGGCTCTCAGGGTATAGGAGCCTGGATTGTATAAACAGAAGAGCTGTTTGTGCTCCGAGTAGGGAGATTTAAACTTGACCTGCAACGAGCGTGCAAGGCTGCACAGAGGAAGGGCTTTCTCCACTGCTGTACTCAGAGCAATCTCTCTTTTGTCTCAGAGGCCACAGTGGCTATGACTCACACACAGCCATCAGACTATTAACACTTTTATTCCAACTAGTTATTTCTGGATTTCATCAGTCAAAATACTTAAATGCCCAGAATGCTTCCAGTGTAACTATAGAAATTACAACAACAAACAATAGCAACTTGACCCATGGGTCGGCTGAAGCCAAATTCTGAATCACACTTATTTTTTACCTATAATTATGAAAAGGAATTTAAGTCTGGACAACAAAGCAGTACATCTCCCAGCTACCTAGAAGATGCTCAGCCAGACAAACTCTGTGAAGATGTGGTTAGATGCTCACCCCTTCCACAGGAGATGCCATCGGAGGGGTGGATTCTCCACGGCTCCCTTGAGCAGCAGGCAGCCCCCAACCAGAATATCATCAGACATGCTTTGTAAATCCACTTCAGGCTAATGGACTGTATGAATGCTGTGAACTGATCTTCTTCTGTGTATTCATAATCCATGTTTCATAGAGCTCTTTATAGAGTTTCTCACAGTTATTTTCTTAGGTTATAAGAAAGAATTTATTCAAGACCTCCTTTGCACTTTCAGTCTTCCTATGCCTTCAGTAGTGGTTACTGCACTATCAGCTGTGCCAGTAATTAGAAACTTCAAGTCAGAAGGGGTAGGCTCTTCTACAAGAAGCCAGTAGGCAGACAAATTAATTACTTTGTGTCTCAAAAACTTTACATTTAATTTTTCACCAAAATATATTTGCTTATGCAAGACTGCATTGTGTTGCTGTTTCAGCACAATGGTTTCCTTCAACTGCTCTCTAAAAAAAAGGGTAAAATTTACCATATATTTTGATTTACTATGGTATTATAAAGCAAGGCAGCTCAGTAGCCAAACGATATTCAAGCATATAAACCAAAGCCTAAAGTGCAATGTGAGAAACCAGATTAATCACAAAAGTAGAACAAAGTGTTTTGAACTTCATGTGTAAGTTTTAATGATATAAATGTCTGACCCAATCTCTGGTGACCTGTAAAAGTGCAAAGAATGCCTAACAGCTCTGCATATAGAGAGTAATATATATTTTAAACAAGACAATGGTTATTGATCCTTTACTTGTGTTTCTGTTTTATTTATTCCTGATAAAACAAATTGTGCAAAACAGGAGGGCCATGAAGTATTTATCACCAGTAAATAAATTAGATCAGAATGCACCTTTGTGATTTACTGATAAACCGTGAGAGAAAACCATCAGCCTGGAAGCATCAAACCTTGCAGCAGATCAAGGACCAAGAAAATGTCTAACAGGAGCACCAAAGCTAATGTGTTGAGAGCTCACAGTTTGCTAAAGCCATGTGCTTATTCTGAACTGAAAATTATCTAAGCTAAACTAAATCAAAAAGCTCAAAGTGGGCAAAAATATACTAATGCACTAAAGAGGAAAAAGAAAAATATAATGAAGTTGTTTTCTTTCGGCTTGCATTAAAACATACCAATGCAAAGTGCTGTCTAAAGACTTGAACCCAGAATTGCACAGAGAAGAGAATTCTGTCCTGCAAAGGCTGAGATAAGTCTTGCGCATGATATCCCAGAAGGGTGGCCCTGAATGAGAAGAGAGATTTTCTGTTAAGGTGTTACCCTTGCTGTCTGGGTGCTGCACACAGCAACAGTGCAGAGAACAGGGCATAGAAAAGATGTCTGTAAAGCCGTGGCATTTGGGGATGGGCACTATGTTTGGAACATTTCCTCTGTGGATTCACTGACATTTTGAATAACAAATCTTTTGCATTCCGTATGGAAACACAATGTCAGTCTTCATATCATTCCAGATACCCTATTTTCAGGGGAAGGATACTGCAGGAGTATCCTTCAAGGAGAAAACCAAACTAGTCAAATCCCTTCCTGATTCCTCCTACCTCCACAACACAGAACATTTTTGAGTAAAAATGGAGCCATAGTGACAGGCACTACCAGATACAAAGGTGATATCTGAAAGCAGTGGTTGTACACAGAAAGCAGTAACTGCTTTCCTTTTTTAGACTCCACGCCTTATTTATTTAAACCACAAACAGACATTTGCATGCTACCCACTTCTGGTCAGATACCAAAAAGAAAAAAGTAGAAATGAATGCAGAGCAAGGAACACCTCCTGCTAACTTTCAAGGTTAATTTTAACTCATGAAACACTTCAGCAAAGGTCCTTCACTTAAAATTGCATTTTTGAAGAGGTGAAGAGTACAATCAAAAATGACTTTTCAAAGAAGTGGAAAGAAACAACAGAACCCCAACTATTATCTTTTCTTATTTTAAACTTCATCCCACACTTGAAACAAATTTAGATCTGAATGCGGAATTACTCCTACTCTTCTCCTTCACTTATGACTCTTTGCTTGCCATGTTTTCCAGAGAAGCAGTTTGTAAATGTGACTTGTTAGGATCCAGTGTAAAAAGTAACATGTATGCCACAGTCAGGAACCCAACCAGGTTGCATGTTGCTGTTGTGGTTACTAAAATATTGGATTTAACTGCTAGATTCAAATAAAGCCAACTGGGAGGTAAAATAATCCCTGATCAGGACAAAACTTTGTGTTATAAAAGCACATGTTGCTAAATCAGCCAGAGGGAGTCTAAAATATAAGAATTTGGATGTCTTCTAGCCAAAGTATGTGTGGCTGTGGCATAGATGCAGGCCCTTCAGAGGACATTAACATAGCACTGAGTTTTTTAGGAGGCTTTTAAAAGACAGGCTTAGAAAGGCAGTAGAAGACAAGTGTAGATGTGAACTTGAGAGAAAGTTGAAGGACAGAAAAGCTTTTCATAAGTAGAATATATATATATTTTTAATAGGTTACAAAGTCCAGGAAGACTCGTAAGTCTTGATGTTTGTGTGTAGTGGCTTGAGAGAGAAGGCCCAGCAAAAAAAGGAGTTGGGGCTGTTCAGTCTGGAGAAGAGAAGGCTCCAAGGTGACCTAATTGTGGCCTTCCAGTATCTGAAGGGGGCCTACAGGAAGGCTGGGGAAGGACTTCTCAGGATCTCAGGTAGTGACAGGACTAGGGGGAATGGAATGAAGCTGGAGGTGGGGAGATTCAGGCTAGATGTGAGGAGGAGGTTCTTCACCATGAGAGTGGTGAAGCGCTGGATGGGCTGTCCAGGGAGGTGGTCGAGGCCCCGTCCCTGGAGGTGTTTAAGAGCAGGCTGGATGAGGCTCTGTCCAGCCTGGTCTAGTGTGGGGTGTCCCTGCCCATGCCAGGGGGGTTGGAACTAGATGATCCATGTGGTCCCTTCCAACCCTGAATGAAACTATGAAACTATGAAACTATGAAAATACCAGGGAGCTGTTTCCCAGGGGTATGCCTTTTCAGGTCTCAAAGGCTGATTTAGAGGGAAGACTGTAGAGGGAGAAAACTGTATCCCACTGGAAGATGATGAATGGCATCCTGGTCCTAGTGAAACAAGGGTGAAAATTCCATTTCTGTTTTCAGCAAGTTACAAGGAGAATCAGACATGTACAAAACCCAGGCATACTGTTCATGATAAGTGATGCAATGTCTCAAACTACTTAAGTATGCTGAAAACTAGTCTTTCCAGAAAGCTGATGGATTGACTGTTAGATATAGAGGGAAACTGAAAAAGCTTCCAAAGAAAGCAAGGGAGAGTTTTACAAAACAACTCCTTGCCCAGCAAAGTGTATTTTAGGGGGGGAAATTTCAAGGATTGCAACAGACAGAAAAGCCTCATGCCTTGCTGGTTTTGCACTCAACACTGCCTGCAATTTGTAGTTTCGGATGTATTGGTCCATTCCAGGTACAACTCAAAGAATTTTGCTCTGACTTTGATCCTTCCTGTGGCATTGCCGAATCTATTTTTGTGTGCAGTCAGAGCAGAAGTTGGTGAAACATGAAGCATTACTATTGCCAGCCAGCAGCTCCAAAAGTTACTGTATTTGCTCTGCTGGGTTCCAGAAAATTTTAAAGACAAAATAACCTCACTGATTTTAGTGGCATTCCAGTGTGCTTCTTGCTTTAGATGGAACAGTCCTAGTGCCATTATTTAATGCTCATATCAACAAAATACTAACTGCTGCCAAGTTTCATTCACCCTATCAGCATACTCCCAGCTTATATTTGCTCTAACAATTAACTTTTTTATTGTGGGATCTAACCAACATCAAATTGCTGACATAAAATGGATTTAGATGCTTAAATAATGTACAGAGTCTTAGAAATCTAACAATCTAGCCTGGGAACAATGGGATATTTGTACCAATATTGCTTCAAAGGGTACCTCTAAACCAATAATGCAGCAAACTAATGGTTGCAGAAGTAAGAATTTGGATTGTTTTTTCACTTCTGAAAAAAGAGCTGGAAATCTGTTTTTCAATAATTTATTCATGCAGTGTAATCAAGCACAAAATCTGATCCAGCTCAGCAGTAGCATGATTTCCAGCTCTGTGGTTTTCACCTCTAAGAGTATTTACTATTTTCTTGCCAGTAATTACCACAACCATCTCCTGCTTTGAGTTCTACTAAAGAAAAAAGCTTCAGTTGGTTTCTTTAAATTTAAAGGAGACCTAATTTTTAAACTCAGGTGAATTGAGAACTTCAGGTGATAAAACCACTGTCAAGTTTTTTCTTGGTTGTTCACCAAGTTAGGCACTATTGGCTTCTGTCTGAAATGCCCTGGCCAACAATTCTTTTCTAACCATGAAGTATTTTTTGCTGCTGTTGTTTAACACACACTGTGCCCAGAGGGACAAATGCTTGGAATTGTTTACATTTTTCACTCATTTCTTGGAAATCATGACCCATAGATAAAAAGAATACTTCTGCAACAATCATTTGGCACTTACAGAGCTTCTGGTCTTACTGATTGTTTGAGCTCGTTTTTTTCAACCCATCACATATGTTCATATTTTATTCTGCAACTTTCTCATTACTTAAAAGTTGAGAATTACAGTACTTGCTAATTTTATTGCACTGCTACTGTCATGAAATTACAATATACATAATTTACATAATTATTTACTGAAAATAAAATGAAGGCAGAATTTTAAGACTATCTAGGAATTTGGGGATATTTGGGTACTCATCTTTCAATAAATCCACTAGAAGGCTATCCTGTTGGCATTTTCAAAATGCTCTAGGATAGCTGTGTCCATCTCTTTGAATCTTAACTTTGCTCCTGTAATCTGATTCTCCTCTTTATTACAGTTTATTTAAATTCTTTCTAAAATCAAGAAAATAATCCAATTGTGTTGAAAGAGGTCTGGATTAGGACCTTCAATTTGTTAATCTAAGACTCTTTATCCATTGCTGACTGTGTTGATTCCTATTTGACAGCTAAAAAAAGAACATAAGATCTGGAGTGCAAAAACAGGCATAAAATCAGACCCATAATGTACAATACAAGTTGATGATGAACGAGGCACTGAAATAATCCCACTCCCTTCCCCATACCACTTCTTGCATACAAAGAGAAAATTTGGGGGGGTTGCAGAGCTAGAGATACAGTATGATTTGTTCCACTGTTTTTCAGGATACTTTCACTTTCATTCTTTTCCTGTAAAAAAACAGTGTCTTTAGGAATAGACTGCTGCTATACATACTTTCTAATCCATATTTAAATCAAAACTCATGGCATATACCTATGATTAATTTCACTTCACAAACTGCTTCAGCTCTGTGTTAGAAATACCATTTTGTCCTGTCTTTATGTGACACCTGTCACATGCTCTGTATCAGAAACACCTTCTGAGAGAAGCAGCTCTGCTCCCCTAGAGCTCCAGGACCATAGTAAAATGACCTCCCTCCTTGGTCTGTTTTGGAGCTATGATTAAAGAAGCTGCAGTTCATGGCTTTGCTTTTCTGTGGGCTAGCATGTGACAGAGCCACCCAAGGAGGCACTTGTATGGATGTTGAGGGTTAGCCATGAAAACAACCAGAAGGAAGAATGTAGGAGAGTTGCAGGTCTAGATGGATTTAGTCAAAAGCAAAAAAGCCAAAGGCTTCTAAAGAAACCTGAAAGTCTTGGGCTGCACTGAGCATATGATTATTGTGTGTGTGTGTGTGTGTTTTGCATTCTCACACCATAGACCTGCTGCCCCTATTCCACTCCAGAGTTTGATGTGTCAGACACAGCCTTGTCTTTGTGCAGGGCATATAGCAGCACTGCAGTTGCAGCCAGGGCAATGAGTAGCTGGAAGTCAAGTTTCCTAACTTCAGCCAGGTACCATTTACACAGATGCTTACTAACAGTGACTTTCGATACCTAAGAATCTTCTCCAGAGTGCCCTTTTTCTGGTTTGGTCCTTGACTAATTAATGGCTTGACATGAAACAGCATCACATTCAGGAAAGAGCAATTACAGGCAAAGATTGAAACCACTACATGTGCTACACGTACACAGTTGGACTCTTGCTTTTTCCACTGAACTAAATTAGTAATTGATGACATTGTCATCAAAAAGTTGAGCAAATCCAGGAATAATAGTAAGCTAAATATATGACATAGTCAGACATGGGTTTCAAAAGAACAAGGGTCAAAGCTGCCAAGGCCTCATGCAGTTAGATAACTATCTGAATAACTCAACACTTCTTTCCACCCAGCTCACATGTCCCCAGCCTTATTAGAGTTACACTTCTGCACATAGAAGCTGAGCATTAGAAGAGTTCCCTTCTGACATAACAAGTTTCTCATCAGAGTTCATCGAGTCAACATTTCTTTTTAATAACTGGATTTCCAACAGACATGGTACTTGCCCCTCTTCCCTGTTGTGGAACCCCTGCCTTGGGGCCCTGGTGTTTGTAGCTCACTCCCAGAACAGACCCTGTCTGTGGCTCAGTGTTTTTACGGGGAAGAGAAGAGGCAACACCCTGCCCTAGCAGAGTGATAACTGGCTGTTTCAGACAAAATTTTTCCAAGCAGTTGCCACACTACAAGTGCTACAGGCAGAAAGGGCAATGGCAGAGCCTGTGTCAGAAGTGGTCAGCGGTTCCTACCAGATCTTCCTAAGAAAAGTTAAGGTTTTTTTCCAGCAGTTGCACATTTCTCTGCTGCTCTGGAGGTTTTTCAGTGCCTTTACCAGAAACACAGCAGGCCTGTTGCCCCCATTTCTATATGAGGATGGTGCCTAGACAAGCCAGGCTGCTGGGGACTTGCATCTGAGCAGTGTTAGCACTCTGGTGCTGACACCATATCCCAGGAGGAATGGGCAAACAAGACTGTTTTGGTGCTCTTTATGTTTCTTCCTGGCAGAAGTCAACTCACTGAAACACATAAAACTGATTTTAGTTTCCTTGGAGGTGACTTCCTTGTTCAGCTAATTCACTAAATATTGGTAGCATGCAATTTTCCAGATGGCCACTCACGTTTAAGCATGGGAAAAACACAATTTCGTTATTACATTCTGACTACTCTGTTGCACAAGTATGTTATGAAAGAAAAAGTTATGTAAAAATCATAGTGGATTTCACTATTTCCTATTTAATTGTTTTACTGTAAGTATGTACAATGCTTCAAAAATTAATTTATGTAGAAAAAATGTGAGCCAGCATGACAGAGTTTTGAACATTCTTCTGCTTCTTTACAGTAAGACAGCTGATGATGTTTAATTTTTCCTTGACTAACATAAAACCTTCCACTTTGACTCAGTCTTTACACTGAGACACATTTCAGAGAGTTTGATTTTACAGATAGTGAATACAGACTTGGAAGTTTTGTTGTTGTCTGGCTGCTGTACATAGAGAATTTCATTATGGTATGGAGGATCAGAACAGTCTCCTTCTTACACACTTTAAAGGTCCAATAATGAAATATCATCAACACATATCCTAGCCCACCACAGTGCCTGAACAACCTGGAAGGGGGACTCACAAAATTACTGTTGTCCTGATGCCGGGCCAACCCATGCTGGAAGTGACAGTCTACTCTTGGACAAGTTCAGTGTGTTTGGTCCTAGTGTCAGCTCCAGGAGACCATGACAAAAATAGGAGAGATTAAAGAATTTCTTTGTTTGCATTTCAAGTAAATATACCAAGGACAAAGGAGATACAAAACCTTAACTATGCTCTTAAGACTTGCAAGATGATAAAAGGCATCTGACAGGATGGCGTGTGGGAAAGCAGTGGTTATCACTGATTGTGTTGTTGCTGCTTGAATCGAAGCACTCGCCTGCAGATTTACTAGCTGAGCTGAGCTGCCATGGATCTGCTGGCATAACTATGCCATGAGAACACTCTGATACTGGAAAAAAAGAACAGTGTTTCCAGTTTAGTTTGTATCACTTAAGAAGTGGTTTAAGACAAAAGAAAAAAAGATGTCACTCATCCTCAGAACATCTGAGAAGATGTTTATCAGCATAATTATAGTGGTTAGAACTCATGCATCATTATTCACCTATTGAATTTCCTGTAGATTGCATTAGAAATGGAGCTTCTTGAAACAGCTTATCAGGAGCCATTTCATCAATGCTATATGTAAACTGGTTATCCTGCATCAGAAAATATGGGTTATTGCAATTTCCCGTACGAATATATCACTTTGGTTTGTTAGAAAATGAATGGAAAACCACAACGCTTCTAACACCATTTTGCTGAGCACCAGCACAAGGTGCCTGTGAGGTGGCAATGGTTGCTCTAAGCTAGTAGTGGTAAAGATGCTTTTTCCAGCTGTAAATGCATAGGTGGTTTGCAAATGGAACCCCAAACTCTCACAAACAGTAATCAGCAAAACAGGTCCCCTGGAGAAAGTCAGATGCAAACTGTTTTGTTCTTAGAAATTTCCCCCCAAAATTCACAAAGAACTGCAGTCATGAGGTCTGTGGTGACAGGTTGGACTTGATGAGCTTTGAGGTCTCTTCCAACCTTCGTGATATGGTGATACTGTGTTATTAGGAAAGGTGGAAATCACACAGGATGCATATTAAAGTCCATATTAAACTCTGGTTGATGGACTTCACTGCTGGAGGAACTGGAATTGTAGGAAATAAACTTAAAACATCACAGTGAAGCTGTTCTATGGCCCAAAGCAGGATGTTTTCTACCCTGAGAGATGTGCCAGCTCAGCGTGAGAGCTGCAGCCCGGGGCATGCAAAGTTAGCGACTGGTGTTAAGCATACCTGCTGAGGGCCTGTGCTTCTGGGGATGGCTCTTGCTCTGTCTGGAGAGGGAAGGCAAAGCATGGGAGAGAAAACTGCTGTAACATGGAACAGCAATACAAAATGCTGTTTTGGAAAGCTTGGTGTGCAAGCCAACCAAGTACCCTGATGGAAGATGAAAGGCCTTGTTGGGGTAAGAAACGTGGCACCTAATGCTACCCCATACCATGCAGAGGGCAGGGCTATGTTTCTGTGTGGAGCCTCCCCATTACTCTCATGTTCTCACACATAGTGTGGTGCATAGCAACTCATCTGCTTGGCCATCTGCTGAGCTGCCAGCATACTTGAATTAGGACTGTGACTCTTCATTCCTACGTGCAGCCCTTCAAATTTTACACCCTCCCATTTGAAAACTTTTTCCTCCTGCTTGCTCCATTACATCATCCATCCCCACCAGCTGGGACTGACTGCTATGATAGTAGGTGTTTAGCATCCTTCACACTGTCTCTCACCCTTCAGATTAATAACCTCACCTAAGGGAGGAACATCATATGCACTTGCCTCACACTCTACTGTGTTGCCCCATCAAACAGGATCACCATTTCAAAGACAGTACAGGAATTCCCCAGCCAGTGGCTAGCAGCCAGCATCTGCTTTTGTATTATGTATTTGCAGGTCCTCAGCATACTGCTGGCTCTGAGTCATGCAGATCTTATGCCAGGCAATGCAAAAATGGCTGCACCATGCATAGATTTTATCTCTCAACTAGAAAGTGAGATTTTTCAGTGACAGTTTACTCTTTTTAAGAAGTTACCAATTTCTCTGCAACTCTGCTTTTATTTTTCACCATAATTCTATTTGACTATAATCTCTTTGAGTGGAAAGTTTTGTGTGATAGATGCAACACAAAATAATGTGAAATTGTATATTTTAACATATTTTTATCCATTCCTTGTCTTCAGTTTCCAGTTATGAGCTGGTAAATGCAGTTCCTGTACCACATATCACCTCTTCCACCATGGCTCTGTGCTTGATCTGCATCCAGCTAATTGATTCAAACATTGAAAAGTAAAGCCTGAATCTCAATGCTGATATTCAAGTTCAGTGTTTAATGAAGAAGAGACATCACCAGTCATAAGGTACTGTTGTTAGCAAGGAACATGAAGGGAAAACAGCTCAGATTATTTAAATGTTGCCCATAAATATGTCATAATGTGTTAGAATTGGAGACTGCCTTTTTTTTTCCCCTTTGCTTTTGATTTCTCCTTAAGATCCTGTATTGCTAGAGAACATGAGGTGCCATTTCTATTTCAGGATATACTTTTTTTCCTGATGAATCCAAGCATTTTATTTCTGAAATCTTTTCAGAGAGGACAGGAAGATATTCCAAGATCTGTGTAAGCTGATAAATGCAAGTGAAAGCTTCAGATTTGACCTTCCAGTTTGAATGCACACCTGCCCAATTCCAGCATTTTATTAAAGCCAGTGTTTACTTGGCCTTTCTGTCCATTATAGGTGCATTTAGTTTTGGAAGAAAAAACTTTCCTGCTAAGTGGTATAGACTCAGTTGTTGCTCCACCACCATACTTAATTGCTGGTCTTGCTGTGCAGTCATATGCCTTTTCTCATCAGTCCCGGCAAGGAACCATAAAGATCCTGCCCTAAATTGGCACCATGAGCTAGACTGTGAGTGATTCTGCATGACCATGTTTCCACTCAGAGCTGGTACCTTGACCACAGCAATCCCACATGCAAGTCAGACGTGATAGATGCCCTTGCAACAAAGATTCTAGGATGAATCCTAGGACCATTAAGAGTACAAGGTCTTACATCTGAGTGCATTCCTCTGCTCCTTATCCTTTCCTCCTACACATAGATGGCTCATAAAACTGTTGCTTTCTTTAAAAAATCCTGATCTCTTAAGTAAAACCTACAATGATATACTCATACAGAGATCCCAGTTCCATTTCCAAATCCAGTCAACTTGAGGAACAAGTCAAACTGAAACCTGCCTGTGGGTGCACAGTAAGTTCTGAGAATATGAGAATCAGGGCTGATGCTGCTGAAATCTTCTCAAAGCTCAGGTTGCTCAACTACACACCAATTATTAGTTTGGAAATGTGCCTGAGACAACCACTGGGGTGCATCTCTGTGACTATTCCCCTCCATCACTGTGTTCTGGAAAGGACCGCACAGCTACTGCTTCATGCAAGCTCACTCTGGCTCTTCACCTCCCAAACCTGTGCTGCCTATTTTTGAATGTCAAGTTTCACTAAAGCATTTCTGAACCCATGACGAGGTAAGTGCCATGGTGAGGGGAGTCCTTAGGGATTCAGTACAGCAGTGTAAAGATATTTAATCTCCATCTAGCTAACTATAGCTTATTTGAAACCTGGTCATATCTGCCATCTTCTGCCTTGTCATATTCTGCCTTGTCATAATTTCATTCAATTCTAACAAACAACAAAGAGCAGAGGCAAACACCATTGCAGCCCACTTGGAATACTCTGAATGGGTAACTAGATTTAATTTATCAGCCAGTAAACCAAATTTACTTATAAACTTTAGAAGATCATTTTGAGCACAAAGGACCTAGAAATGTAATGAAGGACAAATAGGTCCTTTAGGAGGATAACATAACAGAACTGTAAAGGATATAATTCATCCTTCTCTCCATTTAGCAATGCTGCTGCTGCTGGTTAAAACTGAGCAATTTGCTGAGCATGGGCAACAAAGCCTTGGAAAGGACAGGCTGTGGGTTGCACTTCTGGCTGGAGATTTCTGTGTAGAAAATGCCTAGTAAAATCTTATTTGCTCTGAAGGCAGATAAATCATAATAATTGCTCTTTAGGGTCTGAAATAAATGCAGTCTTTGGCAAGGGTAAAGGATTTGACGAGAGCCCAAATGAGGGTTTGAACTCCACAGGAGACAAGAAAGCCTCTAACACCCTCTCCTTCAGTCTGAGGCTGAAAACTGGCTGTGCTAGAAAACAAGAAATGTCTCCAATTGCAACAGCAGCAAACTCCTAATGTAAGTAAATAGTAAATAAAGAACCTTGATGGATCCTGAACTACTTGCTCATTTTCTGACACAGAACCTCAGGTATACTGTGGATTCTGTGGGCATGTCTCAAGGTCTAAGGCATTATGGTTAGCTTGTGGCTAAAAATTAGGAAAGTTTTACATTGAACCATTGTGTTAGGAAGTAACTGCTAGCCATTCAAATTCCACCCCTCCATTCACAGTGTTAACAAATAAAAAGAAAATTCAAAAACCTCTGCAATTTAGGAACAAGAATGATTGTATTTGTTATACCCTCTAATTTAACCCTCCACTATAAGTTTTATGGTAAATGAGGGATTTTCTGGAATGTCTCACATCCAAGGGTTCCTTGAGTAGGGGGGCATATTTACATTGTTTCTCTGTAGGAAAGAAACAGATTCATGGAACTGAAAAAATACCACAAAGACATCTCTGATGGGATTGCATGCACTGAACTGGTTTAAGTTGCGGCTGTGAGCATCTTCCTTAATTCACAAGAAATGAGATGCCTCATCATATCAATCATAGCATAGCATGTCATGGTAATTTGTTTGTAAGTAAACAGAAATTTTAAAGAGAAAGAAGATCTTCCAGATTAAGTACAAATCTTCTAAACTAACTCACACATGAGTGAGCTCAGCCTGTTTCTGTGTCCCACCTCCTGCTAGCAGAAAGGTCTGACAGCTCCCAGCTGCTCTGGCTCTGCTGTGGGCCCAGGGCTGCCAATGCTCATGTGAGAGCAGCTGGGCCAAGGGCAAGGCAAGAATGAGCTGTGCACACCCGCAGAGGTGCCTGCAAGCTATGGAGCTTTGTGGCCTCCAAATCACAGCCCTGAGCATCCTACATCTGTGACAACATTTTGAAAGTCAAATCAGACTGTTGTCTGAAATTATCAAGCTTGTGGTGATTGTTCCGAGGATAAGGGCTGCCTCTGCTCTGACTGACATGCACGGAGGGAGGACTAGGTTCTAGTTTTCACTCCAGTGGCTTGCAGTTCCCACCATTTACTGAATCAGTCACTGTAGCTTAAAGGAGACCTCATTGTGCTAAAGTCTGTACATGAGTAGCACATGCAGGCAGCAGAGGAGGGCTAAAAATGACCCACTATAAGAAGGAGACCCTTGTGCACATGGACAAGCCAGGCTTACAAAGGTGTTTAGGCAGCTGAAGGTGCATGCAGGTACCTAAGGCTGCTCCCACAAAAGCATAAGCATGTTTTTATGTTTCTGGTCCTTCGTAACTTGGCAGACTACCCAAAAAAGGACAATGAATTCGAATTTCCTGTTTCTACCTACACAGGAGCATAATTTCTCAGTTTCTTCCCTCTCTCAGATTTTCCCTTCCGAACACACTTTTACATACTGAATTTTCAACAATTCCCCATGCCCTGGGATACTACAGATTAGCTATTTAATTCACAATTGTGTGTGATGCCATGGTTTTCCAGTTTCCCTTGCAAAATTTTTCTTGCAAAAAACAAAGCCAAAAGACTTAGTGGAACTCCAGAGGTGTCAGTTTTTAGTACTCTCACATGTCCAGAAACTCTATTGTAATTTCCATCTAAGTAGTCTGGGGTTAATGAGACCAAAGAGAATGATAGGAAGGAAAGAAATAATTATATATTCTCTTTTTTTCTCAACATGTCCCAAACGTCACCTCTGACCTGGCTTTCTATTTCTGGCATGGACTAAACTCCCTGTATTTATTTAGCAGCCTACACACCATTACAGTAACATAGCAACAGTACTTTCAGTTGTGAATTTGGAAAAAGAAAATAAAAAAGGAACATATTTTTCATAAGAAAACTGTTAAAGCATTGCAGTCTAGTAACACTTCAATAAATGCCTTTATAAATCAGTATTATTAGGCTTCCAGTCTGCAAATCCAATGTAGAGGGATGCATGGGGGAACCAAAGCAGTGTCATTGTGGCAGAGTTTGTTCTTCCTAACGTTTTTGTTTGCTTGTCTTAATGATGTTTAAGCTGAAGTATTTCTCAGGCTCTGGATGGATGAAACCAGGAGTTTGGGGTGGATACTGAAATAATATCTGGTGTTTTACTGTTGTTTTTCAAAAACAGTTCACCATTATTTTATCACCTATAGCTCAAGGCTGATATGACACTCAAAGAGTTTTCTGTCAAAAAGGAACATTTAAAAAGCACAAAGTGAAGTTGGAGCAGCAGCCTTTTTCAGCTTACAGTCCAAATGTCACTGTTCTGGATGGGAAGTTAGCCAGTGAAGACCTGGAAAAACAGCCCTGGAGTCAGAGGAGTCCTGTTTCAGTGGGAGCAAAGCACCTAAATATCTTAATAAAGCAATTCCCTGAGCTACTTAAGTCCTTCTTAATTTCAAACTGAAGGTATTAGTGAGAACTCAATAATTTTCTTAGGATGGGTTCAAAATGTTGAACTTATTAAAAATAAAACTTCTTAAGCTTGTAAAGCTTCCACTATAAATATTAGTAAACAACACAGATGTAATAGCTGGAACAGCAGTGAGCACTTCATGAAGCAGGGTATGACTTCTCATGAAACTCTTTTTTCATTGCTACTGTAAACTCAGCTGGCAGCTCTTCAGATGCTTTCTCATCTCATAGCGATTTTATCAGCACACAGTCACCTCTGAATGCCGGTGGCTTTTCTGTGGAATTGGCAGCAGATCTTGGAAGCACAGCTTTACAGCAGGCATACCCGTTCAGCTTTCCCAGCGTTTATAAACTCAATACTTCTGTAAACTTAGTGGCTTTATTGCACAGTTTGTAAAGTCTGCAAGTAAAACATAGTTCATGCTTGCTCCAAACTATTGGCTTCTCCTTGGCACGACCAGTTCATGTCAGCTTGAAAAAAAAAGGCTCCACAACTGTAAAATCCTTGAACGTCTACAAACAGTTTGCAAGTCTGGTATGTAAAAACAGATTACACAATTGCAAATTTAGACAGGGTCCTGTTATGGCCATTATTCTGTCCAACAGAAGTACCAAACACATAACCTGTGGACCCTAAGACTGGGAAGTCACAGGATGAAGAATATTTGCCACTAACAGGGCTCACAGAAACAACTGTCTTGTGAAAAGCATTGTCAAAAACGAGTCAAAAACTTCCAGATTACAATCTAAGTTCCATAGGTATTAACACCTTCAATAAAGTAATTTAAAGTTCAAAGTAATAATGACATTTTACTGTTCTATGACATTTTACTGTCTTATGAGGACAGACTGAAAGAGTTGGGGCTGGAGAAGAGAAGGCTCCGAGGTGACCTAATTGTGGCCTTCCAGTATCTGAAGGGGACCTACAAGAAGGCTGGGGAGGGACTTCTCAGGATATCAGGTAGTGATAGGACATGGGGTAATGGAACGAAGCTGGAGGTGGGGAGATTCAGGCTGGGCATGAGGAGGAAGTTCTTCACCATGAGAGTGGTGAAGTCCTGGAATGGGTTGTCCAGGGAGGTGGTTGGGGCCCCATCCCTGGAGGTGTTTAAGACCAGGCTGGATGAGGTGTGGGGTGTCCCTGCCCATGGCAGGGGGGTTGGAACTAGATGATCCTTGTGGTCCCTTCCAACCCTGAATGATACTATGATACTATGAATGAGGGAAAGACTGTTCGAGGCTTTTGGGGAAATCTACAAACCAATTTTGACTACTGGGGTCAGGTGGGGTTTGTGTCATCCTAAGGGAAAAGAATAACAAAATCTCCAAGAACAGTTGTGTCATTCCAACAATTACAAAGCCGCAAATTAGTTAGCCTCAGAAAGGAAGTATTCATTCCTCTGCCATGAAGACTAAGCATCAGTTTTGGTTTAATTTTAACAAGTACCAAGTTGCAGCAGATTTTAAAACTGAATTTTGCATGGTTATCTGGTTGTTGGTTTGTTTGTTTCCTTTTTTCGGATGCAACACAAACTGAAACAAGTCAAGGTAAAAAAAAAAAGTTGAAGTGCTGCATTTTATTCAACAATGAAATGAGAGAGAGGAAAATCTATTTTATCTGGCTGGCTGGACTGTTTTGACATGCAAATTTCATTTCAAAGATGGCATTTTTTTTTTTTCCTAATTCCTAAATACTAATTCATTTCCAATTTGAAGGAAGAAGACAAGAAAACAAACAAAACACCTCTTTTTCTACTGAGTCATGGTATAGGAATAAACTTGTCCCTTCCCCTAAAAACCTAGTAGCATTTTAATGCATTATTGGTAGAAGTAACATATTTATCCATAATATAGTTTTCATGTTACAACAAAGAGTTCACCAAAACACTGCTTGTAATGCTTTTTCCTCTAAGATATGTTTGATTGCATCACTAGTTTAATTACCACTCAAGCTAACATTTCCTTCTGTATTTCAAATTAGCCTGTGTTTTTCATTTGTTTGTTTGTTTGTTTGTTTAAGTCTCTATTTTTGAATGCCAAGACCTGATAACTTGTGGGTTTCTGTTTGGAATAGAAACCAATAGCTGGACATTCCCGCGCACTGAAAACATGTAGTCAAAGATTAAGCTGGGGCTTTGGGGCTATTACGGCTCCACCCAAACAAATAGTTCAAGGGAAATTATTCTGCTCAACATTCTGATATACAGTGTGCCAAGAACAGCAATGTTTGTTAGAAATTATTTTTTTTCTTAGAAGTCAGCCTATCTCATTAAACACTGCATTTAAACCACCAAAACATGGTTAAAATGGATGAAAATCCTCTAGAATAAACATCGCACTTAACCTACCAAAACAAGCCTAAGGGTGGAAAATGGTCTGATTGGCACTTAGCTAATTACAAATGCTTAATTCCAGTGATGGAAACTCCTCCCTAACATAAATTTTCTGCTGTTATTTTTACCTGTGAGATCAATTTATTCAGGATTTCACAGAGAAGGAAACATGTAGCCGACAGCACAGGAGCTTCTGTATGAAAGTCTTTGTTTTCTCAAAATTGAGTTCTTCCTTAATAAACAAACCAGACAGAATATACACTGGGTTTTAAAATGAAGTAACAACACGAAGAGCACAAGTACAAAACTTACAACTACAACCATCTAAAAGGCTCTGTCAGCCTTCTTCAACACATGGGATTCCTCTTTCCCACTCAGCCTATAAGCTAGAGTTGCAAAACCTGCAAAAATTGGCTAAATAAACTCAGTGATGTTGGGTCCTGCAGGGTATGAAAGATGGCTGTAACTCTCTGTTCAGGGGGGAGAGAACTCAAGAAGTGAGGCTCTGTAGGAAGCATTTGGAAATAAAAGAAAATAAAAAGGCTTATGGGCAAAAATTCAATTCAGATTTCTCTTTGATAGTTATTTTTTTGAAATTTTGCCCAAATCCCAAACCATCAGAAGTGCTTGACCTTACAAAGTACTTGGGGATTTCTTTTAGGCAAGGGTGGCAATGTCCTCTGCTGACACCAGCCCAATACTAAATCAGAGAGCAGACTCTGCATCCCACACACCCTCAGCAGTGCTGTGGGACTCTTGTTCCTATTACTTGAGCAAATTCTTCCATAATTCTACTTTACTTTTTCTTCAGAGTGGCCAGTAACTTCCCGTTTGTCCTGCTGATAAATACCAGAACTTCAGCTAAAAATGGAGAAGTTGACTAGATTCTTATATCTTGTAAAACCCTAGCAATAGAGCACTGTGGTCGTGTTCTAGCAGATCTCCCCAACAGTCAGAGAGGTCTGCCTGCAGCTACTGGATGCTGTGGCACTTGACAGCACCTCCTGCCCTTCATGCAGAGACAGCAGGAACAAACCTCCTTAGCTTTTTTTTTTGTTTGCATCTGGTACATTAAACCTCCATTTGTCTTCCCAGACCAGACACTCCAGTAAATGTAAGAAATGCAAGGCTAAATTTCCCAACAGGGAGTCCATTTTGGACTCCTGTTCTAGTGATGCTGACAAGGAATTTTGATTTTCAACAATGTTTGAAGAATCCAGTCACTCAAGTAAAGTGGGAAGCTTGCCTTTTTTTGATCAAGTGGTCTTCCCTCATCAATTTGTATAGTACTGAAGATTAAAAATAGCTCTTCAGCTGGGGTACAGCTGTGCAGCATTGACTTAAATGGAGCCGCACTGACTCACAAGCAGCAAGCATCTGTATATAGCCCTATACTATAGCAAGCCACATAAATTAACTGTCAGTAAGTGCATGGTGGCATGACATTCACTGGAGCTGGTGGGCAGGCTGGCTAACTACTGTTGCTCCTTCTCACTGATGTGACAAACTACCAGACAGCCATTTGAGGATGGGTTGAAATTAGCATTTTGTGTCTAGAGCATGAGGGACTTCAACTTTACCATCTAGTTTTTCATAGCAGCTTATTCCTCTCTTGCCCTTGCCCCATACCCAGTTCTCCCAGATCGCTGGCTATGGTGAAGCCTCAGCACCCCTCAGGTCCACACAGCCCTAGCTGGTGACGAAAACTTGAACCAAGGGGGAAAATGAGAGCAGCACAGCTTTCAGGTCACACTTAGGGGACAAAGAACTGCAACACAAACCAAATGCTCTCCCATGAGATTCCTTGCACTATTGCCTCTTTAGATAGGCTGACGTGGTGGACTCATGGTTCAAGTATCAGACAGAGGAAAAAGCACTGCATGTGCTATTAAACTGCTATTAGAGTATTTGCCTGCCGAAGCAAAGCTCTCTGTGCTTTCTGATGAATTCTTTGCATTTAGCATTAAGCTCTCTGTTTTTACAGAAAGTTACACTTGGGTAATTAATCTCATGTTCGTTTCCTGCACATGTAAGAGAGCAGCCTTTGTTAGGGAATGATAAGACACTTCTAAGAATAGTGCTACTAAGAGCATCAGCTTTGTAAGACATTACAGGGAAAACAGAGACTCTCAACACCTGCATTTTGCTTTTCAAAGCTTCAGAAATAACAGTCTGCTTACCTAGAGCCAAATTCTGACTTGTTTATGTGTAAAAAGCCTAATTGCTTTAATCAGAGAACAAGCACATATGAAGGTATACTTTGGCCTTGAGGCTCCAGTCTCACAGAGATGTATTTGTTTAATTTTATAAACACTGTAAATGTTCCCACTGCCCTCAGTGGGACTATCTGCAGTTCCCAGTCTCAAAACCTGAACTCATCACTTTGGTCTCATAACTACAGATTCCACTGAAATTATTCACATTTTCATAGTAATTGTAACGGACTGAGGATTAAGAATTTATCTGTGTGTAAAACAAGAGACCCTCAGGCCAGACCTTACAAAGGCCGGATGCTGAACTCAGGAAAATGTAAACTGGGAGACAACTCTGTGAGAGCAGCTCCAGTGTAAGAGAGATCCCAGTGGGCAGCAGACCAAGCCTGCATTTGAAGCTCCCTGGAAGCTTCAGCTCAGACCATGGGTTTTGCCAGCTGAACACAAAGGGTGGTGTAAAGCTTGTGGATTTATGTATGTTGTCAGTTCAGAACCAGAGCCAACACCATTCTCCTGTAAGCGGTTGACACTTGACACCTACTGAAGTCAGTTTAAACAGTCATTGTTTTAAAGCTTGTGTTGTTTTTAAGCAGTCGCTGTGGTTCAGGCTGAGCTATCTACCACCCCAGGGCAAGATGCACAAGCTTTCATGCTGATGAAACTATATAAAAAGTCGGGGGAAAAGTAGTTTGCATCGAGTAACTGACAATTTCCATTCGGTTTGTAGCATCGACTGTGCAACCAGTCATATGAGAAAGGACATTAATCTTTGCTGTACTTGCAGCAGATTTCTTTCTGCTTCATTATGGACAAAGAAGTAGTTTAGCCTCCTAACCAGAAAACAAAGCCTAATCTGCAGAGATCTGGCTAATCTAGTAGTTGATGTTTGAAGGATAACATAGACCCAATTTTCCTAGGTTTTGTAGTGCAAAATCTGAACAGAGCAGACTACAACTAGTCTTGTGAGCTGATCAGAGCCCCTGTTGTGACTATTATCTGAACTGTATAATGGGGGCTTTCAAATCCCATCTTTATCACATTCTGTTTTCTCTACTTTGCCCTTTTATGAATATTGAGTCATCAAAAATAGCTTCACTGGCAGAGTTACTAATGATACCAGCTGGGTGAATCAGTGGCTCTTACATTGTCTAGTGCCTGCTACACAGTGCTATTAGTGCACCCCTTACAAAATACAACAAAAATTACATATCCATATTTTATCTGCAGCTCCCTTGAGACACATCATAGTGGTTATTTTAGATCTGGAAAATGCTAACTGAACAAAGCAAATATTCAGCCATTTCAATGCAATACTGTGATCTAAAAGAAGAAATTCTGGCTCAGAATTAAGTTAAAAGTAATTTCTACCATCAGCAAATTATCCTTTCTCCTAGTTTTTAGCGCAAAGAGAGAACACACTACCAAATACCTGCCAAATTCTCCACCAGACAGTTATTCCTCACATTACTAGAAAAAAAGCTAACATCAGCAGTCCAGAAAAAATGCTGATAAACAGAAGTGAATACGACAAATACTGCAAGCTACGTGTATTGCTTGGGAACGCGACAGACACATATGGTGGCATCTTTCGAGTACAGCGCAGTGCTCTGGGCTGAGTTAGGTTAGAAGTGCATGACTCAAACCAGCATTTCCGATTCCAAAAGTGTAACAACAGTAACAACACGCCTGATGAAGAACCATCACACATGAGGATGCAAAATGGCCCACGATGGGCTTTACATTTTTAATGCTGTCCCATGCAATTTTCTAAACGGTCATTTATTCCCACCCGGAGCGCCTTCCTTGTAGACCTGCAATGGTAATTCCCTGTGTTTGCAACACACACCCTTTCCCCCACCTCGCCCTCCCCCCCCGCCCCGAAAACCAGGCAGGCAGATACCGAACGAACCAAGGGGCCCCCTTTGCACATAATGCAGTTGCAATCTCCATGCAGGCAGTGCTCGCAGCTTCTCACCAGCCCCCCTGCACCTTTCAGCTACCGCAACTTTGCAGCTCGGCATCTTCCAGCACCTCCTTATCACAGACAAAAAGTAAAGCTTTCTGCTAGCAGCTGCCTCTGGCATAATAAATTAGCAAATAAAACTATTGCAGATGTTGCCTTTAGCAAGTGTCAGAAATTACAGAGCATCTTAACAAAGCAGAGCCTCACAATTTAAAGTATCCTTTCTTTTTTTTTTTTTTTTTTTTTTTTTTTTTTCAAAGGAGGTTTTTGCCCTTCTCTAGAAAAGTGACATCTGAAATTCTGTTACAATTCTGTTAGTTACAGCAACATTAACTGAAACCGAAATGTGGTTTTTAACCTAAGATATGTTGCATAACAACCGAAGTATTATAATCTTAACAGGCGGGAAAGGTTAATTCCAAAGGACACAAGAATATCAGTGAAAATTAAAATACTCCCTCAGCGCATGGACTTGGAAATCTTTTTGTTTTGGTCCAAGGCGAAGCTGAAACGGGCGAGACACATTTCAAAGGAAGAGTACGGCACCGAGCACATGCCGAAACCCGCTTAGCGAGGAAAAAAAACATATCAGCAGATCCTCTGCACTTACGTATCTCTTGAGTTTCTTCTCGGGGGGTGATTTAATGAGCCATCCAGTGCAAACGACGTCCCCTGAGCTCATCTTCCCCCCCGGCGCGGAGCGGCGACGCGGGAGCCAGGGTGCGGGCTGCGTGTGCGTGTGTGGGGTGTATTGTGTGTGTGGGGTGTGTGTGTATTGTGTGTGTGTTGCGTGTTGTGTTGTGTGTGCTGTGTGTATCTGTGCGTGTGTGTACGCGTGTGCGTCTCTGTGTGTATTGTTCCCAGCCAATTTGAAACCAGCAGTAATCAGCTTCCTTCAGCTGTGCTCTGATACTGCTCCAGCCCGAGGAGGAAGTCATGACATTGATCACTGACACGGCCAGCCCTCCCTCCGCCGCAAACACAATGTAACACATCGAGCACGTGATGGGCGCCCGGGGCTCGCCGCCACGCAGCCAGCGGCTGCGACACCCACTGGCACAATCACCGGCACCGCCACCGGCACCGGCCAGCCCGCACCACCGGACCCGTCGCCCGCCGCATCACTCCGTGAGCCCGGCTCCGCGCCCCGGGAACTGCTCGGCTCAGAACCTCGGGAACTGCTCGGCTCGAAACCCTGCGAAATGCTCGGCTTTGAGACCCGGGAACACCCCGGCTCCACGACCCGGGAGCAGCCCCAGGGGGAAGCTGGTGTCCCGAAGATGCTGTCAGCCCTCTGCCCGCGGAAACAGGGTGGACGAGCATCCCAGCTTAGCTCTGGATGCTGCGGGAAGAGCGCTGGCCCCAGCGAAGTACTGGTGCCCTAGGCGTGGCTGGCCTCAGGCAGGATAAGAGCTTTGGCCTGGTGATGGAGGCAGGACTGGCATCAGTGGGGCGGTTTTGGTGACAGCCTGCACATCTCTTATGCTCTGTCTGCACCAAAATGTCTACTTCAGCTTCTACCACCTACCTAGTCCCCTATTTCCAAACTTCCTTGGTTTGTAGATTTAAAGTTTTTTTCAGTGGCATTTGGTTTAGTGTATGAATTTACTATGAATAAACTTGAGTTTTCTGGTCACATAATTGTGGATTATTCATAAACAGATTTTTCCAGAAATTACTCCAGGGAGGCAGGTTGCCATTCCACTGTCACTGCTAAAAGACAACCTTACAGTGCATAACGTTGCTGATATCCTTGGAGTTAGTGCCTCTCTCCAGGATGGGAAACTCCCAGCTTTTCAAGGACAGGGCAGCTTGTGTTCACTCTCAAGAAGTTACTTCTGACTTTGAATTAAAGTGGATGCAGTGATTCTTCCCTTGTTTTCTCTAAGCTGTAATTTCTGAGGAGTCTGGTACACTCCTGCTCAGGCAAGGAGACAGTGGAGCCAGACTCTGCAAGGTGTGGTTAGAGGCATCGGGCCTGGCTGAGAGTTTAACAGTTGCACAGATTTTTTCCCAGATTTTCTTTTTTTTTTTTTTCCCCAGCTGTGCTGGAATTCTTTAGCAGGGCAGGCTGGCAAGGCTTGCAGTGTCACTGCTGGAATCTGACAAACTAACCCATGCTTGTTTTTTTTGAAGACAGCAGGTAAAAATGTTGTGGAGATACCTGTTTATTTTATGTAATAGAACGTGTGCTCTAAATGAAATCTATGGAAATATGTGCCCTATGTACATTTATATAACCAGATAAATAAATCTGTATAAACTCATAGAATCCCTGTTGCTGATACTTTATCTCTGGTCTTAAGCAATCTTACCATAAATTATAACTGTCATGGGTAAACCATGACCACTTTATTTCACATGTGCTCTGACTTCTCTAGATAGTTTTTTGCTTGAGAGTAAATGACTTTAATGCAGCCTTGCAATATTCCCAACCTCACATTCTACTACCACCTTCACTCAGCTCCATTTGTCCTTCATCCACAGTGATGATTTAACAACTTCACATTGTTTAATAGCAGGCTTGTGAACAAAGCTTTGTAATGCTTCTCCTTGGAGAGACTCATCCAGCCATGGAACTTATTTAGGGACGGAAAGTCACACTTTCCTTCTACATGTGACTTGACTGTGACACTCTGATGGGATGGATATGATAGCCTTAAACCTGAAGGCTTTGAAACATTAGCCTGCCAAAATAAAATAAATTGTGATATACTTCATGTGTTATCTCTACAGCGTCACAATAATACCTGTGTTTCACTGAATCATTTTTCATATAGATGTGTTCCTCTGTCAGGTTCCTTGTGCAGCTGCATAACCACTTGGCAACAAGGCACCAGAGGAGGTGGGGAGGGGCAGGACAGGGTGGTGAGGAACCTGGACTGCCAGATGGATCTAAACACTAAACAGCAAACCACAGGCTTGAAGAGAGCTCTGCTTGCACTCAGTGATAATGCTGCTTAAATCACTAGCAGTCATCAGCTCTTAAGCCACTTGTCCCTGTCCTTCTGCCATCTCTTCCATTACCTAGACACATTAGACACATGATATTTGTTTGTCTACATGATGAACTAAATCAGAAAACTGACTGCAAAAGAATGAGTCAACGAAAAAAAGATTATTTTCCAGATGGATCTGGGCTAGTTTCCTGACCTGATAAATGCTACGGCCTACTACACCCACCTGACCAATGGAGAGGGTGACACAGGGGCAGTAATAAGAAATCAGCAGTTGCTTAAATTGTCATTTTTGCCCCAAAACTGCCTGCTGAGTGGTAGCCATAGTGACAGGGAGTGGTACTGGGATTCTGTTCCCAGCTAGATGTGTCGCTTCTCTGTCAGACGGCTCCTGACCTCACTGCTGGAACGGCTCAGCTGCTTGTGAAGCACCTGCCAAACTACTTGCACGTTGCAGCTCAGCATATTCAGAACAAATAAAATCTGTGCCAGTTTACTTATGGTGCCAGTACCCTGAGGGGAAATACAGGAAGCCAGAAATCATAATTAAGCAGAGCATGTGGGGGTTAACATGTTTGTTATGAAAGCTGCTGTGCCTTTTTGGTATTTGTGCTCCCAACACTAAAAGAGCAAATGAAGTTATTTTCTTACCCTAATGATTTTCATTGTGCTAATAATGTGTCACTCATGTATGCGTTTCAGAATGGCAGGCTTATAAATGAACAGTATCTGTCCCTGATGGACAAAGTGGGACTGCACTTTTGTCCTGCTCCATGTATCTATTTTTCAACTCTTTTAAAATTGCAAAATTATTTCCTTGTATCTTTCATCATGACGGTGAATGACAGAGTCTTTGTTTTAAAAGTTGGAAGACAGATGTGGAGAGTAACCTAAGGCTGGAAACAGAATGGAAAATAAAGGGAAAGAAGAGCAAAGGAAAAAATGAATTTGGTGGAACATTTCTGCAAAACCTTTGGGGTATTCTATTTTAGTTCCAGCTTTTGCATTTACTCATTAACACTTAGTTTCAGACTTCAAGTGTATATGCTGAAAATGCTGGCAAAACAAAACAAAAGAAATATTAAAAAAAACTGTTACTGCTGTGGCAAAAGGTTTGAAAGTGTAGCACTACATATGCTTACTTAGGCTTATTTGTCCTGCTTTTAAAAGCTTTGGTTTTATGCATATCACATAGTTATCTTGAAAGAGATGAGGTTTTGCCCGGCAACACCACCAGCCAGCAGTGCCTGCCTCTCCAAATGTACTGTAGGCAGAGCTACAGGAATGTTCTCAAAAATGACTGACCATTGAAAGAACTCAAACCAAAATGACTTGCAGTTAGGATCAAATTATCTTTCTTTCTATATGAGATTAGAGCCAGATGTAGCAAATCTTAAAAGTCTGACAAGAGAGATGTTTTTTCTTGCTATGACATTTCCTAGAATAGTCCTAAGTCAAGAAGCCTTCATAGATATGAACTGTAGCTGTGATTACAGAGAAAGTCAAAGTAAATAAAATGTAAAACACAAACTTGAAACCCCAGAAGATAAAATCATCCCTTATTCTACACAAACTGTACAGGTCAGTTGTGTTCTGATGGCTCAATCACAGGTCAATAGACTGTCTTTGCTTGGATCATATCAGATTGTTTGTTCTCACCAGACTAAGCTGATGTTCCACTAGCAAAGATCAGAGTAAGCATGATCAGTTCAACCCTAAATGTGGAGCAACTCACATTAGCCAGGTACCTAAGAAGAATTCTCTGCTTGTCATGAAAATACTGCTCTACTCCTCTCCTTTCCTACTCAGGCTAGTGATGTTTCAAAGAAAAACAACCCCTGACTACTAATAAACCAAAAGATAATAAATTGGCAAGTTGCGATTGATGGGAAATTCCTTCTTGACCTAACAGGCAACTGATTCAAAGAAGTGTGCTACTAAAGCTTGCCCATTTCCATGTGGCAGAGCAACTGGTGGTGGTATTATTAAGAGAGTCAAAGTCTTTGGTCCCCTGTGCACAGAAGAATATTTGGGATGGAGAGGATGGGAAGAATCAGGAGGACTTATTTAATTCACAAATTTATGTGTATCAAAGCATGAACAGACACTGGAGTTATCTAGACTGACATTCCCACAAGCATATATATTTTCCCATAATCTAGCCCCATATGTAATGTACAAACCCTGCAAAGGTTGTGAAGGTGCATGCAAGAGGCAGCCATAACCCTGGAAGAATGGCCCTTTTCTCTCATCTAGTGACTGATCCCTGTTTACATATGGAGTTCACACCACACTTACTCAGCAAAATACTAACATGCCTCTGAAGCATTCCCACAGCAAGCAGAAAAGCCCAGTACCACAAAAGACATGACACAGTATATATGTTCCAGCTGTTCCTGACAGTTAGCATTCTGCTCCCCCCTGCAGACAAATATTTCACTCTCTTGTCATTCAGAAGGACAAATTCAGCAAAGTTACAAGGGATAATTCATCCCTTCTCTTCCCTTTCAGTATCCTGTCCTCACCACACAAATCAGGTCTAACAGAAGCACACACAGATCATCGAGCAACATGATTTGTTGCTACTATTTAAACAATTAACTACAAAAATTGGAGTCTGACCACTGGCACAGTATGTTGCCACCCATGTCTGTACCATGCTGCTTAACTGACAAATATATTTCATCCAAACCATGCTGCCTGCTTGGTCACACGTGGCTCTTTGTGGCAGCAGGACCCAATGAGCTGCTATCAAAGCAGGAACCATTGCAAAAATAAGAAAAAACAGACGGTTGAATGTTGCTGTGGTTTTGCTCCAGGAAGTATATGAACTATGTAAGCTGCATGTGGGTATGGCCTTTATTGTTATGGACAGGGCAGAATCTAATTTTATCCCAAGCTCTCATGACACACAGGGAGATCTCTGTCAATCCGTCTCAGAAAACAGACCAACGCCCTCTGGCACTGATCTCCTCTGCAAAGCAGCAGCAGATATCCAGCATCTTGTTGGAAGAGCTCCTGTTCAGGGAAGTCACTGGTGGCAGAGCTGGTGTTCTGCTGAACAGTGTATTTATTTGCAAATGTACAGCTGCCTTTTTTTGAAGCAGGGGTGGTAGCAAGTGGAATCCCACTTTGTTACAAACCTCTGGCCTGGCACTTCTGCCAGAAGATAGGTTTCTCTTTTCTCTGTCATCCATGGAAATACACATTAAAAACCATGCATTTGCTACTATTCAGCTTCTCTTTATGGACTTCAGCATGATCTTATGATGTCTACATTGATGGACAAGAAATTTATGATTGTTCCTCTTGCCTCGGTATCATTCCTTTTCTGAGGGTTTCCTTGTGGGAAAGGAAAGGTCGTTATATCAATGACCCCTCAAGGGCAGCAAATAATCCTTGCTGCTGAGGAAGGAGATACAGAAGTAGAGAAGGTGGCTTCTTTAAAGAGTGAATTTTTTTTCCCTCTAATTGTTTTAGTTACTTTTAGAAGCTAAGAAAAATCCACCTTTTTCATATACAAGAATGCTTAATACTCCTCAGCCCATGTCGGAGAGAATCTGGTGGTAAATCTATGGTTATTTGGAGGAATCCACTTTTGCACACCTGATGGATTCTGGTGACATGACAATAGTCAAAGCTGTAACAGATAGAAATCTAAAATAATTTATTTGACACCAAGATTACAACATGCCTCTTCCAGATCAGAAATAGCAAATAATTAATTTTTAAGCAAGGATTTGCTGAGACCAGTTTACTCCAAACTATCCAGAGTAGCCTGAAGTTTAGATGTGAAGCTTAAAGAAAGGTCTCAGGAAGATCTGCAGAAATGAATGGAAAAAGAATTCTGTCTGTTTATGTGAAAAAGAAACAAAAATCTACCTAGCTATTTTCAGACTCACAAATGTGGAAGGCTCATCATGAAGCGCAGGAGGGGGCTTGACTTCCTTAAAATATTCTGAGACCAGAGAACACTCTAAAGGGATGCGAGAGTGAACATAGGAAAATTAATGTGGGACGCTGTCTACACCTCTATGCGGCCAAAAACCATGTTACTGAGAGTTACATTGTAATTTGAAAGAAACTTTCATGACACAAGATTTCTTCCCTTCTAGGCAGCTGAAGGAAAAATGAACTATTACTTCATTTAGTTATGGTTGGGTAGAGAGTATTACAGCAAACAAAACCATATTTCTGAAACGTGCGTAAAATGTTGTCCTGTGTAGAGAAAGTAAATGCAGGAAAGGAAGAATTGTTTTGATGGCAGCTGTGTGCTTGAGACTGTTACAGAAAAGGAAGAATCATTACAGGATGAGGAAGAAAGAAGGCCCAGGCAGGCAGGGAAGCAAAATATCAAAAAAAAAAAAAAAAAAAAAAAAAGGGCAAGAGAGGAGGGAGGCAGAAACAGAATCTATGTGGACTTGGATAAACTAAAAACAGCCTTCAGCAGAAACGGATAGTACTCAGGAAAAATATAACAAATGCAATCTAGTTTTCTACAGTGAGTACATGTTGGCAAGTAAAAATGGATAAAAAGGACAGGATTAGAAGTGCTTTCAGAGGAGCAAGTGAAGTGATAACTTTTGGTTTATGCAATGCATCTGCCATGTTTGCAAGGCTAATGGAGGCAGTTCTTTACAGCATCCTTCTGTGCACTTCCTGTATTTAAGGGAAATCCTGGAGCATGTGAAAACCTTTGAACAAGAGCTGCTACATTTTCAAATAGCCTGTAATCATTTCGGAATAACAGCGTGAAACCAAACCCAGAGAAACAGGCTTTTGCTCAAGAAAGAGATCATTTATTTTGGGCAGAGAATCTGTGATGAAAGAATTTCAATCATCATTAAAGAGAATTAAAGGTGTCACTGCCCTGGCCTGTTTACTGGGTACTTAAAATGTTCAAACTTTTGTAAGACTCTGTCTCTGTTATGGGCACATTATTTACAGGTTTTCAACACTGCAAAACCACTGCATAGGTTAGGGGAGAGGAGGATGTCATTGCATGTGTGTCAGATTTATTTCAGTTGGAAAAACCTCTTTTGACAGCTTTTGTTTTGATCTAAAATCACTCTCAAAATGCCTTTCACTTTCAACAAAACTAGTCTCTCCTGGTCAAAGGCTCTCTTGACACAACACTCCAGGTTTTGGCAAAGTCAGAGCTTACTACATCAGGAATTATTGTAGGACCTCCAAAGGAATCCCTGCTCATTGTTAAATCTGCATGATATCATTGTTTGTAGGTGGGCAAAATCTGGCATTCGGGACAGAACACACAATAGTAATGTTGTTTATTAAAGTCTGGTTTATGGTAGATTAAACTGATACAAATTAGTGTGGCTGCAATCCCACCCTCCATCTTGCCATGTATCTGTTTCCCTGCTGTATTGGCACTGGCCCTTGTGTGCGTGGGCAGTTGAGTTGTTTTGCTGTGCTGATCTGAGAAAACAGTAACTCTCTTTGTTGGGCTCAGCTTTTCTTCTCAGAACCTTGAACTAAGCCACTGCTCACCTGCAGAAATACCAGTACCAGTAACAGTGCAAAGGGTCAGGAACTCAGAAACATGGTGTGGGGGAAGGAGCCACTATGTTTATTTTCAGAGATATGAAGAACTAAAGGTATTCATACAGGCAATTGAAGTATCTGCAATAAGCTTCTGATGAGGCTCAGTAAATTAACACATTGTAGTGTGATCACAGAAACCTGGCTCATCACATCCATGAAGAGATGACAGTCTTCTCACTTTCATAATTTACCAAACTGTGAGAGTTCCTGGCTCTCCCACTGAGAAAAGGAACTCACAGCCAAAAAACCCCAAAAAAGTGGATACCAAGTGAAAAAATATTTAGCAAAAAAAACTGTGGTAGGGAAATACAGCCATATTATGAGCCTTTGCAGGATGACAATCAAGCTTTTGTTGCTAAAACCTGGAGTTAAAAATGCAATATTGTGTATAAAATGTGAAAGAACAATGAGTATTTTTACATCTGTTAGCTCTCTGAACCAGATGCAAAGGACACATTTGCTATTTTGTTGTAGTTTTCAAGGCTGAATGAGGTCTTGTATTTATAAACACTATTGCCAACTCCAGAGACTGTTGGGCACAACGAAAACTCGATACAGAAAACTGATGTGTGAATATGAAGCCTGCACCACAAAAAAAAAGCTCTGCATCAATGAACATCCTTGGAAATGACATCTCACCAAAACTGGGGTTAGGAAAGAGAGACACATAAACCAAGAGGTCATTTTAGAGGTAGTTTCTAGAGTGTAAGTTCTAAAGAAAATGCCTACGTTTCTTTCGCTATCCCTCAGGGAGCAGTTGGCCCTTGCTGTGCCCTGAGAGTTAGCTGAAACAGGTTCTGAAGGCCCAGGTCTGAACTTAAAAGGGGGCGCCTGGCTTCCATAGGGTGGCTTAGAGTCCATTAGTATCTCTGGGCCCTGAGCACTTGGTTCTTCAGCCCTATCACAGAATCACAGAATGTTAGGGGTTGGAAGTTCAAACCCTCTGCTAGAGCAGGAACACCTAGAGCAGGTCATACAGGAACACATCCAGGTGGGTTTTGAATGTCTCCAGTGAAGGATGCTCCACAACCTCTCTGGGCAGCCTATTCTAGTGCTCTGTCACACTCATAGTGAAAAAGTTTTCCCTTATGTTTATGTGGAACCTCCTATGCTTCAGCTTGCACCCTTTGCCCCTTGTCCTATCACTTGACATCACTGAGAAGAGCCTGGCTCCATCCTCCTGACACTCACCCTTTACATATTTATAAACCTCAATGAGGTAACCAGTGTCCTTTTAACCAAGGCAAGCATAAAACTGAACCAGTAAAAAATGAAACTAAGAGAAGCATTTATCATAAGCAATACTTAAATAGCAACACTTGATATAAGCATTTTCAGGAAGAACATAACACTGCAGTCAGAGTGCTGTGGTTGGTAGCACTGTGGTTGCTCACACTTGGGCTCATGTAGGTAGAGATAAAGGCAGCAACTCTTCAAGTCAACTCACAAACACCTCAGAGATAGCACTTCTGTTACTCCCAGATCCTGTTTCTTTCTGAGCTGCAAAGCTGTTTACTGATAACAGCTAAACATGTTTTACACAATCAAGGTTCAAGTTCATCATTAGTACATTTATACTAGAAAAGACTAGAGTAGGAATGCAGATTTTGGATTGTGGCATTTAATGGAGAGCTTCCTGAATGCGCACAACGGAGTGAACAGATCCCAAAGGCAGAGGATACTACTTACTGAAGGTCCTTCTTAACAGGACACTTTGCTGTTCTGGGGGAAGGTACTCAGTGTACACGATACAGTTCTAGGACTAATTAAAGAGCAGATAAAAGATGGCTTACGAATTTAATTGATAAATTTTTTTCCTATTCTTGATCAAATCAGTCTTGAGACTGAGCAGCACTCATATTAAGCAGTACATAGGCTGCTGGATCACCTTGAAGTCACGATTCCTGCAGCTGGACTCAGGCGGGCACAGGTCGGTGTTGCCACCTAGTGGCACCTCGCAGCGGTACTGTCACTCGTACGTTGGCTCTTCCGTCAGGGAAGACACAAATCCCAACCATCATTTATTGTTTTAGCTGTTCTTATTCACAGAATCAGGTTTTTACTGCTAGCTTCGGATAACTATCCACAGTCATCTACATGACTCAATTATGCATGCGCACACTAAGTTACTTGGTTTGTGAAACAGCTGTGAGGACAAACTATAGAAACATTGAATTACAGAATGGTTTGGGTTGTTAGGGACCTTAATGATCATCTAGTTTCAACCACTCTGCCACGGGCAGGGAAACCTTCCACTAGATCACGTTGTTCAAAGTCCCATCCCACCTGGCCTTGAACCCACTCTTACGTTTCTTGTCCTTCTTGTGTTGGAAGCTTCAGAGCTGGACACAGAGTGGAGTACAGGGTAAGAATCACCTCCCTTGAGCTGCTGGCCACACTGCTTGGGATGCAACCCACGATACAGTTGGCTTTCTGGGCTGCAAGCACACACTGCCAGCTCCTACTGAGCTTCTCATCAGCCAGCACGCCCAAGTCCTTCTCCTCAGGACTCCCTCTATACATTCTCTGCCCAGCCTGTATCTGTGCCTGGGATTGTCCCAGTCCAGGTACAGGACTTTGCCCTTGGCTTCATTGAACTTCATGAGGTTGTCATTGGTTCACCTCTCCAGCCTGTCAAGGTCCCTCTGGATGGCATCCCTTCCCTCCAGCATGCAACTGCACCACACAGCTTGGTGTCATCAGCAAAGTGCTGAGGGTGCACTGGATCCCACTGTCCATGTAATTGATAAAGGAATTAAATAAAGGTATTAAAGATACTAATATGATCTAGCAGAAGCAACTAAGAGCATTTATGCAGAGTCATATGCAAAAGTTAAGAACACAAGCAAAAAATATCCGAAGGGGATCTTTCATGGAAGCAGCAGCTTGTTTTGTACAGCATGCAATGTTCCTGTGAATTTCAAGAAAAAAGCAAACTGTGACAAACACTTGAGAGTGTTTTGCATAAACAGAAGCTACAAGCATTTGAAAATTAAGTAGAAAAGTCAAATATTAAAAATGGTTAGTGAGCTATTTTCTGCAAAGGTTAAGAACAAACATGTCATAGACTGGAATTTTCCTACCTCAGAGACGTTCTGCATAGATACTAACGGTAACTCTTATTTTCTAGATAGCCCTGCTTGGAAAAGCTATTTGGAGCACATTATCAAACCCAGTCATGTCACTCTTTTCAATTGTGCTTTGAAAAATGTACTTTCCAAAGCTTTTAAAAATAAACCATGCAAAAGATGCAAACACTGTGGGCCTTGCTTTGTTGCAAACCATGCAACAGATGCAGAAGGCAATAGGGTGCTAAATAATTTGGGATGTGTTGTTACTGTTCTGCAGTTATTTCACAATATGGGGAGTCTAGAGCCTAAATCTTCTATGTTGGATCATAATTTAGACTGAATTTCAGAGCAACCAGGCAGTCATGGAAACAGTTCAAACATGTAGTTATGCTTCATAAAATGGCAGCTTATTGAAGTCAATGTATGGATGGAAAGAGTCTCAGAGGTCTTTCTAAATGCAGTGTATGTGAGCTGCAAGAACCCATTTGCTCAGCTTAATTGTTGAGTTATGCAAAAAGGTCTTGATAACAGCTATTGAGGTTTTTACTGGAATGAAAAAGCTTTTATTGCTTTTTGCCTACTGGGCTATGGTTTCATCTATTTCTCTGGACAAAAATGCTCACAGTATTGCCTTTGTAAGTAATCACCAGGTAAAATGGCAGATTTGGAGCTCTGAGTTTTTAAAGTCTGTCATATCAAGGGTTGTTATGGAATCTTTTAGTATCAAGAACAAAGTCACAGCTCAGCAGCTGGGAATCTCGACATACTGCATTGACGGTAACTAAATGGAGTGACTTCGTGAATGCAATTTTCAATATGAAATTCACAAACACTGCTTAATTTGAAATGGCTTAAACAAGCAATAAAGTTTCCCTAAACTTATGCTTTTGGAGCTACACTGGTACCCCTTACTCCAGCAGATGTCCAGATGTGTATTTTTTCTCTCATGAATGGCCTGGGCATTTAGAAAAACATATCTGCCATTTGCAACAGGGTTTGGAAACAAGGAAAATGGAAGTGCAAGTAGAAAGTTTTCTGTTTCACACCATTCTGGCTTACTGTCTGGCTTTTGCAGCACCTCATCCTTGTTTTCAGCCCTCCATGTCAGCACCCATGCTGCCTTCTTCCACAAGAACATGACTCCTTCTTCCACAAGTCTCTATGTGCTGTGCATGCCTCTTGTAAGGCACAGGAACTCCTGAGTGTGGAGACATGGAAAGAACCGTGCATTCCACCCCTGGCTGCCCTGTGTTGATGACGAAGGTGGACCTCAGCAATGGCTGAGCCTGTTCATGCCACTCCAAACCAGCACTGTCTTTGAAATACAGTGGACAGGAGAGGCATGAGACAGCACAATGCATGGTAGTACTGCCCTCGGGCATGTCCGGGGTTATTGCTTATGTATGCAGCCGCCCTGACCGCCTTCTACTCTGTAATTTATGGTATCACTAGAGAAAATCGGAAGCAGCAAAGTCTGTGTAGACGCGGGGCAGCGTGAAACAGTCAAGATCAGGTCCGCGGAGCATCCGCAACAAGCAGCATCGCCTCCCTGCCCCGCCTCAACGCAAAGCCACTCCCGCCTCACCCCGCCCGCGCTCGGCGGGAAACACGCGCGCCCCCGGCTGCCTCTCGCGGAAGTATCGCGAGCACCGCGCGGGGCGGGCCGCGGCAGAGGCGGGGCCGCGCTGTGTTTGGGGTGGTGGGGCCGCCCCCCTCCTCCCGGTGGCTCCGGCACCCGCCGCGCACATAATGGACACCGGCAGCAGCCCTGGTGGCGCCGCTCGGGCGGACGGCGAGGTGCCTTCCACCTCTGCCGCAGCGGCCTCTGCGCAGGAGCCTGGCGCCGAGGAGGTACCGCTCCCGGGGCGGGCATGGGGGGGCCCTGCGGGCGGTGGAGCCGCTGAGGTCGGGCGCGCCTGCCCCTGTTTTTCCCTTATCCAGTCGCACCTCGGGCCGCGCCGCTTCACCTTTGAAGTCGCCCCGTTCGCTGGCATTCCGCTGGGCCCTCTACCTCAGTCCGTGAGGGCCTGGTCGTGCTGGAGCAGCGGCCCGGGCTCTGCAGGCCGCCCCCCATCCAGACACAACTCCACCCGCGGCCCCGCCGTGCAGGCCAGCCCTGCTGGTCTGTCCTTCAGCATCGCCGTGCCACCTGCCGCCATCTGTACGGGCACGGGCAGCCCTAGAGTGCCTCCCTACCAGCTGTGCAGCCCCGGCGCGCTGGTATTGGCTATTTAGCCCGTTTTCCCCGCGCCAGCAGTCGACGGTGCCCCGTGTCGATGCTACGCCAGCCCCGCTGCCTTCAGGACCCCATTCTCCAGCAATTCCTGTCCTCTTGTTTCCTTTTCCCTGTCCCCAGGTGAAGTTGTCGTGGAGCGGGATGGGGTCGGTGGGAGCTAGGGTACTCTGCTGGGGCGAGTGCCCTGGGGTGGAAAGGGTTACGGTGGCAGCTCGAACATTTGGCAGCTGAACCGGTCAGTCCCAGCCCTTGGGCTTCAGTTTTCTTGCTTTGCCATGAAGTAGGATAAACTCCTTGAAAGAGCGTGTGTGGCTACCAGTCTACTGCCTTTAAAAGAAACCCAACAAAGCAGAGCTAACAAACAAGACCCCCAGAACCCCACAACCTTGTAAGCTAGGGTGCAAGAAATGTAAAAAAGTGATGTATTTGGTTATCCTTGGAAACCGAACAAGATTTAACCTGAAGAGTAAATCCTACCAAAACTTTGCCAAGATGACAGCAGTGTTTCATATATTTGATAAAATTGCAGAAATAGTGATGCTAGTGCAGTTGGAATTTTAATTCCAGTTGATGAAAGTTCACTTTTGCCAGAAGAGATTGCCTAATTGGTTATTTCATTACTCATGCACACAGGCAGCTACGAGGCACAGTGCAGTGTGATTCTAAACATTACCTGATTGATCAGGGGGAAAAGTTTTAAGTGCGTGTTTTGGTCTTGGGTACAACTTAATCTGCAGCATTTTATGTATGTCAGCTGATTAAAAACTTGTTACTAAATGTTTAGAGAATGTCATCCTGGAAGAATGATTTAAACCAATGAATTATTTCAAATATTAACATTGTGTTACTGGTCAGTGTATTACTTAAAAGAAAAAAAAACAACAGATTTTCGTGGTTTGCTTTTTTAATTCAGACTAGAATTTTACTTCTTGCTGGGCCACAGGTGGCCTGTTACATAGCTATACAATTAGCTATGTGATCTACATAGTAATGGTATACAACCTGTTGTGCTCTCCTCTCGTTGTTTTACTTCCCTATAAGTAGCCTTTCTTGTAGTAGTAATAAAACAGTGTCTTAATGGCTATTTGGAATGTATTCTCCTTTGTATATATGAGTTAAACACAAAAGGAGTCTTTGTAATTGTTATTAATGTATCTGTTTGAAGTTCTCAGTAGCACAAGAGTAAAGCCAACTTAACCAGCAGCAGTTCTTATTAGCAGTCATTTATTTAGGTGTTCATGTGAGCTACCCAATTTAAGACTAACTGTTGCTCTTACTGGATAGAAATCTCTCACCCTGAAGTTAGTAGCTCTGTTTGGGCTAGTTAGTAGAGATTTCAAGGGGAACTATCTTGGGTCCTTAGAATACCCTGGGTCTGTTATTTTTGAAGCTACTGCATGGTCATGTTTCTTGTAAGGCGACACTGGTTTTCAGGGCACTGTCTTATCTAGAATTTAATCTTTCATGGAAAACTTTTCCAGGATAGAGGAAACCATCTGGTATTGTTACCAGTTAGTACCCTGAGTTAAAAATGAAAGTACTGGTTTTGATTAATTGTACTGGGGCTTCTGCCTGATCCTCCTCTTTCCTGTTGTCAGCCCTCTAAGTGATGAAGATGCATTGTGTAAAGTTTCTGGGGTAAATTTCTCAGAACTTTGAGATATTTTGTGGTTCTCTGTCTTACTAGGTACATGAACCAGGCGCTAGTAAGAGCAAAATGTTCTTACTCATCAAAATCTAATAGCTGACAAGGTCCAGATTTTAATAGATCAAAAATGTGCAGAAGCAAGCTTAGGTGATGTTTGTCTTATAAGTTGTGAGGAAGAGAAAGGTTATTGGAACACGTGTCTTAGGTTTGTCTCTTTCATCAGCTCTTGACAATTTTGTTCTTGTTATATCTAATATTTTGGGGTCATCAGTGTTTGACAGAAGCCGCAATTGAAGAGTGTGTGTGTATGTGGGACACTTTGTTTTCCCTTGAAGGGTAGGGTGTAGGTAGTGATTTTATAGTGCTATGGCTGCAGTAACTTTACATAGTTAATTTACTTTATCTCAGAGTGGGCTACTCTCAAATACTTATTTCTGAATAAATTTGATACTTGAAGTTTTCTTCTGGGGAAATCTGAGTAACAGCAGAACTTACAGTAGAGCCATCTGCTTTGGGACTTAGATGACAGTGCATTGCATTTTACTTGGAAAACTTTCAGTTAAAAGGGATTCTTGTTATATTGAGTTGTTCTGCTTTGTTCAGGAGAAACCACTTACCTGAGGTATGCAGCTTTTTTTCAGTAGTCCATATATATGTCACTTATTTCTGGGGGAAGTGAGGGAGACATCTGAAATGGTCTACTGTCAATTTTGTTTTTCCTCTAAGGAGTATTTTGTCACTATAGTAACAGGGATTGGGCCTGATACTAGCACTGACTGTTTTACTGGAATGTATGTTATATAGTAATACAATGGAAGTGTGAATACACACATGTATGGGACCCTGCTGTCTGGCATGTTGGTGTAACCTGCCTCTCTTAACACTGCTTTCTGAACTGATTACCCATGTGACTGAAGAAGTCATAAGTAAAAAGAACATTTCTGAACTGTCTATGGGAAACATAATCATTTGGCCATGCAAAGCTGAACTTGTCAAACAGCTTTGTTACACACTCGGGACTGTTCGTCTTTGCAGAGAGTTATGCACTTATGCCAAAACTGGACAAGGTGATCTGACCCTTGGAGAATAATCCTCCCAGTTATATGGTTGTGCTTGAAGTTACATTAAGTTAGCATATTACTTTTTAGTAAGAATTCTGAGATTCAAGTATAATGTTGCTTGACCGTGTTTTACATATTTAGTCCCATTTGCTACTTGATCCAGAATAGGTTAGTTATTTGATTTTTATCACATTTATAGTAGAGTAAGCCTATACTTAAAGTGCTTAAGACACTGCTCTGTTACATTTTGTACAGACATGCACTTTGGCAGTTCCTTTCAGATTATTCAGTGCATCTCAAAAACCCCCTTAATTTTTATTTATTTGCAGGCAATGCATAAAAAGACATTCTTCAGAGGCTTAATTAGGAAAAAAAAAATCCACCAAATATTTCTTCCATGAGTCTCTTAAAAAGACATATTTTGCCAGTATTGTGAATTTGGGCAGCTGTGGTGTGTGGTTGGGGTTTTCTTTTTGTTTTTTTTTTACACAGCAATGTTGCAGTTGAAGTTGTAGAAACCTCCTTTAAGCTTCCCAATTGAAGGCAGAAATGAATCTCGTAGACTAGAAAAGTCAGCCATTTTTGTTACTGCCTTAAGTTTCTTTAATTTATGGTAAATAAGGTAGTTCTTTGTAACTGTCTTAAGAGGATACCATGCTCTTTTACAGCAATATCTCTGTGAAAGATTAAACTTGATCTTCTTTCAGTACTTTCTTTCTTTGTTTTTGGCTTGTATCGGATTTCCAGAGATAAACATGAGGCTAAGACAAATCTTCCAACTTGGATGTTTATTTGGTCATATATTCTCATTAGTTTCATCTTGAATATCAGGTTCTGCTTTGGGGGAATAATTACTTTTTTAGAGCTCGAATCATTGTAGCATGTAGGTTAGTTCAGGTTGATATCTTTTTGCTTGAGTAGATAAAGAAGCTGATGTTTATAATGTGTTTAAAATTTGAATTCCAGAAAAATGATCCCCCGTTTCAACTCAGACTTCCTCCAAAGGCAGCTAGACCTGAAAAAGAAGTTGACCCGGAATACGAAGAAAAGATGGTGAGTGTTTTCACAACAGAACATAATACAGTTCTTATGACACTTGTTTGTTTGCTTGTGCTAGACCAACACAGACTGGGTGTGTTAGCAAAGAAATGTCTAATCCAGTGTGATGTTTTTCATAGTGGCTAACATTAGGTATTTAGTGAAGAAAGTAGGGAGCAGATAATGATAGTTTTGTTGAGTACTGTTCCACTCTAGCAAGTGTAATTGTCTGCATTTTATATGTATATATGTAGTACTCTTCCCTCTTGGTTTGAATCTGTCTTTGCTAATTTTGTTTGACACCTTAACTTATGCCAGAGTCATTATTAAGGTACTACTTAAATGAGAGAAATACTGGAGCTGCCATTTATATAAAAACATAAAGGTTTTAAATGTTGATATGCTTCGTGTGCTGTAACGCTGCAAAAGAGGATCTGTCCGTGAAACAAATGACAAGAACTTGTAGTGCCGGAGCAGAGGGATAAAAGGGTAACTTTTGTATTACAAAGAGACAGAAACCAGAAGGATGCAAAACTTGGTCTTGAACAATACATAGAGTAGAATAAACCAGGTTGGAAGAGACCTTCAAGATCATCGTGTCCAACCCATCATCCAACACCATCTAATCAACTAAACCATGCAACCAAGGACCCCATCAAGTCTCCTCCTAAACACCTCCAATGATGGTGACTCCACCCCCTCCCCAGGCAGCCCATTCCAATGGGCAATCACTCTCTGTGAAGAATTTCTTCCTGACATCCACTCTAAACCTCCTCCGGTGCAGCTTGAGTCTGTGTCCTCTTGTTCTGTTGCCTGGGAGAAGAGACTAACCTCTGCCTGTCTGCAACCTCCCTTCAGGTAGTTGTAGAGAGCAGTAAGATCTCCCCTGAGCCTCCTCTTCTCCAGGCTAAGCAACCCCAGCTCCCTCAGCCTCTCCCCACAGGGCTTGTAATACCTGTAGTAAGGTTTTAGTTGAAAAGTGATATCTGCATTTTTTCGTGAAAGCTTTAGTGTTAATTGGATGCCTGATAACTGCAGTGGAGTTTGAAAGGATTGGATAACATAGGAGCCAGAGAACATTGGCAATGTTAAGGCACTGAGAAATTTATGCCTACTTGTATGAATACTCAACTTTTAAGCAAAGAGAGGGCACAAGTGAATCTGAGTTGAGTAACTAAACTGGGTTTCACACTAATATATGATGAGTTTACTTCTTTTCCTGAATGAGAATGCTAGTTCAGTTGTTGTAAGAGGCAAAGGGAATAGTCTTCAAAAAGAAATCTACCTTTAATCAGTTGTGCTAGTGTGAGCTAGGATGCTGTTGTTTCTCAAGGCATGCTGTTTACACTCAGCCAGTAAAACTGACAAGGATAAACATACATTGTAGCATTCAGTATAGAAGTTTTTCGCTGGCCAAACCCACCATGTGTTACTGCTTTTAATATAAATCCTCTGAATGGATTTGTTCTTTTCCTGTAAGAGCAAAACCATTCATCTTTACTCCCTCTTTTTAATATTCCCCCCCCCCCCCCCCCGAGACTTCTACTTGATACTGACAGTCTATTTGGTTTTCAGGTTATTTACATGAATACTTCAATAATGAATGCAAGGGAAAAATAATAGGTTTTTTTCAGGAGATCTTTGTAAAGATGTTCTGACAAACTGCATTGATACGTGAAATACACTGCCCTCATGTGGTGAGATCATGCATTGTTTCAGCTCCATTTTTGTGGCTGTTTCCTTACTGTTAGAGCAGTTTTACTTGCATATAAGTTAACTGCAGAAAAGCATTTTTTTGTGGGTGTATTTGTTAGGCTATGATACAGAGATACAATTTTTCTTTTGTAGTTCATCTCAAGATACGTAAATTAGATCACGTGAAAACTCCATTAAGCGGTACAGTGTTACCTGATGCTTAGAAATGGCAGAGAACCTGCTAAAATTGCATTCTGTCAGTTAGAACTTTGATTTTTATCATATTTTTCTTAAAACTTAAGTATATAAGAGCAAGGCATATGTTTTGTTGTGTTCATAGAGTGGAGTGCATGTCTCATTGGTACAGTAAAACTGAAACAATCGAAATTTGAAATCTGGCAACAAAATTCACCATCGTCAGTGAAAGCAGTATTGAGCTAGTGTATCCATTACATTCTAAACTCTTCTAAAAGCAGAGCTACCATATTCTTGTCTTGGATCACATCTTGATAATCATGGAGCTGATGGAAGTTTTGTAACTAACGTGACTAAGGTTGGGGCATTCATCCCTTATTGTAAGTCAGAACCTTAGTGTGCATCCTTTTAGGCAGTCCTTTACAGCATCCTTTCACAGTTGTTGGTGTGCCATACAAGCAGTTTATACAAGTAAACTGTTTTTGGGTGGTTTTACTAATCTTTCCTCATGTAAGTTGTACTTGCATGTGCCTGAATTGTTTGTCTGTTTTTGTTTTTTCCTGATGAAAAGTTGCTGATTTTCCTTTTTTAATTCTCTCTCAACTCTGTAAACTAGAAAGCAGACCGAGCTAAGAGATTTGAATTCCTCCTGAAGCAGACAGAACTTTTTGCACATTTTATCCAGCCTGCAGCACAAAAATCACCAACATCTCCATTGAAAGTCAAACTGGGCCGGCCACGGATGAAGAAGGATGAAAAACAAAGTTTGATTTCTGCTGGGGAGTATGTTTTATCTCTGATGTACTATACCTTCAAACAAATTTTGCATTTTAATCTGTCTGGTTTGTTAGTGGCATAGAGATTGTGCTTTAAGTGCTTTCTTGTTCATGGTGTATTATAATTTCTTTTAAAAGCTGGTTGGTGTATGCACACTGACCCATCAACATTTTTGTGACCTTTGATCAGGAATGCACTTTACTTTTAAAGTAAATTCTGTGATTCTTGTCACTTACCATGCTCTGCTTCATATTGTGGAGTGTTTTTTGGAGCACATGAACTGAACTTTTGCATGATGTCAAAGCAGATGTGGTCTAGAAATGCACTTCTGTGCTAGCTGCTAGTTGACATGGCAGGGGGACCATCATGGAACTAGGTCAAATTAAAACAAGACAACTTGTTGTTGAGTCCTTGGCACTAAACTTGCTCTATCAGTCTGGCATAGCCTATAGGTAGTGTTTCTGAGGGGTCTTACAATAGCAGGTAACTAATTTCTAGAACATCTGCAAAATGGAATTTTCTATTTTCTAATTTTTAATAATTTTTATTAAAGATTTCAATATGTGATTCTTCTTATTGGTATAGTTATCAAATAATTGATTCTAAGGCCATCACGAAGGTGTGTGTTGCATTTCTATGTTGCTTATCAAAAAATACCTTAGAGGACTCATGATACTTGCCTGGGTATAGTCAAGGCTTTGGAGGAGAGGGCTTCATATCAGCCTTTCAAATTTGAGCTGGAGTGGATCATATGGAATAATTTACTAGCAGGATATGATTTTGGTGAGTGTAGATCTATGATTGTTTCTGTTTGAATTTGTCTCCTTTGATTTGATAGTATTTTGAAATTATTTCATATCAACATGACTCTTGGCTTCTTTCTTTAGCTATCGTCACAGGCGCACAGAACAGGAAGAAGACGAAGAGCTGTTGTCAGAGAGTCGGAAAACATCCAATGTGTGTATTCGATTCGAGGACTCTCCTTCATGTAAGTATTGACAGTTGTCTGATGTCACTAAAATCTGAGCAAACTGCAATTAATTTTTTTTCTGTATAGAATTAGTATTTTTCTACTTAGAGGAATCTTGCATTTACAGATGTGAAAGGAGGAACGCTAAGAGATTATCAGGTTAGAGGTTTGAACTGGATGATCTCATTGTATGAAAATGGTGTTAATGGCATTCTGGCAGACGAAATGGTAAGCAGTAATCTTTTGGAATTTTTGTGGTGATTATTGAGTGAAAGTAAACATTAAAGTGCCTGTAGTATTTAATGTGTATTCAGTAGTCATCATTCCACAGCAGTTAGATTTTTTTTCACAACTGGAATTGTAATGCAATAAGAGAAATTGTATTGCAAACATTTGCTGTGTAGTTTGCTTTAAATGCTTAAATGACAGAATTATGTAGTAGGAGAATTGTTTAAAACTTGTTCTGTATGGTGTTTCATCTCAGCAGGGCTTTTTTTTGCCCCCTCTTTGTCAATGCAGGGTCTTGGTAAGACTTTGCAAACAATAGCATTATTAGGCTATCTGAAGCATTACCGAAACATTCCTGGGCCACACATGGTCCTGGTTCCTAAATCAACTTTGCACAACTGGATGAATGAATTCAAACGCTGGGTGCCATCCTTACGTGCTGTTTGCCTCATTGGAGATAAAGATGCCAGGGTAAGTGTCCTGTGTTTTACACACTATTTGTCAAAAACTAGCATTTGGGTAGGCAGAGTTCTCCTTGAGCTACTTCCTTAATTACAGTATTTTTTAGTAATCTTAACTAGGTTAGTGCTGAAAATGTAAAATACTGTGTTTGTAATTAAGAGGAAAAAGCAATTCAGTAAAACTATAGACTAGGATGCAGGTGTCTGACTTACTGTGTTTTCTGATGTCTGCCTCTGATATTTGCACCTTTTTCTTTCTTTTTTCTCTTCTATGTTTTCATTGAGTATTTATTAATGTTTCTTTATTGCCCTCACTTTGTTACCTCTTTCTTCACCTTTTTAGGCAACTTCTTCCACTGTTTTCTTGTCTTATTTCTGTGCCTTGACTTGTTACTAGAAATCTATTGTAGAGCTTTACATCTTTCATAATGAAGGCCTTAACATAGATATAGAGTTGTTTTCTAACTTGAAAGGGATCAATGAGCTGGATGTTCCCGTGGATTCTGTGTCTCCCCATATGGATTGCATGGCTGCATGTTACTGCTTGAAAGGCTCTACAGAAGGATCTGGACAGACCTGATCGATGTGCCAATACCAATTATATGAGACTCAACAAAGCCAAGTGCTGCATCCTGCACTTGGGTCACAACAACCCAAAGCTTTGAAAGTGTGGCTGGAAACTGCCCAGCAGAAAAGGACCTGGAAGTATTGTTCGGCAGCTGACTGAACATGGGTCAGCGAGGTGAATGGATGAGAAGACCAACAGCATCTGGCCTGTAACAGGAGTAATGTGGGCAGCAGGGATTATGCACCTGTACTCAGTGATATTACACCTTGAATATTGTGTTGAGTTTTGGGCCTCTTACTAGGGGGAAAGACATCAAAGTGCTGGAGCATGTCTGAAGCAGTGAAGGTGATAGAGGGTCTGGAGAACAAGTACTATCAGGAGTGGCTGTAGGACAAGAGGAAGTGTCCTCAAGTTGCACCAGGGGTTGTCAGAGCATTAGAACAGGCTGCCCAGTGAAGTAGTTGAGTTGCTGTCTTTGAAGGGATTTAACAGATGTGTAGGCACAGTGTTTAGAGACATGTTTTAGTGGTGGACTTGGTGGTGTTAGGTTAATAGTTGGACTTGATGATCTTGAGGGTCTTTTTCAATGTAAATGGTTCTGTGACAGGAATCTGGCTCTACCAGTGAGTTGGCCAGATCCTTCCAGTGGATTGTCTGCACTGCTCTGTGCAGATTATTTTCATTTGAAGTCATAATATTTGTACCACAGAGTGTTTATTTCTAATTCTGTGTAATGAAATTGATTATATTGAAGGGAGATGTGCACCCTCCCTTTATACTTTATTTACTTTGAGAGTCTCAGGTTTGTATTGCCATAACTTCTCATTTCCTTCTTTTCAACTCCATCTGTGTGTGGTGTCTAGTGTACTTCTGGACTTAAATTTGCATTTGTTGGTCAGTGCATAGTATTGTACAGAACAGTCCTGTATTAGGTAGCTCTCTAAGGCTCTTGATGAGCAGTGCTGTCAGTCCTACTAGCAGTGTACCCTAAGTTAGTTATTGGAGACTTACATGTTTGGTCTATACTTAGGGTGATTTCTTTCATATGAAATGATTTATATACCTAGATATGAGATAGAGATGGGTCAGAGGAGGGAAACCTTTAGGAAAGGGAGAAGATAGAGTGGGCTATGTGAATTGTTTTTACACACCTTTTTGTGGATTGTGTCTTTGGACAGTTAGCTTAGAGTTGTGGTTCTTGTGTGTGGGGTTTTTTTCACAATGATATTCCACAAACTGTGGAAAAGTTATGCTGTAATTATTTAATTTTAAACAGAAGAAAACTTGTTTAACCCCAGACAATGATCTGTCTGTGCCTAAAGCAGAAAGGATTGAAGGCTTTTGTTACAGTAACTTTCAGTTACTGAAAAGATATTGCAGAGTCGTCTTACACACTTAACACTTCAGTGATGTTGGTGGAGATAGATTTCACTGAATTGCATATAAATCGTTCATATTTATAAATGCTTATTAATCCAATTGTTCTGCTTTAGGCTGCTTTTATCCGTGATGTCATGATGCCTGGTGAATGGGATGTTTGTGTTACATCATATGAAATGGTAATTAAAGAGAAATCAGTCTTCAAAAAATTTAACTGGAGGTACCTGGTGATTGATGAAGCTCACAGAATAAAGAATGAGAAGTCTAAGGTAAACTTAGAATTTGATGTTTTGCACATAGTTTGAGACAGAAGATCCCATCGGATTTTAGCAGATTTTAAGTATTAGATATGTGTTTTTTAAAATACAATCTGTGAACTCCTGGGTGGTAAATATAAATTTCATAAGTAGCTCACTGTTTTGAAATGTAGTTGACATTGTTCCAGGTATCAGAAGTTGATGAAAATTCATTATGCTTACATGTACATGCTGGTGGCAACTATTTGTTGTGTTTCTAGCTGTCAGAGATTGTACGCGAGTTCAAGACAACAAATCGATTGCTGCTTACAGGAACTCCTTTACAGAACAACCTCCATGAGCTGTGGGCTTTGCTCAATTTTCTTTTACCAGATGTCTTCAATTCTGCAGATGTAAGTTCAAGTTTGAACATACAGTCTTGTTCCTGTTATTTTGATTCCCAAGCTGCAATGCAGAAGAATGACCAGCCTAAGAGACACTACAGTGTGCCCAGGTGGCCAAGAAGGCCAATGGCATCCTGGCCTGTATCAGGAACAGTATGGCCAGCAGGAGCCAGGGAGATCATTCTGCCCCTATACTGAGCAGTGGTTAGGCCACACCTTGAGTACTGTGTCCAGTTCTGGGCCCTTCAGTTTAAGAAGGGCACTGAGACACTTGAACATGTCCAGAGAAGGGCAACAAGGCTGGTGAGAGGCCTTGAGCACAAGCCCTGCGAGGAAAGGCTGAGGGAGCTGGGATTGTTTAGCCTGGAGAAGTGGAAGCTCAGAGAAGACCTTATTGCTCTCCACGACTACCTGAAGGGTGGTTGTAGCCAGGAGGGAATTGGTCCCTTCTTCCAGGCGGCCAGCACCAGAACAAGAAGACACAGTCTCAAGCTGCGCCGGGGGAGCTTTAGGCTGGATGTTAGGATGAAGCTCTTCAAAGAAAGAGTGATTGGCCATTGGAACGGGCTGCCCAGGGAAGTGGTGAAGTCACCATCACTGGAAGTGTTTAGGAAGAGACTGGATGGGGCACTTGGTGCCATGGTTTAGTTGATAGTGTTGGGTGATAGGTTGGACTGGATCTCAAAGGTCTTTTCCAACCTATTCTGTTCCTCTGTGGCTTACCTAACTGTAGACTTATTTTTTTGCTCAGCCTACTTGATACAGTGTTCTATTAGTGCAGATAGGGCCTCAGGGCAGTAAAAGCAAATCTAATACTTGAAATAGTTCAAGAATTATGTAAAGTGGAACAAAATCTGGGAGAGCAGTGCAAAATGAAGAATATGAAGCATCCAAACAGGTATAAGCACTTATTTTATTTAGAATTTGTTATCTTTCTCTTACTTTACTGTTTCCTTGTACTGGAACTGCTTGGTTCCATGGTTTTTGCCCCGTTGTCCGTTTCCTTTACTTAAGGATTTTGGTTTCCTTTTCTGTTTTTTTGAGATCCTAACACAAGCCCTGAGGGGAAGAATTTGGACACTGCAGTGACGATCATGGAAACCAATTGTAAATTAAGCAGAGTGATAGTATCTTGTCTGCAGAGTTACTCAGTTGACTTGAGTGCTATAATGTGCTGGGGAGCTGCCACAGAATTGTAGACTGTTTTCTTTTCCTTTCACTTAGAGAAGTAATTTGTCTCCAGATTTATGCACCTCTCAGTGGGAGCGAAAGAGGGTCAATATGTGTCTGTTAAAACCAGAGATGATAAACTGTTCATATTGATGGTGCTGTTTTTCACCACAGGATTTTGACTCTTGGTTTGACACTAAAAATTGTCTTGGTGATCAGAAACTTGTAGAAAGACTTCATGCTGTAAGTAACTAAAGTAATCATGTGTTGTTGCTAGCATAGAGTGTAAAAAAAAAACCCACCCCAAAAACAACCAACCAAAACAAACAAACACACACCCCAGATTATTCTTCATCTTGAATCTGAGATGAACATGAAGGTATTCAACTACATATATGCCCAGCAGAATTTTCATTAATTAAATATTGGAGCTTACCATTACAGGTACTGCATTTTGTATTTGAATCAGATGACATCTACACATAAAATGTGAAAATGAAGAATTTTGAGATGGTTTTGAAACCACTTGTTACTGTGACTAGTATACATGTGTTGTGCTAGTCTGTGCATGTCTTTACCTTTGTTTTGCTGTGCATGAGAGGATGTTTTTCATCCTACAGTAACAAAAAAATCAGAAGGAGGTATAACAAATTTCTTATCTTTGAGATGTTGGTATGCTTTCTATATGCTACTAGTTAAAATGAAACAGAGCTTATGTTAAAAAGTAATAGAGTTTAGAAGCTTGTAAGTTTGGTGCTTGCTTAGGATAGTAACTGGGATGAATATGGCAGTCTTTATGTAGTGCTTCTTATTTATGTTTGAACTTAGCCTGTTAGTGGATAACTTCATTTTGCAGACTTCAGCAAAATTTTTCTGAAGGAATCATCACGGTAGCAACATACTGGTTAGTTCTGAATAAACCTGTTAATTTTGTATTTGATGTAATCAGTGTTATAAATTTATCTGTGGAAAACTTCTTAATTTCTGTAGGTTTTGAAGCCGTTTTTACTACGTCGCATAAAAGCTGAGGTAGAAAAGAGTTTGCCTCCGAAGAAGGAAGTGAAAATCTATCTTGGGCTCAGCAAAATGCAGAGGGAATGGTGAGTTTTTATGTAAAAGTAAGATTCTTTGCTGATAAAGAGCACTACAGCTCTTCACTTTTTTTTTTTCTAGCTGCATGTTAAGAGTCAGATGGAGAAGCCTATTTATAGCTGTCTTTGGGGCTTTTTTGAAGATGTCCAAGTTAAATTTCTCAGGAAGGCTAATGAAGTGGGCTGGGAGGAAGACAGCAGAAATTTCTTTCCCTTCCTTAATTTTGTTTGAAAGAATATATGTCTCCTAAGTCTATTCCTTTGATCCAAGAATGCATGCACAGTAAAAATCTGGCCTGAAATTAAAACAAAACTTTGAGGAGCCACATCCCTAGAGGAGATGTGAGAAGAGGAGCCAAGGCAGTATAGCAGCTTCAGTCAAACAAATGATACCTTTAATCCACTTCATAGTCCTAAAATGAAAGTGTAAGATAACCCAGTAAATGACAGATGACTGTCACTCACAGACAAATTGCATTTCATGTTTAGGTATGAATTTGTAAATCCTTATTATCAGCCAGATGTCTTCACCATGTTTTCATAATAGCACAGCTCATTATTATGTAAACAGCAAACTCCTGCATCCAGAAATAAATAACTGGCATATTTCAGGGTTTCATTTATGTTTTTGAAATATCAAGTGAAAACAGAGTTGTTCAAAATTGCCTGTAAACTTCAGGTATACAAGAATCCTGATGAAAGATATTGATATCCTGAATTCAGCTGGGAAAATGGATAAGATGCGTCTGCTGAATATTCTGATGCAGCTGCGGAAATGCTGTAACCATCCATACCTGTTTGATGGTGCTGAGCCTGGCCCTCCTTACACCACTGACACTCATCTCATCACCAACAGTGGTAAAATGTTAGTTCTAGATAAGCTGCTGGCAAAACTCAGAGAGCAAGGTGAGTGCAGTTCATGAACAGTTTGTAAGTAAAACTACTTCCCACAAATTGCATAGAATGCTTCTTGTCTTGCCTCCAGTGAATACATTCATTATGTTCAGTGAGGGTTTTGACATTCTTCTTGTAAATCTTAACACAGAAGGAACAAAGTCTGACAGCTGATGAGGAAAACTAATAATGTGGGCAAGTAGAAGGAAAGGAAGGAGCACAGTCTCCCTTTTGCTAAGAAAATTTGAGATTAGTTTCTCTATGCACATCATCTGTCAGACAATTCTCTTGTCATGGTTTTAAGTGTTCTGTTTCTATAGCTGTGTGTTCCTCCTGTATAGATTATCAAATAACCTGTTTTCGGGATTAGCTAAATAAGTACTGGAGAAATAACTTCAGAAGAAAGGGTTATTTAATAGAGTAAGTTAGGCACAGTACAGAATATTTTACGTGAATTCTACTCATGCTCTATAATAGGGTCTGTGATAAGATCAATGTGAAAACGAAACAACCACCAAAACCTTCTGTATTCTCTCAGGTTCCAGAGTCCTACTTTTCAGTCAGATGACTCGCTTGCTGGATATTTTGGAAGACTATTGCATGTGGCGTGGATATGAGTACTGCCGACTTGATGGACAGACACCACATGAAGAAAGAGAGGTTAGAAAGTTGTTATAAGTGAGAAATGCCTTTGGTTTACATACTAGATTATGAAGGGGTTATTTGCATATATCTATGTGGCTACTTCATTGTTTGAAGTAAATCAAAAATACTGCAACTTAAAAGGGTAGCTAAGGGTATATGGTTTTCCTGACCTGACCAAAGTCTACAGTAAAGTAGATTTCATTTGTTCCTCAGCTAAATGAAAAAATACAATCTTTTGTGGACTCAGAGTGGATTTTTTTCCTACCTGTGCAAACCTACAGTTCCTAACTTGTTTAAAAAATTTAGGTTTTGCATGCTGGAAATTTCAAAGAAATTTCATTAAAAAGCCACCAACATACTAGGAGCTTGTTTGAAAGCTCTGATACTTTCTTTTAATTTTAGGAAGCAATAGACACATTTAATGCTCCCAACAGCAGTAAATTCATTTTCATGCTGAGTACCAGAGCTGGAGGTCTTGGAATTAATTTAGCAACTGCTGATGTGGTTATTCTCTATGATTCAGATTGGAACCCTCAAGTAGATCTGCAAGCCATGGTAAGTTACTTCTCTTACACACATTCATTTGTTCTGTGGTTTGTATTTTTTTGTTTTGGGGGTTTACACTTAAACACATGAAATATTTAGTGATGTGCATGCTAATTACTGATAGTAGACCAGCTTCCTGGAAGCTGAGTGATTTGTGAATTTTTACAGGATTTTCAGGAAGAAATGAGTATTGTGCAGGAGAGCAAAAGATTTAATGACTCTTACTTAAAGGACAGTGAGAAAATCCTGGTGCTAACAGCTTAAAGGCCAGTTGTTTCACTGTTTTTATTTAAGACTTTTTTTATCTTTAAATTCAGAAGGAATTAAAGCTCTGGCTGCATGGATTTTGGCCATGACATTGATGTGCTCAGTCCAGGGATGCCCAAGTTTCAATACTTCTGTTAAGTGAGAGAGCTAGTTTGAAAGCAGTATAGATGGGTGTGCACATACATATAGTGCTGTATCTCCATTTCCCAACTGTAGTCTAGACAGGCATTCAGTTACCTTCATTATGATGAGGTAGATGCATTTACTATATAGTTACCTAATATTAAAAGGTGTAATAACCATGTATGAGTAAATGTTACTCTATTGGTTTTATTTTTTTGTATACCCTTCAATAAGCAAAGAACCAAGAAATGTAAGCTAGTTTGTCTGCTGTTCCTGCAAGCTAACTGTTTATTGCTTGTGAGTTTTTGTGGCTGAACGCTTACTGGTTTATGTTTGTTAGGATCGTGCGCATCGTATTGGTCAAAAGAAACCAGTACGGGTGTTTCGACTAATCACTGATAATACTGTTGAAGAGAGGATTGTAGAAAGAGCTGAAATAAAACTGAGACTGGACTCTATAGTTATACAACAAGGTATCAACTGTTATATACGTTTGTCTGCAACAGAATTGTTCAGTCCCTTACAGTATAGGTTTAATAACTGCAGATGTACAGTATGAGAGAAAGCAGGCCCTGTGTATAATAGCAGTACACTAAGTTGACCTAAGAAATAGTCTAAGTTGCTCACTTGTTCAGCTGAAACTTAAAAAATTAAAATCTATATTCTTAAAAAATTTGGGCAGAGACTTAGACTGTAAGTCAAGAAAGCAAACTACAGCTGACTAGATGCTACTTGTTGTCATATGTTAAAAAGGAGAAGAAGAAAAAATGAAACATTCCATGACAGATAAAAATAATTATATAGATGTGCTTCTGACCACCTACAAATTTACTGAATAGTAAAACTGCTTTATGTGTCTTTATCTGGAATAGTTGGTCAAAAACTGAGGCTCTCCAGCTAAGTTTTGAAGGTTGGTTGTGTTTCCAAAAGGATGGGCTGCTGAAAGGGTTGTGGTCACAATTTTGTTGGACTCTGAAGAGCTGAGACAGAACTTAGAATTTTGGGGAAAATATTCAGGGATGTAGGTTGAAATTAGTCAAGTGAGTGTCAAAAACTTATTAATAACTATTAAAGAATACTTTGTTTTTCATCTTGTGTTTATTTTCAGCTCAAGTAAAATGCAATTTATTCTATATGGTTCTTCTGTTTTTCTTTCTTGTTCTGCTGTGAGCTCAAATCACCTGTTTGCATGGTCCTGCTAGAACTCTTGTGTTGTAAATTCCAACATGTTTCTGCTAATTTTAGGAAGGCTCATAGACCAGCAGTCTAACAAACTGGCAAAAGATGAAATGCTGCAGATGATCCGACATGGAGCCACGCACGTTTTTGCTTCCAAAGATAGTGAGCTAACAGAAGAAGATATAACCACGATTTTAGAAAGAGGTGAAAAGAAGGTTGGAGAACAATTTTTTTGTATGGAATTTGACATGTGTCAAATACTAAATGTGTGTGCTCACAGTAGAATGAAATCTGATTGTGTGAATCCATGCCCAATTATTGCTTTACTCTTTGTAAATATTATAAAGCTAATGAAAGATTGAAGTTGAATTTGTGAGTGAAATCTTCAAAATTTAGACCTTGTGCACCAGATCCTAAGCACTGTTTATTTTGTGGACTTATGGAAGGATATAAATTTCATGTTCACATTTCTAATAGACACAAAACCTTCATGGAACTTTTTTAGGGAATAGGTAGCTCTGTGGAGAAAGGAACTACTATTTCAGCTCCAAAGAGCTGGGTATAAGTTTCAGTTAAATTTAAATGTTAAATCATACAGTTGTAAGGCTATATCCCAGCATAATATATTTATTTTAATGGAAAATCTCGAGCCATTCTGTTTGAAATTGAAAAGCACTATGGGTGTCTCTCCTTACCAGAAAAATGTAAGTGAAAGTTTAAAGCAGAAAAAGCCAGGATGTTCTAATGATGATGAAAGCTGGTTTTATTTCTGTAAAGATAAAGCAGCTTGATTGAGCCTAAAGGCATCTTTCTATATTTTCAGACAGCTGAAATGAATGAAAGATTGCAGAAAATGGGAGAGAGCTCCTTACGAAATTTCACTATGGACACAGAGATGAGCTTATACAACTTTGAAGGTGAAGATTACAGAGAAAAACAGAAGGTAATTTTTCTTAGACTTTAAGACTTCAGTTTGAGTGCAAGCATAAAGGCCATACAGCTATAAAGGTTATTCTGTAGAAGTAAGGAGCTACTGAAAAATTCACTTAGCTCTACATAAGCATCAATATTCTGATTTTTTTTATTTTTTAAATTAACTTTCAGCCCCACTCTAAAATCTGATAATATTGCTGAAATTTTATCATTTCTTTAGCAAAATAGTATCCTACTATAGTACTGCAGTCAGTGTTATTTTACTGCCAACTGAGAAAGAAAACCAGGCCTGATAAGGATGTTTGAACTGGGTTTAAGCCTCTTTTCTGCAGTGGAACTTTTAGTCACAAGCATTAATGTCAATTGTTTGTGCAACAATTCACACAATTACAGAAGGATCATCCAAACAAAGAGGTACTACTTGGGGTCCTCAATGTTACTTCTGAATCTCTGTTTTGTATGGGACACTTGGAATTAGATACATGATTCTGTTAACTACAGAATGTCCTTCTGACCCAGGTTTCTTAAAAGTTTTGAAAATGCATTTAGGAAAATACAATAGTTAATGAAAACAGAGTGTAGGGGGTGTGTGTATGTATACACAATATCCTTTATTTTTTTAATGTGTTGATAGTTGAATTACAAGAAGCCAGCAAGATATGGCACAGGCTTGTAACATGCTTTATTAATTTTAATTCAAGTAACTTGGTTAAGATTAGTTTGCTGCTAATGGATTATTTTTTAACTTTCATTTTTTTGGCCAAGGTTGTAGCCTCTGTAGAGGTTATTCATTGTGATACTTACAGCAGAAGCAATTCATTTATATTGTAAAATGCTATAGAATCCAGACCCAACTCTCCATTCCTTCCATTGTGTTTTAGTAGATGGACTCATAACCCTACTCAGGTGTCTAAAGTAAAAGAATCTATCTGTCACTGCACTGCCCTACCTGTGAATTGTCTTTTATGTTTTTAAATGTTATAATCAGTTACCATTCCTAGCTTATTTTTGAGCTGTGTTGTACAGCTCAAATTGTTGAGTGTAACTATCAGATTTGCCATGCAAAAATACATTGGAGTTTTGCAGTGCTGTATTAGTCATTATTTCTGTGACTTTAGGAAGCATGTATTTACTTTAATATCTTTTGATTCTATTCTGTATGTAGCTGAGCATGATGGAATGGATAGAGCCTCCAAAACGAGAACGCAAAGCTAATTATGCAGTTGATGCTTATTTCAGAGAAGCTCTACGTGTTAGTGAACCCAAAGTCCCCAAGGTAATGTGCTGGGAAGTATGGAGGGGGGTTTAGGCTTTTCTTTTGCTCTTCTCTCCCCTATTGCATCTCCTGCTCTCTATACTGGTAATAAAATGAATGTATTTACAAAGTGATAGGTTGCCAGTTCTGCTGAATTATGGCAGGTTAGTTGCACAGAAAGTGATCTTATATAATGTATCTGTGTATTTTTGAAGGCTCCACGACCTCCAAAACAACCAAATATTCAGGACTTCCAGTTCTTCCCACCACGGTTGTTTGAACTTCTGGAAAAAGAAATTCTGTATTATCGTAAGACTATAGGCTACAAGGTAATGAGGTTTTCCTCTTCTGATTAACAAAAGGTATTTGTGTTCCTGTTTGTTGATGTGCAGCATCCCTGACAGTAGCTAAATGAATTAAATGAGACAGTAACTGGAAATATCATTCTAGTCTTGTTTTTGGCAAAGTGCTTCTGGTTGTGAAGGAAATGTCTTCGATCCTCTGTTTCCTTGTTTCTGTTCAGAGCAGAGAAGCAATCTGAAACTCCTTCCTTCATTAAAAAGTTGTAGCTGTGTCTTGTGGTGGGTTCCAAGTAATAAAATAGAATAAAAAAGAGACAGTACTGATGCTTCATATATGCTTCTCAACACCAGAAGTGTGATATGTGTTCTAAGGTGAGAAAACAAACACCTGCCAGGGTAGGATTTTTTCATTATAGCTTTTGTATATCCTGTGCAGAAAGTAATTTAGGATAATATGTAATTTGACCTTGTGTTAATATGAAGGGTAAATAAGGTGACATCAATTTTCCTCACACTTTGCAGGATATAAAATGTTTAAAGCTGTGGCGATGTCTGACTGTATTACTACTACAGAAAGAAAACCAGACAACAGACTTCCATTTTTTTCCCTCTGCAATACCTTAGCTGAATTTCTCCCTCTCCCTGACGACATTACAGGCTGAGCAGTAAACACAGATTCTATTTTGATGCTGATTTTCATTACTTGCACCAGTATTGGCTGAGTAAATCAAATAGATCCCCTACTTTTAGACATGTAACTTATTTTAAAAAGCCCACTGTTTCATGGCAGATTGCAGCAAAAAGAAATCACATATAAAATGTGTTGGAGAACATAAACTTGTCATACAAAGCAACAGGCAGGAAATTGGTGTTGCAAGAGAGCAGAATTCATACTGACAAAGCGCTTTTAAGAAAAAGCAGGAGGTGTCTTAGACTCTAGTTTGAAGCAAAAAGAATTTTATGTGGATGGTGAGATAGAATTAAGATAAGAATTCATGCAAGTATAGTTAGCTTAAGGAAAGAAATTATTCAGTTAATGCTCCAGCAAATAAGGATGAGAGAATTACTGATGTTGACAATATGTATGTAGAAAGAGGTGTATCAGTCCTGCTAATGAAATTTGTCATACTGGATAGGTCAAATATGAATACTTCTTACCTTAAAGACTTGCTAGGGGTGAAAGTGCTAAATATGATTTTGTTCTGCTTTGTAATGGGAGTGCAAGTATCTGAAGTGTTTGTTATTGAAACTGAAAACTGTTGTGAACAGTATCAGAAGGTATCAAATAGCTTAAGACCATGGTAAACCACCAAAGCAAAGATGTTAAAAACATCTCTTAACTTCGTTGCCTTTTGCCTCACAAACCTTTAAAGTCTACAGAGTCTTTCTGGATGCTGTTTTATGACTTGTTTGCTGTTGTATCATGTGGAATTGCAATACACAGTTTAAAGGTCACAAATGTTAAATTCGTGTTGGTGTGGAGAGGGACAGGTAAAATGTTGCTAGTCCTTGTCTGTCATATCTGTCTAGTCCTTATTTTGACAGTGTGCATAGCTTCATAGTAAACCTGGCAGAACTTAGGTAAATTGTAAACCAAACATGAAGGAGAAGTGAGCAGTCTCATTAAAAACATGGTTGCATTACTGCTTATTGATACCCCTGATTATAGGTCCCCAGGAATCCTGATCTCCCAAATGCAGCTCAAGTACAAAAAGAGGAGCAGAAGAAAATAGATGAATCTATGCCTCTGAATACTGAGGAAACTGAAGAGAAGGAAAAGCTTCTAACACAGGTAAAATAAAAACAGCTGAAGTATTTAATTTTTTTTTTTTACAAGTATGTGGTATAAATACTAAAAACAAGAAATGTGCAGAGGAAAGCTACACTGACGTTATAGAGAAAAGAAAGCACACAACATGCAGTAGTTTTGTTTGGCTTTACATCGAGGGACCTTTCTTGTCCTGTGACAAGTTTGTGTCTTAGCCACTATTTCCTTCAACGTCTGCAATGTTTCTGAGGCAAGAAGAGTAGATGCACTATCCACCAATACATGCAGAAATCCAGTCAGTGAGTTTCTTGTGTATGCATCTATCTTGCTTGTTTGTTTTTTTAATCCAGAAGGGTTTGAATCGGAGAGGACAAGCCTCTATCAACACATACATCTGTGTAAATACTGTATAAGACTTGCCACATCAAAGAATCAAAGTTGGAAAAGACCTCAAAGGTCCTCAAATCCAACCTGTCACCCAAGACCTCATGACTACTAAACCATGCCACATCCAATCCCTTTTTGAACACCTCCAGGGATGGTGACTCCACCACCTCCCTAGGCCGCCCATTCCAATGGCTAACAACTCTCTCTGTGAAGAACTTTCTCCTCACCTCGAGCCTAAACTTCCCCTGGCACAGATTGAGACTGTGTCCTCTTGTTCTGGTGCTGGTTGCCTGGGAGAAGAGACCAGCCCCCACTTGGCTACAACCTCCTTTCAGATGGTTGTAGAGAGCGATAAGGTCTCCCCTGTGCCTTCTCCCCTGAGCCTCCTTTTCTCCAGGCTAAACAGCCCCAGCTCCCTCAGCCTCTCCTCATAGGGCTTGTGCTCGAGGACTCTCACCAGCCTCGCTGCCCTTCTCTGGACATGTTCAATGGCTCAGTGCCCTTCTTAAATTGAGGGGCCCAGAACTGGGCACAGTATTCAAGGTGTGGCCTAACCAGTACTGAGTACAGGGGCAGAATGACTTCCCTGCTTCTGCTGGCCACACTGTTTCTGATCCATTATTTTTTTCCCAGTTGGTTTGTTAGGCATGTTTTGTTTATACTGGGACTGAATTCTTGACTTTTTGCACTGTTATCCTGTTAAATAGGCTTATTAAATGCTAAATGTTAAGGAGGAAGGTATGTGTCAAAAGGTAACAGGATATTTTGATTAGGAAAATTTTCAGTGAAGGAATTGGGCATAGAGTACCCCAAGAAGAAGTTGTCAAGGGCACAATTTGACTGTTAATTTCACCTCTTCATAGCAGAGAAAAACATTTAAGCTGGTGCTGCTATGCATGTCAGTACTGCTGTTAATGATTAAAAAGAAATGTTTGTATTGTGTGTATTAGACTTCTTGTAAAGATGCTCACTAATTGTGGAGTGAGCTTTTTCAGCTGGAGAACTGACAGAGTTCCTTGTAAATGTATTTCTGTGATGAAAGTGTTAGTGTACTGCAGATTGCTCTTCGGTGTGATTTTCATGTTTGTTTGTTCTTGATGTTTTCTCCTTTCCTTGTCTTTAAACTGTAATGTCTCATTCTTGCATGATGTGTTTGTGCATTGCATCTCACTTAACTGTTCAGTTTTGGATTCATTTCTTGGAAACCTAACAAATTTTCAGTTTGACAGTGCCATGGAGTTTCCATATGATTGCGTCTTCTTGGACTAGAGATTATTTCTTGGTATGAAATGATCCCTTGTCTGGTTTAAGGTTTGTAAATGTCCAAAGCTGAAGCTCTTGCCTGCACTCCTCTAAGAACTTGTAATGACGCTGACATTGGTGCATTCTGTAGTCCTAAAAATGACGAACGTCTTATCTGCTGAAGGGTGACAAAATGACAGTAACCTGTCATTGAACTTGTTTCTTTGGAGAACACCACTTAAAAAGTTTTAAAGAAGAGTAAAAAGCTCCTACTAATGCCTGTGGAGTCATGCACAAAAATAACTCGTTAGACTTTTAATGATTCAGTAATAAACCCTGGGGAATACAAGTTTATGGAAATCCTGAAAGACCATTAACCACTGTAATTATGTGATGGCACAGAGGCACTGCCCATTAGAGCAAATGATACATACCTAAGACAAAATGCCAAATGTTTCCTTTCTGCTTAGTAAGGCCTTCTTGCTTTCTTGCTGCTTACAGGGTTTTACAAACTGGAATAAAAGGGATTTCAACCAATTTATTAAAGCTAATGAGAAATACGGTCGTGATGATATAGACAACATTGCCCGTGAGGTGGAGGGAAAGTCACCTGAGGAGGTCATTGAGTATTCAGGTTTGTCTTATTTTGAAATATATTTCTTAATGTTATGGTGTCACCATCATTTTTGCTTTATATTCTTTTGAAATCCCAAGGTGTGGAATTTGGATGTGTGTAGGAATAATTTTGTATTTCTAAAAGTACATGGTGGTTATTTTAGAAGACTCAATTCTCTTACAAAGGTTGCATTTGCAGCATAGGCTTTCCATTATCTCTCTTTGAAAACCTGGCATGGTTAATTCACATCGACAGCATGGTCTTTGGAATCACAAGGTTGCCTTACAGTGGCACCATGGGTTTTTATGCTGTGCATGCATGTGCTGTTGTGGCTAGCACACGGATCTTTTACACTGTGCTTTTACATCTGTACAGAATTCTTCCTCTTTCATTTTTGGATTCAATTTTACTAAGAGCCTTTGTAAAATTTTAACTGTAGTGTTCTTCCTACGGCTTAAAAAGGAAGAGCTCTGCAACAGTTCCCTTCAGAGGGTTGAATTTATTTTGGGTTGGCTGGATGCTATTGGAGGAGTCACAAATTGCTATCTTATATGACTGAAAGACTGAGTAGGCTCTGACAGTAAAGGTAGTGAAAATTGAAATAGGAACATTTCACTATTAGAGCAGTCCTGACATGGTTCACCATTGTTACAAACAGTATCCTCAAATGTAACTTTCTCAGAGTTTTACAAGACAACAAGTAATTACATTGAATGTAAACTTTGTTCCAGTTGTTACTAAGCCCTTGCTTATAGTTAACTTAAAAATACACTGAAAAAAGGGTTTATGCAAGTTTATTTCTTGGCTATATAGTAAAAAGGAGAGTGTTAGTACATCTTTCTGGATTTAATGGAACCACAAACTGCATTCCTCTTTGCTGGAGTGCCTCAACTGAGTAAAGTAGTAAGAGTAGAGGAAGATACTTCATTTTACATTTTATATTTTGTGTTTTTAGCTGTTTTCTGGGAACGCTGTAATGAACTACAGGACATTGAGAGGATCATGGCTCAGATTGAACGAGGAGAGGCAAGAATTCAGCGGAGGATCAGTATCAAGAAGGCCCTTGATGCTAAAGTAATCAGTGCAGGTTTTTTGTTTTCTGCAGCTAACTTCTGCCAAATTCCTTCAGAAAAGGAATATTTGGGGCTGGGAGTTTCTGCCTTTTTATATAGCATATATACTATATCATGTATCAATCTACACAAGTGTGTAATAAATCCTTTGTTTAATGGTGCTTATTTTTGTTTTGCATTCAGATTGCAAGGTATAAAGCACCTTTTCATCAGCTGCGTATTCAGTATGGAACAAACAAAGGGAAAAACTACACAGAAGAAGAAGACAGATTTTTGATATGCATGTTACACAAGATGGGCTTTGACAAGGAAAATGTGTACGAGGAACTAAGGCAGTGTGTGCGCAATGCTCCTCAGTTCAGATTTGACTGGTTTATCAAATCTAGAACTGCAATGGTAGGTATCAGTTATGTGAACTTAAGTCATTCTGTGAAGTATCTTGTTCTTTTTATGTGATGGTGCTTAAAGAAAACTTGCTTTTTTGCCAGAATGTTGGTGTCTAGGAGAGAAGTGCTGAACAAATAACTTGGGGTTTTTATTCTCACTTCTAGTTTTTAATAAAGTAACCTTCTCCCATAATACAGCAAACAACACAATACAGCTGACAAATTAGAAAACCTGCCAAGCTGAAATCCTGTTACCCAGAGGGATTAATGCAGAAGTAGACTATCTTTACAAATACCCATGTTGCTTCTATCACAAACTAAAAGTTTTACGGAGCAATGTCTCTTAAAATATGACTGCTTTTCACATACTGAAACCATCTGATTATATACTGGGCTTTTCTAATATTTGTACTTCATTTGTAAAAGCATGAGGAAATTTAGTTATTGATACAAGAATTAAGATTTAAAATGCCATTTGTAGTTGTCAATAAGGATTATCACATGCAAGTACTTAACTTTTCCTGAAATTTGTTTTGTACTAAGAGAGTATAATACAAGTTTGATAGCAAGCAGTCTAATATTCTGAATTCTAGCTATATATTTGTTCCTTTATCTGAAGAGCAGAACCATTCTTTTTTAATTCAGTCTTTAAGTGGAAAGTGATAACCCGAACAGAAGCTTTGGTGACTTCAAACAGTAAGTCATGTAGGTACCAGCTTCAGAGTATGGGTGTTGTAATGATAAAAAAGCCTTTGGCTCTGCCCTGAAGATTTTGCTCAGATATCCCCTGATTCACTTTGTCTTTCTTATGACTGAAATTTGTAAGTCTGTGCACCTTGTGTGAGAAACACAAAGGTGTATTTTCATGTTAACACACTTCTGTGAGAAAAAAATGTGCCATTTTAAAAATAACTTTACTCACTTGCCATGAGTGAGAAATGGAATATTTTTGTTGTCTGCTCTTACCAGCCATGACAAATCAAGTAGAGCACACTGTCCCTTACACAGTTGTCATAGAATTCTCCCCAGTCTTTTGTAGGAAAATTCCTAGTTAAATGCTATGCTGCAATCATGTATCTTAAATGTCATTTTGTATACAAATCTGGCTTTTTTTAGTAGTTCAGTTTAGCACCTGCAGAACTTGTTCATTATTATTTACTGTCTTAATTTCCTGGCCTCAGGATTTGTTTATAAAATGTTCTTTCAGGGTTGTGGGTACTGTGCTAAGAACAAATAAAACATAAAATAAAATATTTAAATTGTGTATTTGAACAGGTGGGAATATTTGCTTTTCCCAGTGTTTCTTATAATTATGCAGTACATTTTCTGCTTGATATTTCAGCAATTAAAGTGTCTGGGTAGTGCAGCCGTTAGCCCCTAATTAAGAAGAATTACAGGCCTTCCTCGCTAAAATGACTGTCTAAAGAAATACTGGATTTTAAAATGAAGTCCACAAGGAGAGAAACCTCCAGTATTTAGCTAGGAAGTTACTTTTAAGCTGTCTGTGGAGGAATCCATTTAAGTAAATCATAGAAATGGGTACTAGAAATTGAAGATGTAGCTCGACATTTAATATTACTTGATATGTGGTTAAGTCAGGAGTAGAGTTAAATATTCCATTTAAATCTTCTTGCAGATCCTTATATTCCATAGAATTTTCTTTTTAAAGTGGATAGGAATCATTTGCTAAAGTATGGAAATACCTTCTGTGATGTCTAATGCTGAAACCGAGGCTCTGGGAATATAGTAAATCTATTGTCTTATGTTTTCTCTTTAGGATTATTAGCAATAGTAATGTTAGGGTTTCTGCTTTTACACAGTTGAAAAAGCATAGTATGAAAATACAAAGCTAACACAATCTTTCAGTTTCACCATACATATAATTTTCTTTGATGTTTTTAATGGATACATGTAGGTTGATAGCTTATGGCTGCCAATCACTGATAAGACATCCACAAAGGTCAGGATATCTGAACACTTAACTTCTATGGGTCCCTTTTGTACTAGCTAGGTAATTTTTAGGAAGAAGGGTGCTGGTAGTGGATAAAACTTCTTAGAATACTGAAATTCACCTGTGATCTCAAAATTGCCATTTGTTACATTCAAACTGTTAAGAAACAAGATAAGAAAGGGCAGCATGGTTCTGAAAAGGACCTAACAGGCTCTTTGGGAAAACTTTGTGTTCTGCTAACCACTAGATGTCTCTTGAATTCCACATAAATAGCTAATTTATCTTCCATCTTCTTGTTTCTGTTTCTTCTCCCTCTGAAGATTTCTTTTTGGAAAACAAAAATTCTGCTTCTTTTATTTATTCCAAAACCAGGTAGTTTACCCAAAATGTAAGTTTTAAAGAGACTGAGAGTGCCTAAAATTGTAATGTTTTTTTCCCAGCTGAGCACAGAGGTTTAAATTGTTAATTGTAGTTGTTATTGTTGTTTTATTTCTGTCCATGCAGGAAGAATGTGAAAGATCATGACATTAGTGAATCATGTATCTGTTTTCTGAAATCATAAATTATGCATGTTTTCTTTTATCTCTCTTCAAACCCTACTCAGCATAAGACAAATGACTCCTCTGTAAATACAGGAATACACAGACCTGTTGACAGAGCTTAGGACTACTTTCACTCCCAAGTCAGCATCTCTGCTTTCACTCATGCAGAAGGTGATGGTTCGGTGCTCCCACGTTATTTACTGCAATACTAGTCTTTATAGCAATGAAAGGGTGAGCAAAGTATGTCTTGCCTCTTTGCATCCTAAAGAGAAAAGTGTGAGGCCACACTGAATAAAATCTAAACTCTGAAGGTGCCAGCCATTTTAAACTCTTCAAGTGTACTTTTATCATATTAAGATACTGAAATTTCAATACCTCAGTGCAGAATTTATCATGTAGGTTCTTTCTGATGGTAGATGAACTTGTGTTCATGTCACATCTGTCAACTGCTTCTGAAATTTTTCCCAAGAAAATTGGTTTTGAGTCCGTCTTCTGTCCACATCATGTTGTTCTGGACTAGTGGTCCTTCTGAAAAGTAAGCATGATCCTGTATGCTTTGAGAAATGTATTTATGCAAGCATTTTTCCCTCAGGAAAGAGGAGGATTTTTCTTTGTGCCTTAGGCAAGTAGATGAAGGTTATTTTTAAGTTTTCTCATTAATTGCTTGTCTTGAATTTAACACAAACCAGGTTCTCATATACTAGACATGATCTACCCGATTGTTACGAAGGAGCAACTTGTCATCATTGTTTCCCTAGAGCTCCTAAATCTGAGTGCTGTACACACAAACTTAAATGTAAAATGCTTCTAGCATACTGACAATCATCTTTCTACTTCTGCCTTTTTATCATCTCTATTCATCTACAGAATACAGGTTTTTTGAGACAGAGGCTCTCTTATGTTCTTTGTTTGGGGTTGCAATCTATGTTGGCATGGCTTGCACTAAAGTTTTCTCAGACTGGTTGCCTTTTTATCTAAAAACTGTGGCTGGAATTTGAGTATATTTTATTGGATGAAGTGAGAGTATTTTAATTCCAGCAGGACTGTTGCATTATGTGGCACACTGATTTGTAGTTGAGCCTGTAATGGGGAGTGTGGAGTTACCTTTACATGGATTTGGGAGAAATGGCTCACTTCAATACTCTGTGTGGAAACCTGCTTATGTGAGGCTGGAACATTTCTAGTAGGGAGGTGTGAAGGAAAATGCCTGATAAGTTTTTCTTTTCGTTGCTAAAAAAAAATCACTCGATGGTAGGATCCTTTGTGTCCATTCAGAATTACAGAGCTTTCACTCAAGGCCATGAAGCACCCATCATAGAGGAATCTGTGGAAACTAGAGAACTTAGGGAATGTGGTTAAACTTCAGGGTATTAGTGTCTCAAAGATAAGTCATCTGCTTGACTGCTTCAAAACACTGGGGATCAAAAAAGCATTCAGGCTGTATTGTTTTCCATCATGTAGCATGATGGCTGAGGCAATATACAGGTTGCAGATGCTAAGAAAACAGACTAATTCCTGGGCAAAAAGGTCACTCATTCTCTTCATTGTGAGTAGACCATTTGTAGGTTAAGATGTATGCCTTTTTTTTTTTTGCCTCAGGAGGAGTTGAGTTGAATGGAAAAACCTATGCATTCTCATTGTACATAGAACATACTGAGTAATTCTAATGCAAACAAGTACTGTTATGTGTGTAGTAAGAAAAATTTAGAGATAAGGGACAAGAAACTGTACAAGTCAGTAAGTGGTGTAAACCAAGCCAATGGTTAACTGCAATGCAGATTCTTGTAGAGTTTCACTGGAAATGTTTTTTCAGTGTATAAATGATTGTACAGCATTTAATCTTGATCACTTTCAGACTTGGAAGGCTGGATGCTAAAAGCATTTAAGGCCTGCTACCTTTAGGGTACTGTTTGGCTAAAAAATACAACTGAACTTTCATGATTTAAGATGGAATAGCTTTTGCCAATTTGGAACTCCAGAGTGTCTCACCACAAACTGTTCTGTGTGCCACAGAAAAGTATTGCTTAAGATGGCTTTGATTCCTTTTCTTTCTGCTTTAAAGATGCACTTGATCTCTCTTTTCTTAACATCTGACATAATGTGTTGGCAGGCTATAATTTGCTTCATCTAAACAAGATGAAAGATCGGATCAGTCTTTTGAGGGGTGTCCATTTGGAAGATACAGCCAATCCTGGAAAAATCCTTGTTGGGAAGTTGAGCATTTCAGTAAATCTGTCTGTGTTTATACAGAAGGGTACAATAAGGTAGAAGCTGATGAACAATAATTTAGCTAATATAATTAGGAAATGAATTTTGAACACATATTTATGTAAATGAGAGGATTTGTATAATTTATTTAGAGAATCTGATGTTTTGTGTTTCCTTAGGAGTTCCAGAGACGCTGCAATACGCTTATATCCTTAATAGAAAAAGAAAATATGGAAATTGAGGAAAAAGAAAGAGCTGAAAAGAAGAAAAGAGGAGCAAAAGCTACAACAGTATGTTTAGCAGTATTTATTTTGCTTGTTATGGGGCAGAATTCAATTATATTTTGGGAGAAAATGAAAAAGATAATTGTAGCCACTGGTCGTTTTAGAAGAAAACATTAGTGGAGAGATTAACTTCTGAAATATTTGTCTGTTCACAGCTCCTAGATTTTATGTAGTTATTCCTAATCCATAGGGTTTTAAGGCTTTTTGTTGAGAAGATTCTCTTAAGTATCAGGGGAAGAGTCTTTCAGAAGATGTAGGACTGCCCTCCTACCTGTATGTTTACACCACGTGTCTGCTTTAATCTCAGATTGTTATTCTTCCCCTGTTTAGCATTTCCTGGAGGAAGAAATTATAGGAAGTGATTCTTTTGTTTTGAAGAGCTGACATCTTTAGAACAGAATTGTTTATAAATCAAGATCCTGATGTATTTTTTTTTTTTTATCCAATTCATGTTCTGTGTGGTACCTGTACCACTGAGACCATGTAATGGTTTCCAGAAGATAAAAAGAGTAGCAGAATTAAGCATCTAATGTGAGGATACTTTTTTCTTTTGCCCTTCCACTACATCCTTCAAAGCTGGATTGAAATATATAATACATCAGGGCAACGTAGCTTCTTGAGGATATACTTTTTAATTTATTTATTTTGGTAATGCCACTATTTCAGAATCACATTGAATTGATAATTATTTTCCCCCTTTTCAGTCGCAGAAGAGGAAAGCAGACTTGGCTGCTGACAACTCTGGAAAAAAAGATGCTAAGAAAGTGAAGTCATGAACCTGAAAACTGAATGTTAAATGTAAAACTGCCACTTTCTTCTCTCCATCTAAAAGTATTAATTGCCAACTTGTTTGTATTCATGGTACTCTCCCCTAGATCCCATGGTTTAATTTTGCAGATTTTGTATACTTTATGATGTCTTTCTCTACCTGAAATGTGTAGCTTTATATCTTATGCATTCCAGTATTTTTGTGTACTGTATTTTGTGGGTTTCATGTCTTTGGCAAAATTCACTCAGTCCTTGTTTTTTTGAAGCTTGTGCTGAGGTTTTAGCTTTTATATGTTTTATATGCTGCTGCTTTGAAAGAAAACCTAGATTCTATAGCTGTAATATTGTTGTTTCATATTTTAAATTTATATGGCTGTTGGAGAATAAACTGACTTAATTATTTGAAGAGAAATATCCTTCACCTTTATTTTCCCTGCCCTCTCTCCCTTTTTTGCATAGCTACATTTAGAGTGAATGTTAAGGTTTGTATAATTGTGCCTTCATCATCGATCAGATTGTTGTGGTTTTGTTTTTCAGAGGAGTACTGAGGATCAGGAGCATGACAGAACAAAAAAAAACCTAATGAGACTGACATCCTTGTTTGCTGTCAGCGTTAAATTGACATTTTTCTCTGAAAGGTTCAGAAAGAAAGCCAGCAAATACTTATACTTTTTTCTTTTTATCACTGTTTTCTGCTAGGCTTCATACATGCTTAAACATAGGTTGAAGTGTTTATCAGAATGACCTCTAGGTGAAAACTTTTCTATGCCTAATAAACTGAAGCAGTCACCTAACAGCTTCTTTTTCAAGTAACAAACAAAATAATTAATCTTCTTGTTGGTAGGCTGTTCAGCTATTCTGCCTTGTGCTAAAAGATCTTTGTTGCTCTAATTATCTCTGCGAACTTTCTCCTTGTACCTTTGATTCAACATGTCAGTCAGAAGCAATGGGGATATATTATGGAGTGCTCCTTTTTTAGCATTTTTATTTTAATGAAGGGATGAAAGTGTGGGATGTATGATTTTTTTTTGACTTTGCGAGAATGGCCTTTATTAAGCAGGTTCATAGTTTCTGCTCACCTTGGAGTCTCTGCCTTTTTCCTGGATCAGTAGAACAGTGACTGTGACATCTCATGTTTTACTTTAATCTTCTGTCTCTGATCTGGTGTTTAGTATGGACCTTGTTACAGTGAGACATGCCCTCATAATGTCAAGTCTAGATTAATGCAATGTGCTTTACATGGTACTTCCCTTGAAGACTACTTGTAAATTTCTTCTAGTGCTGTTTGTTTCCTTCTGTGTTTAGAGGTGTTTGGAAATGAAAAAAAAACCTCTTTAAACTTCGTATTTGATGCTTTGCATTTGCTACTTTCTTCTGTACTTGTAAAATTCAGGACTTAAAAAGTTCTTGAGTCTTGGGACAGAGTTTTGCCCATAATCTTTTATGTAATTGAAAATATATTGGAATGTCTTTGAAGTTTTCTAGGATTAATCTCTGTAAGCTTGATGAGTAATTTCCAGCCTTTTTTGATAGTCTGTGTTTAAGATTTGAGACAAAATAAGTTTGTGGCTTGGTTGGGCATTTTGAAAGATAAATGATTTGATTTTGTATTTTGGAATGGAGCTTTTCTTTGGGGACCAAGTTGTTAATTATTGAGCTGGCCTTTCACTTGTAAGACTTGTGTTTAAGAAAAAATAAATTAATCTGAGATTGATCTGATGAGTCGAGATCTACAGCTGATGATGGGGCACAACTTTCAGACAGGAGGTTAGTGATGGGTGTCAAAACATACTTTTAAATGAGTATTCAACCCCTGTGGGTTAGGTCTGCTCAGAAGAAGGGAGATGACTTTTCAAGTAGTATTTTTGGTATTGGAGTAGCTGACATTCGGTTTTGTCCTTGGGAGAAGGACATCCTGTGTAATTATGGGCTGGAAAAAGGCTGTGCAGCTACATACATATATAATCACAAATCCCTGGAGCATTGCTATTAATAGAGAGGAAGATGCCTTATTTACATTTGCTTTTTGGCTCCTGTGTCAATCAGTTCATGAAATTATAAAAACAAGTAAAAAGAAGAGAGAAATAAAGGATGGAAGAGCCAATCACATCTGTATTGAATTACATGGCTAGATCTAGACCTTTTTCCATTGCTCCTGTTTAGCATTGGGTGAATACTTAGTTTTAAGTCTTGGATGAAGTGTATCCTGGTTTTGTTTATTGTAGATTAGCTTTGTTTGACTTGCATGTTTTTGTGTATTCAGCTTCACTGTGTTGCAAAGTGTATAAAAAGTCTTCAAATGGTAATATCTCAGCTTGTTCTTCTATGCAGATTTCTTGGTTTGCATTACCACTTGAGTTAATGCTCACTTTTCTCCTCCTTCAATGACATAGTATACCAGCTATATAGCAAAAGATCATGCAATTGTTCTTTCAGATATTGTCCTCTTGATCAGGTAGCTTTTCTGAAGGGTGATAAATACTCCCAGGAACTATCTGTTATCTCTTATAGTTTGCAGTTCCTAGCTAAACGGAATGTGCTGTTGAACAACAGTCCTTGAGAGCACAACACTTGTACACTCTATACTCCTCAGCATATTGAGTCTTCCCATCCATCACATCCCACAGTGATAACTAAAGAAAATTGCTAACAGCTGCTGGTCAGGATGAAAGTAAAATGGATCTTTCTTTTCCTTTCTAGTTCTAGTTGCATACAGTATATGCCTAGCAGTATCTAATTGATATGCTGCTGTGACTCAGAACTAGATGGAGAGAAACAAAGGAATCTTCCTGGAACTATTTTCTTAGGTAAGGAGTATTCTTAGCAAGAAATTTATAGACACTGAATGTAATGTGGTGAGAGACTTTTAAGGATATCAGGTAGTGATGGGGGAATGGAGCAAAACTTGAAGTGAGTAGGTTTGGATTGGATGTCAGGAAGAAGCTCTTCACCATGAGGGATTCTAAAACCTCTGAAAAGGTAGGGCCTTCAGGTGATTTGATACTTGCCAAAAAGATTACATTATATAAAATTTTGAAGCAACTTGTTTCCTCTTAAGTAGACAACTAAAATTTGATTGTTAGCATTAGGCTTGAAGAAGGAAAAAGCAGCCACCTAGCAGCTTGCACACATCAGGCAGTGCATCTAACGTCATGGGAGAGGTCACAATGGTTGTGTTTTTTCTTTTCTTATATTGATTGTTTTGAATGTATCAGTCATTTTTGAGTTGCATGACAATGGGAAAAAGTCACACAGCTGACTCTCTTCATTATGTTTAATTTCAATTTATTATAATGACAGAAGGAAAGACGCTTTCTCCCTGCTGGTATGCACAAGTAGCATTACTATACTAAAATATTAAGTAAGAAATTTTTCTTGCAGATGAGCATTACTTGTTTGATTTAGTGCTAGTGCTGGTTATGGTTTAAAAAAATAATTCAGCTTACACTCTTTGAGATCATAAGCAAGGAGTACAGTATGTGGAAGTGAATCAAAGTCTTTCTAAATGTCTGATGGAAGTAACTTTGGGTATGCAGCTCATGCAGCATCTGCGGTGCACTGCAAAGATACAGGCACTCTGTGTGTGTGCCTTTTCCCCAGGGTCAGTGGAGGGATTAACTGCTTTCAGTGATCACAAATTAATGCCAAAGCTAAAAAATGTGGGCCTTACAGGTTGAAAATCAGTGTTTTTGCGGTCAGCAGCAGTTTATATGAATGTACAGTGACATGGTTGGTGCAGATGCTGGCCCTTGATGCTTGTCGGAAGGGGTTGGTCACTGGCTAGTTCTGATCTGGTTAAGACAGGTTGACAGTTAATGTTTATCTAGTCTGTGTACTTAGCTTCAAGCATGTATGTAAATGCTTTGGTGGGTCATAGTTAAAATGTTTGTTATGATCTTTTTCTGCAAGAGTTAAGTTGAACTTGGTTTGCATATTTTGAAATGTATTGTACTCTTTAATTGCATTTGCATGACAGCCATCCTTTCATAAGAGCCTTAATTGGAGTAATTATTTGCTGCCTCAAAGGTATGTCTACATTGTGTTGTTATGAGATAACTTCTGAACTTTTTCAGACTGAGATTTGTTTCTTAAGTTGTACATATATGAAAATAAAAATTAATACAAACCTGATGTCTGTTGGTAATTCTGTTTCTGGTATAGATAGTCCCATGCACTTGAATACTTTTTAGAAGAATTAGGTTTGTTTTCATTGCAGGCTCTAGGTGTGGCTGTTCTATCTCTGCTTTCAAACTTCATAATTTCCTGTGATCTAAAACAAAATACTTGTAGTACCTGTGTTTTTGTGACAACCTTACCTACATTGTCTCTTAGTACAGTGTGATACAAAGAAGGTTCCTCTTGTATTAAGGTATATTACAGTTGTTTGGTTATTGCATACTTATGGTGTGTACTTTGGAGCTAAATCTGGCAGGCATAGAATCATTAAGGTTGGAAAAGACCTTTAAGATCGTTGATTCCAACCATAACCCAATTACCATGACCATTAAACTATATTCTGAAGTGCACATCTACATGCTCTTGAACACCTCCAGGGATGGCAACTCCACCACCTCCCTGGGCAGCCTGTTCCAGTGCCTCACTGCTCAGTAAAGAAGTTTTACCTAATTTCCACTCTCTGCAGTGTTGTATTTCCAGCAGAATAAGGGGGAACAGTGACATATGCAGCCACTCCCCCGTCTCTCTTTCCTTGCTTACCTGTTCTGAAGAGCTTATAGCCGTTCCTTGAAATACTCCAGTCATGACAGTCATCCCACCACATTTCTTTGATGGCAGTTGTGCAATAGCTGTGCCCTGTCTGTTTTCGATGATTTCACCCTGGACATGAGCATGCCATCCCAAAGCTCATCTCTAGTGAGTTTGGTTTTATCCCTTTCCAACATAGCAGGAAGATGCACAGGTATGTGTGATGCACTTAATAGAAATGTGACTCTTGGTTGAGAGGAAGCATTTGTTTCTAAGCCTTATTTCAAATCCTGCTGGGTCAGTTGACAGAATGGATATTTTCCTGAGGAGGCTCCTTGGAAGCCTGTCCTGAGGAGCAGATTGGGTGTCCTGGCATGGTTCCCAGTTACTATGCAAACACCACTCTTGCAGCAAGCTCCTCTTCTGACATTTGAAATGCAGAGGGAAAAGGTTGAATCTTGAAAACAATCACCCATACCAGGCTAGGGTGAGAGCTGGGCTGGGAAACTGCATAATTAACTGGAGATTGATGGCCACATCTGTATTGATAGTAAACAGAAATGTAAAGGAAAGCCACTGTAACCTGCTGCCAGTGGAGCTGTACATGAACCTTGGGATGGAGCATAGCTGTGAAGGGGGCATTTGACTTTTCCCCTTTTGCTTTCCCTGTTTGCAGTGCCCTCCTGCTTCTTTACCCATTCAGAACCCAGGTGTTGGTGGTAAATCCGAGAGGAGATGATCTGAGGATGGAGCTACTCCTTTCTGTCTGAAGTGGCAGTGCTGATGCACTGTCTGCAGTTGCTTGGATGTTTTTCTCAATGGGGCTATAGTCCAGCTGTCTCCTCAGTTTGCCAGTCCTTACTAAATGCACCTGCAAAGTTCTTGGCTGACTGGATAGTAACCATGTGAGAGGTGTTTTGGGTAGATACTCCTATCAAAATTTGCATTATGTTCAATTCAGAAGGCCTCTGTTGTAATTTTTTAGCTGCTGTGGCATTTGGTGCAGTACTCTGAGCAGCTCTGAGCCAGGCTGCAAGAACTGTGCTGACTCAACATCCATGTGCACTCCATTGCTGCTTCTGCACCACAAAAAGTAGCATCCCCTTGTGCCACGTGGTTTTGCTTCAGTGACTTACTATTAAAATTCTATTGCTGGAATTTGAAATAAGCAGATCAGTGCTGCCCTTTCAAAACAAGATGTTTCAGCATCACTTTATAGCTTCTGTAGGTACAGATCTCTGAAATAATTTTACTTCTTTACATTCCAGAGTGATTTTTACAGGCTGAAATTCACCTTCTCACGATTCACATTGCTTGAGTGCACATATGGAAGAGGCAACATAAATTTCTTTTGCTTAAACATCAGTCCTGGCAATTCAACATTTTTCTTTCTGTATTCAAACAGAAATGTAATTTTCGCTTTTTTGTGGTACTCATTGATAATTAACTGCCCTGTGTACTGCATCTTATTATTCCATGGGCCCAAAGATTTTCTGTTGGAAACAAGAGGAAAATCAATTTCAACAAATTCAGTTGTTGCCTTCTTATTAAGTTACAGTACTGCATGGAAATTAATGTTTTGAATTTATGTCATCGATCAATAGGTGCAATTATTGATTTGGGATGTATGAGGTAAAAAAGTGAGTAAGTTTTTGTCTTTGTTTTTATAACATGGAAACATGTCAAAAGTTTATTGAGCTGCAAGATAGTTGGTAGTGAAGCTGGGGCACAAACTCAAACACAAGAATATTATGTTAGTCTATTTTTTTTTTATGATGCTGGTGGGCTTAAAATGTTGACAGATGTCCCATTTAAAAAAGGTATCTAGAAATCTGATGTGTGTGGTCCAATTGCAGGTACTGATGGCCATCTGATCTTCTGGTTGGAAAATGGGAACTTAGCTTGCCTCTAGTCCTTTTGGTTGTGGTTTTGTGCCTTTTGTGTAAGTTTGCTCAGTTAGAGGTGCTTCTAGAGCCATGACCGTGTTGTGCTGATTCAGTAGTTCAGAACTGGTTTCAGACTCTCCCTCAGCTTGGATATCACGGACAATGGTATCGCAACTTGATACTGGCTGAAGGGCATGCCCACAGTTCCTTGAAATGCCATAGCATTAAGACTAGGAAAGTCAAGCAGCAGTGGAGACTGTTGAATGTAAGCCATTAAAGTTTCAAAGGTTTCACTTAAACATAAGGGAAGACTTTCCTGAGAGGGTGCTGGAGCACTGATCCAAGCTGCCCAAAGAAGTGGTGGAGTTTCCTTCTCTGGTGACTTTCCAAACCTGTCCAAGACATTGTGATCCTGGGGAACCTGCTCTAGTTGGGGATTAGATTAGAAGAGCTCTGGAGATCCAGCTCTCACCACTGTGATGTGTGACCTCACTCTGAAGTGAATATAGCATTTGGCTTGTCATGTTGGAGAGCAACCACCTGCCCATCAGAAGTGTAAGGGTATCCTACCATCACCTGGGGCTCCTTCCAGGTGGAAGGGGTGATCTTTGTGTGCCAAAGGACGAGCATGGCTATTTTTTTCAATGAATCCTTATGAAGAAATCAGACAAAACCAACAAACCCCAGAACATGGCTGTAGAATCTTTTTTTCCCCTGATACAAAGCACCAAGTCCTGTACACTGTGGCAGAGCTTGTTCTCCTTTTATAATGGCTCATTTAAACAGTAGACCTGATCTGAACTGGGGAGACAGGTATAATGGTTTTATGAGGAGACTAAATCTCTGGCAGGAGGTAAGAGACATTGATTTGATTGCTGTGAGGTGGTTTGTGGTATTTTGTGCAGTGGTCATTTATTTTCCTACTGCAGCTCTACCTCCAGTTGTAATGGTCCTTCTGTACTGACCAATTGCCACAGTTGCATTGTGTTTAAAATTAACAATGCTGTCTCTAATTCTCTGATAATGTGTCTACTAAATGTCTACTGAGGACTCTCTGGAGCCACACATTACCTAAAGCAAGGTGTTGCTGGCTCTATTGTAATGCTGATGCCCATAGTTCTTCAGATGCTTTGCTGCACGTTGCCCACCATTTCATTTTTACCATTTGCAGAGCCCAGTGAGCCTTTGTGTGCAAAGTGTTTGAGGCTGGCCATAATCCTAGGAGCAGGGGCAGAAGACAGGGGTTCTAGGCAATAATGCCCTGGGAACAGAAGCACAATCCTACTGACTTGTAGGTGGAGAAAATGAATTAGTCAATAGCATCTTCTGCATGGCTCTTTCCTGAGGTGCAAAGCTCTTCAGGAAAATACATGTGATATTCAAGTGGGCTAAAGTCCCCCTGATCTATTTCCTGACATACAATCTCTTAAAAAAATTACATGTGGTGGTATTCAAATGGCCTAAAGTCCACCTGCTCTACTTAATGTTTACCTTTTAGCTTGCTTCCTTTATCTGCTTTGTGAATTTTGTGCCTAGGTCGACCACTTTGTTCTTCAGACACAAACATCTTTTCTGAACAAACAGCATAATGCAGGGTTGGATCATGGTCAGAATGTCTTCATCCATTGAGGAAACAAAGTAATATGAAGCTAATAGCATCTGTTTACACACCACATAGATATTAGTCCTACCTTTCTCCTGGATTGGAATTGAACTACTGCACTCTAAATTATTCCAAGAGTTCTGAATACTTGTTGTATTCCCTGCTCAAAAGCAGATGCTCATGGTCTGGGCTAGACAAAGCAACATGAATGACCTGTCGTTCAGAGCCTGCCAGTGTGTGCCAGGGTGTAGGTGAGATGAGGAAAATGGGCTTAGCAGTTAATGCAGCAGGATGACTCCAGCTTTGCTAAGGCTGTCTTAGTGGATTGTGTACCTGTGGGTTTTTTAAGTTGGTTTTGGGTGTAGGAAGGTGTCTACAACCTGAAATCAGAGTTGCCAAGCTTTCCATATAATTTATTTTTTATTTAAAGAGCTTCAAGGCCTTCATTTGGAGGCTGCTGTGGAAATTATTGTTCTCACTGGGAAGTAGCTATGGTAATAAATGTAGAGAAAATACAGTGGTTTTACTGCTTTCCTGGGCCACTTTCAAAAACAGAGGGTGAAAAAGAAGTGAAACAACCAAGGAGGAGAGCTGATTGAGGACATGGTACTCCTGCTCAAATGAAGGCAGAGCCCAGCTGACAGGTTGTCAAAGAGACAGAAGAAAACGTGTGTGGATGGATGTATAAAAGTTTGCTAGATGTTTTATTTTGCTTCAAAAGTTGAGGAATTTGCTGTACAAGTTTGGAAAAATTAAGACAAAGTCCTCTTCCAGTTCACTAGTCACATAGTAGTCATCAACAGAGAAAGACCACACTATTATTTTTGTATGAGTATTTATTTCCTCTGCAATTTGACTGCACTATGACCTTTATCTGTTACTGTTGGTCTTCTCTTGAAGGCTTGCTACTTGACCTACTTCATCTCCTTCACTCTACTGTTTTGTGGGTGGGGGTGTCTTTTGCTCCTTCTGTGCAGTGTCTGTTGTCCTTGGCCATTATCTGGAATTGTTCCTTAACCGTATTTTAGCCCCAAAAGCTAAACAGTTCTTGTATGTACAGACACTGCTCTTTTAATGGGTGTGTTCTGTTCATTTGTACTTGTTGAACACAGAATTTTGTACTCGCAATACCACTCTACCTCAACACATTTTTGGCTGTCAGAAGCAGAAATGTTGATAAATTAGAGTTTGTCAAGGGCCTTCCCAGGTGTTCCCAGGATGTCTTCATTTTGCATATTCATAGGATTCAAACTATGCAGAGAAGCTGATGTTTATGCCTGTGCAGCTCTTTGATATGTGTGATTTTGCAGAATCTCCTCTGCCAGCCCACAGAAACAGAATTGTTGTAGCCCAGAGCACAAAGCTGTGCCTTTTTAATGTCAAACAAGAGCTGCTTATGCTCCTAGTTCTGGGGCAGTCCGATTGCTGGTTGAATTCTGTGCTATGCTTATTAAATCCCAAAACCCTTCAGGGAAGCCCTTAGCCGCTGTGGCACGTCTTTATTATCCTGTAGCTGCTGCTGGTGGTTGCGTGTGGTCTCCTGCCACTGAAACTACTCTTAACTGACTTAAGGACTGAGCAGAATTCCACAATGTACCCAGAGTTTCTCTGGTGTTGTGGAGAAGTTGAGCTTGTGGTGCCTAGACATAATCTTAAGATTGATGGAGAGATGACAGTTCCCTTTTCCAGGTGTGAGGTCTCACATACACCTGAGCTGGATAAGTACACACAGAATGAAGAGAGCATTTGTGTTCAGATGTGACAGACTTGTGCAGTCATGCATGAAAGGGAAGACAGAAATCATTGTAATTGCAACTTTTTGGAGTGCTAGCGAGGTCCCTGGTTGTGCCTCCAGGATTTGTGTGGCCTTTGTGCCCAGGCAAGGCTAGAGGGATAGCAGTGTGGTCCTTTAAACAGTGGAGTGGGACACTTCTGTGCATTTCTATCTCTCTTTTACTGCAGCAAGCTCCTGCCACTGCAGTTTCTGCTTTTTCTCTCCTCTGCCAAGGTCTGTTGATGCTGTGTATTTCCCTTAGGGCTAGGGGGAATATTTATCTCAGCTATGGTAGCACTGAGGTAGGCTACGATCTTGCATAGGGTCTCTGGATGCTGCTGTAACATTAATAAGAGCCTTGCAATAAGATTCAGTGCTTACAGTTCTTCCCAATTTGTGGCTGTTCTGAGGAGTTCATGGTATCGGGGCCTTAGCTAGATATAAAATAAGTAATTGGTTTGCTTCTTATTGAATAAATGATATGCTGGTGGCATGATTAATGAATAAGAAATCATGAGCGTCACTGGCTCACAAATGGAAATCATCATTCCTTCAACAAATTTTTTCCTGGTTGGGTTTAACTTTCCATTGGGAATTACAGTTTCACTAATTTAACACAAACTGCCACATAAATAACTCATCACTTTTTATAAATGTCGGTTAAAGAAATCTGTACTGAAGTGCTGAGAAATGGCACTCGTAGAGGAAACACTGCTGCAAATAATGGGGAAATTGCAGATGTACTTTATACCTCTTCTGAAAATCAAAAGGTCTCATAAATACAGTCTGTAAAAATGTCTGTGGAAGAGTTAACATAACTGTACAAGCAATAAGCCTGACCTTTCAGTGTAATTTATTTTAGATTTGCTCAATCCTTTTTTATTAAAACTAGCACATCTGAAGCAGAATTAAATCCTATTATACCAGCTCTGTGATTGTATCAATTTTTCTCTGCCATGGCACACTTTATTAAAAATTACTTTGTTTCATATTGGCTAATGCAATCAGGGGAGTAAATAAGGTTTTGTGGTCTTTGGTAGACAAAGAAGCATGTGGTTGCTGTCCTTGATAGCAGCGTAAATTACCGTGAGGCACAGCTGAGTTTCAGCCCTTCAAAAATCAGTTCAGGTATTTCCTCTGTGGTAGTAAAGCACAATCCTGTCCCAGTCCTGTTCCAGCACCTGCACTGGTTCATGGAGTGTTTATGCAGGGGCAGCTGTATTGCATGTTTGTGCCTCCTCTTATTAGCGAAAGTATTGCCATGAACTCGATAGCAAATCCTTAGAGAAGCTGTTTCTGTCAGGTGGGGAGCCTTGAGAGAGGGAACATTAATTTATCACATCTGTATGGCAGATTCAGCATACATCCCAACCTCACAAAATCAAAAGTGTACTTAAGTCCTGCCAAAGCAGCCTAGAGTGTTGTTATATCTTGGTTACTCCACTTGAGGTCATTCTTATAGGCTGGAGTTGAAGTCTGTTATTCAACTTAAAATTCAAATGAACTATCTTTTCACTAGGTATGCAGGAGTTAAAAACAGTGCATACCTCTATGAATTCTTAGATTCTGTAGTGTTGCTGTTAAAATGAAAATGGGATTGATGAGAAGAGTTGGATTTGGACTGGCCACAGTGATCCTTGCACCAACATCAAGTACCCCAGGTCTATTGTGGCAGTGCCAGCTGTGCTCTGGTACAGTAGTTTTCCTGATCTAATAGGCTTGATGTGCTATCAAGGCTTGTGGACTCTTTCCATTATTACTTCTGTGATAGTAAAAGAATTATTCTAAAGAAATAAAATGTAAGTCCAGGTAGCTTTTATGTGACTGCAAAATACAAGCAGTGAAAGAAGAGGGAAAGGGCTTGAGTGTATCTGCCCTTAAAGGGAGTCATTCAAAGCTTAACATAGGTCTGAAGCAGTTGGCATAATGCAGGGGCACTGACACGACCTAATTAAAGATTCCCATTCCTGCTTTTTCTGGGGCTTTGTGTGGCAGCTATGACTGTCTGGAGGTCTATCAGCTCCTTGTTAGTGCTGTAGATACACATAGGAGAGATCAGATGTGCTGTTAGCATTCATAGCAGGTTTGCAGCTCTGTTTTGCACCTATCCTGAGCACAATACCTATGAGACATAAGTAATGTTCTTGCTTCTTTTAATAACATAAGAAAGCAAAGTTTCATGTGTTTATATCAGTTCAAATGGGAAGTGCATGGCAGAACAAAGAATGCAGAGTTCACAGTATCACAGTATGTCAGAGGTTGGAAGGGACCTCAAGAGATCATTGGGTCCAATCCCCCTGCCGAAGCAGGATCAGTTAGGGTACTCTGCACAGGAATGCATCCAGGTGGGTTTCAAAAGTCTTCAGAGAAGGAGACTCCAGAACCTCTGTGGGCAGCCTGCTCCAGTGCTGTCACCCTCACTGTAATGAAGTTTCTCCTCATGTTCAGGTGAAATCTTCTATGTTCAAGTTTGAACCTGCTGTTCCTTGTCTTGTTAAGTGCACTACCAAAAAGAGCTTGGCCCCTCCGCCTGGCAGCCCAGAAGCTCTCTAAAAGCTCTGTTTCTGGCTCTTTACTCAGGATCATCTGATGCTGTTTCTATATCTGTTGGGCTTTCCCCCCTCCTTTCCCACTATCTCATTGCCTTGTCTTTGTTTCTGCCTCCTACGTAGTCTTGTGTTCCAGTGCAAAATCACCAATTACCACCAGTGGAGCCTTCTGTTCAGTATTTCAGCTCCCTGACTTGACTTGGATACACCTTTGTTCTGAACAAGGATGTGTGCTCGTATTTCCTGCCTGTGTGCCATCCCTCTCTAGTCTTTTATTAGAGCCTGTTTTTCATGCTGACTTGATGTTTGCTCTGGAAGCCAGCAGATATTGCAGTGCTGGTGTATTTGCTGCCCTTGTGTGGATTTTACCTGGCTGTTTCTCCCCTCAATTTCCTGCATTGCAGGGTTAGGTTGGATTGCAAGAAGGGGATTTAGATGAAGCCAGGTGTTTTTTTTTCAGGTTTAAAACCTGTCCAGTGCTTTTTAACTGACCAAGATCTACAGTGCTCTGGAGTATTTACTGCTTCTGTTTAATGGGCTGTTTATAATTTCAGTACCAGCCTCAGTAGCCTTGCAGGGCATATTTCCATGCCTGTGGCATGTTTACAGTGAATAATAAGAACTGACACACTTTGTGTGTGCAGGTTAATGCCCTCGAATCAGGTGCTATAAATTGTTATGCGTGGGTAGCTAGGGCAAGAACTTTTCCCCCACCTGCTGTCAGTTTTACACACCATTGTGGCAAGATCTGGCAAACATCCGTGTCAATTTTTTCTTCCTCATTGCAGGCAGAATGTTGCCTTTCTCTTGCCCTCTTACACGTGCATAGATCAGGTAAGAGGTATGGCTGGAGCTATCTTGAAAGGAAGCACTTTGTAGGAAACAATGATCGTGACAACCTCAGAGCAGCTCTTAGCTCTTTGAGGATCATGTTGGTATCTGCAGTTTGGGTTTAGGAGATCTTGAAGCTGGGCACTGCGCTGAGCTGCAGCCTCTGCACTCCCTGTCCAGCACCTTACCTTCCCCTCAGAGCACCATGCTCAGCATAGCTGTTCTGGGTGGCTGCTGCAATGTTTTTATAATGCTGGGATCCTGTTGAGCTTCTCAGAGCAGCCTTTGTGAGACCAGTAGCCTTCTCCCTAAGACAAAGTATCTGAAGTCTTGACCTTAAGAACAGTTTTCCAGTGTGGAAACTCTAAAGTAGCCTTCTGCCGTTAAAACACAGGAATTATATTATCTCACAGGAAGAAAAGTAACTTAATATGTGTACCAGGTACCAGAGGAAGCCTCTGGGCAGTGTTACTGGTGGTGTGGGCCTGCATAAAGGGAAAAACACTTATTGCTTATTTCCATCTGCCCAGAGCTGACCTTTCCAGGTGCAATGTGCTTCATCTGGTGCATCTGGAAATGCTCCAGAACTTCCATTTCCAAAGCACTGGGACCACAGGTATTTCTGTAGAGAAACCCAAATGTCTGCAAACAGGAGAAAAGGAGAAGCTTCTACAGAGGAACAGCCTATTCACCACCAAGTCAGTTTGTAACAAGTGCTGTGTGGTTATAAACACTGCCTTGAACACTCACTTAGAAAACAATTCTGGTGACAATAATGAGCTGATAAGCCCTACTGCCATGAAATCCTCTGTTTTGCTACTGAACAACTGTGTTATAGCTGGCTCAAGAGCAGACTTAACTCTATGGAAGGGAAACTCTCAGGAAGCATAGTAGTTTGCTGCTCACTGTAGCTGTCCTTGGCTTCAATGCTCAGTAGTGTTGGCGTGAAGGTACAACCACCCAAGTCATTTCACATGGACCATTGAACAACCATTAGACATTAAACAGTTTTCAATCCTGACCCCTAGATGGAAGTTGAACCAGTGACCTGTAAGTGAAATGCGCTGCTGCAATGCTCTGGAGCCTGCAGAGTGTTTGTGCTTGTCCTGCAGAGCACTTCCATAACAAAAAGCAAATTAGGCTGTCGCTGAGGCTAATCCTGTTTGTCTCAGACATAAACACAATATTCAAATGTAGGAGGACTATTGGAGTCTACTTCTGCACTGCTAGTTTCAAATGTCAGGATTTGATTTTTTTTTTTTTTGGCATCTATTTGGTTCTGCTTTTCTCTATCAAAGGCCTAGAGGACTTTTACATGAGTAGAAGAAGTGGACAACAGTAATTTCCTCCGATAGTGTAGGAGCCTTTTGCTTCCAATAGTCACCTTGCCTTTTTTTTTTGTTTTGTTTTCTTTTGTCATTTAGAGGTGGAACAGACAGAAAACAGTTATGCCCGTGACTGCCACACCCCCCTTCACGTTGATGAAGTTCCTGGTGGTTATGCCAGCAGGTGGACTCAGCTGTCACTCTGATCACTGTGAGTTTTACTTCTCTTTCACAATGGAGTATTCCCTTTATGGACAGGGAATACTTGTAGAGACAGCTGCAAAACTACAAAAGTCTTTATCATGCCCAAAAAATCCTGACAGTTTACAGCTTTTTGAACTGCTAGTGCTTCAGTAAAGTAAATGTAGACATATCAGCTTACTACATTGATAAATTTGGTCTTATACTGGTAAAAATCCACAGACTATGTTCTTGAACACCTTCTCTGGTACAGTGTCTGTAGCTGTGGAACTGATTTTGTGAACACAGTCCAGTTTCAATGCAGTTTTTGGAATATTGGTCAGCAGCTCATCTTCTGATGTCTCTGGGCAATATGGGACAGAGAATCTGTTTGTATTTCTGTAGTTTATATCAAACACCAGTGATGACATGTGCATAGAAATAATTAGTTAAATAAATACTCAGGTGTCGATGTTCTGGCAGGAGACAGCCGAGGGAATCCTCTGCATGCTAAATGATAGTTTGAGTTGAGAGCATCTACAGAGATAATCAATGCCAAATCTACCATTACCATTGATTTAGGCATAATTAGTTTGGGTGAAGACAAAAGACTGTCATCAAAAATAATAAATTGAAGCATAGCAGCTAATTCAACAGGCAGAAGCCTCAATCAGAGATGTTTGAGGAAGGTGTTTTGATCCTCCTGCATTGATTATGTGTCTTAATGTGTTGGCTCTGGCTGGTTTGCAGCAAGGTTGGGCACAGACACTGTGTTACAAAAAAAACTGTTCTGACTCTTCCAGGACAGCATTAACCAGCTTGTTGGCTGTGTTGTATTTGGAGAGCTCTGCACTGAAACAACCTTTCTCACCTCTTACTAGAATGCCATGTGTTTCCTGTATAACTCATTTAAGATTAGCTTCCATTTTTAGATCTGCTGCTAGTTTTTAAAGGCTTGTAGAGTCCCTCCCTGTTTTCAGCTCTTGTAACTGGATCAGAAGCTGAGTTTATAGGAATTGCCCTTGCATTGGTACATGGTTTTGAACTCTTGCATCTCACCTGATAGAACAAACTTTCTTTGAACTCTTTTCACCACTTGCTCTGCAACTTGTGATCTGTAAAGTGAAGCCCATTGTAGTCATGTGGTCCCCTATTTTGCTGAAAAATGTGTGAAACAGCTCCACGTTCACAGGTTACAGACACAGCCACCAGGAAATCCCAGACTTCATTTTCTCTTGCTGTAGCATTTTATGTATTTAGTAGCAGATCTCCAGTTCATAACTTCTGCATTAGCCAAAGTGCTGATTATCCCACTGAAGTCTTGCATCCAGTTTGGCACCCCACTGTAACTGATTCTGCAGGGTTTCAAGCAACCTTATAGCTGGTAAATCAACATCTGCTCTCTTAGTTTTGGGGTGGGTGTAAGGCCACCACAGAAAGTGCAGGAGTGTTGACTATGGACTGATGTCTTTTGTGTATCAACAGCTCTGATGTGGTGAGGACACAGCCTTCCCATGTACCACCTTTCTGAAGAGATGCCACTTGTACAGTGGAATGCCATTCCCATCTGTCTCCTGATGGACATTGCTGAAAACCATGGGCAGTCCAGGTAAGTAACAAAGGAGTTACACCTGTGTAAAATGTGTGTGCATGATGTGTGTCTGCAGGGCAGGAAGAAGCTAACAATGAGCTGCAAAACTGAGTGGGACAAAAAGGAATTTGAGAATCAAAGGAAGGAAACAGTTGAAAACAAATGTTTCAAGATGATTGTGATCTTCCAGTCTAAACATCTTTAGCCTACTTGGACCTCTGGTTTTACTTTACTTACCAGCATTTTCCAAGTTTTTCCACAACGAATTGCTGACTCTGCACTTGGTAGCAAACGTACTGAGCAAGTGGCTCACTGCTTTCTGCTTAGCTGTATCAGCTTTTTCTGGCTGAAGACCTGCCCCTGTGCTCTGGTTTTGGTCAGCTCAGGGGAGTGGGCAACTTCTTGCTGTTTGCCTAACTTGGGAATTTCAGGGCACCTACTCTAGAGGCAGATCCAGCATGTGAATAGTCCATACTTTCACCATCAGCCTATATCAAAAGAATAACAGTGTATTGCAAGCTCTTTTGAATACACTGGCAGGATGACTTTTTGCTAGAATCCTCTAGGAACAGCACAATGGGCTGCCAAAACCAACACAGGCAATGTGGAGAAAGGTACAAGTGGATTAAAAGTGGCCAGTGGCATGAGAGCACTGTCCAACTGGACAGCCTTAGCTCTCCAGAGAGTTCAGCTCTGTGCAAATGGTTTCCATTCTTCACATAATAGAAGGTCACCAGATGATTTCTGGCTCATCAACAGAACTTCTTCTAGGCTGCATAAATTTGATGTGGCCTTTTATTCTTTTGTGTGGCTACTTCTTCCAAGGGGCATCTCTTTGTTGCTGGATAATGTCATGGAGACATCACTGCTCCAAGCAAAGGGGAGGAGGAGTACATGCACAGATCATCTGCCTGTGACTTAGACAGCAAGAGACCAGAGAAGGTTGTTGGCAGTCTGGTCTAGTAAATGAATTTAATCTCTATAAACTCTTGATCAGGAGCTGCTTCTTCAGACATCAAGTGTCACCATAATTCACTTGTACCAGGGTGGTTTTCTGCTGATAGAGGAGCTGGCTCCTGTATATTATTCCCATTTTAATTTTCATTTTGCTGTTTTCCATTTCTGGGAAATGAATTAAGCAGAACTAAGACCACTTAGGGAAAGTGTCTGTCTGAGGCTGGAGGGAAATCTAGCTGTAGTCAATTGGAATTAGGTCTTTCAAATGACTTTGTTTGAACAAGCTGTGGAGCTAGGCTGAAGGAGTGAGACAGAGGGAAACTGGCTTTGTTCTCTCTGGTGGCATCCCCTTTCACACTGTGCAAGTGGCCACAGCCAGTCACTGGATGCTAGTGCTGGATTTACTGAGAAATCCCATCCCCAGAGTGAAAAGGAAATAAGGGGTTAATGCTGTCTTCACACATAGGTCAAGGTTTTCTAAATCAGTGTTAAAAGAAGACCTGCCATGGCTGAGAGAAGAAGAGACATTTGAGTGTGAATTTGCATGTCAAGGCCTGGAAGGCGTTTTGATTCCTGTTGAGACTGAAGTGGTCTGAGGAAGGCTGTGCACAGTGCTGCTGCTCTGCCTTTTCCTCAGGTATTGCAGCTGGAACCACATTCCGATAAAGCCATTACTTCTGAGGGCAGCAAACAGTTAAAGATTTAAAGAGCAAAGACTCTAGGAAATGCAAATAACGTGGTTTATAATAAGAAAGTATAAATTAACGAAGGAGAAGAAAATAGCATGTTGAAAACAGATGAGTAAGGAGCATGCCTGTGGATGCCTGGACAGCTTTACCAACTAGTCAATTAGAGCCAATTATCAGCCTTAAACTCCTAGTACTGTGTTTAGTATGCTTGGAGTGTGTCCAATTTAGCTTGCACTGTTTCATAGGTTTACAATTTTCTCTCTGTGTCTGAAATGATCTAGCTGGAAACACCAGGAAAGTGCCAGGCATTAAGTATATAACAATTGTAATTCTTTTGACTGAAACCTGATTTGATTCAGTTGAAAATGACTTCAGTGTATTGGATTTACGGTTCATTTAACAAGTGCTGTAGATGTCAATACATTAGTGTAAACCTGATGCAGGTAGTAATTTGGTTTCTAATGAGGTTCCACAGCAGTATCCAGCTATGAAAAATGGGGCATTCTTCAGTGGAGCACAAAGTGCACCTGCCTGATGCAGATGTTGTCTGAGCCTTGCCACAGCTTCCTGGGAGTGGTGTGGTATTAAGTCTTCCAAGGGGGTTTCAAAATGCCTCAAACTGATAAAAAGTTAGAAGCACAGACTGGAAAGCATAAAATACTGCTCTTCACAAGTTTTTGTCTGAATTATGGAACTGAACTACACTTTTATTTCCTGTAGTCTTAGTTGTGCAGTTATTGGAGATGTGAAATTTCAGCCAAATTTAATGGAACTGCAGCAGCAGAGATCAAGAGAAACCTTTTATTTTTATGGAGCTGTGTGGTGAGACCTCCTACTGTCTTCAAAATGGTTCATTGAATGATCTTTCTGGTGAAGGCTCAGGTGTCTTGTGTAGACACTGGCTGTGATGGAAACAGGAAGAGTGCAAAGGGTGATGTGGCACTGGTTGGAGGACAATACACATGGTCTAGAAGGTAAAGTACTCATATGGGCGTTTGCTTTACTACTGAAGTAAGACATGGTTTTGGAGAGGTGCTTGCCTATGGCATGTTTATTTTCTTAGGATTTAGTTCCATGCAGGCATCCTTCCAAGTCCTTGTCCCCTTTCAGGGCAGTGTGTGCGGCCAAAAGCATGTGGAGTCTCACAGTAGCTCTCTGCTTCTGAGCAGCCCACAGGCCACCATCCTTCAGTGCAGCTTTGTGCCTGCAAAACGGTTTTAAATTTTGATATGCTGCAGCCCAGCAGGTAGCTTTTGTTTCAGCATTAAGTTGATGTCCACAGATTAAGACATTGCAGATCAATAGGAGGGTATTTGAGAGCCTGACCCCAGCAGCCTGCATCAGTGTGATTAAGGGGACAGAAGATATGTTCAGTCCTACAAAAAGCAGCTTCTCACTGTCTCTTGATTCACTTCACGTCTCAGCTGGAAATACAGCTCCTTTCTTTCCTCTATACTTCTTAATTTCCTTCCTTTGCTGTTATTTAGCAGTTAAGTGCTACGTGCTGCAGCAGATAATGGAAGAAGCTGTTCAGAATGAAATGGCGTGGCATTTTATGCCCTTTTGTAAACTATATGAAATAAAGATGAACTTCTCTGCTTGGTCCAGACAAGGCACACCTTGCTGTGGGGTGTTGCCTGTCCTATTTTCTACGGGATCATGGCTGACTCCAAAGGGCAGTGAGTTAGAAGCACCACTCACAGCCTGTATGCAGAATTCAGCATCTGGGAGGCTGCTTGCCCACATGTGCCTTTGAAAGTGTCTCTTTGGAGTTTGTCACCTCCAGAGGAAGGATAGAGACAGTAAACTAAACTCACTAATTGCACAGAGATGACCCTGACATGAGTCTCAGTACTGCAGTCTCTGAAAAGATACCAAGTCTGCAAATGCTGCTCTAGGTGGCAGCCCTTAAGAGAAATATTCCAAAGTAGCTTTTAAACCAAATTATCAAATTTTGGGCAGATTCTTACCCCCCCCCCCCACCCCCACCCCCCCCCCCATGTATTTATTTTTTTAAACCCCTAGAATTTAAATGACTAAAATTTCAGTAAACTTTCCCTTGAAAATTAATAAACCTCAATGAATTAAGTGAATTAATTCTGAGTGAGAGTGCTCATACAAGGACTTAATGCAGTATAACCAAGCCTTTCAATGTATGTTTCCAGATCAGACTAGCTTCTTTAGGAGTGCCCTTGTCTAGGCAAATCCCCAGTGTTCCTTTGTCTCCGAGAGAATTTCTTCTCCTCTATGGCACCACTTAAGAAAGTCACTGGCAATAGCTGCATGGTACTTCTCTGCAATAGACTCACTTGAACTTAACCTTCAGGTTTACTGGGGAGACTGAGATGCTGGACAACATGTTTTAAACAATTGTTCAGTCTTAGAATACTCAAAAGCACAGAACTGCTTTGAAAGTATATTAAATATTAAGTTTAACATTTCAGAACTACTTACCACACTTAGCTGCTATGAAATAACATATGTATTTATAGATCTCCCAAGTCAGCTGAAGCCAACTGTCTGGTTTCACTCTGGTGTCTCAGCTGAACAATTGCACTATCTAGGTCTGCTTCCAAACAAATCAATTAAAAGCTCCTGCAAAAGTCACTGGGAGACCATCATCACTATAGGGAGGGGGATGCACCAAAGGATAATTCCTATGCAAATTTCTCTTCCTGTGCCTAGTGCTATTGACAATGACATTTAATGCCAGCGTGTGGTTCAGTTAAGTAAGGAGCTTTATGTCTGCAGGCATTTGGGATTGATTGTTCTAGCTGGTGGAAGCGACTGTAAACTGCTAGAAAGGAATTCTTTACTCTGTTGCCTTTGTCTTGAGCTGGGACAAAGTACAGGTCAGATTTAGACTTGCAAGTGCTTGTTTGAATGTTACTGCAGAGGACTAAAATTCTGCTGGTGGTGGGCAGGACTTTGCTGGTGAATTTTACAGATTCTTCAGTTTTCACTTTGGAAATATAGTATCATAGTATCGTTCAGGGTTGGAAGGGACCACAAGGATCATCTAGTTCCAACCCCCCTGCCATGGGCAGGGACACCCCACACTAGATCAGGCTGGCCCTGATAACTTCTGCTCCTAACAAATAGATTGTTGCCTTTCCTTCAAAAGGTGGCCTACACTTCTGGGTTTTTTTAATTTTGGGGTGTTTTTTTTTCCTTCCTGTTTTTGGAACTGACAGACACATTTTAATAGCTGTTCTTGATTGCTTTTCCTTGTGGCACCCTGATGCAATCTCAGGACTTGTGCAGTTCTGTGCATTCTCTTTTCTCCAGGAACAAATTCTTCCCAGAATTTACAGTCAGCCTGTGGATGCTTGGCTTCATGATCTCATTTTGTATATTTATATTTAATGACTCGAGATGTAGTTAATAATATGGACATACCCATGGGCTCAATTAAAATAAAAACATCTTACCTGCTGGAGGTTCAAAATGTAGAGCTCATATCTTAGTACCCTTCCCAGCTTCTGCCTGGGATGCAAAGAGCCACAACCTTGCAGCAGAAGACTACTCTGCCTGCCTGAGTAATGGTTTCCTTCAGGGTTTGCAGCAAGTAGCGCTTTTCCACCATCACTCTGTGGTATTGGCAGGCCACTAGGTAACAGTAGCATCTACACAATGTTCTGTAGCATCCAAGACTTCTGCCTTTGATTCTTGATTTTTTTATTCTTCTTTTTTTTCTTCATACTTTTTTCCTAGGTCTAAGCATGCAGAAGTATTGTTACAGTCTTCTCCTAATGGCTCACAATCAAGAGGGGGGTAAAATTGTCACAGGGTTGCAATAAATAAGTTCAGGTGAGGTTATTTTTCTTGTCTTCATCTTTATGTTTTTGTAATTACTATTTTCTAGGCTTTTGGGATATGAGCTGAATATTCTTGGTCCATCTGCTTTAATGGCAGTGTGGGTCTGACACAGCCTCAGGTCTCCAAGCACTGGAAATTTGGGTTAAAGAGTCTTGTTCATACGTGAGCTAGCAATGCTGTTTTTCCCTCCTTGTGCCTTTTATCATGTAGCTTGACAGAAATATTTTGTTTGTTATTTAAAAAAAAATGTATTTGTTAAAAGTTAATATTTTTTTGCTTGTAAAGCCTCATCCCTCCTGGTATTACATTAACAATTTTACTTTGTTCTTCTGTGAAGCAAGTTTCATTTTACAGGTACATCTGCTTTCCATGCCACAGCTTCAAGAAAGTCGTCAGGAAAATCTTAAAACCTACTTAATGAAGCCTTTTAAATGCTCATCCTGCACTTTTGAGTGAAGTGCAATTTATATTTCATAAAAGTAGGAGCTGAGCTGCAAGCTGTAAGTAATTATCATATAATTAAATATCTGCTATGAAAGAAAAGAAAACTCAGGCTTCTTGGGAGGCTTCTGTGACTGGTTTATGCAATCACAAATTAAATTACCTTTCTTTACCTTATGAATGTTCTGGAGATGTGCTAACCCAGTTTGGAGACATTCTGAGACTACTAAGGTGCTTTGAAAGGGGAAGGGAATTGACCAGTAAATTCCATAGGCTGGGAAGAACAACACATAAGTATCTCTGATGGGTACTGCAGATGTGACTGTTCTCTTGTCTGGAAACATTTACAGCTAATAGTGAAGAAAACCCCTGTGTGAGCAGTACCTTAAGAGAACAGTTGTGATGTGTGACTGGTGCATGGGTTCCAAGTGATATGATCTAGTTGTGGTTGTCCGTGATGCAAGGGGGTTGGACTAGATGACCTCTTGAGGTCCCTTCCAATCCAGCACAATCCAATCTATGACTATTCTGTGATTCTATGATCTTTCTCTGCAGGAGTTTGGGAGTGGGGTGGGGAATGATGGATATGAGGAAATCTGAGCAGAGATCCAGATTTCCAGCTTTTCATGTCCTTTGACATCCTGCATGTTTAGCTAGGAATCTCTTTCCGTTACCCGAGGAGGGCAGAGAACACGTAGGTGGTGTGTCTACTGGAGCTTGCGGGGAGGAGCCTCAGCACTTCATTTCACAGGGGGCTAATTCTACTTCTGTTCATAATTCTTGAAATGATGGCATTCAGTGAAGAAAACTTCATGGCAAGAAGGGAGACAAAGTAGGAGGATATTAACATGTGCATTTTGTATTCTTGCTGCTCATGTTTCCAACATTTTGGGGATGAAGTGATGGACCTGGTTCAGCTGTACCTGAATGTAGGACAAGCTGAATTATTTAAAGATGGGAAGCACTGATTTGGAGCAGTTCTAATTTTAGGAGATGCTGCAATAACAGTTCTTTATGGCTTTATGCAAATGATGAATGAAATATTTTCATCTGCAGATTTTGTATGACTTAGCTTAAAGGGCAGGAAGAGTGAATATTTCATCATCTCTTTGCTGTTTATTGAAAGTGTATGAAACCCTTACTACAAAAAGGACAGTTTTAGTCATGACTCTGAACTCTGGTGCTCTGCTGCTAAAGAGACTTCTCTTAAGTCAAGTGTTTCTAGACCACAAGAGCAACATTTTTATCTCAAATGAAGATAAAACTGATGCCTCCAGTGTACAGTACAGTGGTAGTTAAACACCTCAATTCACAACTGTATACAGTGGGGTGATGACAGTGTAATGATATCCTTTATGGTACATCAAGGGGACATATAATTTGTCTTGGCTTTTGTTTTCCCCCTCATTTTTTCCTAAGGTTAGCTATTTCACCTTGACTTGAGGCTGTATTTTTTTCTCATTACATTCCTCCATTATACGTTATTTGGTTTGGTTACAGTCACTAGACTTTAACTGCTCTGACATATTAATTTTTAAGGACATAAATGACTTCATTAAAATAATGTCCTTCAGATAAATGCACTTGGTAATGTGATTGGAAGTGGATGAAAAGAAATATGAAGCATCAGCTCCTCTACATTAGTAATAGACTATGGGCAGAGAAAACAGCACAATATGTGTTTTAAAAGCTTCTTGGTTAACTTTTAGAAGTTCAATCTATAGCCTACATCCTTGAATCAGTTGTGTTCAACTATTTGTCCAATTGTCAGGATCTTCTTTTGCAATGTGCTTCTAGTCAAAGCTCTGGTTTATGTTTGAAGTAATCATTTATATGCAACACCAGGGTTTTTTGTATCCCTGCTTATTCTGTGTTAGTTTTGTGATAAATACCTTCTGGTTATGAATCTGAAACAAAGAGGAGCACTGTTTGTTGGATCCTGCTATGAGATGTTTATTGGAAGTATATTACAGTTGGAGGAGGTGATTTGTTCCCACTTCTGGACTCCTTTGTTCCCACTTCTGGACTGCTTTCTTCTCTGTCTCTAGTGCAGAGTAATCCATGTTAAACCTATTCTGCTAAAAGGTGGACACAGTCTCTGCTGATGCATTGTATCAGGAGAAGTGATGACAGCAAGTAGCTACTCCAAATCAAGCATTAATCTCTCTGTAATGGTCCTACTATACCTCTTGCCAAGAAGGGTATTGTAAATATTAATGCATATTATGGCAAACCTCTGAATTAAGCTAATGAGCTATGATGTGCAGTAATTACAGTGACTGGAAACTTCAGATCTTTTCAGTTCTCCTTTCTGGTTTCCCTTCTGCCAGACCTTTCTCTTCTTCCTGTGCTGTCTGTGAGTGCTCCCAGAGCCCTGATGTCACCTTGCCTGTGACTGAAGGAGGATAATGTGAAGCTGACTGGCGGACTCCCCACTCACCCGAGCCTTCCATGGCATCTTGTCAGCTTGTTTCGAGGTGACCTGGATTGGACAAGTTATTTCAGATGTGCACTAGTGTGACTGAAAGCTTTTAGCTGAGTGGTGATTTCTGCTTCCCCTTCTCCAGGGATGTCCTTAGCTCTTGGAAGGGCTTTTAGCTTTCCTCATTAATCAGCAAGTTTGTATATGCAAAATGCTTTGAGGTAGTAACTGGTCTAATGAGCCTATGAACATGCACATGCTGGAGAGCATGTCCTAAAATCCAGCCTTTCTGAGCAGTATTTGTGCTTTGTGCTGGAAGCTGAGGAGGACCTCAGCTGAAATTACAACCTACTTGCCCTGACACCCCCTGTAAGCCTCACAGCATATTTAGTGGACATATTTAGCTGCTCTAGGGCCGTGAAGCCTTGGCTACTCCCTTCATTTCTTCAAGAGTAGCACCATAAAATGAGGTACATAAATGCTGGGCTGCTGCAGATTAAAAACATTTCCTAAAAAATAAAGTTAAAATTAAAGCTGACCCAATTTAAAAAGCAATTTTCTGAGAATGTAAAGGTGTAAAGGAAAGTACCTGAACATGATTTTAAGTGGGCCTGTGAATGTGGAAGATGGGTGGCAGGGATAAAAGGACTCATGCAGCAGTGGGGTGCTGCAGATGGGGAGAGCCCTGGAGTCATGTGCTAGAAGCAAATTTCAATTAAATGAGCATACTTCATGTAGCTATTGAATTCTGTCTGGATAAATGGATTTTAGAAGAATATATGTATTTTTTGAAACCATGAAGTCACTAGATAAGGTAGTAATAAATCTGTCAGGACTTCTACTTTGACCAAAGCTGAGCTGTAATACTAGATTCATTTCAATACCTAAAGACATTTTGGGGTGGGAAGAGACTTTCCCGGCTTTAGAATTAGATTACTCTGCAATGAGTGTTATATTCTTGACCCCATATCATTCCCTTTGAGCAGCAGCAGCAGCAGTATTTAATATTCACTGTAATGCAATAAGGCTGAGCTCCAGCTAAGCGTGTGCCGTGCCGCTGCAAGGCAGTGCTGGCAGTGGCCGTTGTTAAGGCATTGAACATAGGTGAGGTAAACACAGGGATTTCTTCAGGAGTAATTAATAATTTAATATCTGTGAAGTAGAGGTTGATCTTAATTTATCCCAACTATTCTTTGATTCTTCACTTTAACCCATTTTAACTGGCATTCTCCCTTTATCCCCTCCTCGTCCACACAGGCTCTCTTTATAACAGGCTCTTTCAGCAAAGACTGGCTTTATTTCTTTTAGATTGCACTAAGCTTTTATTTCTTGTAAAAAGTAATTGTGAGTTATTGTTAAAGGCACTCTCTGATTGAACAGACCACCTTTAAGGAAATGGCATGATGAAGAGATGCAGTCCCTGCTGTGGCTGGTACGAAGTGGGCCCTGTCTTGTTATAACCATTGTTCCTAGACCAGACTGTGGAGGCTTGGGCTGACATGTCAGTACATCTGTCTGCATGTGCCAAGCTGTAATGATTCATGGGGAATTGCTGTTTGCTTCTGCTCCATACTTTCAAGTCTGCCACAAGGCCTTGGACCTGGCTGGCACTAGAAGATACTTGCCTATATTCCTGTGTGTGCTGATGTAATCCACCAATATGTCTTTATGCTGGGCAGTTTCTCTGGTGGCATAGATTGTCTAGATCTGCCCCAAACCAAGATCAAATTGACAAAATACTTGGGGACTTAACTGAGTCTAAAGTCAGACTTTCCCTACTGTAAACCATATTTTCCATAAGCAGTAGTATTCTCAAAGCCTTGTTTTCTGTGCATTTGTATTTTGTGCTTGAATTTCCCCTAGATGTATGCAATTTGGAAGACTTTTTTTCCTGCAGTTTGGACAGCTCTAAATTCTGAATGTTCTGGTGTGTGCAAGGCAGAATCTGTGGTACCCTCTGTCCTGTGATGAAGCTAGCAGAGTCTGTCACTTCACAGCCACTTGGATTCAAACCCTTTTTGTTATTTGGGTGAAACTGGACAATGAAGGTCAAAATTCTCAGTGAAGGATAAACAGGCATACAGAATGATTAGATGGGACTAATTGCTTGGAATAATCATATGATCCTAAAGAAATCTTATTCCAAAGTACTGGAGAAGTGTGCCTAGAAAGGCCATTGTTCTTTAACAGGAGCAATCATAGACAATGGACCACTGGTTTTAAGTAGTCCTTTCTCTGGATTTCCACTACTCTTGTTTTGTCACTGGAGGATGGGGTTGATGAAAATCTCCATATTACAGGTATGACTTTGCTATCTTATCTTTTCAGTATCTTGCTGCAGAGACAGGCTGGCTGATGGGCAATGACTCCAAAACTGTGCCCACAGCCTTTGGGTCTCTGCTGTTCCTGTTTTGAAACTGGGGTGAAGTCTGGAGATTTTACAGCTGACAAAGGTTTGTAGAAGTCAAGGACCAAAAGCAGAGAATGAGTGTGCTACCTGGCAGTCTGCTGCTACCCTTTCTGATGAGAGCAGCTGGTCAAACACAGAGTTGTGTGGGTTGTTTCCATTAGTGGAATTTAATGAAAGGACTCATTTATTTTTGATGCACTTTTTTATTTAAAAAGAATGCATAAAATTCCATTTTATTAAGCATGGCAGGAGCTGAACAGTGGGAGGCAGACATTGTCTCTCTTGCCTTTGCATTTTTTAAGTCCTTTTTAGCAAATCTGAAAAAGCCTCTGAATCGCTGTTGGTGATCATCCAGGATGCATTTAGGTTTTCTTGTGCTTTCTGCCCATTAGCCTGGTCTCTGCTGCCTCTCTTTCTTGGGCACATGAGTCATTATAAAGCAGTAGCTTACAAAAAAGTCTCTCTGACTGCATGGGATTTGTGTGACTTCTTTGGTTTCTCCCTGGAGTGTTAATGTTGTTTCCTGAGCCTAAATCCATACCTAATAATTTCCAAAGAATGACCCAGCACCCCGGAGTTCATATTCCTTGTCACGGAATAAACTCTCGAATATGTGTCTCAAAGAAGCTAATATAATGCTGAGGGTTATTTCACTTTTTTAAAGCATTTTCTATAGTGTTTACTTATTAGTAACCAAGACATTTATTTTTAATGCTAAATATTGCTGACAAAAGTTTCTGAGTGATGTGTTTTTTCTAGTGGTTTGCGCTGCAGCAGCATAGGATAAAGAGGTCTCCTGGACGCGATTCCCTTGAAGTTTCTCATCAGAGCCAGTCATGGTTATACCTAGGGGAAAGTGGGAAAGTACTGGCTGGATGTATCTCATGTGAAGAAGAGGTTGTGATGGCTCTTTGACTGAAGGGCTGCACTGCTCAGTGGAATCCTTGGCATGGTGATGGTGAACACCCCCCACCCCCCCCTTAACCTTTCTTTACACTGGTGTGAGGCTGTTGGTGTATATGTAGGGAAGCACTTTCTCTGCAGATGATGCAGAGTTTAGGAGCTACATGGGTGCCCTATTTCAGCTGTGGTGAAGCAGAAACTGCCTGAAGCTAGGCAATGAGCTGTTTTTTTCCCAAGTCAGAGGGTGGTTAGATCCTGGGGCTTTGTGTTGAGCACTGTGAAGGAGTAGCGGCTGCCATGGGCATCGATCAGAGCTTGAAGACGACAAGTGTTGCTCAGGTGTTCCTCACTGACCTCTGGTGAGCCAGGTTGCTTGTTGGTACCCAACTAAACTTCGGTCTCAGCACAGTTTTACTCTACTGGATAAACTGACAGTAAATGCAGTAGCACCAGTGAAGTATTGCAGGGTACCAGTGAGGGAAGGTATGAGGCTGGTAAGCTCTACCATCATCAGTTGCAAGGTTCTTGTCTTTGCTGATTGTTAATCTATCCACAGGGTTGATCATCAGAGGGCTGCTGGCTGTGCTGCTGCTGAACTCCACAGGCATGTCAGCCCTGCAGATGTCTTTCTGTCTCCAGCAGCATCTACCAAGACAGCAAGTGGAAGTCTGTGCTGGATACCCCTTTTCTTGCCTAGGCTGCAGCTGGAGACCATGCCCATATTCTTTTACCTGGATATTGTGCACCCAGACACTTGAAGTACAGCCAGCCCTGTAAGTGCAGCCTGCACCGGAGTTGAATTTTGAGGCACACTGTGACAGTAATTCAACGTAACACTGGGGAGTCAAGGTAGAGAGATATGTCTCTAGTTTATTTTTATTGTGTAACACAGAAACAAGTTAACAGTTCTAGCACATTCTCATTTCATACTGACAAGTATTTTCAATATATTTTTCAAAGTATTCTCTTCTCTAAATTTAATTTGGACTAACAGTTCTTTAAGTGCTCCCATCTAAATTGGCTGTGGCACTGTCAGGCTGACTTTAAGTATTGCCTTTCCCACTCCTGCTAGCTGGAACAGTTGTGCTTTTGTTTTACAATTAGTATTTCCATGAAAAGTCGCAAGGTACTGTAGGCATAAATATTTAATATCTTCCCTCCCCGTTTCTTTATTGCTGAGCTTGGTGATAAGTTAGTAATTCAGGCTGAAATGCAGATAAAACAGTAATATGAACAGTTTAAATCTGCATTTTTCCAAAGCTCCTGTGGTCAAGATGACTGTGTTCCAGCAAGAGTATTGCTGTTTAAAATTGTTTACCTCTACACTTCAGCTGAATGCTGCTGTACATGATAAATGAGGTAAATAAAGGTGCCTTTTGGGTCCCAATAACTGCACAAGAAACCTAATCATTCTCACTAACATAAAATAATTTAACAAATGGAACAATGTCATAGCAGCCTAATAAGAAATTTCTCTATGCTCTACCACATATGACCAAAGCCTTTCCAGGCATAATTCAAGCTTTTTTAATTCTTTTTTTCTTTCCCATTTATAGTAGGTTTGTTTCAAGTTTAATATGGAATAAAACTTCGTGTGCAGCATCCTGCATTTTGCTTTTTTCAGAGTTTATTTCATTTTTGGTCTGGACACAAAACATTAATTACCTTTTTCCCCCATGATAATTGGTACCACTTCACCTCATAGGTAAAGAACATTGGGATTCATGGCACTGCTCCTCAGGAGAAGGCAGACTGCTGACTTTAGGTTCAGATTTTCATCTCTCTAGAGACACAACTGTCACTTAAGTTAAATAGAACAGTATTTTTAATGACAGATGATAAAGTCTTTGTCCCATTCTCTTCCTCCCTCTCCTTCCCTTCCTTCTTTGCACACCCCCCACCACCCCCCGGAAAGTAATTTCTGAGGAGACAGAGATATTACTATTTAATAAGTGTAGTATTTGCACAACACTGATGGGCTTTTGCTAGCCAAGACAGTGTCATTTGGCTTGGTGTTTTCAAATGCTGTTTTTTTTTTAAATAGCATTACCTTTTGAGGAAGAAGTTAATCCACTGCTTTGTCAAAGTAATCTGGGTTATCTCCTGCAGAGATGTGCCTGCGAGACTTGGTCAGAGGGAATTTGTCTGGAATTTAACTACCTCTGCTGCTTGTTTAAGCAGGATAAAAATCTTGGTTTTCTGTCTAGAGTACACACTGTCAGAGAGCACCAAACAGAGATTTAATAAAATTTGAAATTCCTCTCCAAAGCACAGTTTAGTTGCAGGTTTTGTATGTTTATCTGAAGAGTCAACTTGTGCCCTAATTCTGCACTTTGATCTGCTTTGTAAGCCCTCCTGTCTTGTCTTGCAGATGCCAAGGTACCTCATGTAGCAATGCAAATAAAAATAGAGCTGAGGGGAAATGCAGTTTTATTAGAGTGTTGGGATCCTGAAGAAATGTTTATCCCAAAGTCTGCTGGTTAAAACAAACAAAGGAACCATCTGTGAGAGTGTGTCTCAATTCCAGCTGCTTGAATTCAACCATTACTTGAAATCTATGGATACTAAAATCTCCTTGGCCTCATTATGTCTTAATTGGAAGAGAGACTGGATGTTGCTGGTGTGTTTTGCACCACCTTCTCTAGAAGGCCCCTGGCAGCTGTGGAGATGAGCTGTTCCTGGTGGAAGGTTGGCAATTGGATATGCTGTTACCTCCTCAGTCTGCTCCAGCTTCCCATGAGCATGTGCCCACTTGCAGCTGCTGGGTGCAGCTTTCTGGCTACTGGTGTGTTTAAAATCACTTTTGAGCCTTAAAAATATCAAGAGCTGTGTTTCATTAACATGTCCTGGTGGAAGCACAGATGGTGCATTTTCAAAACAAACCAGGAAACACTTCAAAATAAATGAGGAGCTGTTATCCTCTCCTTTGGTGCCTATTGTAACCAAATGTTAATGGGGCTGGGCAGAGGCAGCGCACAAGCTAGATGTTTCTCTTTGGTGTGATGGGAGCAGATGAAGATGAAGTGGGAATTAATCTAACTATGTCTATCCATCCCAAACATAAATACTCCCATCTTTGCACAAGAAGGAGTCCGAGCTTTCCTGTTGAGCAGCTCTGCCGTGAGGGCAGAGTAGGGCAGGAGCTGAGAATCCTGTAAGTAACATCAATGAACTGACCAAGCTCATGAAAAAGAATGTCCAGGAGTCCCTGGGTAGGGAAATGTTTTGAGAGGCCTGGATTTGGAATATTCTGTCATTAGGGGCCCCCACAGTTCAGAATGGAGCTGATGGGTATGTTTCATGCTGACATTTTTCTGTCAAAGCCAAGCCTGTTTATAAGGAAAAAGGGTTCATTTCAGGGAATTTTCTATTTTGAAAAAGTTTGTAAAAAATATGTTCTCAGTTCAAAGTGTATTTATAACCTGACATTTAAGCTATAACACAAACAAGGCTCCAGATTTTACTGCAAATACAAAGGCCAAAGCCACTCTCAGGTAGCTGTAAACCCAGATGAATTCCCCCCCACCTTTTTTTTTCAGTTCTCCATTTAGTAGCTTTTTTTTTTTTTAAGGCTTTGGACTTCTCATCTAATTGATGAGTATTGATATACATATATAGATATAGGTACTTCCTAATTCTCAATTATTTTTATTTTTTAGAGTGGCAGAGCAATTTCTCTGGGTGCAGCTACTCTTGTCCTGGCAGGGTCCAAATGATGGCATTTCCCAGCCTGCTGGCACTGGGTGCCTTACTTCAAGTGGTGGATACAGGATACTACTGTTAGGATGACTTCTGGAGTTGTGACACTGCAGAAAGGAGTCAACACTGAAACCTTCCTTGGTCACTCTTATCTTAAAAATATATTCAGGGTAGGCACACTTCTGCAGTGTGACCACAGGTAAGCTTTCCTAAAGTGACCCCCCCATCCATTTTTTGACGTCCCATTGCAATTACCCCACAGAAAGCCTGTTGTTATTTAGGTGGGCACTTCATAGCAAAAAATAACTGTATCTGTGTAAGGTTTGGGTTCTACATTCTTTTTGTAATTCCCAGTTAAAATGCTATTTGGAAGTAGCAGAAGCCTGAGACTGGCTCTGTGTGCAGTTGTAATCCCATGTCTCCAAAAGAGATTGGAAATGGCTGCCCAGGGAGGTGTGGAGGTCTTCAAAATACTTGTAGACATGGCACTTTGGGATGTGGTTTAGTGGGCACAGCAGTGTTGGGTTAACAGTTGGACTCCATAATCTTAGAGGTCTTCTGCTACCTTAATGGCTCTGATTCTGTGAGATTGCTGCTGGTTGCTGTTGGTGAAAATAAGCGTGGATGAAGGCTGGTTTGCTTGACGGCTCATTCTGCAAATGCAGCTGGGTGAGTGGACATCCATGAAGAGCTTTGTGCCCTTTGGGAGACTTGGGGAACAAGTCTGAAATCCACATGGAGGAGTCAGTGTAAAGGAAAGGGTGAGGAGCTTGGTTTGGATGGTTGTCCAAGAGCTGTTAGCACTAATTGTAAGAAAATATTCCTTCCATGTGGGAGCATGCCTGTTAACAAGAAATCACTATCTTCTGTGGTGGTGAGGGACGTGGTTTAGCACCAGCCTTGATAGACTTAGATAATGGTTGGACTTGATGATCTTAAAGGTCTTTTACAACCCAAACAGTTTATAACTCTATGATTCTGTGGCTTGTTTTCTTGCTGTGCTGACTTAAAGGTATTTGTTTTCCGTGTGAATCTCTTGCTATTCATCAGTGCGTTGTCATCCTGTCTTCTGTGTACGCCTTTCCCCAAGATGCCCCATATAACCTGCTCAAGTTAAACTGGTGGGGTTTCCCCCAGGCTATAAACAGTTTCTTTTACTCCTATTAGTTTGTTTGGGAAGTTGAAAAGCTGGAGTAATCAAAAATAATAATTGGTGTCAAAACTATGCTGAATTATTGAAAGGGGCATAGCAATGGGAGCTACAGATAATTCCTCATTCTGAAAATGAGCACGTCTTCTGTTATTGCTGCAGTAATTACCTAAAAATACCTAATACTTAATTACTTCCAAGGTGTCAATCTTCATAACAGTTTATTAGGAAATTCTAATGGATGGAGCAGCTGCTTCCACAAGCAAATCTATTTGTGGCTGAAGCTGACATTCTGCTCTAAATGTTATTCCACCTTGATCAACGTTATTTCTCCATGTGCGTCTTGTTACAGCTGCAACAGATTGAGAAGGGAGGGTTTATTCATCTGCAGTGGGAATTACTTTGCTCACTCATGACTTCCAGTTTCATGCTGATAGAGCTAGTAGAAATGTTTGTAACCCATTTATAATGACAGAGAAGCTGGAATGGTTGGTTCATTACCCTGGTACTGGCTTCTTGGTATTTGAGGCATACGAATGTCTGATCGATAATTCAAAGACTCCTCTTTTGGCATTTGTCAAATGTGTAAGACTGTTGGTGTGAGAGGACAGTCTGGAGAGCACACAAGTTTTGCCTGTGATCAGCTCAGTGGAAGTGGTGAGTAAAGTAGGACACAGTATGGTCCAGAATCCTAAAATCAATCTCTTGTTTTGTACAGAAAATGTTAAAAAAGCCCCAAATTAATAAATATATGAACTACTTGAAACAACTTGAAAGTAATACTCTCTAATAGCAAGCTCAACCTTAACCTGATTAATATTGAATTGTATAAAGCTGGGACTTCAAACCCTGTTGTGTTTTCTGTGCTTTTCTGTCTTTTGAAAAATTTGCTGGATCAGGTACTGCTAAGAGCTCCAAGCCTGCCCCCCCTTCATTTCAGCAGCAGGAGTTTCTTGCCTTTGAAGCACAAAGGTTTGAGTTTTATCCTTCTACTTCTGCAATTTCTTTGGAGACCAAGACTGCATTACAATTTACTTTAGACCTTGCACTGTCTTACTTAGTGTCATATAAGTGACTGAGCCACTTAATGTCCTCTCTCTTCTTCTGAGCTGTCCTGCAAACATCCCTACACCTTGGGCAAGTTAAGATTGGATCCAGGTTTTGCTATATTGCCTGGCTTTCTTTCCCACTGGAATTTGGGACAGCAAAAGTCTTAGCACAGACAGAACAGTCTGCTGATGGTGCCAACCAGAGTAATAAATTAAGACTAACCTGATGAGAATGGCTTTTCTTAGTTCAGGTAGTTTTAATCCATGAATTCTCTGAGAGCAAGTAACAGGTGTCTTGAGGCATGAGATTTGTATTTTGAACCCCCTGTATTTTTCATTCAGCACTGAGGATGGTTATCTGTGTTGTCTTACTGAATCTTCAGAGCTGCTAAACTGTATTATGCATGTGTTGCATTGCAGCTAGCAGATACTAACTTAACAAGCAAAGTGTTCTTCTAACAACTGCTTTGAAAATCATGTTATAGGAGGTGCCCTGAAAGAGCCAGATCTGAGTGCTGTTGGCACACTGAGCTGATGTTGCAGCTGTATTTGCAAATGTAGCTAAACCAGCAAAGGAGTGCCTCCTTGGAGGTTGGCTGAGTTCTCATTAAACATGCCTGTAAAGTTCAAACTGGGTCATGCTGAAGAAGAAGCTGGTATGAAGTGGTGCTAAGCAGTCAGTTTGAATTCAGTGGTAGCAGGTGAGCATTAGCAGTCCAACTGACTTTTCATGAGATAACTTGTATCAGTCACACACACAAATCCTCTGGGTGTGGATAATTGCATAAGGAACAAGATCTTCTGTGCTAATTTTCATATTTTAAGAGACACCACATATTTCTGTGGATTGCCTCTCATACCTGCTGGGAAGATACCACAGGAGACAAAGTTTTGTATGACTAAGTGAACACAGTCTTAGAATCACAGAATTGTTTTGGTTGAAAAAGACCTCTAACATCACCAACTCCAGCCACTGACCTAACACCACTATGGCCATTAAACCACGACTGGCATCAGACCACACACTTGTGATTGTTACAGTAAAAATAACTTCTTTTTTTTGTCTTTTTTATTTTTTCCCCCCCTCTGATGAATTCTGTCATGAGGAATGCAGATCTTTGGGCTTTTATCCTGACTGAAAACTACAACTAGCTACTAACAAGCAGTCATAGGAATGGCTGCTTACTAATAAGCAATCCTCCTGGCTTCTGGATGAGTGAAGGAAGCATACAAAGTGGGGAAGCTGGAGGCAGCTGTCCTAGCCCCTTGATCCAGGTCCCCCAGCTTCTCCTCAGAAAATGCCCTGAGACTGAGCAGCCCTCGGGACCCCACTGTACCTGTTGCCTTGGCAAGATCTGGATAAACTCCATATTGCTGAGCAGTTGCTCACTTGTCTGCTTGTCAATACTCAGGTCTGGATTGCCTACTGTGACAACTCCTTACCCATAGTTTATGCATATTTTCTGACATTTTTTGCTTCAAATCTCATCATGGCTCTACCATCAGCCACCACCTCAGTGATCATCTGGTGACTAAAATGGGCAGGCTCACAGTGCTGCCCTGTACCACCCTCCTTCCCTTTACCTGTTTCATTTGCTTGTGTCTCTGATGCTACACTTAGATACTAAATTCTTAGTCCCTTGTAATTTTTATGAGTATCATTGCAATGGTACAAATGAAGGTAAGAGTAGTCATCAACACTGATGTCCATGATACTAGCCACACCCCTGCCTTTGGTTTGCTAAAGATCTCTCTGGCTATTGACTACAAAGTTGTGGTTGTTTATTTGTTTATTTATTTTTATTTTTTAGATTTTTTCTTCCCCCCCCCCCCGATAGATATTTTTTGCCCCCCAGCAGTTATACAGACTGTGACTGCTCTTCAGAACAGTCCAGGAAGGAGGAAAAACATCTCACCAGAAAATGCTGCCTCTTAGTATGCAAAAAACCCCAAACCAGCCAACCAAAAAACCACACACACACACACAAACCCAAACAAAAAAGATTAAAAATGGAGATATGCCATTTAAATTGGTTCTTGTTCTAAAGGATAAATCTGCAACAGAGTTACCTCCTGGCAGCCTGGTCTGCTGAAAAAAAAGGTTTGACTTTGTAGGAAAATATTAAAATGAGGAAGAAAATGAATTCAAAGCAAAGGCATGTAAGCAGAGAGGCTTAGAGCTTAGTTACAGCTTCCTAGAAGTTAAATAAAGAAAATGTATTGTGGTGGGTCACAGCCTTGTATCTTATCTTGCAAAGGGTCGCTTCCATGAGCAGGGTGCTGTATGCTGCAGAAGCTCCAGTTTATTCTCTCTGTTCCCCTGGATAATGAATATTGTTCAGAAGAGAATGCAAATGTTTTTTCTTATTTCCTGTCTCTAAAATCAGGACAGAGAGTTTGTTTAAAAAAGCAACAAAAGGATTAAAATGGGATGGAAAGCCTGCAATTATCTGTGATAAACAATGCATTATGTTTTGGGTTGTGGGCTGCGAGTCTGTCACTGAAATGTTCTTCATCTCATGTAATATTTTGTGCTGCTGCATTGCTTTTCAATTATAGAGCTTAAAGGAAACTTTCCACTGACAAAAGCAGTGAAAGCACATTGCTTTTAGTATTTTTTTTTCCTTTCTTTTATAAGTCTCAAGTGTCTCTTCAAATGTAAATCCAAATGACAGGAGTCCAGGAGTTTGAAAGTTATTAGATATGGATATATGCAGCTAATGAAATATGCTCACTTATAATATTTCAAGGCATGCAGAACATTGAGGGAAAACTCAGCAATTTCAATCTTTAATATGAGCTGGAGTTAAAGTTTGTTGTTTATTTATTTTATTTTATTTTGTTTAGCTCTCCATATGCAGCATATGTTAATCTGTTGCTGAGCATTCACCTTGTAGATTCAATTTCCATTCATAATTTTTCATTTATTACATTTCTTTTCCCATGAACACAGCTAGAGCTGTGTATTCTGATCTGTGCTGTTGAGATCTGGCATGGTGCAGTGTATGGGTAACCCAAGTCAGTTATTGTGGAAAGCTGATGAGGACATTGAAGGCTGCAGAATAACCTCACAATAAATATTGGGTTTGATTTCAATTCAGCTATGCAAAGTTTTTATCCCAAGCTTTCCACCAGTTGCTGATTTTGATGGTTAATGGATAGAGGGACAGTTTTGAGCCATGTTGAATCTTAGGAATAGCTAGGAGTTTCTGATGTATTTGGCCCCAGATATCTGAATCTTTGAAGGTCATTTAGTTCAGCCACCCTGCAATGATATCGTATTTGGAGTGAAAAAAGTCTCCCGAGGATTTAAGATATCCACTATTTCTGTTTTGGGAAGTAATTCAGCAGTTGCTGAAAAACATGAGGGTAGCTGGTCAGATCCTGCTTTTGAGATATTTTGAAAGGTACTGGATTAATAAGCAAGCTAAAACAGTTCAAGAGAACAAATAGGGTATTTAGAAATAATCCTAAAGGTTGGAAAAGACCTCCAATATCATCGTCTCAACACTGCCAGGTCACCACTAAAGTGTGTCCCACATTTTTGATGGCTTTGAAACCACTGCAGGAATTGCAGCTCCACCGCTGACCTGGGCTTGACAACCTTTTTGGGGAAGAAAACCTTAACTTCCTCTGGTATAGCTTGAGGCAATTTGCTCTCATCCTTGTGCTTGTTACTAGGGAGAAGAGCCCAACCCCCACCTGGCTCCAACTGTTGCAGATCTCTGGTACACAAATCAATTTGCAGTGCTGATATATTGATGAGGATCATACGATGCTGATAACAATCTAGCTGCTGCTCTTCTCTGGTTGGAAGCAGCATACTTCTTAATTGGAGGTTTTCTGAGACTGGAGCTTCATAACCAAGAAGCTTATAATTTTGAAGGCAAAAAGAGAAACAATTGTTGTGTATTAAATGCAATACTGAGTCTGCCACTTGGCGTGCCACGGCTTGTTTTGGAGTGGGGGTTCTTGTAAAATTGTTAAAAAAAATGCAAAACAAGACCAACCCTCCTCCCCCAAACAAAAAAAAACAAAACACCAAAACCCCAAGGCTCTCCACCTTCTCAAGCAGTTTCCTTGCTGTAATGTGTGTCTGGAAATCAATATGTATTTTATTTTACATTTTACACTAGGCTATCTTCATCAGGTACTATGGCCTGTCTGCAAAGGGATGCTGCACGTCTGAGTGGGAAGGGCTTTTGGAGTTTAAGTCAAAACCTGTCTGAAGTTATTGAATAACTTTTCTTTGACTTGAGTGAACTGCAGTTTGGCACCCTGTGAATGCTTGTGTCTTTGCTGTCAGGAGTGTGCTGCACAGAATAAAAATATCTGTTGTAGGTGCGAGGGAAATGAGTTCAGCCTCATCCCCTTGGGTTTTTTACCCATCTCTCTACAGATGTGTTCAATTCTCATCTCACCAGTGATTCCACCTACTTCTTTCACTCCACTGTTTTCACTGTCTCTGAAACGTGGTAAGACACAGGCTCATTTAATAGATTGCACCTCGACTTCATTCTTCCTCTTGCCACCAAGGGAATATTTTTCCCATTGCCGGTAAATGCATGCTCATTCCTGGGAGCTGCTTGACACATGAGCTCCATCCTTTCTCTGCCCACTGTGAGGTAAGGAGCAGAGCTGATGGCCTTCCAGGAGGCACTTAGCTGACCTGCTCCCTGCTGATCTTGATTTGTGCACTGCTCAGTGAAAGAAGGTTTCTGGGAAGAGATAATACAATTTAACAGAAGAGCTGATAGAATTTGGAAGAGGACTCTTCTCTTTTTTAAATCTCTGTTGGTTGTTTTAATGAAATCCAGTGAGTATCAACAAGCTGTCTCTTCATTGTAGCCTTTGGCATTTGTGGCCAAACACTGCAGTGACAGTATTTCTTTAAAACTATAGAAATCTGTTAGTGTGGTATATTTATTATCTGGCTCTTGTGAAAGCTGTCTCACTTCTGAGTCCTTTTTTCCTGTGAACTGTCCACACTCAGCTCTTGGCAAATGCAGTGTTCCAGTTCTGTGCTGTTTTGTGATCATGCCATGATGCTGAGGGAAGGATTGTAGCTCAGAAAAGTAAAGAACTAATGCTACATCAGTAAAGCCTGTAACCTCTGGGGTTTGGCCTTTGAGGCACAGGCAGTGATGTTCTGCTGAGCAAAAGAAGAGAGTGTGTGGATGCTGCTGGGTGACAGCTGCTCAGATGTGCAGCTGTGGCAGTGGTGGCAAGTCGTGGAATGATTTGGGTTGGAAGGGACATTTAAAGGTCATCTAGTCCAACCCTCCTGCAGTGAGCAGAGACATCTTCAACTAGATTAGGCTCCTTAGGGCAACTTGAGCTGGAATGTTTTAAGGGATGAGTTATCTACCACCTCTCTGGGCAATCTGGGCCAGTGCCTCACCACTCTCAGAGTAAATGTATTTGGTGTGGCTGAGCTGGAGTTAATTCTCCTTGGAGCATCTTTCTGGTGCTGTGTTTTGCAGTGCTGTAGTTGGATATTGATAAAACACCAGTGTTTTGGCTACTGCTAAACAGGCTATACTTTTCCAACATTTTCCCACTCCAAGGGTTTTGCAGAGGGATGGGCAAGATCTTGGGAGGGGACACAGGCAGGCCAGCTTACCCAAACTGGCCAAAGGGATATTCCATGCCATATGACATCAGATCAGAAAGAAGGAAGTGTGGGGATATTCATCCATGCCGTCTGTCCTCCAGGGAAACCACTGTACACGTTAGAACCTGGGAGTGACTGCTTTGTGGAAGTGACTGCAGATCATCTGCTGATGGGAAGTAGAGAGTAACATCTCTCTTTGCTTTAGCTTCCATGTGTGGCCTTTGCTCTTTGCTTGTGCTTAGCATTATTAAATTGCTCCTACCTTATCACCATTTTTTAATGCTTTCCACTCTCCCTTGTCCCTCTAAGAAGGGGAGTGATAGAGTGGCTTTCATGGCCATTTGGCCCCCAGCCAGGGCCAAACCACCACATTAAAAAAATTCTTAGCTTAGCTGAGTCTGAATCTCCCTTTTTTTTTAGCTTAAAACCATCAACCCTTATCCTGCTGCAACAGACTCTGCTAAAAAGATTGTCCCTATCTTTTTGTCCTGAGGCGGCATCTTATAGTAGTCACCGCTTGTGCAGTTTCAAAGGCCTGTTCTAGTGAGAGACCCACTTTGGCTGGTTGAATGTCTATAAGGTGTCTGGCTTGGGAAATTCCTGAGCTCTAAGTAGTTGGAGGCTGGAGGAGTATTCCAGGAAAATGTTGTGTGACGCTGCCTTGCTCTTGCATGCAAATTTCTAGGCATTTGCTGCTGACAGCTATTGGAAATGGGACAGTGAGTTAGCTAAATCTTTGGCCTGATCTAGTACATCACTTCTGTGCTCATATATAACTGGCATACTAAACACTGCTGCTAATTGCACTGAAACTTGCAATGATTAATTCTAATTGCTATTCATTATTTCTGTAGCATGTCAAATGTACTTGAAACAATATCTGGTAGGTACTAAGCATTATGATATGGTTGCAATAAGAGATAACTGCTGATTTTTGTCCTGTGCCGTGGTGGGTGTTTTAGCCTGTCTGTTGGCATGTGTGCCTATGCAGTATGATACAAAGCTTGCTGGGTGCTGAGACTGGGTCCTCAGCTGGTGTAAATCACTTTATTTTCTGACTGGTGGAGCTTCACTCAATCTCAAATTAAATCTGACCTGTGGGCTTTGGATGGCTGCTCACAGCACTGTTATCACCAGGTTTGGTGACAGGCCACCTTTGGTTTGGAGTGGCACATAGGGATTCCTCTTCCTCAGAGAGATGGCTGTAGCAGGAGGAAGTTCTTCCAGTTGCCTCAGTAGCTCAGAAGTGTATGTTTGGAAAAATGTCCAGACCATGCTTCACTCTTTCACTTCTCATGCAGTCATTTCCTTGGGAAACACAGATGTCAGTCCCTGCATGTGAATTCCACATTGAACTTCTTGGTAATTCTTACCTGTTACAAGTTACACTTGGTTTACCCCTTTTATAACTGAGAGTGCCACAGAAATGAGGTGTGGGAGTTTTAAGAAGCACTAGGAGAGAATGCATGGCTGTTTCAGCTATTTTATAGCAAAAATGGGGTAAGCCACTGCTTCAGTGCTGTAAATTACTTTCAGCCTACTCCAGGATTAGTGTGTGTGTGTGACAACTCCTGCAGAGAAGCTGATGTGCTGGAAGTATGTGCTTTGCAGGAGCTAACAATACCTCATTTGTGTACTGGTTCTTCATTATTTTAGTTTTTCAAGATCATTTTAATGAGTCTCTGACCCATGTAGGGGTTCCTGACTTACTCCCAGGGTGAGCGCAAGTTGGAGTTGGAAGTTTCCTGGGGCATTGCAGGTGGCTTCTGGGGCAGTACCTGGATGGAGCTTTGCAGCAGATGAGAGTAAACAGGAGAGGGAGTTCATTAGGCAAATATAACTTTCAGGCAGCTTATTTCAGCTGATAATTTGAAGACTCTTAACAAGCAATCTATAAGCAAAATTTTAGTCCTCCGGCAATCTTGTCTGAACTAATATGTAGCTGGATAGCTACTGACTGTGACCACATAGACTTTGCTTACAATGTAACACTTGGCCTCTGGGTAGACCTGCAGCAATTTTTAAACAGTAGTTTGGTGATGGGGTGGTGAAACGTGGTTACAACTCCACTTACGGGGAACATCTGATTTAAGCAGAATTAAAAGGGTGGTTGGGGTAAGGAATGTTTTCTGATCCAGTCTCGCTGAACAGACTATTAGCAAGATCATGAAACTGCCTCATTATTACCAAGATATTTACATGATTAACACACTTCAATGTCTCTAATTTGTTTTGTAATATAAGCAAGATGGGGACACAATTTTGCCACATTTGAGACTTCTGGACATCTAGCATCAGAAATAAGGACCTCTTGGTAGTTAAGGAGCAACAGAGGTGAGATGGCTGGAGGACAGGGGTGTATGTGGCAGTCAGAGCTGCCAGATCATGAGGAATGCCATAGGCAGCCCTTAGGTTCTGAATTAAACTTCGTGTGCCCGGTGCTGGTTTTGATCTGGGAAGAAATTTCAGATGAGTTCCCTTTGTGAAAATCTCTGCATCAAGGGGATACATCACCCTAGGTAGCACATTTTAATAGCTCTAGCAGCAAAGTTGAGGAAATGCGTGGCCTTTGGTAACTTAGTGAAACTTTGTCTAAGTCAGGTCACTGCACTAGAAAAATCAGCAGCTACAGCTCTTCCAGTGTCTGCTGGGAGCAGGCACCTTCTGCTGCAATCTACCTGCTGAAGCTACAAAGGCATCTTGTAAATACTGAACTGTAGGGCAGGCACCTTTTAAGACTGCTGGGTGTGCTTATTAAACAAGTAAGTCCTATTTCCTTACACTTGCAGCAAAAATACTGGGAGTATGACAATATTCTCTTTAATACTTTGCACAGTAGATGAAATCCGTAGAGCAGCAAGATGTGTATCAGTGTGTCAGGATGAGTTTAGGTGTCCCAGTGAGGGAAGGTGGCCATTGTCTTCAGGGCTAGTGGCACCTGCTAGAAGTGTTAACACAAGTGTGTCAATATTTTCACTGAAGACATCAGAAACATGCTGCAGGCTGGTCTCGGCATGTTCAGTCCGGTGTTCGCAGCTGGTGGTACATGCTGCATGCCCCCACACTGTCACACCCAGTTGCTGTGGTAGAGGTTGTGGAGCCAGCCAGACCTCATTTCAAACCACAGAGAAGTTAATGTGGCTCAGAAGGAGTCTGGGATAAAAATCTTGAAAGTAGCAGGCACACCATTACCACTGAGGTGGCAAACCCTTCAGGAGCCTGGCACGTCTCAGGGTGCCCAGGAGATGTGAGCTGGGGAAATAACACAGGGAGCTGTGTTTAGGGGTGAATTGTACATCACCCTAACCATCTTCATATCTACTGGGAACCTCATTTTTGAGAGAGACAAGGCATCTTGAAGCTCCTGAGGTGAAGTTATCCAAATATAAAAGCTTGCCATGATGTGTGGATATTCTGCCAATACATTAAAACGAAAGCTTCCCTGGTTTATATGCTTGTTAATTTATCTTTTGGAAGGGAAAAGAACCAGCCTGTGTAACTGGCTATCCAGGAGTCACCTCGTGCTTTGGTAGACTGAGGAATGTTCAGAGTCACTGCAGTGGCTCTGTGTAGTGCAGATAAGTACCATCCTTGAGGCCAGCCTAGGAGGAATTTGCCTGAGAATCTCCTTGGATGACAAAATAGGATGAGGCATAGGTAGCTGTGTATCCATCCACAACTAAACAGAATCATACATATTAAATAGTCATAACAAAGCTACATATGCTAATACATGGTGTGTGCATGAGCTCCAAAGATCATTTACTCCAGAGATAAAGTAGTAGGTGCCAAGTTTGATCAGGATATCAAAGGTACTATAGCACTTGTCAAGTGTGTCTCCTTCATGTTACTCTGAAAATTTTAACTTGAAAAGACAAGGCAGAAAAGGGTCTGACATTATTAACGATGACAAGCTCCTTCTCCAGCACTTCTTGCTTATTTTGCCTTAATGAGCTTTGGTGGGACAGCTTCTCTGAGGAGATGCTATTGCTTTTGAAGCTTGTTGTGATGCTGAGAGGTGAGGCTGATCCCTGCCTGTTCAGTGTACCCATAGGCTCCACGGTGGTGGGACAGAACCTGGGCAGCTGTTTGCCAGGGGCACAGAAACCAAGTGCAAGCTCAAACAGTCTGGAAGAACTGGAAGCATTGGGAGAAAGTGCAGAAAAGCAGATGAAAATAGCATGTTGCACCAGGGGAGTTTTATATTAGATATTAGGAAATATTTGTTCACCAAAAGGATCATCAGACACTGGAACAGGCTGCCCAGGGAAGTGGTGGAGCTGCCATCTGTGGAGGTATTTAAAAGATGTTTGGATGAGGAACTTAGGGACGTGGTCTAACCATGTACAGGGAGATGTTAGATTGTGGTTGGACTAGGCAATTGTATGATGCTATGCAAAATTAAAATGGTTTCTCTTTAAATGAGACTGCTCACAACTGTAATAGCATGGCATCATAATAATGCCTAACTAAAATTTGCCTAATAATGCCTAACTTTATTTGGGCAGAAATGAAGCCTTGTGAAGTCAATGTTCTATGCCATGTGCTAATTTCTCTTGCAGCTCTCACACATTTCAGCCATATGGGCAAAGCTGGGTTGCAGCATGAGGAGGTGGAAACCTCCCACAAGAGACTGTGTCAAAACATAGCATGATGGGTATGGCTTGTTACGAGCTGAGTATGTCAGAAAAAGCCTGGTATGATCTCAGTGTGATGAGGAAAAATACTGTTATCAGCTGTGGAAGTGAAGGTTTATTTATTGTATCTGTGGAATAAAAAGATGACAGGTCAGAAAGAGACAGGTGTTTCTCAGGGCAGTTTTGTAGGATTACTGCTTGTTGGGAAATATCTCTTGCAAAAAACATTACTCCTCTCACTAGGCAGATCAGGTTGTGCCTGCACCTTTGTGGCAGGCTCCCTCTGATGCTGCTTGGTTTGACTGCAGGCTGTACTAGCTGTAATGCTATCGTTATAACTCAAACCTGACAACAGTGACAGCGACTAATGTGTCATTTGACTGGATGAAGGAAGGGGCATCTCACTTGCCTTTTTTTTTTTAAACAAGGCAGGACTAGAAGTTCAGTTGCTTGATGGCACAGTGGAGTTCTTTTGTCCTGAGAGAGCCATGTCAGTACGAAGCTGCAGTGCGTTTACTGAGAACTGAATAAAACATTTCCCCCTTCTCTGCGCTGCCTGCTAAGAATCGCAAAGCTATCAAAATCAGCAATTAGTAGTGAGTGAGACTGATAGCAAACCCATGGCTTTTCCCTTCTCGATTATTCTGACATAGTTCTAGTTATGTATTCATTATTTTCTACATCATTATGCCAATTTGACAGCACTGCCAAGTGAAGGAGGAGGCAAAGCCCTGCTGCATCAACTTCCATCTTCTATTGTGCATTGTAACTTTGGTGTTTTGCTGTTTTATTGTTCCCTTTGTGCTCACAGCTAAGTATCCCTGCATTGTTATTTAGCTGAAGCTGCAATTGCAAAGTTTATCTGCAAATGGAACAAAGCAGTCAATCATACCCATTTGTTTCTGCACAGCTGCTAGGTCTTTTGCCTCTACAGTTTATAAATCTGGAGCTTGACTTGAGTCCCCATTTTCTTCTCTTGCTGTTATTTGTTACAGTGATGTATTGTCTGGTTTCCATTTATATCTAGTTTCATACAAGAGCTGTTATTTTTAGCCTGATTAGAGATTTGTTGGGTGCATGGCTCCAGTTTTGTGGAGATATTCCCACTGATTTCAGTGTAAGATGGATCAGGCCAGTGATGCATGAGGCTGTGACTAAAGTTTTGCAGCTTTTCCTGCAGGAGATGCATATGTGCACAAAAAAGGGGGCTAAAATTAATTACGTTGTGTGCTCCTGTTAAACAGGGAAGTGGTAAATGTACAGAGCTGCTTCTTCATCAACATCATCTGCAACATCTCCAAGATTTTCTGCAGGAAGATGAAGCTGGTTTGAACAAACTATTGCAAACTGAGCCAGGAGTCAGAGGTGCTGTGATCACATTCTGGAAAGGAAAAGGCAAATCTTTTCTGTCCTGCTCCACTCCACTGTTTCATTTCCTAAATCAAGAAAGAAAATAAGTATGTCCAAACAGAAGAGAGATTAAGAATGCTTTAAAATATAATTTGGCATAGAACAAAAGAAATTCAGCAAAACTGGGACATGGTAAAACTGAAATACTTGCAAATTTTCCATTAAATATTTAACTTGCTGAATTGACCTCAAATATTTCACTTTACTTTAAACTGCATTTCCATCAGATGACCTGATGCTGCATGATTTAGATGCCTGAAATCTTCACTGTCTTTTATGGGCTGAGCCCATGTAAGACTGCCATGCAAACCCACAGATGCTGTATGTCTGTTCATGGTGTGTCTCCCCAAAATGGAAGAGATTCCCATAGGGAATTGCTTTTTTTTTTTTGTTTTAATTTGTAGAGGTGGTTCTTTGTATCCATTTGAAAGTGAAGTTAAATCTCAAATACTTGAAATCCTCTGCAAAACATCTTGCTTTTATTTTAGCTTGGTGATGCAGTAGCAGCATACACTAAATATAATTTTTGCTTTAGCCCAGGGGCTCTGGCTTTTTTTCTTGTTTAATATTTGAGCAGCAGATGGAGCAAAGGACCAGATAAATACCTGGTGGATCAGTGTGCTTAAAGGAGGTGGAAGGACAGGAGGGAAAGAGAAAAGTAGAACCAGTACAGTCCCTGGTAGCAAAGGAAACAATGAAAATGGGAACCAGGTGCCAGGAAGGGGCAGGAGGATGAGGGGTGCTCCGGAGTGCTGGAGGGCCCATTTCCAGGAGGCACCCTTTCTTGACCTCCAGCAAAATCCAGCTAAACACTATGTGAAGGGCAGCATTTTTGTGAGTTTGGGGGCACTAGGAGGTTGAAGGGTGGTATATTATTATTCCCTCCACTCAGGCAGCAAGAACTTAAATTAGTAATGCTAGCCCTTGGAAGAAGTGTGTCTTTTTTTCTTCCCAAGTTTCAGAATCTATCAATTTCTGTTAAAAAATAAATCATATTTCAGAAAGTTTCAGAAACATTCAAAGGTAGCAAATGAAAGAACTCAAAATTATTTTTGTTTATTTATATTATTTTTTTTTTTAAACTAGTGACTTCAGAGCCTGACACCAGACTTCTCAGTGCTTCCATGTGGCAAGCGGAGGCGGAGTTGTTGTCACATACATAGGCCAAGATTGGTAAGAAATGATTATGTTCTAGCTGGTTCTGTGTTAAGGGTGGGAGGTTAGATGCAAATGATTTCTTGTGTGTTCTGCCAGCCTTACTGCCTCTTGTGTCCCTCCTGATCTGGTGTGGCTTCTCTGTGACAAGATCTTCTGCAGAAAGAAAAAAAAGTATTGCTTTGATTTTCAGCTATGCTTCTAAAGATATACATAATTCATATGCAAACTTTTACTTAAAATGAGAGAGGAAACAATTGCTGGTGTGTTGAAAGGCCAATCTGGCCTTTATTTTGTAATGCATACTCTTGCTTATTAGATAACTAAGCAGCATGAAGGTTTATCATTTATTTAGAATAGTGAGTCTGAAATGAATGTGAAATTTCTCTGAGCCTACACAAAATATTGGCTGTCAGGTGTATAAAAAAAAAAGTCCATGACATACTTCCAAACAACTGCAAAGCTATATATTTGCAAATTATCTCCTGAACAATGACGACTTTGGTGACTTACTGGTCCACATCACACCTACTGTGTTATCACAATAAGTAAATTTTCCTAAGCACCTAGATGTTTCAATTGCAGACCTGATTGCAGTTCTGTTTCAACCCATTGATATTCCTATTAAGTTTGGCTGAAAGGTGCCACATTTTTTGCTCTGCATGGATTCAGTGCTGACAGTTATACCAATGAATTGAAGCAGCTATTCCCTCTGCAGTCAGACACCCATGATAGCATTCCCTTCTAGTCAATAAATTAAAAATGCTAACGTCTCTGCTTTTCTTTTGCCTGATGCCTGTACTTCAGAGTTGTTTATGGCCATCTTCTGCCTGAAGATTGCATGGTGTTTTGCATTTGATAATTCTCCTAACACACTGGAAAGGTGGATAAGTAATTGCCTCTTGTGTATTGCAGATGTAGAACCAGATGAAAAGATAGATGTTAATAGAGGTGTGGGTATGGAGGGTCCTTGAGGGTCTTGTCTTCTCAGAAAGATAGTGTGTCACATTCATGTCTGTGCCAAGTCCTTGTCTTCAGGGCCTAATATATTGATTAAAAGGCCAGCCTAACCCTTACTCTATATATCTCCTAATGCTCATCTTTCATATGTGACACCTTTCTCTTAAATCTCACGATGAATTGTAAGACAATTAATCAGCCCTTAACCTTTTCATAGCCGTTTTAATTATGTCAGGGCTTCCATTTATGGATTTGATTTGATCTGGCCAGCAAATGATCAAGTTAATCATGAAAATGGGAAGTGTTCCCAACATTCTTTCTTTTGCCAGATCTTCTGCTTTGACAGTGACCTTACCCATTTTTTATGTGGCCAATTGGCTTGTTAAGTGTCATCAAGTGCTATCAGACCAATTCATAACACTCTCTGAATGTATCCCTTTTAATTTTCATTAGTTATATCCTCTTTACAAATCATTTATTAGTTGATGAGATTATTTGTAGAAACCTATTTAAGGATGTGAATTGATGAACCAAGAATTTTCTGAGACTGTTCAGAACATATTTGTACTGGTACTGCAGTTCTGCTAGCAGACCACTAGACTGCTCTGCATGGTGTCATGCGACTCACTGCTTCAGCAAGATCAACATTTCAAAATAAAAAGAAAATATTTTTTTTTTTAAAGGAGAAAAAAGGTGAATTTTTAATGAGACTGTGCCATAGTGCTCATGAAACTGCAGTTCCTCCATGGCATCTGTCTGTCACGATGGTTGCGTTGATGTTATAGCCCTCTTTGATCTGCTCCAATTCATCTTGTCTCATCCCAGCATGGCAAGCACCCTTGCTGTCGTGGTTGTGTAGCTCTAGCACTGCAGCACCCTTGTCCTGATGGAGTAGCTTGTCTGTGTGTCTCTCCATCTGTCTGCAGTTTCCTCCTTAGCACTAACAGGTGCCAGTGAGCTGCAGAGTCTCTGATCTGTGAATAATATTGCCTTGTTTTCATTCAAATGTGTCTGGAGAACAACTATTTCCCAGACATCTATGCACATACAAATCTGCCTGTGGAGAGGCTTGCAGGTTGCAGATAAAGCAGGGAGATAAGACAGTCAGACTGAGCAGCCTGAATTCAAATGAACATGAAGAAAGAGTCTGGTTTAGGGGCTTGCCCTCTGTCTGGACAGCTTTCTACCACTCTCTGTGGGGAGGTATGGACTTTAAAAGAAACTGCCCAGCTGGTGTTAAGCTCTAGTGAAATGTGAGACCTGTTCAGGGGAGTAACAGTGTCTTTGAAGCAGCCTTTTATTTCACTTTTTTTTCTTAGCAGAAATCTTTATGTCCCACCCAGACTGGCCTGTGAGGGCAGATCAGTAGAAGATTGAGAGACCTGTAGGAGCAAGCAGGAACTTAGTGGATTTGAAGCCTGCAAGAGTTAATTTCCAGTTCCTATCTTTTGGTACCAAATCCCTGTTATAAATTTGTCCATGAAGTACAAGTTTGTACCTGCTCCTGCTGCAAGAAGGGAAGCTTTTCCTGCCCACATGCTGCTTTGGAAAGGAAATACCCCTAGAAAGTAAATATGACACAGCTGAAGGACAATTTCTCAGCCTGTCTGGGGGGCAGATTTCATTAACCTTCCAAAGTATGTCATGGATGCTCCTACCTGAAGCTACTGATCATATTAAGAGAATTCTTGTACAGTTCAAAACACACCATATATAGCCATTGTGTTGTAAGGAGCGTGGGCAGATACTAGAGGAAAGAATGAATGAGGCTTGGCATTTTGTCCCTGTTCTGGGTCAGCTGAACCTTTCATACACCTCTATGCTGACAGATATTTTGGTGTAAGAGTTCCTTGAAAAGAGGATTATTTACCTGTTTCTTTCTGTAAGTTTCTCATGCAAGCCATGCTGTGACTGACTTTCTATCTGACTATTAATCTTATTGGAAGCATAAGAGCTCACTGGGTCGTTTAGGCAAGGGCACTGGAGAGAGCAAAATCTGCCTAAGGATGCCCTTGTCCTTCATAAGGTTTATATGAATATCATTCCCACCATGTTGTTGCATGCACTGTGTTGATTACTTCGGATGCCTTGATGCTGTAATATAAATGTGCAGCATTTAATTATGTTGCTTGGCATATTTCTTTAAAGAAGAATCAAGAGCTCATTTCCCAGTGCTATTTGGGTCCATAACTGATATGGAATGTGTCAGAAATAATTAAGAGAAATGATGGTGAGCATTACAACCTCAGAAATAAACAGTATTTGCAAATAACATTCGGCTAAATTTCTCCATTAGCACTGGGAATTTGTTGCAAGTGGAGGAGCTGTCATTTAGTTTTCATAGCAGCGCTTGCTGATCCCTTGTCTTTAGTGGTTTAGTTGATTAGATGGTGTTGGATGATGGGTTGGACACGATGATCTTGAAGGTCTCTTCCAACCTGGTCTGGTCTATTCCATTCTATTCTGCAATCATGAGCAATTCCACATCATACTTGTGAAAGAGCAGGAAGGATCTTCAGAAATGTTATCTTCCAAAACAATTGCACAACTTGCTGCCCGTCCCCAGTGCTAATAGTTGCCAAAACTCAACATGTGGTGAGAGCACTAGAGAAGGCTGAGTTTTGTTTGTACTTGGGCAAAGCTATTTTTCTCCTTACCTAAATTACAAGACTTGTTTTTATTCAGAGTTGAATGTGAAGCCCTAAAGGCAGCACTGGTGGGACTGAAAAGTTGTGACAGCAGCAGTGTCAGCAAGCAAACAGTTTGATCTGCTCCCTTCTTCTGTGCCAGGCACAGAACTGAACATGGCAGCTATTTTAAAGGTGTGTTGTGGGGTCAGCACGGCTGGGGCAAAACCGTGGGGTGCCTGCCTCTCCTCTTCTGTTTGGCATGACAGGTCTTGCAACTTCATTACCTCAGGCTGCTTATGGCAATTTGAATTTCATGTTGCTTTTACCTTAGAGGCAAAGAGGCAAAATACATTGTCTGTAGCACAAGTGTCAAGGATGAAAGGTAAATAAAACAAGCCCTGTTGCCTGGTTTTGTGCACTGGTAAATTCAGCCCCTTCATGTGCAGTCTCAGCTGCTGCTAGCCGTGCTGCCAGGTACAGGGATGGCATTGTCTGCTTACTGAAGCACAGCTGCTGACACATACACTGAAGGTTGGCAAGACATCTGCTTCTGGTGATAACACATCTTTTTAATCCCTCCAGGGTTGGTGACTCCACCAATTCCTTGGGCAGCCTGTTCCAGGGCTTGACAGCCCTTTTAGGAAAGATATTTTTCCTAATATCTAACGTAAACCTCCCATGATGCAACTTGAGGCCAACAGAGTAGGATATTATGGGGGGACTGGCTTTTTGCAGGATTTGAGTAGGAAGTCTCTCTTCTCCCTGCATTTGGGCTCCCTTTTCTTCACCTGTTTCCTTCTGAGATTTGCAGCAATTCTGCTTTGTATTCCCCTACCTCTGACCCTCCATCTCCAGCAGAACTAGTGTTCTTTCCTATTTCCCCCTTGTGTTTTCACTTTCCTGTGGAAGGGACCACAACTTCAAAAGAAAGGAGGAGAGAAGCAAAACAAGTGGTGTAGTGCTGGCACAGAAATGTTGAACAAGACACTAGTGAGGAGGGTTCCAAGGGCTGGGATGGGGTGAGTGGCTTTAGCAGGGCTGATCCCTGTACCAACCCTGCACATCTTCTCCCAGAGCAGTAGACTGTACAGATTTGGAAAAATCTATTTGAATTTCTTCTATCAAATGCAGAGCAAACAGGCTGTCCTTTTCTATAGGCAGCATCCTGGCAGCTATCTCCTTCACCTGTACCCTGTGCAGGTTCTGCGAGCATCAGCTGTTCTGCTGTAAAACCCTAATGGAGACACAACAGGGCTGGTCTCTGCTGGGAGAGATCAGTACTGAATTCACCTCACTGCAGTTTTCTTGACTCCAAAATGACAGTGCTGGGTCTCTGCTGAAGCTGACCTACACTGAGTTATTGCAGTGCTGGGCTGTACAGTGAGGGTAAAGCCCTAGTTGGCAGAGACCTGCAGCTCTCAGTCACTTTGCAAAAAACACACTGTGCAAGACAGAGCATCTGCTGTTGTCTAGGAACTCGCTCTGTTTGATGGGAAGTCTTTTGTCACTGAGAAAAAATAAGAACATAAGAAATAACAGATGACATTGAGGAAACTTGAGGTGTAAGGTAGAGCAATAAAAGGAAAACAGAAAGCTGGCCTTATGGCTGCATAGGCTTGGTCCTTCTAGGAGTTTACACTCCAAAGCCATAATCTGTGGGTTTTGTGCCTTGATTTAGAACACAACTGCCCTGACTATGTGACACTTATTACAGAGCCTGGACAGCATATAGTGCATAAGAGGAGTGGCACAGAGATATCCATGGTCAATGTTGCCTTATTCACTTGTCTAAACTTAGGGTAAAGTTTGTCTTTTCAGAATTGTTTTGTGCAATGATGTAATTAGAAGCACGCAGACATAGCTGAGGTACACGGGTGTTTTCCAATGGGCATCTCTGCATCTGAGAGCTGCACCCAGCAGGCTTATGGCTTTTTAGTTGTGGTTGTCTGCACAGGACTTACTTCCTGAGGAACTCAAGAGTTGCTTTTATCTTTAGCATTGATTGCTGTATAAATAGGACAGATGTGCAGAACAGTAAAGCTAAACAAGAGGTTGTTGAATAATCAAGACAATTATCTAAAATTGTTAAGAATACTCTCATAGTTTATTCCATGAAATGTGTTGGTTTTCATTGAAATACAAAGATTCAGGAAATACTCACTGCCACATAACAGAACAATCTTGCAGATGAAGGTTTTACTGACTTTGTTCTCTTACAAGAGTGTGGGAGGCTTGGCACAAGGCAGTTCTGGGTTATGTAGAAGATAAAAGAGAGGTTATCAAGATGATTAGATTTTTCACATTTGTTTGCTGAAAACTAGGCATTCAGAAATGCCTGGAAATCAAAAGGAGATTTCTCTCAGTTGAAGGAATGGAATGCAACTTTTTCACTTTCCTCCCACATCTCATCTCTTTTGCTCAGCTCTCTTGAGTGTTGCAGACTCTTTTATGCACCTGTTAGCAGAAAAACGTGCCCGTTCTCAGGTTTCTTGAACTAATTTTTCTGACCATGACCAACATGATGGTATAACTCAGCAGTGTATGTGATGAGTTCTTGCTAAAAGGAGAGTCTCACAAGTGTGAGTCTGCAGTGACTGGAAATGAGAGGGGTCCAAGTTTCTTCCAGCCATCCCCACAAAACAGAGGGTTTAGGCTCCAGATTTAAATAGGTATCCAAAAGTCTTGCTCCAGTTCTTATTGGTTTTCTTTCAATCTTGTAGACCTTTGGGGACTGATTCAAAGCCTCTCCTACAGGTTTCTTCTGTGTATTTGGTGTGAAAGGGATGAGTTGTGAAATATTGGTAGGGGATTAGGACTGTGAGGTTCCACTTGATTTCATGGCTCAAAAAGCTTTGTGTTAAATAGCTAAAATGTGTTAAAACTAGGACTTTTAAGAAGTGGACATTTTGGATGTTAAGGTGTTAAGGGGCATTGAAACATCTTGGATTCATTGCTTTTTGGTAGAGCGGCTGTGAATCATTTAAACATTGAGGTTCTTTATTTGATGTGTTTTTCTGAGGGATCACAGAAGGCCTTTAAACAAGGACACAGTAATGCTAGGAACAAACTAATTTCCCATGATCTCTTGTTGAAGTTTTTCAGAGCTATTGAAAGGTGCTGTATTTACACTGGCCCAAATACACATTCAGCAGGAGGAGGGAAATGAAAAGGATTTATTGTGTAGTAGTTTATCAAATGTCAAGTGTATGAAACAAATTCCTTTTTATTTCAAGTAGAGAGAAATAATCCAGGTAGTAGTCTGAACTTTCTTATACCAAAAGACAATTTTTCTTCATGTAAAAGAAATAAAAATGTCAACTGGAGGCAGGTGAAGAGGTTGTTTTTTCTGAACACCTCCACTCATACATCAGCCTAGTATCAGCCTAGTTTGACTGTTAACTTTGTAGAGCTTTTCTTTAATATAATCTCATTTACTTCTGTCTTGTTCTGCAGATGAGGGAAAAGAAAGAAGTGTGCTGTTCCATGCTGCTCCTGTATTAAAGCTCCAATGAAACATTTCATTGACACATAGGTGTTGTACTGCAATTCCACTCCCTCTTGACAATTCAAAACAGAAGCGAGTACCTTCCTTCAGAAGATAAAAGTAAGTATCAACATTAAAGAGAGGAGGAATCACTGGCTAATGGTAAAACTGATCTCCCAGATATTTTTCTGGCCACCTTGGGCTATGTGTCCTGGACCTGCTGTGTCTTGGGCTCCATCATGTGTAGCATGCAGAGAGCAGTCTGCTGTGTTGGCTTATCAAAAAGCTCATAATGATCATGGCTTGAGATCGTACGTGTTTGAAAGTGCAAACTCTTCATTATGACTTGTGTGCAAATGTTGATAGTCTGAAATAACAATAGAATTTCTTTTTAAAGGCTGGCTAATCTTATGACAGTATTATTGGTAACAGTGTGTGCTCAAGCTACGAGGACTCAAATCTCAGGTCTTAAACACAAAAATGTCACGTACAACCACGTAAGACTATTTAGCCCAATTTGTGACATCGTAGCATTGTGTTACTATGTAGAGACAAAAGGCAATAGAGCTTCAAATTCTCCTACAAATCCACAGAAAATGCATTATGATCATAGAATCATAGAATATCATAGAATCAATAAGGTTGGAAAAGACCTCAAAGATCATCAAGTCCAACCAATAACCCAGCACCTCCTGACTAACTAAACCATGGCTTCAAGTCCCACATCCAATCCTTTTTTGATCACCTCCAAGGACAGTGACTCCACCACCTCCCTGGTCAGCACATTCCAATGGCCAGTAACTCTTTCTGTGAAGAACTTTCTCCTCACCTCAAGCCTAAACTTCCCCTGGTGCAGCTTGAGACTGTGTCCTCTTGTTCTGGTGCTGGTTGCTTGAGAGAAGAGACCAACCCCTTCCTGGCTACAATCACCCTTCAGGTAGTCGTAGAGGGCAATGAGGTCTCCCCTGAGCCTCCTCCTCTCCAGGCTAAACAACCCCAGCTCCCTCAGCCTCTCCTCACAGGGCTTGTGTTCAAGGCCTTCCACCAGCCTCGTTGCCCTTCTCTGGACACGTTCAAGTGTCCAGAGATTCTCCTCCACACTTAAGCTACAAAATGATGCAAGACTTCTTTGCCATTTATTCATGTACATGTTAATGATGTTTACAGTCCATGAGTAGGTTGCCCAGAACACGTATGTGAAAAGACGACTTCATTCTGTATGCTTAGATGGGAGAATGAATACCTGCAGGAAACTGAAGACTGCACCTGCCACTTCTGCATCTGAAACATCCTTCATTATGTGTGGCAATCACCCAGATGCATGTGTATGTTAATGTACTTTGCTTATCTGCAGAGTCTGAACTGAAGTAATAACATTAACAGCACAAATGTATCCAAACTCTCAGCCTGACATTGCCTCTTGTAGTAAGGCAAAGCTTGGGATATTATGGGCATGTGAAATCCACTATAGCTGAAAGTATCTAAAAAATATAAAAAGTACCTATTCAGATGTAAGAGGCTCCTCCAAGGTTGCTGTTTGTTTTGGGGCTGGGTGAATGTATCCTTTTACTCCCACCTTCTTTGCTGGCACAGATGTCTTTTCCCATTATGTGTATGAGGTTCAGTGCCATCATAGTGAAAACCTCAAAAGACAGAAGTTGGCCAAGGAAACTAGGGAGCTTAAACGAAATAACAATCCCCAGGACTTTTCACAGGTAATAGTCTGAGGGGAGGAAGTGCATGTTGGTTATTGAAGCTGACATGCCTTTCTGTTCCCTGATTATTTTTCTTCTTGGTGTACATGTGTTGGAGCTGCTTAGGGTCAGTATTCTCTGTGTGGCTTGGATCAGTCTTCCAGCTCAGAAAGCAATTACTCCTTTCATTTTGTTTGGGATCTCACTGCTGCTGGCAGAGAATGGAGTTCAGAGTGGCTTTGTCAAATGACTTTAAGGTCCAGTCTTCACTGAAACATCCTTTCTAGTGCTGGACTGATGGAGTTAGTGGCAGGGGATGGCACCTTGTTGATGATGTAAAGCTGAGGTGCCCTTCCTGTGTCAGATGCCTGCCCTGAATTGCAGGGTGGGGGACGACAGCTACTCACAGATAAATGCTAGCCCATGGATCTTCACAGAAACAGCTTTTAAAATGGTCTCTGGAAGGTGAAAATGTGTTTTGCAGCTCTGCGTTTGCTGCAAGAGATGTGGATGAATAGTTCTTCATGTGTGAAGTTTTGCTGCTGACTTGATCCACCACAGGAGAATACACAAAAGCCCAGCATGAGTGGATTGACAGATTCCAGGAGCTAAAATATGAATCTTGAATATTTGTCAGCTGTTTTGCCCCATTCTTGGTGAAGACATGCCGTTTAATCAATAAAAATGAATAATTTAAATTCAATATCTTCCTGTCACTATCAATAATACTTTTGTGAGTGATGTATTACTATTGTAATTCAATTTGTCAGACACCACCAGTTTTACATGACAGTTTGTTAAAATTTTAAACTTAATTTACTATAGGCAGTTGACTCAGGCTGTTTGAATTACATTGATGTTTTATCTTAAAAACATTGATTTTCCTCAACATCTCTTTTCTGCCTTTGTGTTTACTTCATTTAAAAAACAGGGAGAGGAAAACCTTAGTAGGAAGGGATGGGCAGGGCTGCAGTCTCATCTCCCACCACCCAAGCTGGTTTTGGTAAAGAAAGTAGTTTGAGTTCCAGGAGGCGATGATGCTCGCCAGGCTGTGATGAGTGCACTGGTTCTCTGTCTCTTTTGTGTGCCTTCTGCTTACCTTTGCACTCATGTCCAGCTGCTCAGGGACTTATCTTGGGTCACAGCCTCAGTCTTTCCAGTTGCAAAATGATTGTGTGGAGCAAAGTAAGATGGCACGGCCTAAGTGGATGCCCATGGCACAGGATGCTTTTACATCCATCAGCACTGCATTGCTGGCATTTTTATGGCTACAGAAATTACTCCTCACCTTTAAGAGACAAAGGACACAGTTCATCTCTTACACATGATTGCTTTATTGCTTTGTTAATTCACAGGTGTAATTATTTCACACAGAGACATTCAGACCTATGGCTTTCTCCCATTTTTTTTTTCTTTGTTTGCAGTATTTTACCTTTCTCTGGTGCTTGGCTTTCAGTTGCTGCTCTCCTCTCCCCTCCACCTTCGCTGCTCATATATTACTGGTTTTGAGGAGACAGTGCTTGCTCAGTAAATCAGGTTCATTGTATGTAGATCCCTCATATTTTACAGAGCTGCTTGGATGAATACAGCCCACCATGTGTATAAAAAATAGAGTGGGTGAACACCAGAAGATGAAAGAGCTCTCAACTTGTGTTTAAGCATTCAGAGAACACAGATTCTTTTTAAAGCCATTATGAATAATAACATATTTCATGGAAATGGCCACAGTTTGAAAGCTAAACTTAACTTCCTAAAACATTGGTTAAAATGATTGATGTTTTTGTCCACTGCATGGAAAGGAATAATCAAATGATTATAGTAATCCTTATAAGAAGATGGGAGGGACAAAAAACATGGTAGTCAGCAGCCAGCTCCTCCTAAGAAAGCAAAAGCCACAACATGACTGACAAGGGTGTCTTTTGATTATGCAGTAGCTCCTGTTGACTTTAACTGCCCCTCCCTCCCGGCAGCCTCCCCCCCCTCCCCTTGATTCTGGAGCCACGCTACAACGTGAGTAATTGCATCCTGGAAAAGGAAAGTAGCAAATAGCAATTTGATAGCTGCAGTGATGCTCTGGGGCAGGCACTTTAATAGCAACAGGCTTCGTATCTTTGCGTGGGAATGGGCTCGCTGGGAGGAATTCAGCCCCTGATGAGGGCTGGCACAAGGTCTGTGCAGCACTCACATTAGTCTGGGATATTTTTTTCCTGCACGTGGGTGGTTCTTGCTCCCTTTATGCTGGGGTAAATTTCCTCGGCCGTGTTCTTGCAGAAATAACATTCTCCCTGGGAAGTTAAATGCTCCAGCTTTACACTAGAAATGTTTTTGTGTATTAGTTTTACACAAGGAAAATGGCTGGACTGAGCCATATAGATCTTATTTCACCATAAACATAATTTCATTATTTGGCTTGATGTTTAGGGATTAAAGGCCAGCAAAAACAGTGGGAGATGAGTGAAATGAGCATATGCCTGTGTTTTTCATATTTCACTTCTGCTTATTATTTATGTGCACCATTTCTGGTGCCAGAGCAAGCTGGAGCATCATTCTTGCACCAAAATCCCAGCAGGAAAAAGGAAAAATAGATGGTGATTACCCTAAAGAAGACACTGCTCAGAACAGGAAAGAGCTAATGGAGGCAGTTCTAACAGCGCAGGAGAAACACGGGATGATGTCAGCCAAGGGGATTGTAATGACTTGCTTTTTGTGAGGCTCTTTCTTGTCACTGAGGAGTTAGAAAAGGGGCTGGGAAGAGTGAATGGGACTTTGGCAGGTGGCCCCTTTGAAGTGTTAGAGTCAGTACGGGAGATAGGTGCTTGCAGAGGTGCCAGGTGACCTGTGGCACAGAGGGAAAAGAGGCAAGAGGCAATGATCAGCCATTTCTTCAGAATAAAAAGCAACAGACTAGAAAAATGCTCACTGCAACAGTCTCCTGAGTGGATTTGAGCAAGGATGCTGAATAAAAGGTGTTGCACTGGTTGTCTCTCTCACACCATGGTGGTGCCTGGTTGTCTGACTCAGGAGTGCCATCTCCAGAGACTCTGATGGTTTGTGTCATCCCTGTGAGTACATTGCTGGGGAGAAGGGGCAGAGGTTGTCTTACTCTGGGTTGTGTGTGATAGTGTGGAGAAGGATGTGCTGCACACTGGCAGAAATTCCAGTCTGGCTCACAGCCATGAGCACTGACAGTCAGAGAACTGCTGCTGAGCGTGACAAACTTTTAGATGTTGGCAGCTGCCCATTTGGTTTCTGCACTGATTACCAGGGGTGACACTGGCACTCAGCCTTCCTCCTGAGAACTCATCAGGCAGCTACATTGTCTTCTCTTTGCCCACACCACGGTAATTTTCACAACATCCCACTGTCGCTACACAAAGAGAGGATTATGGGTTCAAGTGCAGTGAGAAAAAAGAAATAGCAGCAGCAGGAATGGGTGAACTTTATGAAGAAGGAAGCTGCTATTTTTCATGCAAATGTTGTTAGTAATGAAGAGCGAGGGGAAAGGAAAAACAGAACATACATCACACAGAGGCAAAATTGTTTCAAAATAGGCCATTTTTCATAGGTTGCCAGGAGATGTCGGCTGCTCTTTAAAAGCATCGTGGTGATATGCTGGGAATCACTGCACTGAGTGCACGCACACGATTGAGCACTATCTCTGTCTAATGTAGGATATCTAATTGCGGCATCCCTGTTTCTGAGTAGGATATGTAACTACTGCCTGGGACCAACGTGAAAAACAATGGAATAATAAAATCTGTGGCAAGTGTAATGAAAGCTTGATTTTAGTTTCAGCTGTAGTCGACGCTTTCCTCTGAAACAGGATGAAATATGTTCACTATCTGTAGTAAGAGTGTATTAAGACAAGGATGACTAAAAGCTTGGCTTGCCCTATAAGTCAGGGATACTAATGAGTATTTCGTTATTGTATTGTCAGGTTTTCTAGGAGTGAATTAATTTTCTTGCTGTTGTTTCAGCACTAATGAAAGATTCTGGCCTGGAACGTTTTGGGGAACTGTGCTTATCTATTCACAAGGTGCAGTGGAAGTATGAGGTCTAGCCATGCTCAGGCACTTGAAGAGGACATATGCATTAGCAGTAAGGGCTACACTTGGTTTTTCTTTTAATAGAATTGCTTCATTTGGAAAAGATCTTTGAGATCATGGAGTCCAGCTGTTAGATGTTTTGTTGTTGGATTGACCCTGGAAGGAGGTGGAACTGAGAGATGAAAAATCAAGTGGCCAACAAGCCATTTAAATACTACTGTTTGATGTTCTACAAAAACTTAATTATATGAATGTGCCCATTTTGGTGGGCTTTTGTAGAGGGGAATTATTCACTAACAGTTATCAGTGGAACTAGGAAACTACCCAAGCAAGAAACTTTTGCAAAATCCTAGGAGGTTCCTGCTGCACATTTATGTACCTAAAATATTTGTATGTCTGGCCCTGGTGGAAAAAGCAGGGCTTCATGTTGGGAATAGAAGATGAAACACTACAGAGGCTGCTTTGGATGCACTTGTAATCAGATTTTTTTTCTGGTGTTATTAGTGAATTTGAAATGTGAAGACCATACCAGTTTTAATTATTTCACAATTTGGTATGGGCAGGATTTATTGCTGTGTTTTGTGACCTGTGATTTATTTGGCTTACTGCAGCATGCCTAATAGAAGATCTCATGGTATAGTCCAATAAAGAGCACATATTGCTATAGTGATTATATGCCCAAATCTCCCTGTCTCATTCATTAACTTCTAAGGTTTCTACTACAGGTCTTATTGGTACATACATGAAAGGCACCAAGTCAAATCATTGCAAAATTAAAGCTGCTGAGGCCCCAAGGCATTCTCATCTCATCAGATTTCTGATAAAGGGCCAGAAATGCTGGCATCTGAGAGATTTCTTGCTAAGGGCTCACACTAGGATTTGGAATAAGCCCTTCAAGCACTTCTTTAGACTGACAAACCTCTCTGGCAAATGTCACATCTCAAAAGAGTCTTAACAGCACTTTAGCTTCTGCCCAAGGAGAAGAAGATTTGTTCTTTACACACAACTGCAGCCAACCTCCATGCAATCAGCAGTGTTCATGTCCAAAGTAGCTTCATTGTGAGCTCAGTAGTTAGCACTTGGTTTCTCCATTGCTCTTCTGTGCACATGATGGATGTGCTGGAGTACCATGAAGGCAGTGACTGGTGATGTAAGATGACAGCAACAAAGCTGGATACAGGCTGTCAGGTGTTTCCTCCCAGTAGCCACCAGACACCCTGTGTTCCCAAGCCCCAAAGGTCTTGTCTGTGATCCTTTCTGCTTTCATTCCACAAATAGTAGTTGGTGTGCTCACACTGGAGTGATACAAGCCCTGAAGTGTTATGAGGAATTCTTTTGGGCACAAGTGGTTATGATTTAGGTGAGAAGCAGCCTATTGACCCTCTGCCCTCTGTGAGAGTTGATAACTGTGAGCTGAGATTACCTGTTTATGGAAACAGCTGTTATGCACATATTAATCCTCCTTTTAAATAACACCAGGAGAATCTTAGTATAAGGTGAGCATGAGTGTTTTTTAAAGACACTTTGGGTGGATCATTTAAGTTCTGCAGTGGTCAGGGACCAAAGAAGCTACTTTTATTGATCTTGAGATCACAAAGGAAAGTGCTTTATCTTGGAGTTATGAACAAATCATCCTGAATTTGTGAACTGCAGCCCTGTGGTTCAAATCAATGATTTTAGGTTTCTCTTGTGCAACTGAAAACTTTCAGGTAATGGTGGAATATATGCAAGTGCTCGATCTCCATGTGTCACCATGCCTTATGTTCTCTTCTAGTTATTTATGGTATGAATACAGAGAGTTTGTGTCTTTCCTCTCTCTTCTTTCCCCCATGTACCTTCTGAAAGAAGGGAATTCTCCCAGTTAATGACATCTTTCAAAAAGACAAAGCAGTAAATGTGGGGTGCACTAACCTTTAATGCTTCATCCAATTGTAGTATCCAGGGAGTAAAGAGAATCCAAACTCTTCTTGGAGAACCAGTGCCAGAAATGGGTGGTTTGTGTTCTGGCTGTTCTCTAACATTTTCAGTCTAAAGAGCAGGAAAGAGAAAACAACATTCATAATTATGTCCAGGATCACACATACATGCTGTTCTGATTTTCTTTTTGAAGCCATTTTTGGTGGTCATGATTTTGGCCCTTTTTTTTTGCAATATAAGTCACAGTGCTCACAAGCTACTTCCTCAGATGCTTCTCTGGTGTAGCCTTCAACCCACTACACATGCCAAGGGGATTATATAATGCCATGCAGGAGAAGAAGGATGTGGAGCCCTACTGACTGATAGTGATGCTGAAATATGCTTCCATTTCCTTACCTCTATGTCTGTCATAGTGTGCCCATACACAGCACATCCCAGGCATTGCACAACTAGAATCTGGGCTGTCAAGAAGGCCAAGCCATGCCCACATGAACTCTATTTCATAATTCCATTTTCAGATGCAGTTCTAACCCTAAACTGAGGCTCTAGACTTCATTTTGTTTCAATTTCTTTCATTGTGTATAGGATGCATAGCAGAATCCTTCAGCATTGTAAGGGTCTCTTGTGCTCAGATGAATGCTTTTCAAGTGCATTGCTTTTGCTTCAGCAGCTGCAGAGTAAGAATAAATACACTGATCTACCTGTCTCCTCCTAACATGTACGAGCAATGCTTTGCAGAGGAGATAAGGCAGAAAGCCTTTAAGAGCCACATAAACCTAAAACTGGCCTCTGCTTTATTGTGTTCCTTGTACTTTTATGTAGCCAATTTAAAAAATTTTACAACCTTTGTGTGTGAAGTGATACAGTAAGAGAGCGTGTTTGGGGGAATCCAGATGGAAGTTTATTTGTCAGGCTGCAAAGGCCAAAGAGAATTAGGAATTAGATGCGCCATCATTTTCCCCCCTTATTGGAATTTTTACAGGATGTTAAACCAAAAGCTGCATTCAGTGTGTGAGACAGTGATGCGAGGAACATCTTTCTCTGACACCTTTTCCTTAACTCCCATAGTGCCCCTCTCTTTATTTGGAAGGAACAATGCCAGCTGATAATGAACTACTTTCTATTCAAGGCTGCAAGTCAAATATTCGTTTCTCATTAATAATTCAATGTGACAAATTTATTACCTTGAAGGTGCTGCGAGGCAATTAGACAATGGGAAATTGTGTCTTCCTTTCAGCCCACTTAATTGGCTTTCAAGTGTGACATTCATCAAAACCTTGACTTTCCATGTAAACTTTCCATTATGCAAGGCATGGTTCTGACACTGGAACTATGAGCATTTGGCAAAATTCACCTGGGGGGTAACTTCACTCTTTTTTAATAACAAAGAGAGCAGGAAGGAAAGTGTGTGAGAGAGGCTTCAAGAAGCTTAATTAAAGTCAGTGGAGAAATTATCATCACTTGGTACTTTTCACGTGATAAAATGGCCTGTGGTTACGATGTAATTTTGGAGTTATGGCTGTTTGCTCTCTCTGAAGGAGTGCTACAAAATTGTCAGTAAAATTAACATCTTTATCCAGTTCTTTTTAGTTTTTTTCAGTTGGTTTTTGTTTGGTGGGTGTTTTTTTTTTTCCAATGAAATAGAATGAATTGAGTTTAAATATAATCATTTTTGCTTTGCAAAGTAATGATATGTTATTAAATGGTGGTTGAAAAGAGATTACTTTTCTAATAAGGACCCCATGGCAAAGAAGGCATTTGAATGTTTGATTTCGTATTTGTTGACTTATCCTCCAATGTGACTGACCAGTGTTGACCTTTAGAGACTGCCATATGAGCTCTTGAGTCTGAGGAGAGGCTTTGACTATAGTAATTTATTTTGCAGTTGTTGCATGTGTGTTTTGAATTGCTGACATTCACCCTGGGTGTTTTGTTATTTACGTGCCTTTCTTTTGTATCGTGTAACTTATTTGTATATGGCTGCAGTCTTTCAAGGACACCCTTAAAAACTGAAATTGTTAGTTTCAAAGGTCTGATTTGTCCTTGTAAGCTTATGTGCAATTGAAAATCACACAGCAAGTACCTTTAAGGGTGTGCAAGGTTCAACAATTTTTCTGATTCCTTTACTTGATGATAATGAATTTGGTTTATTGAAAACGCTTGTCACTAGCATCTTCTCCTGCCTACAATGTGCTTTTAAAAATAAGCTGAAAAACTTTCATATGTCATCTTTTTTCTCTGTTAGCTGGTGCTCATCATTCCATGTTCTGTGCTTTCCCTCCTGAGAATTACTAAGGCACTGCAATGTACTTTTCCAACTATGAGTTGAAAGTTCTTGTGTTCACTTTCCTAGAATTTCGCATGCAGTGGATGGTGTAATGTTGTGGAAATCGTGAATACAAGTAGAGGGTGTCACATTAAACCATGCTTATGATATGCATGGAATCTTTAAGGTTGGATAAGACCTCTAAGATCATCAAGTCTGTCAACCCAAAATCACCATGCCTACTAAATCATGTCTTGAAGTGCCATGTCTACGCGTTTTTTAACACATCCAGGGATTGTGACTCAGCCACCTCCCTGGGCAGCCTGTTCCAATGTCCGACCACTCTTTAAGCAAGGAATTTGTTCCTAATATTCAACCTAAGCCTTTCGTGGTCAAATTTGAGGCCACTTCCTCTCATTCTAACACTTGATACTAGGGAGAAAAGACCAACACTCACCTCACTGTAACTCCGCTCAGGTAATTGTGCAGAACAATAAGTTCTTCCCCGAGCCTTCTCTTCTTCAAACTAAACAAGTCCAGCTCCCCCAGCTGCTCCTCATAAGAGTTACTCTTCAGACTTCACCACATGTGCAAGTTTGGGATTTTTTTGTCAGGAGCAAAAATCATAGAAATAAGCAGTCCTAGAACACACTTGTGTTTACCATGCATTCGTTACGTTATTAATACAAGGCAAATTCTTAGCAACATCTGGATAGAATGCAGATAATAGAAGTTGATAATTGAAAGATATTAGACTTGCTCATTTCTTCAGGCATTTTCCTGTTGGTAATTTGAATAGGTGATGACTAGAAGAGAGATTTTGCTGGGTTAAAATAATGATTTAATTAAAAAAATACAACTGCCTTTACCAAACAAAGTGGTCCATAAGAACAGTGTTGACTTTGGGTGCAGCTTGACATTTAAGACATATGTTCTATTTGGAAATATATCTTAGGCTCCAATCCAGAACAGTTAAGCATATCTTCAGCCTTCACTACTGTGGTGATACTGAATATTGGTGGATCAGAACCTTACTGAGACAAAGGCCTAATTTAATTTATATTCTAAGAGAATGCAAATATAATCTTTAGCATATGGAGCTATTATATGTATGTCGGGATGGTGCATGGTAACGTGAATTACTGGACCCCTGAGGACTTGCTAATGTTATATTCCATTGGAGTGAAAATGTAGTACATACCCAAGAGAAAAGCTGAATATTTATTATCAGCTTTACATAGCATTTTATTGATTTGGAGCCAAGTTTTTAAATTAATGATGTCTGTGGAAATGTGCAGTAGCTGCATTGTCTTCAGTGAAGGTACTATACATATCCAGAGATATGACACGATCACTGTAACAGAAAAGGCAGTAAAACATAAGACATTCAGAGATACCTGCCCCAGTCCAGCATGGCTGGTAGTATATCAGGCAGCATTTTGCTCTTTGAAGGTGGATAGAGCCAGAGCTGGTAACATTAATAATGTGAGAGAAACTTTCTGACTTGGCAAAACTGAAGTTTAAAGTACTCCTTCAAAAGTCAGTACATGCTTCTTGGGAAGTGCTGAACAGAAGCTTTTAGATAAAGCGAGTACTTTGGCAAGTAGACTGAGGAAAGCAGTTGTTTGAAGTGCATGTTTATGTGTTCTGCAGAAGCAGTGTGGCATTGAGGTGACTGGTACCCATGCAGCTTTGTGAATTTTGCTAATCAACCTTACACCTTCTGCAGCTGAATCAGGCAAAATTCTCCACCTAAATAGATGTTGGCTTAATGTCTGGATGGTTCCAACCCTATATAATTTGTCTACCAATGATTTGTGCTATGTACTTCAGGTAGTGCTGCCAAGGAAAACTTACAGTATGTAAAGTTATCTTAATAATAATCTTGTCTTTCCATTGCATTTTTCACTTGGAGACCTCAAAACATTTCTTGATCAGGCAGGTGTGATTTATGTTACTTTAACACTCAACCTCAGAGAGTTAAACCAGCATCTATTATTGACTCCAGATATTATGAATTTACCATGTTAACTAATATTTATACCTTTGATGTTTTGCATTGTTTTGGTGGCAGGATTGAGGCATCTCTGGACTGGATTGGACTGGAGCTAGGTCTTTGCCTTGGATATATTTCCCTGGGAGCTACAGTTGTTTGGTGATTGAAAAAGTCTCTACAAGAAACAGGATCTTTATTTCCCACAGTATGCTTTATGCTATCCTCTCCTATATTTGGCAGAGCTTTTCCATTCATTTTTATTTCTTAGCAAGCCTATTGTGGAATTGATGAAGAGGAATTCAGGTAGTCAGAACATTTGTGAAAAAAAATATTAAAAAACAAATTAATCCCCCAATTAACCCCCCCAGTTTTTAAATAGGAGCATGAAACGTGGCCTGGTGGAGAATGAAAATGACAAGAAAAACATTTATAATAATTCTTGTACTTACAACAGCTTATTTTTCTTTTGTTAAAAAACATGCTTTAGTAAACACTCATCTTCTAAAGCTTTTGTTGCATTAAACCATGATTTACATGTCAAAATCGATCTTCTTTTTTTTTCCCCTTTCATGTCAATCAAAACCATTCTATTGTCAACAGGAGAAGGGGGAAAAATGAAGGTCAGCGTTGCATTAGTCTTTCCAAAAAGCTCTGTGTTGTAAATTATTTAGGTGCTCAAAACAATCTATTTTTTCTTTTCAGTGGTTGGACAATAAAAGCAAGATTTACTGCAGCAAGTGAATAATAAAAAAAGAATTAACAGAAAACAAACAAAAAGCTGCTTGCTTGTCAACCTTCTGTGTTAATCAAAACCTGAAGACTAAACTGAAAGATCAATATTTGGCTTCAAAATGAAACATAGCAAAGCTTCCATTAAAAAAAAAAAAAGGAAAGAAAAAATCTGGATAAAGAGGAAGATAGGCTGTGTTAATCGAAAAGAGGCAAATACAAAAATCCATATAGTCTTCGGGTTATCTGTGATAAAATGGCCCTATTGGAGCTTGACAAATTGCAGCATTTTTATGCACATATCAAAGTTCAACTTGATTGTCTCATATGGGGGAAAAGACCATCTGTCTGTATTCTAGAAATAATCTGCATAATTGACTTTCAAACAAGCCTGAAAGAAGCAGGCATTTATCACCTTAATTGTGACAGGCAGAATGTGTGTCCCTGCTATTTTATCAAGATAATAGTAATAGCACTCTGGATACCTGGTATCTTGTCTTGCCCTAAATTTTTGTCAGTGTGTGTGGGTGGGAACTGAATCCTGTGAGTTACAACTACTTTGACAAATTACATAGCAGGCAGAATCACTTGTGACAAAAACAGCAGAGTGAGGCACCACCAAAGGCTGGCCTTGCTCTGTGAGACTTCAGAGAGACTTATTGGAACTGGGCGAGAGGAGCACAGGCTACTGTGGGAAATTTGCAAGTGGGCAGCTTGAACACTAGTTGCAGAAGCAAGATGTGCTTATAAATTCCATTTACTAAGGTTCTGGGATGATTGCTTAGCCAGTGAAGTAGTTGAAGTAATGTATTGGGCTGTATGGTTCAGTGGGTGTGCAGGGCAGGTGAGATGAGCAGTGCTGACCACTGAACGTTGTTACTCTTTGATGGCCACCATGGGCTTGCATCTTCTTCCTGCTAGGCAAAGATCACGAGCCTGTTCAGAAATTTGACAGGGAAGGACTTTCAAAAGGCAAAGTGTTACAAGAAATATGTTGGACGTCCAATTTCTAATCAATGCTTAAGCATGTTGAGGTGGGATTCTGCAGTGCAGGGAGTGAATGGGAAAACAAATTGTGTATCAGACTAAATATGATTGCATTATACTTCTCAAAGGTTTAACTCTTTGCAATAACTTACTTCATTTGTTTAATTTGTAAGTAAATGAGTTTATATAAAGCTATATGGGCCTTCTCATTTGAAGTTATGCTCAGTTGATTTAAACTAAACTAGAAAAAGTGGTCTTAATCTTTAATAAGTATGAATTCACAAATGCTTATACAAATGTAGTTAGTATTCACTTGTTGCCTTGGCATTTTGGTGACTTAACAAGGAGGTCTACACATATGTTTTGAATGGCTGCACTTTGTTGTTGCTTCAGATTTTCATCTCAAGAGGAGCGTGCTGTCTTCATAGTCTGACCTTGTACACATTGCACAGTCTGTAAAGGTTTCTTTGTCATTCTACCCTAATTTCCACCTTTGTTTCTCCAAAACAGGAGTGTGAAGTGCTATGGCATGCCAAGAGTGAGCTTTGGCTTCCAAGCTGGAATATCCTGATAAGTCTTGCCTGGATCTTTCTGTGTCTGGAAACTTTGTTTTCATAAACCAACAGCAGGTATAACTCTAGCAATTGAAACCAGTGGGCTGAGAGGAACTGAAAATATTTAAAGTTGAGCAGTAGGTGGAAATCATGACACAGGTACCTTCAAACGTGTGGGTGCAGTGGGCTGTTTATAGACATCTCTCCTGCTGTAGTATCTAAGCACCTCACTCTATAAAATTTTGTAATAACACCCCTTTATGAGTTACACCTGGTTGTAACATAAAGGATTGATTAGGTCTTGACTCTTACAAGGAGAGTAGACAGCATTTAAAATATATAGCCTGACAATATATTTTCACAAGATGAGCCAACACATTCTCCTGTAAAGCTGGCAAACGTGGCTTGGACTCAGGGCAGTAAATAAGGGGACTCTGGCCACGGCTGTGCACACTTATGTCCTCCAGGCCATGTGTCTCCTCTTTGGAGCCAGGAGTGACTGACAAGAAGGAACAATAACTCTTCCTAGCATGCTTGATTTTTATTTATTCTTAGGTCTTCTGTAGAAGGATTGCAAGGAAAATAGCCAAATAGCCCAGCCTCCCCCCTGCCCTCCATTTGGCAAGTTTATGTTAATGTGGCCTGGTATTTACAAGTGGAGCATAAACAACTGACAGGTTTATGTTGCCAATAAACAAGCTTTTTTGTAAGCAAAATGCTCTTGCATTATATTCAGAAATCCAATTCAGAGAACTACACTTGCATATAGGAACTAGCAGAGGTGTTGTGTAAATCTGAGCTGAAATACTGGATAGTGTGTGCACACACAGCACTAAAGAAATTACTGAGAGAAATAATATCAGCACACATAAGCATGGTGGAGGTAATGTTTCCAGCAGTGTGGACTGCTTAACAAAGGCTGCTGGGCATAGCATCATAACAAGATGGACAAAAGTATGATGATATCACATAAATCAGTTAGAAAACCTGAAAGCTGATCTTCTCCAGTGTCAATAAACTTAGTCTGAGAGGACTTTTTTCCCTTTGCTAAATACTGAGTTTAATTGTGTACATCACATTTATTTGGAAAGATTTAATGTTTTAATTACTTTTTATGTATCACGCCTCTGTAAATGTAAATTATTCCATTGTGCATTGTGTTTTAATACCAAGGTGGTAGGAAAAATAGGTACACAGCATGAGCTGCTCTACTGGTGCAAGTCTATGGAGCAGGAGATTAAGGGAACCGCACTGAATTGCAGTATCTGCCCAAGGAGTCTGTGTTACACCTGGTGCTGCCCAGCTCAAGGAGGAAATAAAAATTCACTTTGGCATTCAAGTGAAAAGTGTTATGGTGGCTGCCAAGTAGTTTTTAACTAAGGTAGCTTCATTCAGACTTCAATCTGAACACTTCAGTGTCACCACAATTATAGGAGAAGGGATCCCAATAGAAGCCTTAATCCTGCCCATTTACTTGCCAAGTGTACATCACGTTTTGGGCTGCTGGTCCAGCTTGTAGCAGTTGTACACATTGCTCACTAGGTGAACACTTCCACACTTCCTTAACTGTAGAGGTGAACTTTATTACATTCAAAAAGGCTGCATAAAATAACCCGAGGCAAATGCTTTACTTTATGTCATTTCATTCAGCTCTAGCAAAGGCAATGAAAGTGATAAGTGAGTTTTCTGAGTCACACCAAGAATGCTCTGTAACAAACCCCTGTGGAAAAAATGAGTTTTTGATTTGACATGGGAACATAATATTGGGTGGTTGCGTTCGGCTCTTTTGTGGATGTTGCTATGATCTACAGTGCTCAGTTAAATGCAGTGACTATCTCTGTGCCCATTCTTTTTCCCATCAATGAAAACCCATTAACTACCATTGCTGTGTGCTATTAAGTTTATTTTCTAGTTTGTTTGGTCTCGTAAATTTGATTATTAGAGTATCTTATTTCACCTAGAAGGTACTGTCAGGGTTTGCAATTGAGAGACGTTGGAAAAAAATAAACTCATGCATCACAGCATAGGACTGTTTTAGTGTGTCTTTTTTTGGTTTTATATATTTATGCAAGTGTGTGCATCTTTACACTATACACATATTTCACACAGACCTAGAACAGTGTGCTGTATTTGTAATTCCACCAGACTTTCTCCCTGGCAGTCCATGTCCCTTGTTTCTTACTGTAAAGCTACCACACTCTGTCCATACTGGATTTCCCTTACAGCTTGCCGTGCCCTGCGGCATTAGTTTTTGTATATTTGAAAGGTCATCAGATATTTTCCATGACAGATGGAGATTTTGGCTCTTTTCATCTTGTTTTAACTTTTTTGTTTATTTGTTTTATAAAAGGGTTTATGATTTATCAGCTTGCAACAGAATCTGCTTGCAACAGTCAGACAAGAAGATTTGCTTTATTGCCTCAGTAAAGCCTTACCTGACATTTGAGCAGGTAAGTGCCCTTGTATATATTTCTCATTTCAAGACATGACACCTGCAGAGGTCACCAGACTCCTGAAACCACTGGTCCCTCTGTGGCAAAGAGGATCTGTGCCTTGCTGTCATGCCCTTGAGCACCAGGGCTCTTTAGGGGGTGCCACAGGTGTATGTGGGAAAACCCCCTTGGGGTTGGTCGTCCTGGGCTTGTGAAGAGCAGCACAAAGTTTGTTCAGAGACTCCCTAGAAGTGTGAGCATGGCAGATCTTGCTCACAGGTAGAAGCCAACCAATACTCTAAGAAAACCTCAGACAGGATTTGCCCCTTTTTGTAGCAATAACTGACGTGGTTAATAAAATGTTAGGGGATCATCTGAGAGTTGTCTTAACTTTGAAACTCCATCACGCTCCATGTGAGCTCCTCTGAAATATAGATAGTGCTGTTGTTGCTCAGCAAATGAGATCTGAGGTTTCTTTTGTTTTATGGGGCTTCTTTTTGTTTTATGTTTGCTTGGTAGAATTAGAGATATTTCTGCTCGTAGCTTCCGCTGTGTTAGTGGAGGCACCCATCTGAACCCAGTCTGCTCCTTGCTTTGTAATAAAATGAGAAAAATGTAAATTAGCCTCTCACTTCATAGCCAAAGTCTTTGAAACATGTTTTGTGTTGTGACACTTGGCTTTACTGCAAAAACTTAAAAGTTATACCCTGATTCTTCTACTTCAGTGTGTATTTATCAGGGAAGGCATCTGTCAGGTTTTTATTTGTTTTCAGGGCACTGTGTACACCTTAAGTCTGGTTTAAATAATGCTAATAGTAAATAGAAATATGCCATTTGACCCAGATGACTTTTCTTTATTACTATTGCTACCTAAAGGGCTGTATATCCATTCTGCACACTGAGCATATGGGAAATGATGTTGTTTTTTTTCTCATTGTTTTATGGTTTAATGTTGTTTTTGTTTTGTAATAGATCTGTAGAGCCCCCGTAGGCTTTTTTTTCAGATTGCTTTAAAATAATTTCCAAGTATGTAGTCATTTGTTACAGAATAATGTTTCCTTAATTTGTAAATGTGGGTGCCTGAGGATTCCCATTTCAGCATATTGGTGGAAGAGTGAGACTATGAGGTACAAATACCCACTTCAGTGCCACTTGAGTGTTCAAAAGGGGACAGAATCTCATAATTTATGAGCTCACATTTGGAAGACAACTTGCATGGGACTAAATCTGTCCTAACTTGTCTGGCAACACCACTGTAATGGATGGGATGGTGAGTAATGTAAGTCAAACAATGTTTTATTTCCTTTGTATGATATAATTCTTATATAAAAGCCTGGATCTATAGCTCCACACTGTGCTTTCAAATTTCTGTTTGTTTTTCTAGCCCATTTAAATCTGTTCAGTGGATGTCACTGCATTAGTGATGCATTACTTTGTGCTTTTTGTCTTTCCTGATTTTGCTTTACCATCCCAACCCAGCTGGAGTTCTCTTCCTCGCTTCTTCAGGAAATGTACATCCTCAGCTGGCTGCAGAATTATAATGTATGCAGGTAAGATGCATACTTATTCTCCTCTGTAGGGAATCATATTTAATGAAGTTTGTGGTTGGGATTCAGAAAGGCATACAAACATCATGGAACACACAGCTGCAGTGCTAAGTGCTACAGGTCTCATTTCAATGCTCGTTTTGTCAAGTGGTCTTGCAGAATGGTGAGTGGTTTTTGAGGCTTACATTTATCTCATTGATATTAATGAGAGACTGTGGCACACTGTGCTGTGACAAACTGGTTTGTGATGTCTAGAAATGCTGTGAATCACCTACAATGAAATTAGAGCAAAAATATAAGTGATAACTTAGAACAAACATCTCTATTAAGCATCACAGTGTCTTCAGAGATCTTTCCAAAGTGCTTGAAATTTCTTACAACCTGTGTAGAACTTCAGCTTCATTAAGGCAAAATATTTTCAGCAGTACTTTAAATCGAGTTGATCCTGGTGAAAATATGCTGGTCTCTAATGATAGGCAGTCTATTCTACTTAATTTTCATCTACTATAGATTCTTCACCCGATCTCTGTGCAGTTCACCCATTGACATTACAGCAATTTCCTAGCAAGACCAGAATATTCTATCCAGACTTGCAGGATGTAGGTTAGAAAGACCATGTTTATATGACTCGGTGTCTCTAATGATATGTTAGGATAATATAATTAGAAATATTATCATATATATTTAGAAATATTATGATTGTCTGAATGCAATGTTGGACTCCTGCTCTCATTTTTTCCAGGACCAAAACCTTTAAGAATAGAAGAGGAAAATGCTTCCATGGCCCCAGCAGTGTATCTTAAGGGACTGTTAATGCATGGCTCTGGAAACCTGGTCACTGCAAGGCTGTTTCTTCTACTGGTGAAAGTTCTGTTGTTGCCATCTACTCAAAGTCTCTCTTCCCAAATGCTTGCTTATCATGCCAGCCTTACAAATCCTGTTGCCCCTATAGTTCATTGCTGGCAACTGAATTAACCATATTAGCTTCTATGTCTATTAGAATTACTTCTCTTCCCCTTATTTCACTAACTTTACTGGCAGATGCCGCTCTGTTTTGGATGGCCGTCTACTGAAGACCAAATGGTTTTTGATCTATAAAGATTTTTAATCTCTTGTAATTCTGCAACTTAAATGGCAGGCAATGAGAGTTCAGACTCCTATTATTTGAAGTTTACACATTTCTAATGTTTGAGAGGCTGTAGGATCTTGGATGTGAAACAGAGAATATAATTCATGGTGATTGGTTGGGGGGGTTCACAAAATGTCAAACCCACCTTACAAATCCATCCCAAACAGCAGGTACTTTTAAAGGTACAGGCCTTAAGACAGGTGTAGGTTCTTCCTAAATCTGCATTTTCAAAACCCAAGCTGTTTTCCAATTTCTTTGCTGTGACAGGTCAATTGTATTGCACTCTCGTACTTCAGGAACATAAAACAAGACAAAACAAGACAATGACTCTGGGAACAAGATGTAATGCGTCCGCGTTGTGAGGTGCCAGAGTGGGTATTCAGAGGCCAGCAAGTCCTGACAAGCACTGTTATTGCCCCTGCAGTTAAGAGTAGCTAAACTTTATGCTTATAAAACAAAGTTTTATGAACTATTGCAGAAAATAGAACTTAGATTGAATTATTAAATTGTGAGTGTACTGTATCAAAGTCCGTGAATTTGGATGAGGTCTCTACACTCTTTTCAGAGATTTCCATAGCATGTTTCACTGACTACAGTGGGAGCTGGATGTTGAAATCCATGGGGTCAAATCTTAGCTTAGTTCTGTTTCTCCTTAGCACTATGTCAATGATTAATCAGAAATGCAACAAAGCCAGAATGCAAGTCTCGATGTAAAACAGTAATGGCTGCCTGTCAGCTGGCATTGTAAGAAGCACTTAGAGATTGGTATTACACTTTCAAATGCAGTAAGACTTTTCCTCTATTGACTAAATACTATGTGGCATAATAGAAGCTATAAAAGGGTTACCTGTAAAAGTGAGGCAGAGCTAAAGGGCAAACTCCTTGCATGGTTATAGTGGGGTAATAAAGGCAAATGAAGCTAGTTATGGTGTTGATCAAATTTCCACGGTGCTGCTCTTCTCCCAAGCTCAGAATTTCAAAGCTGCAGCTGGCATTCTCAGTGATTTGTTTGATGCAGTGACTATGCCCTGATACCAGCTAGAGCAGAGTGTGAAATTATAGCCCTGTGTATGTCTTTAGTCACAATATTCTCTCAAAACACTGTTATTCTCAGCAGGAGATTTTTACTGACTACAGACCACAGACTGTGTTGCATGGCTGTAGGTTACTGAGAGAAGGCAGCAAGGAGAAAGCTGACACCCAGAATTTTTTGCTGCAGGTAGCTGCTGAATCCTCTCTCATGTATATATCATCATAGAATTATTTAGGTCAGAAAGATCTTTAAGATCATTGAGTTAAACTGTTAACACAGCACAGCTAAGTCCAACCTTCTCCCAAGTGCCATATATGTGATAGTTCATTTGATGGACTGCCAGGAGCTGCATTCATAATGAGTTTAATATTATGGGACAAATAATGACTGAATTATTAGCAGGGGTTAGAGACAGAATCTTCCCTACCTCTGTTCCTTGCATAATATCTAAGCAAGGAAAAGGAGAGCCCTTAGCTGCCCAGCTGCTTTTTCACCTTGGTGTGCTAGAAGGAGATGTGTTGTTGTGTTAGCTCTGTCCACATGTCCTTTTCCCGAGACACATGTATAGTAAACTCCAGCCCAGGTAGGGGAGAACTAAAGTGGCTCTGCAATGCTGAAGGTCAACCTCATTACTAATTGACCCTTTTTCAGCAAAAATTGGGCCCTCACTGGAAGTGAAACTGGTGGGTGTCTGGGTAAATAACACACTAACTAATTGCATGATGACCTTTTGAAACCATAGAGTAACATAAACAGTGTCCTGCAGTTTACTTTATGCTGTTAAATATGGCATGTTCTACTTGGACGTTATTGCTGTTGACTGTTTGTGTTATTGCACATAAAAGTTAGATACTACAGCCTTCTGTTCTACCAGCAGGATAGATTTCCTTTGGGTTCTCCACTAGTCCTAATGACATAGGTAAGGCCAATTAACAGTTTCTCAATTAAAAATATATTTGATCTGATTCCATATAGGTCTTTTACTTTTTGGTACAAAGTTGATACAGAAACTTTTCAGAATGGAGGTTATTGCAGAACAGGTTTTTTCAGTCCAGCTGACAAGCAATTTGTTACTACAATAAATTATTGCATGATGCTTAGAAAGCACAGGCACAGATCAAGCATTTCAAAGAGTTCTCTTGTTTAAACAGCTTATTAAATTGTTAATGGCTCTGGAAGTTTTGCATATGATTATTTAAAAAGAAAAACCTGTATGTGTATAGTGTATTTAATGATGAATGAAAACTTTAAATCACTTACTGCATACAGCTGCTATAATATGGTGTGGGATTATGTGAACATATTTGTTTTGTCCTAGATTGAAACTTGCATAAAATTGTTAAACACATTACATTAGCTATATACCATAAATTTTGCACACATTGAGCAAGTGGTATGTGTTCCTTTGTCTCTTCCTATCAGTTAGGTAAATATGATCCCAGTTAGCTGAGAAAAATTACTCAATTCATGAGCCTATTTGCATGACACACAGGATGGGAGAGCTGTATGTTGTGGAATACCAAAACATTTGATCTTGGAAAAATTCCTGCCTATAGGTTTTGAATGTAGATGTATGTAAAAAGTGAATCTAAGATGGAACCGACAGACCATACCGCAAAGATGAGGGCAAAAGTATGTGCCCTGATTTCAGGTAAGTGCATAGGTATATGCAGAGTTGCCAGTGTTGTCAAGCATGTGTCAGCATGTGCTTAGATTTAAGCATGCACTGCAATGTCTGCTGAAAAGGACTTTTCAAAGTCAAGGGAATGCTTAAGTACAGGCTTAGTGCAGCCATCCAGCACCACAGGACCTTGCTGTGCCAGGAATTCTTCTCTGCCTCATTAGGACAGCCACCAAAACAGCCAAGGACCAGCCTTGACAAATACATTCAAGTTCATTTTGTGTAGTATTTGGGATGTGGAAAAGATCCTAACATAGTGAATTAGTACTTGGTCAAATGTAATGCTACCAACTAGAGTAAAACTAATGTCTTTCAACTCACAACAGAGTGCATCTTATTTTCATTCATGTCGTCGTTAAATGGATTTCTTAATTTGAAATAGATTATTTTGCAGTCATTAGAGGAAGGTACCTGGCACTCCCCTGCTGTCACTCCACCCACACATAAGAGGTATGTGCACACCAAACGCAGGCTGAATGGCAATGAGGGGTACTTCAGAGCCTTAGTATTAATATTTCAAATGTTTTTGTTTCGTTGTCTTACTTAATATTTTATTATCAGATTTATACTCATTATGTGTATGGCCCTATTCCCTATGTGGATTGATGAAGTTATGTTGCAGTAAATTGAAAAAGAGAACTATACATACAGAATGATTTATTGTTAATGTGAAATTCAGCATAAGCCTGCAATTGCACTAGCAGAAATCCCTAGCTATTTCAAAATTCATATTATGAGACAGACAATCAGATGCCCAACAAACAGAACATCTTGTACTCTATTAATCCTGCAGTGACAGATCCCTTGCATGCATTTAGCTTTCCAAATAATACAAACATATGTCACCATTTTGGTTTTATTGATTTTGGACTTTCAAAGTACAGCTACAGCACAAGGCATTATGAAGACATTTATTGCAGAGTTTGCTTTGATTTGTTGTAGTCAATTGAAATTGTGTCAAAGTAAAGTCTTTAATATTAAATATGATGAATTCCCTTAGGCCTTGATCCTGCAGCATTATCCAGCTCAAGGTGACTCCTGTCACTGGAGCACAGGACTGCTGGGCTGGAGAGGGCTTCCCAGAGCATTGTCCAGCAGTGTATCAGTGCAGGAAGTTATAATTCTGCTCATGACATATGAAATATTCCCATTCATGTGGCTGTTTCTGTAGCCATGTGCCTAAGTATTTCACTTCCTCAGTCTTTAGAGTTTCCACTTTACAGCAAAATCCCTGTACTTCTTAAATGCTTGATATTCAGATTTCATCTTGTAGATCTTCTTGTGTGATACTCCATTCCCCTCTTGTGTATCGATCAGGTCTCCTAACCTGATCTCCTCCTAACCTGATTGCATCAGCTAATGATTTTTCATTAGCACACTCTTACTGGTAGCCTGACTCATAAATAAATATATCAAAAATCTGGAAAACCGATCAAGATTATTACTGCAAAATTATTCTAATTCCTTCTCTTCACCTTAGCCTTCCTGTTCTTTTCCTTACATTAGCTTCTCACTCTTAACTGATATTTCCCATACAGCATTAAGTTGACAGATGTGCAAGTTCATTCTCCTCTACTAGCAGCGTCCTGCTTATCAGGAGGAAGAAAGAATTCATATGTATATATATATCGAGATTTCTATGAGAGAGCTGGCTTTATCTGCATTGTCTGCCAAGATGGAGGAGCGCTGTTCTTTCTTAATTCTGCTCTCCATCATGGGATGAGAGAACTGTTTTCAAAAGGCAAGTATTTGAGGCAACTATTTTCAAAACATAATTGGTTGTTTAAATCTTCAGCTTGTCATTTAGCTTGGCAAGTGAAGCTAGATAAATCAGTTTTGGGTTGGTTCCCAGTGGTCTCATGTACTAGCCCAACTGTTTGGTCACAAATCTTAAAGCAGAATATTGTAGCAGTTAAAAATGTTCTTTTTTTCTTCTTCTTTTTTTTCTTTTTTTTTTTTTTTTTTTTTTTTTAATCTTGCATATAAAGCTGTTCATGTAAAAGTATATTATTTGGTCCAGAAAGCCTGGTAGTGTCACTTTAGGTCTATCTTACTGTTTGGAATCAATGGATTGGACGCAAGTCTGGGAGCGTTCCTTGCAATTGTGTTGTGATAAGTCATGGTAGCGCAGCTGCAGCAACTTGTGGAGCTGGTTTTGTGGAACAGGCTGCATAGAGCAGTACCCTGCAGACTACCAGTTTATCAACAGACAACAAAGGAAACTCTTCAATAAAGGAAATATTCTACTGCCTAGCTTTGATTTTATGTAGTCTGTAGTGCAGATAGGGAGTAGTTAGGGAAAAAAGGAATTAAGGATCTTGCAAGGCAGAAAGAGACAATAGAATGAGTTCAAATAACATTTTATCAGCAGAAAATTAATGGAGTTTATCCCTGTAACTCACAAGACCCAGCCAATGCCAAGCTAAATTCCACTGTAGCTTGTGTTAGTGAATAAGGAGGTATAAAATGTGGGTTTCTACTTTTAGAAATTACTCTGACAGCTGTGTTAAACAACAGAATCATTTATCTATTGACCTGGATTGTGGCAGTATTCATTAAAGTTTATTTGTGTCTTCTCAGTAACTACAGTAAGAGCAAACCTCTACTGTTGCCCATAAATGTGTGTTTAAGTGTGGTGAGTTGAGAGTGACAATAGCTTTTGACACTGATCCCGTCATCCTTGCCCTGGGAGCCTGGTGGCAGGTTTCAGTGGGAATGTACTCAGAGTGAGGAATGTGCTCAGAGTGAGGAATGTGCATCCTTCATTTCTGGATGGCAAAAGAGATTGAACCACAGCAGTGCCAACACTGCCTGTAACAAATGCCTCATTGGCATTGGACTATGCTGAACCTGAGAGCTTTTTGGGAAGATGAGGGAGGAAAAGGACCATACCTTTTCTGTGCTTTGGGGAAAAGGACAACAGGGCATCTCATGCTTCAGGCTCATGATGACTTTGCAGCTGTGCTCTTGCTGCTAACCCCTGCAGGAAGCTGCTTGCAAAGGGGAACAAACTGCCTTCCTCTCTCCAGGCAGTGGATGATCCCTGTCATTACCCTGTGTCTCTCTGCAGCTCCTATATCGCCTTTCCTAGCATTATCCTGTGGAGCTGTTCCCCTAGGAAAAGGTCTCATGGGTCAGCTTGCCGCTTTTCTCTCTGCAGCAGTGGGCTGGATGTATGCCCCGTGCTCTGTCATGCTGTGACAGACAGCAATTTATTTGAAAGTATGGAGTGACAGGAAACATTGTCTGTCTTGTTGCCCTCACTATTTTGCATTCTTGGAGGGCAGGAGTGTGAAGCAGAGACCTGGTCTAGCAGACGGTCTGCTATCATGTCTGCTCATGTCTGGATGTGAGCCTGTGCGAAGTGTAGGTTTGGTTTCTTGAATTTATTTTCCAAGCTGCCCCTAATTCCCAATATGTGTGAACTGATGAATTTCAGCATGCTCATAGTTGGATTCCTACATGTGTTGACAGAGGTGCAGGTCATCTGAGATCTTGCAAACAGCACAAGTCTGTTAATCAAGATTAAAACATCCATTTCTGCACTAGTGATATTTTGATGTTTGCATGGTGGTTTGGGGAATTTCCTGGGATCCTGAAGGGAGTTTGTTTCTGGTGGAGGATCCTCAATCCCTCTTCCATAAACACACACTCATACCTAACCAAACATACTGACCAAATCAAGTCACACGTTGATCAGATGAAACAGTCGTATGCTGCTGGGTACACCTATTCTGTTTTCATTCATTCAAGCAGGCGAGCCTCTTTGGGGGGGCACACAGTGATTTTTTTCCAAAAAAGCCTGTCCATGCTTCCATGAAATCACTGGGTAAAAGACACAAAAAATAGGAAAACTGGTTATTTAGTAAAAAAGCATATTTCCTTGTGAGTTGGAATATTTGTAATTCCTAGTTTATTTTTTTTTCCCCATCCTTTTCAGAAATTCATGAGGGAGAATACTGAAAGGAGTGCTCCTCACTGTTATCCAAGCTGCTTAGGTTAATAACCACTGTGTGAGCTTTTTTAGGGCAGATTCCAGTGTGGAGTACAGTGAGTGAAAAAAACATCATTATTCCCCTGGGCCAAGTGTTTTCTTTTATCTCAGTGTGTGTTGGTTTTGCCGTTTAATCTAGTCAAACCCATTTTTTCCACAGCTCCAAATAAAAAACAATCTAACTCCCCTATAATACTCCATAATGTGGAAGATATTTAGAAAATCCTGCTGTCAGTTATCATTCATTTTGACAGAAGAATAAGGATGTTATTAATTTCCAATTACAAATTGCCATCCTGTGGTGAGTTGACCCTGTCTGGATGCCAGCTGCTCACCAAAGCTACTCTATCACTCCCCTGCTCAGCTGAACAAGGGAGAGAAAATACAACTAAAGGCTCACTGGTTGAGATAAAAGCAGAAAAACAGACCCATCTTGGGGATATTAGTTTATTACCAATCAAATCAGAGCAGGATAATGAGAAATAACCCCAAATATCAAAATACCTTCCCCTCAACCCTCCCTTCTTCCCAAGCTCAATTTCACACCTGATTTCTCTACCTGCTCCCCCTGAGTGGCACAGGCAGAAATGGAGTGGGGCTTTCAGTCAGGTCTCTGCCACTCTGTCCTCCTCACATGCTTCCCCTGCTCCAGCATGGGGACCCTTCCATGAAGACAGTCCTCTGTGATCTCCTCCAGTGTAAGTCCTTCCCATGAGCTATAGGTCTTCAGAAACTGCTCCAGCATAGGCCCTTCATGGGGTCAAAATCCTGCTGGGGATCTTGCTATGATGTGGGCTGCTTTTCACAGGGTCAAAGGTTCTGCCACCTTCCCACAGAGTCACAGTCTCCTTCAGGCATCCACCTGCTCTGGTGAGGCATCTTCCACTGGCTGCAGGTGGATATCTGTTCCACCACAAGCCTTCATGGACAGCAGGGGGGCAGCCTGCTTCACTGTGGTCTTCATCAGAGGCTGCAGAGGAATCTCTTCTCTGTCACTTGGAGCACATCCTCCCTCTCCTCTTTCACTGACCTTGGTGTCTGCAGAGTTGCTCCTCTCACATAGTCTCTCTACTCTCTCTTAGCTGCAGTTGTGGAGGGCTTCCTCCCATCCCCTTCTTAAATACTTTATCACAGATGTGCTACCACAATCACTGATGGGCTCAGCCTTGGTCCATCTTGAAGCTGGATGGCATTGGCTTTATCAGATATGAAGGAAGTTTCTGGCATCTTCTCATTAGAAGCCACTCCTGTAGCCCCTCTGCTACCAAAACCTTGCAACACAAATCCAATACCCTTCTTAACCTGAACACTGGTTGTAACTTAATCCATTTTCTTTGCACTGAGATCCTATGGAGTAAATATTAATGGAAGGTCTTTTTATGTTGTCCTCTTGGGATGCTGAAACTGAATTGGAAGACAGTTTTGAAAGATGTCAGTAAAAAGCTGGATTTCTTATTCTGATTATTGGAAACAACATCAAAGTAGAAATCAAAGGCAGACCAATAGAAAGTGAACTGAAAAAAAAGTAATGAAAATTTGTGAAGGATCACTTGAAAAAGCCAACGTTATTTTCACCTCCCCAGCTGGAGGGACAGGACTGTAAGATTCTCAGCAGGTAGAAAACATCTGGGTTGGGTTGGTGTGAGTGTCAGAAATATTAATGCTGTATGGGGTGTCAGCAATCACAGAGAAAATCAGCTGGCAATTTGGGATGGGCTGCTATATAAAGAGGAGAGTAGTGGGGTTTTTTAATATCTAATTTATTAACCGTGGTGAAAGCAGGAGAGGGAATGAATCTCTTCAAGTGCAGCCAAAGGAATATCAACTAAATTAAGTAATTGCACAGGCAAAGGCTGTTGTGGGGCATCAGATAACGGCAACTGTAACACAGGAGAGCAGTGAGCACAGAGTTTGCCAGGCTGTGTTGTGGGGAAGTGGATGGCGAGTTCCCCACGCAGCCGCTCTCTCACTCACTCCTCCACACTGCCCATGCCCTCCATCCGTGTCAGCACAGCAGCTGCCCTGCGTTCCTCCAGGAAGCCTTTTCCCTCCTCCTCCTTGCTCCTCTGTGTCTGGGGCTGTTCCTCACCCTTTACTCCTCACCTCTTGCTTCCTGGCAGCATTTTGCCCTTTCCCAAACACACTTTCCCCTAGGTGCCACCAGGCTCTCCAAGGCGCTCGCTTGCACCCTGTGGTGGGGCAGCTGGAACCAGTTGGAACTGGCTTCGTCCAGGGTGGGGTAGCCCCTCAGCCCCCCTCAGAGGGTCCTGCAGCCCTGCTGCCATCACCTCAACATGCACACTGAGAGCAGGTTAGTAGATGTGGCTTAAAATCTGCCTCCATCTCCTTTTCAGAGAGCAGGGCTAAGGAAGAAGTCAGGTCAGTGGCCTTGCTGGCATTCATTTTCCCCATCTGTACTTGTGCAAGGCACAGACGGAGCCCCCTGGTCTCTCTGGATTCTGTGGAGAGGAACAGGTCCTTGCGGGGTGCAGCTTGTCTGACCCTCTTTGGATGTCTGCTTTAGGACAAAATGAACTCAAACCTCAGTGGTTTAGCTGCTGTGCTGTCAGGCTGTGAGGGTCTGCTGAGCTGCTTTTTCACGGAGAGCAGGTTTTGGGAAGCCATGGTGTCTTCTTTTGGGGGAGGGGGAAATGCATCAAGGCTGCTGAGCTTCTTACTCGTGGGGAAAAAATGTAATTCTCAAACGTCACCAAAAGAAGTGTATTCTGTTACTGGCCATCAGGGTTTGACAAAGCAAAATGTCACTGCTGATTTTAGTGAAGCTTAGAGGAAAATGTTGAGGGGGAAAAAGAGGGCAAAACTTCATTAAAAGAGGCCAGTTTTAAGGACTCTGAAGCAGCAAAACCTTTGAAAAGCCACTTTTTTATGAAAGCTCCATTTTAGTGATGTGTATTATGGCATGAGTACTGGTCTGGCACTCATTTTGTTTCCCTTTTGGATGGGAATTTCACATGTAATGGTGAGATGTAGTCTTGCAGAAAATTGTTGGAGGCTTTTGGTGAAACCCTGGCAGGGCAGGCTGCCTTGTCTGTGCAGCTTTCCTCTCCTCTCTTGCCATGTTCTTTGTGCTTACAAATGCAGATCTTACACCACTAGTTTGTTCCATCCAAACCACTGTGGAGTGAGAAGTGCAGATCAGTCTCCCTTGGCAGGTTGCGTTTATCATCTTCAAAGCACTCCTCGATTGTGATAGAATTAGAACACAGGCAAGGTACAAATTAAAAAACAAACAACCAAACCCACCCAAACTGCTTTGATTATCTGTAAATGAACAAAATGCAACACTGGCTTAGACACATCAGGAGTGTGTTTTAGAGGATCTGTTGGATGATGGAGCCACACAGCTTGTTGCTTGAGTCAGGCAGCTGAAGCCTGAAGAAGCCCCTTGTAACAATTAGCAGAGGAGTATCTACATGGAATATGCATACAGGTTTGTTATCCTCTAGATCTTCTTGTCACTGTGTTGTATGAGTCAGACTGGGTTTTTTGTGTTTTGATTTGTTTGTTGTTGTTGTTTTCCCTTTCTTTTCTCTTTAGAGATGTTTATCTTTTAAAGATGTTTAGTTTGTTCATGACAATGTCATGACAACAGGTACCAACCTTAATGTTTACCAGACTTGCACTAGGAATCCAACAGAACAGAACCCATGAACAGAATCCAAAGGGGTGAGCACATCTCTGCTCACATGCAGCTTTCAGTGGGAGCAGAATAATTCATTTGTACCATTTGAGAGTTGAGTACTTCCTTTTTTTTGATTCCTTGAATCTAAAATGCTTCTATTTGAATGATGCAAAGTACTTTTCCACTGACACATGTAGTGCAGCAGTGGAAGATAGCCTGTTGTGGCATATATATCTCCTCTTTGACGATGCAGGCTTTCAGTGTATTTATGTGTGGTGCTTTGTTCCCTGGGGGAAGCATTCAGATTTACAATTTTAAACCACCGCTCATCCAAATTTTGGCATTCAGTCAAACAGGAATTTGTCATAGTTTATAATGCTTGTTAACGAGGGACATCAAAAATTAATGCTCATTAGGGTGCTCATTAATATGCATGGTAGTCTCAGTTTTGGCTTAATTATGTGAAGCACTACTTCATAGTGGTATTGTGTCACTGCAGTAAAGAACACTTCAAAACCACACTGCAGTACTAGGGTGGAGCAATGCTCCCTTTGGATGGCATTACTCCATATTCTGTTGTGGGGCACTGCTCCTCTGCTGCTCTCTACCTTCCTGACAGCTAACAAGAGCAGCTGCTGTAGAGCTACTGTTGATATTTGTTATTCAGTGTTGCTACTTGCATTCCTCAGAGTTTCCTGAATACAGTGCATGGCACAGAAGTAGTTACTAGATAAATTTTTTTGTGCCTGTCCTAAACAGCTTTGATAAAGACTATTTCTGGGGAGAACCATGGCAGTTTCTCTTCCTTACAAAGGTCCTACAGATCTCTGAAATGCCTAACACAGGTTTAAATCAGCATTGTCAAAAGTACAGTTTTAAATGTTGATTTAACTGGCACATATAGGGAAATGTGCACTATGCAGCTGCTGGTAGCTCTTCATAACTGCTGCCCTTCCTGAGCTCACCTGTGTCTTTCTGTTTCATGCAGCCTGTGTGAAATCCACAGGGCCCTTGCTCAGTTCTGCTGTCTGACTGGAGTGGGGTCAACACATGTAAATGCAGTTCAGAGCATGGCAGGACTTCTGCTTCCTTGGAGTATTAATTAATTAAACAACTGCCATTAATGCCTTACCACTCAAGCCATGGGAAATTAAAGAGTAATTAAAAAAAAAAAAAAAAGAAAGAAAAAAGTCCAGCTGGGGATGTGATCTTGTCAGGAAGGTTTAGCACTACCAGAACACCAGCTGAGAGTTTCCTGGCTCCTTCTCTGCCTGCCCACCCACACTGTGATTTGTTGCCTGCCATGGAAGCATCTGGCTGGGCAACAGCCATGGCTCTCATGCTGCTCTCCTGGGGCAAGCATTGCTGCCCAGAGGGGGGTACCCTGCTACAGCAGGAGGCAGGGAGCTCAGAGGAGTCTGGATGTGAGCTGACAAGATGTGAGAAATAGATAAAATTGCTATTGAGGCAGAACTGAGACTGACACTTGCGTGCAAGGGACCAGTCTGAATGAAGAAAGGGAGAGTATTAGAGCAAGGGCAGGGCAGAGCTCTGGGGTGGCAGAAAGCATATCATCAGACCAAGGTCCACAGCAGGTTCCCCCACTCCTCTAAGAAACACCTAGTCTGGCTACAGCCACTGGATAGACAACAGGGTCTAATTTTTTTCTCCTGTTCAGCTTTGTTGCTTCACATTCCTTAATATGAATTCAATTTAAAAATGTAGTACAATATGTGAGATGCAAATAACAAAGCTTATTTAACCCTCCACTTCCCCTACATATGTGCTATAGCCCTGATCTCTGCTTTCCATGTGTTTCAGAGTTTAGACTATTGGTGAGGCAGAGTGGGGGTGTTTGGTGAACTGGGCACTGGTTAGTACAGGATGCCTTGTGTGTCATCTGTTGTTACAGTCTTAATGTCTTCAAGGAAGTGGTGTAGCCAAATCAGACTTCATGGGAAAAATGCAATGGCTTCAGCTGTTGCTGTAGCACTTAATTCCAAGGACCTCCTGGGTTTTTGAGCTGTTAAACGCAGAAAGTTGAACGTAAAATGAGGAACTTGGTGTTGTCCTCTTCTTGATTTTGCCCCTGAGGGGACTGACTCTACAACCTGAACCACCAGGCAGTTCTCAGTGAGTATGAAATGCCATCTTGCTCCAACAGAGAGAAGAATTTTCCCTTGTAGTGTTTCATACTTGCTTTGCACAGAGGGTGTTTAATATCTCACAGACAGGACTATAAGGAAATATTTCTAACTTATGCTGATACTAAATCAGGCCAAGAAGAGAAGAGCATTCCAAACCCAACAGAGTCTCAGAGCCATATTGTTAGAGAAATGGTAAGATGTGTTTTAACCATCACATATTTAGATGGGCTGGATTCAAACTCTACCTTCTCTTTGAGGGCTTCTGAAGTGCTTGAGAGGGTCTGTGGCCCTTCAGCCACAGACAGAGACCAATTGCCTACTTGGGCATCAGAGCATAACGTGCAATTGTGTTACACCAAATAGAGGGAAAACCCCTAAACAAACCAGATATGCCTCAAACCTGAATGCCAGTGGTCAGTTAGTGAGCATGGGTTACCACAGAGCTAATTGCTTTCCTGTGACATCCTGTTTTTTTCCTGTGTATTGCTTCATTGGCTTTGTAGTTTGATTCAAAGGCAAAAGGTACTTTTCATGTCAGCTCACTTTAGGTGAGCAAGGAGCAGATATTGTCTCTGCATTTTCAGGGCACATCAGCACAAAGCTATTTAACACAGGGCATAGCATGATTTTGAGCAGGCTATTGAGGTTTTCAAGCTCTAATTCAACCACTGTGATAGAGTGGCCCATTTTTAATAGTCAGGACTATAGTAAAACAACGTGCATGCAGGCACACTAATTCAGGCTTTGACACTGGGATATTCTCCTTCTTTATTCATCCAGATACCTTCACTTCCTTCTAAAATCCTTTTCATTGCATTTCTGGAAGGGATTAAACAACATTGACATTAAGGGTGCTGATGGAAATTACATGCTTCTGCAAAAGTTATGGCAAGACTGGTTAGAAAATACAGCTTAAAAATGGCCCTGCAGTCCCAGGGCAACAAGAGGTAGAATTTGATCTTTCAAACAGAGGTGATCTAATACCCCCTACTATCTGTCTGGCCAACTGCAAAGCCAACAAACGTTACAGCTCATGAGAATGTTATATAGGACAGACTGCCAATTTCCACATAGAGTGCACCCATCCTGTGAACTTTTGGAATACAGGTGATCTGTAGAATTCAGTGCTTTTTATATTTACTCTTTGTCCTTTAAACTGAAGTCCATCAGTTTCAAAGAGCATAGTGGGGCTGGGGAAGGAATAGGTCAGGTAGCCTAAATGCTTCCAAACAGGAATAGTATTCCTACAAAAATAGCAAGTGGATATGAGATGGAAGAAGAGTCAGTGTCTTTTGCATGTGTTGACCCTGATGAGCATGGCCTTCCTATACCAGGATCCTTTCAATATGACACAGTTATGGAAATTGCTCTACTTTGTGACCAGTTTTTCAAAAATCCCCCAGTGTGGGCAGGTCAGAGAGGCTGTACAATTTTCACCTCTTTGTTTCAATTTGATTAGTTTTTGTCAGAAGAACCCATCTTTAAATAGGTATTTGTGATTATTTCCATTCTGCCCTCTAGTTCTGACACCTCAGTGTCAGAAGGTAAGAGGGCATTCTCCTAGGAACTACATGTATTGGGGCACATACATAAGAAATTGCATGTCAGTGGGCTGACACAATTTGTGCAGGCAGCTGTGATCTAGAGATTTGCAGCTTACTGAAGAAACTGCTGCATTGCATGACTTTCACAGCTCTCCAGGTTCAGATAGAAGATCTGTGGCCATTACCACCTCCTCCCAATACACCCTTGCACAAAAGTGCTAAGAGCAGACATCTGAGTTCTTTGGTTTTTTTTCTGCTGATATAAAGAAACTCTTATTAGTTTTTCTCCCAGTGAAGGCATATGCAGCAGCTTTGCATGCAAACAACAATTACTGGCAGGATAAAGGACTTCAGTATTGATTTTAAGTCAGGGAATTTTCTCTGGCTGAGTACTTGTAGGATTTTCTGAATACAATAATATATAAGGAATGGCATCAATGCCTGATGTGTGATGCTGTCAGAATTCCCTTTCAGCCCCTTTTCATTAAATGTGATCCCTGTAAGAGGGTTTTTCTTCTGCTAAGGAAGCAAAGGCATAGTTGTAAAGAGTAGGGAGGTGGTGGAAGAAGAAAGACTTATATTCTCTTGAATCTGTATCACTTGCTTTCAGTATCAAATTGAAGAAGTTTAGCGTTTTAGAGTCCTGAACCTTGAACATAGTTCTCAACACACTCCTGAATACTGATCTGTAAATGTTTGTAGCTATATCTGTATGTTTCTCTGTTTGTTTTTTAGGTCCTTTTAAAGTACTGAGTTATGTTTGTCCTTTGTCTGCCATCAGGGGTCTTTACTCAGCTGAGCTTGTCAGAATGTCTCCTACAGGTTTTCCAATTTCTGTCTCCATTTCCATTAGCACTTTTGGATGAGTGTCACCTGGACTTGGTGCCTTGTCAATTGGAAGAATCTCTGACCTTTTAATAACCATTTTGAACTGTTGGCTGCACTGGAGATATGCTGAACAGGGGAAGTCAGTTGATACTCACTTTACATCCACCTGCCACTTTTGTTTAGGGAAGCAGGTATTGATACAGCCCCTGGGAAATTCTGGGAAAGGAAATACTTCTGATGAAGTTAAGAGAAAATTTGATGTCAGTACTGATGTATACAGATGTAGCTGAAAGAGGAGATGTGTGGATTAATTAATTAGAAAATGGTTGGTACTTGTGACTACCCAAGGGTAATGCTATGTGCTCAGCATATAGAAATATCAATCCAGAGGATCCATGTTTCCTTATTAGTAAACCAACACTTTTGGCACTAAAAGACTGTCATTGGAAAAACCCATCTGAAGAGATCAGCAACTTGAATGACATGACACAGCATCTCTCCTGAGAATGAGCAGCAGGGACAGATAAGCAATTTATTCTCCACTCAGCACCTGCAGGCTGATGGGTTGCTGCCCAATTTCTGAAGCCATTGCTGTTAAAAAGCCAGTGCTTGCCAGCAATTATTATATAATGCCCTCTAAGCTACTTCATGTCTTTCTCTTTCCATGTGTCTGCCTACATTAGCACATGGATGCATTCCTTTCCTACTGGTGTGCTGCTGAAATGTAAAATGCAGCCTCATTTTGTCAGTTTTCTAAGTGTTGATAAAGCATGCCAGGTGGTGATTACCATTTTTTAAGATACAGCCCTAGTAATAGGGAGAACTGTTTCATAATACTTAGCAAAAGCTGACTTTTAAAACTCTGTTTCTTTAAAGCATTGCAGCTCTTGCCCCGTCTCACCCCCAGCATTCCACAGCAGTTGCCTAGTGAGGGCAAGGTAATTTCTGAAACTATCAAATCAAAATGCAGGCCACAGAGTTTCAGTGTTGACTTGTTTATTAAAAAAGAAAGATTTCCAAAACCTCCTTTTCACTAGAGTTCTACTTTGAGATATTTAGCTTAAGTTTTCTAACCTGTGTTGCCACACTTACCTAACACAGATGTATGAAGGAAAGCTAAAAAGCTGTCAGATGGCATCTAATCTATCAAAATTGCAAATTACCCATCCTGTTACAGTCTTTCAGCTGTATTCCTTGCATGGACAATCAGGTGGTGGTTCTCAGTCAAGTTCTACCCTGACTTGAGGTAGTTCCTTTGCACTCCAGCAGCTCTTTCTGCTGTGAAATGTTGTTGAAACTAATGACTGACACGCACATAACAGCATAGACTGGGCTGGTCCTCATGTTAATTTCAGTGTAAGTGTTTGAATGTATTTGTGTGAGCTTTGTGGTAATAGGAAATATGCAGACATGTTAGATTCTCTGTCTGTTACCTTGTAGAGAAGCTCATTGTCTGTGTTTTCCTTTGTCTTCCCTTTCCCACAGGGCTATTAAGATTTTGTCTTAGCTTTACATGGAGCCACTTCCCCCTAGGTTTCCTTGGTCTCTTTGTTCTCTTTTGCTAAGGAAAGTGGTGTGCCACAATGTGAAATTGATAAGAGCCACTATCATTTGTCAAAGTTTAAGACACACACAAAGGTTTAGGAAAACATGTATTTCTAGAGCCTGGGGGCTGTCCCCAGGCAGTCACCTATAAGAAGGGCTCCTTATAACCTATCTGAAACACATTCATTGAAAAGCATTTTGGGCTTTTGGTGCAGAGAACACTAATGTGTAACCCTTCAAGCAGCTGATGGAGCAGCTCATCCTGGAGGTCATCTCTAACCACATGGAAGACGAGAAGGTTATGAGGAGTAGCCAACATGGATTTACGAGGGGAGATCCTGTCTGACTAATCTAATAGCCTTCTATGGAATTATGACCAAATGGATAGATGAGAGAAGAGCAGTGGATGTCTCATATCTTGACTTCAGGAAAGCTTTCAATACTGTCTCCCATAACATCCTCATAGAAAAGCTCAGAAAATGTGGCATAGATGGCTGGTCAGTGAGGTGGATTGAAAACTGGCTCAACAACAGTGTTGAGAGGGTCATGATCAGTGGGACAGAGTCACCTTGGAAGCCTGTGGCCAGTGGGGTTCCCCAGGGATCAATATTGGGTCCAGTTTTGTTCAATGTCTTTATCAATGACCTGGATGAGGAGATTGAGAGTACCCTCAGCAAGTTTGCTGATGATACAAAACTGGTGGGGGGTGGCTGACACCCCGTCAGGCTACACAGCCGTCCAATATGACCTGGACAGGCTGGAGAGCTGGCTGCAGGCAAACCTCATGAACGTTAATAAGGACAAGTGCAGGGTCCTGCATCTGGGGAGGAATAACAACATGCACCAGTACAGGTTATGGGCTGCCCTGCTGGAAAGCAGCTCCACGGAGAAAGACCTTGGAGTGCTGGTGGACAGCAAGTTCTCCATGGAACAACAATGTGCCCTTGTGGCCAAGAAAGCTGATGGTATCATGGGATACATCAAGAAGGTTATGTCCAGCAGGTCTAGGGAAGTTCTTCTACCTCTCTACTCTGCCCTGGTGAGACCACACCAGGAATACTGCATCCACATTTGGGATCCCCAGTTCAAGAAAGACAGAGAACTGCTGGAGAGAATCCAATGGAGAGCCATGAGGATGATTAGGGGACTTAAGCATCTCCTCTGTGAAGAGAGACTGAGATCCCTGGGGCTATTTAGTCTTGAGAACAGAAGACTGAGAGGGGATCTCATCAGTGTGTATAAATATCTGAGGGGTGGGTGTCAGGTGGAGTGGGCAAGCTCTTTTTGGTGGTGCACAGTAATAAGACAAGGAATGACAGGTTCAAACTTGAACATAGAAGGTTTCACCTCAACATGAGGAGAAACTCCTTTACAGTGAGGGTGACAGAGATCTGGAACTGGCTGCCCAGGGAGGTTGTGGAGTCTCTTTCTCTGGGGACTTTCAAAACCCACATGGATGCATTCCTGTGCAGACTACCTTTTGGCAGGGGGGTTGGACCTGACGATATCTTGAGGTCCCTTCCAACCTCTAATATACTGTGGTACTGTGATTTACAGCTGGAATTTGACATTAGCCTCAGATTTGTTGTAGCTGTATATTACAAAGCTTACAAGCACAGCCACAGAGCACAGCTCTGCATAAAGGAATAGGTAAAATGCTATTGAACAGATGAATAAAGGGAGCTTTTATCACTGAATTAAGTTCAGAAGAGTAATTGAGATTTTCAGGCACACAGGAGGTTTACTTTTCATTCATTTTGATGGAACATGTGTATCGAAAACCTTTGAGTAGCTCAGACTCATTTCTGCTACCCATGTGCTCCTGGAGCTCCCACTGACTTGAAAGAAAGATCATTGGTGCAAGAAGATGGGGTTGGCTTTAGGTTAGGCTCAAAGAAATTGAGAAACCATACTGTACAGTACAGAAAGTATTTTAAATTATAGTAAATAATAGATGATTTTTCTGATGGGTGGCTATCTAGGCATAGACAAATGGAGGCTTAGTGTATATTTTAAACAAAAAGGAAACCATCTTCTGCTTCTTCCTCTCCTTGTCTGTTGCCTTCTTGTTTTATAGTGCTCAGATTCTAAAGAAGAGAAGAAATACTTTTAAAGCAGTGCTCTTATTGTCCTAAATGGGTCATTTGCTCAGAGTCTTCTGCAGGATTCAGTATGGTACATGTACTTATGATTTTAAAATACCTTTATTCAGATAGTAAATGTATGTTACTTATTGTCTCAGGGAGCATGTTTTGATTTGTAATGTCTATTGATTACCTGCATTGGAAAAAAAAATCAGCTCAGAAGGATTTCACACTGTTTGGCTTGGACAACCTCTAGTTTTATAGATGTGCTTGTAATATTCATAACTGAAAGCAAACATCATCCATATTAAACCCCTGCTGAAGCACACGTGTCTAATTACACAGGGAAGTGAGCTTTGGTGTGTGTCTGTGGCTGAAGCCTTTTCTTTGGGAGACTTATACTCTGAATTTATCTTTATTAAGGCCTTGTCCAAATTATATATATATACACTGCCTGTTTGGTATCTGCCACTTGGAAATTAATCACTTAAAAATTGATTTGCTAACAGCTTTCTTCATTCTGTGTCTTGCTGCCCAGGAGGACATGCTGGAGTTCTTCATGGAAGCAAGCAAATAAGGTGAGCTGCTGTGAGATAAAAGCTAACAACAGGGTGACAGAGTGCTGTGTGCTCACTGGCACATGTCATCATGACTGTCATGATTTAAGCCTTGTGAAAGTCCACACATTAATAGAACTCTGCATAGAGGCTGTTAGCAACTGTTTCAAACTTGTCCTGCTTCAGCCTAGAGCTGGGCTGTAAATGTGTCTAGCTCCACATAAACCTTCCCCTTCCCTAAATTCTATGATAGCATATGCAGAAGAGCCTGAGTTTTGCAGTCGTAGGTGTGCAAAGCCACTGTACTATGAAACAGGCAAATCTGGAACCTGGACTGCTTGTTCATTTGAGACAGCTTAAAGAAGAAGCTTTGCACTATGAAGCTTCTTCAGGGCAGGGACTGCTTTTGTGAAGGAATGAAGCAAAATCCCACACAGTAATGCTTTGAGAAGCTCTACTGTTTGCTCCTAAACAGATTAATTTTTATTGCTGCAGCTCATCTGCTCTATATGCAGAGAGGCAGACACAGACAGATGCTGTTGCAGTGTGAGTACCTTGGTAAGGGAAATGGCTAGCATGGCAGTGCTGAGGCTGACAAAGACTGTGCTGGGCAGCAGCAGAGAGCAGCCGTTACTCATTTGGTCTGGGACAAATCCACCTTCTCTGGAGTTCTAGCCAGTGCTGAACTGGGACATACATAAGCCTCTGTAGGGTTCACAGCATCTTCCACCTTACACCTAGGAGGATTTTCATTTTCTTTGGAGAGTTGACTGTATTACCGTGTTAGGATAAATACAGTCCAAGTGCTTTGAAAGAAAAGGACCCATTGCCAAAGGCCTCGCAATTCTTAGGTGCATTGATACAAGTGCTTAAAATTGACACATGCTGAAGTACTTTGTGCCACTGGGATGGTACAAGTCATATGTTTAAAGTCAGATACTTAAGTAAGTTTTTGCTAACTCTGGGTCTAAAAAGGGTTTTATGGAAGTGATTCTGACAGCTGATAGAATTTAATAGAGTTTGAGATTGCTTTGAAGTTTTTGAACTGTATAGTACTAGTTAATAGAAAAGTATTCCTTCTCTGAAACATTGGTTTTAAAAGTCCTATTATGTTTTATGAAATTCCTTAGAGATTTTCCATAATGGTATTTAAACTGGCGTGTACTGTAGTGCTTGATGTGCCTGTGGAACAGCCTGACTTTCACGTTAATACCAGCCCTGTGTTAGTGACATTGTGTTTTGGAGAAGCAGGAATTATACTAAAGTGCAGCAGTTTTCTATTATATACAAGCAGAGCTTCAAAAGTCACCTCTTTAACCTGAAAAGCCCCTGAAGTAAATCAAACAAAATGCTTTTGCATTTTGGTCTTCTACCTGGTACACAGTGCTGATCTAAAAAGGCTCTCTGGTGTTTTTGAGGACAGCCAAGTTGTTTAACTGTGTACTAACTGAAGCTGAAAATTTTGTCTTGTCGAAAGTGTGAAGGCATTGTGAGTGTAGCTAAAATCCTTTGTGAAAGATTCCAGGTTATACATATTGGCTTCTTTCCGAGTTAGTCAAGGCAGATGATTTCCAGGTTTGGGAGTCTGTTAATGAGCTCCACTGACATTACCTGGAAAGAAACAACTGTCCATGTTTCACATTCTCATTCACTTTTATGCCCTGCATAACCAATTCTGTGATTTGCATCTCTTTCATTTCAATATATGGAGAAAGTTCTAGCTAAAGGAGGCTGATTAGTAGAACAGTCACTTGAAAACTGAGAAGCATTTGACTTTTAAATGCTTTGTCAATTTAACAGTGTATGAGAAAGGGCATGACAGGTGAGCATGAAGATTAAATAATCTATTTATATGTTGTGTGGTTCTATCTCTCCACAGAAATATTGACTAGAGTATATTAGCTGTGCCAGTAATGCTTCTTGGTGAAAGCAGAATCTTTCTACTCAGTGCAGCCAGTGAAAACTATTCTGACTTGACCAAGAATTGAGTAAGGAGAATTTTTAAAGGATTTTTTCCTGTGTGTTTGCTTAAGAGCAATGTTGATATTGAAATGGTATTTCCAGATTGTGGTTGAGTATAGAGAGCTGTGACAAATGAACAGTCTCCAGTGTGTTTATGGGAAAGCATATGCGTTTCTTTCTAATTTCATTAAGAATTGGTTCTTGTAATAGATGCCTCCCTTAAGGACAGCAGTAAAAATCAATAATAATGATTGTTACAATGGATTTTGGGTGTGTATGTCTTTTCCTAACTTTCCCCCCTCCCCATTTCCTTTGCTTATTTGCATGTGTTGGAGGTTTCCTTGCAGCCAGGCTATTGCCTCAGGTTGGCAGTTTTCTATTAGATTGTCCCTCCAGTCACTGCTGCACAGGAGCTGTGTGCCATCTCTGTGGCTGTTTCCCCCGGCTGCCCATCTCTGAAAGCCCATTTGCAAAGAACAGCTGACATTTCGTGCAAAGATCTGGCAGCAATTCTGCCAAGTGACTGTTTTACCCAAGAATTTGATGTTTTTTTCCTGGTTAATTCTCTTCTAACTGCTCTTAATTGCCTGCTCCCAGGCAACCGGCACCAGAACCAGAGGACACAGTCTCAAGCTGCGCCAGGGGAAGTTTAAGCTCAAGGTGAGAGAGTTGTTAGCCATTGGAATGTGCTGCCCAGGGAGGTGGTGGAGTAACCGTCCCTGGAGGTGTTCAAGAAGGGATTAGGTGTGGTGCTTGGTGCCATGGTTTAATAGTCATGAGGTCTTGGGTGACAGGTTGGACTTGATGATCTTTGAGGTCTTTTCCAATCTTATTGATTCTATGATTCTGTGATTTAATTACACAGAAGATGCTAAGGAGAATGGAGAGTAGGAAAGTTTTTTGGGAAAAAAGAAACCAAGAAAAAGAACACTGACCCCCTTCCCCACCCCCCCCAAATGGAGAAACCGAGCCCTTCAATCTATTTCTCTGGGACTTTAATCTGAAGCAGGGAGCAGCTGCTCCTCTGTCAGTGGAATAGCTGTGGTCCCATGGCTGAGCTGTGCTGCTGGGTTCTGCCGAGGGCTGTACCAAGGCTGTGTCGGGGACCATGACACAGGCACTCCTGAGGGTGAAGCACACTGTGAGCATCCCTGCTGCACTAGCAAAGAGGATTAGGGGCTAAAAGAAGATAATTCTTTTCCAAACTCACTTCCCAAGAGAGAAACAGTTTGCATTGTGCAGAAGCCAGTGTTCTGAGGGCAGCTGCTGGATGCATGCAGAGTACATGATTCCTTAGCTGACCAATTCCTTAGTATGCTGCACAGAGCAAAACTATAACATTCCATGTGTGCCAAGAGCAGCATCCTCACATTGGCACCCTTTGATTGGAGCATGCTGCAGAAGCCACCTTTGACATGCTGGCCCCTCTTATTGGGAACAGAATTCAGCTAAAATATATGTGGTTAGATTTTACTGGCTAAGGGATTGATAACAAAGAGTACAAAGAAACAGCTGCTCTGAGCAATAGTCACTTTGGTTAAGGCTGCTATGGAATTCTGCTTCTGTTAGCTACTTCTTCTGGCTAGGGCTTTGGTGTAGGGATGCTGCTAGGTGTACTCTTAGGACTTCTGTCAACTGCTTTGCCTGTTAAGGGCTTCCAGGACTACTTCTGTAAGTGGGACTCTGAGACTCTAATGCTAGGGATTCTACAACACAGCAATAAAAGACTTCAGAGAAGACTCCCAAGATTCTCTGCTCGCTGCATTTCTGGAATCTTGTTGCTATAAGGCAGTGGGGTTCATGTCTTCATTTGTCACCCAGTGGCCCCCAAATTGGGTAGAAGAGCAACACAGAAGCATTGCTGATGTGGGCTAGTGATGGCCACATAACTGGCATGGCAAAATCTAACAGGGAGCCAAATGCTTCAGGAGTTCATGGAAACTCTGAGAAGTTTTCAACATCTCCTTGGGAAGGGCTTCACTGGGTCAGTGCACATGAGGTAGTATGGCTCCGGAGGAGAAAAGACTCTGGATAGTTTTCTGCTATCTCAGCAACTTACAGCTTAAAGCAATCTGAGGTTATTCAAGGATTCAATTATGTGAGCTGCTCAGGCTCTTCCCAAAATTGTCTCAGGTTTCCTTCCACCACCATCCGTTTCCAGCACTGCTGAACTAACCTATCATCTATACTTGTTCAGCCTTTAGCTGAGTCAGTGACCAAAGCAGGCCACATGTGACATAGCAGGGGAGATGGGTTGTGCAAGCAGGAATAGATGGAAAGATGGAGTCCATTCCTTCCGGCAACAGAAATCTTAGCTTGAGAAACCTCATCCCAAATGCCTCAGAGCACCTACTCTCAGCCTGGGACTGCTCTGCTCACTCCTTGGCTGATTACAACATGCCTCTTACATTGAGGCAGTTTTCTGGCTTCTTTGTTCTGCCTCAATTGATGGTAATTAGGTATCAGCACATATATTGTGCCATACTCTGTGTCTTGGGTAATTCCCGTGTGGATTTAATTAAATAAGCCAAATGCAAATGTGTAGATTCTGTATTTGTAAAAGTAAAGTGCTGGATTCCATTTTCAGAAAGGTTTTATTCTCTGAAACTGTTAATGTATTTCCATTGCTATCACACTTTAAATGAACTCATGAGTTAAGAACAGTGACAGAGAATAAATTATCATACAGCTGGTAGGAGTGAGATAAATAAAAGGGTATACATAAAAAATAAATGGATTCTGTCCCTGTGTGTGCAGAAGAACCAGTCCTTGATGATGAAAGGCTATTAACTAGCTTAGTGTTAACTGTTTTATTGCTGCTTCAGAAAGAGGGGTATGCAGCTCTTCCTTTGAAGTCAAGAGTTGCAAACATATGCAGAGTGCAATAACAGCTCTTCTGCACTGAAAAACTACTTAAGAGATGCTCAGAGGAAGAAGGTGAGGAATTCTGGGGCAGAGGGGTCACTTCAATCTTTTAATTTTTATGCCTTTTTTTCTTTCCCCCCTAAAAGAAATCTGCAGTCAGCTGAAAGAAATTGACAATGAAACAGAGTTTTCAACTGAATTTGAGGCTCTGGGCATTATCTTGCAGTAACCTCCAGGCCAGTGGGAAGGTCCTTCTTTTTTTGCCCACTCCTAGCTGGCTCAGGTAGCACCTAGACAGATCAGGAGCTGCCATCATACTTGAGCCCACACTTGAGGCAGTTGAGCCCCATCTGCTCTTGCTGCTGATTCCTGCTGCCTCCCTGGCCCTAGCATTCATAGGGATGCATAGACCAATCAGCTCACACACAGAGCTGAAATGTAAACCTACAGCAATAAGCAATTAGAATCATAGAATAGTTTTGGTTTGAAAAGATCATTAAGATCATTGAGTCCAACTATTATCTAACTTTACCAAGTCTGGTGCTAAACACACCTCTGTGTCTTTCAAACACCTTTAGGGATGGGGATTCAACCACCTCCCTGGTGAGTCTACTCCAGCATTTGATAACTCAGTCAGGAAGTTTCTTCTAACATCCAGCTTAAACCTCCCTTGGTACAACCTGAGGCCATTTCCTCTCATCCTATGAGTTCTTACTAGGAAGAAGAGACTGACCCCAACCTTGCTAAAAACTCCTTTCAGGTAGTTGTAGAGAGCAGTAAGGTCTTCCCTAAGCCTCTTTTTCTCCAGACTAAACAAACCCAGTTCCTTCAGTCACTGAGCTGTTCTCTTCCTTCACCATCTTTGTTGCCCTTCTCTGGATCTGCTCCAGGATCTTGATAAAAAAGAACAACAACAAAACACAAAACCCCACAAAAACCTTTTCAGTCAGGTCAATGATCTTGTGATGTAGGCCAGGACAGAGCCATGATAGTGGGTGGCCATTTCCAGCAGCCTTACAGGCTTAATTTGAGATTATTGTGAAACTACTCTAGTGGGTAATGTGATGCATAGAAGCAATGAGGTTTTGGTGCCAGCCCTTTTTCTGAGGGCTTATATCCATTCTATGGTGAAGGTGGTGTAGGAGATTCCCTTCCTCAGCTGGTCACTGGTTGCTGTCTCTGCGCTGCTGTTAGCTGCTGCTGTACAGTGGAGAGAAGGTAGCTGGGGACTGTAATGACTCAAGCTAAAATTAACATCTTCTGAATAGCATTGTTGGTTTGTCGGCTTGTGTGTTTTTAGCTGAATGATTTCTATGCTGCAGTTTCAGCAAATCCTCCCGAGAAAAAAGGCAGCTCTGCAGGGGTCTAAATTCCCACTCCCAAAGGGAGGGCAAGCTCTGCTCTCCCTCTACACTTCTTTGCTGCCTCACACTGCTCACAGCTGAATGCAAAACAGCACCATGAACCACTGTACCATGGGTGAGCAGTGATAGTGGGTGGGCAAGGGAGCCCTGCAGTGTTTCCAGGTGCCTGTGCTACTGCTCGCTTTCTGCTATGTCCCACAGGTTCAGATCTTTATCATTGTGGGGCTTTGGCTTTCTATTTAAGACGTGCCTCAACATGAAATATGTGTGTGCTGTTCAGGGGGTCACAGGCTTGGTGAGGTGACAGGTAATGTGAATTGTGTTCAACTGAGGAAGCGTGGGGCCAAACCTGCCTCTCCCCTAAGCTATACGGGTGCCAATCTGGGCTGTTTAAGCCGTGTTGAAGAAAAGGAGGAACAGTCTCAAAAGGAAGACCTGAAACTACTTTGTTGTTTTGCCTTTTACACACATACACACACACACAAATAGGGATCTGACCTCAGACCTTTATGTGCCCCCTTTTTTAATCCAGAAAATGTGCACACATGTATCATTTCATTACTGATGCTTAATAAATGGATACTTGAAAGTACTTCCAGATTCTCTGCTGAAAAGCCCTGCAGAAATGAAAAGCATTATTGTTATTAGTCAGTATTCTTGGTGTGGGCTCTAAGCCTGTCATTGTGCTGAGATTTTCCTACTGAAAAAAGCACAGATTTTATCTCTCCTTTTGCTGACTTTTCTTCACAGAAAATTTCTCTGTAGGGAAAGGATGGACTCAGGATTTAGTAGGATAAATTGAGATTTAAATTTAGCCTGAGACTTATTTCATGTGTCCAAACCAGCTCCCTGTGGTTAATTTCCAGGTTAATGTGTTGCTCTGCATCTACAATTCTTGTACCACTTGAATATAATTTTATTCTGTATCTTGAACTCCTTATGAGCAAATGATGTATTTCACTGAGGTTTGGTTCTGTCACTTTTCTTTCCAATGCTTTCTAAAAATAAGGTTGTGCAGAAGGGCACAAAATCCTTACACAGAAAAGAGAAATTCTGGTCTTTGCCTATAAGGTGATGCTATTGTCAGTGAATGTGAATAATCCTTTTTTCTTTTCCATAAAGGTCTGATCTTTTTTCCCCCCACTTAAGATAAAACAGTCTGTCTGTCCTATAAATGCACAGTGAAGTGTAATTTCACATCAAATCTTTGTCCCACAGTCAGGTAATGTGATGTTCACCTAAAGAATAAGAGAGCTTGACAAGCTTCAGCTCACCAAAATGGTAATGTTCATCACTGCCTGAATCTAATTTGAGCTTCCTTTCTAGTTCAGTTTCCAGGGAAGGAGACCTGAGAGACTGAACATGTAAAGGACAGGGTGTTGAGGGACATTATTACAAAGAACTGGAGAAAGAGAGCTACCCTGTGATAAATGGGGCATTTTCAGACTTTTTGGTCATAAGAAAAGCATATGTACCTTGGGATTCTAGAAAAAGTACTAAAGTAATCTGTTTCTCGATTGCTTTTTTCCCTTTTGTTGTCCCCCTCCCCCCCTCCCCCCCCCCCTTTAGTTTGTGGATTTTTTTAGTTGAAAGATTCTTGCCAGTGTATGTTGCATGTTTTCTGTTGCCCTTTGGAGAACTGTAGTGATGGGGTTGATCAGTTGTTTCTTCTGTGCCAGCAGGTTCATTTGTATGCCTCCTACACTGTTTATATTTGATTTTTCTAATATATAGATCAAACACTTTTATTTTTTCATTTCACCCTGAAAATTTGTATGGATCAATCTTATTGACCTTCCTATCCTTTGACAAACTTTAATTAAGTCTCCTACACAAAATCTCTTGTAGGAAGAGAAAAGGTCAATATCATGGGTATTTTTGTTTATGTTGCTCCAGGTCAAGGACGCTCAAATGTTGCCAAGACCTTATTGATCATATATGAGTCATTTGTTCAAAGGTCAGATCTATTGCAGACTGTGGATGTCTTTTCCTGGGGCCTGCAAAGACACTAAGTTTCCATGTTTTGTTTAGGTCAATATGTGACAATGGTAGTCTAAGACTGATGTGCTTCTTATTAAAGATGAAACTGGGTTGAAGAAATCAGCAGGGTTTTACTCATTATGCCTTCTAAAGGTAATGGGCTGAATCTTCCATACACTGGCAAAAGTTTATTAGCTTCAGTGGAGCTACTTGCATTGGCTAGGGATCTGATGTTCACCCTATGCCTCATTTAGAGATATATTAAAAAATGCCAACAACAATAATAATAAAGCCCCCAACCCAAACCAAACAAACACCAGAAGTAAAAAGTACAGAGAAAAATAGTCTGTTGGAAGCACATTTGAAAGCTATTTCATTGGGCATCTGTGCAGGGCAGGTGTAAAAGCTGTGGTGAGTGTCTTTTCTGAGAATACATTCAGTCAGGTGAATGTCACATACAGGGACATTCTCTCACTAATTCTCCTTCTAGAGGGAAAGGCAGAATTTGACTCATTGCTTATAATTCCTTACAGTACATGGAGGCCTGTGAGCAAAGCTCTGTCTATAAATTAAACAATAATACTAATTAATGTGGAGCATGGCAGTCAGCCTGTGATTGAGGGAGGCTGTCTCATGTGCTCTCATCACATGAACCTTTGGTCCTTGCCAGTCAGATTAGGAGCAGCTTTTAAAACAGTCACATAACAGCACTGCCACAAAGGTTTATAATAATGATTAGGGAACACATAATTAAAGCCACTCCCAAACTGGAAAAGCATTCTCAGCAGACCTCAGAAACTCTAAAATGCTTGTTTATTCAATAATTATGGAGCATAATTATGGTAATGAGGTTAGCTTGGATTTACATATTAGCAATGCATTTTAATGATCTGATTACACAAAAGTGAGATACAATAGATTAAATTTTATATGGAAAATTTGTTGCCAGACTAGAATGATAACACAACCCCCCCCAAACAACCAACCCCACCAAATATAAGAGCCCAGGGAATTACCATGTAATAAATCCTATGATTGTAATGAAATAACTAGAGCAGAAAAAAATTGAAGCCATTGTATGAACAGAAATCCCCAGCTGCAGAACTACTGCTGAGTAACATTAAAGAATATATTTTTCTTTTCCTTCAAAGTACTTCTAAAAAATATCATCAAATGGGCTACAGAGTCCTTGAAGACAATTTTATGAAGAACAGTCACTGCCTTTGTTTCTGAACAGTGAAGTTAGCAAGTCTGGATAAAGGAAATGACCCTCCTGTTTTCTCACCCAGCTCTCATCTTTGCTTTCATCTATCTCATCCTTTCCTCCTTTCATCCACTTTTTGCTTCTCTTGCTTTCATTTGGTGGTGTTCGCTCACAAAGCCCAGCTATTTTGTACCAACATTTGTATTTTTGTGGCTGGGATAATTGTATTTCCTTTGTTTATGGCTTTTTTCCCTCTGCCTTTCTTTTTTTCTTTCCCTTCTTTCCTGGGCTGTGTAAAGCTTTGAAATTTTATTTTAAAGGAACTATTTAGTTCTTTTAATCCTTACTTTGGTAATACAATATTGTCTTTGTCTCATTAAATGTCTTTCGCTGTTTTAAGAGGTTACTGATTTGTGCAGCATTGCAGCAAATTGGATGATCCTCAAGTCAGGGAAATCAAAGCAAGGCTGCATGTGATGTGCTGACTGGCAGAAGGGGGTAACATACTGAAATTTTTTCTTTGTATTTGAGCGGCCTGATAGTTGTGATTTTTCTTTGCACTAAATGACTACAAGACGAGGTAGAATAGTGTGAATGATAGTGAAATTAAAATGTGAAAATTAAACAGTCCTGTGGATTCAAAAACTGAGACAGTGATGTTCTCTCTTTGCAAGGCAGAGTAATAATGTGCTGGTGGTGTAATCAGGATTCAGTTTCTGTAGCAGTTTGGGTTGGCTGGAAATATCATCAAGGACTACCTAACCACAAGGGCTCCTCCAGTGAATGAAAACTGCAAAGCATATAAGGATAGGAAGATTTGGCACTATAAGAAGCAATATCTTTGGGAATAGTAACACTGTTTTACTGTTGGGTCCCTGTAGCACCTTGGGACACTGAGCTTTGCCCAGAGCTTGTCACAGCAGCTGTTAGAAATTCCTTTTTGTATTATGAAACAGCAAATGTCAATGTGAATCATTACATTCAAAAACTGTTTGTTCTGAAGTCGAGTGCCTAAGTCTGAAAACCTGAACCCTTAAACTAAACAAAATATTTAAACTAAGTATTTTACTTAGAAAAAGAGCATTTTTGGAAAATTCAGGGTGCCTTCAGTTGCAGAAGGCTGTATACAGGGATAAAGATGGAGAACCAGCAAACAGCTTGGAAAAGGGGGAAGGCCGGGAATTTTGTCCAGGGTAGTCTTATTTTTAAATATCCAGATTGTCAGCGATCATTCTTGGCAATGCCAACACCAGGGAGAGTTTTTTTTTTGCTCTTACTTGATTTCACACAATTCTAAGCACACAACCAGAACCTGTGTTTTATGCTCATCATGAAAAAGCAGATCCCTTGTAGGCTGGGTTTCCAAGCTTGTCCTCAGCCAAACCCTCACTGCATTGTTTTTCAGACACAGTTTTTCAGGTTGCATTGACAATTTTTATTTGTTCTTTTATTTACCTGCCTTTGAAAATCTAGTCTGAAGTGTACAATCAAGGAAACTTAGGCTGTAGTATTAAACATAAGATTTTTGTCATCTCTTTTTGCTTGTTTACATTTTCCTGCAGTGAGAGTCATTTCACCCTTCTGTATCAGCACACTAGGGATGGACTTTGCCATATCCTGCATTCTCCTCTTCCTAGAAAAAGAGAGACTTTTGCACTCCCTTTGTCTTTATTTGCCTACAGGTGCTCTGGAGCAAACCTAATCACACTGTTCACTGGGATTGTTTGCCCATGTTTTAGGGCTTGCTTGCTGTTCACTGTGTGCCAAGGAAGAGAACTGAATTGTGCTGTTTACACTGCTCTCTGTGCTGGACAAGGGACATCTTTCAGATGCAAGGCACAGCATTTTGATTGGCATATTTTTGCAGGGGACTCTATTAAATGACAAAGTATCTGCTTTGACTCTTAGCAGTAGCTCTTGAGAGAACTAAAGCAGCCCTCCTCCAAAGGCCCATTATTCATGGGTTTCCACACAAACATCTCCTCCTTTCCTCAGTATTGTCAATATCAAAGAATTGACCAACTTTGGACTTAGCAAATCCAAATGTTGCCCATGATAAAACTGGATGAGAAGTATTATTTGCATTTAAGGTTTTCAGCTTCCTACTGAAATTGGTGGGAGATGAGTCACAAAAGTTCAGAGATAGACAAAAACAGTGTTTGTGAGGAGCAAGCTCTTTATCTTCCTTCTGCAGAGTTGCTTGCAGGAACATCTCCGGTGGTTGTCCTGGAAGCAGTTTCATTGTCATGCATTCAATACAATCTTCCCTTTTAACAAAAGAAACTACGTTTCTTTCTCTCTCCAATTAAAGCTTAGACTATTTTCTGAGGCAGCAACCATCTTTTAAAAGAGGAAGAATAACCCTTTATTTAGGGGAAAAAGGTCTCAGTGCCATCTGTACTTTGTAGATTTTGAAGTTATCCCATGAGCATTGTGAACTGCGTAAATCCGATGGATGTTCACTGCTTCAACACAGAAACACGTCACCTAGGACATTATTGCCTGAGGCTTGGAATAGAGAAGCTTCACATCCCTGCCACACACACTGCAGACATACTGATAAATTTCTGCACTGTATTCTTACTGTCCAAACACTAGCTTGATAAGTTCATGTAAAAGTCAAGCAATAAAAATATCTCTACACCAGGCTGAGGATAGTTATATCCTTTCTTTTTCAAAGTCAAATATAAATGATCCTGCTCATTTAAAAAAATCTCTCTGCTGCGCTGCCCTAGACAATTTCTCTTATCCTAAATCTCTGTGAACTGTGTTCATTGTTCTGGTCCATATTTGCCATTTTGAAGACACTGAGGAAGGAGGCAGAGAAATTTCCACCGTTTTTTTTTCCTCTTTTCCTGTGTGCCCTGCATGGGAATGCTTCATTACATGTTTTTCCTGAGCCAGCTTGGCTCTCAATTTTCCTTTCAAGCTATCTTTGTTGAGCTTTTCAGCTTTCAGATCCCTCTTCCTGGGAAGAATGTGATTAGAAGGAAGATGATGGGAATTCTGTCCAGGAAAAGTAATTGATCTTTGAGATCTTTCATCTACCCATGAACTTCTCAGCTTGTGTGAGTCCAGTATTAGCTCTGCTGCCTTTGAATGAGACTGGTTAACTGTAATTGGCAGTGAAACATTTTTGTAATCTTTTTGGTACAAAAGATGCAAGACAAGCAATAAATTGCACCATGTTCTGCTTTATGAAACACATGAGAAACTTAGTGAAAATAAAACACTGTAAATCCAGCTACTCAATATATGATTTCTTGAAAGGTGAAACCTCTGTGCCACTCAGTGTTATTCTTAAGGGCAATGGTCTCACAACAACTCAAATATATATATGGCAAATCTATACAAATACATATATATGTATGCATATCTACATTATAGACAAATATAATACATCACTTCCAGAAAAATGTTACCCATTTCTTCTCCCTGAGTTTTTAAGGTACTTCTCAAAGGGCATGCCAGAGAAGATTTCTTGAGGTGAAAATGGGGTTGAGGAGATGTGTAGTCATAAGAAGAACAAGTATGGGGCCATTTCTCAGGCTTGGAAGCTCTGTTTCCAAGGGAACCATGCCTCCCCATGTGCAGATTTATGTTAATTCATAGTATAAAAGAAATGTAGAAATGCCTAAAGTAAGCAAGTAGAGAAGTAGAGACCTGGGGGGGGGGGGGGGGGGGGGGGGGGGGCGCGCTCTCTAGGGACAAGGGTATCAAACACCTGCTGCCTCAGAACTGCTGTGCTGATTCTGGTCCAGACACTAAGCTGCAATTCTGGCCAAAGGCAGGGGGATGGGAGTGCCTCATGGGCAAGCAACGTTTAAGACCAGGGCCATGTAGTTTTCTTAGGTTTAAATGAATGATGATAAAAAATTCAACAAGGAGGTGTGTGTAGAAATTTACAGCTGGCTTTTGTTACTTGATATACACATCTCTCAAAACAGCAGAGAGCCAGCAAATTGGGGAAGATTTCAGCCAGCCGGCACCAGATATGCTACGGTTGTTGATTACAAATACAATCTATTCCCCCAAGTTTCTGCTAGTTCCATTTCAGGTGTGTAATTTATCTCACCTGGGCTGAGGTATAGGGGTTGTCCTGAGCCACCCCATTCCCTTCCTCCCAGTGACTGACCTGGCCAAGCTCCCTGGTATGGAGCTGTTTGATTTTTTATTTATTTTTTTGTCTTCTCTGCCAGATTTCCTTTCCTTGGGACTGGTGCGTGTCAGTGGTAGAGTCTTGCAGTGTGCATGAGTTAACTGGCAAGATCTGGGCAGAGAAGGCGAGGTACTGGAGCTGTTCTGAGCATTGTGTTTGTAGCCTGGCTTATTGAGTACCATAATCCTGACACCAAGTGTACAGTCACAGCTTTGGTGACTCCAGCTCATCACACCAGCAGTGGAAAAGACTCATTCCAGTAGGTTGATCCTAGCAGGAAGGGGGGAGACCAGAAACTTTCTTGCTTAAAATGAATAAAATTGCACAATGATGGTCAGTAGCTCTTCCCATCCTGAGAACTCACACAGCTGAGTTTTAACATCAATCCTGCTTGGTTACATGGGTTAGTTGATTAGGTGGTGTTGGATGATAGGTTGGATGCGATGATCTTGAAGGTCTCTTCCAACCTGGTTTATTCTATTATTCTATTAGTAGACTCGCATACCAATATCTCTAGTTTCTGGGTTTCTGTAGGGTGTTGCTGAGGTGCAGGAGAGAAGCAAGCTGCCAAAGGCCTCCACAAGTATTACTGCAGATCTGGGGATAGAATCTGGACCCCACCCCTGCCATTTCCACTGCTATGTTTAAGCCATTTCACATTCAAATCCTGTCTTTTCTCTCACTTGCTGCAGGAAAGGTACAGAGTGGTAAACAACTACTGGGGATAAATGAGCTTGTCATGCTAAGTGTATTCCTAGAGGGGTGCTGTGCTGCCTCTTTTTTCTGTATAAAAAACAGCTGGCCCATCGTGGCTGTAGCATCTAATCCTATGATAAAAGTAGGATTCAAGTCCTCCGGTACTAACAGAGCATCTCCTGCTGCCTCATTGCCTGCTGTTGATCGAGAGTACCTGTGGCTCTGCTGCAAACAGCACTTGAGCTGCTCGGTGAGATCTTTCCATCAGCAGCTTTTGCTACATAGGCAGGTGGCGTCTCTTCGATCAGGGCCTTGGAGACTGATTTAAAACCTCTCCCATTGACTCAGGTACAGCACAGGCAGAATAAAGCTATGAAGAGAACCTGGAAGGGCAAATAGAGCCAGCTGATTTGGGCAGTAATAGAGTGATCCCTGTGGCAGCAACTCAGAGAAGAAAATTTTAATCCTTATTAACTCACTGTTTGTTTGTGTCTTTCATTCTACAGAAGATAGCTGTGAAGAATGAGGCAGTAGCAGCAACTGACTGCATTGAAGGGCAAAATAATGAAAGCCATTGCCCAACGAGAAAAGGGATTTGTTTGCTGAGTGAGTGGTTGGTGGCTTTTGAATACTGTCAGTTTTGAACACTGTTACAGGAATAATGGATAATTAGAGTAACAGTAGTTGCATTACATCTTGAAGCAAATAGTCATTAAAAATAATTAGTCTTTAAATTTATATACTGCTGCAGAGAGAGATTTTAACATTGTAAAGCAGAAATAATTTTAACCAGTAGGATGCTCTATATCCAAGCCAACACAACTTTTTTTTTTTTGTTTAACACTAATATTCAATTTGTTAGATTCCAGGATTTCATGACTACTTATGACTGATGCTCTTTAAATATCTTAGCACCATCCCCACAGCCTCCCACCAAATAGGCAAATTAAATTCCCTCTCATAGAGAAAGAATTGAAACCAGATTCCAAGATGAGGATAGGTGCTGAGTGAGGATTTGGGTACTCCATCCAAAATACTGATCCTGAAAGCTTGCTTATCTGTCACCTAACACTGAAGATAGTTAAAGTCTAACAGTTGACTTGTCTTTATTTTAATTTTGTTTTCCAGCAGTAAGAGCTCTGCTTTGGCTGAGAGTGTCTCAGCCTTCACAGAGTTGTGATGGTGTGATCCCAGCTTACTTCTAAATGAAATGAGTCTCTAAAGCAGGTGTTCTCCTGTCTGTGACTTCTCATGCACTCTTGGCACATGCCAAATACACAATGAATGAAAACTTTCGGTTGCAAAATTAATGCTGCCCTGGTTTTGCTTCTTGGCCATTGCACAAGCAACTTGAAAATAAGGGCAGGATTCAGAGTCCTACACGAAGACCTCAAGGTATGAGGTTGCAGTACCTGATTCTAGTTACAAATTCATTTGTGACTGTGCTTGTAAGGGACCTGCCTGGAGTCAAAAGGGAAATCTTTAGAATTATAATGAGCTTCCTGGGTCACTAGTGAGGTGAGCTATACAGTAGAGCAATTTGTTTTCTACTTCTACATTTGGATGCTTTTGCGTCTTGTGAATTCTGGCTCCAGAAATCTTGCTAGAACATAGAATGTAGGACGGTGCATATGGGCAAAGTCCTTTAAAAGGGACTTTATTGAAGTCCTATCTTTAACAAGGGTAATCTTTTCCACAATTTGGCACAAAAGAATATTTATTCTTGCAGTACTTCATAGCCCTAGTCTGCACTGCATTCCTGGGTAAGGCCAGCAAAGCATCAGTAACAGTCACTGTGTGCCCAGCACCATTTTTTGTTGGTCATGTCACTAACAGCAGCCTCTTTTCCTTTTAACTTTGTTTCTGATTTGTGGAGAAAAAGTGTGAGAAGGTCTTCCAAGGAGGTGGTTGAAAAAATGGTGACCCAGTAGGACTTCAGGTGTGTGTGTCTTGCCCATCAGCCCTTCCTGCTGTGGGAGCAAGCCTCTGCAGCACGGTCAAATGTTATAATTTGGGGCCTTACAGAGAAAAAATTGCAATGCCTCTTGCATTTGGTGAGACCCTGGTGGTTGCTTATGTGCATACCTCTTCCTGCACTCTCTGTCTGTCATTTCATCAATTCTACAGATGATTTTTAGAGTATTTTCTGCCTGAAGTAAAAGTTTAGACATTTAATCAGCTACTGCACATACAATTTAAGTTACAAAAAGAAAAAAGAAAAAAAGAGCATATTTGTGCCAGTAGAATAAAGTCTTCTGCTAGATAGAATATGGTGTTATGTACTTTGACATGTTTTGCTTCCTCAAATACCTGACAATATGCAAAATACTAGTATATCTCAACAGAAAAGTTGGTAATACAGATTGCAGAGGGAATGTGTAAAAGAGAACTCCAAGCCATCCAATTCTGCTGTCTCTATCTTTCAGCTCTGTTCTCCCATAGCTTTGGTATTTTCACTTCTGTTCTGATGTCTAGCTAAGAAAATAATTTGAGCTGACTTTCCTGTTTATCTGCACAAAACTTTTGTGACTAAGCTCTGGCTCTAAATGTCCATGCAGGAATTCAAGAGAAAAGAGTTTTCTTTCCCTATGAAACAATTCTTGCCTCTGTCATTCCTGCACTGAGATGGTGAGAACAGTGTCATTGCTTTGCAGGAGAGTACAAACAGGAGTAATCTCAGCTCTACTCTAGCAAAGCTTGCCTAGCAGAGCTCCTTGCTTATTTCTGTGAGCAGTTTCCCTTTGAGTTCTTTCTCACAGTTGTTCCTGGAATTAGTTGGAAATGGATGGTTTGGCACTTCCAAATGATAAAACAATTGCAAATATGTCAGGGCAGGACACTCAGAAGCTTTCGAGCCTTCATGCTTTTCCTTCTCACAAATATTTGGGTGACATGGAGTATATGCCTTGTGAGCTATGGGTATGAAAAAAAGTTGTGACCTGAACATATTTCATTCCCAATATCATTCTCTTTGGGATATACCAAGATGAAATGCCTTTCATTCATGTGATTTTTCTCAAAATGCATGCTCCATGCCATTTGAAGTGTTTGTCTTTGAATTTGGGAACCAGTAATTACATTATGTGAGAGTCACCATCACTGGAAGTGTTTAGGAAAAGACTTGATGGGTTGCTTGGTCCCATGATTTAGTTGATTAGATAGTGTTGGATGATAGGTTGGACTCAATGATCTCAAAGGTCTCTTCCAAGCTGGTTAATTGTTTTGGAGTGTCTCAATGTGGAGGCATAAAGGCACAAAGAAATATGTTGTGGGGCGAAATAGCCAGCCACAGATACACATGTGCACCTTCTAATGGCTGTAGGCATTAGGATGCACAGTGACATTTCTAATATTCATGCAAAAACTCATGTTGGCATGTAAAAAATATTTTCTTGATTAATTGGCACAATTAATAATGTGAACAGTAGGATGACTTTGGTCTACAGGCCTAAGTTCACTTTATGCTGTGACTCTGAACTTTTGGCATACTGTGTTAAGCTCTTCACCAGAGAGGTATATGGTGTTATGACCTTTTTGCTGATGTTTAGCCATGCAACATCTTACATTGTGCTCATCCATTCTAATAACTTCCATGATTGTGTGAAACTATTCCTTTGCTTGGTTAAGAAAGTTGATTTTTATCCTTTCTGTATTCTTCAGACCTCATCTGGAGTACCATGTCCAGCCCTGAAGCTTTTAACACAGGGAGGACATGGATCTGATGGAGCAGGTCCAGAGAAGGGCCATGAACATGACTGCGTGCCTGGAACACCTCTCCTACAAGGACAGGCTGAGGGAGCTGGGATTGTTGAGCCTGGCAATCATTTTAAATTAGAGAAGAGTAGATTTAGATTGGGTGTGAGGGACATGTTCTTTATCATCAGGTTGGTGGAACACTGGAACAGGTTGCCCAGGGAGGTAGTTGGAGCCCCATCCCCTGAGATATTCCAGATCAGGCATGACAATCTCTGAGCTAGGGCATATAGTGGAGGATGTCCCTGCTCACTGCAGGGGGGGTTGGACTAGATGACCTTTGGAGGTACCTTCCAACCCAAACCATTCTATGATTCTATGTGTGTATGTAGTTTTAGGTTCCTTTCTTATTCCTCACTCCCTTGGGGCTGGCCTTGTTTGCTCCATTTACATGCTACTGAAATACTTGTGGTTTTTTTTTTCTCTGATCCTAAAATGCAGAAGAAACAGTGAAGGAGATTTGCTGAAAAAGCTGTGCAAATATTCAAACAAATCAACCAGCTTCCTTGGCAAATATACTCTTGGCATTATGCATTCCTTTTTACTGAAAGATAACGAGTGCAATGTTAAAAAGACTCCTTTCTGTGATGTTCTAAAAGAGTTTTCAGAGAATGAGCCTAGTGGTGTTGAGGTGTGGTGCAGCAGTTATTTGAGAACACAGCCTTGACAAAGGGTGCCTCCAGGGATTGCAGCATGTCTGAGGTAAGAATGAAGCCCTGGGTCTTCAGCACACAGAAGCCATGCTTAGTTTGAAGAAATGCCATGTGTGTCTTCTTTAAGAAACCACTAATTACATACCATTAGACAATAACGATGGGACTGCTAATCAGCTGCCGCTCCATATTCTACAGTGTGTCATGTTTACAGCTCTTGGAATTATTCTTTCAGCAATTTTCACTGTTTTTCATTAATGAGATTGTCTACTCTTCCAGTTTGTTTACTCGAATAAAAAATAGTTTTGACTCCAGTCTTACTTCATGAAGCTCCTGGGAAAACAGTTTATTTTGCAGTAATTTAAATAGACACAATTAAATTAGGACTTGCTTCTTGCTGTATTTTTGCTATCAAAAGAGATTGGAGTGCCTTTTCTTCAGGGCAGAACTTGGCTCAAGTCTTATTGCAGAGCCATAAAGTGAAATGGTCTCAATGAACAGCTTATCTTTTGTTATTTTCACAGACTGAATTAAACTTATAAAGCCTGATTCCACACCCCTCCCTCCCACCCCCCCCCCCCCCCCCCCCCCCCCCCGGAATTAAGTAGTTTGGGTGAAAAAGACCTGAGAGAACAGCACGGTACCCTTGGTTACAGACTATTTAACAGCAGGGGTGGTTTGTTTCCAATTTGGAAAGATTTTTGTCTGTTTTCCCCTTACTTAATGTTATCTTCTAAGTACTTCTCTGCTCTTCCTTTATAAATATTCAGTGCCAGGGAAGGTTATAGAAAAGGTCATCTTGAGTGCAATCACACAGCACCTGCAGCACCTTGAACGTGTCCAGAGAAGGGCAACAAAACTGGTGAGGGGCCTGGAACACATGCCCTATGAGGAGAGGCTATGAGGGAGCTGGGATTAGTTACCCTGGAGAAGAGGAGGCTCAGGGGAGACCTCATTGCTGTCTACAACTACCTGAAGGGAGGTTGTTGCCAGGTGGGGGTCGGTCTGTTCTCCCAGGCAACCAGCAACAGAATGAGGAGACGCAGTCTCAAGTTGTGCCAGGGGAGGTTCAGGCTGGATATTAGAAAGAAGTTCTTCACAGAGAGAGTGATTTGCCGTTGGAATGGGCTGCCCAGGGAGGTGACAGAGTCGCTGTCCTTGGAGATCTTCAAGAAAAGACTGGATGAGGCACTTAGTGCCATGGTCTAGGACTGGGTGATAGGTTGGACTGGATGATCTTGGAGGTCCCTACCAACCTGGTTGATTCTATGATTCTATTTAGTTGCCTAGTCTCAAGGGGCAGCACAATGTGAAGAATGAAGTGTTGGAACACTTCAGGAGTCTGGCTGCTGTTTAGATCTGTGCACCAGTCATGAAGTGGTCTCTTTTGCTTCAGTTTCCCATTCACTCATTTGGGGAGAATTATGTTTTCCCATCTTCTCCTTTGGGGTCCACAAATAGAGAATAACTATTTCATATGGTATCTCTCATAGCTTTCATATAAAATAGTAATATTGTCAGCTCTGGTTCCTCATGGTTTGCTTGTGCAGTCAAGAAAGACAGTGCTTGAACTGCAAAAATAGTTAAATGAATGAGATTATAACTAATTAAGATGTTTTATTGCACAATTTACTGGTCCACTCAATTATACCTGTGTAATGGAGTTAACATTTCTCTTCTTCCACCTGTTACTTGGCTCTGCCATTATGAATGACAGAAGCATTTGGCACAGGGCTGTTGTGCAAAGCATGAAAGTACTGCTTATCACAATGAAGCTGTTACTGCTTTCTCCATATGCTTTCATTTGTCACACATCTTGAGGTATGATCACTGAGAATTAACTGGATGTTTCTGCTGTTTTACTTTTTGTTGCTGGTTATCAAAAAATCCATTATGGAGAATTCATGCTTTTACCAGAAATCCTGGTGGTTGCTAGCCACCATACAGAGGTGCTCTGTGATTATGACAGCTTTGGATTTGGTCTAGTGATGATCAAACAAGTATTTGTGAAATTGGAATAAGTGAGGGAGGAGCAGTGTTAGCTCATCCAGGTGTCTTTATTCATCAGCAGCATCAATGTTACCAGTGCCTGAATAAATATCACTAGATGTTATAACATGTTTACAGAAACATATCACCTTAAGAAGGTTGATCTTGGCAATCTATACATTATTTTACTCAAAGGTGACTCTGATTAGGCATATCTGCTTGTAAATATGGAAAGGAATTGGAGAGAGGGAGCATCCATTTTACACACTTTTCAAATACAATTGAGAGTTGCACTGTCAGTTTCCAACTCATTTTTGACACTTTCAATCTGTAGTACCATCCTTTCGAGGCAGATCAATGACAGAATTAATTTAATTGTTCAGCTTTCATTTCTATTGCTGTAGGCCTATGGAAGGGTTGCTTATACACCCACCAGGCTTGTGGCTGCTATTGTCCCTGTCCCTCACTTCAGCTTCACATTCTGGATTTGGAAGCAGCTTGTACAAGTGCCGATAATGGACTCTCCCCTCTATCTGTCTGATGTGATTTCTACGTGACATTCTCTCTGCAACATGCCTGACCACCCTGAGGATTAGCTGACCTGAGCAGAAAGTAAAGGGCAGCTAATTCCTTTTTTTCTACTTGTTAGAGTGCACAATTACATTAACTATCTCTGCTCCTTTGGAGGGGCAGGATGGCAAATGCAAGTGCCATACAGAAATTGTCAGGCAGCAGTATAAAGTGGCAGAAGGCCAAGCAAGCTTGCCACAATTAATCTCTTTAGGGAAGATGCCAGCCTGAATTCTCATATACCATCTTCTGTTTGCTGATTCATGGCTGGAATAAGTATCTACCTTTTTTAATCAGCCTCTGGCTGAGAAGGAAAGGAGACTGGCACTATCAAGAAAATAAAATGGAGCTAGATTGAATCAACAACATTGAACCTCATGTGGGTTAGCCCTGATGCTTGCATGATAAACTATTTGGCTCTTATTTCCAGTTGTTCCCTCCCCTGCTTGGAATATGTGAATAGATAAAGATTATCTGTAATTTGTTTTTGGAGGCTGGCTGCATATCTGTGCATTAGTATGGAAAAAGTACATGCTTGAGTTGGTTACTTGTTATGCAGCGGAGTGTGGCACCACACAGGCCTGTAGCTGGTGAGTAGAGTTGTACCCAGACACTCTTGAAAATTAAATTAAGTATGATACATTTGGGATGAAAATGGTCATAGAGTTTAGAGTCACTTGTGGATTGCTGAGGAGGAGACCATGTTGAATGCAGAATTCTAGAGAAAGTATGAATCCCTAACAAGCATTACAAAAGATATGAGGCAACTAAATTGTGGAGGAAAAACCTCACAAGAGCACTTTGCAGATTAGGACATGACAAAGAGCATTTACTTAAAACCACCACAACAACAACAAAACCCCCCCCAGCTCATTTGAAGAAAGAGCACAGATTGCTTTACCAAAACAGTGCCCAGTTTGAGCCCCTGACTACAATGGAATAGCAGAGATGATGTGGGCTTCCTCATTCCATGGGGAGGACACAGAGAGCAAGAAGCTCTAGCCAGCTCTTTAAAGGGGATATTTCAGCTTTATTCTGTTCCTCTAAGGTGTCAAATTAAGGATAAAAAAAAATCCCTAAATTGCTCCCTTCAAGAGGTAAATAAGCAAGGAAAAGCTTCTTGGCTTCTCGTGATCTGCAGCAGAGTGTGAGCCTGCCCTATCCTGCCACTTCTGCTTCCTCCCTCCATGACTTGGAAATGGCAGGGCAGGGTGCAGCAGTTTCTTCAACTGCCACTGTACCATCCAAAGGTACTTCACATATGCTCAGGTACCTACCTGATTTTATGAGCACATAATAAGCTATTGTTAAACCAAAGAAAAAGCAATTCCAGTTGATTTATGTTCTTAAGGATTCAGAAGAGCATTTATTACAATTATTACTAATACATTGCCAGTCATCTCTGAGATAGTTGGATTAAAACAGCTGCAGTGGTTTCAGTCAATGTAACAGATTAAGATGATAAATCCAACAAGGCCTGCCTAGCAAAGCTAGCACTGAACTAACATATTCTTTTCTCTCCCTTAAGAATTGCTTCCATTGATGGATAATCTTTGCTGAACAGGAAGCTTTTAAATCTCCAGACAGTGGATAATAGATGCAAATTTGTGACTGTCATATGCAGTGAACTAATAAGCTCAGCTGATCAGGGAACACGATAAGTGTGACACTTTATCAGGCAGTAAAAGCTGATTAGTTTGTGCATGTTTAGCTGTCTATATGCCTTGTTATTAGAAAGGTTTTAGATAGCAGTAATAATTGGAATGGATGTGGCTTTATTTTCTTCAACATAGAAAAGGGAGGAAAGAAAAGGGGAAAAAAAAAGTGAAGGCAAGGCATTCATTCTTCATCCTTAGAATGAAACAGGTTGAGCAAAGTAATCCTGGAGGATTCAGAGCAACTGGATCTCTAGCTGTATGTCTGGCTGCATCTGTAAAGTGAGTGATAGAGGTATTTCACCATGTTGCAGTTTTGTGTGGAACTATGAGGAAAAGAGAGAGAAGATGGGGTTACTGCAGAAGTTCCTGCACAGATCAGCTGTGGTAGATGAATGGGTCAAGTGAGTGTAATAGCAGCATAAGATATCAAGAGGGGGAAAAAACCCTACAAACTACATTGATGTTATTTATAGATAAATACTTCTAGAGACAGAAATAAGTAATTTTATAGCAAACACCTTGGCCAAGTGGTGCAACTTATCATTATGCCTGAAATGAAGTCCTTTCCATTTCCTGTCCTGTGCCGTAAAATATCACTTGAGCACAGTCAAGGCTGTGCTGTCCTTGTCCATCCTGGGCTGATTGAGGTTGTTGCTTTTGGGGCTCTTTAAATCCTGTCTGGTGGTGGAAGGGTCTTTGAGCACAAGACAGTAAATAAGATCATCTGGACCCACTGAATGATGTGTGTGGTCCCACAAGGTTTTAGCAGTAAACCCCAAGGTATTCTGAAAATGCAGCTAAGGCGTTGGAGAAGAATGCTCAGTTGTAGCAGGGCTGGGGCACCTGGTGGTACACAGAATAGTCCTGGAGCAGCATCTCCCAGCAGCAGCTATGGCTATCAGAGAAGTGAAATGCAGCCCCACAGTTCATACAATAATTTAGGTTAGGAAATCTCAGGTAAGGCTCTGAAGATCAGTCAAAGCTCAGAACAGGCTGCCCATAATAACTTAGAGCAATCATCCTGTTTAGCTCCTTTGTTATATTTCCTTTTTTTGCCTGGCCTTTTATAGGTCAATATCAGCCTTGTGGCAGATGGTGTGGGCTAAGGTACAAGGGAAGTATGAACTCTCACAGAGGTTTCAGACTGCAGCCTATGAATAATGTTGGAGCCTGTTGGGTTTTTTTTGAGCCAACCCACTGATGCTAATACAAGAAGCTGAAGAATAGTGGTTTGCTGTCATTCAGGCAGCAATCCTCACATTTGATATGAGGAGAATTTTTATTTTTTGGTGTTCTTTTTTTATGGACTATAGCTTGGAACCACTGAATACAGCTCTAGATGTAGAATGGAAATTTCAACATGGTTCAGAGAAGCTGGTATCATCGTGAGAGCCTTGGGGAATGTGCAGAAGGGTGTGGAAAGAACCTGGATTCCAACACAGTTTAGTCCACTCTTCCTCTAGATAAACAGAGCAAAAAGCAATTTTATGCTTGATGAATTTTGCCATGAAATTTTGCTTACTGCACAGATAGGGCCTTGGTTTGCTCTATGAAAAGTCATAAAGTCCCTGCTTAAGGCCGAGTCCTTAGTAATAGTGGTTGTGACTCAAAACATGCTCCATAATCATGGGATGTTCCTAAAAGTGTTTATTTTTCTGGCATCAACTTTATCTGATTTGGTGGGTTTTCTCTGAGCCTCTGGATACTGAAGCCAGTAATGCATTCACCTCGGAGTACATACCTGCACCTGTATGCTACCTGGGTATCCTTCATTAGTAATTAATGACATGATTTGAACATGAGAACAGCCTTTTTCTTTCTGAGGCAAGAGGAGAAGTGTTGCATCATGGATTATGAGGCTGGCTCCTCAGTGGTACAAATAACAAATATTCTCCACCTCCCCACAGCCCTACAGTGAATGGGGACAAATTGGTCATTCAGTAATACGTTTCCTTTTGTTCAAAGCTCTGGATTATCCAGGGATGCACACCAAGAGCTTGGGGGTATGCCCTGAGCATCTCCTTTGAATCTTGCCCATATTCCTGATTCTGTTGGATCTTCCTCCTGCAACTCTGACTGCGTGGCTGTGGTGGTGTAAGAGAGCTGGTCATCATTCTGTACAGAGGAACAAATTCATGGACCTGTTCTGTTTCTCAGAAAAAAATATTTTCAAATTCAGTGTTTAAAATGCTCTGGGTGGTTGAGGTTCCCTGTATGTCCGGGAGAAAGTGGAGAGAAGAGGCTATTACTCTCCAACTGCATCTTTTCCATTTCTGCCTTTCACTATGGGTCTTCATCACTTCTTGGTACTTCTTAGGGAACACGGACAACTGTCAACAAGGACATCAGAAAGCTACTGTTTGATTAATTTTCCTTATTATTTTTTATTTTTTCTCTCACCCTGGATCTTATTACTCATTCAGTGTGATTCTGTGACTCAGATCACTTGATTGTACAGATATAAGGTGAAAAAAAAAAAAAGAAGGGTATATTCTATTGGCAAACATGAGATTTGACTAGAATTCAGGTATGTGTTGGTTTAAAAATGTGCTACTATGTGTTTAGAAACATTACCAAACCTTTCCTTTCAAAGTTGTATTTCAGTGGAAAGCAGTTTTCGGGTTATTTCCTTTTTATCTCTATAACGTTAAGATTGCTTTGTTGAAACAACTGAAAATTTTTCAGTTTAGCTTTTTGACAATAATGCTGAAGTCTTCAATGGAAAATGATAAAAAAAAGAGATAAAGATTTTTATGGGCAGTTTTAGAGTCCTGCAGCTTAAGGCCAGCATGGGTCATTGTGCTTTTCTGCTCTGCCATACATAGTGCTTTACTCAATAACTTCTGCTAAGACCTTTGAAGTGATTATATCATATACCATTGGAAGTCAGGTAGGTATAAAGATGCACTGAGGTGTAGCAGCAACATGTTTAGGGAGAGTACACAAGCTAATGGCTTGATGGCCGCACCCAAAGAGTGGCTGTCCATGGCTCCATGTCCCAGTGGAGGCCAGTGACAAGCGGAGTCCCTCAGGGATCAGTCCTGGGACCTGTCTTATTCAACATCTTTGTGGGTGGCATGGACAGTGGCATTGAGTGCACCCTCAGCAAGTTTGCTGATGACACCAAGCTGTGTGGTGCAGCAGACACGCTGGAGGGAAGGGAGGCCATCCAGAGGGACCTTGACAGGCTGGAGAGGTGGGCACAAGCCAACCTCATGAAGTTCAATAAGAGCAAGTGCAGGGTCCTGCATCTGGGTCGAGGCAATCCCAGGCACAAATACAGGCTGGGCAGTGACTGGCTGGAAAGTAGCCCTGAGGAGAGAGACTTGGGGGTGCTGGTGGACAAAAAGCTCAACATGAGCTCTCAGTGTGCACTTGCAGCCCGCAAAGCCAATCAGATCCTGGGCTGCATCAGGAGAAGTGTGGCTAGCAGGTCGAGGAAGGTGATTCTCCCCCTCTACTCAGCCCTGGTGAGACCCCACCTGGAGTACTGTGTCCAGTTCTGGAGCCCCTATTACAAGAGGGATGTGGAGGTGCTGGAATGTGTCCAGAGAAGGGCCACAAGGATGATCAGAGGGCTGGAGCACCTCTCCTATGAGGACAGACTGAAGGAGTTGGGGTTGTTCAGTCTGCAGAAGAGAAGGCTCCGAGGTGACCTAATTGTGGCCTTCCAGTATCTGAAGGGGGCCTACAGGAAGGCTGGGGAAGGACTTCTCAGGATCTCAGGTAGTGATAGAACTAGGGGGAATGGAATGAAGCTGGAGGTGGGGAGATTCAGGCTAGATGTGAGGAGGAGGTTCTTCACCATGAGAGTGGTGAGACCCTGGAATGGGTTGTCCGGGGAGGTGGTCGAGGCCCTGTCCCTGGGGGTGTTTAAGAGCAGGCTGGACGAGGCTCTGGCCAGCCTGATCTAGTGTGGGGTGTCCCTGCCCATGGCAGGGGGGTTGGAACTAGATGATCCTTGTGGTCCCTTCCAACCCTGAATGAAACTATGAAACTATGAAACTATAATAATGTTATACAGCAGGACCCAAAAGCTCTGGCAGTATCTCATTTGTTATCTAACATTATCATATACTGTTTGGAAATCTGTATTGTTTGTTTTATTACTCTAAATAATTGATATGGCACTTTACAGAATATTGAAATACATGATTATAATCAAAGAGTTTAAAATACATATGTCTAAATAGCAGCTTAAATTTAAGGAAAGAAAAGAAAATTACATGTGAAATAATGCCAAGTGTCTAAATGAGGAGAAAATGTTAAATGTTGCATGGATCTGATACCATATTTGTGCATACTACAGGATTTGATGGATGGCCTCTCTGGGAAAGTTCTCCAAAGCAAATGCTTCACAGACCTGCTTTAATTTCCCCTTTATTTTCACCTTTGATTAGAGGCAGATTTTCTGTGTACCTGTGAGCTGCCATCACTCAGTTGGTAGACTTTTGTACTGCTATGAAATTAGTCTGGGATAACTTAAGCCTTTAAACATGTAGCCTTTTCAAACTGCAAAGGTTCTCATGTTTTCAAAACCCCTGGGACTGCTTAAAATATGTTTTTCTTCACAATTTTGCATTTTTCTTTACAATTTTACATTTTTCTTGAAATTAGCAGGTAACTTTTCTTCTGTGTTTTGTCAAACACTTTTTACCTTGTTTCTAGGCATAAGACTAATTCTCCCAGTTGCAGACAGGGAGAAATCTCATTTTTTCCTCTTAGATCAGGCACAAGGTATTTGGATTACCGTGAAGAGAAGGAAATAGTGCTTTTCTGCATCATCACCCACAACCTGTGAATCTGAGGTGATGGGTGTGCAAGTCTAACCTGGAGTAATAGGTGGGCTCAGACAGGTAATACTGGGCCATGATGGGAAAAACAAATGTTTCTGCAGGCAGAACGGGAAGAAGCGATGTATGGTGAGCTTGGTATTTCTTGGCATTATTTTCTTTTAGATACCTGCTGAAAGTTCATTTGGGCTTTGTATTGACAGAGTAACTACACACAACTGTACCCCCTGCTGAGACTGTGTTTCCTGGTATATTTATTTGTTCATTAAGTTTTTGGAATACCACAGCATGCTATAAAAAGGAAGCAAAATGAGAAATTATGTTCAGAGCAAGAAAAAACACTGGCTATGAACACAAGAGGTTAATTATGGAAAAGAACTGGTCACAGAGTGTGACATGGTATAAAACAAGGACTGAATAAAGGATGGGCCTAGAAAGATAGAGAGGAGTCATACAATGGAAATACTTAACAAGAACCAAGCTGGCTCAGGTTTGAAAAGTGACTGAGAACTGAGAAAAGTGTGGTAGGTTAAATGAATTACACTGCAGAATTCTCACTCTTATTTGTAGGAAGTTGTTGTACAGCATTGTGTGGGAGACTTTTGGGGTAATTAAAAGAGTGAACAAAGCGCAGGCTTCACCTAGACTTGCTGGAAGTGGGTTTGTGAAGGTTAGCTAGAGGAGCTTTTAGTGCTACCTCATGTTTTAGCTTTCTGTGAAATTGAATGAAAGGAAGTCTTTGGGTTATTTCATCAAATTCTCCCTTCAAATTAGTACTCCATCCTTCAAGGACTTTAAACCTATGTTATTATTGGAAGTCTCTGGTAGTAGCATGTGCAGGAGGGCCCTGGCAGGACCTCACCCCTGCAAAACTGTGTAGGTTAGATGCTAATCTAGTAACTTATCTTTTCTGCTAATAATTATCTTTTCTGAATGATCCTTCAGTGTTAGGGAGTGCAGGACTGTAGTCAATCTCCCTGTGGAGTCTCTGAAATTCATTAGCTGCAGAAAATGCAGCAGTTTTGGAGGTCTCCAGTACAAGTGTAAAAATGCCTGCTGACAAAATAAAGTGAGCCCACTAGGGCTTGCAGAGTGCAATGAGTGTCAAGTGATAACTTTCATGTGTATGTTTCTCATTTGAAACTGACTTTCCAAGATGTCCCTTGTTTCAGGTGAAAAATTTCTTTACTCTCTAAATTGTCCTTGACTCAGTAGTGACATTTTCAAATCAGACAAAATTCAAATCCAAAGGAGGACATTTACAGTTTTCTAAATATTTAACCTTCCCTTTCAGATTTCATGTTCAGTTTAGGCCATTTGTCGCCGATCATTTATTTTATCCTTATTTCTGTATCGTAAAGTTCAAGGCATGTGTGGGGGAAAAAAACGGAGTCCCAAAATGGCACTGAATGGTGCATTTATTACAGACCATCACTGCAGTTGTTTAAGTCATTGTATTTTAGGGAGCAATGATCAGGCACTTTTATCACCTTCTTTCCTTATACATAAATGTACTCTGCAGGGAAGCCGTCTGTCACATGCTGTTGGATTCTGTGTAAAGCTTCCCTCTGACTACCTTACTTGGGGAGCTGCAGTGGCTGCCCTCGGGTCTCTCAGTGGACCTCAAGAAGCTGCTTATGATCTCTGAAGCAGTAAATAGGCTGGCACTTCTCTGCCTGCATGATAGTGCTGCAGCTGTTGGTCAGTGGAGGGTGCTTGAGCCAAGAGCCAGTTGTCATAAAAGGAAAAAGCTGGTTACTAGGACTGTCTGTGATTGAGGAATGCATGGTTCCTCCTCTGGGCCCAAATTAAAAGATTTAATAAAAGATCTCTGAATGCAGGATGTCTTTTCAAAATAATAAAGAATGCAGAATTTGGTTCTGTAAGGGACTGCTTGGGACCTCCCTGAATGGTGATTTTGGGGCTGTTTAATATCATCTAACTTTGGGATATTCTTTTTATGCCAGCAGTACATCATAGCTAGGCTCTGGGGTCAGCTTGTGGAAGTGCTACTTAGCCATAAAAACAGGCCTCCTGTCATTGTGAGGCATCAGAATGGGCAGCAAAGAAACAACAGGAAGGCATCCTGTTTCTGTCCTTACAAGTCATGTGAAAACAGGTCTGTTTGCCACCCACAAACCAGAGGAGATAAAAAAATTAGCTGAGTGGAAGCAAGGAAGGCAGCATGTGCAAACAGGAGCTGCATGGATGTATGTTGTGCATAGACGTGGGGCATTTATGTGCTCCTGGCACTGCAATGCCATCCCTCTCTCTTGCATTGCTTGTAGCCACAAGCAGATGTGTCCTCCTGTGGACTGATAAATAAGACTCTGAAGGGAAAAAAATGAAACAGTTTGAGAGTGTCTGCCACCCAATTCCCTGATGCAGTGAGGTGCAGAGGGAAACTAAAATTTTTGGAAGAGGAGAGCACTCGGCACGATTACCAGCCAGCCTCTTTGTGTAACAGCTGAAAAGGGAAATTTGCTGCTGTTCAGAGCTTTCCTCTGAGAATGTTGAAGCATTTAACAAGAGTGGGCATTGCAAATATTGTCCCACTCTTCTCCTTGGGGGAAAGGCAGACCCTGCAAGTGTTACAGCTGCTTGCTCAAGGTCAATATAGAATAAAAGTCTGGAATCCCAGTTCCTTAATTGTTGCTGTGTCTCTGGGAATTTGCTACATGCACTAAGAGCTCACTTTTGGAAGTCCATAATGGTAATGGAATAGATGCTCAATGGGAAGAAAATAATTAGCATTTGCAGACAATCATGTCACTGGTTTATACATGAGAATCTGACTGCTAAGCTGTGTAAGGAGAAAGCTGTAACCTTTTATCAAATGACACGGTGTGATTTATAATTAGATAATAGTTGTTGTCTCCTAGGGGTACTGACAACCTGAGATGATTTTCTGCAGATTATTGGGGATCAATAGTAGCTGAATAATTAAAATTCAATACTATGATGTCTCTATCAATAATGTTGTAGGAATGATGTATGACAGATTTAATTGAATTTGTCAGACACCACAGCTACATGCACAGATCACGGGGTTATTTTTGGAGTTTTGTATTTCATTTCCAGATTATACTTGCCTTGTAGCTTTTAACATTCATGGCTACTTCCAATTAGTAAGACTGCTTGCTCAGGGAGCACTGTAAACAGTCACCCTGAATTTTTGCTGAACTTTTAGTCTAAATGTTAAGAATATTAGCAGAGATTTCCAGTAATTAATTAATGGTAAATGTCAAATTATAAAACTGTGACAAAGCAGAGGAAACAAAGTATTTTGTTTCTCTTTCTTAGTGGTTTGGGTTTTAATTCCTTCATTACTAGCCCAGCACTTGCTGGTCAGTTCATATTGCATTCATCTAAACCAGAAATCTAGGGTGTGAGATAATCAACCATGATGTCATGTTAAACGCATTCACTGGGTGTAAGGGTTAACGTGTTTAGAGGAATAGGTTGCATTTATGTTTGCTAGATGTTGGAAGCATGAATGGCAGTGTTTAGGTTCTGACTGGACAAAATAACTTGTACTCTTCATGAGTATTTGAACATTAGCATTCAGTTATCCGTCCCCGAAGAGCTGGCCATTACCAGTGTGAAACAGCTGGGCACTTTTTCATGTCACAGTGCCAAAATACCCCGGAGAATGAGAGAAGTAGCATTTCCACAAATTGGTCATCATTTCCTAGGATCAAGATGTATCTCTCTTGTTGCTTACTTTGGACTGATAAACTGTACTGTGCCTTGAATCCTGACACCAGGTTTTAAATAATTAGCAGCATGATGGAGGGAGCAGCTGCTGCCACAAAGATGCTTCACCCTGTTATGAAGGCTCACAGTGCTCAGTATGTGACATTGTGGTTACGATTTATTTGCAGAATTGATGGTTATCTTTCACTGTGGAAAAAGCGAATGAAAATTAAGCTCGGGTACATCTGAGTGTCAATAATTTTCCTGCTGGTTATTGTCAGTTGCAGTTTTAAATTTCACCATTGATCTTGTTGATATTTAAGATGCTAATTAATCAATTTCTATTCACTGTCTCTGCTTGGTTTCACGCATGTGAGTGAGATTTCTTTCTTGCTGCATCCCACCAGCGGTGTGTGCTTAGACTCTGTGCCCTAGGCTTGGCACAGTGTTACCCAGGCCAAGATTTCAGGCAGAGTCTGCTCTGTATAGTCAAATGTACATTTTCCTGTTTTTCTAAAAGTGATTTTTTTCTGACATATTTTCTACACTGAGATCCTTTTAATTACAGTTACATCAGTCTTTCTCCTGCCAACTGAAGATTTAATTTATAAATTAAAGTTGATTTTTACATGAAACACTAAATGTTGAGACTTTAGGGAAAGCCTCTGCTGCAGCTTACAAGTACTGAAGTCTTTCAATAGCAAATAGCAGGCAACAGCAAATGATTCTCTGAGTATTTCTGAGTTGGCTCACAAGGAGATGGGTTGAAGATATAAGATTCAGGTCTTTTGCAGTTATTGTAGACAAGAGTTTACCCCTCTAAACTTTTAATGAAAAACAAAACTACACCCAAACCAAACACCCAAACATATCTAGTATAAAGAATTGTGGTGAATAATTCTATTTACTTGCATGCTTCCTGATGTTGTGTATGTAACAGTGACAGCATCTTGTGGCTTAAAGACCTAGCTTCTGCCATGCCCATCTTGTGCTACTTCTCCTTTACTGCTTCTGCTGTGAATCTTTGGTTGAGGCTTGTCCCACAGAAGTTAATGGGAGATTGATGGTTTATGTTCAGTAAGATCAATATTTCACTCTTTGCTTTTGGTTATTTTTTGGGACAACTTGTGAAACACTGCAGCTGAGAGTTTGTAGTTGTTTTTGTTGGTGGGTTTTTTGTTTGTTTGTTTGTTTGTTTGTTTTTGGTGTGTGTTTTTTTGTTTGTTTATTTTCCCCAGGACTTTCCAAAAAAATAGGTAGCAAGGACTTTTGAGTCATGGTTCTCATCTTTTTGCTTAAGCTTCTTTTACCTGCACTGATGAAACAGTGATGCTGATGAATTAGCATGAATACTGTCTATGACACAGTTTATTGAGAGCCTTTGTGGGGTGGTCTGTGTTTTCAGAAAGGGTCTGGTCTTGTTTGGGATCCCTCTTGAATGCAGCCTCATTCATGGCAGAGCAAACCATGCCCTGCTACTATCTCTGTCAGAGCTGGAGAGTTCAGAATCACATGTAATGATTGGCAATAACAACTCTCTCTCTAGTGTCTCCTACTCTCTCACTTGTTTTCTTCCAAAAGCATTCAGCATTCATTTCCCCCTGAGCAGAAGGCTTTCATCCTTACAAATATATGGCTTTTATCTTTCCTGGTCTATTTCTTTTTGCAAATACTCCACACCAAATAGGATAATCTTGTCTGTCTATAAAACCCCCAGGTTTACACTGAACATATTTCCTTCACACAAACACTGTGCCGTTAAGGATCTTGACCACCATGTCTGTGTCTAACCCCTGCCATTACAAGTGTATGTCATAGAGTTTCTTACTTAAGCTGATCAAGCCCCAGTTTTAAAAGGGAAGGAAAAAAAGTGTTTGCATCTTTGCTGCTCCAACATTTCTCTGTTGATTCAGAACCTTCCAGTAACCTTTAACGTGAATGCTTTCACTTCTCAGTACTCCACTTTAGTGTGCACAATTTTGCTTCTGTTCTATGCCTGCCCTAATGGTATAGAGATGGAGAAATTTTATATCCTTAATAAACAACTCACGTTCTTTAATTTTGCTTTTATATTCAGCCACTGCTGTTAAATCTTCCTCTCTTGTAAATACAGCCACCCAAAAATTGTTGACATGTCTCTTCAAATTCTTTCACTCATTTATTTGTTACGGAGCTGGAAATAGCTCCTGATAGCTGAAAGATTTTTGTTACATTGGTGCTTACTGTCAAGTCTTTTGTTTTATAACTAGTTTCCAGTTGATGAGCATATTGCTTCAGGTGATGTCAATCAGAAGGAGACAATTCTTATTTTAATGAAGCAATCAAGAAGTAATTGACAGAAAAGAGAGGCAAGGTTAGATCAGAAAATGGAAAGAGTAATTTTAAATAATTGTAAGGCCATTTATAACAAACAAATGGATGCTTATTATTCTGTAACCTGGAGGAAAAAGTGAGTTTTAGAACACAGAAGTAAGTATTGGTAGAGAGAGATAAAATGTTAATTTATCTGAAGTGATGATACGAAGTGTGTTTGTAAGAAGAGAAGCACCTCAAGTGACATTCAGTGGTCAGAAGAAGGAAACAAACCTGAAAGCAGTGTTCAAATCACGTTACAGGGATTTGACACAGGGTCAGTACAGGCCATGGAAAGTAAAAGGTCTCGCAGAACCCTAAGATGAAAAGAAGCATGAGCTACAGTGGAAATACTGTCTTTTCTTCTCATTTCTCCTCCCCCCACCTTCACTACATGAGCATTCATATTTCCTGAAAATGTTGCCAATTTGTTCTATTAAAGTTCTACCCTGTCTATCTTCTAGAAAGAAGTTGAAATAGTCATCACTATGTTAGTTGAGTACAGGCTCAGCTGTGAAATAATTAAAAGGGGACTGGTTAGAATTCAGTAAAAGAAATCAAATCTATCTCAAAATATCATTCAGTGATAATACTACAAGAACCACTGTTACATGTACTCTAAAGTGTTTTGTGTCTGTGGACTTGCTTCTTGTCCACAGGCTGTTCTAGGGTGTGCTGAGATTTAAGGCCTTGAAGTGATTCTTACAAGACTTGTGCTTAGTTAAGTCCGCTCTCTGTTATGTTACCTTTGCTCAGGGCCAGGGAGTTCATGTGTGTTTAAAAAACAGCCTGGGGGGGAAGATAAGAGGAGGGAAATTTAGTCCTGTATCAAAATAATCTCTGTTGGCTTTAAAGATTCTTCATTTGTACTTGGAGCACTGCTACCTAAACTATGAAAATCGTCTGCTGCAGTAGTTTCAGATCAGTCCACACTGCATCAGTGAAAACATCTGTCTGTACAGTCAAAAAATTTATGATTCACATGCTGGGTCATAAGGATTTCTGAAGGTCTAGCCTTCAGTTGAGGTGACCCAGAAGGTATCCTCTCTCTGCAGGATTACACATGTTTATGTATGGAAGCTTAAATTAAATTGTTGTAAGGAATGTAAAGAAACAATGTAAATGTTGCATTTCAACACTTTCTGCATCTTGTTATCAACTAAACCAAAGTTTTACGATCAGCTGTTTATTTTTGTTTCCTGCTGTAACCCATTTACAGCTGATAGAGACCTGGCCAATGCCACATTGTGCTATGTACTGCATGTGCATATAAATTCCTGTATTGTTTTTTAAAGAAAACCCATCAAAAAAAGCCTGAAGAACAGAACAGGACTTCGGATTTCTGTTAAGTCACTTAGTTCAGTGAAGTAGTAAATAATGCGGTCTTTACACTGGTATAATAACAAAAACCACAACAGCAAGTCACTGCTTTATACCTTTTGCAAGAGGGTTAGCCAACATAATACATATTCAGAATCCACTTCTGAGGTTTTTATCATATAAGTCACTCTGCAGCTTAATACTACAAGGTAACTGCAGGGTAATGGTCACTAGACACTTGGCATTGCTTGAAATGCAAGTGGAAAATATTGCCATGATATTAACAAAGCTCCTGTCATTGGAGCCTGTCAGATGCCAAAGATGGTCTCTTACATGTTATATAAAATAATAATCAAAAAGGAGTGAGATAAGTTGACACCAGCAAGTTGTGTGAAATGGTAACTAACTGAAACACCTAAGGTCAAGCGTCAGCCTTGAAGGCTGATATAGACTTTTCCTGATTGCTTTGGTCTACAGCAGTGCTCGAAATGTAAAATGTGTCAACAAGAATGTGTTTCATGTGGATATGTTGGGTTCACAGAATCACAGGGTTAAAGTTGATAATCAGATTTAAATGGGAAAGGAAGGATTAAACGGATGGGAAAATGGTTGATTTGTATTTCCAGGGCTTATGAACACAGATTCTGATGGACCATATGGTCTCTTGTCTCTTTGATACTGCACTTAATGCTTCTACCATGCTAATATCCCTAATCTTTATTTTAATTGTTTTTAAATGTTCTTGTTTATAGAAGAGAGAGAAGGCCTGTCTGCCATGCAGAACACTGTGTGCAGATGGGAGCTTTATGGCAGGCAGCCTGGATAGCCCATAGGGTGGCTTGTGCGCCAAAACTCTCTTGTGTAGATAGGGTGCTGGAGCTCATTTCCTTTTGCCCTATGTACAGTCAATGCTTTTCATTTTGCAGTTCAATACATCTTAATTTTCTTCCTTCTTGTATCCAATCCTGGGTTGTATGTTTCAATATAAAGTAGATTTTCAATTCAGTGACCAATTTTCTCTTTATAGTATTATCGCTGGAGACTGACATTTAAATGCAGTCTTGGTTCATAAAGGGTACAATGCAGGATGGGAATGATTTAAAAATTTTGCCATGAGTCCTTGAGGACACAAGGTTGAATACTGTTTGCAGAAGTCAATAGGGTTGTTGTATGCAGGCTTTGTGTGTGTGAGCACAGGAGGCTGAAACAAATCAATTTCCATTGACTTGTCTAGCAAAGGAGCCATTATTTAGAGCTGAATAGCCATTGCTCCTGTAATATAATGTGAAAACTTACTGTAGTTTTACTGAGAAGTAGGTTATGATGAAATTATTTGTTTAAAAGCAAAGTTGTCTTCTGAATCTAAATTTTGGATGTACTGATTGAGAACCGTTGATGAATGTTTGTTTTTTTAAAGCTTTTATCAAAAGTGATATCAATCTGACATTGACAATGGGGTTTATTGGTAAAAAGAATTTGCTGGCAGTTATTCAAATAGAAGAAATGTCAGTCCTAAGGAAAGTGACACTATTTAAAGAAATGTAGTGGTAATACATGAAGCACCAGCTCCTTCATTGTTAAAAAGTAGCTGGACTCATAAATTCAGTTCTTCAGCAGACACACTGAGCTCTGTGCTAGCCTAGCTCTCCTGCTTCCTATGCTACCAGTAAATTGGTGAAATCCACATTCATTTAAGGCTTGAATCTCTGAAGTTTTTGTGCTTCCTTTTGTGTGTGGTTTATTTTAACAGAGGAAGATGCTTGAGATCTGAAAATAATTTATGCAGTAAAATTGGCTTATAACATCTTTTCAGCATTCTTCTTGCCTCTTTGTGCATCTTTTCCCAATCCATGCTACAGCTCAAGAGTACAAGCAGTAATTCAATGGAGTCTGCTTAAAGGAACTGTGAAAAGCACACCAGCAAAACAGCAAATCAATCTAACAGGAAAGCCACCCAAATTTTAATAAAAATTTCCATGAAATCTGTAAAACATAGCACTTGCAATAGGAAAATTTGGTGGAAAGGAGTGCGTGCCACATCAAGAAGCTCATTGGAAATATAAATTAAACAAATGCAAAAGGACAGTGATCTGCCTGCATGCCAGAGTTCTGCTCTTCATTCATCATTCAAGGGAAAACCCCAAAACAAACCCCAAACAAACAAAAACACCCCTCCAAACCACACTATTTCTGCAGTGAATTTATGCATTTAAACAGGTTCTGCTGTTAGATGGCACAGAACATGCCCAGCTCCAGCAGAGCAAGATTTCCCCAGAGTATTTGTACGAAAATGCTATTCCATCCATTTCCATTTACTCCCAGAATGAATGTGCAGTAAAGGGAATTGCCTTCGACATGTGTCTGTGGCTGAAGCACTGCACATGCCATCACATTTGTGGCTTTCTGCTATAAACTGTTATCAAAGGGAATCACATTTGTGACACATAGCTCTGCTGCTGCATGGTAATGACATCAACCAGTTATAATTTGGGTCTAAACCTCTTTCCTTTGTGATTCCTTTGGATTTCCTTTGTCATTGTTGGTTTACTGGAAAAAGTGAGCATCCAACCAACGTACCCCTCAAACCAACAGACGGCATTTGTAATCAACTGTTGGTTTCTTTTTCTAAGAGTAAATAATTTTACAGCTAGGAAAAGCTCTCTTCTGTTTTCATCTTATAAAGCAAAATTGTTCTTTAGCTGCAGGTAAATGATGATTGGAGCCTTAGAAATATGGCAAAGGAAATGCAAACCTAAACCCTGCTTCTTTCTTGAGTGGAAGAAACAGAATTCAGGTTGGAAAGAACAAACCACATTCTCAGTTGTTGCAAGTGAAAGGAGCTGTCCTTGAGTAAGAAGCCAGTCCTTACAAATCAATAGGTATTTTAATTCCTATTTTCTGGCAAAGCAACAGAGGAGAAGGATGAGATATGAGCAGTCATTAATGAGGTGTCTAGTCAGTTAAGTAAATTGAATTGATGCTCTAAATTTTAATATTTCTTTTGTCTTCTGATTTTGGGATTTATGCTCTGAGACAGATTCAAAGACTCATTTTGACCAAGTGAAAACCAGGTGATGTACCTGCCACTGGTTTTCACTGTGTGCATACAATGCATGTTTAGCAGTACGTAAAGCCAGAATATTTTGAAGTTTGCTCTGGACATCTTTTGGTATGCTCTGTGTGGAGCTATAGCTCGTGGTCAGCAAGTTTGTCTCCTCGTTACTCTTTCATAGCCTGAGGTTACAGGTTGAATGTCCTAGTTCTGGCAGGGGTTTGCATTGCTTTCTGAATTACCAGCAAGAGCCTACAAGAATATGAGAAATGTGAGTTTGAAGAGTAAATGTCTGTACTTTCTTTAATGTGTTTAGATAAATCCTCTGTGGTTACAAGGAGCTGGAGTAACTCAGCTATTGGCAACTTCCCCAGCTTTGCACCGTCACAGCTAAGAGTTGATCAAGCTGGCATACTCGTACTTGATTAACATATTCTTTTGACATTCTGTGTGTGCAGCATGTGTTTTAAATTTTAATAATACACAGACCTTATGCTGCTTGTTTGTCAGCATTCTCCTTAAGAATTCTCTACACGGAAGAAAAATTGAGTGAAAGGTATTGCAAATCAAACAATGCCATTTGTAAGCCTGTGCTTTCAGAAGTTAATTATTATTTATATGCTGGAGCCTCTGTAACAGCCTCAAAAGTTACAGCAAGGAAAGCAGGTGAACTTCACGCTGGTAAGAGACCATATAAACAAGCAGTCAAAGCAATGTTGGTGGAAATGAGCTACAAGCATTCTTTTCTCTCAAGTTGCTATTAGTATACTGAATCTGTGCTTGAAAGGCCTATGCTGAGCCTGACTTTGTTCTAATTTAAAGTAGTTTTCCCTTGATTTTTAGTCATCCTATTTGGTAATGAAGCTAAATTACTGTAATGATCAGTTGTCTCTTTCTTCCCCTGTGTGCTCATGCCTGCTACTTCCTTCCTTTAGCACTAGTGTTGTCTGATAACTTGAATTTAATTGTGGGAAGAAAAAAATTAATCTTGAAGGGGAAGAAAAGAAAAAGTAGGTTGTCTTGTATTAGTTCAGCTTCCTGCAGGATCAGAGAATGCACAGGGGAGGGGTAGGGCTACCTGGCTAACAGGAAACTGGGGAAGAGCAGGAATAAGAGGCAGAATTACCTCTTCTTGAAGCTGACTATTAAATGTGTCTAACTTTAGGCTTTAAGTCCCCTTTCAAGAGTTACAGCTTTGTTTTATAGTATCTCCTTAGAGGACAGTTAAAATTAGGCATCAAACTGTTTTGCTGTTTTATGCACACAAATATGACTGTGGTTGGATATTTCTTAGCACATAAAGACTTTTCCACAGTACACACATAAGAAGGAGCACAGGAACTGACTGTGTGAAATCATATTGCAGTTCTGAAAGTCAGATCTGAAAATGTTTAGGGATGGGATATGGATGTGAAAGGCATGGTTTAATGTCAAAGACCTACAGGAATGGGTAGGTCTGGAAGTTTTTGGTGTGCTTTAAATTAATGAGGGCACATGCTTGTAATTTGCCTGGTTATTACTCTCAGATACTAATAGATTAGTGAGATAATTTTCATTCTGCTTGCTAATTCAGAGATTGAAAGGACTACCTTGTGGCAGACTGTTCGCAGATCTGTGCTGAGGCTTGGCTCAAACTGCTGAGCTACCAGCAAGTTGGCTGACCAACACATGGTCTCATGCTATAAGGAAAGACATTCTTTTCAGTCCTGGCTTTGGTAATTTACTATCTCCTGCATAAATGTGGGATGTGACCCAACAGCATAATGCCTGCCCTGGGTGCTGTTTGGGGTCAGGGCATTGGCTCTTGTCAACAGGAGAGAGAACTGAGTGAGTGCTGGGGGTCTGCAGAGCTGGGGAGCTGAGCTCTCCTGTGTTCCTGCATGTGAACCTGAACATAGGGAAGTGTGAGATGGTGTCATGCAACTAGTCTCCATGCACATCAAACTCCAAAACTGAACAATCTTGTTTCACTTGTGCTGAAGATGGATATTAATGCATGAGCAATCACAACAAAATGAAAAGAAAAAGGTTTCACAGAATCACAGAATGTTAGGGGCTGGTCCACCCCCCCTGCCAGAGCAGGATCACCTATACCAGGTCACATAGGAACACATCCAGACAGGTTTTGAATATCTCCAGAGGGGGAGACTCCACAAGCCCTCTGGGTAGCTTGTTCCAGTGTTCTGTCACCCTCACAGTGAAATTTTTTTTTCCTCATGTTTCCATGGAATTTCCTGTGCCTCAACTTCCACCTTTGCTCCTTGTTCTGTCATTAGACATCACTGAGAAGAGCCTGACTCCATCCTCTTGGCACTCACTCTTTACATATTTATAAACATTGATGAGGTCACCTCTCAGTCTCCTCTTCTCCAAGCCAAAGGGGCCCAGCTCCCTCAGTCTCTCCTCATAAGGAAGATGTTCCACTCCCCTAGTAATTTTTGTGATTCTGCACTGGATTCTTTCAAGCAGTTCACTGTCCTTCCTGAACTGAGGGGCCCAGAACTGAACACAATATTCCAGATGCAGCCTCAGGAGGGCAGAGTAGAGGAGGAGGAGAACCTCTCTCAACCTACTAGCTGCACCCCTTCTAGTACACCCCAGAATGGCATTGGCCTTCTTGGCCACAAGAGCACATTGCTGGCTCATGGTCAACCTCCCATCCACTAGGACTCCCAGATCCTTTTCCAACAGGTCTGTCCCCAGCCTATAATGATAAATGAGGTTGTTCTTTCCCAGGTGCAGGACTCTACACTTGCCCTTGTTGAATTTCATTAAATTTCTCCCTGCCCAGCTCTCCAGCCTAAGTCTTGCTGAATGGCAGCACAGCCTTCAGGTGTGACAGCCGCTCCACCCAGTTTTGTGTCATCATCAAACTTGCTGACAGTGCTCTCTGCTCCCTCACCCACGTTGTCAGTGAATATATTGAACAGCACTGGTCCAAGTACTAAGCCCTGAGGGACTTCACTACAGACTGGTCTCCAACTAGCCTCTGTCCCATTGACCACAACTCTCTGACTTCTTCCCTTCAACCAGTTCACAATCTACCTCACTACCTGATTATCTAGACCACACTTCTTCAGTTTAGCTGCAAGGATGCTGATGTTTCATATTTTCTGTCTTGGTGACTTTTTCCACATATATCACCTCATGTACTTATTCTGTGGACAAAGAACAGTTTTCTATCCTGATGTGTCAAGTGTCAGCATAAGTACAAGGGAAGGAAATAAAGGAGGAATTTGAGTGCTTAAGGATGCCAAACAATTCCTGGAGCAGAATGGGTGTTAGGTGGCCTCTGCAGGAGCTGATAAATGAATCTCTGTGTGTATCGTCAATGGAGACACATAGAACCAGCTCTGTCTCTAGCCTTCAATTCAAATGCATCTGTCCAGCTCAAGGCAAATTGTATCACAAAGGTAGTTTTCACTAGCTTCTAGTGTTGCCAAGTTACCTACCATGTAGATTCTCTGCAATTGCTATCCTGGTGGTAGTAAGCAGACAGGAGTACAAAGTATGTAACAGCAAAGCAAAGCAGACCACACAGCCGTGGCCCAGAGGAAGCATAAAAGCCTTTTTTGTCCTGGGTCATATAATCAGATCAGTGTTAGCTGGTCTTTGAAGCTGTATTACAGTGACTTTCTGTGTTTGTTTTTTTTTAATACAAACCCCAGGACACTACAGAGTGTGCAGAACCCATTAAAAACAACATTTGGAAAAATGAGTGTGATACTGCACAGCCTTTGAAATTGTTTTTCATAACTTATCTCTCACTAATCAAATAGAACCTGTGAGGGGATAAGAACCACCAAGCAGGATGTGACAGATAGTTAGCTTAAGAAGAAAATGGGTATATCTGTTATTATTTTCTCCTACAGTAATAATCAGAATGCCCTTACAAGTGATTTTTCTGTATGCTACTTTCAAATGGGGGCCCCTGCCCCAAACTAGCACCAGGTGCAGCTGCCTCCATATCTTTTATCTACTGGCTGTTACACTGTTGGTGGATTTTAAGTTTTGTGGAGATGATACCAATGCTGCATCCAAATGGAATCCTTACCAAGGCCCCGGTGTCTACATTACAAGATGAAGCAGACAGGCAGGTAGCCATGTCCTCTGTAAGGCATGCAGACCCTGAGTTTTGTCTGCCCAGAGAGGACTGTGCAGAGCATAATGACAATCTTTACTAAGTTTGGAATTAGAATCTGATGGAACGCTCACATGGCCACAGTTCTCTTCATCCAGAAGACATTAGATCTCAAATATGAGCTGAGTGATGCTGAGAACAAGCTTCACATGACTAAGACGAAAAGCTCTTCCACAGAAGAGCCTCCTATATTTTTATATATATACACATACACGTATGTATATATATGTATTTATATAAATATATATATATATATAAAATCTAAACAAAACTTTATAGATGACATATTGGCAAAACACTGCCAGAATAAATTTTAATGTGGGTATAAAAATATTCTCCGTGGGTGTAAATTTTATATGCATTTCAAAACCTGAACTTGATGAATTGATAGGTTTGCAGGGCATATCTCTATTATTTTTTAAGGTGATAAAAAATTCAAGAGGTGGAGGATCAGATAAAAATAAATGTGATCACATAATGTCCTTGATTTAATTTCTGAAGCACTACCTGTCCTCCTTTAGCAGACTACTCAAGACATGCTAAAATGCTCTAATGCTATGAGTGTGTGAGCTTATTGCCTGAGAATTTTTATTCATTAATGTTAAGTGCTGTCCTTAGTTATAAGTGTAGATGGCACTTTTGTACCACTATTTACTTGTGCTTCCTGTTATTAGCTGGTTTTTTGCTTCCTTCACAGCTTCTCTACCTGCACAGTAACAGCTGCTATTGTACACCTGTGGTGAGATTGTAAAGAAAGAGCCTTCTCACACCCTTTCCCTGAACTTTCCACCTTTTTTTGCATAGTGCTTTTCTTTTCCTTCAGTTAAAGTCTTGATTCTATAAGAAAGATGTTGGAGTACTTATCTTCATTAATGCCTAATGGTCTTTCTACACAAATGTGCTATGCCTGTCTGACTGAGTTAAAACACGTCAACCTGACTAAGCTTTACAGTTTGGACTGCCCTAGGACAGCTTTCACTGAGAGCCAAAAGCTCTCCAGAGAAACAGGCTTTCTTGGCCTACTTAAGTTCATAAATTTTCAACTTTCAGTTGACAAAAGTACTTGGAATCTGCATTCACCATGCTGTGGCCCCAGTATTAGGCACATTAGAAGGCTCACCAGATACTAAATCATGTGTTACCTGACACATCAGAGCTCCTCTGCAAGAGGACTGAAGACAAGGTTTCTCTTTTGTCACCAGCTGAAGCACTGGTACTGAGTTAAAATAGTCTCAGTGAGCAAAATGATCTTGGATCCTGATATATTCTTGTGACCAGTGTTAACATCTGTAGCACGGTCCATAAAGTGTCCCAAAAATTGATACCAAGTACTTGATTCTGGCTGCAAACACCTCTTTTCTTATCTGACACAGAAAAAAACACAAGGGGAGAGAATACAAATGGAAGAGCATACTTCACCACCAGAACTGCAGATGCAGCATTAAGTGGACACAATATTTGTAGCTTTTCGTGGTAATTAATATGTCTTTTTTACTCTCTTGTGATCCCACTTCTTGCTGCTTCACTGTTCTAAGCCTTTCATATAAAAAATGTTCATGTTGCCTGTAATAGCATATCTATTCCAAGAAACAGTAAAGGTTTTTCAGATGGGAGCAAACTTCAGCCCATTAGCTGCCCACCTCCAGGCTGACAAGGCTTAGCTTTGACCTAAGTGGGACAGAAAATTATTAGGCTGTGCCTTGAACACCAAAGGGGGTTTGGAAAGCACAGCTGTGTTTGCAGAGAGCCTCCAGAGTATACAGCCTGCATGGCTGCCAGACAGTCTCACTGTTGAAAGGACTGGCAGTGAGAAATTGCAAACAGGGTGAACACATCGTTTACACCCTCCAGCTAGTACATATCTTGGGACAGATGTTTGATGGAAAGTGTTTGCTGGAAAGAAGCTGGAATAAACAAACATTATTCATTCAGAAGGCAGTGATGAGAATTATGAAGCTGGTGGAGGGAGCAAGGGTCAGTAAAAGTTAATTTGGAAAACTTATCTTTGCCAAAATGAAACAATTAGAGTATTTAGAGAAAGCACAGCTATGCTGGAACAAGGACATGTTCTTGGCAGACACAGGGTCATACTTTGTGCACTTCTATTTATGAGCAAATGCAGAATCTTGCTCATGGCCTAATATGATGTTGAATTATTGAATCTTCTTAGTTAATTTACTTCTGAACAATCTATAGAGTCTAAAAAAAACAAAAAGTGATTGGATAGAGTTTAATTTTGCATAGAGTCGGAGAAGTTCAGTTGTTTACGTCTAAAGCATGACTTTAAAAGACATATTTGCTCTGTGATCCTCGATCTTCAGCTATCGATGTCAGTGGGAAATGTGTAACTGATTTAAGGATATTAGATCAGGTCTTATGTATTTTTCTTCAAGACATCTGTAGACTTTGTTAATGGATTACTTTGCACTTGGATAATCTTAACATTGCAAACTCAATATGCTTTGGGAGAGGGAGCTGAGTTCTTTTCTGCTTCATGTACAAATGAAACCATGAGTTAAGTAATAATTCTTTATTATTGATTGCTCAATACTTACTTGTTGCCAGTGATTTTTGTAAAATAAGGTAGAAATACCACTTCATTTCCAAATCCCAGTTTGAATTCATAGTTGATAGTTAAAGCAAAAGCAAAAATCCAAACAAAAAGGACTTTCAAACTGATAACCTTTTATGAGGAAGTTCAATAAAGGAAGCTTCCAACACTAGCTCATGGAATATGCTGGTATTTTAAGAAAGATTGAGTTAGCATTAGTTAGGAGAACCCAGATTTGGTACAAGAATGTGAACTGGTTTTCTTACTTTTTCTGCAATGAAGCAGCAAATGCCTATTAGGCATTTCATGTACAACAATGTGGTCTGTAAAGGTATTCCTGAAACCAGCACCTGTTATTTTCTCTGTGTGTAAAGAACAAAAATGTCTTACCTGGCTTACTGGAATAGTTGGCTAGTTTAATGGCATCATTTGCAGTCATGAGCTACATACATCAATAGTTTGTTATTTTTACATTTGGGTCTGTACATTCTGGACTGTGAACTGATCTGGAGAATGCCTCAGGATATGAAAATCTTTGAATAATAACAAAGCTCATTACAGGCTAGAAAGACAATGTGTATGAGAAGAGATTACCCCTTTCCCCTTTATTTTGGTCTGGGTTCACTCGAGAGAGAGAAGAAGAAAAAAATATGGTTAGGCTAAAATATCAAGGTCAGTAAGTCACCAATGACAGGTTAGATCAATACATGCTATATTTGGAGTTTTAGTGGAAGTAGAAAAGAGCCAGCAGAAACATTTCTATTTTGTATATTCTGTGAAAGGAAAGAAGTCTTACAGCGTATAGAATAAGCTTTGTTTGTAGACATCTGCTGAGAGGAGTATTGAATTTTTGAATGCTGGACTATTTAATGGGAAACCTAATCTGAAGATGAGGTAGAGCCCATTACAACACAAAGGTGTTGAGGACCAAGGAAGGAGTCATGTAGAATATGAATGACATGATCAGTATGTTCCTTAAATGTATGATACACTGTAGGCTGTTAAAAAAGGAGAAGGAGAGGAATCCCAAAAGTGGAGGAAATGAGTGCTGTCTGCAAGACTTCATAATAATTTATTTTTGGAATCAGGCTGCAGAAAGTGAAAATTTCTGAGAGGTAAAACTTTGAGCTTGGCTAGGAAAACCGATCAAAGAAGATGGACACATATTTAAAACTGGGACATGGAAATTATTAGTCAGAAGGGCAAGAATGTGTTTTCCCTCCTTTTGACCCTGTACCACAGAAGAAAGTTCGTGATAATGTGCAGAGGGGGCTGGTCTACCTCACCTCCAAGAGAGCAGGATTTCAAAAGACTACTTGCTAGAGCTTTAAGTGCATTTTTCTTTGTGCATTGAGTTCAAAGCCAGTCTGAAATTGCAAGCAGAACTCAAAGCCATTGTGGTTTCACCTCATTTTTACACAGAGCCCATTGAGGTTTGAGGGATTTAATCCTAAAGCTGTAAATCTGGGTAGGTTCACATAGAACTTAGTAAAAGGTTATTTGAAAGAATTGCAAACTCCAAAAGATGTCAGAGAACTTTGGCTGAGCTTGTTACTTGCAAGTGATGGAGCAGGAGGTCAGGGAACTTTTCCAGGATTTTCAAAGTTGCTGGGAAATTTTTTCATAGCTCTGCTTCTATTAAGGCTGTGGCCAGCTGCATCATAGGTTCCTGCACAGGGTCAAAACACTTGTCCTGAATTTATAGTAGGGGACATTCATGAATCTCATTACCTAAAAGTGCCCTTCATTTCAAAGAGGGGAATAAAAACAAGCAAAAAATGCTAAGCATGGAGTTGAACTTATAATGGTGTCTGTAAACTGAAGAAAAGGAGAAGAGAGTGAGGGAAGCGAAGCAAGCACTTGCACACAAAGTAGCAGAGTAAGAGTTTACCAGGAGTCAGTATCCTCAGTTTCTGACTGAAGCTGTAATGTCATTACTTCCACACAATTCCTTGAGCTCTCTTTTTCTGCTACAACTGCCCATACAGTGGTGGCTGCTTGTTTCCCAGTTTGTATTGTGAGATCCATGAAGTATTTTTTAAATAACTGCAAAAAAACAACTAACCAAACAAACAAAAAAACACCCCGACAAACCAACCTCAAGAACAACAACAACCAAACACACCCCCCCCCCCATTACATTAAGTCTCCCTTGGAGTTCCACACATTTTCCTCTGAGGAACTCACTTTCTCTTTCCCCTCCTTCCTAGCCTTTCTCCATTTTCAAACCAGCAGCAAGCCCTGAATTGTGCTGGTCAGTTTGGGAACCTGTTGTTCCATGTCTTCCATTCCTTGAGAAATAGAATATAATAAAACAGAATAGAAGAGAATAAACCAGGTTGGAAGAGACCTTCAAGATCATTGTGTCCAACCTATCATCCAACACCACCTAATCAACTAAACCATGGCACCAAGCACCCTATCAAGTCTCCTCCTGAACACCTCCAGTGATGGTGACTCCACCAACTCCTCGGGCAGCCTATTCCAAAGGGCAATCAATCTCTCTGTGTAGAACTTCCTCCTAACCTCCAGCCTAAACCTCCCCTGGCACAGCTTGAGACTGTGTCCTCTTCTTCTGGTGCTGGTTGCCTGGGAGAAGAGACCAACCTCTGCCTGTCTACAACCTCCCTTAAGTTAAATGTTAAATGTTGAGGCTAAGCAAGGCTCATCAGGTTAAGCAAGTGTGGACAGTGTCTTTCCCTGACTCTGTGATACAGGACTTGATGTTGTCTCTATTAATTACTTTTGTGCTTATGGTTATGGAGTATTTTGAAACAGAAATAGATGTTTCCTTACTGACTAGGTGCATAGGTGTACTGGGGCCATATGGGGATATCACTGAATGAGGCAATGACTGCATTTTCCTCTCTCCTCCACAGAAAAAGGAGAAAATAATTTTGAAAATAATTCTTATGTTATGATTATTTTTCCTCTGAACAAGAAAACCTTGGTGAATGTAGGTTTAATATTTGGTGTCAAGGTGGAAGTAATTTATATAACTTACACAATTTTATATTTACCTTAAGAGCACAATTGCTGCTTGAAGTAGTCCATGTAAAACACCTTTAAAAGATTGAAAAACCAGGATAAATCTTAACAAAACAGGCACAAAGCTGAGGTGTCCAAATCACTCAGGTCTTGGTCAGACCTGTCCCCAAATATAGACTTGGAGCTGAGGCACAAAGTGTGTGTTTCTTGGGGATATTTTTTGCCTATAATGACTAAAATAGCTGTTCCAAAAATAGTCATACATTCTGGATCATTATCTTTTAATCAAGCTTGTGTGCTTCACCTCTAGAAAATTGCCACCTACTGAAAGAGAGTTACAGAAATATCCTGAGTGTCTTATTAAGTTCTTTCAGCCTTTCAAAAAACCATACCCTTTTAACAAGAGATTGAGATTTGGCTCCCAGTCATGCTGGTATCAATCTTGGACAACAATACTGATGTCAATACAATTACATCAGCTTGACACTGTCAGTGGTGTCAAAATCTAGCTTAACATACAAAACTTTCTACCTCAAAAGCTAAATAGATTCTTTCAAAGTGTCAGTTATAATTTGGCAGAATTCTACTTTTTTTCCCACTGCCTTTTAAATTTTAGAGGATCTTGTTATAGAAAGGGAAAGAGTCTCTCTTTTACTCTCATAATCAGTATTGATTATAATGTGAGATGAAGACTCCTCTGGTAGAATAACATTACTGTCTGACTTAATCAGATAATTGCTATCTTTATTCATAAATATTGTGTTTTATCGCTTTCTCTTAGTGTGGCACATATGGGATTCATAATTTATTTCAATTACACCAATCATCAGACAAGCTAGTGAAATGTGGTATTAGTTGTGCTGCTTTTACTGTAGCACCAGAGATTTTCTGGAAATGGATGGGCCATTCCTCTATGGGACCAGAGCTCTCTTCCCATCCTTCAGAAGCACCTAGCATTTGTGCTGGCCAGGTCTCACTCTCGCGGAGAGAGGCCGGCGAGGCGTGGGCAGAGCCTCAGCGGGCTATTTAAACGACTCAGGAGGGCAGGAGTGAAAGATCTCTGCGCACCACACTAGGTCGAACAGGAGGGGCTCCGGTGAGTCATCTGGGCGTGCCGCGGCAGGCTAAGGGCTCAGGCACAGCGGTGGTTGAAACCCGGGCAAAAAGAAGGCAAGTGCTGTCTTTGCCTGCCTCACCTCCCAAGGTGCTACTGAGAAATAGATATGAGGCAGTCTGGACATCCATATATCCATGGGTCCTGATGGGATGCACCCGTGGGTGCTGAGGGAGCTGGTGAAAGTCATGGCTAGGCCACCCTTTGTCATCTTTGTTAAGTCATGGGAAACAGGAGGGGTGCCTGAGGACTAGAAGGATGTAAATGTCACTCCAGCCTTCAAAAAGGGTGAGAGGGAGGACCCAGCTAACTATAGACCAGTCGGCCTCACCTCCGTTCTCAGAAAGGTGATGGAGCAACTTATCCTTGGCGCTCTCCAGGTGTATGAAGGATAAAAGGTCTTTGAGAGCAGTTAGCATGGTTATTTGAGGAAAGGCTGAGGGAGCTGGGTCTCTTTAGCTTGGAGAAGAGGAGCCTGAGGGGTGACCTCATTTATGTTTATAAACGTGTGCAGAATGAGTGTCAGGAGGACAGAGCCAGGCTCTTGTCAGTGATGTCCAGTGATAGGATAAGTGGCAACAGGTGCAAATTGGAGCACAGGAGGTTCCACATGAACATAAGGGAAAACTTTTTCACTGTGAGGCTGACAGAACGCTGGAATTGGCTGCCCAGGGAGGCTGTGGATTTTCCTTCATAGGAGGCATTCAAAATTCACCTGGATCCATTCCTGTGTGACTAGCTTTAGGAGATTCTGCTCTGTCAAACCAGGTGATTGTTCGAGATCCCTTCCAGCCCCTAACATTCTGTGTAACTAGTAAAGGAAAGCTAATCTATGTGTCTTAGGAGACTTTCAGCCTCACTGCCGGGAACATGAGCTAAAGGATGAAGGAGGGAGAGAGAAATGGGGAATTGAAAGAGAGTAGGCAACAGGTAAGAAAAAAGGTGAGAGGAATCTCAGAGGTGATAAGGAAAATGATGGCTAAGAAAGAGAGAGGGTGTGAAGTGATACAGAAGCAGTAAGAGATCTACAAATGTATTTTCTATGCACAAAACACACATGGACTGGAAGGCAGTAATAAACAGATAAGTAAAATCTGGTTTTCCTCAGATTCCAACGCTTGTGGGCTCACTAAAACTGTCCCCTAATTTACGCTTCTCAAGAAATGCAACATTCCCAAGCTTTATGCAGCTTTACTTCACACTCTCATATCACAACCCATAGTCTCTGAGTCATATTCTCTGCTTCATCAGAGCTTGTGAAGCTCAGGATGAATAATAATGCACTTGCTGGTGCCTTTCAGATTTTAGGGTCCTCTGGTTTCAGTAACTGGATTTGTCTGTGAAAGCACCAACAGGGGAGAACTTGTTGAAACTCTGGTAACTTCTTGTGATGCTATAACTGATTATACTGGTAAAAACGTTTTGCAGGTGGTGTGATGCATTCTTGGCATTATTCAAGCAGCAAAATGTAATGCCCACTCTATTATTTATAAAGCAGATTTGTCTTTTTATCATACTGGAAAAAACTGCTTTGCTACTCTCTGAAATTCAGGCAGGTCAGGAGAGAATATTGGAAATTGAACTTTTCAACCTGGTGGCCCCTGCTGTCATGGCAGCCAGCAATCTGACAGGAACACAAGTTCAGCAGTAGAGACTAGTAATGAAAAATGGGGCTTTGCAACTTTTCTCTGTCAATAACAAAGCTCATCTTTTTGTGCCAGCAAGACATTGCATGCAGCACACATTTCAAATTCAGTTAATCTTGAAATAATTCAGAAATCAAAGAGCTTATTCAACCATCAAGACATACCAGATTGACTCACTGTGTATTCATGGAAGGGATAGCAGAAAGAAAAAGAATTCAATATCAGAATCAGTAAAAGCAGCACTAGTTTTTGTTCAGTCTAAATTGTTTTTAGACCACATGAGCACACTATGAATGCTAAAAAGAGGTACCAAAAGAATATTTTATGATTGCATCGTTTCCATTACTCACCTAGGAATAAAATTCAGAGGTGCCAGTTGTACATATGTGTACATGCTCTCTCTGCCTTGCTGCAAGAATTTGCAATTTTTGACATTACTTCAGGGCTGTGTATGCATCTGCTGTCACCACACACATGGCATCGAATCCAGTGTCAAAGAGCACTGCAGCTGCTGTGCTGAGAGATTTTACTGTGATATTAGTATTTGCTTACCCAGTTTCAGTGTTTTCTGTTCTGAATGGTGCATGAAGAATAATTCCAATACCATTAGGAATAGAATTTCTGTTGCCAAATTCATATGCATTTATGACAGGGCACCTCCTGGAGGTGGACAGTGCCTACAGTGGGTGAAAGTGTATGGATGACAGTTTATTAACTAAAGGGATGTATTTACCTGTAAAGCATGTCAGGATGCAGGACTGCACGACTGCACCTCAGATTAACAGCCTAGTCCTATGGACAGCAGTGCAGCTCTGTGCCACTTGGCAGGGTGCAAAGTGGGTCAGCACCTGGTTCAGGTCACTGAGATTAGGACCAAGAGCTATAGGAATTGAGAGGTGACAAAGCAGAGCAGCTTGTTGTTGCAGCTGAGCACAGGGAATACCTGGGATCCCACAGGGCACCCTGGGGTGTGCTGCTTTCTTAATGATCAATTTAGGCTGAGCTGTTGTAAGATAGGAGTCAAAGGCTCTCCTCACTGCTCCATCTAACACTTTTGAGCAAGAATAGATTATTTGGCAATAAATTGCTTTCATCTCTTGGGCTCTAAATTTATGTCATTCCCATTTTACCTTTTATATGAATCTGTGGAAGTTTTCCAGACACTAAGCACTGAATTGCCACAGAAACACAACCTGGTTCCACTGTTCTCCTGCATGGTGTGAAGGGCTTTTATTCTTGAAACTTGTAGACGGCTGAATAAACTAATTTCTTTCAGCTGTTAGTTAGCAAGGCTTTGTTTGTCTTTGCACAGGAGAGTGTAATCCAATATAAGTCAATTACAGACCCCTCTTTTAATTGTCAGTCAAACAGTGAAGATGGTAACAGTCATGTAACACTTACCTCTATTCAATAGGGAAGTGTGCCAGCACCAAGGTAAAAGGCGTGATGTGACATGAGATGACTTCAATTTCCATGGAGACTTTACCAGGGTGATGCTTGCAGAATTGGGGTCACATGATGAACATTTAACCAGCTAACAGCCGAATAATGAAAAAACCCTACAGACCTTGTATGATTTCTGCAGAACTTGGAGAGATGATTCTTTTTCCCTTGACATATTTCATACAGTATTTCATTACTGAATGGCAGGGCTGCTGTGGAATAAAGATTCTAAGCTTCTTCTTGGAATAAGAGCTCTTGGGTTAGGTGACTGAATAGCTTCTCACCTGCTTGGTAGTGGGGAGAAAAAGAAGTTTGTGAACACCACTTAATTGTATCTTTAAATTGGTATAATGTTTTAAGAACAGGTAGATAGGATCATGCCACTATCTGTGGCAGTGACCAAATACCAAGAGTTACAGAGAAAATGTTTTTTCTCTCCTGATCTCCAGCAGTAACATATTTTCAGTAATCTGCAGGGATGTGAAAACTGCTCTGGGTCTGTAAAAATCCTTGCATATCTTTCTATTACCTGTTTACCCTAGTCAAGAGATATTTATTTCCTCTCTGAATTGAGGTCCACAATGGCATGTCATGACAAAGGTGCTGGGAGGTAGGATTAGTAAACCAGTTTGCTGTGTATAACTGTCCTGTAACCCTGGCTGCTTTGCATTTTTGGCAGAGGTTTAATCAGTGACCCCTATGGAAAGTCTTTTTTTTTTTTTTTAAAAAACAAAGAACAAAAAGCCCTACAATACATAAAATCAGAATTTAATCAGATTTGTGCTGTTTTCCCAGGCAGCTATGCTGCAGATTTTTCAACTCGCTGCCAGTCCATGGAGTTGTGATAAACTGGGTCACACCCATGAGGAAGAACAAAAGATAAAAGGAGATTACAAGAGCATATTTGCTGTTGAAATCTTGCTTTAGTTGTTCCCTGTTGACATGAATGCTGCTGTATGTTCTTTGTGTTAGCATCAATTATTTATCTTCCTTTGGCAGCATGCCACTCTTCTACCCACTTTCAAATGACGGATGTGGTGAAGTAATGAGAGATGGCACACCATGCACCAGTGCTCCTCAGCTTAACTAGGGGCAGCATGAGTGAGCAACATATGCTCTAGCTTTTACACATACATTTTTGTCAACAACATAGATAGGATCAGTTACGTTCCTTGTTCATAAATGATCTGGCCCACAGAGCCGGTCAGTCCACTTGTCTGTTGTACACAGGCTGTACATGATGTGGAGAAGATTAGGCAAGTAAGGGCTGATGCCTCCAGTAGCTCTATTTCGTTTTCACTGTTTGAAAAGGGTTCATCAGTGAAGTAGGTGGATGCTGGCTTCTAGACTGCTTGCTCACACAGTAACAAGAGCTCTAGGAAGTATTGTCAGGTTCCTGTCTACTAATAAAGCAAAGGCCAGTAAAACTCTTATCAGCCTTTTGTGCTGTATGTGGGCATTGATTATGGAGGATTACAGTTGTTGCTATTGACAAACTGCTACTGACTGTTCCGGTGCTTTGGTGAGGGAAGAGGACAAAGGGTAGTGGTTCTCCAAAAGTAATGTGGAGCAATAATCCCCAAAATCAAGACAAAGCATTAATGGGATGGAAACCAGTGTGGGGTTCACTCTCCAGTCATCAGCTCTGCAATGTTGTATCTTTCTTTCCTGCTTTAAGCTCAGTGTTACAGACATTTTTGTGTTTGATACTGTCAGCTACAATTGCTTGTAATAAAATCTTTTTGCTGTCTAGCTGGAACTATGTATTTTTAATATAAAAGACATAGACAATTTACAGCAAAGAGTAGTGGAAATGTATTATAAATGTTAGAGTTTCTGAGCAGGCAATATGTTATAAAACTTTATGTACCCATTTTACACATGTACATCTCACTGCAGTTGTAGTGAAAAGACCTCGTTAACATTATTTCTTACATCTTCATTCTCATTAATGCCTGTTTCACATCCCAGTACACTCTAGTTCATCAACTGCCACATTTAGAAATACATAGACTCTTACATAACGTAAGGAGATAGCTATAGGTTCTGTAAAGCTTTCTTATTATGGAAGATTATTGCTTACTTTGCAGAAATGAAGTTTGGTGTGCCTACCTGCAAAGGTGTTAATGAAGGGAGGATTCCAACCAAAGCCCTGAGTGTTTATCTAAATATTTTGGTTTACAGTATCTGGAAATGGTGAAACCTCTAATTACATTAATATAAATGCATTGAAAGCATCTAGATATTACTTAAGGTAGGTGATGTGTTGTGGTTTGGAACTTACCACTATTGCTCCTTCTGAAATATTAAATACATGCATTTTATAAATTTCATATGGCTTTGTACCAAATTCCCAGTTAGTGTAAGAACCAAAGCAGGTCATACATTAGCTGTGGAAATCCAGCCTTTTATGCCTACAACAGGGAATACACCATGTTTTCTCCTGAAAGCAGTCTTAGCTCAGAGTTGTTGTTTTTTACCCTAGATTCTGCTGAAAGTTTAAAGCTTGTAACAAAATCCATCATCCAGTCCTTGCTGCTGAGTGTGATGGAAATCCCTTCCCTTCTGTAATGGTCTGTGTAATTTGGAGTGCATAGGGGCATGGGATGCTCTTTACTGACTGCATGAAAAAAACAGACTGGAAGGATCTGCTAATGCTGCTTTTCAAACACATTGTCCTTTGAGATAGGTGATTGGAAGTTTTGGAATATGTCTAGAATTATGTGCAGATATGAGGAATATGGATTTTTTTATATTGCTTATTGTGGTTTTATATTTCTGTTTCTCATATTTTCAGAAAAAATACCACCCATCACTCCTGCTAGATAGGTTCAGGGGTATTACCTGGGCAGCTCTAGTTCTGCTGATCCGGATATGCTGATCCAGATATGCTGATCCAGAATTGGCTCTTGTGATCCCAAGTTTGGGCTGAGTGGAAGTACTATGTGAAAATGAGTGTTTGTAAAGACTAGCAATGAGGGATGTCTAAAGCAGATACATTTCCTTTCACATGAATTTTCCAGTTTCCCTCTGCTCATTCCACAGCAAACATCCATAGGAGGTGGTTGTTGCAGTATGAAGGGGTTCTCTGAAGAAAAGTTTCTGGTATGGCTGGGCATTTTAAATAAAATCATTAATTTCTATCCCATTTAGATATCTCAACATGTTTACCCTGAGCAGGGGTCTATAGCTGTGTGATTCTATGCTGGCTAACCTCAAAGACTAGAACTTCAGTTCTTGAACACTAAGAACACAAATACTTGCCACTTACACGAGTGCTTAGGAGAAATTATCTCTGCTGCTCCTGAGTGAAGGGCTCAGATAGACACATCTGAAAATTGTCATCTTGGTACTGTTTGCAAAAAGATGTAAAGCAGCTTTTGTATACACCTAACTTAATTTGTGTCTGTTGACCTTTTGAAAAGGGTGATGATTTACATGGCATTGGCACTGGTAACAATTACAATGAATATCTGTGAGTTCTTTTGCATTTAGAAGTCACTCCAAATATATACCATGTTCCTCCCTGCCTAAGGTACTTTTCTGATTAAATCTGACTGAATTTATTGATAACATGTTTCATCAAAGCCACTTTTTCTTTCACCATAAACAAATATTTTGCTTTCCAAAATTATTCATCAAATAGTAAGATAAATCTCTGTGTTCTTTAGTTTTGAGCAGTTTGCTATAAACTACTTTCACTGAAAACTAGGAGGTGTATTTGCTTGGAGTTAATGTACCAATCTCATGCTATTTTGCTGATGCTTTTAGAGTGGATCAAGTTGTGAGGTCACTTTTCTGTATACCAGAATTTGTCCTGGTTTTACCAGAATTTCAAGGGTATTGAGGCCAAGGAAATAAGGTCTTCCAGAAGTCTGGTAAATCTTTTAGTAACTAGGCAGTTAAGCATAAAATGTGCCCCATGTGACAGACAGTTAAATGATAAAATACCTTTCTAGTAACTACTGAAGATAGGAAATACTATGTGAAAGGGGCAGGAGGTGTTTCAAAGGGCACTTGATAATAAAGGGTCTGCAAGTGTTACTTGTAAGTGATTTATTGATTTGTTCAGTGTAGTATGCGAGACTGTACTGATTTATACAGAGCATATACAAGAACCATGTCATTACAACCTGCAAACCAATCTTTAAAATTAGTTACTGTCCAATAGGTTTTGGAAAGATATACCTGTCCTGCTGCCACCCACCCCAGAGCACAATGATTAGTTGAAGATGAAAGTTGATGTGAGTAGATCAAAGCTCAGTATATTAGGTCAAGGATGTTTAACACAGATTTATGTTCTCTTGGGAAAGAAAAATTGAAGTACTCCAAGGATTTTCCTTTTCAATATTTGGAGCTTTTTTTGCACTTTTACTAATGGCATTTCCCTTTCTCGCTGCTTTCTCTAGTTTATCCAAACTTCTCTTTAATTTTTATATCTGCTCTTGGGGTGCCAGTACCTTATAAGCTGTGTCTTCACTGGTTCCCATACACGACTATTATTCTTTATTTCAAGATGCAAAACTTGCTTTTTTCCTTCTTGAAGTCTCATGTTCAGTCCTAGCTGATAACCAAGATCAGCATTATTATAGATATATCTAGATTTTTCAATGATGAAATTACATCTGAATGGTACAGTGTACGTATAATAAACTACCTGAGCATCTATCACTTGCAAAGGATGGGAAATCGAGACCTCTGAAGAATTGATTCTGCAAGACATAAAGACCTTCAACTTTAGAAGAAAGTTTGTTGCCCTGGAAATGGTTGCTAGGGCAAAGAAGTGCCTTTTGGCACACATTTCTGATCTTTTAAAAGCAAAAGTCTCATGACATGAAATGAAATCTTGCAGCTCTTGTGTTTCTTAAAAGAAGCCCAGGTCCTGTGCAGTTTCATATTTCTCCAATATAAAAGCTTTTCTTGTCAATACTCGATGATCTGAAAATCCTTCAAGCCCTTAGCACTCACCAAGGAAATTACAAGAACCTTTACTGCACTGGTAAACACGCAGCACTGTCAGATGTATACACCTTGATCTGGGCAACCAGTGCAAAGCTGGAGCCCAGCTTCCAAGAGGTTATTCAGTGAGCAGCAGACAGGTACAGAGACAAGACAGCGGTTTTGGCCATTATTACTTGCATTCCCACAGTGCCCAGAAGGCCAGCCATGGGATATAAAGGAAGGTGGTGTGCTGTGCACACTGAACAGACAGTTGCTGTAAGATGAGACAAAAGAGCTCATCAGAGACAGGAACACAAATAAAGTGTGATGACAGTAGATGGCATGCTGGGTTGCACTGTACAGCTGTCTGTGGTTGGTCATGCCCTAACTGAAACAGCAAGGAAATCTTTGTGAAGGGAGTTGAAGATTGTAATAAGTAAGTTTGGACATGTTCAAAATCAGTTGCTCCCTTGCAGGAAGGACACAGTGGCAGAGGGGATGAAGCTGCTTTTGTAATTTTGTAAGAAGTGGGTTCTGAAGGCGGAAGTAACTGGTTGAGGAGAAGTGACTGCCTGCTTCACAGCGCAGAACAAGAGATGACAAGGCAGGGACAGGTGAGGAAGAGCTTAGAAAATGAAGATTTTTTGTTGTTGTTGTTGTTTTGGGGTTTTTTGTTTGATACAACATAAAAGAAGGAGCTGAAAGAGGACAGAGGAGACAGCTGATGTGGTCAAAGTAACAAGGTAGTAAAATAATCTTTTCAGAAGTATTGCAAATGGTTGTGAACAGTCCTAAAATTGCATTTGTCAAACCTGGGGGAAAAAAAAAGATGTTTTTTAATAAAGACAAATGGTGTTGGGAGCCTGGAGAGAGCTTTTGCAGTGTGATCTGATAAGAAAAGCCTTATCAGAATTTGTTATGCAGAGAGCACCTGTAGGATTTACATGTAAGCTGGATTTGGGAACAGAGAGAAAGGATCTGAGTTGTAGGTTATCCCAAGTTATAGATTGCAGCAGTCACTAGGAAAGAAAGAGACAAAGATTTTGGAAGTCTCGCAATGTTAAGCTTAAAATAATGACTAGATATCTCTGAAAAGATTTTAATTCAAACTGAGTATGTTGGAGCAGAGAGGTACTTTCGTGAGTTGCAATGATAATAATATAAATTGAATGTATGTCTTCAAATCAGCTCCAGGCAGCTAAAGTTGATAGTTCCCCTCTCATAGGAGAAGGAAGGGAAAGCATTTGGGATTCACTGGTGGAAAAACTGAGATGGAAAACGTGTGACAGTCTACATCATTCATGGCAGGTGACTAGGTATGGGGTATCTTGGGGCTTCTGTAATATGGAAGGTGATGACTATGGAGCAGCTGTGGATACTTTCATGCTTTTCCTCTTGCAAAAGGTAGCTGCTTAGTCTGTTGCCTTAGATGCTGGTAGAAGTTTTATCCTTCAGGAGAGGAGCAGGCTCATATGACAGTGTATTTTTCTCATTGTATCAATTTTTCATCTGCCTGTTGAACGTAACTGCTGTTATGTTATATGTTATTTCCTCTTTGGCTTTGTGTCGTAGACTCAGGCTGTTATCCTCTATTTTTCAGCATAGTAATGAGAAACAGGAGGGCAGAGGAAACCAGAATATTTTAGGTCTAATGCCTTCAATTTAGTATTCTGTGTGTGCTTAATTAGCTGAAGCTATTTAACAAAGTGTAGGGGTTTTGTTATTTAATACAGCCTGAATTCTGGAAGTACATGCTCCACACTTAGTAGGTACAATGCATGCTGCTTTTTTGTGCTGAAAAATTCCTATTGATCTGCTGGAATAATGCTCCTAGGTTGTATGAGAGGGATACAAGCTCTTATTAGTGCGGTAGGTGATCACAGCCATGGCATTCAGCAAGGAGTGTGGGTTTGATTTTCAAAGCAGGTACCAGGCTGGAGTGTGGCAGGTATGGTGCTCCCCAAGGCCATTGGTGAGCTCAGTAGGTGATGATCATAGCATCCAGCTATGGATGCTTGCAAGCGACATGAGTGATCCAGGGAAAGGGCAAGGCTGAAGGGACATCAGTTAATTTAATATGACACAAGTGTATACTTTCATTGCAGCCCACCTTGGCGAGGCATTTTGTGGGTTGATGGGCTACGTAAATGGGCTTGAGCCTAGGTTTCTGAGCTTTCATAACCACAGGTGTTACAAACCCTAATCCTGGCAATTGATCTCTGCTGCACTCTTTCACTACTTTATGCTTTGCTCTCATTTTTTTGTTAGGAGTCATATAAAGTGTGCTCTTTAGCTACCTCCAATTGGAGTGACCATTGATCATTTGATTTGTGAATGATCATTTGATTACCATTTTAGTTGCCTCACAAGACCCACTAGTTGTTTTCTGGTGTACTGGAAAGGTAAGAGCAGTGCCATTGCAAGAGGATACCATGATGTTAATTCATTTCTCTGTCTTGTGCCAGATGGGCTACTGGCATCTGAGGCTTCTTAGGTTTTCCTGTTAGACCTCACCTGCAGCCCTACTGCTGGTGTTCACATTAGTATATTACTTCACTGTTTGTAAGCTGTTCATAATGCCTTGCACACAGTGAAGTTTCCAGGCTGGCTTTTGCCACAGTGAAAGTATTTTTATGTGTTAACAAGGATGCATCTACAGTAAAGCTGTAGTTCAGATCAGGAGCTGTCTTCTGAAATGAGTCTCCCCTTAACCCCTAGTTACTCTATGCTTTGATTTGCTTCACAGAATAGTCTTGGAGAGCAAAGAGGCTACATTATTTTGTGATAGAGTTGGACTGGGCGACGTGCTGTTAGAGCAATACTTCAGCTGCTGCACATACTATGTCTACTAGATCAGACTAGAGATACTCCAAGCTACTTCCTCTCTCATCTCTAAATGCGCAGTGTGATTATGTCCATCAGACTCACCTGTTTTCTTTAGCAATGCTCTCTGCAGTGCCAAATAGCTCAATATGGCCAGGATTCTGTGACACTTATGTAATTTGATAGGTGTCATATTACCAAAATAATTGCTCTTTTAGGGATTTTTTTTCTTTTATTCCCCCCCAGCTAATGTAGGCTTCATACAATGTTATTGTAGTTCTCCAGTGTGATTTAGGGACAAGCAATTTTTATTAGTTTTGTATTACATTGGTGACAGTAGTTTGTCCCGCCTTTTTGCAGCTGGAAACACATTTTGGCTGTGGTTTATAAATGGTGTCCTAGTTGATGCCTATTCTCCATGCTATATTTCAGCCAGAAGGAGGTATCACCTTTGTAAGCATTAGAAGATGAAGGCAGATAATGAGCAAAGATTGCCAGCTGTGTTAAGTCCCACTGATTACTACATTTATGGTCCATATCACTGCAGTACTGGAGGATCTGACATCTGTGAGGAAGAAAATGGGATAACCAGTTTTATAGGATGGAGAGCAAGGTACAATGTGAGCATATGACTTGTTCAGGTAGTCTGCATCAACACAGGGAATGAAGTCTGAGCCTAAGATAATGCCTTAACCATTAGATTTAGTTTCATTCTTATTTTCTCAATGGATATGAATGAGGAGAAAAATGGGAAGGAAGACAGGCCCAAGTCACTGTCTGTGCCCTTATGTTTTATGTATCTGCAACTGCCTGTGTTGTCTTTCTTTGCCTTAGCAATTTGCATATTATTTTGTTATATAATTTTCAGGACATTTACCCCTTATTGGGCTAAATTAAAATGCCGTGACACCCAAACTGTCTGCTCGCTTGTACCTCCTCAAGAGACAGTTTTCCCTAGGGAAAAGTTCTCTGTTGCAGTAAGTGTTTTCTGAAATACACTTCTTACTGTTTCTTACATCTGAGTGGCAACAAGAGCATTGCCTTAATGTATAGCGAAACAGCAGCAGCAGAATTTTGGACATAAGCTTTCCATACTAGAGCTGATGGAACTTTCATTGTGTCTGGATACAGATAGGTGTAAAACTGGCCACCTCCAAATTAATTGCCACTTGCTTTGATGTTTTTATCATCCATGGAGTGAGATGTGTCTTATGTGACCAGCCAGTGTGGTAGCTTTTGTTGTGCATCACTTCCAGATTCAACATATGTGACAAATTAAGCCTCTCACACGGATTTGCTGAGAAAGAATTGGTCTTACCTGGGCAGCTTGTAGTGTCAGAGTAACCAATCCATTTGGGATTCAATTTGCACACTGATCAGTTATAATGTGAAATTTAACAGGAATTGATAGGCTCCTCATGAGAAAAGCCAATTACAACTTCACAATGCATTGTTTCAGTCAGTAACAGTCAGCCATTGCTGTGTAGAGAAAAGTCCACTCAGCAGCATTTTTTTCTGACCCTTTGCAAATAGGCTAGTTGTTATGAAGATTATTTATGTAATACCATTTTCCTCTGCATGAATTAAACAAAAAAAAAGGAAAAAAATATTCTAATTTAAAGTTATAATTTATGATGTATTTTTGGCATTACAAAGGTTGATCAGAGAAAAATGTAAACATTGGAGCTTAATTTCATACTTAGATGTCTGCTGCGACAATGGAGTTTAACTGCAGGACTACTCTTCCTTCTGAAAATGCTAATTGGATTTTCAACAGGATGTTCATGAGTAAAAGATGGTGCTACTCAGTGACACTTTCTTTTTCTTTAAGTAGTTGTGCTTAATGAAATGTATAAAACTCTTCTATTGTTCTGTCAAAATAGAAATAATGTGCTTACTCTATTTCCTGCTGTGATCAACCAATCTGGTAATTTAAATCTAAACGTGCCATAATCTTGAATGCTGGGAGGATTAGAAAAAAATCATGAGAACACCCACATTTACATCTAATAGATGGACTTTTGAGCTCATTTTCAATCTAATACTGCCCTTCCTTGCTGAAAACAAAAACAAATTTCCTGAAAATAATATCAAAACACCAAAAGTGCTTCAATTAAGCCACATGATTCAACAGGGCATATTTATTGGCCCATTAAGCCTGGGGTGTGTTGTGAAGTACCAGGGTAAGGGGCAGATTACTTAAAGTACCCACAAGAGATTCATTAATGATTCATTAAAACATGTTATGCAGACAAATGGTCATGTTATAACTAAGTGGCCTGATTTCAAGGTAATTTCTAGTGTTATTTTAAAGGAGGAAGTCTGCAAACAATGAGTTAAGATTTGGGTCCAACCTGTTAAAAGGAAGACTAAAGTTGCTTTAAAAACATGCAGTATATAATATGTACAATTTCCCCAACAACATTCCTCTGTGATTGACTGAAGCAGATGTTTTGAGTGAATAATCCTCAAAAGCAGTAATTTGTTTAAATTCCTGACAATGTGGCTTTTGCCAAGCATTTGAGTCTGAAGAGGCAGGTCCTGAACTCAAGCACATGGAATTCAAGAGTAAGAGGAGCCCTGTGACTCCTGCATCTGACTTCATACAGTTGGTCTGTAGTTCTGCTTAGACTGGGTGGGTCTGTGATGGTGAGGCTGGGTAAATCCCTGTAACTTGTTTTCATAGAATCTTAGAATCAACAAGGTTGGAAAAGACCTCAGAGATCATCAAGTCCAACCTGTTACCTAATACTTAACATCTCCTGACAACTAAATCATGGTTTCAAGTGCTACGTCCACTCCTTTTTTTAACACCTCCAGGTACGGTGACTCCACCACCTCCTAGGGCGGCCCATTCCAATGGCCAGTTAGTCTTTCAATCAGCTCCTGGATGGAATGTGATGTCCAGAAAGCCAGTTTATTGTGGAAGTTTTGAAAATCTGAGGATTTTTTTTTTTTTAAAGAAATGCCAATACTAGGTGTCACAGAAAAGCTTTTGTCATGATGATGCTTTTGTGCAAAGTTGAGGGTACTCACAGGACAGCAGCTGTCTGCTCTTTTCAAATGTGGAGGTGTGCGACTGACTTGCAGTGTAAACAAAGGATACTTTTTCTTGGTGTAACACAAATACAGAGCAGTCTTTCAGCTTTTAAGCTCCAAGACTGTGATTCTGTGACTCAAGGAGTTAGACCAGAGGGGGGCAGAAAAAAAAAAATGCTCCTGAAGGGCAAGTTTTCCCGATACTTAAAAGAATATACCATTGGTTCATTAATATGTGACAAAGAGACATCCTAAACCCACATGTTCCTGAGAGTGGGGATCAGGCACATTGTTGTACTGCACTGGTGTTTCCCTGGTATGGGAGTGGGGATGGTATGGAATGCACACAGTGTTAATGAAGGGGACACCATTCTGCTGACTTACAGGAATATCTTGCCTTCTCTGTGTATGTGGGTAGTTCCACATACAACAAAAAAAGTTGGGTTTTCTATTCAGTGAGAGACATTACTAAAGCACAACAAGTACATCTGGTAGAAATCCAGTTGATAACCACAGTGAGCTTTGGGTTAACCTTGAAATACTTGATAACAACTTAAACTGTGTTGCAGTGGCTTTTTAGAGTTGTGCTTTGTGTTGTTACACTCAGACTGCTTGTTTGGATTTTTACTGGGCTTGCTCAATTGAGGTTGTTCCCATTAGGAGCATTAAGTGAACTCTCTGTGAAAGAAGGAGGTGTTTGGGAAAATGCAGTTCCAAAGAATGTGTTTCTTCCTTCTCAGTTTACATCAAGTGCAAGCACAGTAGTCTGAGAAGCAAGTAATCCTTATTTGTAGGAGAGTCTATATTTAAGATTTTCAAGGGTTTAGTTTGGTTTTTTGCAGACATCATTCAAATGGTTTAAAAAATGAATTCAAGGTGGCAGACTGGAATCAAAATTTCTGCCCCTGCTGGTGAGTTAGCTCAGGTACAAGTGTCTAAACCTAAACTCTGCCGTGTGTAATTGAGTGAAAAGTGGTTTCTGATTAGTTCTTTTTATGAAAGGACTTGGAATGAACTTTCTCATTTTACTTGGCTGCCCCAACTCACAGAAAATGGATTGCAGTGAAACTTAACATTGCAGCAATTTCCTGCATAAACCCACCATTCCCTACACACTGGGAGTCGACAGCATATAATGGGCATTATACCTATGTCTCCCAAGAAACCATTTTCACTCTATAGTTGGTCCATCGTTCATATGGATCAAGACAGTAAAAAAGAGAAAGTAAAAATAAAACATTGAAAACAGTGTGGGCTGCATGTAATTTGTTCTTTATGGGTTTTAATGTATTACTGATCTTAACACATGGTAAATAATGCAGGTTCGTTCTTTTTAATAGTGCTGCTTCTGGTAAGGCATTTTTACCCTATCTTTAAACAGTGTGTGTTCTTAAGCATACACCTACTGAACATCTATAATAGAGAGGTATAAAGAGAGCTATTTAATGTGTGGTACTTACTGTGCAGGCTTCAGCTCCTCCAGAGCACAAAGAGATCTGCGAAACTGTCATTTGTAAAAGCAAACAGTATGAAAACTTCATTTTAAAAACAATGGACACCACCAAGACGAATTAAAGGTGCTGGTGCCTGGACTACAGAAATACTTTGCTAGTAAACGTTGGCACTGATAAGTGAGATGGACTTTTATTCAGGCACCTTTGAAATGTAATATCCTAATGCAAAAGAGCTGTGTGCGTTCAGTTCCAGTTTTCTTTTGCAAACCCAGTATATCTTTATTAAAGCATAACTCCCTTTTCAACTGCTATTTTGTACAGACTGCTTTCTGTTTTGTTGTTGTTGTTTGTGGTTTTTAAAGTTGTTTTTCCTTTTTAATTGGAGATGGAAAGTACTCACAAAAATTCATTCCCATGGGAAGCATTCTCATGCTTCCTCACTTCATTAGAAAATATCTGAAGTGGTGGAGCATAAGATGCTCTTCATGAGGGAAGGGGAACAATGGAAGTCAGAGGGTAGCTCTAAGATGAACCTGATTTATGTGTGTTTGAGAAGGTGGTGATAACTTTGTCAGATCCAAGTGTCTGCAAAGTTTTCTTATGGTTCTGACCTGGGAAATGCCACCCAGCCCATGTCTCTAATTCAGCATCTGTTCATGTTCTTCTCTTACGAAACTGGTAAAGCCAGCTGCAACTAGGTAATGGGCCAAAACACACAGGCTGCAACAAAGGCCAACGAAGTTAGTGAGGGGCTTGGAACACAAGCCCTATGAGGAGAGACTGAGGGAGCTGGGGCTGCTTAGCCTGGAGAGGAGGAGACTCAGGGGTGACCTTATTGCTCTCTACAACTACCTGAAGGGGGGTTGTAAACAGGCAGAGGTTGGTCTCTTCTCCCAGGCAGCCAGCACCAGAACAAGAGGACACAGTCTCAGGCTGCGCCAGGGGAAGTTCAGGCTGGAGGTCAGGAGGAAGTTTTACACAGAGAGAGTGATTGCCCATTGGAATGGGCTGCCTGGGGAGGTGGTGGAGTCGCCGTCACTGGAGGTGTTCAGGAGGAGACTTGACAGGGTGCTTGGTTACATGGGTTAGTTGATTGGGTGGTGTTGGGTGATAGGTTGGACACGATGATCTTGAAGGTCTCTTCCAACCTGGTTTATTCTATTCTATTCTATTTCTATTCTATTTTTCTTAACTTCTTTCAGAAAATGAACTCATTCCCGGTTTCTTTACATCATTTTCTTTCCTCAGAGCATATAGCCCTCTATGCCTCTGAATCTAGGGCTGGATGTTAAAGCATACTACTAATGATGCTCCAGTGGTCTTCCTGTGTACCATCAGCCATGAAATAGGCAATGGCTTTCAGCCATATAGCAACTGCAGCAGGTCCTGAAAAATAGAATTCTATACCTCCCACCACCACCAATTAATTCAATCCAGTTGCTGCTTCTAGCATGCACAAACATTGCTCTTCAAAAATAGCTTTTCATAAGCCTTGTAGCTTAGAAGTTATTCAAATGATTCAATGGTTTGGGTGTTTTTAAGACTCATGATGTTAGGAATATAGGAGATGGTAGTCTGGGTATCTTGTCATCTCAAGTGTGAAGCTTGTACCTCTATTGTTAGAAGTTTTGGAAACCTATGGAAGTTTTAACAGTTTTTTTCTGCTGCTCTAGTTCCCTGAGCCAGATAAGCCTGTATGGCTTTTTGAATCTCAGGCAGCTGCTCGTGTTATAAGTACTTTTTAATTGCGTATTTTGGAGAGGATATAATGGCCCAGTGATTTCCCAGATTTGTAGGCCAGAGGCATCACCGTGATCATCTAGTCTGACCTCCTTTAGAGGTGCAGGGATCACTTGGTGAAATCCCATTAAATGGATTAAATAGTGAGTGCAAAATTTAAAAGATAATAAAATTGAATATTTCTTCTTGGTGCTGGTCCAGGACTTAAGGTAGTGAGGTAGTGCAGTGCAAATGTAGCAGATTGCTATGTTTTCTCCCTATACTGTGTTGCACAAAACTCTACCATTTAGCTAATGTTGTGTGGTTTGTTTTTTCTTTAACGCTTCTGCTTTAGTACAGAAATGTAATCTTGCAGAATGCTAGACTGTCCATGCATCTGTAACTACTCTGGCATATCAGCCCTCCTTGTAGCCTGAGATGATCTATATCTGTGTGACACATTGCTTAGCAAAAATGATGGAGAGGATGTGTGATGACCTCAGAATCCAAGAGTAGATGTGGCCACCTATGTTTTATCTGCCAGCTTGTGTAAAACTGAATACAACCTCAGAATCCTCCACTGGAGAGCCAGGACCTCTTATGTGTCCTGCCTGTTACCAAAAGCAACAGTAGTCCATGAGACACCTTGTCACCTTTCTTTCTCTTTTTTTTTGAGCTCTCTGGTTATTTTCAAATTCTGCTTAATCTGAAAATATATCATCACTTTCCCCATTATCTTTATATTTGTTTCTTAGCAGTGCAATAGGTTATGCACAGCACCTCCTGTACAGCTGTTAAGCTGGTTGCTTTAAAGAAAATGGAACCAATTCTGTAATGCGATCATTGCACTAACAAACTAAAAGTATCTCTCAAACTGACACAGTCTGAATTTCAGTAAAGGTGAAGTCAGTAGAAGTGTAGTGTTTGCTTTTTCCTGACATTGATTGTGTTTCCTGTTCCTCCTAACTTGACATAGGTGATTTACAATCAACAGCATGTGTGTTTGTGTTTGTGAGGATCCTCTGCAACTGAGCAAGGAGATTCTTCAGGGAAGATACATGTTTTGTGGTTTCCTCTGAAAGGAACCTGGAGAAAGGAACCTGATGTTATTGCTCTGTGGATTCAAAGTCTAGAAACATGTGTCCACCTGTTCCCTGTGGTGCAGCTGTGGGAAGCTGCAATCAGAATGTAAAGGCTCCTTGTATCTACACCAGTTCCAGTGCATTCCATGTGAAATTTCCCAGAGCACTGGTGGGCACAGATAACCCTGCCCCCTTGCCCCTGGAGACGGTCAAACTTCCTTCACAGCAGCTCTTTCCTTCTTGTAAGCCAGAAGGATTGTTAACTCTTGTCCTGATTCTCCACAGAGGAGAAAAAAAATAATCTTTAGAGCACTGGAATTTCCCTGGCATGTAAAAAGCAGGCTGTGTCTCACTCATTACTGAAATGAAGGCTAGTTTGTGCTTAATCAAGGGGTAAAACTAAAGCAAAATGTATCTCAATTCATTTAATTCCCATACCCACCCTACCAGTAAGAGAGAAACTCTGGATATTTCCGTTCTGGAACACCTGGTATGTAGTGCCCAAAAAAAGGAAGGGGGGGGGGGGGTGTGGGGGGTGTGTGAGAAAAACAAGAGAGACAGTGCCTCTGGACAATTAGTTAATCAGCTAAGTGCCTTGCCAGGGGTAGAGGTATGAGGATTTTGAACTTTTCTTGGCTGATGGAGTAGGTGACCTAGTATAGTAGATGTTTGTGCTGCTCTGGCTTCTCAGATGGCCAGTTCTGAAGTAGTCACAGACTTTGTGAATTGCTCAGAATTGTCTAATGCAATAAGATTCCTTCAGCAGCATCAATAGTGTGGAAATATTTTCCCAGAGATGCAAAACATGCTGGAATTGCAAGAGGTGCTCACTTGAATAATCATTTTGGATAATGCAAAAAGGGTTACAAATGAACAGGATGGAAGAGTAAATGAAATTACAGCTAAGTGCTTTTGGTCACTGTTTGAGAAATAGTCACAGGGTAATTGCAAAGGAGTGGGTGAAGCAAGCCATGAATTAGAAAGGGTGAGGGTGGAGAATGGACAGTTCAGGTAGAAAGATGGTCAGGTAATAAGAGCAGTGGAGGAAGTGAGAGGGCAAGAAAGATGGTGTTTCTTTAGGCAGGAATCTCACAAAAGAATAGAGCAATGACTGAATTATGGGTAAAGTGAAGAGCACCTTCTGAAGAACTTCACTTTTTGTTTTTTAACACCAGTTTCTGGACTTAAGATAGCAATCTATTGTTCTTAGTGACTTTTTACTGTTAAAGGGGGTTTGGTGAGTGAATGAAATATGCTGTGAAAACTAGAGTGGGAAAAATTAGCTTTTATGGTTCTGCAGCAGCTGAAACAGATGTCCAAGGTTTATAGGTACCTTGCTTCTTCCTTCTGATGGCTTTGAGACGCATCTCAAAGTTCTGCATGTGATCTTATTCATTATAAGAGAAGCATGATTATAGTTTGTTTCTTTGGAGAAACTATGGAATAGCCCTTCCGAGCTAACTCGGAACAGAAATGGTCCAGAAGTAGTACAGCTGCAATTCTCAGCTCTAAATCTCCAGAAATTTCAATTTCTGCTCACACTGCCTTTCATTTTTATCCCTCCTCATCTCCTCTTTTGCCCTTCTCAGCTGTGCTCTGGACTGTTCATCTTGAACCTGAACAAATGCTGAGAGTGATGTATGCAGTGTAAATGCATGTTTCTCTGCTGACTTTGGGCTATAGGTAGTAAGTGCATTGGCCTGAACAGCTTCAAGTTTTAACAGTGGGCATTATGCGAGCACACAGCCACTATTGTTGACTGTGCAAGTATCTAAGCCTATTGATTAGCTGCTACATGGACCATAATGAAACTATCATTATTAATTATGATGGAAAGCTATAAGTGTGTCCAGGTAGCGGTTCCCTTTTTTTTTGTGTGTGTCAATTTCCTGCTGAGGCACGGCAGGCATTTGGAGAGAGGAAAGCGTGTAATGCTCTTGCATTATTTCAGTCTAAAGGGGACATCTAATTGTCTTCCCAATTTCTACTGTAAGAAATCGTTACTAATATTTGTGAGCTGTTCCACATAGAAATCACTGATTTTATAACCTCTATAATATAGGAGAACAGTAATCTGTGTTTCCATATGAGGTCAAGTTGCACTCATCTAATCTTGTGTGTTCCCTTCTTTCAGGTTCTGTGTTAGAAATTGTAAAAGGAAGTACTCTTAGCGCTGTGCTCTTGAGCAAAGATTAGTTGTTTGTCATTACTGACAGTGCCAGGGTTATGAAACACACTTTCTAAAGCCATTGAGAGCTTCTCTTTTGTCTATAGTCAGAGGTATAAAATACAAATTGTATTAAAATACATCCTTCCCTGCCCCTCCATTTTTTTTTTTTAACACATTTTGAAAAAGATTGTGTATTTAATCTGGAACTTCTAACAGTTATTCTCTGAGTTGAACTCATTATAATTTCTGTTAGAACAAACCTGCAAGCTTAGGCTGCTTTTCTCTATATTTCATAATTTAGCTAAAACACTGTTTTGTGAATAAAATAAGTCCTGGCACAAAATAAAATATTTAGGGGGGGAAGGATTATTTCTACTCAGTGGGTAAACTCCAGTACTCCTCTGAAAGGTCCATACAAACCTTTTTGTTCATATGTCATATATACAAGAAAACTTCCAAATAAATTCTCTTATCCCTTGTGTCCTCAAGCAGTGCCAAAGGAGTTATTATTTTAGAAGGAGATTAAGCTACCTTTTAAACTCAGAGCCCTAGGTTCAAGATCTTCTTACTTTATTGTTCCACTTATTTTTCTCTTCCCTTCCTCTTTCGAAAGAGCTGATGTTGGAAGATCTAATTATCTCAGATGAACAGAGTTGATTAATTTCTCAGAACACAGGAGCTGCAAAGCTCTTTTCTTCCATGAAGATGTGGTGCAAAAGCACTGATAGCAAGTATGTTCTTTAACCTTATAACACTATTAATTTTCTTTTGCATTTGTGAGAGGTCCTAATCTAGAATAAATCTGCAAAATTAATTTGCAGTGGGGTGGTTATATCATCTTGGACCAAGACATTCTCTGTCTGCTGCACTGGTGAGATATGCAGATCTGGCTGCTACTAATTCCTGCTGAATGTTCACTGACATTTTATGCTGGATTGGTTTTTTGGTAAGAAGTTTAGCCCTCTGGAAAAAGGACAATTTATGTGTTGAGTTACAGTGCTGGCACATCACAGATACCCTCAATGGTCTTGTTACAGTGCTTTTATGCAGAAGTATAACTTATTAGGTCTCATTTTTGTACCTTTGTCGTTTAGCTACCAGGTTTTGCCTATGGATTCAGAGGGGGAAAAACGAGCTGCTGGGGCAACTGGAGTAGCTTTACTTTATGTTCAGAGGTTAAATTCAAGGTCAAAGTCTGAATTAAGTGTGTAATTACAGCTAGACTTATTTTAAGACAAACTGTTTAGATAGTTGTAAGCACTTTGAAGCATGCTAGCCCTGCTCTGCAGAGATGCTTATTCCTAAAGGCCTGGACATGCTAGTCTGACCTAGAGAAGCAGATAGGAGTAGTGATAGTGCAGATACCTTTTTTTTTTTTCCCTTCTCTGCTCTGTAAAATTTGCAGATTAAAAAGAGTGTAAATTGTTGATTTTTGGAGCTTCTTATTCTCATTTTTAATATTGATAGGAAACCCACACTCATATGACAAATAAGCAATTGTTTTTTGCACCTTGTCTTTAGAACTTGGGTTTTAATAATGATAAAAAATTTCAAAGGAATTGTGTATGATCCCAAATCTCTTCCTCTGATTTGCTTCTGAAGTCTACCTGCAGGTGATTTACCTGCCCTATATTGAGAGTGGAGTCCAATAAGCTGCATTTGCTCTGGTGACTTGTCAATAATTCCCTTGCAGGCTGTGCTATCCAAATGAAAGAATAGTGCTTCTTGCCTTTTTCTTTCCCTCTCTTCCTTCCACATCCATTCTTCCCACCCTCTGCATGTGCTCTGTTGCATTTTGAATTTAGATCATACCAGCTACTTCAAAAATGCATGTCCTTCAAAACTGTATTCCTAGAGTTATTTTTAATTACATTTTTTGATAAAAAACTACATCAGGTGATCAGATTAGATTAGAATGGAAGCAGCTTAATGAAAGATGGCTCAGGTTTAATTCTGTGTTTTGTTCTCTCACTGTATTTAAATTATAGTAATAATTTTACAAATCAGTATTTGCATATTCTGAGTCCTTCTTTTTGCTTTTGATTGGCCGAATACTAGTTCTATGATTTTGTTGTAAGCTTCTTGTTTCAGCTCTGCATTATGTGGTCTTGAAAAGCTACCTCAAATTATAAGTTTTGATAGTGACACACAGGCTTGATTTGCTCTTGCAATGATACAGCAGAGAGAGCAGTGACTAAGGTCTGGTATGCCTCTGTTGAGCCCTGGTCATGTTGGCACTTCAGGCAGGTTATCTGCAGCTGCAGAGAACCAGGCTCAGCCTTCCATCCTCTGGACGTTTTTGTTCATCATGTTTTAGGTTCAGATGTGACTTGCTTGGTACTGTACATTCAGATGAGAGTGATGGAGTTCTAGAGTTGGTGGAATAAGGGAAAGTTAGATGAACACATACTGTAAGATTCTAGTGTTTTGGGGAAAGTGTCTTAGTCTCTCAGATATTAGTGCTGGAATAGAAACTCACTAAACTGACACAATTCCTTATGCCTCTGACAGCTGTAGCAAGGCATGTGCTGGAGAACATGCTGCTTGTGATGTAGCTTTTTGTTCTCATCCTAGACAGATTGCAAGCCCTTAGTTCCGAATCTGGTTTACATTCCTTTCACCACGTCCTCCCTCAGTAATTTTGTCTTAAGGTAAACAATCTTAGTCTTTTTTGGTCTCCATTTATGGGAGAGCTCTGTTCTGCTGCTCTCTCTAGAGCTCACTTGGGGGTGTGTTTAAGAGCTACGGTGGGCAACTGCAGAGTGTGAAGGGAAGATGTTATTCTGGTAACTGATACTTTGTTAGTGATGAAGGTTTTCTGTTTAAAAGTACAAAGTGAGAATTCAGGGCATAGTTCCATCTTTGTAGTAGGATCCCTCTCTTAGGATTACTTATGTGGGCAAAGGGTTTAAAAAATTAGGATTTGGCTGTGCAGTTGAGATATGTCTAATACCATCAGTGTATATGCAGATGTAGTCAGTAAAGTTGCACATTAAAAGTACGACTCTCAGTTATAAGGTCAAGAATTGGAAACGTGGGAAAAGCTTAAAGTTTAGTTCTTTGTGCAATCTTAATTCTATGCATGCTGGATTTTTCCCAGCACTTATGTTCTGACACTGAGCTTTTATCTTGTTCAAAGTTCAGTGTTTTGAAAAGTATTTCATGGCGTTAGTTAAACAAGTCATAACACTGGAAGGGCAGAATAAAGACCGTGTGGCAGCATAAAAGTCTGCCTTTTCCTAAGCTTAGCTGCATTATATTTCTATCTAAACATTTTAATGCAGTTTGTTGTATGTCATTTCATATTTATTTTGTTACAGCCAAAGAGAGAAACTGTTCTCTCAAGTAATTGCAGCAGCTCTTGTACAGCATATCATCAAGGGCTGAGAGTCTTCCCTCCAGCACTGCCACATCACCTGTGGCAGCAGCTGGCAGAATTAACATGGGTGCCGGCTAGCAGAGTCAGAGTCTGCAGAAGAAAAGTAGTCTGTGCAAGCTGACTTCTCTCTCTTGTTGTTTTTTGTTTGTTTGTTTTTGGTTTGGTTTTGGGTGGTTTGGGTGTGGTTTGGTTTTCGTGTGTGTTTTTGTAAGGAGGGACATTTCCTCCCTCTGGCGTGCTGCTGGAGGAAGGGGAAGAAGCAGTGAGGACACGCGGTGAATGTATCTGGTTGTTTGCACTTGGCTGGGCTGCTGTCACCAAGGCTTGTTGGAGAGGATGTTCAGCTGGCATCTGCCAACGTGGTGACTGTGATGTCCTGAGAAAAACAGACAGAAAACAGTGGCTTTTGGAGTTTAGAGAACTCTAGGAAAAGGGAAGAAACTGACAGTCCTAACTTTTCTCACCACCGTGTCTGCTTTTACTGACATGCAATGAAAAAGTATATGATGATTAGTGGAGAGTATATTGATTTTTGTATGTAGATATTGCTGAATTTTTCTTTCTGTCATAAAAGGGTATACTGTCACTATATCTTTCATATAGCAGTGGTTCTTTGATACAGTTAAGAGAATTTCACAGAATTCAAGGTATTTCTATTTGTTTATGTCCAGAGACAAAATACCGCTTTTTGACTAAATTGTTATTCAGGCTCCAATTGCATCACTGATAATTGTTATTAATAGAAATCTGTTAATTTTCCTGATAGACCTGCCAAGCCAAAGAATAGAAGTCTAGGAAAGTAGAATTAATAACTGTTGCAATGCATCATATAAATAAGACTGTAATTGCAAGGTCAGATGGGTGTATATAGGTAGATGGCTAACTGGTTATGCTGTAATGAAAGCACAGATCTTTTACATATACTTATGACTAATGTTTCTCGTAAGGACACCAGATTGATTGTCTACAAGGACATCTTTGAACCAGAAATGATCAACAATCGCAGTAATGAAATATTAATGATGTATCTGTGAATCCATATTAGAAGTAAATTCCAAGACCTTATAACTTGCTGCTCAGTCATTTCTTATTCCAGCAATGAGATAAATGAAATATTCTGATAAAAGAATTTTCCACCTTTTCCCCCCCCATTAGCATAGTTACCAATATATTTGTAATTGAAGTTCCTTTTCTTTAGCCTAAGTAAATCAAAAGAAAGCTTCAAATCACTGACAAAAAGGGAGCTGAAAAAGACATAGTGTGAGTTTCTCTGAGAGATTCAGTATATAGTTGTATTTTTGTGTTATAAGAGACGCAAGAATTAGATTTGCTCGTTTCCTAGCAACTAAGGGCCTCTGGATTTTAAAGCTGAAAATCAAACTTATATCACCTGCTTAGAAGTACAGACAGATGTGTATTAATAAAACCAATTTCTGTAATAATTTCAGCACAAGCCACTGAAGTCCTTTATAGCAGTCTCAAATTAATAATACCTAGCTTTCTAGATCAATATCAACCCGAATCAACCAACTAATGTCTTTCTCATGTTATTTAGGACATTTTTCAAATTCTGTTAAATATGTCCTTTGAGCCTTTTCAGGGGAAAAAATAAGATCAACTCTTGGGAGACAGGAAGTTGGAACTTCAGAAAGAATTTTGTTTGTTTGGTGTTTTGTGTGTGTGCATCTGGTTGTGTAGTTTTAAACTCCAATTGGTCCTTTGTTTGTGCTACTCCTTTTTTTATGCTTTGAAATTCAGACTCCATTTTGGTGCTTTTTTCATTTATTTTCCCCCCCTTTTCTAAAATACTCTGTGGTATTAGTACAAACAGCTTCTGTGTAGTAGCTTCCCAATCAGCGTGTTGCACTTGTTAAATGCAAAATTCTCTTCAGGATGTAAAGATGGTCTGCAATCACTACTCCTGTGGTTTACAACAGTCTGAACATTATAGTGTTCATGTCACATGCCCCCTCACCAGCATCTGAGCTCAGCAAAGTACAGGTACTTCCAGCTGTTGCTTGCAGTGGTCCTGGTTCTTGGGCGTGGATCAGTGATGTTTTCCTTGGTGCATCAAGTGCCTTGCAGAACATGCTCTAGCTCACACCAGTGAGCGTAGAAACCCACCACCAAACTGATTTCAAAAAGGCAATTATAAACTTAGTGGTGGATCATCAGGTGTTGAATTCTGGGTTCATAAAAGTTGGACTTCATTCTAGCATTTTGAAATACAAATTTCTGTACTCTCAAATGAGAAGTAGCAAACAAAGGGTAGGCTGAAAAAATTCACAGGAAACAACAATGAAATTATGCCAAATGTCTAGAAGTTGTCATATTTATGAATGAAAGAGGGACATAAACTCTTCTGTATTCAGTTTTGAACTCTGTGTGTGGAGTAGAATGGTTGTACATTCTTACTTAAGATGCAGTTTCCCTGGATGCTCGACTGGCTTTCAGCCAGTATCAAAAGAGACTAGACATTTTGCATGAATAACAGTTACATCTAGAGATAAATAACTAGTGCTTATATGTTTTAGGATCGATACTGTTAGCTTGCTAACTTTGGTTTAAGCTTTTAATTTACTATGGACTGGGGCAAATGGTTCCATAATTATTGCAGATTTATTGTCTTACTTCTGGAAACAGATGTAGGCCAGGGAACATGGGACATAAAATCCAATCTCTGAAATACATTTCTGTTCTTGGTAGTGGAGCTCATACTCCTTTTTATGGTTGTTGCTTTTTATATTGTGGTTTGTTTTTTTTGTTTTGGTTTTTTTTTTTCATCTGAATCTGAACTTTTTTCTAGCCTGATCAAGGCCACTTTCCCTATTCTAAGAAATTGTTTCTTTTGGCACAGATGAGTGTGATTCCTGGGCTGTGGGGAAGGAGTTAGGAGCCTGAGGAAAGGTAGGCAGGGTGCTCCTTTCCTTCTAAGTTGCAGTTGTGCTGCAGTGTGTTCATACTGTGTCATGATACCCTTCATACTATGTGAAGTGTTTTCTGGCATCCCACAACATTCTATGGACAGGGCAAATGGACTTATTTTCACAGACAATGTGCTAGCAGCTTCAATGTGATTTGAGCAATCTCCAAACGTCAGAGAAGCATAAACATTCATTGACCACATCTCAGCTGTTGACATTACTGGTGGTCTAATCCACTGCAGTAGAGTCCTGGAAATGGGAAATTCTGCAGTATTTTGGCATGCTGTGCTTAGATATGCACTCTGCTACACAGGGAGCATGAACCTGTCACCTGGCTTTCTTTGCCCTTCCTCCTGTCAAAGCAGAGACACTCAGAGCTCTGCTGTCTTGGCCTTCAGTGCAGACTCCCATCTCTGTGCAGCTGTTTGCAACTAGGAAGCATGAAGAGTCAAGCCCACCATTCTTCAGCAGTCAGCTCTCCTTTGATTTGGATTGCACTTCAGTAAGCTGATAGTTTGTCTCACTTGTCACCATAATATCGATCCACTTTAGACTCAGCTCCTCTGTTCAGTAGTTTTCTTCCCTTCCTTGCAATTCAACACGTTCTTTTAAAGTTATTGCTATTATTTTAGGGAACTAATGCTGTTGAATGCTTTGCAGAAAACACAACACAAAGAGGGCAAAGTCCCTCTCATGTTTTGATAATACTAGCAATATGAACACAGTTTTCATACAGGTTCTTTTCATTAGGAAGCATGTCAACAGCATGGCTTGTCTTTTTCCGTTTTACCTCTGCACATGCATAAGTGCAGCTGGGATTTTTCTTGACTTCTTGTCTACCTCAGAAACCATAATTTTGCCCAGACAATGAGGTTTTTCCTGTGCAGAAACTGCGATTATGTTGCCCTTGAAACTTTTAACAAGCCGGGTGCCAGGAACTTGGCCTAAGGATGCAATGCTCCCTACACAGTAATGTGAACTATTAAGCAAATGGCACAGAGTAATGTTCTTTCGCTGAGCAAAAATGCCCTCATTTAGGTAAAATTTCAGCCGGCTGTTGGCTGTTACAAGCCAGAATGGCAAAAAGAAATAAAATGTAAAAGCAATATGAGTTTGAATCAAATTATGATAAGAGTCAGATGGTGCCATTACCCAGATATCCCCATAGGCAAGCATTAGTAAAATTTGCCATAATGGTTTGTGGAAATACAATTCTCTGGTGAGAAGGACACCGAGATTCTAAAATCAACATTTAACTCTTTCACACACACAAAAAAACCCACACTAAAGCTGGACACTTGACCACAGAGGAATCCCATTGAAACTGGTGCATGTGTGCTTCATTGTGTTGGAGCTACGAACAGAACTGACCACATTTCTGCAGAAGAACTGATAGTGTTATGCCTAGATGTGATATATGCAATGTTATCATACAAGTGACCAAGAGGAACGTGGATAACAGAACAAAGTCCTACCGAAAGTGAAGAGTGAACCCCTTATGCCATTGAGCTACTACTGATGTCAACAGCCCCATCAAGGGCAGTCACATTTCATTTGTAAGCATCTTGAAAACCGAGGAGATGGCAGTCTGAACCACAAAGTAGGTTTTTCTTGCACTGCAGGAATATGGAGAGTTAAATCAGTGTGACCAAGTATTTTGAAGTAAGATACGTTTTCTCTGGGCTTTTTACTTGAGTTGATGTTGTCTTTAACTGTCTAAAAGAATTTAGGCACACATTCACTCTACGCCTGTGTGTTTCACTTAGAGCAAGAGTTTGATCAAATTACATGAATTTTCAGAATGGGAAGAATTTTACAGATTTATGTAGAGGAAAATATATCCTACTGCAGTCCTACAGGCATTTGCATGTCACTTTGCAGCCAGGACAAGGACTTGTGGAAGTAATGGAATCTGAAGCACTGGTCACCAGGCAAATATTTGAGATGTTTGACTTCTGAGCTGCATAGCTGCTCCATGAGCCATCGGCTGCCTCTGAGCCTCTGTTCCTTCGTTTGCCATCTGTTTTCTCTAAATGCAGCCCAGTCTCCCTCGGGCAAATGCCATTTTTCTCTTCTGTTTGCACACAGTCTTGTGCAATGAGGTCTCATTCCTAGTTATGTCAGTAGTATAATTTTTTTACTTTTTTTTTTTAAGAGGCCTGAGTTTGTTAGAGACTGTTTATCGTTTATTAGAAACTGGAGAATTTTATTCTTAAGCATTATTTCATGCTTCCAGCCTCAGGTTGTTTACAGACTGACTGTGAGTGGTGTCCCTGGGCTATTCAGCTTGGGAGGATTTTGTTTGCTTTGGCTTTTCTTGTTCCTTTTGTTTGTAGCAGGCCAAAAGATCTTTCGTGTTTCTGCGTTGCTTAAGGAACTATCTCACCTGGTACATCAAGAAAGCAGTCTGTTAAGTTGGGTTTAGTAATTAACAAGAGTATTTCAGAATATGCAGGTGAGAAGTGTTACAGCTGGCCCTTACACTCAGTTATCAGACTCAGGCTCAATGGGTCATTCTCCCTTCCAGCATGACCTGTTTGTGGAGTATTCTGGAACTTTGGGATCTAGACATACTGTTAATGACTAATTCTGATATGCCAGGAAGGGCTGAATTCCTCAATATGAAGGAGGAAGCTAGAAAAGATGTGGAAAAGTTGCACAACAGCACTATGTTCTGGTTTACTTCAAGAAACAGGAGATCATCTCCTGAGTCCACTGCACACTGTTCACACACATGAGTCCCATGAACTTGATATCTGTCTTTTGGTTTGAAGCATCCCATCATGTGGGCCAAGTTTCCTACACTTCTGGCAACAGAGAGAGAGGATTTCCATTCATTAGCAGTGTTTGACATGTTAATAGCACTCAGAGGATTTCCCTGTTTCCCACGCTCCAAACAGGTCCTTTTTAAAATGCGTCTTTTCTATTGACCTCTCTTTTAAGAGCTATGTGAAGGCATCTGAAAGTACCTAGATAGGTCACGTTCCCATGACCAGTATGCAAGTGCAGACATCCTTACCTCTGTGGGTGACTTAGAAAACTCTCTATTAGGTGCTGAGGTCACCCTGAAAGCAGAAAGTCAAATTCTATCTTTAATCTCTGTGTGTTTTGATACTCTGTTTGAGCTGTGTAACTGTTACAGCTATGGCACTTGTGCATGTGCTCTCTCAAGAATTTGAGCAAAATAGTTATGCAAAACCACATACTTCAGGGTGAAATTTGTAGAAGAGCACCTGACTGAGGCTTACTGTTCTATAGAGTAACAGGAGGTCTAGGGGAAAGCATCTAAAGAAAAAGTTTTCTTCTGTCTTTGGGCACCTTAATCTACATCTTGCTCCACCTTGAGGGTACAGATGAGTGTGTGAGCAGCACTCTATCTAACCAAGCCTGGCTGCCCTCCCAACCCTAGTAATTCATACTAACTCTGAAAAAAAAATCAAAAAGAAAGAAAAAAAGGAGGGTTAATAGTGACAGCATGATGGAGACCTACTTTGAGCATCAGCCTGTTCTAATGAAGGTATGGGCATTCACTGGTGTCAAGCTAAATGGCTCTTGTTTTTTATGGAATGTTTATTCTGAAACACCAAGTAATTTTCTATTGCTTCTTTTTTAATTTTATTTTTTTTTTTAGAGTATCTATCAAATGAGGTTGTAGAGTATTTGCAGAGCAATAACTCAGGATTGACTGGTGGAAATCTTATAATCCAGGAACGTGACCCAGCACAATATCATCCTAATTTCCTCTGTGAGGATTAATTCTGCTGTTTTCTTCCTCCATGACAGTGAATTGAGCATGTGGCAGAGTGTGCACAGTAAACGCATCCTGATCTCCCCTGATCTTTGCAAACACTTCCCAGTGACCTTTTTGTTGAATGCCCTTTAAAAGCTTCCTGGGATATTATCAAAAATAGTCAAAGAAATTACTGACAAAGCAAGTAGAACTCCACTTTGTCTTAAGGCTTGCTGTACAGTAGTGGTGGGTTGACCCTTGCTGAATGTCAGATTCCTACCAAAGCTCTCTGTCATTCCCCTTCTTCAGCTGGGCAGAGGAGAGATAAAAAATGTAATGAAAAACTTATGAGTAGAGATGAGGACAGCGAGATCATTCACCAGTTACCATTACAGGCAAAGCAGATTTGACTTGGGTTGCAAGGGGAAGCAAGGCTTGGCTCCAGCTCCTAAGATCATGGCTTCTCTGGCTTGCAGTGAGTAGGCTTGTGGCTTTTATCCCAGGGTCTGGACTGGGTGACTTGAGATGATGCAACTTGAGGCAGCTTCAAGCAAGGCTGGTCCAAGGCAAAGCAGGTTCAAGCAAGGCAAGGCAAAGGTGACTAGAAATCAGCCATATTTTGCTTGAGATTCATTTGGGCCAATAGGGCCACTGAAGCCAGCACATAGTTACCCAATGAAAAGAGGTTCTGCCAGGCTGTGGCCATAAAAAGCAGAAATATAGACCTGGTCTGGGAGAAGCAGTGGCTGGTAAATGTGCCCTTACCACAGAAGGAAAGTTGTTTACCAGACATGCCCGGTCTTGTCCCTTTGTTCCTTTACCCTCATTACGCTGACTTTCTGCAGGAAGGAGGGGAGAGAACTACACCTTCTAGAAAGCACTGTTTCAAATATTTTTACCTGCTAGAGATGATTTTCTTATTTGGCTAAGCAAACTATTCTCCAGAGTGCCCCAGATGCTTTCAGCATGTCAAACACATTGGGTCACTCTGGTGTACATGTGAGGCCCTCACAGCATCTCTGTGTGCAACAAGAACACTTATGTCAAGAAAATACTTCATCAAGTTCTTAAACACCTGTGATTCTGCCTAATAAAGTCTCTGTAGCACATAGTTTTTATACTAAAGTTAATGATGCTTTAAGGCAGTGTGGTAGGTCTGGGCTCTGGCTGAAACAGCTGCCATCAATTTCCTGGTGTGCTGTCGGTTTGTATGTTTGACAATCTACCCATTTGTTTCCTGGGTCTCATCCATCATTTCTCATGCTCCTTTCCAACACTTGTTGTCATCCTACCAGCCTTTAATTTCATCTCCTTAAATTCATCATGCAGGTTGCATTTATCCTGATTGGGGATTCATCACTATTACTCCTGCAATGGAGAACAAGTTTTTTACAAAGTCTCTTTCATGTGCTGCAGCTTAACTGAAAACTATCATCCCTGTTGGAAAGAAACCCAGAGAAAAATGGGATTTTTGTCATAGCTTCAGTCCTTCCCCAAAACGCTGTTTAATACTCGGTTTTCTCAGAGCTGGGGCCATTTTGTCACCTGCTGGCTCCTGCTTTACTTATGATTGCATGAATCAGATGTTCATCTAACCAATTGCTCAAGCTTTTATCACCACGACAGCTGAATACCACTGTCCTTCATCTTGTCTCTTTTCTTTCAATATATAGAGTCTGAGATGTTATATGGAAAAAATACCGAATCTGTTTCCCTGTTGTCTGCAGATAAGAGATGGGACAGGGGCTGTGAGCTACCTCATGTACCAGCCCATCTTTGTCCAACATTTATGTCCTGGTTTAGCACACTGATGAACAAGAAATGCTTTTATAACACTTAATTAGTCATGTGGCTCTCCCAGGGCAATGCAGAGCAGGGCTGAGCCTTTCTGTTGGTTGCCACAGTGTGGACACCTGCATTTGCTGAAGACATTTAATTGATGAGAAAATCAGTGTTATGGTGTAGAAGCAAAAAGTGATGAGATCTGCATGAATGGATAGGGAAGGGTTTGTAGATTTCTCCCCTTTATTGGTCATCTCCTGGCAGACCACCAGGACTTGCTGACCTCAGTGTGGTTGGCCCACTCTCCCCTGGCTCAGGGATTCTCTTAATTTGTCTTGTCCTGTCTTCTATTCTATTCCGTGTCTAGTGGCTCTGATCCTGACTTTGTACCTGGTCTGGGCTCACATCCCCAGTCCTACTCAAGGGTTCTGGAGGCAGGAAGACTTTACCTTCCTAAATATTTCTTCTTCCCCGTTTCCTCTATCTGGAATGACTCCAGTACAACTGGGGCCAGCAAATTACTGTCTTCTACCCCAGCAAATTACCATCACTTATTGGAAAGGCATTTGCTCCTGCTGGAAAAATGAGCTGAACTGACAAAGGATTAATATTTATCTCTATCACAGTGATGCTCAGAAACTGCATCAGAGGTTCACTGCATTAAGCACCATGCTTACCAAGTAATCACAGCTCCAAATTGTTTGCACCTAAACAAATCCTTGCTGACCTTGTGCCCCCTGTTATATGGCTGAGGAATTTGAAGCAGGAGGGGATAAATGGACTTCCCAAAATTTCCATGAGCAGTCTCTACCAGAACAAATCTCTGAGATCCTTCTGATTTATTCTTACCAGGGCAGCTTTCTGCCCGTACTTTTCATAGGCAGTTTTTAAGGCATAATCTTTGTGTTAGTTTTCCTGATGAGATTATTGCTGTGTTCAAGATACCTGCTGCTCTGGATCTTGTCTGGGTAAGCAGCATAACCTACAGCGATTTTTCAAAGGTTTTCAAACTAATTATGTCTCTGTCAAAAGTAGCACCTTGTTCTATAGGGTTAAAATATGCAGGAGGGTTTGTTCCTCATACAGTCATTAGTCAATGACTTGTATAAAGTAAATATGTAGATCACTTTTCTGAAACGGCTTAACAAGGCACTGTTTTACAGTGTCTGATCTAAAGTCTGTCCTTTGTCCTAAGTAAATCCAAGGAACTTGCTAGGAGGTTTCCCTGACTTTGTCTTTGTCTTTTCTTTCTTTTCAGTCTCTCTCTCTCCTTTTTTTTTTTTTCCCTGCTCACTTTGTGAGAGAAATGGGGACACATCTTTCACATTTTTCTTGGTCACTTCAAATCCCATCAATTCCTTTCTGCCAAGCAGGGGTTTGAGGTGGTCCAGAACAATTTTCTATTCATCTTCCTTTCCTGTCCGAGCAGTTATTGACCTTCTTTCAATCCTTCTCTTTGATGATACTTAACCTTGTACCTTGCATGTTTCTCTGTCTGATTTCTAGCTTTTTAATAGGCACTTAGTTCTATAGTTTCTCAAGTGTGAGTTTGGCACTTTGTTGGTGTAGCTTTAATCTTCTTTCTGATTGCAGACTGTAATAACTTCCCATTTTAAAAGCAGAAATATTCTCTGCCAGGCTTCTGTGATTTACTGTTCTTGTAGACAGTCCTAATTCTTCATTTATAGAAGTGGTTTTGTTTTCCTCAGGCCTCCTCCTTTCCCTATGCACTACAACAGGACTCTGCTATGGGGATCTTCCTCACATGCTTAAATAGAACTGAAGTTTTATGAATCTACTATAAGCTGTCAGTAAAGCTGTTTCCAAAAGAGAAAGGGTAATAAAATCCTGTTTATATGAATTGAGACTTCCTCCCATCATTGCTTTAGTATTTTGCCTAATATCTTACCCACACTTGCTAATTTTCAGTAGTGCAGGGTTGGTGAATTCCATCTAGATTGGAGTTTTACCAGAGATTTCAGCTAAGAGGTGAGCCATAAGCATGCTGAGTTTGTGTCTGTTGGAGTTGGTTGAAGGAAAAGGGACATTTTTCTGCAGATAAGAGAGGAAGCCACTAGCTCTTATCTGTCTGAGACTCAAGGTAGCTGCTAAAGGAGCAGCGACTCCAAGGAGAGGAACACTCAGGTACCTGCTGCATTTGTGATGACTTCCATCAATCACTTGTAGTAAATGGCTTCCAGAGATTTCAAAATTTTGTTCTGTGTTACTTAAATCCATTTCTAGGCTCTCTGACTTATTTCTACCTGAGCACTGACGATTAAAATTAAGTTCCTTTTCCAAAATTTCATTTCTTGATATAGTGGCAACTTTACTTTTAATTCCAGTACTTCCCCATAAAGCTCAGGAGTGCAAAGAGAGAGCTTCAGGCTAGGGCAGAAATGCTACCATTTTGTTTGGCTTAATCTATAGATCTGTCTCCTTTAATGAAGACTAACACAGCCGGCCTCCTGCAGAGCTACTTTGTTAGATACTTCCGAAATACAAAAGGCTCGTTATCATGCAAAGGCAAAATCACTCTGCATGCAGAGTATAGTGTATTGCTCTTTGTATGCCACAGAGACCCACCAGTCCTAGAGTAATTTGCACTCATCAGGGAAAATCTTGCTGCTACCCTGATGATGTGTTCAGGAGTTGGAAGCTTCCTTGGCAGGTTACTTTTAACTACCTTGCCTATTTATCTGGCAGAAGGCTAATAGCAGATAGATGTTTTATAGGAAGGAATTGGGGTTAAGGGTGCAGCCCAAACAAAATCTAATGAATATTGTTTTCTGCATTGGTTTCTTACCTTTTTATTTCTATGTGCTACACTTAGGTTATAAAAGAAGTTGCCAACCCTAAGACACTGAAGCACCCTTAATGGACTTTATTCATGTTTTCTGAGCACCTTTGTAAGCAAGGCATGTCAAAAAGGCAGGGTGGGCTTCTATTGTAACTAGGGCTCCTTTCTACCCATATTTCTTCTCTTAGTAAGAATGGGCTTCATTCTGAAGAAAAACAACAGTTCACCTGTCCATTGCTAAGTATCTGATCTCCTTCTATGATCAGGTGGCCCGTCTGGTGGACATGGGGAGGCCTGTGGATGTGGTCTACCTGGACTTCAGCAAGGCCTTTGACACCGTCCCCCCCAGCAAATTGCTGGCTAAGCTGTCAGCTCGAGGCTTGGACCACTACACTCTGTGCTGGGTTAGGAACTGGCTGGAGGGCCGAGCCCAGAGAGTGGTGGTGAATAGTGCCACATCCAGCTGGCAGCCAGTCACCTGTGGTGTCCCCCAGGGATCAGTGCTGGGCCCCATCCTCTTTAACATCTTCATTGATGATCTGGATGAGGGGATTGAGTCAGACATCAGCAAGTTTGCAGATGACACAAAGTTAGGGGCAGATGTTAGTCAGAGGGTAGAAAGGCTCTGCAGAGGGACCTCGATCAACTAGACAGATGGGCAGAGTCCAATAGGATGTCATTTAACAAGTCCAAGTGCCGGGTGCTGCACTTTGGTTGCAGCAATCCCATGCAGAGCTACAGGCTGGGGTCAGAGTGGCTGGTGAGCTGCCAAACAGAGAGGGACCTGGGGGTGCCTAAACATGAGCCAGCAGTGTGCCCAGGTGGCCAAGAAGGCCAATGGCATCCTGGCCTGCATCAGGAATAGCTTGGCCAGCAGGAGCAGGGAGGTCATAGTGCCCCTGTACTCTGCATTGGTTAGACTGCACCTTGAGTACTGTGTCCAGTTCTGGGCCCCTCAGTTTAAGAAGGACATCGAAACACTTGAACGTGTCCAGAGAAGGGCAACAAGGCTGGGGAGAGGCCTTGAGCACAAGCCCTATGAGGAGAGGCTGAGGGAGCTGGGATTGTTTAGCCTAGAGAAGAGGAGGCTCAGGGGTGACCTCATTGCCCTCTACAACTACCTGAAGGGTGGTTGTAGCCAGGAAGGGGTTGGTCTCTTCTCCCAGGCAACCAGCACCAGAACAAGGGGACACAGTCTCAAGCTGCGCCAGGGGAAGTTTAGGCTTGAGGTGAGGAGAAAGTTCTTCACAGAGAGAGTCATTAATCATTGGAATGGGCTGCCTAGGGAGGTGGTGGAGTCACCATCCCTTGAGGTGTTCAAGAGGAGATTGGATGTGGCATTTGGTGCCATGGTCTAGTCATGGGTCTGTGGTGACAGGTCGGACTCGGTGATCCTCGAGGTCTCTTCCAACCTTGGCGATACTATGATACTGTGATACTGTATTCTTTTTAAAAATAGCATCTATAATGTAATTTTCATTGAATGGGCACCATAGTATCATCCATGATGCCTGTACCTCAATTCTCCAGGAGAGAGCAGGGATTTTAATAATGCAGATCTTCCATGAAAACTTAATGAGCTTGTCTATCAAGAGTAAGGAAATGCATTTGTTTATTCACTGACATGATTTTCACAAGTCAGCTCACCAATGTGCTTTGCTGCCCCTTTATAACAGTTTTGAAGGTTTTTCATTATTCCCAGAGGATCAATGTTGCTATGACCTAACTTACATTATCCACATAGGTCTTTTCCTGAGGGGTATAAATGTCAATGAATACAGATAGCAAAGTCATGACAGAAGTCTAAATATTTTCCCAAATATACATAAATTCCACTTGTCCTGTCTGTGGAGGGAACATTTCCTCTGTAAATCTCTCAACTAGTATAACTAATTACTGTCACACTGCTTCTTTGAGGATAAGAGATCGACTTTCAGATGAAGGGAACTACAGAACATTCAAGAGAGATCTTTGAGATTTTTAAGCGTGTGGACTTTTTGGCTGGTAACAGATCATAGCTTTGAAGAGCTGAGTGAGCTTCAGAGGGTAGCAATATGCGTGGGGAAATTGGCTGTGGTGTAAACACACTGCTAACATATCCCTGCGGGAGAGACACAGAGCCTCCTTTGCAGGGGACTTGTAGAACATTTCTCTGACTTAGTTTAGAAACACAGTTCAGGGAGCAGGTATTGTACAAGGATGGGGAGGCACTGAGTAATTTTTTCAGGCTCAGACAGCTGTTATCTTTGCTATTTGTTAGGCAGAGTAGCATAAGCCCATCAAATGCAAGAGAAGCAGCATGGGTCAACCTACCAAAGTGAAAAAGCACCCAGATTTAGTGTTTAAATTTAGGTCCAGTCACCACTGCAGTGTTTCTCTAAAATAAAATTTATCTAAAGCCTTTTGAAGAATCCAAGAGCACTAATGATGCTGATAATTTTTTTCTTTCATAGCCAGTACCTACAGAGTTCTTGATCTCAGCAAGTAGCCCCATGCACACTGAGGGTGTAGAAAATGTAGCCTCTCCTCTTGTCACCTTTCTCTTTAAGAATTAGCAAATACCACCATTTAGTACTTTCTGTTTTGTGCCATCAACATTTAAAATTCAGCAGATTGAATTTCACAGCAGGTTTGGTGTAAGCCTTTAATCTTAATAATGATTCCTTGATCTACCATGGTCTGTCCAATTTGGAGGTTGTTAGAGGTCCCTTTTGGGAACTTTCCAGCTGTTTCTGTTTAGTTCATGTATATTTATTTACATGACTTCTTAACCCCATTTAATAACAGAAAAATATGATGCAATTTAGCTGCAACTATTGTTGATCTTTTTCCAAAGAACTCGGTACGGCAAGGGAAAAGCAACATATGGCACAGTTTTCTTTTCTGATCATATATTACGTACTGTTGTGACCTCATCAGTGCCTTTGGCCATACTGCTGTAGGTTAAAGACAAAGGTTTGTGTATTTTTCCTCTTAAGCTTTCAGACAAAAGCAAATGTGACCTGAAGGTAATTTGTGCATACAGCACATCACACTGAAAAAGCATAATTTTTGTCTGGGAAAACTAAACAGACTTTTTAGTATGGTGTTTCTAACTAGACTTTAAATTCTCACTTTTATCAAGATGGAAACCATCTTTCTGCATTGTTCTACATTTGTGATGAGAGTTCACATTCATGAGAGTTCATCATAAAACTCCCCCCTCCCTCCCTGAACTCAGCTAACAGCCTTTTAATTTAATAGTAGTATTTCACTTGTTACACCATACCAGAACCCTATATAATTTCTAAGGTTGTAAACATTATTAGAATAGTCCAGGTATTCCAATATGGAATGGAATGGCAGATAATAGAAGAATGCAAAGAAATACAGTTTAAAACTTGCTTTGTCAAATTGGAATCTAAGTGGCTGTGTGGTTGTCAGCAAAGGATTTTTCAGTGTGATCTTGAATGGATAATTGTAAGAAAAGACCAATGAGAAGTCAGCAATTCTAATAATTTACATCAAACCCCCAAAAGAAATTAGGGGAAATTTCAGGGAAGAGGGTGCATAAGATAGGAGGCAAATTCTCCTCTCAGTTAAGGCAGAGTGGCTTTGTTATCTCTCCAGTCCATCAGTGCCACACTGCTGAGCTGCCAGTGATAATTCATCCCATGAAGATTAACGACCTGAGGAGAACAGAAGAAATTACTTGGGTTTGATTTTTTCAGACTGCCTAATTTAACTTATCCCTGTGCAGAGTTTTGAAAGCACTGGACCAGCACTTTGCAGTGCAGTATCATAGGCATTTCAGGTAATTAGTGACTGCATCTATGAAAGTTTTAAAATACGATAAACACATTAAATTCTGTGCTATTGATCACAAAAGCATTATGTAGCCAAAAGGTCAAGGCCCTGTTATGTGATCACATCCTGTGTTGTTCCAGGAAAAAACTGTTAGCAGTAAAGGAACATTAACTCTGGTGGCATGAAAGGAGCACAATATGGAATTTAGCTTCTGGTGTTCAGTGGCCTGGAGAGGGGGCGGCTTGTGTGACTGTTAGCTGTGGCTTCCACCTTTCCACCTGAAATTACAATGTCATTTCTAATTTAATTATTAGAAATCAACTATATTTCATGCAAAAAGTGTTAGATATTTATCTGATCCCTACACTATTTGTCGGCATAAAATTAAACTGAAAAAAACAACCCCAAAGAATACCCATGAAAACTGCACTAAGAAGAAGGTTCATAACTCTTCACTATTCAGCTTCCTGTTCTGTGTATTGTCAACCTTTCTTGCATTATTAAAGGTGCCTTGACTAATATTGCACAGTGTCTCTGGCAGATGTTGATGGTAATATGCTCTGGAGAGTCTTCCAGTCTTCCATGGACAAAAATTACTAGCAGCACTAGGACAGGGGAGCTTTGTAAGCCTGAGTTTGAAATATGCCATTAGATTTATATATTTTGTGTAATCAGGTGTAAGCACAAGGATTAATTTAGTTGAGGAGTAAAAAGGAAAGATCTTGTTAAAAAAACCCTAGAGTATACAGGGTGTTATGGAAATAATACTAAAGGAAAAATGATAGTGTGCTGATTACACCAGTAGTATTAGCCACATGTTCAGTACCCTTAATAAATAAAGAGAACTGGATAAAATCAAAATAGTAAACTGTTTTTCTTGTGACTGATGGTATGGTATTACGTGTGACAATGTCAAATTATATAAATAACCAGAACACACCCAAAACACAGAATTCAAGTCCAAACTGAGGATGAGACTTAGAGGTTGAACTTAATTGTATTCAAATCTTAGAAGCTGTCTTCCTGAAATAGTTTATTTCTGATTTATCTGCTCATTGAAATACAAGCAGAGAGTGAACAAAAATCTCAATTTTGTAGTTGCAGATACAACCCAAAACCTTTGGGGAAACACATTTAGACCCTGTAAAAGGCGCTGGAGAGGCAGTTTGTTTGGACTTGAAAAAACATCAAGAGCTACAACAATGTAAGCCCTGCAATGAGGTGTGTATAGCAGAGGGATTAAAGCTGTGCTGCAGAGGCCTGGGAATAAAAGGATCTGCGAGTGAGCAGCTTAACGGGATGTTAATTGGATAGTGGGGGAATGTAAATGGGAAACGCAGAGAGTACAGGTTGGGGATTTTGTTCCTTTAGCAACAGTGTGAATGCTGTTGCCAAGCGCTGTAATAAAGACCAGTTGAACTTTATGGTTCCCTCTTGCAGATGCAGTTGCTAGTTTCTCGTGCAATACATATAATTTTTAGATGAAAATATGAGTGTGGGTGGATAAATGATCTGTTAGTATTCCACCCCAAATCATGCAAATGAGTACCAATAACCTGATAACATACTTTATCAATTTAAAATTTTCAATAATTAATAATAAATTAAGTTCACTGTGGGAGACTGATGAATCTCTTCTGTAGCACACTCATAAAACATTTTAGACTGTTTATCGGAGATTATTACAGTGCCACACTGCTGTGTTTGTTTGGGGAATGCAAAGCACTACAGCATGAGGGACATTATAATCCCTTATTTATACCCTGTCAGATCCTGCTGTAAGTGTCCGTTGCAGTCTGAGGCAATAGCCCTGGCTAACTTAGCAGGTGCACTCACCATATGTCAGAGCCCTGTAAGTGATCACAGACATATGTGCAAAAATTACCAATAAAGCAATGAAAAGGCTGTAGTGACTATAGCAGAAGTTTAATCCTCTGCTGTGCTGTGCTTATTGTCTATGCTGTGCCAAAGCATCCAAACGTGTGTTTAGCTTCAAGCCTGTCATCAGTCCTAAAGAAGTCAATGCAAAACTTGAGCCTTAAATACCCTGAACGGTAACCATTAAGCACTGAGAAAGGAAAAAATATATTGACAATAGAATTTTTGTTTTCTCCTCAGTGTATTCAGCCACCTTGCTTGCCCTAAGTACTTTTCTTTAGGTACAACCCCTGTTCTTTACATCACACGGGGGCACAAAAGCGTTTGTCCTCATTGTGCTGAGCAAAGTATGAAGAAGAGAGAATACTTTCTTGGAACATCTTAAGCTAACAGATTACCTCCCATTTAATTCTGTTGACTGCACTGTCTGCAAGCACCACACACAGGCCTTGCAACCTTACTTGTCCTTCTTATTTTGGGGACTTCTTGAAATTTCCTGTTGTGGTCTCTTCCATATAAGCAGAGTAGCACAGCCTTCTTCCTCCATTTCCGTGTCACAGCTCTTCATTTCCTGGACTTTAAAACTTTTTTGATGCTTCTCCATAAAGGTCCAGGCCGAGAATACTCCATGTTCCCTTATCATTCAACACGACTTCTTTCTGTTGTGGGGAGTTGAAACTTTACAAGGAAGACAAGCAAAGATGAGGTGGGACTCTTGTTATGTTGCTTGTACCAAGCAGTCCTTTAGTGTCTTGGTTATTAACATTGCTTGTAGTCATGGCTCCACATGCAGAGATGTTTGCAGGGACAAAAATGGCTGAGGGTTTTCTGTTTCATTTGTTTGTTTTTGCTGAGTTTTCTGTAAACCCAAGTAAATTCTTTTCTGCCATGCTTACAACATTCCCAGAAATATGGGGTTTCATCTGGTGCCAGGTATGAAGTTTCCATATTAGATTTTTAGCAGAGCAATGCAGTAGAAGTGAGTATGAGACCTCAAAAATTTTGTGATGTTAATGGGTATGTGCATGACTAGTGATAAGTATATGGACCATTTGTTTTGTTCCTTCACTTAATCTCCTTCCAGAACTCTCCTGAAATATCTGAAGGAAAAAAAAGGAGAAAATCCAAGTGAAACCAGTTTTAGTGTTCCTTAGCAAAGATGAAAATTGCTGAATTTCTGGGTAAGGCTGCTGTGATACCACCTGTGCAGAAATATGAATTGATGAGAAAACATTTGATAATATTCCCTTCTATGAAAAGACTTAGTCCATGTTAAGGCAGGGAAAATATGTCCACTTATGTGCAAGGGGTTCTGTGTTGAGCCCATGATTCATAATTGACTGAACCAATTAAGAGTCTTTTTGAACAAATCAACCAAATAAGACCTTATGGCTAGAACCCAATATCAGCTATATTAATCTGAATTTCAACCAATGAAGATGACAAGCAGGATGACACCCACATTTCTCACTGTTGTAGGAGACATATTTTTGAAGTGTGTAACTCAGGGCTGGAGAGACTTGTGAAAGAACTTCAACAGGTGTTGAGTTTTTCTGCCACCTGAAGGATAGTGTTTGCTAAAGGTAAAATTTTTTTGGAGCAGATGACAAGGACTGCCAGAGTGCATTGTTAAAAGCCTGCACAATTGTAGATGCTAAAATGCTTTGGTCAGATCATTGTCCTCAGGATGAAACATGCATGATGGCAATCAATGAGTGATGATAATGTATAATGGACAATAGAAGGACTATTATTAGGGCCCTTTAATTTGATGTTTGTATATGTGTGTTATGGGACATGTATATGTGCATTATAGGAGAATCATGTCCTATTATTTAAGCCATTTTACTGGATTATCCCTATTTGGTGTTGATGGAACTTGGCATAAATGATAAAATCAGTAGAGTGCTATTTGATTAATTTTGTAGCTCAAAGATTTGTCATTCTGTTTTCAATTTAATGGCAATATAGACATTTTATCCTCAGGTTACCCATTTTTCTTTGTTAATTTATAGCCTCTGATGATGCAGAAACCTTGAAATCAAAACATTTTTGCAAAATTGGTGTTCTCAGTGCTTCATTTACCTCTGCTCTACCCTAACCTGCAGACTGCCATTTCTTTCTTTAAGTCACTCTCAGGAATGTTCAATTTCTAAAGGATTTGGAAGTATTCAAGAGAACAGAAAGTCTTGTCTGAGTCTACAAGACTTGTGATGCCATATTCATTTGAAAAGACTTTTGGGAACATGGACAATGTTGCTAGTAGCATGTGTCCAATGACACATGTCAGTGGGACACGCACCCTAACACTTGTAGGGTATGGCAGCAAGCTTTGTACCTTTGCTCCCAGGTGCAGCACATGAATTTGTAGCTTCCTTCTGGGCAATCTGTTAACCTTGTAGGAGTCCCACGTGTGGAGGCAGCAAGGCACTGAGTGTTTGCATATCATTAGTGAAGGTGCTTTGGAAGTCAGCTTTGTGCAGTTTTCACTGGAGCTTTCAGGTGCATATATCAGTTTAAAGTCTTGTCTGTTATGATGCAGATAAATGAATGCAAAGTATTTAACATTGTTGCCTGCCTTGGTGAGCTTCTGCTAATGAAATTGTATCGGAGTACTGAACACAATTATTCTGATGATGTGTGATATTCCAGCTGTGGACTTGAGAGTAACTGGGTTATACTGGGTCTTACCCCCCTATCCCATAAGAAAAAAGTAATTTAATACTTAGCTTTTTTAATATTTAAAGACTGCAATAATAATAATAGACTAAATGGAACAGGGCATGACAACCTATATAGTTAAAACATATTGCGAATGTGAGGAGGTTAGTCTTTGCATTCAGTAGCTCACAAATTGAAAACTATTTTTCATGGGTTAGTGATCTTGTAAACTAGGAAAATGGGAACATAATTTTGTAAAATGGTCATCAGTGAGATACTGAAAGCGAAGAGGTCAAATTGCAGCTCCTCCTCCTCTATAATTTGAGAGCTGATGCATGTGAAACATCAGAATATAGCTCTTCTGTTTCATAACATTGATTTTGAGTGTGAGATGCAAACACTACATCAATCAATTCATGTCCAGAACAGTAAAAAATCTTACAAGGACAAAATTTTCCACTTTGAGAGATAAGCTGAGGTTTGAACTCCAAACTAGAATGGTGAATTGAGGACCTTTGATTTGCTGTTCATATTTGGATGCCCCATGGGACATGATTTCTCAGGCAAGCATACTGAATAGATTTGGGCAAATCACAAGAAACTGTCCTTTCTCTTTCACTGGAGTTTTGTATGGATTAGTTAATTAGGGAACTGTGTAGAGTGGGCTAGTTATGCTGATTTCCCTGGTGCTTTGCTGTCTTTACGTCCTGGGCACAAGACCTGATGTTTTTATAGCATTTTGAAAATACAAGATTTGATGGGTATGTAAGTTGTTTTTTGTTTATTTGTTTCATTCTTCCTTTATTTCATTTTCATTACCATGTCCTGATAGTGTACTGGTATTTGAAAGAAAAAAAAATTAAAAGGGTTATTTGGACAGGAGTGAGGAGGATGGAACCCATGGCATACAAATAGGACGATTCATAATCAAAATGCAGAGCAGAAGTCAAAGTAATGTCTGAGTTTCTGTGGTCTGCTGCAAATTTCTTTGAATTGTGCTCTGCAGAGATTGGTATTTGATGGTTCAGTGGGTGCAAAAGCTTATTTTTTTGCAATATGAGAGTATTGCAGGAAATCTAGAAGCCCTGAGCTGTTTTGGAGGCTAGATAGTTTCTAAGGTTCTAAAACCAGGATACGTCAAAGCCAGAACAGCTGGAGGAGCTGTAAGACTGACAAATCCATACAAATTTCAGTCAGCAGCCTCCTGTATCAGGAGCAATTTTGAAAACATAGTGTTTTCTAGAGCAAGAAAATGATTATTATGTGAAGTAGCAATACTTTGTGTATACTTGCTGCTTCCATGCATGTGTCATCTAGGAGTTGCCTATCTGGAAAAGAGCAAATGCAACAGAAACAGCAAAACCAGAACAGGCCATCTTTTAAAATTGGATTACATACATTTCCACATGATGAATTGATGGAAATCCAAGAAGTGGCAGGAGTTATGGGAGAGCGGAAGAAGGAGAGAGAGAGAACTCTTCAGCTACATCAAGGAAAAATGGCTTTATATAACAGAAAGACATGGTTTGTGACCTGTCAGCCAAGCTCAGGTCTTTACTATAGCAAATTAAGCTGGAAATAATGCCTAGCCTGATCAGCTGAATCAGTGGGAACTTCCTGGGATTAATAGATCCACCACCACTCCACCCCCCACCCCCCCAAAAAAAAAAAAAAAAGAGAGAGAGGGGGAAGAAGGGAGGGGGGGGGGGGGGGCAACAAAGCCAAAAAGATATAGATGTGTGTGATAAGACAGGCACAACACTACCTCCACAAGGTGGAGACTTTGCTTGGATTCAGGGCAGTACATAAATCCACGAATTAGGTAAGTGTCCTACAATGAACAAGGAACCTCAGACCAGTTAAAATGTTTGGTGACAACAAATCTGGAAGGCAGAATGGAAAGTGTCATGCAAAAAGCAAAATACTGCAAGTCTTAGTTCTGCAGTATTGTATTGGATATATTGGCACAAGGTGAATGAAATTGTCAGACAAGTACAAGGTAGCATGTACTGACTGCAGAAATTCATGAGCCAGCCTTGTGAACAAAGTACTGATAGGTGAGTTAGACCAGGCAAGTATGAGAGAACCTTCTTGTGCTAATTCTCAGCACTAAAATGGGGACAACCCAGAAGAGCAAAAATGTGAGGGAGTGAGAGATTCTGGGCTGCTACTGCTCACAGGCTGTGTGGGCAACACAGAAGGGATATCAGCCTTGCCATTACCTGCCAGAGGTTAGATCAGAGCTGAGGGTTCTGTCTGGAGCTGAAGAAGTGTCTTAACATGTGAAAAGTCAAAGCTAAAGATAGTACTAACATTTCTTATAAACATCTATATAGGCTAGTTAAAGTGTAACTGGCCTTGCTACTGTGCAGGCATGCTAGGTTTTGCCTGTGCAACTTGCTTTTGCATTCTTATTGGTATGGAGAACTTTGAGAGTGAGGAATGCAAAAATATGATAAATGACAAACACAAGGGGAGATTGACTGCTGCTAACTCTGCATGAGGGAGATTTCCACAGGGCTTGCCAGGGAGAGGTCTGCCTCCAACCGCTTGGATTTTCAAATTTAAGCCTTGCCTGCAATGAGGTACAAAGCATCTAGGACAAATGAAACAGCAGGACAGCATTCCCAGGGATGAATACATCAAAGTGGATGCATCTGTGCTGTCAGTTTGTAATAGTTCCTGCTTCAACAGTCCTGACTGTCTATACCTTTAGTGTGCTGCTTTTCTGCATAGCATGCGGCTTGAGCAACAAACTGCCTGCCTCCAGATGAGACCATGGTCAGGTCAAACAGTCATGGCAGGCCATGAGAGCACTTGGAGCAGCTCGTGTCCCTCTACCCTCTTCAACTCCCATTGCTTCCTAGCATCCTCTATGCTCTGAAATATGTAATATGGTAGAAACTCATAAATATTGCAAATTATTATTTCAATATTGGGTATTCAGCCTACTTGAACATTCTGGTATTACACCTTTCGATTTTTCCCTTTCCATCTAGCAATTCCTTCTTTTCAATGAAAGAGACAAAAAGGAGGCTGTTCTTTGCTTAATCATATTGGCTCCAAGAAGTAATTTGGAGAAGGCCACTATGTGGTGCAATAAACCCATCAGTGTTCTGATGTCTTAATTACTTCTTCTGCAAGTCTGCATCTTGGCTCTTTGAGAAATATCTGGGCCCCTTGTTCTGCAATTGTTTCATGGGCAGCTGTCTCAAAAGGGAGATCTTGTGATGCCTATAACTATTCTGTACTCACTGTGGTCATCCACAGTGAGAAGCCACTCATCAGTTAGTGCTGATCTCTACATCTCATCACAAGCCTTCTTGACTCAGAGAACAGTGATATCTCCAGCATCCATTCAATTAGTGGGTTTTTTCTGGTCTTAGGCAGCAGTTACTCTTTACTGTTCTCCAGCTGTAATACAACCACCCCTGTGGTACAGACAGCTATACTTAGGCAGCTTGGAGGTGAATAAAACCACCCAAAGGCAGTTAGAATCATAAAATAGTTCAGGTTGGAAAAGACTATTAAGACCATGGAATGAAACTGTTAAACTAGCAGAGCCAAGTCCACCACTAAACCATGTCCCTTAGCACCACATCTACATGTCTTTAAAAACCTTCTAAGAAATGTTTACACCACTTCCCTGGGAAGCCTGTTCCAAGGCTTGACAACTTTTTGAGGAAGAATTTTTTTCTCATGTCCAACCTAAACCTCCCCTAGGGCAATTTATCCTGTTTTCCTATAACTTAATACTTTAGGATAAGAGACCAACCCCCACTTCACTATGACCACCTTTCAGGTAATTGCAGAGAGTGAAAAGGTCTCCTTTTCTCCAGGCTGAACAATCCCAGTTCCCTCAGCTGCTCCTCATAAGACTTGTGCTGTGGACTCTTCAACAACTTCATCACCCTTCATCAGAAAGTTAGAGGATAGTTCAGGGTTATTTTTCTTCTCTTGTCTAGGACTGGGCTGTTGTCCGGTGGGTGGGCTGAAAAGGGGAGGAAGCAGGAGTATAATGCTCTTCTCCTTTTGACTACTGACTGAAAGTGAGGAGGCTCTGAAATTTGTCTTTAAGAGTCTGCTAGAATTTGGCAGTGGAAATACAAGTTAGTACAGAACTGGGTTGATATCCTGCAATATTAAACTTACTGAATACATCTTTTTGGAAATAGGCACATTTCTGTGCAATTCTCTTCTAGTTTCTGGCTAAAAGTTCTCTGTTTAGCAAGAGTGATAATGAATGCAAGCACCACTTCTTCTGAACTGTGGGCAGAATGACTACTCTCACTCTCTGAGAGGTTTACTGAGTTTTCTCTGATAACTAATTTATATTAATGTTACATTCAGCCCTGGAGTCAACAAACTAGGAGGCCAACCCCTTATTTTCATGTACAGCCAGGAACAGAGAATAGTCTTCATACAAATGGGAAAGAGATTGCCACAGTGAGAAAATGCTGCAGGAGCTGGAATGGCTGTGTCATTGAAGCTAGCATTGATCTAACTCCCCCCCCTTTTTTTTTTTTCTTAAGCACTAACTGAAAGTGAGTTGCAAAAGAAAATCAATTCTGAGAATCATTAGGGTTGGAAGGAACCTCTCCTGGGTCACACAGTCCATCACTCCTATGATTGTTCCTAAACCAGCTCTAACAACTGGGTATCTACTCATATTTTTTTATGATGGCTCTACATTTTTCTTTGGCTGGTTGCAACAATAATGTTAAAACAAACATTCCTTAAAAAAAGAAACATTGCAAAACAAGCCCATGGGAACATTTTATCTGACAGATAATCTTCAAGGCTCATTTACTTTAAAAAAGTTACAGTACTCAGATGTCAATGTATATTCATCCTTGCAGGTGCCAGGGAAATTAGAAGTACTACTGCCCCTTTGTTGTGAGTGAGCCTGCTCTTGGGCTCATCTACTGATCTTCTGTTTTTTAAATGAATGTGTGAATGTCCAGTGCTCTTGAAAAAGTTGAAACTACAAGGCAGTTGTTTGTGGTTCTTGTCAAGGACAGGGAAACTTTGCTTCAAGTCAGAGCTGCAGGCTAATACAATAACCATATACTAACACAGAGGGGATAGTTCCACAGTGGTGTCACTAGTCCTCTTCAGTGAAGGGTTCACTTTCAGTTGCACAGAAGATGCAGGTTCATTGTTGTAGCATAATGTCACTTGGATCTCCTGCTCAGTATTTCTGCTGTGTGCCTCCAGCTTCTTTTCTCACCTGAGATGTATTTTGTTTGTCCTCAGAAAAGTAGCTCACAAATCATATTAAAATGCCTCTCAAGTGCAGAATGAGAAGATGTATTATTTGAAAACGTGGACAAGTGAAATCCACTTATTGAGCTTTTGTCTGGCTTCTGCTGTATGCCTTTTTTGAATACTTGAAGATGTAATGTAGTAGAAGCAGAACTTCTATGCTCCTTTCAAAAGTAAGACCTCTTGTGAACATAAATGTGATTATCATGTCTACACGTGAGCTATGACCTTTGGTTGATGGATATTACACCAACTGAAGTGCTTTACAAAGAAGACATACTAATTTTTCCCTTTTCAAAATCAGAATATCTGGAGTGTTCATATTTTTTTTTTAACTACAAAGGAAAAAATGTATATTCAAAATGGTGCTTTATTGGTTGTGAAGTAAAATCAATTCAGTTGAGAAGGATTTCTTTTGAGGAAGTGGTGTTTTTTAGCCAGAAAATATCTCTTCAGTACTTCGTAATCCAGTGAGGCCAGCTGCAAGACCGTTATGTACGATACTGTCCTCAAGCTTGTGGGTTTCCTGCACAGCAGATAGGAAGCACCTCTTATTTGACTATTCCTGTCCACTGGTGCAGGAATTACATCCATATAAGTGGTCTTATTAGGGCAGCAAGTCAGAGAGAGTGGCTGATTTGTACTCCTTATCCTATCTTGGACTCCATTTGAAAGTAGTGGGAGAGAGAACACAGAAAGGACTTTGTGGGGGATTGTGTGAGCATTGCTTGCTGCACTACAGATTCATTCCTTTGCTTCTCACACGCTACTTCCACAGATAAAACATGAAATAACTCTGCAATATCCTAATGCTTTGCCCTAATCTGGCATCTCATACTTTTATGATTCAGAAAAAAGGCAGTTAAATTATAGTATCAAGAAAGCTGCAGCATAAAGCTTTACTTCAGTTGCATAATTTTGCAACAGCAATTACCTCAGCTACAAATTTAATTTAAAAACTCTTTGAAAGCACAGCCTGTGTTATCACAGAATATACTTGAAAACAATGAAGGATGATTACATTCCAAGTTTGAAGATACTATTTAATAGCCCGGAAAGAAACCTGCACACACACACACACACACATGCTCTTACTTATTAATAAATTCTGATGTAGCAATTACAAGTCTTGACTTCCACAAATTCATTTACTCTTGGCAAAATATGAATTAGAAACAATGTTTGCCAACTTAATGCAGTTGCATTCTTGTACCTAGCTGGAAAATAGATGGGAACTCTTGAAAATGATCCTAATCATGATGCTATTAAGAAAGATGCAGAGAACATACTCTGATAAACATCACAGCATCTGCCTACCATTATCTTATATTTTCCTTTCATGATTCATGGTATCTTAGCAACCATATAGGCCTGATAACCTTTAATGGCTCTAAAAATGATGCACTTGGAATCTATCACTTAAGGCCTTGTGTTCAAGTAATGACACTCTTTTCTCTGATGGCAGATTTCACACCAAATAAATACACAGGAACTAGAGCAGTTTTCTTTGTCTAGGTATTCATATTTTGCATGGTTTTTCAGACTGAGCAAGGAAAGGCCTCTGTAATCCAGGCTTAAATATAGATTTTGGATATACATACATGCCTTAATTAACTATATGGATTTGAAAGAATGTCAAAAGTGCACTGAGTTATTGACTGATAGAGAGTGGTTGTGTGTTACCTGGGGGGATGAAAAGGGCAGTTTCATATCAGACTGAGGAGAAATGTATGGATTTATCAACAGTGCGCGAGAATCTGGTCATCAACAGGTGGGCTGTGGACCTGTTGACTGCTTGATTGTTACTGATGAGTCCTAGGACACTCTGAAGCTGTTGAACATTAAGAGATAATGTATTGACTGTTTTAATGCCCCTGTGCCGTCAAGAGCACAGGCTAGAAATGAACAGTGCACCAGCTAGTGCAAGGCAAAGTGGCACTGCTAGTCAGCGTTGTTCCAATGCCTGCCAGTAGCCCACTTATTCTTAAAATGGGAGAAATTAGAGATAGGTTGTAGTTCCTGTTTCCCTCTGGATCTTTGGTATTTAGAGAGTGTGGTGGGTTGAAAATTCACCCGCCTCCACCCTGCCCCAATTAAATTTGCCAGACCAGCTCAGTTGGAAGCAAACGAAAGCTGTATTTGCAAGCAAAACTACAATCTACAATGGAATGCAATGAAGATACACAAAATCTACAGTATTTACAATATTTAGAGGTGTTTACAGTTAATAAACAGCACAAGGAGCCCTCTGGCCAAAGACCAGGGGAACTTAATAGCTTCTTCCTCCCTGCCCACCCTTGTCCCTCTGCATAAAAGGGACAAGAGACAGAGTAGAAAGTTAATACCAGTCACAACAAAAGTGATGCAGCCAACATCAGTAAAGCCAGTTAGTATCTCCCAGCCCCAGGAAATGAGAAGAGAGATTGTTTTGGTACAATTAGTTTAAGTCCCTTATTCTCTTCCATTGGGATTGTGTAGAACTATCTTTATTTTCCTCTTTACACCCAATAGTAATTTGTTTATATTTTTATTACTTTCTGTTCAAGAACTGTGAAAAATTTTTAAAGGCATAGCCTAAAACTACCAGAGAGTCAGGAACCATTTCATGAAATCAAGTTAGAGCTAAACCATAAATATGAAGTCTTACTGCTTTGGACTTCAGATAGGGGATCTCTGTTCCAGGGGAGTGCAGTAAGGGCTCAGACAGTGTGGATGAGGCTTGCAGCTTCCCATCTGTGTGCCAGCCACAGCAACCAGGAATGGTGTGCTTGTCACGGCACAGAAGTTAGTGTGAGAGGACTCAAGAAGACAGGTAGCATGAAACTATCAATTTCCTGTCTGGAAAGAAAACTGCTGAGAGTAGGAGCATTGCATGTAGGTATGCAAAGAGTAGGATTAGAGGTTAGAGAATACAGTTTTAAGCTGTGCCAGGGGAAGTTCAGGCTTGAGGTGAGGAGAAAGTTCTTCACAGAGGGAGTTGTTAGCTATTGGAATGTGCTGCCCAGGGAGGTGGTGGAGTCACCATCCCTGGAGGTGTTCAAGAATGGAATGGATGTGGCACTTGGTGCCATGGTTTAGTAGTCATGAGGTCTTGGGTGACAGGTTGGACTTGATGACCTTTGAAGCCTTTTCCAACCTTACTGATTCTATGATTTCCATCCCAGGGTATTTCTGCTACCAGCAGTTCACTCATATTTCCAGTACACATGCTGTAGCTCGCCACATTGTTCTCAGAGGAGAAGTGGTTGATGGGGTGGGAGTGTTACTGAGCTGAATCTGAATTGCCCCGTTCAAGAGGAGGAGGTGGAGTCATGCACACACATGTGCAGGCAATCAGTGCTACGCTGCAACTGCTGTGGAACCCCATCACCCACTGTCAAAAACTTGAACCCCTGGAAAATTATGGCCAAATTCCTGAGGAGCAGAACCTACTTTTGGGGTAGTTTCCTGTTCACATGATGAGTATTACCCCAATAAAATCTGTAGAATGAGATACTGTAAAGCTTCAGAACAGAGAATTGAATGTCAATGATGTTTACTAACTGCTACTGTCATAAGTTGTATCAGATGCTGAGCAGACCACCTTTACATTGAAAAACAGAAGAAATCAATGCATGTTAATGCATGCCCTTCATGCCTTCTGGCCACAGCATTTCACCAGCCTCTTTAGAGGCCTGTGCTATTGCAGGGGAAAAACATTTCAGTATCTTACCAACAACGTTGTCTTTGAGGTTTAGGAAGGGAGAAAACCACAACACATTTTCCAGAATATTTTCTGTGCTAGCTCCTAGCTTCTGCACAACACTAGTACTGCTTTAATTTACCATTTAAAAAATGTTTTAGCTTATTATATATGGTGTATATGAACAGCATGGGCATAGGGAAAGGCACAGGAGTGGTACAGACAAAGGCACAGCGTGCTGCCTACACAGCCCTGCAGACACTCCCCGAGAAATATTCTTTCAGCCTCTTGAATGCTAACACTTTGCAAATATGATTAACAAAATTCTGATGAAGAACTCACTACCATAATTCCAAGTTAAAGTGACACCTGCCACGATCCTGTTCGTAAAATATGACATATGACTGTGTTACTTTCAGGTACGTGGGCAAATGATTACATTACTGCAGGAGGAGGTAGTGTGTGAATTTGTGAGAACTCAGAGCAGCTGTTTGTGTGCAGCCTTTTACCTCATTGTGAGTGCAAAGTAAATGAAGAGCACTAAAATGATAGCTTTAGGAAAGATGTATCATCTATGTCTTGTTTACCCCATGGTGTGTTGAGGTAAGGCCATGCACCAGGAGACGATGTGTAGGTGCTCTCATCTGTTTGTGCCACAACTTCTTATGCAGCATCTCTGTGAGCTGTAATTCCACAAGAATTATTAAACTCAAAATTCTGTCGAGGTATGATATGAAACAAATTGCTACAGGCTTTGTTTGAGTTTGTTGTTGTCTCTAAATGATTCCCAGTATTTTGGGGTTTTTTTCTACCTTCCACAGCTTACCAGCACATTCATAATTGATAGTCCCTGCATTGTGCCTTGAGTGGAAACACACAGGCCATCTCAAGGAAGAAATTGTTGGGAGTTTTGGAAATTTTGGAACCTAAAGCCAAAACCTGCTTTGTTACAAACCATGGGAAGTAGGATCTGTGGATGCGGATCCTGGTAAACTTGGTGTTTGTTCCAGCATGAGGGACAAAAGTCTTTACTGGGAGGGTGCTGGAGCTCTAGAACAGGCTTCCCAGAGATGTTGTGGAATGTCCTTCTTTGGAGACTTTCAAACCCTGCCTGGATGCATTCCTGTGTGGCCTGACCTATGTGATCCTGCTTTGGCATGGGAGTTGGACTTGAAGGCCTCTGGAGGTCTCCTCTAACCCCTATCATTCTGTGATTCTTTGGCCAGTGACAGTATCTCTCATTTACATCCTAGTCCATGTGAAGCAGAACGGGGTGATCTTTGCATTTTGAAAAATTCTCAAGAGGCAGATTGGGGGAAAAAGAAATAAAATTGAAAAGTTCCCCTCCCGCTTTGATCCTCTCCAGCAGAGTCTTTACACTCTTCTGGCCACATCAACGGATGCTGAAGCTTGTTTTAAAAAAATCCCACAAAAAATGCTGGAAAAGTCCCTTCATGACTGGATTTGCAGAGTTTATACAAGTTGGTGAGACCTCCTATTAGTTTATTTTCAACAACTCTGCTGACAAAGCTGTCTGTGTTGAACAGTTTTTTACTGAAGACCACAAAGTGTTTCGGATTGTACATGAAGGATGGCTAATTTTGCACACGATTCCTGGAATATTTGAGCTATCATGCAATTATGATATGAAGTTTGGAGATTGTGTTACACAGTGCCTCTAAAAAATCTCCAATGGAATCCAGACAGAATGTCAAAAATTCACCAGTTTGTCCTGTGTAGTGTTCTTTTCAAAGGACAGGAGAAAAAATGTCAAAACCAAACAAAGAATCCTTAGTTCCAACAGATATTCAAGATCTAATTTAGACTTTCTTATACATTGCCCTTCCTGTAAACCACTCTTCTCATGTTTTCTTCCAGTAAATGAGATGTGCATAATTCAGTCTTATTAGATAATTGATCCCTTTCAGAAAAAAAAAAAAAAGTACTTTTGAATGCTAGGGGAGGAGAAACCCAATGGTACCCAATAGTACTTTGGCTCACATTCAGAGCTTTCCCAGATTCACCTCTGCCCACAGGGCAACCTGCTGTGCTACACTGATAGGATTGTGGGTCACATAATTTTCTAGTAATTATTTAGGATAAGCGCATATGTACTTTGACCTTTCTGTACAGTAGATGCAAATCTGAGATTTAAATGGTCCAGATTCCTTAATTTTAGTTTCTAAATAAATAACCTGGGGTGATTTTCCTCTTTCTTACACTGGTATATATCAGGAATAATTTTCTTCAGAAAATAGTGTTATGCTGGCAATTATTATGCTGGCAAGAGGAGAAATAGAAGGGAGAATGATTTATAAGGTATGTTGTGTTTTAAAATGACACATTTGTCTGGCATGGGGGTGACTGAAATGTAGATTAGAGACTCCACTTGTTTTTTTGTAAAAACTGAAGTGTTTTGCAACAAATCTTCTGTTGGCATAAGTATATGAAGCAATCCTGATTTCAGCAGCCCCCTGAGGTGCTGACCTGAGGTTTTATTTCTAATCCATTTGGGCTTTGTGACCTTGCTTCACTTGTTTACCTGCAACTTGTATTCCTAGCAGACTGGAGTTTTTACAGTCAGTGTGAGGCTGAGCTTAGGCAAGCCAGGAAATGTGCTGTTGAATGAGTATGCTTTACCTAAGGGAAAAGAAAAAGACCCACACAGTTTTTGTATGATATAGTCCACTGCTATTTTCCCTGGGGTTAAAAGGGCAAGTACAGCCAAAGTCATAGAAGTCTGGAATTCTAATGTATTTCTAGGGACCTCTAAGTGTTACAACAGAGTTCAGTAGGAAAGGCACCATGAAAACTGTGAGGGATCAGGAAAAATGAAGAGAGGAATTAAGGATTTGGCTATGTATCCTAAGCTGCTTTAGGAATCGGACAGCATTTTGGTTAGTATCAAAATATTTATAGTATAGAAGATTAATATTTGCACCACTGAGCTCTTTAATTTCATTTACCTTAGAGGGATTTTGGCACTATAAAGAACCAAAAAATGTAGCAGTGGGGGTACAGCTTCATAGAAACATTGTTAACACTTTCAAATCCTAGAGAAATAGGTGGTTTCACAGAAAACAATTGAATATTTTTTTGTAAGTACTTACTGATGCTTTAGGAGTTGTAAATGCTGTAAGTCCCATCCTGCCATTCCATGGGGAGCAGGAAATGGCAGTAGAAGCACTTTGTTGGCTGAAGTACACCAAATATTAGGGTAGAGAGGCCCAAAGTGGCATGAAGCACTGGCAAGATGAGGGCTGGCAGAGGAACTGGAAGAGGTCTGAAAGCCTAATAATCACCTTGGTCTGGCAGAGCTGACCTGATAAGCCTTTCCTTTAGAATCTTTACCACTATGATCCTTCCAAACAGAGAAATGAGTCAGAAGTTTCCTGATTAGTTCTTTTGAAGGAGAGTGGCATTTTAGTGATGTTCCAGAAGCTGGCTGTTGCTAATACATAGAATCATAGAGTCATTTAGGTTGGAAAAGACTCTTACAGTCATTGAGTCCAAACTATAAAGATAACACTCTCAGGTCACCACTAAACTGTGTCCCTCAGCATCACATCTACAGGTCTTTTAAACACCTTGAGAGACAGTGACTGCACCACTTCCTTGGGTAGCCTGTTCCAGGGCTTGACAATCCTTTTAGTGATGACATTTTTCCTAATACCCAACCTAAACTCCTCCTGGCACAACCTGAGGACATTTTCTTTCATCCTGTCACTTGTTGTGAAGAGTCAAACACACACTCTGCTGGAGCCATTTAGAAAGAACACTTTTCTGATTGCACCAGGTTCTGCAAATTCAGGATCACGCTCATGTAAGCTTTGCCTTAAGTAGATCAGTGGTGGTGGAGTCTCTAATAGGAAAAAAAAAAATAACAGAAGCAGCATCAACAGAAGTGATGAAAATTAAGTTTTTCACAAATCATGTCTTGTTCGTGCCACTGCTGGGCTAGATGTATGGTTTTATTCTGACAATTTACTTTAGCTGAAGTCCTAGCTATATGTACAAGGTATTACTGGGAAACTATTCAAATTAAACCAGGTTTTGATTTATGGAATTCAAGCCACAGTGAAGAAACCATCCTTGATGATTAAAATACTAGCTGGATGTTGACATGAATTAGTTTAAGAGATCCATTAGTGAGTCTTTTTCAGGATATGATGTTGTCTATGTTTTTCTGTAGCTATTTGTTTTTTTTGCTGAGTTTCTTTTTCCTCTAGCTCTGGAAAGCACATTGCCTGAATATTTCATTTTAGCAAAAAATGAGATTGACCACTGCAGGTGATTCAACAAATTGACTGGCAGGTGCCCACAGGCTTTTTCCTTTTTCCGCAAAGAACCTACTCTCATCCCTGAAGTTTCTGCCCAGTTGTGTGCAGTTCTGTAGCTATTAATTTCTTTGTAAGTAGAAGTATAATAAGAAATACTAGATTTGGGTTCTTTTTTTTTCATGTTGTCAATTCTTTTTTCCTGTGTCACATGCACAGTTTGTGTTTTTCTCAGTCCTCTTCTAGTTTGTCATAACTGCAAGTTCAGGTGACAGCTTTGATGTCCACAGCCTGTCTGGTTAGGACTTTACATAAACCTCTTGCCTACTCCTGACTCACTCTCATTGACCTGTGGCCTTTGCTTTACTGTTGGCTTATTTAGGAATTCCCAAGGAATGTTGAATCTGTTGCAGTATTTTTAGTTTGGATGAAAATTGGATGAAATTCATTGAGAAGCCCAGAAACTTCTGGAAACCCTACTTTCTTTCTTTCTTTTTTATTCTTTTATCACCAAATTACAGAATAACAGAGGTTGGAAGGGACGTCTGGAGCACAGTAAAAGTTAAGATGCTGGGAGAAATCCCCGTCTCACTCACAAGGTTTTGTTTCTGACTTCCTTCTTCTCTGCATCTTTATTCAGACCCTCTTCTCTCTTATGACTGGGACAAATTTGGGAGCATCCTACAACAGATTCCTTTGGACATGGTGTATATTCTTGCCCTCAGATCAGATTCAGTATGAATACAAAGCAGAAATTGCTGTAAATAAGAGCAAGAAATGAATCATCTAATTGAATCTATTTCCTCATGGTGATAGGCCTCATCCCAGAAAACTTCCTTTTGCTTGCCTTAGTGGAATGAGATGGTTGGAGACAGCAATTAACAGAAGATGATAAATGCAATTGCCTTTACCACTTGGAACAGAGCATTTCCTGAATAATGATCCTTTCCTTCAGGGAGGTTTGCAAAATGCTGTCACATGGGTGGATTTGAAATACACTTGGCAACAACCTTCACTTGGCTTATCACTGCTGGAAGTGGCCCAGGTGGGTGAAGCTGGCTCGCTATTGTCCTGCTTAAAGTGGGGGCTTACTAATGAACTCTTTTTAATATGCTAGGATTTTGTAAGCACAATGAGAAAACTCAACCAGCTTAAATGTGACCTTAGTTTTAACATTGCCTGTTACTGCTGTGACCCTAATATCTTTGGGGGTCTATGGCAGTCTGCAGGGACACCAAAGTGCCAGAAAGTGTAGTTAAATATATGTGGATATGGCTGACTCAAGTGGCTTTGGCAAACACTGGGACAAATTTACATTTTACTTTTGTTTGCAGGAAGTTCTCCCTGAACTTTCATTCTCACTGGATATAGATTTTAAAAACTGTTGTAATGTAAAAATGCAGCATTTAATTTCCTATCCACTTAGTCCTCAAACAATGGTATTTTATAGTGCTGTTACTATGTAAGTGGTTACCAAGTGAATAACTGCTCTCATAAATAGTCATAGGGAGAAATTACTTTAGCTTAATATGCTAATAGATAGTGTGTCTTATTAGTAAGCCTTATTAATTGGTTTGGTATCTTAATTAAATTGGTGTGCCAGTGAGTGGAAAAAGAAATCCTCGTTAGACCAATGGATTCCTTATTGTAAGTCCTACTATTTTTCCTGTTCTGAAAGCTCTAGAAACAGTGGCTGGGGCTCCAGTACTGCTGAAAGATTTCTCAGATACTGCATTAGATGTTTTACAGAGGGAAATAAAAACGACAAAGCAGGAGTTTAGTTTCAAATGGATGATAGCTGACTCCTAGTCTTGTATGTATATAACATATTTCAATCTTCTTTGATAATATGGCCCTGCCTGGCACTTCTAAATCCTTGTGTTTCCTGGGCTGAGTGTTTTACACGCTGGGGAAACACTGTGAGACCATTTGAACCATGCATCTCTGGGAGGAGCTTTTGGGTTGTCAACACGTGGTCTAAGTGTGCTGTGATGGTAGGTTATTTCCAAGCAACGTTACATTCCTGAGAAAATATTCAGCTAGTTTCATGCCAATAGGAACTTTGCAGGAATCAAAAGTGTCATGTCATCTGATAATACACATCCTCCCTGTGAATTAAGATGCCCCTTGTGTCTAGAGTTATCTACATCTCTGACAAGTTGGTTTTGACATATAATTACATATTTTTTCCCTCTCCAGCCCTCATTGCCAAATGGGCAGTTTTGTTGCAGTGTAAGCCAAAAGCATAATTCATGTTGCACACATGTAATTCGATTTCAAAAGATTATCTCTAGTACTGGCAAAACATCAGTGAGCCAGGCTGCACTGAGGTACAAAAATCATACCTTAAAAGGATCTGAGGGTGAGGTTGGCATCCACCTTCGTGGCAGTTATTGTTTATTTGGTTTGGCTTGTTGGTGGTTTGTGTTTGGGGTTTTTTTTTTGCTTGTTTGTGGTTTTTGTTTGTTTGTTTGGTTTGGTTTGGTTTTGCCTTTTTTCCCCCTTTTTAATGTGAAGAAGAGGTTTTTGCTCTTAGTTTTCTTCTTAGTATTGAAATGTTTGTATTTTCCTGCTCCTGATGATTAGTTTCTACTAGATTCAGTGGAAAGCAGGTAAATGGAAGGAAGACTCTACAAGGCCATGCCAAGCATGAAAGCAGAAGAACCTTCTCCTCCTCTGCTGTAGCTTAGGGGCTGCTCCAGGGCTCTAACATTTGTAGGTTCGCATCACCTGAGTTTCAGTGCAAGAAACTTTGACTAGACTGAATATCTCATAGCTTTAGGTAGGAGGCTGTATGATGCTACAGTGGGGAAGGTTAGGAAGAGTTTTCAGCCTCTGTCCTGTGGGATGATGGTACAACAGCAAGAATCTCCTCTTTGTTTTTAAGCATTGTTTTGTCAGAGGATGGCAGTACACAGAAAATAAAGTAAAACCAGTGAGTGATCTGATGAAAACATCTCTTAACATCTCTTAACTCTGGCAATTAGGTAATGGGATTGTTCAATACCTGCACTGCTACACGCAGAACCTTTCATACCAGCAAGAGAGAACACTGAAGACAGAATATAGTAGACTGATGATAAAGGGAATACCCTTTCTTGTTGGGGTTGTGTGAAGGTAGGATAGTATCTGTGCTAAAAGGTTTGCAGTCAAACTAAGGTCTTTGTAACTGCCAATACCTACATGAGGATACAACTCCAAACATGTGAAATAGTTGAACTTTTAGCAAAAGACAATTTGACATACAGACTGGGCAATTTCTTACAGTCTACACTCAGTTCCTGTTTGAAATGAAGTTGTGGGATCTTAATGGGTATGAAATTCTCAGTCTCTTTCACTCTCTGCCATTCACTTCATGCAGAGTTTGAAAGAGATCTTTTTTGTCAGTTTTTGAATCTGTGGCTTGCAGCTGTAGCAAAACATTTGGATAGGAAACTTAATTTTTACAATCTACTTAGGGTAAAATGCCCTTTTTTATTGTTTACTTCCTGCATTTGAAAGAACTTTTGTTAAATCCCAGCTTCTGCACCTGCGCTCCTCCAGAAAACTGTCTCTTCAAATTCTCTAGAGTGATTTGTCGTTTTTTTATGTGCCAGAACCAGTTGTATCTCTTATTGCATTACATTGCTGACATAACATAATGCCTCATGACAGATGCAGCTGCACATCACTGCATCTGAGAAGCCAGGAGAGAAACAGAGGCCCAGGTCTAGGGAAGGCTTGTTGTCTCCCATGTTACAGGTTTTACTTACAGGACTGTAAGCCCAGCTGCCTGGTGGTTATCTCTCCTCTCTTTTTCTTCCCCTCCCCCCCCCTTTTTTTCCATGTTTTTTATTTTTTTTCTTTTATTTTTTTCTTTCATTTTTTCTTTTTTTTTTTTTTTCTTTTTTTTTTCTTTTTTTTTCCCCTCTTTTTTTCCCTCTTTTTTTCTTTTTCTTTTTTTTCAGTGAGTGTGAAGGAAGGTCAAAGCCAGGGAAAGTCTGAGTGATACAGGTCTTTCTACTTTCTTTCCTTCTGTGCATGTATCTACTTCATATCTCAGCTTCCTACTGTGGAGGGTTGAGCAGAAGGTCTCCTTGAAATCTGCTTTGTATGTTGACCAGGAGCTGTCTTAAGAATTTGTTCAGAATCTTTTGGCCCTTACTATCCTGATCTAACAAAATCAAAGCGCTCCTACTAGTTCTGCCAGATGAGAGATTTAGACTGAAAAGTTATTCTGGATAAAAGAGTTTTCATGTCTTCCAAAATTTTCTCACTTCACGTTTTTGGGACTTGTGCTTTGAAAAATCAAGGGTAAAGTGATAGTTCTGCTTTATGATCTGGTCTGATTTTGCTGCCAAAAGAAGGGGTACAGTTTTTGTCTGAGGAATAAGCTTTCATGTAGGGTTGTCATACCAAATAAGATGTTCTTGAAGCCATACCAAAACCCAGCATGATTCAATGGAAAAGCATCCTTTACAAAATTATGGGTACATGTTCCATCACCATGTGATGGAAAATTTCCAGTATCACTGCCTGTGGATTAATTCCATTTAGTTAACAGTTCTTTACTTCTATTGTTGTCTTAACAATTTCAGTTTTCACTTTTTGTACTCAGTGTCTGTAGAAAGCACCTAGCAAAAATCACCTTTTTAGAGTTTATAAGCCAAATTCTGGATTACATGGATTTTGTTATAATTTACATCATTGTTTTTCTGTTTTCTGCATTATGGGTAAACTAAGATGCAAAAGATGTGTGCCTTCCCAAATTTAGAAATGAATCTGTTTGTAATGTCTTTTGCAGCCTGGTAGCTAAACGCTAAAGTCGTTGTAACTGACAGGTCCTATCCTGTATGTGGGCTTATTTGGCATTTGTGCCTTGGACACTGCTGAACCTCTGCCAGATGAAGTCAAGTAGAACTTTTCTTTTAATTGTTATGCATGAATCAATGTGAGCTTTTCCACCTTGAACAATTCTTTGCAGTCTAACATTTGCCATTATGTTTGCTGCAGTGATGTTTGCCACTTTGGTCTCAGCTGAATAAGGGACTCTGTATGAATTAGTCAGAGAGATAGGAGGATTGAGAGGGTGTGGACCCAGCTCTGGACCCACATCTTACTGCAAAGGGAGTGAAATTTCCCCTTGCAGTATAGGTTGGTTTTATTCTTCACCCTGTATGAAAATGACGGCATTTTAGCAGAGTGTGGAATAAGCCTGCTACTTCCTGGTGAAAACTGTTGTGAAGGAGGACTGTGTAGCAATGATAAACAATAGTGTGGGAGGGAAATAGATTCATAGAATGGTTTGCATTTGAAGTGGTCTCTAAAGGTCATCTAGTCCAACACCCCTGCAGTCAGCAGGAATGTCCTCAACTAGATCAGAAACTCAATAGAAAATAGTGCTATAAGCACTAGTTAGGAGCCCCAGGACAGAGGGCTTGGTGGCAAAGTTTTTCTCTATAGGGCATAACCTAGAAAGTGTCTGTTGTTCAAGTGAATAAGCAGTTACATTTTAGAACAAAATCTTGTCAATACTGTCTTGAAGATCTCCATAGCAGTGACCACCTGCTGTTTATCTATGCTGGCTGCTGTGCAAGGTGCGTGTGGGTGCATTGTCATGCAGTTCCTCACAGCTTCTTTGCCTGCGGTGGAAACACGTGCTTGGCTGAGCAGTGAAAACCAGAACAAAGCAAATGATGAATAAGAGGAACTGAGGAAGGTCTGTACTGCACAGTGCTCATAGCCTCCAGCTTGTGCTGTGCCAGTCCTGAGCCCAAGCTGGAGCTGTGCAGCCTGCCTGGGGAGTGGGCTCTGAAACTTCTCTGCAGCCATTGCAATCACACAAATTTTGATCAGAGCAAGTTCATGTCCTGCTGAGATAATGGAAGAGCAGAGCTTGCTCACACCCTGCTGTAACAAGACAGGGTGAGCAAAGACATTTGTAGAATCTTGAAACAGACATGGCACTAATTTTCCATCTTGGCAGAAAATGGAGCTTGTAGTCACCAAGACTTTGTCTTGTGAAAAAGCTTATTGTTTATTTTCAGTAAATAACCCCCCTAAAAATTGACGTATTCAAAGTGGGAGGATGATCCTGAGTAAGTTCAAGGATGGCCATTCACTTTGTTCTCCAACTATTTTTTATTAATAACATTTCATTCTTCAGTAACTGTACCTGTGCATGGTATAGCACTGTCAGACCGCTCTGAGTTCATTGCCATCCATCCTGACCCAACAATTACCCTTGTGTTTCAGCTTTTTTCCTTCAAATTCATGCCTATCTCTGCTCTCATTCTAAGATATATAGCAAATTTAATAGCTTGACACACTAGTCTTGGCTTAGCTTTTGTAATTTCTCATCCTTGTTTGAATATGTAATGCCCCAGAAGAATAATTGTTCTTATGTTTCCGTTTCTTATATTATTGTCTTCTGCTAATTTATTTCCCTTCTGTTGCTGCAGTGACAATCTTAGCTTCTTTGCTGGCTCCTAGCTTAGAAAATGATGGATAACTGCTTTGATTTTAGAACTCACAAAGGAAACTATTGTGCCCAGATATCTCCTTTCTGCCCTGCCCAATTTAGTCCAGGCATACACCTATTTACCTCCCAAGGGAGTTTATTACACTTGCAAAAGCTTGGAAGAAGACTTCCTGACTCAGTTTGGCATGGCTAAAAGAAAGCTCAGATAAAATTAGGGGGATAGTTTAAGCTGCACAACACATCATACTTGGCTTTTATTATGTTGTATTACAACAACACTTCTCTTGTTGCTGAAAATTGTTTTGAGATTTCATGAGAGCTGAAGCAGTTTTTGGCTCTTCTGTAGAGCCTCAAGTTTGTATCAAAGAGAGAACAAAATGCTTGCTTCTGTTCTTTGGCCTGATGAATATGTCTGAGCAACATCCACAACAGCATTATAAATAGGCATTTGCTTGGACTTACTTCCTTTCATGTTTCAGATGAATTTTGTCTTTTAGGTCTAATTTTCCTTAGTTCTTAAGTGGCACTGAAACTGTGAGAGAGAAAGAAGAATGTTTTTGCAAACTGTCTTGTAATGAATTGGTGGAAATACTGCTCATCAGATAGGTGGTCAATCTCATGCCTTCTCCTCTCCCAGTGGGGTCTAATCACTATAAAAAATAAATTAGTATACTGAGTTCAGGAACAGTAACTCAAAAAATGCATTAATGTCAGAGCAAATGACAGTCTTGCCTACCCTGCTGATATAAGTGATTGTTCTATTTACGCTTAAATATATTGTGCTGTTATTGTTTCCAGAGAACCTATTATGGCCTACCCCTCACTTCTTCACAAACATCTTTAACTGTCAACATCCTAATTTTCTCTTAACTTTCCAAAACAGGCAACTGACAACTTAGATGCTGTAGTAATTAAGACTGAGACTTGTCTGTGATAAAATCTGAAGCCTTAGGACAGAGCCAGAAAAGACTCTAGCAAAGTGTTGGATACTTGAGCAGCCATGTATGCATTACCAGGACAAGATGTTAGTCTGCAGTTTTTCAACCTCAATCTTTTTAATGATAGCTTCATTTTTGTATTTCAGTACTTCTGGGCCATACATTAATCTATATTCACCAATGAGCTGGATTGCAGGAATGTGCAGGGCAAAGTAATAGCTGTTATTTCTGATGTGGGAGCCAGCTGCACCTAAGCCACCATTTTGGGATGAATTTTTAGGAAGATGTTACTAGTTTTGCTTATGCAAAATGAGTAGGTTCTGTCTTAAAACACCATAAAGAACATAATTTCTCACCATTTTTAAATAAGCCCACTTTATTTACTTGTGTACTTGTTTGTCTGCAGCAGGAGGCACAAATCAGTGCTCTGTATGCACCATTTGTGTGTCTTGTCCTCAGGGTGGAATAAACCAACCTTTCTCACCCTTTCACATGAAACCAATAGATAAAATATTGGCTCCATTATACCTGGAAGGGCAGAAACAGGCATCCTATTTCCTGAAGACAGCAGACCAAATGAATTTTTAGGAAAATAGACTCCTCTAGTAACCTTTTGTGTCTTGCTGCAGATGTAGCTGGGTGAGCAGAGTGCATCAGTACATTTCTTGTGAGTACAGAGAAGTGCTCAGGAGACTTGGACCAAGATGAAGTGGTCTCTGGGCTGTGTGATGTCATTACACCCTTGGTCCCTTGTGAATGGTGTTTAGCTGGCATTAAGCAAGGCTTGTTCTGAAGACAGGAGTGCAACAGTTTTTCATCTGGGCTTCTGTGAAGCACAAAACTTTCTTGTCTAATTTACCCACACAGTACAGGACTACCTTTAGCAGCAGCCTTCATAGTGATGGGTAACATCTCCAGGATGATTGTCCACAGTGAATCCCTACAATTTGCACTGCAGACACAGGTGCACCTTATGGCACCTGGGAGGTTTTACTTTCCAAGCAAAAAGGGGGATTAGGACTGCTGACCCTCCTGGAGACCTTGTTACCATGAAAGGAAAGAAAATATGTGATGAAAAGGTTAGGGAGCTGGTGAGTACCAGTGGGAGTTTTTTGGGAGGATAGATCCCAGTGCTGTCCTGGGTCTTCTTCTCATAGCAGAGATGGATAACCAGAGCTTGGCATCTTTGAAAAATGGATAAGAGAGAAAAGGAAGCAGCAAAAAGCATCTTGTCAGTATACGTTGGTGTTCTATACTCTGTTTATGCTTAATGGGAGCCTTGTTCCTTATGTAATCCTCTCTGGCCCTCACTGGGAGGTGGCACCTCCACCGCTATGAAATCTGTGAATAAAAAGCACTTTGTGCTTGTATGTGAGCTCAGATGAATGAGTTTGTGGTAGGATCAGTTTAATTTTGTTTTGGGTCACGTAATTCACTGTTTAGACTGTTGAACAGTCTGAAAACTTACCTTGAAGGAATACTTTAAAGCACTTGCTGTGTACAGCTGTGTCTGAAACAAAGTTTAATTTAAATTTCCAAGTCTAATCATAAAAGCTGATAGTTTGCCTTCAGGGCTGAAGGTAGTTATTCAGAAAGCTAAGCAGTTCACAAGGTTATGTGGAAAGCAGGACTAACAAGATGCTGAGGAATAATAGTCTCATATGGGATCGGTTTCAGGTTGTAGAGCATATAGCACAGAGATTTAATGCAGTTTAGATGCACTCGAAAATCATCCCTGGTTTTTTATTTTTTTCAGACTGTGTTTTCCTGACCTTGAAACATCTTATGGGTGGTTCACAAATAAAAATCTAAACATCACTGTAATCAGATAAAATACATGTGGCTGTTCCCATTTTTTTATTATTTTCCAGTTATCTTTACCCTTATTTGAAGACTGATATGACTTAAATGATAGGCATATAGGCTGGCATTAGCACAGCAGATATTTAAAAGAGATTAGATGAGAGTTGGGTTGCCTTCTACAGAGCATTTTGCTTTACTTTCCCTCTTCTCTTCTTTTTTAAAGATATCTTTTTATCAAGTGTGAATACTAACAATGTTGATATGGAGTGACAGTTTGACCAAACAACCATAGCAACAGTAACTGTTTTCCTTGTGATAACAGCTAAGCTAAAGGTTATGTGTATTGCTGCATCTTTCAATCTATTTGCTCTGCAGCACAGTGCCAGACAAAAGTAAGACTATAGAAAGCTGCAACCAAAATATGCATTTGCTTAGAGGAAGTGTGAGCTACAGAACTGTGGTTAAAGGATAAATATGGGTAATGTTTCCCTTCTGATGCATTATCTCAAAAGAAACATTATGATATCTATGTTAAATAATACTTTGCTACACAAATACTTAATTAAAAAGCTGATTAAATAATATCTGCTTAATCATTCTCCCTTAGGAAAGGGAATAAAAATAGAAGCTCAGAGGCTGCTTTAAGAAAAGCATTTGTTTGTTTTCTCTTTTCAGGAACAGCGTTGCACTTGTACAACTGACCTAGACAATATTTAGTATTGACCTCAAGTCTTCAATGTGTATTCCCAGAGCTCAGATGGCTTGAAGGACAGAAACAAATAAACATCTTTGGACTGTGGGAGCTCCTCATTTTCCCAACATGGCATTGGATGAAGTAAGTGTCTTATTTCCTAGAGCAGTGTTTATGCCTAGCTGGAGCTATAACTTTCACAATAATGCCTCACACCTCATAATCTATGATTTTTTTTTTCATTTATTTATTTTCTAGTCTTTGTTTATTAGGATCATTATATTCAAAATTATTTACATTTGCATAAATAGGAAGATAATCTTATCTCCTGACAGTGGGGTCTGTGTGTTTGAGTGATCCTTCTTCATACTGTTGCCGCAGCAGCAGCTGTGGGCTGTTTAATAACTAAGGCTTCTCAATGCAACGAATAACGTACAGTGATGAGAATTCACTAAAGCAGGTTGAATTTCAGGGCTGGAGAGACACTTTGTACTTGGTTTCTGCAGTGCTGAATCACACTCAATCTTTTGTATTTGGTATAGCAATAAGCTTCCTGTTGGAGGAATTAATATTTCAGAGTGACTTAGTCCTTGTTCTGGAAAACTTTAACTTTTCTGATTAGGCTTGTTTAGATTTTTAGGTCACTGGCTTGAATCTTTGCAGTTTTGCTGAAAGAGGGAGTACCACCTCTGGTGACTTCTGAGCTGTGTGGATAAAGGGGGGAAAAAAAGAATATGGCATAACTCAGCCTTGTATGACTGATCCTTAGAGTATATGACTGGTATGGAATAGCATAGTAACAAGTAAAAACCTTTCTTGGAGATCCACTTGCAAGAAACAAATCAAAATTCATGGAGTAATGATCCTGGGATGTTTGACTCCCTTGTGGTTACAAGGTTGATCTCCACTTCCTAATTATTCCTGTCAGACATGTTTTAAATTTTTCATTTTTTTGCAGCAGAAAAGCAAACTATGTGGACCCTTGAAAGGCCCTTTGTTATTTCACTTAGGGCTGTTACTCTAATAGCACAACAGTTGTATCAAAATCAAAAGAACTGTGCCACTTTCATACTCCCAGAATGATTAGCTGTTTCTTTGCCTTGTAATGCAAAATTCCCTTTGTACTTTAAAGGGCCTGTTGTATTCTTTTACAAAATGTTCTTCATGTCTGTGTGGTAATAGGAGGACAGGCTACATTTGTTAATGCCATTATTTAAAGCATTAAATGAGAATATTATCTATGCTATTAATTCTATACTTTTATGTGAAGCTGCTAGTACGGTTTGCTTCTATAGGAATGGGTTTATGTGAAATAAGGATGAGTCCACATTGCTGCTGGAAATGTTTAGTATATAATGCAGTACGCTGCAAACTGCAGGGAATCGGCATCTCTCTATCAATGAGCTTGTTTCCCACTTCTTCTTATATCCAATCTAAACAAGTTATTGTATCACAGAGGACGCAATCCCTCTCACTCCTGCACCTTTTCTCCTCTTGTGAATTTAATGGTGCTTAGCAAATATGATTGTGGTCAGTGCTATCTTCCACTGGCTTCTACACATTCTGGGCAACACACTTCACATCACGGTGTGTCAGTGATGGAGAGTAACTGCAGTCTGTACCTGCAGGCAAATCATGGCGGTGTATGTTTTGGGGAAAGAGTTCATCGTGTAGGATTAATTCTTGCAATAACAAAATGTCAACCCAGATTCTGATTTGTAGAGATGAAACTCAGCCACAGCTGACTTTGGGTCAGGACTTCCTATGGTCTGAAATAGCAAATGGTGTCTGTCAGGACAGAAACTTGAGGTTTCTGAAAACCTGTCTGTCTCTTTTTAATTTTTTATTACTTTTTTTTTTTAAACTTTGAATAACAAAGAACCACTTTCAGCATTTCATAATTCTATAATTACAGTAGTGATTATGAGAATGATAGATATCTAATTAAAATCTGTGAAAACTGCAGTCAGCCAGAAATGAGAATTAGTTCCCCAAATTGCTTTTTTTCCCCCTTAGTTAAAGCACATCAGAGCTATTTTTTGACAATATAGCCTTTTCCCTTGTGTGTCACAATGGCTTGTCTCAATAGGTCATGGCTATTTTTAACAGGTGAGCAGGGAGAAATTTAGTTTGAGAGAAAGGAGGGGAAAGAAGGGTATTTGCCTTAACGGTACTGGTGCTAAGTCTTTCATTGGTTTCAATTGATTTCAAAGTGAGAAACACCAGCCAACCAGTGATTAATACATTTTTGGATAACTTTAGATTTCTTTTCAAAGATAGTCTCAAAAATGTGTCGGATGAAATCAATGCATCCTTAACTGTCACTGATTAGGGCTTTGGTTTTATCGTCCTCATTTTTCTCCCCTCCCTATTTACCTAACCCATGCCAGTGCCATACATGTGTTCACTCAGCAGCTAATTACAGCAGGCTCCCCATGACAGTGACTAACAGTTTTGATGCCCATTACAGAGGGCTTCATGCCAACAGAGGCACCCAGGAGTCTAATACTCAAATCTATTAGCTCATCCATGGTGGGGTGGCCCTGGTAGCTCTTTCAGCCACAAGTCACAGCAACAGATTGTGTCAGAACCAACTAACTGTCTAAGATGTGCTGATCTGATTCTGCTGGACATTATGAGCATTTTGATCTCCAAGAGCCCCAAAAGGCTGAACGTGTGCTAGACTTTCTGCCAGCTGCTGCAACAGAAGGCTGCATGGGGGCTGTGCTGGGGCAGCATGGCTGAGGCTGCTGAGCCCCTTGGTTGTGTGCTGGGCTGGAGTGAAGCATTTGCAGGCAGTCAGCCCCCAGTGTGGAAAAAGATCAAATCATGGTTCCATCCTGTTCAGAAATATGTTATTCCTAGCAGGCAAATGTATAATTTACTGGACTCATCATCTCTTTAGTTCTCAGCACAAAGCCTTTTCTCTTCTGATTATTTGGAGTTTGGGACTAGGGGAAGATCCAGTAATCTAATCAGGAGAAATGACACAAACAATATCACCATCAATATCCAGCTGTGGCAGACATCTGATCCTGGTGCTTCAGAGGTTATTATACAGTGTTCTTGGAGGGGATTTTCTATTCCAGCTCCTGTGGTGATCACCTGTCCCCTAGAACTGATACGTGATTACCTGCTCCTCCTGTGAGTTTGTGAATGTTGCTGAGGGGAACATCAGCAACCTCCTTCCTTCCTCACAGGTGACTGTGCCACATGCTGATTACACACTGTGTGAAGAAATAATTGCTTACACTTTTTTATTTTTCTGCTGCAACTATAGCTTGCTTTTACAATGATGCACAAAGAAGGGTCTTCCTTAATCTCAATTACTGTCACTAGAGCCCATCTAACTTTTTTTCTTCTAAGGACAGGCTAACCAGCTTTTAGTAGCCTTTTCTGAAATGAAAGTTTCACTGCTGACATAACCCATTTTATTTCCTCTTTCAATTATTCTGTTACTTGTCTTTGAAACCCACTAAATGGCTATTAGGTACAGGTAGAATGAAGCAGAACAAAAGGATACTTGTGTATGAGCATGAGAGTCAAATGGTGAGCTTTTGAACAATCCTTTGGCCCCCTGTTTACAGTCCAAATCTATTTGCTTTTCAAAGATGTGTTTATTTTTTGCTTCCTATAATGAAACTGCTGTCTTCCTGGGAAACATTCTGCTTATCATTTGTGGCATCCACTTTCATATATTCCCATTATTTGAAAGCCATTTCACACTGTGGTAGAGACATCACATTTTAGCCTGTTATTTCACATGAAGTGGGGGGAAAAAAAAGAAAAAGAAAAAGCTGCTTTAACTGTTTTTACTCTCCATAATTTTTACTTGTTATGGGAAGGGAAAGTGTGAGCACAGGTTTGATCGTTCCAGCCATTGTATGGAGAACATGGTATAGTAGTTTGATTGTTCATAAGGAGAGAATAACACTCAAGGCCTGAAGCCCTGTACTTATTCACCATCTAATCATAGAAATAACTGGAACTCTGCAAGTGGGAGTGAAACAAAGGTTATTTCATAGATACCAGCCTAAGCAGGGAGAACAATTACTGATACTGTATGTGAAAGTACAGGTAACTTCTGGTATGATTTTGTTTGGGGAAATTTCAGTAATGCAGAAATAAGGTTTCTTGCTGTATTTCTTGGCTGTTAAAAGTGAGGCTAGCAGCAGTATGGGAGAAGGAGGATGGCTGTGGTTTCTGAGATTTCTTTGCTAGTGATGTCCGCTGGAGAGAGGTGAAACTTCCCAAACTTCAGACTATTTTGTCATCATTAGGCTAAATGTTGATGGTCATTTCAAGATCAACTCATAACTTGTACTGACAAGTTCCACATTCTGACTTGTAGTTAGGAAAATACCTGACTGAACGTTTTGGTAGGGGTTTGTTAGCATTTTCTCTCCTTGATCTGATTTAGTTTCAGCCTTAACTGAAAACACAAATCTAAGTTTAGTTTTTCTTTGAAGAAGCTGAGTATGACTATCATATCTTGAGTGTCTCTACTGATTTGAAGGCATTTTAAATTTCAGATTCGAAGCATCAGATGTTACAATGATGATAGTTAAAAGGAAGCATAGTTAAAATGGCATGTCCATGATCATGACATTACACCATGTTCATCTTGTTAAGGCTTTGTCATTGATTCTTCTTCAATTAACTTGTTCATTTCTCCTGACTAGCCAGATAAGATCCAGCTATGAAATAGTTAACTTTTTGTAGAGCTCAGCATCAATTTCTAGAAGCTTTTAACAGAGACTTGACATTTCTAATTAGGAAATTTTACATACAGGCAAGTGAATTTACCCCCAACTGGGAAAACATGGCTTAGCAAGAGTTTTACATCCGCCCTCATTGATCTACAGATTATCTCACATTTGAGACTGTGGAGCCACTGGGATTTGCAAAGATGAGAAACAAATGTGGGAAAGGGCATATAATTTCTTTCACTTCAGGGTTAGATAACAAAAACCTGATAAGTTAGAAATTAAGAGGTAAGTTTATTTTCTTTCTCTTTCATGTATTACTGTTGCAGAGGTCAAACAAACCCACAAAAGCCAATAACTTGTTGGCACTGGCAAGCAGCTGTCATCTTGATCCAGTTCTCAAAGCAACAGATTGGAGATTAGTCTTAAGATAGCAAAGAACTATAGATTTCTAAATTATTATTTTTTTTTCCACACAGTTCTAATAATTGAGAAACAAAATGTCTGAATGTGAGCTTACTTAGGGAAAGATTTGTCATGTGTCTGATGGTGTTGTGTCTGGCTCTTAAGAGAATCTCTCAAGCTTTCTGCATTTGTAGCTATATAATTTATATTTTTGAGCCATTTTTATCTCTAGACGGAAGTAACAAAAACCAAACCAAAACAAAAACCCCAAACCAAACTAAAACAAAAGGCAAAATATCAGTGATTTTGGAAATGCTGTGCCAGTGTAAGGTTGTTGCACATTTGTGCAGTGAAAATTAGGCTCCAAGTCAGATGTAGCAGGGCTCACTAAGCAGAACTTTTATTGATTTCTTTTGATATGGAAGTGCTGCACAGCTCATTTCATTTTTGTGTTCAGGTGAATTTTATTGTGAAGACATGCAATCAAGTATATGCTGCAGACTTCTAAGAATATGATTTAAATTAAATAAAAATGAATTATTTTTTTCCCTGTATATGTTTTCCTACATTTGAAATTATTCTAATGAAGCAAAAGTTATTTCTGTGTTGGTGGAAAAAACAGATAAGCAAACAAACCATGAAATGTAGCCTATGAAGTATTATGAAAACATATATGGACATATTGCTTACTGTAGTTATGTTTGTTACTGGTATTCATTCTTGGGAAGGTAGATACATCACTGTTATGTGATAAGGAATGGAACAAGAGAAGATAAAATAAAAAACAGACACAGGAGCACAAACCATGTACAGCTAAAATCCAGCAACATAAAATGAGTTTAAAGAAGTTCTATCACAAGGCTGTGCATTTTAATGACTTGGATATTAATAAGAGGTGATGGAATAGTTTCAAGACTATTGAGTCCCCTTCTCTTTTAGGGCAGAGCACAGTCCCCTGGGAGAAGATATCTCTGGTATTGAGCCGGTACTACTCTTGATCTTAGCTAGAGCAGGTAATATGAAAGCAAATAGAAGTATGGTTTAGGCTTCTTTTAGAACTGTGTGGGTGTCCAGAAATACTGCCAGAACTTACAGTCTTGGACTTAGTCATAAAAAACGGTGTAAAACAAAATTCTGGACATTAGATTAGATCTGCTCCTTAGAAAGAATATGACTGGATCAGAGTATCTCTATAAAACTGCAGCTCACCATGTCATACACTCTTGCCACCTACTTGGTTTACAAGCAAATTGTAAAAGAAACCTATAGATTTTGTGGTAAGCATTTCAGAGCTATTCGCTACGTACCACAGGTACTTGAGTGTCATTGTGTGCTTGAAGCTTATAGTTTATTTAAGGAGTAACCCTCAAAGCCAGAAAAAAAATAATCTGTAAATTTCACTTCTCTTTTATCTCTGCTTCATTCAGGGTGTAAACACTCAGCACCTGTAAATTCCTTGGGTTAAGATAATGGGAAGATCTTCACCTATTGTTCTAGCTGAAATAAATTTGAAAGCTCTACTTTGAAATACAGAAAAAGAAGTCTTTAAAAAAAGAGGACATTTTACATGCTTTGTCTACACCAACTTTCATTTTCTTTGCGCTGACCTCTCCCTATTTTATTTTTTTATTTCATTTTATTTTACTTTATTTATTTAACTTCTACCTTTATTTTCGTAACTGTGAAGTCAAAGCTAGACAAGAGCCCCCTACAATCGATCTTTCACGTCAGTGTTAAGTATTTGTTGCTTCACTGAGTAGTCTGGCTTATATCTAACCACTTGGGTCACTTAATGGCTTTGACAGAGAGTCCATCTATTTCAGAGGAATAGATTTAGCAGCCTTTAAGATAAATACTAGCAAAATATGACAGTCTGACCTTTTTTCTCTTGGTCACTTTTGAGAATATTTTTCCACATGTTCCATACCTTTACTGTACATGTCTGGGTACTGCTGTACTTGAAAGGTTGTTATGAATGATCTTTGAGGTGAGTGGTTCTGTAACTTAGGATTTGAAAAGATTTAAATGCTGATGGTGCCCTGTTTCCATTCTTAGTGAAGACATAAAAAGGTCACTTTTCCTTTGTCATTTCACTGTGTTGTTGCTGACTAGTGTTAATCATTTAATTAAAAGGTCATATCACTCATCCTCTTCTTCTAATACCTGGTGTGATTTTAATTATTTTCTTTGCAAATGAACAGAAGTAATATTATTTAATAATACTTGCTTTAAATAATAATCCCCAGAAGTGGAAGTTCACTTATGAAGCAAGCTTTGAAGGTGAGAATAAATTGAAAATAGCTGGATATTTAAAAACTATTTTCTTCATTAAATATTGTTAAAATCATATGAAGTTTTTAATGAGAGCATTTGGGGGCCTGTCTATCATGTCTCCTACTGACTGGCTAGCAGAACAGCTGGGAAGCAAAGTGAAAGTGCCTCTAATCACTAAAGCCAGAAAACCCATGCTTATTTCATTACTGATTTACAGTACCCCCACAAACTGGAAAACAGGGTAGCAGCTGGAGGTAGAAACAGTTAACCCCAAACAGCACAGGCTAACTGCCACTTCTGGTGTCCACCGAACTCAGCAGAGATTGCCTTTGCACAGCTCTCCATGCTGTGTACATCACCCCATGTCACCTCAAGAGACTCCTCTAGAGAGGCTGCAGACATTCTCAGTTTCCTTTCCTTCAAAAGTGGCCTTATTCTCTGTAGATGAATCAATGGTGTGCTTACAAGGAGGACAAGAGATTGTTCTCATCCACTCTAGGTACTTTCTGAGCAACCTTGCCTTCATCTCACAGCCATGATATTCCACTTGGTTTAAGAGTTTAATGAAAATAGCCTCCACCCATCCATACTTCCTGGAAAGCAGGGAGACAAGTGCAGTAAAATAATATTAAACATTTGGGTCACAGTGACTCTGAATGATGTGGCAATACAAAAGCTTGGACTGAATGGTGTTTGGAGAAGAAAGTGTGATAGTAGTCTGAGCTTTGATTAGCCTCATGTTCAGTTTGTTTTCTGTTCTGAAAACAGCTTCAACAACTGACAGTAGTACTTAACTCTTAGATCAGTTGAAATAAATAATAAGGTCCAGAATTGTAGCTAACATGTCAATCAAGATGCTTTTTATATTGAGAACATTCTCAATAGTGCAGCATTTATTGACCTTATGCATGGGTAGCTAATTTCTGGACTACTATTTTCAAGTAATGTGACCGAAAACTAGCACTAGAAAACCAGATGCATTGTCTTGTCTGTCTTTATAACACTGTGGTGCTTCTCACATCATACCCAGACTGCAACTAGAAGTTTTAACCCAAGATATCAACCTCTACCCAGGCAACTTGTAGAATGTATGTGAGTTCTCAGCAACTTTATGTCAGAGGATGACATCATTTATAATGAATAATGACATATTTGAAGAAAGCAGCATCAAGTTGAGGAAGAAGCTGTGATCTGGGTTATTTGAATACTAGGTTGTATTGAACTTTCCAAGAATCCCCAAATGTAATCCTGTCTGGTGTTAGCTGAAAGAGCTGATGTGATTAAGCGCAGGGTTGTGATTAGCTGGACTTTAACAGATGTATTTGATTGTGTCAGAGTGGGCTTTCTGAAGGAATTGTGTCTGTCTCTGAACAGAACCACAACCTGACATGTCAGGCAACAAGAGATTTCTGGGCTGTGAATCTCAAAGAATTAATTTTAACTAGCAAAAATTAAGGACCAGGAAATGTAGAGCATGATCACAAAGAAGAGTTAGTACGTTAGATTGGTTTTCAATAGCAGCCTGTTCTTTTGATCATGTGAGCTGGGTCCATATTATTTTCCAGGCGTTTTGCAAACATTTCTCTGCAGGGCAGCTGGGAAATGCCAGGCAATCTGAGCTATCAAGGCCTGAACACAGCTGAACTGGTTATTAGTTGAGCATCCCTAAACGGCTTCTAACCAAGCATTTAGTGGCACAGAAGGTCAATGCTATTTGTTGAATATTCAGCTAATTATTCATTTCACTAAACAAAGGAATACTGTATCCTTTATGTACTGAAAAAAATCCCTGAGTTCTAAAGTTAGAGTTCAGTAAGTACTTAATAACTGCAAAATTACATTGTATTAGGTGCTTCTGTATTTTAATTTAGCACAATTTTATGTATGGCCTGTGGTGTAGACCAACATTGCTTTTTTATTGCAACGGAAAGAATTCCAAACTTCTTGTCTTCAAAAACTACAGAAAGCATAACTAGAGTCAGGACCTGAGGTTTTGCATCTTCTATAATTTTTTCTAACTCCTTTTTTATCACTGAAGGAGCTGTATTTTGCGTGTAGCCCATGGTGGCTGCCTTTAATTTGTCTGCCAGTGATGATGTGGGAGTGGTTCCTGATCTTCTTCCATGTATTCAGAAATTTGCAGCAGCACCTTGTTTCTACTGGTTCTCATATTACCAACAAAATTCAAACACTAAGTAGATATACTTTATTTTTTCTTTTCAATAATCAAGAATGATTATTAAGAAACTTCAATTTAGGTGACAGAAACCTTGAACACACCCATTATAGCAGCAGGATGACTCCAGAATCTGCCAGGGCAAGGTAAGATAAGTTAAATTATCAATTATGCCACAATACAGCTGAATCATAGTGATAGAGGTTTAAGCCTGTGCATTCAAGCCTAATGTAGAAAAATACTCCTTTCTTGAGTATCAAACTTACAGAAAGCACTCCATAAAGGACAATATCAGGTAGTGATAGGACTAGGGGGAATGGAATGAAGCTGGAGGTGGGGAGATTCAGACTTGATGTGAGGAAGAAGTTCTTTGCCATGAGACTGGTGAAAACCTGGAATGGATTGTCCAGGGAGGTGGTTGAGGCCCCATCCCTGGAGGTGTTTAAGACCAGGCTGGATGAGGCTCTCGCCAGCCTGATCTAGTGTGAGGTGTCCCTGCTCATGGCAGGCGGGGTTGGAGCTAGATGATCCTTGTGGTCCCTTCCAACACTGACTGATTCTATGATTCCATATACATGAACCCTTTTACTGGTAGTGCATTTGAATAATAGCTTGAGATGGCACTATTTGGTAACTTCAAAAATTCATCCATTCAGAACAAACAGGTTTCTGTTCCCCTAATTTTTCAACTTTACATTCAAGTTCATTCTGTTCTGAAGGGTATGTTTGTCAGCATTCAAGTGAAGAGAGAGTGATATCTGCTATTTTTTCATGTTTATGGCAAGTCCACAGCCTGACCTCTTATTCACCTCTGAGAATTGCTTGGAGTTTTATCTACTTTTACTTATCTCAAAGAAAATTCTCCTGGAAATGTGCCATTACAATCTCAAGCTGCGCCAGGGGAAGTTTAGGCTTGAGGTGAGGAGAAAGTTCTTCACTGAGAGAGTTGTTTGTCATTGGAATGGGCTGCCCTGGGAGTTGGTGGAGTCACCGTCCCTGGAGGTGTTCAAGAGGGCATTGGACATGGCACTTGGTGCCATGGTGTAGTCATGAGGTCTGTGGTGACAGGTTGGACTCGATGATCTTTGAGGTCTCTTCCAACCTTGGCGATACAATAATACTGTGTGATACTGTGATTTCTTTAGAGACACTTGTCTCTTCTGTCATCTAATGTTAAGTCCCTGTCATTATTCTGACCTCTCCATCAGCACCTGAGGCAGGGTAGGGACTACAGGGTTTATTCAGTTATTGTATAGTACTTCCCATGGCCCTTCTGCAGTTCTGCTTCTTGTGGTTCCTCTTGCGAGTGCAGCAGCCTTTAGCCATGTCTGCAAGCTTCTCTGAGCAGGTCACTTTGCTTATGATCGCTCATCACTAGCTCCTCTCTTCTGAGGCACTGCTGTCTCATTTTTCACCCTTTGGTGAGGCAGTCACTTCTTGCCAGCCACTGGGCCCTCTCTTCATACTTATTCCTGCTTTTTACTTATTACTGTTCAGGTTCCAGAGAAAAGTTCTGCATTAAAATGAAGAGAAATTTAAAAAATGAGCTTGTAATGAGAACGATTAATCAGAGCAGTCTGCAGCCTTGGCAGTACAACTGACTTTGCTGGTGTGAAGGGGACAGAGTGAGAGGGCTGATGAAGAATGAGAAGCATGAATTATTTGAGGTCCTGAACGTGGCAATCTTTTGCATGGGACACAGAAGGCAGCTCCCACTCCTTTCAAGTGCGTAAAAGGGGCTGTCCTGTGGGAATCACTTGTAATGACCCTGGAAGTGTCTCAGTTTCTGTGGGAAGCAAACTGATTTGCACATCCTGTCTACATGATTAGTTCCATGATCACTGGGTTGGTTTCTACAGTGTGCCAGGTCTTCCCGCTTGTAGGGGTTGTCTTGGATCTGAACTGTTATGAGCACTGAATCTCAAATTAAAGAAGGATGAGAAGCACATGCTCTGGTTTGATCCATTTGTTATTCAAGGCATGTCCAGACTTTGCAAATGTCCAGAGCCAGACTCCAAGCAGACTGAAATTTGCACACTTTTTGGTATCTTTCAAAAGTTGAGCAGTTTTGGAGAGGGTTTTTTGTGGCTTTTTATTTTGGTTGTTGGAATTTTTTTTTCCCTCTTGGATACACTCAGTGATTTTTGTAGTATGATTTCATACTAAGCGAACTTATCTTCCAAGTTCCAAAATAGTTCAGACATGCACTATTTGTATACCTAAAGGGGAGGAAAAATTATTTGAACCATATACGACAGTATTTTAGTCAAGCATCTACAACATATGCTGTCTTTTGAGAGCACTGTACCGGTCCCACCCTCCGAATGAAATGCTCTGTCAGACATTCCCAAAGCAAATTTTTTAAATGCTGTCTCTGCACTCCCATCCAAACCATGAGGCAGAGCCAAGTCTGTCAGGCCAGGCTCTTCTCACTGTGAATTAGTAGCAGCCAAGATTAATTAGCACCCGAAGCGTTTCCAGCTGTAGCACTTGTGTGATGCTACTGCCATGATGCATGTAGTCACCACTCCCCAGGTCCGTGATTCATTGCTCTGTCAGTGGTTTGAGATACAGTGTATGAAAATGCCATATAAATGCAAATATAAATACAAACACTGGATCCCCCCTGTTGGCTAGTGATAAGGTGCTCATCCAGATGACTCACGGTGATCTAAAAGTGGAAAGTAATATTTGGAAGGCGAGGGAAACTCAATGATTGTTCTTAAACTCTCTTTTCTTTTTTCTTATATAAGCTTTAACCAAAAAAAGAAAAAGGCAGCTTTGGCCTCCTCCCTTGGCTACCTTTGTAGCAAACCAAGATGATATATTTTTGATTAATTAAATTAGAATAAGAGTAAACTTTGAAATAGGTTTGGGAAATGGTGTGATCTGCTCTGTGTGGGAGTGCGCGTTGCCAGGGACTGAACCAAATGAACTCTGGTCATGAACTGAATTCGTATGGGCTTCAGCTCTCTAATGAGGATGGCAGGCTTTGGCTTTTGCTTTGCTCCCTGATTACTACACTCTCCTGTATTCTCTCACAGTGTAGGAGATGTGCTCTGCCCAAGGGAATTGGGACAGCTTAAGCTGCACCACCTAGAAGGGAAAGGAGACTGCCCTTTCTGGGGTATGCAGAAGGGGATGTGTGTGAAGAGAAGGTTCCTCCTGTCATGCATGGCAGATACTTCAATGTGAATTGCTTACTCCTACCTTTAAGTGTATGTACTTAATGGAAAAATAATTCTTCTGAAAAGAGTTTTGTGTCCTGAAGTTACCCATGGAAGTGGTTTAATCCTATTTATGTCCTTAATGTTATACAGATCGGTGGCACAGGGGTTTTAATTTTCTATGTTACTCTTCAGGTGCTGCTGTGTGTTTAAAGTTCTCATCCCAATACTGAGATCAACTTTCCATGCAGGTGTGCAAAAGGAAAGATTGCAGTGTGAGGCAGATGATTTTTCTATTTTTTTTTTTTTTGGCCTGGGGTTTTGCACATGTTGCTGTAGCTGCAGAAGCAGCAGGACTCTGAAGGGTCACCTGTACATTGAGCTCTCTGCTTCCTGACTAGTTTAATAATTGTTAGAAGTCTCTGCTAGTAGTTCCATACAATAGCTTTGCCTTGAGTGATCTTTGCAGCATGAAGTATGAGGCTGCCATATTTCATTCATGATTCAAGAGTCAGTTCTCTAAATGTATATAGCTACTACTGTAATTTTAAATATTAACTCACTTGTACATGCTTAGCACCAGCCATAGACTACTTGCATTAATAAGATTGTAATTTCCCCTAAATGCATCCAACCTGTATTGTTGTTTTTCCAGTATCCAAACATGTTAGAAAGGCAAAGAATTCAGTGAAGGACACTAGATTTCTTGCTAATTTCTGTCATGTGTTAAAATTGCTTGTTCATGGCTTCTAAGATAAGAAATTGGAAGCTGGGACACTTCTAGTTGACCTAGATCCACAAAGCATTAGTGAGCTTTGCTCGTCATGACAGACTGTTTTCTGAAAATATGTTTGCTGTATTGGTTGTAAGAGGTGTTAAGGAGGGAAGACTAGGAAAAAAGAGTGGAACTGGGTGATGAATGGTGTTGTGAAGATAGAGGATTTCATTGGAAAAGATGCAGAGATGCAGCAACAGGGAAAGAGTAGTAGAGGAGGGACAAGGGATTGGAAATGAGTAGAAAGATCCAGAGTCACTTGGTAGGTGGGTAAAGGGCTGGGCAAGATTCAGAAGACAGCAAGAACAGGGAGTTTGCCAAACTTTGTGAAAGCAGCAGGAGATTCTTTTATTGGTAACATTCTGAATGTACTATTGTAAGAAAAACAGATCCTTAGTTGATGTAGACTGTAGTGTGGGCTTTTGCATGGACCTTAGCATTGACAACATGCATAGTATATCTTCTTTGTGTGGTAGAAACACACCCAGACCATGTAGAAAACTGAGTATTTCTTCGTTGTTATCTGGCTTATGACATATATATAGACAGTGTGCCTTGCCACTTGTGACGTGGTTCCCTTCCTTCTGGTTTATTTGAGCTGTTTCCGCATTCTGAATGCTATCCACCATCAAGTTTAATTTGGGACAAAGCAACGCTCCATCACCATTATCTGCCCTGTTTCTTCAGTTAGGCATACTTAAATTGTCTATCTGAATAGCCATTTTATTAAGTTCCCTCAACAATCTGATGGCAGGCTTGTCATGAACCAAGCTTTACTTCACACTTTGCATATGTGCCAAATATTCCCTCATTACCTGCTGTTTGTCCTGCTCTTCCTTTCTCTCTCTCGCTCTTTAATTTACTGATTAAAAAAAAAACCCAAATAGGTGGTATTTCTGACTAGACTATGTGAACCCTGAAGGTCAGGGATGTTTGTCTCTTCAGCAACTCAACATGGGGGAGAAATTTTAAATGCAATTATCTGCAGGTGTATTATGGTATAATATTTGCATGTTCTCTTTATAAAAGAGGCTTTTAAGACATTTTCATAACTACTTTCCTTCTCTCTCCATTTGCCCTACAGCTAATTTATGCTGATGTTTTCTTCTCTGAGTTTCTGGTTTCATTACATAGCCTGTTGTTAATAGTAAGTTGTGATACATGCAGAGACAGTGGAGATGGTGAATATATGGTAATTGCAGCAATTGACTCCATAATAAACCAGAACATTTGTTAACTGTGTAATTGGATTATGAAGAGTAACTTAGAGAATGGAAACTGGACCGCAAAATTTCAGTGCTGGATCATTTCATGACTATCAGCACTGGAAATGTAAGGTCCAGTTTTGACTGTGCCAAATTCACCACTTTTAAACAAACCCTAATTTACCTGTATTCAACGTGAAAAAAAAAAGATTGTCTGGTGGGTGTATGTGAATGGAAGAGAGAGGGCCAGAAAAGGAAATAGTACTCCCTTAGCTGAAAAAATGTCGGTTGTATTGTGCTTTTAGACCAAGATAAATAACAATGTAGCTGGCATAGCTTATGCCCTGAAAAATGCCATCTGGCTTAGAAACTCTGACTCATTTGGTGACACTGAATATTTGGAAATGAAAATTCTAAAAATGAGCAGAACTACTAAAACTGTCTGAAATCAAGACTATGCCATGCTGGATGTGCCCTCAGATCTGTCATTCATTGTCATCAGCTGAGTATTGTCATTGAGATCTCCTCTCTGGAGAGAGGGAGCTACAATAGGTTGTGACTGACACTAAGTTAATATTCAGCAGTGTACATAAAAATTAGGATTTTGACAGTGTTTAATTCTGTTTTACTTTTGCTCCCACTGAAACACTCTCCTTTAGAGGGTATATAGGTGCTTTGGCTGCTTCTATAACCCTTACAACTCATTAGCAGCACTGGGACGCCAGACTGAGGGGAGGATTCCTTTCCCTTTATCTTTGTTAGACTCCCAGTATGAGCACAATTTATTGTGCCCTTGGACAGGATAGCAGGGATGTGAATCTGTATTTTGCCATGAATCCTTACTCAAAATTCCCATTAAAGCTTGAGAGGTTTCCCTGAGTAAAAGAACTGCAGGATCCAGGTCTGTTATCTTTAATGGCAGAAATACAGGATGCTGCAGCCTTGAACTTTGTTTTTGACAGGTTAAATACCCTTGTTTCACCTTTAAAACAAACTTTGTAATTGTAGTACAAAAAAAAAAATTCTCCAGGCTCAGTGAGGCTGCAAATCAAGGATGTATTATACAGTGTTAATGAGGAAAGAAATCTAGCAACTCAGTTGGAGGGAGAAAAAGACGTTTATTTTATTAACATTCTCTTTACTGTAAGTCTATGGGAGAATCAGGTAGAAAAGCTGTAAACTGTACAAAAAGATTTTGACTATTTGCCTATTGTTTAGATAAGTTAGGGGTCACAAAGACCTTGAGAAAATACATGAGAAAATACGGGAGAGAACTCTGAAAATGTCCTCCAGGGACAGATGATAGTCTGTTCAACCCTACTGAACAGCCAAAAACTTCCTCAAGACTTCAGTTATCTTCATCAAAGAGACCACCACTGACCTGCTTGTGCTCTGTCACTGAGAGACCCTGCAATTAAATTCCGAGGACCTAGAGCTAGGAAGGGGCCTTCTGAGCAAGGAACAGGCATCTGTTTTATATTGTGGTTAGCCAGTACTGAGCTAGCTGGGTGAGTCTTGCCTCTCACCTCATTGCAAACCTTGCCCAAATGCACAAACTTGCTTATGCCAGCCCATTACATGACAGGAATAAAACCACATCAATACATTTGTGGGGAAATTAAGACAACTAGCCAGATTTCAGGAGAATGAAAATTACTCCTAGCAAAACTGCTTGAGGGGCATATTCCTGTAGAATGTGATCCTTTCTTCCCAGCAGCAAAGGAAAGCTTTATGTAAAACACACATTTTGACAAAAGTTGATCAGTGTTCTCCTTGCAAGTTGACTCATCTGTTACCTCTCTTCACATCCTCTCTCCCAGCTGTAGCTACATGGCTTTCTAAATGGAGGACTTTCTTGAACTTTTCTCTAGCTCTTCTCTTGGCCCTTATTTGCTTGTTGACTACTTCCTTGTAGTTAGAGAATCTGCAGTGCAGCACTTGTGTGCTCCTCAATATAGAAAGATACAAGCTCAGGTGTAGGCAGGAGTATAGCTTGGTGCAGGTCCTTCTTACCATACTGCTCTAACCAGCCTTGGAGCCCCACTGAAGGTAATCAGGAATCACTGTGTAGGAATCTCAGAAATGAAGACAGATCTTTCAAGGTTGGGAGACTTCAGACATATGTATTTGAAGATGCAGATTGCTAAAGACCAAAGCAACTATTCAGCAGTCCCAGTACTGGAACTCAAGCTGCTTACTCTTTAGTAATTTGAATCAGATTCGAATGAAACGGATTTTTGCAAAACAAATAAAAATGAAGAGAAAAATACCAGGAAAGCTGCACATGAAGGATGGACATATCTTCACTTCCTTTAATATTCTCTACTTGTCTCCTCTCCTCTGTCTCCATATCTTTTTTTTCCCCCTAGCTGCCAAAGCATGTAATCCAGTGCTGTTATCAGGGTCCCATTACTTTACATGTGTAGCTTCCAGAATGGCCTCAAGTTCTGTGCATTTTGAACTGTAAAAATTTCCCATTCAGCAGATGATGAAGATGCAGAAATCTTGTTTGAGGGTTATGGAGCCATCTCTTGCCAGATTGGTGAATGTGAATGTCCATCAGGAGTGCACGGACTGAACCGAACAGGAACCTGGAAGGCATGCCTCTGCTCCATGCCCACCAGCCAGTGTGCAATTACATCTAACTCCCAAGGATGTGGGTTCACAATAAGAGTCATATGTATCACCGGGAAAAAAAAGATTGGCTGGCTGTGGTACAGCACACAGATGGCTGTAGTAAAGAAGCCACCTGCCGAGACAGGCTGGACTGAATAAAGGCTGCCTCCTTCCTTACCAACAAGATCAGAATCAAGTGTGGGAGAGGAAGAAACAGCTATCAAGAAGTGGGTGTAGTGCACAGTGGGAGTTCAATGAGAAGCAGGACTGCAAGGGGGGGTGGGTGGGTTGTGTGTAGAAAACGGTGTTTTGAGGGAAACGTGCTTTGGAAGAACCTGTCTTGATATTTTAATGAATCCATTTTCTGTATATTTTTAATTCTAGTCTTGGCTGCTTTTGACTACAGATTTCAGGAAACCAAGGATTGAGCTCTGAACCAGTAAAACACTATCTACATTCTCATACTAGTAGAAGAATATTGTAGAAAAAATATTATTAAAATCGATGCAGCACCAGTGATTTGTATTTTCTGAGCATTAAAGTAACAAGATATGAGGCAAGAAAAGGCTTTGATGTCTCTGGACTGAATGAGAATGTGGCCCACAAATAAGAAAGAACAGTCATGAAATAGAAATACACAATTCCAGGATATGGAAAGAAAAAAAGTTTTAGGGATGAACTGCTGCTGTCATCAAGGGTACCAATGCTGTAGCACTGGTGCTACTGCAAAACACAAGCAGACTCCTCAGTGGCAAATGTTGATCAAGAGGGACTGTATATTAAAGAAATACTGGCTTTGAAGGAAATGATTTAATTTCAGAGACTGCAGTTTTCATCTTCGTTAAAGTCTGTGTAGAGCATTTTGAAGTGAGAGTGGAATACAAGAAACTTGAAAAGGCATGATCTCAAAGAGCAAAGACGATGCTAAACTGTGTCAGAGAATAAAGCAGATGTGTCAAGATGGCAAAGTATGACTTTTTGGATGCTTCTTGTCCTTTCCTGTCAATAACTATGGGAATAGACGGAGAATATGAGACAATGACTGCAGTGTAAAGCAGTGAATCACGAAAAGCTGAGATGGTGCACGATGGCTTTTCTGCCAGAACTGACAGTACAGAGAGAAAAAGATTTCTTTAGAAAGTGCCAAAAGCCAATGTATACTCTGTGCTGCTCTTTTTAGGATCCTTCCTTGTAGGACCTTGCTGTTCTGAAGGGGAAATGGAATACTCGAATATTTGTGTGAAGCAGCTGGATGGAGAAATGTTGTGACAGGCTCCCTATAGGGAGTTTGATGTACTTTCTCTAGTGGTGATTTTTTTTCACTAAACGGGGTGAGGTGACTGATTTCTCCTTCCCTTTTCATAGATATTACTATATAGCCTCCTGACACAGGTGTAATTTTTCTTTCAAGTTTGTGTAATACTCCTGAAGAGCAACAGTGGATGTTCCCAGGAAATACTCCAAAATCTGTAAAAGTTTTAAATCTCCTGTTGTCCTGAGCACTCTGCTTTGTGATCTGCACTCTGTTAGCCCCTGGAGTTTTCCCACTGAGCTATGGTTTGCACATGGCTTTGCTCTCTCCATCCTGGCAAAACCCAATTGTTGCTGTCAAAAGTTTTAGAATTCTTGTGACAGAAATTGCAACTGGCTGTGGTGGAGGTTGTGGTAGAAGTGGATGGGCAACTGCTTACCCCTTGTATTTTAATGAGAGGCAAAATGGGTCCCCTGAAACCAATCAAGTGGGACTTCTTTTGCAAATCCTTTTAAAAGATGGGGAGAAAATGCTCTTCTGGTAGAAAGTCAGGATTGAAATTTTGTATTTTGTGTTCTAAATGTGAGAACTGCTTGAAATAAAAATCTAGAGATGACTTCAGGACAGGAAAATATACTCCAGGAGGATCATGAGACTCAGCCAGGCTGAATTTGTATTAAGCAGACTGCAGTAAGAGAGAGTCTGTTTTACACATGTACAATGTGGCTTGTCATGACAAATTAATCTCCTGAATTGTCAGATGGATCTAAGAGGTAATCAGCATACCCCAACATGCCGTTCCTGAAACATAAAGGGAATGTTTTCCAGACAAAATCATTGTAGTGTATGTCCACAGCTGATTGAAAACTGTACTGAAAGAAGTCATTGCTGTCAATAACCAAGTGTGAAAGTGAAATCTAGCTGTTGGTGTGGTTCACTTCTACATCCTCACCAAGGTCTTGGCTGCTGCAATTGTGTTCATTGTATTGGTTTTGTAGGTTATACCAACTAGAAGGGACTGCAGAGGCTTTGCAGCGAAGGATCAGAATTCTTGATAAATTTGGGAACTGTTCAGCAATCAATAAAGTCAGGTCTTTAAATACCTGTGGAAAAGTACACATTGCTTGAAAATGTCCAAATGTGCAATGTTTAAGCAGGGAAAAACTAGGCATTATTAACTGACCAAGTCTACAAATTTTCCATCACAAGCTAAATATGAGTTGACATTCCATCTTCTGTGGTGCTCTGGGAGCCTTATTGCAGTTTTCTAAACCAAGTAATAGATCTCAACCAGGGAGTCTAGTTGAGAGTGACAAGAGGTTTTCTTGGTTGTTTTTTTTCTTGCCTACAATATGTTATACACTAGAAGAACTAGTGTAGTTCAGCTTAGGAAAGAAGAAACTGAGACTTTACAACATCTTGAATACGTAGACAGGTTTCACAAAGAGAAAAGTACTTATGCTCACTGGGTTGTGGAAAGATATAATAAACTCTAAGTTTATAAATATGCTTGCAGCCAGTGATACTTAGGTTACAGCTCAGAAAACTTTTCTAATAATAGTAAGTGTAGTTAAGCACTATGCTTGCCTAGATAAGTTAATTGCTGGACATTAAGAATGGTTTAGATAAACAGCTTCTAATGTATAGCTCACCCTGCTTTGGGATGAACCAAGCAACTTCGTGGCTTCCTTACCAAACAGATCTGTTTTAAATGATCAGCAGAAGAAAGTCCAGTCCTGTGAAGGCTTGTAATTAGGAGCCTGAAGAGATCTAAGGCAAGGTCTGCTCTATGGCTGCATCACCTGGCTGGTGACAACTCCTTTAATGAAACACACTCATGCCAGCATTCTTGCGACACATTCTGGGGTGAAATGGAAGAAGCATAGAAAAGGGAAAGAATAGGGAGGCTTCAAAAATCATATGAAGTGACAGCAGAGTCCCCTCCACAGGTGACTGAATATTGCAGACATGGAGCAAGGCAGCAACATGTATGGCAGCATAGCTCAGGACTATTGTTTGATGCTTGAGGAAGTGTGGGAATAAATGAATTGCCTAAATTTCAGACCAGTGCATAGAAGGGACTTTTAGAAATCCCATCAAGGAATAATAGGATTTGAAATTGTGTGGCTGTATCTCCTTCACTACTTTAAAACCCCCTTCTATAGTCTGATAGCAAAACTTATAGCAACTGCATAAAACACAAGTGTGTGTCTTGCATGCACTAGGGTTGGAGTGATAAATCACAGGCTCCCACAGCTCTGGAGAGACAATCTTGGGTACTTATCAATATTTTTAGAAGTACCTAGATAAGAAATCAGAGAGAAAAATCTAGGCTTTTGGTGCTGTGCAGGTCCTCCCATGTCAGAAGTTAACTGTTATTTGCACTTGTAGGCTGGTACATATTCCTTTTGTGGTGTTCACACTGTTTATTCAAATACCTGTAGCCACTGTGTATACCCTACAAATGTCCTCCCTCGAGCAATGGAATTAGATAATATGCTCTTGTGTAAACATATCTTCCTGCTGAATGAGGGTTGTTCTTTCAGTGTGACCAAGGATGTCCCTTCTGCAGTCCAGCCCTGTGAACCAGTACCAGCACTGTTGTGCAAGGGCCTGGCAAGAAGGATAAAGGAGCTCTTCATGTCTAATTCTCATCATGAAACTTTCCATTTTTGTGCAGCTGTGTTTTCAGCTTTGCTTACAGAAGCTAGACTATTTTGAGTTGTGCCCCAGCCATAATTTTACCTTAATACACTCTCCCTAACATTCATGTTACCTCACTGACTCAGATCTCCTCAGTGCAGTCAACAGCAGAGTTACTCTGTGATACACAGAGGGAGAAAGTTACTGAGTCATCTGGAGGTAGCCCCTTCCATTCCTATACCTGTGTGTCTATCTATCTATCTGGTATATGAAGTTAGCTGGATGAAGCTGATCCTCTGGTTATACAAACAGGAGATGCTGCAGATAAGCAAGGAGGAGTTCTGAAAATATGAGTTGAAAAGTTGGCTCTGTTGAAATGTTTGGAAATTGTCATTGACCTGGATGGGGACATAATATCTCAATAATCCCTATGCTTTGGCATAAATTAGCAAAGAAGCATTAACTTCACTTGAGCTGTGTTGGTGCACAGGAGAGCACAGCTTTATACTTCTGGGGATTCATGAAATGACGTGTTTTGATATGTGGGTTGCTAGGTTGTTAACTCAAATGTACTGTAAGTACAATCTGTAAAGTAATAAAGGTAATGTGCTTTTGGAGCAACCTGAGGATTTGATGTCAATGCAATTCTTGAACAATGAACATAATTTTGATAGACATCAAATAGTTTATAAAAGCTCACTGCAGCATGTTACTGCCTTTTTTTTTTTTAATTATTTTTTTCCCAGTGGAAATGGAATCTTTGCTGTGGCATGAACTTAGGCTGATCATGCTTCAATCTATTCACAAATACAACTTACTGTTATTACTACAGTTCATTATTTTTATAGCACTAGCAATGTTCTTAGTAATTTGCAAGTAGGTATTAATACAAAAACTGTTCCCCAAAGGAAGTGTAAATATACAGGTTTTGGTAGATTGAGGAACATCACATATGTTGTGTGGTTTGAAGCATCCCAAGCAGGTACATGCTCTAGTAATGAACTAGATCCTGCATGGATACAAAAGGGTTGCGCTGTGTTTTCCTGTTTCACTGCATTAGCTCCTATATATCACACAGTAACTCCTTTTTCCTTGAGCAAAGGTAACTGCATCAGTAGGATTCAGTTACCTAGGAGGGTTGTTAATCACAGTGCTTTTCTGCAGTGGCAAACAGGCCAACAGGAGCCCTGCATCTTAGCTTTGTGCTGGACTCTGGCAACACTGACAGTGGTTACCAAGCCAATACTTCAGGAAAGGCGGCAGCCACGTGCATTAGCATGTTTTGTTTGATATTATTATTATTATTATGTTGTGCTATGTGCCATGAAGTTACAGCCCAGAAACTGTCCTTGGCTCTGGGATTACTGGAAGACCTCTGGCCCCTTGTGGTCTTTTAGGGACTTTGATTTGGGCAAAGGAGAAGAAATAATGGATTTGCATGTTAAACTGTACAAAGGTGGCTGAAATCCTGCTACTGTAAATGGACTTTAATATAAGTTATAGAGACAACAAGCATGTTGACAAAAACTTTAGTTTTCAGGTAAAGTTTGGTCCACATAATGAGCACTTTACAGGGGCAACACACGTAAAGGGCATAGAGACATTCATGGTGTCTGAGGTAGAACATCAAATAAGTTTAATGCGTAGAAACAGTAATTTGTGTATTCTCATCTGTGCTGGAAAACTTTAACAAGTTCTGATTCTGAAAATGGCATCTCCTAGAAATTGGTCTCAGCTTATCTACTATCTTAGCGTATGCCCCAAGCAGCCCCCAGCAAGGTGGGGATAGTGTCTTTGTCATAATGTTTCATACTGTGCTTGGATAGATATGAACGGAAGCCTAGGAAAATCAGAAAGCTGATAAACCATTAGTAATCTACGGAATTATTTTTCTTCATAATCATTATCCTTCTCCTTTCAAGTCAGAAAATGCTGCTGAATGAAAGAGGTTTGGAAACAAACCCTGAATGCATGTTGTGTAGGAGTAAAGGTAGGCCCTGTTGCTGTATCCCCACTTGCTGTGGTGGGTGAAAATTGTTTCTGAAGGTGACTTGAATTGTCATGTCAAATCAGCTCCTTTTTTCTTGTATTGGTTTTGTGTGAGTTTGTTTTCTTTTTTTTTCTTTATATGCTGACTCTTTGCAATCCACACCTGTTTATAAGGACAGCTACAATGAAAACGAGTAAATGAATAGGTTGCTTTGCAGCAAAAGATTGCATATGATGCTTAGACAGACATCTCCCCAAGTCTTGGATTTCTGACTCTCTCTGCAAGGTCCTGTATCCTTTGCGTTTACATTAGCAGGATGCTAAATTAGCCTGTAAATTGAACTGAGCCTGTTCCTCTAGAATCTGTGACAAAAGTTTCAACTTGTAAATGAATTCAGTCAAGCTACATTCACATCTGGGTGTTTTTTTCTCTCTGTGTTAGCTGCGGTCAATCCATTGGGAAAGAACACTTGCTACAATATCTAATTTGAAAAGAAAATTTTAGAGTGAGCATGTAAAGCAAATGTTGCATTTAAAATTGTGAAGTACTAGAGAAAGAAATTGATGTCTGAATGTTCTATGGGAAAACAGAAAAACTGCTGTGTAAGGAATAGAACATTATTTACGGATTATTATTTATGGACAAAGTTTTTGCAGTTACAGGGAGCTCAATAAAAACTATATGGGAAGTAAATAACAAACAAGTAGTTAACATGTGACGATGTGAATGTTTGAACAAGAAGAGAAAGATTTGGCAAATTATTCACAGTCTAGGCCAGAGGAATTCAATTAATTTTTTTATCATTGTGATCTCTCAGCCTGACCTTCTTTATAACACAGAAGAAAGGACTTAGATTAATTAATTCTTAATTGAAGCAGTGTAGAGCAGAGACAATGTCATGTCCTGCTTTAAAAATGAACATGATGGAGGTCCCAGCATAATATGTGATGGAGGACTCCAGTAGTTGGTTGTCATCTTTGTTAGATTTGTGCCATATTTCTAAGCTAGGTTTCTCTGGCTTTGGTGTTATGCCATTGTATCTTATTTTATAGCTATTTGTTATGTTGAAAAGCCTATTCCTTTCCTTCATGTAGATATTGCAGTTATTCATTCTGTGTTTTATTGTTCCTTTATTTTGCAAATGGCTTAGGTGCCAGCATGACTCACATTCTGATAAATTATTTCTCTATTCATTGGTAAAACTATTTCATTAGGTAAGAATATAGGAAGATTCATGAAGCCACTTGCCCCAGCAGGGCCAGTCAGGACAGTGGGAGGTTTCCTTTATGGCACTGGCCCAGGCAGGGACGACTTAATGTTCTGGTACCTCCCAGAAACTATCCAACATGCTCCATTCTGAAGCTGGAGGACTCTCTCAGCTAGTGAACTATAAAAGCCCTAACTTAGTATCTCAGTTAGAGGTCTAAGGATGGATAGCAAATGCCTCAGTGAGTGGCCAGCCTACCCCTACAGCCTAGTGCTGAGCTGTATAAGATTTCCAAGTTTATTTATTAGGCGAATCTTTGCAATACCAAATTAATTGTGATTAAATCAAGCCTTTAGTTTTCAGTTTGGATAGGTATTAACAATTACCTGTCCCCTGGCCTTCTAGCAAAGTGCATATTAGTTTATTTAACAACAACAAAAATCTCATTTAAATAATTTCAGTCTTTTGTAGGCCATCACATACCACACCTTTTGCATTGTCATGAAACTTCATGTTAGTGGAGGAAAAAAACCCTCACTGTTTCTTATTTCTGCACAATTATTAAGCTCAGTTTGAAAGCCACACCTGGAAAGTTGTATTATAGCTCATTAGTTTAATCAGCATTTTTTCTAAGTCACATGAAAACTAAAACACGTTTTTGACTCTCTTGATTTGCAATATTCTGACATTGATCTCCAATTCAGTGAAAAGACTTTACAATTGTTTACAGATTGTATGCTGTCTTTGGGTGATTCCCATTTTCTTCCCTTAGATGGTGCTAATAAGGTACAAAAAGCACAGCCAGACCACAGTGTTTCAGAAAGAACATGAAGCACAATGAAGGTTTGATTGAATTCTGTAAGCAATGTCTTTCCTTCTGTCTGTGCTACAGTTCTGCCTTATTTGTGCTTATTCAAGCTCCAGAATGACACTATATAGAAGTATCAAATTTGGTAAACAATTACATCTGATGTCTGTATGATCATTTTTGAAAACAGGAACAAATGTTGCCTGTGTCTGAGCTGCAAAAGGAACAGACTTCTCATCAGATTTGTACTCTCACAGGGAAGACTTACTGCTGGTATCTGAGCTCTGGGAACATGGACTCATTGGTATCCAGTGCTATTTGCCATTAATTAGGGCCCCTGCAAACAACTTTTTCTTTAGTGTATAAACAATTATCCCTGTGCACAGAAGCATAGAGAAATCTGCTCAGTAGAAAATGAGGGAAAAGACAATTTTCCTTTTCAGTGCAAGTGTTGAGGAAGTGCGGAACACCTTGGCCAACCATATTTTCATTTTACCCCCATAATGTAACTCAAGTATCAACCAGTAAAAGAGACAAGAGACAGTTCATCAGAGGCAACTCACCTTGCCCACACATCTGATAGCAGACTTTTCCTTCCTTTCTTTTCCCCCTGCCCTGACCCATCCCAGTACCCCATTTCTTCACTCTTAGAGACAATGAGGGTTTCTAGTCTGACTAGTCAGTTGGAATGTCTGTTCAGCACATAATTGGTCATGACTGCCCATCACTGTGGAGGAAGAGATGCAGGGCTTAGGAAGGAAGGAATGCCATGGGTCTAGATCACAGCACCCTGGAAGGTAGAATGCCCAGAGGAAATGCACACAGTGTCAATCCTGTAGTGCTTGAGGTTTCTGTCAGGATGTAATTAGAACTTTACTCTCGGCAGCAGTGTAATTAATTAAGTTCACCTAAAATACAGGGATGACACAGACTTCACTGTTTATCAAATGTATTTAGTTTGATTTAAACCCTCCAGGCTAGCCCAGTAGTGGATCCATTTCTTTTTGACCCTTCACTCATATCCATTATTGATTTTTCCTGAAAGATGTCAAGGCAGTTACTGCATGCCATTTTATTTTATCACTTCCAGAAGAACCTTGAATGAAGTTTTAGGACATTATGAAATCAAGGAATGTTCACTCCAATCAAACACAGCCTACACATTTGTTGCCTTTGAGAAAGAAGTTTAAAGTGCAGTGCTGATTAGGGTGCCTCTGTGATTGTTAATGTATGGCAAGTCCTGCTCTTCTATAGCCCATCTACCTCACATGGCTCCCTTTGACAGGCCAAAGCACACTTACATTGGTTTCTTTGAGTTTAGCCATCTTGTGCAGGGATGATCTATTGTCTCTCTTCACATTTTTCTATTGAAGAACCAATTTACACTGCTTGTAGCAACCAGACCTAAAGTCTAAACATCAAAGCTTTACTTTACCCTTCTATTACCTAATCTTAGCTTTTAGGTGAAATCAGTGACATGGATGGTTTTATAGAAAGATGTAAAATTAAGCTTTTTGCTGGTGAAGGTTGTGACATTCAAACTTGGTGAACATTCATTTTTGCAACTTTCCCAGCTCAGGCCTCTTATACACAAAGCCTTGTGCTGTGATAAGAATTGCTTACAGAAGTATGTGACAAGGATTTTACTTGTTTCTGAAGACAAGACCAGGTTGTTGGGGTGTTGGTTTTTTAAATTTTTTTCTTCCAAGAGAGAATCAGGGGTGCTTGTGCAGTGTTGTGTCTCTGATGATGAGATTTTAATTAAATAAGCATTTCCTATGTTGACACTGAACCCCAGCCTTATTCCATGCATGCGAAGGACAGAAATCAGTTAATGAACAGATGTCCAGTTTTGATTTTCCTCAGCATGTGGCACCAGGCCCTATTTGTCAGGTTTCCCACATGGGTGTGTGCTGAAAATATCTAATCTTCTCTTGAGTTATTATGTGGCACTTGTCATAGCATTAGGGCAAATCCCAGTTGCATATCCAGCAAGTGAACTCCTGGGGTCCTTGTTCAGTTTGTTGGACTATGGTGTGTTTAATTCAGGAATGCTTGGAATTACGCTTAATTGTTAATGATGCCCTTCATTTACTGACTGTTCCCTCAATACTTTTCAGAAATGGCATTAAAACCTTCTCCTTTTGTCCTTCTTCTACTGTAAGTTGATGTTCTTTGTATTTAAACCATATCGGCATTTTTTCAAGTTCTTCTTTAACAGAACAGCCTATCTCCTGCAGAGTTGTCTGGGTTTAAATCTTGCCTTTAGGTCATAATTTCAGTGATGAAGATGGTATCATTTAAATTAAATTGTTATTTTTATCTGTTGTAAATACTCTTAAATTGCTGCTTTCACATTAATTGTGCCACTCAGAGAAGCTGGGTTTTCACAGAGTAACAGAATTGTGAGAGTTGGAAGGGACCTCTGGGGATAATCTATTTCTACCCCCATGCTAAAGCAGGGTCACCCAGAGTTAGCTGCCCAGAATCACAATGTCAATGTGGGTTTTCAAAGACTTCACAACTTCTCTGGGCAGCCTGTGCTATATGCTCCATTACAAAATGAAAGAACTTCTTGTGTTCCAGTTTGTGCCTGTTACCCCTTGTCCTACCACTTGGCACCACTGAAAAGAGACTGGCCTCGTTCTCATGAACCTGCTCTTTAGATATTTATAAGCATTGATAAGATGTCCTCTTGGTCTTCTCTTCACTGCTTCTCTTAAATTTTGCTGGAGTGTTGAATTTCATGGCTGTGTTTTGCTTGTAATTCTCAGGGAAAAAAATCCCTCTGGAAACCCATGTCCTGGTCAAGGGAATGTCAATGCTGACATCTTCTTTATGGTGCACATTTCCCATTGTTACACATACTGGCTAGCATGTTTTGGCACAAATTAGCTGAGCTGATGGTGCTGGGTAATAATAAATGGGATCAACTTTCCATTTTTGATGTTACCAGAAACATCCTACTCCAAGTTTAAGCTCTTTGACAAAGCAGTGAGAGAATATGGCACTCAGACTGGACAGGAGGCTTTAGTGAGGAATAAAATAGCAAGACCAGTGACATTTTCAGGTTTTGGTTTGCATCTTGGTTTTTAATGTAGAGTTATTAATTAAACTCATTCTTTAGCATAGTTCATTGACCAAAACTCTCCACATGAAAGGAGAACACGCAAAATTAGGTTCAACAGGGTGACACAGTTACACCAAGAAGGTCCAAATCAAATAAAAAATCTGTCATAGTTTCAAGAGCTGTACCATGGCTTCTGAAACTTGGAACACGGATACTCTTAACAGAGGGTTTCATTGTCATAGTTTTAATTCCTAATAGTGTTAACATAGACACTATGTATAAAAAACAAAACAAAACACCCCCCACACACACCCTCAACAACTTCAAGCATTGTCATTCGCTCACTTCACAGGATTTAGCAGCATTTTTGTTAAATTATGCAAGATGGCAATCCTCTTGTGAAGTTGCTGTAATAACCAGTCAAGAAGAGCTATTTCTTCAAAGGCTCAGCAGTGTATTTCTAAATGATCAGAACTATTACCCAATTCTGCTTTCTATGTAAATTTTCTTAGCATTTGAAACAATAGCTGCCATACTTAAAAGACTGTTGTATGATGTCTGACATTGTATATTCTTAAACAATACTTAAAGACAGTGGCTTGAGAATACTTTTAGGGACAAAAATTATTTTGTTTGTTATTGTTTGTGAGCAAAGTGTTTGGTTGGTTTTTAATTTGATAATTGTCACTTGGATTCTTTATTCTGTTCATATTAGGATTCATTATTCTCCTCTTTAAAACAATTGTCCAATAAAAATGCAGAGACAATAACATATGCCCCTGGTGACCAGTCTTACCACATCAATAATGAAGAGCAAATATTCATAGCTAGCAATTGTTTACAGATAAAAGGTTGAAAATTATTCATTGAAACTAATTGGGGAATATTTGTGAATAAAATGAATTCATAGTAATCAGGGTTGGTTCAAAAACAACTTGCCAACCCCCAAAAAGGTGAAGTTTGTCAAGAATACAATTCTGTACTATCCTTACCTGGAATAATTCCTTGAAACATGTCATTACAGTAGACGTACACACATTCTGCTCTGCGTATAATTATCTGCACCTCTGCTGGGCTGGTAAGGCACATAATTCAGTGGAACCATAAGGCATGGTGCACTGTCCAGGCCTACAAAATGGAAACAGGTCTTCCTTAGTGTAGCTAGCTAGGAGGAATCTTGGTTTCTCAGACTTTACAATACTAAAAAATAAAATAAAGATCAATCTCTAATGTTGTGGAACTTGATGTGAATATAAATAATTCCGTTTGCATGACCTGCTAGGGGGAACCAGGCACACAAAGGTGTTCTTGTGGTTTAGCTGCATCCCCAGCTTGAGCTGGTCTCAAGATGGTACAGCTGCTTTGAAGGTAGAGCAGTAATAGGCTTATTTGAATTCCATCTGGGTGAGGTCATTGTGGAAAAACAACACAATTCCTTTCTCAAACATGTCTGTTGACCCATTCCATGATTGATTTATCCTCTTTGTAAGGGACAACTGTCTTCAAGCAGATTGTTATGTTGTTCTCATCAATATTTGACTTTGCCAGAAAAATGCAAGTAGTACAGTGCCAAAAATGGGTGTCTGCCAACATATTTACTGTCTCAGGCAAGAGGCAGGTTCTCCCTGAGTCCCTGTAAAAGCACTAAACCAAATGCAGGAAGAAGCACACTCATTCTGTTTGATTTTCCCCCGTCCCCTCTTAAGTAGGCCTGAAAAAATAAATAAAACCCAAGCAACGAACTGAAAAAAGACCCAGACAATTCTACACTGTCACCTTTTTCAGTTGATTCACAAAATGTATTCAGACTCAGGATAAGTGTTTCCTAGTGAATTAATAAACTTGGAAAAGTTAAACCATCTTTAAAAGCACAGCTCTGGAAATGGCCTTTTCTAATGGGACAAGGCCAGCAGGAGGGGCAGGTGCTGAAAGGACTTTGGCTCTATGTTCTTGACTTCCTGGATTTCTTCTTGAAACTTCTTGAAATTTCATGTTACTAATGTGAATCTCACAACAGTTTCAAAAGGGTAAAAGCACCTGGATCTAACATCACTAGTTCAATGAGTAGCATTAACTGGTGAGCCACAGACCTTGGTGCTCTCATTTCTGCTGCACCAGATAGGAAAGAGAAGTTGTTCCATCCCAGAAAGTTCCGTTGCCAAATGGCAATGCATGTGACCAACTTGCCATAATCTTTCTCTCATGCAAAGCTACCTGTGATAGTAAATGTGGGTCCAGTTACTGAGAGAAAAACATCTCACAAGCTTGCTGCATAGCTCAATAACTGCAGTCCACCAGAATTTACAGTCTCCACTGGCAGCTTGTGAGAGCTAAGCTTTCTTGAAACATTGGTCAAGCTCTCTGTTATTGCACTTCAGTTTTAACGGATTTGGGCCCCATAAAATTTCTGGCCATAAAAATCATATAGAAAGCAATTCTGATTTTCCTTTACATAGACAACTGGAAAGAAATACTGGGGAACTAGGTGAAAAGCAAATCTGCTGTGGTGTAAACTTTATGGCATTAAATACCAAAATAGGAAGATACTGCAGGTCAAGCAGCATCGTTAGCAGAGACGAGCAAAGTTCTGAGATTCAGCAATGCACACATTGTTCAGCATTTCTGAAAAGCAATAGCCACTGAAAGGGCTGATCTGTGGGTGGTGAGCAATTGGTGAGATGTCCTTAGAAATGGCTAAAAGTCTCATTTTAAAAAACCCCTTTCTTCTGCTTGGGTGAGGAAGAGCAGCAGGTTTATGATTCCTCTGAACCTGACAGACTTCAATTTATTACTCAAGAAAAGTTTTACAAATGCCTTTTTGTTGGCTAATGTGTAAATGTGAATTACCTAAGATGAAGTAACAATATAAAAGGACCATCATCCAGACAGAGCAGCTGCACCTTTGGATGAACACACAGGAGAGGGTCAAACATCAGGATTTTTAATTCAACACTTTCCCAGTGAGAAGAATATCTCCCCTGCTAATGTGAGTGGATGGGGATGGGGGGGCAAGGTAGGGATAAGGGCGGAGGAGGCAGAAATGCACAGCAAGTAGCAGCAACCCACAGGGGTCCCTGAAAGTAGTTGTATAATGATTATTTGACAAGGCTTCCTGGATGCTAACAATCCCATTAAAAATAAGTTGGCAAAAAACATTAGGATCTGAACTGACTGGAAATGAAACAAGAGAAATGAGGAGGGATTAAAGTAAAGCTCAGAAATAAAGAACAACCACTGAGTGTGTCCACGGTGGGAGTCTGTCAGCCTAGTGAGAAGCTCTTGGTAATTAGTTGGATTTGACTTCTTTCTTATATTCTAAAAAGCTTTCCTCCCTTCTCCTTCCCTCCCCCCAATTTTTCTTTTATTCTGTAAATACAGTAAGTGCTTGGAGGTCACAGTCTACACCAGGACTCAGCTTTAGGCGTCATAATTATTGCCAGAGACAATTCTTGCCCAAAGAACTTTAAGTCTGTATTTACCAACCAGAGAAGGGAAATGGTTGTATCCCAAGTTTACAAATGAGAAACTGAGGCACAGAGGGCTGAAGAGGTTTTTCCAAAGGTGTTCTTTTTCCACCTGGACTCTCACAGCAGTTGGGCTCTTCCAAAAACCATGACTCCTCTAAGCGTCATTTGGGTGAGGGAGGAGTGTGAGTGTGCAGAGAAATGTGGGGCACTGTTACTAACTCCTGTGCACTGCCTTACTCTTGCCATTATCTTATACTATTATCATATCATGAAGAAAGGCTGAGGGACTTGGGGCTTTGTAGCCTGGAGAAGAGAAGGGGAGATGGGAGGATCTTACTAATGCTTATAAATACTGGAAGGATGGGTGTTAGGAGGATGGGGCCAGGCTTTTTTTCAGTGGTGCCCAGCAACAGGACAAGAACTAGTGGGAACAAACTTGAACGTGGGAGGTTCCATCTAAATGTGAGGAGGAACTTCTGTACCTTGAGGTGCCAGAGCACTGGAAGGGGCTGTGCAGAGAAGTGGTAGAGTCTCCATCTCCAGAGTCATTCAAAACCTACCTGGATGCTGTCCTCTGCAAGTGCTCTAGGTGAGCCTGCTCCGGCAGGGGAGCTGGGCTAGGAGATCTCCAGAGGCCCCTTCCAACACCCATCATTCAGTGATTTGAAGTCCTTGGCTCACTGCATGTAAGCTCCTCCTGCTGCCAAAGAGGTTGGGCCCTGCACAACTGTGTACATGTGCAGCACTGGGCCAGGGCAACAGTGTCTTTCCTCATGACCTGATACTTCATAATTACCCTTCAGTGGTTCTCTTCGAAATGTATGGACAGGCATGTGATGTACACAGCTCCTGCTTGGTCTAATTGATAGGAAAACCAAGAACAGCTTTTGTGGTGACTGCAACAAAAATAAATTGAGGTGGTGATTGTTATATAATAAAAATGCAGCTATGAATTAAAAATAAACCACTTTCACCTGCGTAACAACTGTTACTGAAAGACCTGGGAGCAGGTTTGGCTTGCCTTCCCAGGAGTGGGTACAGAGGAGCAGTAGGCAAGGGCTGTGCCTAGCGGGGGGCAGCAGCTGCTGGGTGACCTCCACAGTGAGGACGTGCACTATGGCACTCAGACTAGTGTCTCACACTGCCCAGGGTGAGCCTGGCAAATGGTCTTGTGGCTCCAGGGCCAACTGCTGTTTTTACAGGAGTTTCCCTTCACATGATGGACCGGTTTGTGCATATGAATGTGCTGGTAGAGCTTTATGTTGGCTATTGGAGAGGTGATTTATTTCCTCATGGAAATCATCATCAGAAAAAAAAATATAATAGGTGAGAAAAGGATTTGACTTCTTCAAGGAAAAACTCATGGAACCTGAAGGACAACATTGTCTAAAGTTAGCTGATAAGTTAACACCAACACGCATCCTTTTTAGTAAGAAAAATTTAGATCTTGGATGAACTGTTGCAAATTCTTCCCATCAAGCAACCTTCAGTTTCAAGGTAAAAGTATCAGATTCTGGCCTCCCATCTGCTTATTTTCTCTCTAGATCTAAATTGTTTCTGATACTTCCTGAACAGTGAACCTTGTGAAATACTTGCATATGTTTTACTAGGATTGACTTTGAAAAAAGAAAAAGAGAACTAAGCTTGTCATGTTGGTAATATTTTCAAGTTAGACATTTTGGTAGAGTCTTGAGCCTTTCAAGTAGCCTTTATATGTCTACTTTGCAATTTGCTGTTGCCTGTGTTCTGTAGAAAAAGCCTTTTGAAATGAAAAAGAACATGTACAAACCAGACCGACTGTTTTGTAAAGCTATGTGAAAAGGCTCTGAATAAGGTCTGACAAGTCTGGTAAAAGTTGGCCTTCTTTGAGAGAGGGGTTGCACAAGACAACCTCCACAGGTCCCTTCCAACATAAATTGTTCCATGAAGCTATGATTAACTGTACTTTTGTTCCCAAAACCTGCAGTCCTGAAATATGGCATTTTTTTAGTCAAAATTTATGACTCACAGAAAAAAGGCTTTTCATCTTAACCATCAGCATGTTTCTCACATGACTAACTGCAAAAGAAAAATTGGTAGTTGCATCTCATTTGTTACTTCTTTCTATATCAAAGGGGATTTTTTGTAGTTAGACAGAAGGGGTTCTTTAATGAAAGAACAGCAGAGTGTTTGAGTGTTTTAGAGGCTACTAATGCAATATGAAGGTAATTCAAATGGTTGCATTTGGTGGGCAGACACAGTGGCTGCATGGTGTGATAGAGGTGGGATGTGCCCCAGACAGGAAGCTGCAGGTCCCTGCTTCCAAAATGATGCCTTTCTTGGCAGATGGACTTCATCAATTGCTCTTTTGTGTGTAACCCATTCAAGCTCTTAGCACATGTTGGGTTTGCTGAAGATGATGCCATGCTGGGGAGTTTTTACTGTCAAAAGTAGTATGTAGCACTTGATTAATTTTGTGTCTGTGGTGAATTAGGCCATGGGCCTGACTATTTAAAAAAAAAAAGAGAAGAAAAAAATCAATCTTTGGGGACAAAGGAGGAGGAGGAAAGATGTTTAGGTTTTGCTCCCTGATATGTGTGAAAGCATGGCAGTTCAGGTAGCTCTTGTGGGATCACTGCAGGGTGGTGTGAGACAGTCAGCAGCTGAGAATGGGGCATCAGTGGAGAACAGTGGCTGGCATTGCTCCTGCTACCAAGCCATGGCGTAAGAAAGCAACCACAAAGTCACTTCCTAGAGTGAACTCCCAACTCTTGCTAACAATGATCTTAGCAAAATGAGTATTTCCTAGCAGTATTAACCCCTTGTCATGTCCCATCTACTCTTGGAATGTGGAAATGAAGGCCTAATGTTCAGAGCATCAAGAAGAAACTGATACACCTTTGTTGTACATACCTTCCAGCCAGTGCTCTGAGGAGGAGTAAGGCTTCATACCCATTTCTTCAGGTGGTGTTAAATTGGTGCCTAAAAGCAAGAGTAGCAGGTAGACACAGGACCAAAGTCAGCTCTGAGTTTCTGTTGTGTAAGCCCAGCAAAGCACAGTGGAGAACAAATGATTGTGAAATTTAGTAGTTGGTCTCTAGATGCCCATTACCTGGCAGAAAAAGTTCTCTGTAGCCATTTTCCCATTAGAGAAGTAAAATAAAAACAGTGAAGGGGAGCAGTGTGGCTTATTAGAAAGAGAATAGCAAATTCTGGTTCTTGTTCTGGCTCTAATTTCCTGTGCCACCTTGGGACCTCCTGTGCCATTCCTCTGCACCTAATTTCTTGACTGGAAGATGGATAATTATCCACATGTGTCAGAATCTTGTGCTTGGGGGTGCGTTAATAAAGCAACTCCTTTATAGACCAATCTTGCTGCACTTTTGAGGCTTTTCCCGTGTGTGTAAACACAAATTCCCTGGTTTTGTCAATCTTCTGGCTTAATAAAAGCAGAACTTTAGTTCTAAATGAAGTCACATTGAAGTTAGTGATTCATTTCACACTGGTGTTTGTGTCATCATGCTCATGTGGTCAGGATGCTGGTGCTGCTCACAGATACTGGCATTTACTAGGGCAGGTGAGTGGGCAGCAATGATTCCCCCAGACACATAACAGAGTTTCTCTAGGATCAGGAGTAGGAGAAGGCAATATACTTGTTTGTGTCTCAAGTTATGTAACCATTAAATCTCTTATCTCTCTTGCCCTATTCCCTCCAGAAATCTGTTATTGAAAGGATGGAAAAGGGAAAATGTTTTTAAATGGGCAAATTGAGAAATTCACAGTGTTGCAAATAGTCTGTGAGAAGGATAGAGTCGCCTAGGGCTCTTCTGTGAGTCTCACAAGGGGCTGTAAATCAATTTAGAATTGCAGAAGTAAGGCATAAACCAGCTAGCTCTGTGTGTGTTTGAGCTCTCTGTGTGTGCTCTGTACAAGCAGCTGATATTGTGTATGGTGTTCATTGCAAATCCTGTTGTGACCCCTTTTCTAATACAACTTGGTTAATTTTGATTGTGACACAAAAAATAAAGTCCAGTGTTTGCTGCTGTATATGGAGTGTCAGTTCTTTGGTTTTTTTCAACACCAAATATGTTATTGAGTATCTCCAACACAGATACTTTTAATCATAACCAATTTAAAACCAGGACTTCCCTCCCCCCTCTTTACTAAATCCCAAGTAATTTAAAGAAATATTACAATTTTCTTTACAAATGCCTGCAAAGGACTAAGCCTTTGATTTTGCAACATTCCAGAGCAGATATTTGAAAATATTTTTGCAAGGCATTTTTAGGTAAGTGCAAGGCTTTTGACTACCTCCACCTTGGGGAGGATTTGGGATGCTGCCTGTGGGAGAGTTTAAATGAAGTAGAGCTTGCCTTCTGGAGGGTCATCCTTCCTTTTCACTTGCATCACCTGGAAAATGTGTGGCAACTGTTAGGCTTTATCTAAAGGAATAAACTTAGACAAAAGTATTCATTATTAATTTTATGAGTATCTTCTAGTAAGAAGACAATTTCAGAATGATTCTCCCAGAAAGACAGACATCTGAAGAGCAGCACTCCTGAGCACAGTGAGAGCATGGATCTGGTTGCTCAATTTCCCTTTGTTTCCTCCTGCAGAGCAGTTCAGTGCATGGGTAAACTGGACTGTTTCACACATCCTGGATGTACAGTATATAACCAGACTTGTGGACCAGTCTGAGTCTAAAGTAGTAAGAAGAGTCTGTGGGGCAGCAGTGAAGAAACAACAGTATTTGGACTGTGGAATTTTCTAGAAGTGGTTTTGAACAAGTGTAAGATATGTTGACGAGATTGGCAGATGCCTCATCTGCAGAGCTGAAACTCAGGAAATTCTGAATGAGGGGAATTCACTGATATCTCAAGTTAGGTGCTTTTGTTGTTGATATTGGGGTGTTTGGTTTTTTTTTGGTAGCTTTTTTGTGTGGTTTTGTTCCTCAGTGCAGATTTTGACCAATCATCAATCCTGAGATATAGTTGGTTTGAAGTTGCGTCTGTAAGAGCACACCCTACCCTAGGTGTTTCTCTTCACAGGTCTGTGGGGAAGGAACAAAGTTGTAGTCCTTGCACAGAATCATCCTTAATGGCTTCTCCAATTGGAGCAGGCAGAAGCTCTCCCCATGACAAAGATGAGAGGCCAGCCCTGTTGTGACAAGAGTTCAGGAGGAACTAAGGCTCCTCACATAACGGCGAGACTAATCTCTAACAGCAATAGAGGTTCATGAGAGAAGGGAATTTGTAGCCTGCCCATTACCATGGTCAGCTTCTGGTGGTGTTGACAACAAATCTGTGAGCATGTACATAGTTGCCTGTATGAATCCTACTTTCTACTGCAAGTTTAATTTAATGGTCTTTAAAGCAAAATATTTCAAGCAGTTCTGTGTGTTTCTTTAGGCAGGAGGTTTAAGGTACTCTAAGGCAGAAGGTTTACTTCTTCCCCTTATGGAAGTGTCAGAACACAAGGGTCATCTGAGTATTCTTGTCAAGTTTTCCAGATGCTTGTTTTGAATTGATGGGTTTGAACAGCAGCAATTTGTTTTGCTGGCACTTCCCCCCTTCACCTGCACAAAGAGTCAACCCTTGCAGATATGTTATCATCTCTTTCCTTGAAGACATTGCTCTTCTTAAGATAGAACAAATGGGTTGGGAGATTTTAGGTCTGAACCAAAGGTCAAACCTGACTGATAGCTGCAAAAAGGAAATGGGGATGTGTAGACTGCTGCCTGGGTGGTAGATAGGTGTTGCATGCATATGTTTGTAGATAAGGCTAGATAGATTATTTGACATTTTGACTGTAATATATTTCTTTCTCTGTTTTAGAAATATTTTTTTCATGATTGGAAAGAAATTTTAATATCAAAATGTAAGTAATACAGTGAAGTAGAAAGGGAGTTGTTCAAGTTTTATATAATTTTTATCATTCAAGCTGTAAATGTGTTTTCCACATATGCTTTAATTCGTCATCTTACGGTACTACTCCCTAGTATGCATGTATTCCTGCAGTTGAAATAGGTGACTCCTGGAAAAGAGAGGCAAAAGGTGTGCCAGGCACTGCTGGACAGGCATGAATAGGGTGAATGGTGACTGAGAGGGAGGGTGAAACAGGTGGAAAGTGAGGAGGTGCCATCTACTGAAATGCATCTTTCATGTTGACCTTGACTGATGTGGTAGTTTGGCCCTGGCTGGGGGCTGAATGCCCACCACTGCCTTCTTAAATGGACAGGGGAGAGGGAAAATAAAACAAGAGGTCCATGGGTCAAGGTAGAAGCTGTATAATAGGACAAAAGCAAAAGCAAAGGATGTGCATGGAAACAAGAGCGAACAAAAATACTATTCTCTACTTCTCATCAGCAGATGATGTCCCTCTGCTTTCTGGGAACCAGGGCCCAATACACATAGCAGTACGTAGCAGTTACTCCAGAGGACAAATGGCATCAATGAATTCCCCCTCCCCCCCCCCCTTCCATCTTTGACTTAGCTTTTATATCTCAAATGATGTCATAGAGTATGGAATACCCCTTTGGTCGGTTTGAGTCAGCTGGCCTGGCTGTGTCCTCTCCCAAGATCTTCCCCATCCCTCAGCCTACTGTTGGGAGGGAAATGTTGAAAAAGCACAGCCTTGATGCTGTGTGAGCACTGCTCAGTGGTAGCCAAAACACTGGTGTGTTATAAAACTAACTCCATCTCGGCCAAGCCAAATACAACTGGTGGAGAGGATTTCCACATGGTTAGAAAAATGATCTCCATTAGTATAGTTTAGTATCTCCATTAGTATAGAAGCTTGTGTACAAATAGAAAAATAGATGTATTTGCACCAGAGCTACTATTTATATCCAAAAGAAAACAAATATGGAAAAGAAATTAATTTGAAAAAGTCATGCCAGGTAAGTGATTTGTGTCTGGACCAAGCCTTAAGACTCATATAAGTAGTGTATTAACTAGCTGAAAAGGAATCTGCAAACTCCTGCTGAGAAACCTGGTGCCAGATTTGTTGGGTGATTATACAGATAATTAAAGCATTATGCGAATGTTTCAAGTGGCTATCAGGTCAGCTACACTGCAAGAAGATTCTTGGCAGCTGAGGGTAAAAGTGAATGGCATTTCCATACTACTCTATGATTTGTGACTAATGTCAAGTACATTCAAGTGGAAACAATTTTACAGGCATAACAGTAGGATAAAAACTTGGAAATGAATCTTATGCTTGTATTCCAAAAATTGTTACAGGTCACATCATCTAAGGAGTCATCAGAGCCTCTGTCACTCAAAGGAGTGACAAATTCAATTGCATCTATGTCTTCATAGTATGGCTCATGCTTGCTGGCTACTAGAATTATATGTGATTTTGATTTGCTCCTGGCATTTCATCAGTTTGTGATACGTTCCATGTGTGTTTATGAATAAATAAATATAGGTAGAAAGGCCAAAGTAGATTGTCCAGAAGTTTTGAATTCAGTAAATTAGCTCTTCAGAGAGCCTGCAAAGATATAATGTAAAGGAAGTGCACCAGCCTTTAAGTGCTTTGGTTTCTGTACCTGTTTTCAGGAAGCCTCCTGTTGTCACTGCCACTAATATGCAGTGAAATACACCAGGATGAGCCGTGTCAAGACCTGCAGTAAAACAGGAACATAGCCCCATTTCCCATTGCATGCAAAAAAATTTCCAGCTTCACTGTGAAGTCATCTCAGTGTTTTTATTTTGTTTTCCTCTATTCTTATATTTAATTCCATCTCTCATACAAAGTGTGATTCAAAACTTGTGGTAACTTTTCTGCTATTTGCAGTTATCTTAGATTGGATATTATTTGCATGTATTTATCAGAAAAATGTTTATGGGTGCCAAGATTAGCTGAACTATTTTTTCAGTCCATTACTTACTGAGACATCTTGAATTACCTGTACAGACTTTAAAGCAGCTAACCCGATTCCTAAACCAGTTTGGAAAGGAGTGCATATCTATCCCTGCTTTCTGCATAAAGGAATTTTTCTGCTTCAGTGCCACTCTAATACTAAATGTGTCCATACTGTTAATTACGTTTGCTCTGCAGTCTGATCTTTGAGTAACTAATTTTTTAGTTGCATTTGAAAGAAGAAGTAGGTGACCTCTCAGGCTTGGAAATGACTGTGAACGTGAAAAGGATTGCTTTTCCAAACAGTCCTGACTGAATGGACTTAACCTAGCTACAAAGAATGTGACAGCCCTCTAATTCTGGTACTTGTAATGAGCTCCCTCTGTGACATGTACTCAATTGGATAGATATACTAAAAAAATGAAAGTAACTTTCTTCAGGCCATGATGACTCAGTTAAAAATGGTCCTACTATGAAGGCTGTTAAAAGTGCCTTGGAAAGTGATAACATTAACTCTTCTGGGCTATTGCACAGTCTCATTTATCCTGTAATGATTCTTGTGTTTTCCAAACCTGTGTGCAATTAATATTACTTAACAGATATGGGAATGTTCATTGGACATTTGTTCAGCAAATAAAGTGTTTTTAATAGACCTGATATAAAACTTTAAGCAAATGAGTTTCCCTGATAATATTCTCTAAATCAAAGTAGATATTCTCAAATGTGCACATTAAATTTTTGACTGCAGATATCACCTTTAATGTATGCTTCAGTGGCTGCTGGGGGCTGAAAAAATCATTACTAATTGATATGCCTTAATGGCCTCAGAGCTTTCAGAGTTGGATGAGCCCAAGAGAAATGCTGAGAGGTAGATATTTGATTCTAATTATGCCTGAGTAGGTACAAGCAAAAAGTAGAACCATCATGACAGCTATATCATTGTCAAATTTCTATACCTCAGGTTTTCTACTAATTTGACACTATTAACAAAACATTGCTTCAAGGAACCCATGAAAGGCAAAGTTAGATAAAGGGTAGAAGCACAGAAAAAGAAGTCTGGCTGGTATCTGTATTTGCCAAGAGTCACTGGAGAGAGAAGAGGTCTGGGACTTGTAAACGATCTGCTAATTAGTGCACAGTATCATTTTATTCCAGCCCATGTCCTGAATACCTAATAAGGTTTTAAGAATACAGATGTTATTAAATTTTCCATTTAAATGTGATGATGTAGCACATGAGCAGTGGATGTGCTTATTTACCATCCTGGCTGCACTGATCCCTTCTGCAGTCCCAACACTGCACTCGACACACCTTGCACAGCATGTGAAAGAAAGTGAACAACTGAGACATTTCTGGGTGGTTTTTTTTTTTTTTTTTTCAAGTTTGAGATGTGCAAAATAGTTCTGTTCACCTTTAAATTTTTTTTCTATCTAGCCACTGGAACTGTGGTCAGGCACTGGAACAGGCTGCCCAGGGAGGTGATGGAGTCATTGTCCCTGGAGGTATTCAAAAAATGTGTAGACATAGCACTCTGGAATATGGTTTAGTGGTTACAGTAGTGTTGGCTTGCCAGTTGGACTTAATGATCTTAGAGATTTTTTCCAAACCTTAATGGTTCTATGATTCTATAGAGCTAACCATCCCTGGTTATGCCATAAAACTGTTTGATCCTGGAAAGGTCCTTTGTAAGCAGCATAAATGCTTGGTGTTTAGTCGTGCACCTGCTTCTACAGAAACAATACTGGGGTTTGAGAAAAGGATTAAGATAACTTGGAGAGCTTTGTCCAAAAATTCAGAGAGGATAAAAGAGTCCAAACATAATTTCTTGACTAGTTCTTAACTGTGGGACAAGACAAGACAAGACAGGCGGATGATGGTCTCTTCTCCCAGGCACCCAGTACCAGAACAAGACGACACAGTCTCAGGCTGCGCCAGGGGAGGTTCAGGTTGGATGTTAGGAAGAAGTTCTATACAGAAAGAGTGATTGCCCATTGGAATGGGCTGCCCAGGGAGGTGGTGGATTCGTTGTCATTGGAGGTGCTCAGGAGGAGACTTGATGGGATACTTGGTGCCATGGGTTAGCTGTTTGGGTGGGTTGGATTGGTTGATGGGTTGGACGCGATGATCTTGAAGGTCTCTTCCAACCTGGTTTGGTTTATTCTAATAAAGGTTTATTCTAAAGATGAAAGCTAGTGGCCTGAGGTAAAGAGACAGAGAGAGAAATGAAAGTTCAGAGGAGCATCCTGACCGCTCTGAAGAATTATATGACCTCAGGGCAAGGAAAACATGGTTTATTGGTAATGCTCATACTGTTTGAATCCAGAGCTGTATGTAACTGTCTAAACCTGGATTAATTGTTTAGAAATCCCCACCAAAAACAGTTGCCCATTTGCTCTTGCTGATAAGAACAGAGATTTTATCTTATAAAAAGTATAGTTGACGGACACAATCGATAGGTTAGCTCTGTAAATGTGAATTTGATTTGTGTACATGCATAAGAAAACTCAGCGGGCCAAACTCCTTGTAGATTTAGGAAGTCACATCATGAGAACTTGTGAGACTATATGAAATTGGCCTCAGAATTGAGGATGTGGCAATTTATGCAAGAGATTTTTGAATTGTCATGTCTTGGATGCATATGGATTGCAAAAGAACAGGAAGCTGCCACTAGAAATGACTTTATGGGTTGTTGCAGTGAAATTGTGCACCTTCAAAAAGGAAAGGACTGAGTAGATAGACATTGTTGGTGGACCATGCTGTAGGCTTAGGGGGCAAAAATATAAATAGAATATGTGGGGGGAAAGCTGCATTTATCAAGAAGGTATCACACAATGAACACCTACAGCTGTTTGCCTTAAGAGCTGTCTGCAAGGGATTCAACTTGTGTACTTAACAGTTTAATACAGCGTTAGATGGGAAATTTTAGAACACTCCATATATTTTTGCAACACATTTCATACCTTCCTGTAAAATTCCATATCATGGATGATCAAAAATACACTTCTGTTAAGTCGATGATAGGGTGGTGATAGATGCCAAATGTGTCTGGTTCATTGTGGAGGAAGATAATGCAAGAATAAGATAAGGGAACACTCGCCACAGAGTAGTGTATTCTATTATCAGATCTCTTTGCAAGGATGAATTGAAATAAATTATGCAAAAATATGCATGTTAATGGAGGTGATTTAATGGATAGAGAGGGGTCTGCTGTGGGAATGGAGAGGGCTTCGTGCCCTTGTGCAGGATGTGTAGCTCATGCTGGTGTCTGTGGGGGTTGCACAAAAAGGGCCACGTTATTATCCTTTGGAACCAAGACCTGCAACATTGGCTCACATCTGAGGTTCTCTGTTTTCTCTTGCTTTCATATCATCCCTTCTAGTTTTGAAAGCATAAAAACCACTGCAAAAGGTGGTGATAACAGCACTGTCAATAATAAACTTTGTTCTTTCAAATTGTGTTGGTTCCTCAAGTTAAGATCATGGTGTATAAGGGGTGAAAGTGAAAGACCTGCAAAGACGCCAAAACACCAGCTGGGGTAATGATGGGTGTATTTCATACTCATCTCTCTCCTCCTTTTCAATCCCCACTTTTTCCTACAGTCCTCATCTTCTGTCCTTCTGCTCTGTGTTACTCCTTACCCCTGTTCCTCCTGTTTGCCCTCTGCTCTGAGCTGTTGAAGGGGATCATTTTCTTCTCAGGAAAGAAATAATCATGGATGGACAGGCTTCTCAGATGGTGTAGTCTTACCTACCTGAAAAGCTGGTGGGAAGTGGAACTTGCAGATTTAGTATTATTTACAGCTGGGAAGGTGGAAAATAGACAAAAATTACATGATGTGGAAAATCAAGGTCACTGCCTTTTGGTTAAGATACTTTGTGGATACTTTTGATGTTTTGGTGTGGATTTACTGGTATCTTGTCTGCTTTCTGGCATTTATTGAGTTGCTTGCATTCACTAAACCCAATTTACAGCTCTTCACATGGCCAGAACATAGCAGTAAATCTAATGCATTAAATCAGTGAACTGCATTCTGTTCTTTATTAAACCAACAAATCTGGATTAATTCCAGTCTTTGAAAGTGTTTCTATTAAACAAAAGGCCAGTTAGCCCAGTGTCTAGAAAATGTCTTTCAATTGCCTGTATAAATGCTTTAAACTTTTCTCTCCTAAAGCACAGATAGAATGTCTCTTTGCAGAATATGCATATTTTCCCTCCTCTATTTTTTTTCCTCCTGTAAGATGGATATTTATCATATCTGTGTTTGCCAAATTCTTTCTGTGATTGCTCTGAAAATTTTGATAATGGTCTGGGTCTATTAGAAGTGATGGAAAGCTCTATTTTTGGAGGACTTCACTGATAATGTGGCCATCTCTCTTTTATTCAGATAATATATGTGCTAGTGGGTTTTTTTTGTATGTGTGTTTGTTTTTTTTCTGCAAGTACAATCTAGTTTGAGGTAATACCATTAAAAACAAGAAAAAGAAATTTGATCAAGAGTTGTTGTGGATAGAAGTTGTGCTTAATGGTGTGGGTGGAGGTGTTTGAAGTGCTAATTTTTTTTTTTTCCCTGGGATATTGGTGTGACAGAGAAGGTGTTAGGTTTTGATGACTGGAAACTGCAAAAGCAAGTGTGGGTTTTAGCCTGTGTTTTGGTTGACTGTAACATTCTTATTGTCAGCCCAGATTCTTTTCTTTCTTTCTTTATTCTGGCGTTCAGACAGTTTGCCAACAACTGACATTACATGCTCTTTGCTGAGGGTGTCAATTTGCGTCAAGATAGCTGCAGAGTGTGTATGGCCCACACTGATTTTCCTCTTTAAGTTGCACCCCACCCCCCCCCAAATTAATTTTTTTAAATGGAAGTTATTTTCAGTGGTTTTTTTTGGCTTTGTTTCTTTTTGCAGTGTGGTGTGTTTTTGTTTGTTTGTTTGTTTGTTTTTTTAATGTAGGGAGAAACAAAATCTAGTTTTCTTATGCCTTGAAAAGGACTTAGTATTTCTCATGTTGCCCTGTCAAATGCCGTGTGTATATCTGCTCTGTTTACCACAATCTTCTAAATTGCTTCTTCAGTGTTCAACACATGTCGATCTTCCTGAAATACTTACTAAATGAGATCATAGAATCAGTCAGAGTTGGAAGGGACTACAAGGATCATCTAGTTCCACCCCCCCTGCCATGGGCAGGGACATCTCACACTAGATCAGGTTAGCCAGAGCCTCATCCAGCCTGCTTAAACACCTTCAGGGATGGGGCCTCAACCACCTCCCTGGACAACCCATTCCAGGGTTCCACCACTCTCACAGTGAAGAACTTCTTCCTCACATCCAGTCTGAATCTCCCCACCTCTGTCTTCATTCCATTCCCCCTAGTCCTATCAGCCTTCTTGTAGCCCCCTTCAGATACTGGAAAGCCGCAATTAGGTCACCTCGGAGCCGCCTTTTCTCCAGACTGAACAGCCCCAACTCTTTTAGTCTGTCCTCATAGGAGAGGTGCTCCAGCCCTCTGATCATCCTTGTGGCCCTTCTGTGGACATGTTCCAGATGTACTGTTTATTGAGAGTAGCACTTAAACATGTGGATTCAATTTATTTTCTGGCCAGTTTGGGGTTTTGTTGCTTTCAGGAGTGTAAATCTCCCAGAGTCTGGATGTGAATCAGCTCTTCCTAAAGTCACTGTTAATATCAACAGGGCAAGCTGGAAAGGCATTACTAGGAGGTGTATTTGTGTGATCTTTACTAATTACCTGTATGTTGAAAATCCTATTTAGAAATGACTACTGAATTACACAGTTTGCCTTGATGTCATTCTGGCATACTGGCCATAACAGTGTCCAGCTCTGGAGGCCCTGTTGCAAGAAAGGTATGGAGTTGCTGGAACATGTCCAGAGAAGGCCATGAGGGTGATCAGAGGGATGGAACACCTCTCCTGTGAGAACAGGCTGAGAGAGCTGGAGTTGCTCAGTTTGGAGAAGGCTCTGAGAAGATCTTATGGCCTTCCAGTATCTGAAGCTGTTGAAGGAATTTTTAGGGTGTTGGGTAGAGATAGGACTAGGGTGAATGGATCCAGTCTAGAAGAGGGTAGATTTAGATTAGGTATTAGGAAAAAGTTCTTTGCCGTAAGGGTGGTGAGACAATGGAACAGGATTCCCAGACTGGATGGTAGCAAAACCAAAAACCCAGTGTAGGGGAAAGTGTCCCTGCCCATGGCATGGGGATTGAAACTAGATGACCCTTGAGGTCCCTTCCAACCCTGACAATCCTGTGATTCTGTGACTTTGGTGGACTTATCTCTATCACTGCCTAAAGTGCGAGCAAACTATTGACTGAGGGCATAAATTACCTTAAAATAGAGGTGACAATGCTAAATAACTAAACATGCATATGTACATTACTATGCTTTGAACCATGCTGATTAAAAAAAACCTGTTATAATGAATTTTTGAGGTTATCAACAGGATGTGTTTAATATATGTCATTGCTTGGATTCTCCTGATATTGCATTTTCCATAGCAACTGGTCATTACACTCTATATTAAAGTTGTTTGTCTTTTCATATAACAAATACATACAATAAGTCACAAATTTCATCACCCGGTGTTTTGCTTGAATGGGCATATTCTGGACATGCCTGCACAGTGCCTGTTAATTGATTATGATCATTAGAGGTGAAAATGCCTTCTTCTGTCAGCTGCAGCAAAGATTAACTTCTTTTTAACCAATTTATTAAAGTTCTGCACAATTTCTTGTGCTGTTTACTTAATTATACATCACAATTAGGTAATTACATGTCATAACGATGTGATTATGTGTATCTGCTCAAAATGTACAATTAGATGCAATTACACTCTAAGAAAAAGGAAAATAAATTAAGGGCTATGTTAGTTAATTCACAAATTTTGGAGCCCATTAGCACTGAAATATTTCCTCTGGTTTGCCAAGCAGGGAGCACAGAGGTGTAGGTGGCTCTGATTCAAGGTTCTCCTCACTGACATGAATTAACATGAAAATGTCTCAGGGAAAAAACAAAAAAAAAAAGAGAACACAACACATTCACAGAGGTATCCTAGAAGCTATGAATTGATTGTCTCATTATCTGTGTGTGAAATTTTAGACACAATTTGAACAAGTTGCATCTTGTTTATGAGAAAGTCTCACATTGTGCTCATGATGTTAGAAACGTCACACAAATATCAAGATACATTTTTAAACAAAGTCAGATTTTTTCCTTTTTTATTTTCATTTCTGCACTTGAACAGCCCCAAGGCTTAGATGAACCACATTTTCCCCAGTCCTGTTCAATCCTAAGGAACAGAACTGCATTTTGTTCTTTCCTATGCTGAACCCTGGGATTCTCCAGCACATATATGCCTTCAGCTACTGGACATTTGAGAAAAAACATCCAATATTACACACTTTGTGCTAAAGTTGCTAGAAATAGCTTCTCAGTAGCTGTGTTGATAAATCATAAAAGTGAGACTTGTTTTATTTTTTCATGTAATCACAGGTCCCTAGTCCCATTCAGTTATCTTGCTGTATTTTTCTCCCTTTGTGACAGCAGCTCCGAGGGCAGACGTATGGGATTAATAAAATTCTCTTTATGTTGTTCTGCATGTACTTGCAGCTCTCCTCACCACTCTGGTTTTACCAGCCGATATGCTTTAACCCTGTCACAGCAGGACCCACTGTGCCTGCTGGATGGGAGCTATTTAATCCCTGCTTTTCCTACAAACGGTAACATTGTGCAGCAAAATGTGGGGATGCTTAGTACTTTTAACACAGTGTGTGGCATGAATAATAGAAGAAGTTGAGGAAGATATGCTGGGGTTTTTTGTGGTTTTTGTTTTTGTTTTAATTCACTTTAGCTGTAACTTCGCTTTATTTGAGAATAAACCAACCAACACAACCCATTAAAACCACGCACTGTTTTTAGCTAGAACTTGCAAACTGCACATAATCCCACTCTTATCAATGCAGTTTCCTGTTAATTATTATGAAATAAGTAATATAAACATTATTGTGTAAAAAACCCTTATATTTTCATTTAATTATTTTCTGTTTTGTTTTGACTATGTTTGGCCAGTGCTAGCTGCTGTATTCCACAAATTACATCCTCATTTTCTGTTTTCTAAAGAACTGAATCTGCTTTTTAAACCAACAGTAGACTAGACTGAGCAAATGTATAAAGGATTGAACCCCACACTTGGAAATTTTTCTGCTATATTGCCTTCATGAATAGGAAGCTCAGCTACATAGTCTTCTTTTGGTTCCCATGGTGAACATATCAATGTTTATATCAAGCAGATTGTCAACAGTTTTGAGATGATGGATGTTCAAAACTCTGGTAGTTCAAAGCCTGCTGAAACTAGTTAGGTATGTCACAGCAGAAAACCTGCACACAAAGTTACAGGCATTAAAGAAGTTTTTCAAGCCAATTTTTATTGATCTGCAGCAAAAAAACCCCTGAGACATACACTTGCACATGCCATGTCTGTTCTGCTAACAAATAATGCATTTTATTTATGTTGTGGCAACCCCAAAACTTAATTCCAACTGTTTTAACTGCGCAGCTGAAGTAAGGAGGAGCTTGAGAGCATGCCTGACACTTAAAATACTAGATGATTAATGAGGTGGGTGCCTATGTCCTAGAATGACTAAACATTTTCTAAAGGAGATGCCTCTGGTATTACATCAAGTGGAGGTTCTAGGAAGTGTCTGAATATGACTTTTGACACAAACTGAGTTTGCACAAACTGAGTGTGTTGTGCTGTTAGTGACTCAGATGTGTAGGTTTGCTTAGTGTATTGATAACAGAATTAACTCTGTCATAACTGCAAGGTAGAGGATGATTGCCCACAGGAAAATGCATGAGTGAATTCAGAGGAAACTAGATGTATGTTGATAAGAGTAAATTTGTAGTTGTTGAAACAATTCAGAGCTCTCTGACAAGCAACACTGATGCTCAGTGTAATTATTAATGGGCCTCTAGTATTTCCCAATGTAAAGAAACTTGCATGGAGATGTACTGTAAAATCATGAGGTTTGGATGAGCCTGCCTCTAGTGTGGGAGGTGGGCTTTGGGGCTACCAGGTATGGGCAGTTGCCAGGCATATGGGATTTGGTGTGGAGTCCTTGGATTGCTGGTTTTTTACTGGGACAAAAATGCCCCTGGGAAGGTTCAGACCCTCATTGGAGCAGCTTATGACAGGTGAAAAGCTGTACAGGTAAAATATGGAATAGAATAGAATTAACCAGGTTGGAAAACACAGAGGTCCAACCTATCACCCAACACTATCAAACCAACTAAACCATAGCACCAAGCGTCCCATCCAGTCTCTTCTTAAACACCTTCAATGATGGTAACTCCACCACCTGCATGGGCAGCCCATTCTAATGGCCAATCACTCTTTCTGTGGAGAACTTCTTCCTAACATCTAGCATCTTGCTTGTAGGGGGAACAAAGCACTTCTAGCTTTCAGGATCAGGGGTACTCCTTTCATTCTTTACCTCTATGACTTTATAAATACTTTATACCTTGCCATCTACTCTCTAACTGATTTTCCCTGTTTCTTTTCCAGCTCTGATAGTTTTGCACTTAGACTGATCAACAATATCTATATTGTTACAAGCACAGACAAGCTCTTTAGCTCTTGCCTTGTTATTCCAGAATTAAGTCACAGGCTAGGCATGTTTCCAGCAATGAGGGGAAAGTGAGGCTATTCATAGTTGAGCACATCTCCATTTCAGAAGGAGTGGAAGATGAAACAATTCAGGATTTCCTTTCCTCTTCAGTGTTCTTCAAACAGCTTGGAAGACTGTGATTTCTTGAACCTTTAAAATTGCCACAAAGAAATCTTGTCTACAGCATGTTTAAAGATGTCTTTTCATCTCTCACAATTATTGTTATTATTTTTTAAGATCTATTCTTTTGTTCAGATCTGAGAAACTAGCTCTTAGCTGTGAGCTAAGTTGTGAGAAGTATATTATTGTCTCAGCAAATATGTCACATTCTCTGCCAATTCTCTGTACAATGGCAGGAGGACTTTTTAAAAACATGGCCTCTGGTTTGTGAAGTTTGTGAGTTTGAGTGCCCTGCTTGACGTTTTATTTTTCCAGATTTGACAGTGGCTCCAGGTCCCCAGAGCCTGGATGGAATGTTAGATATTCCGTGAAAACATTAGGAATTGAGATCAGCAATCATTGAGAATTTTTGACCTTCTGACCCCCTAATATGTACTGAAGAGGAAAAGAAAAGGTTGAAAAATTCTTTTTATAAAAGGTTGGATTTAGTGATTCCAGATAATCATACAATGATTTACATGAAGCCTATACTCATTCATCACTTTTCATATTACAGAGCCATCAGCAGTGGAAATTACAGTGAAATTTATTCTACTGCTGTATTGCAATAATATTGAGAATTGCATTTATATCATCTTGTAAATGGCTACATTCTGCTCTTGTTTAGACGACTCAGGTATAATATCCCAGGGAAAAAAGGGCACAAATGTTGCATTACTTTACAAGACCAGCTGATTTTTTAATTTATTTTTCTGAGAGGTTAAAAATATGCTGTGAGTCCATCAAAACACGCTACATTGTCCTGCCATGTCCTCAGACAACAAGTGGGATGTATTTAAATCTAACGCAAAGGTTAATCTCTATGTGGTTATTTGTGAGAGCTGAAACACAGTATTTGATTTTCTTTATGGATTACACTTGCTGAGTAGTGTAACCAACGTGCTACTAACATTTGGTCTTTTATTTTCCATTCTCTCTGACAACACAAGGAGCAGATTGTGAGGTGTTGGATGTTTTCAGCAGATTCTGGGTTGTGCCACAAACATACAAGGTGGCTCATTAGCACAAAACCTAGCATTAAGAATGGTGGGGTAAACAATACATTTACATTTGCATCATATCAGTTTGCATATAATTCCATTTTCCCAGTAACAAAGGCATGTTTCTGTTTAACGCTTGTCTATAGGTGGCAGCAACTCCAATGCTTTTATAGGCTGCAATTAAACTCAGAAAGTCGGGCAAGGAAAGTTTAACAGGCTCTGTGCACTCTCATGTCATTGCACACCCCTTGGAGAGGTGTTCAGCAAGGAGGTGGGGAAGACATGTGAAAACGGAATTATCTTTCAAATAACTAGAAAGCTTTTACATCCTGAGCCTAAAGGTAGCGGCTTACCTGCCATGATTTTTTGATTAACTTCAGCTGATAGGAACATTTAAGCGTCTATTTATAACCTATCTTCCCAGCTGTGTTTGGAGCTAAATGGTAAAACTTTTAGTATAATAATGTCAAATGAGTGCTCTCTGAATCTTAATTTTGATATACTTGTGTATTCATGAAACAAATGACCTGTATTGACTTAAGTTTGGGCTGAAAGCTAAGCAACCAAAAAAGCAAAGATTAATGATCACCCACTGCCCTGAGCAGTGTCATGGAAAATCTGCTATAATGCAGCTCTGAGAAGTGGCTGCTGCTGGGAGGTGAGTGAGTGTGTGTGACTGTAAAGCATAATAGAAAATGAGGCACAGTTTCTTTTTTTGAAGTTTTTTTTTAAACATATATGTGTATAGCGTTGAAAGTTGAAAGAAACTTTGTGGGATTGTAGCTGCTGTCATCTTCACTGTTTAAAGAATTGAATTTAAACATCTGGACTCCTCTGTTCTTGGCACTGAACAAATGGAAGCGTTTTCAGGCTTAGCAGTTTTGTGCTCAGATGTCAGTGACCCAGTTCTGGTTGCTTCAGTCCTTTGAGTTTGCTCCTACAAACCTCCTGCTCCACTCCCATGGTGGTGGTTTCTTTGCTCTTGATGAGCTTTGGGCTGCTTCTGAAAGGGAATATTGCTGTTGCTTAGCTTTAGGTAGCCAGCCTGGCTGGATGCCACATGAGGTTGTATGTGTAGCTGATGAAGAAAGATACTAGTGGTATTTAGATAATTTAACCTATTCTTAAACTTCCTAAAACCTGGTAACTTGCTCTCTCCCCAGCCTTCCATTTTCTTGAGCAATGATAGGGTGCTTCATGCATTCCTGTGTGAATGGAATAAATTGCTCCAACTCAATTCCATACAGCTATCAATTAAAAAAAACCCAAAACAAAAAACCACAACAGATGTGGTGGTCTTATGAAAATCTACCTAGATGCTAGAAAGCCCCCTTACGTTCCTACTGGCCTACCCCAAAGCTGAACCTCCCTGCTTTCATCCCCTAGGCTTTCTGGAATGCTTTTGTTTCCATTTACTTTTAGTTGTACATCAGCTGGAAACTATTTTCTCATCTGCCTGTTTATAGTGGTAACCATCTTCTGCTCATAGTGGATCTGTAAGATACTCCCATCATTGTTGCATGGGGATGCTTGGTTGCTTGCTAATACCTGTGATGCTTGTGTTCTCCAAGAACACAAAATAAAAGATAATTTGGTGCATGTCATGAATAGCATGAGAGAAGGAGGCATCCTATAAAATTCTTTGCAGTTGCCTAAAGTTGCTAGGAAAACAGATGGATAATGATAGCCCTGGGGACTTATTTCGTGATTTTTCAATGAAGTATTTTTTTGACTGAAAGAGTTTAATATAGCATAGAAAATGTCATTTAATTACAACTTGTTAGTACCCAATGAGATGGACCTAAGCTCTTAAATTAGCCTGCTAAAGTAGATGTCTAAAGCTGGCAGTCTGAATATCTAACAGAAAGGGCTGTTTCAGGTGGTAGATGCACTTCATACATGGAAACAACAGGGCAATGGCAACGCTCATGAGAGAAGAGCATCTAAGTGTTCCTCCACAGTCAGAGGGAGAAGTGCCTACGTGAGATTGCCTCCACTTCCTTGCACTGCTGAGGGGAGAAAAGCACCTCCTGCCTGTCCTGGGCTGTCCCTTCCTCTGTGCCCTCTCAGGAGCATCATGAAAAGTGCTCTGCACCATGTACATGACAGTGGGAACCATCATTCATCCCCTCCAGTGCAGTGGGCAGAGACTAGCAGCAAGCAGGGTCTTGCAGAAGTCCTACTGAACCCTGAGCTGGGGTGGGGGCCATAGCAGATTGCCCCAGACATCTGCTGCCCACCAGAGATGGTTTTGTTCAAAGCTTCCACTGCTGAGCCCCTGTTAATCCCTATGGATGGTGATGACAGGAATGTCCAATCCTCCAAACTGCTGAGTTGCAAGACAGATCAGATATTAGATCATAAAAATTCCCTCCATTAGTGATGTGACAGTAGAAGCACGTTCAAATACTTAAAACATTCTGTGAAGAGGGACAGATAAAACTTCATGTAATGTACTTGTGTAGGACCTGTGGTGGGTAGGACATGGTGGGCAGGCGAGTACAGTTTTCCCCTGTGGCAGGTCATGTCTGCTCTGCTGTATGCTGTGGGTGGCATGGGGGACAACTCCTGCCATTGGGTCACTCTGCAAATGTGGCTAAAAATGTGAGAAGTGGGGTTTCTGGCTTCATTCCTGACCACGTGTTGGAAGAGCACAACTGGGTGTAACTTTGAAACAGCAGTCTAGGAGGGGAGAAGAGAAAGGGAAGCAGAAGTCAAATGGCTGCTGACCTGAGGAAGAAGCTTGGTGATGGAAATTGAGCTGAGAGCTGGCAAGAAGACAAACAGGGCCTGTCACAGGAGCCACTGCCCCTGGACAGGCTGACTTGGAAACAGAAATTGTTTGAATGGGTCTGAACAAAACCACAGATGAGACCTAAAAGGACTGAACTTCCACAGAATTTTGCAGCATAGTAATAACCGCAGTTTGCAGACTGAAGGATTGACATGACTGATGTTGCCACCTGGGAAGCCACAGCTATGTGGACTGAGGCTTTTTTTCAGAGGTGGGTTAGGAGCGCTCATTTGCTGTGACCACTAAAATAATTTTGCCAGTGGAATCTGCAGATGATCATGTGGGTATAGTGAACTAATAATTTTGCAAGGCTTTTGCTTAGCCAGAGCATGACCGTTGTGTGGCCTGGTGGGTGAGTTTACAAGGGAGTCTGCATGGGAAGATAAGTTTTCATGAGGCCTGACCCAGAGATTCTTAAAGATTTGCAGTTTACTGTCCTTAGGAATCAAGAGGATCTGTTTTCCTTCCAGTTTCTAAGGAGGCCTATTGGCTAATAACACAGACCCAAGTTTGCTGTTGCTTTGCTTTCCAGGTTTCTGTGAGGGTAGGGTTCACCAGTTAGTGCTCTTTTCAGCCCATTTTCTTCCTTGTCACCAAAGGCAGGAAGGCTTGTAATGAGAACTGGCCGTTCCTGTCTAATGTGTAGCTTCTGGAGGGTGATGCGCAGCCATGGTGCACAGCACTGCTCCCAGGGCTGCTCGAACCTGTATTACACTGGTATTATCAGGGAACTGACCTTGGTCTCAGGCACTGTCTTTCCTACGCCCACATCTTGAGTACTGCCAGAGAAAAGAAAATCAGCTGAGAAGAAAGTACATACTGGTAACATTTTGGACTTCTCTTACATTGTTTTGTATTGTTTCATGTCTTTAGTAAGACAGGTTTTGGTTGGCAAGCCTGATGACCTTGAAGGGAGCTTTCTTTACTTGAAGAGGGCTTGTCCTGCAGACTGTCACATTCCTCTCCTGTTTCTAAGCCATCCTAGCTATACTACTAAAACCACAGGAATAGTAAAGTAGGATGCCCTTAGCAGAGCTCTGAAAGTCTGCAGTCTTAGACAACTGCAAGAAGTATGTTAAACCACAGATTTCATTAAAAAAATAGATTTTATACACACCCTCAGACCCTCACAACTGTGTGCATATCTATCTATCTATCTATCTATCTATCTATCTATCTATCTATCTATCTATCTATCTATCTATCTATCATCTATTTATCTGTTTAAGGCAGTCCTTAAAAATCTGGTTTATTAAGAGTTGATTATTAAGAGAACATTGTGATTATAAGGAGAAGTAGGAACAGCCTTGTGCTCCAAATAGAATTTAACAGCGGAGTTGAGTTTATTTGTTGCTGTGATTTATTACTAAAGCCAGGTGCTTTTGATACATTTCAATTTAGATTCTCTGTCCCCTGAGCAGTGTAAAAACTCACATGCAGCTGAGTACATCAGGCAGTGGAGATGTAAGGGACAAATTCGTAGATTCATTCATAGGTGCTTCATGAGGGAGAAAAAGGGGTAAATGAGGAAAGCCTGCCAGCAATATTTGCTGTTCCACACATGGCCGTCTTCAGACCAATATCTAGGTATTTTACCATAAATTGCTGTTATAATATCATTGTCTTTATAAATCTGGTATTGAAAATACCCCAGGGTGCTAATACAAGCAAGTAACATGCAGAAAAAGTTGGAGAGAATTGAAACCTAGGGATGATAACAGCTAAAGGAAATACAGGGGATGAGAAACTGCTTTCACAAGATTGGATTTTGCTTTCTCTGCATTACCGCACTTCTGATTCCGAAAACTCCATGACTGAATTCCCACCACTGCAATTGTTTAATTTAATAATTGCATTTGATTACCAGGAAAGCAGCTAAATGAGTCTATCCTTTGGGCCTAAGACATCAGGTTTTTTAAAGTAACTGTGAGTGGTAAGGAGAGTGCTTTTGAACTGGATCTCTTCTTCCTCATAGGTGGATCAGAAACAATCCTGTGTTGAAAGAAGCATGTTGAATCCTGGGTTTAATAAGCATGTCTTGGTGATGTAATCCTGTGAGATTTTAATAAGATTTATGTCAAAATAGAAGCTTTTTTTTCCTTGTCCAGTTGGCTGAAGCTGAACAGGTGTCTGTCATATGGACTGAGCTCTGAAACAGCACTGAAAAAGGGTATGGCTTCTCCTTTTCCCTGCATTGCCTCTACAAAGACATGTGTGGGCCCTTCCTTTAAAATACTTTGGTTTAGGGCTACAATGACCTGGAATAAGCAGGGTCTGACATACATATGAATTGCAGGATGGGGAATGCTCCGTCCTACATTTGGCCCAGAGCCTGTCTGACAGATCATTGCAAATAGAATTTGGCAGATGATCATTGATTATACCATGGTCACTGTACTTAAACCATACCAGCTGCTGCTGTGGCTACCCCTGTTCTGGTGCAGGAACTCCTCTGTCTTAGTATGTGCAGAAAATAGTACCAGCCCCTGGCTGCTGCCTGCCAGCTCCAGCCTCTCCTCCATGGGTTTTTGTCTGCCTTCTTCCCCATGGCAACAGAAGCCTTGGGTTTCAGAGCTTGAACATGTCCTCTACTACAGGAAAGGAAGGTGGGGTGCGTGAGCATAGTTATGATCTCTGCTCCCGTGCTTGGTGTCAGAGAGTTGTGTCCATTCCTGAGCATGAGGAATATGCCTGGATCTGTCGCCTTCCCCAGATGAGGGATGGTGTGGCACTATCACACCTGTAACTTAGTTTTGCTCAGCTGTTTGCATTTATACATAATTACTGGTCAATAGTTCATGTTGGAATATAAGAAGTCTGAAGAGAATGATGGGTTGGTGTGTTCAGGTTTTTTTTCAAGCTTTCTCCTTTCTTCTTTACAAGTTAAGCTATAAAATGTCATAATTCCCAACCTTTGGAAACCACATAGGGTATCAGCATCCTTTTTTCTGATAAACAACAGGCCCTGTACCTCAGTGAAGGAATAGAAATCTTTCTCTGGAGCTGAATAGTTGCAGTTGTGTTTCTGAAGTTATTAAAGCACATCTGGGAATAAGATAGAGTCTGGCAGCGTGTAAACGAGGGATCTTCCTGACTATGCATGAAAACCATCAATTCACCAGAATGACAGCTTGCTTGCCACATAAAACACACTTGCTGATGGTCCTAGAAAATATTTCCCTGGGGCTTGTTAATGGGATGTCTACACTTGGTGACACAGTCCAATTTTCATCCATTTGCTTACCTGCTTGTGGAAACACAAACTAGAAATGTCAGTTTTTCCTCCAGGGTTGTCACTCTCATAGCCCTTCTCCAGGGGATGCCTTTCTGATTCAGTGGTTAGGTCAATTAATGTTCATATCACCACTAATTGCATTGCTCCGAGAGTTCTAAGAAAAATCAAACAGGACACAGCAACAATTACTCTAGGAGCTCTGTGTGACCAGGACAATTTGGAGTATCACAGCTGAATCGGTTGCCTACCAGTCTTTCTGTTTACAGATCCCTTGGAATGAACAATTTTTCTCAGAAGGAGGGTCATTGCAGTGGCCACATCTTGCAGACAGTGGCATGACATTTTCATAAACACCTAACCTAGAGAAATCACACTCATTACCAGGGCAGTCAGCCCCAAGTAACAATAAGGAAGAATTTACATGCCAGAATGGGCAAAATGGGAATCATAGAAAGAGTGGCACTGACTAACTTTGCTGCCATCCTGGTTACTAGCTATATTAAGACTGCAATCATTAAAACACTGGGCTTCTCATTCCAATTAGCTCAGAGTGCATTGGGCCTCATTAGTGCCCATGCCCAATAGATAACTGAGCTGTTTACTTGCACCCAATCACACTACCTGGAAAAGACAAAGGAGAATTATGAAGACTGGATGAGTGCTCAGCATGTGAGATTTTTATTTTTGTAGAGAGGAATAATAGCTTCAGTTTTATTTTCCAGTCCAGTGCTCAGGGGGAATGTATAGAAATACAGAATGAACATCAACAAAATAGTGCAGGGAGGAGAAAGCCCTGGCTATGGGTAATAACCTGTCTAGGGTTTTTTAATGGTGAAATATCAGGACAGCCTAGTGAGAACTGGCTTTCTCATAATGCCCAGTTAAGAGATGATGCACCTATTGGTGAAGAGCAGCCAAGGGCCCAGGACAACTACTCTTCAGTGCAAGTGATTTCTCTGAGGTATCAGCATAGTCTGAAATAAACAGATTATTTAAGGAGAAAATATGAAAGAGTGGAATGAAAATAAGAATTATAAGAAAGGTATTGTGGGCCTGAAATAAACTGTTGACAGAAAAGAAAAAAATAAATAATAAAGGTTTTTCTTCTCCTTTAGATCAGGCAATCTTGACTTGCACAGGTATAGAGCAGGGAGTTGTCATCTACCAAGGCAAAGGTTTACAGTGATCTGACTGTAGACAAATCTGTCTAGGGACAAACAGAGATGCATGGGAAAATAAAACAGAGATAAACATTTTCAGACTTTTCTATTAAGAAAAAAGTCTTTTTTTTTTCTTTCCTCTTTTTAATGGAGAGAATGCTGTAGGGATTTTCTGAATCATACTATTTGTAATCTCACCTTTACATCACCCACTGGAAGTTTTATAGTAAATTTATAAAACTCTCTCTCTCTTGTCCACCCATCACCCCCTGGGTGTACAACATACTCTTTCCTATTCATGTAAGAACCCCAGACCTATTTCCCAACTCCTTTTCCAGAGAAGTAAATGTGCCAACAATGGAAAGTTATTTATCATGCCTGTCATATTTGGGCCCAGTTGGGAAAATGAGATACCTTCAGTGAATTACAAACCTGCAAATGGAAGCTGCAGATACCGTTTTGCTGGACATGTCTAATAACCTGCAGACATTCACCATGAGTTCCAAATGCCAAGATCATTAGCACAAAGGCAGGTGTTTGTGCATTTCAATTTGTGAAATTAAAATGCTCACAGTAGCTGGTGACATCAACCATCTCAGATGACCACTTTGAAGAAAGGACATTTTTTAGATGTTAGAAGTAAAGTTTATTGATCTAATTATACATTATTAAAGATATTTCTGTTTAAAAGATGTGCAGATGTGGTGCTTAGGGACATGGTTTATTGGTGACCTGTCAGTGCTGAGTTAATGGTTGTACTCAATGATCTTAAAGGTTCTTTCCAACCAAAATGATTCTGCGGCTGTATGGTGTAGTAAAATATCTGAATATGCATCAGCTCAGTAAGGTATGAATGAATGGTCTACTTTAGCACCTCTTCTCAAAACAGGACTTCATGAAAGTATACTCATGGGCTTTGGTTTACCTTTTAAGCAATGGTTGGGGGAGCTCTGATGCATGCTGTGAATAGACAGCCCAGCCTGTGGAAGGAATCCTGGGAGCCTGATTTGTATGGTAGTCCAAATAGTGTTCTCCTGACGATCCCAGCAGAAGTGGATGACCCAAAGCACATCTTGAAAGGTGAATCAGGAAATTTAAATTTTCTAGATTTGACTATTCTAAAGTTTGGGTTAGCCATCCCCTGCCTTTCTGCTGCTGGCATTGCAAGCTGCCCTTGGTGCCCTGTGCAGAGGCTAGAACACATCGCATGTTCTATTTACAGATGGAGGCTAAACAAGAATCTTGCTATGCCCTGTGTAGGCTGACTTCTTTTTTTGAAGGAAGCAACTTGCATTGTTTCTTTTTATTTCAAAGTTGAAAATATGTTTATAATCTATTTTTGAAAATTCTAGATGAAATTGTGCAAATGGGTGCTCCGACTTGACAAAAGACCTAGAGAGTAATGCAGCAAAGCTCAGTATTAACAAAATTACCACAAATTGTGCTAAGAGCATCATAACTTCAACTAATGTAAAAATACGTGAAGGATTTCTCACAAAAAGGTACATCCATTTAATGCTTATCTGGAAAGCTAAATGCACTGAATATAGAAGGAAATAAACCCAAAAAACAGCTTCTGGCATTCTCTCATCCATTTTCCTTGACCTGACTTTATTGTGCATTACAAATAGGAAAAGTCTTTGTATTCCAAATTAAAGTCTGTTTTTAAAAATACAGTTGAACAAGAGAAATGTTAGCATAGTGTGAACACCCACTGAGTTATCCTTTTATCCCAACTTTTTTTTTTTTTTTGAGGCTTTGGTATAAATTTCTGTTTAATAGAGCTGAAGCTCAGGTAGTAAGTTCATGCTAAATCCAGTGTTAGCCCATTTACTAGTAAAAAGAGAAAACGAGTGTACTATGGTAATGTACACCTGGAGGCATAGAACTGAAAACTGATATTTCTCAAGGCTTAAATCAGCATGAATAAGACAAGAATTTTTCTTCCCACTTTCACATACAAGTGAAATAAAAGTCCAGCCAGGAGTCCTTACTGAGATCTCCCTTAGGTCATAAAAGTTCTTGATTTGTGTGCAGGCATAAAAATTGGGTAGCTTAATGATTGAATGACTTAGTGCATACAATTAATAAGAAATAATAATAATTAAAAAGAAATAAATAAAATAATTAAAAACCCCCACAAAACCAGGTAGCCCTTTGTTGCAGTGACTTCATGGTAACTCTCACACATCCTTGCATTCATTAATGAAGACGGTGGTGTAAGTGCATGACAATATGTTGCTTCAATCAGCTCTGAAAAGGGGAAGGTCCTAAAAATCAAAACAAAGTTTAAGGGGGTCTGAAACCATACTATTGGTCTCAAAGAAGCCTATTTTTACTTCTTACTGTTTCTGAATTAAAAATTAATTAGTACTCTTTAAATTTAAGAATTGTTCAGCTTATTATGCACAAGGCAGTGTAAACTTCTAATTTGAGTTAAAAGAGGTACTTAAAATATAATAGGAACTCATTAGTAGATTTAAAGGAAAAGAAATGAAAGATAGGGGGGGAAATGGATTTATTAGTCATGAAACTAAGGAAAAAATTGTTCCATAAAATGTACTAGAAATAGGTGCTAGAAATGCACAGTACTGAAGTAGGTTAAAATTCACTGCTTCTCTTCTCCCTTTGGAAGGGAAAACCTTCAACTGTGCTTATCAGAACAGGGGAAAAGCCAGTTCTCCTTGAGGAATGGAAGATATTTTCCACCAGATACAGATGGCCACATCAGTGCGGATTAAACAGGTCTTTTCATAGGCTTCAGTGTATTTGAGAAAAGACCTTGTGCTGGCTGCTGGGCACCTTTGACACAGGCATGTCAATTCCAAAAGTGAAAGAAACCTCAGCAGCTGTTTTGTCTGGTGATAACTCTCCATCTTTTTCTATGCTGTGCAATACACATCCATTTTGTATTAGGAACTCAGACAGGAATTGGCTGTTACATTAGAGGCAAGTGCTGGCATGTGAGAGAAGAGGATCTGTATTTTCTTAGGACTGAGAGTGCAACATTTGTTGAAGAAGATGGCTTTGGTTCTGTTATACTTGCATGGTAACAGCCCTGACATTCTAGGATTTTGGTCTTTAGAGAAATGCAAATATCTTAGATTTTAGTCTGCATAGCTGGATTCAAATTGAGTAGGTAAGCTATGGGATAATTCTACACTGAACCAAAACAGTTCCTCCAGTACTGTTAAGCTTCCTCTTTTTCAACCATGATGCCTCCTCTAGCAGGAGAATCAGGCCCTACTGTGAATTTAATGCAGTGTTGATGCATTTGTGATAAATTAATTTGAGCTTTACCTTCTAAAGGGATCTCATCTTGCATTCTCTGTATACTGATCAATTTCCCTGAAAACCATGCTACAAGAGAGGTCTAAAACGCCAAATCGGATATTTGGATTACAAGATAGTTCTATCTGACTTTTATTTATTAATACTATTTAACTGCAGTGATGAGGCAAAGGGACACTGATCATTGCAAATTTGAAGGCTCTTGGTTTTGTAAAGACAGTTCTACAAGCTAGGCTTCTAGAAAAATATTCATCTATCAATTAGGACTGTCCCAGGAATTTATTAAGCTTTACATAAGCTGTTATTTCTGCCTAATTATGTTATGAATAAACAGTTTCACTAAACAGCAAGATTCAGTCTTCTAAACAAGCACATAACTACATTCTTCACTCTTTTCTGGTTTTTGACAGCTCACTAGTTAAGCTAAATGAACATGAAGATGGTTTAGAAAGAAATTGATAATGTAGTGCATTTTCTCCATTTCCTTCTAAAACACTTAGTGAAAGGCAATCCGTTCTAAAAACCTCTGTCCATGTATTAGCTAATCAATATGAATGTTCAGCCTGCTCCAAGATATTTTAACACCTGTCAGAGCTAACTCACCAGTCATTGTTCAAATCTTACATGGAATCGAAAACCACAACTGAAAATCTTTCCCATCTCCAGGGGATTAATTCTAGGGGAAAAGAGAGACTGTGCTTCTGGTTCCTAGATAGGAGAGGGTGGGGTGGGGGAAATCCATTTATTAGATGATGCAGTTATTATTAGAAAAACTAGGTTAAAAAAAAAAAAAAGCTGGAATAGTGAGGAGTTTAATCATGATTATTTCCCTCTTGTGAAGCAGTGTGAAAATCTGCCAAGTCCACCTTTACTTGGTTACCCCGGGGGGTGTGAGAGGGAAGGAGAAGTAAATGTAAAATGATGCATCAGAGAGTGTGTGATAGAGTGCAGCAAGGCTCAAACATGACAAACAAATGTGAGGAGTATTTTCTGGAGGTTTTAAAACACAGCCATATGAAATCTGTACAGTTCTGTAGTAAAAATTCAAACCTGGATGTCCTGTTTCTGATGTTTTCTGTTCAGAAAGGGAAGTAAAAAAGTAGATGGTATTGCCTTGACCCTGTCAGTCTGAATTAACATACCATAATGGGTTTTTTTATTGTTAATTTTAACTTCTGTATTTTTACCTAAATTTATTAGTGCTAATGAAACTGAGTCTTGTCCCTGTGATGGGTCCTGCTGGTAGACTACTGCTCCTATCTTGATGTCTTCTGTGAAGACGACACTTGTCTGATGCACACAAAAGGGATGCCATATTTATCCTGTATTTCCTTCATAAAGTGGAGTGAGAAGCAAACCAAGTATCAGGCTGCTCTTTATTGTTGGCTCAGCCATTTGCCCCATGGCAGTTCCTGTGACAGAAATGAGCTTGGTGATGCAGGGACATCATTGCCACACAGTGTGTGCCCCAGCCACATCCATCTTGTTTCACTGGATGGTCCAAAGTTGCTTCTTCAACTTCATCTGCCTCCATCTGAAATAATTAAGTGTCCCTCTTCCTGGTGCTGCCTCCAGAGACCAGGAGCAGACAGTTTTTGTTGATCTGCCAGGGCTGCAGCACCATTGCCCTTGGCTTGCCCTGTTGAATGCAACACCTCTGTGCCTGTGGGGAATATTGTTGGATGTTGTGAAAGAAATGGCTAAGTGAGAAATACCTGTGTCTGCCTGCTCCTTGAGAAGTTATGAATCCAGGGTAGTGTGCACTATGAAAGCCATTAATATTCTGGAAGACCTTACCCAGGCAGCAGACTTGTTTGTTTCTGACTATAAGTCAGACAGGTGATAGAATGCTGTAACAGCTGAGATCCTGATAATGAGTTCTTCATGACCTGTGAGGGTCTAATGCTGATTATTAGTATATCTGTATCTATATATGCATGGGTGAGTCTGCCTGTCTATTTTTTTTCACCACCGGCAGACAACTACTGCAAGAGCAGAATCAGATCATGCCTGTAGCTGAATCCAGGTAGCTGGTTACAGTGACCTCATGGCAGATATGCAACCGCAACTCTTCTTGTAAATAGGTCTGCTCCGATACGTAGAGCTACTTTTTGTTCAAGCCATGAAAAAATTATGGATTATTTGTTCTGGATTTTTAAATAGATTATGGTGATGAAAAATGCCATATTGACAGTACTGAAAACTGATGCGTGCCATCTTCCCTCAAGCTAGGCACAAGCAGCACAGACTGCAACCCTGCAGGCATTTTTTGGCAAAGCCAAAGATTTCCTTATGGTCCCTGAAGGGATTTTTTTTGTGGAGATTTTTTTTTCCACACTGGCCTCAAAGCTGTGGAAATAACAAATGGTGTTCTTCCACTGCACAGCAGTGACATAAATGATTTTCTGACATTCTCATCAGGTCCTCTTGCTCAGCTGGTGACTCTGACAAGCAAACCTACAGCCACTGAGGAAAAAAAAATGAAACAAATAAAGACACTTTATGGTAATCGCAATAATTCTTTTCTTATGTGGAATAATTTGGTTGCTGTTTCTGAGACAAAGAGAACAAACCAGCATGTATCATTTTACTGCTGCATCAGTCAGTGGTGAATATGTGTATTATATACAATTCTGCTTATTTTATCTCCACAAGGCTTCAGGAGACCCAGAAAAGATAGCAAGAAGGCCACAAGAATGACTATAAAAATGAAATGGCATGTGTGTTAAAAACACTAACTGGACTAGAGCTTTCTGAGTTGGAAAACTGCAGTAAGAATCTTATATGAGCTTATGGAATGATTGGCAAGACGAGCAAGTGAATTATGAGTCATTAATTGTTTGTTTTCTATAGACATTTTAGGAGATCTCTACATGGAGAAACAAATTTTCCAATGAAATTGTTAGGCAACAGTTTTTACATGGAGGGCCTGTTGTCCCCAAGAGGTAGTTAAATTACACAACTGATTTCCACTGGTTTACTGTGCTGATAGAAACTTAAAAATTGTTTCAGAAAGGAGCTATTTCGTGCTGGGAAACAGAGTGATGTGGACATAATCATGTATCTATTTATCTAGATATAGATAGATATGATATAGCTTATTTGTGTATTTCTCTTTTATATATTTCAGAGTGAAGATAGATTTTTACTTGTGTTGTGTTGTATTTTATTAAGACTGATTCCATCTCTGGGCATGAATAAAGTAAAAGAATCATTTACAAGTTATGGAAAATTAAGTTTCTCCATCACAGACAAAGGAGTTGCCATTTTCCTATTGGGATGTTTGCCTGACTGCTCCATGCTGCTCGGCAGTGTAAGGCACTGCTTTGATGAAAATCTGAGAGCACTAAATTAGAGTCTGCATTAGTTTATGGAGGTAAAAAAAGTCCTGAAAATGTACAGAACTGCCAACACAGTGGGTGCCTTCTCATCCTTTCCCTAGATAAAATATAGTCATACAAATCTTCATCCTCCACAAAGTGACAGGGTAGCCCAGCTTGCCAGCACTAGGCTGTAATCATTTCCTGCGACTGTGGCATTCACACAGGCTCCTTCAACAACAGTAATATGGATGTTGTCTCCATATACCACTGTCCTCAAAGTGACATTTTTCCTATCTAGGCACATGGATTTAGCAGTTTTCTTAAACATGCTTTCCAAATTATGTAACTATTTTAGTGATTGTTGCCACTAAAGGAAAAACAATCCATGAATGCCAGCGTGGACTCAGACTGCTGAACCTTGACAAAGACAACTGAGGCTGCTGCTCCTTTGGATCCTCTAAGCCCTAAGCTGGGACAAAACACAGGTCTAGTAGCTACAGCATGACTGCTCTTTATTAGCTGCTTATGAGAGCTCTGCCAGGCCACTGCTGATCTCATAGCTGGAGGAGCTCCTGCTCTGGAGGTGGGAGGAACAGGAGTTTCAGTTTAGATGTTCTCTGGGGCTTGTGCATGCGGTTTGACTGCCCATTCCCAGAACACTGCGTTAGTATTTGGATAACTGCTTTGGTCATCTCTGGTGGTGTTGAGGAAGGACCCTTCCTCTAGGGTCCTCAGACTAATCTGCTGAAAATAGCCAAGAGTAAATATTAACAGTTTGATCCTGCCACTGCAGCCCTTGACATGTGAATCCCTGACTTTTGTAATATCTCTTTATGGTTCCAACAGTTGACTCTTGACTGCCTTGTGTTTGAGCAGGGCAGCCTCTTCACTGGCATGGTTAGCTGTGTACTTCCTGCTACCCTGGGAGTAAAAGATATCACAGGGAAGATGCTGAAATAGAGTAAGGAGGCATAGAGGGATCTTGTCACAAAACAAACAAAACTTGTTTGTTTTGTAAGCCGGCTCCCCAGATTTTTCAAACAAACTCTAATAAGACCACAAGGCATCCAGTGTGTAATGGGAGTGAGGGCAGTGGAGAAATCTAACTTATAATTTTGCTTCAAACATCAATGTGCTGGCACTGAGCAGGTCTTTTCCCTCTCATCACCTTCTGCAGTCCATCCAGTTATGTGCTGTAAGGAGAGGAACAGCTCTAAGAAAGCCTAACAGCAAAGATGTGCATGTTTTCCCTGAGAAACATGGTTACAAAAAAACTAAGAGATAAATTGGTGAGACAAACTTACCTGTGTTTGTACAGCAGTAACAGAAAGAGTGTTAAATAGAAAAAGCTTTGCTAAATTGGAAAAATACTTTGGAGCTCCTAGCCAGTAACTAATCAGAAGACAAGCTTTAGCACAAACTGATGCTGCTGCACGTTACCTACTGCTAACCTGCTGCTCTTTTTATTGTTGAAAAGTCTCCTATTTGCAGTGGCTTTTATAGAGAGGCCCGAGAGTAGCCTGCAGCTAAAGCTGTGCCAGCTGATCAGAGTCATTTGAGGAGGTGACCTAAGCTTGGCAGTTGCTTTGATAACAAATACTCACCTAAAAATGTGCTGAACTTGTGCAAAGAACTTCTGGTCTTGAACACATTTTGCATAGATAGATATTATAAAAATAATTAATTTAGTATTTAGCATTTAATCTAATTATCCTGGTGTCTTACATTTATAATGATCTTTGGGACATTCCATAATTAAGTAAGCATTAATAAGCATTCCCATCAGTGTTGCATTAGAACAGGCCAATGTGGAGTCAGTTTAAGCAGGTGCAGAAAGCTAAAAAAAACAAACCCCAAAACCCAAACCAAATATGTTTGCAAATAAATAAAAAGTAAGCTATTCCATGTCTTTCTGTTCTCTGTTCTCAGAGAAGGGCTTTGTAATTGAGCTACATATCACTATTAGAGATGCAATTACCTGTAATTGCCACCTTTAAAGCCAAGCCTTTGTTTAGAGAACGATATATAGATGAATTGTGTTTAGGTGCACAAGTCATGAATTGGCTTTTGTTTCACAATTTCAACCATCAGATGAAAAACACTTTAAAGTTTTCAAGGCGGAGAGGCCAAACTGTGCTCTGTGTTACACCCAGGGGAATCAACAGTGGTGCACCAAGATCCATGAAGTTATTTTGGATTTCCATAGATGCAGTTCATGACAGATTTGACAGAATTTGTCACATAACATGTAATAGATGGCAACAATTATTTTGCCTGAAAAAAGCCAATATAAAATGTGGTTTTTAATCAATTTAGATACGAAAATCTTCAAAGCTCTTCCATGTATTACTCTAGATCTACATTATATTTTTGTAGAGAGGAATCAGATCCTGCTTTACTGGCACAGCAAAGCTTTTCTTAATAGTTCTTAAGGTTGTCATGTTCTGTACCTCACCTGTGAAGTCAAGGAGAAAATTATCAGTAGTCATCAGCTTAATATCACCTCTATCACTGAGAGTGATGCACTCTGTGAGCTTGCAGCTTTATAAAGTCCATTTTTAATGTTGTTCTACGTTTATAGTACTGGGTACCTCAAAGTTTTGCAATAAAAGTGCAACTTTATTAGAATGCATTTGAGAGCAACAGTAAATAACAGAAAAATATGAGGAAACACAGGTCAGCAGATTTCTTTTATGCAGATGAAGAAACTACTTGTAGGTCCATACAGCCATAGAGTGCATATCATTGCATTTTCCAACCAGGAAAAAAAAAATTGTACAGATTAAGCCTCCCCTGTAAATGCTTTTATTATTTTTGTAAAAGTTACAAACAGCTAAAAATAGAACTTGATAATGAAATTGCTGACAGACCTTAACTATAGCACAAGAATGCAATGCTCTAATACAGATGTGCCAAGCTACATTATATTGCTGCAGTGATTAATTCACTGCTGGTTTTGCTGAAGCTGTGTTCTGCAGAAACATCCATAGGTCTGGTTAATCCATATCTGAGAGCGTGACAGGGCATATAAACTGAGTAAGCACAAAGCAGAATTGCAGTACAGTGCAGGACCCCTCTTGTAACACAGGATCACTGCACTACTTAACAACATAAATAGAAATGGAAGTCACTAGGAGGTTCAAATTTTTTAATTACATACTGGACGTGAATGGTTCTTGCAAAGGCTCACTTCTACAGCTCCAAAACTCCTCTAAACCAACAGCCAGGAATTTTCTTGCTAGCAGGTAATCCTGAGCCAGCACAGCCAGCTTTAAAGCTCTCCTATTCACTTCAGTTGATGGGATACCAACTACAGCAAAAGAACATAGCTATGAAATTATTTTATGGAGAAAAGGCACAATAGATCAGACCAGAGATGGCTCTGCAAAAAAGCCCAAACTTATTTCCAACAGCCCCAGAGAGCACAGTCCAAAGCTGGATTAAGACTGTCTCCTGACCACTCAGACTGTTTAAAGCAAATCTTTTGGAAACCAAGAGTTTCTCTTGTAGTCTGTAAACTGGCAGCTGGGCTAGCAGGTTGTTGTAGGTCCATTCCAACTGAAGCCTTGTTCTTCCTCCCCTCCCCATATGGTATTTATACCCATTAAAACCAGTGTATTTATACATCTGTGACCAAATCAGGAAAAATTTCTTCATGAAAGTAACTGTCAAGCTCTGGAACAGTCTGCCCAGGAAAGTGGTGCAGTCACCATTCCTAGAGATATTTTAAAACCATGTGGATGTGATGGGTTAGTGTGACCTATCAGTGCTGGATTAATGGTTGGTGATTTTAAAGGTCTTTTCTAGCGTAAACTATTCTATGATAAATGAGATTAGAGAAGATTGTTACTGGTGTTAGACAAAATGTAATCAATTGGAAAAAGTCCTTCACCATTTTTGTCATTTGCACATCACCTGTTGTAATGCATATTTCTTACAGTTCTCATTTCACAATTTTATTAGGCATGAGCCAGCAGTGTGCCCAGGTGGCCAAAAAGGCCAATGGCATCCTGGCCTATATCAGGAACAGTGTGGCCAGCAGGAGCAGGGAGGTCATTCTCCCCCTGTACACCGCACTGGTCAGGCCACACCTTGAGTACTGTGTCCAGTTTTGGGCCCCTCTGTTTAGGAAAGATGTTGACTCGCTGGAATGTGTCCAAAGCTGGTGAGGGGTTTGGAACACAAGCCCTATGAGGAGAGGCTGAGGGATCTGGGGTTGCTTAGCCTGGAGAAGAGGAGGCTCAGGGCAGACCTTATTGCTCTCTACAACTACCTGAAGGGAGGTTGTAGACAGGTAGGGGCTGGTCTCTTCTCCCAGGCGACCAGCACCAGAACAAGAGGACACAGTCTCAAGCTGCACCAAGGGAGGTTTAGGCTGGATGTTAGGAAGAAATTCTTCATAGAGAGAGTGATTGCCCATTGGAATGTGCTGACCAGGGAGGTGGTGGAGTTGCCATCACTGGAGATGTTTAGGAGGAGGCTTGATGGGGTGCTTGGTGCCATGGTTTAGTTGATTAGATGGTGTTGGATGATGGGTTGGACATGATGATCTTGAACGTCTCTTCCAGCCTGGCCTATTCTATTCCATTCCATTCCATTCCATTCCATTCCATTCCATTCCATTCCAGTTTTTGAACAATGTTGAGATTTTGACCTTCATGCAGCTTCACAACATGAACATATTTCTAAATATTTCCCCCCAAAAAGAGATTTTGATGTCAGACCTGGCAACGTTACTTTGCTCTGTATGTTAGCTAGCTTCATTAGCAAAAATCTAAAGGAGCTGCATCTTATTAATTTCATTATGTGAGTAGAATATTTATGATGCATTTATCTTAATTAACGTTAATTAACACATATTTATGCAAGGTAAAAAGGCCATGGCAAAGGGAGAATACAATGGAGACACAAGAAGCAAAGTTCAAATCCTCTTAGCTTGTGTAAACTTTGTATGAGCTATTGGAGTTATGCAGATTACCTCCAACGGAGGTTTAGTTTTGTATCCATTGTAGGACCCAGAGTGTTTGATTCCCTGTTCATTAATATTTGTCTAATGAGTTTTCTAATCCTTCAGAAATGAATATCTATGTGAGAATGAGATACTTTGTTCCATATTCTGCTATTCTAAAATGCTTTATTGACACAATTAAAGTGGAAATGATGTTGTATGACTCGCTGACCAACTACCAAGTACAGGTAATTAGTAAAAGTGGAAGGCTTGAAGCTAGTTTATTGACACAAAAACATTGGCCTGTGCCTTCTTTGGGCAGTTACAAGTGTGATATATATATAGCATAACTGGGATCATCTCTCTGTAATTTAGAAGCAGAAAAATGCATTAGATTTTCAGGAAACAGCATGTACAAATAGATGGATGAAACTAGTGTGCATATGAATATAAATGGTGATAACTTTTTCTTGGTGTTGGCAACTGAAAGAAAATGCATTTGCTTTGAGGCTTCTCAAAGTGGAGGAATTTCAAGAGATTGCTTAATTTTATAAGGAGTTTGAGCACCCGCATGCATGCATACAAACATTTTTCTGGCAAGTTCTCCTGAGCTGTCTCCATATTCCATCTGGTAGGGTTCAAACCATGATCCTTTTCCCTTTTTATTTTTTTTTTTTTCTGTGTGTGCTGCTGTATTGTGGTTTGTTAACTCTGAGTTTGGAAAGAAATCCTGTAGTAATGAAGCAAACACAGCTGATATCCTGCCAGCTTTTAGCAATTTCCCTTTAACCCTGGGATGTATACCATGTGTGAAAGGTAGAGATGCATCAAGACCCTCCCATAAAACACCAAGAAAGCTGCTAATTATTTGGCTCCTTAGTGAAATGATCTATCTGACTGTGGTTTTAATAAAGCAGCTCAGTGTAGCAAGCAAATGCCTAAGATGTATTCACAGCAAGTACTTTGAAAATACACTGAGTGTGTGGAAGAATATGAATATGGTTGAGGAGAGATGTTGACTGAGTTGGAGAAACTTCCAGGAAAGCATCTGGCATGTTGTGCCATCCTGCCCACTGCAAAAGCAGAGTTTGTCTTCAGACCTTCTTTATGAATCTTGTTTTATCTCTGACAAAACAAATTTAATAGGATCCAGAGAATTAAAGACAGATGAATACAAGAAATCTGAAGATTCTGTTCTAAATAGCCTTTCCTTTAATTGCAATAGGAAAGGTTTACTGGGGATTGTTCCATAGCCTTAGCAATTTCCCAAAGAAATATTGAATATCTGCCCAAAAACTAAATCCAGCACTGATAATTTTTAACACATTTCAAAAAAACATCAGCCAAACAAAGGTTTTATTTATTTTTGAAAAAGACCAGGAATAATGTACTGGGAATTTTCAGGTGAGCTAGACTTGGAAATTTCAGACCAACAACAGACAAAAAAGGAAAAAAGAAACCAGCCATAATGGTGAATTCTTAAGTCTTACATAAAATGGTCTGTTTGAAAGAGACAGGATTCTGGAGTAAGTGTTTGACCATGGTGGGAATGGGGAAAAGAAGAGATATGTGTTTGGAAAAGTAAAGTTGAAAGGCTCTGCAATGAAGTAATGGCTACTTTTTCATGTGAGCTGTAAAATCTATTTTAGTATGGTTTTCTGTGCAAAGAACCCCAAACGACCCCAAATATAGTTCCATGTAGAAATTCCACAAATATACAGTTCTTAATTTTCTCTATTTAATTAGATATGTTTAAACAAAACATTTGGGAACTGATTTCATATTCCATACATAGTTATTGAAGTTATCAGAATGGAAAGGACCCAGACAGCTGGAGAATAATATTTATGTACTTATGCATGCACTGTCTTTCAGACATGAACATATCTAAAAAAGTAAGAGAAATGAGCAGAATCTCTCCTGGACCATCACAGAAACTAATTCACACCTGCATCTCAGTATAAGGTCTCATGCAGCTTTCTATTGCAGGAGCTCACTATGTGAGCAAAATTAGTCTTCACTGGTACCGTACACTTAATTACTGAAACAAAGGTGCTACAGATTGATCTGTGGATTATCCTGGGCTTGCCATAGGGAAAATAAGTTACTAGATGTGACTTTGACTTGTCCACTTTTAACATAGTTTCTCAATTAAGCTGTGCATGCCCCCAAATTAAATAGCAATTCATAGTTACTGCAAATTGATTTCTGCCCAGGCTGTGGTTAAAGACGCCAAATGAAATGCCAAAGAGGAATGTCTTCTTAACTTAAAATATTACACTGATTTTCTTTAAAAAAACACCAGCATTTATAAACATTTGGTAAATAAACTTCAGACATTTATCCAGTCTATGCAATATGGAAGAACATCAGTGATTTATCATCCTCTGAATTTTATTGTACTGTCTTTTTCTTGTGTTTAGGATCAGTTAATATGATTCATACAGCAGACCAGAGGGTAATTTAAATTTTAATATATTGCTGTCAGGCAGTATCAATGCATTATTTCTGTCTGTGGCAAGGTACCAGTTCTCTGATTGACTGATTGTGGCAAACAGGAAAAATCATATCCCCAAGATGCATCACAAGCCCATATAAAATGTACATAGATATGTCTGTTTATTATGACACTACAGGTACCAGCAAGATTGTCCAAATGTCTGTGTGTAGCAGGTACCTGCAAGCCTTAGTGATTCCAAATCAGTAGCTTAGAAATAATGTGGAAAGATCTGACTTGGCTTCTCAGTTCAGTATGTTCACTCTGCAGAGCATCCTGAACTGATATGTAAATCCCTGGCTGTTCAGAAAGGAACTGGAGAGAAATGGGAATGTTACACTTACAATCCAGGGTATTAGGATCCAGCTCTTTACCTGACCATAGATTTTCTGCATGCTCCCCTGGTTCTTCATACACCAGACACCTGCTGATATCTCACATCTTTCCCTCTTTCCCTGTCCAAATGTAGCCTGCCTGGAAGTAAACCCTTCTAAAGCAGTTTTGTTTCTTGTTCTGTCTGTGCAGCACTGGAACTTCAATCTCTGCTGAGCTTTCCAGGCATTACAAGCAATACTGTTAATATTTACTAATCATGACCAAAGCTTAAGTCACAAGAGCAGGTCAGTGAAAGACTGAGCTCTCCTGAATGCTGCCAGTCAGCCAGTCTTTACCTTTATCCCCATTGTGTTTTATGAAGAACCTCCCAGCTGTCTCCCAGCATGGTGCATGCAGCCTGTTAAAAGGTTTTATGAGAGTGACATATTCATAAAGGTGATTAAGCAAGGTACGAGTATCAGAAAAGCAAGAATTTTGTGGTGTGCTTCATTAGCGCTCATGGGACATAGCCAAAAGTGCAAGTGAAACTGTTGAATTACATAAATTAGTAAAGAGGATTATGGTAAGGATAGTCTTAAAGTGAATTTTCAGATTATATAATAGAGTAGTCACTAAATATATAAACATGTTAATGACTGACTATTAGTCCAGTTTATTAAAGACACAGAAAGCAATTTATGCAACGTAGAGAGTAATGCTGTCTAGATTTCCCTTCTCTGCTGAATTACTCAGCAATCATAATGTAAGTTGATTTTTGTTGTCCTTTATGCAGTAAAGTTTAAATTTAGATGACTCAGGAATAGTCTCTGTGCATTTGTACATGTTGCATACAATGAAGCTTCTGAAGTTGTACTGATTTACACCAGTTAGAGATATGGCTCTGACTTTTTAAAGAAAAGGCAAGTGGCTTAATGGCAACTTTGCTAACACATGTTAAGTTGAAACCTGGCCCCAACTGTAAACCCATGTCTAGGCAAATGCAATATTTCCATTTTACATGATGCTGTTGGGAATCAACATTACAGCTTGGCTAATCATCAGTTGTATAGAATATTTTGGATAATTTCTATTTAAATGCTGTATACTGAGTATTTACACAATTTGAACAAAATATTCAGGGTAACACAACTTTCTGTGTTGGTATAGATCATGAAGTCCAGTAGCCATCTGCAGCAGCATGCAATAACTGAGAAGGAGGCAATCATCTTTCATAATTACAACTAACCAAGTGTACATTGGTGCATACTATTTGTTATAAAATTCTCAGTTTGTCATCACAAATAAACTCAGGGGTCAAACTCTATATTAAAAGCATGAGTAAAGCGAATTTGAGGCTGGGGTTACTGTGAGCTGCAAGCTCTCAGCACCACTATAAAAGTCTGGACTATAAAAATATCTGATTCACTTGCTAAGTGACTCAGCATGATGCTAATGCACATGTACACAGTACTGAGCAAAGCAGTTCAGGAAGATGACAGGAAAACATGATAAGCAAAGATGGTCTGTCTGACAATAATAGCCATGTATTATGTTATTATGATCATGTAATAAAAATCTTTATGTAGAAAGAGTTACTGTACCTTAACAAGATATTTTACAGAAAATACATGTATATAATGTAATTACTATAAAAATGGAGGGAGAAGAACAGATATTTTATCTCAAATGATCTGTTTTAGCTTCTTGATTAGTTGGATTTTATGAAAGAGAAACTGAAATTAAGGACTGAGTACTATTATTAAACATGAAAGTGAGGAATGTGAATCTGTACAGACTTACTCTCACTGCAGAAGAAAGGCAACGTTCAGACACCATGCATAGACACGTACTGTCACATTTCCTGAGCACCCTGTCAGGTAATTTTTAAGTGCATCAATATTTTGTAGATGGAATTTCTAAAGGATGAGATCAGACCTGCAAATGCAGACCATTTACTTTGTGCCACAACCCTAAAGCCAGAGGTGAGGAAAAGTCAAAATGTAATAGGATCTTCCAGCCATGCTTTAATCCCAGCACACAGAGGACAACTTCAGTCCATGTCAGGTTGGTAAATGCAAAAAGTGCTTTGGAGATCGTATCTTTTCTTCTTGCATGACCTTGAGAAGTGAGGCAGTGCTGAGCTCAGGCCACTTCTGTCTGAAATTGTACATCCAGAATGGAATGGTGCCATGAAAGCAAATTCAAGTCCTAATTTCATATTATTAAGTATAAGGAATTAAATACTTACTAGCTTTTGACACTGTCTGAGAGTGTTCTATACGATATAATATGGTGTGTAGACTTACATAAAAACCCCTCAAATGTCTGGATCTCAAAATCCCTCAGCAGTAGAGCAAAAGCATTATTGTAACTCATAGCCAGAGATGTGAACTGCTTGTACCAAGGTGCTTTGCTACTATGTGGAGTTCAAAATATGGTTATCTGAAGATAAAAAGAGATGATTTCTTTTCAGAAGAGAGCGAACTAGCTACAAAGGGGTAGTATGATTTCTTCTGCCACCTTTCACCGCTCTGTGACTTTTGCGAGGAATGATCCAAGTTGCTATTTGTAAGGGATGGTGCAAAGATGTCTATATATAAATGTGATAGCATTTAACTGTGACTGAGACAAAAAGCCACCCTAATAGGTCTTAAGCCTACATGTCCACCTGTATTTTGAGGTCATTTTACTTCCCCTGTCAAGGTCAGAGAGGTAAAATATCTCTCTGTGCTGTCCCAACTGAGGAGGAACACACTGGCTGTAACCTAAGCTGTGCTGTGCAGGTGGAAAACAGTGTTCAATGTTCTACAGTTGTAGTGGGTGATGGCTACTCTCAGTTCCTTCTAGTGGTGATCTTCCGACAAAATCCATTCTCTTTGACAGATATCCTAAAGCTGCTTGGGGAGAATGTAGTGCCTTGGTACTGCTTTTCTCCCAGATGGCTTTGATGGCTGATTAAGCTCCTCTTTTAATTCTCTTGGTGGCTTTCTCGCCCCAGGCCTGCCTCTTAGTCTCTGCATCCAAAAGAAGTCAGATGGAAGAAATGTCTTCCAGGGCTAACTTAAAAAATGATCAGTTCTTTTAAACTGTTGCTTTCAAGATGGCTGCATATTCCTTATCACATCTTGCTGTCTTCAGACTCAGCTACCTCTCTTGAAAGTGTGCAACAGATCCTAGCAGATGTTTTCTTATCAGGAATTCATACCAGACCTATTTATTTAAAATTAGCATATCTCATTAACTGCCTCAAGGACACTGGCTGAATTCAGCTTTTAATGACTATCTCAGAAATCTAGCATTTGAAAAGCAAACCAGAACTGCAAATAGCTGTACTTTTAACCCTCTTGCTTCCGGCACAGGGTGAGCACTTGAGGATGGGGCCTTTCTAGTCAGCCTTTGTGGAAAGCCACACTACTGTTCCACCTGGTATCTTGGGGTCAGGAAACACCAGCCTGCCTTGATCCATAGGTGGGTGTAGGGCAGCTCAAATGGGAGAAAGCAGAGGCTGGGCCATCTGCCTGGTACTGCACAGGAGAGTCTCTGGGCCAGTCCCCATCCACAGATGGCTGCAAAACACCTTCTCCCTCCATGTGACCACATAGGCCAGGCAGTCTTCCTCTGCATGCCCTCGCACCAAGATTTTTGGAGTGCCCTGCAGCAGGGAAGGGAATGCAATGAAGAGCAGGCATACCTCCATCGCAATCTGCTGCACAGCCTACCTATATATATTTTCTCTGATTTTCTTATCGTGTTTTCCCCCTAAATAGCAGCACTAAAATTATTTTGGTGCAATATTCAATCATTCAAAAGGAAACCACAGGCTGATGTGATATTTTGATTGGCTATAATCCAAAAATCCACATTTATTTGTTCTAATATATGTGTATTAGTGAAGCCAGAATGCCTCTGAGGCTTTTTAGATTGGGGTTTTTTTTTGTGCTTAAGAAGAAGCCTCAGCAAGTGTGTATTATGTTTGCTGTATGTCTTCCATAGAAAGGCACTTTGGTATGGTGCTTATTAAAGAAAATATAATTACACCAGAAGTACTCAGATATTACACTGAACATGAGGCCTGCAGAAATGGGTTCCTCTGAAGGAATAAGCACATAAAGTTATTATTTTAAGGTAAGTTTTATGTATGACATGGCAGCAATCAGCTACTTTGCTCTATCTCCTCAGGAGAACACTTTTTTTGTGAGACAAGAGATGGACATGGCCTTAGAGTAGTCCAAAGCCCACTGTAATTTTCATTTCCATGAGGGTATTTTTGTCCTAAATGCTGGTTAAGCAAGATCCGGAGAAACTCCAGGTACTCAGCTGCCTGTGGGTGATAAATGGAGAGAAAGCTAAAAGCAATACATGTATCCAGATGGGCCACAGTTCAATATGCTTTTGAAAAGTGTATCAAGGGAGGTATGGCTGGAAAATAGAATGGAATAAAGGGATCATGGGGAATGAGTGAATATTTAGAAAAGAAGAAAGACTCAAGGGCAAGGATGTTACAAATAGAAAGAGATTTCAACTTCAAAGAAATCCACGAAAATAAAATATGTAGGAAACCAACCTGAAAATTCTGTTCACACCTGGGATGATTGATTTGTGAGACATTTCTAGCACCTCAGCTGTAGTTATCCGTTCCAACTGCTCATTTGAATTTCATAGAATTTATTTTGAATCCAAGCAGTGTATCGCCACATAACCATGCTGCTGAAAATGTATTTCGAGGCGCTTGGGTGTTCAATTCTGCAGGGGGTCAGTGTGGCTCAATCCATTTAGTGCAGTGTCACAGCTCATGACGATGTAGTTAAGGGTGTGCCAGCACTTCCATTACAAACTCCATTTTCAAGGGTTTGAACTTGTTGAGTGATTTAACAATACACTATACCAAACAGCAGTGCTGGAGGGGGGAAAAAAATCAATATTATAATTCAAAAAGTAAGTAAAAAATACCCTTTGCTAATGGAAGCAATGGCAGCTGTGCTTTCTGGAAGAAAATGAATAGTACCTAAACAATAGGCGAAACATACACTAACTCAAACGTATTCCTATTTATAAATAGCACACCTAAATTTAACAGAATTGAAGCAGATGGAGGTAGTACATAAAAACATTAACATTTCTGCAGCCAAAACCAGCCAAAGAAACAGGCTCAGAGATCTCTCCTTGCTTCACATTACTTTAAAGGCTAGTGGGAATTATATGTATGCACTTGGAGAACTTAGTCTCCAAAGGAACTGTATTATCTGCTTAAATATATGTACTTCTTCCCCCCCCCCCCCCCCCCCCCCCCCCACTTTTCTCAAGAGAGAACTGTTTAGGTCTGCTTCTAGATAAAAACAACAAAATGCCATGAGATAGCATGTTATTATGCAGAGTACATTGCTGTGTTTATGCCATAATCCCATTAGGCTTCAAAGCACCTAACCCCTAGAGATTTCAAGAGAGCAAAGTCACAGAGGTACAACCATTTGCATGAGAAACTCTGTTTTGGTGGGTAAGGGAAACTTGGTATTGAGAAGCTTGGAACCTTATCATTAAAGAAGTGAATAAATATTTGATACCTATAAATAAATATGGTTGTAGAGATGCTAATCTTCCAGCAGGGAAAGGAGTATAGCAATGAAAATAACAGTGTAAGCCTCCATGGGAGTACTAATTCCAGGTCAAACTAGCAGTGCGCCTTGAGTTTTCACTTATTAATTAGATGATACATTGTGTTAATGCAATTATACGCTAGTCTTGTTGCCACTATGTTGTTTTCTTTTGTCTCGTTAGAAGGGGCACAAACTAAAACTGTAAGCCATTTCAGGAAGTCCTGTGCAAACTTCTCCTAAAGTAAATAGTTTCAATCCTGACTGGAATCATATATTTTGTGGTACTTTCAGCCACATCTCTCCCTTGAAAGCCTTACTGCATGTTGAAACTGCAGATTTGATGTTCAGGGCAAACTCCAGCTCTTCCTTAAATATTATGACTTCAGAGGATGGTGCAGCAATAAACATGAGAGCAGATTTTGACTTATTTTCACTGCCTCTGCATTAGCAGCATATATAAATCTTAGAAGCAAAATCTCTTCAAAGTATGTATGTTGTCTCAAGTCTTGCACAAATAAAAGCAGGTGAATTTCCATTCAGTCTGAAAAATCTTTTCACTAAATGCCTGCCTAACTGTTCCTTCCATACTAAATGGAAGTTCAAGGTACTGGACCATGGCAACATACAGCCAGTGGATGAGGGGTTCATGGTGCTCAGCTGGGAAAGGGTGTGATGCTGCATATCAACAACCAACACAGGCTGTACCTAGAGAGGTCCTAAATGCAGCTCGCTTTGGAGACACTGTGTGCAGCAAGAAATGATGAACTAATGACTTCTAACTCAGTGCTTCTGTCTCTAAAATGGAATCTGTCAGTCACTGGAGAGAATTACAAGAGACCAAGGTTTAAACATTGCTTTTCATTTATGGAACTTTTGCAATAATTTTTGATGTAATATTTTGAATTCAATCCCCGCTCAAGCAAAGACAATGAAACAAACTTGTTTTTTCCTTAAATTCTACTTTACCTGCTCATAACCTATTGCACATTAGCTGGGTGTGATGCATGTCATTATTATTCTCCTCTTTTGACAAATTATTTGGGATAAAAAAATAAAGAATTTACAAAAATAGTTCTTCAAGGAGAATGTTACATTTCTCTGTTTACCAGGAGCAAATTAGCCAAAGTTCACATTTAAACAGAATTTCACTTAATCTTACCAAAAAAAATGAAGGGAAATATGCAAATCAGTCCCAACAAAGTGCAGTTTAAAAATGGTAGAAATATTCACCTGCCACTAATTAAGTCTGTATTTTTTCCTAAGAAAGTGATGGTTGATTATACTGATTTTACCCTTGTGGTAATTGTCACTAATCTTCAGCATATTGTGTGTGCCTTGCTCTTATGAATCCCATATCCTCTTCTGCCATAAATATTTCATAAAGTATTCAAAGCCAGTCCACAGCCAAGTAATAACTAATGTCAAATGACACATTAGGAAGATTCATAGCTATTTTAAGTATGAATTTTATGTAATAGACTAACTTGTCTGTTGTGGTCAGTGTTAAGGATTGATTTTAACAAAGCAATGCTCGGCAATTAGTATCGGCACCTTTGCTGCCAGCTTGTTATTAAAGGAGAATTAATAGAAATTACTCTGAGTGCTTGGTAGAAGACAGTGGATGTGTAGGTCTGTTCAGCTGTGTGTGCGCAAGCCTGGTTTCCAAAGGTCCAATTCCAGACTGCTTTAATAAATGGAAAGATTTCTGTTGAAATTGATTTGACTTTGGGATGCATATTAACTCTGTCTTGAAATATCTATCTTAGATTGGTGAAGAGCCCTTAGATTTAAGAATGCTATAAATGTTGCTTAAGTTATGTTTGTGATTATAAATGATAAGTAACAGAAATGAGATTATGGTAATGGGAAGTAGAGATGCTACCAGACTGTGACATCTTTGCCTCCTCCGTCCCTAGGTCTCTCTGTTTAATATTGCATTTGTTCATTTGTGCTTAAATAAAGCTAAACACATGGAGGTTTTTATGAAATTTCTGCTTTGTTTTAACATAGCTGGTACATATTTATATGCTCTTCTTGATACATATTTATATACTCTTCTTGAACTCTTTCTCTTTTTTTCCTTTCTATCCACCTTTATGAATGGCTATGTATCTTGGCAAGGCCAGGTCACTCTCTGCAGTCTGTCATTTTACACTTCTTTCTACCTTTTAAAAATACAGTGAACATCTAAAGGGTTGCAAAGATTTATAATTGTCTTGGCTTCTTTGTTTATTATATCCTAGATTCCTCTTATAAATAACAATGAATCAAATGCCTTGCTAGAGTAATGAATAACATTCTGTTCTGAGTTATCTACTGACATTCCAAAAATGAGACTATGCTATAATTTGAAAACAAAGCACTCTGTTTTCACCTGGGTTAGAATTTACTCCATGGGATGCTCCAGGATAATGTCTGATAGTGCAGAAAGGTGTTGCAGATGAGCTCTGCCCATTAACCTGAGGGTGAGATAGAGAGTCACAGTCTTCTGCTCCCTACCTAGTCTTGCATCTGCAGTTGCCACCCACTTCAATACTTCGTGCTTGGCAGAAGTGAATAGCAGCTCATACAAGGTACTATGAATTCAAACTGCCATCACTTATTAGGTGGAGTCTGGTGAGCAGACAAGGCCAGTAATATCTCAGATTTCCCCATCTCGATTCAGCAGAGCCCATCTAATGAACTCCCTTCATCAGTGTGGACATACTAATTCTGGTCTCTGGCCTACAGGAAGCCAGGAAACACAGTTCCCCCAGAGATGATGGTGTCCTTTGTTTCCACCAGCCCAGGAGATATCCTCAACACTTCACTGTCTTCAGGACAGGATTGATTATTAACATGAGGTACTTTGGAGACTGGATAGTTGAATGGGTACTAAGAATTTAAGTTAAATTATCAGGAGACTGTGATAAAACTGAGTAGAGAAGTGGGGTCTGTCAAAAGTCAGGAGGAAGTGATAAAACTCCACACAGATCCGATCAGACTCGGTGAATGTTTTCTACTTCAGGAGTCTATTTTAAGGGTCTTTGTAGAATAATGTTTAAACCATAGCTTCTGCAGGTTTTTCCTTTGGAAACCAGCTAGCATCCCAAGTACTTCTTGTGCTTTCTGACTGAGTGACTCTTCGGGTGGTGACACAAGGGTTCAGCTGCATACTTGAAATTATTCTGGAAAACAGTGGTAGTTTGAGGACAATGGTTTGACTGACTGACACTTTTACAGCTCAGGGCCATCTGAAGAGCTGATTTATATGAAGTGTAAATGTCAAAGTGTTACAGCCCTGTCACCCCATAATTGCGAAAGCAGCTCTCCTGGTTTATGTTGCCTCTTAACTATGTGTCTCTCCCAGCCATGCTGTTATTAGATATACAAGTATCAGGCTGATCTGGGGTCAGTACCCATCTCTGATTTTAGCATCAATTCACTTAGATGCTTTAAATTTTGCTCACATGATGTGCAATGATTTGTGTAGAAGCTCCTAATAGTACTCCAACTAGTTATGCTCCAAGGCATTAAAAATATCATAGATGCTATGTAATACAAATCACTAATTAGGCTTCTTAATACCAATGCTTCAATTGACTGGTATCTGGCATATCAAATATCCTTGTTGGATGTGCCTGCTGTAAGTTACCCAGCCCTTCGGCATGCAGGGAGCCCCATTGGGGTCACAGAGTCATAGAACTGTTTCAGTTGGAAAAGACTTCTGAGATCAATGAGTCCAACTGTTGACCTAATAGTAGTGTGGCCATTAAATTATCTCCTGAAGTGCCATGTCTACATGTTTGTTTTTTTAACACCTCCAAGGACAGTGACTCCACCACCTCCCTGGACAGCCTATTCCAATGCCTGGCCACAAACAAAATAAAAAGTCACTGTGCTGGGCTGCTCTGCCTGTTGGCAATCAGAGGCACCAGGGCTTCCATGCACAGATTGGCCTCAAACATGTACATCCAGCCCTCTCTAAATTAAATGGGGACTGTATTCATGCGGCTGATTCCTAGGAGAAAATGCTCATTAACTGATCAGTATTTCTAGTTTACAAAGGAAGTGTTTACAGCTCCTAAAGGAGAGAGGAAAAGAGTGTGCAGATCAGGTTCGTGATCATCTGAAGAACCTGAAAGTGTTCAAGTCCATGGGACCCGACAGGTTACACCCACGGGTGCTGAGAGAACTAGCAGATGAGGTTGCTAAACCCCTCTCTATTATATTTCAAAAGTCCTGGCAGTCTGGTGAAGTCCCCACAGACTGGAAAAGGGGAAACATTGCCCCCATCTTCAAAAAGGGCAAGAAGGAGGAACCAGGGAACTACAGGCCAGTCAGTCTCACCTCTGTGCCTGGAAAGATCATGGAACAGATCCTCCTGGAGTCACTACTCGCTCAAAAGAATAGTGAAGAGGTGATTGGGAACAGTCAGCATGGCTTTGCCAAGGGCAAATCCTGCCTGACCAACCTGGTGGCCTTCTATGAGCAGGTGACAAAATTAATAGATGAGGGGCGAGCAACTGATGTCGTTTACCTGGACCTGAGCAAAGCCTTCGACACTGTCCCGCACCACATCCTGGTCTCCAAACTGGTGACACATGGGTTTGATTGGTGGACCACTAGATGGATAAGGAACTGGCTTGATGGCCGCACCCAAAGAGTGGCTGTCAATGGCTCCATGTCCCAGTGGAGGCCAGTGACAAGTGGAGTCCCTCAGGGATCAGTCCTGGGACCTATCTTATTCAACATCTTTGTGGGGGACATGGACAGTGGCATTGAGTGCACCCTCAGCAAGTTTGCTGATGACACCAAGCTGTGTGGTGCAGCAGACACGCTGGAGGGAAGGGAGGCCATCCAGAGGGACCTTGACAGGCTGGAGAGGTGGGCACAGGCCAACCTCATGAAGTTCAATAAGAGCAAGTGCAGGGTCCTGCATCTGGGTCGAGGCAATCCCAGGCACAAATACAGGCTGGGCAGTGACTGGCTGGAGGATAGCCCTGAGGAGAGAGACTTGGGGGTGCTGGTGGACAAAAAGCTCAACATGAGCTCTCAGTGTGCACTTGCAGCCCGCAAAGCCAATCAGATCCTGGGCTGCATCAGGAGAAGTGTGGCTAGCAGGTCGAGGGAGGTGATCCTCCCCCTCTACTCAGCCCTGGTGAGACCCCACCTGGAGTACTGTGTCCAGTTCTGGAGCCCCTATTACAAGAGGGATGTGGAGGTGCTGGAAAGTGTCCAGAGAAGGGCCACGAGGATGATCAGAGGGCTGGAGCACCTCTCCTATGAGGACAGACTGAAGGAGTTGGGGCTGTTCAGTCTGCAGAAGAGAAGGCTCCGAGGTAACCTCATTGTCGCCTTCCAGTATCTGAAGGGGGCCTACAGGAAGGCAGGGGAAGGACTTCTCAGGATCTCAGGTAGTGATAGGACTAGGGGGAATGGAATGAAGCTGGAGGTGGGGAGATTCAGGCTGGATGTGAGGAGGAGGTTCTTCACCATGAGAGTGGTGAAACCCTGGAATGGGTTGTCCAGGGAGGTGGTTGAGGCCCCGTCCCTGGGGGTGTTTAAGAGCAGGCTGGATGAGGCTCTGTCCAGCCTGATCTAGTGTGGGGTGTCCCTGCCCATGGCAGGGGGGTTGGAACTAGATGATCCTTGTGGTCCCTTCCAACCCTGAATGAAACTATGAAACTATGAAACTATGAAACTATGAAACTATGAAACTATGAAGAGTCAATATAAGTAGCATGGTTGCAGTTGAGGGCATCTAATGCTTTTATTTAAAGGTCCTGTTTTCAGTCTGACAGCTTTACATAAATCACTCTGGTTGACATTATTTTGAAGGGATCTTTGTTGTACTTGCATAATTCAATTTTAGGAGTATTTAACAAAAATATTTCAGCCTTTACTGGGAATGGATTCAGGAGATACTACAACTTGCTCTGTGTTGAATAAGTACATGTGCGTGAAATGGTTTCCTGCATGCTTTGGAGGAGAGATTGGAATATGGCAGCTAAATGTCACCTCTATCAAATGTGTGCATTTGAGTACTCAGAAATGTTGGGATGTGCTTTATGAAAAATAAACCCCAAAAGAACCCCTTGGTCCACATGATACTTGGTGGGTAACTTTTGTGGAACCCACATTATTTCATGACCTGAATGGGGAAGTAGCCTTTCTGGAACAGTAAATGATAAACTAAACAAGCTTGAATCATAATATATTGTTATATATCCCATGAGGGGTGAACTGAGATAAAAGTGCCAACCTTTGGTATTTTGTAGTGCTACAGTTCTTGAGTTGACCACTTCTAAAGTTATTAGCTTTCCTTTTAATACAATAGAGATTATCGTTGTGGATTGTGCCGGAGTGGTATAGCCACATTGTTCCCTAAGCTTTCTGTGTAGAATTTTAGCAGGAAAAATTAGCCAGAAATGGCTCTTCCTACCCCCCACCCCCCACCCCCCCTTTTTCTTTTTTTCCTGCTCTGCATTCTGATAGTGGGTTGCAGCTCTAAAGGACTTGAATATGGGAGGCAACCTCACAGCCTGGTGGGATCTGAGCATCCCATTGTAAAGGAAATTCACTCTGTCACTAGACTCAGAAAATGTTTTTGCTGAGGGCATCACAGGATGGTAGGGCTTTTTGGATGCATGCAGGTTATTTGCTAAAAAGAAATTAAAATCAAATTATTTGAAAATGTCTTAGGTAAATATATTGTGCTTTACATTTCTGTGATAAATTAGTAGTTTGTTTTGACCATAACATTTGACACACTTGTATAAGCAGGAAAGTTCAACTTGGTGATAGAACTTGAAATAGCTTTGTGATGTTTCTGAGCAGCAAGGTGCTTCTTTCTTCACTCTCTGTCTTCCTTCCTCCAGCAAAACCTTCAAATTTTTCTTTTTACAGAAATAATATCAATTTTCTGGCCACTTCTAGTACTTGCCTCTCAGCTCCCATTCTCTGCCACCTGACAGGGTGATTTTTCTGATTTTCCAGTTGTCTTTGATTCACCTATTGTTCAGCTTTCTGCAAGGCAAGAGATATTCAATAGATAATACTCTGGGAGGCATGAATTTCAAGCATCTTTTCTTGAGTTATGTGCCTGAGGTTGCACTGCACAGGAAAGTATGTGGTATAAAGATGCTGCTCTAGTCATCCTTCCCTCACATAGGCAGATTTTTACTCCACATCTCCAAATCAACAGGATGTGAATCATGGGGCTTTAACATGAAAGGCAAATGAAGGGTTTAGTTCAAGACAGCTCTCTGAAGAACTTCATTTCTAGCTGCCTTAACCTATTTTTGCTCATACTTTCTCTCCCTTTTTTTTTTTTTTTTTTTGCTATGCTGTATGATGGGAATAAACAAAAGGCTGCTTTGAGGGCTGAGATGTGTAAGGAGCAGAGAGGCTGATGTTTGAGTGAACAAGTGCTTCAATGGTCTTGCAGAGTGTCCTGTTTCCAGAAACAGACAGAAATGACTAATTTAAATAACCAGAGATGTTTTTTTTTGAGAGGCTGTGAATCTCACTCCCTCAGCTGCTAAGGTCACCACAGTAATTAATGTGCACTCAGCATCTTAGTGTCAGTCACCCACTTTTAAACAGGGTGATAAGTAGCATAAACTTTTTTATGGTCAGTAGTTGCAGCTCTTTTACTTAAGTGTGGGCTAATAACAATTAGCCATTTCAACCCACTGCTTAATTTAAACATTAAACTGATTTCCAGTTTAAAAGCACTACTCAAAATCAACTTCATAATTAATTCTTTGGATACTTCTAGGTAAAAAAAAATACTGAGAAGTATGGCAGATTTATTCTAGGGATTAATGCTATTGCTGGTAAACACCATGCATATGAACAATATTACAACCTACTTGCTTTCTTCAGACATGTGTGCTATTGATTGTTTCATCGATGGCTTGTTCCTAGCTGAGTTTCATTACACTGCACAGCAGAGTGTTGTTTGTGTTTTGTTGGCTGTGTTTGACCTGTGATTGCCCTATGGTAAGCAGTGGAGAAAATTATTTAAAAATGAAAGATTAGGAACTCCTGAAATGAAAAATAGTTGTTTACTTCTGCCACTCTTCCGAAGAGTCAAGTGAACATGGATGTGCTGCACTGCTGTGGCCTTGTTAACCTGTATTGGGTTAACGACTGAATAAATTGTAAAGACTCAATTTTTTTAAATCACTTCCAATAAATGATGGAATTAAGAGGAAGAAGAGAGCATCTGAAGTCATTGTTAACGGGTTAGTGAGCCTGTTCTCTCTGTTCAGCTTGCCTGACCACTAGCCCAATACAAAATGTTATCACTTGTTTGCTCTTCTTTGCTCTATGTACTGGACAGCCCTCATCCCAGCTGTGTGTTCCCCAGGATCAACTTCCTTAGCTCAGTACAAAGCATGTATGGTTTTGTAGATATACTGAACACTGCCTTCTCTCAGTGCAGCCTCCTGATACAACACTGGTCTATGGATGGAAAAGCTTGTATCACTTGTTGCTATGCTCCCCTCCATTTCTACCTACTTGCTCAGAAGTTCCTGGCTAGAGCCACATCTCTAACAGTTGTGCAATTTTCAGGAGTGCAAATGGAAGTAGAAAAAAATGACCTGGATTTAATCATTGAAATCTCTACGCTTACATTCTCTCCTAAACAGCTCTGATAATTCTTACAGCAAGACAAATCAGAAGTCTTTTCTTTCCTTTCAATAAGTTAAAAATATGATCAGCCTGGCAGTATTTTGAGTGATGCTGCGTTATCTGACTTTTTACTTAAGTGGTGCTACAATGTCAGCAGAGTAGTTTTTGGAGAATTTCTCTTTACAGCACTCCAGCCTCTCATCATGAAGTGACATTATAGACCACTGAGCTGGAAATTCATCAATATAAGTAGGTACCATTTTCTGGAAAGATAGTACCTACTTTTACCTTGAGAACTTTTAATCATTCATCTCCCACATTCAAACTTGCTATCACTTAATTAATCTTCGCAGTTTCTCTGAAACCTCAATGATTCCTGAGTAAATGCTGGAATAAGGGCGGCTTTGATGTTTGAAAGCTGTAATAGGAGGTGGCAGGAGACGATACTGACTTCAGAAAATGTTTGAAAGGCCCCCCTTACGCATGATGCAGGTCTCCCAAGGGCCTGCTGCCATCCTACAATAGGAGGGGCTGGCACTGCTGTAACTGGGGAGAATGGGAGCAGCGATAGTTTAATTATCCCCCTGAGTCACAATTTAGAGGAATAGCTGCTGATATTAATGGGGACAGCAGTACACAGAGGAGGACTGTTGCAGGCTTGTTCCCTCCTTTTATTCTTTATCGTTTGAATTTGTACCAGAGTACCAGAATAATGACACCTCCTGCATGCATTGCTTTACCTTTTATTTGTTTTCATATTTGTGGCTTTGTTTGTGATTATAGTGATGTTTTTTTTCAATACATTGTCATGTGGCAAAGACATAAAAACGACGATGGGTCGTAATGAAAGCCCACTGCATTTAATGTGGTCACTTAAATTAGCTGTGCTTTGCTCAGTGTTGCTGTCATCAGGCACCACTGGCAGTTTTTGGGAGGGACATAGTAGCATGGCAGCAGAGGTGGCATCAGCCTGTGATTCCCTGGCTGGGGCAGTTAAGGGAGTGTGCTGGTGAGCTGGCACCAGGGGCAAGTTCATGCCATCCTCCTGTCAAAATGGGGATGTAGCTTTCAAACCCTTCCAGCTGAGTGATGCAGTTCTCTTTTTGTCTGGGAGAGAGATGAGCACCGGGTACAGGCTGTACCTGTTCTGGGGAAATGTGGAAATCTTTTTCTTCCTGGACTCTCTTGAATATGTTGCCTCCAACTCATTAAATCTCATCATGCTGAGCAGGTTCTGCATTTGAAATTTATTGTCCCATTCATAATCGTTCATGTAACTGTTAGGTAACTTCCCCAGATTACCTGATACAGTACTTTTTATCGTGCACTTTTCCCTCTGATGTAATAATTATACTTCAAAATTCTTCTCCTAGAGAAGTGAGTTAGAGCATGGACACTGTGCAGATGGTAGCTCAAGGAGCCTGTTTAGCCAGCAATAGTGAAGCAGTTGGTGGTTTCTAAAGAATTATTTCCCCACTCATTAGTGAAATGCTAATTCCTCTAATGTCATGTATAATAACACTCAGGCTCAACTGCAATTTATCTGAGATGATTTTTTTTTTCCCCTGATTTTGGATTGCTCATGCTGAACTACCAATTACCCAAGATAAATATGTTGAGTTTTTTACCCCCCTTTTCCCTTTTCTCTTGAATTCTATACTGGAGCACTGTATGTTTTCTGGTGTGAAAATATCATTTTATCATATCTGCTAGGGCACTTAATCTTCTCCTGGAGAAATAAATGATTCTCTGAATTCCATGTTGCTTCAGAAGGCACTTTATAGACAGGTCTTCAAAGCAGTATGAAGCCTGGCAGAGCCTGCTGAAGGTTGAGCCCCTTACATCCATGATGTTACATCTTCTCCTTGTCCCCATCTGGAGTTGCACAACCTAACTGCAGGAATTTATTGTTGCAGCAAGCAGTTACACACAAGTTGCCAGTCTGTAATTAAGATAACTCCCCAACTTTGCTGATTTTGAAGTTCACTGTTCTCTGTCTTCTGGGTCCTTGGTTTTCAATCTATAATGTGAAGCACCCTGACTGGTTTCAGTTTTGTATTGTTTTTCTTTGGTTACTTAGTTCCCACAAGTGGGCAATTAATATCTCCTTGGAGACTGCTGTGGTTATTTTATGTGACCCATTGTGGGTTGCCTTTGTAATTTGTCTTACATTCAGCAGGAAAATGCCTTATGATTAAGAGTATAGGTAATATATAAATCATTAAGTGAAATCAATGAAACATCTAATAAAATCAAAAGCTCATAATAATATTGAAGATGAAGTGAATCTCCTTGCAGTCTTTCAGGGAGAATAACAGCAGGTGGGATCCAAACAGAAAATTTACACTCTTTGTCAGTCCTTTGACTAGAATGCACCTGGAGGAGCTGGGTTTTACTCCTCACAAGTCTTTAATCTCAAATATTCGTTTTTCTAAACACAGCAATCACATCTCACTCAGGTGCAGCAGAGTTTCATCCCAGCAGAAATCTTCAGGATATGTGTACAGGCCATCTTTAACTAGGAAAGATACAATATTTGGCCTTATAAAGTAGTTGAATGAACCCATCTGGTATCCAGGTCTTTTGTAGTATTGAAGTTCTGCTCAGTTTGTGTCTTATGGATGTTTTCAGTCCAGTGGATAATAAATCTTTCAGAAGAGGCAGTGGTCTGGCTTAAAAATAACCCAAACCAAACCACCTGAAGTAGTATCCTGGTTACTTAATGGTTGGACTCAATGATCGCAAAGGTCCTTCCCAACTGAAATGATTCTATGATCTTCAGATCAAAAGGATTTATGTAGTTTAGTACCAGTGCTCAACTGAGTGCTGTTGATTTATTTTTTTTTTTTTTTTAAACTTCCCACAAGTCACTTCCAGGCATCCTGGAAACCAGATCTGTAAACCTCTGAGCATAATCCTTAAATGCTCACACAAAAATACCTATTAAAAAGATCATACTTTACTGAGGGGAAAAAAAACCAGGCAAGCCACCATTTTTTTAGCTTGGCTTTCCTCTAGGAATTGTATTTCTGTCCATTTTATTTAATTTGGCCTGTCTGTTGCTAAATTCAGATCTTAACTTTGAAGTTTATTCACTTGTATTTATTCCTGAACTCAAAGGGACTATTTGTATAAGTGTATGATATTACTTTGTAAGCACCCTGCATTTTGGTGTTACAATTTACATACACAAAAGAAGTCAAAGGCTTTCCTATATTTAATCTACTCAACTTTTCCCCTCATATTAGGGGTGATTAGAAGTAACAGCACTTATAACTATGACACCACAGTGATATAAAATCAGGGTAAGTATAATCAAAATTCTCTTTTTGTGTCATAATGCTCTGTCTCTACATGTTTGATTAATGGATCCACAGTCATCTCATGTTTCTGTGCAGCTTGAGCTTGGATATCAGCCAAACTCAAACCAAACCTTTTCTGACTTTGGGAAAATGTAAAGCAAGTGTATGCATTCATTAAGAAAGAACAGGCTTTCCTTGGGGGGAGGTGCATCTGGACCATTCAGTGTTAAATGTCTGACCTGAATAGATGTGAATGTCAAGTCTACTCTGTGTTCACTTTGAGTCAAAATTTAATGCAAGGTGAAGCCATTTATAGATTTATTTTTAATTTAATCACTATTGTATATAGCTGTCATTATGTACATGGGGAGTGTATCCTTGATGTGACACCACATATAAAAGAACATTTTAAAGGAGGAATATTTGGTGTCATTTGAGAGGGACCAGCAAGAGTGGGGCTGCTCCACTGGGGCAGGCCATCCAGAAGCCAATGGTGACCAAACATGGGTAGGGGCAGTGACTGTGACAAAAAGGGTCCAGTCTCACAGTACCAAGCCAGGTTTTTTTTAGATACTCGTGATCTCAACAAAGAATTTTGTGTACATGTGAGTCAGTGCCTTAAGGTGCATATAACAGGGTGGAAAAAAAAGAGAACATCATACAACATGAAGTAGTGTAGGTTATTATCAAGACAATATTAAGATGAATAAATCTTGTAGCTGTGCACTCAGGAAAAGCAGAGAAAAAATGTCTTTTATCTTTCAACTTTCTCAGTTGCCCCATGCTAATATCTGAGCTTGGGGATAGCCACTGATGTCTCTATGGGAGCTCCTCTGCAGCATGTTCTTCTTCCAGTGGGGTGTTGGCTTAGTGCCAGCACATGCACTGTCTGTGCTTTATTCAGTCAGGAAGGAAGAGGCTGGTTTTGTTGTCTTTTAAAAAGGCTTTATGAAAAGTTGTATGTTCTGCTGGAGAAGGATGCTTTTATTCCTGGAAGATGTGGCCCATGCATTTGTTTTTTAACTTTAGGTGCTGGAAGAGCTTCTAATGAATTCAGTATGACTGCTTGTGTGATGGAGTTTTAATACAACTGCAATAGTTTGCAGTGTAAAAGGCTTGAGCTGCAGTTTGTAGCTTGCTTTGATCAGCATAGTACTGATGGTCTTGGGGAAGATAAGAATATATGACATACAGTGATGAGGAAGAAGAATTACCAGGCATGCTGGCTCATGTAAATTCTACTCCAGTTTCTTTAACTATTGCCAGGGAAGAATGTTTCAAATGCTATGGCTGATTTAATAGGTGTTAATTATGTCAGGAAGGCTCAACATGTGAAGCCAGAGCCTAAACTGGTGAAGCTTCAGGAAAAAAAAATATTGTCAGAAACTCCATTTAGAACTAGCCATCAGAGGAGGCTGTGAGCAACATAGGCTGGAGATCCATCATCAGCTTACTTTGTGTACTTGTCGTCTGTTCCCTATCATGCTGAGTGTGTGGCAGTAACAGAGAGGTCAGCAGGACTTCTGATCCATGTCATGGCATAGTGATTAATTTTGCTTTGGTTAGCATCAAAAAGTAGAAATGTGGGACTGCAGTATTGGAGCTTATGGGCAATACTTGTAGCAGTTGATGGATAAGCACATTCAATAAATGGAAAAATAATTAAAATTAACATATATGATACGGTAGCCCAGTTTAAATACCATTCAAAGCAAGCTCTGATTTCTGACTTCTGCAGCAGAGCGACATCCCAGCAACATATCCTAATTTTGACCATTTTAGTGTGGATTATCAATTCAATGTGCATCTCTCTTCTACAGCAAATGCTACTTTTTGTTGCATTTTCCCCAAATGCAGTGACTGTTAAGTCATCTCTAAGTATTGGCCCCTCTGTAGATGTTTACCAACTTTTCCTAGTAACCTGGTTTGATAGCAGGCAACATGCAGCTCAATCAGGCCAGTAGGTGCTGATTGGCAGTAAGGAAGATGCTCTTATTGAGCAGTCTTCTTGGCAAAGTATGTAGAGCCTAGAGATGGTGTCCTGGCACAGTACTAGTGCTCTGCCTGTTCTTGCTTTTATTTGGGGTCAATTTTGAACAGCTATGGGTCTGAAATCCCCATCATACCTATTTCCATTCTGTAAACCTATTGTGCAGGGGTTCAAGCTGTTTCCTTCCCAGTGCTACAGCTCCCACTAGTGCTTTAGTGCTTGGGAAATTACATCGTTTAACCTTCTGTCAGTTTGTCTTTGTTAGTGCACTGTAAATCCTAGGGTCTCCTTGAGATTCTCTTGATACATTTCGCTTTCTCTGGCTTTAAGCCAACTGGTGCTCTGATACTATCAGTGAAACACAGAAGTGTCACTGAGGTCAATAGCGTTATGCTTGCTTTCTTTTTTATGCATATCTGAGATTCCCTACAGGCAAAGGAGTAGATGCTGTACCCCATGGTTCGCAGCTGAATGCAAGCTGCTGCTTTGGAGCTACAATGGCTCATTTCCAAAGCCCAATGAAACTTAAGTACACAAAAGAATAGGCAGATAGCGTTTTAAACATCTCTCACATAATTTCCACCTTTGTCATCAAATGTTGCTTTCCTTTTTGACCTCAGATGAATTTATTTCCATTTCCTAGCTGGACAGGGCAAAATGTGTTTATCTTGAGATGCACCAGACCAGAACACAGTTTTTTAGTTTAAAGAAATTACCAAATCAAGGCCACCTGAAGTAAGTTAATTAAACATGACCGTTTCAGCACCCTTCAGACCTTATAGGCAGTCTGTTAGCTGAAATGAAGCACTGGTAAGCTTGGCCAGTATTTCTATGACTTTTAGGAAATTTTGGGGGCATAAGTTGATCTGCAGAGGAGAATCTCTGTACTACTGTACACTGGTATACAGCAGAACTATTCTGCTACTATAGAAGCTCCCAGAATCTCAGTTGACTGAGTTCTACATTTAAAACAAGATATCAGGTAATAGTCCAGTCTTTAGAAAAGATATGAATACATCACTTTTTCACAGAATCTTCTTGGAGATGTTGCTGTTTGTTCAGCAATGATAGGGCTTATTGGGTCAAGTGTCCTGGTTACTGTGTCACAGCTGATGTCCCCAGGACCAAAAACCCTTAAAAACATTATAGTGTCACTTTAGAATGTTCCAGTAAATGTGTTTCCTTTTAGTTTATAGTTAGCTGCCTACCTTAAAAAAGCAAAAGCACAACAAAAATCCCTGAAATCTACCACCACTGTGAGTAGTGTTTTGAAAAGCTAAATTCTTCATGAAGTGGAAAAGATTAGGATGCTTCACAGAAAAAAAAAAAATCTTTTCTCTGTTTGTGTGTGTGTTTTGTTTTGGTGTTTGTAGTTTTTTCCCAGTTCTTGACTACCTATGGTGGAAATATTTCTACTATCAAGCTATTATTTTGTCATACAGGATGAATTTTGAACCTGAACTGTGGATGCAAATCCACAACTTTTTTCTCAACAAAGGTGCCTGCATGCTACTTATAATAATTCTTCTCTAATGTCAAGTGCATGTGAAAGATGGGTGAAGATCCACAAAGCATTAGCACAGGTGTCACCAGGGAAAGTGAGATTGTTGCATCTAATGAACAAGAAGGAATTTCCCTGAAAGCAAACCCAGCTCAGCCCCAGGCAGGCAATCTGCTAGCAGTGGGACAGATGTAAAAACAATGAGCAAACAAACCAACCCCCTAAGGCTATATGTGTAGGTGTCCTCACAGTCCTGCCAGGTAGTGGTGAATCTGCTGTATCTGTCACTTGGGAAGCCCAAACGTTTTGTCACCCGGTGAAATACAACTGCTCTGAAAGGAATAAACACAAAGTGATTTCTTTGCTTTCTTTTGTGTGTTGCATTATTTATATAGTTCTAGAGTCTACAAAAAATGAGGAAACTTAGATAATATAGTTTAGAAGGGTCAATTGTTCTGTCACCACCTTTTTTTCCAGTGGGATCTCTTTAAATTGTTATTTATTCTTTAGAAAAGATGAGGCTATGTCTTTTTATTACATACTAGATATTACAAGGGAATTTTTTATGTTAACTAAATAATAGAGATCATAGTGCATCCTGAATACAAGTAACAGGTGAAGTGTGCAGTGCATGTGATAAGTGTGGCACCAGAAATGCAGTACGGAACTAACCAGCTTTACTTGATTGTTTTAATTGCAAGCAAGTTTAATCATATCTCTGATACCCTTGAACAATAGCTGTGAATAACTGCTGTCCTTTTTTTCCCAATGGACTCTATGGTTGACAGAGTTTTAGTATTATAGCCTTCATACTGAAGAGAAATCAATATCTGAAGAGAAAGTGCTGAGTATATTCTGTTAAGGCTGTCCCCAGCTTTGATCAAAGAAGATTCCCAAGTATTAGGAAAGCCTATTATTACTAATAATGGTTATTTTCTCTAATTAAGGTTTTAATTTTCTTTGCCTGAATATGTTAAGTAGATCATTATTTTATTATTTTAGTTTTTTAAATTTTCCTCCAATATGGGACTCGGAATTTCCTGTAATTATTTAATAGTGGGAATTGGTCTCCATCAATTGATAGGAAATATCCTGGGACACCTAGTTAGCCCCTCAGCAATGGGCAGCTTGTGAGGAGGAAATAACATGCTGCTTTGCAGTTATAATTGAGGAAAATTGCTCGAGAGGATTCTGACAGTACAGAAAATAGGAGGATCAGAGCTCGGTAACTAATTGGCCTATGATTGGTGATTGCTTCCATTTAATTTTGCTGTCACTTAGGAAGCAAGGTTAAGAATAGATTAGCTTCTTTTAGCCACCTCCTTAGCTTTCTGTTGCTTTTAGTTTCGGGGAGGAGTAGGTGGGTAGGAGAGTGTGGGATTGCTGCCTTTTTTTTCCTTTTCTCCTTGATTGTAAGATTTGAGTCTAAAAATCAAAATTTCTCAGTGTTGCACTTAACACTTATTCATCATGGAACTATAGATGATGATTAAAACCTTCACACATAAACGTTTTTTTCCCCAAAGATAAAATGTACTCTAACAGTAAGTTAATAACACTTCCATGCTGTTACCTTACAGCACTATACAATAATCATTATTAAATTAAAAGGACTTCCAGCGGAAAAAACATCACAGCTCAGTAAATCAGCCAAGGGGAAGATTGTACAGCTCACCCTTGAGCAGTACCCAACAGCAATGACACACACATAGAGATTTTAATATGCCAGTGAAGCCACCCAAAAGGCAGCCCAAGGACACCTCCCCTGAAATCCCAGTTGATGGCACTGTCCCATTGTCTCTTCAGCACCTAACCATTGCCCAAATCCTGAGAATTAGCCCAAGAAGACCTAATGCTGTCTCTTGCAGCACATTTTGGACGTGGGTATAACTCTGTGGCTGCTCACTCATGCCATTGTTTTATTGATTATGGAGTGTTTCTAACTATCTTCTAGCTTACTCCTCCTGCTTTCCACTACAGGTTTGTTTTTGTCTGCATGGGAGAAGAGAATTGAATAAAGACAGGACAGACATTTGCAAGTTTCTGTTTCTCCTGTAAGTGTGGTAGGCTTGGCTAAATAGTGACCAAAGCACCTGTATCTGCATCAGTAGTGCTGGTCTGAGACTGAAATCCCTACAAACCCTGTGTGGCACCCCACAGGTACCTCCTTAGTCAGGTATCACCTTTATTCATGACTAAATCTCTTAACTAGGGCCTTTCTTACATGTCATCTCTTCCAAAACTGTATTATTCATTGCTTGATCCATGTGTTGTCATTCTTAAGCACACAACACCTGGAATTGTTGCCTTCTCACTTATTTCATGAAATTTCTTACCTAAATTAGACACCTCCTAAAAAGAACAATCAATCACTCCAACTATTCCTGTGAATCTATTTCCATCAGACAAAACAGCACCATCACAGTAATGGTTCCCTTACAGGAATACAGGTGTCAGAATGTCTAAGCCCTCCTACCTCTTCTGACTTTGGCAGTCCATATTTCAAAGTGAATATACAAATACCAAGCAGTTCATTCCTCCTTGTGACCCCTGACCAAGCAGACAGACAGAAAGGTGATTATATATTATATTCAGCAAGCATCTTTATCAGGAATGTGTAACATTCAAAGAAACACCCTTGCAAGCAAATGCAAAAGCAAAGGAACTATCTGGAAAAGCACAGTTTGTTTTTCTCACACCTCCCCCCTCCCTAGATACAGTATGTGCCTCCTTATAGGGGCTGGGCTCACTTGAGCTGTTGCCTGTCTACCCTGTACCGTGGCAGAGTGCTAAATTGGCAGAACCCTGTGTTTTATACCCCGGCAAATAAAATGCATTGCTTGTTCTGTGTAGCAACACAAATCACTTGCATTCACAGGCAGTTGTACTTAAATTTCAAGAGCATTCCATTACGGTTCAGAAAGAGGAGCACAAATGTTTCTGTGGGGGGAAAAAGGAAAGAAGGATTCTTATTTCTGAGTACACATGTTTTAGCTACTGCTGATGGATAGCTGTGTGAAAACTTGTGAAACCATTGTCAAGCACACAAAATGTTTCACTTCAGACTGAGCCAGGTTTTCCACATATGCATCTCAAATGCCTGAAGGAATTCATAGAAGTGGTGTCCCCCGCTTCCCAGAGAACACAGACTGGAAATGGGCAGATGCAAATAAATGTATGTGTGTGCATATGGCAAAAGGAGGAACAAAAGCAAAAATACTAGTCATAGATTTGTCAAATCAGAGTGTTTTCAACTATGGAATGTAAGGTTTCTGTAACAAGTACCATTGTTGTGTATAGCTCATGCAATTTTCATTGGCTTATTCTATATACTATATAATAAAAGTTAAGGAGTAGAACAAAAACAACTTGCAGTTTGGAGCAAGTTAATGGTATTTCATTAACAAACTGTAAATAGTAACAGCATAAGCTAGATGTGGAACTGCTTTCACAGGCCATAAATGCTTAATGTTTATTACCAATAAAAGTCAAAGGAGCATTTAGCAAAGCAGTTTACCAAACAAACATTAAATACTTTAATGCATTAGATTCAGTGGACAGAATAAGGTTATTTAATTAACAATGAGTAATCTGTTAGGGTTTTATTCACCACAAATGATCTGCAGCTTCACATGCTAAAGAGCTCATGAAAGCTGTGCAGTGGTGGAAGAGCAACGCAGAGGTGCCAGATGTAGACATCCCCAGTGGGTGAAGAGTTCACATTCCAGATTGATATACCTTGGCCTTTGCATGTACAGATCTGGATTTTATGTCTTTCTGATAGCATAAGTTGTTTTAGATGCTAATTATCTCAATCTCACTTATATTCTCTGTCAGTTTCTTCTCATGCCTGTCATTTAGATCATCTTTCTGCAAAACTTTTCAGCAAATGACTGACAATAGAATAGAATAAAATATTTAAATTGTAAAACTCAGTGATAGAATCTTCCCAAATAGAAACAGTGACATAATATGAACATTCAAGATGAAACTATGCTGTCCTCAGAGTCAAACTTGGCAGTCTCTTTGGATCTGGTGACTGTGTATTTCAATTGCAGTTTAACTATAGAAAATAATTACCTTGGTCCACTGATACTATGGGGCAAAAATGATGCTGTCTGAGACTTTTGCATGCCTTGAGTGGTCAGAAATTGGGGTCTAATCACAATTTCTCAGTGGAAACATTTCCAAAGAAGATCCACATGCAGGATCTCAAGTACCTTCCTCTGTGGTGAATTCTTCACTCAAATGTTGTTCTCTTGAGGATGGGAACTATATGTCTAGCCTAGTCTGGACATCCAACCTGCACAGACCTGATGCTATATCAGATGAATCCCACCAGGTTTATGAGGATGACTCTAGTTCAAAACCCCTTTAGTTGTCTGCTCAATATTTCTTGAGAAGGAAGCCTCATTCAAATAAATAGCTTAAGTTTTTGCAGGATTTGGAAACTTGGCCAGTTCAGCAACCTGTAGGATCTATGTGGGTTGCATCAAAATCAAACTGAAAGCTTGGAACTATGGAAGAATTCCAGTAGGAGATAAGATGCATTGTGTGTGGTGAAGTTTTACAAGTGAAAGAAGTTGTAACTGTGGCAGTGATTAGATGAGTCAGTCTGAAGAGTAGGATAGATACAGTGCAGTATCAACTTCAGAACTTCAGAGTTTGGAGTCTTCACAGTCTTACATTTGATAGCAGTTTATGATCATCATAATCATGTGGCTAATGTTCTGTAATTCAATTACTGCACTGTTGTGAGCATTAACAATTATGTAGCAGATCTGAAACACAGTGGGACAAACTGGCAGTGTTCATATTTCAGTTAGTTACAGCCTACTGCGTGATTACTAAAGATAAGTTACTGTTTAATCCATAGCAACACAAGGAAGGAATTACAGCAGTAATTATGTGTCTAATACTTCCTCTTGGATAAAACATACAATCTCCCAAGTTATTACAGAGGACCTATTCTAACAAGTGTGGACTGTTCAACTACCTGAAAGGAAGTTGTAGTGGGGTGGGTGTTGGTCTATTCTCCCAAGTAACAATCGATAGGACAAGAAGAAATGGCCTCAAGTTGCACCAAGGGAGGTTTACACTGGATGTTATGAAAAACTTGTTTATGCAAGACTTGTCAGGCATTGGAACATGATGCCTTAGGAAATACTGGAGTCATCCTGGAGGTATTCAAAAAACATGTAGATGTGGCACATCAGGACATGGTTTAGTGGTCATGGTGATATTGGGCTGATGGTTGGACTTGATAAACTTTTCCAACCTTAATGATTCTATGATTCAAAAGTTTCTAAGTTGTTGGAATCTCTAGATTTATGTTGCTTTCTATTTTGGATCTTCAACTTTGCTCAAAATCCTTATTAAAACCTCTTTTGAAATATTTGAATTATTTTTAGCTTTACCATTATATATGGTTTCCCCTTAAAATAGCAATGGTTAAAATTTTCACACTGTAGCTTTTGTTAGCACTAAATAGTAACACTAATTCACTAACATAACCCAGCTCATGGCATCATACACTGGCCACTGACTATCACTTTTGGCTCACAATGAGAACAGCAATGAGGCATGTTGCCCACTGCTTTGTACATATATTGTGATATAGTGTTGGCCTGAACAAGTTGCCACCTTCAGAAATGCCTGGTTTTCTTTCACTGTATCTCACTCAATGTCAGAGTAAATTACATGATTGATGTTCTAGCCTGTTTATCAAGGAATTCATACAGTCCCCTTTTGAAATCAATATTTAAGAACAAAATAGCTCTGCCGTAATTTATTTTATCAATGTAAGTAAAAATATTGTATAACATTTCACCTGAATAATTAACTCTTTGAATATTAACCAAAAGGTAATATTGATGTAACTGATGACAGGCTTGGCTGGCTCAGCATTCCCCATATTGGCTGTCCTCAAGCAAGAAACAGGGCAAAAGTGAAACTCTTAACTTCTGATGCTCAGTGTACAAAAAAGTCATATGTTCTGAGAACACACAGGTGGGGAATTACAGTAGAGACCACAAAAAGTGGTTGTCTCACTTGGTTCTCCAACCTGCAGTTATCTGAGTCATGGAAGTGTATTTTTTTTCTTCTTAGAAGGAAGACCTAAAAGGTGCTTGTTTAGCTTTAATACTATAGAAAGGGAATAAAACAGTCAAAAGTACATCAGGGCTACTCTAGACCTTGTCTGGTCAAGGTCAACCCTGCCAGTCACTTTCGTTCTAAGTACTTGTGTTTCTGGTGGAACTCCCTGTCTGAAAATACAGGTTCTGTATAAGATTACATAAACTTACAGTGGCAGGTGATGTTTCATTGGAGCAGCTGGTTTCACTAATGGCTTGCTCACATTTGTTCTGCCCTTGGACTTGTGCAGAGCACCACTGTGAATGGTCTGATAACAGCATTTGCTTCCATCAGCAAAAATGACTCTAGTGAAAGATTAATTTCTTGTGCTGCATTTTTTCTGGATTTAATAAAAAATTGAATCCATCTAATCACAACACATTGTTTGACCTTATTTTAAAGAAGGTATGATTTTATTAGGACTCATTATTATGGTATTTATTTTTTAATTCCTGTGTGAACAATGTACATTGCAAGCACTCTCTTCTAATTTGCTCCCAGTCACAAGATAGATCCTGAGTGATTAAAGGTTATTTAAGTGCAAATATAACTGCTGAGAACAGCTCATTTTCAGAACCCATACTAAAGCACTGTCATGAACAAGGAGCAGTGCTCTCCTTATGTGTAAATGCCCTCAGATTCTTACATTTTCTTCACCGTGCTGTCCTCATCTTCTTTCTCTCCTCACCTGTAGCTTTGTTAAAACCATCCCACAGTATCTTTTCCTGTTCAAGGGTCCTTCAAAGTCAGACAAGACTTTACTGCTGTGCTCAAAGAACCAGAACCACTCAAAGTCTGAATTCTGGTTTTGGTTGGTAGGTTGCCTTACCCATTTAGTTCTTTGACCTAAGCAAATGCCTTTCAGTTTTAGAATGTAAAAATTGTTAGTTTAGGTCTTGGTTAATATTTTGCTTCTTTCCTTAGGGATGTCTTCATTCAGGATCTGGCTTCTGCAGAAAAATTTTAAATGTTTTTTACTTGTGCCTGATCAAACTTTATGTTTGATTTGCATGCTAAATCTCAGATCAGCAGATAAAAGCCTTTGTTAGAAAACACTAGATTTGCCAAAAATAGCTACACAAAACTTTAGAATAAATGTTTAGACCCTTTGAAATCTCAGCCTTGTTATTATAACTTGCAAAGTGTCGTTAAATACTTATGTCTGTCACCAAACCAAAATCATCAAAGTTTGACATGCAATCAGGATTATATTGTTACAAGCTTATCCTGTGTGCTAGGAAGAATAATTTTAGTATTTTCTTTGTCAGGCCTTGTGTGATTAAAAGTTGGATACACATGCATTGTTCCAGCGGTAATGTGTGCAGAGCCTTCTGAGCAATAGATTAAAGAATCTCTGTATTTTCAATACTTTTCTTTTGCTTGACAATGTGAATCACATAATCCCCTCTTATCCATTTTAATAAGCTGTGCTTTATGCTGATCTAGTGACTGAACATTTGATAAGGATTATAAAAATGTGTTATGTTTAAGTTAAATCACCAACATAGCACTTTGAATCAAATAAAGTGTGCGGAAATAGTTGTATTCCCTTTCCTTGGCCATTTTTGAAAGCACTGATCTCTCAACTAAGACTACTGTAGCATAGAGTCCAATTATAACTTGTTATGATTGTGCTTATTATGACTGCTTCCTTGGCTAAGGACTCCAAATGTTTGGCTCCTGAGTTGTGATGGGAGGACAAGAGAGTATTTGCATACAGACTGGTTACTGTTAGTAGTAGGATTGTCTTTTGCGGGTAGTGCTAATGACAAGCCTCCAAATAATTTGCAGAGCAGAACAGGCATATTCTCCTCCCTCTTCATCTTTCCAGCTCAAGTGCTTTCAGCTTACAGAAATCCGCAAGTATCCTTATCTCGATGCTTTGAAAAGTAGGGGCTTTGCTTTTCATTACTTCAGTGATGCAGTCAGAAATTCAGAAGGGCATGGAGGTAGTATAGTCTAGCACGGTGAGGTTGATTTCAGAAACCTACTATGCAGAAAAGTGAGTTGTGCAAGAGTGATGTTGTGCAAACTCTGTTTTTATTGGATGTCTGCCATGCTTTACTTGTTTTTATAATCTATTATTGAAACTATCAACAAACTTAGAGCAACTTGATTTGGCTGTTTCTCACAGCTTTGCTCCCCTCCACCTCTCTGCCAGCGCCTGAAGGGAGCTGGTTGGGCACCAGCTGCCTCAGTGACTTTGCAGATGAGGAGAATGTTAAATACTGATTTGTTGCTCAACAGATCTGACAAGAAAATTGCCTTGAAAAGGAGCTGCAGCATCACTGCTCTCAGCTGTCTTGGAGGCATTCCCTTTTCATGTTTTGCTGCCTTCCCTCCCTCTGAAGCAGTGGTGTGCACACAGACCCTGATGCATGAAAACTGGAAGTGAGGTTCTGGGCTGAATCTCTGTGAGGTTTCAGGCTTCAACATAAATGTATTCCTCATCATAAGGAATACACCTATCATGCTCAAAGTGGCATCATTTCTATGTTGTCTCAGTATTTTTCTTAGACCACTGTGTAAAGCAATATATTGTCACATGTACTTGGACTAAACTACTCCACAATAGGCTTGCATTTCTAGGATCCGATATGTGCTGTTGGTTGAACATTTTATCTCTAGACGATTTTGAGAATGATAAGAGGGGATTTCCAATCTCACATAAGATGCCAGGTGTGTAAGTGCGTCAAGAGAGCTGCAGCACATTGAGTTTTTAGTGGTGTGCAAGAGCCTGGTAGAAATCTGCCCAGAGCAGCTGTGTTTCCAGCCTTAGCATGGGGCAGGCAGGGGTGAATGGCAGAACCAATCTGTGCTGATCCCCTGTGCTGAGCTACTGTTGGTGGTGCTAGTCATGCAATATACAGCTCCGACTTGCATGTTGAGCAGGCGTTATGGGACTGGGGAACTCTCCAGTATCTCCTTCCCAAACTGTGCCCACTTTTCACCTCAACAAATGCATTGTATCTCCTTAATCTATACTTCCAGACTTCTGACAGGACTCTCAACTTTTGTAGGGTTATGCCAATACATATTATCCCACAGTCTCACTAGAAAATCTTGTTATAGCTGCCTGGGATGAACTCAGTAGAGAGGTTAAAGAAGCCTTTCTGCCACAGCCAGCTGCTTTGCTCATTTCTGTTCCTCAACCCAGTAGATTCGAGTGCTCCTTGTGGGCTCAGATTTCTCTAAGGTTCAATTTTGTCAGTTTCTTCCCATTATTTTTTTTTATGTGTGGATACTCTTCTTTGCTGCTCTTCAAGTGGAGAATTAAAAGTGAGGCTTGAAGAATCCAAGCCAAGTGAATCTGCACACTGATAGGGAGGGAATTCACACATGGAGAACTCAAATAATCCATTGTTTTCAGTGTCAGCAATCCCAAAGCTCCAGAAGCTGTACCTCGAATAAGATGATATACTGATGTCCTTTATACAACTAAATTATAAATAGAATAGCTATAAAGAAGTGTGTCAATAATCTTTTAACATCAAATAAGCACAAGTGTGCACAAATAAATAATGAAAAAGACAATTTAGCTCTCTATTCTCTTATTCAGGTGTGTAGCCTCCATTCAAGTACATGGGCTGGCTACAGCCAGCAAAGAAATGCAACTGATGGGCATGTGTGAATAAAGAGTTTGATATAAGTCCATTAAATAATGTATTTATATCACAAATGACTGTTTGCAACCAGCATTTATAGTGAAGACCTATGTAAGATGTAACTAATAATGAATAAATAACCCATATAACCCTTGCCAGTCAGTCAAAAATAAGGATTATTAGGTCCTTTTAATTTGTATGTGATTGCTCAGTAAGACTGAGCATTTAATTCCATTGAAGAGATAAAGCTGTTACAGGAATATAGGACCCAAAGGATATCTATTAAAGGCTGTTTCCACTGTAATGTAGTAAGCAAAAAGCATTGCGTTCAAAGTAACTGTGTCTCAGGCTGTAATGGCTCTGGGGAAATTGCTGCCTCCCTTTCACCTTGGTGTTTATAAGCTGTGATGCCATAGTCTCTTAGGGCCCAAAGCAGTATGGAAAACTCACCAACCCCCATGCTGTGCAGGAAACAAAGAAGAAGGAAATCAGAGCTGAGCTCTAAACCAGTGCCAGAGAGCTGGGAACTGGATTGTATCCATGTGCTGCCTTGGTGTGGGGGCAAGTATTTGGACTTTGCCAGTGTCAGGGTTAATGTTCATGGGAAAATCAAAGTATGCCCAGTGACTCTTCCTGACATTAGCTAGCAAACACTTGATCATTGATTGTTATGTTGATAGAAAAAGGGCAGTGAAACTGCAATCTATTGGACAGCCATTCCATTCCTTCCAAATAGTCTCCTTGCCTAGGAGTGAGTGCTGTGCACTGTATCCCAGCTTTGGACACCATAGGGCCATGGAGTGAAGTCACTTGGTCTGGGCTCCTGTACTTGTACAGCAATAATTCCTTCTGGGCTTTCCATTAGGTCTTATAAATGGTAAATGTAAGAATGTGAAGAGAGAGAAATAGCTTGAATAGGTGCACATCTTAACTATGTAACAAAGAATACAAGAACAACAGCGGTACAATTAATGGAGCCATAATATTTTGAAGGACATCCTGGAGGTGGTGGAGTCACCAACACTGGGGATGTTTATGAGGAGACTCGATGGGGTGCTTGGTACCATGGTTTAGTTGATTAGATGGTGTTGGATGATGGGTTGGACATGATGATCTTGAAGGTCTCTTCCAACCTGGTCTGGTCTGGTCTGGTCTCTTCTCTGGTCTCGTCTCTTCTCTTCTCTTCTCGTCTCTTCTCGTCTCTTCTCTTCTCTTCTCTTCTCTTCTCTTCTCTTCTCTTCTCTTCTCTTCTCTTCTCTTCTCTTCTCTTCTCTTCTCTTCTCTTCTCTTCTCTTCTCTTCTCTTCTCTTCTCTTCTCTTCTCTTCTCTTCTCTTCTCTTCTCTTCTCTTCTCTTCTCTTCTCTTCTCTTCTCTTCTCTTCTCTTCTCTTCTCTTCTCTTCTCTTCTCTTCTCTTCTCTTCTCTTCTCTTCTCTTCTCTTCTCTTCTCTTCTCTTCTCTTCTCTTCTCTTCTCTTCTCTTCTCTTCCACATATTCTCTCCATCAATAGTACTCTGCTTTATTTTCTGCTATAAGAATTATCTGAAATCTCTTTCTGAATGTTACTAGCGCTGTTACTGAGTTTTGCTTTTCTCTTTTTTACCCCTGGAATGACTAATAAAAGATATCCTTGAAGTTCATGGGAGAGCAAACAAAAAACCAACTGAGCCAAATGGAGCTGTTACTGCCTGGGAAGTCATTTTGCAATGGATAAAAGGTCAGAGCAGCTTTTTGTCAGTGGATTTTTCCTGTTGGGAATATTTATCATCTATAAAGTGCTGCATCTGCGACCTTTGTGAGTATTTTATCAATAACAAAGGACTGAATAATTCTGCCATTTTTGAAAAACCACTCATCTATATTTAAACAGTATGGAGGAGAAAATCTTTGTGCTGAGAGCTTTGGAGGCAAGTTGCAGACAATAAATGTTGTTTCTTATGGCTGTTAAAAGCTCACGGCATTTAGTTGGTGAGGCAAAGGGGTGTATGTAGTCACTGTGTTTTATGCAGAAGTGATTCATTCAGTTGTATTCAGCTTTATGTTCACTCATGAATATTTGTCAGTCAGTAGCATGAGAAGCTATAATACTCCACATTCTGTGACAGGGTGCAGGGCACTACTGCTCATTGTCTATGCTATGAGTTTGGCTTGGAGCAAGTTCTGCCTGAACTCAGTGTCACTACAAGTTTACTTCAGAACCTGAATCCTTCCCCTACTTCTTATCCAAAGTGAAGGATCTTAGACCAGATTGGAGTCAGGTCCTGTGTGATGCCCTTACTTGGGACAAAGACTATTTCTATTGCTGCAGTTTTGAGGTGGATCACTTCCACAGGATGTGGTTATTCTAGTTGTATTTCATCCTGAATTTGGTGCAATTTGTTCAGAGGATGGATGTATTTACCATGCCCTGTGTTCTACGCTAAAGCATCAAGGCATTTGAATTGGGACAGAAAGCCTAAGTGTTTCAAACGTACTTGTAATTGCATTGCACACTAGAACTTCATTTTCACAAAGAAAATCTGCTGAGGGCCTGAAGGAGTCTGCAGAAAATCTAGAATATTTCAAGACTGATTACATTTGAAAAAATGTACTAGCCAGAGCAGGCACTTTAAAGAGTTACTTAAAATTTATTTTGGGGCAAAATAACTTGGTTCTAATTAATGTGTTTTGAAAGTCAGAACATGTTTGTATAAAGGGAGGAGTATGCTGGGAAAATAATTAAAAGACTGCTTGTATTATTAATAATCTGATTAAATAGAAATGAACACTCAACTAGTTTGTAATTCTAAGATTAATTACACTGAGTTAGCTAACTGTCAGGCATTGAATAAACCTGCAAGAAGGATTTGCTTTTTAAAACTTTTATCAGAGGCAAAGTGGAGATGGGATCCCAGTCTCACTAACAGTGAAAACAGCCATAGCCACTGTGCTTCAATCAGCAACACTCAGCTACTCTTCAGGTGTGACAGGAATTGTCATGAATGTTTAAGAGAAGCCCATTGTACTTAATGAGGTAATGTAGGCTAACATTGTGCACTGTGGTATTTATTGATAAATCAGATGTGATAGAACAAATCAGTGGAATGAAACTATCAGTGGAATGTAACTATCACTCACACTAGTACCATAGTATCATAGTATTAGTCAGGGTTGGAAGGGACCACAAGGATCATCTAGTTCCACCCCCCCTGCCAGAGGAGCCAGAGCCTCATCCAGCCTGCTCTTAAACACCTCCAGGGACGGGGCCCCAACCACCTCCCTGGACAACCCATTCCAGGGTTTCACCACTCTCATGGGGAAGAACTTCCTCCTCACATCCAGCCTGAATCTCCCCGCCTCCAGCTTCATTCCATTCCCCCTAGTCCTATCACTACCTGAGATCCTGGAAAGTGCCTCCCCAGCCTTCCTGTAGGCCCCCTTCAGATACTGGAAGGCCATAATTAGGTCACCTTGGAGCCTTCTCTTCTCTAGACTGAACAGCCCAAACTCCTTCAGTCTGTCCTCATAGGAGAGGTGCTCCAGCCCTCTGATCATCCTCGTGGCCCTTCTCTGGACACGTTCCAGCACCTCCAGATCCCTCTTGTACTAGGGGCTCCAGAACTGGATGCAGTACTCCAGGTGGGGTCTCACCAGAGCTGAGTAGTACACGGGATTTGGTTATGATTCAAGACAATGCAGCAGCATCTTGCATTGTTTGTAGTTTCTTTAAAGTTTTGGGGCCTTTTTTTTTTTTTTTTTTTTTTTTTACTTTTCTTTCTCCTTCCCTGCCTCCCCTCCCCCCCCCCCCCCTTTGATGTTTGGAATATCAAAGTTTGATGTGTGCTGCATGTGAGTCAGGTATGGGAAGAGGGGCTGTTGTGCAGAGGGGTGATGGGATAGCCAAGGGTGCTTTCTGAAATGCAAGGGTGTACAAAGGCCTCTTTTTTTTTTCCTTGGTCTGAACTGTATTTTTAGAGGAATGTCAATATATCCAGAAGTGTGTTTTAATGTTGTATGTATAATGGCATATGCCCAGAGCTACTATCTTTGGCACATCTCTTTGAGGTTTCTCCGTGCACTAAATACCCAGAAACTATACTTCAGCTGTAGAATCAGTACAACTAAGGAAACAGATGAGATTATTGCTTAAAATAGATGCATTTTTGGTCTGCCCTGCCCAGTTGTGCTGAGAAAAAAAAAGGCCTGTGTTTTCTTGGCTTAGGTAATAAACCTTGGTCTTGTGTGCGTTTTGTAGTACTGTGAGGTGGCCCAGGGAGATGTCCTTACACCAGGGCTCTTCAGGAGCTGCCAGGCAAGGCAGTTACACATTGGAGAACAGAATTTGCTGTAGGACCTCAAGGAACAGATATCATATGGAAAATTAAACCTAAAATCTCATTGTGAGGGGTGAAGAGAGATTCATGGAGACCACACTGAGAATTCTGTAAATGGTATCTAGTTGTATCTGTGACAGTTGGCTCAGTTTCTTTCCCTCAAAGATCTCAAAAATGTGGGTGCTGAAACCGGGTTCAAGACCTCACGTCTCTTCATATAGGGATGTCTTTGCACATCCAGGCAGAGTGCTGCTTTATTCCTTCATGATATAATTCACAAATAGAGGGGCAAATTCAGCTTGATAGGAAAGGGTAATCCAAGATCTAAAAAAATACTTTACACTTGATTTTTTTTTTGTGTTGTAAATGGAGATTTTACACATTCATTCAGTATTCATAAACTGAAGCTCAAGGTTTACTTATTATGTATTATGTACTTTATTCTCCTGCTTTGTTTTAAAAACAAACATTAAGAAGCAGTAAGCACCTATCAACAAACCTATCAACAAACATTTTAACTTGTTATCATTAAATTTGGCAAACTTCCCCTGAGAAAAATTTTGGGACGTTACATATTATTTGAACGCTACCAAGTCTGGGCTCTCTTCAGCACTGGATGGGTGGACTGGAATAGAGAGACTTTTTTCCTCTTCTTCCTCTTGCTACCAAAGTTAAGCCATAAACAGTTTCCTTGTGAGACTAGCCTCCCAGTGACCAGAGCCAGTTATGATGTAGGTCTACATGGTCACAGTGCAAAACCTGACCTTGAGATGGAAAAAGCCTGAGCATTCCTGCCACTACTATTCCTTCTTCTGCCCTCTAGGGTGGAAGCAAATAAGGCCCAGATACTCACTATTTTTACTTGCTTCCATTGCAGCTCTCAAGAGCAGAGTTTAATGGTGATCTTTATAGCCCTTGTCAAAACTCATAATTTTAAAACAATAGGAGGAGAATTATCAAGGGAATTTGTGTCTTTCATGGGGCAATTTTGCTTCCTAGCTAGAAGGAGAATCCAGGACATTTAAAAATATAAACCAATTTCTGCCAGTTATTTTTCACTTCAAGACAGTAAGGCAGCCTGTAAAGCCCATCACATGCCTGACGTGAGCTCTAATGAGTTTTAACCTTGCTTTTTGCACAAAAAGCTTTGCTGACTTCCTGTGCTCATTGAAAAATGTGGTATTTACTGATGCACAGATTGTTTCAAACCCACTCTGTAAAATCCCTATGGACACAAGCACTGCTAATATTCAAGCACTAGCATTTGAATCTTCCCATAAATGCAGTTTTTAGCTCAGTTATTGCTTCCTACTACATTCAAGAGGTGGGTTAATCTGTGACTGCATCAACATGAGGCTCTCATCGTGAGGATGTGATTTTTTCTTAGTGGCCCACAGTTTTCCAGTGTCCTCTTAAAATTCAGATGGGAAGGAATTGCTTTATTCCCCTAGATCAGGTATTCTAGAAAGAGAGATAGTCCTAAGCACAATGTCACACCTTTAAAATGCTGACAGACTGATTTACTACTTACTGACAACTTGGGTAAACAGTATAATCTTGTTTCAAGATGCTGTCTAGAACGTGCTGTTGAAATAGTGTTCAGAAAGTCACTCTTCCAGCAGTCTCAGTGACAAACTTCAGGATTAAACCAACTTACAGTGTGATAAGTTTCTTTTTAAAGAGCTGAATGCAAGAGGTATGACCATAAGCTGTGTGCATGTCTTTTTCTTTTCATTTCATAGGTAATGGTTATGTGGTTTTGCATTGCACTGGTAATGATGCAATAATGAATGTTGAATGTAATGGGTAGAAACATCCTCAGCGTATGTAGAAAAGGTTTTTGCCTGTTCCCAGGAGTCTGTTTTAAAGGAGGAAAACTGGCTTTCCTCCTGCTGGAGGCAAACACTCTCTACATGTTACAGACATGTAGAAGTGGGTTGTGTGAGGACAGATAAAATCAGCCTAGAAGGAAGGTGAGTCCCAGTCAGGGATGCAGTGAGAGATGCTAGAGGAGCACTTGGACTATGTGTGTGTTCATGTGTATGACTACTGTTAAGGTGATTATTAATAGGTGCAGATTGTGCTTTGCTTTCTGCATGAATTACTTCCTCAAAGTGAGAGGGAAACTTCTTCCAGCTGGAGCAAAAATGTGGACTCAGGCCAAATCATGGCATGGATTTTAGGTAGTGATGGAAAGAATGAATATTTATCTCAAACAAATGCTTTATACTGAGAGATACTTTAAACACTTTCAGATTTTCAGCATGAAAATCAGTACATGAGGAGATAGCTCCTGTCTTTGTCAAACACAAAGAATTTTGCCCCATGTGTTTTTTCTCTGCTGCAATGCTGTTTCTTGATTGTGGAGTTTTCAGTACCAGTTCACTTTAGTTTTTAAGCCATGCTAACTTTCATTTTGTCAGCATTATTTGCGTAGCTTTAATGGTAGATTTAAATTCTAGTAAAGTAGTGTCAATGTTTTTTTGTTTGTTTGTTGAATTTGTTGTCATGAACTCATTCCTTGCAGTACTTTCTACATTTTGGCCATCTGGCCATTTTTTTTCCATCTTTCCTTCTGCTAAATCAGAGATGGAGAAGAAGAACAGACACCTTAACCAAGCAGTACTTACCAAGAGTTTTACAGTGTTCAAACAGGCCAGTTGGAAACTGAGCCATCTTATATACGTACTTGGTTCTTACACATGCATGGGAAAGGCTTATGTAGTCTCAGCAAGTTCCTGCCCTCTTCAACATGTTGCCCATCTATTTTGGTTGTGTCAAGAGAAACCATCCAGACATGAACTCACTCTTTCACTTAATACAGAAGAAGGCTATGCAAAGAGGTGTGGAAATCTCAGCACACACCTTGCAAATGTAGGCCAGCTTGGGTTGGATCCTCAGTGATAGGAACACTCTCTTTTCTGTTTTCTGTGTGCTTCTGTAAGCATTACTGACCAAAATAGGAAAGGCTGATGTACAGGAATAAATAAACTTCATAGCTCTCTGTTTCTGCAGTCTTGACTGTGACATGTAAGAAAATAAGCAGGAATTGGACACACATCATCAGCAGATGTTGCTGTGAATGTGCACAGGACAGACTTTCCTCGGTTGTTCCCTGTAAGACTGAGACTTTTGCCTTGCTGGGTCTTACTGTCTACTTGCAGAAGATGTGAGGGAACCAAATTCAGAACCAATTCACCGTAGTATCAATTAATTCATCTTGGATGCTGTAATTCTGTGCCTTGGCAGGGTGAGTTAGTCCTGCACTCACTGGGACTGCTCTCCATGCTTCCAGCTGATACCAGTTCACCCTCAAGACCATCAGTTTAATCCTCACTGTTTTGAGACAGATGGGGGAAAAATTCCAGTGTGAAGTGAACAGCAGAGCACTGTGCTGCATGATCGGAAATCCAGCACTTTGCCCCCAGTTCAGTAGATCCACGTTGCATTAATAATTGAATGGAACTGAAAATAACAGATAGGACAAACAGCTGGAGAACTGTGCGTGATGTAGCTCCTGCACAGGCTTGAGTGGTGTGAAGGAGCATATTTCCTGGGGGCTGTTAAGGTGTCTAGGGGTTATGCCAAGCAGTAAGACACTCAGCCCTTGCTGTGCTGCACACAGGGAGAAGCACCCCTATACGTTATGGTAACCCCTGCTGAAGCTCCCATGGAGGAGACGGCATTTACCTGCTGCTCAGAGGCTCTGAGGTGGTTTAATTTAGTAATTATTATAATTTGAGACCTTGAGTTGTATAATCATTTATTAATATAAAGCATTTTTAAAAATTCAGTGTTTGAACTTTATAAATGCTAATGTGTAAAGCAGCAATTAATAGAACAAGTGCAGCACTAAAATTGTTTTCAGCTGGGGAAAAATAGTAGTACTCAAATCTATTTCTCTGGTTCTAATACTTGTAGCAGTGATCATTTTTTTTTTTCCCAGTCAGCAAGAAATGAGGTTTACATAAGTGTTTATTCAAGCAATTAAAGAGAATCGAGACAGGAAGAAAAATCAAGACCATAATAACCAGTAAGGAAGTCAGCAATGAAGTTTACCATTACCAATAAAATTTTACCTCATATATAAAAGGGCATCTGTGTCTCGTAGGTCAAAGCCAGTGTACTGTGTGCACTTTATTAGTTCCTTTGATGTCAAAGAGACTAACACTGGCTGTTGAAAATAAACTAAGAATTCTAATTTATTGTTTCCAGAAGCTATATCATTTCTGTGTATCCTTGGGCAAGTTTGATATTTTCAGACATCTGAAAGACCAACAAGCTGCCTGTATTTTCACTGCTGGCCAGTGTGAGTCTATAACTTGTATACAAACTACATCAAAGGACTCCTGTTGAATATCTCTTCTGCTCTGTTGCTATTTACCTCTGACTACTTGTAATATTATAGATTTATTTTGGATGTGAATGCAAGTTGCAAGACAAGATATTGATTCAGAATACCTGGTAATAGAACAGTAATTGCTTTGCTTTAAAATTAAGTGACCATACTCATTTTAGAATCTATAGTATTTAATCATTTCTTGTAGTATGTCATGATATGAAATAAAGGAGACTCCACACCCAATTACCCTCCCAGAAATAATAATTCATGTTGTATTTCACAAACAAATGGTAATTAGGAAGGCTCTTCTTTCTTACCAGAAAAGCATCTGATTTGAACAAATGTTCCTTTGTCAGGGATGTGGGGAAGCAAAATTTGATGTACTTTTTGAATTATTAGTAGATAGAATTGTAGAATCATGGAATGGTCTGTGTTGGAAGGGACCTCCAAAGGTCATCTAGTCCAGCTGCCGCTGCAGTAAGCAGGGATACCCTCAACTAGATCAGGCTGCCCAGAGCCCTGTTGAGCCTCACTAAATATCTCCAGAGATGGGGCCCCAACCACCTCCCCAGGCAACCTGTTCCAGTGTTCCAATACTCTCATGGTAAAGAACTTGTTCCTAGCATCTAATCTAAATCTGCTCTTTTCTAGTTTGAAGACATTGTCCCTCCTCCTATTACTCCAAGCATTTGTAAAGAGTGTCTCTCCATCCTTTGTGTAGGCCCCCTTTTAAGGTACTGGGAGGCCTCTATTAGGTCTCTCCAGAGCCTCCATCTCTCCAGGCTGAACAACTCCAGCTCCCTTAGCCTGTCTTCATAGCAGAGGTGCTCAAACCCTCCTCTGGACCCATTCCATCAGGTCCATGTCCTTCCTATTTTGAAGGCTTCAGACCTGGATGCAGTGCTCCAGGTGAGGTCTCACTAGAGCAGAGCAAAGAGGCAGAATCACCTCTTTGGATCTGCTGGCAACTCATCTTTTGATGCAACCCAGGATGTGATTTACCTTCTGGAATGCAAGTGCACACTCTCTGCTCATGTCCAACTTCTCACCCATTAGGACCCCCAAGTCCTTTTCCTCAGGGCTGCTTTCTATCATCTAATTCCCTAGTCTGTATTGATAGTGAGGATTTTTCCAGGCCAGGTGTGGAACCCTGCACTTGCTCTTGTTGAACCTTATGAGGTTCACCTGGGCTCGCGTCTTTGCTTGTCCAGGTCCCTCTGGATGACATCTCATCCCTCTGGCATATCAACAGCACCACTCAGCTTAGTGCCATCTGCAAAATTAATCATGGTGCAATCAATCCCACTGTCTATATAATTGATAAAAATATTAAACAGTACAGGTCCCACTATGGGCCCCTGAAGGACCCCACTTGTCACTGCTCTTCAAGCCATTGAGCACTAATCCTCTGGATGTGACCATCCAGCCAATTCCTTATCCACTGAACAGTCCACCCATCAAATCCATATCTCTCCAACTTGGTGAGTAGGATGCTGTGGGGGACCATTTCAAAGGCTTTGCAGAAGTCCAGATAGATCACATCCGTAGGTTGTCCCTTATCCACTGATACAGTCACTTTATCATAGAAAGCAACTAGGATGGCCAGGCAGGATTTACCCCTAGTAAAGCCATGTTGTCTGCCTTGAATCACTTCCCTGTTCTTCATGTACCTTAGCATGGCATCTGGTAGGATCTGTTCCATGATCTTCACAGGCATGGAGGTGAGGCTGACAGGTCAGTAGTTTCCAGGGTTTTCCTTTCTATCCCTTTTATATCAGCAGAAACTGTTTCACTTCTGTTCCCATAAATATGTTTCAGTTATGTGCTAAACTAATAAAATAACAAAGTGGATGCACTCTATAGATTTTTATGAATACAGATGCAATAGTCTCAGTAAATAATAGGTTTTCTCCCCAATACCATATTTAACAAGTAGAGAAAACAAGCAAAACTTCAAGTACCAACTTGCTGTGCTGTGTTGGAAATGGAATCTGATGCATTGTGCTGCTTGCAGAAGCACAAAGAAGAAATTCCCTGTGGTCTATAAACAGCATATTTTCTGAATTGTGAAATAATTTGCATTTTAAAAAACATCTGTTTATGAATATATTTGTGATAATAATTACTATTTACAAAGTTTTAATCAGGAGAGTGAAATTGTAAATTAAGTATACTGGAGAGAACAGATTTTTACCTTCTGGTCATTATTGCCAGAATTTATTCTTCTACAGTCTGGTAGTTCATTTTACTCCCCCTCATTTTTTTAATCTCCATTTTAAATTCATTTCCTTTCTCATTTGTATGTTTTTCGCCTTTTACCAGGGGCGTGAAAAACTGAGCATGAAGCTATTGTTTTACTTGATAAAACTAGGTTTTTCTTTGACAGGAGGGATTTACTCAGGGGTTTTTGCTTTCATAAGCTTGGAGTGGCACAGGAGCCTTGCGTCTGCTAGATGCAACATAGGCATGTGGTGCACAAGGAGTTGCCACCAATGTTGTCAGAATCCTACTGGCTGGTTTAGAACTTCTAAATAAGAAAATATTCATCCCATGGCCATACAGAGCTTCAGAAAAACCTAATAATTGGGTTGTCATTCAAAGCAAGAAACAGTAACTAAGCAGCTTTAAGTGTTTTTCTTCTCCAGCTCTGCAGCAGAGCTGAAGAGGACTTTACAAAAGATGCCCTGAGCAACTGGGCACAAAGAAGTGGAAAAACTCATTAGATTTTAACACCTGGAAGGAGTTGCACTTTTTACAGTACAACCATTTTCTTTTCAGACCCTCCAGCATCTTAATCAATTAGGCACCACAGTCCTGACACTGATTCATAAAAAGGTTACTTTCAAGTGTTTTTGCAGAGCAGAAAATACATCTCTAAAGTCAATGTAAAGGGACTTTTTTGTCTACATGAGAATCAATCCCAGTGTTATTGTATGGCACTTCCTTGATCTGCTGCACATTTTTCATTTCTACAGACACTGGACCTGAGATTTGTAGAAGGAACAGTAAGATAAACAACCGGAAAAGTCTTTGGCTTTTTCACTCCTGGTGGGAAGAAAGATTTCTTGGTTTTAATCCTTTTCTCCTTCTCTGCCTCACTCCCAATAAGTTTGCTAATACTGGGTAATTAGCATAACAAAATATAATCGTGGTCAAGCAGGTGGAAATTTAGTATGTTGCTTAGCTGACAAAAATACGCTACTGCTTTGTTTTCATTGCCACAAAAAGAAGTGGAGTTTTTAAGTTGGTTAATTTAAGCTTTCTATCCAAGTCACCCATCTTGAAGAAAATTCTAGAAAATACAGATGAGGTCAAGTCTCTGTGCTGCTCCTCCTTTTACACAAAGGCAAATGTGATAAGCCTCATCTCTGCTTGTCTTGAACATTGTTGTAATTCTTCCAAATGAGTACAGCTGCTACAGAATCTTCTGTATTCATCCTAATTAAGACAGCCTGCACAAAATGTTGTTTGGTGGACCAAAGCATAGCATCTATTCACAATGCTCTCTGTAATGCTATTGCATAGCTTGAGTCATTTAGCTATGAATTAACTTGGAGGCAGACAAGAGCTTTGTGGCTGTGATGAAGCAAGTGCTGTAATTCTGAGCATTATTGAAGGATTTTGGCTAAACAGAACTGGAAAAAAAAAAACCAAACAGAAAACTTGTGCATTGTTTATTTTTAACATCCTGCTGTATGAGTTTTAGGTCATACTTATCATAACAGTTGTTAAATACCCTTTGGTAGTTTGTGGAGCAACATTAGCCTCAGAGTTGTGTGATTTTCTGTTTCCTATGGTCAGACTGGTGGGTGAAATATTTTGCTTTCTTTTCACATGTTCTTGTTTCCCATCTTCTACTAAAAGTAGACTTAAAGAATGTATGTTTTAATTAGAACCCCAAAAAAGAAAGAGTTTTGATTTGCCATTCCTTACATGAGAACTTAATTTAGGGTTTTAGACTTTGCCCCCAGTAACTTTTCAACATAAAATGTAATTCAGAATTACAGGATCAGAGTATCACAGTATCACCAAGGTTGGAAGAGACCTTGAGGATCATCGAGTCCAACCTGTAACCACAGACCTCATGACTAGAAGAGGCGGTCAAGAATTTCCTTCCACAATGGTTATGTAATAGGCAAGTTGAAATATGGGTTTGAGGTTCTTACAGGTCTTTTCCATCCGAAATAATTCTGAGGATTCACCTGCTTCATACAGCAAAACAAAAACCAAAACAACTAATTGGGTTTTGTTGGTAATGCCTGTATTTGCATTCACCTGGATGCTGGGGAAATTACAATTTAAAGAAATACTTAATTCCTTTTTCTTCTGCAGTGGGCCAAAATCTTAATGCAAACTTTTAAAGCTATGTCTACTGGCTCCCAGCAGCACAGGCTCTTTTCTGATCTGCAGGGTACTTGGGTCTGCAGCAGTATGAAGGCAAGAGTTCCTCCAAAGGCACTGCCCTCCGGGTCAGTGACTGATTGGTGCTTTGGAACGAAATTTCAGAATTTTTCAAACTTAACATTCTTCAGAAGCTCTGCAGAAAATGTTGATTGCTCCAGTTTTTATTCCTATTCTAAGAAAGAAATATCAAAATATTGGCATTTTTTGTTGAAAATTGGGAAATTGGGATTTTGCATAGCTCACAATTTGTGGAATAGCAGTGACACCATAACCCTAACTAGGAGTAGGGACAGTACTTATGGCTGTTGTCTCCCATTCACTTTACAGACTATGCCATTTGCCTGCAGTAAGTAATTACTTGGAAAACAGTAATATTACCACTGCCATATTTCCTCTCATATCCTGCTTATCTTGGTGGGAGCATTAATGAGTTGCCGGCCTGCCTTTTTTCCTGGTTACTACACTGGGATAGCAGAAAGCCTCAGGCTAAGCACTGCTAACAGCAAGAGCACTTTTAAGCTACTTCAGAAGTAGACAAGTACCAAACATGGCATGTCTATATGTTATCCCCTCCTCAGACTTCTTGTTGTTCACTCTGCTTCTTATGGAGCAGAGTTACAATCTTGGCAGCCTTCCTCTGCAATCTAACACACCATCTTTCAGCTCCTCTTGTCCTGAGACAATGGGGAGTCCTGTCAGCACTAGTGGAATCAAGCATTTCAGGAGATAGAAAGAAACCCCTTGACAACAGAAAGATCTAGCAGGAGAAATAATTTGAGATGGTGGAAATAGGAGGAGGAGCATGGAGAAAAAGATAAAGGCAGGAAACAGAATCAAAAATGAGACAAAAAGGAAGAGCAGAACTGTGTGGGAGAGAACAAGAGAAATACAGTGGCAATAGTATCAAAGAGCTCAGAGACACTAAATAAACAAGTGTTAAGAGCACTGGTATGTTCAGAAATCAGCTTTTATTTAGCTGTGTGTAGAACACTATGTCAGCATCTACATAGTGGCAAAGCAGCCACCTTATCCATTATTTTAATACAAAGTGTCAAGGTTGACAGCAAGATTTTGTCTGACATGGTAGCAGGCTTCTAGCCTGCTTTGGGGAAAAAAGGCTACGTCTTGCTTTGCTAGGTGTGCATCCCAAAGCTACCCTACAGCTTGAAGAAATAATGCAGAGCCAGATATATAAGCTAGGCCACACAGGACCTGAAGTCAATTCCTGCCTGCTGACATCTGCCCACAAAAAAGATAAATATTCCTTTGAAAGCAACAGGCAGATTTGGTATCTGCCTTTTTGTATTAGCACTAAGATTAAGAGGATAAATAGTTGTTTATTTTTTGTCTTTTAAGATGCTGTTTAACTTGCCCAAGCAGCTGAGCACACATTAGGAATGGGAGGAGATGAGGGTGCTTTTTGTGTTATCTCTGTGATTTATGGTTGCTCAAACCGTTGGATTCGGCCACCTGAAATCCTCCCTCATCTTACTAGCACTGAAGAGAAAAGCACTTTTAGGTCAGATTTGTTCTAGAAATACACAAATTTACTATAATGGCTTTCAGATTCCTAAAGAGAAGCTTTTTCCAACCTGAGTCACATATTGATGATGCAATAAAGGTATTTCCCCCTGTGGCTTTGAAGTGCAGGTCTCAAAAGCTCAACTTAAAAAAAAAAAAATCCATCTGACACTTCTAAGTTACTCCATGGAGGTGATGTGTAAGGTGCTCAGACATGCCTGCAGATCATCCCAGAAAACAACACCTTGCTATTAGCAATGCTGAAACAGAGCAGAATCATAGAATGGTTTGGGTTGGAAGGGACCACCAAAGGTCATCTAGTCCAAACCCCCTGCAGTGAACAGGGACATCCTCTATTAGATAAAGTTTCCCAGAGCCCTGTTGAGACTGATCTTGAATATCTCCAAGAATGGGGACTCAATTTACCTCCCTGAGTAACCTGTTCCAGTGCTCCACTACCCTCAGAGTAAAGAACTTCCTCCTAACATCCAACCTAAATCTACTCCTCTCTAATTTCAAACCAGTGACCCTTGTCCTATCACTACAGTCCTTTGCAAACCAGTCTCTCTACAGTCTTCTTATAGGCCCTCTTCAGGTACTGGAAGGCTGAGTACCTCTAATATTGACTTTTATATATGTTCCTAGTTTATTTTTTTTAATAAGCATTTGTTTTATATCTACTTCCCTAAGGTAACTGTCATGGCAAGTGTGATTCATCACAATCTCAAAGATACAATACGGTTATCAGAAGCAGATAGATCTTTTTGGCATTTAGAACATATAAGGACATAGTCTATAGATGTAAATGCATGTAACTTCTATTGGGACTAAATGTCATTTCTATTTGGTTAAGTGAAAAATGTGAGAGCTTTAAATTGTCAGTGAAAAAAGCCAAGAGCAAGATTTATCAGTGCCTGGCGGCTGAAATCACTTCTGTTGAGTCCATGGGTACCAACAGCCTCTCTGAGAGGCTCATCTGTGCCCTGCATTGGGGCCGCTGGAACTCTCCATGTCTGTCATGGGGTGGCCACTCAGCTTTCCTCAGAGGGGCCCCTGTGTGCTGCCAACGCTAGACACAGACACCTGATCCTTCCCTGTTGATAATTCACAATAGCTTCATCTTTGCAAAAATGATTAACTTTTGGAGCTTCTTCTCAGTAGGGTTCTTGGACATCTCTCTGCACGCTTTGTGGTTTCTTGGCATCCAAACTCTCTCTTCCTTTCCTTCCACTGTTGCTGCAGTTCTGGCAATGGCCACCTTCGGCAGTCTATCATGGAGGAGCCCAAAAGCTGAGCTTGCAAGATGAGATCAGGACTCACAAGGTGCTTGGTGGGACTCAGGTGAGGGCTGGTTGAAGGAGGAATCTGCCCAAGACCTGTGGAGCAACTCTGGAGCTGTGGCACCACAGGGGATCCCTACAGCCCAGCGCATGGCTGTGTGGCCACTACTCCCAGCCTCTGTTGCACTGCCTGGAAAGCGGTGGAGGTTTTCAGCAGCCTTAAATTGCTTTGCTTTGGAATTACTTAGAAAGGAGAGCTAAGAAACTGGCGAGCCTTCAAGTTGTTCCAGGAAATGCAGCACACTTCTAATACATATCATTTAAGCATCTGGGAAGCTTAAAAGCATGATAATAGCACCTCCATCCCCAGTGCAGCCGTTTTGCAGGGCCTTTTGAAGACAGAGTATGGTTTTAACCCCAGCTTGTGCTATACATTTGCAATCATGTTTTTGCTGAAGGTTCTCTAAATACATGCTTACATTTTGCTGGCTTAGGGCATGTTTGAAAGCTCACTAAGTTACTGGAAATGTTTCTCTCTTTTCATATTGGGCATTTTTATTAGATCTTCTGTAATCACTTCTTTGATTAAGCATGTTTTCAAGACTGTATTTGGGAAACAGACAAAAAATGGATTTGGGATGTGTCTGTGCTGAATTTTTTTTTGCAGTATTCACCCAAGCCAGAGGCTGGGAAGAGCAAAACTAGCTGTGGGTGTGTGAGAACTGCAATCCCACCTCTGCTGGGGAATGAACCTCAGTATAAAGCCCGCCCTCAAGGTGTTTTTTAAATGACATCAGCTAGAAACAGAAATATTTTTGAAAGTTACCTCAAACTGAGTTCAACAGTGTGGAGATTCAAAATATTGTATAATATTTTGTGTGTGTTTCAGTGCTTTTGTGCTATTCTTCTTACAGTGCTGTTCTAAGCAAATAATGGCAAGGGGTGAGCTCTGGGAGCCAACATAATCTTTGCTCTAGTAAATGCCAGATAATCTTTGCATGAATGGTTTGTTATCAGCCCTACCTGATGGCCTGACTGGGGAACTGGTTAAAAACCATGCCCTGTAAGGCGAATCTGCTAACTGGTGCCATCCAAGATCAAAGCTTTTAGGTAATTGCCATTCCTACAGGGTGAAACAGCGCTCAATAAATGCGTGGTGCAACACTTGCTCCTGATGAGCTTTGCTGCTGGAGGAGGCAGCACCTACACTGTCTTTCTTTTATGTCACCCACTGGCATCATGGCAAATGCCTTCCATGACAGAAGAAGGTGAGTGCTTGCTTTTGAGATGTTTGCTGGGTGGGAGCTGTGCTTCCCTCCCCACACTGTTTTTACACAGGCAGCTGGCTACCTGCCTGAATGCTCAGTGCACCTGAATACTCCTCTTTCCCTTCCTTATATTTGTTTCTGCTCTTGAGGGGAGCTATTAGAGGCATCAGTCCCCAAAGTGCATCTCCTGAGCAGTGGTGCTCTGGATGAGAATGCTGCTGTGAAGCAGCACAGACAGCTTCTCAGGGAATACACTGAGGAAAGGAGCTGATGGAAGTGGTTAACATGAACCATTTCAAAGTAAGTTGATGCTGAAGTTGCACCTGATGAATTGCAAGAGGTGTGCAGCAGTTAGAGATGTTACAGCAGCAGCCACTGAATGTCAATGTTTATCAACAGCTACCACATACTGGTCCCAGAGACACCACCAGCATTTGCTGTTGCACAGGCAGGACTCCTGACATCTGACATGCAGTGAATCCTGATGTCTCACATAGAGCACCATCCCTGGAGTTAGAACAGGGAGTAAATGCAAGGTGATAATGCTTGGTAAGGGCTAGCCTGAAAGTCAGATGCATGGAAACCCAGTGCTGTAGTTAGTCCGTACAGCAAGACACTGGCATTACAAGGAAAGGAGTTCAAGGAGGAGAAGTAGGTTAATAAGATTAATTTGTCTTTTAAAAGCAGCAATCTTCAGAATTAACTTTGAAAATGGGGCCATGACCCACACAGTGGTTATTGTGAGGAAGTTTCTGCTTCCTCACAATAAACACAGAAATAGTGCAATAACCACACCATTTTACATTCAGTCTCTCTGGGCTTAGCATTTTAGTTCAAAACAGTATTAATCATAGTGTCAGAGTTGCAGTATCTTGTGCCTATAAATGTTTTACAAAATGAAAGCTTCCATGGTGCCAAGACCATCACATGAATCTTCTTTTAGGACAGAGCATCTCCATCCTCTGCAGTAGCTCCTGGCTACTCAAATTGTATGGCACTCTGTGATCAAAAGGACCACTACAACATAGTGCTGTTTCCCTCACATCTTTGCTTGGCATAAACCAGAACCTGGTCCCAGGCCCACAAAGATAGACACATCAACTGGGTCTCCAATAATTTCAAGATGCCTTGGGATTCTAGTGCTAAACTAGAGAGAGAGCATGGCAGAAATCACAGAAGGCAGGTCCTAATAGCAGCACCATACAGGGAGTACTCTGCAAAGCTGAACCTTCTATCTGAGGACTGCTGGACATCTGTGACTTTTTCTATGTTTTGTGTCTCATTTTATTAACAAAGAAGACTATTTCTTTCCAGCATTGACTGAGTGAGGAAAAGAGATGTTGAGAAAGAAGAGAAGCATGTGTGAAAGATACACTGACTTTACACTGGTTTCAGTGAGAACACAAAAGGGGAAACCACACTCCCGTTTGACTGTTTTGGATGAAAACCTGGGGTTGGTGTGTGCCACTTCTGGTCACCTGTACTATGAAACTCAGATCTACACTATGTGTGTAGTGAACCCAGACTGCTCCCACTGTGTCTGTAAATCAGGATATTTACAGCAAGGGTAACAGTTACAGCGCCATGTGTGTCATCCTCATAGCACTGCTGGAGCTCTTTCCAGAAAGGTGACAGCAGCCCTCATGTCTCCAGCCCATTCTTTCACATTACACTGATGACATGTTAAGGAAACTGTTCTGGCAGTCTGATGTTGTGCTTGCAGAAATGGTGACGTTCAAAATAAAAATATTTTGAGCTTCTGCCAATGTGAACACTATTATAAAACAAAAAAAGGATTTTGCTTCAAAATCAGTCACTTATTGTCCTGGAGAAATACAGAGAACATTCTATCTAGAGCTTTCCTGCATGAAAACCAGGGGGAAAGCCACTCTGTTTTGTTTCATGTAGCTTCAATCCCACCTCCTGAGCCAGCTGGCAACCCTGAAATTTGCAGATTGTAGTTGCTTCTATAATTGTTTTCCAATTATTCATTTTAAGATTTTTAAACATAATCCCAGGACATTCAATTAGCATCACAGTGCACATGCTCTGCCATCCATCTGCTCGAGTTGTCTTTAACTGACACCGTCTTGTATCTGGTGTTCATAACTACCAAACATATCTCCAACATAATCCACCTTCTGTTCCCACCTACAAAACAGATTTTGCCATTTTTTATTATAACACCTGTGCCACTATCAACATTTTTCCACTGGAGATTTGTCACTGGTGAATGTGCATGCTGGGAGCTGAGGTTACTCTAATACATTCACAGAAAAAGCAAGCCACCATATATTTTAAGGCCAGAAAGGATTATTGTCTGCTCTGGCCTTTCTGTAACACAGACCATAAAGTTTCCCTGCTCTAGTTCCTGTTACTGGTTCAATAATAATAATACTTGAACCAAATTCTGTCTGCTAAAAAAAAATAAATTAGTTTCTACTTAACATTTAACTGGCAATAAATCCACACAGTTATCCTGGGTATTAACTACTCTCACTGGTAAAAATGTGCACCTCATTTCTTAACTGGAAAATGTGGAATTTTGACTACAAACATTTTTTTTTTGTTTGTTTAGAATTTAAACCTTTCCCACCCACCCACTGGCTTTTTCATTACGTTCTTAATACCCAAGTCTGTCACATCTGGAACTCCCCAAGGGGTGGAAACATGCAGCTTGAGCAGATGTGGATGGAAGTAAAGGTTTGGTTGAGAAGTTAGAAGGTTTTTCCAGGTGACCAGGATGTCTATCAAGTCCATGAGGAGCTTGCACTGCAGAAGAATGAACTGTGTCACTGGGAGGTTCCATAAGATGCGGGAGAAGAACTGGAATGGACTGTTACCTGAGCCTGAATGAGAGACTGTTTGGAAGGATGCCCAGAAGAAGACTTGGACTTTCCTATACATTTCATCTCAAGATGTCTAATTTGATGATATGTTTTGGGTGCAGGAACTATGGTATGAAATAAGGAGTGGCATGTGGCAGTTTAGGCTGGGTGCCTCCTGTTACTGCCACATAAGCTACACAGAGGGTCCAACCCAGTAGGTGGACAAAGGAAATAGTGTATTTCATACCCATAATATCCTGCACCCTATAAATCCATCTGCAAAGTCATTCTCTCCCTCTCTTTTCCCTCTCTGCTCCCATGGGAGATGTTCCCCATTGGGTAATGGTGGGGGAGTATCTCAAGGCCTCTTATGCTTGGCTAGGCCTAATGCCATGAGGAAAAGTGGGGGGAGGAGTAGTTTACAGCTTTTTGTGTCCATAGTTATCTGTGAACTCTTCCTATCTCATTAACACAGCAGATTATTTATTTACCCTATATATTTAAGCAATTTCTGAAGTCAAGCATCATAGTGTTTTGTTGGTTGTGGCATAGATTAAGCTGCTGTTTGTAAGGCACTTTTTTATATGAGGTCTTAGTCTCATGTTCCTCCAAAATTCTACAGTGACTTACGTCCCAGTAGTGATGTATGGAATAGCCTTACAGAGCATATACACAATGAACAGAGGTGTCACCAAATCCCTCCTTGTTCCATTTTTCATCCACTCCCTTTATTTTTGCCTTTTGGGAAGTACCCAGGGACTATTTATGAAGTAGGACACTGCTGTACATTCAAAAGCAATGCTACTTTGAAGTAAAAAAGCACTAGGAATTAGAATTACACTGTGAGACTCTTGAGATGAGGTTGTGAATTCAAACAAGCAGGAGTTAGGAATGCTACTTTTGCATGCACCAAAGATTTGTGTGAGACTTTGTCCATTTTATGGTTGGCACCTGTAAAAGTACAGAGAGGCAGACAAGGCAAGGAAGAGCTGTGGATTAGAGGGGAAAAGAGTGGGCTATGGTCAGGGTATTTGATATGAGTTTAGGATCAGGCATATTTTCAGAGGGCTGTTGCTCTATTTGCTGCCTGTCTTAGCACTATGACAATTTGAGGCAACTTCATGGAGAGCTGAGGCCTTCAGTTTCTGTCTTCTGCATCTGTGACACGTGCAGTGGTGCCCACCAGTGCTCCACACTTAGCTTTTCAGCCCTGAGCTTGGCAGGTGTCTAGTGTTGACACAGAAACATGAGAGGTGTTCTTCACCACAGAGTATGACTTTGGCCTGCTAACATGTATTCTGGGTACTAAACCAAATCCTGAATTGTTCAATGATCTTTCTCTGTCTCATGTTTATACATGCAGGTCTTTAATGTAGTTGCTGTCTGTTTATTGTGTTTGTTTTAATTAAAGTTAGCCACTATTACAGGCAGCTCCATTTTGCTTCTGAACTTAAGCTAAGCTGTGGTTATCTGAAAGCATTCCCATTTTTCAGTGCCTTATAACCACGAGGTCTAGTTCTGCAAGCCTTAAACCACATGAGTGATCCCTTGTCCACTAAAATCAGTGGAATCCCTTGTGTGAATAAGGATTATGCTAGGGAAAAAAAGGCCCTAACCCTTTTTTAATTAACCTTCTAAGCAAGAATTTATACAGGAAATCTGGCTCAGTGGTGAGCAGTCAATAAACCATGTCTTTGTAATTCCTTCCTTCCTTTATGGGCCTTTTGTGTGAGGCTTAAGTGAAATGGATCTCACCGTCTATATCCTTTCCTTACCTCCCTTTTGCCCAAGCCAATCACTTTATAAATGTCATCGTTTCTCTCTATTGTTCCCTTTTTGGGTATATTTGTTCTCGTTTCTTTCAGTGACTGCTAGCTTAACTTTTTCTTTGTACATTAGAAAAATATAGCAGAATTGACTGAAATGTCAGAAAGACAGATTCCATCTTATTTTAACTTCTGGGAATCAAAATGCTACTTTCATTTTTATGCTAAGAATCCAGAAAGTCAGTTTGTACTTCCTCTATTTCAGTATTAGAGGATCTGCCCTAAATATAATTTTTTTAGGATTTAGAGGATTATTTTAAAAATAATATCTGGTAACTTTCTATCTTCAGGTTCACCTCGATGCCTTAAAATATCACAGTTATTGTTTGCCATTACAGATTAACCATGGTGGCCCAGAAGCAAGATCAACAAATAGCAGAAAACAGAATAATGCTTAGATGTGTTTGTTTAGCCAAAGTGGTTTCTGACAGCATTGCAGTCTGGAGAGTTAAAAGTGATAGGAAATGGTAGAGAGAGGAAAAACAAAGGTCTGCTTTCAGCAGACAAGTGTTAATTCAGCTGCAGTCTGCAGGACAGAAGGGATTCTTAACCACTGTAAAGGGTAGAATGTTATTTTCTCAGTGCTGAAATGAAGCTGAAGGATAGGTAAAATGTTCTGCCTTTATTAGCCAACAGAAGTATTCTTTCCTTTCTGCTTTACAGTTACCCACAAATAGTTTTTTACATTCTGAGAGCAGCTGGTTGGGACTGTATGCCTTGTTATGATGGTCCTCCTGGTTTCTAACTGGATAATTGTGAGTTAACTGCAATATTTACCTGCGATCATAGACACTCCACTTAAGTTTGAATAAACATGTAGGTCAATTCCAAATTATTTACAAGAAGAATTTTTCCAATCACACAAACATTTGCAGATGTATGGATGGAACAGAAGGTAGGAACATTGCAATTCCACACAATACCAGGATAAAATGCTCATAAATAATTTTTCTGCTATTGGTCCAACCTTAGCGTCTTTGTCTCCATAAAAATGTTGAATTAGCTGGTAAGTGGCTTAGCTGATACACTGAGAAGCAATGTCAGTGTGAGATGGGCACTTTTTAAATCCAGAAGAACAAAAGGGACGTCAGTTAATGGTCATACTGGCCTCAGACTGACTCTTCTTGAAGGATATTTCAGACTACTTTTGTTTATCTTTCTTCTGATCTTTCTTTGAATACATTCCTTCTCTTCTCTCCACTAAATCATTCATAGTCTCTTTGAAATAATTGGTATGGTTCTGTGAAGATTTATGCCTGTTTTGACAAAGTCCCTTTTTTCCCTCTTTTTATTCACCATGATTGAAAGGAATAGAGATTTTAATCTTAAATTCGGGCACAGGTATAGAAACATAGTAGATAGCTTCTGAAATTTCAGCTTTGGAAGAAGCTGTCTTTGGAGAGGTGTTCAGTGGAGTATCTCTTCTATTTGAAAGTTCTCAGGAAATCCATTATTTTTCCTCTTTGATACAATAGGCAAAGACAGCAGATTTACATCTGTGTGGTTTACATCTTGGGACTACTCTAAAGAGAACCTTAGTCTTGTTATCTGTGTGGGTACCATATCTTTGCTGGAAAAAAAGAAAATCTCAGTTCCACAGTTGCCAATTTTTGCAGATGGTCTAAGGGTGTTCTGAACTTTTTTGTTAATGATCTGCAACTGGGATCTATTAGGGAAGAAACACTGGAAATTTTTCAGGTTTCGCTTCCTTTTAAGCTGGTGAGACAGACCATTCTTCCACAGCAGCTGTGAGTGCAAGCCTAAATTTATTCCAAGCTTGTGACTGTGTGTCACTGAACACTGTTATCGCCCTTCTGGCTTTGTGTGTCCTCGAAAGCCAGTGTGGAGCAGGCCCAGATGCCCTTTATTAAGACAATTGTGTTATATTAAGTTCCTTCCAAGTATTCTGGCACACAAGCTAAGATGTGGGAGCTAGAATTGTGACCCTTAATATAAAGCAATGGTTTCTCCATATTTGTAACTGATCTTGTCATGGTAGTTCCTGGTTGCTGCATTCCCCTGTCCTCCAGTGCTCCTTTACCTGACCTTCAATAAGACACTTTGTTTCTGCTGAGACAAGCTGTTGCCTGATCTCAAAATTTCCCTCGTGCTCTAACTTGCATTTCCTTCTACTAGTTTGTGTATTGTACACACAATTCCCTTGCTAATGCCCTCTGTGTTTTCTAGGCTTTATCTCTTGGTCTCAGAAAGGAATTAATAATCCTTCTGGCAACTTGATCCATTTAGCCTTTCACCTTTTCTTTTTTTTTCTTTGCTTTTTTTTTCCCCCCCCCAGATACATTTTTACAGCTTAAAACTCTCCGGGTATGTCTTACACTCATTTTTGCCTTCAGTGACCTATCATCTTAAGTAGACTCAAACATGCAGTCTATGGTTTACAGTGCTAATTTGTTCACTCAATCAACCCCAAATTTTAAATCCAAAATTGCCAGTGTTCTCTGATTTGTTTACTGGGAATGATTCCTTTGTGTAATCAGCAAACTTTTAAACCTCACATAAAAGATGCAGCCTAAAATTGTGACTTACCTGATTCCCTCAGAAGAGATGCCTGTAAAAAGGCTCTGTCAGTATTTTAGATTTCTAAGTATTCCTATGTCTTGGTTTTCAAAACAAGCTGAACATTAGGATTCTCTGAGGGCAGCACTTTTGTTTGTTTTTTTAATTAAAAGATCTATTGATTCTTCACATAAAATCTAAATTTAAAGCTCTTATTATGACTGTTTTGATGATAAAACTTTTTAACAAAATTGATGTAGAGAGGCTGGGTGAAAGTGTCATTTCAAAGCAAGCTGGGTCAGCAGTACGTATTTCAGCAAATTTTCTATTAATATTTTTAGACTGAAAAATCATTATGGGTGACTAGCATAGATGGAGGGAAACTTTCTTCTTTTTTTTTTTTCTTCTTGGTAATTTCTTTATCAATAAAGTTGTAAGTACTTTTTCTAGCCTTCTACCTACATCATCTGTTACATCCTGAAGAGGTTCAGGAAGGCTTGATTGTTCTAAGTAGGCATCTCCCATTGCTGTAGGTTGCATCAATTTGTGGGTACTTTTCAGTTCAGCTTTTGGCAAATGTAGTATGTGAGTTTTCTGAGGATAGGTGCTTGGGGTCTCAAATACAGTACTCCTGATTATAGCCCTGGTTTTCCAGACACTGAGTGAAATAGAATTTGATTTGTAAGTGATCATTGGTTCTTCCAAGCCCAGTCAAGCTCTTTTTCAGTACCCCTTGAAAATACTTATAAATGTCTAACAATCTGATTCTTTGGCAGAAGACACTGGATTACTATGGAGCATCTCTGAGTGTCTAGTTGTTCTATACTTATCTGAAATTACTAAAAGCGGATTTTTGAACCTGATTGCCTGCGCAATTTCCTTTTACAGTGTTTTATCTCTCCACATTAAATGTATGTGAGGGCCCATTTCAAGAATGCAGCAGTAGAATGGGATTACGGAGAGCTTGGGCTATACACCCCAAAGCATAGAAAGGAGTTCATGGGGACCAGAGAAAGCATGGGTTTTGGACAGCTCACCAGAAAACTGGTCTATGTCAGGAAATCAGAACAATGTATTACAACAAGTGATATTAGTAAAGAGAAAAAGGTGACACTTTTACAAAGTGCAATGAGGGCTAAAGCCAATAATGTGCTATACAGGTTAACAGCTGGTATTAAATCAGCAGACAAAACATTTGCTGAGATTGTGGAAAGTCTACAAAATTACCTTTCTGGTATCTGCTGAATCTATCTGCTTTTATGAAGAGGATCAAATGAGAAAATGAGACTATTCTTGAATTTGTCAGTTCAGAAAGAGTTTAAATGATGTGTTAAGAGACTAGATAGTGTATTATATGCAAAAATTAAACAGTCCAAAAATGGGTATTGACTGGAGTAATTGATCTGAAGCAGCACATAGGAGAGTGGCAGAACACTCAAATGATGTAGGCAACCTGTGCAACAGCCGAACAATGTTCTACGCAGAAAACTCAAACCAAACTAAATAGTATGTCTTGTCTCTGTCTCATCATGCAAACGTGTGCTGATCAGAAGTAACTAAAGAAATTGGGATACACAGAGAAAAGGTGCAGGTTGCTTCCAAACCTGTTAGCCTTTACAAAGGCAATACAAAGTGCATTCAGGGTTGTGATGTTACAGAGGACAATGTCTATTGTAGTTGTAAAAGCACTAGTACCTTTGCAGCCATTTAAGTTAGGATACAATAATCAGAATGTTATTGGATTGTGTTAAAAGTGGGGGGAGTAGCATCTGAAATGTATTTTTTAATGTATTCTCAGACACTAGAGAAGTAAGACTTGATGCTTTATATGTGCAGAATAAAATCTACACTTCCAAGCAGTTTTTGTGATGGAAGTAACATGTAATTATAAATACTGAGTTTTTTGTGTAACATGCTATGAGGAGAGGAGGTTATTAATTACATGGTAGGCAGTGGCTGGGAATGTAATTTATGTGAATTGATAGTGCTTAAGACTTCTCCAAGCCTTCAGTGGTGTTGGGAGGAGGTCATATGTGACCCATAGTGGAAATTAGCTGGACTTTTCCACATAGTTTCTCACATTTTTTAGGACAATATTAGAACCTTAGATCTCTGTTGTTCAGAATAGACCAGTCATACAGGTTGTTAGGCTCCTTCACTACTTGGAAAACACAATGATAAAGTGGAACATAAGCTCCTCAATGACATCATGACCTGGTAATGAGGGTGGAGCACTACAACACATTTCTATCAGCTGTGATAAAACTGATTGAGGCCCTCTACAGCCAAACTGAATTCAGTATTAACTCATACTTGCAAGTTAGTAACTTTTAACTGAGAGTGGATGAACATCTCCCATTAGAAAGCTTCCAAATCTACCTAGAGAAGAACGTCTATAAAAGTGGAGACTGAATTTGATAGCATAAAATATCTCCTCAAAGACAGTTATTATATCACTAGCTAATCCTATTAATGCCATCAGGACTTACTTAGCAGTGAATGAAACAGGTGCTTTATGATGTTCCTAGCACTCAGTGTTATGTAGAAGATGGTTCCATAGAGCACTTTAAGTAGTACTGCTGAAATATTTTGAATAAGGAAAATATTTCTCTCTCTCTTTTTTTTTTTTTTTTTTTTTTCTCCCCTAGGATGTGTAATGGCAGGCAGAGTTTCACCTAAGCCTTGTGATGTATCTTTGGGAATCTTAAACTTCAAATGGTCCCCATGTGTACCCTCTTTGCACAGTTATTTCTGTAAGTTTTTGCCTGTGGCAGTAAGAGAATTCGATCTACAGAATGAACTGTTAGAGAATGAATAGAAAAACATTGATTCACATGGCATTTGGGGACTTTTCATGAGTAATAGTGCTCATATTGTGTGAGAGAGTCTTTACACACCTTTGTCTATAAAGCCGCCTTATGATGCTTCTCTAAGTGGAACAGGAGCAGTAATTTCACATCTGATGGAAGAATAGAGTGAAAGGTCCATTGCCTTTACCTCTAAATTCCTTACCTTGGCAAAACAGAGCTGCATAGAAATTGAGGAAGGATCTCTGAACTATTCCTAGCAGCTGAAAGTTTTTGACAGTATTGTATAGGTAATTATTTATTCTGGCTGAAGATCATGAACTTCTAGTTTTAGCTTTAATCCCAGAAAAAGAAGTTCCAATCATAACAGCTTCAAAGCATTCAAGATGGGAAGATAGCTCACCATAGTGGTATTGATTTCAAAACTATCCACAGCCTCATGAATGCAGATTGTTTGGCAAACTTTCCATTGAAAAAAATCACCTTTAAGGTATTGGAATGGAGTTAGAAGCAGACTATAGGCTCTGCATGGCACAAATTTGAAGCTCTCAACACGTGTATTAAAATTTGCACAGCATAAAGTGAGCAGGCATATATGTGCAAACTGATCAGCATAACTAATATGTCCTCCTTCCTACACATTTGTCTTTTACCTCTTCTTTCATCTCTTTTTCAGGAAAATTTTGTGTTCCTTTGTGGCTTTTCCAGCTTCATCCTTCCCATAATATTTGCAGTAATGTTTTGTATCCCTTAATTTCCATCAGATTAGTTTCTGTTGTCTCCTGGATCACGGTGAATGTAAGAAGTATCTTGTACTTTAGTTCCAAACCGAATGTCTGCAAACCCACGGTTTCAGTGCAGCTGTCCCACCTTGTGGGACAAGAACAAAGGAGACTATAATGCTTACTCTGTGGCTTACAAGTGGCTCCTACACCCCACCTTGATGATGGCTGAGGTGTGCATGGTTGGTTTTTTGAGTCATGTTGGTGTGTGTTTGATTTTGTGTCTTTATTTTTGGTGGTGGTAGTTGCACAGGGTGGGGATTATTTTGTTGTTTTTGTTTGTTTGTTTTTAAAGAAATTAAATATTTTGAGCTCTTTATATTTCTGTGACAAGTTTGGTTGAATTTGGTTGGTGGATCGAGAAGTTGGAGGACTGAAATAGTTAAAACAGGAGTGGTCAGCCTCAGGCATGGCATTCTGCTAAGTACATGAGAAGTTACAGGATAAGCCTGGCAAAATCTGGTTGCCCCTCTTAGTCTTTCAGGACAGAAAACAGGGTTAAGGTTTCCCACTTTTAAATTTTATTGTACTGAAAAGATCTGTGGGGTCTCTGTTACTGTCTTTATGATGTGATTGTTCCAGTGCCTATTTACAGGTCCAGAGAAATCTCTATGCATTAAGGCCAGAAATAGAATGTTACAAGTCCACATTGAGTCTGTCTCCCTCTCCAATCTCAGTGCCTAGAAACTTCTACAGAAATAGAAGATACAGCATAATTGTTTCAAGGGTTTTTTACAAAATGCATCTCATACCTAAATATTTTCATTTTCACCTTGGTTTTGCCAGCAGTGTTTTGTTTAGATTATGCCTGGATGTTTATCAGACATGTCCATAGCTGTATTTGTGGGATCTTATGTTTTTACTTCATGAGATATTCACAAATGCCCAGGATACAGCGGTGCTAGGACTGCAAAGAGTAAAACTTTCATTTCTGAAGCAAGGAGCTCCTGGATAAATTGCAGAAATGTAAAAAGCAGAATGTAATACTCGCCTTGAGGGCCTTAATTGTTTTCTGAAATAAATAGGATGCAAATTGTAACAGCAGCTCCTTGCCACCCTGACACAGTGCATTACTGCAAATATTTGTTCATGCTTTGAAGAAAAGAGTGATTTACACTGTAACCATGGGCAAAGATAACTTACAACAAAACATCAGGTTTCTGTGGGGCAGCTGGAATACAGGACAGACTGTTAAAAGTCACATCTTGGCTGTAGCACTAAAGAGCTTCTTTCTGAACTCTCTCAAGGTTGTTGTTTTAAACCCCAGTATATAGAGGGATATTGGAAAGAAACAGAGAAATTGGGTGGTTCCATGAGTATTGCTTTTATGTAGGAAGAAAATGAAGTAGTGGGACACAGCAGAGATAATTTATGGAAGCTTGGGGTGATAATGTCACGGCTTTATCATTTGTCTTGTTAAGCAGAAGTGGTATTGAATGTGACATAGAGAAGTAAACTGTTTACTTGGATGTTTGGGGGAGGGGTGCTTGTTAGAAATACAGAGCACACAATGCAGCCAGACAGTGATGTGTGCTAGTACCAGTGAGCTTTGTGTTTCTGTCTTTCCTTGAAGGAACTCTGAGAGATTTTCCCCCAAAGTACAGAAGTGTATGTATCTAGAACAAATACCCTTGGAAGTAACAGAGCATTTGTTTAATGTCTGCTAACCATACCAAAGGCACAAAGTATGTATCATCACCTCCCAGACTGCTTGTGTATTGCATCGCATGTCAAGTGTCATTTTGATAGTTAAGGTTGGAGTAATATTTAGTAGGTAATTTCTCAGGCTGCTCACCTTGCATAGCAGGAGAGCCCATTAATGAGCACAAAGCAGCTGCTTGGACACCCATGGAGTGGCGGGGGTAGCTTTGGCAGCATGTAGAAGGGCAGAGTAGCAATACAGGGCCAACTTTCTGGTCCTTTGTAGTAAGACGTTTCCATCCAGCCTACTGGCTGTTTCCCCACACTTCACATTTTTTTGAGAAATGCTGGTGTAGGATAGATGCACCATGATTCTGATATGGTGAATGATTACAGAGTATTGTACATTATCTCTATATGTATACCAAGTGCATAATTCAACTTTTTATGTATTTCAACACAGCAAGTTTAATCATATAGAAGTCCTAATACTGTGTAGAGCACAAGGACACAGTGGCAACATACACAACAGTACCACATCCATGAAGTAAAAGTAATTTGAGAGGTGGTCACCATATAATCCACATACTTAGAAAATCTAATATAAAGAAAAAAAAAAAAGAAAAGAAAAAGAAGTGTTTCTGAAATCAGGTTGTGTAGCAACTTCTGCTATTACCTTTGCTGGCAACTACTCAGCACTTAGCTGATCAAGGTATAAATGCTATGCAAAAAAAAGTGCAATTTGGATCTTAGCAGAAAAGCTTTAACAATGCATCAATGAGATTCAGATGACAATCTTAGATTGTGATGAAACCATGAAGACCCTTTGTTTCTTCATTTAGTGTCAATGGAAGTGTTTATTTTATGATATCTTCTTCCTTTTTTTCTTTTTTTTTAAGCCACCTTTTCTTAAATCTTAATTTCCTAAGTGGCTGTTGACATTTTGGAGTGAATGATAAGGTGAGAACATGAAGTAAACACTCTAATCAATCTAAAAATGTACTGAAGTGGGACTGTAACAGCACCACCTCATTCCGTCACCCATGCAGTGCCCGTGTCTTCACCAGGTTAAGCCTGTTCTAATGCTCTCCAGAAAGGCTGCCGTATTACTGCTCTTCATTAAATCATGTAAGAAGGCTTTTATTGTAAATTTACCACAATTTACTTAATAGTTGACAAACTTTAATATGAAGTAGGTCCACAAGATGATCCTTTTGTCTTGCCAACTGTTGGGTCGTGGCTGAGCTGAGAGACCAGCACTGTACCTATTGATATGTTCTGTTCTGAAATAATACCTTCAAGCTGATTTGTGTGCTTCAGTAAGATTTATTTCTTCTTCTTCTCTATGATAATGTGCTGTTTGTGTCTTGCTCAAAAAATAGACATAGATTAATGCAATGTTGACATCAAAATTCACCAAAGAAGAAAAAAATGGTGCATTAGATAAACTTTATCATAGTATCATTCAGGGTTGGAAGGGACCACAAGGATCCTCTAGTTCCAACCCCCTGCCATGGGCAGGGACACCCCACACTAGATCAGGCTGGCCAGAGCCTCATCCAGCCTGGTCTTAAACACCTCCGGGGACGGGGCCTCGACCACCTCCCTGGACAACCCATTCCAGGACTTCACCACTCTCATGGGGAAGAACTTCCTCCTCACATCATGTTCCTCCAGTTTCACTGTTGGAGATTACTATTTGTGTAAAAAGACCTGGTGGGAATGATGATTATCATAAAATAGTCAAACCCTGGCATGTTTTAAAGATAACTGCCAGTGTTGGACGTCCTAGAATTAGAACAGTACCATCCAACATCATCCAGTTTCAGAGATCCCTATTTAAATGTAGCAATGCACACAGAAACTTGTGGGCACAAAGATCTCTCTTTTTTTATTTTATTTATTTTTAGCTGGAATAAAAGCATCAAGAAATTAGCACTGGAAAAATGCAAAACACTTCTGTGTTGAAGAGCTGAGGTTTCTTCTTGTTTGTAGTATGACTAGTAAGAAAAAATTCTAGTCTGCTTCTGATGCAGATACAGAGATACTTTGTGCTGAAGTAAAATGTATTGGCACTGATTCTGAGGAGGCACTGAAAGTGCCCGAGGTGAGGGATTAGAGTGACCCAACTGAATTTAACAGATTTTTCTGAACAATGTATGTCTCTCATTTAAAAATAAACATATGAACATCATCAGGGCTTTTCATGTAGCTATTGATGGCATGGTCCAATTCTCTCCTGTTTTTCTTGATGCATTCTCTGTACTTATTTCAGAGTCTCAGCAGATCTGACTACACTCCATATCAAGCAGGTTATTTTGTCTGTGCACAACACAGGTTTAAGTGAACCAGAAGCTTTGTTTTTCCATTTGTGTTGTTTTGTCATACCAAGTCAGACACATGCCTTTTGTTTTCTTCAGCACTGCTTTCTCAGTTTAACACGAATTTCAGGATGTGTAGGATGGCTGGACATATTTCATCTCAACTTTCTTCACATCTCTTCCCTTATAAGTGTGAGGTCAGTGCAAACGTGCAAGACTGCTTTCATCAGATGCAGTAACAGCCAGGTGTGTCCCTGTGGATCCTTAGAATATAGTACCAAAGCACCACAACTCTTTTTAGTCTTGCATAGGAATTATTTTTCATACAGCAAAAACTAAAAGAATTTGGAACCCAACAGTCAACAGTTAAGAATGCAAATAAGGAGAGATTCTTCTGGAAGGATTTGATCAGTGTCCAGAATGAATCAATGGTTATCCTCTACACGCTTTCTTACCAGACACAAATTTTCAGTGCCTATTGATTACTTTCCCCTGCCTTTTTGAAGAAATTATTTTGAAATATATATAAATTAAAATTCCTTGATAACACTGTTGTCAGTATTTGTGACATACACACCCCTTTGCAAACGCTCGTCTCAGCCACAAAACTTGATTCTGATATTAATTTACAGTCTTCAGGAAAGCTTAGAATGGTAGTTGCAGTCCAGATGTCTTAGTGTAACCTGTCCAATGAAAATCTCAGATTCCTCAAATCATTACACAGAATTTCACTGGCATGAATATGAATTTGTTGGAGAGAAACCTAGTGGATGCCATCATGAGATGCAAATCTTATAACAATCCGCTTATATGGACCTGAGCATCATTTTGGGCTCTTAATTCTGGTGTGTTGATCAGATGTTATGGGTATGAGCACTTCCAGTGCTTGTAGTTTGTGTGCACTTGCAGCTTGAGCAGGCATTGTTTAGGATATTATATAGCTTCTTTGCAAAAGCTTCTGCATTATTGCCATTAGTCACAGGAGCACACACTGTGTTTTGGAGCATATTGGGCAAGCTGTAGATGTATCATAATGTAGAAACATAGTCATTTGGAAAAATGACTGCTCATGGAAGAAATGTCATACCTGTGGAGAAGAGGTTCTACAAGACAACCTGTGTATTCACCTCAGTAGGTGATTCCCAGCTCTACACATGTATCAAACTAACAGATTAGATTTCTGACATTTTGTGTTGTTAGCTAAGAGATGTGTAGTTAATTGCATGAAAACAAATGCACACAATGCATTCCTAAAATTATGATAACTTTAAGCCAGTGACCCCTGGGAGCTTTGTAATAAAAATAAGCTGTCATCCTGCAGTGTTTCTCTTGGTCATCATGTTTTTGTAGGAATCATTGGGTAGTTAGGTTTATGACATTACAAACCCCATGCTGTCTGGCACTTCAGACCATCTAATAAGGGTATTTATGGCCTGAAAGTTTAATTTTTCCATATCTTTTTCCTTCAGCTGTTGATATCATACTGCTTGCTTAACTTAGCAGTATGGCTCAGTATAGGACTAACTATCATTACCTCATAGTTTTCTGGTCAGTTTAAACAAATGTAAACACAGAAGAGGATGCAAACAAATTAGCAAAGCAGGTTTAATTCAGTGCCATCAAAAGCAACATGATTTGCATTGCTAGATTACAAATTAATTAATTTTTTTCCCCAAAGGACACATCTATAGAACTCATTGCTACAAAATAGTCAGCTCTAATGGAGTTCATTGACCAGATATTTATATGGTTATTGAATGTCCATGGGTGTGACAGGGTATGCTCATGCTTCTGACTATTGCAAATCCACTTGGTACCTGTAGATTAGAGAGAAACCTTCCCCAAAAAGTGAGTCATTCTGTAATCATCCATTATGGGATCTCCTGAATCTCCAGCATCTGCCTCTGACTGCACTGGAAGAAATCTGAAATGAAAATAGACTTAAAAGCAATATGAAGGGCCTGGAGAAATAATCTTATGAGGAGCAGCTGAGGGAACAGGGGGTATTCAGTCTGGAGGAGGCTGAGGGGATACCATATTACTCTCTACTTGAAAAGAGATTGTAGTGAGGTGAGGTCACAAAGTGGTAGGGGTTGGAAGGGACCCCTGATCATCTAGGCCAACCTCCCTGCCAAAGCAGGTTTACCTGGGGCAGGCCACAGAGGAATGCGTCTCTTCTCCATAGTATCAAGTAAGGGAATGAGAGATGGCCTCAAATTGTGCCATGGGAGGTTTAGACTGGATATTAGGAAGAAAATTATTTACTGAAAGACTGGTCAGGCATTGAAATAAACTTCCCAGGGAGGTGGTGGTGTCATAGTTCCTGGAGGTGTTTAAACAATATCAGTCTAGAGATGGCGTTTTGGGACATGGTTTATTTTCTAAGGTGATATTAGGTTGATGGTTGGTCTTGGTGATCTTAGAGGTCTTTTTCAACTGAAATAATTCTAAGATTCTATTAAATACTTCTCCTTGGAAGGGGAACCAGTGGAAGAGGAACCAATGTTTGCAGAAGGATAAATGAAAATGTCTAAAGAAACAGAAGACTTTTAGTTTGTGCCATGTAGCTTCCAAAGATTTGGAATGAAAAGGTAACTTAGCAAATGCATAGATAGATGTTGTAATAATGTATAATAAGGAATATTAGGTGGTGAGGATGGCTTTACTGTCATTCAGCATTCATTCTTTTGTGATCAGAGAAGCTCTCTTGGTAACAAGCACCAGATCAAGCTCCATTTAAAACTGTTGGTGGAGGATGTGCTGTACTGTCAGAGTAGGCAATATTCCTGTGCCAATGACTGTGTTAACCACTGAACTAAAGAACACTTTAAAGGACCTTTTGCTCTCTTTAGTTTGAGTTAAATGATTAAAACCAGGACTTCCAGCATTTTAATACCTATCACTGTCCTGGCTTTTAAAATCTTTGAGGGGGTTTGGTGGATATTTTGAGCCCAATATATTCAGGAATTCTGGTGGTTTGTGAGGTTTTTTATTTATTTATTTATTTATTTATTTTTTTTTTTTCATTTTCTTTCACAGAAGTTTTATTCTCTTGCAATTAGTTTCTCCAAAGTTACTGTTATGTTATGGAGCTGCTGTAGATGGGTAACTTTAAACAAAACTCCTCAAAGGCTTGTAGTCTACCAAGTACACATTAAGAGTCCTGATCAGGAAATGGGGGGAAGAATTTCAGCCATTCAGTGTGTTAACTAAGTTTCTCTTTTATACCTTTCTTGGGCTTTTTTTGTGTTTGGTTAGTTGTTTGTGTTTGGGGTTTTTTGTTGGGTGGTTGTTGGGTTTTTTTTCCTCAAAGAAACTCTCACCCTAACATGCAGAATTGTTGCTTCCATACCATTAACACTTGGATTAAGATGGTGACATTGCAATTGCAAATTAAAATCCCCTTTTTTTTTTCCCCTTTGCTATCAGATGGCTTGTTGATGTAGAATGTGAAGCAGTGAAGTGAAATACTCAGGGTGATGTGTAAACGGGTCAACACGTTTTTCAGGCACCTTTGCCAGGAATCGTAAAGTGTGTGGAGCATCTATTTAAATTTTTATATTTGGCTGCATCTTGTTCAATTAGTCTATCAAATTCCTCATTAAAGTTCTTGAGCATTTAGAACTACATAATTAAAATACCATTACACTTGGTGAAGAGGAAAAAAATCCTTTAAAGTGCTCTGTAGCATTAGGGGAAAAAATATCCCATCAAGGAGTGATATTACATTAGCATTCATTACTATTAAAACATGTAGGAAGTGGAAAGACTAAAAAGGAATAATTTTGCAATGCCAACTCTAGGAGTGAACTAAGGCTTCAACTTCATACTGATTCCTTTGGTTTCTGGTTTCTGTTGTGATGCTGTGTAGGAAGACTTGATTGAGATGAAACATTTCAACAAGGCTCCAGCTGTTTATTATGTACCCATACTTTCCTAAACCACTGATTTCAGTACCAATTCTGCTGCTTCGCTTTTCATGATTATCACTTAACAAGAATGATAACGGATGATAATTTAATAAATGTTACCTTTTACTCCTCCTCAGTGACAGCAGACTATGGTAAATAAAAAACAAACAAACAGAAATCTAGAAACAAATGAGAACCCAAACCAAAAGCCAGTCCCCAAACAAAGAGAAAGTAGCAGCCTCCCAGTGCAGCAGGGGTACTGCCCCGGAACTGGATGCAGTGCCTAACAGGATTTAAATAAGAGAACTTGACTTTTTTGAATAGTCCCATAAAATTAGAAATCTGCTATGCTGTTGGCATGGCAGATATCTAATCTCCTGGTTCACTTTTTCATTGTAATAAATGGGGAAGAACGTGAAGCCAGGGAAGTTAGTGAGGGGCTTGGAACACAAGCCCTATGAGGAGAGGCTGAGGGAGCTGGGGCTGCTTAGCCTGGAGAGGAGGAGACTCAGGGGTGACCTTATTGCTCTCTACAACTACCTGAAGGGGGGTTGTAAACAGGCAGAGGTTGGTCTCTTCTCCCAGGCAGCCAGCACCAGAACAAGAGGACACAGTCTCAGGCTGCGCCAGGGGAAGTTCAGGCTGGATGTCAGGAGGAAGTTTTACACAGAGAGAGTGATTGCCCATTGGAATGGACTGCCCAGGGAGGTGGTGGAGTCACTGTCACTGGAGGTGTTCAGGAGGAGACTGGACAGGGTGCTTGGTTACATGGGTTAGTTGATTAGGTGGTGTTGGGTGATAGGTTGGACGTGATGATCTTGAAGGTCTCTTCCAACCTGGTTTATTCTATTCTATTCTATTCTATTCTATTCTATTCTATTCTATTCTATTCTATTCTATTCTATTCTATTCTATTCTATTCTATTCTATTCTATTCTATTCTATTCTATTCTATTCTATTAATGGGAATGACAGATTATAGCAGACCTTGACCAAGGTGGAGAGGTGTAGATCTCCAGCTGGCGCAGATACAGGTAGTATTTGGCACAAATCCTGAGCAAATGCAATATGCCTCATTCATATATAAGAAACAGGACAGAGCACATTTGAAAAATACTGATTTTTCATATTTTTATGGAGAATAACCTCTAGCAAAATTCAATTTGCTCTTCCTTTCACTTTTTACTGCCTTTTAAAAATAATAGTGTCCTTAGGATTTTCAGTAATTGGTTTTATCGCACTTACAGTTAATTATATATTTTTGATTAATGTATTCTGTTCTGGAATCATTTGCTTAGACTATCTGATTGTGATTTAATTTCCAGGTTATTGTCCTTCTTAGCAACCTGAGGAACTGGCTTCCAGATAGTGATGTTAATAGGTTTTGGTGACAAGCATTGTGGTCCCAAATAAATCATTGTACTGTAGTAAGTAAGCTTAATGTTGTCAAATATTGCCTCTTAATTAAAACTAAAAATGAAATCAGATAAATTTGGTGCTCATGAAAACCACTGGCAAGATCCAGGTTCAAAGCTGAATGTCTTAAAAGTCTTGGAAATGAAAATATACACAGAAATATCAAAGATGGTTGGGTCCTGTCTGTACTAGCCTGGTTTTATCCTGGAAATCAAACAATCATGTTGTTTTGGGTTTCCATGGCAATATTTTTGGTAGCGGGTGGTTTCTATGAGAAGATGAATGTAGCCAGTGCCAGCCAGTTCTAACACAGACCTGTTGCTGGCTGAAGTTGGGTCAATCAGTAGCAGTGGTAGACCCACTGCAATAATATCTGACAAGTGTTTATGTCTGTGTAAAACCATACAACAGCAACTACAGCTGAAGAAAGCAGTGAAAATATGTGAGAGAAGCTTTGCAGACACCAAGGTCAGTAAAGGAGGAGGATGTGCTCCAGGCACTGGAGTAGATTCCCCTGTAGCCTATAGTGAAGACCATGGTGAGGCAGGTTGTCTCCCTGCAGCCCATGGAGGTCTGTGGTGGAGCAGGTGGATGTGCCCTGAAGAATGCTGTAAGTCTGTGTTGGAACATGCTTCTGAAGGAAGTGTGGCCTCATGGAAAGGAGAACATGCCAGAGCAGGTTTGATGGTAGGACTGAGAATGGAAACCCATTCTGGAGCTGAGGAACAGCATAAGGAGGAAGAAGTATCAGAGGTGATGTGTGATGAACTGGTTGCTACCTCTGTTCCCTGTACCCCTGCACTGCATGGGGGGAGGAGGCAGAGAACATGGTAAATGAAATTGAGCCTGGGAAGAAGACAGAGGTGAGGGAAAGGGGTGTTTTAAATCTGTTCTTATTTCTCATTATCCAACTCTGTGGTGCCTTATTTTTCTAGTGTGCATTGGTAGGATTATACTGTCCTTGAATTTCTAAACACAAAGAAGCAGCAAAACATGACAAGAAGGCTCAAGTAATTGAGAAGGTAATTCAAGTAGCACTAGTGTCTGAAGAAAGCTCAGTTTCATTTTAACGAGATTTCCAGAAGTTTGAACTGTTGCATTGTTTACACGTTTTCCCCATCTCACTTTCAAGAGTTGAGCTAGCAGTAGCTAAAAGAGTGCTAGAAATCCTGTCTTTGTGTTTTCCTTGCTGAGATTTTTTTCCTGAGCAAACCTTTTTCCAGGAGATTTCCTGTCTAATTTTTCAGACATTGGAGCCTGGGCGACTATTAAAAGACACTGTGTGCCAGCTGCTCTTTTTCTGACTAAAATACTGAGAAATGCCAACAGCAGCTCATAAGTTTCAGCTTTCAGGTACACTTGTGGTCTCTGCAGGTGATAAACCTATGTCCTTCTGCGTAGCGTTATCTGTGTGGTAGTTTGCTAATGGCCTATGCATATTTTTCACTCAGCCAACTTTTTCACTCTGTATAGGACTTGCTCTTTAGTGAAATATCTTTAGAATTTCATGCTAAAAATGTTTCTAGGTAGAAAGAGAATCTCTACCTAGAGAATTCCAGGATGTGAGTTCCAAGGTAGAGAATTATCATTATTTTCTTTTTTTGGAACAAAAAATTCGCAAGAATGAGAATTCTTATTAGTACTTTCTAAATTGAAAACTCGCTTCTGAATGACCTAAAGTACAACACGTTTCAGTTTGGGATTTTGAATATAACTTTAGTACTCCCAAACCTAGTCATCTGATATTTTAAATTAGTTAATATGGCTCTGATATGTGGTTAAAATCTAAAGAAGGTTCAAATAAGAAAGAAAAAAAAGTGGAAAAAAAAAAAGAAAGGGAAAAAAAAGTCAAAGAGGAGAATTAAAACTTCTGTGAGTTACAGTGGGGTTTTTTGCATCAACTTTCCCTTACAGCTCATCTTTATATAAATCTAACAAGATGAAAGAACCTAAAATCTTCATCAACAGTTAATCAAAACATTCTGGTTTTTGGAATGATGCTCAGAAATCACAGCTCCAGTTGCAATGAAAGGAAGCTGTGGTAGCTCAGCACTTGTGAAAACACTTTTGTTTTTTTTAAGAGGCAGGATCTGGCAATGATACAGTCCAAAATCCTCTGAGAATAGAACTGGCCAATGCTGTTTTTCAGTCAGAAAAGAAGTTTCCAAAGCCATAAACCTTAATTAACAATTTATTGAAAACCCTGATGAAACCTAGTATATCCCTGCTCTGCAACTGCAAAAAATAAACATTGATAATGACCTCAGTATGAAAAGTTTGGCATTATCTGACTCCTCCTACTCAAAAACTAACTTATCTCTTATATTCCTGGAATGGGTTGTCCAGGGAGGTGGTTGGGGCGCTGTCCCTGGAGGTGTTTAAGCCCAGGCTGGATGAGGCTCTGGCCAGCCTGATCAAGTGTGGGGTGTCCTTGCCCATGGCAGGGGGGTCAGAACTAGATGATCCTTGTGGTCCCTTCCAGCCCTGACTGATACTATGATACTATGATTTGATAAGTCACAGGAATATAGCAAACCTGAGTAGCTTTGTGTATATAAATACATAGGTCTGTGTAAACATAAATAAGTATATACATATACGAACATATATTCTTATATATCATACATGCTAAATTGTAGAGTTAAGATAATAGTTGGTCTTTTCCAACCAAAATGATTCTATGATTCTCTAAATGTGTGTGTCTGTGTATGAACACATACTTAGAATTCATGGATAATAAATAAAACTACCTGATGCTGGCAAGGCTTTCACTACTGTTTTGAAATAATGATAGCATTCCTTGGTATTCTGAAGAAATATTCCAGCTGTTTTCATGAGGAAAATATTAATTTAGTGTGTACAACCAACAACATTAAACGGATCAGTAAACACAAGACAGCAGTTTTATTTCTTCCATTTTTTCTTCATCTTATTTTTTATCTGAGTAGGCTTTATAGATAATTAGATTCCTTTATGAGCTTTATTACATTTTTAAACCAATTGATGGTTTTAGTGTGAAGCACCCAGAAAGCTGAAGCTTCTGGATTTCCTGTATTTTTCATATCTGCTATTACATTTAATTTTAAATCGGTGTCTGCATGTAACATGATGGAAGCACTTTTATTCTTATTGCTTCTTGTCTTCAGGCTCCTCAGGCAGTGGTAGAATGGTGTGAAAGGGAGCTGATGAGTTGAGTATATTTTGCTCCACTAACCTGAGAAGTGCAACCAACCTGTTCCCATATGCTGGGATTGCCCTGCTGTTCCACTGTGTTCCAAAGGGGACTTGGTAGCTGCCATAAATTACAGCAAGGCTTTGGGTTCTTTTAATTACTTTTATGTTAACAAAAACATAACAAAGAGTAATATTGAGACTGGTATTTCCATGTTTGGTTTTTTTTTTCATGCTCTCAATGCCAAACACAAGATTCATATTTTCAAACAGTTTTGGTGTTGGCCATCATTCCTATTAGAAGTAGTGATAATAACCAACTGATAGGGAAAAGTTACAGTAAGTCCTCTTAAGCAGAGTCCTTCCTCTAGGAGGAATGCTTGTGAGAGTTTGGGTCTTAGAATGGAGATATAGGTTAAACCAAGATGTAAGTATTTAGGAAAATGCAAGCAGCTGCACTCCTCTGTTTGCTTGGTCACCTACTATATTCAGTGTCTGTTAGCAAGATGCTTAAAACTCAATATAAAGACAACTGAATTAGAGAAAGTGAGTCTTCTATCTTGTCTTTAACACTATGGGATACTGAGTACAGCAAAGTCCCGTTTGGTGAAGTTATCTGTATGACACTGAACAAAGCAAGGTAATGTATCACTTTGGGCCCTGAATGTGTGTGTTTGCTATCAGAATCATGTATGTTTGGGCTGACAAGGAGGACTGGGGCTGATGCAGAGCCATCCCACACACTGGGTAGGATGTCCCTGATGTGTGATGACACCCTGCTGTTGTCACTCCTTGTAACTCTACCTGCAACGTCACCTATAGCATGGACCATATGCATCACTATCACACCGGCTTCACGCAAAGCAGAATTTTTCTAGCAGTCTCTATCCCTCTTCTGGGTTTGTCAAAGCAAGAGGAGAAGCAGAAGGAAATTCTCACTTACAGTCACCTGAGATATGCCTTTTCTTCAACACACTACATACACCACAGACTTGGTCTCTCCCCCCTTCCTCTGGACTTGGGAGGTCAAGAGTGACAAATTGTAGCTGCTAGCCCTCTACCTGGCCAGAGCTGGAGTTAGCTTTCCCAGTTTTTGGATCATATTTCTGCGTGGACCTTGAGAATACGTTGGTCTGGGCAGCACTTCTAATGATTAGTGGCTTTGGGTTTCTTTAGCATAATGCAAAATGTTCAAGATAGCTCTCAAAATATGTCCTTCCTGAGCACAGCCTGGATAAATGCACCCTGTGAGTAGAAAACCAGGTGTGCTGAAAGGTATAAACATTGTCTTGGCATTATAGGACAGTTTTGTGCATCTCCAGCAAATGGTGTTGAGGTTTAGTGTTTTCCATAGCTACTTTTACTTGTTTCCCTGCTGTCTTCTGTTCTTTCTCACCAAAATTTTTTTATTTTTTTTAAATTTTCTTTTCTGCAACAAGTCCTTGCTACTTGGTGTGCATCAGAGGAGTAGCATGCTGTACAAAAACTTGAACTTCGCATACAGCTCAAGTTCCGTTTAAACTTCTAGTGCTGAGCTTGCAAAGATAGCCTGAACTAACTGGGCTTAAAGGGTGTGAAGGTGGTCGTTCTGTTCTGGGTGACTCATGAAGTCAGGTGCTACCCATCAAGGATGAGCTGATCTCAGGCCCACGAGCTGATTTGAGGCCCTGTGGGTATGTGGCAGAACTAGCTGCTGCCAACAAGGTCGAATTAACAGCCTCCAGACACGGTAAGAGCCCCTGGTTTGGGTGGTGTGGTTGCATCAGGGTCATTATAAATTATTGGTGCCCTCAGGGCTAGACTCATTTGACAGTGTTTAAGGTTTTTCAAATGCTTGAATTTTTAGACACCAAATATTAAGAACAGCTTTAAAAGTGTATTTCAAATCTCAGAGTTAGCTTGTTTCTGATTTAAAAAAAACCTAAACAACAAACTGTACAACCCAAAAGCCCCACTCTGTTCAACATGTGCGCAGTGTGTTTCAGTCCTGCACTGTCAAAACCACACATTATTTCCACAATGTCCTGCTTTTTATCTATAATCTGACAGATGTCATGGCCTTTGGGATTTGTGGAAATCTTCTGCTGTGGAATATGCAGTATTAGCCTCTGTAGGATTTACAGCCACATTTATTCTCAAAGAGAAAAACAAATGCTTCATACCAGAAAAATATAAACCCTATATATTCAGCCATTATTTATTTATAAATTTCCAAAAAGGGTTTTATTCAAACTAGGATTTACTTTTGGTCTCTTTCAATCTTAAAAAAATGTACAAACACAAGATATGAATGGGATTGAAGGGGCAGGTTTGTTTTCACACAGATTTGGGCATCCAGTACACCCTTAGGGGCAGCTTCTTCATCCAAGATGAGAGGCTTTCCTGTAACTGCTACAGTTATGGCGCTGAACTGTTCAAATTCATGCTTAGCCCTAGGTCAATTATCTTGTCTTGATTATGAAGTTTTCTAAGACTTTTTATGCCACAGGTTTGTGGATAAATGTCTGAGTTTGGATATCAGTTTTCTCACAGTTGAAAATGAGGTTAAGAACAGGTGCTTTGATTCAGGACCTAATAGAGCGTATACTTAATTTTACACAGAAAATAAGTTGGCGTTTATGGTGGGTGAGCACCCTTTACAACGATTGCACACTGTATGTGTGAATTTTGTTTGGAAATAGACTTTTGCTACACATTGGATGATGAAGAAATACTGTAAATTTAGATGAAGCTTTGGAAGCTTTTCTGTAATTAGCTCTGAGATAATTGAGCAGCCAAAAATTGAAAATACAAAATGTTTTAATGCATGTTCACATGGGATACTGTTCATATCAGTCTGGTTCTTAAAAAAGCTGGTTCTATCAGTATCTAAAATTGGAGAACAACATATTTCTTATCATTTATGAAGCCTCAGCAGCACTAAGTGCTTCCTGTGGAGCCCCAGCTATTCTTGCTGAGAGTCTCCGCTCTGCTCCCTCACAGTTCCACTCCCTTTAGTTTGTCTGTAATAGAACTAGAAGAAAAAACATGTTCAACTCAGTTGTACAACTGAAGTATGTAATTGGTTGTATGACTGTGCTCTGGGAAGAATGCATTAGGACTTTGCAGGAGCTGTGTCTCTTGCAATTCAATTGTTTTGTTGTGGGTTTTGTTGTTGGTTTGTGGGTTTTTTTTTTCCATATTTACTGTGCCTCTCTCTCAAACTGCTTGCCCATTTGTGCTAGTCTGCCGTGTTGTGTGCTTCAGAGTTACCCTTCATCGCCACTCCACACTACAAATATGAGTGGTAGAAGGCTCACTGAGATGTCTCCAGAATTGCTGTGGTTTGGTCAGACTCAACACTTTCCACACCTTCAGTGTTAGCAGTGCAAACTAATCTTCACTGAATATTTAATGTTCCTCTGCAGAACTACCTTTGAATAGCTCTTTTCATCAGGTCCATGTTATTCCATTTGACTGTTTGTACTTATTCTCCTTTCCTTTATTTATTTATTTAAAATTTTAGTAGACTGTGCTAGTATTGCATTCAACCTTTTTCTGCTTAAACATTCATAGGACAGCAAATGATTTGTAGAACTATAAAGTACCTATAATGTGGCTGGTGAACAACCCAGAAAAGGTGCTTTCAGAAACCTGTACAGAGAGTACACCTAGAGAAACTATGACTCCTGTTATACAATGCACTTAAAGTTCCCCTTTTAACATATTTTGTGACCCTGGATCCTTTTTTTGCTTACTCCCTCCCTGGAAAATACGTAACTTTGTAGCTACTTTTTCTCGCTGCAACAATACTACTTAAAAAACAATACTCTTGCGTGTCCTCTAAGAACTATGGCAGAGATCCTGGTAATATTTATTGAAGTTTTCAGGGTAATTGAGCTTTGATGGAGCATAGACATAGAAATAAGCTGGACAGCTGCCAGGAGCCATTTCTTAAGTGCAAAGAGGTATTTGCAGTTTGGGAAAGTAATATACACAGAACACACATAGTATAGCAAAAGCTGCCAGGATAAATCCTGGCTATAGGTCAACAGCATTATCTTCACATGGGGTTAAAATTGGGATTTTGTATAAAGCAGTTGTAAATGACTTTTAAAGAAATTAGAGAATGAAACATTGAACCGCTTTTTTTATTACTCCTGAATTTGAGCTTATTATAGAGTCCTCTAGCTTCAATGTTGTGCTATTCTTGGTTTCTTACTTTACTGAGGTTTCTGTTATCTGACATTTTTATAATATTTTATTTCCTAATAGCTCCCCCATATTTTCCATCAAAAGAGGACTGGGCTGTTAAGGTACAAAGCTGGAATTGCAGAGTAAAAACAAAAAAAAAAAAGGAGGTTTGGCCATTTAACTAACTAGCACTCGACTGACAGTGTGAACATGGTAGATGTGGGTGTGTGTAACATTCATGTTTGCATCAGATGATGACCAAGATAAATTATTGCATTGGTGGGTGTTTACTGCTTGCAATCAGGAAGAAAAGCCTTTGGCTGCAGTGACCATGGCCTGAGTTAGAATAATAAACCTTTATTAGAATAAACCAAACCAGGTTGGAAGAGACCTTCAAGATCATCATGTCCAACCCATCAACCAATCCAACCCACCCAAACAGCTAACCCATGGCACCAAGCACCCCATCAAGTCTCCTCCTGAACACCTTCAATGACGGCGACTCCACCACCTCCCTGGGCAGCCCATTCCAATGGGCAATCACTCTTTCTGTATAGAACTTCTTCCTAACATCCAACCTGAACCTCCCCTGGTGCAGCCTGAGACTGTGTCCTCTTGTTCTGGTACTGAGTGCCTGGGAGAAGAGACCATCATCCGCCTGTCTACAGCCTCCCTTCAGGTAGTTGTAGAGAGTGATAAGGTCACCCCTGAGTCTCCTCTTCTCCAGGCTGAGCAACCCCAGCTCCCTCAGTCTTTCCTCATAGGGCTTGTGTTCCAAACCCCTCACCAACTTTGTTGCTCTTCTCTGGACTCGTTCCAGCAAGTCAACCTCCTTCCTAAACTGAGGGGCCCAGAACTGGACACAGTACTCGAGGTGTGGCCTAACCTGCTGAGAACAGACCACTGTTCAGTTTTGACAAGATATTCCCTCTTTTCCTGTTGTCATTCTTAAAAAGATTGACAAGATTTGTAGCATATCTGTTTCTTCATCTCAAGACCATTGTTTTGTTCAGTCTTAAACTGCTAGGAATTCCACAGGGAAAACAAAAGATGGAGTGGAAGAGACATTACAAAATCGTGTAGGCGTGTGGTTCCAGAGAGTTGGAAACAACTGACACTTTCAGGCTCCAGTGTTGGTGTCGCAGTCAGGATTCAGACTTGGCAGGGAGTACCTAGCTTTCCAGAATGTGCAAGAACTTGAGGGCATTAAGGTCTTCTTGCTGTGCTCTCCATAGAAGTTCAAAGATAGGTCTCAATGGCCCAGATGGACAGGAGGTGTAAGGCTGGAGAGAGCTCTGACAGTGGTGAGTCATATCTTGCACAAATGCTTCAGTTTTTTCACTCTCATGGGACATTCTCTAGTGGCAATTTGCGCCAAACTGGGACCTGAGCCACTAAGGTGGTATCTTGGAATGAGCACAATTCTTGATTGTTCTCACTAGACATATTTGCCCCTCATCCTGGGAGGGCGATACACACAAATACAGCTCTTAGTTTGCAACAGCTGATGGGATAATCTTCTGGTTTGCTAATGCATTTTGCCATCTAAATCTGGGTCAGAGGAAACTGCCAGGAATGTACCTCTTGCACTACCCAGAATTATTAGAGCTGCTCACCATAGTCACTTGGTAAATCTATGTACTCTTTGCTTCATCCCTTTTTGCCCCTCTGGAGAAGCAGGGCATTCTGATCATTGTAGGTGAGATTTCCAAGAACAGTTATTGCTCTTGATTAACCACAAACACCAACTCAGGTGCACAAAAAGAGGTCTATTCTGAAGTCCTATATTTCCCTGTATGTGCTTTCATTTTACCTCTGTTGCTTTGCTCATATAAGAAGAGCTTTTTGTAAACATCTGCAGCCTTCCTCCTTGGAGCCCCCTTTGAGATCTGTTCTAGCAAGGCTGCAAAAACTTGACAAGTATGTTGTGGGTGATTTAGCATCAGTGTTGCCTCCCTTGCCGAGAAGGATGTTCTCAGAGGTTTTGGCATTCCCTTTGTTTTTTCTGTCTCCATGTGTATGACCTCTCCTGAGGAAAGAGGCTATCTGTTTTTTGTTGCTGTTTCTGGTTTATTTGTCATCAGGGACAGCCAACTTCCAATCCCAAGGCTGCAGCTCTACACATTATTCAAGTGCAAATAAAGATGTTTGTATAGTGTATATTCAAGAAGGATGGTTGCATCTCATGTAAAGCATTCCCAGTCTCTCTTTAGATATTTTCTGCACAGCTGTTGTCAGACGTGAAAGGCTATAAGCACTTACATGAAGAAATCTAATGAAATTCTATTATTTAAATAGCTTTTTTATTTTTTCTTCCAATTTTGTTGTAGTTCTATAATTTTGAAAGTCTGTGGGGAATGTTTCAGTCTGGTCAGAAGTACATATAGTTCATCAAAGTGAATCCAAATTGAATATACTTCTTAATGTGTTTGCTGCATAATAACACAGAGCTTTGGTGTGTGAGTTGATATGGAAAAAAAAAACAAAAAGGGAGATTTGTTGGTATCTAAGTAATTGCTACACATCTAGCAAGAAAGGACAAAATATTCTATGTCTATTTGCTAAGCGCACCTGGCTTCCTAATTTCCTTTAATAGTAGATACTCATTTGTACAATATTGCTATTGCTTAGTCTTTTATGCACACAATTTCAGGCTGCAGACAAAAGGTTTACTTTGGGACTGCCTCTCAGCTTTAGAGTTATGCAGCACTTTCCTATGCAGCCTGTATAAAAATCAGGTGGATTTCAAAATCATTGTGTGCCTTCTGTAAATGCTCTCCCTATGTATGAGTTTCACACATTCCAGAGTCAGGCAGGAAAAGCCCCCACTATGGTAAAATAGAAAAATCCCACAGAGATCATGTAATCTTTGTTGTGCACCAGACCTGTAGCATGGCATCCTAGGCTGAAGATATGGATCAGTTAATTTTGCATTAGTTCATAAACCTTCATTTAGCATTAAAGTACAGCAATATTGTACAGTATAACCAGGACATGGCTATTTGAGGAAATGGAGACAATATTTGCATACTGACAATAAAGGAGGGAGAAACACCATTTCATTGTAGAGCAGTATTAGGAACAGACACAGCAAGTATAAATTAAATGTTTAGAATCATTACTTCCAAGCCATTTAGGATTTCTTTGCATTGGCAGGCACTACTCTCCCGCTTCTGTGCAGTGGGGAGAAGTACATATCTCCTGTGTAGTTTGTTATGTTTCATCCCACGTCCTGAGAGGTGCCTTCTGGTCATTTTATAAAATTTGGTTGGGATTCTGAAGCATGAGCTTTTGCTTGCTGTGTGGGAGAATCACAAAAAAATACTGTGGTAGCCAGAGGCTTAGGAGAGGATGAAAGATGTCTGAAAGAATGCCTGATGCTGTCATCCATGATACAGAGCAAAAGAGCTAGAGTGTTGTGCTTCCATATCTTTATCTTGTATTGGATTAGCTGATCTGTGTGTGTGTGTGTGTGGTGTGTGTGTGCATGTTTTGTTTGTTTGGTTGAGGGTTATTTCCCCTTTTTATCTCTTTGGTTTTTGTTTTGCTGGAGTGAAAGCGTCAGCTGTTCATTTGGAGGAGTGGTTAAGCAGGTTGTTGGAGTTGGATTAGATCCAGAGGTCCCTTCCAAGCCTTACCATTCTGTGATTCTATATAGCTTTATGTTATGATTGCATACAGACTTCCTTTCTGTCCAGTTGTGGGGGAGGGTGATTGCATCAATGTATCTCTGTTTACAGTTTCAGTACTTTCTGCAAGCATCTTCATTTGCCAGAGTGCTATAGAAACCAAGCATAAAACTCCACCAAACCAGACTAAGTCAATTTGGCATTCTGTTTGAACAGAAATTTGCAGCCTTTTTAAAATGTGTATTTGCTGTTTTCTAATTCTTTGGGGATGGTGACTCTGTCTAAACTATATATAAGTACTTAAAACTAATCATACATTGTGGCATAGATCACAAATGTACTGTCTGCAACAAGAAACATTTCTGTGTAGCTCCTCTGGACAAAGGTGAGAGTCTAGGTAGTTATTTCAGTGCTGTCTTGCCATCCTGACCTCAGAATAACAAATGGGCTCATTAAAGGTGTCACTGGTTAAGAAAGGCCCAGGAGCTCTGTGGACTAGAGTGCAATGGGTCAGGTGGTGCTTGGGCTCAAAAATGAAATGGGGGGAAGAAATCTTCTACCTAGAGGTCTTGCTATTGCTGAGGAGCACAAACTGAGCCCATTACTGTTGGAGACCTTTCCTCCTCGGTCTTAGCTTCACATCTCTGAATGCACTGTTGTGCTCTAAATGTAGTTGCCCTGTATCAGCACAGGGGCAGGAGGACTATTGAAAAAGGTTCTTTATTCCCCATGTTGTACAAGCATATTTTTTTCCCAGTTATGATGCAGAAGTGATAAATGATTTTTATTTGGTGCAAAAGAGTACACTTTTGGGTCTTTACTTTCCCTAGGAGGCTGGCCATTGTGTAACAAAATAGAAATGTGGGATGCAGCTGTAACTAAATTTGACCTGCTTCTGAGAGGGTATTTAAGGTATGTAATGTCTGCTATTTGTAAATCATTGTAAGTTGCCAACCGACTTGGCAGTGTTGACCTGAATACCTCTAATGGACAACACTAACCTGTGGTGAACACCCAGGCCTTACTGAGGTGCTATTCTCAGGGCTCTATTACAAATAATAGTGACATCCATGTGGAAGAAAATGAGTTGAATCATCTTGCTAGTCAAAGGAATGGGCTATGTTACAATTATTTTCCTAATACTAGCAGGGCATGTGATCTCTTTATTGACTTACTTTCTGTCTGCTGGGCTATGTATACTCTGAATTCCATTTAGAAACAAACAAAAAAAGTCTTTGTTTTTAAAATAGATTTAAATCGCTTGTAGTCGTGCTGAGTTTCTGAAAGAGTACTTAAGGTGTCTGCTGTTGTTGGTCTCCCTCATGTATGTTTCTCCTCTACAGATAAAAATTCTTTACCCATGAGAGTTTGTTTTCATTTCATTCTGAAATGAAAACAAGGAGCAGAGGAGTTGATTTGGATTATATTGATTAAAATTTATTTTTCTTCAATAAAGTAAAATAGAGTTTTCTCTCAATATTAATTCTATGACAGTTAGGTCTTCACGTAGGAGGGCCACAAGAGAAAACACAGCATGAAAAGATGCAATGTTGGAACCAATATACTTAAACAAACTTTTCTGTTCCATTCATTCCTAACTATATGGAGACAGGATCTTCTAAATATCTGAGAAATGGCTAAATCCCTACATATATTTTTGAATCTTTTTACAAGTAGGCAAGTTATACACCCTCTTTGTTTAGAATGAGAAGCAAATGTGTAGTTTGCAAAGTGCAGTAAATAAAAATAAAATCTAAAACTTGCAGTTTCCCTGAAAAGTTTTGCATTACTTGAATCTTACATATTTATGTTTGTGCATTTCCATGCTCAAATTAACAACCAAAGTGAAAAGAGAAGGTTGAAATTGACCAGTAGTATAAGAAAAAAATACTTAGAATGCCAGGGATATCGAGTTAAGTATAATTTCATTGCACTTTCTTCTATCAGTGTTTCATGATCCTCTTGGACATTACTGAATGTAAAGAAGGTATGTGGGTAATTTTGAGTAAGTTCTACAGTATCTGAGTTATACATTCTCATCTTTGCAAAAGCTGAGTCAAGACTTCTTCCAAGGACACCAAAATATTACGTAGGGAGGAACTTGAAAGAAGCACTCATTAAAAATAAACTATGTTGTCTCAACACTGAATTAAGACATGAATCCTCGTAACATCATGTGTGGATATGTGGTTACAAATAGCTTGCAATTACTTCCACAGCACATGTTCACATGAGTAAAACATCAGGAGGTCTTCCTGTTTTGTCTCTTTACAAGCATTAAATTCTTTAATTATTTTTTCTCCCTTCCCCTTTGTAAGTCATTGAAATACATTCATATGAGAGCATTCATTTATTGTCTGCCAGTTGAGACTTGGGATGCACCACAATTTCATCCTCTGTCTTTACTCAGACTTTTCAGCACAATTCTACATGAATTTGTCCTGTCTTGTCATACCAGGAAGCTGAACTGTTATTATCAGTTTTTGTTTGATGTCTGGCTTTGCTCTGCAAATGGAGTCTTTGATGTACTGTACTTCAGTCTTGAACAAATTCTGCTATGAGATTTCATGATGCAAGTCTGGTATGGGGCACCAAAAGTGGACTTTCCTCGAAGCCAAACATTTAAGTTTTCCTGACTAAGTCACTGCTTTCTAACTTGAGTTTTCAGCGTAGCACCCATGAAATAAAACACCTTTGACAAACCTTTTGTATAGGAAATGGTCTATGCTAAATATGAAGGAATACATACTCAATACATCGAGATTTCAGAGCCAGTCCTAGATTGAAAATGCAATCAATTTCATAAATATAATTTTTTATGTACATATTAAAAATTAAATAAAAGCTGAGTTAATTAAAATAAAATAAAAAAGGAGCTTGGTGCTGTAGCAAAGCTCTGAGGAGCCACTGGTGGTACAATTGCTGGAAAAGCAATAATGTCTCATGATTAGATACTGGTTTTCTCCAGCTGTGCTGTTTTCACTGCACTGCTAGGAGTAGATACTTTGTTTCCTCTAGGGTGATACAACTTGATTTAAAAAGGAAGTCATAAACTATAACATATGATACTGGGAAATAAGGTTATTAAAGGAATTAGCAGCCAGTAAGCTGCTGAAGGCTGTCAGGGTCTATAAAATTAGAGTGGATATGGTATTTGTTGACTTTTCTTTTCAAAAACTGAGGAGAGGAAATCTAAATTGAGCTTAAAGTTGTAGGATTCTGGAAAGTTGTAAGGAAGTGTGAAGGCTTCAATAAAGATTTATTTTAGAGAGAAATTCAGAAATTATAAAACTGTCTGAAAAGTGTTTCTGATTATGTGCAGAGAATCTGCAGGTAACTAAAATTGAAATTTTAGACACACTCCTTATTAATCACCTGACAGAAGTTAGCTTTGTGACCATTTGCAATGATTTTGGTACTTCACTGCTGCTACTATCTCAAAAATGTCTGCTAATGTCTCTTGGCTGTACTTTGGCTGAGCAGATGCACAGGAGGAAAGTTGGCATAGTCTGCGTGCTCCATAGCTCCATGGGTTACAGATATTCAGATATTCTACCATCTCTTCTCCCCCCTGATTTATACAGAGGGCACTGTTAACACTTGCAGAATTCAGGTTTTCTCAGCCCCCCTCCCCCCCCCCCTTTTTTTTTTTTTAAAAAAAAAAAAATTGTGTTTCTTTTTTGTTTGAGTGTTTTTATACTGGCATGATACTTCTATATGCAGGGTGCAAATTGATATCCAAGTAAATAATTTAAAACAAGCCAGGAAACTGTGCTTCTGAAATATCTGACAAGATTCTTCTCCACATTACTCTTTTGCCTTGGAAATGGGGGGACTGACTGTGCCTTCTTGTTCCCAGAGCAACACTGAGCAGTTGTAGAACTGCTTCAAATCTTGCCCAGCTGTTCGTGGCTCAAAGAGCGAGTCTCTAAAGCAACGTTTCTGGTGTTCTGGCCACATCTGTGCCTTCATGCCCCACAGAGGAGAACGATGAATAGCAAACTCTACAATCTCCTCGTGTCGTAATGTATGTAGCTGTACTATTATATACATGGGGATGCTACCACTTTTGTTTCAGTAAAAATACTGCTGATATCCAAAGTGTTCATTTTGGTTTTAGAGAACAAATACTTGTCTGAAAAGAATTTTTATTGTTTAAAAAAAAATAATGTTTTTAATAGGTACAGTGCATCACCTCTGGGGACTCATGAAGGGATTAATGCGCTGTATTATACATCTCTGCATAAATCTCTCTGGGAAGTCAAAATTGATTCACTACAGTTGTGGTTATGGCCTGAAATTTTACTGAGAAATACTGTAGTTCCCAATCTTGCTGTCCACATTCACCATTCAAAAAGACTGAAATAAGATCCTATCATCTCATTGGGACCAATTTTCTCCTGTCATATTTAAGGACTACAGAGGTTTTAACGATTTAATGGCTATATTTCACTGCTTAACAAGAGAAACACCATAATATTTCTCATCCTGTTATGAGTGCCCCTCTCCTGGTGCTTTGTTATTAAATATAGATTAGCTTCCTGGGAAGGCAAAAAATGCTATCTTGTTCTGATGTTTTAGATCTTATTGTTGTCCTAAATAATTTGCAGAACTATTCCCCTGTTCTTCCTATTGCTCCTATTCTAATCCACAGCATGATAAGTTTTGTTTTGAATATTTAAATGCTGGTTAAATAACTTTTTAATCAAAGAAGCAAGTTCTCTATGCAAAGTATTCTGACCATCTTCCAGTGGCTTCCATCCAAAGGTTATGGGAGTTGGGCATCCTGCTTTTCTGTGTCCCTTTGAAAATACATACCCTGAGGAGGAGACTGGATCATTCTCCTAGAACAGAGTCTGAGAAAACACTATTTCTAACAGTTGGACTGAATTATATTGGTTGCAGTGAATAATAATTTCATTTTAATGATGTTCTTTTTATAGAACAGAAAATCAGAGCTAATCATATGGGCACTTTTTTTTTTGGCCTTCATCCTTTTTACACTTAAGCTGTGTCAGGTAATGAACAGGAACACTCTTTTCAAATACAGATAGTATTTAATGAAGATGCATAATTTGCCTATTGGAAATGCAAACTCAATATGAGAGACAAAACCCAGCATTTTCCTCATCTCTTTTGTCAATTCATGAATAGCAATCACCTAAATCTTTGGGCTGGTCATGTGCCAGTTGCTAAGCAGACTTATCTGGTGTGTCTGGATGCTTGAAATAGAAATAGTCTCAAATGTATCTTGGTGGGCCAGAATATTGTGTCCTTGAAAACATCTCATACTTCTAAGCAAGTGAGGAGTGAGATCAGCTTCATGTCCTTTCCCTACATGCAGGTTTTGGTTTCTAATGACATGTCAAGCTTCTCTGGTTATCGTGCATTGAAATTATTGTCAATGAACTTTGTCTTCATGGACTGGTGACATTATCATTCTGCAATAAGTCTTCTGAAAGGTATACACCAAGAGGCACTGAGCCTTTTTTACCTGTGACACCTGCCAATGGCCATAAGAAAAGAAATGCCAGGATATTTGAAATGTGTCACATTTTGGTAGGCATTGATTAACGCCTAGCTATGTAAGATAGTAACTCTAATATTGCTATGAATAATGTATCATCCTTTTGTTTCAGAACTAACATTTTGATTTAAAATTTTATGAATTTGGTTTAGGATGTCTTTATTTTCATTTGAATGTCTGTTTTTTCTTTCTTTTTCTAGTAAGGCTGCAAAATGCCTTTTGACAAATCTTCGTGTTTCTGTTGACCTACGCGGTAGTGAAGCTTTCAGCCAGAGATAGTATGGATGAGCAGTTAACCTTTGTGTTTCAAAGAAATTGGGATATTTTAGAAAGTCTCCTTCCCTTTCCCTCCAGTCAAAAAATCCTTGAACAACCACCACCACTAAAAACCCAATCAAAAACCCCCACCCCCCAAAAAAAGCCCCCAAACAAACAAAAAAACCCCAACCACCAAAAATGGTGGTTTTCATTTAATTTAATTTCTGTAAATCTTTTAGTCAACTCTGAAAGGGCAGTCAAATTTTCTGTTGGAAGACATAATTAATGCTTAGAAAATGGTACAGTATGTAGGGCTCTGTGTCCATGCTGAAAATTGTGAGAGTGACAGGTATATTTTATACTCTTTTTAAAGATCTGTACTTTTCAGTAGGTTGTGACTGTCAGCTGTTTCCCAAATGCCTTTTCAGGAACAGGAGGACTTTTACACTACTGTCCATAAAAACATGCCTCTGCTGTTGCCACTAAACTTTATGTAAGCCATAAAATATCTTTTGGCTCCAACTTGAAACACAAGGAGAATGTTTGCACAATGAACATCAGACATTGTCAATGTTAATGTGTAATGTCTGTTGGCAGAGTTGTCTGTAAAGATTTTTTAGCCAGCCAAATGTTACTTCTATTTCACTCAGAACTCCTGTCTGTCATAGGATAGGAAGAATAACAGGTTGTATTAAAATTGGCTACAGGCAGTTTCATTTTTCTTCTATTGCTAGCCTTTTGAGTAACTCCTGGAAGCACTTATATATAAAACACATTATTTTCAAGCCTTCTTTGGGTGACTGTGGATAGTGGAGAGCTCTACTGAAAATCTCATGGCAATTTAAAAAAATACACACAGATGTAATCACATACATCTACATGTTTGATATAGATATCTCAATGCATAGCTTCAAAGGTATATTATGTCTTTAACAAGAATGGTCATATAAAGGAATGGCCATGTGTTGCTGTTAATTACATGAGTTTCTAATTTACTAATACTTATGGTGACAATGAGTTTGAATGAGTTTGGACTAAGGATAGAGATCTCAAGCTCAATAATTGAAAGCATGCTGAAAACACATTCTTTTGGTGCATATCAAAGCTCCACATAGCAAAGAGAGGAAATAATACTTTTGTCATAGTTTATCCTGCAAGCTTGTTAAGCGTTTGGTACTTGCTGTTGTGAATAATACAGTTGAATTGTTGTCACCTACCTATGTGTGCAGGTATTTGTGCATAATTTCTGACATATGGATGGTATAAACACATTAGCTAAGTCCTTGAGATTTTTAACACAGAATTATAAACCACGCTTGCAGGACATCCTCAAGTAGTGGCACTAATTAATATGTGTGGGGGTTTTTGGTTTGTTTGGGGGTTTTGTTTGTTTTGCTTTGATTTGTTTGTTTTTTTGCTTTAACAAGGTGTTTCCAGAAACTGTATGAGAATTTTAAGTCAAAACATTGAATTGAGTTCATTATGTGGATGCCTGGGTACAAAGTTAATTATTCTATAGACGTTGTGGAGGAGAATATTGAACAGGGTTATTTTGCAATACACTTTTATGGTTCTAAATTATATCCAAATACTTGTTCCAGGCTTGAACATGTCCACAATATAAGGGCTGGACAAAATTTACTGGTGGAATTTATCAAGAATTAGTCCAAGAATGACCTCTGTATAGGTGTTATGCTGTTGGAGTCTGCTGCACAGAAAGAGGCACTGTCAGTCCAAAGGAGTACTAGAATATCATAACAAAAAGAGAGACTCATAAGAACTGTGAAATTAAAAGTAACTAAAATTCACTGGTCTGAAAAGCAGATTTATGCATATGGGAAACCCTAATGCTAACTTCTGCAAGGTGAGAACCTATCCAGTGGGAAGGATTTAGGTGTACAAGTTTATGATATGATAACGATGGTACCCTGAGTGATAGAACCATAAAGAGGCAAATCATAGAATCTGTCAGGTTGGAAGAGATCTCCAAAATCATCCAGTCCAACCTATCACCCAGCCCTATCCAATCAACTAGACCATGGCACTAAGTGCCTCATCCAGTCTTTTCTTGAAGATTTCCAGGGACTGTGACTCCACCACCTCCCTGGGCAGCCCATTCCAATGGCAAATCACTCTCTCTGTGAAGAACTTCTTCCTAATATCCAGCCTGAACCTCCCCTGGCACAGCTTGAGACTGTGTCTCCTCATTCTGTTGCTGGTTGCCTGGGAGAACAGACTGACCCCCACTTGACTACAACCTTCCTTCAGATAGTTGTAGACAGCAATGAAATTTCTCTGAGCCACCTCTTCTCCAGGCTAAACAACCCCAGCTCCCTCAGCCTCTCCTCATAGGGCTTGTGTTCCAGGCCCCTCACCAGCTTTGTTGCCCTTCTCTGGACACGTTCCAGTACCTCAACATCTCTCTTGAATTGCGGGGCCCAGAACTGGACACAGTACTCAAGGTGTGGCCTTACCATTGCTGGCTCACGTTCAGACGCTTATCTACCAGCACCTGCCTGGCTGCCCTCCAGCCACTCTGTCCCCAGCCTGTAGCACTGCTTGGGGTTGTTGTGGCCCAAGTGTAGAACCCTGCGCTTAGCCATATTGAATCTCATCCCATTGGCCTCTGCCCACCCATCCATCCTGTCAAGGTTGCTCTGCAGGGCCCTCCTACCCTCCAACAGGTTGATACCTGCTCCTAATGTGGTGTCTTCTGCAAACTTACTGATGATGGACTCAATCCCCTTGTCCAGATCATCAATAAAGATAGTGAACAGGATTGGGCACAGCACTGATCCCTGGGGGACCCAACTAGTGACTGGCTGCCAACTGGCTGTGGCACCAGTCACCACCTCTCCCTGGGCCTAGCCTTCCCACCAGTTCTTGACCCATTTCAGAGAGCTCCTGTCCAAGTCACGAGCTGCCAGCTTTGCAGGAGTTTGTTGTGGCAGACGGTGTCAAAGGCTTTGCTGAAGTCCAGGTAGACTATATCCACAGCCTTCCCCACATTCACCAGGTGGGGAGCCTGAGTGTAAAAGGAGATCTGGGCAACCAGCACCAGAACAAGGGGACACAGTCTCAAGCTGCGCCAGGGGAGGTTTAGACTCGAGGTGAGGAGGAAGTTCTTCACCGAGCGAGTCATTCGTCATTGGAACGGGTTGCCCAGGGAGGTGGTTGAGTCATTGACCCTGGAGGCGTTCAAGAGGAGATTGGACGTGGCACTTGGTACCATGGTCTAGTCATGGGGTCTGTGTTGATAGGTTGGACTCGATGATCCTCGAGGTCCTTTCCAATCTAAGTTATACTGTGATACTGTGATCATGTTGGTCAGGCAGGACCTGCCCTTCCTAAATCCATGCTGGAGATGTAATCTTTCAAAGCACTGCAGATTGTTTCTAAAAAAGTGGGAAGTATGTTAAGATTGTAACTGCACAGAATGTTTTTCAGCTGTCTGCTAGGACAGTCCAGTCACTTGTGCTCCAGTATAGAAACAAAACCAATTGAAAAAATAAACCAACACCTGTTACCAAACTCGGAGAAGAGGCCTGCCAGGGACATCAGGATTTCAGAGCCTCCCTCATAAGAAAAAAAGTAGGCTCCCTTAAATTAGTTCTCCAAAGCTTATCAACTTTGGAGGTAAACAGCATGGAGGGGTGAAAATTAGTTCAAAATAAGTTGAATACAAGCCTGATATATGTGGCTATAAAATTACTTTGACTGTATAGAGTTTTCAAGTAAGGTCCATAACTGTGTTCCCTAAGCAAGGAGAAGATTCTATCTTTGTGCTCAGCCATGTGGTGTGAATGATTCCTTTCCCCCCCCCCCCCCCCCCCCTATACTAGTGAAGAAGTCTGGTTTTGGTTTCAGGAGTTTTGTTTTGTTCTGGTTGGGGTTTTGGCTTCCCCCCCCTTTTTTTTTTTTCATGTGGTTTGTTGTTTTATAGCTTGGTTTTGTTTGGTTGCTCAGTTGTTGTGCGTTGGTGTTTTTTTTTCCTAGTATCTTATTAATGCACAGAAATCCTTTTGATCTTCACTGCTTCTCCATATGTTTTTCACTATAGATGTATCTAAACATCTTAGAGTCAGAAATGAACATGTTCTGTTCTAACAAGACTCCTGGGCTAAGTATTTGCTCATATTTCATAACTGAGGGATCAGGTTAGAGGATAAATTTGATATATGATAAAACTGATATTTGATAAATTTGAAACCGTTTCCCTCAGCAAATTTAGGAATTCAAATTACATTTCAAAATCCTTACTTTGTGACCTCATGGGCCATTTTTTCTTGCTTGAACAGGTAAGCATTTACTATGGTGCAGGAAATTGGCAACTGATGGCCAGTAAGTGTGTTGTAAACAGGAGTTGAATTTTGAGTGTCTCTTCAAGAAGGTAGACATATCAGACAATATCTCCCAGGCCTACCAGAGCAGAAAGCCCAATATCTCTCTATGCAGTCATTGTGTAGAGATATATTAGAAATATATGAATCTGTGTAGCCTTTAAAAGCAACTTTAGAGATAATTCTTTGTGGTGCTTCTGATAGTGATTCATGCTGTGTTCAATGCTTCTATTTCTATTCTCATTATTAAGGAGGCTTACGTTTCCTGGAAAGCTAAGTGGACATTACATGGTGGTGCTGGGTTGATGATTGGACTTGATGATCTTAGAGATCTTTGCCAAACTTTGGTTCTATGAAAACATGTGGAAATAGAATGATACTGAGTCAACCTTGCCTTTACCCCACAGGAGAGAAACAAATCCCAGAAAATTAAACTGAAATGCAGGAAGGAAGGATGTTCTGAACATGCTGAATAATAAAAGTAATTGACATAATCATTGCAAACACATACAAGCATTCGGCTGCCACACAATTCATAAGGGAAAAGCTGGGCCAAAAAGCTTTGATCTGTCTTGAGCTGTTCCCCTGCAGTAAAGAAATGAGCCCTCTTGAAAAATGCTTTTAAAGATAACTAAGAACTTAATCACTAACTTTAAAAACAACCAAAAAAAGTACAAGAAGTTCTCATATTAGCACTACTACTGTGCTCTTACACCTGAGCAAGCAATGGGTTTTTTTCACATAATCATAATCTATTCTTACTTTTTGGGGGCATGTGCATGAGTAGCTAATACAGACAGGCCAGAGTCAAATCCTCAGATTCAGGCACTTCTGAGCTGTGGAGTGTTCAAAATCCAAATCAGAGTTTTACAGCTTGAGCCCTTCTCTAATACATATTCAGATATATGACAAATGCAGTACTTTAGAGCTAATTCTTGCTCGTAACATAGCCGTTGTTCAGTTGTGACTATAGCATATAAATATCACACATTTATCTTTGAGCCTGCAGACATTTAAGCTTTGGTGTTCTTCATGGCTTTACTTATTTATTTACCCCTTTGCTCATTTGATAGATGGCAGCAGATAAATGTTTCCTAACTGGAGATGTCTCATTAGTTTTTGTTTTTAGTGTCATCTGTCATACGACAGCAAACAACGGGGAATCTTTACACATTTGTCTGGCTGTATTGTGTGTTCACTTAGAGCTGCTTCTCTGTTTTCAGAGGGGAGGTGATACATAAATACAACCTCATTCTTAAGTACTATCTTCAGAGAAAATGCATTTATACTATAACCAGAGCCCTACTGTCTTCTCATTACAGCCTCACTGTTTTCGAAGAAGCAAGCTTGTTCTGTGATAGAGAAGGTGGAGACTGGGAAGCTGGCTCTGCTAAGCCTTGCCTAATGCAAACTGCTTTAGTATGCACATCACATCATGCCAGCTATACTGCAGGGAGCAGGCAGTTATCGCACAAGCGTGCATCCTCAGAGCCAGGATAAACACTCCGTTACTCTCCCTCTAAACTGCTCTTCTGGGAGGGAGAGAAAATAAATAGGAGGCGAGAGAGGCATTTGAAGTAACCTTTTTAAGCAGGAGGCAGAAGCCAACAGAACCTCTCTTTTTTTTTTTTTTTTTTTTTTTGATCTTTATTTTTCCTTTCATTTTTTTCCCCCCACTTCTTACTAGAGAAATTCGTGTTACCTCAGCAATTAAGGAGAAGAGCCAGCATCTAGGGTTCCAGGCTGTGAGGGGGAGTAGCAACTTGTACCAGGTAGGAAGCCCTTTCAACATCCTCTTTAATTTGTGCGGCTCAGTTACTACTTGTTATGTTACTATATGGTGGCTGACTTCTGGAGACCTTGTGTCTGCATGTCACCATTCCCCGAGTGAAAGAGACCTTGGGGAGCTTTAATTGCCAATGACCTTCAGGGTATTCCTTGGAAAGACAGTGGTACTTAGTGCTGTAAAGTAAAGCAATCTATACTTTCCTCTGCCTGCCTAGAGGTGTGCATTTAGCATCAGGATGCAGCTGGGTGAAACTGCAGCTGTTAGCCGTCTACAGAACCCTGTCACAAATGAGTAAAAATTAGCCATTTTATAATAAGTGTAGCAGCTGCTCTGCATTTTTAGCAACATGGCTGTATTACTTTCCAAAACTTATTACCATAAATTATTTTTGTGCTGGAAAGTAAGCAGATATGCTTTAGTTTATTCAAAGTTATTTTGACAGTTATCTACTATTTTTTCATAGTTGCTTATGCATATTTTATCGTGACTTTTCTAAACTTCCCCAAGGCATATCTTATGTGGCAGATAAATATTCCTGCTAACAAATAATGAGTGTAGTAATTGTAGTGAGCTGGTTATATTGGTTGCTTTACAGTATCGCCTACTGAGAAATGCAGGCATCTCCTGCAATGTTTGAGGGCTGAGGTGGGATGAAGCTCTAGGTCACATACACTCATTTGTTCTGCCTTAGTGCTACAAAAGGACAGAGGGAAAAGTCAGGAGGAGGAGAGATCTGTAATTCGTCTTTGTGATCCTGTCGTGCAGTGTTTTCTTCCTAGTACTTTTTCATTCTGAGGAAAGAATTCTTATGTGACATCTGTTCAACCTTTTTGTATTGTACGAGTAATGTGACTTAAGTTAATTAAAAGCAAGAGTAGCATTTGCATTCAACAAAGAAATAATTCAGAGGTAAGGAGTAATTCCTAGCAGGGTCACCATGTCTGTGGGACTCTCAAAGTCTCACTCTTTTATCACTTTTGACTTGCTGTCTTAAAAGCAGTAAGAGAGTCTGAGGGAAACTTTTGCAAACTTTAACATTCTCGTCTGTAAATCAGACCAAATACCGATGTATTTTTAAAGTGGGAGCAAATATACAATGTCTAAAGATTCAGTTGCTTGCAAGAAAACCTGAAAATAGTGCTCAAAACAGCCAGAGCTTAAGCACCACTGCTGTAAGAAGAAAATTCACACAGATAAGTAGTAGAGCTGTCCTTGTACCTATACAATCTCTTCTTCTATATAATTACTCTATGCAGAAATAGCTTCATATATTGTGTTTAAAGGCATCTTGTGACTCTTATCTATAGGAAAAACTTAGAAGATATTGAAATCCATACCCTTTTTCTTTTTTAAATGAACATAATTGAAAACACAATACTTAGAAAGGGGCATTATATCTGATAGTAGTAAAATCTGAGGGGCTAAAAAAGAAGTAGCTTTGAAAATTAGTGCTGTGAGATAGTGGTGAGATCTAGTTAGTGACCAGGGCTGGTTGGAGGACCTGGCAGCTGGTGAGAGGAATTTTACCCTCTGTTTCATCTGTTCCAAGAAATTCAATGCTTCAGAGAATTCACACTTAGCAAGCACCAATTCAATTAGCAACTAAGATAGGAAGAAAACTGGAATGGGAAAGTGATGTCTTGACTCCTTTTATTTATCTTGATATATGAAATATGTGGTGAAGAAAACAAGACCCATGCCCTTTTGGCTTTTTAACAGGTATACATTTGATATAAAACTGAAATGAATTATTACCTTAAGGAGAGAGGGGGTAGTGAGGGCAGTAAGTCAGACACTGTAATACATTTCACTAGAAACTCCTACAAGATTTGGGTTTGGGTGAAGTCTAAGGCTGGTAGTGGTTGTTTTGTATTTTTGGGTTTTGGCAGGTGGTTTTGTTGGCTTTTTTTTTTTAACCCTCTAGCCCAAATGCTGACCCTATGAGTGAGTACAATCCTCAAACACTCTATAAGGAAAAAAAAATGACCCAGGCCTTAAATTTTGGCTTTCACTACAGGGTTTGTTATTTATGAATTCATTGTCACACTTTGTAGGTTTCTCTGAGCAGAAGTGTCATCAGAGATCCATGTGTTGAGGTGTATAGGTTTGTTACCTTGGTATTGCTCACATGTTGCTACCTTTGAATGCTTCAGTTTACTCATTTGTGCATATGTGTTGGCAGCTGCCTATCTAGGAAGATGTTGGAGATCTGAGATTTTCCAGGTTGCCTTCACTCACACTAGTGGTGCTTTATAGAGATTTACTTTGTTTTCTGACTTTAGTTCTCCTTGTAGCTTGTGAATTTGACTTCAATAATTTTTTGGTATGTCACTTGTTGCTCACCCTAATGAAAGTCTGCTGAACAAACACTGTTTTCTTCATGACTAAAAATTGCTTTTCGTTTATAAAACAGGTAACAAATTCATGTATACTTCAGCCCTCCCCTATCCCTACCTTTGTGACAGAGAGCTCAGTAGGGTTTGTGGGATGGTTGTCCAGTTGGGGAATTCTAGTACGTTTAATGACACCCCTTCAGGAGGCATTGCTAGCAAACCGATGTCTACATGTCTTAAAGTATAAATTTGTCTCAGTGTCCCATACACATGGTTTCTCAGAAGACATGGTGCAATTGGTTATGCTGATTTTTTTTTCTATTTTTAATTAGTCAAATGGGCCTCTTTTTCTAACAGAGGAATCACTAGCCAACATCCCTGTTTGTCATGTTGCAATGTGCAGGTACTCCCTTGTGTTGGTGGCTTTGACTAAGACTCCTTACCTCTGCATTGAGTTCCCAGACCCACTCAGTGATACTCCTTTTAGCATCTATGTGGTGGAGAGCTGGGACTCCTAGTGCAATTGGAAATAGGATGAGGACACCTCAGACTTTTTACAAGGGTCTTTTCTGTCGACATATGAATAAAAAGGTCCTTCTGTAAAAGTGCAAGTAATTGATGTTTCTTGGTGGGTTTTGACAGTTGCATCAAGAAATTAGCCTGACTGGAGAGCATGTTGTTAGTTTAAGAACTGTCAAAATGTAATGTGTGAAGCTCTTGGTATTGATATTCTTCTGTATTATTATGGGTCCCTAGAGTGGCCATTATCTTTTGATCTAGCTTTAGTTCATTTTAATAAGCTCCTGGGTTTTGTGAAGCAGAACACTAAATACAGTCCCAGTAGTGTATGATGACTCTGCAAGTTTACACGTGAGGATTTCCAAACAACCTGGCAGGCTGCTTTTGAGGGCCAGGGGCTACACAATTGTATTGAACAGACTTGTCCACACTCAGGCATACATTCTTTCTATTGTGAATGTGAGACTAGATTTTCCTTTTCCCGTTGTCAAGGTATTCAGTGATACCTTTTACAAATGAACACTTGAATGTCATCAGGAAGTTTTGTACATTGCTTTCTATGTATGCAAAGGATTACTATTAATGGTTAAACTCAGGGAATGAAGGTTAATGGTAAGGCTGACTAACATTAACTAACATAACTACCATTAGACTTCATCCTCAGCTTGAAGAAAATAGTTAAGTTACTTAACAGCACACAACTTCTGAGATTTGTTTAGGCAATAATCCCCAAGAAACCAATCATTACCAGTGACTAAGTGCTGTTTTGGTGGTTGCTGGACCATTAATGGTCTAAGAAATTGACTGTTGACTAAAGTAACAGCAAATTCTGAGGTGTGTGCTCTGACTGCATGTTTCACTTAATATAACTTCTTTATCTGCCCTATGCCTTTTTTTTTAGGAGCTAAGGACTCATTAAATATTATCTTCCCTATTAGTGTCTTATGATGCTATGTGGAAAGGCTGTGATGCTGTAGCGGGATTTAATACCAATAAGGCGAGATTTTGCTGTTATTTTTTCCCCCTAAAACTTTATTGCTGCTCTTTTGAAGCACATTATGCAATACTACTATTTAAATAATAGGGTTTTTTGAGAAAGTGCTTCCAGCCTTTTTGTTTTGTTTTGTGGTGGGTTGTTTGTAGTTGCTATTTTTTCTTAAATGAAATTATAACTTTGGCTAGAAACTCAACCCTGATCTGATTCAGTTTAGTCCTGAAAGCAGTGTTTAGCACAAGTTCTTCTGCTATAGGTCATTCTTAGGACAGACACAACTGGAAAAAAATATATCTTGGGATGTTTTGGCCTTCTCATTATCCTCAGAGATTAAAACTGAAAGCAAAACTGAGTGTGAGAAGGCATGGAAAATAAACTGCTAGATGAACTCCTGCTATTTTAATAAGTTTATTCAAAGTTCCAGGTTTATTCAATGTTGTGTTTGGTTTTTTTTGTGTGTGCTTTTTTGTTGGTTGGTTGGTTGTTGTTGTTGGTTTTCTTTTGTGTTTTTTTTTGGTTGGTTTTTTTTTTTTTTGTACTTTTTCTACAACCAGGAAAAAAGAGAAAGAGAAGAATACACAATAGATAATATTATTTCTCTTAAAGTATGACAGCTGTTTTATCTGTGGGCTTTGCTTGCTTGATCCAGAAATCATTGATAGCTTAGGGTACAAGTACGTATGCACTGACTTTCTGTTAATGGAATTGAGGTGGGCAGTTCTACTAAGGCTGATTAGAACCATCACAAAATCTGCCATGCTGCAATGAAATGAAGGGAGATGGATTTAGGTCAGTATCTAATGAGCCCCACATACCATGCTGGCAGGAAAAAGGAAAAAAAACCCAACACACCACCAACAAAACCCCCTCAGAAGTTACATATGTACTCTGAGTAATTTAGAATAAAGAAACCCCAGACTCTTCTTCGGTCCAAATCTTACCTAGCATAGAAAATGAAACTATTTTTGCAAATAAAAAGGATATATCACACAAGTACTTGTGACATATGGAGCTTACAAACCCCTGAAAACACAGAACTTGTTAGATTTTAGCATGTGTTTTATGAAAACATGAATCGCCTTTTGTACAGTTCACAAGCTCTTATTTTTATATTTATTTGAGCAATCAGGCAGTGTCAAAGTTGATGGCTTTTTCAGGGTTGGTAAAATTTGTCAGGGTTAAGCTTCCTCATTGGAAGCAGCAAGGGAGGCGGGGAGATGGGAGAGTGATTTTTATTATATTATAGTGCATTACTTTGGTACAATAAAAATGTCTCTCTGAAGTACCTCTTTGGATAAGCCAACTTATTGTTGAAAGTACAAGAGGCAGGAGAGAAGGAGAATCATTCTATTCAGCACTCTGCCTAGCAAGATGTACAGCAATTTGAAGTCACCAGTGAAGAAACAAAAGTAAGCAACTGTCGTTGTGAGAAAGGAATGATTTCTGTGCCAGGGCTGTGTTGTTGGGTGTGTTTTCCTTCTGTGCTTGTTCCCTCCTTCAGTGTCAATCGGACTGGTACAAATCTCATAGAGAAGATAAACATCATTATAGAGAAGCAATAAAGGTAAAAAAGGTATTCTTATAGTATAATTCTTTATTTTGTGATGTTTTGTTTTTTCTTAAAATGGCAGCTGTTTAAATGCTATGAAACAAATCCATCAAGCTTCTGATATTAGTGTTTTGTTGAACATGAGGCATACCTCAGCATTACAGAGTGGCTGGTACCTTTGTTTACATTTGTCTATGAAACACCTGCCAGATTTAACATCAATCCACTGCATAATATAATGAACTCATTAAGACTGCAGAAATGAATGACAGGCTTCTGTTTTCTCATGCCAGGTAAAAAGAGTACTAGTGTAAGACTGTAAAATGGAAAACCAGTTTGCATAGGATAATACTCATTTGGCTTTATTATTGCTTTATCTGTAGACAGTTTTGCAGTCAGAGAGTTTGTTTGTCTTTCTGCAGTTAAGTCTGACTAGTCTTTTTTCCATGTCCATCTTTCCTTTATGAAATGGTACAAGGCAGTTTGTCAGAGAGATGCCACATTTAATAATTAAAAACCTAAATCTATAGTACCATGCAGAGAACTAAAAATGAGGTGGGTTTAGATCTCAGAAAATTGAAGGCAATTCTTCCAATTTAGCATATGAGTATAACAAACCCAGAAGAAAACTTTTAAGATTATAAAAATGTCTTTACTTTTAAAGTCTACTTACATTTTCAGAATTTGTATTTTCATTACAGTCTTTGAAACTAGCGTGTTTGGAGATTTGTTGTGACACTGGAAGAGTTTTTCTCTCAGACTCAGGTGAAACCTCCTGGAGGCTGTTGGGTGGGCTGCAGTTCATGAAATTTGCAAAATAATTTTGAAATGCTTTGAAGCTATGTTTACATTTTGAACAGTTACACAGTATGTAAGAATAGAGTCCATCAAATACCACATGATGAAAAACTGAGATTCTTAAATATTTGGTAACATTTTAGGGGAAAAAGTGGTAAGAATAGATGTATAGGTCTGCAGGGTGCATACCCTGTACCTTGGCAAGTGTGTCCACTGGGTGAATCTACACTTCAGCCTACAGCAGAAGATAAATGTAGATGTTTCTTCTATCCTTCCAAAACTCTGTGGTCAGAATGGGTACTGAAGCATCTAAGTCCATGGTATAAGTTTGTGTGTCCTCCATGTGTATTTCCAGAAGAGTGATGAGGTGAGGAGAAAGTTCTCCACGGAGAGTGTTCATCATTGGAATGGGCTGCCCAGGGAGATGGTGGAGTCACCATCCCTGGAGGTGTTCAAGAGGGGATTGGACATGGCACTTGGTGTCATGGTTTAGTCATGAGGTCCATGGTGACAAGTTGGACTTGAAGATCTTTGAGGTCTCTTCCAACCTTGGTGATTCTATGATTCTGAGAGGAAATTATTCTTATGGGGTACTGGGTCTGTGTGATGCAGCACATTAGCAGTACCTGCTTCCACATTCATTGTCTTTGTACCATATAAAACCAGAACTGTTCCAGCAGAATTTTCCTGTAGAATAGAAGCCATAAAACTTAAATAGACCCAAGGGCAAAATGACAAGTACTTTCTGTGCTTTTGATCTCCAAGAAAAGGAGTTAAAGGTCCCTTCTCCACTCCTCCTTTTTACTCTCATTTTTGATGGTTGTGTGGCTAAGTTCCTGAAGTTCTGACGTGTATCAGTGGCACCATTTTCTGAATATTTCCAAACTGTCCTGCAAAGTAGTATGAAAGCATTTATTCTCAAAAGAGGTCATCATTCAAGCTTTTGAGCTGGAAAGCTCAAAAGCAAGAGGGGAAAAAAAAAAGAAACAAACTAAAAATATATTTCTTTGTAACAGAAAGATTCATCATTGGGTGTAGGCTAAGACTTCATTTTCATGAGGTGAGCACCGCTTTGTTCATCACTCAAATTTCTATTTCAGCTTTTGTGAGGTTAGCGCTGGTTTATTCATTGCTCAAACTTGTATTTCAGTTTTCCAGTGTCTTGGAGCTAGGCTAACCATACATTTTTCTCTAAACTTGGTTAAGAGGAGATTTCAAGTGCCATAAATTGATAATGGTTATACTCGTCCTTAGAGGTATACAATTCTCATTTCAATGATAAATGAAGAATCTGCTCTGGATCTAGTAAATGCGCTGCAGTCAAACCGTATCTCACTACATCTTTCAAGCCAGAGTTCATGCTACATACTGTGCATGACGGTCAAGTCAGCTCTGCAGATTGCAACTGTGCTGTTGTAAAGTTGAAAGCATGATTATTTTGGTTTAGACAATATTGTTTACAGAGATAGGGAGAAACGCGAAAAATACATGAAGCATCTGATACCTTAGTTAAGAAAGATGCCCAGATGCCTGTGAAAACTGTTAATTTTTCAGAGAGAAAGACCAACATGGTCTTGACTATTTCAAGTACTTCAAAGTTCTTGTTATGTCCATTACTATAATCTACTGAAGACAAAATGAGATCACACCAGGAGGATTGTAGTGGGGCTACACATAGATCCCTCAAGAATTGCTCCTGGTATGCCTTGTTTAAAAATTTAAGTAATAGCCCTGAAAAAAAAAATAATTAGCAATCAGTTTTTCTGACTCCCACAAAGTTTGTGGGGCCCTGTTATATGAGTAGTTTAGAACACCATACAGGAAGAATAAAATGACCTTGAGGACTACAGTAGGGGTAGCTGAGTGAAATTCAATAGGACAAAGTGCAAGATCCTGTACAAATACAATACATTTCTCTTATAAGCTAGGAGATTGTTAATTGGAAATGACAGAGGAGGAGAAAGTCACAGGATGACTGCAAGCCACCAATGCAACGCATCTATGAAAAGGGCAAATACACTCCTAGACCATGCTGGATAAGATATTTTCATTAGCAAAGGAAATAACGAGTGCACTGATCCTGCAGAAACCATAATCTAGGGTATTTTTAATAATTCTCTGCCTGCTTTTAATTAAGATAAATTCAAACTCGAACAGGTGGAAAGAAAGGTTAACTAGGATGCTCAGGAGAATGAGAAGTCTTCCATAAGAAGACAGATTGGGAGACGTGTGTTTAGTCCAACCAAATAAATTAAAGGATTATATAAATATATTTGATAGAAGTAAATGTGTCTGGCTCTCAGAAGTGTGATATTCTGGAGCTGATTTTAATGGTTAAAAAAGCCTAAACCAACCCAAAACCCTACCCAAACTTTTTCCTGAAGAACTACTCTCTTCTTCAAGGAGAAAATCTAACCTGCCTGCGAGTAATTAAAGGTAGCTAGCCTCAAGAACAATCATTTCCAGTTCTTCTAACCATTTAAAAGGAAAGGATAATATTGAAATTTGGTCAATAATGCAGATACCTCTAGGTTTATTTATAGTTTAGTCTCTATTTACTTGAATTGTAATGGAGATGGGAGAAATCAGCATAAATCATAAGCTGCTGGAACTATGTTGTCAGACTGGAAAGAGTTGCAGTGTTGTAATGGTATTGATAATGCAACCTGTATTCACTGACATATTCTCTTTTTATTTTGTCTATAAGGATGTATCCTGAAAAATATCTTCCTGGATATTTAAGATAAATTAGGTGTTAATCTACTTTTAAATGGATTTTCCCAAATCCCATGGCTTAGTTTCAGGTGGGCCTCATGCTAATTACAGAGCAAAGACAGGCTTGAACTCCTGTAATGTAAGCAGTTCTTTACTTTAGAATTTCCCTTAACATGTTGATAGACTCCCATAATATTGCCATTTTTCCCATCCTGCTGATCTGAATTTTTAGCTTTGCAAGTGTTGGGTGGTTTGATTTTTTTCTTCATAATGAACCAACAGTGATTTCTTGCTGCTCTTGATATTGACCACTTCCCCTTGTTGAGCTGAACTCTGGAAAACAGCATTTCTGCTCTTATGTGTGGAATCAGTGGGCATGAAACAGGAGTTGCTTTGTCTGACCAGTCCATTCAACATAGAAGGGGAAAGCTGGTTGGGAAGAGAAGTGAAGGAGTGGTAACTGAGTCACAAATATAAAGGAAAAACTAGATGAAGATACAAAAAGCGTGAAGATAAAAAGGTTTACAAGGAAAAACAGGGGAGGAGCGAGGGAAAATATTAGAAAAGCAAGAACAACACAAAATGGCAAACCACTACTTTTAAATCTCCATTTAGAGTGAAAATAAATGTAACAGAGTAAAGGCACACATGTTTTCATTTGTATGATAATGGTTGTAGTAAAGCTAAATATTATATACCTTGAACTGTATGTTAGCCTGATCCTGAGAAGTATCCAGTGCTGTCACTACAATGAAGAAAGCTTGAAATCCCACACTCACAGCGTTAAGGCTATCTTTCAACTCAGTCTGAAGATATTTCATCCAGAAGCCTGCTTTCCACAGGCTGTTTTGTCTGATGTTTGATCTTACTGTAGACATTTCCAGTTTTTCCACAATTTCTCCACATCCAAGAATGTTCTGGGTTGGAAGTAGCCATCTTGTCGGGAGACTCTTCCAGGTTAGAACCCCTTCACATCTGACATAACACAAGGAAAAAATTCGAGGGTGCTGGAGCACTGGAACTGGCTGCCCATAGAAGTTGTGGAGTCTCCTTCTCCGTAGAATGTCGAAACCTGCCTGGATGTGTTCCTGTGCAAACTGCTCCAGGTGACCCTACTTTAGGATCTCTCAGAGGTCTCCTCCAAATCCCACCATGCCAGGATTCTGTGATATGCTGTTTTTTACAGGAGCGTACACTGCCAAAGTGAGAAGAGGTGCATGGGACTGCTGACAGATTAGGGAGTCCCAAACCCCAAATCTACTGACATCATTACACTGTAATATTATGTGTTATACTGTAATATTATTACATTCCTTACCCAGACTTCACTTTGGGATCTATCTCAATGTAAGCTCAGTAACCTTGGGAGAACCTATTTTATTCTTTTACTTGTAGAATACTTGTAGCAGAGAGTATCTCTTTCTGATCCCCCTGCCTGCAAACATCCAGGAGACAGTGGTAGAAATGTATCCTTTTATTCTACAGTGCCTGAGGGTACAGGAGTAGCTCTGAGAATAGATAATAACTGAAGTTCCTCAAATGCTGTCACATGGTAATTGTGGGCTTAAACTGCAGTTTTATTGTCACAGAGTAGCATTGCTGAGAGGGAATTCTTAGAACCACCAGGCTCATGTAGAGACTTACTTCCCCTTTCTCCCCCAGTCTTGAGTTTTCACTGGATTATATTTTCTTCATCCTCAGTATCAAGACTTGTTTGTCTTTGATGTTAGTTTGCACCTAGTAGTGGACAGCACTGAGGCAGACAGTGGTGAGCAGCAAAGATGCCTTCTTTTAGAGTGTGTGATTGAAGGTGAATATGAAGCAACTTTTTACAGGAAACTTATTCCAGAATGCTGCTCCATTATTTCTTTTTAAAAACTTGTTCTTATGTGTATTGCACATGTGTTCTGCTGAGAATGGAAGACAAAGCAGGAATCATTTTGTATGGATTTTCTATGGGTACTTTCTGAGTTAGGCAATTCCGGTGATAAGATGACAATTATTGCTTTAATGTGAAGTTACTTTGTCCATTGTCCTCAGAAAAAAAATATAATGTACCTCTGCAGCAAAATCAAAGGCTGATAGAAAGAATTCCTAACAGCCTCCCAAATGTGTTCTCAAAAAATAATTATTGCTAAGATAGACTTGATTTTGTTGGCAACTTGAATACTTAAGAATGTAAGGGGAGCCTTGAGTTTTGGGAGAAATATTCTAATATAATAGTATTTCAAGGTCTGGTATTCTTCCTCAAAGCTTGAAAACTCTACTTTTTCTATAGCATAATGTTGAGAATGTCTGTATCATGGAGGAAAACTAAGCACTGTAATGGATTGATTAGGAGATATATACTTCTAGAATGTACACTATCAGGAAAAAAAAGCATGATTACAGAAGACTGAAGGAATAGAAATAACTCTTCATATCTGTCACCTCTTCTCACACCATTCAAAATCTCTGTCTGTGCCTCTCAAAGAGTTTTAGTTCTTCTCTATTGAGAATCTATAGCTTGAATCACACAGCTGACAAACTCTCATATAAATTTATCTCAGAGAGTATTGCTTGAATTGATTTAGGATAAAGTGTCTTACTTCAGAGAGACTTGGGTCTTAACCTGTGCTTTTTGAAGTAATTATTTTTGCTGCAGGTGTGAAGAATACATAGTTGTGTTAAAATGTGACAGCTTTAAAAACCACAATGGTGGTAAGCATAGGGGAAAATTAAGTCCAAAGACAAGGTTTGGCAGTATTGTTGAGGGCATCCTGAGGTATAAAGCTGGGCTAGACTGACTTTATATTAGCTTCAGGGATGGTCTTACATGTGCTAGAATAGGCTCCTGTTGGGAGACATTGGTCACAGTCACAGATTAACTACTGGAAAACATCTGTGTTGGCTCACATCAGACTCCAAGAGCTGCTGGTGCCAGCCATGCTACAGAGCTGCAGGCAAAGAGATAAAGGAAGAGATTACTGTAACTGCAGCCAAATGCCCATACACCTTATTACCTTTAATCTTCTCAAAGACATTAAAAATTAATTCAGTAGGACACTTTCTTGCATTTCTTTGTTAAGGTATGTGAACTTGTTATGGGGACACAATGCAGCATGGAGATAAATGCAGGAAAAGAGAGAACAAATGTTATGACAACAATCAATGTGTTTCATGGGCTTTTTCGGTGAGAACTTGCCTTGACCCTCTTGAGGTGCACTGTTTGTTGCTGAGAGTATCCAAGAGATGAAAAGTGAACTCTGCTCAGAAGCACTGCACATCAGGCTACTGATGTAACTTGGAGTGTTGCTCTTGTATCAGACTCATGCTCTCAGGGCTGGAGAAGAGTGAGCTGCAGCCCCAAAGTATAAGGTTGTCTATGGCAGTTTATTTTGTTAAAACCAAGGGCTCCAGGGCTACCTTAAAGGGGTAACCTTAAAGAGGGGTAATGTCTGCTTCAGAAATGTCTATTTGCTGCTGAACTGCTTTGTTTACTCCTCTCCTTTGTTGTAGCAAGTGTTCTGCTATGCTAGCATTTGTGGCATCTGCTCCTGTCACACTGACTCATTTATGTTGGAGATAAAATGAAGCAGAATTGCGAGTTGCAAGGAGAGCAGTGATTCTCAGCTTTATTTCTTTTTGTTTCTCATTGAGCCCTTTCCCTTATTTGTTAACTCTAGTAAGCATTCTCCATATGTGTTTAGTATTTTCACATATGTTTCTGTGTATATTTAATTGTCTAGAGTAGACTCTTCCCATCTTTCCTTCCTGCTTCTTGTGGCAACTGTCTGTTTAGATTTTAAGCAACTCAAAAAGAGCCATTTCTTTGTGTGTACTTCCACACAGCATCCAGTAAGGTGCGACCCTGCAGCTAATTGGAAGCTCTGGATAATCTTGCTATATGAGAAGTATAATTGCTGGTAGTACTTATTTGGATTTGATTTTTTTTTTTTTTTGTTTTAAATGTCACTTTCAGTTTGGGGAAAATCACAGTAAGGATCCATTTTTCTTAGTGTGTTTGTGTGGAGTCCTACAACCCACAGAGAAGAAACCTACTGGTAGATAGTGGTGCACCTGTAGCACCTCTGTAGCTGAGATTTTGATAATGCCCCAGTTTTGGTGTTAGTTGTAAAATCTCATCAATTGTGCTATTGTGAAGGGTTTTAGGCTGTTCTGTAGAGAGAAGTCAGGTGTTGCAAAGGTAAAAAGACAAAAATATAAGCACTACCATCCTGAAACATACTCTGACAAAGGCTGTTGTCCAGAACCCTGTATGAAGGATTTACTGGTATCAATTCAGAACAAGAGGATGCAGTCTCAGGCTGCACCAGGGGAGGTTCAGGCTGGAGGTCAGGAGGAAGTTTTACACAGAGAGAATGATTGCCCATTGGAATGGGCTGCCCAGGGAGGTGGTGGAGTCACCATCACTGGAGGTGTTCAGGAGGAGACTTGACAATACTCTACAATTTTAGAATTCTGAGTTGAGCCTGAGGAACTGTTCATTAGTGATTGATCCTTACCTTAGTGATTCGTAATCTTAGGTTTGGTGTAAAATGCTGACACAATTTGGTTTTGCTAATGGTTAGGTTTATTGTCATTAAGTAGATGATACAGACCATGATTTACTCTCCTAGTCTTATGCTATTTTACTACAATTCTTTCCTTTTTTTTTTTTTTTTTTTAAGGACTTCTTTGTGTTTTTAAGTCTGTTTCTTTATACCTAGATCTTCAGTGGTTACACTCTTAGCATTTATAGTTATAATAAGAATGGAAATAACAACAACCTCACGGTAAATGTCAAGTTTTCTTACTAAGTTTATACTTAAGAGTTGCTGATTCCACAGTTACCACCTGCTATCTTCAAAATAAGTTAGTGCTAGACACCTATCTGAGATGAGATGTACTTTCCGTGTGAACTGCTGCTATGAAGTGTTTAAGATAAATGTTAATCTGTCTTCCTGTCCTTTGTCGTGACAGCAGCAATAGGAAAGCGCCAATCAGTTGGTTAATGAATCTGTGTGATAACTTCATGACTCCTCATTTTCTCCAGCTCCGTCCTTTTGGCAGTTCTAGAGATGTTAATCTCTCAGCATTTGCACGGGAGAGGTCTGCGTTTTGAAAGAGGTCTTTACATGCTCTACCTACAAAAGACCAGTGTGTCAAAATCACCACCGTTGATCTGATCTATGTCTGATTAATTCCAGGCAGTCCACTTGCCTGTCCCAGGGACCTGTCACTCTTGCCTTTCTGAATCTACCACTCAGATGTCACTTTGGGTGTGATAACAGCTCCATCATCCCTGTATCTGCCGAACTGCTCTTTGTACGTCCCCTGTGCCACTCATGGTTTAGAGGCAGTTCTTCTGATTTGGCCTGTTGTATGGCTGGGCTTTCATTATTGTCTGTGTGAGGTGTGGGAAGATGAGTCACTGAGGTTAAACCCCTGAGCCTGGGCAACACAAACACCCTTCCTGCTCATTCTCTAGTTTTACTTTTGTCTTGTTTTCAATTTAAGGCAGCAATGATTTGGTCCAAAACACTCTTACTTTAGTATTCAATTCAAAGAGATTTTTTTTGTGCAAGAGATGCCTGTTCCTGGTATTGCATCCACATGAGAATGCCTTTTTGTTAGTATGCTGTCACCCAGGGTGTGACAGTAGACAGTTTTTGTATTTGCATATAGTATGAAGAGATCACTAGGTCGTGGAGTGAAGGGATTTTCTTTGAAATAACCATCTCTCTCTGTGATGTTAAGTAGTCTTCTGGTTTTTATTTTTCTTTTAATTTGTAGATTGGCTGACAATTCCTTGCAAGCTTCTTGTATGAAAAAAAACTACTGATACTTAACTAAGTCATTCTTCAGTGACCATGTGACTGAGGGGGAAGAAAAGGCTGGACACTGGTGACACCAGTCAAGTATTTTCTCAGGTCCATATTTGAGTTATTGATTTCCTCACCATTTTATTCTCATGTATATCAAAAACCCTGGAAAAAAACCCTGCTGGAACAGATGTAAAAAAGGGTAAATACTAGAGATAGGGAACAGTTTGTGAATGAGACTGTCTTAGGGTTGGAAGGGTAAGGCCAATAAGCCTCCTCCCTCCCCTCTGTAAAGTAAAGGGAAGGAAAAATTGAAGGGAAAGGAAAAAAAAAACCTCACAGCTGAATTAGCAAAGCAATGGGAGCTGTATATTTACAAAGCAGGGAAATGCAGGGAAATACATACAAATTTACAATATTTACAGTATATATAGAAATATACAACAAAGTAGCACAGAAATGAGAGTTCCCCACCTCCGCTTCCCCCTCTCTCCCCCTTTCCCCAGAGCGGGTTAGAAAGAGAGAGAAAAGAGAAAAAAAGTTAGCAGTTATGTGTTAATTGGAAAGCAGTTAATACAGGCCTTGCAGCTTATCAATTTCAAGGTCAAGCCTTGGCTGAAAGCCCAGAACCGAGAGCTGCTGCCCTAAGGATGAGCGGAAGCAAGACTGAAGATAAAAGTGCTGGAATGCCCAGGATACCCTCCTGCACTCCCAGTTCAGAAGGTGCTTCCTCCCACTCTACCAATGAAATTAGTTTAGATCCTTCTTTTCGTTTACCAACTTCCATCCACCATATTCCCTTTCTTAAGGGGACAGTCTCAACCGGTCACAGAGACAACAATGGGAGATGAGGGACTTGTCCAAGAAAGTCAGAACTAGCAGAGTGTATAAGTTGAGGATAACTGTCCACTCTTTCAGAGACTGTAAGAACTCCTTGAGGGCTGGTGGCATTTACAAATGAAAACTGAAAACAACAACATTTTAACAAACACAAGAAAGTAGTGTTTTGTTTTTTGTTTAGTTTTCTTTTTTTTTTCTTTTCCTCGAACTACAACTAAAACTTCTGGATCTCTGTGCTATTTAATGTGCGAGATGCAAAAGTTTATGTGGATTCAGAAAGTGACTGAAGAACAGCATGAAAACCCAAATCTGTTGAAGACTATCAAACCCAAATATGTAATTTCTAAGTTAATCATGAAGCTAAAGCCTAGAATGGTACAGGGGGAGTTATCACCAAACACTTTAATTCTTTCAAGCTTTTCCCCCTTTTGGTAAGACCTCATATAGACAGCAATATTGCATTGTTTAGACAATGCTGTTAGTGGTTGGATATAAAAAAAAGGACAAATTTACTGGTCTTCAAATTACCTGAAAATTATCCTGATTTTTCTGTCTTTATAAAAACCAATAGTTTGGGGTACTCCTATATATATATATATATAATTTGGGCTGTGGTTAATGGCTTTAGGGAGAATATCAGTAATGAAGTGATGCAACCACCATTCCATGGTTGGTTTTGTGGTTGTGGTGGTGGTTTTTAGAATACTTTCTAAATGTCTTCATTATTTTTTTTTATACTTCTTGATTTTAATAATAATTAGTCTATTATTACATGAGTCAACCCCATACACTGATCATACCTATACCCATGCATAGATATGATTAATGCTTGCTCTACAGAGAAAAAAAATAAAGTAAAAATTTAAGTTTCCAATGATCTTGCTGGTATTGTAATTTTATTTTACTTAGGTAAATTTTTGTGCTTTTTATTTTCTGAATACATTTGACTTAATGTATTAACGAGTAATATTTTAAGCTTATAATGCTTTTTACATAAAATAAGAGCAAAATCAATTACTTTCTTTCTATTTGGTTTTGCCATCAATTTTATGGGAATAAATTGTTTCTGCACTATCAGGATTTTTTTTTCATTAAACTTGGGTTTTTTTTTTTTGGGTTGGTTTGGAGGTTTTTTGTTGTTAGAGAACTGGTTAAATGCAGAACATGTCACTGTGTTATATCACACTTCATATTTCAATGATCATGGAGACATGGTTATAGCACAGTTGATCTTATTGTAGTGCTGTGAAATGAATAAATAAGGGCTGACAACTGGCAGCAAAATCGATATGTGCTCTTCTAAGGTGGTGCTCATTATTGCTGGACACAATAGACCAGAACTTGCTGTTAGTACCAGGAGACTATTTCAAATGCTGCCAAGGTCAAAACCAATACACTGCCTAGTGTTTTAGCTTCCTTGTGTGGGTGAGAAAACCTAATGCAGTGCAATCACACTCATGTATGGCAGATCATTTCAAATTCTCACATGAGTGAACACTTGCAGAGGTGTAAAGCTACTGGGGGGAGTGCTTTGAAGAGGCAGTCTGTTCCTGGCATTGTCCTGACTGGGGGTCCAGATGATCTGTGTGGAGGGAGAGATTGTACTAGCAAGGCTCGCACACTTCCTTTTCTGGGAAGGCTGGGGATGCTGACCTTTTCAGGGTTCAGCTCTCTCCTCTAGGTCATCTCAAATCTTAGAGTCCTCACTGGATGCTTGCCAGTCTCTCTCCTGGGGGGAGTGTCAGAGACATTAGAATAGACCTGACTCCAGTGAGCAGGCCAAAGCAAGGGCCACCAGGGTTAACAGCTGAATAGTGAGGACTTCTGCTAGAGAAAGGGAGAAAACTTGTGTAAAACCCTTAGAGTATTAAATAAATGCAGGAGTCCATTTCAGACTGGTCTTGGTATGTGGTTCTGCATAGCAATAGGTCTGATGCTGTCCTGTTTGCTGTGGCTAAGGCAGTAAACCTGGTTCAAAATGTATAAAAATAGATTAAATGCACAGCTTGATGAAATGGTAAATGATTCATTAGTTAATGTCTAAAAAGGACTTTGGAAGTACACTACAGAGGCACTGCATTTAAAAAAGACAATTGTAGAGTAACACTTAAGCAGCTTTGAGGAAGAGAGCATAATTTTGCTTGAGGATGCATTGTGATTTTCAGAGTCTGAACTATAAACAGAGCATTGACTACAACAGTGGTAAAAGCCTAGAACAACTACAATTATGTCAAGTTCAACTTCTGTTGAACTATATCAAATAATAAATAAAATAGAACAACCCAGCTTACAATCACAAGGAGATTAAGTTCTTAATGCTGTAAGAATGGATAAATGTACTATTTTCTGCACTTGCACTCTTTGATATTTGAATGAAAATGTACTTAAAGCAGTCCATGAATTAAAATTCCATGATAATTTAGGCATAGTATAAATACTAAATTCAAATACAATATGACCTAAAATTAATCTATTGTTTTTGGTAAACACTGGAATATCAACACACAAGATGGACATTGCAATTGAGCTTCTGACAGTTGTGTTTATTACATTTTATTATCTATGAGTTATTTGCAAAGTGGTTGAAACATTGTTGCATGCAGAAAGCTGTATTTATTTTGCATAGGTCAGCCTTCCTGAAAATGCTTCATCTTGTAGGAAAATATTAATAACAACATGAAATGTATCCTGTAGCTTAAAGCTAATGATAGAGACATACAGATAACCTAATTGTTTTTCTTTCATGGTAATGCCCTGCTCTTTGTCAAGGAATTACTCTTCTTGGGAGCAACAGTTCTTCACTCATGTTATCCATGTTCTGTGCTCTAAATCTCCAAGCAGCAATCAAAGAACCAGTCCTGGGGTATTCCGCAGCTATTGCTTCATTTATGGCAAATGTCCCAGTCATGCTAGACATTCCCTTGTTGTTGTCATTTCAGGATCATCATAGTTGTTCTTTTAAAAAACAGCTAGAGATCTTTCCTCTGAATGGTAAAAGTAGAACAACCACATGGGGTAAGAAATGGCTCTGTGTTTTCAGCCAGGTGTTTAATGTCTTCTATTCCTGACAACAGTGTTAAAGCTCTCACTAGTGCTATTAGGGGCCAGCCTCTCTCCTTTCAGCCTTCTGTACCCAAAATTTCAGGTTATTTAATTGATATATACCTAGGGTATGCGTGTATAATTGTGGCTGTAGTGATGTGGTGGAAAAATGACCATTGTAAAGAAACAGTCTCAATATATTTTGCCAGGGAGGCATGCTGAATGTGCTTCAGCTCTTCTAAATTGACCTGAAGCCTGACTGAAGCATAGTAATGGAATTTTGAATGAGAAATATTGCCAATTTTGATTCCAGCAGTGCTGTCTGTGATGAGCTGAGTCCATGATCCTCATTAGGCTAAGCTTAGAATTGTTTGACCGAGATATGGTGAAAATTGTTTTTTTGAGACTCTTCTGCCTGCATCTCAAGAATTTAGAAGCACCCAAGAATGCCTCTCTCAAATATGTGAGATTTCAGAATTTATCTAACATGTCTGACTCAAAACTGTTCTGAGTCACTGCTTTAATCCATGTGCCCTTCTGTCCCTTTCTCCTTTGCTTGTACTGCTGGGCCATTGGCTTAGAGATGATTTAGGTAACCTCCTCTGCGAATTCTACTGACTGAATGAAACAATTGTCAGTTCTGCCTAGCTTATCTTATGAGCACAAATTTCACTGCATACTTAGTAGCCCCCTGAACATTAAATAACATGCAGTCAAGCGGCTTCTCAGGCTATAGCATTACTGTGTTTGTAATGTGCTCTGCAATCTGCCGTCACACAGCTGCTCAAGGAAACAGGTAATAGGGTCATTGCCTCATTTATCTGGAAGGGAGAGTAGAATTTATGGGTAGGGCATTGACCTATTATGGAGGTTAAAAAATAAGTTGAAAAATCTGTCCATTGAAGGTATGCTAGACCACTAGGTAATGCACAGCAAAGGATAATGGATTTGTAATTACACTGAAGTATTTCATTACATGGGCTATATTCCTTTAAGCTATATTGCTCTGTACAACACATATCTTGACAAAATATTCAGTCTAGAGTAGTGTGTGGACAATTTGACATATTGCCTTCAAACTCTCACTACTTTTGGTACATTTATGCTGGCTGTGTATATTTGGTTTCCAGGTTTTCATGCCAAATAGCAGATCTCTTTGATTCATGGCTGTCAGAAATACACATTAGTAACTGCTTCAAGATGTTGTATTTGGAAATGGCAGATGACAGCGTGTTGGTTATTTTTAAGCACTATATCTGTTTATACATAGTGAAAGTGATTAGGAATATTTTTGCTTTTTCTTGTCTCCTTGCTTCCACATCCCTCTCTTCTTCCAAGGTTCTGTCAGTGGTTGTCACTCAATGAGATCTTCAGTGCTTTCACTTTGTCATTCTCATTCTTTGGTGGTGTAACCTCCAACTTGTACATATTATTCTCAGGCTTTTTTTCCTAATTTACATCCAAAATTGCAGATGGAGAGAGGTTTGAGCAGAATACTGGCTTATACTAGTATTTGCCAACTATAATTGCATGCACAAATTAAGAGTTTTGACTATATATATAGCTGTAAAGAAATTGTAGATGAAGTGGGTATACTTTGGCTCTTAATACAGCTTATTTCACACTTTCTGTTTTCATTTAACATGGAATAAACTAAATTTATTTACTCGCCTACATGCTTGTCTACTCAAGCTTATTTGCATGGCTACACTTGTAAGCCTAAATCTCATTCGATTATGCTAGTGATGCAGATTGTTGCGAACCTCTACTTAAAAATACTTTCTCGGGTTTTAAAAGTAGTAAGAAATAAGTAGGACTGATATTTTTAAATGAACTATGACTCTTACTGACTTATCTTCCTCAGTCAGAAATGCAGTGAATTAAGAGGAACTAACCTGATAGGTACCCATGCATGCTGAAACGAGGTCTAGTTTCTCAGGACTCACTCTTTCAAAGAGCTAAGACTCTCCTTACAGATTAACTGGGTGTTATGATTTATAAATTCCTAATCAATTAAACATTTCAAGTTTCTCAGACTCAGAGTCATTTTAAACATGTAGGCATTTATCTTACAGAGATTAATGGACAATGTTGGAGGTCCCAAATCAGCATGTTGTAAGCTTCTAGTGGACAATGTTCTTGTCCTACTCATGATGGTTTTTAATTCTTTTTCTGGGCCTTAATGACATTGCCATCCAAATAATCATGCTTAATCTGAAAATACTACGTCATATGCAAATTAAGTAATGCTTCAATTCTAAATTAATCCAAGGTAATTTAAGTGAATTTATAATTACTTTTGAGTAACCCATAACCTCCATCACCTGTGCTCTTAATTCTTGTTACCAAGAGACATTTTATGTTTTCCTAATAGCTGCTGACAGCAAATCACATTTAAACTGTACCAATCCCTTAGGTGAGGACATGGATGCCAAAAGGGGCTTTGCTCTTAGGTAAAGGTACATTTGTGAGAGCATTCTTGCACCAGATTTCCTGATATTTAAGAACTTCACTGTAAATCTGTCACACGTTTGAGAAATTCCTGTTAAACTATATTCAAATTCAGCTTCAATACGCTTTTCCAAAGGGTGTTTCTTGATATAACTTGTGCTGCTTGACCAAATCAGTTTTTTACAGACTGATTACGTTTTCAAAAAGATTTTCACAGGTGCCAGTCACCAGAGCCATTACATAGCTGAAGTACTGTTGCGATAAAAGAAGCAGGGAAGCAAGGAATACCATGAAGGTGTTCTGTAGACATGCACTTAAGCCATGTGTCTTCCTGCCTTGCCACAGGGTCTGGTTATTATTCTATTTTAATGGGAGAGTTTAAATTAAAAATATTTTAGAAAGCATTGTGCTGTATTTATATCAAAGCTTCAAAGTCTGCCTCATTATAAAGGCTTTCTTCTGCTGGTTTTTATCCTCTTTTATCTTCTGTCTTTGAAACAAAAGTATTTTGAACTATGAAACAGGTAAAGTATCTTTTTGTAATGGATTCATGAAAAGGAAGCTTAGAGAGAGGAGATCTATAAAGTAGATGAAATGCAGCAGAGAAGCATTTGGAAGAATTAAATAGAAAATGATAATGGAACCATGCCAAATTACAGGCACAAATTCTTTCAGTTTGTTTATACATCAGAAATGAGCATCAGGTACCATATTTTAAAGTATATTTTTAACATTTGTACAAACTATGTTGAAATGCCAGTCATTCCTTCAAGACATTTGAATGTAGAGCCATAGAATTCTGCCTGATAAAGACCTGTACAAACACAAAACTTCTCTTTCTGCTTCACACAAGACAAGAGTTTTGGACCTGCAGAACATCTTTCATTGAATAAACAGTTAAAAGAGATGAAAATCTTCCATTAATTATTATTAAGAATGTCTGTGTGTAAGTATGGAAATCAAGATCACTTCTTTGTCATTGCATTATTCTTGTACATCACCCTGGATTACAGTCTTTTCTTAGTGCAGTCATGCTAAATTTTGCTAAGTACCAAATGAAAGATAGTTCTGAGCTTGTTTAATAACTTGAAGACAGATACATTTCACTCTTTCAGTTATTCCCAGCTCCACCTTTGCATTAGTTTGCTCTCGGGGGGTGGGGGGTGGGGAAGATTGTTTATTCTGACATTTTTATTACCTGCTTCCTACTTAATCTGAGGATAGAGGAAAATTGTAACTGAATTCCCTAACAACTGTGAGAAGTTAGAACGGCTTGTTCATAAATTTTGGAATAGAACATACATTGGAGTTTCTGAAAGAAATTACATTTGAGTCAGTATTCCACAACAGCATTATTTTTTTCAGAATCTGCTTATTCCTTGAATCTTGTAAAATCAACCAGATTGGTAGAACTGGGACTAAAAGCTGTGGGTAGTTTCTGGTGCAAAGGAAAGCGTATAATTGTAGAATTGTCTTGGTTGGAAGAAAACTTTAAGATGATGGAAACAAAATGATTGAGTCCAGCTGGTAACCCAGCACTTTCAAGTCCACTGTTGTACTAAGTCCCTAAGCATCTCATCCATACAATGATAGGAACTATTGCTTGAGCAGCAACCAAGGTGCTAATTACAATAGGTTTAAAATCATGCTACTACTTTAACATTTGCATGAGTTAGTACTTGGCTGCATGACTGTGGTACCTTGATTTGAGGGCAGCAACGGTTTGTTATTGAATAGTATGAGTGGATAATACAATTTCTCTTACTGAATGGATTAGTGTCTAATAACAACCCATACAAAATTAGGTTCAATCATGGAGTTTTCATGATCCAAAAGTTGACTGTAAAGTGAGCTCTGGCCTTAATTATATTCTTAATATAATAAACATTAAGCTTTGAGGAAGATTATTATAACTAATGTCATCTTTGAAGCAGGGTAATTGTCGCTTCAGGTCCATCAGGACATAAATGAAAGAATACAAACTCACTGGTACGGTAGGTAGGGATGTTCTTCATTGACTTCATTCCCCCTGGTCATTTTAACAGCTCAAACTGAATTTCAGTGCTGGTCCCTAGAATCTTAATGACACAGGAGAAATGTGAAAAGGAGCGGAGGACTGTAACTCTGTATAGAGCTGTATTGAGCCTATGTCCATCTTGTTCTCTGTTAACGGTACAGCCTAAAGGGAAATGTTTTCTTAATGGCAGGTGCTTAAGCTTTGACACCTGTGTAGGCAATTGGAAATCACTGGCTTGTTTGAGGTGATCGTGCTCCTGTTTTGCTAGTGCAGACGGATTTTTACCCCAAAAAAAAAGCATACAAGAAAGCCTTCATGACTGGAGTCAATTTTATATACACAAATGGCCAGGTAGAATGGGAGCAGGCTGAACTGTGTCTTTAACTGTTTTTAATTTCTGGCTTGTATTATGCAGGAGAGTATGAATGTAACCTTGAGAGTTATAAAATCACCTTGTAACCCGCTTGACGATAATTTGGGAATTAAAAACATCTTTAAAATAATCCAGTGTCAGTCTGGCAGAAAGCTTTTAGGAAAAAAAAACAATCCTGTTCTAAGATCCAGCCAGCCTGGAGTGCATGTAAGCTAGAAAACCTTGTATTCAGAACTGTGCTGACGTCTTTAATTACACCATCAATTATGCTAATTTTAATGCATACTTGAGAATGTGGTAAAAATAAACCAAAGGATATTATTCGTTAGCTGCAGTTTCATGGTTGAATTGAGTTGAACACTTAAAATAAGTCTGGATGAAACACTACATAATGTGCCATAGGGAACAATTCTACATAGGCAGCAAGTAGAGCAGGGTGGGAACTAATAATTCTTCCATCTTAGTTCTATTTTATGACTCTCTGGAAAGAAAAACTAACTCTGATTCTTTTTCTTTTATTTTCTTCCCCCTGCCCTTTTTCTCTCCCAGTGGGGCTGTATTCTCTTTGCTGGAGCCAGGACAAGCTGAGCATTCTAAAGTAAAACCTAAGTTGAAAACTCATTGTATTTGGGACTATACAAAATTATATACTTGGTATTGACAATAAGTGATTGTAATATCAGCAGAACAAACTGAGGTCCTTCTGTTGTACTGAGTCCCTCTGCCATCAGAATCTGATTGTCCAGATCTAGTTTACTAATACTGTACATTGTGCATGTATTTTCATTTCTTCTGAAGTTCCTTTGCAGTACATCATATTTCATTTATTAATGGCCATATCACTGAAATCAGAAGTTTCTTTTAAATATTTATTGAAAACATCAGAGTCTGACTTGCAAGGATACAAAGTGGAATTTCACAGAATGCCCTGAAAAAGAGAAAACCTGCAGGAAGAGTCATTTTCTCTTTCGCAGAAACTACATTTATCACTTGGACACCACAATCCATGACTGTGAGTGAATAGCTCACAGTCTTAACCAAGACTCTGTATCTGGGTTGATCTTGATTACTGTATCCATAGGTTACCTCCCATGAACTCAGGAATCCATTCTTTTAAAGTACATCCATATGATGAAATCTGTGGTATGTCCTACTGCCATTTGCAGGTCTCACAGTAGGCCCTTTCTTTTTATGCAGCATATATATGATAATTCATAACTGGGAGAGCTGTAATATTAGTTTTTAGAAATAAATTATCTACTATTTTGTTTTCCTGAGGCATTATTGAAGTAACAGGTTTTAAGGGTCAAAGGGCACTAAGCAAACAAACGGGAAAAGTTTTTTTGCTGGAGAACAGGTTTTCTTCATGTTTAACAAGTTTTTCTTTAATATTTTTTTTTTTTTCATTAAGATACTGTGAAAGTCATCATAAAAATATGCTGCTAATAAGTATAGTGAGAATTTTTAGGTGACTGTAGAGCAGAAAATTTGCTTGTGTTATGCTGCACTGAAGTCTTAAGAGAAAGTATCGTGATAAGATCATTGAACAGTTTGAGTTGGAAGTGACCTATAAAGGTCACTGTGTCCAAGGGGCACCTTCAACTAGCTCAGGTTGCTCAGAGGGCCATCCAATCTGATCTGGAATATATTCATACTCAATTTCTGGGATTTCTGTCATACACCAGAAAAAGAGCTCCATAGAGGAAAGTGGCAGTGCCTGGGGTGGTGGCGATCTTTTAATTCAAGCTTGCAAATAAATGCCATCTGCTTGTTGTTGGTGGTGGGTTTTTGTTTGTTTGTTTTTCACAAGAATAGGAAAAAGTGCAAAATTTCATACCAAGGGCTTTAAGATAGTTATAAATTCTATATGAATAATGGTATAAGTGGTCCTGATAAAATGTCTGAATAAACTGCATGATGAAGATAATTATGAATTTAATTAAAGTTTAAAAAACAAATCAAAATCAGTCTCTTTTTTAATCTCTAAATTCTGTGGTGCAGCATCTCTGCCAAAGCCACCTTTACACTCCTTGAAACAAAGACATAAATCGTATGTATGAACATGTGATCTATTCCTTCACCCTTCTCTGTATTGTCCGTGGTCACCATATTTGTCAACTGCTTCATTTTGAGAGCACGTTGCCTGCTTGGAAAGTACAGTATTTGGTAGTACTTGTCCTTTAAAATACAGCTTATTATAAGGTACTCCATAGGTGTAGTCTATGTTGTGTCTTAGTTGTCTGTGAGTCGCCATCATTGGAGGTGTTTAGGAGGACACTTGATAGGGTGCTTGGTTGCATGGTTTAGTTGATTAGGTGGTGTTGGATAATAGGTTGGATGCTATGATCTCAAAGGTCTCTTCCAACCTGATCTGGTCTGTTCTATTCTACAACTGGTAAGCAGTATAGGAAAAATTATTTGCTGTGTGTATGTTTTGGATGTGTCAGCAGCTCATCTTCTGAAACTTCCTAGATACACAACTAGAGTTCTGCTAGGTAGAAATCCTTTGTATGAGCAGGTATTGTAGATAGTTTTGCAGTAGGAAAAAAAATGCTTCTACAAGGAGAAATCAATAAATTATGTTCCAAACCCACCCAAGACAAAAGGGTTTTGTATTTGAAAGTTCTGGGTTAAATGACATGCTTTCATAATCGAAGGAAACTTTCCACCAACATAGGATTAGCAGAGTTTCAGCTAAGTAAAAATGCATCTAGTCTATGTTAACTTATTCTTTACCAGATATTAAGTACTGCTTACTTTACAGTAATCCCCCAAAATCATTCTTACAACTAGACATTATAAAGTTTCCTGTGGTATCTGCTTATACTGACTTCTGGGAGAATGAAATTCTGCCTCAAATGATGAATTTCAGAGAAACTCCTTCAGTAAAACTGTGGGATTTGCTTCTGCTGTTGAGCAATAGATGCAGTGGCACTGTGCTTGCCCCAAAGGAGATCGAGTCATACAGTACCTTATAAACAATGTATCTGCTTTAGGTGATCCTGCTCTTACAGGGAGGTTAGACACAATGATCTTCAGAGTTCTGTTCCAACCCCTACAATTCAGTGATTCTGTAATTCTTATATTCAAGAAAAGCAACATTCTGTTCCCATTTGGATATTCCATGTGCACAGTATCAGTATGTTCTTCTTAAGCTTTAACAGCATGAAACCCAATGTAAAATGAAATGGGTAGTGTCAAAGTAGAATTAGGCTAAGTAACTTTAGCATCTGGTCTCAGAGCAAAAGAGTAGATGTCTGTGTAGCTTGTCCCCAAGACGGTTCTTGTTTCATACTTAAGGTATATATCAAAAAACTCAATTTCTCTCTTCCTTAGCCTGCTGCTTAATGTTTCCAGGTGTATCTTTTAAGTGTCAAGGGCACTAATGCACAGGTAGATTAAAATTGCACAGCCTTAGGCAAGATGCAGAGATGACTAAAGTACAATTCACTACAATAGAACAAAGACTGACAAAATCCTAATATTTTGCCCTGCTGTTACATTTATTCCCCTGCCCCAAAAAGCAAACAAACTCTGAATTGAAAAGTATTTGTCAAAGATTTGAATATATAGATGACATCTGGAATTCAACGCAACAATAGCATGAGCTGGTAAGCATAAAATGTGGGAGTATGTGCTGATGATTGTGGGCAGAAGGGCAAGGAAAAAAGAATGTAAGGAACTTGACATATGTAATGGTCTGAACAGGAAGAATGAGATGATCCTATACAAGAAGAATCTGCTGAGACAACTACTTATAATGGAATGTGAGATTGAAAAGTTGATTCCAGTTTTTTTCAGTCATAGTGCTTTTGGGGGTTGTCTTGCATTGTGGGTTTGTGGTGGTGTTTGATTTTTCAACAGTTGTTACCTCATGATGATTCTCCAGTAAACAGATAAAACCATAAAAGCCCTCAAAACCTTTGAGTATCACTTCTGATTCATAAGTTTCTATCAGAATTCTTTGCCATTAGCCTTTTGCCTAGCTTCAAAACTGTCACAAAGAAAATGACTATGACAAACAGGGACACTAAAAATGGTTGTTGCACTAATATGTTTAAGCTTTTGTCTTTTAAACATTTGTCTTTAAACCTTTGGAGAGTCTTTCTTATTGAAGGAGACTGCTGGGTCAGAGAGAAGATGATAGCTTGGAAACAAATCCATTTCTGACTGTGATTTGTCTTGGGGCAGTGACTAAAAGGAGGTGGTAATATCAGGCTTTGTTTGTCCTGCTGTGTAAAATAAAGCTGTTCTCTTTTGCGTGTGGCTGTAAATATTACCTGGTAGGTATGCACAGAGAACAGTCATTGTGTCAAGATTACAGAACCACAGAATGGATCAGGACTTTTCAACCTACTTGCATTTTAGTTGGGCTCATCCACTGAGATTTAACTTTGTTCTGGAGAAAGCCCTTTTTCAAACCTATTGCTTAGATTTAGTGGCAGAGTCAATTTGTTCTCAGAGCTAAGTGGATGTATGACTTTATTCTTTGGTTGCAGTGAGGAGGTGAGAGAGAGATGATGAAAGCCAAGTTTCATTTTTTTCTCTAAAAAGGTCAGCTATTCATGCAGGTTTTGAGTTTTTCTTAGGAGTTGAGGAGACAATGAAAAAAAGTGTGTGGAGAAGGTGAAGAACTAATAGTACCCTCAAGTAGGTACTTGACAGTATTTGTTTACATGTTAAGTATTTGAAATCCTGTGGAATCTGATAAAACAAGATTCAAGCACCACAGGCATAGCTGATAGCTGACACTAGACAAGTTTAAGAATACGAGGGAGGAGAGTGGTGAAGCCTCACATTTTGCCAACAACTAGCAATTTCTTGACATGTACTTAAGAAGAGGACCTAAAGGCAGATCTTCAAAAAAGCAGTGTGACCTATCTAGATACATGGCCTTTAGCATCTGAAGCAAACACAGAGTTAAAAGATAAAGCAATTTCAGCATAGAATGCAGAGAAATACAAACCAGTTGGTTTAGTTGATAGGAAAGTCAGGTAGTCCTAGAAATCAATACAATAAGAGAGTGCAGCAGAGCCCAGTGTCCAGGTGGTAATCAAAATGGTGGTCTATAGAGGTCTTCTGAGAGAAGGGGAGGGGGAGGGAGTAGGAAGTGTGCATAAGAGAAGGAGAGGAAAACCACATCTGCAACAGGTCAACTTTATGATGGGGAACACTTCCTTAATACTTGAGAGGTTTGTCACCAGACCACATATAGAATCATGAGGGTAAACTCTATTGCAACACATATGTGGAATATGCAGCTAAAAAATGAAAAGCCCCAAAGGTGAGATAGGAGATATTTGCTGTTGCTTAGTCTCTCCTTTGAAGTATGTGACCTCCAGAAACTCACTGCTGTGAAAGGATGATGAATTCACTGAGATAGGAGTATGTAAACTGGAATAATTTTTAATTAAGTCTTCTGAACATCTTTTGAGAAGGCAAGAGGTAGGAAATGAATCTTATGCTGTGAGAAATGATTTGTATTTAAGAGTTTGATACCTACAAAGGAATTGTCATCAGGACTAAGCAAACATACAAGCTTTTTCTGCTCCTTCTCCCATGTCCCTCACTTGTACAGAGTTTATTTGCTGGTTTATATTTGTCACTGAAATGTGAAGTGTCAAACTGCTCTGTGTAGCCAGGTCTTGATCAGGGTAGTGATTTGTGTGTGCTGATAACAACACATTTATGTGGAACTGTCATTTTTATCTTTTCTTCAATTCAGTCTTTCTTAGGAAATTTTAATACTGGGCTCCTGGGGTTTTTATTTGAGCATTTATTTCAGTGTTTGTGATTGCACCTGAGAGTTTTGTGTGCCCAATAGCTATGATGCTGTATATATAAATATTCAACACACAAAATAAAAGGTCATCCAAATAGTATCTAAAATATGGGTTAAAAGGGTCAGTTGTCTACAACTGCTGTGTGAAAACTAGCACTTGCTGGGAGGGGTTTTGTGTGTTTGGTACAGGATTTGCTAGTATATATCCTCTTCAAAGCTTGGATCTCAAAGTTTAATGCATCCTAGAGGTTTCTTCCATGTTTTGTAAAAGGGAATATCGGGGTTATATTTGTCTGTGTCTTGGGTGCGTGCTGTGCCATGTTTTAGAGAAATTATCAAAATTCTGGTGGCACAAATTAAGCCTTTGTGACAGTTTAAGACTAACACTGTAACTTTTAAACTTCCACAAATATCTTAAGTCTTCTGCAGCAACAGGAATGGACAAATTCAAATCATCTGGCAGTCTAAAAGCCAGAATCCAACGAGTAATCTCAATTTATCTGCATTCATTGGACACAACTTCTTACAGAACCATTCAGCAAAAGTCACTGTGTTTGCTTTGATCTTACAAACTTTACAAAGGCATTTGTTCTTGAAAACTGAGAAATAGAAAGCAATATTAAACTCATGGTTAGTATGCTGATTTACCAACACTTGTCTCACAGTTCCACAGGATTTTTTGCAAGACAATTTCTAGTGAGTTTTAAGAAACCAAATGACCCCATAAAGAAATTAAATAACCCAAGAGCAGCTATGCCTTGGAAAGCCAGCAACTGTTAAGAGGAACAATTCCCTAGGGATGCACCCAGTATTTCCAGCCAACTCTGCTTGAGAAGGGGGCTTGTTGCAGTTTTCTCAGAGAAGAATCAGCATTTACTAAATATGAGGTCCTCACATACAGCTATTAGCAATAACATTCATGCATTGGGTAGTGATGAACATGATGCAGTGTTATGCTTATCTGAAAAAGAGAATGAAATGTTTTGAATGCTTTTGGAAGGTGAGCTCTTTCTCACCTAATGTACAATAAGACAGTATGTTTTGACAAAGAGCTTAAAAGCCAGTGGAAATAAGCATGATATTAAGAAGTCCATTTTTCTCTCATACACACTCAGAGAGTGATGTCAAATGATAACGAAAAGGTCAGTTTTGGAAAGGTTACAGAATGGTAGCTCAAAAGACCCTTAGCAGCTTGCTGAGCTCCAGACCGCAATACTAATTGGTGACAGTGTGTAAGTGGCCTTTAGAAGGAAGAACTGAATGCATTCCCAGCAAGCCACAAACAGCTTACTGGGTTACCCAAGACTACAGGATCCACTGAAAGAATATTTCTTTTCTGCCTGTGGGATTTTTTGGCTTGCTGTTTTGTTTTACTTTTCCTTTACTCCTTCCTGCTCCTCTTTTGCTTATTTGGAAGGACATAAGGTGCTATATAAGCTGTATCCAGCACTAGTGCCTACGCTTATTTTTCTGAGAGACACAGCAGCATACTAGCCATTTACCTGTCATATTACTGAAAAGGACTGACCTAATATTGAGTTTCAGAAATGCCAGTTTTGACTAGAAACTATTGCTTTGTAGAAGGAATGCAAATCTGAGACTTGTATTCATTTTTCAGCCAAGAAGCCAGCAGCAAATAGACGAAAATATTTTTTTACCTGAAACACCTGGCTTTATATATGTGCATAAGTTTTGTACTAATAAACTGTGACGTTTCTCCTGATCTGAGACCTTCTTGCTCTCCACTATGAAACTGCAGTCCTTGTGCTAGTTTGTCTCCTTTGAGCACCAGCTGCTATGAATGAGGGGTGGTAAATTTTACAATTTTTTTTCTGCTTTAATTTACATGCCAGTGTTGTGGTGTAAATGCAAACCTTATTCATCATGACAGTTGCAGTTGGTCCACTGACCCTTTGCTTATTTATAGGCTTTAAAAATATATTGACTACTGAGCTGAAGAGAAACTAAAATGTTTTATATGTAGAAGTTGATGCCTGTAATTCTCATAGCTGATGAATGAGAGTTAAGAGCACAAGAGCAAACTCTGCACCATTAAGCATGGGACTGAATTGAACTCCTCAATTGTTCTACCTTCCTGTGTTGCAGTGACAGAAGGCAGAGAAGGGCCACAGAGCCTGGTTTAAAAGGCACTATTCAGACTTGATGAAATTGTAATAACCTTTTTCAGAATGCAGGTATGCAAAATATGCATCTTTGCATTTTTCCATTGAAACTATTTTGACTTCTTATGACCGAGCTGTACAATTTGTTGTATATAATGATCGATACAATCTTGCTAGGTTCAATTAGTCTTAACTAAATGGAAGAAATCCCCTCAGCAAAAGATATGCCTCTTGAGTTGTGATGGTTGCAAGCTAGCATAGGACATAGCTTCACAAGGCCTTATCTCTCCCTTCTGCTGTCACTGTTAGTTCATTCAGACCCACTGAGTTTCCCCCTTGGGGAAAAAGTATGTTGTAGAGCTTGTTCACCTGCCAGTAACTCTCCACAGATGGGTGCAGATCTTTTCTACAATATGCTGAGCTTTGGAGTGAAAAGAAAGAAATAGACAGATACTTGGGACTATTTCTGAGGTCAAAACCTCCTATCTTTTCCTTCCTATTTAAAACCACTAAATTATGAGGCTGTGTTATCCTGTTGATACAGTAGTGCATGGCAGGAGGAATAGGAGCAGCAGGATAAAGCAAAGCATTAAGTGATCATGAAAGTTGATTATCGTGATACTTTTGTTTGAAAAACTCCAAGGATTCAGTTCAGAAAAATACAGCACAAGTGTTTAGCCTAGCGGCTGCCAAGGTTCTTCTTTTTCTATCAACTGTCTTTGTGGAGTTAATTTGCTTCTTAATGTGTTTTTATATCCCACACAAAGCCTTCAGGGTCATTTTTAAAGAGGTGAATAGATAATTCCTTGCCAGCATTTGCAAGCATTTTTTCAATAACAAGGTATGCTGGCTACTCCTCTTAATGGAGGAAAAAGATATCAGGAAGGAAATTCTCTCATAGGGTTCACATTTCTCAGCCTTAGTTTTGGGGGACTGTTTTAAGTCCTCAATTCTGTGGATTACATCAGAATGCAGGCACTTGCAAATTGAAAACTGGCCCAGTTCCATGATTTTACTACTTCATTTTACACAGCATCTGTATCTGGAACAGTTATCTTTCCCTTCATTCTCTCTGCACTGATAATCCTGTGTGCATACAGTAAATGTCGTTAGCATCTAAGTGTTCCGCATAGTGTATTTTATACGTGTGAGATATTTACTCCAATTCATTCTGAGGTAGAGCATTATAACTGCATCATTATACCTCTACTGAAATTAATACTTCAGAAGTTTCTTAGCAATTTTTGTAGTTGTTACTTTTCAAAATTAATTTTTAAACTTAGACTTGAATAACTTTCCGACTGAAGTGAAATAACTTTGAACTTGCGCTTTTCTGCAGCGTGCTGTCTCTGCTCCTCCAGTATTACAGTAAATTTAGTCCCCTCCTGCAATGCAGAACTTTCTCATTTGAAGAGTGGTGGGTCTACTATGTGCACAGCATTCACTGTATTTATACATTGATATAGTTGTTGGTTTAAATCTTGTGACTGGTCAAAACCATTCAAGGCCTCCTGCTCTCTTTATTAAATAGGCAATGTACTGTTATCTGCAACATGGTTATAGTTTGAAAATATTATTTACCAAACCAAAGGTAGTGAATTTATATTCAAACAAACAAAAAAAAACAAATTTAGGTTTGAATCCCTGTTCTGAAGATGGTAAGTGTGGATTAAAAGGAAGTTTGGAAGTTGAGTGCACAGAGAAGTTTCCTACTGTTTTCAGTGGAAGGTTTGTTTGTCTAAGGATGAAAGTGCAGGCACTTCACTACTCAGGAGAAATGTCATGAGAGCAGTACTAAAAGGTTTTCAAGTCAGATGAAGGTATCAACTGAATACCTCAGAGCATTACCAATTTCTGATTTCTAGAAAGTTTTGAAAATGTTCCACTAAGTACCTAATCATATTTCTTCAAGATCTGGTTTTAAAAATAAGATAAAGATTCCACAGACTTCCATGAAGGGGGCTGTCAATGAGGTTCCACTGCCTTATGTGCCATTGACAGCCAGGATCACTTGCTCTCTGTTTTCCCTTGTGCTTCTTTCCAGAGCACTATCCTCATTTAATCAATTCAGGATCAGGCTTGGCCATTTTTTTCCCCTCCAGTTTCTCACCTCAATTCTGAACATGTCCAGAAACTTTTAGATGAAGCAGAGACGTAAATGAAAGGGTAAGTGTCACATCACCAGATAATATGAGGGCATCTAATTCAGAATAATTTATGGAGGATACAAGAAAGCAACTGCATAAAAAAGTGGCAATAGTTAGGTTCCTCTTTTTTTTTTCTTTTTTAAAATGTATCTGCATATACCTACATCAGTGCTGTGCTGTGTACCTGTTTTCTGCTAACCAGTGTTGCAGATGTTCTGTTAAGCTAACCTAGGCTAGCTAACCTAGGCTATCTTTCATTATGTTCTTATTCACATTCAGATTGACAATTTGTGATTCAGCTACAACTAAAATAAAACTGTATTGTTGGAATTTAAGTAGTGACTGTAAGCCATAACAAAAAATCCCACCCAAGCCACTGTTGTTATCTTGCAGAACTTGGGGAACTGCAAAGTTAAGGGTTAATAAAATGCTCAACCAAAAATTTGGGTTACCTATTCAGTACCTCAACAGGCTCACTCATGTTCACTCACATGAGAGTCCCAGAAGAAATAACCAGAATCAATTGTAATCACTTAACAGAAGAAACATCCAGTTATATAATCGCGGTATAATAAACTGAGATGAGAAAACTGGGAGCACTGCCGCTAATAGAATATAAAGTAGCTTCATGGAAGATTTAATGTACAAATGCAAAGGGAAAAAATAATACATTATGCTTCTCTGAAGACTACTGGTTAGTGTGTGAACAAAGGGAAAACAAAAATCAGACAATGACTTGAGCGTTTTGAAAACTGGTAACCCTAGTTTGCCTACAAGCTTATACGTAAATACTAGCAAGAACCCTAAGTTTCTTAAGATGTAAGATCAGATTGGAAATATGTTTAGGAATAATATTAGTATGTACTTTTTGGTCAAAATTCAACCCCATTTTCAGAATGTCAGGAAAGTACTTCAGCTTTAGTTTTGTGAGATAGCAATTACTGCCTTTAAAACTGTTATCAATTTTAAATGGTAAACACAAATTATTTTCTTAACTTTATATTAAAAACCTTTTTCTGTTGTAGGTCTATCAGTTTAATAGAATTAATTATTCAGTTAGTTACTGGTATGGGATTAACAAGTTTCCTTAAATAAGTTACTCCTCCTATCCCATTATTATAGATAGGTTCTTTGATTATATTTACTGCTCTGACATAACCTTAATCAATTTACTACATATGGTGAGCTGAAGAGTAATTTGACAGAGAGAATTATGTCAGTGCATCTTGCATTTCTCAATCTTACTTAAAATCTAGACTATTTTTAAACCCCATTTCCATCCATGACCTCTGAATGATATATCCTGATCATCTGTGGTGAGCTGTGGTCATTAACAAAAGGTTATTCTCAGCACCAATGTATTGTTTTTATGCTTCTCTGTTGTCCACTGAGGATAACCATCTTCATAGTTTTACTTCCCCTTACCATTGATTAAATATTAGATAAAAAAAAGCCAACAGTGTTTTAAAATTTCAAACACAGAGTCTTCTGGCTTCATCAGTCTGCATTTTTCAGTTCTTTGTAAGGTCTAGCAAAGTTATTGACTTAGAAGCACTTCTAAAAGATAGAGGAGACTGTCATTTACAGAAGCTTTAAATGTCCATAGAAGCACTTCACAAAGGATTCAAAACTAACACAAAATAAACCTTAATGATTCAGTCTGCTGCTGAGCTCTGAAAAAAATCATCTTTAATGTGACTCTTGGAAGTACTTTTTCTTTTCCTGTTAGACAGAGTTATTCAGCATAAGAACATCATGTTCCGTAGTTTATTCTTCTTTGGAGACAATCCAAATGGGAAAGAATGTCAGAACCAAAGTGAGTGCTCTACCAAGAGTCTAAATTAGTTTTCTCCTTGATATAAAATATTTAACTTAGAAAGTATCAGCTTTTAGTAAGGTAGCAGATTCTGAAGGAAAGAAATATGGAAGAAATGTAGCAGCAATATTTTATAAAGTTTAAAGGTAGACAGCCTTGATAATAATGGGAATGCCAGACTGGTGCTGGCATTAAACAAAATAATGGAACAGCTCAGATTTGATTAAATAAATAACTCAACAATGGCAACATAAGCAAGGTTATAATTCTGAGCTTATAGAATTCTGCAGGTTTTATGACACTGATTTTACTGTCTAAATTAATAGCTCAGGTATATCATATCTAGAACTATACAAGGTGTTTGACTTGATATCGTAAAGCATTTTGCCTGACACATTAGAATTATCCAAACAAATGACAGTAAATGTTAAACTGATCAGAAAACATGGGTACCAGTAGAGGTGTATGATTAATGAAATCCCCACAAGTATGTCTTTTCAGTCCTTCCAGATTTACCATTTTAGTATTTGTGGCCTGGAATAAAACATGAAATCATATCTGCTTCTGTTTACATATAATGGTGAAATTAGAGAAATGGTAAATTAGAAAGGGAGGGAGGATATTAATAGTAGTCAAATGATGAGAAAAGACAATTTGGTTTCACAATTTCTTGTAATTATTTTCTTTCAGTACATGCATATTGCTGTCTAGAAGATTCTGCCTTAAATTATACGAAGAAAACCCTTGGCAAAGCTTGCTTGTGTAAGATACACTAAGGGAAATACCAGTCATTACAGTAGGATGTCATAAAAGTTCAAATGGTGGTTTTGCTGTGTATTTGTTTTTCTGGCATTTAATGTTCCTAGATTCTGTCATACACTTTTTATCTGATGCCATAAAAATAATATTTTCCCTGACTTAGGCAGAGACATTATGCAGAAATATTGCTTACGTTCCCTGTAGAACAGTTGGATTCTCATTTCAAACTCTTATTCTTCATTTAAGAAAGCTATGATTGAAAGGAACTCATTTGCTGGATCAAATAATACAAGAAAGATAAGATCTGGCAATGTGGGGAGAAAAACTCTTTTTTTGGCAAATATAACAATTTGGTCTGGATTAGTCTACTACAGTGAAGTACTTGCGTACTTCATGTGGGGTATTTAATCAGTGCACAAATGGAAAAACTATCTTCATTAGAACACATTGTGTTCTTTGCAGTTGAAATAGAATTAACTATTTGATTTAAAAAATAGTCTATTGGTTGGGTTCCTGTCATCTGCTCTGGGCAAACCAACTAACCCTTTCAGAAGCACTTTCCCAACTCAAGTATCCTGCTTAGGAGGTTACATTGCCCATGGAACTATATGAACACACAGAATCTAGAGTGTGTAATTTGGATATTTTCACCAATCACTCTGTTATTGCATCTAAACAGGATTCAGCATCCCCCTCATGGCTTATACCAAGCCAAAAAATACTCCAATTAGTTATATATATATATATATATATATATATATATATATATATATATGTAAAGAAAAAGCATCAGCAAGGTAGATCATTGCTCACGAAAATTACCTCCACTTATGAATACATTTTCTTTGTGGTAACCTTGCCAGTTATCTGACTTTTTCAGATTAAAAGTTCCTGTTGTAATGTTGAAGGGGTAGGGAGAGAAAAGCCTGAGGCTAGATAGAGTAAAATCCATTTCACAGAATGGTAAAAAAAAAGCTCCTTATCCTTTACCATGGTGGAACAGCAAAGAGGAGTGTCCTTTTTTTTTTCCCTAACAGCATATACAATATATGCTTTCAACTCAGTCAAGAATCTAGACTCCTTCCCCATTTTTCTCTTTCTCTGTTGACTGCATGTTCTTTTTGCTTTTATTGGCAGCACTATAGATGTATGAAGTGAAAGGATTTCTGGGTCAAGTCACAGTTTCCTATTATTTCAGACAGCAACATCATATATCTTTCCCTCTAAAATTTTGTAGGTGTCTTTCCTTTCTCGCTGCTCCTTTGGAGGGCTGCTTCAAACTCTTGAATGTGTGACTTAGAAACTGCCTTCTCTTTTCTTCTCACTTTTCTTTTCTTCTCTCTCTTTTTTTTTTTTTTTTTTTTTTTTTTTTTCCTTTCCACTCATTTGTTTTTTTGTGCCAAAATTGTCCCTTGGCTTACATACCTCTTCTGTGCTGGTCTTTATTGCAGATAAGAGTGTTCTAGGAGAGAAGTCCATCCTACTTCCACTCAGTTTTAAAATCTAAAGAAAGTTTATGTGAGTTTTCTGGGACAAGTACTTCCATTATTGATCTATCTTTCTAGCCTTCCTTTGACTGTGGTAATTTGTCCACAGCATTTCATACGTCCCTCCAATTAACCTGTCCCCTATAACCATTAGCTGTCCCTTTGGATAGCTGTGATAGTTCTATTGTAGTCACAAGAACTGGAGCTTAAGCCATTGCAGAGTACACAGTTGCACACCTCTTGACATTCTTCCCCATATGCACATTTTGCCATAGAAGACAAGCAGTTTCTTGACAGCTTGTTGCAGACTTTCTCTGCTGTCTTATACAAGCCAGTTAAGTCCTCTGGCATCTATCTGTAAGGTGAGGCAAAGCAACGCTTTATGACATGTGAAAACTAAGATGCTGAGGTATTATTGACAAAATTGCTCCCCTCTTAATCACTGTTAGGAGAGAACCTGGATGACTGTAACTTTACATTAACAGGTGTAGCAAACAGTGGTACCAATCACTGAGATTTCTGCAGTCCTATAACTAGCCAAGTTAAATGACTGACTTTCAGCTGCTTACCATATTTGAAGATATTAACTGTTTGTTCTGATTTCTGCCCCCTCCCCCCCCACCCCCCTGCCCCCTTACTTCAGTTCTGCTTTTGTTTAATCAGGGAATTTTCTGTTTTTTATAGATGTGTTGGGTTTTGTTGTGGTTTTATTTGTTGTTTGTTTTGTCTTGTTGGATGCTTTGGGTTTTGCTTTGTTTTGGTGGTTTTATTTGTGGGTTTGTTGTGTTGGTTTGTGGTTTTTCTAATGAGGTAGAGAAGCTGAGAGATCTAAACAGTATGAACTATAATAAAAGAACATAATCAAACATGCAGGTTTGAGGTATCAGAAATGAATTAAAGAATAACAGTCATTGATACATCTGGAATTTGCAGTTCAATATTTGCCCTCTGTTATACCCTTTTCTTCCAAGAAGGTCTGCGTATTTGCCCACAGAGGTATAATGGAGCTACCCAGACTTTCTGAGCCCCGAGGAGGAGCTTCAAGAGTTTTATCTGAAGTGAACACCTCAGCATATACCAGAAAGATCCTGGTCTTTGAAGCTGTTTTTTATTATAACACAAAATAAGCTGGTAAGAGGTAGCTAGCTTTTTAAAGACCAAAAAATCCTCAGATCTTCTGGACAGGACAAACCAAGTGAGAAGACTTTAAAATAAATCTCTCTTGCCCATTGCCATACCTATTACAGGCAGATTATTTTAAGGAGGTTGGAAGGACTTTGTACAATTCTTGCTCATCAGACTGTATGCCAGTCAGGTACTAGTGAGTCCTCTATGGCTCAGGAGAGCTAAGAATCTTCAAGCTTGCCCTAAAATAGCTTGAGTGAATCACATCTTTGCATTTGTACATATTTAATATCAAGTTTTGCTAGGACTAGAAGTAACTGCTTGTGTCAAGTAGGTGGAAATCTCCTTTTGAAGGCATAAAGAATCCATTTGTAGCAACACAGAGCTATTAGATAGCAACTTCACGGTATTTGCGTAATGTATATATTATGCAAAAGTGGCTTCAGGCAAGTACAATTTTTTTTTTTATTTGAAGGAATTCCATCTATTGACAATAATTAGAGATATCTTTGACAAAGCAATTTCTTTTTTTAGATGTATGTTAAAGATGCTCTGTGACTTGGATTATTAGAACGAGTCACCAGGGAGACAGAGCGGTAGTTACACAGTGGAGTAGGTGCTGGCATTTCTGTAACTTCAGTGTGTGGATTTCTATCTTCTTCACATGAGAGATGAGTGTGTGTTTGGGTAAATATTAAGACTGTTGAATCATTTCAGTGAAGAAACCACCACAACATAATTGTGCATGTATTTTAAGAGCATGATCCCATGGACAGCTGAAGGGTTTCTTTCAAGACTACTCCCAATATGAAAGATACGTCTTTAAGCTGAGAGTAGCAGTTAGATGTGAGACCATTTTTTTGTGCATAACCTTCAGTTTTTATTAAGGCCTCTTTTTTTTTTTCTCTTTTCTTTTCTTTCTTTTTTTTTTTTTTTTTTTTTTTTTTGGCTGCATTTACAAGCTAAGCCAGCTGTGAAAGGGGCAAGCATATACTTTGTATTCAGCAAAGATCTGTCATTTTGTGCTTACTGCAAGGCAAACGGCTCTGCCAGTTGGGGCTACAATTTATCAAGCTGGCAGAGTGACAATTTTCATTGCTCTTGAAAATTTATCATGGACAGTCATTTTTGAAGGGTTGACTCTTTTGTTTAAGCAGGCTTTTTACATTTAGACTTATCAAAACGGCAATTATTAATGCCATTAACCCAAGAGGCAGAGATCAGTTTTGTCCTGGAACCTTGAGTATGTCTTCTTGACAAAGAGATTTATCTGCTTCTGAGGCTTCCAGGGTTTGTAGGTTTAAAGAACAGATGTAATATAACCAAACACTGTTTCCCTAAAGAACAGTGAAAGTAATTTTCATCCCAGCTGCTTTAGCAGGAAAGCACAGTAAAGGTGGGAAAAAAAGGTAAAATATTAAATATTAATGGTCAAAATTATTTTTATGTTCTTTGTTCTGACTTCCTCTCTTCTCCTCAGAGGCTTAGGGACTGAATTGCTTTGAAGGGTTAGTAACATCTCTATAACCACAGCTCATCAATAAGAATTGCTCTTTCATGTTGTATTTTAGACAATAATTCCTCAGAACCAGCAATGAGTGGATTTAGACACAGTTCTGTGAAGTATTAAGTGTCTCCCTGGAGAACATGCAGCATCCTCAGCTTTCACTGTTCTGAATGAATGGAAGAAACACTGTGGGTCCTGCAAGCTCAGGACCATAGTGAATCATTGCTTTTGGAGCAGGCCATCTAAAATCTGGCGTCAAAAGTGGAATTACCTGGTGCAATACAAACTATTAAAATTAGAAATTTCTGTGAAATGCAATTACAGATGCACACACTAACAGAGAGAAGAGAAAGCTGTGTGCACATGACTTAAAGGCATCTTGTTCTACAATAAAAATGAGGTATGTACATATATGCTTGCACCACTATTGGTAAGAAGAATTGAGTACAACTGTCTCAGAGCAGAAATTATCCCCTCTCCCTAATTTACATGAAATTCTGTGTTCCCTTTTGCTTTATGAAAAGATTACATTTTAACTTACTGTAGAGTCAATACCAACTCCTACAACACTTTATCACTGAAGCAGGTGGGATATTTCCTCACAGGAGAATTATGTGCACCTGTTGGAAGCAAGTGGCCCTGGGGAATCCAGCTCACCCTTTCTGCCACTGCCTCAAAACTGTGGGGGACAATTAATTTCCCCAGCCATACCATCCAAGAGCTGTAGCTGGCAGAAGCCTTTCTGGGCCTTTTCCTGGTCACCTCTTTTGTTTTTTTTTTCCTTCTTCTTCCCTCACCCCGTGTGAATAAAGCTAGTGGAGTTCTAGCTTTAAATATCAGATGGTAAAGCAAAACACTGGCAATTAATAGAACTGAGGCCTGCAAGAAAGGGAGTTTGTAGCATCCAAAGGGAATTAATTTATCAGATATGTCTAACCTTGCATTTCTGAGAATGTCAGCTGAGAACAATGCTCATCTAAACCAGAATTTGAACAAATGTTAACAATCAACAGAATTAAGTGCCACACATTCAAAGAGAAGATCTTATCCTTTGCAAAAAGATAGGATAGTGTTGCCCTTGATTGTTTCTGAAAAGCTTTCAACATTCCTAATGATATGGACTTGTTAGGTGCTCAGGATCTAAATCTCTGAACTCCTGTGTTATGTTTCATAGAATAGAATCTCAGAATCATTAAGGTTGTTGGCCACCTGAGCGCACTGCTGGCTCATACTCAGCCAGCTGCTGACCAGCACTTCCACATACTTTTCTGCAGGGGTGCTTTCAACCACTTCTCCCCAAGCCTGTATTGTTGCATGGGGTTGCTGTGACCCAAGTGCAGAACCCAGCACTTCCCTAAAACCTGTTGAAGTAAAGTTCCAAAACCCCTGATGACACTGAAGAATTTAGAATGGTTGTGTGTTTCACATCTATTTCTGTGGCTTATGTCTGTCTTCACTGAAAGTTAACACAAATATGACAGTCTTAGACCTCATGGACAAAGAATAAAACAAAGTTCTGTGACATCTTTTAGTAGTAGCAGTGTAATGGATGTAGAGGCAAGTCATGAGACTACAGACAGGAGTTGCACCCTATTTAGGCTTTGGGATTTAGCGCTAAATGACTACTTCTTGACCCATGTATTTTGTAGAGTTAGTGATGGAGGTGGTCTGTTTTGATGAACCACCATTATCAACCTGTTCAGTGTGGTGTGGCTGGTTGGTGGTGGGTCAATTTGTTTTTAAAATAAGCTTTTTCTTCATACTAATTTTGATTATGGATTTTCATATACCTATAGGCTCTAATAGCTACAAAGAATACATTTTCATAATACTGGACAGCAAATGTCTGACTGACTTAAGGGTTGTTCTTTTCTGAATTTCCTTTGGACTTTGCTTTAAGTGCAGTAGATGTGAGTTATTTCAAATGGTCTTAGATCATCATAAATCCTATTCCATCTCTTTTCCTTTGTTTGATTTGCTTCCAGTTATTTTGTCGAGTTAGCTAGTCATCCTTGGATGTATGCTAGCCATACATTGACCCTAAGCTATCCACAGTTGCTGGTTTGAAAACAGATTTAGCATCTTTTCATTCAGTCTCAAAGTCTTGCTGAATTTGGGAAGTCTGGAGTTCATTTCACCATCGAGAAACACATAATATGACACGTTGCTCTCCAAGTGGGTGAGTGTATTTGTTGGAGCAAGTGCTGATCAGTAGTGATGCTATTTTGTACATTGAGTGGTGAAGGACCAGATATTGGTTGGACTTGGTGATCCTGAAAGTCTTTTCCACACACTTGAATGTTTCTGTGGTTCTGTGATCAGCATGATTTTTCTTCTTATATCTTCTATAGGTAAAAAAGGCACTCTAACCATGTCCTGGTTTGAGGCTGGACAGATCCTCTCTTGTCTGAAAGGGGCAAAAGAATGACACTCATATAAATGTATTACAGTGATGGAAAGTTTAAATGGAAAAGCAATTGCTGGTTTTTTTGGTTTTTTTATAGAAACTACAAAACATAGCAACAAAGATACCCCAAAGCATACAGAGTCCCTTGTAGCACACCTAAAGGCCCCCAACACTTCCCTTCTCCCCACCTGAGGGTATACCCAAAACCCCCAGGGCTCTTTCGTCCCCCCCTACTGCTATGCTAGTCTCAGGCTGGCCAGGTCTGAGACTGCCTCCCCCCTTCTCCTCCTGCCATTATACCTAGAAGAGGCCTTGAGGTATGCCCCCACTGTTACCTGATAGGGTGCATCTCCCACAGGAGCAGAGCGGGAAGAAAGATGAAGAGAATGACTTTGCAGACGGATTTGTAGAGCACAGGATTTATGGGTAGAAATAAGCTGTTTCCTGTGTCCACCTTACTGGGTTGGACACTCGGGACACTGGAGGTGTAACTTATGTGGCAGTCCAGGAAGCATCCAGCCTAAATTGCCACAAACTATGACTTCAAGGGCTAATTTTCAAGGATCGTTTCACAGTCCTTATTATGAGAGCAGATGGAAGATAATTCCAGTATGTGAAAAGAAGGTGCTTGAGAGAATCTCAGTAGTTAGGGGGAAGAACTGTAGATTTGGAGAAAACCTCAAAGGATGACTAGGTTCTACTGATGGTCTTGGGGCATTTGACTGTCAAGAGAGTGAAAGGAATGTTAGAAATGTTTCACATCAGCATTTGCACATTTGCCTCTGCTTGTTTACATGCAGATAGTAATGCCTTCCTGTTTCAGAGGGATTTTAAAGGGGTGCTAACTTGCTAGCCATAGTAAAATTCTCTTGATCACTAAAGCTATTCATATATATGAAAATGTTACCTGAAATTAAGGGACCTGAATTGTTCAAAGGAGTGCTTGTTGTTTTTTAATATGCATTTTTTCAGCTTGGATGTGATTTCACTCGTGCTTTATTAAAAAGAAAATAGTTTCTGCAGAAACATAACATGATGAGAGCTAGGGCATGCTACTTTTATATAAAATAATCCTGTGTTTTCCAAGTGAGAAGGAAGGACTTTTGCATGACATGTCGATTTACAGATACTTTAACTGTAGTAAATTTTGCAGGTAAATTGATAGGGATGTGCAGATCAATTATTTTTGAATGAAAAGTATATATCTTTCTTTTTAAAATTTTGAATCTTGCTTTTTTGTTTGGTTTTTGGTCTGGTTTTTTTGTTGTTGTTGGTTTTGGTTGGGTTTGTTTGTTTTGCTTTGTTTGTCCCTTGAGATTGTGAAGAATAACATGTTAAGTCAGTTGGAGAGTGGTTATTAATTGTCAAACCCATAAGGGCATTAGTGTCTGAGTATGTAAGCTAAATGGTGTCACAGAAACTGCAAAGTTCATTTAGGAACTGATTGTCAGACTTGCAGAACTGTGATAAATAATTTCACATGTAACGTTTTTAACGAGCTGAGAGTTTTAAGTGTGGCATTTTCATTGACATTTATGGGCATACAGTTTTACCTATGGGCATAGAGGTTTAATGAGCACATCAATTAACTCAAGGTATCTACAGTGATTTCTTTTCCTTTCCTTTTTTTTTTTTTTTGTTGTAACCGTGTACAAATGGTCAACAAATGAAATACCAATTTCATAAATTAAAATGAAGATGCTCTGTAGACTTAATCAGCACTCATTAAATTTAAGATAATTCCTATGCAGTCTTTTGAGAGTGTTCAGGATGATCACTATTTCTCAAATGACCATTTTGATTAGCAAAGACATAAAATTAAGTTCAATGTTTAGACAGTTATTGCAAAGGGATTCCAGCTACTAATGTCTGTGACTGGGAAAAAAAAAAACCAAAATAGTTTTTGCAATAGTTTTTCTCACCTAGTTGATACAGTTAAGGAGAGATACAAAACAGAATTTATGTGAAAAGTAGAGGCCAGAATTATAAACCTTAATGACATTGCTGAGCTGCTACTGAACATGCTACCTATCCTTTTGGCTTAAAACCTGCCCATATCCCCATATCTGGCCAAATTACATGATTAATATAAACACTGTTGTCTGCCTATCCTTGATAGTGATACTAGTCTTGTGCTACTCTGTTGAGCTCTTCCAACAGCAAGGTATAAGATATGGATACTTCTTTTCAACTGTGGCAGCTATTGCCAAGCAGACAGAAGTGTCCTAATGTAGCTCTTTGTGAAACATCTACCAGGTCAAATTTAAGATTTATTCCTGTCTTCAGTAAAATGACTCTTGGTTAGAGGTAGCTCTCATCTGTGAAGCTTTGTCTCTCTGTTTGGAAGGATCTGTGCTCTTGTGTGCTGCATTGGATGCCTGTGCATCTGACGGGGTTATAGGCTTATCCTCTAGGACAGCAAATTTGAAGCTTTGGTGTCCCAGTGCTAAAACTGTTTTACTAGATCTGGTGCTAGAAGCCAACTGTAACTGATATTGTTAGCTGTATTAAAGTTGGAGAGCTTTTTAAACAAAGATATATATATATTGCTGTTCAGCCTTAATCAAATGACCTCTTAGATGGTCTGAGTCTACAGTGTAATGTATTACTCTAATTTTGCTTATTAACAGAGATGTCTTTATTTAACTTTTATCATTGACTCGTCACATTTACCATGAAAAATCTTGATCGTTATCTAGCAGGCCAGTAATAAAACCAAATAAATGGCACAGCTTAGTTTGTCTTCTACGTGCATTCACTTAGAATTGAATATACTTGAATAGAAATGTCTGATCTGAAAAGCAGCATGGTTCTGTGTATTTGTTTAGAACCCAAAAAGAACAGAGTAAAAATAGCAGCCACTAACTTTCTTAGCTCTGGTGGAGAAAGATGGACTATGATTACATTCCCACTTACAATGAACTACAGTAATAAGTCCTGCTGGATTGCTGTGCCCTGATGTCTGATAGTGAGCTAGTTTTGTGTGACCATCATAATAGATGCATTTCCTCCAATTATTTAATAAAATAAGACAATGCAGCTAGTTCTAGAGGAGTTGTTTTTATGGAAACAGGACAGGCCTGATTGTAGGAATAGTCAGAAAATACTTTCAAGACTGGAATAGCTCGTGACAAGAAGGTGACAGAGTTGTTCTTTTTAATTAGTAGGTAAAAGCTATATTATGACAAGATGTAATTTTTTTGTCTTTAATTTGGCTGTGGTTTTTTTCTTTCCTTTCCTCAGACCTTTCTACTGAATACTGTGCATCCTTTTGTACGTTCCTGTCTCTCTGATAATTCCATCAGGTGCAAAATCCCTAAGTGTATTACACAGTAAGACTCAAATATTTCTTAAACCAATTAGGATTTTGCTCTTGAGGCATGTGTACTGTATTCCAGGAAGCAGAGCAGTAACACACTACTCAGTTTGACTGCAAGTATTGTCTGGCACTACCAATTTAGCTGAACTTCTTTATAATTCAAACCATAAAGACCTGCTTTTCTATCGGGTTGATAATACGTATTTATTTCATATCTTTTGTTTTATTTGGAGTTGACTCCAATTTACTCCTCATGGCAACTTTCAGTACATAAGGTGAAAACAGGTTTCACAAACTAAATCGTTCCTATGAAGAGTGCTTTATTCTCTTCCTTTCCCTTAATCTCATGCTGGATATGCTCTTTTTTAGATAATGTCAGTACTGTTGTACGACCATGTAAACTACTAAAGCCAGGCTTTCTGCTCATGTAGCAGAGCCTGCAGTGTGCCCAGGCGGCCAGGAGGGCCAATGGCATCCTGGCCTGCATCAAGAACAGTGTGGCCAGCAGGAGCAAGGAGGTCATTCTGCCCCCATACACTGCACTGGTTAGGCCACACCTCGAGTGCTGTGTCCAGTTCTGGGCCCCTCAGTTTAGGAAGGATGTTGACTTGCTGGAGTGTGTCCAGAGAAGGGCAACAAAGTTGGTGAGGGGCTTGGAACACAAGCCCTATGAGGAGAGCCTGAGGGAGCTGGGGCTGCTTAGCCGGAAGAAGAGGAGACTCAGGGGTGACCTTATTGCTCTCTACAACTACCTGAAGGGGGGCTGTAGACAGGCAGAGGTTGGTCTCTTCTCCCAGGCAGCCAGCACCAGAACAAGAGGACACAGTCTTAGGCTGCACCAGGGGAGGTTCAGGCTGGAGGTCAGGAGGAAGTTTTACACAGAGTGATTGCCCACTGGAATGGGCTGCCCGGGGAGGTGGTGTAATCAACATCACTGGAGGTGTTCAGGAGGAGACTTGACAGGGTACTTGGTTGCATGGGTTAGTTGATTAGGTGGTGTTGGTTGATAGGTTGGACGCGATGATCTTCAAGGTCTCTTCCAGCCTGGTTTGGTTCAGTTCTGTTCTGTTCTGATGGAGTCCCTCTGCTATGTCTTCCAGGTGAAATTGCCTCAGTTCACCCAGGATGTTGTAACTCTCAATACCCATCCCTTCTTGATGGTAACTACATCCCTAATAAAGGTCACAGAACAAATGGTGTGGCTCACATGTCAGTTATAGGTCTGATATTCTAGTGCAAATTCTTCTATTTCAACATTTTAACAAATGGACTGTAACCTGGGACTGTTTCATGGGGGCCTGCTGTTTAAGCCCCTAGAAATACCAGCTATACAGACACATCAAAGTAAATACCACTTGATGTGGCCTACTGATAGGATATTTAAATTTTAAGAGTGGCTATAAAAAGTGGGGGAAAATGAAAATTAAGTACAAAATTATCAAATTACAGGGTTGTTTTGTGGGTTTTTTTGTTTGGTTGGGTTTTGTTTCTGGCTGTTTGTCAATGTAAAAGCAAGGGAATTATTTGTTATAAATATTGCTTATAAATTATTTGGTGCAGCTTTCTTATTACAATTTGTGGACCCAGAATGCATAGGGAACATGAACTGTTCTCCACGTAGCTGCTGTGTGTTTTCAGGTTAATTCCTTGTTCCAGGTTTGAGTTCTGTGAACTTGTTGACTTTCTAAATGGTGGAAAACTGCACCATCCCCTCTGGTATTTAGTAAGGTATTTTCATCACTTTTGAGGCTTGAATGTTACCTGCAGACTTTCTGGTCCTGCTGGGAGCGTCTTTGATTTCTTTGCCAACCAACCCTACATGGATAAATATAGATTGATCTCACTCATGGGAGTCTCCATGTCTTTCCTGCAAATTGTTGTGATCCGGTTGAGATTAAAGAAATGTTATATACAGACTGAGAGCACACACACACACAAATATCAGTTAGAATCTATGCTTTTAATTCAGCAGTAATTTTACTTTCAGTGTATTGCCAATAAAATTGATGCTTTATCCTACCTGCAGTTAAAAATGAAAGTGATATCAACTTGTCATAAAGCCTGTGATATTTAAAAACTTTTTAGCATGCCAAGTTCAGAAATTTTGGACAGATGAGGTCATTCCTTCTTTTCAGAGAGATTTTGGAAATGTAAGATTGCTGCTCCTTAGACATTTTTTCCAGAATTGCTCTCTGTTCTTTCTGTCTTCATAACAAATTTTAATCTCTTTCAAGGTATTAATCTCATTTGATCTCCCCTAGGATACGGAAACATTCCCCTTCAATTTTATGTGAGCAAGCACCTAAATAACTCTCTATTGCAAGCCTGACAAGTCTAATTTAATTTTTGTTCTTTTTAATTTGTTAACTCCCAAGATAGAAACCATAATACAAAGAACTATCCAGGAGCTGCAGTTAAGTAATAGAGAACCAAAATGGAAAGAAAACCAGTATGAGCTATTCTTTTACTGTGATGAGACAAATCATTTCATCTATTTTCTGACCTAAAAGGCAAGAAAAGATAAGGAGAGCCTAACAAATAACCCAAAGAGGAGAAAGAGCAGAATGAGGTGAAAATTTTCCAAATGTCAGAGGAAATAGAATAGTGAACCTTAAAGGAAGCAGCACCCATTTTGCTCAGTAGAGCCTTTTCAAAGCTGTCGTGTTGGGAAAAAATGGAAAAGCTCAGAAACGCATTTTAAACCTGTTTGTGTTCGAGTTTGAATTTCTTAGACCTGTTGGCAGCAGGTGTCTTTTTAATATTCATTATTCATGTAGTCTCACAATGCATTTCAGTTTATAAATGAAGAGGTACGCAAGCCCTTCTCTTCTGAATTAAAGAGGTGAAATATATTTCTGCCTTTGTACTTGTAATGCCATAGCTGTAGCTTGAAAATTATTTGCCTGCTACAGCTGATAGACATATGAGTTGCAAATAAGTTTTATTTTGATTAATATACACATGAACAGAGTTCTTCCACATGTCTTCATATTTTTCTGGTGGGTAATGCACTTTTTTATGATATTCTGAAACAGTAGGTCTCTTTGATTCTCAAACAAATCAGTCAAATAGAAATATGTTTGATTTTCTTTCATCATTTCCCACTTTAAGTAACGTGCACAGGTCTAATCTGGTTACTTACTGAGAGATTCAGATCACATTAGGTTGGATCTTGAGTGAGGTCCTTAATCTTCGTTCAAGCCAGGTCTCACTGTCTTCTGTGCAAAATGTGCATGAGATGGGCCTGAAGTATAACTGAGCTCTCGATCCTGTTTTACTGAGAGCAGTACAAAGATTTTGTCATTCATCTCAGTGGGGGCTGCAGCATGACTGAATTGTAACCTTAGAATTTTACCCATTAACATCAATGGTACTGGAAGGTGCAGCGACTTGTGATCCCTGTTACTGAAAAATAGAGCCAAAAGCAGTCAGTCATTTCTGCATGAAGTGTTGCATTTTAAAGGGGCAAATTCCTCCCATATCTGAACTGCTGTAACTCACATGCTGAGAGATCCCTATGTGAATAAGGATAGCCCAAAAGATGAAAGGTTGAAATATTACATTCCTAAACCATTACCAGCGGTGCCTTATTGATATACTTGTGTCGCCATTTCATAAGTCTGATAATGAATAGTAATGAGGGAGGGGAAAAAATGGATGCATACTTTCAAATATGTTCTTGGCAGTTCCTGTTGCATCTGAGCAAGGGGACACAGCACCTTCCTGAAGCCTGTGATTTGCATATTGAGGTTTATATAACCCTGTCTTTGAGGCATATTCTGAGAGCTGTTGAATTCATTCTGAGTATTGGGCTAAGGCTTATTAGCCTTTTCTCTGACTAATTTTTGTGAGGGTTTGGTAACATAAGGAAGAGACTACATGTATTAACCCAAAGACATCAATGGGAATAATAGATTAAAAGAGAGCTGGAGCAAACTGTGTGCTATCAGAACATGCATAAGAAGTTGTGATGAGTTTATGCCAATCTAAGGTTGTGCTGGATATTTTTTAGAGTACTAAAAATGTGATCAATTTTCATCTACTTTTCACCCACAGACTTTCTTCTCTCATGGGGTAAATACTTGCACTGAGAGAGGTGTCATAGACCTGGTACATTGGTCCCCTCTTTTTCTGGTACTTGAAAATGGATAGAGACAGATTTTCCAATCTGTTACTTTTTTACTATTTGTTTCTTCCTTATAAAAAAAAAATCAGCAGAACATGTACCTATCTTTGCTTCTGAATACACATTTAACTCCCTAGCATCGTTCCATGGCCAAATTTGTACAATACTTGTATGTCCCTGCATGGAAGTGCAGAGCAACTGTGCACTGTGTTCACACTCACTATGAAACCAGTAATTCTGCATATGAACATCAGATGATTGTTATGTAGAGATACTCAAACATTTTATAGCTTGATTTATTCAGAAAGTATGCTGAATGTCCCATGAAGAGGTTCAATAGTTACAGTGTATGGGCTGCTTAGTTTCAAACTGGGCTGCCAGGGCACAGCCAGAAATAATTTCAGTGTGGAACTTGTGGAGATTCAGTAAAATCTTGAAGATGCAATAACATTGCTTTCATGTATACCATGCTTTGTCCTGTGATTTTAGTCCCCCGAGCAAAATCACCATGTTCAAGTGGTTGCAAGATATGAATCTTCAAAATGGGACAATATTCCACAAGAGTATGCAGTTGTGATTAATCACTACCCAGAGATCTTTTATGGCTCTTCTAAAGATATCTATTAGGCAAGGTTAGACTTGCCTGTCTTTTCAGTGCAAATTATGACTTATGAAATGTTAAGAGACTCCTTAAAGTGGCTTGAACAGAAATGTGTTGCAAAAGGTAATGAAATAATGAAAAAGTGTAGTGAAACAATTGTTTATTTAAAGACCAGCAAATCAGGGATGATGAGATTTTATTTTGAGAAAGTTGAAAATGTGATTTATTTTTAAGGCACTTAAATATCTCTGAGCTTTCTAGACATCAGGCATTGCTGCTGGTTGACTGCTGCAGAACTGAATATATCTGAGTGCATGAACTAAGTGAACTATCCAGGCAGAAGTCAAGCTTCTGTTGGAATTAATAAAAGAACTGCATTTCTATAAACATTTTCATTGCATTAAAACAATGTTGATTTCCAGTGCTGATTTTGAGATTGCTGAAATGACACCACTGCTAGCTGAAGTCTCCCTGGTATGCACAAGTCTTGCTCCTGAGAGACACTGGAGTCTGTTTTTAAAAGACTCTTTACATGGTGTGATTGCACCGTTTCAACCAGAGTAATGCTTTTTTTTCCCCCACTCAGAGTAAGTTGTGTGGTGTCTCGGAATTAGAGCTGGAAGTGACACTGTCACCTCACAAGTTCACTTTGCTAGATTATAATTAAAGGGTTGTAAAGTAGGTGGTAGTATTCTCTGTGTAAGATTACCATGGTGGTGGAGAGTTCCAAGACAGTTTAGTATGGTGTGATGCGGAGTGCCTTGTAGTAATATGCTTCCATGAGTGTCTTGTGTAAGTGTTATTACATGTTAATGCATCTTTCAAACAATCTTGCAGAAATCTTTGAAGTATTTTAGTTTTGGTTTTGTTGTTGGTTTTGTGTTTATCAGTTTGTTTTGTTTGTTTGTTTGTTTGTTTTAAACCAAAGCCCCAGTTGGTGAGTGGTCTTTTTGCTGTGTATCAAATGGTGGATTTTCTACCTTGTAAAATACAAAACCAGTGGTTGTCAGGTCAGTTAGCAGTGGTCATATTCAGAACTGTTACTTTCTATATATGGTGTTTAGCTTTGGGGTAAATACAGAATGGAAATATGTGGGTTCTGATGATGAATTTTTATGATCCAGAAAAGCATGTCATAGTTATCTTTAAGGGTATGACTCTCTTTACTGCAGCATGAGTGAAGTCTTTTGAGCTAAAGTAGAAGTGAAGTCTTTGATTCTAGAAATCTTCACCATATCAAAAAAAGAAGAGGTAGAGTGGAACAGGTAAGGGTGTTAGTTTATCCATGGTGATGGAAGGAAGTTCAAAGTATAAACAGATATGAATGGGGTGATCTCTTACAGTGCATTTTGAATTGGGTGGAGTAATTTAAAGATTTCTGTGTATTTTCTGTTTGTTTTGTTTTAAAACTTGTTTTGTTTTGGTGTATTCTAGCAGCCTTTAAAATACAGAGGTTTATTACGCACAGACAGTTTCTATAAATGGAAGAGTTGAAGCAACAAAGCAAACTGCTAAACCTCATTCATAACACTGTGCAGAAAAAATAATTAGCTGTTGGTTAGAAGACAGAAGAAGATTAATTAGTTTGTGAAATCATGATTTTGGAGAACAAATTACCCTGGAGAGTGAGTTTGCAACCATTCAGTTCAGGGAGATACAGCTTATATATTGTGCCAGTGAAACCTAGTAAATAAATGTGTCACTTTCAGTATCTTAAAACATGCAGAGAACTCAGTGACCCATAGTCAGCACAGATATCATCTGTCTGCTGTGAAGTGATTCTGCTTTCAAAGGCACAATGCAAGTCTAGTTAAGAGCTTATGTTTACATCAGAGTTGTGTAAGGGCATGTGCAGAGGTTGGAGAACTTGGTAGGAGCTTGTGTTGGAGCTTGTGTAGCACAGGCTTTTGCAATGAGAGTTTTGATCAGGGCTAGAAATTTCTGCTATATCAAGGCAAGCAGAGATAGTACAAACTCTTCACCAGAAATATGAGAAAGTGTCTGATAGAACTTATTTTTAATATTGATTCAGCCTGAAATGATGATGGTTTTTTTTATATAAGACTTTTTATTAAATAGTTTATCAGCAATAAAATAAACATAAATCAAAGGACTCCAGGAGTAATGATTCTAAAATGCAGAATTCTAGTTAGGCCATGCTTATCCAGATTAGATGAGCTATGATTGACCTAATCCAAGGCACACACTGAGCTGGGTTTATTGAACCCTAGATTGCTGGCACTTGTTTAGTCAGCTTGCTGCTTCTTTTGATGCGTTTGAAAGATTAGCTCTTTACCTTGACCTGTATTTAAAAAAATATAAAAAATCCTGAAGTTTTTGGGAGGGAGAGAAGATAGTTCATTGTACCAAATACAGAGCTCCTTTAGTAGTTACCTCTCTATTTTTTTAAAATAATATTGATTTTGTCTGTGTGCCAGGTTTCTTGCCGGTTATCACTTCAGATACTGATGTGCCCTGTCAGAGAACATGCAATAGTGTCAGGAACAGGAAGAGGCAAAGGCGGTAACAAAAGCATCCCTAAACAAGGGCTTGCTTTGGTAGGGCAGGCTAAATACCTGAAACAAAAATCTAACATCTCTTTTCTTTACTTTTAACAAGTCCCTTGATAAATAATGGGGAAGCTTAAGAGTGAAATCTCCAAATGTCAGCTTGTCTGAAATAGAATCCTGAACACTTCATCACTTTTTAAAAATAAAATAATCCCTTCAGGATAAGTAAAATAAGGCTCTCCATCACCAGTGCTTTGTCCTCTACAAAGTAAAGAGCTAACCCAGTTTAAGACATGCAGTATGTTTGGTAAATGAACCCCTTAATGGCGCTGTGTGGCAGTTATCAGTCAATAAAGGAGGGGTAATACCTAATAACTGTCTTCACTCTTCAGCTGTAGACATTGCAGTTATTTTTAGATATGAAGGCTCTTCATTTCCTTCTTGAAAAGATGGCTATAGTGAACCCTATTTAGATGGAGAGACTGTCAGACAGGGCTGGTAAAAAGTACTATGGTAGCACAGGGCTTAAAGTCACCAAAATAGTACATTGGTAGTTTCCATGCTGAGACACATATCAGAACATTAGATTCTCGGAAATCTTTCTGTGACCATTCTCAAAGGGAGGAACAAACCCAAATGAAAGAGCAACAAAAATAGTAGAGATTAATTTTTTTTTACTGCACAGAGATCCATCTTTTGAGCACTACTTGTGACAAAGCAATGCAAAGGTTCTTCCTGCCCCTCCATCTGCTTTCCTGCACTACTGCAGCACCAGACTCTGGACTGTCCCAGCTACAGCCCGACTAGAAATAGGCTCTTTTGTGTCATTTATTCCTTCTAGAGCCCAAACAAAAGCAGGGTTCACTCAGCTCTGTGTGTATCTATTCATGTAGGTTCAAAGTCCTGTTTTCAAAATAGATTCAGTCTCCTTAACTTGAAATAAGGCACATTGTCCCAAGGATAAATGTTACTTTTGCAAGTTAGACGCACTCCCATGTAACCCAACACATTTAGTCCTACTGCCTGTAAATTTGGCAATACTGATATGTATTTTCCCAGAAAAAATAATAAAACCAAGTTTGCTGACTTGCTTTTATGCTAAGCTCCCCTGGAAATTTACTGCTAGAATTTTATAGAAATTATCTTCATAATAATCTACCTTTTCAGCCTAAAGAAATTAATCCAAGGGCTGAGGATTTAGACAGAATTCAGGCACTTTGGCCATTTGTGGATTTTCTGGCGTTTACACATCTGTAAGAAATCTGGGTGAGACAATTACACAATATTAAATAGACTTTAAGAATGGTCAGGAGGTAATGACTTTCTTTGAAGTGCCTGGCTTGAATGAAGCTTTGATACTTAATGTGTCATGTCATTTATTAAGGTGATAAAGCTGATGTCAGTAATTGGCTAAGCCCCATCTGAAGTTCTGTGCTGGTTTGAGGTAGCAGCCAACAGTTAAATGTGTGTGACTTCCCTCTTTTCACAGTACGTGACCTTACATGCAAAAAGATTAGCCTGGCTATGTCTGAAATGTCTTTCCAATGACAGAAGTGACTGGATGTATTCTACTGTCTTGCACAGCATCACATCTTATGCTGACTGTTCTCTTTACTACAGTAAGGATTAATAGTAGAAAATGCTGTATGCCTTTAGTATATTCAAGCTTAATACCAGTCTTCACATTAGGGTCATTTTCATTTGCAATAGGAAAGCAGTCCCCCAATCTAGTAGATACTTAAACATTATTAAATGCAGTTGTATATTTTCCAGCTGACTTTAGTGGGGCTGCTTTTTCTTTATAGCTTTGTAAGCATATCTCTGCAGACTGAATTAATGCAAGCTACTTCTGTTGCGCAGAGTCCTCAGTGATTTCATACTTTGTGTATATATGTTCATGTTTAAACTGTTTCCAGGCACCTTGAATTTTACATAATGAATCTTCTGTGAGAAGTACACATCACTAAAACTCCAGGAAATTAAAATATAGGCATATAGGTATGCTAATGCAGTCTATGTTGGTTTTTTCCTGAACATTGTTGTTTAGCTTCAGCGTCATTTGTCAAGCAGAGCTGATATCTCTGGCTAGATGTGAAAATGAGCATCTCTGCCATTTATGTTGGAAAATAAAGAGAATGGGAAGGGAGAAAGATGTGCTTAAGCATTTATATTGCTGGTGATAAAACAAAAAATAGACTGCTTCAATGTTTTCCTGCTCCTTGAAGATCTTCCACGTATGAGCTTTTTCAACTGGTTTCAAGACAGCAATCAGATTGGTAAACATTTAAGAAAGACTGGCAGCAAAATGAAAACTCTTTCAGAGAGACATAATAAAAAAATTAAAAAAAAACAAACAATTCCAACAACAACAAAAGAAGGTAGTAGTGGTAGAGCATGTCTAATCCAGTTCTTCAGAGGTAACCGGTCACACAGCTTGGGCATGTAGAGAGAAGTTCATAATTAGGACATGAAGCTTGAGAAACAGCTTGGAAATAGGAAGCAGTGGAAACAGTGAAGTGGGAAGTTCACTCTATATGTGAAAAAGTACTCAGCACTTGCATTCAACATGGCAGTTTAATGGTCCACATTTAGCTATGCCCAATGCACAATGGATTGGGTAAATTTACACCTTGAGTTTGGCCTGGAAGATCCTGAGGTATCATGTTGCACTTGCACCCCTACCCAGACTCAATCTGAGCAATTTAGTCTTTGAATTCCTATGGGGATGTGCTGTTATCTGGGAGAAACACATGATGGGAGTGTAATGTTTCAGTTCCTGTTCCCAGGATTATACATCAATGGAAGTACAAGCTACCTAGTCCTGGCAGAGTATTTCTTTTTCTTGCTTCTTGGCAGTATGAATCTGATGTTCCTTTGGAATTAAGTACTACAACCTTGAAGGGAGTTTTAAGTAAACAGTGTGTGGTTGTCTGCTGTCCTGAAGAATCTTACAGTCTAATGGTTAGGATATTTTTGGGAAGGTAAGAGGTCAGAATTTTAATCCACTTGGCCTATGAGGAAGAATTTGAATTAAGGTCTATAGCTTCTTTAGAGAATGCTTCAATTATTAGGCTGTGATAGAAAAAGAGCTGTTACTAATTTATCAAAGTCTCTAGGCAGGAGCCTAAGTTGTGGAGATGGGTGAGCGCACGTGCCTTAATGGTGCTCAAGGATGCTCTGTTCTCAGCGTGCAGGGTTGTCTATATTTCTCCCCAGAGACGAAGATATATTTTTCTTTTTCTTTTTTTTTGTTTGTTTATTCTAATCCTGAGATCAATAAAGTAGTATTCAGATATGACAAACTCTATTGTGGAGGCTGTGGCTTTTTATTTTTTTATCCTCATTTCTTTTTGTTTGTTTGTTTGGTGTGTTTTTTATTTGTTTTGTTCTGTTTTTTTGTCACTAGCACTTTTGAACAGCTAGTAATAGGTCCTTGTAGTTGAAAGGTGTGGATCAAAGACAGTAGTCTTTTCAGAATAAATACTGGCTGATGTAAACTCAGAGGAAGGAAATTTGAAATTAACAGAACATGCTAGATAGAAGAGATCTATTAGAAAGGGTTTGATTTTTGTGAGGCAAAGCAGAACTTTTAAGTAAGAGAGGATTCTTAGAGCAAACTGAAAGCTGTGGGGATGATTATTGTCTCACTGGGGTTTCATGAAGATGACAATTATGGGAAGACATCTGTTAAAATCTGTTAAAAACATTCACTGGAGACCCTTGTGAGCAAGGAACAGAAGTTTCTGTGCTGGGAAGGTAAGGAGCAACAATGACTAAAATAACAAACAGGACAGATGTGCCTAGGAGAACCCTCTGCAGAATTATATTTTTTTTTTAATCTGTCAATTCTTATTTGATGTGTTCTAGAAAGTCTGGTTAGGTAACTATGTAAAATAAGTAAGAAAAGTCACTTCATAGTTAGCTTGAGTTTAATTCCTCCAGAAAGAAATAATTGGCATGCAGGCAGGAAAAAGGTGCCGAATATACAGGTTGGATCAAAGCAGCTTGTTGAAATGTGGATATGCAATCAAGGAAGGTGGGAAAACAATTTTAAATCTAGACCATGTGGAGGGAAAGAGACTAGAAATGAGTATTGGTGTGGAAGGACACAAGTCACTGTGTAAAGAAAACAAAGGGTAGAGTCTACTGGCTTGCTTTTAAGTCTTTAGTAGGCACAGCTGGCCTCCAGCTCCCTTTTCCAGAAGGGCACAGATCACTAGCTACCTAATCTCTGTTTGGCCTCTTTAGTATATGCAGGTTGGGAACTTTGCATCTGGCTCCTCTTATCTCTGTATGTGGCCAAGCAGCAGCTGGAACTTATCACATGTTTTCGTCAGTGCTCATCCATAGATAGAGTCAGAATTTTTTTTCTTGTTCCTGTCAGTGTCTGCCAAAAACAGACTGGGAAATTCAGTTTCTGCTGCATACTGTCTTAAGGTCATTTCCACAACACTGTATTTATATTTCAGTTTGGGGAACTTTATCAAAGGAATCCTTTTACTGAATTGTATTTGCCTCCTTTAGAAACAGTATTGACCTGTAATGTAAAATCCTAAACAAATATTCTCAGCAGAGGAAAGAAAAATGGCAAAGAAGCTCCAGAGATTAGACTAAGCTAAATCATGTTTTTATCACTTGCACTGCTTTCTCCAGTCAACCTTCTTAGTATTTTGTGTCTTTTGTCTTTAGTTGCATCATTTTTGTTTTGCCAGAATGGAGACTGTAGCTGTACTTTTTTCAGTTTCTTTTATGATAAATATATGACAAATAAAACCTACAATCATTATTTTTCCTGCTCTTTTTACAGAATCGTACAATACGCTATTCTTGGTCAACGCTCTCAGTTCTTCTTCTGGAATCACTAGTGTCTACAACACCACACAAATCTCTTCAACCTTTTCAGGAGCTTATTACAATATGTTTATTGTTAAGTGAATATTAACAACAGGACTCCCATAAATACATCCAGACTAATTTCTGAATCTCAGTGTTAGAGAAATTATAGCATATTAGGATGTGGATTGTTTTGTCTGAGAATGAGATTTGTGGACCATATAATACAGAAATTCCATGATAATGAAATGTGTTTTGAAAGGTTTCACTGAAGAGAGACTAGCAGAAGAAATGCCATCAAAGACATGATATGGCAGCAAGAGATTGAAAATATGCAGAACTAGAGTGCAGATTGTCTAATCACCATGTTTTAGATAAATAAACTAACAGCACATGGGATTGAAGGAGATGAAGCAATACAGATAGACGAGTTCAGAAACAATCCTGCAGGATACTCTGGGGCCAAGGGAAGCTCTTCTTCAGGGTGCCAATAAGAGACATTGGTCCTCTGAGCCCATGTCTATTGAGATGGGGTTTATAATAAAGTGTCCATATTACTGCAATGAATACTTGACTTGTTGAACTCTAGAATATATAACAGTCATGCCTTAGAAAGAAGGACAAAGTGGTCTGTGTACATTTTGTATTCTGGAAGGATTGAAATGGATTTAATAGACCACAATGTAAGAGGCAGTTATCTCTGAACAGTGAGCTGCTTTATTGGTCGTCTTTGTAATGTCTGGCTTTGTGTAAACCTATTTTGCTCATTTTGCAGGAGGGTTTTACTTTGGTATGCTTTATCTGCCTGATAGCGCTCTGTGCCCTTGAACATATATGTATTTATCTTTTTATTGTTTTACTGTTTAACAGGTGTGGATCTTTTTCCCATGAAAAGAAGTATCAAAATTATGTGCTGTGGCTCCTGTACAGCTACTTCAAAATATTAATGAAATTTCATGTCAACTATTTTTTTGCATTTCATAAGCGATTTAGAGAATCCGTACATTTCTTCTGCTTTGTAGTAAGAACAGCAGTGATACGTTAGCACTGAAAGTTTGAGAACTTCTGGTTGAAAGTTAAATTCAAATTATGAGATTGCTCTTCTCTAATATATCAGATTTATTTTCTCATTCCTTTGGGAGATAGGTGGAAAAGGTTCTCTTTCATGGTGAAATTTCTTAGGTGAGTTCCATCACTTTACATTCTGTGTAATTCTTTAAACCTCATTGCACATAGTGCTTTGACAAATGCTTCTGTTATTTCTTGCATCTCTCACAGTGTCCCATCTGCCCCCTTTGACTATTCTGGGTTTGACTTCACATGGGGGAGCAGATAGATACTTCAATGGGAATTTTTAAATCCCAGGAGAATGGAAACATGTTCTTTGATTGACATTCCTATATAACTTCTGTAGGGAACACGCCCTGACCATGGAGACCTACCCTCTTCAACAGTATGCAAAACAGCTCAATATTTACTATCCCTTTGTCTCTCCCAACAACATCACTATTTTATGTTCTATTCTTTTTCACTGACAACATATTACTCTTCAATTAGTTCAGCTTTGGTTTAACTCTTTCCAGGTGTCAGTGTATCTCGTTTTTTCCTTTGTGATGTCTGCATACCAGGGAGGCCTAGAGATGTTTAACCATAAAGCTGATGTTCAGCAGGCATTCCAACATGATATAGCCATTCTCTTAGACCTCAACAAGAACATTTCATTCTCAGAGGGCTGCATTTTGCAGCCATAGTCTTGTTAGAGAGCATAAGGTGTTACTGTGTGTTTTTAATGAGGAAATGACATTTCAGCATGCTTAGTTTAATTCCCTGTTGGTTTGATAGCAGTGGAGTGATCCACTCTTGGACTTGCCATCAGCAAATCCATGAAGTTGCTAATTAAGAGAAGATTTACAGGTAGGGGTAACATCTTTAATTAGACTAAGTATAGTGGAAAAAACAGATAAGCTTTCAGGCACATAAGCAGTTCTTTAGTTCTGAAACAGAAGCAGAAAACTTCAAAGCAAAATTCAAGTTGGAAGCAACTGCTCTGGCTTAATTAAAGAATGACCTACAAAATACTTTTGAAAGATAAGACTGGAAACTCAAATTAATAACTTAATAAATACCAAGAATTATAGACTTACTGAAGATACTGTTTTTCTGGTCCATTATAATCTGAGTCTTGTTCCACCCTTAGACCCACCATTAATGTCATGGTGTAGCACAGGTTATAAATTATATGTACCTCTTTCCTCAGGGAAGGCAATGACCTTTCACCTCTCCACAGTCTGTTTGACTCCCCAGGTACACCTTCCTCTTCTCCTGGATAGTCTAATACATATCTAATGAAATTCCAAGCAGTTGTTCTTTAATCTCTTAATGACAGTTCACTCTACAGTTCTTTTCCTTTTGTTTCTGATCTGAAAAGAGTCTTGTGTGCCAGCCATTTCCTCTGCTTTTTTCTGAAACTGTTGATCTCATAAAACTTCAATCTGAAAGTCTAGTTTTGGCTTTATTTTTGACCACATATATCTGCAATGACTTTCTGCACTTTATCCTTCTTTCTTGCTGAAGCAGATTAAAGAAATACAGTAATATTTTTGAAGTGTTCTTTACATTATTTTGTTCTCCTTTATTTAGTAAAGTGATGTTCAGTCATAAGCACTGCCATGCACATTAAATATTCCTACACTTCAGTGTGATATGAGCAACTACTGGATTAAACAGTTGTTTCACTTCTTTCTGAAATGTGGTATGATGACTCAAACCACATTTCAAGAGTAAAATAAGGGTTTCAACTTTACAATATTACTGCATAAATCTATACACCTGTAAATGAGAGATTCAATATTTTGAGGTCTTCTCCTTATTTGTGACATTCAGTTTCTTTCTGTCATGAAGTGATGGCAAAAGAGAGACAGAATCATAATCATGTAAATTGTGATGAGACATCTGACAGTCTTGTGCATCTGCAAGTAGCTTTCAATTCTGAGAAACTGTTTCTCCATTTCTTTGCATAAGCTGTTTTCATCTGGGGAGCAGGAACTCCGGAGTTGTGCATCTTAGCATAGAGAAAGTCTGTGCTGCAGAAATGGATGGAGCAGAAGAAAACCCATCCTAACACTTGTACGCTGATTTCAAACCACATGAATCAAATCAAGGTCTTTTTTCTAATAGGAATGTGAAGGTGCCTGTTACGTTAAGTACAAGAATTTTTTCCAGATTAAAAAGAAAAAGGAAAAGAAACAAGAAGCTATTTTGCAAGGTCTGTAAGGAATTTAAGCCATTTTGTTGTAATGGTGTTTTTATACCTGAAAACACCCACTTGAAGAGCAAAACAGTTTTCGTAAGCTGTTTACCAGCAACAGCTAGAAAACAATACGGTGAATTTAGAGAGTGATTTTTTTTTTTTGACAGTGCTATTAACTAACATTCAAAGAACAGATCCATTAACCTATTTAGAATGAGACTCAATGCATTCATCCCAAGTGTAGCTGGTTCAATTTTTCAGTATCAGTCACATAAATGATCCAATAGCTACACTTACTGTGAATAAAATCATCAAATCTTGAGGTATTATGTATCAGGATCCAATTATTTAGTTCTGGCTCCTGCCTCCTCTATCAAAATCATTATTGCATTGTCCAGGTGAATCAAATAAATTTAATGCTGTTTTGGGAAATGGGTATTAGGATGAGTCCATCTAGCAGTCAGCTGAAGTGATTAAGGCTCGCATTGGTTTTGTGGTTTGCTTTTTTAACCACCAACATTTGGTAAACGTTAGGGGGGGTGGGGGGGGAAGGGGAAGTGCATTACCAAATACTTGAAACATGTATGTGTATCTTTAATTTCTTCTTGTGTTCAGACAGATTAGAAGTTAAAACAAGATTTAAAATTAATTAACTAATTTGGCACCTAATCTGCAGAATTTCAGACTTATTTTTGATCTGCAACCTGCCATAAAATAGAAGTCTAATAGTGTGCATTTGCATAGGTATTCCATTTTCCAGCCTACAATTTCTGCAGATTACCTGTACAATGTGTGAAGTTCATCAGCAGTCACTGCAGAAGTTAAAAAAGTTGAAATAAATAATGAATAATAATAATATAAAAAAAATATATATATATATAAACCTGCCTGATCTTTAAAGCTGCTACAGCATACATAAAGTCCAGCAGTCTGCCAGTCTCATCTCTCCCCAACCTCCCTGAATGGTACTTTCTGACACGATATTCTTACCAAGGTAAAAATTTCTATTAATAATTAATGTCTCCTTACTTTCAAAAACCTGGAGGAATATTTCTCTGTAATCCGTTGTCCAAAGTAATAACTGTCTCGGAATGAGAAGCAGAGAAGGAAATAGCTTGTGGTGCTGTGAACATTTTGATGCTTGTTGGATTCTCTAATCGTGATTCAGTGCCTAAGGTCCACCATAAAAATGAATTCTTTGACTGATTTCTAAAGGGGGGAAAATCAATTGGTTTAAGGTTTTTATGATTCATTTGCTTAACTAAAACCTAAATACAATGATGGTTCAAACACTACTTAGCTTGCAGGGATTTTTTCTTTTTTTTTTTCAAGCAACTCTGTGCCCTAGAATTGTTGCCAGGTATAGAAAATACAAAGCAGACTGGGTTTTGCATGCAAGTAGTAGGGTGTAGCCTATTCTTTTGAAAGATAGTATAAATAATCTCTAAAATACCACTTTAAAGCAAAATTGGTACTGAGACAGGGCTATTGTTGAAATAAATATGCAGCATTCTATATTTCTGGATTTCATTAGGAATTAGGGTGTCATTCTGGGACTACTGATTAGATGCTGGCTCAACTATTCTCTCTTTCTCCTTCCCAAAGTTTCTGTCAAGATGGAGAGCTGAGCTGTTCTTTAATTCATGTCTCTTTCCAATAAGATGAAGAGAATAAATATCTCATGGGTTTGGGAAGCTTAACTTTTAATTTCTGTAAAACAGAATGAACCTGTTTGGGGGGAAATTCAGTATAAAATCTCTTATTCGAGTGCAATTCTCCATGTACTTCGTATGCTGTGTTGTTTGCAAAATTCAGACTCCTGTAAAGTTTTAGATTTCAATTTTCATGTATCATCTAAATGTACATTAAAATGCTACAAAGGCTGGAAGCTTCTCAGATACTAGAGAAAGTGGCTTGCAAGCATTACTGGTTGAGCAGCTCAGATACAGCTTTCAGATATACACAGCTGGTCCTTCTACCATCATTGTCCTCCTGTTGATGGGAGGCCACGTGAATGTTTCCTCAGCATGCTTGTAAGCAGTTATTTCATCTGCACTGATTTCTCTACAGGTACTCATGAGCATTTTGTTGGTATCTTTCCTTCCTATAAACTCTGCTGACTTCTTTGGTTTGAAAAGTCTGAGGGAATATTGGTTGCAGTGTTAGGACCTCCTTCTGATGCAGTGTTCTGCAATCCTCCATCATACTGATCCCATACATACTTATTTGTTAAGAGGAAATATGTGCCAAGGGTTGTGAATGTTTTCCTGGAGAATGTTTAATAACATGTTTGGTCTGTGATGTTATTTATGCAGTTGATGAGATACCATTTTTCCCTGCTATGAAAAGGAATAATCACTTCTTCCCTCAAAATAGGGGTTTTTAACCTCACTTCTTTGACTTATTGGTGTATTTTTTTGTATGTGACAGTGGCTTGGAAGTATCAAAAATGTTAAGCCTGAATAGAGATTTCTGGATGGAGGAGAAAGGCCTTATTAATATCCAAACTTATTAACCCCAAAGATAATTAGTTTTCCTTTTATTAAACATCAGAATCTTCCCATGGAGATTTGGAAACCAGGATTCATTAGTTTAGCTACTTGCATGTCTACTTGTTTACCTCTGGTAGGAATGAAAGGAACCTTCTTCAGAATTGGAAAGCACTCAATAATTTGCAGATAAAAGAGGCAGGAAATTGTTTGAACTAATGATGAGAAATGAATGAGAGTTTTGTTTGGTTGGGGTTTTTTTGTCTCTATATCACAGTACTGTCATGTTTAAAGTAAATCAGATTCAGTCAGTTTTGAAATTGGTGGGCTGGTAGTGATATTGGTTTGGGTATCTTTATATTAGTAAGTAAGTAAATAATTGGAGCACAGGAATAATCATGAGCCCGAGGAAATCTAAATCTGGAGTTCACGGGAAATTTTTTTTGGTGTCATTTAATATTAATGGGAAATCTATTCCAGCAAATTTAATCTAAAGGTCAGGCATATCAGAGAGTTAAATAGAAAAGCCATCCAGATTTAGCCCTGCCTATCCTGAATTATAAAAGGTGTCATTTATATAGTACATGATCTAGAACATCTGGAATTCCACTGACAACTCTGTCCTGTTCTGAATAACCACCTATTTATGAAAAAGTTTGGAAAATAATTCACTAGTTAATATTGTCCAGTGTATCAACTTAACCTGAGTTTAGTTTTCTTCTCTTGCAGTGTATCTCCTCCAGCCTGAAGCCTCCTTTCATAGCCCAAGTTTCTCTTGTCTGTCACCATAATGTGAGTATCATTTTTTGAGCCTCCAGGTTTTCAGATTGTCCCTGTTTTAGATGTTTCTGGAGGCTTTTGAATACATCTCAGGTAATACAGAACAAATTTTGATCAATCTTTTCCATTCTTAAGGACATATTAGATTTCAGGTTCCTTATTCAGTAAATACCAAGTTTTTCAAAAGATTGCACCTAGGTGCTTGTCAGCACAGTATGTTTGATCCCATTCTGCCCCAGACTTGTTGAGTTGCTTACTGGGCAAAAGGGACATGAAATGCTTCCAGAAGCATGAGAATACATTAAATTAGCATAGGTCAGATAAAACATCACACAAGATAGGAAGTATAATGTGAAGAAACCAAAGCAGACTGCTAAATTTGAGATTAACATAAAATGGATTTTTTTTAAGAATACTTGAAAGCCTGAATTCTGTTTGAACTTTAAGGTGTAAAAAGTTACTGGTGCATTTAGGTTGAAGCATAATCCAGATATTAATTCAAAAGCCTTTCTGCAATTCCCCCTTCTGAAAGAGGCAACTTATGAAACATTGTCATACAATAAAGCACAGCATGTAGCTCCTGAGTGGTGAGGATAATTCTGCAAAAAGGGACATTGTCTCATTGGGCATTGCACGGTGCCTGGCACCATGAGCCACCCTCAGAAGTCACACAGCCATATTAATCCTGGCCATGCTCTGTGTGTGTGTGGAGGTCTGGGAGTGGTGTTGGGTTTGTTTTGGATTTTGTTTTTGTTTTTTGTTTATTTACACTTTTAGTCCAAGTTTTCTTTTGTTTTCAGCATACTTATTAATGCAAAAAGGGTTTTTATCATAGTTGGCATTATCTTGCTTTCATTGTTACAGTGACACCAGGGTAGAAACTTCTTTCTACATGCGTGTATGTGAATAGATTAATTAATCTGCCTACATATGGTCTTTACATACTTAGAGTTATAAAACATTTCTACTTCTTTTTTTTCTTGATTGAATTGTGAGGCCTAGCACCTCAGTGGTGCAATTGCACAGCTTCATGTTAGGATGGGCTCTATGGCTATTGATAGCTCAGAATGCTATCACCAAAAACAAAGAGATGAGGCAGCCTTTGTGTCTCAAATATCACCTCAGTCAAATCGTTGCTTGGTCTGACACATTGTAATGTTTATAATTTTCCTGTTGTCCTTCTAGAAAATATCAAGATGATATTTTGTTCTGTAAGAGGCATTTGTTGCATCAATTCATTATTAGGAGGAGATGTAAACATTTTCATAGTGTGGGAAAAAAAGTGTATTTTGCTCCCATAGACAATAGTACATACATCAGGAAGCGTGAATGTCTGGGCATTCAGATATTTAAGATATATGTTACCTGCATTGCTCCTCTGCCAGAGTGAAAAATAGTTAATATAGGTTTTTCAAGGCAGGAGAAGAGTTTGGAATTTGCTTTTCTGTGAAGATGTCTGTGAAGAGAGCATTTAATTAAACAGTGAAATACTTGATTTTTCCTGAAAGCTTTTCTTCTTTTCCCTACAGTAAAAATGAAACTTCAAATTTGTAACTTATATTTTACTGTTGGATATCTGTAACCAGGTGATATGGGGGAAGATGGGGGGAGGGGAGGGGAGAAAGAGAGAGAGAGATTCCAAAGTTAGTATTTAATTTCTAACTGAATTTGTGTTTGGGGAATGCAGCATATTGGTCAATGCCAGCTTTTGAAGCTAGGTTGCAGGCAAAGGAGATTTTCATTCTCAGTGGTCCAGATTGTACCTAGATTTATCCCGAGTGGGTACTACAGTAATCAGAGGCAGCTTCTTGGAATTGGTCTTGGATAATAATTTTAGTGTGCACTTGAATATTTCATTTCACTCTGATTTATGATGACTTTATTTACCTGAGCAATTTCAGTAATATGGGGGTGGTGTTTTTAATGACACTTACAGTTAAATGGAATTCCTGACAGAGGACAGAGGGGAAACATGAAAGCTTTTGTTTGTGCTTTGTCATATATAAATCCCTATTAGGTATTTGCAATGAAATGTTGATCTGATATTTTGTTAATGAAAAATAGGCTTTAGAAGGATGTATTTTGTGGATTGAACTCTTACATTTGGCAGTGCAAAAATGTATAGAAATGGTCTTAAATTGTTGCATATTTTAATATGATTGCCCTATGTTCAGCCAGTAGAAGTTGGGAAACATGTGACATGTGTCCTTTGTCTACTTGTCGCTTGAAGTTGTTCTCTGGTAGCATCCTAGGATTTACACTGATAAGCTTAAGCACCTACACTTAATATAGGATTAAATTTCTGTTCTTATTTGCTTCTTTATTTTTTGTATTATCCACATTCTTGGGTGTGTTTTTTACTCTTTCACCTTGCAAATACATTTTCCCCCACATTTTGATCTTACTCTTGTTCCCATGTTGCAGTAAAGAGACAAAACACAATTAAAGGATGTAAAACAGAGAATTTTAGAAGCTGGTTTTGTAATCATTCCTTTTTTTTTCACAGAGATCACCTCATTTTTTCATCATAAAGTGGTCTGCTGTCTTGTTCGTATTCTCAAAGAGCATTGAACAGTGTTACAGCTGAGAACCGATACAGCACTGACTCTATCCTTTTGGAGTTGTCTATGCTATTTAGACAGACATAGGAGGAAATTCTTCACCATGATGGTAGTAAGGCACTGGAATAGGTTAGATGTAAATCATGTCTTATTCAACATTTTATCTCTCTGACAGGTACATCTGACATCCCTTATGCCTCTGAACAGTCATGTTGTACTATTAGCAGCTCATGGAATGCACAGCAGGGTCCATGGTGAGCTGTGTGGCTCTACTGAAAAACAGTAGAAGCTGTCTCATTGTATTCACTGAGTCTAGAATTTGATCTAATATGCTTTAAGAGTTTGTTCTTGAAGAAAACATCAAGTTAAAATATTTGTTTTGAGCTTCTTTGGGGTTGGATTAGTTTCATAAGGCAGTGGATGCTTTGCTTGTTCCTGAATGTTCATGAATCAGGAAATCTAAGCTCATGCCATTTGCTCCTGTGAAGAGATTATGACTCTCCCAAGTTTTCTCATATTTCATTGCATTCACAATTTATCAGAACTTCTTCATTTCTGTCACTGTAGAATATACCTGAATTGTCATTATCATTTTGCAGCTGGCTATTTCTCTATTAGGAAACCTGAGACCTAGAGTTGCCACAAGCAGTCATTACAGACAGCACTGAAGAAAATTACAGGCAGTCTGAAAATATTTGAAAAAAGAGTGCTAATGGAATCACAAGTCATTTCACCAGACATAAAATTCCACATCTTATTTGGAATATTATTCGGATGCTCAGTTTTTATGATCTTTTTTTGGAAACAACCTGCCAATGTGGCTATTTATTGAGGCTTGGTGCATTTGTCTGCTTCAGGTCTTGCATTGACTTCAAAACACTGCATAGCACTAAGTTTTTAATTTGAGAGTACAAAAACATTTCTGCAATTATTATTTTGCTCAAGAATTGAGAATTGACTTAAATAAACAACTGAAATATTCTTTCAGTATTCCAATAAAGGGATGATGGTGAGTAAAGGTGTAATTGGCCACTGTAAGTGATTGGTCTTTCTTCCATCTTCTGTTAGTTGAGTAACAGTGAGAAGCAAATATTAAATGATGTAAAATTTTAGTAGGCAATCTGAATCTCTTCCCAGTATAGTTATGATAAATGTATATTAACAAAGCAGCCAATTAACTGATGGGATTTCCATCGCAGGGAATAGTGGATGTTTTAGTGCTTGCTTTCTCTAGGATCAGTATGGGAACTCCGAATAACAAAAGCCCAACCCAGACAAACCAACCTGCATTTCTGCCACTTTATTCAGTCTAAATGGCATAAAAATTGCATAATAATTAGACTTTTAAGAACATTTTTATGAGGTTCAAAATATGAAGCTCTAGGTTGGCATTCATAAAGACAGAGGATGATGGAAAAACTGTTCTTTTTATAGGCCTGCCAGATAACTACATTCAGCAGGAATTCTCCAGACCTGACTGTGCTCATGTTACCTTGTCATTGTGCTCATGTTTCATGAGCTTGCAGAGCAGTTCTGCAACCTCTCCCTTTCACAGTAGTCTCTGCTTCAGATGTGGCTGATAAACCTCATCTGAGCTACAGGCAGTGCTGTCTACTGGGATCTTTAAAAGAACAGTCTATTAGATACCAGCTCATCCCTTCTTTTCTTCCAGTGTCTCTGGTCATTTCTCAACACACATGTCTGTGTGCACCTGCCCCTCTTATGTGACCTCACTTTGTAGAGTGTTAGGAAGTGTATTCTGAGGATTTTTTTCACTACTAACCTCATTCATTATAACTGAGTGAAACAAACCTTGATATATCTTCTCATCTAGTCTTGCCAGAGAAAAGGCGACAAAGTCAAACTTGCAAGTGGCAGAACTAGTGTGAGATGCACAGTCCTTAAAAGAGTGCTACTGATTGGCCTGTTCATTGAGAATGTTTACACTAATAGGTTGATGCTTTTACACATTTTTGTGTGTATAATAAATATGTGCATTTATATTAATTTCTGAATAGATATTTCAGAGGTATTTTTGAGCTAAAAGACAAAGATTCCTGATTTCCAAAGCTCTAACACCTGTCTAAATCAAACACATTTGGAAGTCCACCACTTGAATCTGCTTCCTCAATTTGTTCCACACCAGCTATCCAAGCACACACTTGTCTTTGTCGTCCCCTGTGCTGTGGCATATGCTCTCAGCTTCTGAATTCCCCACCTGCCACCTTTATATTTAAAGAAACCCTCCTGAACCTTTGCTCCATCTCGCCTCTGCAGGGTTCCTGTTCCATATGAAGGGAAGTACAAATGTAGGTTACGCACAGTGTGCCGTCAAGTGTACTGGGAAGGGAACAACAACAAGGGAGCTATGAATTTGTTTCACATTTGTTACAGGTAGCAACAAGAAGTTAAGAGTTGCAAACTAATGTGCTCTTTGGGGCAATTTCATAACTATTTCTTTCAACTTAGATTTTATTTAAAAATATATAAAGGAAAGAGCAGTGTGAGGTTTTATTCTGCAACCAAATATGAAAAATGGTTAAACAGTAAGTGGGAAATACACTCTTTTGCAAAATAATAGACATCTGTGTAATATGTAGACTACTCCCAAAAATGTGATCTTACTGAAATGGAAAGTTTATTCAACTGCAGGTTTCACAGCCCCTAACAGTCAGCCAGGGTTAGAAGGTCATATAAGAACTGTGGTTGTGTTTGTTTTCCAGGGAAAAAGGCTGAGCTTCCCACTGACCAAACTAGAGAGCAAGCGCTCATGAAATAGAAGGGTGGCCTCAGGGGAACCTGCAACACCAACAGACCATTCAAAAGATTAATCTTGGAATCTGGGATGCTTTCATCTGGCTAGATGTTTTTGGAGCAGTCACTGCTTATGCATTAGGATTATTTCTGTAGTACCAGGACATTAAGGTTTTATTGAAATTAGTGGTAAGGTTCCCATGTATCCAAATTGGGACCAGGTTTTACCCATTTTATTTAAAGAAAAGTAGCTTTACATTGTCTAGCATCTTCAGTTATACATTATGTTACACAACTGATAGTTTCATACAAGCAATCCATGGGTAGTTTTTTAGATCAAATGTTCTGTGAAATGCCATTGAAATGCATGCAAGGTGGTTGAAGCAGGTCAAATTGTTCCACTTCATCTTGTTTTCTTCATGTGTTTTAGCAACTAGCACATATTGACAGACTTAATTGCGATTGCTTCAACAGCTAGAGGCTACTTATTTTGCCAAAGATTTTCCATAGAAACATGACATTAATAATGTGTATTTTAATTAAGTTGCAGATAGCTTTTTAGTAGGCTATTTGCTGAGGCTGACAAGAAGAAAACAATAATGGGGGAGCTGACAGAATTTGTGAAAAGAATGAAGTGTTTACCACTGTGTTTCATTTAACACAAATAATAACAGTGAAAAGCATTTCAGACTTTGATAATAGCAATGTGTCAGTGAAGCATGTGGAGTAAGTCTTCCAAAAACAGAACTTACAGTCTTGGTCCTAATTATTTTTGGTGACCAAAGATAGAGTGGCAGATCCCAGACTCTTCCTGGAAACAAAAACATTTCTTTTTATGCATGAAGTGGGACTTCAGTCGTATTTCTTAATATGTGGTTAGTGATTTTCCTGTCTTCTTGTGAGTGTGTATGGTCATAGCAGTATTGATGTAACAATTAATTTAATTTCCTAATTCTGTCAAGCTCATGACTGCAATAAACAAAGTTACTGTTTGCCAGTGTACTGCTAGCAAGTGTACTGCTGGCAAGTATACTGCAGTCTACTGGTACACTACCCATTTACTGGCACACTACCCTAGGTAACACACAGGGTATCTAGATTTATTGCATTGTGGGGTTTATTTTGTCTGCAGCAAAACACACAATATTTGTAATGCTCTAGATTTCTCGGCTTGCATTGTGACAGACTGCATTTGTGGGGTTTGGTCATCCATTTAAGTTCCAGGTTGATTATCTTTGTTGGAAATGTTTTAAAGGGACATACAGACCTTTCTGTCATAAAAATCTGTTGCAGGATTGCCAGTCTGCAGTTCACCATTCCAGGGACAGGCAGTAGTTAAAGCACACAATGCAAAGGTTTAATGAACAGTTCTAGAGCTAATCACTCTTCACTTTAGATAGACACAGAGAAAAAAGTCTATGGCCTTGTTACTTTGTAGTATGCTTTGGGCCCTGGATGTGCGTCCTGCCAAGGTTAAGTGCTGCTCCTTCAAATCAGGGCTTACTCATTCTAATCAAGTTTCTCGAGTTTAGTCTTAGTTGAAAAGTTGACAGAAAAAAAAATTCAACTCCCTGCATTCAGAAATCATTACATTTATATCTTTAAAACTCTTTTCAACCTGCTTTAGGATTTGGATGTCACAAAATGTGTAATGCTGTGAGACCCCTCCCACAGTCTTCCTTATTTGAGGTTGTTGTAAGACTTTTTATTTTGCCTCCCTTTTCCTTCCTTTCCCCCCTCCCCTTTTCACTCTTCCTTTCCTTTGTATTCCTTTTTTTTCAATTTTTGCCCCCCCCCCTTTTTTTTTTCCTTCCCTTTTGTCTTTTTTCCTATTTTGCCTTTATTTTCCCTTTCCCCACATTTTTCCTTTTAGTTTTTTTTTTTTTTGTTTTGTAGTTTATGGGAGATACAGAGATATATGGGGGAAGGAGGGTGGAGGGTAATCTCAAAACTTCTTAGTTAGTAAAGAATGGTCAAGACCATGGATACCTCCTTATCTTTTAGCATGGCATTCTGTTAAGACTCTTTCAAGTAATAAAGAATAAATGAGTTTGCCATTAAATAAGTGCAAAGTTTCAAAGAACTTTTGTGTGTTCATTGAGATTCTGCTGTCTTTTTGTAGGGATTATGTGTGGAACTGTATACATTATGAAAGTTAAATCAAACATCATATGCCAAAGACAGGAATGAAAGAATTGTTTTCCTTTGGTGGGATAATTAATGTGATGAACTGGCAGTGGTGATTTTTCCATACTTTTCCCTAATGAAGCTGATAAGTAGGAAAAAATTATTCTCAGAGACTCCAGGGTGGAAGATATAAATAATAAAATAGAGAACCTGAACTTGTAATTTTTTATTATTTTTTTTCCAGAAATCAAACATAAAGGGTAATTTGTTTCCATCAGAGGATAATATTATCTATCCTTCAAGGCTGACTGGATATAATTGCCCATCATATAAATCCCTTGATAAATAGTGCCCTTAGGCAGCGTGACACTAATAATTGTTCAATTACGGACTTTAAGCTTTTCAAATGGCCAGAGTCATTATTATGCACCTCGTTAATAGAAATAGAGACACAGATTAAATGCATAGGAAAAACATTATTCTTTTGAGGATGAGTTCATCTTTACATTTAATGTCTTTTCTAATTACCTGTAACATTTTTTTTAATAATCATGATTGAATTCATTGTAATAACAATTGCACTGTATTCTGATTGTATACTGAAAAAAAAGGAAGGCATTCAATATTTGAACATTCAGATGTTAAACAGTATGTTAGCAATATATGTACATTCTTGAACAATTATGTTCATTCAACCTATATAGCTTCAGTGTGTTCTGAATGTTTCTAATAGATCAAATAGTTAAGTATTTCCCCACTGATCCTCTGGACCTTGATTCTTGCTTCTCAGTCATGCAATTTAAAAGTACTGAAAATAGGCTGAAACTGATGATCCGATAACTCCTATAGGTTAGCAAAACTTGTGGAAGACAGAGATTTGTTGAAGGTCAAATGGAAAACAAGAACTATTCTTTATAGTGTTGTTTCTCTGCTAGTGTAATGTAAAGGTGTGAAAGTGAAGAAAGCTTGAACTCTCTTGCTCTGAGAAAATTTGCTTACAGAAGCTGAGAGGTTCAGTGTTATCCAAGTTGCCAACTACAGTCATGTGGTAACTAGAATATTTCACTCTTTGCAAATACCAATCAGCCTTAATGTCACTCATCTCATTTCACTCTATTAATTATAATGTGTTACTGTGTTTAGATCAACATAACTATAGGTAATACAGTATCACAGTATAACTTAGGTTGGAAAGGACCTCGAGGATCATCGAGTCCAGCCTATCAACACAGACCCCATGACTAGACCATGGCACCAAGTGCCACGTCCAATCTCCCCTTGAACGCCTCCAGGGACGATGACTCAACCACCTCCCTGGGCAACCCGTTCCAATGACGAATGACTCGCTTGGTGAAGAACTTCCTCCTCACCTCGAGTCTAAACCTCCCCTGACGCAGCTTGAGACTGTGTCCCCTTGTTCTGGTGCTGGTTGCCTGGGAGAAGAGGCCAACCCCTTCGTGGCTACAACCACCTTTCAGGTAGTTGTAGAGGGCAATGAGGTCACCCCTGAGTCTATTATCAAATGAAAGAAAATGCTCTACCACTAGAGAGCTTGGGAGTCTGATGATTTCATCTGTAAATACATGTACTGCTTGTCCTGCTGCATACCTTTTGTTGTCCTGTGTGCTTTATTAACATCTACTCACTCAGTAATCCAGCTGTTTCTTACATGAATACACTAGTCCCAGTGTTTTGTTTGAGGTTATCACTACTGAAATAGGCTTATCTGAGAAGACGAAGGAAATGTTTCCTAAAACTGTCTGTCATCAATGTATTTAAAAATAAAATATGATTCATTTTTGCATGATATGCCTTGGACAATTGGGAACAGTTCTTCTCTGTTTAGGTTAATTTTGGATTATTTAGGTCACTTTCAAATGAGCCTCCCTGAATCCTGTCAAAAGTTGAGGGATCAGGGTAGAAAAACCAGCACACAGAAAATTACCTTCTTCAGCCTAGGTTGGTACCCATGGAGTATTTTACAGTAAGACCCAAAAGAAATAAGGACATCAGTAAAATTACAGCTGTGCATAGGTATACTTGAGGCTCACTTAGTAATTCTGTTTTATTCTATTTTCTGCCTATTGGTTCAAAATTCCTGTGACTATGGTACATATTTAACATAGGTGTAAGCATAGGAAGTAAAGTTTATTAAATGCTTCCTTTGAAAGATAGATATTTGGTTCTCTTTGGATCTCACTGAAAGTTATCTGTTGCAAGACTTACTGAAGCTCAGTAATGTATGAACCAGAATGAAACTGGTGGTTTTATTCAGAAGCTAAACTGTTCAAATGCAAAATACAGCAACACACTGGTTAGGTCATAGACTGAGTGGCTATTGCTGTGGTAGCCATAATCTAGGTTTAGGAGATTTTTTTTCTTTCCAACATCAGCATACATTAAAAAGAAAATAACAATGTTGGTGATAACTAGCTACTGAGGCTGTTCTTATATTTCTTAATAAACTGGTTTAGAAGGCTTCCAGGAGAGTATGGAAGTAAAACAAATTGGCCAGCATTAGTAACACAGGACCTCATTCCAAGCAATCATACAGGCAGCTTAAGAGTTAAGAACAAGACTGCTCACAGCTGGAAATACAGCACTGAGAACTGTGTATAAGATTAGAGCTTCCTTAAAAAGATTTGAGATCTACTTTGATGCAGGGTGATGTTTCTGTGTAATTTACAAACCTTTTCAAAATCAATACAGCCATCTCAACTTCATCTAACTTTCAAATTTTTGCATTTTTGACATATTTTCAAAATTATCTCCTAACTCTTTTGTAATAATTCGCATTGATTGCATGCACTTGATCAGAGTCAAAGCAATAAAATGCAGACTTCAGTGCTGCTACAGTCAGCATGTACAGTAATTATAGCTTCATCTGGTCTTTTTGCTTTCAAGACACAATTTACTTCTGAAATTAGAATTTTTCTGAGCTGCCTTGAACTTTGAGAACTCCTTCAAATTGGAAATAGGGCTGAACAGTTCTGCACTAGCAAAATTACCTGAGATGCTAAAAAAAATGTGTTACAGGGATGTGTGCTTACTTCACAACACCTTGCAAAAACTCATGCACAATTCTGCTTGGCTGTTTTAGTTCTGGAAGTTGGACTCAATTCAGATTTTCCCAAGAGAAGGTACTTTTTGGTTTTGCATTCTGGACATAACATGGGTTTTATTGTCAATTGTTTGTCTATAGTGCTTGATAAGTGCTAAGGTTGAGTCAGTATCATATCATTGAATGTGACTATGTCCTTGCAGAGATAAAGAATTGAAGACTATGTTCAGTCCCCTTAGAGGAACGTAGGAGAATGAGCTACACTTGTTGCTAGTCTTGCTCATGTCATTGGCCCAGCTCTCCCTGAGAGCTCTGCATCTGTGGCTTGTCAGTGAGAACATACACATTTGTTTAGTTTGTTGATTGCAAAGAGTGCTCTACAGTTCTTGTGTCACCTGCCTCAAATTCTTCACTGGTACTGTGTCTGTCTTACTTCACCTATTCACAAAATTTAAATCTAGACTGTACTCTTTTCTTTTTCTCTCAAGACCATTTGATATTTACAATAATTTTCATGTAATTACCTGGTAATGAATGTGATTATATTTCAGAAAAGAGTTTGATTAATATTTCTACTTTTTTTCCTCTTGTGCATCACCAGGAAGGTCAATAACCATGAGTATACACAGAGAGAGGCTGTTCCATGATAGAACTCAGATGGTGGCATCCTTTTCTCTTTGCAAATCCTAGCAGGAGTTGTCCTGATGATAGAGTAGTGGACTTTTACTCCTTTGCTCAGTGAAAACTGCAGTGAACTGAAACTGCCTGATTATTTGAATGCTTTCCTTGGACATATATTTTGTTATGACAAATTTGTACATCTGTGTGCATCTGCTGTGTGAGAATCACTACAGCATGGTCCTCACGTTCCTCGGGAGATCTAAGCCTCAGTGCCCACATAGAAAATGTTGCCACTACAAAAGACCTGTTGTTCTTTCATGCCACCTGATCTTTGTCAGTCACTTGTGCCCTGAGGATGTTTTTTTTGCATTGTAGTATTGGAACTGACTTCATAGAATCTTCCCTTATCAAGCAGGCTTTATGTTACCAGACTAACCACACCATGTGATTTTTTTTAGAGCAGAAGAATGTACAAGAACATGATTTTAAATGGTAGCTACATTCTGACATCATTAGGATACTGGAGTAATTCTGCAGTTATGATTTTAAAGCTGAGAGATTGTGAGTGAAAGAAATAGGAGTGAAATGTTAGGCACTTTGTAATCAATGCAGATTAAGAAGAACAAAGGAAGGTAAATATAGCTGTTATCTTGTGAGCTGCTACCTTGAAAACACAATGGTAAACATTAGTACTTAACAGCTCGTTGAAGAGTTGCAAGAATATGGAAAGAAATGGGAAATAGATGGCATTGAAAAGTAATGTCATATGGCATTTAGCTGTTCCTTTAGCTAAATTTCAGAATCTAGCAATGGGCCTGCAAACACTGCAGTATGTGTTTGCTGGAACTGAAACCTTTTTGGTTCGGAAATGTATCTCTAAATACTGCTACTGCTTCATAGTATCATAGTATCAGTCAGGGTTGGAAGGGACCACAAGGATCGTACAGTTCCAACCCCCCTGCCATGGGCAGGGACACCCCACACTACATCAGGCTGGCCAGAGCCCCATCCAGCCTGGCCTTAAAAACCTCCACATCCATTTTAAATATCACATTTCATATATACTAATGGTTAGCATTTCAAACCATGCATTCTGCATTTATCCAGCTTAAACCATATACGAAATATCAACATTCAAAATCCCTTTAAAATATGGTTATTGTATTCTGCTACAAACTTCCTAGCAGTCCTCGAGACTTGCCTGAAGGCAACTTTGCAGGACATACGAGTTGTCATAATTGAAAGCATTCTGATTTTGAGAATTGATTCAGAAAGGTTGCTGGGTCACTACATCTGAGTTCTGGGGCAGAAGTGTGCTGTCATTGCCACCAGACCTTGGAGAGCAGAGAAACAGGAAAAAGCTACTTGATTCTTGTTACCTTGAGTATGATGGGGCCTAAAGCAGCACGGTCCTTCACAGGCAGCACAGTTATCTAGTTGGTTAGAGTAACTGTATCTGTAGTTGTACTAGAGTGTCATTGTAGTCATCTTTTTGTCTTTCCTACTCATTTCATTGTAGTTAATCCTCCAGTTTAATGACTTGGTGATTTTAGAGGTCTTTTGCAACCAAAACAGTTCTGTGATTCTATGACTCAAAGCTTTGAGAGTCACTTTAGCGCTTTAGAAGCAATGGAGGGGCACGTCCCTGAATTGCCAAGTTGAGAGCTTGAATAAAGATGAATCTGAGAATCATCCCCCAGTAAATATGGACATATATTGCAGCAGAGGTTTATTTGCTCTCTTGCTATCGCCTGATGTGGCTGCTTTATACTGTTGAGTCTACACCCTGTGATATTTAAAGCATATATCTAGATGGGTGTCAATTTCTTACTGTCTCTTCCACAGCTCATTCTAAAACAGAGTATTTTGCTTTGAAAACTGAAAAATTTTATGATACAATGAATATAGAACGTTTTCTGAAGAAATATTGGTGCCTCATTCTGAAACACATTGCTCACTGAAAAGTCTCAGTACTTGTTTCCTTCTCTCCAGTACAGTGATATCATCCTAAAATGTTCCTTTTAGTTCCAGTATGCAGTTTGGCATGTATGTTCTCAGACATTGGTTTTAAAATGCAGAAAGTTATATTTTCTATAGTTGAATCACATGTTTTGCTTCAAGTTAAAATGATTTCTGTTTTTAAAGATGTTCTGCTGTAATGGTTAGAGATATATCTTTAAAAAAAATCTTATTTTTTAGATATGGGTTTAAATTTATTTATACCCCAAATCATATTTAGAATAAAACCTTTATTTAGAATAAACCAAACCAGGTTGGAAGAGACCTTCAAGATCATCGCGTCCAACCCATCAACCAATCCAACCCACCCAAACAGCTAACCCATGGCACCAAGCACCACGTCAAGTCTCCTCCTGAACACCTCCAATGACGGCGACTCCACCACCTCCTTGGGCAGCCCATTCCAATGGGCAATCACTCTTTCTGTATAGAACTTCTTCCTAACATCCAACCTGAACTTCCCCTGGCGCAGCTTGAGACTGTATCCTCTTGTTCTGGTACTGGCTGCCTGGGAGAAGAGACCATCATCCGCCTGTCTACAACCTCCCTTCAGGTAGTTGTAGAGAGTGATAAGGTCACCCCTGAGTCTTCTCTTCTCCAGGCTGAGCAACCCTAGCTCCCTCAGTCTTTCCTCATAGGGCTTGTGTTCCAAACCCCTCACCAACTTTGTTGCTCTTCTCTGGACTCGTTCCAGCAAGTCAACCTCCTTCCTAAACTGAGGGGCCCAGAACTGGACACAGTACTCGAGGTGCGGCCTAACCAGCACAGTGTACAGGGGCAGAATGACCTCCCTGCTCCTGCTGGCCACACTGTTCCTGATGCAGGCCAGGATGCCATTGGCCCTCTTGGCTGCCTGGGCACACTGCAGGCTCATGTTCAGCCTGCCATCGACCAGTACCCCCAGGTCCCTCTCTGCCTGGCTGCTCTCCAGCCACTCTGACCCCAGCCTGTAGCACTACATGGGGTTGTTGTGGCCAATGTGCAGAACCCGGCACTTGGACGTGTTAAATCTCATGCTGTTGGATTCTGCCCGTCTGTCCAGCCTGTCGAGGTCCCTCTGCAGAGCATCTCTACCCTCCAGCAGATATGTCTCTTAACTTTGTAGTAATAAATAATTAATGATTAATATCCTTATTCTTACTTGAATTATCATTACTTCTAACTAAAGTGGAGTAGTTGTCTGAAGATCAGCTATCAGCAATATTTTTACCTAGCCAAATGGTAATGGCACATGATAATGTGCACGTCAGGTAGCAATTGGTTTGTGTGCGCCCTTTTGCAGAACTGAATTTCTGGTGCATCTTTTTTCTGTGTAATGATTTCAAAGACATAATTTTAAGCTTTGAAGCAATCTACAGAGAGCATGTGGACCTCTGAAATACCTTTTGCATCGTTGTGTTACAAACAAAGAAAGGAAGACTTAAATGCTTATTGACTAAATACTTTTCTATTGAGACTTCAATGCCAAAAAATAAGTTAGCTAAAGATTTCATGATCAGGTTAAAACTTGGAAGACCCACATGACAAAATTTAATTTGTTATAATGTTGAGGGTTTTTGTAGTAAAAACAACCTAGATCCAGCTCTATGAGTTGAATCAAACAAGTATTCAAACAAAGCAGTTTCATATGCTCAGCAGTCCTTTGGCTTTTGATGAATAAGATTAAAAGAGATTTAATTTTCAGAAAAGATCTTTCAAACTAGCTCTCTTGAATGTATGTTTTCATCCCTTAATATCTTCCAATTACATGCTCACTTATCTGATAATAAATATTTAGGAAACCTTACTCTGTTAGCACTAATTCACATTACATGGATATTAATAACACCATGAAGCCATATGCATCATTATAAGAACTTTATCTTGGAAGCCTCTTAAAAACCCTAACGTTAACACTGAGTGACTCCACAAATGTCTTATCAGAACATTTGAAGTTCAAATGTCCTCATTACCTCCTCAGATACAAACACTGCAAGCTAGCAAATGAATGCTCTACTCTATTAATTACTTTAAATATGCCATTAGAAAAAAAACATGCTAAAAGTTGAACCATTCCAACTTTATGTACACTTATGTCTGTTTTAGAAAAGAGAGGGCCTTTAGCTAGATCTGTCTAGATTTCTGCAAACCCTATAAAAATAGCAATATGGGGAAATGGCTGAAGAGTTTGATTTCTGAATCACACAGGTCCTCAAGGTTATAAGAATTGGTATATGGTAGGATAATTGGGTTTGGCTTAGCTCCAGAATATGTAAGATCTTTTTGCTATGAAGTTAACAAGTTAACATCAAGGTCAGGGATGAGTTGAAGATCAGGGTTGAATACTCCAGAGGAGCAATAGATACATTTGTTTCTGGATTTTGTAGGATTTAATGTTAAAGAGATACTTCAGGTAGGAACGAAAGGCTTATGGTGAGAGTCAGAAACAGAAAATTTACTTTTAGGGTAGATTTAAAGTTAATGATGAAATAGGGGCTGGTATTTGAGGAAAAAATTGTTCAAATGGCTATGTTTATTCCTGGATATCAGAAGATTTACAAGTATAGAAGCATGCAGTAAATTGAGATCCTCAACCTCTGTTTCCCTAATCACCTCTAATTCTAGATATAACCACACTCTACTGGATATATGTCTACTTGAAGCTAAGCCTAAACTGAATGGCTCACCTTGCACCAGCATTCATTCTAACTCTGATTGCCTTGTGAGATACAGCAATAAATGTTTGTCCTCCTTAGTGAATTCAGGCCTATTACAAACTTTAGCCATAAGCATTCCTCAGCCTTCTGAGAAATAACAATAACTTTTTTTTTTTCTTCTGCTGCCACACAGTCCACGTCAGTCTTGCAGCCTTGCAAGATCAAGTAATAAATCAACATCTTCTGCTGTTTCTTTCCTGAGACTCATATCAAGGACCCAGTCCTAAGAATACCTTCTGTAATCTTTTCAGAGGAAAGATCAAGTAATCCCTCTAATGAAAAACTTATGGTTCCTGTTTGGGTAAAAATCCCTAAGGTTAAGTAAAATTTAGGATTCTTCAGGTTAATTTTTGGATTAAAGCTTTTAGTGTGTGAGCCAGCTGGGTTTACAGCTGGTTACATTAGAGATTAATAGACTCTTGTCATCCAGCATCGGGAGAAATATTTGCAGTGACATTGGGGTTTGGGGTGGAAGAATGGAAGGACTTAGCCTAGTGGTGACAGACGACAGGGCTAAGATCAAAACTGGAGCTGACATTACTAGTGTTTCTTGAGTAGTTCTGGTGACCAAAAGGGTTCTTCGGAGCTAGGGCTTTAATTGCAGGGCAAAAGTTCTATCTGAGAATCACAGAATCCATGGGGTTGGAAGGGACCTCCACAGATCATGTAGTAGTGTGCTGGGACCTCTCTAACTAGATTAGGTTGCTCAGAGCCCCATCAAGCTTGACCTTGAATGTCTCCAGGGGTGGGGCCTCCACCACCTCCATCCTGCAAGGTCTACAAGCTTGGAATAATACATTGTGGCTGGAATCCATTGCCTTGGTCTGAACCTAGATTAGAATTTTGGAGCAAAGAACCACATGCCTTAGCCTTTAGTTCAAGTCCAGCATAACCCTCAAGAATGAATCTGACACTGTTGTCAATCACTGAAGGTCCTGACCAGAAAGTTCTGGAGGGGAAGGGAGGAGCTGATACTCTTAGTGTATGATTTCCATTTATTCTTTTGTAGGGTGCCTTGAGTTGATTTAAGTGGTGGGCTACTGTCAGTGCTGTAAAATGCTGATTATGTTCTGATTATGAATTCCAGAATGTTTGTCTGAGATTCTAGAAGTCTTGCTGGAAAGAAATGCCAGCAGGGAAGAAGAGTTTATCAGTAACTTCAGAGCAGGCTAGGATTAGATTTAATCTCAGGTAATCTCACAGCTCAGAAAGATTTACTGGTTTTCAGTGAGGGAGAATATTGTTAACAGCGAGTTATGGTAAAGTCTGGGTAAGTGTTTGGTCCTGGGCTTGCCTGGGGGTGAAAGATTTGTATTGCTAAGGCCGAAGATGGAAGCTTATTGTTAAGTCATACAAGCCTTATGCAGTTAAGAAAAGGGGTAAGTAGCTTGCTTTTACATCAGTTATAAATCACTGGGTTTATTTAGGATGTGAGCAGCTCTTAGGTTAGAATCTGGGACTCCTGGGACAGGAAAGTTTAATATACTGTTATACACCTGCAAAATCCAGCAGATAGGGGTGGGGACCACTGCAGGGAGGCAGAGATTTTATCTATTGTGTTGAATAGATAAAATGGCCAAAAAAACCACCAAAACCTGGAATTGTATATGTATATGAAGTTAAAAGTGTCATACATTGAAAACAAGCTTTCTAGGAGAATCTATAAAAGTCATGTTCTTTGTCAAGCAGGCACAGAAATAGCCAATACAATCAATTGTTTTCTGTAAAAAATCATCAATGGGTTGTTAATTATCACTGTTATGCATGATTTCACTGTAACTTGAAAACTAGACATGGAAAATTAAAGGAAGAAAGTTTCCAGCTTATCTGGTAAACTGGTCAACTTGGGTACTTACAACTTCATATGGAAATTTGGTAAACTGAGCTGTTTTGTTCATTTCTGTATCCTTCCCCCCCCCCCCCCAACTGACAGTGCTATTGATATGTCCATTACACATCTCCCACAAAACAGATGTGTACTACTTGACGAGCTGTAATGCCATTGCTCGCTGAACTTGTCATGCCAAAACAGGGGGCATGAAGAAGGAAAAAACAAAGGAAAGAATTACACTGCACTGGTTGAGACAAATATTACTGTGTAATTCCAAACATGTGAAAGCAGAAATCACTTGGTGTCTGACCTACCAGATTTTCCTCAGTACTGATAATTTAATTAGTGAAACTAAGATGTTTTCAATGACATTTGTTATTTTCATAGTATCATAGTATCATTCAGGGTTGGAAGGGACAACAAGGATCATCTAGTTCCAACCCCCCTGCCATGGGCAGGGACACCCCACACTAGATCAGGCTGGACAGAGCCTCATCCAGCCTGGTCTTAAACACCTCCAGGGATGGGGCCCCGACCACCTCCCTGGACAACCCATTCCAGGGTTTCACCACTCTCATGGTGAAGAACCTCCTCCTCACATCCAGCCTGAATCTCCCCACCTCCAGCTTCATTCCATTCCCCCTAGTCCTATCACTACCTGATAGTTTGATTGGTTTTGGTTTTATTTCATTTGATTGGTTGGGTTTCAGTTTGGTTTTCCTTTGCTTTTAAAATCCATATCCCAACATTCTGTGTGATAATTTTACACCCTTCGGCTTTGAGACTTAAAAATCTTCTAATCAGTTGTTTAGAGGCTATGTTTCATGTTCTAAACTTTGTATTTTGATACCCATTTTCACAGTTTTCTGTCAGGAATTGCTCCAGGAAACGCTGTCACTCAGTCATAATGCTGAAGAGAAATTTAAGAGTTAGGCACAATATGTCAAAAAAATATCCCTGTGAAGAAGCATTCTAGTTTTGCTATAAAGTAGGTAATTTCAAAGCATGTCTTACCAGAATCATTATTAATAATTGTAATTAATATTTAAGGGATTGTGTAAATACTATATATATATATATACACACACACACACACACACAGAGAAAATAGATACATACCTTCAATTAGGTTTTGTACTCCAGGTTTATTAATTTTTCGGTTACACATCCAGTATTACATTAAGATTTCATCTACCACCCAACCATTATACTGCTATAGAACCTTTAGTATTAGAAATAGATTTACTACTTCATATAAATACTTTGAAAAATGGAACTACTGTAAGACAAACCATAAAATATTTACCCTGCTTTGTATTGATGAATGAAGACATACTGATAACTGAAAGAATACAGTATGGTAAAGAAAATGTTAGTGTTTCTGTTGTCCTAATACAAAGTGCTGTGTAGTAATTATGTAGTTCTTATTTACGGGGTTGTGAACAATAGTAATAATAATATAGGGTTGTTTGTCTTCTTTATCAGAGTATTTAATCATGAGCTTACATCTCAGCTGAAGATTTAAGGAGAATCCTGTACCTGCTTAGCATCATATAGTTAAAGGGTATTTTAAATCAGAGCCTTTATGTATTGCTCTGTTGAAAGTACCTCTGCAGTAACTGCATGGTAATGTAAGAGGCTGACAATCTAATGTTAAAGTAGTGGAAGATTTCCCCTCAAGTTGTAAAGCTCAGCATTTCTGAAAAAATTAGGCTGTGATTTAGGAGCTAAGTATTAGTGCGGTCTGCAGGTCACATTAGAAGTGCAGCAAGAATAAATAATGCAAGCAAGGATATACAAGAAAGCTTGAACTATGTGCAATTGGCTAATGGCTGCTGGCATATTCAGCAGTGAATCGTAGTCAGCTGAGGGGGGCTGTCTGTAAAAGATATCAAGCACATGTAAAGTCATTTTTAAAATTCTAGAGAAGTAGCATTAATCCCAAAACAGTGTGGAGAGGATTCCCGTATGACTACTTTGCATAGAGCTCATCAAGTGAAAGTCACATCTTCTCATAAAAAGATACTTTGTTCAGCCTCAGACGTGATTTTTCTTTCAGCTGTGTCCAACAAGCTATTGCTAAATACGTTTAACTTGTAATGATTTACACAAGGGAGTGGGAATGATTTTCCAATCAGTTGAAGAAAAAAAGTTTTTCAAAACTATAGCACATTGAAATGAAAAAAAGATTTATTTTTCTTTTATTCAGTCCTCAATACAGCTGCTGTCGTCAGCAGTTGCAGGTGTCCTGTGACTGCACTGCCTAGACTCCTCCTTAAAGCAACAGCCAGTGATTATTCATGTACAAAAAAAAGCACCTTCTTTGGCTTATTTATGTAAATGGTGAAAGGAGAATCCTGGGCCATATTTAGCTTTAGAAGTTAAAAATGCAATTTACAGATTAAAAAAATGAGACAGAAATGCTGAGTAATGTCTGTGGGGGTCAAGCAACACTCAGTACAGAGTCACAAACAGATCCTGGTTTGGTCTTAAAAGTAATGGTCTTGCTATTTCTTAGCCCCATTTGTTATTGTTTGATTGTGGATATATACCCTTTAAATGTAGCTTTTTAATAAATAAAAGGAAGGGTCACGTTCTTTAATGTCTTACCTTTTATAGCTAAAGACATTAAATTATTCATTTTTTATATAGTGTGAATGACAACATGAAATGCTAAACTGAAGTTCAGGAGGCTGGGCTCTCTCTTTTACTCACCTAAAGGTCTGCAAATTACCCTTAAACCAGAATAAACCAAACCAGGTTGGAAGAGACCTTCAAGATCATTGTGTCCAACATCTGCCCTGCTTTGGGTTTCATGTTCTCTATTTGATCTCTTTTTTCCCTTGTTTTGAAAAACACACAACTTACTTTCTTTTTCTCTTGCTTTCTCTTATCTGTCTCTGTCCACTGCAAGTGCAAGGATTTGCAATTGTACAAATAATTCTACGACTTACTGGAAGAAAGTGCAGGATTTCATGCTTTCAGGATAAACAGAACCTCAAAAAACTTGTAATTGTTAAGAAATCAGTGGCAGTGAACCATTTGCTATAGATAGCTCAATTTAGATTTTCATCAGAAAATGACTAAGCCATAAAGAACTTTGCCACATATCATCCCAGGGTTTGTTTTAATTGCAATTTGTTCATTTTGACAGGGTTGGGTTTTGTTGTTTGGTTGGTTGGTTTTGGGGTTTTGTGTGTGTGTGTTTTGGTTTGGTTTGTTGGGGCTTTTTTTTTTTTGGTTGGTTGTTCTTTTGTTGTTGTGGTGGTGGTGGTTTTCCTTCCTTCCCTTCCTTCCCTTCCTTCCCTTCCTTCCCTTCCTTCCCTTCCTTCCCTTCCTTCCCTTCCTTCCCTTCCTTCCCTTCCTTCCCTTCCTTCCCTTCCTTCCCTTCCTTCCCTTCCTTCCCTTCCTTCCCTTCCTTCCCTTCCTTCCCTTCCTTCCCTTCCTTCCCTTCCTTCCCTCCCTTCCCTCCCTTCCCTCCCTTCCCTCCCTTCCCTCCCTTCCCTCCCTTCCCTCCCTTCCCTCCCTTCCCTCCCTTCCCTCCCTTCCCTCCCTTCCCTCCCTTCCCTCCCTTCCCTCCCTTCCCTCCCTTCCCTCCCTTCCCTCCCTTCCCTCCCTTCCCTCCCTTCCTTCCCTTCCTTCCCTTCCTTCCCTTCCTTCCCTTCCTTCCCTTCCTTCCCTTCCTTCCCTTCCTTCCCTTCCTTCCCTTCCTTCCCTTCCTTCCCTTCCTTCCCTTCCTTCCCTTCCTTCCCTTCCTTCCCTTCCTTCCCTTCCTTCCCTTCCTTCCCTTCCTTCCCTTCCTTCCCTTCCTTCCCTTCCTTCCCTTCCTTCCCTTCCTTCCCTTCCTTCCCTTCCTTCCCTTCCTTCCCTTCCCCCCTGTAAATCCTAAAAGATGATCTGTGGCTTTAATCACTGTAGGTTATGTTTTGGACCGCAACAGCAGTATTATCTGAGAAAGACAGAACAGTGCAAAGACAGAATTTATCTGCAAAGTAACACTGCTGTTAAAATATCACTCAACAGCTACATTCAGACTACAGTCCAGCACAGAATGCACTCACTGTTTCCATCTACTGTTTAAAGGGTTGTTGTTTTTCTTAGACCAATGCTAGTTACAAAACAAACAATAGAATGAATGAAATAGTTGAGCAGCAGGGAACATTTATGGTATCTTTCCTAGGAGAAGCACATAGTTGGGAAGAGGCACAGGATAAGAACATCTTGGGTTTTTATAAGGAAGGCTAGCTGTAAAAGCTAATTTCTCTGTAGCTGTGTCATCTTGTTTTGCTGCTTGTTGTTAACCCCCTGCCAGGTATTCAATAGAAGAGGCTCATGTGCATACCCTGCAGCCCATTTTGTTTCAAGCAATTACCAGTTAGCCAGTCTTTACATGTCTGTACAAACTCCAGTCATTGAGAAGGTCTCTTAAGAACAACCAAGCCAGCAAATCAAAGTAGGGATGAGAAATAAGACTGCATGGCGGCTGTCATATTTCTACCTCCTGAAGGGGAGGCTAATAACCAAGCTCTCCTTTTCCACAAAATGGTAAATGTAATTTATTGTCAAATGAATTTATATCAGCAAAATGATGTATTCCAATTAACTAGAAATTCTAACCTTTTGTTACCCATACCTAAATTCTTGTCTGAAATTCTGCAAAATGGTGTTTCTTGGCTGAAGAGAGAATGTGTGAAGAAATTAGAGCCTGAATGAGTAGCTCATTATCTAGGGGGAAAAACATTTTAAAATGGTACTGACAATGCAGGTTTTGGATCACAGAGTAGAAAGGAGGAATGATGAGCAAGTTGTGGAATGAGTTCTGTTTTTTTCAGCTGTTTATGTATTTATCTCTAGTGGTAGGTGCATATCTGAGAAGTATTCAGGTTCACCTTTTGGCAGAATGTAGTTACTGATCAGTAGAAAAGACATTTTAAACTCCCAAAAATGAATGGATAAAAAAAAATGAATTAAGTCACGTGAGTAAAAAGCATGTCGAGCATACTGATACAGAAACAGTTTTGCAAGTGATCTTCCTGAGTCATGAATTTGGCGTATTAGTTACAGATTTTTAATGTAGAAAAGGAAAAGTAGTGGTCCCCCTGCTTTGGATCAAATACGATTTACTTAATTGATAGCCACTGGCAATGTTGGGGAGGAGGGGTGTGGGGTGTGTGTGGAGATAGTAGAATAAAATAGTCTTTAGGAACGTCTTTTTTTGCACTGCATCCTCAGGACTGTCTTGCTTTTCATTGTAAGGTTCAGAGCATGTATTAGCGCTGTGAGTCTTGCATACTTCTCGGCAGTGCTAGTGCTGAGAAATGGTGTGTGCTAAGTAAAGAATATCAATTATCTCCCTACCCCCACAATCTCTTATCTAAATTGAGTTGACTGAAAGCAACTGGTTATTGTTTAATCTACTTAAACACATAATGAATTTAAAACTCTCTGATTTTTAGACTTTAGAAGCTTTCCTGGATGCTGTTGTAATTTGGATAAAATTTAGTTGCTCTTAGACATGAACTTCCTATTGCTCCACTTACAGTATCTGCACTATCTGTTCATCTGCCCAAATCCCCACTACTGAGGGCCTGTAACAGATTCAAACCAACCATGCCAACTCTCCAGTGGCTGGAAGCAAACTCAGTTTCACCTACTGCAAGTCCTTTTTTTGAGTTTCAGAAATAGAATTATAGAATCTTGGGTTGGAAAAGACCTTTGCCCTTGCAGTCATAAGGGACATCTCCAACTAGATTTTCATGTCTCAGAGAGCCAAATAATCTGGCCTTGAATGTTTCTAGGGATGAAGCATCTACTACCTCTCTGGACAACCTGTGTTACTGCTTTACCACCCTAACTATAAAAATTATTTTCCTTAGATCTAATCTAAATCTCCCCTCATTTAGTGTCAAAACCGTCACCCCTTGTCATTTCACAACAGGAATACTAAAAAGATTGTCCCTGTCTTTCTTATAGACTCCATTTAAGTACTGATGTTAATTAAATAAATGATAAATGATGTTAAATGTTAGCATGTCTTTGACCAGTTCCAGCAAAGACTACTAGTGCGATCACAGTAACAATCCCTCACAGTTTGTATTTTGTTTTGTTTGGGGTTTTTTGTTCAATTATTTTCAAATAATCGTCCATTTTATTGGTTTGTTGGAATTTTTGCTGTTAAACTCCTAGATTGTAACCTGGCACCTACAGTTTTTTCTATAAAACCAGTTACAGATTAACGTGACAGCACTTATCCATACAAACACATGATGCACTGTTGCAGTCAAGTGACTAGGACCTAAATAAAGTAGTTGTGCTGATGATCATCTTCTTGGTTGATCAGATCCCCTTTGAGAGGAAAACATTTATAATAATTTCAGTGTGATATCAGGCTAATAATAGAACTTCAGACTTTAATCAAAGAGGTCAGTAAGAGTAAATAAGTAGTCTGATAACTGTGGAGGAGAGAGAGCAAGAAAGTTTGTATTTCTATTTTCTGCAAGCTTTTGAGCGTTAATAGGTAATGAACTCTGTTTTCAGTGAACAGTGGTATTTGAAAGGAAAGCTCATATAAAATGCCAACACAGACTTTGCATACTTTCCCTGCACACTGAGGTGAAGTATGAAAATAAATATTTTCCTGTAGGAAGTTGGTCTTCCTTACGTGGTTTGTATTCATGCTTAACCATCACTGAGTGTCTCACAGGAGTATTGTGGCTGGGTCTAGAGAGATGTGCTGTACATCTCAAACTAGTTTTCAGTTTTCAAGTCATGCTGAATTTGCAGCCATCCCATGCAGCTTATCATACATTCATCCCATCAACATGAAAAGCTATTTTCTAGTGCTAACAGGCTGGATTTAGTATCATACTGGACTCATCAGTTAGGTATAAAATTCCCATCTGCACTGCTTTTGCCAAAAAGAAAAAAACAACCCCCAAAAAAACCCCACCAACCACAAACAAAAGGAAAAGTATTTCCATGGCTGTTCTGCCTCATTGGCTTTCCTAACCACTCCAAACACTTAGATGTGATAATTTTTTGGCTATATTTATCTTTATCTCTCTTTATTTTTTTTTTTTTTTTGTTTTCCCTTCATGCATTCCTCATTGCATGCATTAGGTTATTATTTTACTGTATTTTGGGGGCTTCCTGGAAATGTTCTAATATGAGAGTGCATAAAGAGCATGAGTAGCACTCCTGAAATTTGTGAAGACAACAGGCTTCTATCTTATTAACACGGAATTAACACACCAGTGCAGGTCATTAGCATTCTCCTCTGGCAGCTAGAAGAAAAAGAATTGAGTGATGTAAACCTGGTGAGAGGCTGGCAAATTGGTGGATCTCTAAGATTTTCTGGAACAAAGTTCCACTTCTGGATCATGAACACCTCTGCATTGCAGCCCTGAAGAAAACAAAACAGGTGAGAAAGATCATTGAGGTGACAGAGGCAGAGTGGCTGAAATAGTTTGTTTACATGCATGTAGTTTTGATGTGGCTGAGCATGCAATGTGCTGGCTTTACACAGCATACAGATTTGCCTGCTTTGTAAGTGTATGAGTCATCACACAGTGTGTTAGGACTTTTAAGATTCCCAGGTAGAATAGAATAGAATAGAATAAACCAGGTTGGAAGAGACCTTCAAGATCATCGCGTCCAACCTATCACCCAACACCACCCAATCAACTAACCCATGTAACCAAGCACCCTGTCAAGTCTCCTCCTGAACACCTCCAGTGACGGCGACTCCACCACCTCCCCAGGCAGCCCATTCCAATGGGCAATCACTCTCTCCGTGTAAAACTTCCTCCTGACCTCCAGCCTGAACTTCCCCTGGCGCAGCCTGAGACTGTGTCCTCTTGTTCTGGTGCTGGCTGCCTGGGAGAAGAGACCAACCTCTGCCTGTTTACAACCTCCCTTCAGGTAGTTGTAGAGAGCAATAAGGTCACCCCTGAGTCTCCTCCTCTCCAGGCTAAGCAACCCCAGCTCCCTCAGTCTCTCCTCATAGGGCTTGTGTTCCAAGCCCCTCACTAACTTCGTTGCCCTTCTCTGGACTCGCTCCAGCAAGTCAACATCCTTCCTAAACTGAGGGGCCCAGAACTGGACACAGTACTCGAGGTGTGGCCTAACCAGTGCAGTGTACAGGGGCAGAATGACCTCCCTGCTCCTGCTGGCCACACTGTTCTTAATGCAGGCCAGGATGCCATTGGCCCTCTTGGCTGCCTGGGCACACTGCAGGCTCATGTTCATCCTACCATCAACCAGTACCCCCAGGTCCCTCTCTGCCTGGCTGCTCTCCAGCCACTCTGACCCCAGCCTGTAGCACTGCATGGGGTTGTTGTGGCCAATGTGCAGAACCCGGCACTTGGATGCGTTAAATCTCATGCCGTTGGACTCTGCCCATCTGTCCAGCCTGTCGAGGTCTCTCTGCAGAGCCTCTCTACCCTCTAGCAGATCAACACCTGCCCCCAGCTTGGTGTCATCAGCAAATTTACTGATGATAGACTCAATGCCCTCATCCAGATCATCAATAAAGATGTTAAAGAGGATGGGGCCCAGCACTGATCCCTGGGGGACTCCGCTACTGACTGGCTGCCAGCTGGATGTGACACCATTCACCACCACTCTCTGGGTTCGGCCATCCAGCCAGTTCCTAACCCAGCTCAGAGTGCTGCTGTCCAAGCCATGGGCTGACAGCTTGGCCAGGAGTTTGCTATGGGGGACTGTGTCAAAGGCCTTGCTGAGGTCCAGGTAAACTACATCCACAGGCCTCCCCACATCCACCAGGCGGGTCACCTGATCATAGAAGGAGATCAGGTTGGTCAGGCAGGACCTGCCCTTCCTAAATCCATGTTGGCTGAGCCTGATCCCTTGGCCATCCTGTAAGTGTTGTGTTATTGCACTCAGGATGACCTGTTCCATGATCTTGCCTGGCACTGAGGTCAGGCTGACAGGCCTGTAATTCCCTGGCTCATCCAACCGGCCCTTCTTATGGATGGGCACCACGTTGGCCAGCTTCCAGTCCTCTGGAACCTCACCAGTGAGCCAGGACTGCTGAAAAATGATGGAGAGTGGCTTGGCCAGCTCCTCTGACAGCTCCCTCAGCACCCTAGGATGGATCCCATCTGGTCCCATGGACTTGTGGGGATCCAGGCGGCTGAGCAGATCACCAACTACCCCATTTTGGAACAGTGGAAAACTATGCTGCTCCCTGGCTCCTTCTGCCAGCTCTGCAGGCCAGCTGTCTGGAAGACATTCTGTCCTGCTGGTAAAAATTGAGGCAAAGAAGGTGTTAAGTATCTCTGCCTTTTCCTCATCCCTTATCACAACGTTCCCCTCCGTGTCCACCAAGGAGTGGAGGTTGTCTCTGCCCTTCCTCTTACTATTAATGTATTTATAGAAGGACTTTTTGTTGTCCTTCACAGCAGAGGCCAGACTAAGCTCCAAATGCGCTTTTGCCTCCCTAATTTTCTTCCTGCTGGTGGTCATGGTCATATTTCAGAAGCAATTCTTTAAGTGAAACAAGATCTTATGGGTTTTGATCAAAAATAGATGAAGGAGTTTTTTCAAGTTGGATAGTTAATGTGTACACGTAGATATAGTCAATGTATGTTCAGTATTTCATGGGATCATAGAATTGTTAGGGTTGGAAGGGACCTCAAGGATCATCTAGTTTCAGCCCTGCCATGGACAGGGACACCTCCCGCTAGATCACGGTTTCCAGAGCCACATCTTGCCTGGCCCTAAAAACCTCCAGGGATGGGGCTTCCACCATCTCCTTGGGCAACATGTTCCAGTATCTCACCACCCTCCTAACATCCAAACTCAATTTACCCATTTCTAGTTTTGCTCCATTCCCTATAGTCCTATCACTATCTGGCAGCCTAAAACATCCCTCACCACCTTTCTTGTTGGCCCCCTTCAGATACTGGATGGACCCAATAAGGTCTTGGTGCCTTCTTTTCTCTAGACTGAATATCCCCAACTCCTTCAGTCTGTCTTCATAGGAGAGGTGCTCCAGCCCTCTGATCATCCTCGTGGCCCTTCTCTGGACACGCTCCAGCACATTCTTTGTCATTTCTCAGTTTTTGACTTTTGGATAGAAAATCTCCATAAAATGTTAAACTGTTACATAGAGTAAGCTGTTGCTTTTGTTCCCATTTCATTCATTTAGTTGTAATACTTCGCTGTGGTCCACTTCATTCATAATTTCCCTGTATAGACACTAAACTATTTTTTCTCTCTTTTGTGATTCAACATATTCTCCCTGGTTTGGATTTTTTTTTCAAAGTCCCTATTTTGATGTTGTCAGAAACCATATTATGCTCCCTCTTTCAGCATATTGGTATAATCTGATTATATCCAGACTTGAAATATTTTCTACTATATTAAAACCCTGGAGTCACTGAGAATGTAAAAGGCTTCAATAATTTCTATCTAATATTTTTAATGATGTTTGCTAATAGCTAAGGCACTCCATTTGTAAATATGCTTTGCTTCCCTTGGTGGGAAATACAAATACACGCCAATGATGAAGAGTATTTTGAAAAAAAGAAGGTCCAGAGTGTCTGGGATCAGTACTTATTTCTGCCCTACATGTTGAAATCAGTGTTGGGCACATTCTGTGATGGTTTAACATGAAAAAGTCTTGTACAAATGACTTATATTTCAGATTAACACTGAACCCTCTTTCCCACTGCAAATAGCATTATATATATAATACATAAATATGTAATTAGAATATTAGTATTCACCTTCTTTCTTCCTATGACAGGTTTCTTTCTTTATGCAAGTATTAGTGTTAGTACTCTGACTACAGAGCAGCTCTACACCTGACTCTTTTCTATAAATTATTGTCATATATTTCATTTCTTTATGTTACATATATATGTTCTATTCAATGTGTTCTGTATATTTCATCAAATCAGTGTCAGCATGTTTATGAGTTACTGTTGTAGGATTGTTTGTTTTGACTATAGATATATATCCACACCCCTCCCCCTTACAATAACACTAGCTGCCTAGAGCCCGACACTTGTAGCTTTCCTGCCACAGAGAGATTGGAAACTTTGGAAGGTGGTGGATAACTCCCCTTATCCCAAATATGTGGACAACATGTGTAGTTAACATTGTTTTGCAAGAGCATTTTCCCAGGAGCATAGCTTACTGGAATAAAATAGTTTCAGGAATAATCAGACTTTATAGGGTCTGAAAGCTAAGCTGTGCTCTAACAGTTTAGGAAATGTTGGATGAATATCTTTATTTTGCTACTTTGTTTTCCTTTTTTTTTTTTTTCCTTATTTTTTTTTTAAGAAAGAGCAATTTCTTTTGATTTCTCTTCCTGAAGAGGTGAGGAATGCCTGCAGGTAAGCTTGGGGAGGTAGTTGGAGCTTGGCTGAAGAGCAGCTGAGCTGGTAGCCTCGAGGAAGGCTTTTGTAGTTTGGAGAACTAACATTGATTTTGCACTCATCTGAAGCTGACGGAGTTTTTCTTGCACTGTTCTACAGCCTGTAGAAAAGAAGCCTGTATCTTTCCATGTCTCCTGTGTCTTGTCCGTGGCCTAGCTGACTAAACAGCTGCTCTGGGAGACAGCAGCCTGAGCAAAATGGAGCAGTGGGTAGAGAAGAATGGGAGATACAGATTGGAATAAACAATAGAGAAACAGCTGTATTGGAAAGTGGCAGCAGAAAGGAACAATTTCTGTCATAGGAAAAGCAGTGATTTTGAAAGAAGCTCCTCATCTGTGCAGCCAGGAAGGCTCATGACTACTGAAAAGAGCTGTAAAGTCTGGCAAAGAGCACAAATAATGCTGATATATCTCTGTAGCAAAGATTAATTTGGGTTTTTTTGCCTAGGAAGAGAAAGTTTGAAACTTTGATAGCAAGATGATAAATTAATGTCAAATTTAGACCTCTGTGTTTCTGCTGAATTCAAGTGCTGTTTTGATAATTTCATGTCTGCTGGTTTTGGTCTTTTACTCAATGTAACATGTTTTGGTATACTACAAAAGAAAAAGGAGTAAATAAATCCACTGAAGGATTCATTATTCTCTTCTTAAGGAGGAGGACTCAAATATAGTCAGGAAAAAACCACATCCTTATACCTGTTAATATATCATGAGACTTTTTTTTTTAATAAGAAATTTTCTGCCAAGTATATTTTACTTTAATATGGCTATTAAGCAGTAAATGCTTTCCACAATCAACTGCTTATTGAATATTCAGAAAACATTACTCTAAATCTAAATTACATGTTTACTAAGACACAGCAGGACTTGATTCATCAATGTTTCATGGATGCATATACATCTTTGTTGTTTTAAAAGAGCTCTTGAAGTACCTAGAGGACTCTCTTCTGCTAGCAAGGAATTAGGTGGCGTTAGACTGGATCTTTTCATGTAGATTTTGGTGGAAAAAGCTTTATCAAAAGACAGCATATCTCATGGATTTTCTTGTTCTGTAAAGCCAGTGCATTATGGTAAAGAGTCCAAATACAGCTGAACAGAGAAACCTTCTTCAGTAGACTGAGAGTTGTATTTAGCCAGCATCGCTTTGGCTGCCACGAGGGGTACCTGCAAAGCAGTTCTGTGCAGTGCAGCATCCAAGCACATTGGCCACTTGGCCAAAGATAGACAATTGGATGCTCTTTCCTGAAGTCTTTGTGAGATGTTTTGCTGTGTTGTATGGGAACCTTCTGCCTATGCTGCCAAATGTCCTGTGTTTCACTCAGTTGTTAGGGGGATTTATCTCTCTTTGCAAAGTTCTGGGCATGGAGAGACCACAGCATATTCAAGGGTAGGTCCAAAGCATTTCTCAAGACTCAAAACTGCCACATTCTGCATGGAAAATGCTTTCTGTAATTCAATGAAGATATGAGGTAAATGCTTTGTTTAGCCAGAGTCCTGTCATTCTTTTGTTCATGATGTCAGATTGGTCTTTCAAAATAGAGAGGGGAAGGTGTTGGTGAGGAAATAGACAAATCATTTATTACAATGCCTTTCAGGCCTTATTCACTTCAGATACCTGATTATTCATGGACTTTTAAAACAATTGCAACTTACTGGTTTGTGGCTTGGGTTTGGTTTCGTTGTTTTTGTTCTGTTGTGTTTCTTTTCCCTAGCATCTTTCTCAAAGTGGCTATTCTGTTGATGTCCTGTGAGCAATTTTGCAGGGGAACATGATAAAACAGAGTGCTCCATCTCTCAGAAATATATGTTCCTTTAATATTTTGGGGCATATGTGCCTCAGAATACCTAAATTATAATTTGCTTGGGAAAATAACTGCAGTAAACTACATCAGCAGTTTCAGAACATTGTTGCTTATTCTTTTAGTCAAGATTTTATTTTGATTTCATATCTCCTACAATAGAAAATCTGTCAATATCAACAATAATTTTCTGGCTTTTGCTGAAAAAAATGTAAAGCTTTTATTACTTTGTTAATACAAGCTGCTTTCGTATGTTTCCTTTCTACTTTGCAAAATTATGGCACTTACCTCTTGATATTTCCCAGCTACTTTATGTGTAATATTTATCCATGCACAAAAGGTGCTATATGTAACACATCTTTTGCTAAGGCAAGTAACAGTAAATATTTGGCTTCTGTGACCATATGCAAAAACTACTTGATGATACTCTATATGCTACCAGAATATAGCAAAGGTTTAGAATTACTGAAAAACTATGGCTAAGTGGAGAAAAATGTTTGTTTGTGTGTATAATCTCAGAGGAACTTAACCACAGCACCTGCATGTGTTTGATTTTGTTGATGTTTGTGGCAAATTTCAGATCCTTGGTTACTGAACTAGGTACATATTGTTGAGGTTGCATATAGTTTTACATTTGTCTTTCATTGGAAATATTCTCTCCTTGAAAATAAACCCCAAGTTTATGCCTAGTAGATCAATATGTCAGTGTGATGTAAATATATTTCATATCACACAAATAGATGTACAGTCGTTTTAGCTGTAATGTGTTTGTACAAAACCTGTGAAGACCTCCTGAGCTTGAGACCACCAGGCTCTGGCTGTATTGCATCAATAAATGGCACCAAACACTGGTAAATTATGTTTGCACCCTGGGTGCATTTTCAGCCTGCACCAAGGAGGTTATACAAGACAGGGTATGGTCCAAGCAATTGTGAGAGATCTATTCCCAGCTGGCAGAGTGGGAAGGGCCACCCCTTTGAAAAAGAGGCAGGAATCTGCCTTGCTTTTGCAGGCATATAGCCTGCATTTATCTCATTTATTTGAGAAATAAATGCTGTAGCCCCCTGGAGGATGAACCAGGGCAGGGGGAGGTAGCGAGGAGCAGCAAGGGTTTGAATGTTCCTGTTGTGAAACCCACAATCTGCAGCCAGAGTGGGACCAGCTGAGCAATTTGATCCACAAATATATGGATCCAATCTGCAAAAGGTTGTGTGAAAGAGTGATCCAGAACATCTAGAGATTTCCCATGGCCTCGTTTCAGGGGAAGAACCAATTCCTTTTTCATCCCTTTTGTTTGTGAAGGGAGAACTTCCAATTTATGCACTAAAAAAAGAAAAAGAAAAAAAAGAAAGAAAATACAGCTAACTAGGTCAATTAAAAAATACCGCATAGAGATTTTCTGAGTAATTTCTGTATTGCTGAACTCCAGCAAGAGCTCTTTACAGATGTGTGTAACCTTGTCCCTTCCCTGCTGACTTTTAAGTGGTGGAAGATGTTAAAAAACTGTCATCTCTTTTCTACTGCTGTGCTTAAACATTGTATTGTCTTTCACTGTAGCCAGGACTGGACAGTGATTGAATGTCATCTGGCGCTTATTAATATGAATGTTGTCATTTGTCATCCCAGTCATCACTGTCACTTTGTCATTTCAGTTTGTGTGCTATTGGTTCACACTGCTGCTGTCCTTCATCTCACACGTAGATTCATGAATTATGTAAGTTAGCATACCTGAAGACTAGTCCCAAGGTGAAAGGATCTAGGTCTAAAAATGGCACTTGCTCCCTGTACACCCTATTGCAAGGGGTGAATGCTTTTTTAGAGGAGGAGAGTATGTTGTATCTTGGACTAAGGAACATGCTATATTTCTGTTTCCCTTTCTTCAGTAACAGAATAAAAGCTACACAATGTCATTGCATTAGAAAGAAAAAGCCTTTGGTCTTCCTATTCAGTGGGGTTATTATGGTGTAGTCAGGAGAATATGGTCTTTCTGAAACATCATATTTAAATTTTTGCTTCTACCTTCAGAATGCTAAAGGGTGATACTGATAACCAAAATAATCTCATTCACATTATCTAGAATGAAGGCAAATTAGGTTCAAAAAACCCAGGGATTTATTCCACAGCTGAAATAAACTGGAACATTTGTTTCAATAATGGAACAAGCTGGACAGAGAATAAAACTTGACTAAGAAAAGAAGTATTAAATCTCTCCAACTACCTAATATTTTTGAGTTTTCATGAAATTTGCCCTACCAGTGGACACTGTTTTTAGAACAGGGATATCCTAAGGCTGGTTGGAAAGTTGAATTTTTGTTAATCAGAGCTTAGTTCATATCTGTCAGAATTTCAGGGTTTTTTTCTTAGTATATGCCAGCTGCATGCTAGAATACTAAATATATTTAGCCAGGAGTAGCACAGTATATTACCGACACTTGCATGCTGCTTGCACAGGGACACCTGACTGTGCAGACTGTGCACCTGCCTTGTGTTGTCATGGGCTTCTCTTCTGGGATTTGACTCTTTCTTATAGGGAAGGAACCTCCTCTGTCTGCTTGGTCTGTTCTCCAGCTTGCTCAGACATTCCAAAGTGAGCTGAAACCCTCAACATATGTTGCAAGGAAATCAAATTGTTGAGGTCTTAATTAAAGAGAAGAATTGGAAATATTTATTAATTAGGTAGAATACAGAAAGAGCTTTCCAGGAAACACCTACTGACTTTTATGGAGTTTGAGAAAGGCAATTTGTGCCCTGGGGATTACCCATTCTTTAGCTGGCAACATTAGGTTCCAATAAAAAAGCATGAGAACCATGCCTCGTGCAGAAACAGGCCACTGGAACTGAGGCAGAGCTCAGGAAAACATCACAACTCAGAGCACTGTGGTAGTGCCATTTTGCCAAGTAAGGGGAAATCCAGTTAATCTGTCTGGTAAATGCAGTATTAATATTACAGATATGAAGCATAGTATAAAAGGGAATGTGAGGCTGAAAGCATCTGCTCACCTGCACATAAGTGGAAAGCTGCATAAATGTTATGCATGCATTAATATTTTTAGACCACATAGGGATTATGTATTTTGGGTTTCAGGGGTTTTTCATCATCATCATCACTTGTGGGTTTTGTGAATGTCTCTCTTGGGAATAAAGGCTGAAAGAAGTGCTGATGGCAAGGGAATCTGCTGGAGTGTTAATTTTCTTTCTTCCTTCCCCCTCCCCCAAAATGCCTTATAATATTCAGCAATCCATAATAATTCTGCTGAGGGAAAATACTGTCTGCTTTTTTTATTCCCTTTTTTCTCCCTTTCTTTTTGCTTTAGATGAAGAAATCACTAGAATGCTTTCTTAATTTCTGTCATGCAGGAAGGAATTGCCTTTTCTCTTTTTGTTGCGTAAACTGTCTTGCTTCAGCATCTTCAAAACCATCTTCCCATAACTTAATTAAAATTCAGCCTTACTGCTAAATCACCTTAATTTTATTGCTGTACTTTTGTAGTTTGCTACTTTGTTTACTAAATAATGCAATAAGGCAGTGGAATTTCATTACAATATCCAATAAATAACCGGGCAAAGTGTAAAATGCAGCAATAAAAATGATCAATAGAAAAATAATTAAATTATTATGAGTAGCTTATACAGTTAACTATTTAAAGTTTATTTTCCTTTGAAATTAAGCATCTGAATAATTTTAAAAAGCTTTGGGGGAGTATGAATTCATGTTTTTGAGTGTAGGTATGCTTCTAAACTCAAAGAAAAGGGGAACATAAGAGGTTTCACAAAGTAATCTGATCTGATTTACTCCCCACTAAAAAAAAGTGGGGGAAAAAATCCTGTCCTTTTCAGTGTTGCCTTTGATATTTTTGGCAACTTGGGAGGATTTTTTTTAATTGCTGCTCTAAATCTATCTGTGGGCAGTCAGGGAAATATGGACTGTGAAATTTCTTTTATTAAAAATATATTTTTAAAAATCACATGGCATTGGAAAGAAATCACATCAGGCATTGTCAGTGTCCTAGCTACGCTGAGGCTTTGATCAGAGTTTGCAGCATAACAGCCAGCAGCTAATCCCTGAAACCTGAACTGAGGAGAGGATACTGAAGTGTTCAACGGGGCAGTTATGGGGTGTTTTTATACTGTGTTAAAGTACTTGGCAATTTGGCTTTGGTGCTTTGGTGTGTGGGAGTGGGTGGTTTGTTTTTTTTTAAGCCTTTTGTAGACCTAGTTGAGTCCTCCTTCAGCTGCTAGGTTTAGTTTGGTCATTGCTTTTGTTTGGAGTTGTTGTTGTTGCTGTTGTTGTTGTGGTGGTTTTGTTTGTTTGTTTGTTTTGTTGTTGGGTTTTTTTTGTTTGGTTGGTTTTCCCCTTCTAGTGAATGTTTTTTCAATGGTTTGGGTGCTTTGCCTCCCATTGCTGTCTCTTTCTGAGTGAAACGTCAGCCATGGATGACCTTGCTGGCTGAAAGAGGTATATGAGGACTTGAAATGTATGCGTACGTTAACTAAATTTCATCTTCCTTTCTGTTGTGAATCAGTGTTTACCTTTTTTATCTGTAATGATGATATATTTTAGATACGGGATCAGGTGCTACCTTTTCAGGAGGCATTCTGCTTTTTCTATGATTTTATTTTTTTGTATATGTACACGTATGTAATATGTACACATGTGCATTTTGTCAGCTTTTTCAGCCAGGATACAAGCCAGGTCTGTAATGCTTATTAAAAGACTACAGAATTCTCAGGTATACAGTACATACTTAAATGTACTTCAGTTTACTTTTGGGTTTTTTCAGAATGAATATAAACACCTGTATTAGATGACTTCAGTGTGCATGAATACTTTTACTGACGCAAAGAAACTTAGAAAGCTCCAGAGCTTTAAAATTAACTCTCTCTTTTGGACAGCAAAGCAAACTCATTGCTTAAATGCGATAGACAACTTTTTATTCCTTCCCTCTGGGAGATGTGTCAAACCTAAGAAATGGTAATTTAGAAACCCCAGCTCTATTAAACCTGGGGAATAAACTTGGTTATTTAAACTTCCAGAGAAGCATAAGGAGAGTAAGTATTGTTCATTCTTATTTATATGAATTTTATATTCTTACTTTGTATGAAATTATTGTGGTTTTGGCTTAGACTTTAATTCGGGTTAGCCTAAGCATGAGGTCTCTGTTACTCAAAAGAGATGATGCTTTAAATAACAAATTTGGCAGGAATGTTGTGTATATAAAATGTTGTTGTTTATAAAATACTGTTCTAATGTGACAAGTGATCAGCAGTTCTGAGTTATTTAAAATACAAGGGCAAACATTTTAACAGAATTAGTTTTGTCTGGGCAATACTCTTGTCTAATAATCAAACTGACACAAGTTAAATTTTAAATGTCAACAAAAGAAATGTTAATTATCCTGTGTCAGAACTGGCCAGCACAAGTAATGAGTATTTGAAGGTAACTATATAGTACCTGTACTTGAAGCACTACCTGGAAGAAGTTGGCAGAGTTGTGGTTACTATGTATGTATAAACTGCTGGGCTGAGGCCTATTTTCATGCTGTTATTTGCTCAAAAAGAGCGGGTATCTATAGCTTCATAAAGTCTTGTTTCACATCTGCACTGGTAGGCCCCAGCAAGGATTGTTTCATGGTAGTTGTTACCGGTTGCATTGCTGTGAGTGTAGCTCGGAGACTTGATTTTGGGGAATTGAAAGCGAAGAGTGGAACAGTATCATGAGATTTAAAAAGTCAAGAGTTTTACAAAAGGATAATAGGTTTGTACAATTTGGCAAATTATATTTGAGGAGTAGGATGATGGCACAACATTTTAATCCTATTTTCAAAAGCAGATGTGTAACTGTGCATTAGGGTTGTGTGGCAGCAGAAACCTAAGACAGAATTAGGATATACTCACTAAACTAGATTGGAATTTGAGTAAATGTGATGTCTTGGTAGGGATAAAGGTCTTCCCTGACAATTGTAACTCACACTGATGATCTGGTTTCTGAGTACTCCAGAACTTTTTTTAAAGGAAGAGATTATTGTTTTTTTCTGCCACAGAAACTTCCAGTTTTACTGTAAAGATGATTTTTGGAGGTGAAAGATGTTATGAGAGTCCTTTTTCTTTTCATACCATCACATATACATTGTTATAGTTTGAAATGTTCAGAGCTACTAACAGAGCTGGTGAGGGAAATCACCATATTGGGACTTAATGTCCTAATAATGTGGCAGTTTTATTGCATGATGGTAACAGTAACCTTTCAAGCACTTGAGAAAAGACTGATACACACTATACTGGATATCTCAATCACAGAGGTGGAAAATATGAGGGGAAGTGTTCTACCTTCCTCTTATTTAATTGGGCTATTAACATTTTAGAAACCATTACTGCCTAACAAATCTTGTGCTTTGGGCTGCAAATAGTTTTGTGTATATCTCAGTGAAAGGCACGTTTCTTTCAGGAAAACTTTCCTAGAAGTTCACCTTCTTGTGGATTTCCATGTGTGGGTATGGAAGCTATTTTCTGGTGCAGAGGAGAGAGAAATCTCCTCAGATTAGTGCTCTCTAGTGATAGCAGGGAGAAACTTGCCTGTACCACAAGCTACCTAGTCCTGTGCAGTGGTGTTTGCTTGTATTTACAGTATTTAGTTCCTTCTTCAGTAACTTATTGAATGTTAATCTATAAATGGAATTTTTATTGCTTGAACTTGATAAGGCAAAAGTTTCCTGACTAAAACTCTTTTAAGCTTAGTAAGAGCTCTGTTGGGGTTTGTTAAACTTAACATCCCATACACTCATTAGAACTCTGTCCTAAGATATATTTTGAAAGAGGTAGATATACTAGCTCAGGAATTAGTGGCTTACATAACTCTTATATTAAAATTCAACCTTCATACAACAGGTCAAATATCAAGGGAACCTGAGTAATTCTGTGAGTTCCAAATTATTCAGAAGGCATTTTAAGAGAAACAGCCCCTTCATCTCATTGGCAGGGTCTTAGCTGAAGGAAACAAATCAGTTTAAGTGAAACAAAGAACTTTAAATTAAATGAACTGTTCTGTTCTGTTCAACTGCATGTGTGTATGCTCCAAATCCCCCAGCTCCTGTTAAGGTATAACAACATTCAACACCCCAGCCTTGCTATTAGGTGCTTGCAGCATGTAGTAAGGATGCAGGTGGTATAGCCAGCTTGAAGGTAGTAAAGCTCCTTTGCTCTTCCTTTGGCTCATATAAATCAGCATCTCCTGGGAAATATTCTGAGTGCAATCTGTTTTTCATAGTTTGGATATGATTTTTCTTGCAATACCTAAAAATAAAACCCACTTAATGGATCTCTCCATTTCAATCTTTCTGGCCAAGTATTTTTGCTATACATGATCAATATAGAGGAAATTAGAGTCAAATGCTTGGATGTGCATATTCTTCCCATCTCAAGAGAAACAAAAGTTGTTCAATCACAGATGATTTATGTGATTATAACTTTAGCCTCAGAAGTGCAAACAAGGATGAAGGGTCCTCCATGGGATTTTATCTTATAATGTTTAATGTCTGTCATAATTTCTTAAAGTCAGAATTTAAATTCCTTAGAGGAAATATTAGGGCTCTTATGCATGAATGTATTAGCAGCTTTCTGTGCTATTTTAGGACACCCATGTGGTTTTTAAAGTAAGACGTAATACTGGTTTTTAATAACTGTAATTTTACTACTCCTGGATCCAAGTGAAGCATGCTCTGAAAGCCAGAATTGTTTCAAAAATAAATAACATGATTGCATTAAACCTTCCCCAACAACCAACCACCCAACTGTTTTCTAACTTTTCAACAGAAAATATAGGAGCTTTTAGAAATGTTCCATGAATTTCACCTCAGGTTGCACAGGTATTTTTAGGGAGCATCTTTGGAGTTGACAGAGAGAGGGTGTTTTTGGTTTTTTGTTTTTGTTTTGTTTTTTTAAATTAGTCACAACATTTCATATTTGTGTAATTGTTTAATCACATTTCTCTTCATAATTGGAAATACTGTAATGAATATAGAATAGAATAGAATAGAATAGAATAGAATAGAATAGAATAGAATAGAATAGAATAGACCAGCTTGGAAGAGACCTTCAAGATCATCGAGTCCAACCTATCATCCAACACCACCCAATCAACTAAACCATGGCACCAAGCATGCCATCAAGTCTCATCCTGAACACCTCCAATGACAGTGACTCCACCACCTCCCCTGGCAGCACATTCCCATGGGCAGTCACTCTCTCTGTGTAGAACTTCTTCCTAACCTCCAGCCTAAACCTCCCCTGGTGCAGCCTGAGACTGTGTCCTCTTGTTCTGGTGCTGGTTGCCTGGGAGAAGAGACCAACCTCTGCCTGTCTACAACCTCCCTTAAGGTAGTTGGAGAGAGCAATAAGATCACCCCTGAGTCTCCTCTTCTCCAGGCTAAGCAACCCCAGCACCCTCAGCCTCTCCTCATAGGGCTTGTGTTCCAAACCCCTCACCAACTTTGTTGCCCTTCTCTGGACACGCTCCAGCAAGTCAACATCCTTCCTAAACTGAGGGGCCCAGAACTGGACACAGTACTCAAGGTGTGGCCTAACCAGTGCAGCGTACAGGGGGAGAATCACCTCCCTGCTCCTGCTGGCCACAGGAGGTTCACAAGCATTAATGCATAATGACAGCCTTTTTTATTTTTGCATGGAGTTAATTACTGCAATAAGATTATATGAGGTACAAGGCATAGCATCCCATATATACATATTAAATTCTCCTTTAAAGCTTTTAAAAAGGCTTAAATATCCAAAGGCAGATATTCTGATCTTACTTGGAGGATTTTAATGTTAAAAAAAAAGTCTAGAAGTAAAATTTAGATGGGTTATCCGAGTGTATAACCAAAAAGCAAAGGCAGTCTCTCCTATTTATAACAATTGCATTCACAAAGTCAAGGAAATCAGTCTCTTTTTTAACATACTCTGTGCAATGCTGTGGAATAAAAAAAACACGGAAGTAAAAAAATAAAAAGGGTAAATAGATTCAAAATTATTTTTGAAGGTTTTCTTATGCACTGAGCAAATGGCTATAAAATCCTTATTGTTCTTACTGTGGTCATACTGAACCAGAGTAAGCTTTCACATTAAAAGCTCTCAAAGTATTTCAAGAAAATCAGGTCAAGTAAGTCCTTCATGGAGTTTACATGTGTTATTCTTGTTGGGATGGTGCAGGTTTGTACACATGCTGATTATCTCATCTGTCCCTTGAAGAACTATCTTCAAGCTTAGTTGCGATGACTCTGCCATTTAGTAACACCTGGAGAAAGTGTACTGGAAGGCACTTCTACATCCAAGGGGCGAGCAATATTCCACATCAAAGCCAAGACTTGCTGTTTGTGTCTTTCCAGTACTATACCAGAGGGCCAAAAAGATCATTTTGCTTATACCTTTCTTTACACTTTCAGAGTGATGAGCTGTTTTTATAATCCCCTTAGACCACTGAGAATATTGTTTTCTTTTGCTTATGACGGGTAGATCCTACTGGAACAGGTTGCACATGCTTATTGAGCAGAATCTCACCTTGGAGATGGTCAGAAGCTGCGTGGACATGGTCCTGGAATACCAGTTCCAAGTGGTCTCGCTTGAGCAGGAGGTTGGGACCAGATGTCTTCAAACCTCAACTAAAGCACACAACATACATATGAATAGAATAAATGATAGCACACCTAGTTCTGTGAAAACAATGGTTTTAGTCAGATGTTCAGAAGGATGCTGATCTTTCTTTTGAAAACAGCCACAGGGAAAGATATGCAAGAACTTCATGCACAAGTTGAAGTGCTACCTCCCCTCTTGTGCTGGACAAATGGGTCTTACCACCCAATAGAATTTGGTGCACAAGGACACCAAAATTTGGGTACACCAATGCACTGAGGAAACAAGAGGAATGGAAAATGACTGTGTATTACAGCCAGAATACCAGAGAATCATGCAAGCAAAATGTATAAGAGGTTCATTCACAGCTAATTATCAAGATGCTAATGTAAAAAGGGGATTAAAGCCAACAACTTTTGGATATTTTTCCACTTCCTGTGGATTGAAGCAATTAGTGAAAATGTTACTGTCAGCAAACAGATTCCATCATTATTTCCCATATGTATCCTTTGCAATTGTACAAGTTCTTTTGATGATAAATAAAAATAAATCTTGAAGTGTCCTACTGATACCAGTATGAGCAATATAATTTTTCATAAAAGCTAGAGGTTGTTTATATCTTAATATCTTGATAAATATGCAAGGTTATTTTCAGTCCTGTGGGACAACAATAAAAGCTTCCACTTCAGCAGCTAGAATGAAGACCTTTTAGAAATCCTTGAGTTTCTGTAATGAAATAGAGCAGTTGTTGAGTTTCTGTAATGAAATAGAGCAGTTGTCTGTTGAATCTGGTGTGTTGTCTCTGATGTGGATCACTCTAAAATAATCTGTCAAATAATCTGGCTATTTAAAGAATGGCATAAATTCATCAGCAAAATGGCTATTCATACCCTGAAAAGTGAGGATTATGACTGAATTTTTATTCTTAAGTTTATGTCATGATAAAATGGTTGCTGTATTGTAAATGAAGCTAACTGTTAATTAATATGAGCTGTCAGAGTCCAGAAATTCAGCTCAGTTAAAGTTGGCTTCGGTTGCCCTACAAACTCTACGCATAGTTCATTCACTGCAATTTACGGTGTGGTCTTAAAAAATCCACCATTTTATCTCAGTGTGCATTCTGATTCAAATTAGTCAAGTTGTGGTTAGATTTGCTCTAAAGCATGCAAATAGTTTCTATAATAGGGCATTGTGTTGTATCCCTTACTCTGTAAATAAACTCTTTGAGCTGATTTGGTAACAAGTAAGAATTTTTGTAGATGTAAGAGGAGCTCAGATTAATTTTAGAGAACTGTGTTAGATTTTCTTGTGAAACTAAGTGTTGTATACTACAAGATGTGAATATATGTTTTGGGTTGTTACATGTGTATTCGTGAGGATAATGTCTTAATGGGATGAGTGATGTATGTAATGTGGGGCATTCCTCAGAGCCTGGCCAGCTGACACAATTACTGTCACAGTTTTACATCCCTCTTGATTCTTTGCATTCTTACTAAAAATGAAGTTCTTACTAAAAATGAAGTTGTCCTGCTGAAAAGTTTGGTGTTTATGTTGCACTTTCTCTCACCTACAATTACAGAGTAGTTGTTCTGCATGTGGAAAATATGTATTTTAGCTTGCAAAGTATTTTATAAAAGCAAACAATGCATAGATTACAGTGCACCTGGTTATTAAATAACTGCTGGCCCTAGATCTCTGCATGGTAATTTTTCCTTAAAACTACAATTTCTTACAATCTAGTAAAAATATTTTAAAGGCACATTCATCTAGCTTTCAATTCAAGATACAATTGTCAATATGCAGAGTTTGTTGTTATACACAGATATTTTTGAATGGGAAAGCTGTATTTCTGTTGGAATTCAAGTTTTAAGGACTGGAATAGAATGCAGCATTTTAGGTTGCATGGATTTCTGACTGATTATTGGGAATCACTGCTACACAGGAAAAAAGTAGTTTTCACAGATGAATATGCATTGTTTCTTACTGGCCCATCTTAAAAAAATACTGATACTGTAACTGATTATACACAGGAGTAGTTGATTGAAGTCAGTAAAGGTTTCTTCATTCTGCATTTTATGATCTTTCATTGTTACGGTGAACAAGGCAAATAATATAGGACTGCTTTATTTCTTTCTTTGATTTATGTCATTTCCCTACAACTTAATGACCCATTATCTGATGTGCTTGTACAAGATGCACATCTGGATTTGTGTATTTGTGCATGTACATAAATCTTATTTTTTTGATATTTCTGAAAATAGTTGCTGGAGCAGGGAGACTGTTGTTGTATGGCAGCAGTGTAGGAAGGGCAAGCCAGTGTTTGTGCCCTTCAGGAGAACTGACACAATGATGACTCTGAAATAAAAGATGACAGAAGCCAGACAGTTGTAAATATAAAAATTGCATGTGGTGTGTAAACTTTATAGGCCACAATTTGCTCTGAATTTCCTTACTTCCATATAGTTTTGAGGCAGAGGTGGGGAGGAATTCCTCCATTCTCATAGCAGTAGAGGACACAGTCTCAAGCTGCGCCAGGGGAGGTTTAGACTCGAGGTGAGGAGGAAGTTCTTCACCGAGCGAGTCATTCGTCATTGGAACGGGTTGCCCGGGGAGGTGGTTGAGTCATCGACCCTGGAGGCGTTCAAGGGGAGATTGGATGTGGCACTTGGTGCCATGGTCTAGTCATGGGGTCTGCGTTGATAGGTTGGACTCGATGATCCTCGAGGTCCTTTCCAACCTAAGTGATACTGTGATGTAAACATTATTAGCCATTTGCTATGTTAAGTAGATGTATGGATTATATTAAATACTTCCCTTTCCTAGCTATCCCCAAACCATTTGAATTTCAAAGATTTTATGTTTTCTTGTGCTAATTATATGGATTTTCCAACTCCATGAAGAAGTTTATGTAATAGACTTTGATAACTTCTAGAAAATTATCAGCAATCTCACAGAAAAACAATTAATCACACTCAAACTTCGACAGTTTAAAGACTCAATTAAGCTTTGAATAAATACTGGGGAAAAAAAAATACCTGCATGTGATTCTTCACTGAAGGATCCAAATCTGAAATTTTAATTAACATCTGCTTTCTCTCTCCTTGGGAACTTCAAAATATAAAGCATGGGTATTTTGGATGTCTGGTTTGACACGGCCTATTTACATCAAATGAGTACAGGCATTACAAAAGTATAAGAGACAGTGAAGTAGCCTCCTCCCTCAAAGTCTAGCCCAGTTTTTAGCCATCTTATTCATCATGGCCAAGAACCCTGACTCTAACAGGTTCCTTTTGGAAATTAAATGTACTGGAAATACTTTAATTTCCACTGCTCAACTTCTGATAAGACTGAACTCTTATGGGAATAGTTTGATCATAAACTCCATCTTCTGATGGAGATACTTCTCTTTGGTTTCTGAATTTTACTGAGAAACTTAGCACAGAAAAAAAACCCTATAGGTCTAAAAAGTTTCTAGATAAGCCTAACATTTTATTTAAATATGAATTCAGGATCTAGCTGAATGATTGCATGTATGTTAGGGATGTATGATATTCTGCATCACTGTTACATGCTTTGCTTCTGCAGTGCTTTAAGTTTGTAATCACTTCATTGATTAATTCCCAAAATACGGCAGGTTCTTCTACTGTTAGTCATTATTAATCCGATTGTACAGCTGGGATGTGGATATAGCTTTCTTAATTTATCAGGTTGGAATTATGTTGGTGTGAAGATGCATGAGCATTTCAGTGCAATATCAGGATCACATCTTCTACTGTGTTGGTGTAGGGTGGCTTTTCCAGAGTAGATCTTTTTGCATTTCCTCTGAAATGTTCCATTTAACACTGCACCAAACTCTCTTGGTGTAATGTTACTTTTTCATGCATGTAAGAAGATGTTCTCAATGACAGAGTTTGCATAAGCTACATTTTAAATGGGTAAGATGGAATTTCAGGTGAGTTTTTGCTGATACCAATGCCCTCAGTGGTTTCCTAGCCTGACTATACATGAAGTGTTGAAATTAAAGCTATTTTCATACTCTGTGGTACAGGAGAAAATTAACATGTTCAAAATACAAAGTTTATTTTTCTGAATATGCTAGTTAATCAGATGCATATACCTTCCAATTATGCTTACAATATCTGTAAGAGATTTTTCCCATATTTATATATTTTTAATTTCAGAGCTGATGCAATATTTAGAATACAATTATGGTTTGGTTTGCTGTGCTCTTCTTGCCAGTTTCTTGTGTTTTGAAGTCTCTCACTGATTGCTTCTCATTTTTCATTCCTGATGGCCCCTTCAGACAGGCAGGCTCCGAGCTAATTAGCAAAGCTTTGTTCACGAATGCTTGTTTCCTCCAAAAACTCTGCAGGAAGGAAACTCATGAACAATAGTACACAATTTGCAGTTTCAGAGGCTATAATGTTAACCTTAATGTGCTGCAACGTTTAAGCTAAAATCCTCCACTTCAGAAATTATTAATTCATGCTCAGTGATGGGGAAGTTTATAGTCTAAGGGATCATCGAATTGGATGATACACCGCTGCAGCTTTGTGAGAGTCAGAGCCTGGCATGCAGGAACGGTGTCAGTGTGTAAGCCACCTTTAGAAATTCCTGTAGAATTTCATGGCCAGGCTCTCAAATGGAGCTATTTTTTCAGTCCCCATTTGGAAAGCTCCAAGCTTTTTTTGGTTTTCTTCTGTTGTGTGTTATTCATCTTTTGATTCTGAATTTGCCTAATTGCTGATTAACCAACTTACTCCTCATCATGGTGAAGGGTTGTAGTCTGTCTTTTGTCGAGGTTGAAAGGAGCAATGCGAAGATCCTCCCAAATGAGCAGGATGAGGGACAGACCTAAGTATGGCAAAAGGAGGAGGAGTTGGACTTTCTGGATGGTAGAGCACAAAATCTAGTACCTCTGTGATGTAAGAAAATGTGACACGAAGTGCTACTGGTCATCATCGGGTGCTTCTGCTCAAGGGCACTAATTTAGGAGTTGAGGGTAAGCATTTATATCCCTTAATCTCCTGTTATGTTCACAGCATCACCTTTTTGCTGTTTGAGGCATCATAGATTGCTTCAGTTAGATTACATCTGCTTAGGAGGACTTTACTTCTCTAAAGATAGTTTTCAACAGCATGGTTGCTTATTGCATATGATCTAGAATTTGTGCTGCTGCATTAAGATGGAATATCATTTTCTTTCTGGATAATTTATTAGCTTTTCATATTAATTGATTGCTAAACTGCTGTATTTCCTATTGCCTATCAGCAGGGGAGGTGTTGACAGCACCACTGAAGGCATGCAATATCTTTCTGCAGATGTTGCTTAGTAGATCTCCAAAGCCATGGCATATTCTTTGGGTCTGCTCATTCTACTCCATTGGGTTAACACAGCCCACTCTCAGAAGCCCCCCTCCTCTTCCCACACAGACAGTAGGGAAAGTAACACATAAAACCCCCACTCTGGGCTGAGATAAAGAGTTGACATAAAGAGTTTTACTGAAATTGATACAATACACAAACACCTTATCCTGTTTGCAGAAAAGCACAGCAAAAATGCTGAAGGAGCAGCAGAACCCATCAACATCCTCTAACCCCAGGACCTGCAGGCCACCCCAAAAAAAACAGAACCTAGTAGCAGCAACCAGAACAGGAAGCCTCTCATGTTACAATCTGAACTTCAAACCCCACGCTACTTTACTCCAGCCAGCTCTTTGATTTTGAAGGTGGCATGAGGGCAGCATGGTATTGAATATCATCATCAAATTCAATTCAGCCCATGAAAAGGAATGGGTTGCATGAAAAAAAAAAAAAAGAATCTATTCAAAATCATTTTGTAAATAAGTAATTCTTAATGAATAGATAAATATTTCTCTCTGTGTGTAAAGTAAATATTGCCTGAATTTACCCTTGTGAGGATTTTGGAAGGGGTCTAGCACATTACCTGCTGTACAGAAGATGAAGAATAAATGTTCCTGCTGCTTCAGAGCAAGACAACCAGAATATTGATTAAGAGCTGGCATCTGAAAAGATGTATGCTAATCCTTTTGAAGTGAATGTTTATTCAAGGAAGTTTCTGCAGAGGTTGCCCATAAATTTGATGTTCCTTTAAGCAATGGGTAGAATACATATTTCCTTGAAAGGAAGTGTAGCATATTGGTTCCATTAAAATATGAGTGTGTATTTTGTTCGCTTGTCATGTCGTAGCTTAAACTTCTCATGACTAGGTAATGCAATGTACTTTACAGTTGGAAATATTTCCTAGCATAGATTAAAATTTGAGGGCGTGATGATTTTGATTAAACTCAACATATGGAATGACAGTTACTAAAATGCAGATGAAAACTAGTAAAAAAGAATTAATAAAGGACACTGATAATGGAATGGCCATTACTTAATATTTTATGTAGATTCATAAAATATCTTTCAAATTTTGAATCAACAGCTGGTAAAAAATTCAATAGTAATGGGCTCATTTGTATGTAAATGACTGTCATTCTATTCTAGGCTACTCATGCTTTATGGTATCCTGCTAGATATCACTAAGTATCATCACAAAAATAGGCCTTTTCGGGAAACCCTTCAGAAAAATCAATTTAAATGCAAAGTCTCTGCCTGGCTTTTAAGTTTTCAAAAGTAATTCATAAGGTTCTATCAGTTTGAAATAACAATTCAGTACATTTTCAGGAGCTGAATATCACACAAATTAGGAGCCCTAGGACAATTCTGACAACAGCAGAAAGAAATTTCTTTGCGTGTTCCAACTCACTTGGAAAAAGCAGGTGGTGTACCTGTGTACCCAGAAGTGAAGCAAATATGTAAGAGAATCCATGTCGTGTGGATGCCTTTATAGAACTTATACTAAATATTCACTAAAACTCCATATTTTCCATAAATACAGAGATTTAAAGGTAGAAAAAGTCTGTTTATAATAAGAAGTTTTTACACGAAATCCTTGCCATAGTGAGCCTTCCACAGTAGGTGTGGAGCAGAAGCATACCATGTGCCTTACCAATAATGAACAGCTTGAGATGTGAATATAATCTCAATGGACATCTGTAAATAAGCCAAATAATAAGAGGGTTTATTCTTGGCCATTGTTTTAAGAGCCAAATATGAGGAATTGATATCCAGCTCTCTTTAACTGAGGGAGAACGTTCACTTCTCTTCCTCACCTAGAGCCTTCCTGACATTGCTGTACCTCATGGAGGCTCAATGGTTCAAGACCTACAAGAACAAGCCTCAGAATTGTAAACATTCAAAAAGATTTTCTGTCTACCCCATGCTACTTCATTTTGTTTGGTTGGTTTTGTTTTGTTTATTACAGCTACTAGCGCAGCTCTCCCAAAGAGTGGAACATCATGTATTTGGGAGCTACACTAGTGGGTTTTGCCATCTTTGAGGATGGTGGGTTCTGATGTGCTTGTGTTTGGACAGCATTTGTGAGTACTCAAAGAAATAGACTGGTGGAATCTAAAACCAAAACACATGCCCAAAATCCCAGAAATTTTCCAGAAAGTAAAAATGAATCAAGTGCTGAGTGTGTATTTTAAACAGTCATAGTAAAGAAAAATGAATAGTCTCTGTTAGTTGGGTTGGGCCCTTTTCACTTTTAAAGGGTGGTCTTAATGACAGACTATTAACTTGACAGGAGGAGCTGGTAGATATACAGCTCAAGCTTTATGAATTGTTAAATTATTTTAAGGAAAAGAAAGAACTGAAAGGTTTTTTTCATAATCCACTGCTTTCAATATTAGTCCTTACTGGAAGAGTAAATTTTCAAATGTTTGGAACAATTTTGACCATACTTCAATTCAGTTAAGCCCTAAAGGAAAGGATCATCTTTTTCTTGGGAACTTAAATTCATGCACAGCCTCTAAATCATTTCACTCTTTCTTGCTTTTAATAGTACATGTGTATTAAGTGTTGTTGAATTAAGGACTAAGTGCACATATATTGCAGGTAATAAGTGGGCATTACTGTGAAAACCAGAAAAAATGTTTTGATTGATAGCTTAGAAGAAAATGCCAAGGATAAATATAAATACTGTTGATTGCAATTGATGTGGGCAAGTGGTAATCAGCTGCTAATCTAAGCAAACAAGACTCCAGCAGATATTTCAACTCTTCACCTTTCCACATGTCTTTGAGTTGCCTTTCCCAATCCCATTTGCAAACAGATTTCCTGCTCGTAATGTTGCTAGTACATTTCTGACACTGTTCATGAAAAATACCTTTTTTAAGAGAGAAAAAAAAGCATATGAGCAGAAATGGAAAATAGTATATGGATGAAGAGAATGATTATGATTTGTGGGGAGAGAGATCTTCTTTGTCAGATTTAGAGAAAACCACATATTGTGTATATTATTTTTTTCCTGAAGCTTAATTCTTTTGCTATACTCTTATAATACTACTATATTATATTTATAATATACACATATGGGAATTCTGTGTGAGTTGTGATGATCTGTAGGGTGGTAGAAAACAAGAAGAAGCGTGAGCTTTGTTTCCACTTCATTATTTGTCTTGCTATAGAAAGGCTTTTCTGAGATAATATTTTGCATTCATTAATGTGATAAGAATTATCTGGGTGAACCCAGTTCTCCAGAAGTACCTTACCATAAGCAGGGTTTGTGCAAATGGTCTTAACCTGCCAGCTGCTGAAGGTGAGGTAGACTGATTGAGGTGGACTGAGGAATTCAAGGATCATGTCGTGAATCATGATGAAGTCTATATGCCCTGAAAGTAGTGGTGGGGCTGCCCAATTTTTATTAGACAATGCATTTACATGGAGCAGGTTTGAGCTGTTTTGATTAGTGTGTCAGCCTCCTTGTTAAATGATTGGGTATTAAGTGTGCTTTAAAACACATTTGCCTTTTTTCTGTCCTTCCTTCAAGTTTTCTTGAGGATTGTCTAGACTATTCCACATACATTTACAATAAAATCAAACTTATCACACTTAGTTTGTGACATCCTTTTTATGAAATCTTTTTGTCAAAGTGCAATTTACAGAAATTAGTTCTAAGATTGTTATTGCCACTAGTTTTAATCTGTATATTGTTTACATTGTAAAATGAGAAAGAAAATCTTTTTCCAGTACATGTGAGGAAAGTAAGTAGAATAGTTGGTGAGAAATTAATTGTAGCAAATTTAAGATGGATATCAAGAAAAGTTGAAATTGCCAGTGTTGCATGTAGGTTTTTGAACACTGGATTTAAGAATTGCATTAATCCAACCCAGGAGGAGAAATAATACCATGTGAGCTAAATCTCAAAGTAGAATGAAATCTCTTGTTAGGAATTTTGAGTAGGTAGACTGAAAATTTATTTCAATTAAGTTATTAGTTGTGAAGAAAGATTATATATGAATATACTCAAGAAAACCAGAAGCTGCTCATGATCTGGTTGTTTATGGATAGAGGTAAAAAATTGAGAAATTAATACGTAGTTATTGGGGAGCACAAATAGAGCATTTTGTTGTTTTCTGGCTTGCTATTGTATGTCCTGAAAGATACACACCTGGCAATTCAACTGATGTTATAAAGTAAAGCTACTGTAAGAAGTTTCAAAGCTCACTGCACAAGTCTACACCATATCCTGCTCACAAAACTTTTTACTAACCCTGATGTTTAGCAAGGTTTATCAAAAAGACAACCTGATGGAATTTCATACTGTAATAAAGAATCAACAAAATACATTACTACCCTGGAAAATCTCTAAAGGCTCCTTTGTCAAGCCTAGTTTATTGTCCATGTAGCTTGTTAAAAGGCTTTTAGAGTCACCATGGTCGATTGAATCAGTGTGCCTGTTGTAAATGTGCAGTAAGTCAACATTAAAGTTCTTATGAAACTTTAATACCAAAAAATTAAAAGCACAAGTGCTGTAATCAGTTCATAAAACAAAATATTTGAGTCTCTGACCCCATGCTGTCAAGTAGGGATCAATGAATGCCACATTGTTCTCTTTTTTTTTTCTTTCCAGTAGAACACTGTTCGTAAATATTCCCTGTACATGTAGTCCAGTGCTATGTGCTAGCCATGTATTTCTGCATTCCAGACAAACAGGATAGCCAATCCTAATGTTTTCTAACGCTAAGCAACTTTGTGTGTGTGTGTGTCTGTGTGAAAACCATTGGGCAGTACTCAGTTCCATAATTGCAACTGGACAGCTTACTGGTTACTGCACTGGTGCTTCTTCTTGAAAGTTTTTTTTGGGTTTGTGCTAAGTCCTCTCTTTCCAGGCATTTTTGTTTTTCAGATATTTTTATATTTTTCAGCTTTATGATCAGGAATGGAGAAAAGTAGGGTGACATATGTTAATTCTAAAGAAATATGGTATCTGAGTTTTCTGTAAAAATATGCACCTGGAGTCAAACTGTTTCTTGCTGGCCTGGCGTTTAGCAGACCAAGTTCTGTGAATTTATTTTTTCTTTCTTTCCTCTTTTTATTTTTTTTTAATTAGACTTCTCATATTCTCCTGTTCTATTTCCTGCCACTCCTTGCTGTGGAGTTATAATCTCCTTTTAGCAGACTAGTGCAAACTCCACTTCTTTTTTTTCTCTCCCTCCTCACCCCCCAGCCCCAGTATTTGTCTCACCCTCTATCAATTCTCCAACAAATCAGGGAGCAATTTAAGCTTGACTCTTTCAGTGGATCATTTGCTTGCACCAGCATAATATCTCAGAACTTGGCATTAGGAGTTCAAAATCTTTTAAAGTAGCAAATAACAGTATAAATCAAAACCAAAAGTGGTGGAATATGTGGCTATTAGTTAAAATGCACCATCTATGCACAGTGGTGAAATGATCTAAAAGGCTTAAAGAGGATGTATATGTTTACTTAGTGTACACATAGATTACAAAGTACACGTCAAGACCCTTATAGGACTATAACAGGAAAGAAATTTTATGCCTTCTTTTTAAACATAAAGAGGGAACATATTTAACATGTAAACAGTGCATAAACAGCATTGCTTGCATGCAAAATACAATTAATTAATTAAAACACAGGGTTAATTTAGAAATATAATTAGGTATCTTGAAAATGGAATCAGGCATATGGACATAGGTGAAAAAATAAACAAACCCAAACCTGACACAGAAAAATCTGTTTCCTAGCAGTAATTTTTTTTTCATGGCTGGAAGGAATTATTAAGAAACTCTTAAATATTAAATAATTTTTTAAAAAAGAAAAAAAAGGAAGAAAATAGAGAAGGGCTGTTATGATTTATATCATCTTGAAGTAACAGTGGCATGTAACTGTGTTAGCTTCAGAGAAGGAAATTACTGTAGTCCTGAAAGTCATCTGTAATGGGGGGTTTACACGGTATAAGTGAAAAATAATGACTAGATCAGTTTTAGCAGGCGTGATTACAGATTATAATGATGCTTTGTTCCAGGGAATGTGAAAAACAAACCAAACCAAAAAAATAACCCACCTCTTGAATAATATTATTTTTTTTAAAAAAAAAATCCAAACATGAAGACAGAATGTGTCTGATTTTGCAATTTCTTATCTGTTGGTGCAGGAAGCATCCAACTCTTGGTGTTAGCATCACGGAGACCAGCTGTAGAAGTGAACAAAAGTTCATGTTTTCATTGAAAACAATGATCTAAAGCCCCTTTGCTTCACTTGTAGCAGTAATCTTTGACAGGCATTTACTTCAGTAATTACAAGAAAGAAAAATATTAATTTCAATTAAAATTTTCTTGGTAGTCTGCAATCTTCCTCCCAGCCAGAAGTGAGCATGTGGTTTTATGGCAGAGAGATAATACAGAACTGCCAGCATCTTTCCCAATGAGTTGTGATGGAGTTGGTTCTGGGTGAAAATTTTATTTTGTCAGAAGTCAGCTTCAAAATCCCTTTGACTTAATGCTAAAAATTTATTTGCCACTTACACAATAAATGGTTTATTACTCCAGAGGTTAATGCACCACATTAATTTTGTTGGATTTTGACTGACGAGTAGCAAATCATCAGGTCCTACTGTTAACCCAGCATTGCCAAATCACCACTAAATCAGGTCTCTCAGTACCACCTCTGCACATCTTTTAAATTCCACTCTGCCCACCACTTCTATGGACAGCCTGTTCCAGGGCTTGACAAACCTTTCAGGGAGGAAAACTTTCCCCCAGTATTCAACTTAAACCTTCCTTGGTGCAACTTGAGGCCGTTTTCTCTCTACTTATGGACATATACATGACACATGCGAAAAACTGTCACATTCTAAGTAGAGACCAACTAATCATCCCTGTGCTCTTCATAAAGTTTAAGCTCAAAAATAAGAGGGCTGTTGATACTTCAGTTTTACTTCTCTGTCTATTAACTTCTTGAAGGTTTAATAAGATGGCCAAAAGATTAATAAGAACAAGCTGTTCAGTAATGTAGCATCCTTGGATGTTTTGAGAAGCAAATATTTGTATTTGCAAGAAATAATAATGTGACTATGATTCTCAACAGGGTGTCATAAGATTTTCAGCCACAACAGTTTGGGAGTACATTGTTTCAGGCTATTTATTCAAGAAGTGAGAATAGATGAAATTCTCCAATGGGATTGAAAAAGTTGCATAATGATACTATAAGACATTAAGTTAGCAGTTGGAAATAACACTTATGAACCACTGGAAGTTAGGTTCTCATGGGTATAATATTTTCAACAGTTTCATAAATCCAATAGATACATAATTTCTTTATTAAGTCAGAAATTCAATTTGTTTTTGGAAGCTATCAGTGATTCTGCCCTGAAATAAATGAGTTCCTCATGGTAAACAAATTTGCACGTAGGAGATACTCAGAGAATCTGATACAGGTAAATGATCAAGTATTAGGTCTATCCTTGACATTCAGTATCAGAACCAAATATTACTTTGCTTCAGAAGATGTACAAATTCCTATGTTAATATGAATCACGTGTTTTAATTGTCTAGGTCCAGAGGATTTCAGATTTTCATTCAGGTGTTTTCTGTGTTGTAAAACTCTCATCACTTACAATGGGGTTTGCTCTGTGCAGAGTCCAGCATGCTGTCCTTTGTCCCTGCAATGAATGGCAAATGGAAATCTGTGAGAGCCCATGTGAGTGCATGAGAACCTGTGAGCTGAGAAAACACAGTGTCCTGGTTGATTTGGATATTTCTTGGAGTTTCAAGCTTTAGCTTATAAGGAAATCTTAATTTGTCTTTATGTTTGATTTGATAGAGCTACATTATAGGAAATAAAAAGCAGGCATAGTATTATAATAATCCCCCATTGCAGGTTGTATAAAAAATTCAATTTCTCTTTATTTAGTTCAAGATGTAGGCAGGTTTTCTCTAAGGACGTGCTGGAGAAACACAGCTTATAGAACTGCATATTGGAAGGCTCATCTGGCAAAGGAAAGACTTCTGTAGAGATGATAGCTGGTGAGAAACAGGAAATTGAGAAGGGATCAAGAGGTAATAAAGGACAGACACTTGGGAGCAAAGGCAGAGAACAGAAGAGTAAAGGCAGCAGAGTACTTGGGAGAGGAAGGATTGTGGGGTTCAGGCGAGATCATAAGGGAAAGGTAAAGTTTTGGGATTTGGTTTAAAAGAAAAGAAAAAGGAAAAAAAGCAGCTTGTAAGAACTTGGTTGTTACTGAGGAAAAAAAAAAATTTACTCTTTTTTACTAGTTTTCCCATGCAGCTTTTATTACTGAGTCTCAACTCAAACACAAGTCCTTCCTACTACCTTTCACGTTGTGTTTGAAGTGAGTTAGTAATTACTTAAAAGAGCTTGAACTTGGTGTGTCAGTATACTCGCAGTGTATTATGGGTTAATTAAAACATGGTAAATTTGAGATATGGATTAATGTGGAGGAAGGAAGAAGGAAAAAGAACATACAAAATAGAATACATATATATTTTTTTTGCTTTCAATAACTTCAAAATCATTCCATAGCCCAAGTCATGCCTGTGGGACTTGCAATAACTAATAACTGTGGGGGTAGTGAACAGCTGTAGGTTTCCTGATAATCTCCCACACTGAGGTGAATGCAGGTAGTGTGGGACTTCCAAGCTCCTTTAAGGCTTCTCTTCAGAAAAGCCAAGAGGTTGCTTGGAAACATTTTCTATATATAGCAAAACTGATGCATGCTACATTGTTAAATGATTAGAAGATATTTAGAGAGGAGAAAGGATCAGAAATAATATAATTCTATGATATTGTGTATGACAGTTTCCTTCATCTAAGTGTTTACATTCAAAGCTGTCCTTATATTTTACATTTGATCAAGTGGAATATTTCATATCAATTTTCCCCTCTGTCTTCTGTGAGGAAAAACTGAAACATCACACATTTGGATTGTTCTGAACTAAATATCGTGTCATTTATAGCGGATGCCAAGCAAACAAACAAACAAGAGCAATTGTTAATGCAGCTTTACGTAATTGCCAGTTTTGTAATGAAACCTACAGGCATTGAGAGTCAGTAAATTAGACCTGCCCTGTTCAATTGAATTGCACCTAGTGAAATACTCTTGATTTGCAGGCCAGAAACTGGCACTTCATCTGTAATCTAGCAACACTCATGGCAGTCTTTGGTCTACATTTTAAGAATTTCAGTGGTCTCACTTTCTGACAGCAGAATGAAATAGCTTTTGAAATCTAACTGTACTGTGTCATGATGAAGCCTCTTTATATCTTAGTGGGTCCTTGAACACAGAGAGCATCTGAATGCTCTCCCAGTCACTATATGGTAGGTAACGTGTATTTGTGCCTACAGTTCATGTTCTTTCCCCCATCCTGTTCCTCATTACCTGAGTTTACATAATTTGGGAGTCTTTAGCTGATGAATTTCACTCACACCAGAATACAAATTAAATTGCTAACAAGGAAAAAAGTAATTTGAAAAATGCCTTTTTAGGGGCTTCATCTAGTAAATTGAAACTGAGCATAATGCTTAGTCATGGCTCATAAAGACAAAGTCTGACTAGAGAGTTGTTTATCTTCAGCAAATACAGTGGGCGTGCACAATATCTAAACCAGCTACCCAAGCTTGAACTGAGAAGAGGTTCCTCTACAGCTTCAAAACACTGGGCAGATTTTCAGAGTCCTAAAAATCTTGAGCACAGCAGCAAATGGCCTTCTAAATGAATGCAGAATTTTATTGTAAGCCTCAAACAGTGTTCAAGGTGTTGTCCTGATCTTCTGAATTCAGTAACAAAGCTTCCATCCAACATGAGAAAATTCAGTATTTGACCACAATTGGTATTTAATGAAATTCCATGATATGTAAAAATCATTCACTTGCTGTTAGTGTCACTGTAAAGTGGCTTAACTTTTTAAGTTTTTGTACGATGATGAGATACATGCTCCATCTGATAACACAGATCTTAACTGAGTGCAGGTCACGAAGAAAATGTAGCGTTGTAACTTGTGGCTATTTTCTGTCAGGAAATATAACTGAAAGCTTTTAGGGAAGGCTAAACTTCAGGAGTGGCTGGCATGTGCAGCACGCATTAAAATAAATATCTACATGGAAGAATAATTACCTACCTACACATGAGTGAACAAGAACTCATCTATGTCACTTAACTATATTAGACCTTACCAAAGGTTATCCAAATGAAAACAATTATCTCCCCTGTACATTCACAATCTCTCTCTCTTTTTTTTTATGTAGTGCTTTTATTATTTCTGTTTCAAAACAAGCAGAACATCTTTTATAAAAGCCAATAGTTCAGCGTTCCCCTTTTCTTTAAGGGAGAGTTTGTCAGCTGTAGTAATCTCTAAGTAGCACTTACTACTCATCGCAACAACAACTTACACCAGTACTCCTGGTTCTTAAAATAGTGCAGTATTTTAAATATGGTACCTAAGAGTTTTCACAATTCAATTCCACTTTCACCTCTCATAATTCTTTCTCTGAAACACTTTCCTTTCTGTCAAGCGAGTGTAAAACTAAACAGCTGCAATAACCTCAGTGGTGAATTTCACCCCGTATGTTATGGTATACATGTCCCATAATGAAAACAAATGAAGGGAAAAAAATTAAACATTGGCATCCAAACTGATTGCATAATATTTTTAACAGTGTTTTTGAAGTGTGCAGCATCACGTGTTGCCATACAGCAGCAGTCAGTTGTCTTACAAATCACAACATTAATGTTGTACTATTTTATGGTATCACAGATAATGTTTCTGACATGAAGCCCTTTGATACATTTCACGAAGGACAGTTAGCTGCTTAAGTAGTGTTTGAGTGGCATGTCAAAGCTGTTTGAGTTTTGTGTTGTTTAACCCAGACACTGAAAAGCATTAATCCTATCTGATCAAGAATATCTGGTTTCCAAACAAGCTTTATTTCAATTGCTACTTTTGTTACTGGGTTCAAATTTTATTACCTCTAGTTCTTATCCTTATAAACTGTTGTGTTCTGGCTTCTTGCTGACACCTTCACTTCTTTCCTGAGACATAATTAGTAGTTGCTCTGTGAAAGGCTTCCCATGTGAATATTACAGTGATACAACAAGGCTGGCTTACTCTTTCAGAATTTGAGGAACACTGTTCCATCAGAGGGACTTGGCACCTTGAAGTACCTAATACTTCATTAACATGGTAATGTTCTACCAAAGCCTTAGATACATACTAATGAATTAATAGAGCTATTTCTAAGCTAGTTAGCTTTATGAAACAGAAGGTACATTTCCTAGAAAATTACCACATTTAAAAACATTGATTGTAAGAAATTCACATTAGGTTAGCTATTATTCATGAAGATAACAATCTCTAAAATACAATTAAAAGTCAGTCACATAAATTATGAATTTTCTGCAAGAAACCTTACTTTATTAGGGCATTTATTCAGATAATAGAATTTGGTATTTGCTTTCCTAACTCTGCATCCCTGGCTATAGCTACTAATTCCTAGGATAACATTTATATCTGATTCCACATAGATGTCTCCCATGCCCTAGGACATCTCTAACAGTGATAGCAACAGAGTCCTTCCCATTGGGATAAAAACAAGGCAGAGATGAGGGTAACAATATAAATATTCTGTTTGATAGATGCACTCTTAATAAAGAATGAGGAAACCTCTTTTCAAGTTGATTGCCAGCTTGACCTACCATCCTGGTGACACTGGGAAGTTTATTCATTTCAGTGCAACTCTGTAGCTTTGGGATGAGAATCAAAGCTTTCGATGTTGCTTTTAAATGTACAGAGTTCTGGAAAAAATATTCATTGAACTTAGGTTGGAAGAAGGCCTCCCTATTTTACCATTTACATTTTTCAGATGGTAATATATAATGGTAGTAAATGTTTGGAAGTCCTTAGATTTATGAGTCACATCCTCCCCAGAACGGCCTATACCCTGACGTTTTCCAGCAGTCACCATTTTTCTACATTGCCCATCTGGCTTTTGCAGAGACTGATGTTTGTGTAGTTCAGATTTCTCTGTTTATCTCACTGAAAAGATGTTGGACAAGGCAGAATACTGGAATAATATTTTTGGAAAAGGTTGGAAAGATAAGTTGATAATGTATCCTGTTTAGTCCATCGTTCATGCTCATTAAAAATATGAGGCTTTGCAAGCTGTAGGTTGCATGTAACTTGGAGTGAGAGTTGTGATGATGACTGGGTATAATTCTTTAATAGTCTCTCTATTTGATTTTCAGATTGGGAAAAAAAAAAACCTGCTGTAGTTAGTAATGGGGCTTGGGGATGTGGGGAGAGTGAAGACAGGAAAGCAGACTTTTTTTGTGGCTTTAATGAAAGCCAGTCTGTTATCCCAAGATGGGCATTAACAATGCCAACAATACCTGCTTTGTTGTTTGTTTGGTTTTGTTGGTTAGGGATTTTTCCCCTTCCATTTTGAAAGCAGAAAGTCTCTCTCCTTTCATCATACTTTCAGAAGCCCATGTACTAGTAAATGCGAAATAGTACCATGAAAATAATTTGTCCCTAAATTAAAACTGGGTTGTGTGATGCAAGTTACTAAAGTCAGTTTATTATTAAGCTATTTAGGCACTGCTAGCTGCAAATTGATGACAGGTTAGATAACAAAATGCCTAAATTATCTGAATGTGTAAATTCCATTGGTATTTAAACTTTTTGTTTGTACACCTCTTACTGCTTGAGACATCTGTATCTTCTGAAGTACTAGATAGTGCTTGGTCTAACAGAGGTATAGGATCGTAAGTGCCATGAAAGTGTTTTTAATCATTAGTTGCCACAGATCTTTTCAATGCTTTTCAGTTCTTGAGCTGATATTTGGACTTCTCTGTTACAGGCATCTGTGGCAGTGTGGACCCTGTGCATGCTATCATGTTAAGTGGGACTCACCCTGGTAAATCATCTAACAAACAGCTATATAATAACTGTGTGCTAAACATCACCATCAGATTTTCAGTAAAATAAATCATCTAGATATTCATGCTCCCAGACTTTAAGTTGCAAAGCATGATTACTAAATGTAAATGCTTTGGACATGGAGACCAATCATAATGTTAGGCTGTTAAGGGAATTGGTTTCTTTTATGCAGCTGTAGAAAATTCTGCATGTGATTAATCCACATTTTACTTGTACACTTGTAAGGGTTCATGCAGAGCTGCCATCCACCTTAATAGTTTGGACATGCTGTAGTTAAAAACTAAGGTAGTTAAACCATGTCCTGTTTTATCTTTCTAAAGGACTATCTTTGAGCTAACCACTCTGGTTACACAGCAACTAATTTAATATAGTCTTCAAAAGACTATACAGAAAAATGGAGGTCCAGCTGTTTTGTTTGGGGCAAATACGTCTTTTGATTTAGTTAATTTGAGCTGGATAGGAAATAACAGGAAAGGATTTAGCTGATTGTTTAGAATTTATGTGGATTAAAGAATCAAGTCTGTTACCATTGTGTGTATACTTGATTATTACAGATGTATTTATAAATAAAGGGAACAAATGAGGGAGGAAGCTGGCTATCAAAACATTTGGAATAAAAAAGAAAAGAATCCATATTTAGTCTATTGTTGAAAAGCAAGGAATTATTAATTGAAATTCCATGAGATGGAAGTAATGCTTTCTGTTGATATTAGGGTATTTTTCATGAGGAAAATTGTCATCTGTTGCTCTGATGTTAATTTCTCCTTTTAAAAGGGAGGGATTAAAATATGTGTAGAGATGAGATAATGACAGATTCTATTTCTGGAGTGAGTAAGCAGCTTACAGGAGGGTATCTGAGACCTCCATCTACCTTTGTCTGCAATAGCAAGTCTGACTGAATTTTTTCTTTGCGTTGTGGAACTCTACCATTGTAATGACTTTCCCAGTATTCTGCTGCTGAAACTTCTCACCTTATGCATAGGTGTATTGTTGAGGGAGGAGAGGAAAATGGGAGGGAATGACTTTACTTGAAGTTCAATAGGAGTGACATTTATTCAGTTATGAATGCTGCAAATGATCCATTACTTTCATTCTGTAATTACAAAAAGTTGACATGAGGTCCTTGGCCATTTTGGAGTCACCTTTAATATTACTAGTTTTCATGTAGCTATGTACATAGCACTGTAGAGGACAGAAGTACAGTTGTAAAGGCTGGTACATCCTGCATTGATGGCTCATATAATAAGAAATGACAGCTGACCTCAGGGATGAAAGAAGGCCTAAACAGAGCAAGAGGGAAAATGGACAGAAATGGGTAAATCTCTGCATCACTGAGCAATTGCTGAGGACAGAAGCAAACTGCTGCGTGTTCTCCCCCAGTAATTTAATGCTCTGACTATATATATATATATGTTTACACTTCACCCTCTGCTTTTAGTTTTAAGAGTCTTTGGCAGGTGCTGACTTGCCTGCATTAAAAACACATGTTCAACAGGTTAAGGTTTCCAATTTGATTGCTATTTCTATGTCACAGTGTACATATGGTCAGAAGACATCTATGTCTCTGTGTTGGCAGTTGAAGGGGTTTTGTCTGCCCTGCTCTCTCTGTTTTGCTAGTAGCATTTGCACTCTCATTTGCCTTCTTTCTCCCTGGTGGATTTCATGGTTGGAAGTAACACCTGTGGCCACTCTCTGCTCTGACAGCTGCAAGACTCAGATGCCAAGCTCTTGAATGTATTTTTTCTCTTGCTGTCATCTGGGTTAGAAGAAAGATTCCAGGCAGACCCCTCAACTATATTGGTGTTCACTGCTTGTAGCTGGGCATCAAGGTGTCATTGGGCTGCTTAGCTTTTAATGATTTAATTTATAGTATACACATTAGGAGCAAAGAATTTGCTTTTTATTATGTGCTTTTCTAGGGAGTAAGTTCTGGTCTACTGCTTAACGTGTTAAAAGCTCTCTTTAAAGCATCATGTGATGTAGACAGGGTTGATAGCTTCTTTTGCTTTCTGCATGTAACCAAGATCTCTCTAGATCTATAGCAAATTAAAGATACTCATAGAAATGTCTCATTTGCATGTATCACTTGATTGTTGTTGGAAGTGTTTGAAATCTAATTCAGTGTTTGGAAACAGAGAGTACCTGAAACAAAACATGTCTGGTTCTGTTAACACATCACTGGAAAGGGGACTGTGGATTGAAGTCTTGTGTCTTTCTTCTATTGCTTCAGTGATTGCAATAGGTTTATGTTTAGTAACAGGCATATATGCTCTGATATAGCAGCCTCTGCATAAAACCAGGTGAGTTGCCTTTGGGTGAAGGAGAAAGGTACCATAGGGTGACTTAGGATGATAAACTACAGATATTTACTTGGCTTCACCCTGTCTTACCTTGAACATACACTGTGTCTTGATTACAGAGAGGTTTCCCGAGATAAAGGTGTTTTCCAACTCAAGGACTTGTTTCAAACTTTCATTGGTGGTTGAGCAAAGGATACCAAAGTAAACTATGAGTTTGCTCAGGGCTGTTGAGGAGGATATGATTCTGTGGCATGTCTGAAGGAGGTGATTTTTTAAAATTATTATTATTATTATTCTTTTGTAGCTTTGCTGTTTCTTCTAAAATTCTGGACAGGAATTTGAAAACAGAGCAATAGTGGCTGATTCCTGAATGGTACTGGATAAGAAGATGTAGTCAATAAATTCTGGACTTCGTGACTTTATTGCTGTTTAATGTGTCAGTACATGGCACTATTTCGTATAGCCTTGTGACTGCTCTGGACAGGAAAAAGCTTTTGAAAGGAGCAAAATCTGCTGTGTCCTAGAAAGGGCTATTGATGAGTATCCCTGGAACTAGATATTCAACCAGACTTAGAAACTCTATTTTTCCAAGGTTAGCTGTAAAATTAGAAGGCAGGTTATGAATTAGACGTTACAATTAAAACTTGATCAATTAAGGTTAGAAATATCAATAATTTCTTCCCTACCACAATTCCAGCAAGCAATATCCTCTAATTCCATTCCTGTTTAGCAGAGTGTAAGATGGAGAAGTGGCAAATGCAACTTTTCTGCATCAGACACAAAGTCATTTGTAGTAAATTATGTTTCCACTTGTAGGTTTATGTTTTGCATTCTGTTCAGCTCTATAATACTGAAGTCTGCATAGAGAGTTCCCAGTTTCAATATTCACATAATTTCCCTCTAACAACAATTAATTTATGAATACTTTCTTGTACAGGGCTCTAGGCTTCAGAAAACTTTTTGTGGAAAATGGACACACAAATTAATTTGACTCATGCAATTTACTGAGGCAACATCACGGAAAGTATAGTCTCTGTTGTAAGCAAAATGTGTTGGGGGAAGAGATGACCTTCAGAGATAAGGCTGAAATGAAGCAAAAATGCATTCGCTTCCCATTTCACATTGAGGGCTGATTTTTATCGGAACACTTGGATACATTTAGAAATGGAGTTTAAGGACAGGCATGGACCTTCAAATGTACCTGTGTGACTCTAGACATTACCTGGGCAATTATTTCTCTTCTGCTTTTCATACACTAGTATTTGAGATAAAGTTCAGAGTGATGAAGGTAGTTAAATACCTTTGCTGTCTGCATCTGCAATAGACGGTTCCATATGTGTAAACGTGAACATTTTTCATTTTAAAAGTGAATGCTTTAACATAAACATATATGTTTTTTAAAGGATTCATGTTTGTGCAAGTATAAACCCATATTTCAGTCTATTTTATTTGCACAGCAAGCAAAGTCACAAGCTTTTTATCTATTGCTTGTATTGGTTGCTTCTAGTGAGCCACAAAACTGGCTTAGAGACATGTACATAGGGCAAACAAATACCTTGCAGGCTATTTTTGCTGTTAACACAGCAAAGATCTGTGTAACTCCATCTCTTCCTACCTGCAAATAGAGCTGCCATGTGAGCTTGTGGGTTTACTGGCATACATCTCTATCCCTGCAGCTGGGCCATTAGCTAAAACTAATACAGAACTGAGCCCTTGGCAGAGAGTGTGCTACAGGACTGGTTACTGTGGATCAATATGTTGGCTTTGAACGTGGCTTGTGTTTCTGTGTGTGTTTGCTGCATGCGTGACTTTGTCTCCTCTGCAGGGCACATTTCCTCTAGCCACTGCATGGCTACTCTATTGTTTTGGTAGGTCACAATGTTCTGAACTGTTGAGGCAACTGAAAACAGACAAACAAACAAACAGTTTTTTCTCAGAATTACATTGGATGGAATTCCTGCTGCTTTTAATGGGTTTAATTAATAGAAATTAATTTACCTGGCAGTGCTGCACTCTGTTGCCATGCACTGGGTAATATCAACCCCAGAGGTGCTTTGCTGGATCTTATTATTTAAAAAATCAATACATAATAAGATGTAAGGTTTGAGGTTCTTGTGTCAGCTACTACCTATATAAAGCCTGCTCTCTTCCTCTGAATTCTGGCTACTGTAAAGGCGCATTTAGCAGAGCCATTTGATTGTGTATGATTTCTTTTGCTACAAAAGCATGACATTAGTTCATTCTTATGATGAAGTGTTAACTGTAGTTTCTAGTGTTGGTGTGCAAAGGAGAGGCAGAGAGGCAAAGATGGAAGAGGAAGAGCCACTGATTCATCTTGCTGCTTAAGATGTGATTCTGCCAGTTCAAGTGGAGTGCTTTATATTGGAAACAGCAACATGGCAGTTCATCCACAGATAGCTTTTCTGAGGATTTGGCTGTGAGAATTTTCCAACTGGCTAGGGAAAGAAAAAGAAAATTTATAGTAGAAAGTTAAAAGGATAAAAGGATAAATAGCCCATATGTGCTTGTTACTGCTCACAATTTTTTGCCTTAGTTTTGGGGGGGAGATTTTGGAAAGTGATCTGCTATGAAACAGGTTGGGTTTTTTTTCTGCTGTCTACTATATGAAAGTCTGACTCTTCTAGCTTCTTTCCAGGCTTTGATTTGCTTTGGATTCTCCTGACTGCCTAGTTTTTTGAGGGCTGGGGAGGGATGCATCCCTGGCAAGTTAATACGCTGGCTTCTGTAGTATTGGCATTGCTGAACATAGCTTAAGTCTTGCCTGTGAGCCTACATTAGTAATGAAATACTGAGGCTTTTAAAGGTCTGTTTCTGCAGGGTCTCCTGGCCCCTGCTCTACAGCCTGGGCACACTCAGATTGTAATCCCTTCTCAGTCTCCAAGGGAAGTAAACGCCTTTGACAGTCCTGAGTCAATGCCAAAAGAATCAGATGGTCAAAGGAAGAATTTTTAGGAATTTGTCAGTGACTGGCATGTTAATAATATTAAAATAATTAATCATAAAACAGTAACCAGACACCTTTAGGATAAACCAATTTTTTACGGTTTTCCAGAATTATCTGAGTGTCAGACTGCTGGGTTCACACAGAGAGAATTGTTAAAGACAGGAGCATTCTTCCAGAAGTGTCAGAGGTGGCTGTGCCGGTTTTTTAGTAAGTGGTGTTTCCTTACATGCCAAACTCTTTAGGCTCCATCCTGCAGTTCTCATACTTTTTCTTTAAGAAGATAGGCCTAGTATAGCACAGACATCTGCACAAGTGGCTGTAGACATACCTTGTACCTCACTACTGCAATTTGAACCTCTAACGTAGTAAGAGATTTTTAAATCAGTTTTGATTTTGAAAGTGAGTACAAGAACAGATTTCCTAAATTTTCCGTTGATATGAAATTTCAGTGATCTTTTCCTCTTCTCCTTGCTTCCAAATCCATCTCATATTTCACAGAAGAGAAAACAGTGTGATGGTGTGTCACACCCAGTCACATCAGTCACATTGGCAGTCATTACTGACACAGCTTAATGCAGTCTGACTGATATAATCAGACATGATGTCTCTCACAGGACTCTGTCACCCTGAGAAATCTAAAGAGACACAGGTTTTGGAAAAACACAGTTAGCGGTTGTTTTAGGAGACAAATAATAACCCAGAGCATTGTGTCTAGAGATGTGCACCCAAAACAAGTAGGTTGTTCTGAACAGGACAGGACCAGTGTGCTAAATTCATTTGCTTGGGGCAGATACTGTTTCTTTCAGCCCGCTTGAATAAACCTCATTTATAAAAGAGTTAACATAACTTTCCACAATAGTAATGTCTCTTTCTGTTCCTCATCTAAAGCACAATGATGTGCATTGTAAGAAGTTATTTTCAGTGCTTGCCTTTTTAGGATGCCCAATTGCTTAATACAGGGTCCCACCATTACCTCAGCAAAAATATTCAGGCATTATAAAGGTGTCATTGCCTGGTATATACAATATATATTGTATACAATTGTTTAATCCTTTGGAGAGAACTATCCTAATTTTATTAGTGGGAATTTGAATGTGAGTGTCTGCATATGTGCTTAAAGCAGGGCCAACTTTCAGCCTGGGGAGTAGAAATTTCTACAGTAGGACTCTCAGTCTTCCTTTCATCCATTCTTGAACCCTTTAACCTTGCACCAGAATAGTAGTGGTATGATCAAAGGTTATAACTCTGAGAAGTAAGCTCAGCTGTTGAAAGAAAAGTTCCTCTGTAAGAGCTGGTATGTCCTAACAATAGCATTAGTGAAAAACAGTGCAATTGCAAAGCTTATGTGAAGGGCAGTTTGCAAATACAAATCAGAGCTGTCATTTACATCAAGGTATTGGTCTGTCAGAGTGACTGGCAACTAGCCAGACATTGTTTCCTAATCTTACAGCTGTAGCTCCTAAATCAGAATAGTGTAGGAGATGCTCACCTGGCTACCCACCACCCACTGAAATTAGCCCTAGAAACCAATTTAGTATTCTGCTCTGTGCCAGCAAGATAGCACAGAACAGCTGCAGTGAAGGCCACAATCACAAAAACATCAGAATTGCTGATGGCAAGTAAAGCACTTCTGCTTAAAACAAGCTACAATTCGAACACTTTATGCTGTAGGAGGGTAGCTCCTTTCTCAGCATCAGCCTGAGTATTCTCATCTATCTAATCCAAAGGCACAGCTCTAATTTCTTTGGTTCTTAGGTAAGCCCTGGGATCCAGATGAACTAAAGGCTGTTGATGGTCTTGCCCATGACCGTCCAGTACACTTGTGGAAGAGCAAATAGGTTGTGTTGTTTGACTGGCACCACGTTGTTGTTGTTATTATTATTGTTGTTATTATTACCACTACATAATTATTAAGTACTCTTTAGTGCTTACCTACGTGGCTGGTGAAAAAGGCACCTTTTTTTTTCTTTTCTTTTTTTTTTCTGATTGATTACACAGGGATAGCAGTTGAAATGCTTAACATGCTATGTAATTTTAGGTGAAAATTAATTAGTGTGAACAGGCAAGGCACCCCATGGTGTCACTGTTTAGTCAGTTTTCTATGGAGAATCACATTTTAAGAGGAAACCCAGTCTCTTTTTTCCATTCTCAAGACACGATAAAAACAAATGATTTAATATTAGTAACTGATGTGTCACCTTACCACGTTTTCCTTCAGCAAGAAGGTGATTGTTCTGTACCATATGTTCCACTGCCATTAGTGAAGGAAAAGGGGTGGGTGGGGACAACTGGCAAAGATTAAGCAAAAATAAAAAACCCCAAACCAACAACAAGCGCACAAAAAAATCAAACAAATGCTATTGCTATTTTCCAGTGTGGCCCTGCCAACTCCTGCTTGGAAAAACTGCTTGGGAACCTGCTCATCCATGCTTTTTGATGCATGGATGCATCAGTTTGTATATATCAATTTGTAAATATTGAAGAAATCTCTCTGCACCATAATTCAAATCACTTGTCAGGGACATTTTAAATGCTCACACTCTGGTGCTGTGTGACGGTGAGATGGTCATTTACAATATGTTGAGTCTCTAAATTGCTGTGATAAGTGGCTTAAACGAAAGAGAAACAAGAGCCTGATTAAGAAAAGAAAATTAGTAAGATCAATTTTTGATAAATACAGTGACTGGAACGGAGCAACGAAGGCTGTTCTTATGTTAAATCTGTTAAGATGGTGTTACCAAAAGGTTTACAAGAATGATTTCTGTGTGGCCAATCTTAAATGTGATAAGAAGTAAAATGTTTTGGTGATTTCGCATCAGTAATTATTTGATAGCAGTGTTGGCTGGAAGAAAATGTATGCAAAGAAAGGAAGCACAGGCTTGGTTCTTCCAGCTGAAGTTTTAGACCTCTACTCTCCAGTTTTACTGTTGAGCTTTATGCAAGAGATTGCGCTCAGACAGGCAAACCCATAGAAATTCATGTCATCAAAATAGCTGGCTATTGTGTTTACCGCTGTGTTCTCAACAGCATGTGGGAGAACACATGCTGTAATATTGTGCTTTGGGTTATTTGGCACGTGCTATAAATGAGCATTTGGAAGAGATGGGATCTGTGATTTGAGGAAAGACTGTGAGAAAGAATATAAGAGAATTTATTCACTACTGCTTCAGCTGGACTTCCTCTTCCCCTTATTTCTGAGTTAAAAACTGTTATCAGTAGCCGGAATCAAGCTTCCTACATGCGCCTTTGTTCAAAATTTTAATCCTGTCAAGAATAGTCACTGCCTTTTTTCTTTTTCTACAGAAAGTGTGGAGTTTTCTTGTGTACACAAGGTAGTTCAGAGTTTTATCTTAAGTGTGTGTTTAGAGGGTTTCTGAGAGGTTTTTGTTGTTGTTCATTCAAAATGTTCTAACAGTAGAAAAAGACCTTATGGTAATCTGTTGCTTTGGTTTTTGCTTGGTTTTGTTGTTTGTTTGAGGTTTTTTATTTATTTTATTTCATAGAGAAAACAATTTACATAAGTGTGGGCTTCTGAGACCATTGATTTACACTTAGAGGCTCAGCACTCCTCTTTTCCAATCCCTTCTAATCCTTTTGTGGTTTTGAAGGTTTTGTGATGTGTGGCAGAGATGGGCTTTGTCTGTTGTATCACATCTTTTAAGGGCCAGAGACAAAAAGTTCCTCAAAACCCACTACACAAGGACATTGGGATCATCATAATGTAGCATAATGGAACGTCAAAAGTGTGGCCAGCAGATCAAGAGTGGGGATTCTAGTTGACAGTTCTAGATGATGGATTCTAGTTCACAGATTCTAGATGACAGTTTAGTCTACTCTGGTAAGACCCTACCTGGAGTACTGCATCCAGCTCTGATGCCCTGCACACAAGGACAGGGACCTGATGGAGTGAATTGAGAGGAGGACTATGAAGATGCTGAAGAGTAGATTTAGTTTGGACATTAGGAGGAAGTTCTTTACTATGAGGGTAGCGGAACACTGTTAACAGGTTGCCCAGGGAGGTACATGAGATGCCATCCCTGAGATATTCAAAGTCAGGTTCGGCAGACCTCTGAGAAACCTGATCTAATGGAGGATGTCCCTGCTTACTGCAGGGGGATTGGACTAGATGACCTTTGGAGGTTTCTTGCAACCCAAACCATTCTATGTCTCTATAACAAAGCAAGACAGGGGATTTTTTTCTATATTGGGTAAACCCACATCAGCCTTGTTTGCTAATATTGCTTTAAAATGTTGTAAGGTTTTTCTATCATATCTGCTGCAGCTCTGATTATGGGCTCCTCCATCTGCAAGGATATTTTCAGGTATATTTAGCTTTAAGCATATGTGTAGTCTGGCTGAATAACCAAATTGCTTGCACATAAAGATGAGTGAACATACTTAAAGTTATGAAGTTTATTCTCCACAATGGCAACAAATGGCATTTCAGGCAGGTTACTCCATAAATTAATGCTTGAGTCTGTGTACAAATCCCTTTCAATGGCCTAATTAATAAATAATTACTTGGATTTTACATAGGACACTAGAAGTGTTGTTGGTTTGATTTGGTTGAAAGTTACAACATTGCATTTTAATTACTGAATTTGCTCAGTTTTTCTTAAAAAAGAATTTCACTCTTCTAGGTCCAAGAAAGCACACCTTGCTACTCTAGCTAAATAAGTACTCAAGGATTGCCTGCAATGTCTATAATTTATTTTCTTTCCATGGAGGAAACTCTATAGTAGATATACGGTGTCACCAATCTGATACAGAATAACATATTCTAAAAAGAGAATGAAAATGTACTTTTTGGTATAAATCACACTATTGATTTCCTGTTAGAAACACAATTTTGATTCCTTTTCATTGTTTCAGGGAGAGAAATTTGTTTGATAAACAATTCCTGAAAATATCCAGCTTCCTGTTACTAAAAGTGCTGTAAAGAATTATTGCAAATGAGGCAGGTGTGAGGTGCCAGCTTTACTTTCATTACTTTTCCCAGTGACAAATATTTCTGTGTACAGGTCATGTTGAACATTGTGACTGTTTTCCTTAGGGGTATGAGTTTTCAAATAAGGGAGAGAAAATATTGTGGAAAGCAGAAAATGGCTACTTGGTTCTACCTCCCAAAATTGTCGGTGGAGACTCCAGGCTGTTCATAGCATCTAAAATAGATTGCTGGGTTTTGTTTGGGTTTGTTGTGGGCTGTTTTTTGTCTTGTTTGTTTTGTTTTGGTTTTTTTTTTGCTCTCACTTGACTTATGTTTAAAGCTGATGATGCCCCTTTAAATCTGCTGTCGCTTGTGCTGCCAAGGGGCCCATATATGCAGGTCCTTATTTCATGTGTTTGCCCAGCTATTGACTGGGATGAAGAGGATAGGTAGGTAAAAAAGAAGTTCTTTTTAAAACTTCACATTTTTCTTACAGATGGATGAGGGACATGTTGAAATTAAAATCTCCTTACTTCTACAGAAAGCAGATATATGTTTGTATCCCTTCAAATCTGCCTTAGACAATATTTTATTATTTACAAGTGTCGTGTTGCTACACTGAATAATGCAGCATGGGTTGACCTACTTTAATGTTGAAACAGTGATTTACCTGTCATCATTTTTGAGCAAACAGAAATATTTGTTCTTTTCTTCAAGCAGAAGTACAAAACGAGGGCAGATATTTGCAGGCATCAGTAAACCTCAGTGGACTAAAGTGTGTTTTTACTGTATATTGTAGTCTCCTAATTTCATCCAAACTATTGCTTATCTAAATATGGTGGAGCAGAGAGCTGTGATCTACAGCATAAACATTTGTTACCAGATTTGGGCATGTCACATTTGCAATCAATGCTTACTGCCTGCATTGCATGAGTACATTGATACATTCTGTTATATAGATTAAATATTTGGCATACATGCTTTCTGAAAGTTCTGTGTATAATCAGCAATAAAGGAACAAACAGTTCAGCTGATGAGCTAAAGGGCACATCTTTAAATAGTCTATAAAAGGAGACAACATGTCCAAGCATTTGTTATGTAGGTGTCTTTTTAGAGCACTTAATTTCTATACTGAAAAAGCTCCCAAATTTTTATTAGCCATCTGTTTATAGTAGGTGTGTACTTGTGATTGGTTTTGTTTTTTCCCTTTTAACTGCAATGACTACACTGGCAGCAAGAACAAGTTAAAAGTGTAGCTTGTCTCCTCAAAGCTCTGCTCTTACATATGGCTCAATCTGTTAAAATACAGACTGGTTGCTCAAGCCACCTTAAGGGGAAAGCACTGGGCATGCTGCTCCTGAAATTAGGTATGCAGACACACTAACAGTAGCAGCAATCACGTCCATTGTTTGCTGGCTGGAGCACCAACTGTGTATAAAAATTTTCTAATTACTGTACTGGCTGCAGCTCCTTGCTACTGAGCATCCACCACCGTCTCCTTGTGTAGGAAATGAGATATTCTTTGTAGGTAACTATTTATATTTACTTTTTTTTTGGGGGGGGGGGGGTTTATAATCATTCATGCCAAATATTTTCACATTTACTGTTTTGAATTGCATGCCATATGTATTGTCCTGACCTTTAAATGAATTGGCCCTGTTTAAAAACTAGGGAACAGAGTGGATTATGTGTAACTTTTATAGAGCAAAGGAATCCACTTGATTCTTGAGGAGCAGGCTCACCTCTTGACACAAAAGTATTTTAAGAAATGCTTTCATTCGATCTGATCACAGCACTTGGTGAAATTGCAGCTGGTTTGTGACATGCAAGTTAAAACTAATCTGATTTTTCTGCTCCTCTCTCCTCTGTCCCCTCTCTCCTCATCCATGGTGGGATGGGGACTTCCCCCTTCTTTCATTCTCTGGCTTGAAATGAAGAGGCAGTCCAGCCAAAGCTACTCTTACATCTGGGTGATATTCAAAGACTATGCTGCACCCTGTCCAGGAAATTAAGCCATGCATGCAATACTACAAGATAGGGCCTTCACTACAAATGTAGAGGAATATCCCTGTTGCTTGAATGTACTCAAGAATGAATGCTCTTAAGATGTGTAATAGGCCTCTGGGATTGTGTCTTTTTGAGTCAAGTTTCCTCTCATGAGTTTTTTTTCTTATCTTAATAAATGCTGGTCTACTCAAGGCTGTGAACAAGAATAAGTTAGTTCTCAATTCTTGCATGTTTATGTGCAGTATCCTTTGCTTTTTATGTATTCAAGCAAATAAAAGTAGCTGATTCTCCCACAAAGGATAGAAGGATACTCAGAAGTAACTGTTGAAAAAGTTTCTCTTCTGTTTCAGACTGAGGTATTTTTAGATATTACTCAAGAAATCTTGTGAGATTTCTCTATCACTCAGCTACTCACTATCTACAATTCTGTGTAGCTCAAATAATTGTCACCTCTGTTCCTCTCCCTTTCTCTCTTTTTCACTAACATTTAGAACACTTCTGTTTCTATAGATTTCAGATACTCCAGTTATGTTATCAAGCACATACTCTGGTTTATGTCAGAATTAATGAGTGACTTTGCCCACAAGTGTGTAATTTTTCTCTGTATACAAAATATGCAGGCAGGGCATATTTTAGTACCTAGGGCTGCTATAGTATAAGTTATATTGATGTATGGTGCAGCCTCCTTAATAAGATCATTGCGGGAGTACTTTGCATGTGGTAGGTGCGTAATGCGCAGCTGATATTTGTAGCTGACAGCAGTCATCACACTGATTCATGCAACATGTGAGCTGTAAATATTCTCTGAGCAGCAGGCACATCAGCAGTATCTCTTACACATCCAAATATTACATGGTGTGCATTTTTAGCTGTATTCAAGCAGTACTATGGCCTAAGTTACTTTACCCTTTGGAAATGATATTTTAATGCTAGTGCTTTTCTGGTTTCAGTACACTGATAATGAGGAAAATGTATTACTTCCTAGGAAATAAAAGATTTAGTTGGAGAAGACAATTACCAATAATGATCATTAGCAATCTTGTGGATTTGAACTTGCAGATCTCTTCCTGTTTTGTAGTTCAGATTGAGCCAAGTTGGACAAATAGCCTGAAATGCTGTTGTGTTCAAAATAGCATCATGGACTCACTGTGTGTGTACCTGTGGTAGCTAAACAGAGAGAAGACTTTGGTACCATGAACTCTCACCTCTGGTAATTTGGTTCTTAAATGTCTTGTCCTGCAAAATATGCTTTGGAGATATTAACTTTATGAGAGTAACCTTGGGTAGTTTTCTGTACTCATGGCCTTATATCACCACCTTTATCTGGGATATGAGGAAGGTTTTGAATGCTTTTAGTCTGTTTCAGGGGAAAATCAAACAAGTTGACCCAACCTAGCACTCAGTGATTATTTAAACTATCAGATGGACTATAGACACCCACTATTTTAAGCCTTGCTTAGGTCAAGCTCCAAATGGAGACTCTGAATGTCTAGCTCTTGCTCCACCAGTGCTTAGAAAGAGATGGTCGGTTACAAAGAGGACCCAAAAAGTTGCATTTGTTCATTAGGGCTCATCCTTGGTCCTAGTTTAGATGCAAGGGTGGTTGTAGTCTGCCTCTGGTGTGTATCATATGATCAGAGGAACATCAAAACCTGTATATCTGTTCTACAAGATCCTACAAAACTTGTTTCATTGAGTTTTCAGTAGAATTTCAATGTGACTTGGCATAACCTTCAAACAAACATCAGAGGAGTGGGATTTTGCTCACTGCTGTCTCTCATGTTTGTCACCTACAAAAAAATCTTGAAAAGTTTTGGAGTTTATGGTTTGGTCCTTTCCACCCTCACCCCCAACCCAGTAGAGATGATAAATGATCAGCCTTTGTGGTGAAAATGCATACCTGACGTTTGAATGTCACTCTTGTCAATTTAGGAGATTTGCACACAGGAAAAAAAATGATAGGCAATGAGAGGCAATAATTCCACTAGAAAAATATCTGATAATGTAGTGTATTTTAGACTTAATAATATATTGCAAGGCATAGTTCCTAAATTTTTGTGAGCATGATGTTGTCTTCAGTCTCCTTTCTTAGGGGTCCTGCAGAGAACTTTTTTGTTGAGAAACCAAGGTTTAGGTCTAATGTTTTCTGTAACAGACTACCCCACTCTCACAGCTTTTTTTTTTTTATGCCTAATGAAATGTAAGTAGTAAAACTGATTAAGTTGAAAATTGCAGGGTTTTGTAATGAGGAAGGTGCATAAAAATTATTTGAGACTAAAGTACTGATTAGATTTTACAGTGAAATCTAACTAATGAGATCTGCCTACTTGATGAGTGATATTTGGATGCAATTTTAATGAAGACAAGCCCTTTTTTGAGCTAAAGGAATGCTAGGTTAGGATTATTAATATTAAGTTATTTTCAGGATTTTGTTTACCTTGGAGAGTACATTAGTTTTAGTGTTGGCAACCACGTATTCTTCAGACTGGCCCTACCTTTTCCAGCAATTAATTTATGACCTTAGGAAACTGAGTGGTAAAACATTTAGTAACATAAGAGAGGTTAAGAATTTGCCCTGAAGCTTCATATTAATATTGATATGTTGTTGGGCAGTATATATGTAAAATGAAAGTAATATGAGGAAGAAAGGGCTCTGAGATAAACCTGGAAACAGAAAGAAAAGTGAACTTCCTTCCCTGGCATAGCTCAAGAAAGTTAAACAACTGTCGTGAATTGGAGGATAGCTTAAATCTTTCAAAGAGAAAGTTTAATTCTTGTAGGCTTGGTGTGTGGGTTATTTTTGGTTTGGTTTGGGGTTTTTGCTTGTGGTTGGTGTTTTTTGTTTGTTTGTTTTTAATTAAGAATGTATATGATGTACTGTCAGATTAGCACTAAACTTGGTGCATTGAGGAAATTCACTGGTGGATAGCAGCTGCCAAACCACCTAGATACCGACTGACTGTCTTACAGCTCCAAACATTGGGGCCACGAGGAGGTGTAGGTCATCACTCCAGTGGAAAACTATGCTTTCTTAAATAAGCTTCTGTGAGATTCTTGCTGCTTACCTTCCTTATGCACTGTAACTGAAAAGCTACTGATGTAACAGGGTATTTAAGAGGTACCAAGAGTCAAGGTCTCTTTGGCTTGTGATCAGTATTTGAAGACTGGTAGTGCCCAGGCTGGGCCATGCCTAGAGGCATCTCAGAAGGTCTCCCATCTGACATCACTGATACACTTCTTTGTGTCGATGGCCTGTGAATGGAAATTGTCAGAAGAGCAAACACTAATCTATGTGTCATTTTCACTTTGATTCTTGGTCTGTTGTCTGTAGGAACAGTCCAGTCTACCGCCTCACTTTATCCTTTAAACTGAGACCTACAGAAGTACAACAAAATAATAATAGAAGTATGAAGCCATTTTAATCAGTTCTGTGCTACAGAGCAAACTGTTCTTCTAGGATAGGACCACATCTACCTTCATTTTATGGTTTTACTTACAGTTGGGAACAAACATTTAATTGAATCCACAGCTAGAACTTTATCATGGCAGCTGGTTCTTGAGACTTTTTCAGATATTTAAGAAGATGTAAATACAAACAGGATGGCAGCTTGACTTCAGAGTCAAAATATACCCTCTTGAACAACTGAAATGCAATATATGGCACTCTTCCTTCAAGGAGGATAGTAATTTGGCTGCAGAGTGTCAGAAAAGAGGACTCTCTAGTTATGCTGTGATTCAGTTGCCACAGCAACCTGGTCCCTACTTGCAGCAAAGGAAGCAAAACATATGGTAGAAATATTGTGCTAATCCAAGAAATCTCAAGATTACTCAAACAATAACTCTCCAAATTCAGATTTCCCCCCTCAAAAATGTTAATCAAACTGCTTTACAGTATATATTGGAAAATCATTATAGTTATTGTAGAAGTAAGAAACCTTGCCTGGAAAACTGCCAAAGTTATAAACAAAGCTAGAAAGTTAAAAGGGGAATAGTTTATGCTGTGGGCTTCAGTCGAGATAGTTTTCTATACCATAAACTAACAAAGTGTGTAGGAATACACTTGACAGTTCTTGAATCAGAAGTTACTGAGAAGTCCTCCTTTGAATTACACATGGACACAGGGCGTGATTGACCTTCAAATGTATATAGTGGGTTGCAGACTGACTCAAGCTGGAACCTGAAACTGTGTTTCCTAACTAAAGTTGAGGACAGGAACCCTAGGAAAGAGTCATCTCTGAATATTACTTTTCCTGTGGATTCCTGAACTGCTGGCAGGTCCTCCAGGGTGCTGCATGATATCACATCATTTCCAACTTGTGTATCACAGCATTGCAGAACATTTGGGGTTGGAAGGGACCTTGAAAGATCATCTAGTCTAACCTTAATATAACAAAAATCAGTTATTAATAACTTATTTTAAAATAACTTGTTTCAAAATGAGAATATTGACACGATGGATGTATTCTTGATAAGCATTCTGATACCAGACTACAAATCATACAGGAGAAATGATCATGTTGGAAAAAGGTTAAAAGTCTAAAGTAAACCTGGAGGCAAACAACTATCATATTCCTTGATTACTTCTCTAAAAATTACTTTCATCTTTGCCCAGTTGGCAAAATTAAATTTGATCTTCTGCTTTTTCAGAAGGTGTATTAATTCCAGACTGAGGGCCAGTGATGAAATTGTGGCCTGTAATTATATCTATGAAAAATTTTGTAACTGCAGCTGTGATTATACAGTGACATGTTCAGTGTAAGCTACTATGTTAATCAGCGATAATCCATACTTGGCATCCAAGCTTGACAAATACATTAAAATGTCATTATATGTTCTCTAAGTTCCAATCTTCTGTTTTTGACCACAGCTCTTTAAGCATAACATTTCTGATGGAGGATGAAAAGACAATGTCAGCAAGCTTCTTTGTGGTGGAGTTAACCTATGTTTGGATCGTGTTTCTACCCATGTGACCTGTAATCATGTCTACTAATGGGTGCAAATGGGTTTTCTTTTACCACTAGCAAAAGTACTTCAAATTTTAGTTTGAATGAGTTAAACATTCATATGAAAGTTGTCACTTCTTTATTTTTTTCTAATAAATAAATAATGGCCAACTCATAGGCAACCAGCACCAGAACAAGAGGACACAGTCTCAAGCTGTACCAGGGGAGGTTTAGGCTGGATGTTTGGAAGAAATTCATCATAGAGAGAGTGATTACGTATTGTAATGGGTTGCCCAGGGCAGCAGTGGAGTCACCATCACTGGAGGTGTTTAAGAAGAGACTGGATGGGGTGCTTGGTGCCATGGTTTAGTTGATTAGATAGTATTGGATGATAGGTGGGACATGATGATCTCGAAGGTCTCTTCCAACCTGGTCTGGTCTGGTCTGGTCTGGTCTATTCTATTCTATTCTATTCTATTCTATTCTATTCTATTCTGTTCTGTTCTGTTCTGTTCTGTTCTGTTCTGTTCTGTTCTGTTCTGTTCTATTCTATTCATCACCCATGGGTTTAATTCCTTTATTTTTTGTATTGTTTTTGAAACTAGCTTAAAACTGACTATAATACAGGAAAGAATATGCCACTTCCAAACATGGAGGGATCTTGAAATTTTTTTAATATAATGAAAAATTCAAGGGGTAATTTTTAAAAAGTGAACTTTCTCTGACTTGATTTGAAAAGAACTATGGCAAATATTTGATAAAACCCGCAAAAATGCGTAGAGAGTAACTGAGTGAGAATAACCCTGGCTATGATTAAACAGAAACATGAAATAGATGGAGGACTGAAAGGTCAATTGTAGAGAGAAATTACTACCTCCACTAGCAGTTTCATGTCTTATATCTATAAGACAGGCTGCTCAGGTTAAAATGATATATATTCTATATATGTCTAAACTGACCTCTAGGAAATTGCATTAGAAATAGACCTGAGTGGAAAAATTGATTGGAGGATGGTGGTTATATGGAGTTATTTGGAGGTTTGAAACAGAAAACATTTACAAATAATCTCTAATTTATCATTTCAGACATGGATTTTGACCTAAAAACTAATATTCAATTTTTTTTTAATTTGACCTTTTCCATTACTTTTAAAATGAAATTCCATTCCAAGATAAAATTAAGTAACGGACTGGGAACATTTACCTGGTTGTTTTTTCCTGATCCTAGGATATGGTGGTTACTAAATGAAATAATGAATGTTCTATCTGCTTTAAATTGGTGCCAGCTTTAAGACAATAATTCTTTGCAGTGTTTTGCAACTGTTCTGCATACATTTTTATATACATAAGAAATAGAATGTTCTAATGCATATAAAAATATAATTTAGTGGTGTATGTGTAAACAAAACTTGACTTTTTTCTGTATTGGAGGGAATTGCCAAGTAGCCTGATCCACAGTTCCTAGACAAGCAGCATGTGATAATAACTACTTTAATGCATTTTTCAGTATCCTGCAGCCTAGTTAATTTCTGGTGTATAAATATATTAATGGAGGTGAATCCATTTCCAGACAATATGTGGCCTTCAAAATTTGTATAAATTGATGTTTCTTAGGACCAAGTCCAACTCTATTAATTAATGGACACGGTCCACATTATGAAGTAGAGAAGAGGACTTCAATGATGCAACTGCACTGGAGGAAATCACATGGAGTTATATTTGATCTAGCTAGTAGAATACACCATGGGTATTGGTTTTTTTCCTTAATATTTTCCCAGTGAAAAATAATTTTTACTATGGAACCATTATAAGTGGTGCCTCTTTTTTGTACATTGATTTTCTATTCTTACTAAATATTTGTTATATTTCATTGTTATTAAAAGCAAACATTTTTAAGATGAAAGGCAATCCAGAAGTGCTAGTTACTGCAGAATCTGGAGGATCACAAATATCATTAGTGCACTGATTAAACAATGTTATTTAATGTTGAATTAAATATCTTACAACTGTGGTTTGCATTTACTTCTAAAATTACTGATTTAAACAGTCATTTGGATTTTGGAGCTCTGTTGCCAATCCAAGTTACCTTTTCAGATCTGAATAAAATGTTCTTCATTTGTCTTCTTTCCAGCAGCATAACTCTGTCACACTCATCAGCTGAGCTTGCAGGAGATGAAGAGAGGATTCCTTGACTTTTTGGAAAGAAAGAAGGTTGGAACAAATAATTAGGTGAGTTTAAAAGAAGCAACTACACCATTATTTTTCTGTGAATCTCTTTGTGACAAATATGGTATCAGATTAAAGTCTGTGAAAAATGTAGATAAGGACAAGTAAAAAATCCCAGTGAATTAATAGAGGTAAATATTTAATCAATATTTGACTCCCTGTGGGCTGATCTGACATTTTTAAAAGTTACTTCTGAATAATACTTAATATACATATTATGTCTATGAATACAACTGATTTTGAACCAATTAGCTGCTCAAAATTTGTGGTGCGTAAACTGGATTGGTCTTATAGGTCAACACGTAAGTTTCTCTACATCAAAAGATCATTTTTTCTTTCAGATCCATTTCTAATGCAAGTAGAATTATTAACAGAAGATTCACTTTCCAGATACACTACTCTTTCCTTTTTTTAAAAAAAATTATTTCCTTTTCATACATTCACCTATGCTACAGAATTCCTCTTAACAGACTTCTTAACTAGAAGTGCATTAAAAATTAAGATGAGCAGTATGAAGCTACTCAAACTGAAATTCAGATTCAGGACTTTCACTGAACACTCATAAAAAACATTTCTTTGCTTACACGGTATGGAATTCTGCTCAAGGTCCATTACTGGTAAAGAAACCCAAACAAACAAACCAACCAACCACAAAAAAACTCCAAAACAAACCAGAAATCAGACATAGTGAAATAAATGAGTGAAAAAAACCCAACAAAACCCAAAAATACCCTGGTACTGCGGAGAAGTGCTTTATTCACCTTTAGATTTAATTTTCAAAACTGAAGGAGTTTGCTTCAGGGAAGAATTGAGTATGACCATAATTCTTGTCAGTCCTGTAACTTCTTCAAGAGTTGGTGTATCCTTGAAATAACAGACATCAAATTACAGGGAGTGCTTCATTCAATAAAAAATATTCACTTATGGTAAAATTGCTGACAGTTCTGCTCTGTATTGCCCTCAGTGTTATTCTTTGTCTCTGCACAGTTCATCTTGTCCTCCTTTAGCTTCATTTTCAGAGTATCCCAGTATATTACAGGTTGGAAGGGAGCTCAAGAGATCATCGGGTCCAACCCCCCTGCCAAAGCAGGATCACTTAGGGTAGTCTGTGCAGGAATGAATCCATGTGGGTTTTCAAAGTCTCCAGAGGAGGAGACTCCACAACCTCCCTGGGCAGCCTGCTCCAGATCTGTCACCCTCACTGTAAAGAAGTTTCTCCTCACGTTGAGGTGAAATCTTCCATGTACAAGTTTGAACCCGCTGTTCCTTGTCATATTATTATGCACTCTGTGCTTCAAGTGTGTTTCCAAAGGTGGATTTCTGAGAAGTCATTTGAAAGGAATTAAAAGGTCTCTCATTATTGGCTATTTGGTAGCTCCTAAAGCTGCATATAACTATGCACAACTTATATGAAGTTATGGCTTATAGGAAGTTGCCTTTAAACGAAGCTGTGCTTTTACCCATGGTTTGGCTTAGATCTTGCTTTGTTTCAAACATTCATTAATGCTGGTTGATGTATGAGCATGTTATACACATCCAATGAGTGGGGGCATCAGAAACATAAAGAAAAAGGCTTTCATTTCTTCATGCTAATTTTTACTGTTAATTTTCTATATTCTTTACTGAACAAGATATGTTTTTCAATGTGAAATTAGTTTGCTTAACCTCACTGCCCAAGGTATCATAGGAAGTGAAGGTTCTGAGAAAGAGCTCAGCCTTACACTGCTGATGGAGATGATTTCTATTTTCTAGCTTTATGTGTCAAAGCTATATCATCTGGAAGTTCATGACTATCAATAAAATGCTTCATGGCAGTAGAAATACAGAGAAATGTGTTTAAGTACAGATTTCACAAGATGTACAAGAGAGGAGCAGTTGCTTTGTTGTGACTACATAAGCATACAAACTATTCTGTTGTGTTGGCAAGTGCCAGTCTTACTGTTGTGGTGGTTTGTTTTTTCCCCCTGTCCTTCTTTCCTTGCTAAATTTCCGCTTGTTGAGTTTCATGCTAATGTGGTAAGCTCAGTCAGGTGAAGACGCTGATACATTTAGAAAAAAGATTGCACGTCCCTACCTGTGGCAGTGCTACCAGTACAGGATTTAATTCAACTGTTATTTTCCCTGTAGAAATCAGAATGTTGCAGCCTTCTGATCTGACCCTCAGTGTTGTTTACTTCCTCATTAGAGTCCAATGAGTATGTTTGCACTTTGATCTAATGCACACAATGTGTAGCTATGAATTTCCTTGACAGGCACCATCTCTGCTTTATTTAGTGAGCAGCATTATTGAGGTTCCAGTTCCAACTAAGCCCCTTGGCTGTAGCTCTTGTGTTTATTCGAAGCAATGAATGCTAAAGTAATCATATTAGAAAATGATCAGAAGCCTTCCCAAATAGACAATTCTATTAATATATTTGAAATATCTTAAGAGATTTTAGTGTTGCAGGGGATCTACATCAGACCTAAAGGTTACATTTCAAGGTGGACAGATACAAACTATACATCTTTATGCATTTGTATGCATGCACATGTTTTAATATCGGGGGAAAAATGATCAGATTTGCAAGGTATCAATTTACACTTCAGCCCAATCTCTGGAACATCTAGTTCAACAGATGCATTTTTGACAGCAGGATTAAACCACAGAATTCAAGAGACTGGAAAATTTGGGAAATTTCAGATTAATAACTGTTACTATAATTATAACAGCAGGGATTTAAAAAAAAATATATATATATTTGTCTGTCAAACAACTGCACCTGGAGCTTTGCTTACCAAATAGCTTTTTCTCTATTTTCAAACAGTTTTCAGTTTTCTTCAGCATTGTGTGTTTTTAATTAACTCTATGAACTGCTATTATTTTCCCTGGAATTCAAGCAGTAAAGGTCAAATATAACTGTAGTGATGACTTCGATGACTTTGCTCTCTCAAGAAACTTTTTTTTTTTAATTTTAAATTGGGATTGTATTTTACCTGGTAAAGCAAAACTGATTGAAGAACAGATGCCTTAAGCTAAAAGTTCTTCATGCTCTTTCACATTATCAGTGAGTGCTTTAGTTATTGGGAAGAAAATAAACAAGATTAAGACCATGTTAAATCGTTATAACAAGGGCTGGAAAACAGGCCTTTAACACATTTTATTTCACACCTCTTCCAAATTTAATTCTACTCAATTCTCAATTTAATTCTACTAATTTCTTCAGTAGGAAGAACACTTGAATTATGAAGCACTTGAATTATGAAACACCAGAAAAACTTCTGCATTGTTTTCAGTTCTTTGTGAATTTTGCCTTTTAATGAGTTTGTTCCTCTAGCAAAATTGTACTTAAAAAGTTATATTATAGATGCATTTAATAAGTATGTTGTGGAGAGCACATTCATTAATTTCAGGTGTACAGACAAGATTTTCTAATTGAGATATATAGACTGGCACAGGACAGAATATGGCATTATTTCTCCTGGCAATATGTGTGTCTTTTAAAACAGTTACCAGTACTTCGGAATGACATCTCCCAGAAGCTGAGCAGAAAATGTCCTGACACTGTTCACATTTACTCTTAATTTATACCGGTCTCTGACAACGACAATGAATACTTCACGCAGATTAAAGCTCTGATAATGTGAGGGATCAGCAATTAATTCTGGCCAAGTGAATGTCTCTCATTTAGCATCTGTGAATATCTGTGTTGGTATCTTAATGCTGGTGAAAAGTCTCTAAGACATGCTTGGTTTTCCTACCTTCCCAGAAAAAGAGGATTAGGTCTGTTAGTGATGATGGACCTATTTGTGAAACAAACCTGTCTGTGTCTCCATTTATGCTCATGCTTCATGCTAAGACATGAAGGATTGTAGTTACTTAGTTAGGTGCACTTCTAGTTAGCTTATTTGATCTCCAACTTCTGCAAATTCTTCTCTGGCTGCAAAAGATACGATGTTCATCAGGTATGATGATAATCACTAGGAAATTTATTTATCAACCATTTTTATTCTGCAAGTATTTTAAATACCTCTATCTTCCTAACAACAGCAACAAATTACTTCAGATTTTACGTGGTAAACAAGGACCTGTAACCACTATACATGGAAATCTGGACTGACATACCTAAACTTCTTAGACATCTCTGCTGTGGTTCACTTCTGCACGGTGATGATTCACAATGCCATAGGCAATTCACTTTAGAGATGTTTCTCTGAGCAAACTGGATTGAGATCTGAACCTTCTACATTATTTATACAACATAATATCAAGCTGAGATAAAATCCCCACATCTCCCTCACTTTCCATTGTATTTATAATTGATGACCTATTGTGACAAGATGTAACTAATAATGCATTTGACCTTCTTGAAGGTCAATGCTCAAAAATTCCCCTTGTTAAGACAGAAATCGGAAAGCTTATACTTACTGTACAAGAAATACTTTGCACCATACAATCACTTAAATCTTAAATGAATTAACCTATACATTTATAAAATTGAATCATGGCAGAAAGAGTAACTTTTTAACTGTGATCTGTAGTAATGCTGTCAGTGAGCAGCTGTTCTGGCATTCCTTCACTGCTCACTTATTGAGCGGTCTAGGACTTTAATATAAAGTTAATGAAGTCAGTAACCTGTACTAAATAAGCAACATGACTTTATTCCATGTATAGAGTGGAATAAGTTAGAGATAACACTATGAAAAACGACTACTCAGTGATTTCATACAACATATGTAGGAGTAGATAAGAGATACTATTTCTTTAACACTTTATCATATTATGACAAGTTAATTTCCTGCTGAGTAAGAATAATTTTGCTGTGAAATAATTTATTCAGATGTTGGATGATCTCTTAAATCAGCTGGCTATAGTATTTAAGTCCCACAGATTTTTACTTCAGTAATGTAAAATACTCTTGTTAATATCATACTCTTTTTCAGTAAGTGCTGTGTTCCTTTGGAAAGTGAAATAATTTACAGTCAGAATGAGTGAGTCTGTTGCTAATTTAACTAGGAAAAATTTTAGAAGATAATGCTTCCATCAGTTAACTCTTATTTAATCTAGTGGCAGAGGAGCATGAAGTGAATCTTAAGTTTCCATTTCATTAAAAAATAAATCTTCATTCCCCTGTAGAATATAGAATCCAGAGGTAAAAAAAAAAACCCAAACCACAAATATCAGAAACTTGTAGTTCACACATCATGATGTCTGTGTCACAGTATAAGACACTGATTTGAGAATTTTGGCCCTACTTGTCCCTAAGGAGCATAGTCAAGATTAATTTTTATGGGCTATTTTAAATAACTTAAATGCCACAATGATGAGTGCTCTAGAAAAGCCTATGACAAAATTAATTATCACATCTTCAGCTCATAATATGAATTTTGTTCTGTAAATATCAGTGCCTGCAAGAAAATGTTGTGTATCTAGTCATTAACCTGCTAACACCTGTCTTTGTTAAACGACAAAGCTTCATCCATAAATAAATGAGGGCAAGGTTAATGCCAGTAAAGGAACTCGAATTCTGTCCCTTCTAATCTTTTCCCTGTAGTCAGTTTTAAGTCTCACATATCAGGGGAAAACACAAATTAATGCCGATGAGGGCAACACAGCAGCAGAAAGGTAGAGTACACAGATGAATCAATTGTCGTGAGGATTTGCAAGTAAAATTCAAACTCCTGTTAGCAATGCAATACATTTTTCTTACTCTGCAAAATTCTGGTGTAACCATCTGTTTTCAAATTGTTTGGAATCCTTCTCCAATATTAAATATGTTAACATGAAAGCAGCATATATTTCTTTCCTTACCTGTGTTCACAAACCCTAAACAGTTCTCTTGGCATCATATATATTTCTAACCTGTTGATATGTGATCGCCTGATGGTTTTGGCTGCATTCTGAGCTTTGTGCCAAAAGAGATTCTTAGGAGGAGAAATGTTAATGGACTTAGTTGGAACTCCTTCAAGCTACTGTTCACTTTGATCTTTAAAATGAATCTTCACAACTCAGATGATCAGTGGCCAAGGCTTAGAGAGGTTTGACTGTTCTGCGTGCAGTCTGCATGTTAATGAGCCTACAAGTTAGATTACTTGATTGTTTCATTTGGGGCTGTTTAGAAGCTTAAGGAAATTCTGTGGTATCTTAATTTATTCATGTTTGTGCTTGCCTTCCAATGTTAGTTTTTTGTTATTATTTTGGAAATACTAGTCTTACAACATTAGATTTCATTGCCTGTTATCCTACTATCCCTACAAGCTTCTTGTATTGTGGTCTTCATTGGGTAGCCAAAGTCATTTGGGTGTTAAATATTTGAAGTACGGCTAATATCTCACTACATATTCCATTACTTTCATGTTCTCCCTAATATGACATTGATGTAAAACTTGTAATGTTTTTGTGCAGGACTAGTTGTTGATTATGGTGTTGTAAAATAAGTGGAACTGCAACCAGTAGAAAAGGTTTTACCTGGAGCCTAAAATAAAGAATCTGAGTGTTCGGTGATATGCTTAACAGGATGAATTATGATTTGTAGACTGATGGGAAAGTTGTGGGGTTTTTTTCTGTTCTGAATGATACTGGCTTTTTCTTTTTTCCCTTTTAAAATTTATCATTAGGCCAAAGAGGAAGATAATTCATATTTTATTTTATTCCTTTTTAAAAGAAAAAGCTCGCAGTGGGAGGTGAAGGAAAATACTTCTTCATATTCACTGAGGTACATTCCACCACTCAAAATGTTCAATGTCAATTGTTATTTCTGGATTCTTACAACTGCTTTTGCTGGGAAGCTGTCCCAGTTGATGACTGTACAGTTGGATGACCAAAATTTACCTGCATTTCTGCTTATCATTGCAGTAAACTTGCTCAATGAAGAGAACAGACTGTAGAAGATACAGTTTGATAGATCACCAAATTCACAGCATTAGGATGAGAAAGCTAAAGCAAATAAGTGCAATTATGTATTTCTGTCTTGAGTTAAAATAAATAAAACCTGTTAACCATATAATAGATTTTAGTTATAGGTCATGCTTGGTGGTTCAGAGCAGGACTCCTGAGGGAAAAAAACCCACACTTTTACTAGGATTTAACAAAAAAACTGTATACAGCATGTGTGGCTCCATCAATCTTCAAGATGAAATACATCCTTATTTTGTAAAACTGTAGCCTTCATTTTCTGTTCCTAGAATTGGAAGGTAGGCAAATGTTTTAAGTACAGCTCATGAAGAAAGAAAATTTCATGTTTTTGTAAGCAAGATCTTAAAAATTTCCAGATATTATTACCCTTGTTTAAAACTCATTAGAGAGATGGAGCTTTCTTTCCCACCCCCCTGCCTCTCTTCTTAAAATAAACTCCAACAGACAGTTTCAGACTTTTATGACACATTTCTTGCTGTTCTGACTAGCTGTAAGACTGAAGGATGAATTCATTTGAATGGAGAAAATACCCCACCTTTTATTATATCGTGTGGAATAAAATCCTTGTTCTAATTCTTGTTGAAGTTTTCCTCTGTGTCCTAGGAAATTGCATTGCTCAATGTACAGAACACTGAACCAGCATTTGAGGTTGTTTTTATGTACAGCTTACTCTGCTGTTTATTCCTCTGATCTACAGGACATATTATCGATGAGTGTGAAATTATTAGTATGCATAATGCTATTTGTTTCCCAGTTTAAATTCCTTTTGCCCCCAGAATGGAAATCTGTCCTCTAAACTAAACAGGTTTGTTTCTAGAAATCTCTTTTTAAAATAAAACTTAAGCAGAATTGGTGAAAATAGGCAAACATAGTCCTACTGAGGCAGGATTTTGGAATTGATACTTTTGGGATTCTGACACTGCAATGTTTTATCAAGATGGTGACTCTCTGGCTGCTGGCATCCTGTCTGTAGAGCTCATAAAAATATTCATAACAGATTAGCTAATGCCTCACTTAGATCAGTATCCCATCTCAGGCATGGGCTGAAAATGAACGCATATGAGAAGGAAACTTTGTGGTAAATCTAATGAATGCTTTCCTGGCTTCTGAGGAAAAGGGGCTCCTTGAATCAGGGGTAGGCTTTTTGTTCTGAATCACCTGTCAGATGTCTTTTATGACTAATTCCTAAAGTTTGTGAATCCATGCATTCACAATATCTTATGTCAAGAAATTCCATGGTTCATCTTTTCATTAAGTGAAGAAGTGCATGCCTGTTTTTTAAAGTCAAACTTCCACTTGCTCATTTGTATTTGAATTACGGTTTTGTAGTGGAAGAGACAGCTAAGTGATTTTCCTTTCACCTCCCTTTTGCCTGTCATGAATTTTAGGTGGTTCTTGGTTGATGCTTTTCTATACTGGGAGCCCTAGCCTGTAAATATCTTCCTTCTGTGCACAAGTTGCTTGGTTACCTTTGATAGTTTTTGTGAACCTTTTTTTCCAGTTCTACTATATGCTTTTTCTCAGATGTAAGGATGAGAATTTTACATAACAGTCATGAAACGGGCACAACACTGACTTTATCCATTTTCTGAGGTTTTTCCTCTGTTTAGCAATAATTCCTAAGATACTGAATGGACATGTTCACAAAGCTGGTCATAAGGCTGTTAATTTAACATCAGATCTCTTCTGGGTTTGATAGGAGCTGATTCAGAAATAATAGCTAGAGGTAGGGAGATTCAGGCTAGATGTGAGGAGGAGGTTCTTCACCATGAGAGTGGTGAGACCCTGGAATGGGTTGTCCAGGGAGGTGGTCGAGGCCCCGTCCCTGGGGGTGTTTAAGACCAGGCTGGATGAGGCTCTGGCCAGCCTGATCTAGTGTAGGGTGTCCCTGCCCATGGCAGGGGGGTTGGAACTAGATGATCCTTGTGGTCCCTTCCAACCCTGAATGAAAATATGAAACTATGAAACTGGGTATAGGAAGGGAGAACAGTTCTGTGGGGATTTTTTCCTAAGTTCATTGCTTTGCATTTGTCTAGTTTGAATTCCATCTGCTGTTTTATCCTCAATCTCAATCACAGGGTGCCTCAGAGTCTTTCTGAAACTCTTTCTTTTGCAGTCAACTTTTGTTTTTCCTCCCCTGAAAAACTTACTTCCAGTAGCAAACTTAATCTCCTCTCCATTCTCTTTTCCTGATCATTCCTGAACGTATTGAGCATCTGAGGCCTCAACAAAGATCCCTGTGGGATTCCACTGGTGCCTTCCCATCACTGAGAAAATCGACCATATATTGCAGCTCTTTGTTTCCATTCTTTTAGTTAGTTATCCCTGTGAGGACCTTCCCTCTTATCTTATGTCAGCTTAATTTAAGACCTTTTGGTGACTGGACCCAGCTGAATACTTATGGAAATCAGAGCTGGCTATGTTAGCCACATCTCTTCTGCTCTCACTCAGTTTATTTCCAGTGATTTTTGTAAAAAAAATATAATTGTATTGGATGGTGGAGTTTGTAAGAAAAAAAAAAAGCAAAAGAAGTCATATTGATTCTGTTTTGAAGTACAGTCACTACTTGATATAGAGCAACACAGTTTGTCATTAATTTTTCTCATAATATGTAAGAGTAGATGTTATTGCACTTTCCTTTCTAAGGTTAGAAATATCTGTCACAAGAAAATCCTATCTTCTGAATCTGTATAATTATGCCTTGTGATATCATGGAGCCTTACTGATAAGAAACCTAGGAAACACAAAGACCCTTTTCATTTTAAGGGTCTAAAGGGTTTAAAGGACTAAAAGACTGAATTCTGAAAAGAAAAAATATGCAGTTTGTTACTGGTCCAGCCGCTGTGTTGGTAATTTGGTAATCACAGAATCACTGAATGGTAGGGGTTGGAAGGGTCCTCTAGGGATCATTGAGTACAATCTCACGCTAAAGCAGGTTTGCCTAGATCAGGTTGCATAGGATTACATACAGGTTTTGAATATCTCCAAAGCAGGAGACTCCCAAACCTGTCTGGGCAGCATGCTCCAGGGCTCTAACACCTTCACAGAAAATAAGTTTTTCCTTATGTTCAGGTGGAACCTCCTGGGTTCCAGTTTGTGCCCATTTCCCCTTGTCCTGTCACTGGGCCCCATTTTCTTGACCCCTGCCCTTGAGATACTAATAAACATTGACAATATCCCTTCTCAGACTGCTCTTCTCCAGGCTAAATAGTGTCAGGTCTCTCAGCTTTTGCTTTTAAGAGAAATGCTTCAGTTCTCTCAGCATCTGTGTGGCACTCTGTGGGACTCTCTCCAATAGTTCCCTGTCTCCCTTGATATGGAATCCCAGAACTGGACAAAGTTCTCCAGGTTTGGCCTCACTAGGGTAGAATAAAGTCTGCATAAGGCCCTAATACTCAATCAGGAGAAAACACAGCAATGTCTGACTGTGATATGTTTCTCTGACTCTTATAATGTGATAACACAGACGAGTGCTGTAATCTGAAACAGGAATGTTTTGAGCCTATACGGAATTCACGGTATTGCTCAGGGCTCTTTCTTTTAACACTGGTTTACTGAATCAAATCTAATGCCACTTTTCAGCTTTTATCATGATACATTTTATATGGTAGTTCCTCAAATGTTGAGGTATGCCTTGTGTTCTGTGTCGAGACAGGAATAATAATTAAATCTACTCTGTGCTATTTTCTAATCAAAAGGCTTTGATTTTTTTTTAATCGAATGTACAAATAAAAATAGTTTTAAAAAGTATACAGGAAATTATTACATTTTATTCCAAAAAAACCCCACCACACAAAAAAACCCAAACAAACAAAAAAAACCCCAACCAAAAGCCCTTAGTAAAATATAAGTATCATGAACTTCCAAGAGATTTCTACTTCAAGTAATTTTGTGTGTAGTTTCTGTAATGGATTGTTAATAGGACAAATAGACTCAAATTCAAGAGAAAATTATATATTTTATATACAAATATATATTCTGAATTCATAATGGAGTTTTAATGAGACCTTCTCAAGGGGGAGCACAGAAAAAAAAAAAAAGCAATTTAGGAACCTTGACCTCTCATTCCATGTTCTGATGGCCAAAAGAGCTTAAATGTGGGAATTATTCCTCCTGTTAAAACCCTAAATTATGTCATATAACTGTGCTTGTTGTACACATTGATCACTATTTACTTGGGTAATCAGAAAAAAGTTTCCAAGTGCAATTACACAACAAAAGATCCTGAACTGGAACTTATTACTGAATTGGCAGGCCTGAGCCCACCAATTTACTGAATTGATCTTAATATGTCTATAGATTGATTTTTTCCCTCCCGTCTTTGCTGTTTTGATATGTTCAAAAATTATACTGCTTTTTCATTATTGTGGCTAAGGAGTGATAAATCTTCTGAGTCAGGATGAGCTTAAAAGGTATGAAATTACAAGGTAGAGGTGGTAATTGCCGAACAGCAACGTGTGAAGACAAAAAATATCACATTAGTAAATCTCTTAAAAGCGTAGTTTTTGTTTGGCTATCTCTGAACCAGCTGCCGTTCATACTGCCAGGCATCACTGGAGTTCAGCACACGCTAATTACTCATCTTTTCATGACGGGTTGTCACCCACATCCGTCTTGTTATGAATGACCTAGTTCAGAGTTTGGGCATATCTAATCTAGCTGTAATAGCAGCATTTGGACTGTAATGTGGAAACATCCTGTTTGTGAGGATGTCTCTGTATGTCTGTAAAAGCACTAACGCTGGCATCGTGAGAGTTATAATGAGTACAAATAACAGACCTGCGTTGCTGGATTTTCTTATGTTGAGGTTTCTTCCCCTGAATATAATTCATCATGAGGCTTAAACCTAGATGTTGGTCTTTATATTTATAAATACCCTTTTGCAATTCTCTGACCCCTATCTTCTGTCTCAGAGTAGTTAAATATGTTTAAAGTCAGGAGTGTATTGGGTCCAACACTTGAAATACTTAGTTGCTGCTAGAGTAGAGGAGGTAATGAACTGAAGTTTTCATAATTGAGAAGGCAGTAAATATGCTGAATATGGTGCACGAACTGTTCAACAGATCCCTCAGCACAAGGTATAAGGGATGGGCAACTTATAGTATTTTGCTGCCACTGAAGGTTGTGAATGAGGACAGTATTAGCATGTGCAGAAAGGATTTGGACAAATTAATGAACAGCAACTATATAAGAGCATGCTGAAAGCACTGGGGCAGGTTGTATCCACTAACATACAACTTTGTATACAGAAAGATTTACCAGTGTTATAAAGAGCTAATGTATGCAATTGTACAAGGCAGAAGTTATATCTCTATAGGTATGGAGATACAGTGTCTTAATGACACAAGGATGAGTCTGGCTGTCCTGACACCAAAGATCAATCACACTGCATTATTTATTTTTTTCTTTCTGACACTGTCATGTTATTTTATATTTCTTGAAGGTGGTACAAACTCAATGGAAGAAAAGCATCAAGCATGACATTACACATCATACACACATACTGTTTTGGATAAGTTTGTCATTTCTAGACTGACTCCTATTGTATTTTAAGTCAGCTGATGTTGTTTGCTGCATCAATAATGAAAAAAAGCCCTAAGATTTTTAAAACATGAAAGATCTAATTCTAATAATAGAACCCATTGTGACAGTATTTGAACACTGACTTAGAAGCTCTGTGCATTTCTTCTTTAGATGTCCTTATGATATGAACTTTGTATTCCCAACAAAAAAAAAAATGACAAGCTAATCAACCTTGTCTATTGCCATGCTTGGGAAGGACATGGTGCAGACCAGATTTAGGGGTTGGGATGAATATTTATTCAGTGCATGTTAGTGCAGCTTTACTTAGAGTAGTAAAATACTACTTAGCCAGCTAAGTATCTGCCCTTTAGAAAGTCTTCAGATATGATTGCAGTGACCTGGTCTCCTTTGCGTAGCCATAAAACTCTGGAAAATATATAACTGAGAGCAAGAAGAGAGAACTAGCCCACCAGACACTAAAGACTGCAATAATAAACCCAGTTGTAACTAGTAATTTTCTTTCATAAAAGCACTTATAGAAATGGCACTTTCTGAAGTACAAAAAAATTTATTTCCCATTGGAGGAGTTATTCATTATTAATAAATTTATTACCAAGAAATGCTTTGAAATTATAACTCTTAGCAATCTGTGTTGAAGAGTGTGTACTTGTTGATGGTGCAGTGAATTTCCAGCAAACACAGGGTTGTAAATGAATTGTAAATGCAAGACTAAACATGAGTGGCTGTAATTTGACAACAATTTAATAAATTTTAAATTGCAAAAATGGTTGTTAAGAACAGAAAATGAAACACCTTGCGAATCATTCTCATGAAACTGCACGTTTATATTTGAAGTGTTTTCTCTTCAACTTTGTTTTACCAATGGATAATTAAGAAATGGAAAAAAAAAAAAACCTGCTGAAAATGCTTACCTCTTTCAGGAGAAATAATGCAATTACCTGTTTAGATCTGAAGGAAGATAACTTAAAGTTTATATTCAAGTCAAGCCTGCACTGCATATTGAAGATCTTATTTGAAGGAGAGAAAAAAAAAAGGAGGAGATATGTAGGTGATATGAATCATTCTTTAATCTTCTGCTGAATATTTAGGAGTTAACAAATTCTTTGTTGTCTCTAGAACTATTTTATTTTCCCTTCCTAATTAATCTTGGTTTTTGAATTCTCTGTTTCTTCAGCAGTAGAGAATAGTGCCAAGGAGTATGTTAAGGAGTTTTTTCTTTAGAAAACTCTTCATAGCTGAAGGAGTGTGTGTGTTTTTTTAATAGTAGAAAGGATCAAAGAAATTGGATTTGAGGTGTTTAATTAAGTCTGTTCACAGACAAATGGTCTTGGTGAGTGACAGGTTGGTGTGGTGCAGTCCACCAGGAAAAACAGCAATTAGAATGAACCTCTGGACTCTGCATCATGATTTTTTCAAGTTCAAGAGACAGAACCAATTTAGAAAAGAAGCAACATGATGTTGACAGAGAATCAATAATGGAAGTCACCATGTGAAGTTGCTTTAACCCCTCCCCACAATTCAGCATTTGTTCACAATTTATGCAGTTTGAATTCTCTGGTGGTACTGTTTCTATGAATATTCATATATTCATATTATGAGTTTGGGTTTGTTTGTTTTCTTTTTCTCCTTTCATAAAAATGTTGAAGGTAAAATTATTCACTATGGGTTTAAGAACTGTTTAGTGAAATCAGTCAATTTTATATATGCTAAATATAGTAAAGAAATTGGAGAGCCACTGGATTTGGTGACAAATACCTTCTCTGACTCCATTCGGGATAGAAATTAGTAATAGAATACAAGGCAGTTTAAGTTAAATGTTATGCCTCTAGAACTAAGGCAAAAATTTGCATTTGTGTTATTTACTGAGAGGAATTAATCTGCTTGACATCTGCCTAGGAAGTTCTGCTGTTATGTTAGGTTCCATTTTATTTTGCAAGGCAATAAGAGTAAGTAGTTATGATCTGATTTTGTGGAAACTGTAAAGGATTTAGGAAGGCCTGCAGGAAATCCATTCAGTTGGGCTCTAACTGAACGTTGTATGCTTGTTTTCTTTTTTCCTGTAGGTCTTTAAAGTGAGTATATTTTACTGCATGTCTATATTTTCTTTGATAGGTTGTCAGAGCACAGATTGATATGAGAAGTGTGCATAGCTTTATTTAGTAAATTAACAACATAACACTAATTATAACAAAAGTTATTAAATATTAAATGCAGGTATATTGGACAAGCTTTTCCATGTCTAGCTTTATTTCTTTATTGACTACCACCTACTTACAGTCTAAGCAGTTTTTGGTTTTGTTTCTTTTTATTGTTTCTGTATGTTTACTCAAGGAGAATTGAAGTTAGATTGAAATTCAGCATGTTACCTACACGTATACAAATCCCATGTTGAAATACTATCATAATTCTTATTTTAATATGAAAGTAAAGATGGTATCTTGAAGAGAGAGAGGCAAAAAAGTAGTTTGGGGAATATGATAAAAAATCAGGAAAATAGTGTTTAGGCTAAACCTAGGTGAATGGATCTCTTGCACTTCAGGTTTGCAGCAGCAGGACTGGTAATACAATGATTTTCCATCCTATCCTCTTTCCATGGAGTTGGTCAATCACTCTCCTGTTCCCCATTCTCTACCTGTTACTGGTATCTGCCTTCCTTTTTCTTCCCTTCTCAAGATCTGTCAAACCCTCTATTGCTGACCATCCCCTAAAAGTGAGTAGGCAAGAAGCCTAAAGTACAGTAATGGACTTACAGAATTTTGAGACCTTACTTTGTCTTAACTTAATCAACATGTTCTGCTATTTATAGGATGGCTTCAAAGAAGGTGGAAACTCCCTTTTTACAAAGAGTCACATGGAAAAGACAGGGAATAATAGGTACAAATTACTCTTAGGGAGATTCCTATAGGACACAAGAGAACAATCTTTTCACAAGAATAAGGAAAAAAAGGACCATGGTGGAGTCTCTGACACTTTCAAGATTCAATTGGGCAAGGTGCTGGGGCATCTTATCTAGACTGCTTTTGCAAGGAAAGCTTGGCCCAGGTGAACTTTGAGGTTCCTTCAAATCTGGAGTTCTATGATACTGTTACCTCTTAAAAACTCATCCATTATGATGCACCCAAGTAGCCTGCATCAGTCTGGTAGACATACAGCTAGGCTGCAAACCCTATGCCCATGCATAATCCAATGGAATATGCATGTTACTGTGACATTTTAATGGCTGTTCTTCTTGATGTATTTAGACTATTTTTATTTTTCCCCCTCTTTGCTATATCCCTAGCCATAATGACTTCAGAAACAATCCATTTTGTGCTGTGCTGGGAAATAGAGAGTCCTAAAGGTTGAGATGCATCAAAAATATTCCAGTATCAAAATAACTTGAGGTGATGAGTACATGGGTGCGAATAGTCACACCCTCCTTTACATAGGACCTTTACTGAGGAAAAGGACCAATTGGCTAAATGGCAGCCACTTTGTTAAAAAATGAATGAGCAGGAAAAACAGAGAATCAAAATGAAAATTTCCTTTATGACAGTGGTGTTCAGTGGAGAACTTGAAAGATTTGGATTCCCATCAGGTGATAGCAGAATCAGCTGAAGAAGCAGCAATACTTTTCTTTGAAATGCTGTTTCTGTCAAAACCTTTGGGTTCATCACAGGGCACGTTACTCCAGGTTTTACTTAGCTATAAGAATTAACTTACTGTCCTGAAGACACCAAAAAAATAGGAGGAAAATAGGAGACAGTTACTTTTGCTCTAGAGAGGGCAAACCTTTGGTGAAAATCAAAACTGCTGAAAGCACAAGGTGGAAAATTGTCCTGTCATCTAAAAGACAGCCCTAAAGATTACGGCTTCTGCTCATGGTCTAAGAGACAATGGTAGTTAGGTTCTTTCTGTTTTTCATCTGTCCTTCATTTGCCTCTAAGATGTCATTTCAAAGCCGTTTCTTGATAGCTGAGACTCAGGGGCAGACACAGGGTTCTCTTCACTGGGGCATTTGAGTTCATTCTTGTTAGGTGTTTGCTAAATCGCCATGATGGTCAAAGAAGTTTCTTGGAATTAATGTGTGGCAGTTATTTCAATTAAACATTTGCTAAAGGCTTTTAATGTCCTTATCAGTAAAATTAAATGTAAGCCTTAGATTAATTTGTTCATGATTGCATAGTGCTTTGGAAATACAAACCACTAAATAAGAAAGAAATGCTATTATTTTGCTATCTTCTAGATTCTGCAGTACCATAATTACTTTCTGCTAATATTTCTTTTCAGTGCTGGAAATGATTAAAAACTTCCCTCACAGTCAAAATACTGATGAATATCAGTTACATGCAGTATTATTTGCCTAACTTCATCAGATAAACAGAATTCCATGTATTATGGCTCATACTTAGCTCTTAACAAGCTTTAGTCTATTTACAGCTTGACAGAGGCAGATGGAATAATCTCAAATGTAGAAAAGTATGCAACTTATTTTTAAAACAAAAAAAGAATGATGAAAAACAAACAAAAACCCAACACAAGCAGTGTCCCAGGCAGATACAGAAGTTTGTGCTGATGCCGAAATTTACTGCAGTCATATTTAAAACTTTTCAAAGCAGAGGTTCCAAGTTCAAAATGTAAGTATCCTTTCAGTGCAGAAGGGGAAAAATTTACTTTACTATTTTTTTGTTTCAAAGTGCAAGTGCTGTTCCTGTGCTTAGGGAATCTCAGCCACAGAGGAGGAACAAAGGAACTCTCTTTTCCAGATATTGCATGAGCATGTAATCTGTATTTACTGTGAGAGTCCCTAGTTAGGTTATCAAATGTAATGGGTTGGGGCAGGCCCCCTCCCCACCACGCGCAGAAATAATGACTCAGACAAACAGATTGCAAAAGTGATGGAAAGTTTAAATAGAACAGTGAGTGCGTGCAGAGAACTAGAGATACAGTGACGAGAGAAAAGAACCCAAAACAGACCCAGAGAAACCCATCCCTACCTGGGGGTACACCCGAGACCCCCAGGGCTCCCTCTTCCCCCTCCCATTGCTAGGCTAGTCTCAGCTGGCCAGATCTGAGACTGCCCATCCCCCCGTGGCCTTGGGCCTAGCAAGGCCCAAGGCCAGGAGATCTCTCCCCCATGTTACCGACTGACGGAGGAGGAAGAAAAGAGCAAGTGCCAGACCCCGCCACAAAACTTATAGTGGTGCAAGGGATCATGGTAGGAAATAACCTAATTTCCTGTGTCCGCCCACTGGGCTGGACTTCTGGACACAGGAAGCAGCCCTGTAGCAGAGGGCACCCAGCCCAAACTACGACAGGAGCCACCCCTTTATTTCAAACCATGATGCCTGCACCCAAACACATCATCAAATCAGAAAACTGATGACATGTCCGGCGAAGTCCGTGTCTTCATCTGGGCGTCCACTCAAACAGTCTCTCAGTCAGGCTCTAGTGTCTGTTCATTCCAGTTCTTCTTCCTTCATCCAGTGGAACCTCCCAGCGATGCAGAACTCATTCTCCTGCGGTGCAAGTTCTCCATGGATCCGTTGGGCATCCTGGTCACCTGGAACAGCCTCATGACTTCTCAGCCAAGCCTCTACTTTTCACCCATGGTCACTCGGCGGCATATTCTCCACCCCTGGGGCAGGCCAGTCGAAACCATCCAACCCACGACTGCCTTTTTCAATCCATCCAGGGTGCCGCAACCAACCGCTTCCAACTGCGGTCCCACTACACGGATGCTTGTCCAAGGTACTCCGCCCCCCCACTAGGCGTACCCGTACCAAGGCAAGACAGCATCCGGCTGCACACCCCCCCCCACCAGAAAGGGAGGGGCTGCACCACAGCTCACTGAGAAGAAGGGAGGTGGGGCCAGGTGCTCGGCGCCAGTTTCGGAACTCGTCCGAAAAAGTCGGGGAAGAGACTAGGGCCGGGCCCGCCGCAGCCCGAGCGTACGGCCGGGTCCGCCGGCGCCGCTCGCCCGCAGCAGGGCTCCGCCCACCTCTGCCGCCGCGGCGCAGAATCAAAATCACCTCCACCCCTCGGACACTCAAACGGCTTCTCCAGCGAAAGCCATACACGTGTTCTCAGAGCCCTTGAAAACGGCTTTCCAGCTGGAGTCCCCGTCGGCCCCCCGGGGCTTTGGGAGCTGGCTCGCCCGCTCGCAGCGGCTGGCTCTATCCCCGCAGCGAGAACGGACCTGACTCTGATCTGCTCGCCGCTGCCCCTCCCCCACTTCGCTTCCCGCCGCGGAGGAGGGGCAGGTTCCGCGTTCTCAAGCGGTACCCCGATGCCGATGGTCGAGCACCACCCCTGCCTGAAATAGCAGAGGGTCCGCGCCACCGGCAGCGCACCAGTCATCCCCCCACAATCCACAAGAACTCACACGGTCGCCCCGGCAACATCACTTGAGCCCCCAACTGCCAAACCCAAACCGACGCCCAGAACTGAATTTAAACTCTCCATCCTTTGCAATCGATCTGCAGAGTGGGCACAACAGCCAGCCCCACGTTGGGCGCCAAAATGTAATGGGTTGGGGCAGGCCCCCTCCCCACCACGCGCAGAAATAATGACTCAGACAAACAGATTGCAAAAGTGATGGAAAGTTTAAATAGAACAGTGAGTGCGTGCAGAGAACTAGAGATACAGTGACGAGAGAAAAGAACCCAAAACAGACCCAGAGAAACCCATCCCTACCTGGGGGTACACCCGAGACCCCCAGGGCTCCCTCTTCCCCCTCCCATTGCTAGGCTAGTCTCAGCTGGCCAGATCTGAGACTGCCCATCCCCCCGTGGCCTTGGGCCTAGCAAGGCCCAAGGCCAGGAGATCTCTCCCCCATGTTACCGACTGACGGAGGAGGAAGAAAAGAGCAAGTGCCAGACCCCGCCACAAAACTTATAGTGGTGCAAGGGATCATGGTAGGAAATAACCTAATTTCCTGTGTCCGCCCACTGGGCTGGACTTCTGGACACAGGAAGCAGCCCTGTAGCAGAGGGCACCCAGCCCAAACTACGACATCAACTAATCACACATTTAAATACCATTGGTCACAATAGCCCTTAAACAAATGTTTACATATTGCTGTAAGTATACAGGCTTTCCTGAGCACGCAGCAGTGCCAAAGAAAACTGAGAGTGATATGATCCAGCCAAGGTTGCAGCACCTGCAATCAGTGCTCCAGAATCTCTCCCAGTAAGGCCTGTGCGTTAGTTGCTGATCTGTTCTGCTTTTGGCCTTTTGCATCTTTAAACTCAGCAGAGACCATGTGTAGCTCCATGGAAAACTACCTGACTGGGAAATCACAAGTACAAGTAGCAGAGAGTGGCATTCTTCAGAAATATGCCTAATAACCTTTTCCTACATTTTTCTCACAAGTAATACATGGCTTCAGCAACGTTTTCATTCTGTGCAGTTCTATCAAAAGGGAACAGAAAGTGTATTTCAGCATGAAGTGTTTTTCAATTTTTCTTGGCTACCTATGACAATTTTGTTACATTCTTTTGGATCAATGAATCTCAAAACTCAGGAAGGATCTTGCATCTTGTACAATATTTTTAGATTGGGGTTGGTCCAATATCTGTAGCTTCCTTGGTTTCAAACTTTGGTGAGTTTATTTTCTCCTAATTTATATTACAAGGACTTCTTCCAACTTCTGTCACTTCTAAATAAATGATAATAAAAAAACTCCAGTGTGCAAGTCACTGTGTTAAATCAGCTCGTTCACAGTTTCTCCTATTGTTTCTTTTCTTTCTATCTTTCTTTCTTTCTCTTTTTTAAAAGTATTTCTTTCTATCATTGCTGCCAGCTGTGTCCTATTTCCAAAGCTTCATCTAGTGGCACAAAACAGCTTGGAATGGTGTGGTAGATTTTAGAAGATTAAAGATTGCACTGTAATACACTAGGCTTAATCCTAATGCCAGTAAACTCTTTATATGCTATCCTCCCCTCAGGATTACAGAGATTTATGTAACCATATTTTTTCACATCCAAAGGAGCTTAAAGGAATAGACATAGATTGTTCTGGGTGTTGAATAAAAGCAGTGAGCCCAGATAAAGTATTTTTGTTCCTTAGATAATATACCAGCATGCAGTATTTTCAAATTGAGTGGCCATAGGAGACACAGTTGAATGGGGTGAAGGGGGCAGAAGAGAGCAAGCACGATTATTTCTGAAAAATAATAGGTTCACTTATGAAGTGCGATTCCCTGGAGTGAATTATCTGCTTTTCTGGCTCTTTAGTTTAAATGGTGTGAGAGTGATGAAGAATTAGCTTCAAATTTGCTTTTAAAAATACATTCTTTACCGAGAGTCAGCCTAGATAGATGTCTGGCTGTTTTTTCATTTGCTTTTGCTAGGGTTGGGATTTGTTGGTTTGGTTTGGTTTGGTTTGGTTTGGTTTGGTTTGGTTTGAGGGGGTGGGGGTGGGTACATTTGGGATATTTCTGGGTTTGCTTTTGTTTGTTTATTTTTTGTTTGCTTGCTTGTTTTCTTGTTCTTCTTGTTCCCAGTACCTCAGGTGGTAAGGAGTCCAGGAGCAGATATTTAGGCTGACTCTTAGGAGCACAACGCAGCCTAATTGAGACCACGGGAGTGTATGACCATGAGTGACTGCTTTATATGTTTTTTTATGTGCATTAAACATAGCTTGTGCTGCCAAACAAAAGATTGTTGGAGAATTTTACTCCTTTGTATAATACTGTATTTAGGCAGAAATGAGCAAGAGGGATATCAATTGCTGATTTTTGCTTGTGGAAGTAGGGAAGTCTCAATCACTGAAGGCATGAACATTCTAATATTTAAGTAGATGTGAAGTGAAATTTTTTTCCCCTAAAAAATACTTACTTTGGAAACAAATTTCTAATGTTTACTATGATCTTAAACTTCAGTTACTCTGGTTTTTTTTTGGTATTCCTCTTGTTGCGCAGCTTTAATATCTATAGTAACAGAACTATGAAAAAAATCTTCCAGTTATAAAATTCACATTTTATTCAATGGGGCTTAATGTCATGTGAATTTTCTTACCTAATATTTACCTCTTCTAGTTTTTAGCATTCACTATTCAGTGATGTAAATGTGTGCTACATTGTCTGCCTATCAGTTTTCCAAATCACATTACAAACGTACTAGGGATTGTAATCAAAGTTGCTTTACAACCAGCAATATATCAGGAGCTGTCATATGTTTTTATGTCTTGCTTCTGGGGAAACTCTTTAAATAACTTTATCAGAACCATGAATATTCTAAACACTGATGTTCTTTCAATGCAGGTATTTAGCTTAAGCTTTAAAAATTTTAGGGGACATTGCTCTGTATGTATGAGTGGTGATTTGATTTATAGAATCAATAAGGTTGGAAAAGACCTCAAAGATCATCAAGTCCAACCTGTCACCACAGACCTCATGACCACTAAACCATGGCACCAAGTGCCACATCCATTCACCTCTTGGACACCTCCAGGGATGGTGACTCCACCACCTCCCCATGCTGCCCGTTCCAATGGCTAACAACTCTCTCTGTGAAGAACTTTCTCCTTACCTCAAGACTAAACTTCCCCTGGTGCAGCTTGAGACTGTGTCCTCTTGTTCTGGTGCTGGTTGCCTGGGAGAAGAGACCAACCCCCTCCTGGCTACAACCTTCCTTCAGGTAGTTGAAGAGAGCAATAATGTTTCCCCTGAGACTTCTCTTCTACAGGTTAAACAATCCTAGCTCCCTTAGCCTCTCCTCGTAGGGCTTGTGCTTGAGACCTCTCACCAGCCTTGTTGCCCTTCTCTGGATTTGCTATCTTCATTCCTCTTTGATGGAAGGTTAGTGTAGCAGTCCAATTTTCTAACTTAGCGTGGGTAGAAGACTTTCCCTTTTCTTTTCCTGTACCACCTTGAGATGACTTACTGCTTTTCTCCATGTTTTGACACTTTCTTTTCTGCAGTATGACAATTATATTTTAATGGTTTTGAAGGAACAAAAGAATGCTGGGGCAAATGTGGTCTGAGGGGATTAAGATAGTTTTCAATGGACTGAAAAACTATTCAGATGTGGCTCGGCCTGGTAGGATGATATTTTTCACTACCAAATGTCTACTGAAACATTTTTAATTATTTTTTAAATTAAAAATGTAATTATTAACTGACTTCTAGAGGGATAAGAGATTCATGAAACAAATCCACTCCCCCAATTGCTCTTGAAACCTCCAAAATCAAGGCAATCAGTTGTAACACAGGGAAATATTAGAAGGAAAATTGCTGGTGTACGATATTAGATGGAAGTGTTAACAAATTGTAGCCAGCCCTAATTTTTTTTAAGAAATACAGAGACAGGAGAATGTTTGATTTCACTGGACTTCTTGATTTGTTTCAGCAAAGTGCTTATTCAGTGGGCAGAATCACAGGGAAGAAGAGGGAATGAGAGAAATGCACCCAGTGTGCAAAATAGTCTGTTTATACCTGGTATCTCAACAAGGACTTTCATACAGAGGAAAAGACAGAAAACGTTGAAGTGTCTTTTGCAACAAATGGTCATTTCAAAAAGCAGAATTTCATCACCTTTTCAAAGCTGTATAGAGCCTTTGACATCTGCTCTATAAGTAAATGCAGGGAGATACATGAGATGCAGCACTTAGCATTTTATCAGCCATGTAAGGAAAACGAAAAAAATCAAGGAAAAAGCATAGTTTGATGCTTAAAAAAAAAAACAAAAAGGAGTGAAAATGTGTTTCTATCTTTGGTGCTTTCTGACAATTCAAAACACTCAAGAAATAGTGTCAAAGAACTATATCTACAGAAAATGAATAAACATCTATTAAAAAGTATTTTAGCGTTCTCACACCTTCCTCTTTAGGCTGCATAAATCCTGTGGAAACCAGCTTAATCTGCAGGGATGGGGAAGCATTATCAGGCCAGGTGACCACCACTGCTTGTAACATGAAACAGTGAAGGAAGTTATATAATTCAGTAGCAAATGTTGTCAGTGAGAAATGAAAGCAAGCCATTGGTTTATCTGAACTATCAACAGTCTAGTCTGCAAGCGTTCAACTCATGAGCAACATACGAGTTTCTTTCTGATCTCACTACTGTCAGTAATGTTGGGGCATTGTTTTGTTGGTTGGTTTGTTTGTTGGGGTTTGGGTTTGTTTTCTCTCTGTGTGGGGGCTTTTTTTCTACTGTGGGGTCAGGGCTGTCTCTCCACCATCACTGGATTTACAGAATTGTGAATCAGATGAGTATAAGCCAGTCCTAAACTTTTTGAGATGCTTATCCTGTTTTAGACTATCAGTACTTTAGAGTATTATTATTGTTGAAAGGGGAACTCAGAAGTACCCAAGAAATTGTTAACTTCCATAAAAAGAAAGTATGATCCCTGCAGTGAGAGAGGAGTGTTGCCGTAGTGGTAGGACTGCTGGTTATTCTTCAGAACAGCAGTTGCTAAGAACAGAAGTCTCACATGCCAATACATAGGCTAAGTCCACACTGACCATATATTACACAGAAAAATGGCATTTCATTATGCTTTCGCTCAATATGTTTTTTATGTTCTCTCTTGTATCTACAGAAAAATACCTCAGGGGAAATGTTCCAAGGAGTGAGTCACTCTCATACTTTAGTTATCTGAAATGTGAATGTTAACACCCTAAGTAGTAGATGGAAGTGTTCCCCTACACTTTAAAGATACAGTTCATAGGGAGCTTTATTAAATGGTTGTGCCACAGCAGAGTTCAGTTCTCCATATCATCATAATACCACAGGACAGGAAAAGTTTCTTTTCTATACTGAATTGGAAATGCACATAGAAGAGTTTGCCACTAAAAGCATCATCTGCCTACTTGTATCACTCTTTCAGGTCTATTGTAAATCATGCTTCACATGCCATAAGATTTTATACTATTGCATGCAATTGACAACATAAAAAGCATTAACACTTCCAAAAATGTTTTTATTGTAGCCTAATTATTAATATATTGGTCTTCTAAGTATTCTTCTCTCTCTTTTTTGTTTTTAATGCTTGGTGTTTTTTCTTTGTTTGGTTTAATTTTTAATTAATAGAAAATTAGAAAGCTTCTTACAAAAAGAAACATGTTACAGAAGTTTGGAATGTCAGTCTAGGTCAGGGAAGTTAAATCCTTCTCTGTGCTGAATTCTTACTGTGCCCATGATATATAAACAAGTTTCAACTCTAAGGGTCTTTTTTAGACATTCAGCATACTCTGATTATCACTTTGGTGGTGATTTGTAGGACAAAGCACACGGGCTGTTTTTCAGAAAGAGTTAAACTCATTAAGTCAGCAAACAGATCTTCCCTGGGAGTAGTTCTAGACTGCAGGCCATATTCCCACAAGAGCTGAATGTCATTACAAAGCTTCCATTCCAGATGCAAGACGTGCTTCTTCAGTCTTGTTTTTTCTTAATGCAAAATCAATGTCCAATGTGTGCAAATTAATTTTAATCTACAAATAAAAACCTAATCCAAACATTTTGTCTTGTGGGCAATAAAGATGCTATTAAGTTTGCCCGCTGCAAGTGTGGAAGATTTTTAGGACCCTCAGTTGGGTCCATTTTAAAACATACATCAGATGGAACAAGTGCAATCACCACTACTCTGGAATTACAGTGATCTATTAAAAAATAAGTTAAAAATGTCTCTTTTTTGATCTTTGTTGGTCAACAGAGAGGTCAACTGAATAGTCAGCAACACAGAAATATTAGGACAATGGCAAAAAGTCACCTGTCCTGGATATGTAGTTTCCAAAGTGAATAGCAGAGTGCCTTTGAGTCTTAGTTTTAAAAAGAAAGAACTGTAAGCCTCATTGGCATTGTTGGACACAGTACAATTAAGCCATTCATTTAGAACAAAAATCTCTGCAATAGCTTAGATGTAGCAAAACTAATAGTGCAAGTTTGCCAGGTCTTTTTCACTATATTGACCTATAAACCTAGATTAAATGTATGGCTGTATTTACCCAGGAGGTGATAGTCTTACTCGCTTTAGCATGGAGATATTTAATGGATTTCCCCCCCAAAAAAATGATGTTAAATGAAGCATAACCCTTATACAGATATGATATGGTATGATACGATGTTATATGATATGATGATAATTTCCCCTCTAACATCATCCTTTTTACAGGAAAGATCTAGCCTTTCTGCTCTTGAATTATCCCCTCCAAGCAGCTTGAGCATAGAGGTTGATGTTAACCCAAAGTGCTGAAATTGTCACACAAAGCCTGTTGAAATGTGATAAAATGGGCTTCAGTGATCTGATGATTCGTCTTAATCAATTGCCTAGTCTTGTGTATTAAATTGTCTTTCTCAATGATACATGTGGATAATACAGACACAACATTATTCTCACCAGATACTGCATAATTAACCATGCCCATTTATCTTCTCACATACATACAAATCATTAGTAACAGCTGCAAATCTCAGCTGAGAGACAGTTTAGAAAAGAAAATGAAGAAATCGGTAAGAAAGCTCTTAAACTGAGTCCAAATACCTTGAAGCCCAAATTCTGGCTTTAAGAACACTTTTGTAGATATCCTTATATTTGGTGTCATATATCCACAAGTTGAAGATTTGTATCCTAATAAAATCATAGCTGTTTGACCCATTAGGACTTTTATAGGTCTGGCAGGTAAGGGGTATGTTTTTTTCTTCTTCTCTGAAAACAATAGTTTGTCAGCCTTTCAAATCAACAGTCATCAGAGATTTTCTGCAAGCTAGCTGACTTAGAAATTCCTTCATTACAGATGCGTGTTCTTTGTAATTAGATTAACAGATGTTATTAACAGGCTTTTGGGTGTCGATATTCTAATATCTCATGAGATGGTAAGACAGTTCCATCTGCTTCTGGGTGCCCAAATGAGTAGCAGTGCTTACTTCTAAGCTCATTACCCTCCACAGTAGAAATTCTCAACTATCCTAGTGTTGTCTGAATGTTAGTGGTAGTTTTATTAATGAGCAATACCTAAAACAGCATAATGTGTAATTTAGGAACTACAGTGGCAGAGCAGTTTTTATGTGATCATGGCTTCTGTGTTTCACATGCACAGCAAATCAAAGTCGGTTGTATTGCTGGGCAGGATTAACGTCTCTCTCATGTAATGAGATGATTCCTTTTCTGTGTACAACTAAGAGAAATGAATGGAGCAATTCTCTTTATGGGTAACGATAAGTCCACCAAATCTCTCTATTTTCATGCATATAAGAATCAAGCTAAACAGTTGTTCCAGTTTTGAATAGTTCAACTCCTCCCCAAAATGGTTTTAAATAATTGGGGTTTATTGCTGTAAAACATTGGAAGAGTTTGTTGCAAGCTTAATACTGAGAATTCATAAACTCTAAACTATTAGTATTTAAACTGGAGCAGCTGTTTCTAGAAATTGACTTGCATCCCAGGAGTAAGAAGGTAATTGATTGTGATTTACTTACTTTGCTTTCAAGCATCTACTGTATTTTAGTTGTGTTGCTAGTGTGTTTTTCAAAGACTTCACTAAACTGGGAATGTGTATAAATTTGCTGCAGGTAAGTACAGTCCGACTAATTGATTAGAAGTTTCACTGAACTATGCAAAGATGTTTCTATATGCTTATTTTCTCAATTGACTACTTAACATGACCATGTTTCTGAACATTTTCTGCCCATATTCAGTCCAGGATATTAAGGATGAGTTTGAAAGGCAATTTAAGATAAATGATTTGTAACTTGCACTTTTTCTTCAAGACTTTCTACTTGACAAGCTCAGACTTGCCTAGGCTTATTCTCACTTGCTGGGGTAGGGCTTATTGATTTGTAGAGATCACTTCTGAATTAGCAGAAATGAAAGAAGCCTGGGCTGGTGTTTATTTAAATGCCAGGGCATTCTGGTTGAAGAAGAAAAACAACTTGAACTGTATATTAATATTGCATATTTCTACTTCAAATAAAGTACTTTTGGCATCTTGGCACATAAATTCTACTAGCATGGTTGCCCTAGATTAAGACTGCCTGGCATATGACATTGCATTCACTGATGTGTAACTTTCTACCACCATACACATTACCTCTGCTTTTGTTGCTGTGCTTAATCAAAATGAATCAATCAGGAGTATTTTGTCTGATGCATAAGTCACCACAGCTATGACTTTAGCAGGTTCTGCAGAGGTCACAGTGAAGAGTGGAGGTCTGTCCATAATAAGCCTTACTTGAGTTATTATTATAGCTATCTCAGAGCACTGTAATAAATGAGGGTGAATATGTGGATGTGAAATAGCATACTTCATTGCAGTTTCATTTTGTTTCCCAGACTTTGGAACAAAGACTTCCTTATCCAAAATAACTTTTGTGTACCTTTATCACATTCAGAATAAGAAAAGTTTACCTTGCTTCATCTCAAAGAGTAAAAAGAATATATCAAGATGTCAGTCAACCTAAAACTTACATGAGGAATCTCTCTGGTGGTAATATTCAGCACGCAAACTGTTACTACGCTTTGCTGAAGAGCATTCAGACCTTTCTGAATTAGATTGTACCCTTTGAAAAATGTGAATCTATCTGGATTGATGCTATGTTTATGTGAATATTATCTTTGCCTGTGTACTCCAATGGGTCATCTGTCTTTAATCTCACAAAAATTTGACAGTGGGCCTCATAAGCATACAAACTGAGCAAGTTTCTTTTGCACACTAATCAAATTCCCACTGACAACCTGAGACATCTTTCTATTTTAAGTGTGCTAACATATTCATCCTTCTCTATCAAGTCATGACTAATGGATAGGGATATTAACATCTTTTATGTTATTATCCAGCCTCTGATAACCTAAGGGAAATGGATAATAGAGTTTTTAGTGGTAGAATATGCAATGTTCCTTCATTAAACAATTTTTTATAAAGGGGAGAGCACATGGAATGCACTCAAATGCGTGTCAACTGCTAAACTAATAAGATGTTTATGATCTGTATAATACCCTAGCTGTTATTCTAATAAAATGTTGTCTGAATGGATAATACTTCTATTAAAGTGATACTAATATTTGATGTTTTTATCCTTGTAACAGTGCTGATAACAGGCACGTCTGACTCTGCTTTAGAAAAATAAGTTGTGAGCAGGAAACGCTTAGAGAACACCTCCTGATCCATGACTAACAAATACTACAGGAGTGTGTGCGAGGAGTAAGCCTGTTAGAAGTTCTCCATTTTACCTGTACATTATTCTGTATGCTTGTGATTTTCCTGACCAAAGCCTTGCAACTGCAGTCCCAGCTGCCTCTGGGTGTACCTCTATATTAGTATGTAAATCTCTGACTTTAAGGATTATAAATGGAGATTTGTTTCTGTATTTGAAAGCTTCTGTTTTAACAGTTTAAGCTTCAGATCTTACTTGAGTGACTCCATTTATTATTTTGGTGAGAAGTGTGTACAACCCTGTGTCTTAGGCTCAGGCTCTGAGACCCATGTCATTCACTTAAGCTTATGTTTGTGTGGTACAATCCAAAGTGACACCTGAGTTGGCCTTGACACACATGTAGTGCCATGGAGATCTGCATTAGGTCACTTACTTTTACAGTAAGCTTTTTGAATGTCTATAGTTTAAAAAAATCACGTGTCTCCAGATTTAGCTCAATTTCTCTATGTCACCTAAGGTGGGTGAAACTCACGGTAGACAAGAAAAAGAAACTATGGCCATCTGCCCACCCAGCTGCTCACTCACTCTCACTGTCCCACCCACACACCTCCCTTCATTTCTAAGTCCTCTTTCCTCTCCTCCTGCCCAGCCCTCAGCGTTGGTGGCGGTTCCTCACCCTTTTCCCCCTCACCCTTTTCCCCCTCACCCTTTTCCCCCTCACCCTTTTCCCCCTCACCCTTTTCCCCCTCACCCTTTTCCCCCCTCACCCTTTTCCCCCCTCACCCTTTTCCCCCTCACCCTTTTCCCCCTCACCCTTTTCCCCCTCACCCTTTTCCCCCTCACCCTTCTCTGCCCAGTAGTGTTTTGCCCTTTCCCAAACACAACTTCCCAAGGTTCTGCCAGCCTCACCGAGGGACTTGGCTGTGCCCTGTGGTGCAGCCACTGGAACAGGCTGGAAACTGCAGTGCAGGCAGCCCCTCAGCTCCCCTCAGAGGGTTATGTACAGCGCCAACACTAGGCACAGGCACCCAGCACAGTGTGTCACAGCTTGAGACATTCCACCATGATAGGAATCTTTAAGTCACTCATGAAACTGCTGCTGTAATTGCTCAGGGAACCATAACAATGAGGTCTGTGGTGACAGGTTGGACTCAATGATCTTTGAGGTCTCTTCCAACCTTAGTGATACTGAATACTGAACAAAGCACTAAGATTTATATGGAGCTGTGGCAGGGAGAAAGGTTCGTGCTGTGTGCATGAATTTCAGAGAAACAGTAGAGTAGAGTAGAGTAGTGTAGCGTAGCGTAGCGTAGCATAGCATAGCATAGCATTGCATAGCATCGCATAGCATTGCATAGCATAGCATAGCATAGCATAGCATAGCATAGAATAATGGCCAGGTCAAGCCTAGTGCAGGGGCCCTGGACTCCACAGGGTCAAGGCTTTCCCCTTGATTTGGCCTTCCTGTCCACACATCTTCCAGTGTCCCAGTGCCTGAAAAGCACTGGTCTGTAGCTATGAGCAACTGAAAACAAAGTCTTGCATAGGAAGAGGTCTTCAAAGAACCCTGAAGAAAAAGCAGTGCAACCCGTTGTATTCAGTGGGACAGAAAATGTTGAAATCAGTGGTCAAAATTATTTATGATAGAGTTTGTGTAGACATTGTAGTAGAGGTTGGGGTGTCAGTCATGAAATTATAGAGTAGTCTAAGGCTTGTCTCTGTATTATACTGTTGCCCAAATAAGTGACTTTTCTAAAAAGCACCTGCCAGATTTTAAAAGGATAGAAGAAAGGATACAATTAACTCTAAAACAGAGTTCTGGGAAAATATTCATTTTTTTCCCCTCCATGCAGAGAAGATTGACAGATAATAGTCAACACTATCCTTATGGACAATATTTCTGAAAATGCATAAACATCTTAAAAATTAAGAAGACAGAAAAATCAGATTACATTTTTGAGAGCAAAATGGTGGCGTATTGTAGACATAAAATTTATCAGTAGTTTGAGGGGCAGGCTGTAAGCTGTACTGACATCCTTAAAATGTCTAGTTGAGAGGTGTCCCTGCCCATGGCAGGGAGGTTGGATTAGGTGATCTCTAAGGTTTCTTCCAGCCTAGGCTCTTCTATGATTCTATGATTAACACTTGTTTAGGTGAGAACATTGGAATTCAAATTACTGTTTCAATAATTTTGTTACGGTGAATGAAGAACTGTCTCAAACTGGTGGCTTCAGGAAAGAGAGAAAAACGGTTACACATAGCTTCACAGGAATTGGGTTGCATATGCAGAGCTGCTGCATGCATATCACCCAATCCACACACCAGATATTGCATTCCTTTCAGCCAGCCATATTTCTTTCTATAAATACAGTAAAATAGTTCTACGCTGCTATTACAACTCTCCTATTAAAGAATGATTTGGTATCCTTTTTCTTTATACTCTGAAGGCTATGATAAAAAGAATATAACAATTATTGAAATTATTTTAACGCGGTATAAGTAGAGAAATAATTGTAAATCCAGTCTTTCTAGTTTGGAGCTGCAGATAATCTGAGTGCAATTGATGTCATTTAATCATAAAAATACTGCATCTGAAAGATGGACACAATTAGACCTATCTGGCCAAGATCAGAATCATAAAATGCAATTCATCATGAAATGCCTTCACTTTGGTTTGTACTTTGAAATGGTTCCTTTTAGGGACTGAAGGAGAGATGAAAATCAGGGCACAAAACTCTAGCTCTTTCTCATTGCTGCAAAGAGAGAGAATTATCTTAGCTATAACTTAATTTTTCTAAGCTATGGAAAATGACAAAAATCATGTCTTTCTGATATTAAGAGAGTTTACCTGGTATTTACAGAGCAGTTGCTAAATAAGTATTTTCAGAGGGGTGCATCAATTTCTATATAAAAGGAATAATAACTAGTAACTGTCCTGATAGATGGCTGTTTGGGAGACATTTCATTCATGTCAACAAAATAATTCAGTATTCAGTATCACTAAGGTTGGAAGAGACCTCAAAGATCATCGAGTCCAACCTGTCACCACAGACCTCATGACTAGAGTAGGGAGGACACTACTGCCCACTGCGGGCTTGAACTCACGACCTTCCCATTAAGGGTCTTATGCACTACCAACTGAGCCACATTTTTTTTGATAGGATACCTAGCTTTATAAGCTGAGGAAAAAGCCCAGTTAAGCATAATTGATGTTTTGACATTCCAGTGTTAGTATTTTGTATCATGCACATATTCAAAGATAATTTTTATTTATTTATTTTTAACATTAGGCATAAAGTTTATCAGTGCACACAGTCAGGATCTTTACTGTAAAAGGAATTTTAAAGATTGCTTTATGATAGGTATTTTTTAATATCACAAGGTTCATTTTAACTGTCCTTCAGCTAAAAGCAAATCAAAAGAAGGTTTCCTGCAAAATTGAGAAGCAAAGTCACCATCACACAGGTAGTGGACCATCTAAATGTATTCAGACTATGAAAAAGACAACTAAATTAACTTTTAATCAAACTTCACATCTGTTGAAATATATTCCTGCAATATTTGATTGACAAGTCTAACAGAAATAACCCCATCTCTAAAGAAAATTGTTACATTTAAGGTCAGCCATGTCATTTTCATCTACCTGTGATCAAAATGCATAGCCCTGAGAGATGTGCTTATTTTCAAAAGATTCTATTCATTTCCTTTATTGACTTCATTTTTATCTACTATCCATGCCAATGCTCTCCAGAGGACTAAACTGGGTGTGATGAATGCTATTACTTTTATGAGAACACAGTAATAATTCCTTACCTCCTATTTGTGCATTATTTTCTTGTATTCACAAACCAAGAGTAACTGTCCCTAAAACCCCATAGAATATATAGGAAGTTTTTACGTTTTCATAGTTGTTTCTTTGGTTCATATCAGTAGTTCTTTCAGTAAGCTTTATTGGTGTGTTGAATTTCAAGGAGGAAAACTAAGATACTGTACAAAGGATCACTGGAGAGGAAGCCAGAAGAAAAAGAGATCTTGATATCAGCTAAGATAAAACTGAGGCTAAAGCAAAGGTAGATCTTGACTCAGTCTGTCTAATAGTTAGCAACTTATGGGTTTTAAATAACTAAAATATTTTTCTCAGTTACAAAGAGGATGTAGGAGCTACATTCCAATAGAAGTTTGTTCTGCACAAACTGTTTCTCTGCTATCACAGAAGTTTGCCTCAGATAGCTTCTCTGCTCCCCATTCTTTGTACCCAAGCATGTATGACAGTCTGCTCTTGGAACTCTACACCACTTGGGTGCCTACTCATCACTTGTGCTGAGTCAAGGCCGTTGCTTCACAACCAAGCTTGCACAAATTAAAATGAAGTCATAGTCACCCAGAATATTAGGGGCGCTCACCCCCACAATGCCCAAAGTGCCTACACCACTATGTGAGCGAAGTGTGATCCACCCTGCTTTGGGAACACCTCTACCAACTACCCCCAGAGGGGGAATGAAAAGGCATTCAGGAGTTTTTATTTTGCTATTATTTATTATTTTATTCTGCACCCACCACTAAGAAGGCATCAACCCTGTGGGATGCCACTGCAACCAGCAGTGGTAATACTTTTCTCCTTTTCCCTCTGATCTTATCTCGCTTTTCACTCTTCTTTCTCAACCTCTCATGTTCTCTCTGTCTCTGGCATGTAGTAAGTAATCACCTTGCTTGCATCAAGAACCATTGTATGATCAAAGTGGTCTGGACTAATTTGTAATTGATACATTGCCAATCATTGTAGCCATTTTGGTGTCAGTTCATGTAGATACGCTAACAATGCTTTTGGCTGTAAGGAGTAATGCTTGTCAAGTTGAATTTTGGATATTTTGGGTTTTTTGCTGTTTTGGCGTTCGACAGGTTTATTTTGTTACATCAACAAATAATCAAGACAAGAAGTCTTTGATTCTCAGTATTGTAACTTCTATAGCCAGCCACCACTGTATTGCTCCTAAGTGAAAACTGCAGGACATTATTTAATGGATATTTGTAGCAACCAATGGAGCAACGGTAAAAATGTGATTTTTTTCAAATATTTTAAAATTTGCCATGTTTCCACATCAGTTAATGTTGTTTTGAGACTCTTGAGACTCCTGTGTTTCCTCATTGAAAAATTAGATGAAATGCCCATGCCTGTCTCTGGATAACCATGAAGGGGCAGAAGAGTCTGCTAGTAATAAAATTTATGTTTTATGCTCATAACATAGCAAATACATTACTTCCTTGTCAAGTCCACAAACCTCCATATAGTTCAAATAACAAACAATGATTAAGATAATTATTAAAATTGTCTTTTTAGGTCTGAAAAATGAAGCAGTCTGTAAAAATTAAATGAGACTATAGTTTGTAGGCATGAAAGAGATAACTTGGGATGATTCTGAATGGAGCAGGATTCATCTTATTTAAGGTGTATCTAAGAGGCAAGAATGAAATCTTCAAAATTGAAATTAAGGTACCACCAAGCAGCTCCTGGCATGCCCTTGTCTTTGCTTGAGAAGCCAGTAGAAAGGTTGTGCTTAGATGATTTATGTGGTGCCCTCGGCATCGTCCAGAATCAAATCATTACCTTGTCCACCTGACCTCTCTTTTGGTCTCCTATAAGGTTACATTTTATAAATATTGTGTTAAGAGGGAAGAAATTAAAAAAAATCACAGCAAACACAACCGAAACACAAGAACACCAAAACCCAAAACACTCTGACCCCTTCTCCCTTTTTATTGATTCTAATAATTCCCAGACTCAAATCTAAGTGAATTCTACCTGCAGTGTATGATGGCAGATGGGTTTGCTTATGACCACCTGTTCTATCTGAGTCTGCAGCTGTATTTGTAAGCTGGTAATAGAGCATTTAGTAAATGGCCAGCTTTCTGTACTGATTTCAATGTGTTTGGGCTGAAAATTCCTTCCTTCTGAAAGGAATAATGATGATTTATGTAGATTGCTTCATTTAGTTATTGTAGCCACCACTTTATTTCTCCAATACAGGAAGACATATAATGTAATAACTTAGCCCTATCTCCAAGCAATTAAAACAATCTTTCCTAAGCTTAGTCAGTGCCCATTAAAATTATTTCAGACATTTGCACTTCACTGGATTCTTTCTTAATGAGCATGGGAAGAAAAAAAAAAAAAAGTTGAGATGATGAATCAATTAAATAGAACTCTTCACATACTACTCTTACTAATTCATTTTATGTTTTTGTCTCTAGGCTATGCTTGTCTTTCTCAGTAAATACCTTTTACTTTCCAGACCTACTTTGTGAGCAACATAATAGACACATTCTTGAAAATGTAAAATAAAACAATCTCAGGACTGTATTAATCTAAAGGTTATAATTTTTTTCTAGTTGAAAGAAAACATTGATGATTATTAAACATTCATTAACATTGAGTTCTTAGCTCTCACTATTAGCACAGTTTGTACACTGAGCCAGGACAAAAGTTGATTTTCTTAATTCAAAGCTTGTACAAAGAAATCCCCAGTGAATTCATTAGAAACGTGAGCTGATGAGAAGAGAAAGATGTTAGAAAACTAGGAGATTCTGTAAGACCTGTAGTAATCTGAAATGAAAAATATTTAGTTCTATGAGAAAATAATAGTTTATGTGAATAAGTGCTCGTTAAATGTCCCAGATTTTTACTGTGAGAATTTTACATACAAAGCATCACAGTTTTCCTTTTCATTAGAAATGTTATTGCAACTTTGTGTGGGCACTCAAATACCTCAAGGAAATATCTCATAGGATTTGTTAGATATAATTTTTTAAAAGATACATTGCATTGTAATACAAACCCTGATTTGGAAAGGAAATACACTATTGCCAGGTTACATAGAGCAAACACATCTTGGGCATCTATTATCTGGTGTCTAAACTGAGGAATTCTCCACTGTTTAATTGTTTTCCTGTTTGGGAGCGGTTCTGCATCATTCATCAGCATTAGTTACCATTTTTTTTCAATTTATTTTTTTCCCTTTAATAATTTTGCTGAGATGTAGGGACCAGAGCTGCATGCAGCATTCAAGTTGCAGACTCATCACATACTTATATGGTGGCATAATAACATTTTTTGTCTTTTTGATACATTTTTTTTTTCTCCAAGTGCAGCAAATTGAAGTTGCTGAAAATAGGGACGTGAGGTGGAAACATGAAGCAACAACTGAAATCCATATATCAGACACTGAAAATTGCAAAACCTGGTAAAGAGTTTTAGAGTTTCTGTTCCCTGAAAACTGTTTAACAGGAGTAGTTAGTGACTTTAATGGGGGAAAGAGAGGGATCCACTTGATGTTGTCTAGCACATCATTAGGAAGCTTGCTTGGTGCTGAGAGCTGCAGGGCTAAAGCATAGGATGCAAAGGTGCACTGAAAGCTGGAGTGGTCTCACAGTTTCTAGGCTTCTGGCTTCAGAAGGTACTTTGACTAATAAAACCTAATATGGATAAAAGTACAAGTGATCAGAAGACCTTGTACTGGTAGCTAGTACATAAAATGCCCAGAGATCCTGCTGTAAGTGAATTATCCACTCTGTCAGGAGCAATAAGGGATAAAAGAAGTTCCCAATTCTACTGGAAAAAAAATCTACTAAAGAGTGTAATGTGTTTGTATTCCTTCTTTGTGAGGGATTCAGTCTATCTGTTCTGTGGCTACTATAGCTTTTAGGAAATACGAATTAGGTTATATAAACAACAAGAACAAAAAATAAGCTATTACTATAATAACATTTTTTTTCTTTCTGTTTTCATAAGCCTTGTTTCATAAGCCTTGTTGCCAGGATGGCAAAACGATTTTGCTAGAGTATCCATTACATATTTAAAAGTGCTGAAGTAATAAGCAATAGAATAGTAGGGGGAAAATGAGCAGTATAAAAAAATAACCAACCCCTAAAGAAAGAGTTCTTCTGGGAAGAAAGTAATTCTAGAATTTCTAAGAGTTGTCTACATCCATTATCTAACTGAACATATCCTAGAACAGTGGTGCCTGGAAATCTAAACTCTCCTTTGAAATTACTCCGAAATACAAATAAATGATGGCAATACTAGGGAAAGTTTGCTGTGATATTTAATTTGGATGGATATAAGTATACATTGTGAGTCAGAAAAATGAAACTAGCATGAGGAATGGCCTTTCAAGAGTAATAGTAACCTACAACACCTTCTCTGGATTTACAGAAATGGAAAGCTGCGTCAATAAATAAGTAGACATAATTTTACTCTTACTCCTAGTTCTTTGATAATGCAAAGAAAGAAATTTCCATAGTTTGCTTTAGCTTCCCCTTGAGAATTTTCTCACAGTGATACCTAGGTCACTAAGACACAGAAGCATGGCAATGTATAATCAAACCTTTAATTATAGGAGAGTTTTAATGTCAGTGTTTTTTCTTTCACTTCCCTGGAGAAGTGAAAGAAATATTTGTTTCTGCTCCTAGAAACTGTCCAAAGTAGCTCAGGTGAGGTGGTAAACAGTTGCAGAGATCTGAGTAGTAAGTACAAGCCCCCTGTATTCAGGACAGAGTTTGGTGATGAATGTTTTGGTAGGCCCTGGCACCAAAATGCAGGGAGCAGACTGAAGAACAGACGGCTCCTGGATGCTCAGTCCTTCAAATAAATGTAGTAATGAGGATGGGTTTGCAAAGCAGAGAATGGCCTTGGAAATGTGAATTCTTTATCCAGCCTCTTTTTCAGAAGGGTGGCAGGATTGAAACTTTGGCCATACCAGAGCTGCAGATTACCAAAGAGCTGGAAAATCTGGGAATTTTAAAATCCTAGAGATGCTGATCCCTCTTGGCTCTTAATTTAAAGGCTAACCAAATGCAGCACCTGCTAGTGCTTGTGCTTTTTGCCAGAACAGTAGAGACAACGTCTGTGCCCATTCAAGGCTAAAAATTGCACTTCAGAGAACACAGCTCTTGAAGCCAGCCAGCAAAGCAGAATTCATGCATGATAGAAACTCATCTCCCAAAGATATAAAAAAGGGATCTTACAGAGGAAATGTGGATCTAAGTGTACCCTCCAAATACAGCAGACAACAGAATTTTTCAACTCGGCTGAGCAGTCAAGAGAGGCAGACAAAGGCTCTTTTGTGAATGCATCAGAGAAATGTAGAAGAGAGTGAGCTTAGGGTGAACCTCTAGGAATACTACCAGATAAAACATCTGTAAACTCATTGTTTTGGCATAGAGTCTGCATAGGTACGTGCACTATATGACTACACCGGTGAGACTACAACTGGGGCATTGTGTCCAGTTCTGGGCTCCCCAGTTTGAAAGGGATGTGCTGGACAGGTCTAGCAAGATTACTGAGGGAATGGGGCATCTGACATACTGAAAGAGGCTGAAAACTCAGATTAGTTAATCTAGTGAAGAAAAATCTCAGGGGGATCTTATCAACATGTTTACAATACCTACTGGGAAACAGCAAAGTATGGAGGCAGGTTCTTCACAGTGATTCTTGGTGACAGGATAAGAGTCAGCTGACAGAAACTGAAATGTGGAAAACTCCATTTAAACAGAAGAAAAATACTTATTCCACTGTGATGGGCATTGAACACTGGCACAGAGCGACTGAGTCACTGTTGTTGCTGACATTCAAAATCTGATGGGGTGGAGTCGTAAGCAACCTGTTTCAGCTGACTATGAGTAGATGATGTCCAGAGATCCCTGAGATCTCAACTGCTTAGTAATTCTTGCATAATATGGCCCCTAGAACAGAAGCTCAGTTTATATAAATTGAGACTATAAGTAAACGTTCAAGAGGAAGAAGTTGAATGTTAAATATTTGCCAAGGTTCTTGATAAATTCTCCAGCTGTGAGAATTTTACAGCAAGAAATAAATGTTTTTCCCAGAAGTGAACTTTAGTTCATGCATAGACATTGCACTTTTTTTATGCAAGTCCAAACCTTTCAGGGCTTCTAAGATAGGTAAGATTGAATGTTGTCACCTTAAGGTTAAGAATAAAATAACTTTTTAGAAGAATTCTATTCCTGCTGCACTATAGGAAATGTAGTTTAAAAACTATATAAATATTTTTCTCTACAATTTCAGAGGTCGTCTCAGAAAGGATGACATGGAAAAACATTAATCTGGTTAATTAAACTTTAATCTAGGTTTTAGCGCATTTGCATGTAGTGAAATCTTCCTGTGGTAATTGTCTTAGAGCTAGCAGGAGAGAAGATTGTAAAACCCGCAGAAAATGCTGTGTCATGAGCTCCTAGAGTACAACCAGTGTTTTATTTAAAATCATCAAACCAAGGGTTTTTTTTTATTAGGAGCTTTAACTCTCTGGGACACATCTAGTCATCTTTTTCTGCAGATACATTCCCTTACTAAAAAGAAACTTTTCTATGATGGTCTTCTTTTTATTTACTAAATACTAAGCAACACTTGACAAATATAATTGTTGAGTTGCTGAATACTTCATAGATACGTGAAGTAGGGCTGGGATTTGTAGTTTAATTGCATTTTGATTTTTATTTCTAATTGCTTTTTCTAAAATAAAACAGACAATTTAGAAAATGCATGGTTCCCTGGAGTTTTCCTGGGGTGTTTTTTTGTTTGGCTTTTTTTTAGGTCTTTTTACTGTTTGGTTTTATTTTATTTTATATTTTAACTGAGAACAAAGCAATTGCTTCTCTGACCTTATCCCAGTGAAATTCTGTTCAAAGTGTTTTAAGACTGCAGGGACTTAATTCTCTCTTGAAGATAATTAATGTGCTCCTTTTCAGCAAAATCTGCTTTACTTTTAACTCTTCTTCTTCTAGATCAGCTTCATATCTGCCAGCTTTTAACCATCCAAACACAATGAACTTGATGTGGTCAATGACTTATTCCAATTTTCTTAAGATATAATTGTTATTTCCCTGATTTGAGATTAATTTCTTAGGTCTAGAGCTTGAGTGAAGTTTTAGTTTATCATTTCCTCAGTAATTGTCAAATGTATTCAATCCATTGTTTCTTGCTTTAGTTTCTGCAGCATCTCTATTAAGCTGCATTTGCTGCCTTCCACCATGATTCTTTTTAGCGATTCAGCTTGCTGCCTTCTGTCGCTCTCCCAGAGAGTTTTCAGGACAGTGGCCAGTTGGCAAGCTGCCTTCTCTAAGCTCTTATCATGTCATATTGCAGCATCTTTCTGGTTCACAATGAGAAGTTCAGGTCCAGAGAAAGAGAGGGAACTAAAAGATACTCCAATAGAATCAGGAATAGCATTTCAAACCCTACAAAGATAGTAGGAGGAGTAAAGTAGCAATATAACACCTTGGGTAAGGTGACTCCAGTATGCATACTTCTGAAAACATCACGTCATCAAGAATTACCCTCAATTTATAAAAGAGGAAAAAGTTGGCAACTGAAAGGGTAATTTAAGGGCAAAAAGCTTCTCAGAAAGTTACCTGGATGTGTTTGTGTCTTTATCTTCATTGACTTAAAATACAAGATTAACGTTACTAATCCCCAGCAACCTGATGGGGAACCTGAGTAGGCCTAGATGGAATCCGTTTTCTTGTAAGTAGTAACTTCTTGCTTTTCAATGTGGGGAGTCACTGTCACCAAGGTACTGGCATTCCTCCCTTATTGTAAATGAAAAAATGTTCTAAAGCTATGAACACAGTGCTCTCTAGCAGGCAGCTTGCTCCTCCACTTCCATGTCAACATGTCGTTGTGTATGTAGTACTTAACTATTGTGTCAATACTTTCAAACCCGAGTTCTCATGCATGTTTTTAAGCTATTGTTCTTTTGTTTTCAAATTTGTCTAAACATTAACTTCAAGTGTGTAGCTAACCATCCAAACAAGTGTTTTGACTGGATTGTTAACTATGTTCTTCCTAATTCATGCATGAAAAAAAAATAATTTACTACTCCATAGCTCTCAGCTGCCCTGGAATTAGCAGAGCCTGTATTGGCTGGTGACTTGTTGAGAGCAATATTGCCTTGTTTTCCTGACCTCCTTCCACATAAAAAGATCAACACGGCAGAGTAATAGAAAGTGTATTGCATTAGGGTTTAGTATTAAAGATAAACAACACAAATGAAACTGAAAGCATATGGCATTCCTTGCCTTCTATGCCAGCTGATGAGCAATACATTTTGTATTATGATCCACTTTGGAGGCTTTAAACCATTAAAACCTTGCTGCTTTGTTTTGCATGCTTGGAAGTTGCCAGTTAAACCAACTGGAGTAGCCTAATTTAGCTGATTGTGTGACTGATGTGTCAGAGCTCTGGCTTTGAGTTCTCTAAGGCTGGAAATGAAACATTAGACAAAATGCATTGAATAGAGCAGATTGTATACCATAACAGTGTCTTAAAGATGGAACACTGAAGACAGAGCTGAAACATTGTTTATTAAAAACACATAAAAGAAGTAGAGAGGCAATGAGTAATTCTTAGATTCAGGTCATACATTCAAGAGCTCTCCAAAAAATAGCATTTCCTTATGGTTACCTAATGGAACTGTTCAATATATCACAGGATTTGTTATAAAAATTCCATTAAACTCTTATCTTCAGTCTCTATCAAACAAGACAACTTCAGCCATCCCTTCTCCTCCATCCAGTGGCTCTACTTCAAGATCTGTGCTAACACTTTTCCTCAGTTTATATAAAGGATTTGAAATATTCACAGGGATTGCAATTGAGTGGATGTATTTGCTTGACACAGTGATGCTAAGTAGGTAAAATAAGTTATTTGGCACAACAGCAGAAATAAATGTCACCCTAAGAACTTACTGAGGAAATAATTACATGTTGCTTTTTGAAACTTCCTTATTTCACCCCTATCTAGATAATATGATCTCTTATTTTTGTGGCTGCTATCTCCTCTGGCTGGGCATGATATGAAAAGACTGACCTAGAGATTCCCAGAATGAACAGAAAATTCTCTGTTGTTTGGATGTGTTTGGAGAGAAAGATCTATAGCCATGTTTAGTATTACATTAGCTTAAAACTTGAAAATATGGTCACCTAGAAACTCCTTTTAAGCATTCAGGTACCGATTGTACTTTTTAATGAAGCGTTTGTTAATCACAGACTCTTAAATAGCAAATAAATATTAGCTCAAATCACACCCTTCTTTTGATTGAGTTTCTTGGAAATATTTGATCACTTTGGTTATGAAATAAAATCAACATTCTCTGGGGCATTATGTATCCATTTCCATTTATGTCTTTCCTCTTTAGCATCAGCCTTTTTCTTCCAGAGATACAGATCTGTTTAGACAGGTCTGGTGTAGTGTGAGACAGTTTGTTCATGTTTATTTGAGACTTGAAAGAGGAGGAAAGGCAATACCTCTTTGCATAGTTTCTTTTAACTTTCCTGTGATTAAATGTGTTATGTCAGTGAGTGATAACCTGATTGAAGGCTCAGCTCTTTGCTGTTGTGAAATTGTTATAGTGCTGTCTAGATGTAAGAAGGTGGCCTCAGCAAAGCAGAATGACTCATAGATAGAGGTTTTTAGTAGTGGCAGAGTAAGTTCTGCAGTGGATGTCGGGGCAAAAAAGAATCCTTGAGACTTTTGGATAGGTATGGTTGTATGGTCCCCTAGCTAAAAGAGCCTTTTTCTGCATCTCTCCTCTTCCTAATGTCACATCAGTCCAGTTAACCTGATCTCCTTAGGGGTCTGATACCTCTTTGGGGGACTCTACATGCTATATTGGAGGTAAGACATGATGCTGGTTTAAGATGGAGCCTTAACCCATCTCTCACTGTGCAAGTTACCATCATCTGTTGCATGTATGGGATTTTTAGCTTTGTACAACCTTGCTGAGGCTTCCTCATGCATCTAGACTCTACTGTGGTAACTTCAGAAAAGCAGATATTGAGGCTTCAGTTGTGTTATTCTTGTTTTTCAAGCTAATTAGGTAAAAAATATAAATGTGCTGATATTTGTTGTACTTATGACAATGCCAAAAGTGTTTATCTATCTTGTATTTCTACTCAGTCTCAAATAATTAGGTTGTTTTTCTGCTTTGAAATTCATGAGAGTTAGTTGTGTAGAAAAACAGTTGTTGTGGTTTTGTTTTTACTGAATCTCCCCTGCTCTTCTTTCTATGTTATCACTCAAATAATTCAGTAAGTGGCAGCATATTGGTCATTCACAAAAGGGTTGTCCCTTTCAGTTGCTGAGTGACAAGATTTTTGGATAGCTCATCCTGTGACCTTAGAAACTCTCACTGAATTAACTGAGTCAAAAAAAGGTGAAAAGAGTTAGAAATAGTGCCAAAGTAGAAAAACTACTTTTCAATATTACCATCTTGCTTGGTGTTTTTCTGACTAAACCTGATCTAGAAAGTCAAGTGGTAGATTTGATTGGTATATTAACGTTCAGTTTGCATGCCTATCTAAATTCAATCTCTTAATAAAACTCAGTTATTGATTAATACATTTCTAATTTGCCTCAAGGCTCTTCTGCACAAGAATGGCAAAAAGAAAAAATGTAAAATAATTTTCCCCTGGAGAATTAGTTAAAAAAAACTCACCACCATAAATGGAACATAAAGCTGAGTTAAATTTATGTTGTCCAGCTTTAAATCTAGTAGAGGGCTTTAGCAAGTAGAAAGTTTTATTAAACTGTTTGGACAGAGCCAGTGAAAGTATAAAGATGTAAAACTGTGTACTAAAAGTACTATGTAGCAAAAGTTAAACATATATTTGGCTTCTAAGACTGGCAAATTCTGGATGTTTAAACACTTTTGAAAAGTAGACTGAAACTTCTAACTGAAACCAGCATGAACCTGGGGAAGGTTTGGATATTGACTTGACTCTAGTTTATGCTGCTGAAGTCTCTCTCTGGTTTTGAGTTATTTTGGTTATGCTGCTTCAAAATTAAAAGTAGTTATCTAACGGTGATGCTGGTAATCATAAAGCATTTTATCCTGGACAGACACACACATGCACACATACATATATTAATATTCAAAACAGCATGTATTGAAATGCTTAGAGGGACCATGCAATCAAATTCAGTCCTCAGTCCTGAGGTGGCAATTTAATTGTGCAGGAAGTTGCTTCTGGGTAAGGTTTAAAAACAAATACAAATGAACAGATGAAAGAAAAGAGAAAAAAATAAGTTGCACCAGTCTGGCAGATGGCTTCCTGTGTTGTGATACCATTTGTGAACATGTGACTCACCCAAGACTCTGTGAACTTTCTTGCCTGCTTTTCGTATTGTGGAAAAAAAAAAACAAAACAAACCACCAAAACCCCAAGAAAAACAGAGAGGTCCTCAGAATATTAATTTATTCCTCTGATTAGGGTGTTCAGATGGCACTGGTGAGGATTTTTTTTTTTTTTAATGAAGCTTCCATTGAACAGAAAAATACAAGTCTGTAATCTAGAATTACTACAATGTGAGCTCAGACTACTTCTCAAGAAAATCAAGCAAATCACAGGGGACTCTAAGAAACTTGCTCCCAGAATATCCAACCTGCTAATTCTAGGCCTGGGCAGTGACAGAATGGGGTTTCAAGTCCCTACAATAGATAATTAGATATCCATTAGTACTAACATAAAATATTTCAGACATGAGCTTCCCTGAGTTTGATTTGTATTATTAGACCTCAGTGTCAAAACATTCCTTCACCAACTAAACAGCATCTGCTGATTAAAAAAGTCTTCTCAGGTGTATTTTTTTAGTTAGTAAAGTTACTAGCCAATGATGATGTGTATCACAAGTACAGAAAATTATTGATTGATAGAAGATTAAATAATGCAGTGAAGAAGGAATCAGTGAAGGAGTCTGAGACACCATGATGCTGTGCTACTTGTCTGGAGCAAAAAATCTAAGTGGCTTTTCTGGTTCAGTTGGTTTCCTACCTATTAGCAAAGGAGTGGAGCATCAGGTGTGTACCTGGTGTGTCACTAATGCCTGGAGAAGTGGAGGATGCTGGGAAGAGAAACCAGTGCCTTCTAAATGAGGATGGTATCAATTCCTGGGCAATGTGGTCCCACATGGAAAAAAAATAGTATCCTCTAGAACATTAAGCAGGGTCCTTAGTCTTCATCTCCAGTGTTGTCACCAATTAGTAAGCAACAATAAAGGGACTACATGATGCTGGAGGACTCATTGTGGTGGTGGTGAAGCACTACTCTTAAATATTGAATCACATTTTCATTTCTGAGAGATTATCGTGGCTAAAGCAACACTATGGGTTTTATTATGCTTCTGTCTAGAATGGTTTTATACTGTGCATTCTGTAATGATGAGCATGATAAGAATTTAATGCAACAAGTCAATACAGCAAAGGATTTTCTTCCAGATGTAGCTGTATTAGAGAAGCTGGTGGCAAAATAGTGAATATATTTCCTGTTGAAATAATGAGATACCTCATTATTTATCTGACCTTTCAAAATTCTAGTTATTTAAAATTTAATGTAAACTTTAAGAGCTGTACTCATATATGGAAAATATAATGAGATCTAGTAACAACTCTAAAACTCAAGGGAACTTTTTAAGTATGGAACATACCTCTTAAACCCTGATGACCTTTAAAACTTGAAGAAACATCCTAAGTAAGCACAGTGAAATTATTGCTGTGAGGTATTGGGAGGGGTAATAGTTGAAGTGTGTTTGAAGTTAGCTTGTGCATGCAAATTTGGAAAACAAATCACATTGTCAAAAATGTTTTTAAAGTTCCCTGAAGGAAATTTGTACTTTTTTTTTTTTTTCCTGTTTTTTTGTGCTTTTTTTTTAACACAATGAGTTACTCAGGAAATAGTTCAGTCTAATTTGCTGTAGGACTTTTTATGTGCCCCAGGAACAATTTTCATTGCATGTCCTTTTTGTGTTGCACACACTTTTAACTGCAGCCTGCTTTTCATACAAAAGTTAGAATTATGACTCTATACAAGTACTAAAAGAGACTTTTGAGATGTCAGAGCAAGATCTGTGGTTCAGTCATATATTCCCTATGTCCTCTAATGAAAAGGCAGTTTCCTGCCTCCTTAGTGGAGCTGTCTTTAAGGCTGAATGCAGGCCATGGCCCATCATATTTTAAACTGTGATAAAGGTAACCATTCAGGTTGCAGGCTTTTTGGCAACTCCTCTGATGCCTTGTGTGCAGTCTAATTTCTAAATTAGGTCAGAGTGAAATGCTACTGTAAGCCTTATTCTTTCCATTGAAAAGACTTGTAATTTTTTCTGCAGCAAGAAAACATTTTCCTCAATTTCATCTTGAAATTAGAGTATAGACAAATTTAGGCAGTTACAGCACATCACCCTTATTGTGTTTTGGTTCTGGGTACCATTATGGCCTAGCATTATGGCCTATGGTAGACTGTTTCTGAAAATATGTACTTTTAAAACTTTATTTCAGTTGTCCAACTTGTAAAACTTGCTTTCAGTTGTCCACTGGTTGAGTAAGATGTGAGAGTCTCAATATACCTTAGCTTTATCCAATTGAGTATTTGGTTAGATAGTAGGTTCAGGAAATTATTACATTTACACCATAAAAATGTATGATATGATTGATCTGTCTCCCTTTTTCTTATACCAAGTCACCATTTACTCTTCTGAACCCTTACAATAAGTCCTATACTCTCTGCAAAGTCTTTCTGATCCAAAACTCTATATGGAATTCCATAATATACTGGTGCCCCCTCCTCTGAAGTGAGCATAACATAAAGCCCCCATTAGAAGAGTTCTGACCTTCAGGCTTTGTAGGCTGAGATCTCGTTCTCTTCTTCATAATGTACAACTCTTGTCATGTCTCATCTCTAAGAATTTTGTAAATTATTGCTAGTTTTAAAAATCCCAAGCATCTGCTGTTTCTTCTTTCATTTTATGGTGTAAGCCCTATATAAATATAAAGTGAGTGATAACATTTCAGCCCCAAACACCACAACCAAAGCAGATGAAGGGGAAGACACTTGTTCCCAATTACTTACCTGCTCTTGACTAGCTTTTGAGACTGCTCTATGAGTGTTTGACCATAAAGAAGCAGAGGAATATAGTCCCTCCAGTATCTGCCTTTAACACTTGAGTTTACATTTCTAGGGCACTAATAGTTTTAAAGAGATCATTGTGTCCTCTGGGCAGCCTGATAGAAACATTTGTGCAACCAGTTTCCATTTTAAGTCATGGGGGTAGTCTAGCTGTTTGTTTGTTTGTTTTCATTATGGGAATAAGTCACTCTGGAAACCTTGATATACTTTCATTCTGTTTCTTTATCCTGCCATCCAATAGTCTCTGTCCCTGTTTGTGGTGTATTCCTAAGGACACATCTTCATGATCCCTGTGTTATTTTACCCAAGTTTCCTTTTACAGAGGTTATAGTATTCTATGTTGTGGATTTTCACTACTACTTTTGTCAGAAAAACTACTGTAATCAGAGCAGTATTAACCCTTGTACTGTCTATTCTCCATCAGTAAAATTTCACTGAGCAGTGGACTATTAATACATATTAACTTTCTGACTAGAAAGGATGACTGGATATTGGTTATATCACATTGCTTACAAAGCCTAATATTTATGTCTAGATACACACTGAACAGTCCATTAACTGGGAAATTTGTTTTGACTTTCTTTGTGAGCCAGCAAAGAGATGCATTTATGTAATTAGGATCCTGTTACAACTTAATATTTTATCATTTCTGCTGTTTAAAAGGGATGGGTTATTTCTGGTTTAGTGTTATGCTTTTAGATATCTTATTTCACCATCCATGCCCAGTTCTTCACAAGATGGAAGAGCTAAAGACTGATTTGAAGTTCAGGTTATTTTTAATAGGATTTTCAGATTAATCTGCTGCTCTTTCTGTGTCTTCTGCTGGTTTCATTATTGCCAGTGCAAGCTCAAAGGAAGGGAAGAAGATCCTACAGTGTAGGTAGGCAGGAGGGAAGAATCATAGAATGATTTGTGCTGTAAAGGACCTCCAAAGGTCATCTAGTCCAATTCGCCTGAGGTGAGGAGGGACATCCTCTCCTAGACCAGGTTGCCCAGATCCCTATCAAGCCTGATCTTGAATATCTCCATGGGGCCTCAACTACCTCCCTGTGCAACATATTCCAGTGTTCCACTACCCTCATGGTAAAGAACTTCCTCATAACATCCAATCTAAATCTACTCTTCTCTAGTTTCAAACCATTGCCCCTCATCCTATCACTACAGAACTTCATAAACAGTCCTTCTCTGGCCTTATTGTAGGGCCCCTTCTGGAAGGCCTCTGTTAGGTGTCCAAAGAGTTGCTTCTTCTCTGGGCTGAGCAACCCCAGGTCACTCAGCTTTTCCTGGTAGAAGAGGTACTCCAGCCCCTTGATCATTTTCATGGCTCTCCACTGGACCTGCTCCATAAGGTCCCTGTCCATGTGCTGAGGGCTTCAGAGCTGAATGCAGTACTCCAAGTGAAGTCTGACCAGGAGTAAAGTGGCAGAATCACCTCACTGAATCTGCTGGTCATGCTTCTTTCAAGGCATTTCATGATATCATTGGCCTTCTGGACTGTGAGCACACATGTTGGTTCATATCCAGCTTCTCCACCATAACTCACAAGTGCTTTTCCACAGGGCTGCTTTCTATCACCTCATCCACCAGACTGTATTGATAATGAGGCTCATTCCAGCCCAGGTGCAGGGCTTTGCACTTAGTCTTGTTGAACCTCATGAGGTTCACCTGGGAGCCCCAATTTGTCTTAATTATCCAAGGGTGAGTCAATTCAGGAAGCAGAGTGAACAAAAGTACATCACCAAGAGAAGCTGAGGAGTGGAGAGGAGGGCTGAGAAACTCAAAACTTAGATACCTTTTTTTTTTTTGTTATTTTGTGGAACTGCAACCTTAATCTCATCCAGAGGCTGAGCTGCTCAAAATATGAGAAAAGGTAAGAGTCTGTGTCAGTGCTTAGTGCTTTCAGTTACAGTTTTTATATCTGTAAGTTTTCCAAAAGGCAGATCTCAAAATTGTTAAAGGGTTGTACTGGAATACCTTACTTGAATAAATTTAAGAGAAAGGAGCATATTTTTTGTTGTATGAACTTTCAGTCTGTTGCAGTACAAAATGCACTTGTGGGGAAGAAAGTTTAGAACATAAGTTGACAATAGGGCAAAATCATTTTATGGAAGATTTTAGACTTAAAGGACTGTAGTGTGTACATAATGGACTTTATTTTTTACTCTGCTAAAGTCTATTAAAGACCCTGTATTCACTTTTCCATTGTGAACAAGGTCTTCTCCAGAACATCCATGTTTCCAAATGCCTGGAAGTTGATATAACTTTCTTCCACAGCTTTTTTTTCACAGTCTCTTGTTAGCTCAGGTTTTAGATCTCTGTAAACCCAGTAACTGCTTAGGGTTGAGTAACTGTTTGAGGGTTGAGGTATAGCAGAGTTACTTGAATGTAGTGGTATGTTTGTTGATGAGTGTAGTGAGTTGATAGAAAGGGAAATACTTTCCCTCTACTGTGTGTTCTCCCTCTGACACTGATATGGATCTCAGGAGTTGTCTGCTGAAGTGAAAATTGAAGGCAAAGATGGGCATGTATAGAATCAAAAGATGTTAATTAGAAGAGGGGGGAAAAAAGTAAATCTGCTCCAGGTAGTTTAAAATACATGAAAGATCAGCTTGTTTAGGAGGCTTTCTTCTAACAATATGGCATCTAATAACTGTAAAACCAATCATTAGATGCAATCAAAGCTCTGGGAATGGTTTATAAATTACTGATAAATGAAAAGGGAAATAAAAAATAATATTTTGTCAGGAAATGTTAAAAATATTTTATATATAATGATTAGCTTTACCTTAATTGTATCAAAATACAAGTCATTCACATTAGTGTGCATTTGAGTGGAAAATAATTGCATTTTAAATTTAATTCAAGAGACCTGACAAACAAAATGGTAATTAAAAGCAATTATCATGTAAACAAAAAGCATCAAATCCTATACACTATGGATTTTTTTTTTCCTGGAGTTGAAAGCAAGCAAGGCACAATAATGATTGAGTTTTATCCTAGATTAGCTGAAACTGGGCTGAAAATTAAAAGTGTATGTACCATAACTTTGGTATAAACTCTGATAGACATCACAATGTCACTCTCAAGGTGAATTTCTCAGAGCATGATACAGACCAAACAGTTGTATTGTTTTGCTGGGGCCTGAATAATTGTTTTCCTGCAAACTAAATAATTATTCTTTAGTAATGTCCGTATAATGTAATCTTTTGTTCAGTAGTTCACCAGATTTCCTTCTTCTTTTTTTAAACTCTCCTTAACTTCTCCACTCTGTTTCCTTGCTTTTTTCTTTTAATGTCCTTCAGAAGCAAAACCATCAGAATATCATAAACAGGGCTATTCTATACATGTAGAAAGATAGTGAACAGCAGTCCTCATGAAAGATTCCATACTCCCATGTAAATTTCAACCCTCCCTTTCTTTCTAGCTCATTAGGAGTTTTGTACATCTAATGAAGGTCAACAACTGAGTTCTGAGTATCCTTTTATTTTTGCAGTTGTGCTGTAGAGATGCCTGTTAACTTTAATTAGCTTTAGGATATTAAGATAAGTTTTCCATTATACACATGTGTGTATGTATTTATATATGCAGTACCTACCATGACATAGCCACTGTTTTGGAGAGGTCCCAGTCTATGAAGAAGACTAAAAGAGGGTATTATTACCCTCACATTATAAAAGGAAGTAGATACAAGAAAACTCTTATAAAAAGTTATGTCAGAACTAGGAATGCAAGATGGACTTTTGAATTCCCTTCTTCCAGACTTTCAAAAACAAACACCTTTTTGAAATGACTTGTCACTAGTTTTCAGAATTCAGTATTTTGATTCAATTTGAGGTGCCCCCAATGAGCTTCTTAAAGCCCCTATATGCATGGTAAGTATCAGTTTCCTTTTGAAGAGAAGAAATGGCTGTAATATGTTGAATAAACTGAGTGAAGATGGAGCCCATAGCTTGATTTGTTTTTCTCTCATTGGGGATGCCTTTTTCTCTCTCCTCCAGCATAACTATTGAGGGGTTTCTATCTCATCATGTGATAGGTGAGGAGCACACCAGTGAAAATTTCAGTGTCATACTGTGGTAAGTTTAACTTTTCACTCTTTCTTGTTTTTACCCCTAAGAAATGAAAAGGCACAGTGACTCTGCATGATGAAACTGATGTTTTTCCAGATTCTACACCAAATATTTTTTTGTGAATTAATTATATAACAATCTTTTACATCTGTGTGAACTGGATCCAATATCTTTGAGACTAGCATAAGCTTTTGCCTTGAGAAAAGTGAATCTGATGACTCTTATTGATTTGATGTCCTCTAGAAATCTCTTCAGAGGAAAATATTCTCCTTACAGAGGTAGATTAACTGTTTGACCTTTTAAGCACCACTTAAAAATCAACTCTCTTTTAAATGCAAAATTGTCACCCGGTAATGAAAGGGACTTCTGAATGTGGTGGAGAACAAGCTGAAGTTTTTTCTTAGGACTGTGACAGAGCTTCACTCTATATTCTGCAGCTTGCTTTGTGGCAGATTGTTTCATTATCCAGCAGTATCATTAATCTTCTTTATTATCACCTTAAAAATAAACAAACAATGATTTTGTTGTGTTTGATACAAGTAATGCATTTTAATTTTGTCGGCTTGTATTATTGACTTAGAAAAACCCTGCGACGCTTCAACTTGAAATACTGACTTACAAATCTGCAACTGCTATTCAGATGTGTGGGAATGGCATCTGTTGTGCATACTAAAAGTGTGTGATTTGTATCTCTTCCACGTGGAGCTCCAGCATTAACTAGGAAAGTTGCTATTAATTAGCTTGAGAAATAACTTGGCATTCATTTTGCGTTCACAAAGATAGTTACACTGTTCTGTGGGCCTTACTGAAAGTAGGTGCCTTTTAAGGGATTTCAGACACAATCCTGAGGCACATGGTGGAGTTAATTTCAGAAATAATAACTGGAAATTCAGTTGGTTTGAGATTCTACCTCTGATTTATTTATTTTGCAACTTCATAAAATTTTGTTTTCTTCCTTTATTTGTGTCTACCAATTAAGGGTAATAATGATAATGAAGGTGATGGATTAACTCAGGCTTATAAATGGGGGTTAGATATAGTTTTCTTAGCTCTAGAGTGTGGTAACATGGACATATGACGATTTATTGGCATTTATTTCTGCCACTGTTATTATTTCAACTTAATAGAATAAATGTATGCTTATGGAGGGATGATACAAGAACTCTTTTGGTAATGCCTTCTTAAATTTATGGCCACTGGAATAAAGTTTGGTTTCATTGTTTGGCATTCGAAGCCGAGGAGGCATCACAGTCCTGGAAATAAAAACAAAAACCAAAATCCACCACTAAATTCTCTGTGCAGATCCCTGAAGACTGTCCAGCTATATCTGTCTGCAGCAAAGTGTAGTAATGATGTACCTGAGGAGAACTGGAGAACAAAGTTTATTTAGAATTTTTTTAGGAGCAGTGCAAATATATGTGCCTGTTCCTTGGCTCAGGTTCTCAGTTCGGTGTTTTGTCTCTTTCTGTTGTTGTACTTCATACATGGTATACTGATGTATACAAGTAAGAAGAAACAGTGAATTAAAGCATGCATGCACAAACACTAGTGACCAGAATTGTTCAAGAAACAATAGGTGCAGCAAAAATTTGTGATGGCTATCATTTGATTTGGAGAGTTGCAATACTTTTTTTTCACAGCATTGGCCTAGATTCATTAAGCAGTATTGGCATGGTGATGAACTCTGTCTTACTGTTAATTATTATAAATTAAAAGGTACTTATTTAGCAGGTTTTTATCAGACAGTTCTTTTTTGCCTGAAAAAGAAGTATTTACAGGACAATATGTATGTGTAATACTTGTATTTATTTGAAACTGGCTTTCTTAAAGTCTCTTCCTCCGCTCAATTTTGATTACTAAAGAGGTTCTGGAGACTAGATTTCTGGAAGAGCTCAGGGCAAAAGCATCATATTTTCTTGCTCTTCCTTGGATTTCATCCAAAGCCAATTCTGTTTAATCTGCCTGCTGCTGCTCTGGAAGTGACATCTGTTCAAATTTACACTCTTTATCATGGCTGACATGTTGTTTGTGTGTCTGTTTACCCCAAGCCCTTGTTCCAACTGCCTCTTGCAGATAATTTGTGATTATTATTTTTTTTCCCTTCGTCTATCGCAGGTTGCTAGGCATTGAATTGCTGCATATGGAGCTTTGCTATAGATTTTTATTTCTTTTTCTCAGCATTGCAATTATGTTTTAAAGAACAAATGGGAAGTCTAGATACAACATGTGTGTACCAAGAAATATATTGAATAAGGGTAGATTAGAAGTGAAGGGGTGTGAGAGTTCTGGCACACAGGAAATCCATGTACTTGATAACCTGATAAGGAATCTATTCAAGTGTGGATTCTGATATCAGTATCTCTCTTTTGTAAAAGGAATATTGCTTTGCAATTTTAGCTGCAAAAGTAGTCTTAGGCTAAACAACTAAATTCAGACTGTATTTGTGTAACGTGGTTCATATTAATTTATATGTAGATGAAATATTTTGTACTATAGGAATTTTCCTTCAAGCCAGATCTGCATTTTCACATTTTACTGAGTTTGCAATCATGAAATTACTGCTTACAAGTCCAAACTGATATTTTTATTTGATCACCCAGGAGTGAGATTTCAAGGTAAATGAGACTTGCAAGGAAGATGACAAGAGCCATCATCCTTATGTACGTAAGGACAAGAATCTCTGTGTAACAACACAGTTTGAAAACCACATTACTAGCTACCATACCTACTGAAAAATAACCCTGACATTATCTTAAATTTCATGATTGTTAAGCACCACAATATTGGTAAGTTACTGGAATGGGGCTGGGGAGAAAGTGAGTACTGTTGCCCTCTGTATCTACAAGCTCACAAAGGAAAGTTTTTCTATTCACTGTGGTATGCACTGAAGGAAGTGGAGTGCTGGAATGCACAGAAATAAATTGAAGAGTGATGTAATTTTGAAAGATCAGAGAAAGAAATAGTAATAAAGTAAAATCAGAATTCTAAAATATTTACAGCTGAAATACATAATGAAAATATCTGAAAGATTCAAATATATTCATTTTATTGATCTTTGGTGCTATAGAAACAATCACATAAATATTTCCCACATCCTGAAAGAGTAAACTCTCCATCTGGGTTATTCTTTTTGCTATTTATTCTGATTGTGTGTATGTGCACAACCAGAACAACTAAAAGCTGAAAAAATGTTTAATATTTTACATAGATCAGGGATGAAAACTAGTTATGTGTAAATAACATTTAAAAAAGAAGGTGTTGTCTTTGCTGAAGTAATCTAAAATAACTATTTTTCTCTTACCTTGTCCTCCTGTCCTAAAGTGTCGGTGATCTCAGTCTCAATGTAAAAATAGGTTCTGAATTATGTGTAAAACACTGGGCTATAGGCATATTAACTCTTAAAGCAAGTCTCTTTAAGACAGTAAACCAGAGAGGTGCAAGTGCATAGACTGCACATAGACTTAAATTCTCCACACAGACTTGCTCTTTTTAACATATGACTGTAGTGATCCCATCCCAGGCTTCTTGCAACATCTGCCCTCTGGCTAGCTTGTTAACAAATAGGATCTGACACACCTTTGAGCCAAATATGCACACCATCATGACCCATCTGTAGATTATGCCTTGCTTCTGCTGGATAACAAAAGACTATTTGAAAGAGACAGTGAAAATATACTTTGTAGATAGAATTCACATTTGTGTCATCATGTTGTCTTCTTTTCCAGTGGTACCATTCTTATGCATACTTAAGCCAGTGTTCATATGATACGTGTATCTGTCGCATAGGACACCTTTTTTAATCACTTCACAAATTTCAAACTTTAATCTGACTCACACAGACACTTTTTCTTGTAATAGTTTGATTCTTGCCTTTACTTCCGTGCAGTAGTTGCTGTCTGCTAGTGGAAAATAAGAACATCTTTCAAGATGTGTTGAAGGAAATTGATATTTGACACAATTTCTGTATCTTCTTTCTCTGGTAATAGAGTCTCCATATTTAGACCCATTGCCAAGAAAATTTCTGTAGTCATCGGGCTGACATCTTCCAGAATCCTTAAGATGCTGCAAGAAGAAAGTTGCAGAGGTCTCTTTTAAGATTCTTCTGAAACTCTTCCACTGTGGAGAGCTTCCATTTCCAAAAGTTAAATACTGGGAACACAAATAGGATTCCATAGTAATCTTAAAATATTTTATGCTCAACCTGCTCACCTAACTTCAGACATGCTCTACAAAAGTACTGAGTGCCATGTCCTAGAGATCAGAAAGTCATACGGTGACACTGAAAATGGATAGCCAAGCTATCTAAAACCAAGCATTAGACTTGTCTTTATCTTTTAATTATTTTCCTATTGATGTGATTTGTTTTTCTTGTTATTGAAAAACCATGGCTGCTTTGCTGATAGCAACATATCATTCCTCCTCAGAATAGTTAAGGTTGATATTTGCTTTTCTCTTTTACTCTCTCCACACACTGTGCATTGTTATCATATGATCAGTTCGGTTGTTTCAACATGCCATTCCTTGCAAGCGTCACCAAACTTGTGTTACCTAATGCTGAGAGATTCAAACCTTCCCCATTTCACTCTGTCTTTGTTTTACTATATATATGTCTGAGTGCTCAGCAGAGGATGGGTGATGTCAAATCCTTAGAAAAGCAGCATACATGAACTAATGAATTGTTGGTGTTTACACAAACTGGCTATTTGATGGATTTTACCATGCAAAAATCTATGCTTTCTTAAGTTCTATTTACATTTTCTGTGGTTCTATTTACATTTTAAAAACACTAAAATAACAGTGCAGTTCTGGTTATTATGGGTGACGTGAAAATATCTAGCCTTGCTTTGGGCTGTTATAGTAAAAAACAATGCATAAGATGCAGTTGATGTTCCTATTTGACTTCTGTTGGTATTTAGCTATGACTTGGATCCTGTTTCATTAGGCATTTCATTCACTAGCTATATGGAGAAATAGAAATTCAAACCAGTGTTGGAATTTTTGATCCCAATAGTCAATAGAGATACTTGCTATAAGAGCTCTCTGTAGAGAATGTAGATCATTGGGTACAGAAGGTAAAGTGAGGTTCTCCCCCCACCACCACCCCCAACTCTACCCTAGTGAGACTACATACAGAGTATTGTGCCCAGTTCTGGGCTCCCCAGTTCAAGAGGGGCAGAGACACACAAGAGAGAATTCAATGGAGGGTTGTGAGGATGACTAAGGGAGTGGAATACCTATTTTATGAGGAAATCCTGGGGTTATTTAGCCTGGAGAAGACTGAGAGGGGATCTTATTAATGTTTACAAATATCTGAAGGGTAGGTGTCAAAAAGACAATTCCAGGCTTGTAATAAGACCAGGGGCAACAGACACAAACTGGAACAAAGGAAATTCCACCTCATTGGAACAGGCTACCCAGAGAGGGTGTGGTCATGTCCTCTGGAGACTTTAAAGATGCATCTGGATGCATTTCTGTGTGACCTGCCCTAAGTGGTCCTCCTTTGGCAGGGAGACTGGACTTGATCTCTGGAGGTGCCTTCCAACCCCTATCCCTCTACAATTCTATGAATGTAATCATAGCACAGCTACTCTTGAAGGATTGTAAGCAGAGGAGATTTTTGTATAACATGGTTTTAGTAGTCCAAATATAAAGGAGAACAGAAGACTGAGAGACCTTATCAATATTTAAAGGGTTAAGAGGATGGGGCCAGACTCTTTTCAGTGTTTTCCAGTGACAGGACAAGGGACAATAGGCACAAACTGGAACACAAAAGGTTCCAACTAAATATAAGGAAAGCACTGGAACAGGCTGCCCAGAGAGGTGGTGGAGTTTCCTCTGGAGGTATTAAAACCCTTCTTGAATGCAATGCTGTGCAACCTGATCTAGGCCAACTTGCTTTAGCAAGGGGATGGACTAGGTGATCCCCAGAAGTTTCTTCCAATCTGTGAGTCTGTCTGATTCTGTTTCCATCCAGAGTAACTCCTTCAATTCAACACAAGTAATGTGCAACTAACCATCAATAAACCAGTCATAATAAAATGGAAACACTGAGACTAGAAACACTTCCCTTTTGAAGGACATTTATCTCCTTTTCTATTAAACTGTCAGGTAAAGAGTAAGGTAATTTTATCTAGAAACAGTTCTACAGAAAAAAAGTGTTTGTTTTTTTGTTTTTTTTAGGATACCTCAATTAGAGAATTATACAGAATTCTTATTTATCTGCTGCTTGAACACTTAATGTAAGCCCTGTTTTATCAATATATGGATTTCCTTAAATTTTCTCTCTCTTTTTGCATAGCAGGGGTTTGCACTATGTCTGCAAGCTAAATTCCTTGACTATTCTTTTTACTGGTTTTTATTATTTTTCTGAAAGGAGTTGTAGCACAATATGACAGCATAAGCAAGTAGATACATTATAAGGCAGGATGAAAGTCTGTATGCAAACTAAGTGTACATGTAATCACACTGATTACTCATTTTTGCTCCACGCACTGTATATGCCTTTTATATGCCATGGAGTCCATATTAGTCATTCGCCTTTTCATCAGACTCTCAGCGGAGACTGAGTATATATATCTCATTGCCTGGCATGGGATGGGTAGATTTTTATCCTATGTAATTACAGCATATTCATATTAGCATTTCTGTCTCTGTAATTAGAAAGAAATCTTTCCTATCAAATCTTCCAGATGAGCTGCTTGTGGGGTACAAACAGGAGTTGACAGTATTCAGTATTCAGTATCACTAAGGTTGGAAGAGACCTCAAAGATCATCGAGTCCAACCTGACATCTTCAATTTCGCCTTTACAGGGAAGAAAAATAATTTGTCTTGATTGTTCCATGTTATGTGAGAGAAAATTCTGGAATACATTGCCACCAGCACTGATAAGGGGTCAAAGAGACCTTGGAGGAAAAAGTTACAAGTTGACTAAGCAAAACTTCCCTCCCTCCCCACCCCCATTTATTATCAATATAGGACAACTGTTTCAGTGAGTTGTTAAGTAATAAACTCAGTCAGAAAAAACACTGCCCCAATTATATAGTCAATTTGCCACCAGTGGACACATAAATATACTAAGTAATGACTTGTTTCAAACTATTGCTTACCTTCTGTTGTTTTATGGAGATATCTGCAGTATTGTTTTCATCTCTGTTGAGAATAGTAATTATGTCATCCCTCACTTAGGAAAATGTGGGTTTATTTTCTATCTTGCAGTGTTTGAGATGCTTAATATTAAAAAGTAGGCTGTTAGCCTGAAAGGAATGCAAGTGTCTCACATAAAATCAGTTGTGCTCCAGAAACAGCAAAAGATTCCCCTTGGCCTAAAGCAACCTGCTGCCATCATGCCTTTCAAAGGCTTCACTGAGCAGCCAAAGGGGGACAGGCTCAGTTAACCAGTAATGACAAATGCTTTGAGGAAAATCCATAAAACTAGTTTTTAAGCTTTAAGAGGAACCCAGTGCTCACCTTCACTGTGGTACAATTCTTTGGTAATGCAGCTCAGTATATCAGTGTGTGATATGAAACTAGCACTGCATTTATCAATGGGAGGCCTGACTCCAGCAATCCAGTCAGACTGAATGGCTGTTTGGTACCTGGACTTTGGGCTAGTCCTCTGTGCAACCAGGTCAAGCTGAGAGAGGCTGGTATGCCAGCTCATTTGGTGTTCACTTTGAGCCTTGCCATTGCAAATTTTTTGTGTTCTGAATTCATCCATTTCATTTACCGTTGGTGTTATGAATGGCTCACAATGTTTCTTCCAAAGTATTATTGAGAGTGAACAAAATCAACCAATGGTCAAGCTGTTGACTTGAAGGCTTGCTTTTGTGGGTTCTTATTTGCAATGTTATGGTTAAGCTAAAAAGCCAGTCATGCAGAAAGGTTACTGGCCTGTGGTGGGGCAAATACCACTTGCATCAAAGTGACTAGATGCTAGTCTCCTGTACATAAATATAAATACCTACAGTGTTACTCTCATGTGAGTTTGTAATTCTTTTCCTTGCTAAATTTTATCTGAGAGAATTTATTAATGTGGAACAAGTGATCTATATCTGCACCTGAATTGAATGGGTGTATGCAAAATCTGGTTTGTTTGGTTTTGTTTTCCTTCTAAATCATGCTGTCCATTGAGGAGCATAACTAAGACTACATACTGCAACTTGAAATTGCATATACAAGTATACCCTCTAGGACTTCAGTCATACAGATCCATATCTGATTCTTCTGCATCTTTTCTAGACAGCAAGAGCCACAGGTAGAAGTATTGTGGGGATACAACTCAGTTCAAGTTCAGACTGAATTTGTAGTCATTCAGTATTTTGAAGCCCTATCCCGCAAAGTTGACCTTTTTTCTTGGAACCAGAAAATGAAGCTTAAAAGTTGGTGCTTTCATAATACTTTCAATGTGTTTTATGCAAAAAGAGGTTATAATTACACTAATGGAAATTCTTTTATATTAGGGCATTCTAAAGGAAAAGCAAAATTGTGTGGAATATCAGTTGTAGGATTTCTATAAGAAATGGGACCAGACTTACGTTACATCACGCACTCTTAGTTTAGCATATTTTCCCCAACCACACAATGTAAACTACCTTGGTAAGGCATTATTCCACCATTTTCTTATAGATCCACTTTTATTTTTGATGGTGTGTTTAATTTTTCAAGATTAAAGGTAATCTTTCTGTCGTATCTCCCTATGCAGAGGGGAAATTGGAGCAGACAGCTCTAAGAACTTAAGATACTGTGAGGAAGCTGCTCACAGGCAGAATACAAAAAGAAAAGGCAATCTAAAATTCAGCATCTGAAGTGCCTGAAGCTTAAAAATTACTAAGGTGTTATAACTTAATTCATTTTTGGATCCACATTTTGGGAGAAATGCAGCTCAAGATTTGTGATAGAGGATATTGCTCTGTGGAGCACAGTCTGTTACTTACTCATTACAATGCACTCAGTATACAAGTGAAAGATTTAAATTAGCTGTTCTGGATTATTTAGCATTTAATTGGTGATAATTTAGATCAATAATTAAAAGACTCCCTTTCCCCCCTCCCACCCATTATTACACTTTTTCCTACATCCTTTTTGAAACCCAAATAATGAATGAGTTTGACTTAAAAAAAACAAAAGGGGGGGGGGAGGAAGGGGAGGAGACAGACACTTGCCTAAGTAAAAAGTGAAATAAAATTTGCATCAGAGATTTGTTCTCAGATAAATGTATTTGGGATAGAAACAAATACATTGAGTTTGGTCAATCAAATCTGTTCTCTCTCTTAAACAGCTTTTATTTACACTCTTCAGAGTCCTTGAAACAGCATTTCTTTCCAGTAGGACTGTTTTTATTACTGTTGCCATAAAATCTTTGTTCTTTTCCTTGCATTTAAAAAAAAATAACCTTTTATATTATGCTTTTTGCTTAAAGTAAGACTGATGTACAGCCTTCCATAGAGGAATAGAATAGAATAAACCAGGTGGGAAGAGACCTTCAAGATCATAGCGTCCAACCTACAAGGAGTTTCAAAGTACTGCTGCACTGCAAACTTGCTAAGTGTAGCAAAATATGTTGCAAAACCTTCAAACCCACAAGTGAACTTCAGGCAAATAACACTGAAAGAATGTGACTACAATTTCTGCAACCTCTGTCTTTTGCTTTATCAACATTTCCATTTTACTTTGAAAACATTGTTTGAATTCTGAGCAGCAGCTTTCACTATGCAAATAATTTTAACACAGAATTTATTGATTGTTTCTGATCTCACAGAATGCAAGACTGGCAAATTTTCACTTGTGCTTTTGAAAAGAGTCCATATACCCTGGTTTTTTTTTCAGTTGACTGTTTATTTTTCAGACTTTTCCTGCAATGTATTTTGCAGTGAAGCATCACACTATCAAGTCAATTACAGATTTGTTTGTATAAATGACTACTCAGATTCTCACCTGTGCACTAGAAACTCAAGGTTAAGTAGCCAATTTTCCAAGGCTTGTGTATTGAATGAAGTACCCAAGAGAAATTAATTTTCTTCACACAAGTTGGCCCTGCTTAACAAATCTAAAGTTTTGGAGGATACTGGGATAAGATTTAAGAAGTGTAAAGTTATTACACATAAGAACTGATTTTCTAATAGGAAAATCCATTCTTCAAAATACTGAATGTGTCTTGTATCAGCACTTGCCCACCAAGCTGCTCTATCACTCCTCTCCTCAGCAGGAATGAATAGGGAGAAAATAAGATAGAAAAAAGTCTCATGGGTCAAGCTAAAGACAAAGGTAAAGCAAAATTTGTATGTGGAGGCAGAGGAAAGCAAAAGATTTATTCACTGCTTCCCATCAGCAGGTGATGTCTGACTGCTTCCTGGGAAGCAGAGCTTCATTACATGCAGTGGTGATTCTGGAAGACAAATGTCATAAACAATGAAGGCCTCCCCCTCATCCTTTCTCTTAGCTTTTATTGTCAAGCAGACATCCTATGGTCCAGAATATCCTTTTGGTCATTCTGGGTCAGCTGCTCTGGCTACCTCCACCTCTCTCCCCAAGATCTTGCCCGGAGTCTAGTGGTGAGGGGGGAAATGCTGGAGAGAGACCTCCATTCTGTGGAGCCCTGCTCAGCGGTAGCCAAAACTCTGGTGTGATGTCAACACCTTTCTAGGTAAACAGCAGAGCTTTGTGAGGGCTGCTGAGGGGAAAATGAACTCCACCTCAGACTCAATACAACTCATCAAGGTTCATCTAACTTCAACTGAGCTTAATAAAAAGACTTGATAGAAATTTCTGCATTACTTACTACAAATGAAAGCTATCAACTCCTCCTTCATAGCTTAATTTATATTTTGATTGAAAATTTATATGCATTTCTGGAATACATTTTGGTTTGGTTTTTACTCTCTTCAGAAATGTTTCAGTTACAATCCCAAACATTTCAGCACAGGACAAAATAAATATAATTTAGCTTCTTGTGATGGTTTGACTATTATATCATTTGCAGTTAAAAATGCAAATAGGAAGTGTTTTAAAATTTATGTAGGAGGTTTTTTTTTTTTATTTTCCAGCTTGCATTTTTTGAGGACATTATTTCTGAATAGATATGAAATAATCACTTTTCTTGATTCTATCAAGAGCATAAATAACAGAAATAAGCAGTAATTTAAAATGTCATACATCATCATTTTAAAATTTAGTTCCACACTATGTCATTAAATATGAGAATACAAATAAGTCAAGTGCATGGTATATATACAATTATTCAGAAAATTCAGCAGCATCTAAAAGGGAAGTTACCAGAGGGTATAAACATCTTGCTAGAGTAGGAATATTGCTTTAACCTCATGGCATCCTGTGACCAGAAAGTTGCACGCTACATTTATCAGCCCAAAGTCTGAGTCTGGAGCTGGGCAAAGGCTGTGCCCATTGGTATGAATATTAGATCTGGTCTATAACAAATCCATTTTCTCTAGGAAAATACTATTACAAACTTTTGACCCACTTGAAAATAAGCTTGTGCACCTTGATTCCTAGGTTTGTAGAGCAGGGGTTTTTCTTAGCCTTATTTACCTTCCCAACTGCAAACTCCAAGTGAGTGGTTAGTAAACATCAATAGACCTGGTTATTAATAGTGCTGCCTTATTTATGGTTAAGTCTATGTAAGTCACTACAGACAGAAATACTGAGTATCCCCATGGTGAGAGATGTCAAGCATCTCACATTAGCCAGCTTTAGGAATGGGTGCTTAATTTCCATAACTAAATGGGTGTTTAATTTCCATAGTAGTATAATAAATTCCCCTGTTCCTTCCACATTTGCCTATTCTGTCCTTAGCTTGTTTTGCAAACATTGTCATAAGGCATTTAAAGCAGAAATTCTTGCTTTGTTAGCCCTGCTCAGTCTAGTTTTTGTCTGTAAGAAAAGAGCAAACTCCCGAAGCTACTGTAATAAGGATCCAAAGATCTCCCATATCTTGCACATCAGTCTTTGCCATGCAAATACCTCCTTAGCAACGTCACTAAGGCTTAGTTCCTCTTAGACCTGATATAAAATGTGAAAATTATGGATGAAATACTTGCTGGAATTCATATTGAGATAGAAATACAGCAAGGATTAGAGGTACCAGCAGTTAAAAGCTTGTTTATTGTTGGCTTTCTTATATATTTAATGATAGTAATGTTCAAAGGAAATCTATTGTCAGAGATGTGAATATCCTATGCATGTAGCAATGAATGATGATGAGGGACAGAAATTTTATCACTTGAAAATGTTTGGCATGAACTAGGAAAAAAGTGAAAAAAAGACTGAAGAATAATTTTCTAACCATTAGTGACATTAATAAATTTGAAGACTTTATTTAATTTAATATCAAACTGGATGACTTTTCTGAACTTGAAATATTTTTAGCAGTCTGCTTGTTAATAATGACATTAAAAGATGAACTAAAACTTTATGATTAACAAGAACTCCAGTCCTTGTATTAACTTTAAAAGTTGATAACTTAGAAAGCTCTAAAATAAATTTTAAGACTTTACATATTAATGAAATATCATTGAGATTATTTTAGTTCTTTCATATTGCAGATATCTAAATCTAACCTGGCCATTTATTATGTATTCACATGGCATTTTCTTAGCTGTTTTACAGAGTCTACTGAGTATTTGATGAGAGGGTGCAGATGTCATTTTAGATGTGAAGAGTAGGTGACTTGTAAAACCTCATTCTCTTTAAGATGTCTGCTTGAAGTTAAATTCATGGATATTTTGTTGACTATCCATCATCTTAAGCAGACCTGAGAGTAAGTCCTGAGAGTATTACTAATTGTTAATTGATTTCAATTTTGCTTGATTAATTTCATTTTTCAGTAGATACTCCATACTTGTTCCCTTTATTGTTCTTTGCAAATGCATTTTAAATCTGAAATCTTATTGACTGTGTTAAACTATCCTCATATTGTAAGGAGTTAATACCTCACAGTTTCTTCAATAAATCAATCAAACCATCTATCACACTTATTTCATATTACTTAGTCATTTGCTTTAGTTTAAACTACTAATTTAATTAACTGGAAGCCATTTGTTCATTGGCCCTGCTTCTGCAGAGCACAAAATGAAACCGATGTGGAGTGCAGATAAACACATCAAACTACAGTGCAAAGGAAGTGTGAATTTAACTAATTTAGAGCACCCTAATGTAGTTGTCATCAAATTGTGAGGATTTCTGAAACTGCATTAGTGACTGTTTCCCTTCAGGACTGTTTAGGCTGAGTCAGATTTTAAGAGTGAGAGTGTAACCTACAATCTTGTGATTTCCAGAGCTGTGACTATACCAAGACTGCTGTCACAAATGGGAGTTTACTGAATCATGACCGTTAGTCACATTTTTGAGTGTTGCCATGAGAGACTGAGAGTGGTTTTATGAACTTTGTTTCTAAACATGAAAACTGATCTGTGATGTTTTGTAAATCTTCAGTTCTTTGGTTACCAGTAGAGCAGCTGATTCCAATTAGAGAAGCTTTTGGTTGAGCTGTTTATTAAAGTATATCATCTTAAATTCAAAACTCAAGCAAGAGAGTTGAGGAAAAAAAACAGGTAATGGAAGATGCAGAAAGGCCTACATTCTTCTAGGAATGTTTGGTTTTGGTGTTTGGTTGTTGTTTTTGTTGTTCTGGTTTGGTTTGCTTTTGTTCAGCCATTCCATTGTCTCCTGAGTGCTGATACTCCACAGACGTGCCTAGGGAGTGTTTGATCTACTAGGCAACTCTCTCAGTCTCTGGGTGAGTTGGCTTTGCTATCACCTCTCTCATGTATTGGCCTCCAGACTTTGCAAATTCACTTTGTCTGATCTCACTCGACACAAGATATAAAGAATGTAAGTGAAGCTAACTGGATGCTGATCCCCTTTGATTTCTTTTAAAACTGCAGCTCATTTCATCACACTCTCTAGTGTCACAGTTACTATCTCAGTAAGATTAATTTTTTATTCTCCTTTCAAGAGTGTTCTCCAGCCTCACTGTAGATAAATGGAAAATTATATCAAACTTAAAGTTTACGCTTCTACACAAGCATTGTATTTCTGTCCAATAAGTCTTTACCCTACCATTGTTACAAATTACAGCAATATCATAAGTGGAAGACTTGTTTTCAGTTTGTCTTTTTATGTCTGATTACTTCACACAGCATCTTAGGAGAGGAAAATGTTTGGAAAGGAATGTGTTTGTAAAAAATCACTAAATTTGGCAGAATGAGTCATGGGCAGACGTGTTTGCAACTACTTTTAATTCTCTTTCTAACTGACTAGATGTAAATGTGAAAATGTCTCATTAAAACAAAGCACAGTAAATGGTTAGCAACAAAAGGAGTGCAATCAAGATTCAGTTTACTCCTCCCATTGTTTCTTTTGTACTTGTTTCTTTTTTGTTGTGAAATGAACTGCCTAGTTAAAGCTGAAACTCTGTAAAGTTTCCAAGAATAGGTTTTCATACAAACTGTGATGTTGTTGGCTAACATCATAATATTTACCTCAGAAAAGGGCTATTTTGGTTTTATTTTTCAACAGGATTTAATGTGACTAGTATGTGTTAAAAAGGTGGTATCTAATGGTGTACTTCCTAAAGATAGAAGGCCTCCACTGTGCCAGGAGTGCTAAAAATTTCAGATCATTTTTCAGTCTTGTGGCTGATGGAGAAAGAGTCTAGTCTGGGCCAGGAAATGCAAAATGGCACGTCTTCAGTGACGCAGTCAACGTTTATTTTTTAACCTGAAGACTGCAAACACCATAATAAAAGAATTTACTTTTTTATGTAATGACTAGAAATAATTGGAAAGGGAATATTTATCCATGGAAACTATCTACTTCTCAATGAAAAGTCCAAATCTGTCAAAAACTCTTCAGGCACAAAATTGTGGAAATATTACTGTAACTTTAACAGATTGATAGGTGAATTTGGCAAAAGATATGCTCTAGAAAGCATGGCACAAAGCAGAGAATTGAGATGGGAAGAAATCATGTTACAAAGTGGCAAAATGTACAAAGAAAAGTACTTCAAATTTTTATGGGAACATTCAGTTTCTGACCATCAGTTTTCTCCATTTTATCTGTATGGAGATCTGCAGATACTTGTGCAAAATTGACTTTTCAGGTATACTTCTATAAAACATTCTATTCCTTTATTTTGTTTATTTCTTTTTCGAGGATAAAGTAATTACAGGTTGTTTTTTTTCTGTGCAATGATTAAGGGTAAATTACATCAGTAATAAGATATTAGCCAAAGGGGACCAAACATATTTCTTGCAGATCGCCTCATTAGCTTGTTTCCAAAATATGTTCACCACAGTGAAATTACAGCATGTGACTAGATGTAGTGACAAACATCTGTTGTCTTAGCTCCAAAAAGGCTTTTGGGAGTGGATAAAGACAAACAGTTCTTATTTAATCAGCTTAAATGTAACCAGAGAGACATTTTTTTGTCATCTGTAGTCTTGTCCTAACGTGTTGTTAGTCCTTAAAAATTACTTATGGGGTTAAGTTTCTCTTTAAAGTTGCGTGATCTTTTAGTAAATTAATAATTTCCATCTACTTTGCAATGATTACAAATGTGGTAGCTGCTCCTCATCAAACAAACCCAACTAGCCAAACTTGTCTGTACTCCAGAAAAACACCCAGGGGACTGAGCAGGCCTGTGTCAAAAACACAGAAATATGGCACTTTCAGAGGACAATGTAGATGAGAAAACATAGCTGAAATTTCAAAACTATTTGCAACTGATAATGAAAAGGTGGCAGGTGGATTGAAAGCAGATTTTTTAAGCATCCAGGTAATCTGCTGTTTTCCAGTCCTGGACAGAAGAATGAATTTAGCTAGTTGAATATGTTTCAAACAATTCTCTATAGTGACAGCAAGTGAAATGTGCCAACTGAATGAAATTAATGTGTTTCACCAAAATAAAAGCAATTATTTGAATTCCTAGACAAATCATGTTTCTCGTGTCTGTGAGCTATGGTGCCCTTGTTACCAGTTAAGAGTTAACTCCTGTATTTTGTCAGTTTTGTAAGTTCTGTGTTTGGAGTTACAGAAGCTGTAGGTGCATATTCACCCCTGATGGAGAGCCTGAAGTAATGCAATGGAAGCCAGGTCTGTGCAAGAAATCCTTGGAAGTAGTCATCATAAAAAGGATAAAAGGGGGTATCTGTATGAAAGGACTTGGGGAAAGAATCCTCTTTCTGGATCCTTTCCATTACTAATACCTGGCGTGACTTCAGTTCTGTCTTGGGGGCAGGCACTGTGTATGGCTTCCCTCACTGAGTCAAAAGGGTTTCTTTCCAAAAGCAATCTTCTTATAGAGGAAGGATGAAGTGGATTTTCCTGTAAAGCCTTAAATGGGATATTCCATGATCTTATCTTTATTTGGAGAAATATATCTGAAGGATAAGGTCTCCTTTAGCCACCTCTGGACAGGAATCAGTTTCACTGTTTTCATTTTAAAGCAGCATTTCTGTTGTTTTAGAGCATATCACCAACTCTATAGCAAATGTTTGCATTGCATGTGTTTTTTTCCTGTATTGAGGTTTAACAGGCTCTCCCATAGTTCTAGTTGTCAGCAAATGGAGGGAAGACAGTGCATTTTATTTTTTCTTAAATGTGCTTTTTTGTTTATTTTCAGAATTATTTGAGAGCCATGAAGTTAGATTTCTTAACACATGCATGGAATGGAAATTTGTACTTAGACATTTTATGATGTGTTGGTATATGCGTTTGCATCTCTATTTGGTGACCTTGGCTAGGAAGTGTTTAATGTTTATCATATGACAAAATACCAATAGCTTCCTGAAATCTGAATAGATTGAGAGGCTATGAAAAGACACACTTCAAGCTCTAAAACTGATTCTGTAAGGTTTAAAATTCCTGGTAGTTAATGGGAATATCTTTCGATCAGTAGTGATATCAGACAAAAACGGCTTTCTTCATTTCAGAAAACAGAGAAAGGAGCACCTAAATATGGGAAGCTAAGAAAATGTAGCACAGGAACAGAGTAGGAGTGTATCAAATCATACTCAATTCCTGTTGTAAACTTCCCCCCCCCCTTTTTTGCTCTGTTAGACTTTTAGACCTGCCTTTTATTTCTTGTTTTGAGAACTGGTTTGTGGTAAATGAAGTGGGATACACTTGGGTGTATCCATTTGGCTTTTCTGATATCTGCCCTAATTTTTAATGATATTTTCAATGGTTACTTGATTTTTGATTATGGGAAACTGTCAGTTTATGAGGATTAAAATGCATTCAATTTTACCAGCAATACAGGCTGAGGAAAAACTACTTCAAAGTGTCATTTTGGGATATGTTCCTTCTGAAGTCTTTTCTTTCTGATAAGTGCTGTATCAGCTTTGTGTATGTGAAGGAGAGATTGCTTCCAGTCGTCCGTTAAGTTAATTACCAATATCTATTCCCCAAAGGGAAGGGATCTACTGGGAGGTAACTCCATCTATTTTCTTCTATGAAGAAATACCTTTTTTGATGCAAAAAAAAAAAAAAAAAAAAAAAAATTAAAAAACCCCAAAGTTAGAACCATGACTTTAGGTATAGATCTCTCTTCAAATCACTGAATGCTTTCCTCTAGAAAAGGTATTTATTATTATATGAGGCTATCAATTTTACGAGATACTGCTTTTCAGCTTTTAATACAGATTAAGCACCAGTGGCTGGTTGCCATATACTTTCTGTTAAGGGAAAGTGTAAAAATAAAAATAAAATAATCTGAGAGATTAAATGTAGAGACATTGCAGAGGTCTTCTTCAGGATACTCTCTATTAATTTTTTCTCTGGAGCATATCAATCTCTTCCTAACTGCAATGATGCAGTACCTCTCTAAAGCCTGCAAGAGTGCTATGTATTATAACGAGAGACATTTATCTAGAATACTACCTGCAAATGAACATGCTGGACAAATTTATCTGTCCTGAAGCAGGATGGAGAACTTGCATACCCATTCTAAGCCATGTCCCATCCTTCTTTGTATTTCATCATCCACAAATCATGTGTCATAAGGCAGACAAGTGTTCACATCCACTCTGTGCATGATACCACCTTGTGGTGGATTGATGTTTCCCCCAGCATTAACTTTTAAGTGAGACCAACTCAGAAGCAAATGAAAGCTGTATTTACAAGCAAAACTACACTCTACAATGGAATGCAATGAATATTTACAATAGGCTAACAACATGAAAACCCCCCTCTTCAAAAAGAGACCAAGGAAGCTGCTCCACTACCCGCCCCCCACCCCAAACCTCTTAGATCCCCCTGTACCAAGGGAGAGGAGCTGAGAGAGTGCAGTGGGTTAGCTTATCTCAAGGCCAGTCAGAAGCACCATTATCTCCCACACAAAGCAATAACAGCCAAGATCAGAAGAGAGGAGGAATGGGAATGGAAGTGAAATGTGAAGAATTATGATACAGGTTCTCTTATCCCAGACATTTATACAATGGATTTGTTTAGAATAATCTTTTGTTTTCCTTTTTATACCCAATAGTGATTTATTTATGGTTTTCTACTTTTCTGCTTGAAATCTGCAGCTAGATTTTAAAGGCATAGCCTAAAACTACCACACACGTGGAGTTTGAAGTTTTTGCTTACCATCTTTGTGTACCAGGTTGTTACCAGGAACCTATTTTTAAACACATTTTGTCTGTCAGGATATTAGGAAGCCTTTTTCTCTAGGATTTAAAAGAACATATATTGGAAGAGATCTCAAGGATCATCGAGTCCAGCCTGTCACCACAGACCTCATGACTAGACCATGGCACCAAGTGCCATGTCCAGTCTCCTCTTGAACACCTCCAGGGACGGTGACTCCACCACCTCCCTGGGCAGCCCATTCCAATGACGAACAACTCGCTTGGCGAAGAACTTTCTCCTCACCTTGAGTCTAAACCTCCCCTGGCGCAACATACGTAAATATGTATGGTTTAAGACATCAGTTTTATGGATCAAGGCCTTTTACACTATCCCCTACAACAACTTTCTCTCTGAATTGGAGAGAAATGAATTTGATGCATAGACTGTTCCATGGCTGAGGAATTGATTGGATGGTTGCATTCAGAGGGTAGTGGTCAATGACTCAATGTCTTTGTGTTTGCCCAGCTGCCCATACAAAACAATATAACCGTTACTTTTAAAGTAGTTGATATAAGTGAAGAAATGCCTAAGACACTTTAAAGAGTTCTACCTGAAGCTTTCAAATATATTTTTAGTAGACTTTGGTGGGAGTTACATACATTTAATTGAGAGGACTAATTTGACACTGCTTGTGTTGTTAGATGGCTCAGTACTAGTAAAATCACTGTCCTTGTTTTGCAAATTAATAAGACAGATCTTAGAATATTAGAAGTTAAAAAATTAGGAAAAACAAAATTCTGTTTTTAGTGTGTGAATGTTTCTAAAATTAGGAGTTCTGAATATTCCCCAAATCAGTGGATTCTTATTCTGAAAATGTGTTCTGACGAAGCTTTTCAGTATCTCATAGCTCATTAACAGCATAGCCTTGCTTTGAACTCAGTCCTATCCCTTTCTCAGAGAACTGCATTTCCAGCGCTATGTGCACTCGCAATCATCTGGTTTCAACATAACATTTTTGGAAAGAAAATTCTTCCCCATCTGTCCTTGACTGAATTGATGATGACGCACATCTGCTCTCAGAGGTGACCACTGCTTCCTCTCCCATTGATACCATCCTTCCTACGCTAAGACTTTTTGCCATATACTGTTTCTTAGTTGTTTGTGTTTTCTTGCAGTTTGTTTTGGTTTTCTATTTAAGAGACTGGAGAGTGGCAGTTAGAAGGCCCAGGAGATAAATCTTGAAGCAAGGGAGATGTTAAACTGAAGTGATGTTCTTAGAAAGGGAACAAAATAACTCAGCAAGTCAGAGCTAGCTCACTCTATTTCTCTCTGTGTGAATAATGCATTATTCCATCAAGAAAGTTGCTCCTACTCAGCTCATACTGAGTGGCAATACTGTTGCCTACAATTGGAGAGATGTCTAAAGAACACAGAAATGTAGGAGAAACAGTTGTTCTTCTCTCTAGGTACAGTCAACAGCCTGTCGCCCTAGGGAATATTTGATCTGATGCAGGACCACAAAGCTTGTATTTGGAGTGCAGCATGTACTGCAGTGTACTTCAGATATGATGTCTTTGAGAATAAGCTATTACTAGGTTAGGAGACCCAAGAAAAGTAAGCTCTTTATTTTGAGAAAGGCATGCTACTAAAGAAAATTCCGTGTTAACAGCTATTTTTAGTTATATATTTTGCCATTGCCATCATGGACAGAGTCAAGTTATTTAGATGCTTTCTGAGTTTAGCTTAGAATTTACTCATGTAACTACTTATAAAATAGTCCAGCTGGCAGCATCTTCATCTAAAATGAATAGATTATATGTATCACAGAATACAGGGAATCCTGTCATTTTTGTCCAAGCTGGAGATAGTGTTCCAACTCTCTTAGTCAAATTCCTGTCTTCTGTTTTAGAAGGCAGTCTTAATTACATGTGAGATTAAAAATGTCTCAAAAGCTAAGTCACAGATGCTTGGGAGTACTTAAAAGTTTCCCATTGTAGATACAGCTAAAAAATAAGCATCAAGGAGTTGAATGGCTGTGGCCTGAGCAATAGGTCCTGAGATAAGTTTGATCTCTAGATGAACATTCTACCAAAAGTTAGATGATATTAGTGTCTGCTCATTAGTGGAATATGCATCTACTAATCGTTAGTGGGCATGAAATGTTGTCAGAATGTATTTAACTTTCCTTGTTTAGTAGAGTATCAAGGTCGCGTAAGCAGATGTCCAGGCTCATTTGGTAAATCATCAAGGTCCTGTAGGCGAACAGCCTTGCTTGGTAGACTGTCAAGACCATATCTGAGAGATTGTCAAAGCCATGCAGCCCAGTGTTTGGCCCTGTTAGGAAGCATGTGGTCAAAACAAACACACAGACACACTCTGAGTTCTGTCCTGGGCCCTGTCCAGATTATGGAAGGAATCTAACAGGAAAACAAAGCCAGGTATTCCCACATTTGAACTTATGTAGACTTGTTTATTCAATAATATAAAGGCTAGACCCTTTTACAGTGACTTTGGAAGCCTCATCTACAGGTGGATACACTTTGTAGGACTTCCCAGTTACTGGGAAAGGTTTTCCAAATCTTTGCTCTAAGCAGGGCTCCCCAGTGACCGAGGATCTGGATGATGGTAAAGTGTTGGGACAGTTGGTCATGGATCTTTCTTAATCACTGTTGCTAACCTTATGTAGTAATGATTAGGTGCATCAAAAGGTGAATGTATTGTGTGAAGGTTGGGATTTGTGCTTAAGCAGAGATAAAATCTCTTGATGTTTTTGCAGAGTAAGCTCTTGATGTTTAGCAGAGGTAAAAATCTCCTAAAAACTCTGATTTAGTTTTTTTTCTTTTCCTGTGTTTCAACTTGGAATCCCACCATTCACAAATACAGGAGTCAATCAGAAATAGAGATACAGCAATATATTTTCAAAGATTTGGGAAGACTTTGTGCCTTCTGTGATGCAGGACCATTTGTAGTACATGTAATTACAGTAGGATTGTCTCAAAGAACACTACTTATAAAAATTAAGAAGTCCAGAAAGACTTGACTTTCAGCTCATTAAAATACAACTAGAATACTTATCAGCAGGGAAAACCAAATCAGCTTGAGATTCTTGAGAAGTTGCTATTACCCTTGAAATTCTGTGACATACAGCTACCCTTCATCATTAACCAGCTAATGGATTAATTAATCATGGCAACCCAATTGGAGAGTGGGATATTTTCAAACACAACAAAAGCCCCCAGTGTAAGTAGCAGCAAAATTTTGAGTATTAACACTAAAGGAGAGTGGTATTATGTTTTTAGGGACTAATTAGCTAAGATGTCATTGTTGTTCCACTTCCTCTAGATATGAACCAGTTTAGAAATAGTAATTTAAGGAAATCTAGTTTTCCCAGCCCATAGACATTATCAAGTATCTTAGTACTTTATGAATACATAAAATCTGATTATAGTTACAAATCCTTCCTTCTATATTCCCTTTTCATTTTCTTTACAAACTCAAACATTGCTCTCTCCATAGCCACATATTAAATGCCTCTTTCACAGTTAGATACTGTTCAGGTACAAGCCTGACTCAAGCATCATGGTTTCACTCTACCTGTATTTTGCACTACAGGCTTTCAATATATAGCATGTTGTTCAGACTGTTACAGTATGTCGTCATCACTAATGGTCCTGAACCGTTCAGCGTAGGAAGCTGCTTCACTGAATGGATCAGCCTTCCTCTTCTAGTATTTATTATGTGCAGTAAATCTCATTGACTAACACTACCCTCATCTTATACTCTGTCTTTTCGTAATGGTAGATTCTTGTGTGCCACCTGTGAGACAACCCCCCTCATCCTCCATTACTTTTTGTATGATCTAGCACTGTGATTTATCATCCATCTTGAATCCCTCTAAAAGAGTGTAATAGGAGACCGTTTGCTAAAACGGCACAAGCAAAGTAATTTGCTGGTTAACCCTTCATACCACAGCATATTGTATCAAGTGGAGAGAAATTTGTAGGGAGCAGTCATTTAACGATTATTTCAAGTGCATATACCTGCTAAGCATAGGTTGATCTCAAAAATTGCCTAGATTGATTTGAGATTATCCTTTTGTAGCATATGTAATTATTCTGTCTTTGGGAAGAAGTTATAGCATGGACTGCAGTTTAGTGCTTGCAGAAGGGAAATGATCAAGTTACCATTGCAGTGGCACCAAATGTATGGTAAAATGACAAAGATTAATAGAAGTCCTTCAGAAATTTGGCCAAAATAGCAATGATACAGGAGATAGACAAATAATAGCATCTTTATATATACATGACAGGAAAAAAATATCCAGTCAGATACATAATACTTTGATCACTCCTCCTCTCTCCCACCTTCCCATAACAAAGTACTGACCAGAATCTGGACAAGTCTTTGGGTTTAAATCAGGACCTGACAAAAACAGTGAGAATGATCTTTCTTGTAAATTCTTTATGAAGAAGATGATTGACTGCAATCCTTCAGGGCTTGGCCGAGAGTGGTGAGCAATGCTCAGTTAATGCAGCCTTAGTTGGTGGCACCTGCTGGTACTAACAGAAATAGATTTTGACCAGTGGAGTCAAAATATTTAATATTGATGTTAATGCATTTAGGGCAAGGTTACTGAGACTGAAAAAGACACAGCAAAAAGAACATGCTGTCAGAGGTGATCAATAACATTTTCCTACTTAAAATTTATTTTGCCCTCTTAAAAGCAGTCTCAATACAGTTTGACTGCTAGGTTTACTTGCAGCAAGTATTTTGAGTGAAGACTTGAGCACTATATGCTTTAAAATACTTTTGGCCTGTACACGAAAAGTCAACTGGCCTTTCTGAGATGCAGGTAAATGTCTTGTCCTTATGACTGCCTTACCATGTGTTTCTGTGTCTTGCCCACCATTTCAGATAATGTCACTTGGGTAGCTTAAGTCCCTCACAGTCTCTGACTTTCTTCACAATCACTGATGTGGATTAAAAGGTGCTTAAAGGAGTGATAATTCAGATTCTCTTCTTTCCAGTCTCTGGGAGTCCTGCTTTTATCCTCCAGGACATAATTATTCATCAATCCATCAGAAGAAAGACTTGAGGATTATTTAGATGTGTTCTCTTTTACATACCAAAAGCAAATTTGTAGGTTTTCATTATTTCACTGTTTGGTCCCAGAAGAAAGTATGATTAAAATGTTATGGGCTTGTTATGGTAATAACATAGTCTGTTCCTTTAAAAAAACCCAAAACACACACACAAAACAAACAAACAAAACCCCCTAATATTTATCTGCCAGCGCTCTAATTGTAGGAAAAAAGCACTGCTGCTGGCATTATTTCCATTCTAAGAAGCTTTGATTAATTCAAACTTCTTTACTTTAGAAAAAATTTTTTCCTTTCATATATTCACAATGGCATGCAATAAAATGCTAGTTTTTCTAGTGAAATACACATCGTTGTGTAGCTTTTATGCAGATATAGCATGGAAAATAAGTAAGTAATCATTTCCAACTAAACAGAAGGGGTGAAGAAAATTACTACCTATAAAGAAATGGCATTTTATCTGGACTTAGATACTTCCTGATTCTTCCTAAAAACCACAAGACTTCATAGTTCTTCACAATCACAGAGGTGTGTGTGTATGTTAATCTTCAAATGTTTACTTATAAGCAACTCCACCATTTGTGTGCCAGTTTTGGGGATGAGGGAGAAAGAAAGAAAGAACACCCCCAAAGCTAGTAGAATATGAAATAATTAGGTAGTGTCGAATGTTTATCCTAGTACAGCATATGTTTCTAAAGGGATAATTTGGGAAGGAAAGCAATGAGATTGTGAGGGCTCTATTGATAGTTGCTCCAGTTATCTTGTTCATCGTAATCCTTCAAAGGATATTTGCCCTTAAAACAACTATTGGCTCATGTATTATTCTGTGTAATATAAAGAGGGTTCATCCATTCTCTACATCTGAACCCAGCATGCAGTCTCTCTGTTCTAGAGTGTCTGGCGTATTCTGAGCCTGTTTACAGTGCATCTGACATTTTGAACTGCAGAATGTGACAAGCTGACAGTGTCTCTGATTATAAAATCAGCTCATCTGCTGGTACTAGCAAAGATCAAGATGATGTATGAACTAGGTTTTAAATAGATCATATCATACTCTAAAATATGCACATTTCAATTCTTTTAAGAATGAAGGGTATATGGTATAAAGATATTGCTTTAATTTGGTTTGAAGACTGCAGCATGTTATTATTTGTTTTATAATATTCAGCAAGCACTTAAACACACAAAGCCTTTTCCATTGCCAAAACCAGAAATTTTGAGTACAAAACCCAAATCATTGCTCAAAAGGTTAATGCAGCATCCTGTTATCAAAAGTATTTCCTAGTATGACACTAGTTGCCGAATTTCTAAGAGTTCAGTATATGCTGCCCCAAAGATTTTGTGGATATGGTGAACATAGCCTAGGTAATCAGGTAAATTGTTGCTCTATTAATTAGAGATATTGCAAAGGTTTTTTAATTTTTCTTTTAACAACTTCAATATGTGTAAAAAAATTAAAAGTTATATTCCAACAGCATACTTATATGTCTTTAAATGATAGTAGGAAATGCAAATACTCCTACAATACAATTTCTATTCATGTGATGATATGCCCAGCCTTTGTGTATTTCTTTTCATAGTTCTTCAGGATTTTGAAAAGTCTTTCACATTCAGAAAACATCTGGAGTAAATGTTTATTATTCTAGTACATAATGGTACCACAGTCAAAATCTTCAAGTCTCATTAAGGATCTGACTAAAATCCATAGTCAAGGAAACTTTCAAGCTAGATTGACCAATGTCAGCTGTTTCAAGCCAGGACTGTACTTCTAACTCACTACAATTTACTGTTGTGTTCTGCCATGCTTCATAAACAGCTCACTCTGAGTATAATGTGGTGGGTACTGTTTGCAGTCCAGCATCTCTTTTACATGCAGTTGTGATTGCTGGGATACAGCTTTGGATGTCTTACAAAGAGCAAATGTGGCAGTGTTTGAATCATTGAATAATTGAACTGCTGTACAAGCTTTTGTCATCATATCTTGATTATTGTGCCTTCATTTTCTCCAGCTGATAAATAGAATTCTTCCTCTCTTATTAGAGAGCTCTTTCAGGATTTTCTTGCTCATTGTTTTAGCTAAACAGATGGAAGTGTTGGGAGGCTTAGGTTCTTTTTATTTTAATTTTATTTCTATTTGAAGTGTGCAGGAATTCACAACTCTGTGTATGTGTGTGTATATGTCTAAACTATGCTGCTTTGCAGGTTTTGCAGGGACTACATTTTTTTTCCAAGCTGTTTTCAGGAGCAGGCCTCCTGCATAACTTGCTAAAATTTGCCACTAGTCACAGGCAAAACCTGCTAAGAATGTATAAAAGGATGTAGCCAGTCCTGCTTTGGTTTAGAAGACAGTAAACTGAGCCCAGTGTATATTGGGCAAAAAAAGTCTGCGTCAACAGAAGTACACTGTGCAAATTAAAACAACCCCCACCAATTAGAAAATTTCCTATGATCAGTCCATGCCACACTTTGGCAGGGTCAGTTATTGGTTTCTAGCTCATATGACAAAGGATAAATATCTATGTTTGCAATTCTTACCAGGCTCCATATAATGCTTCTCCCTCAGGAATGGTAAATTGACTGTCAGCTATGATTAGATACTGTTCAGGTTGCTTTTCTCACCTGTTAAAATTTAAAACAAGTACTTTTCTCCCCAAGGTGCAGCTTCAAACTCAGGGGAAAAAAAAACAACCCACTAGGTTTCAGTTCAGATAATTCTTCATGCACCTTTACATTTTACCTCAACATTTTTGCCTGGAGACTTGTAAACTTGTGACAGTAGCTAAATTCCTTATTCACATAAGTGATTTTCAGTCATCCTGACAAAGGCAGTGTGACCCGCGCTTTTCATTTCCATTTTACTTAGCCATGTTTCTGTTCACTGCAAGGCTACAGAGCACAGGGAAGTCCTAGTCTGTGCGTAAGACTGGAATGCATAGTCACAGCATTAATTGTTATGAAACCAGAACTGTTTGATTCTGAAAATAGTATTTTAAATTAAATACACAGGTGTCTGGGATCACATCTGCTTGGCACATCTGTATGCTAGTTGTAGTATTTAACTCTTTGTACAGCAGGGGCCAAAGTGACTCAAAAGGAAAAGGAACTCTAAAGGTGTAGATTTTGGCCATAAAAAGTAAGTTTCCATTAATAGCTTATTGTCCCTAATTAGTAAAATGTCATGAACATAAAATCCTTGATTCGGTGTAAAACTTGAGCCGGAAGGGCAGTCCTGAAAATTAAAAAATTGATTTCTTTCAGGTTCTCTGTGGCTACAGAGGTACAGTGTGTCTTAAAAAAACAAAACACAAACATCCCCCCACACACCCCCTCACCCCCCCAAAAAAAAAACCCCAAACAAACCAACCAACAACCACACACCAAAACCCCCAAAACGGAACCCGACATTTAATAATTGAAGGCTGAGGCATTGACCAAATGCCTCTGAAACATTGACAGGCTTGGGGCATTGACTAGTTGTCTAGAAATTCTTTTCCAGTGTTTGACCACCCTGTTGGTAAAGAAATGCTTCCTAATGTCCAGTGTAGAGAAACCATGGGTTACAAAGATTTTAATAGCCTTCTTCCACTATCAATTTAAACACGTACTCTGATCTGCCAGTCTTGTTTTGCAGCATAAGCAATTAAAAGGAAAGCTTTTATTTAGCACCAATGTGGGACTCAGTTTTTTAAAGTGCTTTTGAAAATGCCTGCTCTGTAACAGGTTTTAGGCAGCTATGTATATTTATGCAATCTTGGGTGTTAGACTCCTTGATTCATAACACTTCAATCTACATCATATGCAGTAAACCTAATTAGTCTGGATTTTACTGACCACCCCAAAGGCACAAAGGCCAAATGTTTTGGGACGGTGTTCCTTGGAATCTCTATGCCAGGATCTGAAATATCCAGCAGTATCAATTACTGCAAGAATAAATGAAACTCCAGGATTCAAGTATTCTTGTAGATAGAAGTCTGAAAAGCCCTGACTGATCATGTAGTTTCCCTGGTCAGATGTATCTTTAATTCAGAATATCTGGGGTTTTTTCCCCATTTCAGCACTTCAGTTAGCATTACTGCATTTTTCTTTTCCCCATAAAAAATTGATTCAGTTCTGTGCTGATATACGCAGCCTTCCCTTATAATCCTGTCCATGTCTGCAAGCTGAAAAATCAAAATCAAGGGAATAAACATTTCAGATTAGCACTTCACTCAAATAAAACTAAGTTTGCAAAAAGATCTTGGGAGAAAAATTAATTGAAGACATCATAGTGCCTTTGATTAAAGTGAACATTCTCTGAGCTTTATAGCCACCGAATCCTACATATGGAAATTACAGTTGGTCTTAATCTGCTTTCAGAAGACTGGTGGAAATATTAAAATGTAATGAACTAACAAGATTGTTTGTTAATGCTACATAAAAGTGCTAATTACACTTCATTTCCTGCCTACAGCTAAACCCAAGAGACATTGCCTGAGAAATTGTTAAATAAGTTGCTTCACTTGAAGTGTGAATAGATCTTCAGTGCATGATGAATTTACATTTAAGGATTTGTGTGCCACATAATGCCTTCAAAAGTGTGGCAAACAAAGGCATACTATGAGGAAAGCTGTTTAATTCACAGAGAATGTTATTAACGTGTTTGTGATTTCTACTTCCTCATGGAAAGGGCTTCACTCTTAATTGCACTTTCTGTGCAATTTCAGTGTGCAGCATAGTATGATACTGCAATTATATGTTAATTGTTACATTAGGGCTTTAATTTTTTTAACACCATAATGATGGTATGTTTTTCCTGCAGCAAGTATGCTTGAAATATACCACACAAACACCCCCTGCCCCGTCTCACTGGCTGTGAATGTTTCTGAAGTGGTTTACTTCACATCTGTCTCTTCTGTCTTAGGGACAGGTGCAACGTGAAAGTGTCTGCAGAAATCTGATTATGATAATTGAAGTTCTGCGGGGGCAGGAGGGAATGAATTCACATTTTCCCATTTTTCTACCATACGTCTACCCTTTATCTGCTTTCTAGAGTAAAATACTGTTACCTTTGGTCTTTAAACAAACACACCAAATGTACACAGATGAAAATTTAAGTCTTCTAGTTAGACCTTCCATCTGTAATAGTTCGAAAGCAAGTTAATGTTACCTGCTGACACCTTTTTTAATGTGGCTATATGGTTGTTATGGTGAGAAGGAAATTGTTGGTGCCTGCACTAAAAATGGGGAAGAGTAGGTCATGTTTTGGAGCATAGAAACATCCCTACGGACACTGTATATCATGGAAAATCTGGAGAGGAAACACTCTTGAAAGTTCCCCTAATTCAAATGTTATGGATGGGCGTGAAGAATATTAAGACTCCAAGCAAGATGTGCTGCTACAATTCAGTGTTGTTATGTTGATTAGTGTGTTATTAGGCTAGTTTATCAGATTGCATTCTACATGGCTTTATTTCTAACTTGTTACTGAGCTGTTCAGGAATTATTGTAGTGGGCTGGATTTGAGCATGGAAAATTCTGCACAACTTCTTGGTCTAGTGCTTACTGAGACTCTCTCTGAGGGGTGCCAGCTGTCTGCACAGTGCCAGACACGAAAGGCAAACAGGAAGGGACACCAGTGCCTCAAGATAAATGGTAATTCTTTTGCATCTGGCAAAGCTAGAAGCAATCCAAGTGTAATGAAGACAGCTCAGATGAAATAAAATGCTAGTGGTGTTATGAAGCTACCCATTCTCTGCATAAGAATACAGGTGTTTAACACATTATGTGGAAATGTAATCACTTATTAATAAAGAAAACAAATTTAGTGCACAAACCTTTGCAAACACAAGATAAGTTCATGTTAAAATTGTAGAGGCATAAATACAGTTTACACACTGATCCAAGTAATTAAAAAGGAAGGAGTGAAAGTAGTACCAGGAAGGCATTTTTCTCCTGTAATTTGTGTAAATATATTATTTTCTATTAGTGATCTTTAAAGAATACCTACCACATAAATATATTTGGCTTTAAAAACTAATTTATGCCTGGAGTTAGTGATGATACTGTACAAGTGACCTATTGCAGGCAGAGATTTCTTTTTAAAGGAATAATCAACACTCAGGCTGTGACATTATGCATTGTCTTGTGCACATTTATAGTGGCGTGAGTTCCTGATTGACTATTGAGTGACTATAAGAACTCAAAATATATGTCCTTTTTTACATAGGGGAGGTAATAATGCCTGCTATGGGAAGAGCAATAAAACACATTTATTGGCTGCTTGATGAAGACTGCATTGAATAAAAACAGGTATATTCCCTCCTAGCTTCACCTCTGCAAATTATTAAACTACACAATGGCTGAGAATGTGAAAAAGGGAAGCAATAAGCTCTCAACCAAGAAGGAAAAAAGAGTGCACAGCTCTTTCTTCTTGAAGTCATCAGTGCCTGTTATGGCAAAGTAAGTGTTTGGAGCAGAAAGGAAACCCTCCATGGGACTATTGCACTCCCAAAGCTAATTTCAATGATAATGTCCCACGCTTCTTTTCATTTTTCTATGGATGCATAGAAAAACCCAACCTGAATAGGAATCAGGTAAAGAAACTCTGAGTTTACAGAACTGATTTACTTCATTACTTTATTTATAATTTCTTTTTCAAATGCTTTGTTGTGCTGAGAAACACAGAAGTTCTGGGAGATTTAGCAAAACCAAATTTGTATAAAATTCTTATTAGTTTAGGGAATTTATTGAGCTGTAGAATCTTCTATGTGCTCCAGTCAGTAACACGATAGTATATAGTGAGATGTATTTGAAGCTAAGGAAAGGCACACAAAGGATAAGGCTTCGTTGCTGTTTTATCATTTGTTTAACTTTTGAAGAAATTTAAAGTAATTCTGCTTGGCAAATTGTGACTGTAGAGTAGTAAAATGGAATAGTGACATGAACACATTTTTATTTTTCCTCTATAGTCCTATATTTTTTTTTTCATTTGCTATTAGCCTCATTATCTGTGTTATAACAGGAATGTCTATATATTGTGCTCAAAAGTCTGGTCGTGGTGTGCAGTAAACGCTGTCTAAGAAATCATTTGAGAATGTTTGCTGCTCGTGAAAGAGTTGTATGTAAGACACTTTGGCTTTCTTACTTGAAACCTGCTTTACTGTGAAATGAAATACAAAAATGTTGTTCAATAAGTTTTTCTTAGTGTGACTTGAAGAAGCCCTTTTCACTGGCCCTTATGATATTATCACAGGGCAATGCACTTGCTACAGTATTTCCTCAACTCTACCTATAACCTGGACATAAATTGATAGACCTGGTATGTGACAAATAGGCTATATAATGAGCTCAGTCACCTTTGACTTGTTCTAAAGAGCAAAGGTCTTTCTGTCTAAAAAGCTAATATAAGTAGTTTATTTACATTAGTTGTATTCCAGTGACAATCTTTGCAGAAGGCTGTGTTATAATTCTTGTACCAAGCATAGTCTGGAAAGGATTATAAACTGAATAGATTTATAAATCTGGGGTTTAACCTTTTCAATATTCTACTTTTTGGTTGGTTGCCTGATGGACCTCTTCTTCCCAGGTTACTGATGCTGTTAATAGGAGAGATAGGAATGGCTAATGAATCAAGCTATGGGACACTGAAAAGGTCAAAGTAGTACACTTTACTATTATCTTCCACAGAATATATGAGGCATTAAAATTCTGATGCTGCCGTCTTGTGACAAAGAATATAATGAGAACTATAAATAATAAACAGCACAACATGAATCTCTTCTTGTGGTAATGATTGTAACAAGCATAAGAGAGAGAAAATCCTTAACCCATTCTCAGTGTGCTGGTAAGACCTCTCCTTGGATGTGTGTTGTGAGCATCTGTAATTGTAAGAATGAGAAAAGGGATTGCAAAGTATAATTGAATCCAGCAAGGAAGACAGAGTTGCAAATGTGCTATCTTTTGTGGACACTCTCTCCTAGAATGTGACATGTTTTGCATGAAAGGCAGTTGTGGGTAAATGTGAATAGAAAATTGCCAATAACATGAATAAAAATAAGAATGTTAAAAGCTTTATAGATCTGAAATGAATTAATTACTACTTCTATATAAAAATACCCACAGACCTAGTTAGTTATGGAGATACTATTGACGCATTGTCTATAGCATAGAATATTTATAATGATTCTCAACTCCTTTGTTCTGAGGCCTGAAGATACAGGTAGTGCTACCATAGTATTTGAAGATCAAAAACTGGAAGCTTCTTTTCTTGAAAACTTCTGAGAAGTCTACATGTGGAGGATTGAGTGATGCAAATCAGGTTTATACCCCCAGTACTGTGCTTACATCTCCCCATCTGAGACTTTCTCTAATGGGATTACAACTCAATTTTCTCAAAGCCATGTCATAGAATCCAATTAAAAAACAAACATACTAATCTAGGCCACACCAGAAGAAGTGTGGTCATCAGATCGAGAGATGATTCTGCCATTCTGCTCCAGTGAGACCTTACCTGTAGAACTGTATCCAGCTATGGCACCCACAAAGCAAGAGGGACATAGACCTGATGTAGCAGTTCCAGAGGAGGCCCACAAAGATGACTGGGGGACTGGAGCACCTCTCCTGTGAAGACAGACTGAAAGAATTGGGTCCATTCGATGTAGGGAAGAGAAGGCTCTGGGGAGCTGATATAACTACATTTCAGTATCTGAAGGGGACCTACAGAAAGGCTAGGGAAGGACAGTTCAGAAGAGCTTGCAGCGATAGGATGAGGGGAAATGGTTTTAAACTGGAGTCAGGTATATACAGATTGGACATAAGGAGGAAGCTCTCTTTGGTAAGAGTGGTAAAATACTGGAATGGGTTGACAGGGATGTGGTTGATACCCTGTCCTTGGAGGCATTCAAGATCAGACTTTGTGGCCCTGTGCAGCCTGATCTAGTTCTAGGTGTTCCTGCTCATTGCAGGGATGTTGGACATGATAATTTTTGAGGGTTGCTTCCCAATACAATCTGTGAATCTGTAATCTACGTCTATTCTACACCACTAATGTTCTTGCAGATTGATTTTTGTATATCATTCTTCCTGCCACCCCTATTTTGCATTAGAAAGGGTTGTTGAGGTCACATGGTGTTTTCTTCATGGACCATTGAAATAATTCTTAACTATTTCAGGTTTTTCACTGCACTTATTAAGAGTTCCCTTGTATTATGTGCTCTGAGCTCATTTAAGTCTACCACTTGTAAGGAGCCTGACAGCAAGTAGGACTCGCTTCTCCATCTCAGTCTGTAAGAAAGCCGAATCTGGCCATGTGGGTGGTGTGGGACTTGGGTCACTTTGGTGTGGGAAAGGAAGTAGAATGCGTGTAGTTTGACACAATTTATAAATCCTCATGAAAGGGCAGAGATACAGATAATCAGAGAATTAAATATCTGATTTGGGGAGTGCTGAATAGCTAGCAGAAATTGTAACCTGCCTGAAAAGCAGCTAAGTATTTAACCTATAATGATTGCCCATAGCCTCTCAACAGGGAAGACTTCAAAAATTACTCTTGAGTTGCTGAACTATTTTGCGGTTTGTGTTGAAATTCCAGCTGTGAATCTTTACTCTTAATTATAGTGAAGCAGTTAAAAATTTGCATTATTGTCAAAACAATAAATTTTTCTTGCTATGGGCTTTATGTAGAACAGAGAGGGCCATTTAATTTTTTTCAGTCTTACTTTATATACACTGTAAACAACAAACTGTAAAATATTGTATTTCCTGTAAGATTAAGTCTGAAAAATGAAAGATCTGCTAACAGATGTGGCTTAATGCTGTAAGTAGGCTTTGGGAGAGTGCATGTGCTTTATTGCTAAGAAAATATGAGCTTGGAAAGAGTAGAATTTTCCAGTTAGCACAAAATTAATGCTTTAAAATAAATGAAAATGCCCACATTAGCATTGTATTGGATTTGTGACTGAATAAAAGACTGCTGTCAGTCAGTAGCTATCCTGTGTTCACGTGAACCCCTTCTGCAATTAGGCCAAGAAGGTCAAAGAAGAAAAAGATTTAACTCTGTTAGATTGAGTCAAGGGTAAGAAGTTTCTAGTTAAATCAATAGCAACTACTTCAGTGGCCGAATAGCTCCAGGCATCCCTTTAAATTGCTAATTGTAATTGTTAGCTGCTTCTTTCTTCCTCTTGCTATGATGTGTATGGCTTGCTTGCAATTTGGGAAACATACAGACCAGGGGTAGCATGTAAAGCTTTAGCAAGAACATTTTACACACAACGTGCTGTATTTGACCTGTCTATTGTGTAAGGCAGGTGCAAAAGATCAGAGGAGTGTTATTACTATATCTGCTTAGCAGGTGGAGAAGATTTGGACAGGGAAAGTGAAGTGATTTATGGAACACCAAGCAGAAGGGTTTGAGTGATTTCTGCCACACCATTGAGAGCTCTCAGTAAGATTTGGCTTTCAACCATCTTAAGTACCAGGACATTTTCTAGAGTCTTCAATGAATACAGGTCATGTTGCAAAATAGGGTATTACCAGGATGAAATGCCTGGATCACAGAACCACATTAAAATGAAAAATAGTTAAAGAAGAAATATTGACTGTGGTTTATCTCTTCATTGTTTGTTGCAGCTAGGGTTGCCAACAGATTTATTTTTTTTCTCTAGAGTGTGACCACAGTTCTGATACTTAATGCTCTCAAACCTCAGCAGTTAAATTGCTTTTTTTCACTTTAAGTCTCAAGCCCTGTGTAACTGGATGTTGTCATCTTCCTTAAAGAGCTTAAGAAAACAGTAAAACACATCACCCAGATATAGGAACTCTTTTGTTTCCTTCCATTTAGTGACTGCAATACACAGCAATGTGCAGTGTCCTACCACACAGACAGGGGGCTGGAAGCATTTGCAAGGAAATGTGCTGCTGAGGGCCAAAATTAAAATAATGACAGAAGCCAGCAAAAGCAGTCCTAATTTGTTGTTAAGTTAAATTGTTATTTTGTTACTGCCATTTGTTTGGTAAAACTGCCATTTAATCATTGCTTACAAAAGGTCTGTTTCCTCATTTGTGAAGGACTACAGGACACCTCCTGCTGCCTCTCAATGTGTGTTTATCTTATATTTTGATAACAAATCGATTTCCCTAGTTTGTGTTTTGAAGAAAATACATTTATTAGCTGTTCTTCTAGCTGCAAAACACTGAATTTCCTCAGTTCTGAAGCACCAATGTAAGTCCAATGTCAGTTGGAGGCATCTGTTTTGCCTTGAAATTGTTGCAATTATATGGAAATAGGTTGCTGTTATTTTTGTGCATTTTACTTATTTATGCAAAGAAACAAAGCATTCAGTACAAACCAGCATGTGAAATTTAAACTGCTGTGAAAAAGACGTAAATGAGCAGACAAGAAGCAGTTTATAGATGATTTACTTGAGTGGTCCAAATTTTAGAATAGTGTTTGATGATGGTAAATATGCACGTGCAAACCCCAGCATTTGCATTGGCATTTAGAAATTGATTAATTACATGCCTGACTGCCAGCTGAAGAACATGAAAACCCTCTTTAACTGCAGAACTTTTTCTATATATAGCTGAAACCCAAGGTTGCAGATACTCGAAATGTGTAGATTATCAGACCTGTTCAAAATAGGGAGAGTATTGCTGCCTTCTATTTACAGCATTGTAAATTCCTATTAATGACTTCAAAGTATAAGTGACAGATTTAATTCTTTTTCACCTTGCTACAGTCAGCTCCAGCCCATTATCTAAGTATTTTCTAATGTGGAGGGATTGAGGTTCACCAGATATTATTTAAAGAAATTAGGTAAAAATTAGAGCTTAGACTTCAAGGCCTTTGATGAGGGACATTGTATTCTTCTGAAGGGGTAATAATTTTCCTTTATATTTCATTAATGCCTTTTTGCAGTCAGTGCTCTGCACTTCAGTACATTATTCAAAGTTAATAAATAAATTACAGCATAATAGAAACATAAATAATGATCTTGCTTTTAGCACTGAAACTGATTAAAGCAAATAAATGAAGCGTAAGATGGATTACAATGAGCAGGAATCCATACCTTAATAACTAATTTGGCAATGAGGTCTGCTTTCAGTATTCTTGAGAGAGGATTGCTGTTCCTTCAAAAACAGGAGCAAAAAGCATCAGGAATAGGCTTAGATGTGACAGTCTTCATACCCCAAAACAGAAGTTTGTAAGCACTGATTCCAAATCAGCCTATTTTTCAGTGAAATACATGTAAGAAAGTGAGAAAGGTAGTATATCCCAGCTGACATACTGATTAAAAAAAAGTGCATTCCTCTTTCTTTCAGTTTTACCTTTCCCATTTCCTGTTTTGTTTACTTCTGAGTGTTTGGGGCAGGTACTATTTGCACTGTTAGAGCTTAGCAGTGAGATGTCCCTTCAGCTAGTGAGGCCTGAATGCAAGCAAATCTAGATCTGGATGTTTGGAAAGAGCCTGAGAGGATTAGGAGTTCAAGACCAGGTATATATTTGCCTTCTACTTTTTACTCATTCTGTGTCTTCCAGGGTATAAGGATGTGTGTGTGTATAATGTGCTAATCTGATCATCTAGCCTGGGTGTATATTGATCGGCATTTAAATCACGTGGTTCTCATATCTTCAGTGATCTTCATTATCCCCAGTTCAGAATGTTTCTTCTCCCTGTGCAGTTGGTTAATGCTAAAGAGAATTGTTTGTCAAAACCTCCAGACATTAATAAATAGTTTCAAAAGATAGCAGAAGATTCGGCATGGCTCAGATTTCTTGTTTGCCTCCTGCTGAAACTGCATTGGACACAATTTATGGATGGGATCTCAGAAGTGTTCAAAAGGTGTGAAAGGTAATTGCCTTAGCCCTTTCAGACAAATCTTGAGCTTTTCGTTCTCCTATCTGATGGTGTGATTTGACTGCAGCAGTAGAGCTCAGAAACGTGAATATATCTCATGCCTTCACTTTATCTAACAGATGTATTTAAACATACTGAGAAGGTAAGAGTCCCTGACATCTAGTGGTATGACAGCTATAAGATAATATTCATGTGGGACTTTCTATGCATGTGTTAAATGAATTGCTGTTTCAGCATCAGTACTATGGCTATTACCAAAACAGTTCATAAGCAAAGCAAAAGGTTAGAACACCTTTAGTAGGAGAACAAGCTAAGAGAGCTAGGGTTGTATAGCCTGGAGAAGAGAAAATGCCAGGGAGACTTAATAGAAGCCTTCCAGTACCTGAAGAGAACCTACAAGAAGGCTGAAGAAGTGTAGTTAACAAAGTCCTGCAGTGACAGGATGAGGGACAATGGTTTTAAATTAGAGAAGAGTAGATTTAAGATGGACATTAGGAGGAAGTTCTTTACCATGGGGGTAGTGAAACACTGGAACAGGTTTCCCAGGGTGGTAGTTGAGGCCTTATCCCTGGAGATATTCATAGTCAGGCTTGACAAGGCTCTAGGCAAGCTGGTTCAGTGGAGGATGTCCCTGCTTACTGCAGGAGAATTGAACTAGATGATCTTTGGAGGTCCCTTCCAACCTAAACCATTCTGTGATTCAATGATTTAAGCATGGAGCAGACCTCAATCAATGGGGCTGTGGTTAAACTGTCTCCCAGGGATGACATAGGTGTTTTGAAACAACTGAACCAATTGCCAAAAATCTCAGGTGCATGATTTGTTTTTCCTTTTCACTGTGTCACATCTGCATATAAATCCAGTGTATACACACAAGCTTTTTTCTGTCTTCATGAAAGATCCATTAACCAACCTATGGGAAACAGCAGGAGAAATAGTAAAGAGTTCAAATTATGTAAATGTAAAATAGTTATCAGGAAAGAAGAAGAAAAACTGTTATGTAGCTTTGAAAGATTTACTAGGGCCATAAAATTTTGTCTTATATTTAGCAGAAGGATTACAACATTTAAACAAACAATAACTTTATGCAGCAAAAAATAATGATATTTGTTTAGCCTAGCTAAAATGCAGACATGTGTTTTGCCTTACTTGAAGAAAAGTTTAGAAGTGCCAATATCTATCTATTATTCATTGTAATATACAGCTTGCCTGGGATATGGGCTAGATTTTCACTTGTGAAGTCTTCCAAAGACGAATAAAAATATTCAGGAATGCTTGGGGAGTTTTTTTGGTACAAACTAATCTTTTTTAGCATAAAACAGTGAAGGGTTGTTCATAAATATTGTTCGGATTTAATACAGTTATTTAACGGAATCTACATTTTAGATACCATCCTCAAAGCAATCACCCATGCAACACAGATCATGAAGTATTAGATGTGTGCCAACTTTTCTGCTAAAATAAGGGAGTAGTTATTTTAGGAGGAGGTTTTAAATTTTTAGGAAGTAATTCAATGACATGAGAAGTTTATTAGAATTTAGACCTAACACATTATTTCAGACCACATATATTAATCAAATGCTTGTATCAAATTTCTCAAGTAAATACACATGCTAAGGACAGAGGCCTTTGGTTCTGTGGAAGGGTGACTTGTCTTAGCTCTGTAACGCATTTAGGCACACTCTTCTAGATTCTGTATTTCAATCTTCTGCTCAAAGAAGTATGATTTTTTTTTTTCCCTCCTTTGTTGCATTTCCAAAGAGACTCAAGGCAGAGAAACTTGGGTGTGGACCACAGAACAGTTCAGACCAGAAAACAGTTTCTGTGGCCAGTTTGAACAAACATAATCCACATAAGATTTGGATTTTTTGCCTAAAACTGTCTTCCAAGGACAATTCCTGAAGGCTTCTTGCCCTCCCCCATCCCATCATTTACACCATCTCCCAACCAGTCTTTATTTTCTGTGCCATATGATGCTACTAATCAATACTCTGTTTTTGGATGGGTGTCTGGCATAATATCTTGGGGGTAAACAGAAACCAAAACTAAAGAATCAGGTGGAGTATGGCCCTGTTTGATCCGTTTTTCTGATTGTAGATATCTGAGCTGAACACGTAGCTTTGTTGCCAGGAGAGTATTCTTGCATAGGAACAAAAAAAGTTTGCAGTCATATTTCTTGCTTTTTATGTCCTTGTTTGCAAACATGAGTTGTGAGAGGTGTTGTGAAAAGGTAGTAAAGAAAGGAGGTAGTCAAGCAGAAACTTTACCACTGACCCATGAGAAAAATGTTTGAGTTGCAGGAATGATGGTGTGAATACAGCAGTAGAAGCAAGAATGATGATGGTATCTGAACAGGTATTTAGTAAACATAAATATTGTTGATTGACCTAAATGCATAATAAGCTTTTAAATATATTTACCACAGCTCACCTTCCAGCCCAAGTATTTTTACTGAGCACATTATTTGAAATAATTTACAGTATTATAGAATCAGAGCCTTAAAAAAAGCCCACCCAAAAATCTGAATTGTCTTTCATTATAATGGGTCAGACACTGCTAATAATTCTGATAAGCTAGAGATAATATAGGTAATGGCTTCCCCTTGCAGTAATAGGAGTTCAAACCAATTTTGTGTTGATTACAGTGTAGTGAAGAACAGTTCTGAGAGAGATTTTATTTAGGAATACAGGCTCACAGCCTAAATTATGGTTTCCAACCTTCCTCAGGATGATGTAAATGACAAAGAAAAGCTACACAATTGGCATAGGTGTGTGGTGTCATAAAGTCAGTTCCATCACCACCAGTTTTGTGGCTATTCCAGGTTGCTGGCTAAATATTTAGATAATTTGGAAAGAGGGAATATGTCCTAACAAGGGCATCTCTTAGAGATGCAGTTTAAAATAGTTTTGAAAACTTGTAAGGAAAAAAGCCTGATAATAATTCTCTGAATCTTATCACAAGCCTTTTCTTTCTGTTGTCATTGTACTGGGGAAATTGTGGCCTGTATTTATAATGTATTACTACTATTAACGTGCTAAAAATACTTAGAAATAAAGAGATTTCTGAGACCAAAGTAATCAAATAAATTGAAAAAGTAAAAGGAGCTTCCAGACAAAGACTTCTTACAAAGACTTCTGGAATTTGGGGGTTAAAGTTTAGTAAACTTTAGATCAAGAAAACACAATTGAGACTCATCTTTCTGCCTTCTCTATTTATGCATCTACAGGTAGCAATAAAGCAGGAGAAAGGGTTGATGTCTTTGCAGTAGTACATATAGAGTAATAAATGCAAGAGAGAAGCTGTAGGAAATGAAACAGATATGCAAGATGACCTGATTTGCTGGGAGCCTCACAAGAGGCTAAATACATCAGTTGCAGCAGAATCACTTGCTCTTAGAATGCTTAAAATGCCCTGAAAATTAAGCTTGTTTTCTCCTAGTTTTACATTTTCAGAGAAAAATAAGAAAGGAGTCTGGTTTTGTGGTCTGGTTTGTTTGGTTGGTTTTTTTTGTTGGTTTGGTTTTTATTAGCTGTTTATCAAACCAAGCTTCTTTGGCAAGCAACTTTATGGTGCTGTGGAACTTGGTATGAATTACAGCCATGACATCAGGTATAGAGACAGCTACAGGGGGTCTGAAGAGAACCAACAGGTAGAGAAGAATCCTAGTGTGGGCTTAATTTTGCTCTGATTTACATCAGTTGATGGTTCATTAACCTTTTGCAGACAGACTATTTTGCTTTCCTTGTATTCCTTACTACCCTCTCTGACCATCAAAAATTACATAAAATACTTTTGCTGTCTCCCTCGTTAAAACACCTGAAATCAAATGATTTCAAAGACTGAATATACATCTGCCTATTTAAGGTGTCCAGAGCTGTTCAGAAACAAGGCACTGCTGATTTCGCCACATGGTGTTGGTATTTTCCCTTCAGAACAAATAATTATTATCTAACACTGACTTTATCTGGGTTTCAAAATTAACATTCCAGCCTTGTTTTTTTGTAAACTAGGTTCAACATCAAGACCTAAAAACCTTTTGGAAAGTAAACAGTATTAGAATTAGATGTCACTGACTTGTGTGATATTTACAGAGAACGCTGCTTTCTGGTTGGTTGGTGGGTTTTGTTGTTTTGCTTTGTTTTTCAAATAGATATTATCACTACAGAAGAAAACTAACTAGGCTGGCCTCATTAGTAAATAGAGGAAGAACTACCTCTGTTTCTTAACTAACATTTTTTTGCAAGATATATTTATGTTAACTTTTTGTCTGTAAACTGTTCTATCATAGTCATATTTTCAAACCCAAATTATAGAATACTTTCACCTTTAGAATCCCACCTTTCACCTATTCCATATGCAACCAGATGGATTTCATTTCAATGTGTGAAGTTCTGGTGTGTATATATATATAAAAATAATGCATTGCAGCTGGAAAATGTGTGATTTTGAAAGACTTATTTTCTTTTTAAAGGCTGCAGGGATACAAGTTTATATAGTTTATTTGAATTTATTGATGATTGAAAACTTATAGTTTCTCTTGAGAGTTTTATATGTACCAAACTTGGAAGGTCTGAGAGGGATACCCAGATCAAAGGAAATTACTCAGACTTTCAGCAATACATATTTCCTAAAAATCTTGCTGGATAGAGGTGAGGACCAAGAGGAAGGCTGTCAGAGAGTTAAGGCATCAGTGGAGAAGATTGTCTTAAAGCAGTATGCACAGATGTGCTGTGGCTTGGTGCTGGTTTGCAGAATCTGGCAGGAGCTGTGGCTGTGTCCTCTCACACTGGGCAGTGCACTTTTTATCGAGCATTTATGAGAGCACACTTGATAGCAGTATGAGTTCAGGATGCTGGTTTGAGAGTGCCAAATGATTGCTTTATGGCCTTCATAAAGAATATGAATTGATTGGAAATCCTAATGTAATATTTGCCATCATTAATTAACACTATCACTATAATGCTTCCTTTCACGTATTGCAGAGCAGACTTTCCTCTCTGGTTTATATAATTAAGTTTCCAACAGTCTATAGAAGCTTGTGCAAGGTCTTTAGAATAAAAGCTAAGCCTGGAAACCTCAATAATAGCCAGGTAGTTTTTCTTTAATATTGCTTATGAATATGCCTGTGGTGTAGAACAGGTCATGACAGAGTTCAATTTGCAGATTATTCTTCTGGAAGGAATGGAAAGTTGCAAGCCAATGAAAATAAAACCCAAGATAAAGCATTCTTCTGTCTTTAAATTACAGTGTGGTTCTGTGATAGAGAAAAGTTAAAGTTCATAAAATTCATTAGTACAGTATTTTACTTAATCAGGACACCAGAATTGAAAGTGGAAATGTGTATTTTCAGAAATGTTTAGCTATTCTTTAGTAAGTAAAGTGGCACCTCTCAGACAAAAAAAAAACCAACCCTATCTTTTTTACCCCTATAGATAAGCACTCTTCTGGGAGATGAATATTGCTGCAGTCATATTGTGCTTTCAGTTAATGAGCTGTGGGTTCAGTTTGTTACAGTTTTATGATAATAAAGCTTATAATTTACTGACAAACTGGCTTGCTTTCAAAACATTCTTTTACTGCCATGACATTTTTTATTTTCATCAGAAACACTGATAAGCAATTTAGGTGTTGATGGCAACAGATGTGTACCTTCATAGATGAGCAGAAAACCCACAAAAAGGGTATAAAATGTATCCAAAAGTTAGAAAAGTTTAGCACCAGGATGAAGTATGTTGCCTACTTTGCTCTTATCTTAAAAGCCAGATACAAATTAGGAAGCTCTGTTGCTCCTCCCAGATGAAAGTGTCATTAAGAGAATGTTTTTAGTTTATTATGTTGATTTTGTTCCGCATAAGATGCCACAGACTTGATTTTTGCAAAATTTATTCAATTCTCCTCCTGCATGGCTTGCTGAATCCCTTGAATGTTATAGCCTTGTAACATATGAACTACTTGCTCTTAGATCAGCAAAGGGGAGAATTTACATCAGTTAAAAGTTTAAAATGTTATCCAAAATGTCTTTGCTGAATTAATTCAGACCTGGAGACTAAGATATATTTCATTAGTTTAATTTGTTTAGTTTTGTTTTTATTTTGCTTTTAAAGATGACTTCTAAAATCTAATCAGGTGTTGTGCAGCTTCTGCAGAATAATTCAATTTTCTGTGGTTTACTGCTTCCAATCTGTGGTTGGAAGACAAGCTGCACTTTGACATGTTACCTTCCCCTACATGAAATCCAGTTTTGAGCAGTCAAAGCTCACATTCCAGCCCTTAGTAAGAAAGGTAAGATTCTCCTAGCGTGTTTGCCGTTATGATTTAGCTAGCAAGCTTCTAAAATGTCTTAAACTTATGTCATGTAAGCTAGTGGAAAAATAATATGGCAGTTAAAAGGAGCAGTGAATTCTGATTTTGTATTAAGAAAATTGTTCCAAATTCATGATATAACTATACATGAAATAATGTAACCTCCTAAGGTTTTCTAATGCTTGTCTAGTCCTATGAATTGAGAAGTTGAAAATGGGGCAAACACCCCAGTGGTGCCCAGAATCTGTCAGTGAATATTCTGTTCTAACCCTCTTAATGACAGAAGATTCTCTACTGGTGAAAATTTTTCTTCCAAGATGGGCTCCTTAGACAGTCTTTAGATTTCCCTTCTTTCTTGCCTCTGATAATGTCAGACAGCATCATTTGCTGTGTAATCCAAGTAATTTACTTTCCTGTGGATATATTGTCTCTTTCTCGGTTGTTTTCTACATTGCTCTCACTTTTTATTGTATTATTTTCTAAATGAGGTTTAAATAATAGTTGCTCTGATGTCTTCTGTATATATTTATAAGCAAAGTAAGTACACAGCAATTTTTAAGCGTTCTTCTAATGTTTTATTAACATAGTTTATAGAGATTGCCTAAGGTTAAAGTCTGTTGACTAAGGCCTTCATTAGCATGATAAAGTAAGCTTAGGTTTAAACAGCTGACACAACTACCAAACCCCTCCTTTGCTGAGCTTTTCTATGAGCACACATTGTTCATGCGTGGAAAGCAGTTAATGTAAGGGTATAATGAAACTTTTTACCTGTAATTACAAACTTGGCACCCTCTAGGACAAACATCTCCCAATTATCTCATTTTGTGCTCCATCATTATATGAGTCTGTCAAAAAGTGCTCCCTTCCTCCAAGGCACTGATTAACATTGACCAATTTTTCCCTCAATTTCTGTTCAAATTAATGCAGTGAGATTAACACCACAATTATTTGCAGTGGGTTAATTCTGTCATTTAATTAAAATAAAACTGTTCGTGGAAAGGAACTTGTTTGCACACAAATAGAACTGATTTCTGGGTTTTAATTTATGCAGCAATCATTTTACTCCCCTTCCCAACAAGATAAAACATTAGTTTCCTCATTAATGTATCTTATTTTAAATGGCTAAAGAGCCAGAGATTTTGTTTAGCAAATTTTGCATGAGGGAGGGAATATGCTAATGTGACATGGTGGTAGAAGCTTGAAATTACCCTAAATGTTTGTGATATCAGTCTGCAATGCCTAATTATTTCTTTAATTACAATGTTTCTAATTATATTCTGCATTTGTATACGTACTGAAAATGATCAAATAATAAGAAAGAAGCATTCTTTAATCAAAATTTCCATTTCATGTCTGTTATTAAAATATTAGCATTTCTCAAGAGAGACATTTTATTCAGCTGCCCAAAGCAGTGGTCAGAAAAATCTGTGTCTTAATTGATGTCTTTTCAGATATATCTTAAATATATACATAACAAATAGCACATAGGGTTCATATATTAGTAGTCCTTGGAGGCATTTAAGGCACACTTGGTATGCTTTTTCTGCAGGAACACAGCATTCTGATCACTAATTTAAAAGTCTAAACTGATGAACAATGAAAGGGCTGCTATATGGATGGAAATAATCCTTAATGGTCATTTTCTTTTAGTTAACTGGATAACTAATTGATGCATTTTTAATTATAACACCTCGAAGCTCTTACTGTACTGCTGCTTTCAAGCAAGGGAAATCTCTGAGGCAAGACTTCATATTTCTTTGTGTCAAGATGATATAACTTTGCCTCAAGCACAGCCACAGGCTGAAAACACTTTGGATAAAAAACAAGACAGATGGGCATCTATAAATTCATTACCATTACAAGTCTGAGCATAGTTCTTTATTAGAAATTGATCTAAAACCCACATGAAAATACAGCTGTGAGGGTACCATAGGAGTTTAAATACAGGCGTGTGAAGCCAGGTAGAAAGATTCTGAAGAGTTCTTGGCATTATAGAGTTAATAGTTCTGTAAACTTCATATCTGCAGGCATGACCACAAGAGATCTCTGGGTTTCAATGGGGAGGAAAAAAACTTTTGTTTCCTCATCAAGGCCGAGTTTGATACACTTGTTCAGACATGGTCATTGTGTCATGGTTTATATTTTAGAAACCAGTATTTTCTGTATTTAATACGTGATAGGCATTTAAATTTCTGGTACCTTGTTAAAAATTACTTAGTAATACAGTAGTCTCAGGGTCTTGCTTGTGGAACAACTGAAGCTGGAAGAAAGGAACCTCACAGGAAATAAATATTGAACATTTAATAATATATTTGCTTTTAATTTGTAATTATTTGCGTTACAGTACTGAGGATTCCCATGGGTGACTGAAGTCATTATTTAAACAAGTGGTGTCATCACTATCTGAAAGCACTTAGACATATCAGGTGTATCTGACTTCAACAAAAGAATTACCTGAAAATTTTGTCATCCCTTTCCCTCATCTCTCACCATGTAAATATGCTTTCTCCTCCTTTTCATTCTTTTTATTTCCCTTTTAGCTTTTAATGGTTCACTTTTAACTCAGACCCTTTAAGTAGAGTCACAGGGCAGTGAACTTCAACTCACAAGTGAGAGTAAATGGGAGATGAGTTTATGTGACAAACTGGCAGAGGTGATTTAACTATGCCCAAAATGTGAGTAAGGAAAAATGATGTGAAAGGATAATGTGATTACACCTGTTTCTGTTGCACAGAAGACTTTTTACTAGTAATAAGTGTAGAAACAGGGTTGTTAACCCCTGCATACTAGACTCAGGGACATAAAAACTAGAAAGAGGGGAAAAGCAACTTTCAAATGCCCCCAGTTAATTAATATTTTGGTAATGCATGAAGTCTTTTTTCACTTCATTGTGTGTTCTAAATTATTTGAAAGGTTTTGGGTTATGCTTGGTCCTGATCCAGCAGCTGAGAACAGCAAAAATGTTTTGACGGAATGGAAGAGGATGATGGGTTCTTTAATAGAAGAGCGTTATAAATTAAAAGCTCTGAAAATATCTGAGTGAAGGTGAATTTGGTTCCTTGATGCCAAAGTACAAACTGCAGAACATGGAGTGAAATTTTTCCTCATCAAAATTAACAAGATGCTTTGAAACCAACTGTGTGAATAGGATATTGTGCATGTTGTATGCTTTTCATTGGCAGTACAATTCTGCATACCCTATTAGGGGGGAAAAAAGGAAGTGCCAGTGCAGCTCTTTGGAGTTTGCACTCTTATAGTCAACACAGAGAAGACTTTGCTTATGCAGTGAGGTTTGATAGCTGTGATGATTCCCCATGTAGTTAAATTATAAGATTTTTCTAAGAGTTTAAGTTGGTTTGTCAGTGAAGACAACCTGCCCATCAATGTATTATTTCTCAGGTAACCTGTTCATCTTGTAGATCAGGCTATCAGGGTATATTTTTTTTTCCTGATAGAGATTAACACTAATTTAGAGCACAGTATCTTCCTTCAAGATCTGCTTAAAATACTCTTGTGAATGCATTCATTCCCAGATTTTTTTCATTGACCCTGGAGATTCAAGTTACATATCAATAGTAAAAGAATACACATGTGTAAGTATAGTTCCCCTCTACCTACTTGCTACCAACATTTAAGCATCTGCCCAGTTACTGCAATGTAATTGCAGTTGATTGTTGTCAGCATAATTGTATACAAAACTGTAGTCCCTCTCCTACTGCAGGAGATGCTGTGGCAGATGCAGCTGCTTGACAGGCATGTTAGTGGAAGAGGAGCTAAAGCGAAGTCGTGGGACTTCTTGTCAGGGAATGTGTGAGTTGCCCACGGAAGTGGACTGAGAAAAAGAAGATATTAACTGGTATCTCTTTAGCTACTACACAGTCAATCTTTCTGGGTAAGTGATAATACACACATTTTAAGACAATGACTCCTCTGACTGGAGAAGTCACAGTATAACTAAGGTTGGAAGAGACCTCAAGGATCATCGAGTCCAACCTATCAACACAGACCTCATGACTAGACCATGGTACCAAGTGCCATGTCCAATCCCCTCTTGAACACCTCCAGGGACGGTGACTCCACCACCTCCCTGGGCAGCCCATTCCAATGACGAATGACTCGCTCGGTGAAGAACTTCCTCCTCACCTCGAGTCTAAACCTCCCCTGGTGCAGCTTGAGACTGTCCCCCCTTATTCTGGTGCTGGTTGCCTGGGAGAAGAGGCCAACCCCTTCCTGGCTACAACCACCCTTCAGGTAGTTGTAGAGAGCAATGAGGTCACCCCTGAGCCTCCTCTTCTCCAGTAATTGAGGATGAGGAAAAGCAGGGGCCAAACAGTCAAGGGTTCCATGTGTCTCCCCTTTCTCATGGCCCAATGGCAGAGTGCACTAACAGTTGATTTTTGAAACTTGAGAGGAAAAAAAATATATATCATGTTTTTTTTTCTAAGATAATTTTTAAAGATTGTCTAAGAAGAAAGTTTGATCATTTTCTGCATGTGTGTGTGAGGCCTGAATGCTCAGTTTAAGTAGTAGTGAAAGTGTACCCATAGTAAAGGAAGAGCAGAGGTCCAATTGTTCTCCAAAATCACAGAAATAGATTGAGTTCTTTATTCTCAATTGTCTACAGCTTAGGCAAAAGTCAGATTGTCAGCAAGACAAATGTGTTATGTTGATTCAAATAATGCTCAAAATGATTGTGCAAGTTTACTGCAGACTTGTAAATTAACTCTAGGTTGGTGGAAAATTCACTCAAACCAATCACCCCTTTTGAGTGAGACTGTGACAAATTCTGACATGTTCTTTAAATCTCCTTTGACAAAGTACTCTATAACAAATGCCTGATTACTGTATCTGAGGAGTAATCAGTTATTTATTACTGATCACCTTCTCATAGAAATCCTGCATGATAGATTAGGCTGAGTTTTCTGTAGTGTCATGAGAATAACTTGCACTGCTACATTTCTGCCTGAGCTTCATGGCTGCTCCATCATATTTAGGTATGCTGGCTGTACTCTGAAGGTGGAAAACATGCTAGAAACAAATTCTGTTTGCAGTCTGAAAAGAAATCAGATTTTTTTTTGCAGGGTGATGTGCTTTAAAGACTTAACAGCTTTGTAGCTATTGCTGTTCTGGAATAAAATTTAAGGGTTATGAACTTCAGTATCACAGGGGTTTTACAAGGACTGCACACTAGAGGGGAGTAGCATCCAAGGCAGAATACACCACAAACTTTTGGGGACATTCCAAACAGCAGGCAAGTAAACCTGGGGTTTTCACAGTTGCTTGATTTTGAAGTAAAAGGAAAGCATAAGTCCTAAAGTGATGATATATTCTATATTTTCTTCAGATGTTAATCTGTATGTGATGAATTTTAAGTATGATCAATTTTTATGAATATGGTAAACTTGATCCACCTATCTGAAATCTCAGATGATGTTTATGCTGGGTAAGGTGAGTCTAGATTAATGCTAGTCTAGTAATTCTGTTTGGAGTCTCAGGTGTTACTGAGACTCTAAACAAAATAAACACTCTAGAAGGGGAAGGAAGTCAGACAGCCATCCATTTAGCAGCACTCATGAAATAATTTCATGGTCTTTGTGGGTTTATATGTATATTTGGCAATACAAAACCCATTTAAGGGGATACAGAGGACAAAATTCCTCCAGGAATCAGGACGAAAGCACGTTTGTCAGGTGTCACCAGAGGTCTCTTGTTTTGAGTGCTGAGATGAAAACATGCCAGGCTGGTGCAGATCACAGGGCAGCAACTCTCATAGCAGAAGGAGAGAAGGCAGGAGTGGGTGGCTAGGAGAGACAGATAGAGGGCTGGGGTACAGTGAGGGATTTGGCAGCACAGAGCCCAGGGACAGAGGGAATTGGAGATCTGCAGATTGAGAAATACTGTACCTATAATAGGAGAGAACAGAATATAGCATGCAGAGGAGGAAATAGGTTGTAGAAAATATAAATAAGGTTAGAGAACTGCCCTCTTGATAAGAATAGTTAATCAGTAGGGCATTTTCTGGTCTGAAAGCTTCATGTGATTTACCTGAGATAAAATACTTAGAGTGTAGCAGCTGAGAAGGATATGCTTGGAGAATTCACAAAGCAGTTGGAGAAACTATTAGTTTGAACCGTGACAGCACCTTTTCATCATTTTCATTCTTGCCATAAGACACATTGAGGGAGTATATACACTTAGGAAACTAATTGCTAAAAGCCTAGCAGGCCAGACCTAGATTACCTTGTGAAAACAAATTTTCTGAAGGATCAAAATACTAAGAGATTTCAACATGTTAGTGAGTTATGATGCTTGTCAGTTTTCAATATCAAGTAATGATAAAACCAAGTGGCTGTAACAAATTATTTTGTGTCCAGTTGAATAAATAATGATGGCCATCCATCCCAAATGTGCTGCTGTTTAAACTTTAGTTGTTACACTAGCAAACCAAAGCTGTACCAACTAAGGTGCCAAGCTATATTTTTGTTATGCTGTGTGATAATTCACCCCATAGTCACTTCCATTTTTATGACAGTAAAATTAATTGGAAAATAATGAATTCATCTTTTCCAGCATGAAAGCCCTAATTCGGTATGAATTTGTGGGCCATTGGAATATACTGGAGAGCAAACCCAGGTCTGATTAAATAGCGATTAATAATAGCTCCTGATTAAATCTTGCAATGGCCAGGTGAGAGCTCAGCCATATTGTACTGGGAAAGCAGGAAGAAATTTTTAGTTTGTGTAGGCAGGATTAGTTTTTATTTCCTTCCTCCCCCCCCCCCCCCCTTTTTTTTTTTCTTAGTCTGTTGCTTTTTGCTGCAATGGAAAGTAGTTGGCAATATATGAATATCCAAAATCTTGTAGGCAATAATGCTATATCTAGGGCAGAAATTGGCAAGGCTCATTGATAGGGCTTTAAACTAGATTCAGAGTGGGAAGGGGTTATTAATTTAATGCTTGCCTGTGACAGACAGTGGGGCAGCTCACTAGAGGCAGAGGGATGGAGTACTAGCAAGGGCTCTCCACTCGCCCTGAGGCAAGCCGAGGAGGAAGCATTGGGATACCTCAAGGGAATCAAGGGGGATTCACCTAAGAAGGCAGCGCAGCCAGCTCACCTGAAGTTCCTCTATACAAATGCACATATCTTGGGTGAAAAACAGGATGAATTCAGGGTCACTGCACTGCTGGAATGCTATGACTTAGTGACTACTACTGAAACTTGGTGGGATGATTCCCATGACTGGAATGTAGGGATGGATGGGTACAAGCTCTTTAGGAAGGACAGGCTGGGTAGGAGGGGAAGAGGTGTTTCTCTCTGTATCAGTGGCACACCTAGGGAAGGATGAGGAGCTGGTTGAGAGCATACAGATGAAGATTAAAGAGAAGATAGGGGAAGGTGATATTACTGTAGGGGTCCACTACAGGCCACCTGACCACCAGATCCAAGCAGAAAGCCAATCACATCTTGGGCTGCATCAAGAGAAGCTTAGCCAGCAGGTTGAGGGAGGTGATTCTCCCCCTCTACTGCGCTCTGCTGAGACCCCACCTGGAGTACTGCATCCCATTCCGGAACCCCTATTACAAGAGGGATATGGATGTGCTGGAACGTGTCCAGAGAAGGGCCATGAGGATGATCAGCGGGCTGGAGCCCGTCTCCTATGGAGACAGACTGAGAGAATTGGGGCTACTCAGTCTGGAGAAGAGAAGGCTCCAAGGACACCTCCTTGTGTCCATCCAGTATCTGAAGGGGGCTACAACAAAGCTGGTGAGGGACTTTTTAGGGCATCAGGTAGTGATAGGACTAGGGGGAATGGAATTAAACTAGAAATGGGTAGATTCAGATTGGATGTTAGGAAGAAGTTCCTCACCATGAGAGTGGTGAGACAATAGAACAGGTTGCCCATAGAGGTGGTGAAAGCCCCATCTCTGGAGGTTTTTAAGGCCAGGCTGAATGTGGCTCTGGGCAACCTCATCTAGTGTGAGGTATCCCTGCCCATGGCAGGGGGGTTGGAGCTATATGACCCTTGAGGTCCCTTCCAACCCTAACAATTCTATGATCTTAGCCCCTGTTGCTTTGAGAAAGAGGTGTTGCCCAAGTCATCAAAGAGGAAATTTTAAATGATGTGCTTCTGCTGAAAGCCTCTTCTCTTGGAGAATAATTTCAGGCATCAAGCAGTGGGACTTTTTTCTGCAGTGACACTTTTATATCAGATATGCTAGAGTGAAAACAAAACACATGAACAAATAACCAAAAAAGGAAAAAAGAAAAACTTGATGTACCACAGCAAGTAACCTGTGGAAACATAAAAGGCACTAAACATTTGTATCTTCTCTGTTTTGAGATTTCTTAAGGGGAATGGGGTTTTGTATATTTTTTTGTTTAAATGGATCAAAACAGTAACAGCAAATTCCCTTCAGTCCTATTGATTTAAATTTAGTTGCCAAGGAAAACAATCAGAAGCTGTAAGTAGAACTGGATCTTTTATTTGTTTTTAATTAGTAACTTTAAGGTTGCTTGGTACACATTCTTATGGGTTTTGGCATGTGTAGTTTATAATTATAGTGCAACTCTTCACAGTTTGACATCTTTCAATTTTCTCATCTCAGACCTCTACTTGCAAGTGTTAACACTGTGTACCTATTTGCAGAAGGATCAGCGTATATGTTAAGACAGTTTTTAGACAGCCCAGATAGACACTAGGATAAACATACATATGCTGGCCTGGACAGCTATGCGAAAGTAGAAGCATCAAAGCCTTCCCGCTTTCCTTTCTGAGCTTTGGCGGGTCCATGTGTCTGAGGAGTCAGACATTCTGGCTCCTCTCTGGAGTCTTTTCTGCTACAGAAAGTGTGTGCTGGAGGAGACTGAACAACATGGTGTTTAAAAATGCATAAAATCATAATTTGTTTGGGAAAGCTAATAATTACAGACATGAATTGCTCTGCCTTACTCTGAATTTGCCTTCTGATAGTGGCTTGTAGCAGATATTTTGGAAACTGTGAAGTAGATACATATAAAATAATGTTTTCATATCCTTCTTCTTGCCTGAGGTCATACCTTAAACCGCCCTACCTAGATATGAGCTTAACCCTAGAGAATGAGATTAAATTGTCCTTTCAGTTTTCTTGTCTATTCTTGCAATTCAGGATTCCTTTCTGTTCGTATACAAATGTCTAATCTCAATTGAAACAAGATGGGCTCCTATATGCACATCTTTGCATCTACAGTACCTAGTGACAGGGAGTTTTACAGTCTAACTGTGTACTGTGTATTCAGTGATTTCAATTTCACTATTCCACCATCTCTCGTTTTCATTAGCTTTCCTTTTGCTCTTGCTTTATGATGTGTGTGGAATGGTAATGTCAGATCTATCTTCTGTTGTTTTGTTTTTGAATATGCCCTTTTCATGTCCTTCGTTATTTGTCTCTTTTCTAAGACAAACTGTCGAAGTCTCACAGTCTCTCTTTGTGTGAGAGTTTCTGTGTGCTTGTATTATTTTTATTGTCCTTCTTTAGTACGGCATATAGCACTGCAGAGGAGGCTGAATTGGAATGTATTGCACATAATTTTCCACTCATACCTAGTGCACCTAAATGTGACAACAGTGTGAACAGAGGATCTTGCTGAGCTTCTTGTGTCGCAACAGCCAGGTCCAAACCTATAAGGAGTACAAATAGTTTAAATTCCCTCCTTCCCTTTGCATTTTTCTGTCCACTGCCTATTCACCTAGTGTGGCAAAATTCCCTTGGAATTCTTCACAGCTTTCCCTGAGGTGGATCTGTTACTTGCAAATACTGCTACCTCATTGTTCATTCCCACTGCCATGAATAAATATATTAAACATTGGATTGAATATGAAGCCTTGGGGCATTTTACTGGTCAATATATTATACTTGTCACAAATTACTGGCTTGTGAAACTATGATGCTTTGGATCATTAATCCTTTTTAATATTTGCCTTGTTACTGTATTTTATTGACAACAGTCAAACAACATTTCTGGTGCTATTTTATTAAATACAAGGGGAAAACTTGAGAACAAAACCTATTTCCTAATCCTTTGTTAAATCCTTTTTTACTTAGAGCAATATCGGTAGTTTCATCATGACAAAATTTTGTTTTCTTTACTTGCTGAAGCAAGAGTGCAAATTTCACTTATAGATGGCAAAAGTTCATTATGAAATCATATTTTATGACCACACACTAGCACTGCTGCTCCCTTTCCCCTCTAAAATGCTAATTATGGTATTTGACAACTCTAGTGCCAGTTCAGGCTCCGAGCTTAACTTTTTTCCTCTATTCTACTTGGAAAGCTAAGCCCAAATATGAGCCCAGAGGACCCTGATCATCACTGTTGGAATCTAATGAGCTCTAGTAGGTTATGGGTCTCTTAAATTAGCAAACAGCCCCACAGTCTAACGACACCACCTGATTTTAAGATGAATTCTGCTGAATCCATAATTTCCCTGAAACTGGCACCTAAACACACCCCTCATACCTGACAGATGGAAACTGAGAGGTTTGGATGTCTAAAAATGCACTAAGGCAAAACCACTATTTGTATATAATCTCTTAATATGATCACTAGAAAGGATATGGAGCCTTTTTCATTTTACAACTCATGTCCAACTCTTGGAAGGCATACAGAATGACAGGTAATAAAGAGAATAGTACATTTCTTTTCTAAACGGGACAGTCCTCCCTGATGGTATCCCTGCCTGCCCCCTCAGCAATGACCTTGCAATGGTCTTCTCATTGCCTTGGCTTATTCCAGTAAAGTTACCTAGCTTATCTGCTAAACTGCTACTTGCATATGTATGGATGCTTGTTCTCCTAAAGTCCCTGATCTTTCCGTTTGTAATTCCCATTAGTTGCAGCTGGAAAGAGAGCAGGTAGGCAAAAGAAATTACCGGTTGTGAAGTGTTTGTAGGGCATGTGATAGAGGTGCCATTAAGAGAGATGCTGTATAAGGGAACCTTATCTAGCTTGTTTTCTATGGCAGTGAAAATAAGTCAGTTTTTAATCAAAATGCAACAAGCTGGTGTTCCTGGATTATCTTTTCTATAATCAAGCAACAAGGTGACCTGACAAGGTGAAGAAATGTTTTTAATTCTCTTGATGGACTTCACAATCTCTTTCAGAAAGAATGAACTGGCTTAAAAACCTTTGTCCCTGGTTGGTGGAGTAAACCTGAAAGTCATCTTCTAATCTCTTGCATTACTAGCAAGGCTGCTTCTGATTCTGAAGCCTGGTTGACACTGAAGGGCTCCACTGGCTCGACAGATCTGTGATGGCATATTATGGGCTGTCAGGACAGATGTGTCACTGCTAAGGTTTCATATGCTTTTCAGCCCTTTTGTTTTGCACTGAAATGCAAAATGCACATGAATAAACAATCTTGTTAACAGTCTCCTTGTCCTCTGCTTTCTCTTTTGAAAATCAAGTTAAAGTGGGAAGGCAATTAGAAATGTGGTTACTTTGCTTAACTGTTCCTTAATGACCATTTCAAAGACAGCAGTGCCTGAACTCTTGACTTATAATTAGTATAAGGTTCCAAGTAATTGTTCTCCTCTCAGAAGAACTAGAGGTAGTTCTGTGTCTTTATTTTTCTATTGTTCAAGTCTGATACTGAGAACTGAAATTACAAAAGCAACATAGGTGATGAGTATCTGTGAGACAGTAACAGATATCAATATCTATCTCATATGAATTAGGTTTTTATATTCATCTACCTTTGCTTCTTATTAATCCTCTCTCTTTTAAGTATTAGTTTCTAGTGATGCCTTTCTGGAGCTTTTCACCTTTTGGATGTACATAAAATTGGTACTGCAAAGTAGAATTTTACACCTGGTGGCTGGTGATTACATTTCCCTTCTTAAGGCCAGTGAATATTCAACACCTGCTTAGTTTCTTTCCTCATTAATAAGATAATGATGCATTCTGTTGTGGTTCTCCCACCTCTCAACAAATACTATTTTGAACTGGATCATCAACCGCAGTGAGTTCATTTCTAAATGAAAATTACTTTCCAAGTGTTGAAATTCATTCTCTCACTGCAGTGGAAATAAACACAGAGGTAGTTAGATTATCTTTAAATGTAAAACCCAATAAACTGTGGTGTAATTAGACAATTCCATCCCTACCACTGGGAGTCGTTAAGTATTTAAGTGTAACCAAGACTGAATCTGTTAAAAAAATTAATAAATACATTGGAACTGAAAATAAAATAAAAGGAACATTGAATGGTTTTTAACCTAAGATAAAGGAAGACAATGAAGATTTTAGGGGTGCCAGGAGGATATTGATTCTCTAGGATGTCTTATTTGAAATCTTCAGTACAAAAAAATCCCACCAACCCATGGAGGTCTACTTCTGGAACAGGGAAGGTCATTCTGATGTTGCAGAACAAATAAAATCAGTGTTTAGTCTCAACTCTTCTATGCAATTAACAGCAAATTAACCCATCCTTATTGCTTCTCTATGTATAAAATTTGGATTAGGCTTTTTTAAAAGGACATTACAATACTTAGGTGGAAAGTGTTCTTCTTTTTGTAACATTTTAGAGATCATGAAGTATCCAGATTATGCTTTCTTGTGTTGGGTCAACTGCATCAGTAAGTGCATAACATTATGGGTTGTAAAAATTAAGGTGAATTAAAAAATATGGATAGGAAACAGGCCTAGTTGAATTATCGCCAGGTTCTGTCAAAGTTTATACCAATTGAAGGCATAACACCTTTCAGAAACTCTTTGTATTAAGTAGGATCAGATCCAAAGAGTTGAAATAGGAAAATAATGATTACTTACAGCCTGGGGGTGCTTATAAGCAGTAAGCAACATTAGTGCTGATAGCCCCTGAGACAGGCAAAAATGGAATTTGAACTGGTGTGATGAGAGCTCACTACTGCTGATAAATTCATTTCAAGGTGCTTGCATATGTCTGAGTATCTGATGCAATTTATATGTATATATTTATTTATTAGTGGCTTTAGATATAATTTATCTTTCTCTGGAGCGGAGGAAAACTTTTACAAAATTGTTTTATGAAGAGAGCAGAGGAGAGTGGATGTTGAAGAAAGCACCTAGAAAGTTGTCTCTTGGTAGCAGTGTTCAGCAAGGGATTTTTCTCTTTTATGCTATATAGATTACATTTAGTTTGTGATGTACTGTGTGAGCTCCAGGGTCATACTGCTGTGGCAATGCTGGGTTTTGGGTTGGGTGGCACTGGAATCTTACAACGTTGCTTGCTGCTACGCATTCCCATTCTAATAATACTGGAGTCATTGGGCCATTTTAATGACAGGGTATAAAGCTGTGCTTCAGTTTCTCCTTCTCTCTTTTCCTCATTCTTTCCTCTTGTACAACTGAATCTGCAGAAGAGGGGACAAGTGAATTCAGTGTGTCTGATGAATGCAGACAGCTCAGCAGTAATATTAGGACATCTCTACATTCTGCAATTGTGAAGTGTCAGTATCAGGAAAATGCCTTTTCTTGACTCACTCTGATTTCTTTTTCAAAATATGACATGTGAAACAGCAGTTTCTCTTGCTAAAGCTCTCCCAGGCAAGAGGAAATACGTAAAAATAAAGGGTAGGTGCTTTTGAATTTTCCACTGCTGCAAATTTAGGCTCTCATAGATGAATTCAGAGTGATATCTGTGGAACAACATTTCTGAACTGGTTTAAATAAACATAGCTCTAGGAAGTCAATAAAACTATCAGTTACTTTTATCAGCTGAGAATCTGTTTTGCAAACCAAGTGACATTAAATTCAGAAGTACGGGGCAACTGTGAATGCATATTGAATTATACAAATGTATGCATCCATCCAAATATATGCACTGAAAATAGTCATCCTTCTAGATTTAAGTGTTATGTATATATTTTGCAGATTACCTTGTATAAGGAAGATTGATGGGGTTTGAGCCTGTCCAGGGTACACTGTTTTGGTGCCTTTCATTAAGTCCTGCTGCACAACTTCTTTGAAGCATGGACAAAAATGCCAAAAAAATCATCACACACAGTTGTTTTCCATCAGAATGGGCAAAGTGATATTGCAAGCAGTGTGCCTCTAGTAAATGGTTCTGTCTTCTATATCGGGGAAAGCACTTTTTCTTTGCCTCATTTTTCAGGTGAAAGCCATATATATAATTTAGCAACAGCATCTCATAAAATCTGTACTCTCAGAATTGTTGAGTTGTGGTGGTAGAATTCCAGCACTACCTAAGCACGTGCTGTGTGTACGCCCAAAGCTGGGTGCTGCAGAATAGATCCGATAGTAACTCACACAGTGCCTGCTCACAGTGCATCACATCTGGCACAGCCGCCTCAGGAGGGTGACCGGAGTTTCACTGTCTGTGTTAGTGCTTACTTCTGCCCATGCTCTTACTTCATCTAAGTGAAGGTAGTGAGACACTAGAACAGGTTGCTCAGGAGGTTGTGGATGCCTCATCCGTGGAGGTGTCAGACTAGATGAGGCTTCGAACAATCTGGTCTAGTAGGAGGTGGCCCTGCCCATGGCAGAGGGGTTGCAACAGTTTTTATCTTTAAGGTCCCTTCCAACTTAAGCCATTCTATGATTCTATGAAGTGCAAGGCTCTATTGTTTCTTCTGCCTTGGGTTGCACTGTTAGAAGCCACCATTCTCTCCTATTGTGAAAGTTTAAGTGAGGAGAAAGAGGATAAGTTAAGAGAACAGCTGACATTTTAATATCTTCACTACAACTCATCTATCACCATGAAATTCTTATGTCTTCATCATTTATGGATTTGTTATGCTTTTTAGAAAAGTCTTTGTCATATGAGAGCATGTGCAGATATGCAAGAGATATCCAGCCCTATCCAGGAATCCTGCTGGGAGAAGCAAGTATTCCGTATCTTCTTCTTTCATAGGAGGAAAAAAAGTCTCATCCTTACCAGTAGCAGTAAGCCATTATTGCTGTGTTACAGCAGTTGGTGAGATAATTATGAAGGCATTAACGAAATGCATGCAAAATTAGTTGTAGCTGACAGAAGGAAAGAGAATTTGGAAAAATATTCAGAGTATTAATTTGCAGCCAATTCTGTCAGGACTGGGAAAGACAGAAAATACTAATAAAGCATGAATATGTCAAAAAGATGTAAGGAGAAGAAATGGTCAATTCACTTGAATAATAATTACTCTAGACTGATGTATTCAAATATGACCCAGTTGTAAAACAGTTTTTTTTCTGGGTACACATGTGGGCCTGTGAGATTCAATACTATGATGAGATTAGGAAGCAAATTCTTTTGAAATCACCCTTTTGCTCAAAATCTCCAAAACTTATTGCTCGTCACTTTTATTGCATAAAGAGAATTAAAAAGATAAGTCCAGAAGTCTTTCTGTGAGGTTGCACTGTATGGATAGAGGATGCTGGCTCATGGATATAATGTTTCCTACATGTTGCAAAGCCACTCAGTGATAGGCTTCTGAACTTGCCCCAAACTTATGCGTGCTAGCTGTGAACAACCAGACAGTGTTCAAACTAAGCAGAAACCTCAGATGTCTTTCACTTTTTCTTTTATAGAATAGGCAAAGTACTTGGCTTTGTACTTAATAAGCAGCATATTTTGATTTATGTTCCAAAGGTTAAAATTGTGTGAAGTAGATGCTTTTTGAACTATCTGAACTGTTTTGTTATGAGCACATTTTACATGAATATAAAACAAAGGCTCTGCTGACTAGGAAAAACCTGTTTGCTCATTCTAATCCTGTGTGAATCTGGTGCCACCTGGGAGTTCTTCATTTCAAATAATTATTGTACTCGAGAATATTTTGTAACTCCCCACAGAGAAACATTCCAAGATCTTCAGTAAGAAGAAATTGTCTAGTGCCCAGGAACTCACATTTTGCTAAATTTTGTTGGTTTTGCTAGGATAGGATTTTATGTCACTGCACTAGAGGATGGTTAAAATTCGATTGCCACTAACTTTGTGTGGATTTTAGATAGCGTAATGCTGAAATAAAGTCTGGGTTTCATGATGAAATGACTTAGTACTCCATATAATGGACAGAGACAATTTCTCAAGATACTTGATGAGACTTTTGGCCTCACATCTTTAACTTTCTTTTACTGCAGCATTGCAGTCTACTTTTAAATACCATGAATGCAGCACAGTCAACTATTTGTTCGGTAGGGAGAGAGGGTTCAAAGCTCAAGAAGTAATTCTGCAAGTATACCTGGCTAAGGTTTTTTTGCTTATCAGTCTCAGATATTAGGGTATGTCTATGATGCAGCTCACAGGTAAGACTTCACATTCAGACAGGTAAAAAATGTGAATACATAACTTACCAAGGAAAGATTTTTGGCATTATTTAGTTTTCATGCCCTGGTGAAATTCTGTAGAACTCAACTGGCCTCTCTTTGAGGTTATGACTTTTCCTAGCCCATACTGCTTAAATGTTCTCAGACTCTGTTCTTAGACTTTTAGTTTTGTGACTTTTGCCATTCAACAGATTCCTTCACATGTGTTCCTCTACATTTCTAAAAGAGTGACTTCTTGAAGGACATCTAACTGATGTCCAGCTTATTCAATAACTCTTTTGGCAGTATGTAGTTTGGGTAGTTTCCCAATTAGCTGAACGTCCTCCATATAAACTTGACAGCAATAAAAATGGTTGCAAAATAGTGAACTGAATTTTTCAGCTCATCTTCTGAGTAATCCTTCCTGATTGTTTTTGTGTGTGATTTTGGTGTGTGTTTGGTTTGTTTTGTTCTGTGATTTTTGTTGTTGTTGTTTTTTGTTTTTCTGGATAGGTTATTTGCATATCTTTAAATGGGTTAGGTTTTAAGTGCATTTGAGAAATTTAACTTGAGTTACATTGACTTGCATTATATGAATAAAAATCTATACCATAGAATTAAATCCATGATGCATGGAGTTTGTGGAAAAGACAGGGACACTGAAGAACAGTGTTGACATTACTTATACAGGGTTGATTACTTATTTTGGTGACAACTAACAAATTTCCTGAAATATTTCATACAAAACTAAAACTGGAGACAGGTGAGTTTTGTTCTGATTCACACACATAGTCTAATATCTTTTGTACGTTTTCATACTTACTGTTTGGTTACTTCAGTTTTTTGTATCTTGATGTTTGACAGTGTTCTCTATTCATAAACTACTCCTCCTGCTACTTCTTCACCAGATGGAATAAGAACATGGGAATAACTGTTAGAGTGCTGTATGTCCTGGGGAAAGTGAAAGAATGGTGCTTGAGAACATACTACTTTGCTGTGATGAGGAACAGAGACAGAATGCTTTAAGCAAATCATCCTGGATGGCACAGCACCTTACTACAGTGCTCTGAACAAAGTATATTCATTATGGAGTAGTTAATATGCAGCACACTTTTAAGAACAATAATTTCTGACCTGCCTTTTAAAACTGATAGTCAGAGAAGTTAGGTTTCCATGTGACCTACATGATTGCATGCAGGGTGCGTCTCCAAGTTACAGCAGAGAGCAGTTCCCTCACCTTTACTTGTGGATTGTGTATGCATAATGCAATGCATTCTAACACAACATGCCTTATGCCTCAGGACAGAGAAAAAGGAGAGCCTAGTGCTATAATGTGTTTGAAAATAAATCAAATTATTTATAAGGAAGATTGAGGACAAATTATTTTCTTCAGGTTTTTACCATAAATCATTCTGCTGAAACTACTTTGCTGACATACTTGGAATTTAGTTTGGTGATTCTGCCACAATGTCTTTTGTCTTTTTACTCATCTGCTCTGCAGCACGTTCTTCATTTTGTTCAGATGAGCTATTTTCCAGTATTGTTTTGAGAGAGAGATCATAATCTAACAGAAGGGGAAATAAAGGCAGCTGGCTAGACTCTTCTTCAAATAACCATGTCCAAGAAAGCCATTAAAACAAATTAAAATCCAAACAAGGTTTCCTCAGTTCTTTACTAAATGCCACAGTTATTCATCTCTGAAAACGGTCAAACACAATCTCAGTCAAACTGTCATTATGAAGAGGAATGGACAAGTTATAATTTGAATGCTAATCGAATTCTGATTTATCAGTCTCAGCTGTGCTGGTTTGGTAGGCAGATGCCAACAAATATAGCAAACATTACCTCTTCCAAAGAGCACACTCTGTGTTTGCTTGTCTTCTCTGTAAGTAATTTTTAATACATGCTATTAATGAAAGACAAAATAAAATGGGAAGACTTGGCCTGCTGAGGGCACATTTTGTGACACAGTATTGAGAGCACCTGTGTTGCATCTGAACAGAAAAGACCTGGTGGTAAAACTAGTCTGCGATGGAGAAGGTTGCAGTTGTTTGACTTCTGCCTTAGGTAACCAATGACAGGAAAAGAATGATCACAAGGATGAGTAGGACAAAAGTTCAGTAAATTCAAGTATGGTGCATAAAAGTGCTTTGAAATCAGAATGTTTTATTGGTGTATTTTCTGTAGTGTCACTGCAAATACCATCTGTAGATCTGAAACCGATGGTTAGTTGTTTGATGTTATATCTATTACTGTCTTGAGATTCTTGTGTTTGTCTTGTTTTCTAGTGAAGTTCCTGTGAAACACTCTTTACCTTTTGCTGTACTTTAATTCAGTTTGCTATCTTATGGGAAATGACTTGGACTTTCTGCAAGCTAAAAGTAGTTTTGATATAGCATTTGGAAGTGCAGCACATCTTGCAGTGTTTCTTCATCTTTCCAAAATATTGGGGGTGGGGAGGGGTGTGTGTGTAAAGTGCTGCTCCAGTAAGAGTAGGTTGCACGTTTGTATTGATTCAAAGCCTTAATGATGGTGTAATGAAATAGAGTACATGGGCATCTGATGTAATTTGACAGCTGTCAGTGAAACGAATCAGAACTGATTTCCCCATCTCTGCTCTTGTGTTGCAGCTGGACTGAGGTTGTCCAAGTCTTGGGCTATAGCTTTCTCTGGTGTGTGGTTTCATGATGTTCAGCACCTGGACCTTGGGAACACAAGGTGCTGTACATATTGCGTAATAAATAATAACAGCATCTTGTGCTTTCAGTACTTTGTGTTCTTTGAAGATAGTCCTTGTTTCCATGTCCAGATACAAGGTAATCATAGGCCACTCATGCCTACATACAACTGCCTATGGTTTATCTCTTGATGTTCTGGCACAACATTGTGCAGCAGACTAATAGGAGTATGAAGAATACATTGATGAAATGCTGACTGTGTGGCAAACCCATGTCTACGTGATGGCAGTCCTGTGTCTCCTGTGCACTTTGCTCCCAGTCCCTTAGAAAATATTGTCATTGTTCAGATTAACTACTTTACTATTGTTAGAATTCAATATTTTTATCTCTCTCTCTATCTGCTGCTGGTTGACTTCATTTTGAAAATCTTACTTGATTTTAACAAACACACCAAGCAATTTTTTTCTAGTGTTGATTTTGCTTTCTCAGACCTTGTTCTGTATAGGTTGTCTTTTACCTTTGCCTTTCACAGAATAACCTTGCCCCAAAACTTCCCCAGGTTGAAAGCATGGCTTTTAAGCAGTGACTTCAGGATATGGCACGCATACAAGCAGCATTAATAACCATAGAGCAATATTTGTCTACTTGGGCTAGCTTCAGGGATTTTATGAGTCACAAATATGGTTTATTGGGGAGAAAAGAAAGCATTGATTTTGTGCCATAGTCGATGCTTGCCTTGCTTTTTGAACCTTAGCCTAACCCAAGTTATATGAGTAAAGGAATTCAATGCCTTTGGTTCCAGTAGGAATTCATGTTTTAAAGTTTACAAGTTCAGTTTCTTATGCAATATCCCCATTGACTTACACAGTAGAGATCAGAATGATTTACAATTACTGCAGGACCTGAGAATGATTCCCAGAAGTCAAAGCCCAGTAGTACTTCAATAAGCCACTGTAATAAGATATTTTATTATTATGGCTTTAAATGTCCTGCAGTGTACGGTAATTCAGATATAAAATAATTAAAGGCAATTAAAGACCATTATAAGGATTACTTTGTACTAATGACAGACAGTTTGACTCAAGGAGGAATGCCTTCTAAAGTCATTCAGGGAACATGATACCTAGTCAAGGTGGGAAAAGGAGCACATCTCTCAAATTTGAGTGGAAAGAAGGCAAAAAAAATGCAGACTTTTTCCTTTGTCATGCTTTCCTTTTAATAATCTTCCCAAATTATAATATATCTTACAATTAATTAAACATTTGTTTTATTGAATAAAAGTAATCATAATGAATGACTTCATGAAAGTGTATTCCTCAACACCATAAGAAGAAAGGGTACACTATTTTGTTTTCTGGCTAATTTTCAATAACTTTTTGTGAAACATAATAAAATCAACAGTGTTAATTTTACAACTCTGTCAGCAAAACATTTTAATCAATGAGGTATTTTATTAAGTTTTAAATACAATTCAGCAACCCTCAAGAGTCAGTCAGGACTGAAGTCACTCAGTTTAGGCTGCTTAAAAGCTTAGTACATAACCACAGGTATTCCAAGTTTAGGAGAGGCTGAGGGAGCTGAGATTGTTCAGCTTGGAGAAGAGGAGGCCCAGGGGAGACCTTATTGCTGTCTACAACTACCTGAAGGGTGGTTGTGGCCAGGAGGGGGTTGGTCTCTTCTCCCAGGCAACCAGCACCAGAATGAGAGGACACAGTGTCAAGCTGACCCTAAACTTTCCCTGGCACAAGGTGAGAAGCAAGTTCTTCAAACAGAGAGTTGTTAGCCCTTGGAATTACTGCCGAGGAAGGTGGTGGAGTCACCATCCCTGGAGCTGTTCAAAAGGGGATTGGATGTGGCACTTGGTGCCATGGTCAAGTAGTCATGAGGTCTAGGGTGACAGGTGGGACTTGATAATCTTTGAGGTCTTTTCCAATCTTGTTGATTCTATGACTACCATACCCACTCCAAATTTTGTATTATTATGTTTGACAAAACAATGCATCATGCTGCTAATTTATATCTGCCCTTGTGCAGAAGAAACAAAACACACTAAAAATTCTTACCTGTAGTATATTTTTCTCTAAATTTAGAACAGAACACTAAATTTAGATTAGGACACTATAGCTGGCTAACCACAAGAGGTATGCTATGAATTCAGTAAACTGTTAATTTAATTTATACATAGCTGAATAAGGCTTCCCTACTGAGTTACAGCAGTACTATGTGTCTAATAGTAGCAGAACATGTCTAATGGAATTACATAACTGCTGTTTCTCCCCCAAGAGCCTCCCAAAAAATTAGTTTGTTCCCAGAATATGAAAGCTTTTCTCCGACCGCTTCGAGTAATTACCATACTTACTGCTGGTCACTGTCTAGTATGAATGCTAGTAACTTGTTCTTGACTCTTTCTGATATTATAGAGAAGCATGTGTAGAAGAAACCTGAAGAAATGTAAAAAAGATATATTTTTAAAAAAAATTTGGGTTTTTTTAAGTGCAGCTGTGAAGTTAAGATATTCCTTGTCAGTTTATTATACTTCAGAGACACAGAGCTCTGTTTCTCACAGCAGAATCCACTTGTAAAGTTCTTCAAATAAAATCACTTATCTTTTATAGATAAATAGGAAAATAACAGGTATTGCAAATATCCAGCAGGCAAGTTGTACAAAGGTTAGTGCATCCAACTGCCTTAATATATTGCCATTGAAAAGAATTCAGTTTTACCAATCTGAACACAAATAACGTTGCCAGTACCTCCCTGTAGAGTGATGCTGGAGGAAAATAAGATTTTGAACACAGAAACATTGGGGAAAAAAAAAGTCCAAAAAAACAGTTAATCCATGAAGAATGCAAACATTAACACAGTTTTGATGTGAGGCATAAAGAAAAGCATATCATTTAAATATTACTCTTTATGTGAAAGTAAGGAGTTTTGTGTGGGATTTCCTTCTAGAAGTCTCAAAATGAAGTGACTACTGCTCCTCTGAGAAATTTTTCAAACAAAAAGTGTAATAACTAATCCCTACAAATTGGCAGCAACTCTGAATTTTAGCAGTGCTTCTGACTTGTGTGTAGAATTCTCTCTGGAGTCATTTTGCAGTCGCAAAAGTAAGAACTGAAGACCTTATTGCTGTCTACAACTACCTGAAGGGTGGTTGTAGCCAGGAAGGGGTTGGTCTCTTCTCCCAGGCAACCAGCACCAGAACAAGGGGACACAGTCTCAAGCTGCGCCAGGGAAGGTTTAGACTCGAGGTGAGGAGAAAGTTCTTCACAGAGCGAGTCATTCGTCATTGGAATGGGCTGCCCAGGGAGGTGATGGAGTCATTGTCCCTGGAGGTGTTCAAGAGGAGATTGGATGTGGCACTTGGTGCCATGGTCTAGTCATGAGGTCTAGGGTGACAGGTTGGACTCGATGATCCTTGAGGTCTCGCTTCCAACCTTAGTTATACTGTGATCTCTAATTTCCAACACTGTGTGTTGTATGAGTAGCTGACTCCTATGACACAGAATTCTTTCTCTATCTATGTTTTCTGAGTTACAAGACCATGACAGAGTGGCCAGTTCATAAACTTCCAGAAACTGTTCTTTAGAAGTTAGAGAGGTGAAGCAACCAGTGCGAGAAAGATTACCAAAATGTAAAATATAAGCAAGAAAACTGTGTGCATTAAAAAATTAACACAATTGAGCCTGTTTCCAAGATGATTTAGTGATGACCCATTTGGAGCACTACTGCAGAAGGTATTTCTGCTGCAAAATCCTGTACATCCTTATATCATTATCTCCTGGAAGGGAATAACAAAGCCACTGTTTACAGATCTAAACATAACCAAACTTACACTGGGTTCAAAAGAATCAGTTTTTCTAGTATTTTAGACATAAGAATGTGAAATATTATCTTACTGAGTTAAAAGACACTACATGTAAACTACTTCAATTGCTAGTATGTCAGCCACAAAAGCTCTGTCCTTAGATTGTGATATTAGTATCCAATTTGTACAGTGATTCTTCAGGCAATCACTGTTCTCAGAAAATCCTTCCCTTATTTTGTAAGGTGTCATGAAGAAATGGGGATGGGAAGTAAATGCTTGATTCATTGTTCCCAGCAAGAGAACTGTGATTTTAGAGATAAGCACAGTCTAAGAGTTAAGACTGCAGTAGCTGAAGGAATCTTTTTAGATCTGGTAAATGTTATATCTTCAGTTAGATTTTTACTTCCCTCCTCTTGATTACATGCAAAAAGAAATTACTGTTTTCTTTCCCCTTTATTTATTTAATTTGATACTTATTTCTTTACTCTTTATTAATGCACTGTTGTATTTATTTATTTTAATACTTATTTCTATTCATATTTATTAATTTTTTTTATACTAGGTTGCTTTACAATGTTAAAAGCCAGGCTAAATAAGCTTTGAAAAACCTATTTTTAAACTGATAACTGCAGGGTCTCTAGTGAAACTCTCCAAGTTCTTCTGGCTTACACTTGATTTGCTTTAATAAGGGTTATGGGGAAAGAAAAACTATTGAAACTCCATTTTAAAATGCCTGGCAACAGACAGGTGGAAAAGACTTAGAATTACTATTTTTCATTACTGAGGGCCCCTTAGGACAGCACTGGAAAGAATCCTGTCTGCCCCAGATAAGAGTCTCCCAGCAGTTTAATGTGCCAATCAGTTGCGCTCAGCAGCCCAGAATCATCATATTGCAGCTATTGAATAGTTCCAGACCATATGCTCGGAAGGATGGGAAATGTGATATGTGTCACACTTCCAAAGAATGTTGATGAAGAACATTAATATGCTGATGATGAAGGAAAAAAAAGAGAGAGAAATCTTGAGGAAGCAAACCCACCTGTATTACAGAGCATCACAGATGTGCTGTACCAGCTCTTCCATTTCGTATGTAATTATGAGTTACCATGAGGTCTATATCACCTGAATTACTAAGTCTCTTCCTTCCTTCTCCTCTGCTAATATGTTCTCTCTTTCAATTTTTAAAAGAGAAAAGAGTTAAATCAGAGTCTAAATACCTGCAAAAGCAACAGTGAATGTTTTATCTAGCTGGTAGCCTGGAAACTATTTGGGTGTGTTTGGGGTCTAATTCACAACAGTGTTGGACCAAGTAGGGCTCTGTTCATACTAAAAAAAGCACTAGTAGCTTGAAGGTAGAGTGTTAATGAAGGTTGTGACAAAATAAGAAAGCTGCAAGAACTGCTTTCTCATATACATTTTTATCCTTTCTAAAACAAATCAGTGACATCCTCATGGAACAAATGGATTGGTAGTGGAAGTGAAAGGAATAGTGGGTCACAAGAAACTGATCTTCAAATCAGCCTTTTTGGGGTGCCTCGCCCAGCAGTCTTTAATGCACAAAACTGTAGAGCTAATTAAGAACTGGTAGAAGCAGCTGAAATTCAAGTGACTTCCTTATTACCATGGATGATCCTCCCATCCCTCCAATTACTGTGTATGCTGTATGTTGGAGGAGCAGAAATGTGCTGTAGGAAGAATTCCAGATCAGTTGTTTTAAGCAACCAAACAAAATATCTGGAATTGTTTGTGCAAATTAATTCCTTTGAGGACATGGGGAAATCTGAGTAACCCAAATAACATTTTTTTGGCTTGAGCTAACCATACAAGTGTCTTAAAGGACATGTAGATATTTAATGATCTTCTCTGCTATCTTTATGGCAATAGTTTTCCATAATAGAGACATAAGAGCACTACATCTGCTGCCAGGTTTGTGGTGTATAACAGGTTGTACAGTGAGCTTCTCAGGAGTACTGAATAGAAATCTTAGTTTGGGAGGATGCTTTCATTTTCCTTTGTCCCTCTAACAAAAGTCTCTGATTAACAATGCAGCCAACTATTATGAGATACATTACAGGGGTTTTCACATTTTATTCTTATTGTTGCAGTCCCTTTGCCTTTCTTATTACTCATGAATTTTCCTTAGTACTTTTCTGTATTCCAAAATAAGATTGAATATTATCTATTTTGTATCAATCCCTATGAAATTAAGTTTCAGCCTAGTGAAACTCAATGAATGTTGGCTCTGATCATACAGAGAAGAGTACAGATTGTTATATTTAAAATATAAAATCTTAGCATAAGACAGATACCTTTGAATTAGCAACTCCCTCCAATTTATGATGATTTAAATTTCATTATGATTCAGAAAAGATATTCTCATTTTGAGTCAGAAACTTGTACCAAGAGCCTGCAAAAGAATAGTTAATGTATTTTGGTTTTGGTTTTATTTCTCTTCTGAACTGTTCTTGTACCATTTAAGAGAGACAGTCATGTATGTCCACCCTGTTCCTTAAGGTTTACAACATTGTTATTAGATCTAAGTTAAATTTAGTGGTCAACTAGCTATGGTGGTTTTATTTTTATGGATTATTACCAGAGTAATTGTTCTGTATTACACTGACAGAAGAAAGGCACTATAACTTTCTGCAGCACATGTCCAGGTGAGTAAGTTTCTTTCCATCAGTATCACTAAGGAAATGTTTTTGTCTCTCTCACTTCATATTTTTTCCTTGGCCTTTCATTTACATAGGTGAAAGCCACTGTAATTAAGAGTGACCAGTACAGAAATCAAGCAACAGTATCTTCTACTATAGAAATTTTAGCAAAAAGCATGGAAAAATAGATTGTTCTGAATTTAACTTATTCATCAGTATTTACTTTCCCACTCAATTAGTTTGTTCCCTGTATGTGAACTTCAAAAATGAAGTTAGCTCTTGCATTCTCTTTGCTGTCCTAGCAAATTTCCAAATTTCTACACCACTGAACAGTACAACTTATGGATTACTAAATGGTTATGTGTAGATACAGATGGAGTCACCTGCCTTTTTTGACTTGTACTTTCCAATATATCTTTGTCTCATCAGGTACTTTTCAGAGATATCAAATATCTAATTTGAAAAAGTCAGATGTTTCACCAAGCACATATTTGTTTTCCTTACCATAGCTGATACAGCTGATTTCACTGACTTAAAACTGAATTTTCGGGTTGCAGTTCTCAGAATCATTTCAGCATGCTGGGAACCTGCCCTACTGTGTCATTCTGAGATGGCAGTGTGCTGCTTTGTGCTCACTTCCACAGAATGAGATTGGTTGGGTTTGGGCAGGCAGAGCAGTGATATCATATCTAAATGCCTGAATTTCAGAAGGTGTGGCTTAATGCATAGAGCAGGTGATTGGTAATAGATGTTCTTGCCTTCCTTGGCGCTTCTTCATTGCAACTGAACAAAATCTTGTCTTTAGCCAGAGTAAATGCAAGTGTTATGCATGCTGTGCTTAGTTCTTTAAGACTAAAAAGTGTTTGAAGCTGCCTAATAAAAAGTGAAAACTGTGCAGGTAGCTCACATGCTGACAGCTTTCTGTGGAGCAATGATTAAAGGCACTAAAATTCCTGATGTGATCAATACTAAAACTAGCCCAGCTGTTGCTGGACCTGCCAAACATTTCCAATCTGTAGTGAGACATATTTACAGAAACAATTCCTAAATGCTTCCCTTATCAAAAAAGAAATTTTTATTCTTTTTGATAGAAAATGCCTCTCTTCTGAAGTGCATTATTTAAACCTAAAAGTGAAAGCTGTTTTCTTTTGTCTCCTTTGAAATCTCCCTGAGAATGTGTCCTTAAATAAAATATATTCTCTTTGATTCAAGCCCACCTGTTTCCTACACTTAAAAAAAGCATTATTTTAATACTGTTATTCTTAATTCTATTTGCGTTATCATCTTAACTCTAATCCTACCAGCGCTTCCTACATGACTGGTTCTGTTGTTAGGAATATGACTTTCCCTTAAACAAAAAGGCTGAACCATAATTTTAAATTCTGTTGCACACTTGCTAAAAGGCCAGCTGCATCTTACAACCCCAAATAACAGCTACTGAGCAGGACTTCAGGTACCCAAACCACACACAGGTACGTGTGGGAGCGCCCTTAGGGGCTGCATCCCTTTAGTCGTGATTGTAAAGTGAAATTAGTGATATGTAGTGTTAGCACCCAAACTGCCACCACACTCTGGGGACAGTAGTGGCAGAAGTGTTAAAGAAAAGATTATTATGTCCACCCTTTGCACTGCACAGAAATAGCAGGCATTAGTCTGCAGATGTAAAGCAGGAAAACAGCAATTCAAGGGAGCTGCTCTGTTTTCAACAAAATTTTCAGACCTTGATCCTTTTTCCCCCTCTGATTTGAAATGAATCTGTTTGCCTTTATCTTAAAATTGCAACCTCCCTCTTTCCTTGCCCTTCAGCTCCTATTTCTTTCCTGTTTTTCATTTCAGTAGTCCGTCTTCCTGACCACTTTCTCTCACTTTTGACTATGCTGGGAATGTGTCCTGGCAATAGACCAGTTGTGCCTTTCTGCCAGTTCCCTCTCCAGCTTTATTTCACTAGTCAGATATGAGTGTGATTATAGTAAGTGCAGTTATTGATATATTTTCTTCATTTTGAGATTGGACTATCTCATTTGGCAGCTTTTGAAAAGTGGTGCTAGCTCAGGTGGCAAACTTTTTGTAGTAGAGATGAAATTTGTGCTTGAAGGTGCCAATTACAGAGCAAATAAATGAATAAAATTCCAACTGTGCTCTCAGTTTCAAAGTGGATCATTATTTAGCCCAGAGAGCAGAAAAACTTCAACAGGACATACTGTAATGTTTTTTTTCTTCTATAAATTACTCCAGGTCACCCTAAGTTGGGGTTACTTTCAGTGTGAAATGAGATATTAAAAGCATTACTGGATTATTTGTTCCTGTGTGGCCTGCCCTAAGTAGTTCTGGTTTGCATGAGGGCTGGACTTGATAATCTGTGGAGATCCCTTCCAACCCCTAGCATTCTATGATTCTATGGTTTCACAGTGCATTTATTTCCTTTTTTTGTCTTCATTAAAAGAGTAGAAAGTGAAGATATTCCTCTATTTAATATCAGGTAGCATGATTTCTTACTTTTTCTTGCTTCACAGAGAAAGGAGGGATGGTGGTTGTTAGCAGGACATGGTTGTTACCAGAGCATGGTTGTCACCAGTGCACTGACACTCAGTGATATGGAGTCCTTAATCATTGTAATTTGGAAATGAGAGCTCTCAAAGCAGCAGTTTATTCCCTGCATTCAACAGGCACAGAATTGCCCATTTGGCTACTGAGGTATGCAGCACTGGTGTTTTAGGAAAGACATGCCTGTGCCTTCCAGTAATTCTGTTTATGCCTTGGATTACAGTCATACCACTTTAAATTAGATTTAGGGAGTACACAGCTTCAGGGAAAGATCACTATGATAGCATCAGTACTTAATGTATAGAAATTTGCTGTAAGATGCAATGAAAAATTACTCTGTTGCCTACTGTTTGCCTGTCCTTTCTTCTAGTTGCTTACATATTTTCTTCCTTCAGGGGCTAAGGACAATGCTTTTTCTTGGTCTGAACTGCTTATTCACTGTTTATTACTCAAATAGTTTGATTAGTGCTGGATCAAGCTGAGTTTCTGGCAGTGGTAAATAAGATCTGCACCCTATTGTTTGGTTTTCAGCTGCTTTTTCAGCTTTTGATCAAATGTGAGATAGGCACATTTGCAATGCTTGGCAACATGGACAATTGAGTGGGCCTCTTTGAGCTATGCAAAACAGTCATCTTAAATGTTAATGCTCTTTTGTGGGATAGCTTGTGTATGGGGGCACAAGGGGGAGCATAGGCTTGAGCAAAAGTGAATTTGTGAGCCAAACTGGCCAAAGGATTATTCCATATCATATAATCTCAGGACATTTGACACTGGAAGTGTGGGGGACATTCATTGATGGTGTTTGTCCTCCAGAGCAACTACTACACCTATTGAAACTTTGCTTGCCAGGGAGTGGCCAGACATTGGCTGCTGATGGGTAGTAGAGAATAACATCTTTCTTTGCTCTTGCTTCTGCTTGCAACCTTTGCTTTTGTTTTTCATGCTATTAAATAGCTTTTATCTTGACTAATAGGCCTCTTGTTATATTTTCCCTCTCTTCTGTCCATTTAAGAAGGGCTGTGACAGAATGGCTTTGGTGGGTAGGTAAGGGTGACCTGAGTTTTGGGTAATACATTGGGCTGGGGGCTTTTCAATGATTTTAAAACTTTGGGTTTTTGTAAACAGGAGCAGTGACAGTTGAAAAAATTATGGTGGCCTCATTCTACAGAAAAAATATGCCACTTGTATAGCAGCTTAGTCAGGCGGATTCAGTCCAAGCTTCAGCTGAAAGGAAGAGCTTTAAATAACATATGCACTTTCTGATGATTTTGCTTGGGAAAGGAAACAAATGAGGCTCAGCAATATTTTGTTACAATTCAAAAACATATCTAAACATTATTATCTGTCTTGAAATTATGCAGTGTCCTGTTAAGTATTTACCCTACAGAATATCTGTAAAGATACTTTACACAGCTATTGCAAATACTGTGTCATGAAAAAATATTATTTCAAAGTTAAGCTGCCCTTAAATGCTAATAGGTTAGGTAACTCCACCCAGATGATGACTGCCTTTGAGATAATATTACTCTAGGAAGAGAGATGCAATTAGGAACAAAATAACTTGTATAAAACTATTAAATACACAGCTTACATTATAGAACAGTATAAAAAGTGAAAGCTATTTTTAGACTCTGTTACACAGGGATTTCTAAATGTAATTCCCTTCCTTCTCATTGAGATACAAATACACTGTGTGGATTACTATAATTAAGCCACATTACATATAGCTTAGTTCTATTTTACAAATATCTTTAATTCTAATAAATACCGTTCATTTTTCAGATACTGTTTTATGTCTAGAACCTAATAAATCCAGCTTGGTAATTTTCCATTCTATCCTGATGTTCTGTAAATTCACTTTTTGAAATATTTAAGTCATAGAATAGATGAAATACAGGCCAAATATTGAAAAGCTGTAAAGAATTGAGATAAAACTAAAAAAAAATGAGTGACCAATCTACCATTATTTAGATGCCCTACTGCAAAAAGAAATGTTCTTTAATTCAGCATAATCCTGACATTTTTGTAATGAACATTTATTCTCTCTTTGGGGAATGCTGAGCATATAATTATATATTTTTTGGCTACTCGAATGTGGGAAGCACAATTAGTAATGATTGCTAAACCACAAAGCTTGTGGCTTACTTCAGTATGTAGAAGTTAATTGCTTAGGGCTGTGCAGAAGTGAGGGCAGAGCTGCTGAGTGAAACAGCTTGTACTGGTGAGCCAACATCCAGCCTACAAGCGTTCCACGAATTTTACCGCACATTGGCCCTGAGCTGAATGCCCATTAGTGACTGGAGTATGTGAGCTGTGCTTCTGTAGCTTCATTGGGGAAGCCAAGACAGCTGGGAGATTCAAAACTAAAACATTGATGTTGATGTGCTGTGAGAATACTATTTAAGCTGTTTGATCCTACACCTGTCAGAAGGTCTTTCTCCTCTGAGAGAGTTGAACATCTTTTGCCTTCAGTGACACGTTACCTGAGAAGAGAAAACTAATTTTTACAGGATTGAGGCTCTGAATGTAAGTTTTTGCAAAAATAAGTTCTCTGGTTTGTTTTACTGAACTTTTATTCCACTTAAACCAGGAGGGATGGGTATTTTCATAGCTTTTCTCAGTGATGGTGTTGTTCTTAAGATTAATAATTGCATTAGAGGGGTAGAACCATTAGTATAAAAGGAGAATGATCTTGAAAGAGTTGATTCAGTTGCTGAAGTGGACATATAATAGAGGAAAAGAATTACAGTGTGTTCTTATCATCTTGGTTGTATAATAAACTGTTCAGTACAGAAATATATTGCTTCCCAGAATATTAACATTTTCCTCCTCATTCTTTTTTTCCCAAGACAGTGTAATCTGAATAGATCAAGGTTTTTAAGGTTTTAGTTGAATGTATTTTTAATTCTGAAGTTGAAGCTATTTTTTAAATTCAGAAAGCAAACCCCTACAACTGCCTGCCTCAGAGTAAATGGAAACATGCAGTGTAAATGACTCAAGATGCCACTTCTAAAAACTTTGTTAGTGGTATAATTTGCTGTAACAGATTTGGATATGGAAATCAAAACTTTCACCTGCCATCTGGTGGAAAAAACCTGAAAAGCTGTAACTTGTGAAGCTCATAACTAAGGATTACACCTGATTTCGCCGTGCTTGTAGTGCAGAAATTTGCAGTGCTAGCTCTGTATGAAGAACATGTTGCAGTTAGACGGCTGACTTCTTTTTTCTGTATGTTATTAGAATTTTTTTATCCTTTTCTGCTTCAGTATCAATAAGATAAAGCAATTTGTCATCTTGTGCTTGACTTCATGAGTGCAAAATAATTCAAGATAAGGATAGTAGAATCAGTAGTTGGGTTATAACACAATAAAACTTGTCACCAGTATGTTTAAGTAGGAGAAATCCTTCTCTTTTTTTTTTTTGCACCTGTGTATTGTGTGTGGAAGGAAATGTTGTGTTTCTGTTCCCTTTTTGGTGCAAACAGACTTAATATATTACTTTTACTACATACAGAAACCTTTATCAAAGGACTGCTAAAAACAGCACAAAAAGCTTCTTTGTAATTTAGCTTATTACTTCTCCATTTTCCTTTCATATCTTTCTCAGTTCCTGCTATTAATGTACACACATTTTAGACTTTTCCTAAAAGAGGTTAAAAAAGATTTTTCTCTTACAGTTCAGCAAAATGTAATTGTGTAATGTTTCAAATCCTCCTGAATACTGCTGTAGATAAGATGGCCAGACTTACAAGCAGATGTGGCTCAGTTGGTAGTGCATAAGACCCTTAACGAGAAGGGAGAAGGGAAAAGGTTGTGAGTTCAAGCCTGCAGTGGGCAGTAGTGTCCTCCCTACTCTAGTCCATGAGCTCTGTGGTGACAGGTTGGACTTGATGATCTTTGAGGTCTCTTCCAACCATAGTGATACTGATACTGATACTTACTAACCCAGTATAAGAGCTCAGGTCCTACAGCTAGTGATTTCAATGGGCAGAAACTCATCCATAAAAATTATTATTGTGCCAGGTGAACTTTTAGTTTATGGTTATGTTTTTCCAATGTATAGTCACACTTGACAACTGCTCAACTCTATGATATCAAGTGTATATTCTTTTAGGGTGTTAGCTCAGAATTTGGAGAAATTGCAGGTTTGAAAATGAACTTCCCTTTCTAATTTGACCCTTGTGTCAAATCAGTGATTATGTACAACCATTATTATTTGTGGGGAAAAGAATTGGAAGATAGTGGGCAAAATGTGGGTTCTTTGTACTTGAAGTCTATTCTTCAGTTACATAGATAGTGAACATGTTGATTCACTCCAATTATGCCCCAAATCCATTTGCTCCTTGACAATGAATTTTTAACACTGATGTTTGGAAAATGTTGGTGTTAACTGGTACGCTCACGTAACTTTTTGGAATTAATTGTCTCCAATAGTCTGCTAAATCTTGGCATTTCAAAGATTAACACAATGTTTTTGTTTATTTTATACTTTCAGTTTCAATTTGGAAGTTTTATTGAGTTTGGATAAAAAATTCCTTCCTACCACTGACCTTATAATTTCAGAATGTAGCCTTGCCTGTATTCTTTTTCTACCCACAAGACAAATAAAACTTAAAGGCTGCTATAAATCAGAAAACTTCAAGGCTTTAAATCATAACTATTTGTGGCTGAAAATGAGTAGTAAAAATGCATGAAAATAAAAAATACTATCACAAGTAAATATCATAGAACTATAAATTATTTTTAGAAAGCAAGACAATAAAAGATCTTGTAAAGAGAATTGCGTTGTCATCAACTCTTTGTAATTCTTTTATACCTACTCGTTGCTTCCAAATCATCCTCAAAGTTATCTTTTGTTTTAGTTTTTCAGTTAAATTGCAGTTACATGACATTTCTGAGTGTTTAATTAAAGCAAAATAGATATCCTAAATTATGGAGAAACTCATAGACATTGTTGGGTGAAAATTATGATTTCTGCCCTTCTGCCCCCACCTTGTCAGATGTGGTTTATGTGGGTTTGGATCAGTTTTGATTTCTTTTATTTTGCTGGGTTTTCTGGGAGGTTTATTTTTTCCAAGTAAGGCTTTCAGATAGACTTTGTAATTCTGTACCATATAAACATACTCCAGATTCCCTAAGAAAGAGCTATTTAAAATAAAAAGCCCACTGGAAAGGAACGCAGGTGGCTATTGTTGAGCTTCTTTACCATAAATTGCTACAACATGCTTTGCATCATAGATAACAAATTAGATGATGAGAATCAGAGTAGTTGGTTTTGCCAGTTCTCCATCTACTTCTTATGTTCAGAGCATGCTCAGAGGAAATAAAGCAAGGTAGATATGATAGGAAAGCATAAAAGTGTATCGATTAAACCCTCTGGGAGCTGTGGTTCTACAGTAATATTCAATCACATGTCACCTGCAGTACATGAAATGAGTTCTAAAAGTTTTTAATACCCCATATCACCAAATAAATCACTGCAAATTACTGACTGCAGCAGTTCTTTTCTAATCAGGAATGTTACTGTAACAATTGCTATATTGTTCCATGAGAGTTACGCTTCAGAATGTATGGTAGGAAAAAGTTCTTAACTTTTTATTTAGAAGAAAAAAAGTGTACTTAAAACTGGCAAATTTTTACTGCTGTCTCCATGTAGCTAAGTTCCAAGTTGTCATTTTGATAAAAACAAGTAAATGCTAGTTTTTAGTTGTGAGGCTCCCACATCAGGGACAACAGCAGTGAGTGCATTTCAGCTGGGTTCTTTTGGGGCACTTCTGTTAATAGAGGTTCCCTGTCGTAGTTTGGGCTGGGTGCCCTTCTGCTACAGGGGTGCTTCCTGTGTCCAGAAGTCCAGCCCAGTAGGTGGACACAGGAAATTAGGTTATTTCCTACCATGATCCCTTGCACCACTATAAGTTCCACGGCGGGGTCTGGCACTTGCTCTTTTCTTCCTCCTCCATCAGCCGGTAACATGGGGGAGAGATCTCCTGGCTTTGGGCCTGGCTAGGTTCCCATTAACGAATCAATTCTACTGTGTTTCAAAAGTGAAATCAAGCAATAAAACAGTGGGATTACCTTTCATGGTTCTACTTGAATTTGTGGCTCTTACAACTGACAGTAGAATCAAGAGTAGATTTGCAACATGTCAGCTATTTCTTATGAGAAAATAACTGCAATGGCAGCATTTAATTAGAGCTTCTCTATTAAATGTGTTTAATAAGCAATGTTGAATTTATGGTATGTTAACTACTCATTAATTTGCGACGTGAAAACATCTGAAGCTGATTAGTTATCTCTTATAAAGACTCTCCTTTTAGGCAATAGGAGTGCCCACATGGAAACTTAGCAGGGGAACAAAATACAAGGTTACATTATACGCTTATCTACTGAATAGTTCTTGGAAAACAATTCTCTTTCTGAGCTTTCATCCATCAGAACATATTTCTACTGACCTATTCTATTTTCTCTGAGAGATGGAAATATCCAAAGTCTATATTGACCTTAACATTTTTGTAAAGATTTTGTTCTAAATATGCTTCACTCTGGTATCTCTATAACAAAATTGTGGTGTCTGTGTACCTTTCCATGATACAGGTAAGAGATTCAGGATTAGCTGTAGTTATATTATGTACAGTTTAACTTTTCTTGTGCTGTAATTCATTATTTCATATAGCCTAACGTCAATCATCACAAATACTACTAGCAGGAGAACAAAGCAGCAAAAAGCCCCTAGAGCCAACAAACAAAAACTAGTTATAGGAAATACACTACCAGGTTAACCTAGCAGATTTATATGAACAACTTCTGAGCTGGGAAAATAGTTTGTGTGTGTATCGCTCCCAAAACAACAATAACTTAGCAGAAATGAAAGTTGTTCTGCTCCTTGAACCCAACAGTCTGTAACATGGATGCAGTAAGTGATTCATCTAAATATTTGTCTTGGCCATAGATCAATGCCTTTTGCTTGAAAGGGATTATCTGTTGTTTGAATAAGTCATGCCTTAACTACAGATTAAATAATAACACAAAACTGGAAAGTAAACAAATATGCTTTTACTGCAGTTAGAAGAGTAGCACTGAAAAAAGTTAAGTTGAATTGCAATTTTTTTGGGGGTTGGTTTTAGTCATTTTGATCACTTCAGATCACAAGTTAACTACGCTGTGTAAGAGTTTCTTCCTTGCAGTCAGCTAACATATTTAGGAAAGGTTTCATGGAGACTTGCTGCTGCTGAAAATGTTGTTACTGCTTTGGTTTCCCCCTTTAGGCCTATCACATAGCCTTTAATTTATTACATTGTTTCATAGCCTATATCTTGCAATGGATTTCCCTTATTAAATATAGTAGCCTTAAAAATGAACCATCAAAAAGCCATAACATTCCCCCCTGCCCCTGACTCTTTGGTTTGAGTTCGTTGGTCTTCTGCATTTAAATAATTAATTTTCTTTTTCAAGATCTAGCCATGCTATGCTGTAGAGCTGGTATTTCCACAGGAAAATTCAATCAGTTTTGTAGCTCTGAAAGGTGCATGGTACATAATAACTCTGACAATTAACCCAGTGTTTGACAGTATATTAGAAGTGATGTTTGAAGATTACGTTTCACTTGCCTGTTGCTGCAGTCTATGTTTGCAGTCTTACAGCTGACTTCCTTTTTTTGTTAGGTTAAGTTTTGTTTTGGTACAGAGGTCCTGAAGGACCTTAAATCTAAGGCAAAATTTCCATACCTGGACCACAAGATTCTGGTATATTCCTAATTTTGCTCACATAATGAATATGCATCACAATAATAAGAAATAAATATTTAGCACTGAACATAGCACAAAATACTAAGTTTGTCCTACTTCTGTGCAGTTACTTGTTAGATCTAGGGGCAAAGATGATTAAATGTTGCAATAAGGGTTGTATTAGTTATGTAAGATTATTTGGACTGCGGGTGATGGGAAATATTAGAAGCAGTTGCTGTGTTTGAAATCAATATCAGGTGCAAAATGTGCAGAGGGCTAGAGTTAAGTTGTTAAATACAAGAAAATTGATTCTGATTCAGTTAAGCAATTTTTCCTCACGACACACTGTTCTACAACTATTGAAATCAGGGAAAATCTAGAGCTCTAGCCATCTAAACGGGGAGCAATGTTTCCTTTGGGTGTAGAACCAATAGTCTGTCATTTTCTGTAATATCTCATGGTTATAATGTGAAACGCTGTATGTCTCTCATCAATAACTGTACCTGATTATTGTGGTCAGACAGGTTAATGGAATTGAGCTTGGAATTAAGCTGTACCAAGTTAGTACCTTCTCAATTACTCTAAGAAGGTTCTTTCTCTCCTGCTCTTAGTCTCAGGCATGCACTACCTCTGTTTTCAAAAACTTAAGAAAAGTTTTATTTCAGAAGCACCACAAATTCTTTTTTATCCTTCAGAGTCTAATTATATAAAATATCTACTGGTAGGATCTCAGCATGGAGGAGTGCTAATAGGGCCCACTGTAAAGTGCCTTTCCAGTGTATTAAGTGCCTTGAGACATGAATCAGCTGTCATCTTGACCATTTGGTTTTTTGTTTGTCTGTACCTGTGAATACAAATCCTCAGACCTTTGATGAAGGCTGTGAAGAGGAAGAGGAAGAAGGTACTTAAGATCTGTTGCTCTGAATTTTGTAAGTGAACTGGAAGGGCAGACATCCTCTACAAGATGTCAGGGCTTCAGCTGGACACATTTTACTTTACTCATTCTTCAACAATAGCTTAGAAGGTTAAAATGCAGAGATCTTAGTTGATATTTAATGTGGATTTTATATCACAGTGAATTGAAATTCCTGTATACTGGAATATTTCCATAAGGGAGCAAGATAAAGTTTCATTATCCTGCTGAATTGCCTGCAGGATACAGTTAATGGCCAAGCAAGCACTTTGTCTTTACATCTGTTCATATCTTTCTTCAGATAGTAATTTCTATAGAAGTTCCAAACTATCAGTTTCCTAGGAGGAAAAGGTAATCCCTGTATTTTTATAAAACTCCTTTAGAGAAACATTTCAAACAGTCTTTATTCACAGAAATTAATGATCTAGTACTCCAATTCCCAATGGTGCTCTTGGGCACAGAATAAAACTCTTTATTAGAATAAACCAAACCAGGTTGGAAGAGACCTTCAAGATCATCGTGTCCAACCCATCAACCAATCCAACCCACCCAAACAGCTAACCCATGGCACCAAGCACCCCGTCAAGTCTCCTTCTGAACACCTTCAATGACGGCGACTCCACCACCTCCCCGGGCAACCCATTCCATAGCGCAATCACTCTTTCTGTATAGAACTTCTTCCTAACATCCAACCTGAACCTCCCCTGGCGCAGCCTGAGACTGTGTCCTCTTGTTCTGGTACTGGGTGCCTGGGAGAAGAGACCATCATCAGCCTGTCTACAACCTCTCTTCAGGTAGTTGTAGAGAGTGATAAGGTCACCCCTAAGTCTCCTCTTCTCCAGGCTAAGCAGCCCCAGCTCCCTCAGCCTCTCCTCATAGGGCTTGTGTTCCAAACCCCTCACCAACTTTGTTGCTCTTCTCTGGACTCGTTCCAGCAAGTCAACATCCTTCCTAAACTGAGGGGCCCAGAACTGGACACAGTACTCGAGGTGTGGCCTAACCAGTGCAGTGTACAGGGGCAGAATGACCTCCCTGCTCCTGCTGGCCACACTGTTCTTGATGCAGGCCAGGATGCCATTGGCCCTCTTGGCTGCCTGGGCACACTGCAGGCTCATGTTAAGCCTACCATCAACCAGCACCCCCAGATCCCTCTCTGCCTGGCTGCTCTCTAGCCACTCTGACCCCAGCCTGTAGCACTGCATGGGGTTGTTGTGGCCAATGTGCAGAACCCGGCATTTGGATGTGTTAAATCTCATGCCGTTGGATTCTGCCCATCTGTCCAGCCTGTCCAGGTCTCTCTGCAGAGCCTCTCTACCCTCCAGCAGATCAACTCTTGCCCCCAGCTTGGTGTCGTCAGCAAATTTACTGATGATGGACTCAATGCCCTCATCCAGATCATCAATAAAGATGTTAAAGAGCACAGGGCCCAGCACTGATCCTTGGGGCACACCACTAGTGACTGGTTGCCAGCTGGATGTGGCACCATTCACCACCACTCTCTGGGCTCGGCCCTCCAGCCAGTTCCTAACCCATCGCAGTGTGCTCCCGTCCAAGCCATGGGCTGACAGCTTGGCCAGCAGTTTGCTATGGGGGACGGTGTCAAAGGCCTTGCTGAGGTCCAGGTAGACTACATCAACAGGCCTCCCCACATCCACCAGGCGGGTCACCTGATCATAGAAGGAGATCAGGTTGGTCAGGCAGGACCTGCCCTTCCTAAATCCATGCTGGCTAGGCCTGATCCCTTGGCCATCCTGTAAGTGTTGTGTTATTGAACTCAGGATGACCTGTTCCATGATCTTGCCTGGCACTGAGGTCAGGCTGACAGGCCTGTAATTCCCTGGCTCATCCAACCGGCCCTTCTTATGGATGGGCACCACATTGGCCAGCTTCCAGTCCTCTGGGACCTCGCCAGTGAGCCAGGACTGCTGGAAAATTATGGAGAGTGGCTTGGCCAGCTCATCTGCCAGCTCTCTCAGCACCCTAGGATGAATCCCATCTGGTCCCATGGACTTGTGGGGATCCAAGCTGCTAAGGAGAGTTCCAACTACCGCCTCATGGAACATAGGGAAACTGTGCAGCTCCCTGGCTCCTTCTGCTAGCTCTGCAGACCAGCTGTCAGGAAGACGTTCTGCCCTTCTAGTAAAAATTGAGGCAAAGAAGGTGTTAAGTATCTCTGCCTTTTCCTTATCCTTGGTTACAATGTTCCCCTCCGTATCCACCAAGGAGTGGAGGTTTTCCTTCCCCTTCCTCTTACTATTAATGTATTTATAGAAGGACTTTTTGTTGTCCTTCACAGTAGAGGCCAGTTTAAGTTCCAAGTGTGCTTTTGCCTCCCTAATTCTCTTCCTACAAGACCTAGCAACATCCTTAAACATTCTGTGGGTTGCCTCCCCTCGCTTCCAAAGGTGATACACCCTCTTTTTTTCCCTCAGTTCCATTAAAAGTTCATGAACCATCCAGGCTGGCCGTCTGCCCCGGCGGCTCATCTTCTGGCACATTGGCACAGCCTGTCCCTGAGCCTTCAACAATTCTTCATTGAAGTAGGTCCAGCTCTCCTGGACCCCTTTGTTTTTAAGGGCTTTATCCCAAGGAACCCTCTGAATTAGTTCCTTGAGTAACCCAAAGTCTGCCCTCCGGAAGTCCAGAGTGGAGGTCTTCTTGCCGCCCCTCTTGGCTTGACCAAAAACCGAGAATTCAATTATCTCGTGGTCACTGGACCCCAAACACCCTCCAACCACCACATCACCCACCAGTCCTTCCCTGTTGGTGAAGAGGAGGTCAAGCATAGCCTTGCCCCTGGTAGGCTCTCGCAGCACCTGGGATAAGAAGCTGTCCTCCATGCATTCTAAAAACCTTCTAGACTGTCTCCTCTCTGCCGTGTTGAGTTCCCAGCAGATGTCAGGCAGGTTGAAGTCACCCATGAGAACAAGGTCCGGAGATCTTGAGACAGCCCTAAGCTGCCTATAGAATGCTTCGTCAACATCTTCCTCCTGGTTGGGTGGTCTATAACAGACTCCAACCAGGGTGTCTGCCCTGCTGGTCTTCCCTCTAATTCTTATCCACAAGCATTCAACCCGATCATCCCTAATCTCCATCTCAATGGCATCTAGTGTCTTTCTGATGTACAGGGCCACCCCTCCACCCCTTCTTCCTCGCCTGTCTCTCCTGAAGAGCTTGTAACCGTCAATTGCAGCACTCCAGTCGTGTGAGTCGTCCCACCACGTCTCTGTGATGGCAACTATATCATAATTTTCCTGCTGCATCAAGGCTTCCAGCTCCTCCTGTTTGTTACCCATGCTTCGTGCATTAGTGTACATGCACTTCAGCTGGGCTGCTGGTTTCACCTCCAACTCTAGCTTGTCGCCCCCAGACTCTTGTCTGAGAGGACTCTCTTCAGCCCCTTCCCCCTTCGAAACTAGTTTAAAGCCCTGTCTATGAGACCCGCCAATTCCCTACCCAGGATTTTTTTATCTTTGGGGGACAGTCCGTTCTCATATACAGTGATCTTTCCCCTTCTCTGGGACAGATGTACTCTATCTGTTGCCAGCTGGCCTGGTGCAGTGGAAAGTTTCCCAATATCAAAAAACCCAAAATTCTTTTGACTGCACCAGCCTCTAAGCCACTTGTTAACTATAGCTGCTGACCTGTTCCTTACTGTATTCCCTCCTGCAGTTAAGGGTATTGATGAAAAAATTATTTGTGCCCCTGACCCCTCAACCAGGTCTCCCAGGGCCCTGAAGTCATCTTTGATAGCCCTGGGAGTTCTGGTTGCAACATCATCATTCCCTAACTGCACAGGAAAGCCTTTTTGTGTTTACTTTCTCTTTAACGTGAGAACTTGTTTTTAATGTCACTGGAACAATCTAACTACTCCTTATTTCATTAGAAAATGACTGCTTTCAACTTGTTGAGGAATATCAAACTGCAGTTGTAGATAGTATATATCCCCTTCAGTGAAAGAATAGCAACCATAATTGAAAAATGTATTATAAGTCCCCGAAATAATGCAAAAATAATACTTGTTTGCTTTCTGTAGCTATTGCCTTGTCTATTACATTTGGCAATTTAGTCTCTTCTTATCTTCACTTCTGAAAAATGTCACATTTTTATTCTGAAAAAAACCACATTTTTTTCTGGAACTGATTTTGGGAGGCAGGGGAGCCATGAAGCAGTTGTAGAACAATCAAATTGTAAATAAATTGCAGAGATTTCTATTTTACATGAATAAGACACAGATTAAATAACAAAAAATATAAAATGAGCTAATGTATGTCAGGAAACAAACAACAACAACAAAAAAACCTCACCAGAGAATGGGAAGTGTCCAGAAGCTTGACCAATGCTTTTATTCAATATTTTTAAGGAGTTAATGGGGGGAAAAAAGGGAAAAATGGCATCTGACACATCTAATAATTGCACATGTTCTGATTACTCATATATCTGAATTATTTTTGTTTTGCTATGAAGTAAGTGGGAAGCACTTGCCTTTGTTATGGAGGAAAAGAGAAAAAGTAAACAGCAGCTTGCATTTTTATTTATTCCCCCCCGAATCTTAGTTCAAGATGATCAGTTTGGTTTACAAGACACTAAACTTGTTTCATCAGGTATTTTGCTCCCATTACTCTCTGCAGGTAAGTAATGTTACTGAAAGTTCAGGCATAGAAATCTTGAAGAAATGAGACTTCCTATAACCTTATGAGATAGATCTGCTTTATTTCTCTTTATGTTAGAATCAGGGATGTTGAAACCAGAGTATAAGCAGCTAACTGATAACAACATAGAGTCAGTGAGCAGCCAAGCTAGGAAAATAATTCAGGTGAACAATTAAGATCAGTGATTGCTTTTCATTAATTGCCTGTGGCCAGAGGATCTCATCAGGAGTGCTGGCTTCTACTTAGCTTCCTGATAAGTGGGCAAGGACAGATATTCAGGTGACAAATTGCATTAGCAATGGGGGGAGGGGGGGGAAATGTGATTTCATTATTATTCCTGCAGCATTATCAGAGGAACATCCACTTGCTATTGTCAAATGAGAGCATTTTTCCTAGCTCTGTAATAAAATGGGCAATGAATATTTGAAATGAGCCAGTTGCATGCAATTTATTAGTGCAAGACAGATCTCCTTTTCACTAATTGTTTGAGTTTTGATTTGTTTTGTCAGTGTTTTGTTTTTGCTTTTGCTTTGGCATAAAGCTGTACCCTATGCAGATTCAAAATTTCTTGCAATTCAAGTAATTTCTATAAAGGAAGCATAAGCTTCCTAACAAGATTGAATTTGCTATTGTGCAAGTTACAAGCTGAACAAACAGAGATTGGGCAAGTTTCGGTTCATTCATGTGCCTCTTTTAAAAAACAAATACCAGTTTAATATAAATGGAAATGAAGGCAACGTTAGTGGGAACGTAAATCTTGATCTATTGTAACCTAGTAATGAAAACCACACTGTTCAGAGGCTAGGTAAATGAAATAAAGTCATAGGGTGATTTTGGGCTTTTTTTTGTTTTTTAATAAGCGCACCAATCATCACTTTTAGCTAAGATTTTTATCCTTTTATTTGCTCAGTGGGGTTTTTGAGAAAAGCCATTATTTATAGAGAAGCAGGTATTTGTCTCAAAAGAAAAGCACCCTCTTGAATGATGTATAATTTTTTTTTTCTGGGAAAAGAAAAATAATGTGGCAAGGTAGTTGAAAAGAAAGTTTCCTGGCTGACTTCATAAACTTTAATATTTATATAACCTTTAAGCAGTCAAGAGACTGTGCCTAATGACAGTCAACTAACAGCTTGACCTTTATTGAATGGAAGAATGGTTACAAGCTTACAAGAGTTTCATTCAACAGCAAACCAATCTTGAATTTCTTGGGGCTATTAGTGTACGGTAAGCACACTGAAATTCATCCTCAGCCTGGAAACATACAGTTTCCATTAAGTCAGTCCAGAAAAACTACAGAATAAAGGGTTTCAAAAGCAAGCAGCTTCAGACTTCTGGATTATGTTTTTATGATCTTGCTCCTAATGAAATGTGAAATGTCTTAACTTTTAAAAAGTATTAGAAAGGATACATATGCAAATTGGTGATTGCCACATCCAAAATCTTTATGTTAATCAGCAGTTTGATGGTTTGTATGTATGTTCAAAGTCTAAACACTGTGCCTTTTTCTTCTGTCTTACAAAGGAATTAATCACACTGTGATATCAATTTTAAATAATTATCAAAGTGAGCTTGAAAGATTAAATACTTTCAAAATGTACTTTCTCAAATGTACAGTGGAAGGACAAATAATATTTGAACTTCATTGGGTCCTTCATATCGTAAGTTTGAAACATAGTGAAGTTGTTATACTCAATATAAGGCTAATTATAAGTAGCTATTGCTAGTTCAGGATTCTAGTGTGTAGGCAAATAGCAAGATCTCTTCAGCTGACTTGACTGTGTCAAGAATGTGGTTATAAGGTAAAAGGAGGCAGAATACAGAAGCTGTTGTACATTTTGGGATGGTGTTTGGGTGGTTTGGTGGTGGTAAAGAAGAGGTTTCATGCCATCTGCTAGAATTTCTTAATTTATGAAGCTCATAGTAAGCCTAAATTAAATCACTGAACTCAACTGACTCAGGAAAACACTGCTGGAAAACACTTTCAAACGATCTGTGCTTTCAGTCTTGAGGCTTGTAACCACTCTAAAGAAAACTGCTCTCTATTGAATTTCACTGATCAGACTATCTTTATAATGCTTCACACATCCTTTAGCTTTCATTTTGTAGAATGAAATGTCATAAAGAGGACAGAATCTCATCATCTTTTGAAATTGGGGATTTCCAAGCAGGAGAATAAGCCCCTTGTGTATGTTGCCATCTATTTACTAGTATGACTCCTACTGAGAAGTATATCCACACTCCCTGGTTCTGAAGATTGCATGGGGTATACCGCTAGTACTCGCTAAATGGACCCATTTTGGGCAGTAGTTTTTTGTCAGTATCTCAAGCTTCTTGCTTTCACTGAGAAGGAGGAGAAGCTAACATGAGCTGGAATTTGTCTGGGTGGAAGCAGGCTGGGTGTAAAGTGACTCAGTATTTTATTTATTTCAATTCCAAATTCTGCTTTCTCAGGATGCATTTGGCTTCCATGTAAACCTCTGCAGAGAACAATTTGGGCAGCCTGTACATAAGTCATCAATGCATAATCTGGGTTGGGCCAATCATGGTTTCATCCAAGATGCTCTGATTATTTATTTTTTTTAAGGATAAATAAGAAAAGCAATGCTGCACTCATTATGTTTTGTTGCTTCGTTTCATGCTACTTAGTTATAATTTAAAGCTTTTAATGAATCAGAAGGCCAAATCCACACCAGTCTTGCTGTCTTCAGTGAAACAATGACTTAGTCTGAAGTTGTATTTACTTATTTTGATTTTCTATTGTATTCTCTGCAAAGGTGAAGCTAGCAGAGGACATACATTTGCATATACTTACGTGCTTTGGAACCATTTATGAAACCTACAAAAAGCACCTCAAAACATACAGGGGATTCTTAAAATTCTGTTGCAATTCACAGGCATTTTTAACGTCTTAATGCTTGTGAAAAATCTTGACCTAAAGCCCCAGTTGACAAAACCAGTCAGGAATGTATCATGTCATTTGTCTGTAAAGTGCCAGGAATACCTCTGCTGCTAGACATACAAGAGTAATGAGGGAAAATGTGCGATGAACAAGCTGCACAGATAGAGTTCTTGAAAGCTGGCATAACTTCAGTACACAAATACTGAAAAAACAAGGGGGTTTTGTCATCAGACCGAAGTTGGACACATTTAACTTGCTTCCCCTGGCTACCTTTGTGAATTTCTAGGCACAGTTTAAATCTGTACACTGCTAGAAATTCAGCACTAAAAATATTGTAGAAGTTGCTTGTTAGCTTTTCACACATCAGTTTAATTTGGGCAGTTTTAATTTATAGGGGTTTTAATTCATGACGATATTAATACCTACAGTACCTTCAATTAGCTTTTGTGTACTCGTAAACAACTGTAATTGTAGTCTAAGATTGCAATCCTGTGTTTCCCTGTGGGAAAATTCAGATAGAGCTCTTTAAACATCCTCTGTTGATTATACATGCCTGGAGGAATGCTGGTCCCATATTCTAATGCAGTTCTTCTCCATCTATGGATCCTCACATATCCATTGCCTGCCATGCTCTTCATTGTAGTGATGAAATCTGACTCTTAGGATCAAGAATTTAGCTTTATCTTCCTCTTCAGTATGTTTATTAAAATGAACTAGAGGTTAGTTCATTTTAAAGGCCTGAAGAAGGATTATTAAGGAGCTGATTAAGTCAATTAGGCTGCTTAGGGAATCCTTTTTGCTGTGTTGTTGTTAGCCAGGAACCTTAATAGGACAATTAGGATTAATTAAAATCAGCCTGATTGATTAGGATATATAAACCTGCATGTGAGACACAGTTCTATGGTGGTGTTTGTGCAGTCTGTGAAGGGGAGGCAGTGGATGCTGAGGTTTATGTTTCTGAAAATGTTTTTGTGTGCAGATAAAAGAGCACGTTGCTTTGAGGGGGCAATTGGTTTTGATAGTGATTATTCTACAACAGTGAAGTTTTCTGCATTGGGTTTAACAGGACATGAGAGCAACTGAACATCAGAACAGCAAATAAATTTTGCTGTAGATACATGTAAAATGAAGTGTGCTTGTAGAATGGGGTACTTTAAACTGGCTATGATCACTCAGGACCAAGGAACATGATAGTTTGATGAGGATGGTGAGGGAGGAGGGCTCTAAAACTAGATATTCTGTACTGCCTTTTGAAAGAACATCTCTCCTGCAGTGGGCATAAGCTACTAAGGTAGGTGACTGTATTCACCAGAAATCACATTCTGCATGTGTAATGACCATCAGTTTGCTTGTGTCTCCTGGGTCTTTTATAATGGATGATGTCCAAGAACATTTCTGCGGTGGCTGTTTTGAACTGCACAAGTACCATAGTTAACAGAGGTGACCATATGCTCGCTCAACCCTGAGATCTTAACCCTTTTTCAGTGAAATACAATTGTCTGTATTCAGACACATGATGGGGAAGTGTTTGAGAATGCTCACATGGTTTTCCATTCTCTGCTGAAGGCAGCAGGGTCTTAAGTCCCTTGCTCTTTGAAAGACCAAGCAAGATCTCATTTACAGCACCATTCTGCTCTTACCTCCTTTTCATATATTGATTCATTTTGGTAATTTCTGGAACCTTTTCATACCTGATGTCTTGTTCTGTCTCTTCAAAATAGCTTTCTTCTTAAGGAAACTGACATACTGTGGAAAAAGTTACCCAAAAAATCTGCCTTAAAGCTTCTTCTGTTTTGCTGCCAATGAACATAAGTAGCTCCACTATTTGTTCTGTTTCTTTATCCAAGATTTTCTCAGACATTACCTACGTGGGAAAACATACAGAGGCTTCACTCGACAGCAGCAAGTCTTTAATCAGCAGCAGCATTTTTCGTTCTAAGCAATTGGATCCTAGGCAGGTTTTGTCAGTCAAAATGTCTTTGTTCAAGTGCTTCAAACAAAATTGTTATTTATTAATGATGGAGAAAATTAACTAGTCTTTCAAAACAATACTTATAAGCATCTCTTCCCTGACTACACTGCTGAACTCTAATGCCTGTTTAGGGAAGACTGCTATCTCAGGTTTAATTACTCCCTTTCCAGGAAGGATCCATTTTCAAGATTTCTTATTCCTTGTTATTAAGCGATATCTTCAAATATCATACCTCAGATGTCATTTCAAAGAAGAACAGCTTTTCACATTGGCAGTTGAAAATGTTCACATTCTTTATTTGTTTCTCATGCTGTTAGGAAATACCAGAGGAATCTCTTTTTTCAATAAATAGCATTAACAAAATTTAGTGTGTAACTAAGTAGATTTTATCCTGTGGCATGTACTGTCAGAAGTCATCAGCACAGTCCTGGGGTGTTTCCTTGTCTGTGGAGTTTCTGCTCTTTAAGACATTGTTTGATAAGAAGAAAGATGAACAGGGGATAATGGTGTCACTGAAAATAAATAATCACATAGTCTTTTAATCTTGAAAAAATACTTGTGTATGTCAGGGGCCAATACTCAGTAACACTACTCTAGCTTCATAATCTAAGAACTCAAAACTAATCAGCTACAAGATTCCTGTTTGTTTGTTTGTTTGTTTGTTTTTAATATAATTATATTGGATTAGGTCTTAGTTGAATCCTCACAAATGCAAGATAATAAGATACTGGATGTCATCTTATTTTGTTTCCCTGCTTTCTAAAACTCTTATGTTATTCTGAGAAGTTCCTGTGTATGAAATGACTGAAAAGTCATAAATCCCTTTCAGGCATTGTAATTGCAGTAGACTCTGGCAATAAGCAACATTTTTAAGTCTTCCTTAACTTTAAGTAAATCTAAACAATAAAATCAAGAAAGCTTAAGGAAGCATGTGGATCTGGTATCCCGCTTCCAGTTTTCATTAGTGTTGCATAAAAAGATTATGGAAAGCTTCGCTACTTATTTGCCTTTATTTTTGTATTATATTTTTAGTTGTTTTTTTTTAACAAGCCATCTATCATTTTCAGGACTTTAGTCTTAAGCGTATTTGCTCAGCTTTTAGAATAAACAATAGCTTCCCTAAAACATAACTGTTAACAAACACAAGTTTACGTAATATTCTACAAATTAATCTCTTAAAATTGCCTCTTTTCACCAATAGGTGGTGGTGCTAGCTGTTTCTTTAGCTGTTGCTTTAGACTTCAGGGGAACTAACCACAAAAATACTTTTTTTTGTGCTAGAAATAGGTAGATTGAGCAAAGGGGATTTTAGGTGCTTGGAGCCAGACTGACTCTGTTTCAGCTAAAGAGGAGGTGGGGAGGAATGCAGACATCCCAGAAAAGCAACAAAGGGTTTGCTTCGTTTTGGCAACCATTTTTTTGAGCATTAACCCTGAATGCATCAAAGCTGCAGCAAGGAAAAGCTAGCCTCTTGGAAGCCTGCTTTTGGAAAATACTGTGTCCACAAGAGGAGATGGAGGCCCTGTGAAACGATGTACAGGTCAGCAGTCCTCGAGGAAGAAACAGAAAATATCATTCAGTTTAACTATCCAGACTGCTTAGAAAACGGCTCCCTCTTTTTAGCTGTCATTGCAATGTTTTCCCTAATGGAAACAATCTTCTGAAAATGCTGTGGTGTCATCTGGACTCTCCCATGGTTGCTAGTTGCCAGTTTGGGGTGGGGACGGTAGGATTTGTGTGTGAAGTGAATCTTTGAGTTCTAAAAACTCTATCGATGGTTAAAAGTCTGGGAAAAAGAGCTCTAAGGGGTGAGGCAGGCAGTCAGCTTGATAACAGGCAAGTTATGATTTAGAATTTGGAGCAAGTATACATGACACATTGAACACAAGAGAAAATGAGGAGAAATATTGTTCCTTACTTGAATTCTTTTTTGAAACAAGAAGAGAAGCTCAGTTCATGGTTCAGTCTTTATTTGGCCAGGCTGTATTCCAAAGTCAGTAATATCATAACTAGAAGTCACTCTGATGTGTGCCACCTGGGCTTAGCTGTAGGCCTTGCATTATTAAAGCCACTTTCAGTCAGTTCTGTTCTTTTAGAACAATTAAAAGTTGACACACTTCAAATGGACTGAAGAACAAATTAAAATGTGCCCAGAGCAAGGATTGTGTTTTTAATTTTGTATAACCTTCATTAGAGCCTGTGATAATATGACACAAGATTCTCAATGCTAAATAAAGCATCAAGAGTACAAGTACCAGTGCATTCATCATCTGGTTAGTTTCTTTGGTTTGGTGGTTGTTTTTTTTTCCTGGTTTGCTCTATTCTTTTAATATTTGTATCCACTCTTTCCCCTGTATCTCTGGCCTATTTGCTTGGCTGTTTTCCTGTGGTCTGCTCTCACTGAAAGGAATAAGATAACTTGTGACTGGCAGCCAGCAGCTTGGAGTGAGAATTCTCATTTGTCACATTCTGCTGCCAGCTGCCAAGTGAGATATGCAAAACCTTGTTTCAGAAACTTCCAGTATTGTCAGGTTTTCTTGCCTGCTAATGCCTTTCATTCTATTATTTGAGAAGGGGTAAAACCTTAAGTAAAATATTTTAGTGTCTTTAGTTTTCCTTTAGAAGAAGAAAGGAAAAGAGGAAAAGAAAAGATGGAGTTTTACTAGAGACAAAATTAACCTTCCCCCGATTTTAGCCATTTAACTGGTAGGTAACAAGTCCTCAGTATGCATGTAGACGCTCTAATTACCCATGAGGTTCAAACATGCAAGTCTGAGTGCCAAAGTACCTGACAACTTGAGCTCATGCCTGACTGCTCTGAGCTTATAAAAATGCTTGCTAGATATATTCTAGCTTTTCATGCTATCACCATATCATAGAATTGTCAGGATGGGAAGGGACCTGAAGGATCATCCAGTACCAACCCCTACTCACTAGCCACAGGCAAGGACACCTCACACTAGATCAGGTTGAGCAGAGACCCATCCAGCCTGGCCTTAAAAGATTCCAGGGATGGTGCTTCTACAACCTCCCTGAGCAACCTGTTCCAGCATCTCACTACCCTTATGGTTAAGAACTTCTTCCTAACATTCAATCTGAATCTACCCACTTCTAGTTTTGCTCCATTGCCCCTAGTCCTAACACTACCAAACATCCTAAATAGTCCTTCCTGTGTTCTTGTAGGCTCCCTACTGTGTAATGTCCTGAAATAACCATCATGCTGCCAACTGCAACTCCACTTCAGCTATTTCAGAGTGTATATAGTCCATTTCTTAGTCTGCTCAGAAACATCCTACAGGTTTCACTGATTTCAGCTTGTTCTGAAGTGATTCCTGATATCACTTTGTTAATCAGAACTACCTGCTGCTCAAAACAAAGCCATAAACTGAGCAGAGTAGAATGATAGCAAGGCATCAATGGTTAAAGTCCTAATAATAATTGAAAACTGAGTTACCTTTAGTTATTTATTTTTTTTACTAAGTTGAGCATTAAGAATTGTCAAAGAAAGGTTTCCAGTAGCTGTTAAATCAGGTTGAAATCCCTGACTAAACCCTTACCAGATGATTTTCTGACAGCCTAATCTCAATAAAATGTTGTTAACATAACAGCATTAAAATAATCTGTTGCTAACCCTGTCTTTCACCTGTGTAATTCAAGATGGGACCTTATCTACAAATGCTTGAGAGAAAGCAATAATGCAGGAGAATTTTCAACACTGAATGGTGGAGGTAGAACTGAGCAATAATGACTGAGAAAATAGCAGTCTGGGAGGAGCTGATGGTTTGAAGTGCACAAATGTTGAAGAAGCATGATAGCAGTTTTTCTTACAAATAATTAAGTGAAAAAATGGATGTTTTTACAAAAACAGCTCCCCACAACAAATGTGGAGAGATAAACAGTCTACACTTGTTTCATTTTTTGTTCATTTGTGTGGGTTTTTTTTTCTAAGGGGAAGAGAAATAAATATGTTTATATACACAAGACTTGAATGTATGCCAGTGGAGATGAAGGACACACGTACATGGAAGTTGGACTGAGTTGTGCTTTTTACTCTGTAAGAAAACTAAAAATACTAATTTTTAAAGTCTCCAAACATGTTTAATTATATACTTCCTTGGAAGATTATTTTTAGATTTGTTCTTAATTTTATTTTAATACACACAACTACTTCTTTTTATTCTATTCCCTAACACAAATGAAAGTGTTTTTATCACTTGTGATTTTCTCTGAACTCTAGATTATTAACTGCAGGACTAACTTTGGGGCTAGATTCTGGCTCTTGCAGTTTCACTGCACCACAATTATGTCACCTCTGCTTTAGGAGGTTCTTGGGCTTCACTGGAGTCAAGGAGATTACACCTGAAAAGAGTAATTATGTAGTTATTGCTACTATTAACTTCTTTCCCAAGCATAAATTGTTGTTTGCTGTTGGATTTGAGAGACCAGACTAGACAGACTTCGTTCTGTCTCAGTACGATCACTTGTTTAATCCTCTAATAACTTATTCCCAGGTATGCTCAGCTGAAAAACACAAAGCAATTACAAGGTGAGTAGCAGTATATGGGCTGCACAAAGTTAGAAAGGATCAGGTCCTCAGTGTGTTACATAATGCATACATGTTTCAAAAGTTTCTAAGATATATGTGGGATTTCACCATAATTTAGATTGGTTTGTGCATTTAAGGCTGTCTAATATTTGCTGAATGTTACAGTGTGTTAAATTAAACATAAGTGTTGAATTGGCATCTGCTTCATAACTATGCTAATATACAGTTCTCTAAGCTTCACATGAATCTTCTGCAGGCTTAAAGAATACTGGGTTTCATTTCTGGTAGTGTGGTTTTGATGAAATGTCATTGAAGTTAATGTAAGCACTGCTTTTCTCTAAAAACCCATGGAAAAGACAGCTGTGCTGCTTTGTTGAACTGCTGTTGGCTTTACACCCAAGCTCAGGTGTACTTCATCTTCCAAAATAAGGATCTGCTTTTTAATACGAGTAACCTCAGAAAGGTAATTGACTAGATGTGCAAGTGGAAGAGACTGAACATGAGAGCTTGTCATAGTCACATCACAGTAAGGCAGACAAAGTCTGAAAGACCTTTGGGAAAAAAAATTAGTTCCAAGAAAATTCTAGAGCAGATTTTTGGATTCGGTGCTGTATGAGAGAGAGCTATGAATAAACCAAATTTCCCAACCCTATATTGATCTCTTCTTGCACACAGGAAAATGAGACATCACTGTAATGTTGCCTGTTTATAATAGACCAAAATATGAGCAATATATTACCTGAAGTTTTTATTATTAATGTCATTTGTCATAGTCCAGAGTAGAGTCATCTTGGAAAATGAGATTGTATCTTGGCATTTGGTAGTTTGTTTGTGGGTTTGTCTGCTTTTATTGGATTGGGGGGCGTGTGTTTGTGTGGTTGGTTTTCAGTTTTCTGGTTGGTTGTTTTTTTTTTGTGGGGGAGATGTGCTGGTTTTGTTTCTTCTAAGTGAATTTAATATTCACAGAAGTCTTTCTCATAACACTGACTGAATATGTTATGATGAGGATGTTTCTCCTCTGTCCTTATCTGAAATGACCTAGCTTTTGTATTAAGAGACCTCAAGGATGAAAGCCACTAAACAATTGCAGTGTGCTGTCTGAGATGCTGAGCTTCCTCTAGATGCTTGTGTCACTATTTCTCTGCTTTCTGTGTCAGGGGATTTTCCATTCCTGGGAGCCAGTAGTTTTGCAGTTGAGAAATGCTGCACTGTAAAATTACATTAAAACCATCTTACTTTATAATTACAGCAAATATTGGTTGGTCACTGTTCTTGGAACTCTTAATTTTTTCTGTAGTGATTTTTAGCTGTCTCAGATTTCTGATAATAACCTTAATTCATATCAGATATAATGTATTTCAGTGGAAAAAAAAATCAAAATTGGGAAAAATGAGAATTGATGTAGGCCACCGCTCTTCTGCATGTAATGCTCTATTTTGGTGTTGTCTACTTAGGCAAAAGTACTCTCATCATAATGTTTTGAATGAGAATAACTATGGAAATTCATGTCTTGGTAAAAGAAGACTGCATTTTCAGTGAGGAAGTGTAATACATGGAAAAGAGTTCTTGCCCATGTTTTCTTGAAAAAATATCCTTTTTCTTTGCATATGGTTTCACTCCCATACTGTACATACTCTTCATGCACTTACTAAATCCTCTAATCAGCTTTCCCTGACCTTGGAATATGTTTCATAGAGAGATAAAGATATTTGAACTAGTTGTTAAAAAAAATGAGAATGACCTTTAGTTGATGCACTTGTTTCTGGAGATGTCTGTTACAAATAAAGGTGTGCAGGCAGGGAATTAATAAAAAAATATAGATTATTCTATTAATTAAGAAATCCCACCACCCATATAACAAATACACAAATTTAGAAAAACATTATTTACAGGGTCACTGCTCAGTTGGACAATATCTTCCAGAGTACAGGAACAGGTACAAATGGTTAGAGATCAGTATTTGTAAAAAATGATAGAACTCAAGAGCAGTATATCGCCCCTACTAACAAGAGAATTTATCCCCTGGGGTCATAGGCAGCTTCCCAATACACCCACAATGCTGGTTCCAGTTGTGAGTAGTCATCTTAGTGTCTCTGTTTCTCAAGGAATCCTTCTGGACTGTGACGTGTGGTCTACACATGAGGGGGAGAAAATCCCAGGAAGAGCCTCTTGTGTTTCCTAGCAAACCCATTTTATATCAGCTCATGGCCCAAATATCCCGTGTCACAAATACCACAGATCATATTCCGCATGACAGAAAAGGGCAAGAGACTGATCAGCATTAGATTCTGCATTGTCCAGGCTTGTGCTGGCCCTGACATCTGATTTGGGGGTAGGGGCCCAGGTGTCAGCTGGCACAGCCTGGAAAGGGGTGAGGTGCCTTCCTCCTTACCCCTCTTCCCACATTTTCTGTTCTTCACCCCCATTCTGACTCAGCAGCACGGAGAGGGGTTTTGGATGCATTACTACAGTGTCTGAATGCATGGGTCCTTCTGCACTTATTGGAAGTCTTCTCTTCTGTTAGGAGAAAACAAACAAAAAACCAAACAGAACAAAACACTATTGTTATCTGTAATTTCTTGAAGGGGTCATCCCTGTTAAGTTGCTAACACTGCCTTCCTCACATCTATTTCCTAACACTAATTAATTTTTATGTTTCTGCAATGGGCTTCTGCACCTGGCATGCTTGTTTAGGCTAGTTATAACACTTTTGCCAAGAGGGATTTTCTTTCATGTACATCCCACTTCAGATTTTCTTCTGGTAGTGGCATCTGTCAGAGATCAAAGAGAGGATTAGTTCTCTGTACTTTCTCAGATAAGGATGTTTCATAGAAGAAGAGTATTTTATTTACTTAGAGTTGAAAAGTAGCAAACGATAAAGTTGTAATAGCCTTATTACAATTCTGCCTTTAGGATGAATTATCAATGTTTGCCAGTTCATTACCAAATGAGCCACTGCAACAGACAAAATTGACTTGGGCTCCCTGGAGTCTTCAGTGTCATTTTATATTGTTCAGTGGGACTTGTTTGCTGTTTCTATTAAAATATTTTCTTGCTTAATTTTTATGAACTAATTCCACAGCTGAAAACTAGGAATGCTGAAATTGCTTTTGATTATTTGAAAGAGTATAAGGAAAGGCAAATCTTTTTATACACAACTATACAAAAGGAAAACCAGATTTGAATGTTCTCTGTCACCACCCCTACCACTCTAGGATGGGGGTTCACAGAGAAAATTCACACAAAAATGGAGGGTGAGAGCAAAAACTAAAATCACTTCCAGGTCATTCAATAAAAATTACACAGAGAGAACTACAGTGCTACCTAAGTGATGCATTAGAACAAAATGGATTTTGAAGATAGCTGTAGTCCTCTTCATACCCAGTTGTTTTGTCCCAGGATCCCAGTTTCCAGCTCACAGCTGTACTGGAATTTGTTTGGGGATTTTCCACTTTTTTGTTATGTCTTCCTTAAAGCCTTTATCCCTGAAGCACTGTGAATACACCTGCATCTTTTTAGGCTTAAAACCTGCCAAATAAAACTGCTATGACAAGCTGATTCACCAGGCTAAAATTTTTCTTGAAAATGCAATGTGTAAGTAGTGCACAATAAATTTGGTCTCTTCTAAAGTCTTGGCTTTTCAAGTTCTCAGTTGTAGTAATCCTATCTTGACTGTTTTCATTGTGACCTGACCTCTTAACTTGGCAATATTGGCAAATCTACAGTCTAGAATATAGTGTTATGCTCCTTCTGCTGGATAGAAACAATTTTCCCTTCCTAGCCACAGCAAAGCAGGTAGAAAGGATCAGTGTGGTTGAATGACTTCTTCCCTCTTTAAGCCTGATACAAATGTGTAACCTTATTTTAACAGAAGTGCTTGAGATGAACCACTCATTGTGCAGATAGAGACACCTCAATTCTTACCACAGTTTCCCTTAAGGTTTTGGAAGGAGGTGAAGAGAGAGATTAGTTTTGGCTTGCAATTTAGTCATCATTCAATGCAGTCTTTGCTTACTGATTTGGAAGTCTGATAGTGCCATGTAAGTGCTCATGAGGTTTGCAGAGACAAAATATGCAGCTGTTTAAATAGAGCAATGGTATGAGCTTATATTGTGAACACTGAAGAACCAGAAGTGATCCCATCCATTCTCCCTTTGACAAGTACCTCACCGTGGTGTAGAATTCATAGCTTTGAAGAGTTGCCGAAACACTTTTGGAAAGCCTCTTGATGTTTCTGGTGTTAATAGATTCTGCCCTGGTGTTCTGTAGCTCTGCATTTTAAAATTTGACCTTCCACATGGCACAAATCTTTCAAGAATTTTGTACTGCTAAGTGTCACAGTCCCACACATCATTCACAGTTCTTCTGCAGTTTCCTTATGGAAAATGTCTAAATCTGATTGTGCTGCTGAATGACTCTCAGAGTAAAATGTCATTTTGTACATCTGGTGTTCTGTTTAATTGTCATCAGACTTTGAATTTCAACAAGATAATTGGTGCTCTGAAAAATAAGTTGTTTTCAAGCCTATTAATATTGCTTGAATATGCACTTTTCTGAAAACCTGTTTCCTGTCATAAGGCATAGAGAAAGCTACCAGTTTATCCAACTATTACTGTTACAGACAAGAAAACAGGACAGGCTTGAGAGGCAGGCCCAAGCCAACCTTATGATATTCAATAAGGCAAATTGCAACGTGTTATACCTGGGGTTGGGGCAATCCCAAGCACAAGTATAGACTGGGTGAGCAGTGGCTCTCAAGGAGAAGGACTTGGGGATGTCAGCTGATGGAAAACTCAACGTGAGCTGTCAATATGCTCCTGTAGCCCAGAAGGCTAATTATGACCAGCAGGACAAGGGAAGTGATTCTTCCCCTCTACTCTGCTCTCTCGAGGCCCCACCTGGAGTATTGTATCCTGTTCTGGTGCCTCCAGCACAAGAGAGACATCAAACTGCTGGAGCAGGTCTAGTGGAGGGTCACAAAAGATGATCAGAGGGCTGGAGCACCCTTTGGAGACAGGCTGAGAGTTGAGGCTCTTCAGCCTGGAGAAAAGGCTTATAGAAGCCTGGAACAGATTGCCCAGGGAGATTATACATGCCCCCTCTCTGGAGGCATTCAAGGTCAAGTTGGATGAGGCCTTGAGCAGCCTGGTCTAGTGGGAGGTGTCCCTGCCCATGCTGAGGCAATTGGAACTAGGTGATGTTCAAGGTCCTTTCCAACCCAACCCATTCTATGAATCTATGAAAACAAAATGTTACAAATACGCCTTATGACATGACTCTCTATCACCATGGAAACTGAGAAGCTCATTTCATTTATGTTCAGGATATTAAGCTAATAGACATAAATCAATAGGATGCTACTTTTTAACCTGTTTCCTAACCTCTCCCAGCAGAACAAACTGAAGGATTAATTCTCAGTCCCTACTTCATTTGCTTTAAATCCCTGGTGTACTTATTTTGTCCATTCATACAACAATAAACCCTCAAAAGAGGAGAGAGCAAGAAAAAGATGATTCTGTGAGGCTCAGTGATTGCTTGCATTGTCCTTGAAGCATTATTTTCTGCAGTGAAAAATCTTTCTATAGGAAGGCAATAGGCTGCCTGCCCTTTTCTTCCTGAGAGGCCTATTTATTTATTTATTTTGGGAACCAAGTAATTCTAGAAGTGTGCAGGGAATTATTTGTATCTTGCAAAAGCAGATTTGGGTCCATATGGTCCAAATATTTGGAAGAAGAATAAACTGGATCTCTGTAGAACCTCTTCAAATCTCTTAGTTTGTTCTAGGATCTATCTCTTTTTTCCCTCTTGTGCTTTATCATACCTTAGAAACAAGCTTACATTATCTGTAACAGAGGCAATCTTTTGACTTTTTCCTGGCCGTACATCTGAAAGTCAGTGCAATTCTTGTAGCTTGTTGCATATCAGGACATGGCATAAGGCTGCAGCTGGAGACACTGCACTATGTGGTGTGGCTTACTTGAGCTTGAAACCTCTGACAGACAATGCATATCAGCCTGCAGTGTTGTGTCTTTCTTCAGTTTGAGCATTGGGCTGAGGAAGAGGAGTGTGGCAGGAAACATGAATGAGAAATGGTGAGATGCTGGTTAATGAAGTTATGCTAGTCTAGGAGATGGGCTGAATTCAGGGTAATGCTCCTCTGGTTCTTAATTTGGAAGGTATTTTGAAGGTATTTGAAGGTGGAAAGCAGGTCTAGAAAAAGTTATTAATTCTAAAGACAGAAGCATTACAAAGGTTCCTCTTCAGAACTGCCACCCAGTAATCTGAAATCTGAGTTATACCATGAAAGGACTGCTAGAGTTTTTAGGTGGAAGGTAGCTCCATTGTAGCGCTGCAGACTAAACCACTCAATTAGGAAAGAGAGGAATACCTCACATTTCAGAAACATGATCATCTGTCAGACTCCTTTTAAAGTTCTTTGTCCACTGCAGGAACAGTTCTCTAGCTAAATATTTTCATAAGGAAGCTATTACAGTGCGATACTGTAGTTTGACTTCAGTATTTATGCTTCCAAGTGTTTCTACTTCTGCATCATTACAGCATACTTTCATAAGTATGTTCAGGATTGTTGTGCACATTGAAGTCAAACTTTATCTGACTCCAATGTGTAGAAGAACTCGTGTTTTTTAAAAGAAAGTTCTTCTGTCAGATTTATAATGCAAGGCCCCAATATTTTCAGAATGGAACTATACTTCTAAATTATAAATCATGTTTTCTGATGGGGGAAAAAAAAAAAGTGACTAAGTATAAAATATGAATCTTGCATGTTGTGGTACTTAGCCATGTGGTCATTATTTGAAATTCTCTTTCAGGTCTTTACATTTATATTCATTTGGTTTCCTCAGAATGGACATGGCTAATGTATTATTAAAGATTTAAAAATTGGAATCCATGTAGTCAATGTTGATATGCTTTATGGTTCAACAGAAACTGGTAGAGCAATGAACTTTGTAGTATTTGCTGGGCCACGGGTGAGATGCTCTTACTGTTTGGATTTGCATAGGAGGGCATTGAGATGATTTATTTGGTATAACTGGGTAATTTTCAGCACAAGAGCAAGCAATAACATTTATTACATGAAGTTCAATGCGGTATCATAATTTTGGACCAAATCTACATCCATGAGTAATGCATGCAACTAACAATGCGAGTTAGGTGTCAAATGCTGAGATGCCTGAGTGCCCCTCACGTTTTCTTCATAAGGAGAAATAATGCGTGGATTTTAAGGAGCAGCTCAACAGCTGCAGAAGCTGCATCTAGTTCTTATTCTGCTGTTGGCCTTGTGTGGTTGGTCCTGATTCATCAGCTATGTGGTTTTATTCATTTTTTGCAATTTATTTGGACAAATATGGGAAAAGTGTTGATAAATCTACATGGCCTCTGATATCTCTTGTATATCTCCTGACCATCTGAGTGAAAGAGTGTTATACTCTTATAATGGGCTTTAAATAGCATGGGTATGTATAACTGCATACTTAGCTGTCTTTATGCAGTTCCAACATAAAGTTTTATGTAGCTTTATTTAGGTCTAAAACTATTGAACTCTGTATGGATTCTTGTTAGATGCAATTGATCTGACCACCTGATGCTTAAAAATGTACCACTCTGCCATATGCTTCCTGTTAGCAGTTTTGATCTGACATGCTGGCCTAATACTAAGGTTGAGAGATGTATTAGAGAGTTTCACAGATTATAAAAACTTTTAGCTAAAGTGTCTTTATCGGTTCCAGGGGAAGAGGATAACGTTTGGAACACTGTGTGTAAAATGTGATTATAGTATAAACTCTGCTACAGAAAGAAAAAGCCTGGGGCTGGCATAAAGAATCTCCAGCTTGATTTCTTCACATCAAATTAGAAATTGCCATTATTAAATGTGATCCCTAATTAAGCATTTTCCAACCTTCAAATAATTGTAGAACTTGCTAAATAATTCACAACAGTAAACAGAAAAACTAAGTCAGTACCAACATGCTATCTGCTATGCTTAGGTAAGCTTAATTCTGGGACAATGGGAATATGGGCTTACCAAGTAACTCTCTCTAATTCCAGTCTTATTTGTATATTGCAAAAAGAAAAGTAAAACGTGACTAGAAGAAAGAATTAGAAAGCTGATGGAAGAAGTTCAGGAATCAGGAGACTTTTTTTGCTGTGGGTGCTCAAATTTCTGTCGCTACTTAAAATACAGATTCTTAAATGCTTGTGGAGATCCAAATACTGTAGTATTATTTTGGTTTGGTTTGGGTATGAAATACATGTGGTCCATTGCTTGGTCACTGTTCAGAAAAGAGGTTCAGATCAATTGCTTGAGTTGTAATATCACAATTATTGATGTGGTTTACTATCTTACATTAAATGTTTTAATTTCTTTAAAATCTTGACAGAAGGCAACTGATGACATTTCAGATTTGGAAATCAATTGAGATTTTCATTGTGTTTGCCAATACAAGTTTGGTTGTTTTTTTCAGATAGCATGAAGTGGAGTATATCTGGCAATGCATTTTAGCATGTTATTGTACAAAAATGGCACAGCCTCTGAAGAGTTTTCAGTTTTTGTTCTATATGTTTAATATTAGGACGTGCAATTTTTTCATGGTGTCATTAAAAATGACTAAAACTTGGATTTCCTGTGATGCTGAGGGACTTCTGTTGCTCAGAAACTTAGACCTGCAAGGTGGACTTTCTTCTTGCACAGCAAGGAAATCTTTGTCATTTTACCTGGAGAGGCTGTTAAGTAATTCATTGTCAAATCTCTACTCAGTGGAGGTATGTAGCCTGTTTTTCACTGATCACTAATCTCAGGTCATCATTTGTGACCTGAGATTTCCAAAAAGGTCACTGAGGATAAAAGGAAAAAATCTATTTGAAAAGAGGTTTTTTTTCACTTCAGCTGTAATAGATTGACATGATTTAAAGTAGAATCTTCCTTATGCTGAAATGAAGATATAGAACATGTATTTTTCCCTCAAAGTTGCAGTATAAGGAGTATTTTTATAATAGATTTTGTCATCATAGTAGCACTAATAAATCTAAGAAATGGTGCTGCATTTGAATTCAGTGGTGTGCCATGTAAAAGTTTGCCTTCAGAACTGATTGCTACACACTTATATTGAAAAGCAATTATTAGAACTTAATTTTTTCAGCAACAGCGAAATTAATACCTATTAGGAAAATCTTTCATCTTTGGTTAATGAAAGTGCTATTAAAATACATTGGTGGGAAGTTGCACTGGTGGGTGTGCTAAAACACTTTAAGCACCGTTCTTTATTATTCATAAACCAATTTAAGTGAATGTGCATGGAATGTAAGTATACTGTCTTTATTGTACAAGACCTAAAAAGTAAATAAGTAGTTGTGTCTGAAAAGAAAGTACCACAGTATCACAGCATCACTAAGGTTGGAAGAGACCTCAAAGATGAGTCCAACCGGTCACCACAGACCTCATGACTAGACCATGGCACCAAGTGCCACGTCCAATCTCCTCCAGGGACGGCGACTCCACCACCTCCCTGGGCAGCCCATTCCAATGATGAATTGCTCTCTCTGTGAAGAACTTTCTCCTCACCTCGAGCCTAAACTTCCCCTGGCGCAGCTTGAGACTGTGTCCCCTTGTTCTGGTGCTGGTTGCCTGGGAGAAGAGACCAACCCCTTCCTGGCTACAACCACCCTTCAGGTAGTTGTAGAGGGCAATGAGGTCACCCCTGAGCCTCCTCTATTGAAAGCAAGATTCCTGCATTATTTGCAATTAAAGCCATCTGTGTAGATCAAATTTTTTCCACTTTTGTGACCTAATTAAAACCACAGGCTACAGTATCTCTATCTCTGTGGAAAGACAGACTTGTAATAGTACCTATGTATAGGAAACAATTACACCGTTCTTTATTTCACTGCCTCCAAGAGATGCATAGAGGTACTCACAAGATACAGATTTAGGGTTTGGATGATACAAGAATATTGAATTATTTTTATACAAAGCAAAACATTGTGGCTGTGGAAGTCTGGATGATGATGCAATAATACAATAATTGGTATGGTATTGTATGCAAATTCTTGTCAAATGAAGCATATCATCACTGAAGAACCTTACCTGTAGTTAGTGCCTTATGTTTGTCATGATTTTTTTCTTTTTTTAACAAAAATACATTGAGTAATCTCCACTCCTTATTTAAATGAGGTTTCTGTAAATTATTAGGACATTCTTATTTTCCTGTAATTGTGGTGGTGTTTTTCATAAGAAAGACTTTGATTGTAAGAAATAATCAATTTATATATATATTTTTAAAAAAGGAACAAAATTGGCACATCAAGTCATAGGTTAGTAGAGGTTAGCACTGGTAGTCACATCAGCAGCTGTTCCTACAGTGGAAACCACTGGTGTTCAAGGAGGATGGAAAGAAAAAAAACAACATAAATTGATCTTGCTGTATGAAAGGATTTAAAACTATATCCTAAAGGGCAAAAAAGAAACCTGACAGTGATAATGCCTTCAGAGCTAGGGATTCCCTAAACTAGGGTCCATAACTCCACCTCATGCAAATCCAGGCACATACCAGCCTAGACTCTAAAAGCACTGTAGGTCTTTTTAAATGCAACTAAATAGCTACTAAGCTTGCAATAGCTCATTGAGAGCAGCTTACGTGACTGAGCCAATGAACCAACTTCTGTATGACCCACTCATGAAAACTGGATCTAGATTTGTTCAAATCCTATACAAATGAGGTTATGCCTGGAGTTGTGGTGTCACCTGTGATTTATGGTAGCATAAGTCTGCTTTCTCTCTCACAGCACAGGAGACGTTGTTATATATGATTGCCCATTGGAATGGGCTGCCCGGGGAGGTGGTGGAGTCGCTGTCATTGGAGGCGTTTAGGAGGAGACTTGATGGGGTTGTTGGTAGCATGGGTTAGTTGATTAGATGGTGTTGGATGATGGGTTGGATGTGATGATCTTGAAGGTCTCTTCCAACCTGGTTTGTTCTGTGCTCTGTTGTTCTGTGCTGTTCTTTTCCCTTTTGTGATTGTATACCCACATCCACATAGTTATCTGGTCCTTATTCCTGTACTGATCATAGCTGATGCAGTTGTGTCATAGTTGGGGCTTGATGGTTATGCTCATGGGGTTTGGGAAGTCAGACTTGCCTCCTGGCCTGCCCTCTTGCAATTTTTGCAGCAGCATCCTCCTAATGCAGTTCTGATGTGGGTTTAAATTTAGAAATTGCTCATCTGTGCATTGTCTGCATCTCCCTGCCCCAGATCTCCTGTTATTTTTATGCATCATGTGTTTTTCAGTTATTCTTGTCATTTCTAATACTACAAATCCAGAGTGATGATCTGGTCTCTAATGCTTGTTCTAGAGGTAGCAGCAGGTAAAGCTGATATTTTGTTCCTGGGAAGCTTCATCTGTGGAAGGTAGCCCCTTGTGCATTGCATTTGCATGCTATGCCAGCATCTAACTAACCTAGAGTCATGTTAATAGTGTGATGAAGGAGATAAAGGAGAAGAATGTCAATGTAGAACAAGGCATTTGGGGAAAACATCTTTAAGTGAACTTCACTCCCAGTGAAATAAGCTGACCAATGGAAATAAACCGATTTCCAGAATTTCAGGGATGACAGATTTCTTGACAGGAACGTGCTAGATAATGCCAAAAGCTTTCAATATTTAATGCTCACCACTGAAACACAAAATTAGAAACTAAGACAAGCTAATTCTGTAAACAGCAGAAACTACAAAGTAAATGGAATACCTGAGCTTGTTAATAGATTCCTTCACTTTTCTTCTCTTCACATCATTCCAAGGCTGCCTTTGGGCTGACTACCTGCTACAGAGAAATCCACTGGTTTTGGCCATCTCTCTGGGTGTGCTTATGTTGTAACCAATTGGCTTTGACTCATTTCTGTCTTTCTTCCTAGCCCCCATGCCAGTTCTCTAGGATGGGCTTCCACTGTATACGTCCTCCTTCTGTATTTTAATTTGCTCTGGTACAAAGTGAAGACAGAACAAAGTAAATAGGCAGCTTTTCTTCAGCTGTCTTTTTTAAACAAAATGTGTGATGCTTTTGCTTATAATCCAGAGCTGTTGCTGGGGTTTTTTTGCGTCTTATCTACTGAAGTCTGCCTCAATATGAATTTGGGGACTGAAATCCAGGCCTGAAAATTATTTGTCTAATGGCTGGATTTACTTAAACATGCTTAGACCTCCTAGCTCAGCTAACTTGTTGACTGTTTCCCAGTATTTTAAAGGTAGTACTGCAGAAATACCTGAGGAAATAGATCATTACAGAATTTAATTCCTTGCACTCAGCACTGAATCATTTCTTAATTTATTTTACATGGCAGAAGTAGGGTGAATATTGCAATGTCCTTGGAATCCAGCATGGGTTTAATTGGATTCTATCTTTTTCTAATGCTGCTGTAGAACACCAATTTAAACCCTCGAGACAGAATTTATACGACAGGATGCCATTCTCACGAAAGTGGTGCATCATTTTAATTTATTTATTTTGCTTTGATGTTTCTTGACAAGTAATAAAGCATCAGGTCCTTAGCTGTGAAGGTCTTGTTGCTATTTTTTTTTCTAGAGTCCTTAGATTTCAGAGCCCTTTTGCTGACAGGCAGCAAAGTGCAACAGCATCATTAAAAAAAAAAAGGCAGGGAGGGTGGAGGCCAACACTCCTTAAGCTCAGCAAGAAATCTAGTGAGATACAATTTAAGATAAGGAAAGCTTCATTTATGTAATAAAAAATAACCCCTAGTAAATGAGCTTTGTAATACATTATCCCCCTTAGCCTTCCACTGGGCCCATAATTATGTAGAATATCTAATGCACTCTAATAATCTGATCTTACCTTGATAGTCTTTTCACTTTATATACAGACTAAAACACTACAGCCCAGTAGATTAGAAAATAAAGGTGCTGATTACTTAACTGTAATAAATACACGATGCTGTGAAGGTGAAGATAAAAGCATGATGTGCAAAGTATGAAAATAAATTAAAGTGCTAGGAAACAGGTTTGAAGAGACTTTGAAAAGAGGCGCATATTTTTCATGATGACATTATTGTGGTTCCATGTCCCAATCACAGTCACTTCTACTGGCAATAAGAAGGTAGATAAAAGTAAATCATTCCTAGGTTAATGAGCACATTATTAAAATGTTTTTAAAAATTACATATGGGCACCTTTGGAGAAATGGAATTGCTATAAATTTAAAATTTAAAAGCTCATTAGCAGAGGATGAGATTTTTATATATCTTATTTTTAAGTATCATGTTTCAGTCTCGCTGTTCTAGGTGGAAATTTCCCATGTGCAAGATTCTTCTACATTTGTGAATACCCCATGAAGTACGTAAATTAATTACAACAATCATAATCTTCTATCAGTAAGAATTGGACAAATTATAAGGATGCTGCTGATACATGTGTAACACACTGTATCTACAAAATTTCTGTTGGTAGCATCCCCATTTAAATGACTTCATATGGCACAAACAGAGATGTATATGTTGACCTTGAAAAGAATGAAACAAACCCAGGGACTGGTATTTGGCAATAGATAAGCACATCATGGTCAAAAGGCAATAATCTAATGATAAAGTCATCAGCCCATATCTTACATATGTGGTGGGTTGACCTTGGCTGACTCCTAGACACCAATGTGGCCGTTCACCTGCTGCTCTCTTCATCAGGACACACACATTACAAAACTCATGGATTGAGATAGCCAAGGAGATCATTTACTTATTATGGGCAAGACAAGCCTGACTTGGCGCAAATTAGTTTATTGCCAGCTAATACTAGATTTGGATGGTGAGAAAGGCAGAAAACTAGAGAATCTTGCTTCCACCCCATGTTTCTTTCCAGACTCCACTTCATCCCTTCCACTGCTAACCTTTCTGCCTGCTCCAGCTGCAGGCAGGACAGGAGGTGGGAGACTGTGGTCAGTCCCTAACAGCTCCCTGATGTCTCTTCCTCCTCATGTATTCCCTGGCTGCGGTTAGAATAGAATAGAATAAACCAGGTTGGAAGAGACCTTCAAGATCATCGCGTCCAACCTATCATCCAACACCACCTAATCAACTAACCCATGTAACCAAGCACCCTGTGAAGTCTCCTTCTGAACACTTGACAGTTCCTGTCAGGAAAACCAGTTCTCCCACACTTTCCCCCTCACCCCTCTTTTCAAAGCAGCATTTTGCACTTTCCCAAACACAGTTTCCCTGAGGTAACATCAGCCTTGCTGAGGAGCTCAGCTGTGTCCTGTATTGAGGCAGCAGAAACTGTCTGGGACTGGCTATGTCCAGCACAGGACAGCCTGTCAGCTACTCTCAGAGGCTCCGGCAGCCCCACTGCACAGCAAGCTGTTGCTTGCCACCAATTTCTTGGTATTTGCAGCACTGGAGTGATCTGGTTGGGCTGCCACATGCTGTACAAATCATGTGACCTTTGGTGCAGCTAAGGATTGTGCTGCAGCTCTATTTTTTCCTCATGATGTGCCATCCAGAATTTGAAGACTTTCTGCTGCAGAATAAGTTGACCATAAAACATGCATAAAAGACTGTAAAAATGACAATGCTTGGAATTCTTCCTCTTCAGGCTTTTATTAATAGTTAAGTAGATAGTGCTTGAAAATGTCATTTCATAGAGAAGAACGTGGTGCATCCAGGGACTGAGCCTTTTCTTCTGCATGGATATGATCTTTGCTTTTCCCATTCTCCTCACACAGCTTAGAAAAAGCTTCTTCAAGTGTTATCAGTTGCAATTCTTTCTTTTTATGGCTGAATCAGGCCTTGGCTTCTTTTTTAATTATTATTTTTTTTCCTATCTGCAGTTGCTACAGTTGTGTGCATAATAGGCCTTTTTTCCATCCATCTATAAACCACATCAGGACTCTGCTCACTGGAGAAAACAGTCTGTTGCCTTATGAGCTGTGTGGGGAGCAGCCCCTTTCTTTGACTCGTGGGGAATAACAAGTCACTGTAAATCCACAAATCATCACAGCTCCATGACGTAGAGGGCTTCTCATGCAGTAGACCCTTGGTTTTGACCTGTAAAAGTTATTTCTTTTTTAACAGCTATTAGAAAATTTCGACAGCTCCCTTTCTGTAGGCCATCAATAATTAGCACCTAACTGTTTCTATTTTTACTCCCTACGAACTTCATTTGGTCTCAGCACTCCAAGTTATTAAATTGTACAATAAAGTCCCTTGCTATGCCTTTACATCTGATAAGCTGTGAATTTTGAGGCCACTAGTGAGTTTGTTCAGACTTGAATGGTCTGTAGATATAAAACTAAAGCCACTATAGAGGATATGATATTTGTTTTTAGCAAATATTTTCCAGCAATAACATTTTGACTAATTAAAAATCACTGTCTTCCCAGGGCTGATCACATTTTTGGAAGGCAAGTGCTGGATTAGATTTCAAAATATGCCTTGATTTTATTTTAAGTTTTTTTGACAGAATTCTGGTGAAAAGTCATAAGGGGAAAGCATAATAGTTTGATGCCCTACCTCGTTATTTTATTCTGATCTAAGCTCCAAATTCTTAAAGGATAACAGCCTGCATTAGCAAAAGATTAATTTCGATCTTTATAGTTCACCAGATCAAAACAGTTCTTGAGATCCCTCTGCTTTTATTTCATCAGCATTACTTTGGAACTAGGTTTTGGAACTAGGTTGTTGTGGGAATAAAGGTGCTTTTGGGGTGCCTCTTTCTCTGTAGCCCTACTTACTGTTTCCACCTACCTATCCAAATTCACTCCTAACAAAGCCTGTGGGAGTGTTGCAAAGAGGTGAAGAAGGAAGTTGTCCAAGTTAGGAAGATTGTTGACTTGCTGGAACGAGTCCAGAGAAGGGCAACAAAGTTGGTGAGGGGTTTGGAACACAAGCCCTATGAGGAAAGACTGAGGGAGCTGGGATTGCTTAGCCTGGAGAAGAGGAGACTCAGGGGTGATCTTATCACTCTCTACAACTACCTGAAGGGAGGTTGTAGACAGGCTGATGATGGTCTCTTCTCCCAGGCACCCAGTACCAGAACAAGAGGACATATTCTCAGGCTGCACCAGGGGAGGTTTAGGTTGGATGTTAGGAAGAAGTTCTATACAGAAAGAGTGATTGCCCATTGGAATGGGCTGCCCAAGGAATCGTGGAGTAGCCGTCATTGGAGGTGTTCAGGAGGAGACTTGATGGGGTGCTTGGTGCCAAGGGTTAGTTGTTTAGGTGGGTTGGATTGGTTGATGGGTTGGATGCAATGATCTTGGAGGTCTCTTCCAACCTGGTTTGGTTTATTCTAAATAAATGGTTTATTATCTATGTGGTCATATAACCATAATGTTATTCAGCAACTTTGTACTGCTGGGTTCTGGGCTTCGTCCCTTTGTCAGAGCTTGCAATGAGATGCTCAAAGGCTGTGACAGCCTTTAACAGTGACTGTACTGAAGACTTCAGATGAACCAGAATCAGAGGTTTCATACCCTTTTATACTAGACAAAGTAGCTAGAATCAAGGGTGAGGTTCTCATAAGATTTTATTTCTATATTTCTAAATTGAGACCATATATAGATAATACACCTGTCTTGATGGAAAGCAAAAGGTCCTTAAGTGTTTGGGGCAAAAGAAATCTACTTTAGACAAGTAATAGCAAAAGGAGAGGTCACAAAACTTTTCCAGCTTTATTATTTGATGCCTGATCTCTTCATCACTTTCATTTCATGCTTTTTCTATCTTACAGGCTAATTAATACAGCTTTTGTTAGTTGTTAGAAAGGTACTATGTATAGATTACAAGTACTGCAGTGGTGCAAGGCTCTCTGGGAGCTCTTTGTTTTCATTTGCAATCTGAATTATAGCTGAACATTGTAAGTATCCCTTAATGAAATTCCAGTGTTGCCTCCTGCTATTGTTGAATAGGCTAGTTCATGCTGAAACAATTATTTTGGTAAGTTGTCTCAAACTGCCTGAGGATATGGTTTGATCATTCAAGCAGCTGAAGGGATTGATCCTAGTCCTTGTGAACAATCCCTCAATCTGTGCTTATTTATTGTATTTCTTGTCTTCTTGCTAACAACTTAAGGGCTAATCAACTTCGTGAGGATCTTCTATATCTGACAAAGATGAATGCAGTATTTTCTGTGGTTCCATTATCAAAATAACTAAACTGTCTGCTGAAGTATTACACATTTAACCATGTCAGTCAAAATGCATCTGAGGTATTTCAAACTCACTTGGAGGCAAGGGGAAGTAGCGGATAACTTTTGCCTTTTAAAAGTTTTTGAGCATGTGAAAGCTGGAAGGAAAATCTGATGTTAATATTGAGTATTGGACTTGTCTCCTTGGTCTTACAGACCTGCTTGGAAGTAAATAGCTAGATGAAGAAATTTCTACATCCCCTTGATACTGGCTGGCCATGGCCCTAGTGTAGTGTCGTTCGTCATTTCTCATTATCTGCCAGTGCTGGTCTTTTCCTTCATATGTCCTATCTAAAGTTTTCTATTGAAGTTGTAGTTCTTGACTATATCTGTAGACAAGGGATCAACTATAGATGTCATCTATCTGAACTTCTGCTAGCCTTTGTCAAGCTCCCCCACAACACCCTACTCACCAAGTTGGAGAGATACAGATTTGATGGGTGAACTGTTCAGTAAATAAGGAATTGGCTGGCTGCTTGCATCCAGAGGGTAGTGGTTAATGGCTCAAATTCCAGATGGAGATAGATCACTAGTGGTGTCCCTCGGGGGTCTGTACTGGGTCCAGTACTGTTTAATATTTGTATAAGTTATATAGACAGTGGGATTGCAGCAAGTTTGTGGATGACACCAATCTGAGAGATAGTGTTGATATGCTGGAGGGATGGGATGTCATCCAGAAGGACCTGGACAAACTGGAGAGCTGGGCTCAGGTGAATCTCATGAGGTTCAACAAGACCAAGTGCAAGGTCCTCCACCTGAACAACCCTCATTATAAATAGAGGTGCTAGAAAGCAGTCCTGTGGAAAAGGACTTGGGAGTTCTGGTGGATGAGAAGCCAGGCATGAGCCAATAATGTACACTTGCAGCCCAGAAGGCGAGTGCCATCCTGAGCTGCATCGAAAGAAGCGTGACCCACAGATTGAGAGAGGTGAGTCTGCCACATTGCTCTGCTCTGGTAAGACTTCATCTGGAGTACTGTGTCCAGCTCTGGAGCCCTCAACACAGGAAGCACATGGACCAGTCCAGAGGAGGGCCACAAAGATGATTAGGGGGCTGGAACACCTCTCTTATGATGACAGGCTGAGGGAGCTGGGGTTCAGTCTGGAGAAGAGAAGGCCCTGGGGAGACCTGGTAGCAGCCTTCCAGTACCTGAAGTGGGACTTAAAGAAGGCTGGAGAGGGACTGTTTACAAAGGCCTGGAACAATGGTTTTAAATTAAAGAAGAGTAGATTTAGATTGGGTTTTTGGGAACAAGTTCTTTACAATGAGCACGCTGTAACACTGGAAGAGGTTTCCCAGGCAGGGAGTTGAGGCCCCATCCCTGAAGATATTCAAGGCCAGGCTCTGAGCAACCTGATCTAGTAGACAACGTCCCTGTTCACTGCTGGGGCATTGGACTAGATGACATTTGGAGGTCCCTTGCAACCCAAACCATTCTGTGACTTTGTTCTATAAAATGGCACTAGAGAAGAAAGTGACACTGTGGCTGAAAAGAATTTTCAATTTGTTTATTGTCAGATGTTACTAACTTGCTTATGGATAGCAAGTAGCAGCAAACAGCTGCTACATTATCAGTATATGAGATGCTTATTACAAATTGCTTGAGTTTGAAGACAAATGAGCACTCAGATCCAAATAAAATAATATGCTGGTTACAGTTAGCAAGAAACAGTGTTCAGAGTAGCATAAACTTGATGAAAAGTAGGTGGAACTGCACAGTTTACGCATTCCTAGATGTTCAGGAATGAATATTTTCTCCCTATAGTATTGTTAGATAACTCTGGGAGGTAATTTGACTCTGTCCAAGTGATGGTTCTTTCATAGGTCCTGCTACATCCTGATATAAAATAGTTCATTGAAGCTATGACTGGTAATGTTAGAAAGTCATGTGTGCATGCTCACTTAGTGCAAAGGAATTTTTTTCTTCTATTTACGTTCTGATTATCACCTGAAAGTCAGTTTGGGTTGATGTAATTGAGAAAACATTTGGTCCTTGTTGGAGATAGCTGTTGAGTTAATGAGGGTATGTGGAGTTGAAAGCCAGAGTGTTAATGTCTATATATTTGAGAAATTTCTCCCTGAGGAAGCATCATTTCTTTTTACCCTAAAAAACAGGTTTGAAGAAACTATGTGAGGCCTATTTGCTGTTCTAGCTAATTATACAAACCCCTAAGATTTATGTTAGTATTTTCTCAGGAAATCAGCAAAACCTTATAAGTGTCTTGGCTTTGATAGAATTATTTAATATCAGCAACATATTACAGTACAGTAAATATTTTATGCTTCACAGAGAAATAAATGTATTGTAACTTGTGACATACATACTAACTCTGCATGACCTCTTTGTCAGACTTTATACTCACATAAAAAATAAACTACTTAACAGATGCTCTATTGCTAATCTCAGGGGTTTATTGCTTCTACACATTTTTATGAAGACATTAATTTTCCAGAAGTATTCTTCCTGGAGTATCCTGAAGTATCTTCAGAAATTAGCAGTTATCACTCTAACACATTGCACCTCCTGGAAACATGATTTACAACCCAATTTCATTTTACTTTGAGGAGTCTTTTTGCTTTGCATGAACATATGGGTGCTTTGGGGAATTTGTAAAATAATTTGTATATAAGTTAGAATTATTTAATTTAGAATTCTAAGAACGTAAAGTTTCTATTCTACAAATAGAATAATTTATATGTGACAGACAGGCATGCTAGAGCTGTTTATACTGTTGTCTTTATTTAGTTTGTTTACTGTTTCAAGAGATTATAGAATATTTTTCTTCCAAAATTCTAGTGTATTTGGCCAGTTAGCTATTTAAAATACTTTTTCCTATTCTGATTTTAGGGCATTGGCTTCTTTAATTGTAGGGTTTGTAGGAGATTATTATTAAATGACAAAACTTTTTTCAGATACAGGAAGGCTGGCAAAGGACTGTTCACAAAGGCTTGTAGCAATAGGATGAGGGACAATGGTTTTGAACTGGAGTAGGGTCAGTTTTGGTTGGACAGAAGGAAGAAGCTCTTTACAATGTGAGTTCGTAAAATACTGGAACAGGCTGCCCAGGGATGTGGTTGAGGCCCCATCCCTGGAGGCATTCAAAATCAGTTTTGATGTGGCCCTGGGCAGCCTGATCTAGTTGGAGGTGTCCTTGCTCACTGCAGGGGGCATTGGACAAGATGACCTTTGAGAGTCCCTTCCAATCCAGTGCAATCTGTGAATAATAAGAGTGCATTTCACAATCCATACATTGAAGTGGCTCATGCAAAAAAAAATTCATTGTGTTGTAATTCAGGCTATGTCTTTACCTGTAGGGACAGATCTGAAAGTTACAGATCAGAAGATTGTGTTCCACATCAATGTTTGCATACAGCAAATCTTGAATTTATTTTGTACTAACAGCCTGTGTGTGGTCTTGAATGACTTTAAAACAGGAAATCTAAAGTCACTCTGAATTTCAAATTTTCTTTTTGTCTCTTTTTTTTCAGTACTAACACGTCTTGAAACTTTATCCATCAGTGCAGGTATAGCTTGTTCTCTTTCTTCTTTCTTGAGCTATTATTTCTAATGAGGAAACAAACTGAGAGGCTTTGTGGTAGAAGCATGAATGACAAGCTTGTGATCTGTGAGAGACCAGACTCCAAGAGCTCAGCAGACAGTCAGTCAGGTGTTGGGGGTTTTCTCCTCCTTGTCGACTCATAATTTACTCTTGGCAGAATAATAATTTATTTTCTTTTTTTAGTCTATTATACTTTCAGTTACACAATATGTGAAGTTTGATGTATTGATGTGAACCTCGTTTTTGATTTAGCAAGACACACTTTTGAGGAAAGAGTTAGCTCTACTACTGTATTGTGTATGGGTTACCCAGGCAATAGTAAAATAATAGTGGATTTTTCTCACTGTCTTGCCTGGCTTTCTTCCCGTTTGCTAAAGATGCAGTAAGAAGATGTTCTTGTGATTTTTATCCTCTGTATTGACCCTTGAAAGCCACGCCAGACCTGTAAACAGGTGGTTTATATTCTCAGTTTTAAGCTGTGAAATCCTGAACCATACTAGAGTGGAAGACTGTAAATGCCGCTGTCTGGCTATCAAAGGTATTACTGGAGCAGATACTGGGGACTTTCATGAATGCAAAAACTAATTAAGGCAGAATTTTTCTGACACCTCAGCACAAATTCTGAGAGGAAAAAAAATGCTGTCAGAAGCCTTTGGTGTTTCTTCTTGTTGTTTTTCAGGGAAGCTGTGGTAAGGGCTTAAATCCTGTGATCCACCCTCTGCTACAAAATCTTACTGAAGCTGACTGTCTGTTGTGTTCTTTTAGTACCCATAGCTAAAATTAATAGACTATTTCCATAAAAGAATTATCACACTAATTTTTAAATTCTGTTGCCTCTGCATTTCTTTTGGATATTTACACAGTGAATGTAAGAAAATGGTAGTTGGGACTTGAAATAGATTTTTCCAGGACAAAATTATATGCTTATTACTTCTTTGCTCAGTATTTTTTTCTGGTGTGCACTAGAATAGAATAGAATTAACCAGGTTGGAAGAGACCTTTGAGATCATAGAATCCAACCTAGTAGCAGGCACTGGGTGGTATGGGGGCTACCAGGGGCATTTGGAGGGACAGTATCATCCACTAGAGTAAAACTAGTTTTGTATAACTACAAGAAAGTGGAGAAAGGTATAAATTATTAGTTCATTGTAGACTATTGCTGTAAGAGTGCATCCTTATGCGGGCATCTGCTTAAGCATTGTGTCTACCCTGCCTACCCTACATCTGCAAGATAAGGCATTAAACTCCTTGGGAGTATAGGCTGTCTGGACATACAGGTTTAACCTGGGAAAAGTCTAATACATTTTAAAAATAAAGCTTAGTTTCAATTCTGTGAATCACTATGGTTTCATTCTGTGTCATAATCTCCCTAGTTAAGCTAAAAGTCAGCTTGTGTGAGCTTTGTGAAGAGAACTAGAGACCTGGCTTTGTAGTTTGAAAATTTTAGAGCACACTGGAGTGACTGTCTCTGTAATTTTCTGGTTGATTCAACATCATAATGCCAAGAGTTTCAGAAATGTCCTTGCCTTGCAAGTAAAAAACAACCCCAAAACAACTCAGTGTTCATATACTTATTTCCTACTTCCTTACTCTTTCCCTGCCACTGCCCCAGTGGTGAAGGGAGTGGTGAAAGGATCTATTTCTTTCATTTCATATACTCTCTTGGGATAATGAGGACTTTCTTTTCACAGTAACTTGTTCCCATAGTTGATGTCATCTGCCTTTTGTTAGAGATTATGATAAAATCCCTTGAGGACAAGAGATAGGGACATGTACATTTCTATCAGCCATGGAAAGGTGACACTGTCCCTCAGAGCTCCTTCCCAGCATGTCAATTGTGCACCAAGCTAGTGAATGATTTATTTGGGCAGCATTCATGCACCTTTGCAATCTGCTACTATGCTTTATTAATGTTTCTGCAGCAGCCTTTTGTTAGATTCATGATCAATGTTTTCTCCTCAAAGGTTTCCATGCCACCCAATCAGAATCTGTTGCTTGGTCCTCCATTAGTTCTCCATTCTCTGAGAAGTGGAGTTCTTTCTTCCCTCTTCCTTCCATGGCATTAATTTGGTCCCTAGGAAAAGGATAATCTATGATGCCGTCCTTTGTGGTGGTTCACAATGCCTTCTCTTCTCCTGCTGTGATGTGTTCTTTCTCTCCTGGAACTTCAGTTCTGACATACCCATATATGGAGCATGAAAGGTTTTCTTAAATACTGCCTCCTGTGCATCAGCAAAGAGCCTGTCAGGATCTGCACTGTGGTAATAGCAGGGGGATTTTTGAAGGAGGAAAAAGACAATTTGAGGTTTTGAAAACCAAGGCTAGTTGCTTAGATGCTTGACTGACTTGAACTTCAAGGACAGGTGGACATTCTGAGATCCATTAGCTTCATTAAAAGCATAGGCAGTGGAATGGCACCTTCTCTGCAGTGTCTAGAAGGTAAGCCTGATGACTTTTATGTTGAGTTTTTTTGTGTAGGGATTTCCAGTTGTTTTGCATATTGATGAACAACAGCTAAACTGTCAATTCTCCCTGCAAAAAGGAGCTAAAAATGAATCTGAAGTTCTTGTGCCATCTACACTTATGCAAGAGTGTCACAATGCCATTCTCAGCTACTTAGTAGGCTGCTCAGCTTGGGTGGAGGGGTCCTGCTGTCAAAGGGGCCTCAGCTGATGCATCCCATTTCTTTTATATTTGTCTTTTGTTTTTGTGTTTTTTTTAATCCAGTGAACACTGGTGCACACAACTCGGTGATTAGACATTTTGGGCATCTCCAAAAACAGCTGACTTCTTAAAGTGGGTCTTTTCCTACTTAAAGATTCATTTTTGCTCATGATAAGGCACTATGTGGCTTATGTAGTTTGTGCTGTTACGCCCACTCTGTCCAGTGAATTTTCTGCTTTTCTTTACTATTTATAAGTAACAGTCAATAAAATATTAATAAATCCTTTGATTTACTCTACAGTGTATATAGATGGTATTATAAAATCATCCAACTTCACTTTTTTTCTGGCCTGTCTCAGTGTTGTTTAGCTCATTAGTACTTCAGTCATGAATATGAAGTTAGTCTTCACTGAAAAACAACAATTCCTGAATTGGAAGCCCCATATTATCTTTGATTCACTTCTTAAACAACAGTAGCTGCTGTGGCTTGGGAACCAGGGGGTATGAATCAGTACTGTAAACTAGGAGGTAAAAGCAATGTTTGTTTCATAGGAAATGTAAGAAATGGTTTCTCTCTAAAACTGATGTTGAGGACTTTTATACAGAACCCCTTTATAAGCAGTGCTGATGTGTAATGTGTACAGCAGAGAAGCAGCATAAAATACGGTAGTTCAGTGCCACAAACCACTTTATGATATCTATGCCACATCAATAGTAGAACATTTCCAGTGGCTTCCTTTATAATTGAGCTGATGTAATTTACAATTCACACGTGTAATCCGTTGGCAATATTGTCCAATAATGTTTTCATTTGTCCACTCCAGCACTAAATTCTAAAACAACATTATGCTATGGGGGCACATAGATATTTGCCTTAAAAGTACTGCATGATTCATGCACAATGTATTGCTATTTCCCTGCTGCAGACTCTCAAAGGAAATGTTTTAATCTTATAAATAAAACCATAAGAAAAAAATAATTTGCTCGCTAGTCAGTCCCTGTGTCACTGACATTTATCTTTTGTTGATAAGGCAGAACTGGAGGCGTAGGCTGACAGTTGTAAAGTTGTGCATTTTCAATGCATTCTTTTGTCTTTCTCTTTTTTTTTTTTTCAGTACACAATAGCTACTTGTTTTATGCATTCACTGGGTAATGGCTAGAGGTGGGTATAACTTGTGAGCAGCTCACCTGGGATAATTACTTAGACATATATTCTCGTGTTCATTATTTTCTTGATGCCAGGTTGCAGACATTTATTGTGCTTAACCTGTGGCTCCCTGTAGTTATGAGGAGTTGGAGGTCTTATAAAACTGAGTTGGCTGAGGCTGGAGAGAAGGAACCATAATGGAAATTTTGTCCTGATAGCTTTATCTTAAACGCTGGACCTATATTTCTTCTATATGTGCTTTGATTACATGTTCCTGTCCTATAGGATTTGTAGCAGAAGAAAACACTGTCTTTTTGCATGAGATTAGGGTTGTTAATGAAAACCTGAAAGTTCCCTGGCTCAAGTTGCACCATGCTTCCCACCCACCACCCTGAATTTCTCTGACTTTATTGTAGATGGAATACTCCAGCAAACCAGTCCCAGTGAATGGGGGGTTTGCTGCAGAAAAGAATGGAAATGGGATTTGGTTCATAATGCAGTTACTGTGCCTTTTTTCATAATGAAGTTTCTCTTATGAACTGGTTGAACGAATTGTTGTTTAGTGCATTCATTTATCTGGTATGGTTATAATTAGCTTTTGGAAATGGGGTGCATTGGACACCTGTGCAACTTTTGTATGAGTCATAGTAAGCGAGATAAAAGTGTCAAAATGTGTTGGTAAACTTTAGTTAATTCTATTGAATTTCACCTATTTTGCATGAGTGATTGTTTGAACACTTGATATCATGTGGGGAATAGTCTAGTGACATCAATAAATTATCACTCATATTTTATATTCTTTCAGACTACCTTTTAAGTACAAAATCATTTTGGTTTGCATTCTTTCTTTAAAACCAGCTCAGGATATATTTGGTCTCTGGGCTGTAACTGCATGTTGCCAGCTCATGGTCAACTTTTCACCCACCAGTGACCTCAAATCCTCTGCAGGGCTGCTCTCAGTACCTTCATCCCCCAGCCTGTATTGATACTGGTGGTCAGCCTGACTCAGGCGCAGGACCTTGCACCTGCACTTGTTGAACTTTGTGATGTCACAGAGGCCCTCTTTCAGAGCTTGTTCAGGTCCCTCTGAATGGCATCCTATCCCTCAAGTGTTGGCCACCCCACTCAGCTTGGTGTCATCCACAGCCTTGCAGAAAGTGCACTTGATTCCACTGTCTGTATCATCAATGGAGATATTAAATACTACCCATCCCATTATTTTCTCTGATACTCAGGTTTTAAAACAAACAATAGTTACTCATAGTGAGGCACCATGGTTGATTGTTATCACAGTGCCTTGTTGCAGATGCCATCTGATTTTCAGCACTAAAAAGTTTATGGAAGGTGGATTTTTGATATCCAAATCTTTTGTGGTGGTGTGTTTGTTGGAATCTCTATTACCAGATATCGCTTTGTCTTTAAGCACTTTTAAGACTTCAGAAGCTGTTTTCTACAAGGAAACATAACACCTAGGTGTCACAATTGCTTGAATTTTTCAGTAGGCTAGGACAAATGTATGCCCTTGATTTAAACGTTAACAGATTGGATGTTGGGTTTGTTCCACTATGTGTCTCTGTAGAAATTTTTCCAATACAACAAATGTTCTAAGATAATATTTTATAACACTGTCTTTATTGAACATATCTTAAGTATCAAGTGCTGCAATATTAATATATATTCAATGTGATCGTGACATGTCTGGGAGGTACAGAAGATGTGCTGGCAAAGTAATATAGTGCATTATCAGTATTCAGTAAAGTAAGTACATCTCTAATATCAAATATAGGCTCTGTGAAAGTCAATTTGCCTGTATAACTTATTCAAGTGATGTGTCGAATTGAACACTGCTTGCAGAATGCAGTAGTTCTGAAAAATAGGAAATTAAGATTGTTTTATTTCAGTAGAGAGAAAAATATGTTAATTTTCAGCAAATAGTAACCCTTATTTGCCATCTGGCTCATATGCAAAAGGAATTGTCATTTACATGGCTATTTTTCAAACTGTGCATGTTCCAAAAGTGTGAAAGTTAACCTTAGTAATGTGATATTTTGGAGTTTTGCTGTCTGAAAGGGAGGAACGTTGTGGCCAGAACTTCGATTAACAAAGAAGGATAAAGGCCTGTCTTGCCTGAATTCAGGCAAGAGCAAGACAAGAGGAGAATGCAGGACACATTTTCTGCTTCAAGAACTTGGCTAGAGTTACATCATTTATAATAATAAAAATAACATCATAAAACAAATTCCTTTAGCACTTTGTGTGTGAAATGTAAGACATGGGAGAGCTTCAAGGGGTGGGCGTTGCACCATAATTAAATTTTCTCACTGTCCTTTGAACTCCTTTGATGCTCTTTGACTATATTCATGCTCTAATTCAGTTATATGAAATTGTTAAGTATAGAATATCAGATAGCTCTTTAAAATATCTCCTTCTGGCCTTCTAACTCAGAGTTAGCCACAGCCTGTAGTTAAATTCAGTCTGGGTATGCCCAATGTTAGCACTGCTGGCCATGGTTTTTAAAATAAGCATCAAGCTGTCCATAATGCCAAAAGTACCCTCACTGTTAAGTGTCACCTGCTTCCTTCTGCTGAAACACAAACTCACACAGACAATGATCTTCTGGTAGCTCTTCATCATCTTTGCTTACTGTGAAAATATGTTTTGAGGCATCCAGCCTAACACAACCTCCTCTTCCCCTCAGATATGGTAGCTGCAGTTCAGAAAGTCTTACTAGTTGTTGCCCTGTCACTTCAGCTGTATTACCAGGGTATTGGCTATTACAACCTTAAAGTTCACAAATCTGACATTCATTCTGAGTTTGGATTTCATTTTCTACTTTACATTTTGTCCATGCAGTGGGCTTCATTTCACTTGGTTGTCATTTCAACTATAGGAAAACAAATCTGTGGTTTTCTAGGGAAGTCAGTGATTGATTTAATCTGATGGCACTGCTGAGAGGTCTGTCTACTGATGCTTCTACGGTAGCATCAGTGTCTCATAGTGGCTATGTAAAAGGGATTTAATAAAGGATAAAGATCAGAGGAATGTCCCCAGATTCCAAATTTCTGTTTGCGTCCATTATTTTTTTCAGAGTTCTATTTATTCTGACATGTTTTACCAACCATTTTTTGTGACAATGCTGCAGAACACTGCACTCAGCATTTCAACTTTTTTCTCTCTTAATCAGTTTCTTGTTTATCAGACAAGAATCGCGTTAAAAAAGGATGCTGGAATACTTCATAGCTGGTTTGTTAGTGGATTAAAGAAGAAGTAAATGTATATATTGATTTTGGAGAACTGAAGAACCACACATATTTTCTCAGTCACTAGATTTCCTTACTCTGTAAGCACACTTCAGACAATAAGATTTTACTCAAAGCAGAAAGAAAAAACCCCAGATGTTATTGCCTGATTAAGGTGACTTTCCATGAAATGTTAATGAAAATGGATATCCACGGACAGCATTGTGAAGCTGGGGTTTACTTTGCTGTTTGTTTCCTTCTCTTCTTCTTTTTAAAAAATATTATTTAATATATAGCTATTCACTTGACTGTTCTTTGTCATCACTAATTAATCATTGACAATAACATTTTTTAAATAATTTGGGTTTATTCATGTTTTAAGAGCTCCATGATGTGTGGAAAGCCCCTATATGAATCCCCACATTCTAGACCAGTGAGAATTACTTCTACTTAAGACTTTTACTCCTTTCATCAGTATAAAATAGCAGTATCGAGACACTTGAACATGTCCAGAGAAGGGCAACAAGGCTGGTGAGAGGCCTTGAGCACAAGCCCTGTGAGGAGAGGCTGAGGGAGCTGGGATTGCTTAGCATGGAGAAGAGGCAGCTCAGGGGAGACCTCATTGCTCTCTACAACTACATGAAAGGTGGTTGTAGCCAGGAAGGGGTCAGTCTCTTCTCTCTAGCAACCAGCACCAGAACAAGAGGACACAGTCTCAAGCTGCACCAGGGGAAGTTTAGACTCGAGGTGAGGAGAAAGTTCTTCACTAAGAGAGTCATTTGTCATTGGAATGTGCTGCCCAGGGAGGTGGTGGAGTCACCGTCCCTGGAGGTGTTCAAGAGGGGATCGAATGTGGCACTTGGTGCCATGGTCTAGTCATGAGGTCTGTGGTGACAGGTTGGACTCGATGAACTTTGAGGTCTCTTCCAACCTTGGTGATACTGTGATATTTTCAAGGAGTTTTTAAAATATATATATAATATGAGTTGTTGGTCTTAACTGAATTTTTATCCAAATTCTGCCTTTTTAAATTCTGCTGTCACTTATAGAGGTTTTACTGGTTTATTTGCTTCCTTATCTTTCCACTGAACAACTATGTGGGCTCATGAAAAGATTTTAAGGTTAAATTATCCTATAATGGTCATTTTCTCTTGTTCTATTGAGTAACACACACCAAAAATTCCCTGCAGTCACTCTTGCATGAGGTACAATATGGTCCCTGGTTGATTTAGAACTTGCTTTTTTAACATGTATTGACTGCTGATTTGGAGGCTTGAAGTGAATGAGAATTCAGCACATCTATAAGTAAATTGCTCTAAAGTTTGATTATCCACATGGTAAAATTGTGCTTTTTATTTGTAATCTAAACCAATTCATCTTCAACTTCCAGATACAGGGTATCAGCTGTTGGAAATTCGACAGTGATTTAACAAAGCCATTCCAGAAAAAATATCCTGAATTCAGACAGAGTGAGGGAAAATTATTTCTGTGAGAAAAGAGTCACTTTTTGGGCAGAGGACTTTTAAAGGGTTGAAAACAATCTCTGGTGAGCAATTACAAACCTACAATACATTGGGACTGCCTAAAGCCAAACAGTGGCTCTCTATTAGCCTAAGCCTGACTTAAGGCTAAAATGTAATTTGCTACTGATACTGAATAATGGGAAGACAGAACTGTCCCTCATATGAAACACATAGCTTCCCAATGCCATCACTGAAAGGAGTGGGGAGTCTTAGCACGTCAGCAAGAAGCCGTGTTTGCTCAACAGAGAGGGAATACAGATGCCATGTCATCCAGGTTTTACATCCCCAACAGATTTGCTAGGCTTCACAGCTGAACTAAATCTAACCCTTGCTGAATTGCTCTGTTCTGAAGCCTATACTCAGAAATGTATTTCAAATGTCCCCAAGCCTTCACTGTATGAAAAAGAAACCTTATTGAGTGTACAAAGGCTTCAATAACTCTCATTTTAAAGATTAGTGTAAGCAAACGTGATTTATCAGCAAAACGTGCCTCACATCAGCTTTTGAACCAATGGACAATCCATTGGGTAAGGGAAAAAATGAATACTACTAAACCATTTTTCATCCTTTTGAACTGTCATCTTATCCTTTTCCTACCATGTCGTGTTGTTGTGACAATATTTGGTGCATTCAGTCATTCACTGACTGTTGCGTATTTCATTTGTTCTGAAAACTGCTGCCGCTGGGGAATAAAGCAAAGCAAAACAAAACCATTGCCACAGGTCAAATTTTGAGGAATCCAATTTTATCAAAAGAAGTCTGGAATTCACAAGCTCTAATCTGATTTTTTTTTATTTTTTTTCATGTCCCTAAGGCCAGCAGTGAAGCAATCCAATAAAAGGGACTTAAAAATGTAGATCGCTATAGAATTTGCCTGTAGAACTGTTTTAAAACTACAATACCACTGGTCTAGCCTATTAAAAATTGAACAAATTGATTTGGTGAATGGGGGATATCGTGCAGTTTGATTGTGGAAGGTTTCAATTTATTTGGCCTGATAAGTAGTGATGGTAAAAACTAACAGCAGATGACACCAAGGAAGGTAGAAGCGTTGATCTGCTTGAGGGTAAGCAGGCTGTACAAAGGGATCTAGACAGGCTGGATCAATGGGTCAAGGCTAATTGTAGGAGATTTAGAAAGGCCAAGTGACAGGTCACCACAACTCCATACACTGCTACAGGCTTGGGGCAAGAGTGGCTGGAAATGTTGGTTTTTAGAAAAGGATCCAGGAGTCTTCCTGAATATGAGCCATCAGTATGCTCAGGTGGCTAAGAAGGCCAACAGCATCTTGGCCAGTATCAGAAATAATGTCTCTGGCTGGACCAGAGAAGTGTTCAAGTTGGCCAAGCTAAAGTATCAAGATTCAGGACTGTAAGGGAATGCGAAAGGAAGTTAGATATGTGGGAGCAGGCTTTACAGAGCTCCCCTGTTGAGGGAGGCATCCCCAGAAAAAGTGGGGAATGGATAGAGGTCCCTATTAGGAGAAGCATGGAGAATCCACCCCGGCCCTCTTCATCTCACCTATTTCCCATGCACAATAAGAATTAGGCCTTGCAGCCTGGGAGCAATGTGGATGAGAAGACAGAAGAGGAACCATCTAAGGGGATGCCTAAAGCAAATCAGTCCCCAACAACCATCAGGACTAGTGCCATAAAGAAAAAGAGGAGGGTAATTGTTGTTGGTGACTCTCTCCTCAGGGGAACAGAAGGTCCTATATGTCATCCTGACCCATCTCACAGGGAAGTCTGCTGCCTACCTGGGGTGTGAGTAAGGGACATCACCAGGAGACTATCAAAGCTAATCCAGTCCTCTATTACCCATTGCTGGTAATCCAAGCTAGAAGCAATGAGATTGATAAGAAGGACAATAAAAAAGGAATTCAAGGCCCTCAGACAATTGAATGGGATGGGAACTCAAGTGGTGTTCTGCTCAGTTCCCTCAGTGGCAGGAGTGTACATGGAAAGGAACAAGAGAACCCATGCTATCAAAAAATGGCTCAAGGGATGGTGCCAGCAGCAGAATTTTGTTTTTTTTTTGGTCAAGGGGCAACTTTTACTACACCTGCCCTGCTGGACCTAGATGGGATGAATCTTTCTAGACAGGGAAACCTTGGTAATTCTGTCATTCTGCCCCTGTACTGATGGGGCACTGATGTGGCTGTAGTGAGGTCCACTCACTACAGGAAAGACACAGAGATTCTGGAGGGCATCCAAAGGACAACAAAGCTGGCGAATATTCTAGAGCACATCTTCTGAGGAGTGGCTGAGGGAACTGTGGTTGTTTAGCCTGGAGAAAAGGAGGCTGAGGGTGATCTTACTGCTTTCTACAACTGTCTGAAAGGAGGCTGTAGTGAGGTGCAGGTCAGTCTATTGTTAGAAGTAATAAGTGATAGGACAAGAGGAAACAGCCTCAGACTGCGTCAAGAGAGGTTTAGGGTTGAACATTAGGAACAACTTCACCAAAAGGGTTGTCAAGCCCTGGATTGATCTGGCTAGGGTTGTGATGGAATCACTATTCATGGAGATGTGGTGCTGAGGAACTTAATTTAGTGATGAATTTGGCAGTTTTAGGATTGCTGTTGGACTTGATGATCTTAAAGGTCTTTTGTAAGCTTAATGATTCTATGACTTTATGATTCTAAATCGAAAATAAAGCAATGCAAGTTTACTGCTTTACTAGGGGGGAAGGAAGAAACACGAGCGTAATAAGCTATCATTTCACAATATGCATTTACTTGTCAGAAGATTGATCTATGATTAGCCATGATTAATATATAGTGTTTGCCAGTTTATAGTAAATTAAAAAATACTTCTTCCAGAGACATGGAAGGTTGTTGATAACACAGTAACTACTCAGGAAAGAGCTTTTGAAATGCTTGAGATTGTTTTAATAAAATGTCATACATCCCTGAAAATGTCAAAGTTGTGACATACATTCAAAATGTTTTTCAATTTAAAATGCTTACTTGTACTCTCTTCATGTTTATACTTTGATTCACTCAGCTTATATCTATATATTACTAACTTGAGGCAGTAAGCTCCTTCACCAGAAATGGCTTAAGGACACACTAGTTTAAGCCCATAAACTAATTTAAAATGCTCAAACAATACTTCCAGGGCAGATGCTGTTTCTTTTGACATCTCTTTGTATCACAGATTATGTACCAGCCTTTTAATTGAAGGATAACAACAGGGGAAAAAAAAAAGGAGTTTTTAAAATATTATTCTTATAGATATGTATAGTGGAATGCAATTAATACTAAAAATCATGCATTTTTCTTCCTTTGCAGATGTCTAGGAATAGCTGTTTAAGAAATACTAATAACAATGTAGAAATGTGCTGTGTGATTTTAGGAGTTAATAAAAATACTTGGGTCTGGGAAAAAAAAGAAAAAGCACTTGAGAATGAGTGTAGTGTCCATTGATAATGAGTGACTCTACAGAAACATGAAATGATGTTGTGGAGAGGCTAGTGGTGGTGTCTTCTCACAGGCAGTTAGTGACTGAACAAGAGGGAATGGCCTCAAGCTGTGACTGGGTAGGCTTAGACTGGCCATTAGAAATTTTTTTTTCACTGAACGAGTAGTCAGGCATTGGAATGTGCTGCTCAGGGAGGTGTTTGAGTCACCAACCCTGGATGTGTTTAAAGGTTGCTTGGATGTGGTGCTTGAGGATGTGTTTTAGGGGTTCACCTTGTAGAGTAGGGTTATCGGCTGGACTTGGTGATCCTGAGGGTTTTTTCCAACCTTGATGATTCTGTGATCATTTAGGATTAAACATATACCTAAGAACACTTTTCAAAACAATGCCAATGCTTCCTAAGCTGAGTTACAGCAGGGAGGCTGCTGTTATTTATGTCTCTTTTTCCCTGGTGAGGTTGCTCTTGGAGAGGACACATGGATTGGCATATGGGTGTAAATCAGGATGTGGACTGATGGTTGCTGTTGAATCAGAGAAACATGGAAATGTATCTTAAATATATATGAAGTGTAAAGTAAATCTGTTGTATGAATTACATCACTTAATACTAAGAAAAAAGTTGTCTTTTATTTTTCTCTAAAACTAGGGTTTGTAATTTAAATCTGGAGCTGATAGTTTCCTCCATGTGACACTGAGAGAATGTTTGGGCGTTTGGGGTATTTTTCAGTCCCCGCATAATTCTAACACAGGACTGATACTTCTGTAAGAAATATAATGCAAAGCATTTGCATTGGCCTCTTAATTGCAGGTAGAAAGTACTGAATGCTTTTGCACTAAATGTACAAAATGATCATTATTCAAAAAGTACATACAGCAATACCATTTATATCAAGAAAGCCTTGGCTCATCTCTGACATAAAGTATGCTCGCTCTGCAAAATATCAATGGCATAGATGTCCTTAGAAAGAAATAATGCCGGGGCAGTAGTCAGTCTAGAATGTAAATCAGTGTACTCTGTCCTTATTAGGCTTAGAAAGAATGATTTATGGATAATCTTCACTAAAACTTAGTAAATGAATGCAGCAACTTTTCAGTCACTTTCTGAAAATTATATATTTTATCCATTTTATTGTTCTTCTCCCCTAGAAGTTAGGCACAGCATTAATCTTTCATGTTTATTATATAAATTATTGAAATGAGATGGAAATTTATATGTACACTCCCTAAGAATAATTTCCTAAGCATTAACCTGGCCAGAAATGACTGAATAAAACCAATAAGAACTTCTTTGACATTATGATTCTATACAATTATTGCATTAAAAAGCTGTGCTCCATTACAATAAACACCTTTCTCCGTCATTGTAACTGCAGTATGGTTGCTAAACTAGAGAAGATGTTATCTGTGAAATACTTCTCACTCTGTCTACCATTCTGGAAGCATCAAAAGCATAAACAGTACATTGGCTTTTCAAACTGTAGGAGATACAAGTTGGGAAAAGAACATATTTTGCCTCTTTTCCTCCAGAACTTATAAATGCCTGACCACAAGGCAAGGATTTCCTGATACATTCCAGTCTGACATCATGGGTTATTTGAAACTGGGTATTTGAAACTGACATCACGTGTATTTGAAACTGTTTTGGGGTTGAGTTTTGTTTATTCTTTGCTGGTCTTGTTTTCCTGTTTTCCACAGTTAAGTTTTGCAAGGACACATGGGTATTGTAAACTTGAAACAATGTTGTGGTTCATGACAGCTGTATGGAGAGAGTTGCCCTTCACATTCTCATGATTTAAGGGACTCCTCCACGCTTTGCCTTTTCAAGACTTTATTTCATTCGGATGTAAAAGATAACATCCCAGCATCAATATTGAAACTGTGCTTGGATGCTGGTGTAATTGACTTAAAGTTGTTAAAATTCACAGAATCATCAATATGTACCTCACTTAATCAATTTTTTAGAAACACAGAATTGACAGTTTAATGAGAAAAGCTTTCCCAGGATCACAGTCCCCTCCTCCTCATTACGAGAGTCAGTCTTACATTAAAGAAATGGTAAATCCTATTTGATTTCTCTTTCATGAGAGATTGAGCTGTCCCAGGTGTAACCTTTCTTTTTGCTGGATGAGGATGACAAGTGCTAAAGTAATAAGATAATCAATAAGCATTGGTTTTGTATTGTTCATCTTATGTGCATTTGGGCCTGTTCTGTGTTTTCCTTAGTTTTTACTCCTTTGCTAGTCCAGGCCACTACTGAAAAGACAAAGTAGCTATTCAAGGTCAGGCAGTTCCTTGGTTTTAAACTTTTCTTTGGCTCTTCTCCCATTGTCATTTGAATTAGCCTTAGCTCATCAACATAGCTTTTAAAAATGCTGCCGAGATCATGGCTTAACGAACTGAGAAATTAATGTGTTGACCTTAGAGTATTAAAGGGGACCACAGTATGGTTTTGCTCATGGCCTCATTGGTCTCAGTGTGGAATAACACCTTCAAATAAATGTATTTTCCACAGCTCCTCTCCCAGCGTTGAAGGATACCTCTCAATTAGCTAAAGTATTCTTTTAGAGCTCAAACATCTTGGAGTAGGTTAGCTGAGTGGTGTAATTTACTGGAGACTTTTTATCAGGTCATTGAACTTTTAAGCTGTGTAAAAGTCAGTGAGATAGAATTCCATAGTGAAAGATCATTTAAATATTTGTATTTGAGTATTACCTAAATCTGAGGATTTCACAACTACTTACCTCTCATTTTCTGATAAAGCCTTGAGCTTCACTGACTGTGGTGGGAAAGACTGTAAGTAAAGGAGAGGGAAAAAAATTAAAGCCCCCACACCTACCAAACAAAGAAACCCACAAAGCAAAACACCACTAAAAAAAACCCCAAACCACACTTCAGCTTGCACAGAGAGGGAGAACACAGGAACTTCTAATGAAACCTTGCATACTTCTCTTCTCAATGTGGTTATCAATGAATCCCCCCTCACAGAGCTATTTGAACCTGTGCCCCTACTCTCATCTCTGACCTATTATTAGTTGGGTATTGCTACTCATGTTCATTTCTGGGGAGCCTTTTAACTTTATTCTGATTATCAGAATATGATAGGAGGGATCGTTGTGCTACCAGGAGGGAGCATCTGATGAAGTATCAACAGTGTCATATAAATAGAGCATTTGGGTAGGTTTTACATAAAGCATTATGGCTCAGCCACTCCAGTTACTGCTTTTAAAAAGGACCTTGAAATTACTTTCAGTGTAGCCTGCATGTTCTCTGTGTTTGCAGGCTTACAGGGTGACTACCCATAGTGGGATGAACTGAGCCTGCTGTATTTCATGTTTAGAAAAGTATGAAAATATATGATTTAATTCTATTCATTCAAATTAAAGTTCAGTAGGGTGTGTGCGTTCTGGCATAATTATTTGACTGTGGTGTGCAAACCTCTCTTTTGCTTCCTTTCCCTATTCATGATGTGATTTGCATAATAAAGCTTTAAATTCTGGGCTATGAATATTATCTCATTAACATAATTACCTAATTTCTTGTTTTGTGAATTATAATAGATAAGTAATAATAGTCTGAGTTTATTATCACCTTTTTTCTGTGCTCTGTGACCACAGTAAACAGATTAGAAATGTGATTATTAATTTTTTTTCATTTTGTTTCCTGAGGAGGGATTATTCAAATAGGAGAATGATTCTGTGGCCCATTTATGCATTTGCAAAACACTCAAGAGATTCCAGCTGTGGGCTGCAGCATCCTTCCAGGCACCTACCTGCAGTCTTGGCTTTCACTAAGGTTTCCTCCTTCATCAGGAACTAGTTATACTGGTGCATTAAACACTAATTTTATCCTTTAATTTCAGGAAGTTAAAACCAGGTTATTAAAGGATTTTAGTCCCTGAAGAGACAAGTTCGAGCTACCTCTGCTGATATGTAAAGTGTGCTTACATTAAATAAAATAATCAGAGCTTAATTGCATTTAGAAGCTCATTTCCTGTAAATATTTAATGTCGAAGTTATTTGCATTGGCATAGATAATCTAGAATCCAGTGCAACTGCTCTGCATATAACATGTTTTGTATATGTGCAGGATTCTTCTGCAAAGAGAATTTGTTTTCAGACATGTCTTTTGACCTGATTTGTTGTTTTTAACAGATTAATGTTTGCCTTAGAAATATCAATACTGCAATACACAATAATATTTAACTGGGAAACCAAATAAGGCAATTATGTTTTCAATTGCAACTGAATATATTTTGTCTTAATAAAACTTTATTTCAAAGTACTTGTACTTTTAGAGATTTTTATGTTACAGCTGCTGTTATGCAAGTCTATGTAAGGCGCTCCTGAGGTGGTTTTGAGATATCTAAAAATTGCCTTTACCCCGAAAGTATTAGCTCTAATTAAGCACACACTCTGGAACCAAATTATGGTTTAATACAGGTAAGGATATTTTTCTCTTTCACTCCTCATCCCTAGAAGAAAATATGATAGTGGTCAAAATCCATTTACCATAACTCCAAAACTAGAGGGATTCTAAGTTCCATAATCATCAGATGTTCAGATCTTATCAATGCTTATAACTATCTAAAGAGTGGGTGTGACGAGAATGGGCCCCATCTGGTTTCAGTGGTTTCCAGTGATAAGACATGGGGAAACAAGCACGCACTAGACCACAAACAATGCCTATCTGAACTTGAGGAACAGCTTCCTTGGATGGTGAAAGAGCACTGGAAAAGAGCACTGCTCACAGAGGTTGTGGAGTCTCCTTTTCTGGAGACTTTCAAAACCTGTGTGAACACGATCCCATGCAACCTGGTATTAAGTAAATTTTGGTTTTAAGTACTACATTTCCGCCTCTCTTGCGTGATTCTTTAGTTCTAAAAGAAATTATTTTGAGAGGAGAAAAATTTTCTGTAATTGTGACTTAACTACGATAAGAAAAATCAAACTATAACAAAGTTTATAGAAAGACCTTGTGAAATTTCAACTCTTTCTTGGCCAAATCATTTGCTTTGCAGCTATGTACTGGAAACAAAGAATTTCATGGATATTTGCCTTTTTCTTTCTGTCTGACTTCTTCTACACTGACTCAGAAGCTTACCTAAGCTGGTGAAAGACCTCTCAGCCGTTATTGCACTTTGTGATGCTCTGAAGAAGGAAAAGCTCTAAAAGGAGGGAATATGTAATTAGTAGAAGCTGCTGAGGGATTGTAGACAGGGTGAGGACTATGGTGACAGTACTGGACTTTGGGTTCTGCTAAAGAATGTTTATGCAACATATATAGTCTGTAGCATTCTTAATGCTTGCCTACTTTTGAGAAGAACTGTATTAACTCCAAAGGCACACTGAAATAACCTCTGTCGTCACATTGGCTAGCAGGGTGACTGATGGGAGGAGGAGAGTGCCATTTCCCCCTAAATACTATGGCTTTAAGAAGATGCAATCAGAAAAACCTCAGAGCAAAGAAAGTGCCAGTCTGGGAAGCAAGGCGTTGTCTGGCAGCTTATCTGTATGACAATGGTAGTGATTGGTGCAAGTCTGAGCTGGTGAAACTGCTTCTTTTAATACTTTCTGGGTTTCTGCCACATTTTGCTGTGTTGGTTAACAGCAGCAAAATGTCAAGAATTACATTCAAATTCCTATAATTTCAGTCCAGCATTCAGCAGCATCATTCTTTTGCTAAATATTTTCTCTTGAGCAAAACAAAATGTAGAAAGAATAGCCAAAGCAGAGTTTTAATGTGTTAAATAAATCACTGCTGGGAAATTAGTGACGGGAAATGAAGACATGTCTTAAACTATAGAAAATATGGGGCACAGTAGGTGACATTTGTACCTGCAGTCCAGATAGGTCACAGCTACCACGGTCCAGATGAAAGACAATAGATTATTTTCTGTTGTCAGTGGATCATTAATCTCTTCAAATAATTTCCAGAGCATGCATATAAAGGTAACAGGTTTCATGTTTCCAGATACAGATTCAGACGATCTCTGTATTTTATTTATGTGATTCTCTTTAAATCATAAATGTATGATATATGGTTAATTATGAAAAAATTGTTTTCCTTTTTATTGAAGAGAGATTTATTGGGGAATATGGAAAAAAACATAGTAGTAGAAGCTGTGGTCTGAACATCCAGGTTTTGAGATTCTTTCAAAACATGAGGTAAATACTCAAATGTATATGTCAGACCTGTGCACCTTCATCTTAATATTTTCAACAAGACAATGTTTTGAGAAGCTAGAATTTCACCATGGAAAGACAAGTTCTTTCTACTGGATTCTTTAGAAGACACATATTTGGATTGGTTTTTCCAGAGTTTTAGGAAATAATTAGAGATTTTGAACTAAATAAGATATTTGATATGTACTTTGGGGTTACATTGTTATTGCACCACATTTCCTAAGAGCAGTGGGGTGTGTTTCAGGAACAGCTTAGAGTGAAAAGAAAGACATCATTACTTAATTTTTCTGTGTTGATGTGGAAGCTGTCCAAGCATGCACTGGAAATTCTTGTCATTTCCTCAGATTTTCAATTCCTGTGACATTGTCTCAGCTCAGAAGATATCTATCCACTCTGTCCCTTTGAATTTTTAAAACAAAAACACAGTTAATATTTTATTGCATTTTGAATCCTGCTAAACATAAAATGAACCTCTTTTTGTTTGTACTGTGTCTTTTAAAGGGGGCATGAGTAAAAGGAGGAAATAGAACACTTCTAACTTCTGTACACAGCTTTTAATGCAATATTATCCATGGGGTTTATCATCTGGACCAAACAAAACATCCTTGCAAAAGAAACAAAGTTTTTGAGAAAAGTTTTTCGTTTTAAGTATGTCTGACGGGAGTAAACAACGTTTCTGGAGTCCTGAGTCACTTAAATATAATTAAGATGAGATCTGCCATTAGCTTTCTAAGTGGATTGCTTCCAATTTGTATAGGTCATTGCAGTCAAATACAGTCACATACAGTGCATCCTTAGAAATACTGTTTCTGCTTTCCACTTACAGTGAAATGGAACTTCTGATATTTGCACTGAACAAAAGGAGTGTCAGAATGTTGTTATTGGATAAATCTTTATGGACACTGTTGAGTGAAAACTGCATTGCTGTTGATACTGTGAGAGCAAGTTGTGATTACAGCCTGACATGGGGTAGTACTTTCTTGAGAAATACTACTTGAAAGGGCATAAAGTAACATGAACAAAGGTATCATACATTAATATAAGTGATTTTAAGATTAAATGCCAGTGCATTATGTACATAAATAGTTTCTTAAGTCTTGGTATTAAGCCCCTTCTAGTAGTGAGAATCAAAAATAGTGCAGAAATCTGGCTCAAAATGAATAATACATTCAAGTATCTCAAAGTACATTTTGAGACTGTGACCAGATTCTTCACCTGTCTGTGCCTATAATAACAGAGGAAATTGATTTTGGATTTCAGTGGCTGCGGATAGAGGATAATACCTGAATTGTATCATTTGCAAAATAAGGATGTCAACATTTCTTAGACCTTGGGCTGATCTTCTGAACAGAAGTGAATTTTTTAAGACTATGTAACTGAAAAGTGATTTAACTTCTTGAACAGAGCTATACAGAATCAATGTGTTGATTTGAGGGCCAGAGGGACGAAAGTCTGTCACAAACATTAACTAACCCACGCATATTATCTGCAAAACATAATCAATCAAATCATACTTAATTCTGCTACACGGCTTTTTTCTCACTGCATAAACTCAAAAGACTGTATGGTAATGTGGACAGTTTGGTAATACATGGAGTTGTATTCAGGTCTTTGTTAGCCCTTCTTTTTTTTTGTTTTGGCAGCAATGTTGTAGGGATAATATTTTTCTATATCTACATCTACAAGACCTATATCTACAAGATGTACAAACTCACAGACCCATTAACTAATACAAATTTTTAAGTTTGAGATCAAACAGTTGGAGCTCCAATTAAATGCTTGTCAATAAATGTGCAGTTATCTATGTAGAATTTAAGTACCTTTCTTGAAGCTTGGTTTTTTTCCACTTTTCCTTGCTATATATAGACAAATGTTATCTACTGTGGCATTTCAGATGCCATTATTTTCATAGATAGTGAATAAAGACTACCCCTCAGTGCTCTGTTGCAAGCAAGGGCTATATTAGGAACATAATTTAAGATGAGTGTTATGGTGACCTGTCTTACAAATGGATGTTGTTCAATTTAAAGGGTGGAAGGCCAGTGGTTTAAGAATCTGTTGAAGGTCCATAGAAACTGTGAAAACAGCTGCTTCCTTTTGTGGTGAGCTGGATTTCAGTTTAATTTAATTTTCAATACTTTTCTTCTCTATGAACATTTATTGTTGCTGCAGCTTGAAGTTAGAGCTGATTCTGGCTTATGTTCTTATAGCTGCTAACTCACTTGGAGTAGTAGAAAAAAACAGTAGTAAAAGCACACTGACACTCAGAGCAGATATACGTTCTAAGGACTTATTAGCTTTTTTTATGGTTATTGGGATGTTGTTTTCAACAAAATTCTTAAAAGTATACAGGAGCCTCAAGTTGTCCAGTGGAATTCCTTTATGATGTGGAAAGCCTAGCAAATCATACATGTTTCTAATCATGGAAGAAATAATAACAAAACAGGTGAGGTGCAAGCAACCTATCCATAAATCTGTGACTTCGGTGATAAACTTCAATGACCAATTAACTCTGTCACTGGGTAAAGTGGAAGAGGTTATAGTTTGTTGTTAGGCAGCGATTTCTTTTCCAAGTGCCGTATTGCATGAGTGTAGTTTATATAAAAGGCAATTCAGAAGTGGTTGGCAAACTGATAAAAAATAAGAAATACTATCAATAAATGAAAAAAATAAATAGGGGGGGGGGGGTGTGATTCTAAGAGTTACCCATTCTTGTGTGTTCAAAATGCACTTGCCTGAGTTGCTTTATCCTTTAGAAGCTGGAATAATCCATCACAGCTCCATATGCTCTTGCATTTGAGGTGCACTAAGGCAGAGTTCAGTTATTTTAGCATTGTTACTCCATGACTGTACATTGGTGACTGTTTGAACTTTCGAGCCTGTGAGACGATTTCCAGGAACTAATGCGTCTTGGTTGTTGGACTCACAGTCATGCTGACACTGAATGGTGGCAAAAAAAGGATGAGTGCTGTTAGATGAGTCAAATAGCTGGAGGGTGGATTTGCTTTCTTGTGGGCGAGAAGGAAAAGCCAAGTTGGGGTGTAACCAGGGTGCTGGAACACGTAATGTAAGGCTGGAGTGACATGCTCAATAGATTATGGTGCTTTTTGTCCAGCTCCAGACTTAAAACAATTTTATGGAATAGAGGTAACTAGCACAAGCAATTGCTTGCAACATAAGCAGGTAGATGTGAAAATCACTGAAACATCCTAAACCAGTTCTCAGTGATAACAAAACATTTAGTTTTGCTTTTGAAATACTGTAAAAGAATTGCAATAATAGTAAAACAATAATATTTACCAATGTCACTAGTACTGTCTGTGAAATTAAACAGGTATGGAATGAAATCCAGTAATTCTATGTTATTAGTTGTCTCTTCTTAATCATATTTTTCCAGATAAATTCAGCTCCACCTTCTAAAAACTGATTTGCACATTTAATATTCATAATTATGTCTTATAAATTTGCTTCTCACTCCCCCTTTTTTGTATTTCTGTGACTGAAGAAGACAAGATGAAATCTTTGCTTCTCCTGGAGGGCAAAGCAGCACCCTTTTGTGTTGATATGCTTCAACTGAGTAATACGTGTGTTTTGTGGCTGGGAAGAGAGACAGAGAAAAGGGTTATTGTTCGATTTATTTTAATCACCTTGGGGTTTAACACATAACAGCTAACTTTTTATTATTTGTTGTGGATGTGATGAACAAATAAATATGTTTGGTGTTGGCTATGTAGCTATTAAGAAAGGGGACAGTGGAGGGAAGTTTGTGGAGTTTTCCTGGTTTTGTTTTGGGTTTTTTTCTGTGGTGTGTGTCATTCCCCCACCCAACCCCCCATCCATGAACCAAAAGGGCAGTGTGATATAAGTATTTAGATATTTTATTAAAAAAAACAAAAATCTTTATTCAGAAACAAAGTGTGTATTTGATTGGATTCAAAGCACTGCTTTGATAACAAACCAGTTTTTTAGCATAACTGCATAACTTGGGCAAATCATGTCAGTTCAAGCATTGAGGAGATAATCTCAATAAGGATTTTGCATCAGAAGGCTGAGGTCTCTTTTGGCAAGGTACTGGAAAAAGGAATTAAATTTCAGTTTCAATGGTACAGTAACAGGACTTGAGCTAATGTAATTTTCCTCCTTTAGTTTTGCTGTGAAAGTGAATTCCAATTGATTTGTCTGTCCTCTGAGCAATTGTATATAACAATGAATTCATGGTGTCATTTTTGTACTTGAGACGGACATGGCACAATTTACATGTCCAGCAGTACCTGTGAACTACATTGCTTTGAAGATGGAAATTGTCTATATTCGAAGCTATCACAACCTATACAAATAGGTCGAAAGCTCTACATCCTTCTCTCATTCACACACCAACAGATACTCAGCAGTCAAAAAGCAATCAAATATTTGTGTGTAGATGCATAATAGATCAGCTTCACAAAAATTTCAATTGAATGAGAGTATCTGACTCTTTACTGCGAATAGAAATGCCAAGAACTTCTATTATGCCAATATCTGCTTGAGTATACCTTTTACTTTGAAACAGAGCTGGACATATTGGCACTTCATCTTCCAAGTATTCTCAAATTGGGAAGGCACTGTCTTTATAGCCTCTTTTAAAGGGAATTTGGTGCAGTGCAGAAAATGGCCTCTCATAAAACCAGATGTTCTCTTGACCTTCTAACATACGAATGCTTGCAGTATTTTAGCAGTATGCCAGCGTTAGTGCACCACTGAGAAACAGAGGCTGCATTGCTACTGATGCCTTGCTCACTGGGTCCTGAGGGAGGCGGTTAGATGCCAAAACACTTTGACCTGTTTGTTCATTGCTTGCCAGTAAAAAGATATGTGGCTATGTAACTGATTTTTGGTACATAAACTTTTTCATTTTTTGCTGAGCGTGCAACTTCCTATTTCTTCTTAGTTATTATCTCCCCCTGGGGAGCAACTCTACCAGTAGCAACTCAGTGTGAGATTTTCCATATGTATTTATTCCTGAAGTGGGTGGTGTGTATTAATACCTTTGGTTTGTAATTATAGCAGTGGGTTTTATCCCTGACGTTTAATCACTTACAGATTGTATTTACATAGTGACAGACACCAAGAAAATATTCTTTGGTCTATCCTTTTATGTGGCTTTGTATTCACTATTTAATGTTTCTACCTATTCTGTGTTACAAAAAGTAGCCCCATGTTCAGTCTCCCAGCTGCAAACAACCACAGAGAGAATTCTTATTTGGCAACTTTGTTGTATCTACTGTCCTCAAAGGGCATTTTTCATGACTGGAGCAAAGCTAAAATGTATTGAAGAGCCTATGTTTGTATAACATAGTCGAAGTAGAAAAAAACTGCAGTACAGAAAAGCTTCATTTACTATGGTGATAGAGTAAGCAGACCTTTGCAATGTCTTTGCAACAGGCTGAAAGCATACTTTGCATCCCTCTGTAGCAAAACCCCAAATATGCTCCCTGAAACTGTAGCTCATGTCAAAATGAGTGATGATTGCTGGCATTCTAATATCATGTTGGGTTTCTAGTTCCCCCAAGTGGGTAATGGTGCATATTCCTCTAAATGCATGCATTCACTTTGCTTAAAACATATACCCAGAAGCTGGGTATCTCAAAATTTCTTTAGCTTGTCTGGAAAAACATTTTTAATTTCTGAAAGACATTTCATCACATCAGAAACTGAAACTGGCTGTGGTTGTGTTGATTATTGTTCTTTTCCTGTTCTATGTTTAGGTTGTATCTTAATGTAGATTATAGAAATGTTTTCACTTTTAAATGTGTGTACATTTGCAGGAAACCTCTATGTATCTCCTGAAGGAACTGCTACTCTAAAATCTGTTTGTATGTGCCTGGCTTACTTCCCAAGGCTGTGGCAAAGCAATTGCTTTGGTTTAGACTCATTTCAATCTAAGTATATACAGACTGTAAAATAAATGGTGGTGTTGATGGCCATCTAAGACACTTAAATACAAGCTGTGATGTAGTTCTTTGGTCATCTTGGATTTGTATGGGAGCAAATGATACAGGTTAATGGTAATGCATTTAATAAGTAATAGTAATTTCATGTAACTGGTAGCTTTTCTCACCTCATTTAATGATCTGGGTAAGTCTGAGAGCTAATACCCAAGGAGAACAATTGTTTCCTCCAAAACAGTAAGGTAGGGATTTTTTTTTTTGTTCCCCTCTGTCAGAGAGATTTATACCTGTCAGGTAAAGGACTATGCATATGGTGTGAATAGCCTCTGTTTTACTAAAGTAATTTTCTGATAGATCTGTGAGATGGGGGGAAAAAAAATGAAGACTGATCAAACATGGGTTTTTCAGCCTGCTGTAGATGCAGCCTGGGAAAATGTGTTACAGCTCTAAAATGCTGAGTCTGGATGTGTAGGACCAAGGAAGAGGGGAAAGAGAGTGAAGGAATATTACAGAGCACCTGGAGGAGTTTGAGAAGGAGGAGGACAGCTGCCCCACAAAGCAAAAAGTCTCATGTTGCTGGTAGGAATGTTTCACTTCTCAACAATTATTTAAAACAAGTTTAGTGAAAAGCAACATTCAATATGAAGTTTTGGGCCAGTTCTTCTTTGCTGCTTTTCTGCAGAGACAGAGATTATTGTGCTTTGGAGCAGTTTATCAGAATACTAACAGAAACGATGCATTACTTGATAGTCTCCATATTTGTGTGGCAGATCTGATATGGGATTTAGATTCCAAAGTGTGTCCTATTTCAGCAGATTGGAAAAAAAAACCAAACCGTGATCTGTGGCATGCTGTTGGACTTCAACAATTTGCAGAATCTCCAAGAAGTCAGTTTATTTGCTGTGGCTATATGCATTTGTCTTCCTCTGACTGAAGTTTGATGACCTAGTAAAACAATTACCAAGCACAATGAATTGAATCTAAAAATGCTTACTGGAAATTAAACTGGTTTAGTTGTACCTACCATGAGCTCACAGCAGTTTTCATATAATCTTTAGAATTTCCTACTTCATGACTAAATTGAGCTAGTTTCACTATTATTTCCCACTTTTTACCCTTTGATGCTCTGACATTAAATTAATAGCTATTATCTTTCTGAGATTTAATTTACAACTAGTTTAATTAACATCCTTGCATCTTGGTACATGTTAATTGCAGCATCAATTCTAGCAATCAATTTTTTTCCTGGAAAATAGACCAAGAGGTACTGGTTTTAGTTTGTAACAATGTGAAAAAGTGGGTCTGTAATTTCTGTGCCATTCTGCTTAATGGAAGAACTCTACAGAACATGCTCATGAGTTCAAATAGTCATTATTCAAATAAGATTTTTCTTCCTATACTAGTGATAACTATTAAGCACACATGAATCACGTTTCCAGTTTCTTCAACATAGCTGTAACCCAGTACACACTGTTTAAATTGAATTTATGCTGCAATTAAATTTGGACTTGAGTGATAAATATCTACATTTTCAGCAACTTTTTGTAAGCAAACTGGCTAAATTCACCTCTTTTATACCCAAGAATCTCATTAAACTGAGGTGGAACTTTTGTTTATTTTACCTTTTATGTCCATTTTATTCAGTGGATTAGGCAGTCATCCTTGTAATTGAATTATGAACTTCATCCTGTTTCCAAATGAGGTCTGTGTTGTCGATTACTAAAGCAACCGAAGGGCTGCTAGGTATAATGACTCACTTGAAATGGTTTGGATGTGGATTCCAATTCAGATAAGCAGCCAGTGTTTCATATTTGAGGGCTTATCTTGAATACTCTGAGTCTGGAAAAATAAGCTGTTGTCAGGCTTTAAAGATTTCTTGTGCCTCTGAAAATAAATCTTCAGATCTCATTGAGAAACATAAATAAAGACAAAAATTAAGAGAATAAACTCTTTTTCATTTTCTTTTTTTTTCCTCCCTCCCTCTTCCTCCCTCCCTCTTCCTCCCTCCCTCTTCCTCCCTCCCTCTTCCTCCCTCCCTCTTCCTCCCTCCCTCTTCCTCCCTCCCTCTTCCTCCCTCCCTCTTCCTCCCTCCCTCTTCCTCCCTCCCTCTTCCTCCCTCCCTCTTCCTCCCTCCCTCTTCCTCCCTCCCTCTTCCTCCCTCCCTCTTCCTCCCTCCCTCTTCCTCCCTCCCTCTTCCTCCCTCCCTCTTCCTCCCTCCCTCTTCCTCCCTCCCTCTTCCTCCCTCCCTCTTCCTCCCTCCCTCTTCCTCCCTCCCTCTTCCTCCCTCCCTCTTCCTCCCTCCCTCTTCCTCATCTCAGCAGTCTGCTGACACAAAACTTAGCATAAATGAGCTCTGACTTAGTCAATCCTAAGTGTAAAAATTCAGACTGAGCTATTTGTTGGGTTCTAAAGAATTTTAGAAAACTGTTTGCCCTGTGAAAAATAGGATTATTTTTCCATACCATTTGGACATCATATTACACTAGAGAAGAAGAAGAAATTGTTCCTAATAATTGTGGGTTTATAGTGTGTAAATGTTTAGCTAAAAGGGCAAACTGGAACAAAATATACTAATAAACAGGTGTTTGTTTTATGAATATAGGTAGGCATGGAAATTAGATTCACAGTTAATCAGATAGTTGTCAGGTATAATCACAGTATGTCAAAATACAGTACTGTTTTACCAGTTTGGAGAGAGCTTGAAATGATTGTTTCAGATGCAGGTACGCTGCTTTCTAAATTTATATTGTCTGTATTTGTTAACTAATACCCAAGTAGATGTATCTCTGATTCCATTAAATTATCTATACGATCCTTGGAGGTAATTAAAAGATGCATGGATGACGTGCTTAGGGACATGGTTTGGTAGCAGACTTGGTAGTATTTGTTTAATGGTTGGACTCAAGGTCAGATTCAGTTTAAATGATTCTATGCATTTGTGCATTTTGGGGTAAATTGAAATGTAACTGGTATTTCTTAAATAGATGTGATTAATGGGTGTTTTGCCTGCAGATGAAAAATTAGGGAATGCTCATCTAATGTAGCTGATGGATGCATTGTTCCATGAAGGCAGGGATGGAATTACATATGGAACTTCATCTATATGTTCTAACAGGCAGTGAGTAAATGTCCTACAGTTTTTTTTTCCATTAAAGAATTTTGGGTTAGTCTGCAAAATGATTTAATTGCTATCATTAAAATTACAGTCAAAGCTCTCTATACATTTCCTTTGTAGCTCTTAAAACCAGTTTTTGTATTTGCCTGATAAAATTTTGGCAAAGATGGGTGTAGTGTCCATCATTACAGTGATCATAGGAGCAAAAGCAATATTTTCATGCAAGAATTAGTGAGTTTGTAACTCAGAAATTCTATATCTGTATTTATTACCAGATTATTATTTCAGAATTATTTTTCTTCATGGTTCATAGCCTTGGATTCCAAAGGGCTGAACTATTTCCTAGTTTTATGCTCTATAATATTAATGTGTTCATTTCTAGAGCCACAGATTTCCCAGATAACCTGAATCTGTGTATTACAACACATAATCGTAGCAACTAGTTGCTGTAGTTGGCAAATCAATGTGATGGTAGTACAGAACAATACAGAGAGCTTTTACTGCTGGGGAAAAAGGAAATAAGAAAAAGGCATAGTTCCACTCTTTGGATGTGACTGGGAGGAATTTCATCCTCTCAGTTTCTGTCCTCAGAGAAGGGAGTAGAGATCTTCACATAGACTGTATGACTTCACAAGGTAACTTGATTCAAAACCAAATCTCTTTGAATCCCAAGTAGTATAGTGGCACAAATTAGTATAACTGGATCTCTAGCAGGATGACTAATCTTCCTCTCCTTTTAAAGTATCTGTTACCACATAAGAGTAAAAAAATAAAAACAGGATAAAGCCCATAGCAAAACAAATTTTTTACCATCTGTTTGATTTATGTCTACTTTAAACTGCTTGTATTTTAGAAAGAAACCTGTTTTCCATCTTCAAAAAGATGAGACTCAACATCCTTCAGCAGCTAATTTTTAGCACTTAGAGGTTCCCTTGGGCTGCTGTCAGCTACAACTTACTGCATAGGGACTTTTCACTAAACTCATTGTAAAGTGATTAGCCTCAAGGAATACAGTGCAATGTTACAGCCTACTCTCATTAGATGCATTTTTGCAGCTGAATCTTGCATTGCCAAACTTTATCAAATGGTGAGTGTAGCAAAAGTCACAGGATTAGACAGGTTGTTAACAGGGAGGCTGACATTTCTAAGCTGTAGCTGTTGGTAGGAATGAGTGCTTCTGAGAAGTGGTACTTTAGTTTTTCCACCAGATTTTCATTTACCGGACTGTTTTATGGCAAGAGCAGACAGTGACAAACTATCAACCAAGTTATTAATGTTCCTTGTTTTTCATTATGTCTTAGGCAAAGGGGCTTTTTAAAACTAAAACAACACAAGGTGGTTTGTGGAAGATATCTCTGGACCAGGAAAGTTGGACAGTAGATCTAGTGTAAGTGCAGTAACAGCATCAGTCTAAACTCTTTTGATGTAATCACTTGAAGGCAAATGGAGCAGGTGCTTGGTAAAGAAGCATCAATACTTCTGGAAAAGTGGGCTTCAGAAACTGAATAGTCTTCTCTGGACAGTGAGAATTAGTATAAGGGTTTTTCTGGCCTTGTAGCTATGACTAGCTAGTTTATAGAATCATAGTTTTGCTTTGGCTGGAAAAGATCTCTAAGATCATCAGCCTAACACCGCCATGACTAGGTCCCAAAGTGTAACATGGTTACATGCTTTTTGAACACCTCCAGGGACAGTGACTCTATCACCTCCCTAGGCAACCTGTTCTTAATGTCTGTCCACACTTTAGTGAAGAACTTTTTCCTAATATCCCATCTCAACCTCCCTTGGCATGTGGGAACAGATGCAGGTTTTTGTAACGTGCATTTTGATGTGAACGTAGCTATATCCAAATATTGTCCTCATATTATGGATATTGTGAAGAGAGCAAGATCATATCAGTGCCCTGACACTTCTGTTTGGGGAAGTTGCTGTTGTGGAAGAGATGAAAGCAAAAGAGACAGGAGGGATAAAACCTTCCAGATGCAGGAAAAACCCTGCTGGCATCTGCAGTGTATCATGCAAGGGACTGAAAGGGACCTTTTTCCAGACCAGTGGAGGTGTTTATTTAGAGTTTTGAGTAAAAGACTTTTGATAGGATGGGGGAAAGAAGTGGTTGAGGAGTGGGGTCTGTAGCAACAGCAGCAAAAACTGCAGCACATCAGGCTTTAAGCTATGAATGAGGGGCTTGATCTGGAGCATCTTGTAGGTGCATTTTCACTACCAGAAACAATTGTGCTGTTTTCGGTTTTAGTCTACACTGAGGATTTCAAAACCATAACCAATTAAATCTAGTGTGATATACTTCTGTTTCTTTACTATGGACAAGGCAGGCAAGGGTATAAGAAAAAGCAGATTTTCCTCCTTTTTATTTTGTCATGTGGTTAAAGATAATGCTTTCATGACAGTAAATCAATAAAGCCACAGTTACTCATTTGCCTGAAGAATAAAGGTTGACTATCATAGGCTACCATGACCTGGAGAGCTACATCCCTCTGAGCATTCATAATTTATGATTCACTCACCCTTGCTTTATTTGGTTTTTTTCCTATATCTCACTTTTTCACCATGATCACAAACTGCTTTCACAAACATTTCGTAAGATACTTTTTAAGGAGTCCAGCAATTTCAGTGAACATCCTTATTTGAGTCATAACTTGTGTGCCTTCTACTGTCAAATATTTTATCGCAGAAAGTGCAGTAAAAATTCCCTCAAAACTATGGCCCATGAACAGATCCTTAACAGTCCCTAGTGAGAGACTTTATGGGGAGGCTGAGCTGTCACTTTTGGCAGCTGAAAGGGTGCAGTTACCCCAGGATTCCCTATAATGCAACTATCTGAGAGGGCAGATGTTTCAATAAAAATGTTAAAAGTAAAGCATCCCTTTTGTGCCCCAAAGTCCCTAATTAATTAGAATGGAGTTATTGGAGCTTAGTGGTACTTCTTAGTCCTACCACCTAATCACCTTGGGGCCAGCTCAAAACCACACATTGAACAAATGGTAGGGACTGCTCTGGAGTTGATTCCAGGTGAAGTGTCACACCTAAGAGCACTCCAGGGAGGAAGAAAACATACAAATCAGGGACAGAAAGTAACTACAACTCTTGCTTTATTAAATAGAGCTGATATGGACCTGTCCTGATAACAAGGACTGCTATTTACAGCTGCATCATATTTCATTAGAAACAGAGCCAAGCTTGTAAAGCCAAGAATGTGAATCGTGAGAGGGAAAAGCAAAAAAAGAAAAGAGAGCTGGGGTTTTCCCCCTCCTTTTTCCTTGTTTCAGATAAATAGGCATTGGGCATTAACTGACTCACTGCTGTCTTCTAGTTAGTTATTTGCAACTGGAGAAAGGGTTCATTAAGAGGTTGGTTTGGTTTGGGTTTTTTCCGCATAACTGTTTGGGAATGCTTTTGATGTGAGATCAGCTTTCTTGACTTCACAGCTAGCAGTATATAAATGCATACACGTGTGTATCAAAGGTCATTTGCTGCTGCTGTTTGGTACTCTATTTTTTTCTTTAGGAAGCTTCTTTAAAAATAGCTGAAATATTGATGTTATTTGTACAGATTCTGTCAAATGCCTTGTGAGTTATTTTGTGAGTATACGACAAGAAGATGCATTCTAATAGATATGTTCATACAGTGTCTAATACAGTGCAACTAGAGTCAAATTGATATGTCTGAAAACTCAGGGCTTTTATTTTGCTGATTGGGTCAATATTTATCTTGACAACCAAAGAAATGGTTTCTTAGCTTTTATAATAAAGTCCTTTTAGTGCATCAGAAAGAAAACAGATACTAAAACATTACCAAGAAAAGGTTGACAGTTTTCCTCTCTGAAGTTATATGTCACCCTGCCTCTAATGTACCTAGGAGAGCATGCTTATTCAAGTAAATTTTAATTTACTGATGTTTAAGACAGAAACAGTATGCTTTAACAGCATCTTAATGAAGAAATGTTAATATACTGCCTTTTAAAGTTCTCCTACTTTCTACATTTTAAAGTTCAAACTTTATTTTTCCCACTTACACCTTTCTAATTTGATAGTTTGCCTATATCAGACTTTTTTCACTCCTGTGACGTGTAGTTTAGGAACTAAATTTGCTCCCCATCCCACCTTTCTTCTTTGGGTGTATCATAGCCTTTTAATATTTCCTTGGCATCTCCTAATTACATTGAGATCCAATAAGAGTGTTAAGATGACAGACACTACTTTAAGAAAATTCAAGGCATTTATAAATAAATTCATACCAAATATTTCAAGCAAACACAAATCTCTTCCTCCTCTGCCATTCTACCAGTCTAGGCCTGAAGAACTGTTTGAGCTCATTCCATGTTGCAGGCCTAGCTTGCGAAGTGTGGACCATCTGTTGCCTTAGCTTTACATTAGTCATTTATTTCTATTCAGATAATGCCTAGCAGATGTCTCTCCCTTTCTTTTTTTTTTTTTTTTCAGACCATTTCTTCAAGCTCTTTAGCAAAGAATAATAGTTATTTTTTAAGATATCTCTGTGCACCTGCCAAGAGTCAATGTCTCTTTAAGCCTGAATAGTTTTAACAATTTAACATACGTTTTCACTTCATCTCTTCCTTGCTTCCACTGCCATAAAGGAAGTAAATATTTGTAGACTTAAAAATATGAATTTCACTTGTAAGGCTTTCACCCACTCTTGTCGGTGTGGCAGATGATAACAGCATTATTCACACTTTGGCTAATGGAAATATCACTGAAAATAACAGTCCATCCTGGGTAATTTTTCTCTCCCCTTGTGGAGTTTAAAGAGAGCAATTAGAAAAGCAACAGTGTGTTACTGTAATCCTTTGTTTTTCTTGTCTTTTCTTAAACTCTTGCTGCTGAAGTCTTTAGCTTCTAACTAATGAAACTGGGTTTGACCTGGCGCAGGGGTCTTTCATCAAAGCTGCAGTCAGCATGCCTCGTGTCCACCATGTTCTCTAGAGCCGGCACTTGAGTCCTGCCATGAGTCTCTTGGTTTATTCTGATCTTTTGTGTTTGAGATGCTACATCTTAAGGTACTTCTATACAGGAGAAAGAAAGGGTACAAGGGTGAGCAGGGTGGCTCAGCTTGGTAGTGCATCAGACCCTTAATGGGAAGGTCGTGAGTTCAAGCCTGCAGTGGGCAGTAGTGTCTTCCCTACTCTAGTCATGTGGTCTGTGGTGACAGGTTGGACTCGATGATCTTTGAGGTCTCTTCCAACCTTAGGAATACTGAATAACTGAATAAGGCACCCAACAAGAAATGATCAGAACATTAACTTTAAACTGTTGCTGCTTAGCTTTCTAATTCAAAAGCTGCTGATAATGGCAGTACAGTTTAGCACTGCATGTCTTCTGTCCTTCAGTGAAACCATTCTTCAAGGAAGGCTGCTCAGACCGAACTTTTTAATGACCTTTTTTTATTTTCTCCTGGCAAAAGAGGAAACCACTTGCATATTGGGATCAGTTGCTATTGTCACAATGTGGTGCTTTAGGCAAATATTGACAGCCTTTTGCATGCTTCCACTTGGATGCAAAGCCAAGCCATGTGAAGCTTCACGTTTCACATGATTTGGTGTGAAACTGTAAAGGTGTTGTGAAAACATAAATATGTTTAGTTGTGCACTTGAAGAAGGCTTCCAAGGAAGCACAATTACTACAAAAAATAAGTCTGTGTTTTTATTACAGTGGGGTTTTTCGCAGAATAATTCACCTCACTCCCAAGAAATGTTACCACCAGTTTCATAATGTGAAATTGGATGGTTTATTTACTGTGAAGTTGCATTTCATTCATAAATATCCTTGCTTATATTCATCAAAAATTGTCATTATATGTATTTCCAGAAAGAAGGGCAGCTTTTGATTTGGAGCATTAATTGAAAGCTTTGACTCCAAAGTTTCATAATAGCCTGATCTTTCATTGTGATGTTCAAATGTGATGTTTTTCACAATGTCAGAACATGAAAATAAGATTGTGGCGAATTAAATCTATAGGTTTCTGAAACTTGGTTTACATATTCGAGCAGTTTAAGAGCGATAAAATAAAATTCCAACATCTCATCTTTAACACAAACCAAAAAAGACCAGAAATGCATGCTAATGCTGTTGGTACATTCTTTTATGTAGCTGTATTTCCTTACATATGTTGAAGGAAAAGAGTATATCTATCTTGGGAAGGAGAAGGGAGTAAGACAGCAGGAAGAGATTGTAGTCCCTCCCCCCTTAGGCCTGAGCCACATGGTTGGAGTGGATGAGGACAATGTCACAGCCTAAAGCAGTGACCCGTAAAGCATTGGGGACTTTGAGGGTGATGGAGCACTGGAACAGGATCCCCAGAGAAGTTGTGGCATTTCTTTCTCTGGAGCCTTTCCAAACCCATGTTCCTGTGCAACCCAAACTAGGCAAAAATGCGTTAGCAGGGGGTTTAGACTAGAAGATCCCCAGAGGTCCTTTCCAACTCCTACCACTCTGTGTGTGATTCTGTGACAGGCTACATCTGGCACCATCAGCAGCTCTAGCACTCAGTGGGTCTCCAAGCTGCTCTTTTCTGTTCTGGGTCTGGCTCATGGCTGTACAACTTTCTCCGGTCACATGTCCTACACAGGGAGGATGTGTAATTCAGATGCCACTTAGGCAGCAAAAAATTTCTTGAGTCCTGACCTAGATAAATCAAACATTATCCTAATTGGATAGACTTAATTGGTGTTTGGAGGCATTTTTAGAAATAGTTTCCTATTTCTACTGGGAATATTTTCATATTTCTGTTTATAATTTACTCCACAAATTTGTTTATTAACAATTCTTGGCATTTCTTTCATCTTCCTATGAATTTCTGCTTGAGAGCAAGGAAAGTATGTCTTTGTTCTCAGGAAAGAAAAGTTACTTTGAGTTTTGCTTTGAAGCACCCAATGATATAACTGAAATGTCATGAATAATTTAAGCAAACATTGATGCAAATGTTACTAGAAATAATCAAGGAACTTTAGAGGTTGTAAAGAAAACCAATTTAAAGATTAAAATTGATGCAACTTACAATTCTAATTTTGTATACAGACAAAAGTAGGACAAAATAGTATTCTGGAACATATGGGAATGGAACAAACAGCACTGGCATTCATGTGGATGATTCATTTGTGAGTAAAAGAACTTAAATATCTTACTCTGGCTTTCACATGTGCAGTAGGAACACTGAATCTAAAGGTCATTTAGCTTTCATTATGATCTTATTGGTAGTCTATATGTAAATAATTGCAACATTTGCTTCTCTCTATACTCCAGCATCCTAAACTGTTCAACCTAAATGACCCTGTGATACTTGTTTTCTGATATTGTAGACTGTCTTATTCCTGGAAGCTGCAGAGGAATTATGTTTGTGGGGGTGTTCACTAGTCACGATGCCAGATTTTCTTGTGACCAAATCTTTTGCTTTACTTTTTCCAGAATCCAAGTCTTAGCCCTGTTGCTTTTCCCTCTTGGTTATCTTAGTCTACTGTTACTAAGCAGGTTTCGTGTTTTGACACAGTTTGTATGTGTAGATAACCACAAAACCTGTTGTTTCACCTCAATGTTTTCATGTGCTTCACATTATTATTTTTTAGCTCACAAATGATGATTCTAATGTAAGGGAAGGCTGACAGGCTTATTGGCAGGTCTGTGCTGTCCCCAGACAGCAGCTGGCAAAGTGCAACTGCTGCATGGTGCACTCTGTACTCCTCGATCCACATGTACAAGCTTAGGACCCATAAACCCAGTAACATAGTCATGATGACATGGTCTGCTAGAATCCACAGAATATCTACAGACCTCTGGATTATGCTTAGTTTTAAGTAGATAAAGGAGAGATTTTTGTCTGCATTTCTATCATTTCAGTTTGCTATCACTCATTCTGTATCAGTACTGGTAAAACAAATAGGTGGAGAGAAAAGAAAGTTAATCTGTGTGGATAAGGTTTTAAAATAAACAGTAAAAAATATGTTCATGCACTGCTTTTGGCTTTCTTTTTTTAAACATTATGGTGATGATGGTGCAAAGCTATCTGATTGGGTAATTGTGTCACTACAGTTTATTTCTCAACAGAAGAGATTATAAAAAAAATACTTGAAAGACTTAATTAAAATCTGTTCTCTCACATTTAATACTGCCTAATGCTTTTAATTAATCTGAATATCCTTAATTACTCCTGTAATTTTTACCATGTGTAAATAGCTAATTAAAGTATTAACCACCGTCAAATGTAGTCTACAATTAAATATATAAATGCTCTGTTACTGATTAAGAGGATTACATGAAAAGATAGTCAAGTTTCAGGTATGAATACCTTCTGAATGCAAATACATGAAGATTAGCTGTAGTAAAAGGGGAAGCAGATGAATTAGATGGTTATAGTTTCCTGCTGAGCCAACTGGTATAAGACTTCTGTAGCTCTAGTGGTGCTTCGAGAAGTTTGGAGGTTATTCTAAACTTCATCACTTAGATACAATCCTTGAGGGACTGTCTGTCAATAGAGCTTTCAGAAATGCAATATATTCAGCCTTCCTTACTGGGTTTCAAGAACCAGATGGTAGGGGACATAGTTATGACCTACATCCTCTGAGAAAACTTCCTTTCTCATTTCCAGAGTCATGCAAAAGCAACAGAGAGCTTTTCTTGCTCCTGGAGGTTGCACTAAAGAAGAGCTTTATATTTATATGTGAGCCAATATTAGATGGTGACAAATGCAGTGTAAATGTTGAAGGAGAATAATTTGACCCCTTCCTTAAAATCAGCTTGGGAAAAACCATCAACACAAATTCTCCATAAAGATATCCTCTGGCATAACTGTCTGTTGTAATGAAATACAAGCCAATAACCTCTTAGCTTAGACCAACCTGAACCAGTAAATTCCCATGGGTGTCTGTGTAGTGTGCTCTTCAGCCATTATACTGCGGAATTAGCTCATGCTGAACTAATCCATCCATGCCCTGTGGCACAGAGTTGCCATAATCAGGAACATAAGAGAATCTCTTAGGTAGATAATCAGATGTTGGATTTTTTTTTTAATGTGGTAGAAATAAAAGCTGCTTTTCAGTACCTATACAAAGAGTTTGCTTAAGAAGGCCAAACGAATAACCTGATTTCATTTTCCAGTAAGATTTGATTATTCTGGAAATTCAAACTTCAAAGCTTTTTGGAATTTTGGGTCATTGCTTCAGGTCCTTGTGTCACTTGTGACAGCATTCTCCCCCTAAAAAGCCTGTGGACTAGAGATAATCAAATGAGATGTTTTAACATTTAGTAATAATATTATTTTTGTGGTGTCCTGAAAGGCTTCTGCAGATAAATTAGACAGTTGGCTCTTTTAGCAGACCTTACTCCCAGTGGTCATTCCAGGTCCTATTTAAGAAATGAGATGGTGCAGACTCTTGAGTTGGCAAAGCTTCAAACCAGTAATGAAAAGCTGAAAAGCTCTTTTCTTTAAAATAGCCTCCAATACTGACAAAGACATCTCTGACAATATATATGAACTCTCATCAGGTTTTGTCTTCATTATTTTAATAGTGTCTTGGATATAGTACATTGTGCCTCCTGAATGTGTCTTCCAAAGGTTGCTTTATAGGCTTTTTGCTGTTAATTAAAGAGTGGCAGATGGAGACTGGGTTTAGCTGCCTTCTAAACCTTTTATTATGGACTGCTAAACCAAGAATATTAGCTCACTTCTTATTCCAGTACTACTTTGATGTTATCTGAGTGCTCACAACTAGGAAACATTATTTCAAGTGTAATGCTCCTGGAAAACCTTCCCCAGTTACAGGTATTCTCCAGAGGTAGAGCTACCACTGTTAGTGAGGCATGGCTTTTGTGAATCAAGGAGTTTGTTTCTGTAATCTGGTTTAGAATTCCTAGGCCCAGCTCACATCTCAGTTCTACAGGCATGAGATTCAAAGAATAATTTTCTAATATCTTCCCTAGCAGATTTTTACTGTAGCTTTACTCACTATCTCCCACCCTAAAAAACAAGGGAGCGCTGTTGTGTGTCTTTGTAGACTGCATAAGACAACTCTACATCTTTTTTCTCCTGGCAAAGAAGCAATATTTTGACTGAGAATTAAATTCAAGTTGTGGTAGGGGGTTTTTTTTTGTGTGTGTGTGTTGTGGTTTTGTTTTGGTTTTCTGCTCCATAATGCAAATCAGTAGCCAGTGGCATTAGAAAGTGTCATTTGAATCATTAAGTGTATGATTGGTGCTTAACTATTAGACATACTTTATGGCTTTGTAATTTAATTGATGTGGACCTAAGTTAGAAAGAAGAAAATAATATTTTGATTAGTCTTTTGCATAAACCAGCTTTTTATGGAAAATTATCTGTCTACTTTGAATATTAAATTTCATGTCCTTAACCATGCTGAATATTCTGCTGAATATTGCTTCTGAGTTTTTGAAATTATCCCCTGAGATTCTGGAAAGCTTGCATGAAAAAGTTTCATTTCCTTTGTCTTCACTGACATTTTGACTTAATTAGTTGAAATGTGATAATATCTCCCCAAAGTCTGAGTAATTATATTGATTTAATTTTTGCTTTAGCTGGTGACATATTGCAAAACTTTAAGTTTTCTTCTGAAGCATGTTTTGAAAGTTGGGGTAGTACTTGCAGAATCATAAGATTCGCTCCATCTGCATTTATGACCTTGTTATTTCTGGCATCCTTTAGGAAACTAAGCTATTGTCCATACCAAAACAACTACAAGAATCTGGGATGAGAGCTCTCTTGCTTTTCCCACTGGAGGCAGGGTGCAGGTACTCTGGTGGGAATCACAGGCAGAATGGCTAACACTCATATTTGCCAAGCTGCCTCAATAGATGTGATAAGGTTACTCTTAAGATGGGTTGCATTGCACAGGATTGTCTTCTCTGTGTTGCCCTTAAACGGTTTGCTACAGAAGATGGAAACTATTAAGGGAACAATGCAGAGGAGGTGTTGGAACATGTCCAGAGAAGGGCCATGAGGATGATCAGAGAGCTGGAGCACCTCTCCTATGAGGACAGACTGAAAGAGTTGGGGCTATTCGGTCTGGAGAAGAGAAGACTCCTAGGAGACCTTATTGTGGCCTTCCATTATGCTAAGGCGCCCTACAAGAAAGCTGCTGTCAGGTAATGACAGCACTAGGGGGAGTGGAAAAAAATAGAAATGGGTATATTCCAGTGGGATGTTAGGAAGAAGTTTTTCACCATGAGGGTGGTGAGACACTACAACATGTTGCCTGTGAAGGTGGCAGAAGTCCCATCTCTGGAGGTTTTTAAGGCGAGGCTGGATGTGGCTCTGGACAACCTGAGCTTGTGTGAGGTGTCCCTGCCCATGGCAGGGGGGTTGGAACAATATGATCCTTGAGGTCCCTTCCAACCCTAACAATTCTGTGATTCTATGTAAGGCAGATGAATGTTGTGCTGCAGGACTGGCCTCTGCCACAAAGCTCTTGTGTCACACAAGGGAAAAAAGAGTTTCACAGATAGTCACTAACTGTCTGTTTTTCATTTTGTTGCTGTCTGACTTGATCAGGGTCTGATTTACAGAAAAACTGAGCATTGAGACCTTGTGCATTGGGATCTGTGCTTTGAAAATATAAAGTGCTTAACAGAAAACACTCATGTGTAAACAACGAGGTCCTACATCCTCACATTCTGCACCTAAAATGAAGACTTATTGTGCCTCATCTGTAAAATGAGAATATAGCTGCTTGTGCTACATGGGGCTATTATGAAAATTAATTTATCCCTGATTAGCAATTGCATACCACCATATAAAGAACATTAAAAGAAATGGAAAGGAATTCATCCAATTCTCTTTAAATCAAGGGCTGAGCAGCAAGTCAGATGACATTTTAAAATGGATCCCTGGAAGCAAATTCAGTCTATGATAACAACTGGAGCTGAGATCTCCGAGGACTTCATATTTTTAATATTCCTCTTAGAATTCATTGTTTTCTGAAACATCACCCTTTTCACCTGAAAGGGCTAAAGTCTATTCTTGAAATCATTAATGCACTTGATCAAAATTCCACTTTATGTTTTTTCAGTGTAGGAACCCAGCAGACAATACTGGTCCCTTTTCATTCTCTTCAGAGGCATGAATTTTAAAACATGAATTACTACTAATGTTAATGCACAGACATTTACAAAAAACAGTCAAACTTTTAATCTGGCACTGCCAAGTCCACCATGACTCGAAGCACCATACTTACACATCTTCTAAATCCTTCCAGGAATGGTGACTTCACCACTTCCCTAACCAGTCTCTTCCAGGGGTTGACAAGCTTTTTGGTTAAGACATTTTTCTTAATGTCCAACCTAAACCTCCCCTGATGAAACCTAACTTAAAGTCATTTTGTCTCATTCTATCAATGGTTTCTTGGGACAAGAGACCAACCTCCACCTCACTGCAACCTCCTTTCAAGTACCTGTAATGAGCAGCAGTGCCTCACCTCAGCCTCTTTTTCTCCAGGATAAACAACCACAGTTTCCTCAGCCACTCCTCATAAGATTCATTCTCCAGACCCTTCACAAACTTTGTTGCACTTGTTTGGACATATTCAAGTATCTCAATTGTCTTTCTGTATTGAAAAGTCCAAAAGTGAATACACACCTCACCAGTGATGAGTGCAGAGGTGCTACCCTTTCCCTAGTCCTTCTGGCTGCACTATTCTGATACAGGCCAGGTTGCTGTTGGCCTTCTTGGCCACCTGGGAACACTGCTGACTTATGTTCAGGAGGACCCATAGATCCATGTCTGCTGGGCAGCCTTCCACACACTCTTCTCCAAGTCTGTAGCACTGCATGGGGCTGTGACCCGGTACTTGGCTTTGTTGAAACTCCTACAGTTGGACTCAACTCATTAATCCAACCTGTCCAGATCTCTCTGTAGGACCTCTCTACCTTGAAGTAGATAAATGCTGCCACCCAACTCACTGTCATCTGCAAACTTACCAAGAGTGCCCTCAATCTCTAGATACTGAGCCCTGGGTAACATCACTTGTGACTGGCCACCAACTGGATTTAATTGCATTCACCCCAAAAGCTAGGTGTTTGGGTTTTTCATGTAAACTACAAGGAAATCAAGTCTTTACTTTGATATGAGATCTGTATGGATGGATCTTTGAGCCCTTGTGGGAACAGCAGCATACTCGGTTGTTTTGTTGTTTTTTTTTCCATAGCTTTGTAACTCGTACCAATGCAAAGACAAGCAATCTCATCTGTGTTCACATTGCCGTGTAGGCTTCAGATACATATTTCTTCTTTAAAACAGTTTGTAGCATCCCCTTGTTTTAGGCAACTTTTTAATCCCCTTTTCATATCTACAGCTCCACTGATGATAGTACATGCCCAATGAGACAGTAGGATTATGTGATAATCAGATGCATAATGTTTGGATTTATATGTGCTATGGGGAGAGAATAGGACAATTTCACTTGAAGAAATGGTGCACTTGAACAGGAGATTATTTTAAAGAGAAAAAGGCCTTTCAATTACAAGTTTCAGCAGTTTTGTAACATTTTGCTCCCAATTACCTTACTATTTTTGAAGTAATTAGCTTAATTAGGATGAAAAAGTTGTTCGCCTTTTTCTTCTGTAAACTGGCAGTTACAGTGACCCAGAGGAAGAGGCTGTGTTCTCCTTCACGTGGCACTGTGGAGAACTGCCCTGCATAACACAGCCAGGTGCAGCAGCACTAGCTGTGTAGATGGAGGCTAGTGCACTGAATCCATGCTGTCTTATATGGAAACTCCTGCTGCTGTACATGGAATGCAATTTTAAATTAACCACAGATACAGGACTAGCACAGAAGCAACTGCAGTCCTAACTTATCTGATGTTTATATACAGTGCTACTTATCAATACTTGTAGTTTATAATTATGCCACATGCAGTCTCTGTGCATTACAACTAACAATCTAATATCTCCCTCCGAAGACCTTCTTCAACCTGGGGTAAAGCTGGAAAGGAAAAGTTTGGAGTCTCTGTAATCAGCCCATTTGAAGTTTCATATCTAAAATCCAGCAAAGTGAACTAAGTTTAAACACTGATACATTTTGAATTTTAATAGACTTTATTACAAGTCTTCAAATTAAAAACTGTCAGGAGAGATAAAAGGTTGGGGATTTGGATTCAAAGGGACCTTGATTAGACATAAAGGTCAGCAATGGTGGCAAAAAGTTGATGCATCTAAATTAAGTATAAACCTCTGGAAGAGAATATGTTAATCTTTCATGTAAAGTACTTGTCAGGCTGATCTTGGCTCATATCCACAATAGTTAAACTATTTTCTCTGATGAAATTTTAACAAATGGTAATCCGTGTGTAATTTGCCTGTCAAGTGTGTGCCATTTGTTTTCACAAATGTTAGATTTTAACTGCTAAGGAATCATATTACACTACATAATGTGCTCCTGATTAAAAATTTTTGGTTTAGAATCTTTAGCTCAATTTTTTGACTGCAACTTTCTCCCTTGGATTGTAAAATGTAAGCGTGGGGGAAGGAAAAAGGAAGAAAATTGAAACTTTGGATGTCGTTGCTTTTTGTAAAACCAAGTATAAAGGTACAGATTACGCTTTAACTGAGCAGCTGCTTCAGATGCTTAAAGTTACAGTAACTTAATATTTCTGAATGTGGAATTAAGATTCTGCCCTGTTAGTAAGCAAACTCATTAAAGACATAAAAGCATGACAGGATGAAAAAGGATTTACATTGGTAGAGTCTTCTGTAAAATTATGATAAGTGACAGGCCCCATTTTTTGATGCTGAAATACAGGTTGCATGTCTAAACCACAGTGACACTGTGGCCGGATTTTGCACAGCTGAGGACTAATAGGAAATTAATAGAGTGTAATTCAGGCCTATTGAATTCAGCCTAACTTTGTCGCTTTGATGTGTAAGAACAGAAAGCATAATTTCAGTCTTTGTTTAGTGTCCTGGACATATAGCTTCAGTAACATCTAAGTATGGTCAGGATTAAAAATGTGATGGATAACACAACAGCACTTTCTTGACAGCTTTTCTGTTCAAATACAAATTTCTGTCACTGCCTCAGAATGTTTGAAGGAGCATTCATAGATGAAATATTGTAGCTGCAACAAGCCCAGTGTGAAGCTATTATATTTTGAAAGGAAAAATAATTACAAACTGTACATCTCCCTGGCACATATCTGTATTAATAATGCACAGCAATAAATACACTGAAGTATCCTAATGAAATGTTATTGAACATTAAAGTTTTGGAGAACTATAAGGTTACGAATCCGTCAAGAAAAACGTCATTTTTTAAGCTCTTTAATTAGACAGCTTTTTAAGCTGTCTAATTTTTTAATCTTTTTCTACCTGTTTTAGGCAAATAAGTATTTGGGAACATTACATTAGATCATGACTTAATCTAGCTTTCAGAATGTCTCTTTGGGATACTTTCTCAAAGTTGAGTTAAGGAAAAAAAAATCCATTTCCCTACCAAAACCCATTTCCTTTTATTTAAAACTGTCACAGTTTCCTCTAAAGTTTCAGGTGAAAGATATATTTTTCTTGCAGTGCTCTGTAGATGGAATACTCTCCTTATAGTAGCAAAGTAGGTCAGGATCTCAATGTTTGACAGATGTGACACACGAAGTCCCGTGTGAGACTTAAGGGAGACTTAAACTTTATCCCACGGCAACTGATTCCCACACAAGCACAAGTCCATCTGACACTGTAAGAAGTCACAAAGCATTGTAATACAAAAAAAAAAAGGGGGGGCTTCATGAAGTGAGAATAAATTGTCTGATTTCTGATTTTCTGTCATAAAACTTCATCTCTTGCTCATGGCTTGTACATTAGAAGTGGTGTTTTTTCTGCTACCAAAGAACCCACAGTTCTCTACTGCTGTTGCTGTGACATGAACTATCTTAGTTACCACAACAAAAGTAAACACAGATGAAGTTGCTGCTGGTGTTTGATAGCCAGTAGTCACACTTTTGTCAAATTGAAGCTTCAAAGCACGCAAAGGTGCGACAGAAATATCTTAAATGTCATCAGCCTTACTTTAGTATGATATGCAATTTTATGAGAATAACACTGATGAAAATACTGTTCTATTTCTATGCAGGTACTTCATTCTAAACATAAAAGCATAGACCCTAAATACCCAATAAACAGGCAATTAACCTGTCTCTTCAGGAATGTTTTGGTCTTATTGGGATTTATTTATGTATTTCTAAATGTTGATGTTAAGTGAGCCTTGACTGTGCTCAAAAGGACGGCTGCGTGCTCCTCAGTCTTCTCAGTATGGAGAGACCATCTCATTTCACACAACATTGACTGCATCTTTGCTGCAACAATGTGCAAGTTTTATTTATTCTTGGCTTAATGTGTCAAGCATATAATATTCGTATCAGTGTTTGGGATCCTCCCTATAAAAGTCAGTGATTGATAAAGCTGCACAAGAAAGCTGAAAACCAGCAGTACTTATATTGTCTATTGTAGTCAAAAATACTGATATTCATATGTAAAATGGGAGTGGAGGGATAGCAGAGTGACAGATGGATGTGACAAACCTATTTACATTTTTTAATGAAATGGAGAGTAGGATAGCCAGTATTAGTGTTTCTTAATAGCTCCCTCTATGACTGAATAGAATCTGAAAGCAGAAGTATTTGACTGGCATCTAATATTAGGTGTAAAGCTGTGAGAAAGGACTAAGCGAGGGAAATCCGACAGTCTTCCTTATTGTCCAATTCTGTCAGACAGTTTTGTGCAGTCATCTGCCTCTCCCTCATTTGTTTGATTTGTTTGGATCTGTATTTTTAAATATTTCTTTTAAAAAAATTAATAATCCAAGTGCACCTTCCTGAAGAATTGAAGTTATTAGGAATAAAACATAAAAATTTTGTTCAGCCCTTAAATGCATGAAATTGAACTGAAGCAACCACATCAAAGAGATTTGTTGGCTAGAGATAGAGGGCTGCTTGGCCTCATGTCACTGTTGCAGAAGTAGTCAACTCTGTGCAAATTTGGGGTCTGACAGAGTCTCCAGGGCAATTTGGCTAGAGAACTTTCAGGAAGCTGCTTTACTTGAGGAACTATTCAGTTGTTTGTTGTAGTTCAATTTTTGACTGAAATACCAGATATTATTATTTTCTGTAGCCCAATACTATTCTTTCAACTGTCTCTTCTAGCTCCTGTCCAGCTTTTTAGCTGAATGTAGCTGGCCTGACGAAATAAATGTTGTTGTATACCACCAGCAACCTGTATTTTTTTCACTGAAGGAGAGAGAAGGAATACATTGTGATAGGGAGTTGTATGATGGGTAATATCTTGACATTAGTCTCTTAAACTGAAAAGGCTTGAATACTTCCCTTAATACCGTGTTTTATGGAGAGTGTGATTCCTCAAATGTGACGGAACCCAGATATTAAGAATTTATAAGTAAAATGAAAGACCTTATGCGTCATTTAGCAGAAAGAAGACTGCACGGGGACTCTTACCTGGCTTGTGGTGGTGCATGTATGTTGTCCTTGCCTGAGCATCCGTTGTGGGTGAAGGTTATAAGCTGCCTGTAACAGGGAGAAGACACTATTTTTCAGACTTATTTAGAAAAAAATAAGTTTATAGGATCATTTTGACAGACATTTAGAAGCCATTCATCAAACCTAGAATGACTGACACGTAGAGTACCTCGTATTGATGTTCAAACAGCAGCCCCCGCAACTTTTCAGTCTTAAGATGAAGAAATTTGGGAAGGAGCAGGTTCCTTTGTTCCCCAAGACATCTGTACTAAGCAGGTGACCTTTAGCTTGAGGAAGCATTTCTGGACTCCCAGAGCACCTTATTGGTATCAGATTTAATCTGTATCACTTGCAAAACAATCATGCTGGGCTGTCACAGCACCTTCATCCAAGACATGCTGAACAGTGCATCTGATCTGTGACAACAGTGAAGGCACACATCATTACTAGCTACCCTCTCCTCTTGTGGTTTCCCAAGTAATCTGGAAATAAGAGAGCCTTGGTACCGAGGCATTTTCTATTCTGCTCTCATAAATATGCTTCCTTGTGTTATTTCATCTCATCTCATCTCATCCCCTCTGAAGCTAGAAACAAACTGCTAAAAAGACTCAGAGCTAATACTAAATGTGGTATGAATATAAGGTTTCTGAATAAAATATTCATTTTGTAAAGTTTTTGTTTTGTAAACCTTGATGATGTCTGAGTACCTAACCTTTGGTACCTTCTTTTCGACTAGACGATTTGGATAGGATTGTGTGATTTGGCTTTCACTGTCTTTTCAGAATGCTTTTGTGACTTAAAGGAATCTATAGAATGATAGGAAATCTCTGTAAATAAAGAATAAAATAAAAAAAAAATCAACTTCAAACCCCCAGAAGTTATTTTCTCAGCATGGTAGATGAATGTGTGCACTGACCCATGCAGCTGGTGGTTGAGAGTACAGCCTGTTCATGCTTTAGAGCAACACAACTTCTGATCATAGCTGTGTTGCTAAGGGATCTCTTATATTTCTCCTCTTTCTTATTCTCTGTCAGATTTCAAAGACCAACAGGAAGAAATGTTGCATTGTGCCTATGTATTGCCTGTTCATGCTGTAGAGTTATGAATGAATTACAAAACAAAGCAAAACTTGAAATAGACTATGTGATACATAGCTCATTACATATATGGAGCTATTCTGTGCATGCATTTGGTAGTAGACACTGATGTTTTCCAGATTTCAATCTCTTTCTTTAAATCATCAGATTTGGTAATTTCACACTATGTTAAATGAAACTAATTCAAAGACATTACTGCCTAAAGTCACCACCTGCTTCCTACTTTGCAGTTTGGTGCTCCTCATGTTTCCCTTTCTTTGTACAGCTGGTGTGGCTGATCCAATCGAAAAACAACCCTGAAAGAGCCCCATGTTTCATTTCCTAAGCCAACTGACTCAACTCTCAGTCAGACTTGAATTGGCAAGGAAGAGCAGAATCACCCTTTCAGTGTAAGCTCAGTGATAAACTGGTTTAGATGCAGCCCGAAACCACATCTGCAGAAATACTAGGGATCCCAAACACCATAATGGAATTACATTTTAAAACCCTTCATCTTTTATACTTCATTAACTGTATAAATAACCTGAGAAAATACACACAACTGTCAACTCCATTTGGATAAGCACAGAAGTAAAATACTGGAGCCCCAGAAGTGGAGGAGGAGAGCAGTGGAGATTTCCCACACTGAAGAATGCAAACCAAGGCTGGCAGGAGGCTGTTCTCTGGTTCTCAGATTGTATAAAGCTGGGACATTATTAATGGAATAACATGATGAAAAAGTAGCATTAAAATCATGTACTGTGTAAAAGGAGTTTAATTCTCCATCTCGTATTTTTAAGATATCACATTAATAATTTAGTTGAGTTTTAGTAGCCTTTTCAGTTGTAGCCCACTAATGACAAGCTTGCTTTCTAATGTTTAATGCCTGCTGTGTAAGTGGTACTTTTACAAAATACATTTGCTGCAGGCTTTTTGACATGGCTTCACACTGAGATAAACACAATTAACATGAGCTATTTAAAATTCCTTTCTCTTGTGCTTGTTTATTAATGCTCTTTTAAGATGTATTTTTGTTATTAATTTTAAAGAAAGTGTAACAAATGTGATGGCACAGGGAAGGTATGTCATGTAAGTGTTTTACTCCTGAGAAATTCCTGGGCCATGTCCCGCTAGTAATATCATATTCATATAGATAGGCTCAAGGATGATCATATTGATCCTTCTAACATGCTGTAGTAGAGTAGGATGTGTTGTAGCAGCAAATGGAGGAAGCATGAAAGGAGTGCAGGCAGGCTAGCTTACATAGTATAAAAATTTCATTAGAAAGTATTTCCAGTGAATCCTATTTTGCATTAAAAGTCTTATCTTTTCTATATGTCACATCAAAATGGCTTTTAGCAAAAATAGTCCTGCAACAAATGGCTACTGGAGGGGAGGCTGTACTGAATATTCATAACACGTAGTACATCCGAGTGTGCTGAGACCTTTTAGAATAACTATATCTTTTTTAGGTTAAGCTAGTTCAGAACATTGTTGTTAATCTTCTTTACATCCTGCCAGGCAATCTATGCCAGGCAATTTTTTTAATTAAATAAAAAAGGAAGGAAAGGAAAGGAAAGGAAAGGAAAGAAATTCTGGCCTCATTGAAGGCCACACCACGATCTCCAGGTCCCACTTAAATGAGTGGAAAGATTCCTCTTGACTTGGGTGGTACAAGCTTTTGCATGGGTAAAGGAAAGAATACCTGCCTCAGAAAGACAAATGTCTGTTAGAGCCTTCAAAGACAAACCTCTTGTATGGTACATTTTGTTCACTCCTTTCCAGGCTGCCACCTCTGCTGACTGATTAAAACATCTTTGTCTATTTTCCTTGCTTTTTGTGGGGGTTAGTCTGAAAACACAGCCATTGTGGCTGACTGGAAAAAGACTACCTCTTGCATCTTCCTCCTCCTGGGCACCTGGACAAGTGACAACTACAATTGCTTTTAATGGATGTTTTGAAAGAGACAATTAACTGATTTGATAATAGGCAGATCTTCGCTTTAAGAAATTAACATCAACTGAAGTTGTCCAGTTTAGAAATTCGAGTATGGTAAATAATACATATTTGTTTCTCATGGCCTTTCTTCAGCTGTTCCTGAGCAGTTCTGATGAAAAAAAAAAAAAAAAAAAAAAAAAAAGGCTAAGTCTGACAAATGACTCAATTGTTCAGTTGACTCTGTAGGGACTGTGCATTACTTTTAGGAGGCTCTGTCTGAGATTCAGTCCTCATTCCTTTGTCTTTGCTGCTGAATGAAATTGAGCCCCTGGGGAGAGGACAGCTTTCCTGAGAACAGAAAAAAAGTGTTCATCCTGCAGATCATGCAACAGGGTTGACAGGACCCAGGAGGCCTGGAAGCTGCAAGGCCTTTAGGGGAAAACACTGCACGCAGTAGGGACTGTTGAGAAGGATGAAACTATAAAGGGTACATTCATGTCATTTGAGTGCAGACACCACATCCACAGACATTACAGCTTTCTGGCTGCTTGAGTGCTGGTGGCAGCATCTCAAATCCTGCTCTCTAAAAGAAACTTTGAGGAAACCATGGATTTCCTCATAAATCAGACCTTGCTGTAATTAATGGCCACACAGAAAGTGATGGATAGTTGGTTTAGCTTTGATTTGGGTGTTTTCTCATGTCTTTTGCCATAACTGAGCTTGTTGGTATTGGTTTTAGACTAGCCCAGTAGAATGCTGCTCAGGGACTGGGTGAAAGAACAACATGGTCTGCTATTGCGAGAGTGGAAAAAAACACCTGTCGGAAAGGATGTTCCTCCACTTCCTTCCATGTGTGGATATGATAAAGGGGAAATCAGTTTGTTTTCAAGCACTTTATTTCATTTGTCACACTGTCTTTTCACAGCCAGGATTCCATATACTGGATTAATCTGAGTTATGACTGCAGAGTGAGTCCTCATGGTGGTGAAAATACCTGTATCTAAAACTAATCCCTTCTTTTGAACCCCAAAATTGTTTTGAGTCATCCTTGTTTATATTTATGCTTTCATCTAGCTTTTTGAAAGTGAGTTGAGATGTGTCAGCTATTAGATATTGTCATTACTTGGGTAACTTTTAAGGACTTGCAGCTGGGGGATCTGTGATAAAGTATAACACCTGGGGATATTTATCTAGACACTTTAAATATCTACTGTTCTTTTGCTCTCTGTAATATGGGGTTGTAATGATGTTAGCAGAAATGTAGCTTTGCCCAGACGCTGAGCCTTGTAGCATTTGGAGAGCTTTCAGATTTCACTAGAAAACTCTCTTTGTGGGGGTTTGTTGATATAACCAGAAAAAAATGAATTTAAAAAAAAATAATGTTTTGGGGTGTTATATAATGATCAGAACTGATTTTGTTAAGAGAGCTGGATTTGCTGTAGACAGGCTACCAAAATCTTACTTTCATTTGAACTCGCATGCTTGGAATGTCTGTTACATTTAAATATTTATAGCTTGGAAGGTTCACCAAGTTTGTAATAAGCACAGGGGAAAATAAATACATTATGCAAAGGGTGATTAGTTTTATCACATAGTCTTCTACAGGGCAGCTGTTTATTTTCAGTGTTCATTTTCTTGGATCTGTCAGGTAGACAGCTGTTCTTTTAGGGCATTTTTGTTAATTTAAGTAACTTCTTTGAATTGTAAATCTACCACCAAATTCACTTCTAAAAATTCAGCCTCCAGCTCATAATTATATAATCAAAAAAATCTTTAGATCACAAATTCAAAAATATCTGCTTGTCAGAGATATTTCAAACAAATGCAAAGCACAGACACTGTAAATCACCCAACACATCAATGTCTATATGAAACTGAATAAAAAATGTCCAGGTCTGCTGACTTTCTCAAACACAAAAATGTAATGTCAGTGTGTACATTCTTAAAAGGCCACAGGCAGCCTGAAATACCATCATCTTGTATAGGTGATTTCATAAACACCTGCTTACATCAATAGGCCATTGCAAAGACAGAAGTAAGATAAGTGAGCCACCCGTAATTTATCTTTTCATTTTTGAAATTGTTTTGGACTTTTGCCCAAGTCCTGAGGACTTGAGAAGGGTTATAGTATAGGGGAGGAAAGGAGCACCACAGATTGGGCTGATGCTTTAGCATGCCATACAAGAACAGGGCTTCTCATGTTTTGGAAATTGTCAGGAGCAACTGCAGTGTCAAAGCCCTGTAGGGTCACCCATATAGTCCTTAATCTTGTAATATTGTTACTGAAGTCAGTACATAGCTGTTTAGATATGCATTTTATGTTCAGGCTATCAGATTTGTGTTAAAAATATTTGTCCCCTTCAATTAATGTGAAAACATAGATTTTTACTAACAGATCAACACCTGCCCCCAGCTTGGTGTCATCTGCAAACTTACTGATGATGGACTCAATCCCCTCATTCAGATCATCAGTAAAGATATTGAACAGGATTAGGCCCAGCGCTGATCCCTGGGGGACACCACTAGTGAATGGCCACCAGCTGGATGTGGCACCATTCACCACCACTCTCTGGGCTTGGCCCTCCAGCCAGTTCCTAACCCAGTACAGCGTGCACCTCTGCAAGCCACAGGCTGACAGGTTGGCCAGGAGTTTGCTGGGGGGGACGGTGTCAAAGGCTTTGCTGAAGTCCAGATAGACAGAGTACATCCACAACTTTCCCCACGTCCACCAGGTGGGTCACTTGATCATATATTTATTGGCTGACATATTTTGATGATTATGGAAAAAATTGTAGTGTACTAAACTCACAAGTGCAATTTTTTTATTTTCTTGCACTGTGAACCAGAACTTGGACCAGTACAAATGTATTACTGAGATAATTTGTTCTGTAATATCCCCAGCTGGAGTGTATATTCCCAGCTGAGCCTGTTTTGAAAGGTACGGTTTGGAATGAGGAAATTGCTGTTCTCACCTTCTGTTTTGCTCAGCTCCTGAAACAGCTCACCAAAATTACAGTCACTGTGCTTCAGGACATCAAATGCTTGTCCTTTCTCCAGATCACTGTGATGTAATAACCATGCAGGCATTCTCCAAAAAATCACTGGCATGACTAACAGACTAGAAATATTGTCAGGCTACAGAGTTGAAATCCGGCAGCTTGAAGGAGACAGTTCTTGGACAACATAATGCCAAGAAACTGTATGAGGTTTGGTATGTATTTTTTTTCATCTCTTCCTCTACCCATGTCTGTATGTTGATTTTTCAGTATCTCAAGTGTGAACCACAGAATATGCACAATCACTGGAGCCTGAACATATTTTCTTTGTTTTTAGCTGTTCAGTCAGGAGAGGCATGTGGTTCTTGTTCTTATGGAACACACTGCCTTGCTTTCATATTCCAGTGATGTGGTTTAAGAAGGTAAGACTTTCAGCTTGGGTAGGTTTCTTGGTTGTGTTACAGCCATACCAGGTATAACACAAAGAACATGAACAGGAGAGAACCCAGGCATGGGTAGTGGTAGTGGCTGGTCTCAGTTTCTGGTGACACTGAAAACATTCCTCAGCAACAGTTTGAAACAGAGCCGGAAATGGTTTTGCTCATTTAATTTTTTCCAGAGTTGTTATTGGTAATTAAACATTTTACTTCTAGTGGAATTTTGGAAGTTGGCACGGAAAGCAGTTGAGTCTGAAAACACCAAACAGAAGATTTGATGGTAAAAATAGAAGAGGAATAACCTTTTCATATGTGAGACCAGTGGAGTTTCATTTCTTGGGTAATTAGTATGCTTTGTGCATTTATTGGTTAGGACTGGAAAGTTTTGGCAAAGTATGAAAAAGTTGACTTGGCTAGTTACCCTTAACAGGATATGTTACAAGAGTAGTTGTTTTAATTTCAAAATAAATGATACATTGGAGCAAAGAAAAGTGAAGATGATATTGTGATGTAAGTACAAATGGTGTTATGCTAAATCAGTAGGACGTGCTGGCCACAGTTAATTGTAGGATCGTGAGTACTGTATCTAGTTAATTAATATGCTAATTAGCTAGTTTAAAGATAAAAGGGGGATTAAAAGAATGCAATAGAGCTTGCATTTTTCTCTTTTGCTGTGCAAACACAGCTCCCTGCAATAACTTAATGAGGAAATTTCAAAGGAACAAAACTAACAACAAATGAATTAGAAGCTTAACTAAGTAATTACATGGTATTGCTGAGATCTTTTGGGTATGGACCAGCATGACTATGCACTTAGATTGTCCTAATAGAAAATCATGGAGAGTGTGGGATAACTAGCTAATAAAATCCATTTATTAGTTGGAAGGTGTTTGTTTTTTTTCAGAACAGTGTAAGCAAAATTTGAATTAAATATTTTTTACTGAAGGCAATTTATTTATTGATAATAATGAGATTGAACTATTTCTAAGGTAGAAGGATGTAAGCCAACAGAAAGGGAAAGGAGTGTCACTTTTTCTGCAGTAATGAGCGCCATGAAGCAGGCTGTCAGCCAGCCTTTAATACATTAGAAGAAGGACTGGTGTCCAAAAACCAAACCCTGTGTTTGCTCAGGAATAAGTATTCAGAATTTGGAGACTGCTCTGAGGGCTATGGAGCCTGGTTTTGATTGCTGCAAATTCAATAGGAAATCTCAATAGCACAGCACTAAGAGAGGAAAGATCCTTAAGGACAAAGAAAATGTGCCTTAAGCTATTTGAAGACCTATTATTGGCTATAACTGGATGTAGAAGATTTCAGAACAAATTAAAGTCTTTCAAGAAAAGATGTGAGAAAAGAGAGTGTAGCAAACGATGAATCTGTTGGTTAGAAAAATGGTGTCAGATTGTAACGGCTTCATTAGTGTTAAATTTCTTGTCTGTAAACACCTTTCCTCAGCTGGAGAAAGCCAGCATTTGGAGTTTTCATTTCTGTCAGGAAGCCATGCATATTTAGGCTTGTCAAAATTATGACACTCTCCACGCTAGAGAATATGATTTGAACTGCTATGTACAGTCTCAGCTGACATCCACGCTTGATAGACAAAAAGACTATCTCCTGATCACTTTAGTTTGTTACTGATGGGCTTGTTATTAATACAAAAACACTGTTAGAGCTAATTTCAAAAGATACAAGCATACACAAGGAAGCAGACAACAAATTTTCTGTTTTCTTCAGTATTTATTTGAATGATTCAACCACAAAAACAATCTAGCAGCTGCTAAATGGAACCTAGAAGTTGGCTTGTAGAAACCGTAAATGTTGCTGAGAATAAATACTGTCAAGTATTCTCTTGTAAAATTTGTTATACAGGGAGATTACCTTTCTAATAAGAATGTAAAGCCTCTGGGACCTTTGATTCAAATTTAAGCCTTTTTACACAATTACCATCGAGGAGCAGCAGGAGTGATGTACTCATCGTATCTCAATATTGATAACCTGAGGTATATTTGCATTAGCAATGAGTACACAAATAATCTTGACTTCACACCTCTTTTCCTAAAGGAAACAAAGACCCTTTCTTTCTCTCAGGAATTTCATTGTGAACAGGAATGGCTCTCTAAAAGGTAGAATTTTTTCAAAAGAGCATGAATATCTCTGTCCAAAAGCTACTGCAATGCTATCGTCCAAATATGTAGGCATATAAAGCCAAAGATAAACTCTGTGAACAAAACTCTGCTAAAGTCAGCATCTAAACTTCTTACAACTTCAAGTGGTTTAGGACTTCACTCTCATAATTAAGCACACTCTAACAGAGAATGTGGTTTAATGATTGGTCTTTTATTTTATTCATTTCAGTCAAAAGAAGTCCAAGATGCTAAGGAAACATGGTTTATGCCTTACATCTATCTGTTTTTCCCCTGGCAACTTTTGATATTATTTTGAAACACATTGCACAGAGAGACAGAGGTCTCAAAGGCAGTTAGTTCCTGCAAACTGGCTGTCCTCAAAGTAGTTAGCTGTCAACAGTCAAGGGTTCTGTGGCTGAGCCCCTATCAGCAGCTTTTATGTATGCTCCCGCTGAGGCTGTAGTGTGAGTATGCTCTTTATTAGACAACATCTATTGCACACAGGAGAGAAACATGATCAATGCTTGCACTTGGAAAATTTTCACTTCAGTCTGGAACTATTTGGATGCCAAAGCACCCACACAGAAGGAAAAAGTAGAATCTGAAGCAGACTTCATCAGTTCTGCTGTTCACAGAAAGAGCTACTGGAGTCTCACACTTGGGTCGATCTCATTACCTTTTTTTAAACTAAACTGTTAATGATATGTTTGGATGAGATGAGAGGTCGTGTAAATGGCATTTAGATGTATGTACACATATATTACAATGTGAGTTACAGCTGGGTTTGTGTCTCTGTAGCTGGATAATTGTAGCACTGTCAGAAAAGAAATAAAGGGAATTCACAAAAGTGGAACAGACTTTGAAGCTCAGGAAAGAAGAACTTTAATGAAATACACCCACTTTAAAGGCAGCATTATATAAAACATAAAATAGTCTAGGTTAGAAATCTCATTAGCTTTTTAATAAACTCAGACCTTTGCTACAGCACTGACTTAGTATGGCCCAGATGTGGCACTAGAGAGAAAACAGCCTGAAGATTTCTTCTTTACTAAAGAATCACATTCTGCATGTTTTTTTCTCTCTCCTCTAGGATTCTTTTTCTTCTTTCTTTTTCTTCTTTTGTTTTTATTTCCCTAAATTTTAGTTTATCATTCAGTGTTATCAATATTAAGCGAGTGTGTTTCTAAGCTTTGGTGTAGTATTGTGAGAAATTAAACTCTGGTTAAACTTTGTGGCATTTTAATGCCACCCACAGGGTCTTTCTCATTTGTAGTTTGCATCTAAATCACCAAGCTTTAATACATGCCTTCTGTATGATTTCAGTTATACCTGCGAATGACTGACATGTCTTCTGTGAAAGATCTCTTGTCCCCAGTGGCGAAAGTCAGAGCTTTCTTTTTTGAATTACTTTGTCACGAGCTTTTAATCATACCCCAAGGACATCTCAAGCTCTCACATACTCTTTCTTTCAAGTACAGTCTTGCACAAACAGGAGATGCTGTCATTTCTTCTCTTGTTCCACTCCAAGCACATATTCATCAGGGTGAGGTAAACTCACAAGAAATTTGATATCATAGGGAATTGTAGTTTGGTGAGGTGTGGCCCTCTTTCAAATGCTGAAACTTTTGCTGGATTCAACACAACAACTAAAGCAGTAAAGAACACCCTGGAAATAAATCAAGCAGTGTGGTTACTCACCAAATAAATATTGAGTTTGTTAGTCAGATGGAGTTTGTTCCCCTCTCTTAAAATTTTCCTCATGACATTGCCTTGAATGTGAATTAATTTGAAGACCATCGTGACAATATTATTTATTTTTATTCTATACTTCAACACTTTATTGAACTTTCTATGCCTGAAGCATCAATTAGTGCATTTATAGTCATGAAATTCAAATTCAAACTTTTTATTATTATTGTTCTCACTTATCCCAACCACAGTGTTCTTGTTTCTCACATACAACAGAAAATTTGAATGCCCCAAAGGTTCGTATCTTTCCAGAGGGGGCCTAACAGCTCTTCTGTCCTGCTTTTACTGCTGAGGATAAGATATTGTCCTTTTTGTTTCTGGCAGGCTTTGCTACAAAACTATAATGATGGCTATTATGGTTGTTATTTTTGTATTTGCTATTTTTATAGCTCCATAGGCAAATAAATACATTTTTTAAAATTAGATAGGTACTTAGTGTCTGGGTCTCATTTAGAACACCAGGCTCTAAAATTGCCTCCTGCGAAACTTTAGTAATGTTTTGAATGGTCGTGTATTGAAAGACTTCAGTGTTTCTTTGTGCTGAAAAGAGCAGTGATGCTTGGAGAGCTTGCAAGACATTTTTGAAATGTATACAGAGAAACCCAATAGTTGCATTTAAAATTATTTATTGATGGAGAAGTGAAAGAGTGATATTTGGACAACCAATTCCTTTCTGGGAGAAATAGCCTGTTTTCCCCTCAAGCTCATTTCTGAATTTCAGGAGGAAAACTGTTATTATAAACCTCTGAAATTTTCTAAGGCTGAATTGCCAATGTTGAGCATCAGTTCCTTCTTGTTTATGATACATTGGAATCTGCAAATATGCCATTATCCAGGTGTTAGGACTTTTGCTTTGAAGCTGATAGGGTAGGCTGCCCCTGCTTTGATTCCAGCTCTATACATGTTAAAATTACTTCCCACTACCCATGGCAGTTTTCATCTTGTACCTATATCTTCTGACTTTGCACAGCAGACAGTCATACACACATTGTTGTGCTTTTAGTTAATCAATTCATGAAAGGAAACTATAGACCAGATAATCTGATGCTGGAACAAGGATTTCCATTGCTTGCAGTTATGTAAATTAAATAAGTAGAATTCAAAGACAAAAATGTTCTTCAGGAAAACATGTTAAGGTTTCTCAACACTGACCAGACTAGAGGCTTGAACTTAGGTTTTCCATTTCTATTTTTTGGTCCTCATTTTGACCAGCAATTGTATATTCCTCCTAATAAATGCTTCTGATGGAGTGTTTAGAGAAACATTTCAGCAAATTAATTCTCCAGAAAAGAAGGTGTAATAAAAACTAAAGCCTCCCAATCTATTCCTAAACATTTACCTTCAAAGTTCCCATAGCATCCTGCAGCCCTTAATTAACAAATGATAACAAATGAACTCACTACCCATACAAACTATCATTATGAAAAGAGCTTTTGTAAATATATGGTCTTCCAGCAGTTCCAAATGCCACCTTTTACATGGACTTTAGATATATTTGCTGCGTTAAGTAGCAGCAATAAATGTAATTGAACACACTTATTGATAAGTAGTTGCCTACTAAAGAACGTCTACTGAATTCCAGCAGCCTGGTGTGACTGAGGTCACGGTACATAAATTTGATTGTAATCCCAAATTAAGCATGCATGCATTTGCTGTACAATAACAGCGAAGTAAGAAAAAGAAACATGCAGCCTCCTCCCCAACACGGTTTTGACAACATAGAAACTTTCATCTCAGTTGATCAGATTAGTCACTTGTAGAAGTTAACTGCTGGTCCATTGAAATAATTGTTCTAATACTATTTGCTATCTATAAGAATCTGGGCCTACAGTCCATTGAAATATAAAATTAAATTCTCAGGGAAAAAAAAATTAGCTCTTTGGTTATGTATCTGGAATTTTTTGTACTGTATATCTGAATAAAAATTCCTAATGCAAAGATTTCTTATTTTGAGAAGTAAGCAAGTTGCTCGTATACCAAGTTGTTTTATTTTGTTGGTTCTCTGGTTGCTGCTTGCCCAATACTACAACATATAACCTCTGACTCTCTAAAAAATTGCTTTTATGGTTTTCTTTTATGGAGGTATTTATGTTTATAGTCTTTGCCAATCTCAGGAGAAATGAGATTTCTTTCTCTGTCTTTTGTCTTGAAGCTTGAATTGTTTAGCATTACGTCTTAGTTGCATTTGAGGCATATTGCTGTATAATAGTGGTACTCTATCAAGCGATCGTGGGGCAAAGAGGGCACTGTAGCAGCGTAAGAAAACAATACAGTGAATGTTATACAGCAATGAGAAGACTTCTAGATTTGACAGAAGAAAGCTTTTTTTGGGGGGGGGGAGGGGGTTGTTGGGGTTTTTCTGTTTGTTTGTTTTTGGTTCTGAGGCTTTATCAAGTAAATTCTGAGTTTATTACCAGTAATCAGTGGACTTCTCTAGACGAGGAGTACTGGCACCAGCATTTATGAGCAGCTATGCATAGTCTTACTGATGCTTTGGGCTAATAATTGTACTTGACATGATTTGAATAACAAATTGTATACCTGTTGAAATCAAGTATGAAGAAATATGGTAAAGGCTGCCAAAACCAGGATACACGAACTCACTCCGTTTGCTACTAAAACTAAATTATTAATGGTTTAATTTCTTATTTTTTCCACAGGATTTGAGGTTCCAATTAAAACCGTGTTTGGGCCATTGCTTTGCCTGCCAGTACTTAATCTTCTCCGAAAGCCTCATCACTTATCTAAAACAAAAGAAGAACGAGGTAAGAAGTGAAAGTAATGAAATGCAGCATAGCACATCTGTCAAAGGAACAGAAAGTAGCTTTTAAAAAAATATCCAGGATCAATGACATTAAAAAATTACTTGCTGAGCACTAACTGTGTTCACGTTAAGCATCTTGATTCCAAGGGATCTGTAATTACCGTTGTGTTTTTGCGTACGCTGAGGGTTTGGTTCATTGCGTTTAAGAGAGTTACTGATGACAAAGCCACAGGAAACAAATGACTGATAGGAATAGGAGCTCTGGAATTGCTAAATGTACTTTTCTGTGTTTTGGAGTCCTTTGGAAAATTGTTTGTCTTGATAGTGAACATATGAATATAATTAATGTTTCTGAAGTTATTTAAAATGAAGTTTTGGGTCAGTCTAGTTTTATGTTCTCCACAATGCAACACTAGGTACTGTATTAGAAAACTTAACCCATTTCAGCACTTAGAGCTATGCTATCCTTTTTTGTTGATAACAGATCTTTCTAAACTATCTGGAAGTCACTTTTGCTATGTTACTTAGGATTGCAATAATAAACAAGGCAGGTATAACTAAAGATGACAGAGGAAAGTAGCGCAGTGATTTGGCCTTAATAGGATAAACATGTAAGGCAGACATGGTTTGAAAAATATTAACCTCTTTTGAGCTGGAAAAGCATAGCCTGCTCTAGATACCTCTGTAGTCACTGCTGATGTGTACCAAAAGAGAATATTGGTATCTCAGTTCTTATTTTTCCTGTTCACTCTTTTTTCCTACATTCTCAGTCTTCTATCAAGGTCCAGGTTCAAACTAATACTAGCTGGTGCAGATCAGGCTCAGTGACTCTTGAATATTCTTTCACCTCAACCCCCTCATAGCCTCATATGAAAAACCAGGCTAGGAAGCTTGTTGCCTTCTCACCTTGTCAATGCATAGTATCAGATATTTGGGTTGGGATGGTGAAATACACATTGTATCCCTCTCAAGAATGCTCTTTTTAATTTTGCATCTCCAGCTGTATAAAGACAGTTGGTGGTAGTTGTCAGCAATAAATAAAGGCAGGTTTGTTAGGTGAGTTTTCAAAGCACATGTGTTGCTGTGGAAGAGTTGTACCTACAGATCCAGACTTGGTAGTATACATAACTAACTGTTGTAAGCCTTCCTAAAATATTTTCTATAATTGCTGTCAGAAACTACTCTTACAGATGTTGATGGTTGGATATGCTATGTGAATCCTTGAGGCATGACAAATAACTTCATGGTTTCTGAGTACCATTTTACTGTAACTGTGGTGTGCAGCACAGCTGTCCTTTGTGTTACCCATCTAGGGCATCATTTCTGCTAAAAGCCAGGGACATTTCACAGATTCACAGATTGCATCGGGTTCAAAGGGACCCTCAAAGGTCATCTTGTCCAACCCCCCTGCAGTCAGCAGGGACACCTTGAACTAGATCAGACTGCCCAGGGCCATGCTGCAAACTGTATTAACTGGCATCGATCTTAAGAATTTGACTGAATAATCCATTCAGATCTCACTGTAGTGCCTCTGAGACTGGAAAAGATGGTAAAACAATAAACATTTATATAATTTAATAAACAATACTTCCTAACATTGGCTATGAAAGCAAGATGAGGTTCTTACACAGAATTAGTTACCAACAGGGTCCATCTTCAAAAAAAAAAAAAAAAAAATTAATTAAACTTTAAATTAACTACTCTTAATAGGATTTGAAAAAAGCACACTTGATTTGTCTGTAGCTCTTCAACTTTCTTTCAGTGGCTTATAATTGCATTTCAAAGCTATCCTTTCGATAGATGGATATCTCAAATTTAATGCCTTAAAAAATAAATCACTGATTTCTTCTCTTATAAAAATTTACTTTTTCACTTGAAGATTCCTGGCTCTTCAAAACCCTGTTAGTGAGGTACATTAACAACTTAAACCAGATGATCTTAGAAATTATTAACGTCTTATAAGCATAATGACCTCGTTGTGATGAGTGTGGATGACATTAAAAAAAAACCTCTTACGCCAAATTGTTGCCTAAAATGAGTAATGTGCTGACTAGGTGTGCAGTTTAATTGGGACCCCTACTGATACTGAAAACAGTCAGTTTTGTTGTGGTTTTGAAGGAAAATAAGCCTTATATGGTTACAATAATATATGTCTATGAGTGGGATATCTGCTTTTCTGTATCCTGCAATAATTTTTAACCTGTTGACTGTCAGTAGGACATTTTTTAGCCCAATGATTGACATTAACAGGAAGATAGAGTGTGGAAAGAAAACTATGTTCCCAGTGTTTAAATTAAAAAGATGGGTTTGCAGGGGGCAAAAAAAGGATTTGTAAAATGCCCTGAGGGAAGACCAGTTTATAAGCCTCTCTAAAAGATTTTGGACTAGAAAGAGACCTAATAAATGTGCCAAGTTTGGAGAGGTGTTTCAGTCAGAACCTGCAGCTTTTACACATGGAAGATGACCACAGGAAGTTTATGAATGCAGTGCATTGTCCTAGGGTTCTGCTCAGAATATCAGACTACCACCTTCTTCGTGTGCTCTGAACATTTCCCTCTTCCTCATGGTGTATATATCCTATTTCTTTATAGGATAATGAAATTTGATATAAAAAAACAGTGGCTCAGTTTTGCAGCAGTACTTCCAGGTTATGGCTTTCGTGTTTAAAACCGAAACCCATTATTGTATGAGCAGTTGGCAGACATTGTGCTTTACTGTTTATTATATTCACAGTTTCAACTGTAAACACAGAAAAACATCTGTTTTGCTTATGGGACAGCTTATTGTTCCTATTGAGCAGTCACAAACCTTATGCTACGGATGAAAGAATTTGATTTATCTGTGTTATTAAGTGTACTAGGTATGTGATTAGGTATGACTCTCATAAACCATCTCTTATGTTGCTATTTTGTAAGTTCCTGTTAGCTTGTACAATCAGGAAAGGATTCTGAAGTCCTTAAGCAGATGCAATATATGTCAACACATGGCCCCAAGCCATTGCCAAGTCTTGATAGTATTACAGGCCTTCAAGTGATTTCCTGGATAATTTGTATAATGCATCTTTGGGGCACTCATATTTTTCAAGATGTGTTTGGATTCACAAGCTATGAAAGATAAAGCATGCTTTGCAGTTTCTATTTTGGGTAGAGTACCATTTAAAATGCTTGAGGCTTCTCCTGCATGCAGTGGATGGCTTGCTCGGAGGATCTTAAACATTTGTTTCTACTGGTTCTCATATCAGAGATTCTCTGTTAATGTTGCTGTAGTGAAATAGGAGACTGACTGCTGGGAATCTCCAGGCAATCAGTGGAAGATACTTTGCAACAATACTGTCCTTTTCACTCTCATTTTTTGTGAAAGCAATTTGCAGACATTAATAATACATTGCAGTAAGGTCAGTGAGCATTCAGTCCTAGGAACCTTTAAACCGAGGTAAAAATGGGTAATAGCTATGCTAGGACAGTGAAAACTAGTCATTTCTTTGCTGGGTTCTTGTGGGGAGGAGGGAAGGGTTGGTGGTTTGATTGATTTTTCTGGGTTTTTGTATGTTTTTGTTGGTTGATTGTTTTTTGTGGGCTGTTTTTTGCTTTTAGGTTGGTTTGTTGTTTTGGGGGTTTGTTTGGTTTGGTTTGTTTTTTTGTGGACACCCTGTGAAATTAATAAACTTGCTTCAAAAAATGCTCACTGGCTGCATCTTCCCAGCTCTGGAATCTACTTTTTGAGGTTAAGCTTTGGTTCAATTAGGGCTCTGGTCTGTCTTGAGCGTTTTATTAACTTGATCTAAATTTTGAGAGAATCTGAAGAATCAAAAGGAAACAAAGACACTAGCTGGAGTTGAAATATAGGTTCACTGACTCTTGTGAGAATGAAATCAGCTTTCTAACAGCAATACTGACTTTCCCTAGGTATAGAAACTCTCTTAGTTAAAATGATTGCGTTCAATGTTCAGTTTACAGTGTCAAAAGGCTAGACCAAACAACTTTGACAGATGAGGAGGAATAGCCAGCTATTCAAACATCAGATAGTAGAGCCTTAGCTGTCTTTGACAGGTTTTTTTCTGTTGAGCTTTGGGTGGGGTTTAATATGTTTCTTCCTTTCTCTTAACTCCATGAACTGTTTATTTAAATTGTACACTGTGTTCTGTATATGAATGTAAAACTTTCCTTCTATATTATATTTACTAGTCTTAGCCAAGATGTCTTAATGTAGGGTAGGAACTACTGAATAATCCATTGTCAGAAAGTGCCTGGCAAATTATGCTCGTGTCATTAACTTGTCTCACTGGAATCTCATTCCAACTTTCACAAGATAAAAATGCATTAGTGATATATTTCATAGCAATTTCAAGATACATTTACAGAGTCAGGGTAAGCTGCAGAGATAGCAAAATAGTCAATGGTATACTTTTTTTTATTCTTTTATGCCACAGAGACTCCTTTTGATATCAATGGCAATCCATGATACAAAGGTGACATTTTACATGTTGTCCAGTACTGTACATCACATGTACACTACCATTTTGGTCATGATTTCCTATACTCTTCTCATCTCTACTTACAGTATTTAAATGTTGTTTTGAAAGACAGAATTAAAGCATTTCTTAGAGAAAACCTGAACTACAAAGCACCTAAACATCATTACTTCTTTAATTATGTACATGAAACAAAAAAGTAGAAGCTGCTGTAGAATTCTAGAAATCAAATTTCTCAGTAATTCACTGTGGAGAGAGTTTCTTGCAATATTCCAATGTTCTGTCCTTTAAGATGAATATATTCTTATGTTATTCGAATTATTTTCCAATCTTTAAAGTCCCATTTTACAAATCACTGATATTTAATCATCTGTCTGAGTTTAGCCTAGCAAAGGAACATGTGGTGGTGGCGATGGGAGATGTTTCTTATTTCTTCCAACATTTTCTATAAATTGATGAATCAGTAACAGGAAAGATAAAATGAATAATTAAAAAGAGCAATGCTGAATAATTAAAAAGAACAATAATTAAAAAGAACAGTGATACACTGTTAATATGTATTATTTTTTTTTTCTCATAGACCATAATTTTACAGATAAAACATATCCTGGAGTAAATTAAGCTGATCACTGCCTAGTATATCTGTAAATAGAATAGTATGTGCTTTTGCTAGCCTTAGAAAGACTGTGTCAGCAAAAACACATTGTGATGTGTTTTTTCCAGCATAAAAAAACCAAGACAGTAAATGGTTAAATATGTATCTTCTGCCTGACATATTTCACTTACACTTCCACAAAAGTGATCATATCCTGCTTTTATCTTTTTACTGTTAATGCTTTCCAGCACAAGGGAGGCCTGGGGCTCCAAATAGTAATTCTCAGACTGTTTGAACACTGTTGAGGTTGAACATTTTGCTGCCTTGCTTGGAAGGAAATCTTGGATACTAATTCTTACCTATTTGTGTGGCTTAGTACACTAAAGTTCTGCCTCCAGAGATTTAGATAAGTTTTTTTTAGTAGATTGATCTCATCCCAATCCCTGGTAGACAGTCCTCTAAATCTTAAAATTACAGTTGCAGCCATGTCAAAATATTATTTATGTACTTTTAACCCAAGTAGCTCAGTACTTGAAAGAACAGAATAAGAGCTGCAGGTCAGAAAAAAATATGAGCAGTGGTAAAAATGCTGTCTTGGTGGCACCAGCCTTTGTGGTACATGTTAAGCTCAGTTGAAAAATAAAAACATGTAAAGAAGTCAAGTAAGAGAAAAACCTGTGTGAAAACAAACCAAAAGAGCCTGTGTAAGCTCTTAATTTGTTTTGATTTACATCTAAAACACAGCAGGCAAAAGAGAGAGAAATTGCTTTTGTAAGAATAAAAATAGATCATTCCAATGCACAGAGAGCTTGTCCTTGTATTTTCTATTCTTTCATTTGAACAGATCTTACTTTTTATTTTCAATACAAAAACCCCACACAACAACAAAAAACACAAAAAAAAAAATCCAGAAAAGCATCAGGAGAGCAATACTGGATATGTCAAAACTGTTTCAGCAGGGTGGCTTCTTGCTTATAGTGTAAGGAAGCCTAGGGTCAAGACCTTGGGGAAATCCAGATTTGTCAGGAGATTCTTTTCCCTGAGTTTACCTATGTTACCTCATATCCCCAGTGCCAGGAAGACTCTTTCAACTGCAGAGATACAGACTTTCTACAGTCATCCAGCTCTTAATTTCCATCAGTGGAATGTATAAAACTGACAGTTTCTTCTAGTGGCTCTCTGTAGAGAGGCTTTGCAGAGAGACCTCGACAGGCTGGACAGATGGGGAGAGTCCAACGGCATGAGATTTAACACATCCAAGTGCCGGGTTCTGCACATTGGCCACAACAACCCCATGCAGTGCTACAGGCTGGGGTCAGAGTGGCTGGAGAGCAGCCAGGCAGAGAGGGACCTGGGGGTGCTGGTTGATGGTAGGATGAGCCTGCAGTGTGCCCAGGCAGCCAGGAGGGCCAATGGCATCCTGGCCTGCATCAAGAACAGTGTGGCCAGCAGGAGCAGGGAGGTCATTCTGCCCCTGTACACTGCACTGGTTAGGCCACACCTCGAGTACTGTGTCCAGTTCTGGGCCCCTCAGTTTAGGAAGGATGTTGACTTGCTGAAACGAGTCCAGAGAAGGGCAACGAAGTTAGTGAGGGGCTTGGAACACAAGCCCTATGAGGAGAGACTGAGGGAGCTGGGGCTGCTTAGCCTGGAGAGGAGGAGACTCAGGGGTGACCTTATTGCTCTCTACAACTACCTGAAGGGGGGTTGTAAAAAGGCAGAGGTTGGTCTCTTCTCCCAGGCAGCCAGCACCAGAACAAGAGGACACAGTCTCAGGCTGCGCCAGGGGAAGTTCAGGCTGGAGGTCAGGAGGAAGTTTTACACAGAGAGAGTGATTGCCCATTGGAATGGACTGCCCGGGGAGGTGGTGGAGTCGCCATCACTGGAGGTGTTCAGGAGGAGACTTGACAGGGTGCTTGGTTAGATGGGTTAGTTGATTAGGTGGTGTTGGGTGATAGGTTGGACGTGATGATCTTGAAGGTCTCTTCCAACCTGGTTTATTCTATTCTATTCTATATGCATAGATTTATCTGTAAGTAGGAAGGGAAAATTTGAAGACTGTTTCGGTGTCCTTTACCAGAGTTCAGTCAGCAACACCCAGACATTACCAGGCTGGATACTGAGCCTTACTTTCACTCACTGCTCTGTTGTCCCCATATTAGCCTTAGGCATGGCAACACTGCAGTCCTTGTTTGCTCAGAACACTTTAAGATTCTCTCCCAGAAATCTGATGGCAGAGCTGCTGGGAGCTGTCAACTGTTAGACTGCCAAAGTGAACTTGTAGAAGAGAGGTTACTTGCCATTTAAAACTTGTTGTTGAGTATTTAATATACATCTTCCCATTTTTCCTGCCTTTTCCCCTTTCAGTCTCTTTAAAATACAATTGCACATTCCCTACCCAGGAGAGAGAGACAGGAATACTTCAAAGTATTGGTACAGAAGAGCATGTGTATATGTGGTGCAAAGAACCACTTCACAGTGAAGGGCAGATTCTGGATAAGCAACTATCCTTTCATGGTACCTGTGGTACAGCAGATATTTAGGAAGCTCGACAACACTGCAGCGAAGTAGGAGCATTCAAATTCATATATAAACAGCTATACCAAATAATACTGCATGGACATTTAAAAAGCCATTTGGAAATGGAAATACAGAGAGAGATCAGGGGAAAAGATTGAATTATAATTCAATGATTCCATATTTATAAATTATCTAGTATCTATAACACTTTAAAATAGCATTTATTTGCTTTAATAATTCATGGAAAGTTCACAGTAGGTAATTTATTAATAATACAGTGTCATCAATATGGATTTTGCCCAATTCCTATTGCTATTCTGTTGAGCCTATTGCTCTGTTTTATTGCAGCAGCAAGATGCTCAGTTTTAAACAACAGTGAAAGGAAGCCTATTACCTTGTTTTCAAAATAAAATATGGAGATAGGAGTGGAATATAGAGCTTCAGCTGGATGTCAGGAATAAGTACAAATGCAGAATTGAGCATGCCTTCCTATTTAGATGGATGCTAAAGGTCACTATGCAGAAAAATACTTCAAGTATGCGTGCACTTAGATTTGAGTCACACCACTAAAATCAATGGAATTACTTTTATACTTACTGGTATAATTATCCTATTAAGACACTTAAGTGTTCTGCTGATTCAGAGCCAGAATATCCAAGCACTCTGCAGAGGCAAAGTCTATCACATCAGAAATGTACCATTTTCAGTCTGTTTACTGACTTCTTTAATGTTCCATCATTAACTTCAATTGTTTCTTGTAGTCTCAATAGGTAAATCATCTTTGTCCCTACAACTGTGGAGGTACTGGTTTGCAAATGGTGCTTTGATAACAGTATCAGTTAGTGAAGTTGCCCTATTTATTTATCTGCACTGAGATTTTTTTCCCCCCCTTGTTTTCAACAAATAGGTTTCTCAAGCTGCATCCAAAACAATTCATTGTAGAAGAACAAATCTTGCTGTTGATGGTGGTGATTTTTTTTCAGGAAAAGACAACAATATCTGGTTATCATTATTACAAAAGAGGCTAGAATTGTAGTTCTTTAAAAAGCAGGTCTGTTCATTCCCCTGGGAAGATTTTAAACATGCATCAGGTAAGTCTTTCTGGCCATGATGGTTTCATATAAGCACTCCAAGAAGAATAAAATTGTTTAAAAAAAACAAAGCAATGGAATGGTTTGATTAATTCCATATCCACAACTGCACACTGTAGCAGCAGAGGTGATTTTTTTTTTTCCCCCCTTACAGTCTGCTGCTGGTGATGCCAGATTTACTAGTGGCTATCACAGTATCTACTGTGTGAGTGCACATGTGTACAGCCCATCTGCTCCACAGCCTTTTGGAGAAACTAATTTGGAAACTTCTGCTGTGAATGTATTTTGAAGTGAGGCATGCAGTGCACTGAATGCACAAAATAGTGTTCAGGCACAAATGGGAGACAGACCAAGAACTAAATTAAACTAAGTCTAGAGTGTTTTGATTTTGAACTTTCTTTGACTGAAAATCTTTCTCAGGTTCTGTTCACTAGTGTTTGCTTTAAATAACAAGCAATCTGATCCACAGCAGAATGCCGCACAGTCTTCTGCTGATTGCTGTGTAGATTTTCACTGGTTGTGTGGGATTCCTTGTTTGGGGCAGTTCTCACACTTCCCCTGGTACAGCACCTCTAGCAGCCTCAAGAGATTACCAACAGCTCTGAGACTTGTCAGTTGTTTTTTATTGTTCTTTGAACCAATATGTTGTCTCTCTTAGAAAAATCAAGTTGTCTAAACAAAAGTAGAAAGTTTCTTATGGAATTACGGTAAACGATTCGTTTAAACACTGATTGGTTTTCTTCACCACTGAACATTGCTTGCATGCAGATGTTCGCCATTGTATCATAGTATCGTAGTATTGTCAGGGTTGGAAGGGACCACAAGGATCACCTAGTTCCAACCCCCCTGTCATGGGCAGGGACACCCCACACTAGATCAGCCTGGCCAGAGCCTCGTCCAGCCTTGTCTTAAACACCTCCACAGATGAGGCCTCAACCACCTTCCCGGACAACCCATTCCAGTGCTTCACCACTCTCATGGTGAAGAACTTTCTTCTCACATCCAGTCTGAATCTCCCTACCTCCAGCTTCATTCCATTCCCCCTAGTCCTATCACTACCTGAGATCCTGAGAAGTCCCTCCCCAGCCTTCCTGTAGGCCCCCTTCAGATATTGGAAGGCCACAATTAGGTCACCTTGGAGCCATCTCTTCTCCAGACTGAACAGCCCCAACTCCTTCAATCTGTCCTCATAGGAGAGGTGCTCCAGCGCTCTGTATGTCTAACTTGAAGCTTTGCTGCCTTTAATGATGAAAAGGTTTTCCTTTCCTGTGTATTAACTGGATCAACATTATTCAAAGGTATTTGCGTGTGTATATTTCAGTGTTCAGGAGCATATAAACACTCAGTGTTTAATTTATAGACACGGTATGCTAACTTATCATACAAAACCAGTGCTTTATGGTAAATCATCCTGCATCCTCCTTAGTTCACAAGCATCAAGTATAAATCATGAAAACAGCAGCATAGTTAATCTGGAAGAGATTTCCAGAAACTCATAGCCATCCTGTTCTGATACATCTTCACCCTGTGAATTGGAGGAGATGCGGAGGACATTTGTTTTAAAACCTTTCTAGCAAACTGTTACTGATCTTAAGGCATTTGTCTTTTTATTCCTTCTCTTACCAATTCTCAGCCAATGGACAAGGACACACTGTATTGCTACATTCTTTGTGATTCATTCCTCATAAAACAATCTGTTCTTTAGTGACACTTGTTATTAATCAAGGGTTTTTTCCCTCCATTAGAGTCGTTGTTGGCTCAATCACTTTAGTATATATAATCACTAACTTTTTCCATTACACTAGTGAGCAAATGCTCTTATATGTCTGTCAAAGGAAAGCTGGTACATTTAGTATGATGCTTTTGCAATTTCAGTGAGAACACTAATGGTTGAAGTGTGATTGCTTTTTTTTTTCCCCACCTCTCTTTTGAGAGAAAAAAAAAAAATTACCTGTTCCCCTCAGAGAGAAAAGCGAGGAAAAAGATGGAAAGTTCCAAACTCAATTTATTTTTGTATCATTAAAATGTTCAAAAGTACAAAGGAATATTCTTTCAGAATCAATCATTTTGTAATGTGTCTGAAGAGGCACTAGACTTTCATATCCTAAAGAGAATGCTGAAAAGGTTAAAATATTGGTTTTGTACAAAAGTGTGTGTGTTTCCAGAGTACAGAACAAAAAAATCTTGTTCTTACAAATGAAATGGAGTAGAGAGGGAGGACATGTATGGATAAAGCCTTTATTGATATGGTATTGTTTTCTGTGCAAAAGCAACAGAGCTTCTCCTGGAACAAACAGAAAGACAGGCAGAGAAATAATGCATCATCAATTAGGTATTGATGACTTATTTTAATTCAGAAAGGTAATTATTTAGATAATAGGGGAAAATTTCCTGATAAATACTCCAAAAAATGAATCATGCAAGTGGTGCTTGTTCTTTAACCTTCTAACCAATCTGACAGGCTGCTTTAAAACCAAGACAAAAGAAAGAAAAAAAAACCATGAAAATAAAGTAAATATGTGGCCACACAGGTCTGTTTTTAAAACTAGTCTTCTAATCATGTTTTCTCTAAATGCAATCAATTTCTTTATTCTTTATTTCCACTGATGGCCACACTTTCCTTTTCCTGACATCAAATGTTACCTGCTTTTTCCCCCCCCATCCATTTTTACCTGAGCTTTACAGTTTTCATTCTATAATACAGTTAAATTCTGTCTTTTCTTTTTCCTTCTCCTGTCCTTCACCTTCCTTGGTAATTGTTTTGTAGAGATCTAATGAGAAATCTTCCATTCCCATAACATCAAACGTTATTAGTTTTTCTCTTGGAGCAACTCTGCACCATTGTTGAATTTTACTGCATCTGATCCCAGTAGTTGAAGCATCTTATGGATGCTGATATAATTTGTCTTTATCTCTTAGCTCATTTAGTCTACCCTGCTTACCCTTTGCATATTTTCCTCAATTAGGGTTTGACCTTTTAGCTTTGCCTTTTTTCCCATACTACTCCATGCTTCTGTATTTGCTGTCATTTTACCACATTCTGCTCCTACCCTTTGGAGCATTCCTTAGAGCCATCTCTAATCCTCCTTTCATTCATGTACTCCATTATTGAATCTTTAACCTAACTTCTTGGATAATAAGCTATCTGTGAAAGAGATCAACTGTACAGGTTTAATTCTCATGTACATTTACTGTAGTACTTAAAATCTATGTTGTGGGCCTCCTTGCTCTCTGAATTTTGTATCCTATTTCTTAAAATTAGAACTTGAAAATATTTTAGATTTTTTATTAGGACTGTTTTGTTTATAATAATATGGTATTTTCATTCTCTAATTATCCAGATGCCTTTATTTATCCTGGATATGCACATCTGTTTTGAAACCATAGGAAATATGTTTTAATGTCATCTAATATCTGTCTCCTAATACAGAAGTTTAGGGTCTGATCCAGCCCTTAGACCCATTAGGCACTAACCTGCTTGTTGAGGATGACAGGCACTGTGTGCCTTGCTGTGGCTGTTCTTCTCCTACCTCGTTGCTTATACGTTGTGATCAAGGCATGAAGAGAGCAGCTGGGGCTACCACGTGCAGGACATGTTATGTTGCCGTTGAGGGCTTCTCTTCACTCTCAGCAGACATCAAACAGTCATTGCTTAATCCACATACAATTCATTTTAAGTTATTGCTTAGAAGGTAACAACTTTGGGTCCCTCACTACAAGGGAGACATTGAGGTGACAGACTGTGTCCAAAGATGGGAAACAAAGCTGATGAGGGGTCTAGAGCATAAGTCTTATGAGAAGTAGCTGAGAGATCTGGGCTTGTTTAGCCTGGAGAAAATTTTTGGGGCTGAGGGGAGATCTTATCACTCTCTACGACTTCCTGAAAGGAGGCTGTAGTAAGGTGAGGGGTAGTAACAGGCAATACTTTAAGAGGAAATGGCCTCAAGTTGCACCAGGTGATGATCAGATAAAAATTCTTCGCCCAAAGAGTTGTAAAGGCCCAGAAATTGCTCTCCAGGAAAGTGATGGAGTCTCCATCCCTGGTGAGATTTAAAAGACATGTAGATGTGATGCTGAGAATATGGTTTAGCAAAGACTTGGTAGTGTCAGGTTGTTGGTTGGACTTGATAATCTTAAAGGTCTCTTCCAACCAAATCAGTTCTGATTCTATAACTAGTGTTGATAATGTTTTAAATGTAATGATTTAGTGCTGTGATAATTCTTGATACAGCTACAATATAATTTAATCCTCTGAGGCTGCTTTTTTAGGGCAGACTGGCTTATGGGATCCCACATTTACTTTTTTATACTCCTTTAAGAGAAGAAAGGAAATCAAATGAAGTATTTGAGTATGCATTTTATTTTGGTGCGGCATGGATCATTATGCTGTGTAACTACCATTTAGGAAATGGCTATTATGTAGAACCTGATGAGTCTTTGCCTTTGAAGGCTTATGAATGTATTCTAGAGGCAAGCTTGCTAGCTGTGGGGCAACTTACCTCTGATCTGAGCTTGGAAATCTTGCAAGGAACCCACACTATCCATAACAGAGATCCCAGTGCCTGCCCCAAGATGCCACCCCCTTAGTAGGTGAGCAGAGTGACAACAGCCCTAATCAGATTCTCAGAAAACCCGAGGAACAAAACTTTGCAGATGCATTACATAGCTGGAGTAATTAGACACTAATGTGAGTTAGGATGATACTACACTGTCTGGGTATGAACAGTAGTTCCTGGCCAACCTGGCCTTTAATGAAGACATTCTTAATGAAGAACAAATTTTTCCTCCTGTAGGGGTTTTCGCAGATTGGGGAGAAGAGTAATGGATGTCAGTAAATGCAAAAACCCCTCTTCTGTTAGCCCTCTTTTATCTATGCTGGTGACACAAATGGCCTAGACACAAAATTGATAACTTATTCAGAGAGATTTATCTTTAATTTTATGGAATACTTCTATATGTTTATATAAATATTATATAATATTAATTATATTTATTGATATATATATAATATTTTATCTAATGTAAATTTAATCTAATACAAACATACCTAATATAAAATACAAGCGCTTATAATAACATTTTGAGAAAAATAGACCTAGTTGAGGTATGTGATATATATCCTGCATTGTCTAATTTATTTCTGTGTAGTTTCTAAATAAGTTCATGAAGTTATGGAGTAATCACACTACATCCTTCACAGCTTTGCTGGCTTCCTGCATCTGAAACAGGCAGTGATACATTAGATGATATGTCCTATGGAAGACCTGTGGAATATTTTAATAGCCATTGTGCAACTGTATTTTGATTTACACACCTAATGAGATTGCTTTTTTCCTCATATTTGTTTTGGTTTTATCTATGTCTAGTTTGGCATAAGTCTGAGCAATGTAGTAGTTTAATTGCTAAGAGAATCCAGGCTGAAAGTCAGATTTTAAAGAGTACTAGTGTGATGCTAAAGTAATGTAGTATATGGATTTAGAGAGAAGAAAGGATACAAGAAGCAGCTGTGGCTGTAAATGACCATTCTCTCTACCTCTCTCTCGGAATATCAGGCTTTAACTGTGATAATCTGAGGAAAACTGTCTTTTCTAGATCATTGCATTTTTGTTGTTACTTGTTTTCCACTCAAGATTTCTCTAACAGTTTGGGAAAGTAATCTGTTGTTAACATGATTTAAATACAAGTAAGTATGGGTGAATTGGGTTGGACAGGGTTTTTAAGAAAGCAGCTGTAGCTCACAACTCTAGGTACTACAAAAAAATTAGATGATTTAAGGTGAGGTCAGTGGAGAGCTGTTGGAAAAATTAAACCAGAGGGGGAAGCTGAGTACAGGTTGAAAGAAAAAGGACATGCTCTGCTTAGAATGACCCAATCTTTCCACAGGAACGTGTTTTTGCACAGTTGTGCAGTTAGTCTTGATAAATGTCGTTGTTCAGTGTGGTGTGAGGAAGACCCATTTTTCTGCTTACTTTAGAAAATCATCTTGGATAAGATTTCTGATTAGTGAAAACAATGTGATCACAGTTGGAGGAAAAACAAACAAACAAACACACGTCTTTACAAATTATCTCCACTAGAAACACTGTGAATCTACTGTTGAAACCAGCCAGTGTTGCACCTTACTGTGCGTGCTCAGCCATTCCACCTGGACTCACTTCTCCACTGCTTTAAGAATCAACTCTATTTGGCCATAGAACTTTTTAGCCAGTTCCCAAGTATTGCTTTGTCCTTTCCTTCTGGTGAGCAGCATTCATTTTTTCTTGTATACTCTGTTCAAAACAATCTTCTGTCCCGTTGGAGGTATATTCTGGGACCCAGGTTCAATTCCTGAAATGCTGCCACACCAAGATTATTCTGTATTGTCATGCACACATTCCTCTTACTTAAATGGGTTTTCTTTTCCTCTTTCTTGTAAAACATGCACATTTTTACTATGGCTGACATGCCACAGAATTTCAGCAGAATGAGCTGTGGCAAACCAATGCTCACATTTGATGTTCTTGAGAGGTCTGAATAAAACAGACATTTCAGTGGTGCATTCTTGCTCCACTCATGTGCAAGCACCCACTTCACATTTGCCTGGGGTTGTTCTAGGCTTCTACTGAGGAAGAAATGTAAGTCAGCTGAATATGTGATTTGCATCCTTCCCAAATTCATTGCCTTTCTTAAAATACTTAACAGAATTTAGTGCTCAGTTTAAAAATGCTACTTCAGTAATTGTTTAAAGGCCAACTGGCAAGGCACTAAACAAAAGCTGTCATGTTTGTAAAGCAAAAAGCATTTTCTGTAACAGCTTCTTGCTATTTTGTGATGTGGTGGGGGTTGGGGAGGCTTTAAAACCTACTCTATGAATCATTCACAGCATTTTGTGTTACTGAAATGTGAATATTACTTTTAAATGTGTAACTACGCTATTAGAGTCTTCTGTGATTTAGAGAGAGCTTTCAGAATACTAAAAAGTCATTATTTACTTTCTTCCAGTCTATTAGTGCAGAACAATCCCCATACAGGCTCTGTAGTGGCAGGGTTGATTGGTTCTCAGTGGACTTGTCTTGTTAATAGGAGAAAAGAGGCTCTTGCTGGTATTTCTGCTCCTGTCTGGAATGTGACTTCTCTAGACAGCTAATTGTACTGCATTTGAACTACCTCCCTGGTGTGACAAACTAGGTGTCATCAGACCTTTACATTAAATGAATGCTTTGTCCTCACATGTGCCAGAGCTTCCAGAGTTTACTAACCAACAAGACTAAACAACAGGTGTCAGCTCAGTGAAACCCCGATATTCTGAAGCTGGGGGTACCTCTAACCTTGGCCAGGTTAAGCAGCTTTGTCAAATCTCATAATTTTCCCCATCTATGCTCCTTGCACATGCTCCTGAAGCTAGCACATATTTATATGATGGGGCTTGGATCACTTTATGTCCTAAAAATGGAGCATTTAATGTTCTCATCTGATCATTAATAAAACTTCAGACATACTCTTACATAGAGCTGGTGTAGGGTAATTCTTTTCCTCCAACATAGGTACAATAAATGTGAACTGTTTGAAGGCTTTGCTGCAGTAGCTGTAGTTCTGCCACTAGGAATGAAGGAAAAGGGCTGCAGAGTTGGTGTTTACAGGCAGTTCTAGCAATACTACTGCCAGTGGCTGTTTATTGAACTTTAAATACAAGTGTCACTGCTGTCAGTAGTATTGTCTGAAACAGCAAGACAGAACAAGTCAAGCACTGAAAGATAATAGAGTTCTTTCATTAAGGTTTGTTTTGTTTTGTCTAAAATAATTAAAACTATATTTTCACTTGTTTATTACACAGAACTGTATTAACTTTGCTGCAGTTTGACAACAGCAAAAGCCTCATTCAATGTCTGTTTAAAATGCTACCGTTATGAAGTGGCAGTGTTTATTAGCTCTTGGGGATGGCTTATAAATATTAACTAATGTGCAGATCATCTCTGAAATTTTACAGTGAGAAAGGTTGTAAGGGAGAAACAATATTTTTTTTCCAAGGATTGGAAAGAATTGGAGACTATTTCCAGGGTGCAGGTTCGTTTTACACCAGCTCGTGTTTGCCTTTGTAACAAGCAGTGTGGTCCTGCTCCCTCTCCTTAGGTATCACCAATATCAGTTTAGGTAAGTCTAGAGATCCACCTTTATTCTTTCCTTCACAGTTACTTCACAGATGCTTTGCTGGTCATTCAAAAGAATGAGGGTATTACAGGTTTTTGGAGGACATCTGGAAAAGTGCATGTAACTGAGAAAGCAGCACAGTCAATTTTACAAGGCTTACTCTTGATATTGAACATCTGAAATCCTGCTTAATATAGTGATGCCTCTCTCCTGTGTGATTAGGGAAAGAGCCTTAACAGATACAAGGTGCCCATTAAGGATCTCTCATGCCATTCATACTCAGGTTAAACTTACCAGCAGAGGAAAGAAAGCTAATTGAAGGCAGGTGGATTTGACACCAAGGTCTGGATTGTGCAGCCGTGGAAATCCCATAGTGACCAAATGGTACACTTTTGTGTGTGCTTCTTAACTCTGACAGCCAAGAAAATGAGCAGCTTTTTTAACAACATATTATATCAGTGTGTTCATAACTTTTAATGAATGGAATAAAACATGAAAATATAATTTGGGGGTTAACTATGGAAGAGAGACATATGAGTTTAAGTTTTGGTCTGGATGATAAATGGGGCATATTTCAATTTTTCATGGTTTGAGTGAGAGTTATGTGGTTAAAAATGATTTCAAGAAACAATGTAAAATTGGTGGTGGCCATTTATAATATGAACCACTAACAATTGAATAATATCTAGTTTATTTTCTCCAGGGTATAGTATCTAGTTTATGAATGCACTTGTACTTCATAAATCATTCTCAAGAGCAAAAGGGAGAAAAATGAAAAATCCATTTTCCTTCAACCCCCTGGGTCTTTATTTAATTTTTAATGAAATAGAGAGGATACTTCATCAATGGCAGCAACAGAGCGTTTTCGACAAACATCTTTGCAAAAACAAACAGGAAAAAAAACCTTAAACCACCACCACCACTAAAAATTCCTAACTCACAGCCCCAAAACAAATAAGGCAACGGAGCTGCCTTGTGACATAAAACACATTTAAAATAAAATGCATTTCTGAAGCACTTAAATATTTCACAGTTACTTAATTTAGCAGTAAGACGTTCCTATATTGCACACAATAGAATAGAGATGGGCAACATTAAGCATTTACATGATTTTTAGGTAGCATAATACATATTTCAGAGCGCTACTCTATCAATATTGTGTATTTGCTTTCTGGTTCTTGCTCACATGACAAGGGGAGCACTGGAATTGGAAGAGCTCTGCCTTGAATGTGATGGCCATGGTTTCATTATGGTAGACATCAACTATTAAGCTGTGTTATGTGTCATAGGACAGGGTCAATCAAAATTCAAAACTGAATTCTGTTCAGTGAAATGGTGCCACTTGTTCATGTTGGGTAAGATTAGAAAGGTTTTCATCCTGTTCCTTTAAGAGTGAGCATTCACTTTTTGAGGCACAAAAGCATCATGAGATAATCTAATTTTAACCTCATATATATCACAGGCACATGTACTTCATGCTTGTACCTTTGTCTCTTTTTTTTTTTGGGGGGGAGGGGATGTAAATATTACCAAGATCATCTTCCATCTGATTCAGAATTAGAGATTCCAAAAGGAAAGAAAAAGAATTGGTTATGTTAAGAGCAGGGTAGTAGTATTCTTTGATATTTTATTCCAAAGATTGATTATCCTTTAAATATATGACTTCTTTCCAGGACGCATTTATCCATCCTGAGGTCCTTGGTAGGTTATGCTTTGGTGTCAGATTTACACTGCTTTCAATTTTATTGTGGTGGTGGTTTGGTTTGTTTTGTTTTTAGATGGAAACTTAAAAGGCACTGGTCAATTCTGTATCCTTTTCTTTTTAGATGTCCATGATTTGGCATTTTCCTGTTACTAAATAATTCATATATATTTTTTTTTTTGTGTTAAATGTAAATGCTAGTAGTATATTCAGACTTTTGTTAGCTGTCTTCCCCTGTTTCATACAGTAGGATATTGCAATTTGCCATGGCAGTTTTTGGCAGAAAACAGGAAATCTTGCTGTTCGGTTTTGAGCTGGAAAACTACCTGTGTTCTGTATTCATCACATTATTGTTCTGCTCCCAGTGACCTTCATCTATTGCCAGAAATGAATAATACATCTTACTTTTACTAGGAAATCTCTCAGTCCATATAATAAGTCTTCTATAAAGTGGTACTCTCAGACTAATGGAATGTATTTCTAAGACATATTTCTCTTACAGCCATTATTGACTTGATTTTCAGTGTATTAGTCAGACTGTGAATGTTAGTATGTTTCTAGTAACTCTCAGAAAGCAGGTGAGGAATCTAGACTATCTCAGTGCATTAGACTCAGTCACCTTTATATATTACTGCATTTTAAATGTCCATTTAAAGACTATAAATTTGAGCTTGATTTGCATTAATGATGAACATGTAATTCAGTCAAGACCAATGCACATCTTCAGCCCTATGCTATCATCCTTAAATATTTCAGTAGGTACATTGCATATTGCCTGCACTCCAATGCCTAAAACAACTGTTTTGAAGCAGAAGTGAAATTGTTGCACAAATTTAATACTTACTGATGTTTTACCATTGATAGCACTGGTACCACTACTTGCTTTTTCCTTTCTGTTGTTGTTGCTAGAACACATTGCTGACTACCTGAAGAGGGGTTGTAGACAGGCTTGTAGACAAGTTGTAGACAGGCAGAGGTTGGTCTCTTCTTGCAGGCAGCCAGAACCAGAACAAGAGGACACAGTCTCAGGCTACGCCAGGGGAGGTTCAGGCTGGAGGTCAGGAGGAAGCTTTACACAGAGAGAGTGATTGCCCATGGGAATGGGCTGCCCGGGGAGGTGGTGGAATCGACATCACTGGAGGTGTTCAGGAGGAGACTTGACAGGATGGTTGGTTGCATGGGTTAGTTGATTAGGTGGTGTTGGGTGATAGGTTGGACGTGATGATCTTGAAGGTCTGTTCCAACCTGGTCCGATCCAGTCCGGTGCGGTGAGGTGCTGTGCTGTGCTGTGTTATGCTATGCTATGCTATGTTATTCTATTCTATTCACATCTTTCTCCTAACATTCTTCGCAGGACTTGTTGCAGTGTATGGTATAATCATGCCACGCATGCTGTATGTATGTAGAAGGTGCACACTCAATTTTTTATACATTTGTTAGACACAGGACAGGCTATGAAATGAAAAGTATAGAACATCAACTCTCTGACAGCTTTTGAGACCTTCATACAGTATTCCAAACTCTCTGTTCATTGGGCATCCCTAGCAAAATGGCTCTCTGAACAGCAAGCTGAAAAATTCTTCACACCCATTAGCAGCTGAAACTCTCGTAATAGTCAGTGGGGTTTTTCTCATGTGCTGTGATTAGTTGTTTACCTGCCTTAGATGGCAGTTCTGCTAAATTTTTATTGCTTTGTGTGCTCGTGGCTCATTTATTGCTTTATTTTCCTTTTGTTTCCTTACTGAATGGATTTATTACCTTTGCATGAAATAATTCTTTTGAGATAACAACTTACTTCCACAGAGCTTCCTCAGGTTTAAATTATCCTGCAGGTTTGGCTTTCTATTTCTTATATGCAAAATATTGCTTACAATCTGCATGGCTTCTGAAAAATTGTGAAACAATAAGAATTGGAAGAAACTCAGTAAAGAAAAAAAAGTATTTAAATATTCTCACTTTGAGACCTTTGTCTTTAAAGGAAACTTCCCTGTGTGCCACTTATCTTCCCAAAGTAGAAATTAAAAATTGTAGCATTCCTTGTGATTCTGGGAGCTCCATCAGAATGCTCAGTGTTCTGAGGATCTCAGCTCACATATATTCCTCTCGATAAACACATGGTCAAATTTTCAAATATAATAACATGCTGCACTACTGTAGGCTAGTCTGAGCCGAAGATTAGGTTATGAGCCTGCATCAAGCCCCTGCAAATAAACCTGCTGTCATCTGAAGTACATGGTATCCTTAATACTAACATTAGGAACAGTATTAGCATAGTGAAAAACAGATGAGATGTGAACAGATTCCCTAGCAACAATGCAGGTATTGAGTTACATGAGCAATTTGGTACCAGTCTTGTCACAGATATTACATTTCTCTGTATCAGTGAGCATTAGCTAATTAAAAAGCACATTTAGCCGGAGGAATTATTTTTATGAATTCACAAATGCACTTTAAGCAAATACAAAGAAAAAGTAATAAAGCTTAATTTCCTTATGAACACTCTATCCCACCTGCTCTATACCTGTATATCAACATTAAAATGATCCAGTATTATTGTAGCATGCCTTCTTCCAAAATGTTCAGTTCATTAAAAACAGAGAACTAAACCATCATGTGCTCTGGAACATGGCTATGAGAAACAAATTCAGATGATGATGAAGTAATTGTTTTGTTTAATTTCCAAAGAGCATTATGTAATGTGACAGCTCTTGGACAGTTTCATTCATTTATGGATGGAATTAAAGGGATTTCTTCTATTTACCTTACTGTATAAAGGAACCGCTGTGTCCATTCCCCTGGACAAGTGATTCCTCTGGATAATGGTGATGGATTACTTATCTTCTCCAAAAGGAAGACTAGGAACAGATGACACTTCTACATCTACAGTTGTGTGAAATTCTGCTTGAGAGCATACTTAAAATGTGTATATGTGAACTTTAAAAGCTTCACAGATCATGTAGACCGCAAATGATGTAGACAGAACTGTGTGAATCATTTAATTTGATTCGCTTTCAGTTCTTAGTCATCCAGTTTTCAGAAAAACAGCTAAATCACACCAATTACTACTCTTTCTTAAAATGTCCACTAAATGTAAGTTTGCTTTAAAGTTTATCTTAGAGTAAAAGATAATCATGTTGATGTTGAAAAGATGAGGGGAAAAAAATCTGATCTAATAAGTTTATATCCTGAAAAGTAGTAATTAATTAGTAAAACTAAGTGAGTAGCTATATAACCCAGAGTTCCTTTTGGAATTTTTCTTTGCCACAACACCCTGCCCCACCTCATGTCAGTAATCTGTTATGTAGGATAGTTTCCTCAGTCCCAATAGGGCTTGATAGGTGTTTGGAATCTTTACCAAAGGTCGGAAAGTGTAAATCTTAAATCCACTCCCCAAAGCACATTGCCTCAAACAAGTGTCTGCTATTGCCAGAGAGCCATCCAGTGGTGCATCTATATGCTATATAGTTCCCTGGCACTTGTCAGGAGAGAGTCCAACTTCTTTCCAGCCAGCCAGTTGCCAATGATAAGCCATCCTCTCCTGAAGATGCCAGGCAAATAATGCTGTTGCTCCACACCCTTGGCGTCTGCTTGTAAGCAGAGTAGTTCTCTCTTTTGGCTTCTGTAGCATTTTTAAATGATACATTTCATAGAATCAATAAGGTTGGAAAAGACCTCAGGGATCATCAAGTCCAACCTGTCACCCAGTACCTCATGACTAACTAAGCCATGGCTTCAAGCGCCACATCCCTGGGGAGGACATTCCAATGGCGAACATCTCTTTCTGTGAAGAACTTTCTCCTCACCTCAACCCTAAACTTCCCCTGGTGCATCTTGATGCATACTGTCATCCATGGCAACCTGCTTGAGTTCCAATTTTCCATTGAGGCTTTAGATTCTTTAAGTTAATATGGTAAAAAATTAAAAGCTAGTACTGTGCTCATTTATGTTCCCAGTGTGTTCCCTGTGTACCTCTTCATAAAAACCATCACCATGCTCTGCCAGCTCTGATTTGAGCTTATCTACCAAGTAATTTTATTGACAATTCCCCCACTGCAGCTGCTGACTTGCAAATATCTGATCTGTGAAGACAAAAACTCTTGCACAGAGCTCTGTCTCTCACAGGACTCACTTAGTAGCTTACATTTCACAGAAATTATTGTCTGGACTAAATTTTATGTGAGTTATTTGGAGACATATGACTAGGAAAGCTGAACCAAATAATGTATTGCAAAGAATGTTGCTTTCTATTTTGTGGGAGGGGAGGAGAGTTTTTATAATCTAGTTATTCTCCTGTAATGCATTTGCTGTACAAGACACAATATTGCTGGTGGGGGAGCTCTGAGAACCTCTGTGTTGTATGTTTGAGCTGAACAGGTGAATATTAATTGGATATATGCAACTAACTCATTATATAGCTCTTTTCTAAGATGTTTTTAACTCTGAATTACCTCATGAATGTGGGACTAATCTTCATGACAGCCTCCCATTTCAAATTGTGACATACAGTTGTGTAAGGATTCTTGCAGGGTGTGCAGTCAGCACATTGCTGCAGATAGGAATTTTGAAACTGTGTTCAAACACAGTCCTTTGATCTGTGCACCACCACACTCTGCAATTTTTGTTCCCTAAGCATCATGATTAACATGAAAAGGGTACACTGTAATTTTTTTCCTGACTTTACTGTCATAAAAGGTCATCCCTAAGTCTTTTTAAATGTATACTGTTTTTCTACTTCATTTTATTCTTTTAAAATAGAAAACAAGCAAACCCAAACCCTTGATGTTGTGGAAATATGTTTTATCCCTCTGGCTATCACATGGAAATGTTTGCATTATTTTTCATTTTTAAATTAAATTTAAAACATTTCTCTGAGTAACAAATTCATCCATGTAGAAATATTTCTACTTTCAATTTGTCAACTACTCAAATCAGAAAGTTGCATATTTCATGTAAGAAGAATCAAAACAACACCGAACTGCTTCCCTTTTACACATGAACTTGCTGTGAATTATTAGTCTTCCCTTATCTCACAGAAGAGAGCAAGAGAGTGAGTAGTAGTGTAAAACCTCAGGGACTGGAACCACAGCTTTTGGATGTGAGGGAGGTCGGCAGAAGGCAGGCAGCACTGCGAGATGGAAGAAAATTGACAGCTTCCACAAGCAGAGCTGCAGCTCGCATCCATTGAAAGGAGAGAATTTCACCTTTGTCTTCCATTTGCTTTTTGATGGTGTTGTACATTGCAGAGCATTTGTTCAGTGCAGGATGTAGTGAAAAGAGTTTGTTGAGGGAGAACACAGGAAGACAAGGATGCTTTGAGGAGAGCTCTTCTTTCTGTTTTTCTTTTTTCTTTTTTTTTTTTCCTTTTTGCCTAGAGGCTCGGTATTTGAAGTAACAGACTGACATGTAAAATCAAAATGATTACAAACTATACCAATGTAAATATTTTTTTTTTTCATACTGCTTATCTTATCCTTCATCCTGTTTTGATTCATTTTGATGTTATACATTTGGCATATCTTTCAGATGTTATTTTCTTTTTCTTATTTTTCCTATTTTCCCTTCTTTCCATTCATTTTAATCACCTCCAAAAATGCTTAAATATGTACAAAAAGTCTGAATTCTAACAAATAGTAACAACAGCACCAAAACCAGAACTGTACCCAGTGAAATGCATTGGGACGGCTTGCTGGTGGAACATTGTACGGTTGTTTTGAGTAACTCCAAGGGAAGAGGTTGCACAACGTCTCTATACTTCTGTTCAAGTCCCAGGGCACCTTCATTATGAAAAGATTTATTTCTTAAATTTAGTGAGAATTTCCCTCATTTCAACGTTGGTTTTGCCTCTTGTACTGTCTGTGTGCCTCTTCAGGGAGAATCTACCTCCATCTTCTCTACATCCTCCCGCTATGCATAGTTGGAGGTGGCTATAAGGTTCCTCCTGTGTCCCCTTTTTCTAGGCTGAATAAATACAGCTTGTACACTTTGTGCTTCATCCAACCCAGCGTCTTTGTGGCTCTTTGCAGGACCTCATTCCAATACGTCTACACCTTTTTATACTGGTGCATGCAAAATGAGACACAGAGTTTGACATGTGGTCTAACAAGTGCTGAATAGAGGAAAAGGATCACTCCTCTCAGGCTTCTGGCTTGCTAATTCAACCCAGGATGTAGTCTGCCTTTTGTTTTTGCTTCAAGGGCACACTGCTGACTCTGGTTCACACTGTCCACCAGCTCTTCCTGGTCTTTTTTGCAAAGTTCCTGGCCTCACATCTGTACTTGTGTGGTGTGTTTCCATTCAAGACACAGACCTTCACATTGTAATTTAGTGATCTTGATGAGGTCCACATTAGCCCACCTTCCATGCCGTTGAGCTACTTTTGAATATCGGCCCTGCATAATGGGCTGTTTTCTTCCAAACTGGCATTGCCTACAAAGTTACTGAGTACGCTTTCTCCAATCATCCAGGTTATTTTGTATCTTCAAGTCTCTAAGTGAATAAGAAATTAGAAGGAGCAGGATGCCAAAAGATAAATTTGTCATTTTATTTTCTTTTTTTTTTTTTTATGTAAATATTGTCAGATGTTGGTGGTTAAATTGTTTAAAGAACTAGCCAAATGTAATACTGTGAGGAGCCAAGAAATAATTTTCTGTATATATGGAAAAAAAATAATAATAATGAACCAGGTTGCAAGAGACCTTCAAGATCATCGCGTCCAACCTATCAACCAATCCAACCCACCTAAACAACTAAACCATGGCACCAAGCACCCCGTCAAGTTTCCTCCTGAACACCTCCAAATCTCAATCTGGAGGGTGGGTTTTGTGGGATCACAAGGTTATTCTGTGCTAGTGTTTCAAAAAAATTCTTCCAGATGGTGTGTTTTGTTAGGATCTCCATTTCTCTTCAGGAGAAGTATACTTTTCTGTGTCCCTGTAAATGACATATCATCTGAAAAGCCCAGCAGACTGTTTGGGGTTTATTGAAGACCTTTGAGATCTGGCCACAGGTGTCTTAGATTAAGACCAGAGAATACATTTTAAATGCAAGAGCTTCCAAGATGACTGTGTGATTTTTTTAGTTGATTAGATGGTGTTGGATGATGGGTTGGATGCAATGATCTTGAAGGTCTCTTCCAACCTGGTCTGGTCTGGTCTGGTCTGGTCTATTCTATTCTATTCTATTCTATTCTATTCTATTCTATTCTATTCTATTCTATTCTATTCTATTCTATTCTATTCTATTCTATTCTATTCTATTCTATTCTATTCTATTCTATTCTATTCTATTCTATTCTATTCTATCACTCATGTGATCCCATGTTCAGGTCTTGGCTTAGCTGGTGCATATTCATCCTCCAGAAGTAACCAAAATAGAGATGTTTATGAAAGAGACAGCTTTACTGATTCTGTGTCTAATAGATGCATATTATAGTTACTTTTGGGACAGTGATATATTTTCCTTTACTTTCCATTGCTCACTTTCACTTCCTATCTTTTAAAGAGCCTTCAGTATCTCTAAATTCTTCAGTAGTCTTTTAATGCAGATTTGGAATATCATTGTACAAATACAATTTTGAATTTATTACTCATTTCAACATTTTTTTTTTGTTTTAAATGAAACTCTACAATTTTATTCAAATCTATGTTCGTTCAACTCCAAAATTGCTTCTATCCAAGAAAATTGCAGATGGGAATCAGAATGTAATCAGTTAATTGACCTTGCCTTCACATGCACTTTTATGTAGTGACAGAGATATTTAAATGTGGAGGTAGTTGCCTCTGTCCTTCACACACTGGCCTTTAGTTCTCTTCACTAATAGCTTTGGTCATTTAATAGTGTATTTTACAGCAAGGTCAGGTTAACAGGGGCTTTTATAGGCCAATATTTTACAGGAAATTGGTGAACCAAAAACTGTAATTATGCATGTGAAATAATCCCTTGAATAATTAGTGATGATTAACTGGCTGTTATCATTGAGACAAGTTATAAGGATTTGATATAAGAGGAAGTAGAAAACAAGTCACTGAGCTTATGGCAAGAAAACATTATATATTTTTAAAAGTTCTGCATTTGCTGTCTTATATCTGGACAATACAGTAAGTAAAGAGCTAATTCAAATTTTTATCAATTGTTAAATTTACATATTTACAGTGAGTCTTGCTGACAGTGTACTAGTGAGCTTCAAAAAGTAGAACCTGTTGTCAGGGCACAAAAGTGATGGTTGCCAACTGTGCTGGAAAATTGTAATCCAATGATTTTGTGCACAATGATATTTTCAACCCACTGTGAGAGTGTGCAACAGTACACAGTTGCATAAGGTGTCTGACAATCTCCTCATAACTTCCAAATAGTATTGAAAGCAATGTGTGGACTAAATTCCATATTATTGAAACCAATACTCCCTCAAAAGGAAACCCCAACCAACCAAACAGAAAAAAAAAACAAACAAACAACAAACCAACTAACCAAACAAACACAAAAAAACCCTGCTAACTGTAAAAGGAACAGGTAAAAGCCAGACAGAACAGACTTTCTTTTGTGAGGAGAACAACTGTATGATGGCTGAAATATGCATCTTGTTGAGCTCAAATACATGTTCTAAAACTCCGTCTCCACTCAAGTCATCCCACACCTAAAAATGATGTCCTGGACATACGTAAGATATCTGGGAGGAGGAGCTAAATGTGCACTTAGTAAGATAATTGAAATTGTAATGATGTTTAAAAAAATTGTCTAAAATATTTCAAGTTGAAGTTAAATGTGTTGTAGGAAAGAAAGTTTCATGTGTGCAACAGAGTATTTGAGCAACTGATGGAGGGGGTGGGGGGGAAAGGAGGAGAGATCAAAGAGAAACAGTTTCGTTTTCAGGCTTTCTAAATAAAAGCAAAAGACTGGATCCACAATGAGGAGTTACATTTACAAAATACTTTTGAACAGTTACAGTGCACCATTTGGAAACAACAGACATAGGCCCAAATTCTCCCAACACCTTTCAGAGCAAGGATTCAAAATAATTCCTCTTTTCCCATGTATAATTCAAGAGTTTATCTATGAAGTGTTCCAAGGTCTCTTAGTCTTCCCTTATGAAACTGTTCAATTTTGATTAGCAAAGGGTCTAGATCCTAGATGCCTCACCTCTCAGGAAACTGATCTCATTAGTGTTGTACTCAGCTATCCTTCTCTAAGAGCTCTTTCTTTAACTGTCTTAAACAGGGTGACTTTCATGGGTGAATTTTTCTAGGTTTATAGTTTATAGGCCTCAGACAGTGAAACACATTCCCCTTCCAGTTGGCTTCTGCTCATCTACACTCACAGGGGCTATTTACTACCAGAGCACAGTAAGGTAGCTACTGATTATTTTGGTAGAATTGCTTCTGTAAACTGTCTGCCATTTTAGTCTGTACTTATTTTTAAGCATGTTTTGTACTTCTAGAATGATAAATACTAAAGAAATTAATTGGGTCTATTTATAATTGCTTATCCAGTTCCTTTAAGAATGCAAATTCACCTGGCACAAAATTAAAAATAATAAATTTAATAAATGCTACACCTTTAATTTGAGTAAAAGTCAAAGTAGTCTGTAACTCTCATTCCAGACAATATATATTATTTTTAGAGTGCAGAATAATTCCTGTTTTGTACAGCTAGTGCTGATTAAAAGAAATTCACCTCATTCAATTTAACAAAACCAGCTAATTTAAGAAAAGTTAGTGTATTAAAATTTACTGTACATGACAACTGTTCTCATTTCAGAATGCACCCTACCACCTCTCTTTGATTAGATTTCTTATTGTAAGTTCTGAAAAGGTTAATGAATACCTTAACAAAGCAGCCTGGGTTCTATAATTGAGTGTAATAAGCTGATAGGGTGATGGGATTCTTTGTTGATGTAATTGTAATGAGAGATCTTTGATGTGTTAGAAGAACAACGCCGTAAGAAGTATGAAGAAAAATAAGGTGTCCCAAGTTCCTGGTTTACGGATATGCTGTAGAAACTGTTTCATTTGTTAGCTGATGTAAATAGCTCATGAAGCTCTCTGTAGTTAGATGTTCCATATCCGCAAGTATGTACCTCAACAGCAATTACTTTCTACTCCCATAAGCAGAGACAGAAAATTTCTGTTACAAAAACCAAACTGTGCAAAAAGGTGTCTCCTGAATTCTCCTCTGAAACCCTGTGCTGCTTTTAGTTTCTGCTATTTCAGATTGCCTTCGAAGTGAATCTTTTCCTTTCACACTTGATTTTGGGTTTTTAGAGTAAAAATGAGAGTCTGGTCATCTAAGAATCCGTTTTCTTGGCCATTTGGGGAGCTCATCTCTGAATCTAGTTTGTTTGTGGTACTGTTTCTTGAATGCATCTAATGGCTTATACAGAGTACAGCTTCAATGACACTAATACTTCTGTATGTCTACTGAACTTCTTTCAGTCAAGTCTCACTGACTGCTCTAACATTGCATTTGGTCATCTCATTCCTAGTCATGTAGCACTAAACATTTTGTTCTTTCATATTTTCTGTTTCATGATCTTTCAAGTCTAGTAGATGTTTTTGGATTAATAGTTGGCAACTCTCTAGCCTTGCCTTTCTTGCACTACTGAACTTCATTCCATCTGTGTTATGTGAGTCCTCAAGGATATATAGTTCTTGTGTATGATATCCTGATCTTTTCCTGCATTGATAAATCCTCTGACTTTTTTCCATCAGCAGATTAGGTAAGAATATTACTTTTATTAAAAGGAATTCTTCTTAATAGTGAGGGTGTTTTATGAATGGGTCCAAAATGGATCCTTGAGGAACAAAATCTTCTTAACCTTTTCTAAACTCAGCTTTTTCTTTTGTGACTCCCTTTTGCTTTTCCAGTTGAAATCATCTCTTGATCTAACTTATAATATGTTGCTAATATTTTCCCTTGGGACAGTAAATACATTACTGAAATACAGATCAATAGCAGCTACTGTATTTCCCTTGTCTCATATGGAAATAGTGTGGATTAGTAATAGAAATGGCTTGTGTGCAGTAAACAGTGAAGGTAATTGCAGTGGGAGAGGAATGGGAGGCACATGCAAGGTGAATGGACTGAAACAAATTATCATATTGAATGATAGAATTTAGATATCAATCAGGTTTTTAACATTTTATTTCCAATTTAAGCTCTTAGTTTTCATATCTGCATACTGAAGTGACTATATACCATCATGTAATGACTAGTATAAACCTGGATGGGGGAGACTATAGGTCTGAGTACTGGACAAATAGAACATGCAAATGTGAATTGAATTGTCGTAATGTGAGTGGGCAATGTAAGCAAGCTCTCTTCCAACCTACCTGCGACATTTTTCTTTCAGGAAATATTTACCTCATCCCTAAGCATAACCTATCTTCAAATAAAATTTGTGGCTGTATGAGTGGATATCTTAATAATGACTGTAATATTTGTAGAGGTAGCCAGCTTTACATACACCTAATCACAGAATGGTTGAAATTGGAAGGGTCATCTTGTCCAGCCCCCTGTTCAGGCATGCCCATCTAGAGCTGATTATCCAGGACCAGAAATACACAGAATTCTGCAATTTGTTTTACCTAGAACAAGAAAGATTCCTTATTTGCTGCTATATATTTCCATAAATTCAAAGTCTTGTACAAGAAGGAGTACATGTATTTGACCCAAAGAACTTGCATCTCATAAATGAGAACAAATTATGATGCACCTGTAATACTGGGTTCTTTTTAAATCTGAATGTTAAATACATAATTATAAATAGATAATTCAGTTTTTCATCAGAGTTTTGGGTTGAGTAAATACAGCTTATTCCTCCAGCATGTGCACATTTTCAACCTGCACTCTCTTTAGCTGTAAATATGATTTATACATAGTTTGGTTTTATATTAACATATGCCCATTCCTGTCAACCCCTTGCCAGGTGGTGTAAATTGTCATTGTTCCCTAAGCCAGTGAACCCATGGATGTTTGCATCGGGTTGGCATGTGTTTGAAGAATATGTTAGTAGCTTGGACTGACCGTGTAGGGAAATTGTGTAAGAATGAAGTTGAATGAGTCCTAGTCAAATGTTTTTGAATGGACCTCTTGGGCTACAGAATAAATTTGTATTCCTAGTCTACTCTTTCTATTACCAGCAAAAATGTGAGCAATTGCCAGCAATGTGAGAAAAAACAACAAGAAGCTGCATCTATCACCTTCTAATCCATCTGGATTTTAATGAAAACTGCAAGTTTATGATGATGAAAGTACATAAGAAGCTAAATTCTTGCATTTCCATTCAGTGTTCTTTTGTTTTGTTTTGTTTTTAAAAACAACATAACCTCACAGGCAACTCAATGTCCCTGGCAAATTGGTAAACAAAACATTTTTCTCAGAATTAGATTTAGCCCTCGTTTCTTTCCTATTTGTCATTGCATTGTTACAGACGGCATAAACACATTATTTATTGAAACACACTCACCAATCAGCCAGCACCTATTTAAAAAAAATATTTTGGGTTACAGGAAGTGAATTTCAATCTCAAAAATACGTGTTGCATTTCTGAGCTTCTCTCATTAAATCATCACCAGAAAAAAAGACCTTAGCGTGTCATAGTAGGCAGTAGTGACACATGGAGTGATGAACTAATTCACTTCACTGATGAGTGCTTTCAACTGAGTCAATAATAGAGATTATAACCTATTACAGTTGAAAACACATAACATTTTACCTAATCAGTTACCAGGAGATGAAAATAAAACAAAAGAAAAACTCATTCAGTGTTTGCATTTGATGAAATTGTGTCACCATGTGAGGAACTTACTCCTCCGGCTGACCGGGGTCAGTGGTATGAATTGTTTTCATGCAGAAGATTCATTGTTTCACATCTTACCTGTTGTCTTCCTAATTGCAGTGCTCAATTCATTTATTGTAACCCTTCTGTCCCTTGTACAGTCCTTTTTCTGTTTACAGGGATAGCATGCATTCTTTCTTGATGTTTAGCTGAGCCCTGTCGAGAGTAATAGCACAGCAGCAGCAAAATGTTGCTAAGTATAATGGAAAGTTAATGAGAGGATACTCTGGCTACTTCTAGGCAAGCTCATGTCAGAGGGATTACAATAACCAGTATTATTTCTATTATCCAAGCCCTGTTATGATCTTCTGAGTGCAACTCTGCTTTAAAAGTAGGGATGAGATGTTGTATTGAAAAATTACTGTAATAGGGGACTACAGAGTTCAATGTAATTTTGGATGATTACAGCACTGTTTCTATACTATTTTTAAGAATTGTGGGCCCACAAAGGTTTGCAACATCTCAGCATTGTATTTAGAGCAGGAGAGCCTACATCAATCTTTCTCTAAAATAGTATGGACAGAATATGGTTTGCTATTATTTACAGATTCCCAAAGATGTTAAGGAAGATTGAAAGATGACAATAAAATGATGGTAATTGAGTTTAGGACAATGAACCACTTGCATTCCTCCTATTGTTTGTGCATGCACTTTCTGGAGACAAAACCTGGGCATTTGACCTTTTAAATCTAGTTGCTAGCTTGCTTTATTCTCTGATTCCTCATTTACTTTTGCTTGATAGATAATACACATAAAAAAGCACATTCCTTTTCAGAAACCTACTTCAAAGCACTTCATGCTAGATTGGTTCTCTATATAAGAAAGGGTCTGCTGCATAGGAACATTAGTAGGCTGACCAGGATGGTGAAGCAAAAGCCAAGGCCTACCAATTTATTCCATTTGAGATTAAACAAATTTATTTAAGATGACCCACCCTAGTAATCCCTTTATCCAACACCAGAAAACGCAAATTTCAGCAGCAACCTCAATATATTTGCAAGTTGCTTTAAAAAGTGTACAGGAGGAAGAAATGAAGGAAGTATTTATACTAAAAGACAAACAAAACCCAAACTTCTTCCTTGCTAAGGCAGGTTGTGCTACGGTCACCAGCGTACTCACCTTCATCACTGTGTTAAAGACATCTGAATTGCAATGCCATTTGGAAATGTGTGCTCTTACAGAATGCAAGTGATTGCTTACTTCATGAACATGCATTTCAAGTTTTTGGTTGCTTCTGACTACTGATTTGGAAGTCTAAACTCTTAGAGTAAATTTTGTACTCACCCTCCCTGAGTCAGCTGCACTGGTTAGATCTATTGCTGCCTCTCAGGCTCTCTTTCATACAGTAAATGTAAGGGGAAAGGATCTCAGCTCCAGTATTTGTTCCCCCTCTGAGATCTTTAGTACTTGGTGTGACATTTTCTGAGTACAGGCAATCTATTTTCCTCAAGTGTTGTCCAATTTCAACTGAATTAAAGACACACAAATTATTACAAGTCTTATGGCAATCAGCACCTCAGTATCCATTCACCTTTAGCCATGTTCTTGGTGGTCACCAGTCATGTTTAAATAGCTAGAGTAACTACAGCATGCATTTCCAAGCAGTGGTCTTATAAGACAAGTGGTGGGATCTCTCCTCATAAAAATAAGCGTACAAGTGTAAGAAATTAGACCTTAGAACTCAATCCCTGATCTCTGTTCTGTCATTGTACTTTCTGTTCTGTTTGCATACTACTGTGAAAATATTTATTAGTTGGGTTTTTTCCTACAAGAAACTTATTTTGGAAAACAAGAATAGGAGCTAGTTGGAAGGTTTAAACGAGTAGTTCTGCTCTGATTAAAGAATGTCCAATCTGTAGGGCTCTGAGTATTTTGAAATTAAAGACAAACTAGAACAGTTTTGTTAAAAAGGATTATGAAATCTCTGGGGATGAATAATTTTCATTCTTCTCTGCAAAGAATTGTCATAGCTTTATAAAACTCAATCAAGAGATAAATCAGTCATCTCTTATAGCAGGCTTTAGGTAAGAGGACAAAATTCTGAAGGTGCCACACACATTTAACTGCATTTTCCAAAGTTCAAGCACATTATTTTTGCTATAATACTGGTCAGTACTATTAAAATACCAGAAGACATTGACTCTCAAATGGCTATTAAAATGATCTACTGCATACTGTCCTCCCAAGTTCAAGGGTGCTTTCTAGTGGTCGTATTTCTTTTACAGACTCATGAGTCTCTCAGGCCTGTGAGGGTTCAGTAAGTATGCTCAGTAGATGCTCTGAATATGTTAAAGGTCCGTTAAACAATGCTGTGTTTGGATCGGTGTGTCTGATATAAACTGCTCATGTGGAACAGGAATATGTGAGTCCATGGAAAACTACAGAGTGAAGACTGAATTCAAATTAGAGAAGTAGCTTTGTGGAAATGTCATTTTTGTTTTGTAGTCGGAGGAAGTGAAAGAAGTGTTGTAATTTTGTACGTGTTGTGACTGCCTGGGCAAAGGATGAAGTCTTCTGAAACACTGAATGAGAAAAGAGCATGTCATGAAGTGGGTCTTAATTCAATATAGGAGTTTATACTACTTTGCAAGTCGCTCACATAAAACACTCAGCTTTTTTCTTTATTGAAATGAAAAGTCATGCCTCAAGGAAATAAAAATCATACCCACACTTAAGAGAAATTGGAGGGAGGGGACAAGTGACAGCATACTCTTGAAAAATGCAATTATGGAAATAACTAAAATATCAACATAGTGAAGCTAAGTGTGATTTATCCCCTTGTGAAAAAGGACCTATGAGAGGTGACTTTAAAGCTTGCCTTTAAGTAGGAAAAGATAAGGTTAAAGTAGATGCTTTATCACATGTGTATGACATTAAATAGGTCACTAAGAGAAACCATATTTTCAAAATGAAGTTGCAACTAGAAAGAGCTTGTAAAAATAATACAATAATAATCTCTCTTACAATAAAAAGCCTCTCTCTTTAGTTTTCCCAATAGGGTCTAGTCATGAGGTCTGCGGTGACAGGTTGGACTCGATGATCCTCGAGGTCTCTAGTGATACTGTGATACAAGATGACTTGTGAAAAAAATATCTAGAGGAGTGTCCATGAGAGAAAATCTTGACATAAGTTCTAAACTAGTAGATAAAGGTATAATAGGATCATTGAGGATATAGTAACTCATGAACTAAAACATTAATTTTTAATAGGACCATTATATGTTCTAGCAATATGGAAATGCAGGATGAAAAGACTATTTGATTCAGCAAGTCCACTCCCTTACAATTAGAAATAACCACATGATCCCTCGTGAACCTCAGCTTTGTACGTTAAGCTTGAAATTGTGCAAAGGAATATCTGCCTTGAATGCTCTCACACTGTGCAGGATGAAAATTTTATATGTACTGAATATTATAAACTTAGTGTTGATTTTTGAAGACTGAAACCCAAACCTATTGTTTGTAACAGAAAGAGGAGAGATCAAGGGTATCACTGCTGTGTGACACAACAGAAGGAATTTGGTAAGATATCCAGGTGATACTAGGAAGTGAGCCATGCCCCATGGTAAAGTAGAAAACAGGTGCTCATGTAGGAGTGTGATGTCATTGCTGATGCTTGAAGTCATTCCACAAAGCCCATATTTTTGTAAAACAAACAAAAAAAAAACAAACCCAACTATAAAAATTAACTGTATTTCTAATATTATTTTAAATCTATCCAGTGTAAAGCAGGAGGCTGTATGGGGTGATCACAAAGGAGTCCACTGTCCTTAAAACCTGTGTGTATGGAATGAATGGTTATATGCAATGAACTGTCAGAAATCCTAATGAAAAATGTAAACCACATTAGACAATGCTATTTTTCAATCTTCTGAGGCATATGAAGGGACTCAGGTTGACAGAAAACAATGGCAGGAGTGGTTTTTCTCTTCCAGAAGAATACAAAGGTCAGAACAGTAACATTAGACTAATGGAGCATCTTGTGCACAGCTTGAAATTTTCCACAGTGACAGTTCCACAGGAAGCAAACATTACCAAAAATCTTTCTAAAAGCAAAATCAAAGCAGAAAGCAGTTCTCCATTTACATTATTCTGGAGAGATTTGAAATATTTCCAACAGTTCTACATGTCAGTAACCGGATTGTGCTGCCATTCTCATTTTATCATTGCCTAAACAGTACCTAGGAAGTGGTTTAACCACAATTATTTTGACTCATCACCTTGTAATTATCTTTACTATATTGGCAAATGATGCTCTTTTGTCATTAAGTACTTCAAATAATTGCAACACTTGTAAGAAATCTTTAAATCAGGTTATTTCTTGCAAAAGTTTTTCTAAAAATAACCTAAAAATTAAAAGAAATTCTATATCTGCATCACATTGTATGCTGTCAATGGTGCATCACATCGCTTCTGTTGACAGGTGATAGTACTGCAGATGAAGAAGCCTATTTTACCAAAGGATTATGCGTGTCAAAGTTTGGGAGATTTTCTGTTGTCCTGAAGCTGACTGCAACATTCTTTGTGCAAGTTTTGGGAGCTGGGGATAAGACTGGATGACAGTGCTATCACAATGAGTTTGCATCTCGTCCTCATTTAATAGGAATGGACACACAGGGCGGGTTTTTTTCATTTCAAAATCCTGTATTTGAGATTGTGAGTTACCACTTGAATCCTGATCAGTCTTCCCGTGATAGACACATTACATTTTGTCCCCTTCTGGTTGTTAAACAAGCTTATAGGACGAAGAAGACGTTTGTCACTTCTTGTCAGCTCTGTGATGGTAATGTGATGCTGCTTCTCAAACCTGAGACATAGCTGTTTTGTTGCTTTCAGTCTCCATCAGGACTATTCAAAATTTAGAATTCTCCTACTATTTTGATGGATGGGACATTTAGAGCTTCCCCCAACCCTCAAGACTGAAAGGAATGACATTTCAGTGGTTTTACATGTCTGTGATCAGATGCATGTAACTGAAGTCAAGCCAGTCTGGAAAACTGGGAGTGTTCCAAGTCAGCCTGCTTCTTTTTGTAGGAGAAGGCTCATCTATTTGAAGTGGTATCTTTAGCCAAAGCCCAGATACAAGGGCTAAAACTGATTTGAGCACAGCTGACCATTTGCTCTGCTGATAGCTCACCACACCAGTGAGCTGCTCACTAACTCAGGAGACCCACTTTTAAATCCCATGGAAAAGTCTTCAGGCTCCACATAGATCTTTGAGTCATGAGATTTTTCAGAACAACATGTAGCCAAATCAACAAGTTTAACCCATCCTAATTTACAGATGTGGCTGCTCTGAGCCCTCCTACTACTTGTAGGAGCAGGCCAGTATAATGCAAGGATACACGAGTAAGATTTATAGGAACTTGGGAATGGTTTTTAACATACAAGGATCTATATAATGTACATTTAAGAGTTTATCCCGGGGGGGGGGGGAGTACTATTTACTTAGAGAGCTGTTTCTGTTTGTTCTATTCAGAGGCATCATGCTCCACATCAATTTATGATATTATGCAAATAGAGAGTAGAAATAGTGTATGGAAAGGTACTTCTCGGCTGTGCAGCACCATAAGCATAGCATGCAACTACTACCCTACTACCCTAACAGAAAGATTTCTTCTCATTCTTCCAAAACTTGTTAAAAAGAATCCACAGTGTTCCAATTAGAATATTTGCTATTTTCAGCAGCTGTTGGCAAGCTGTTGAAATTATTTTGGTAAATGTAACTTTGTTTCGTAAGCATACATTTATTTCTGTAACACTTTACTAGTCCAAAATTGTAATGCTTTGGTATCATAAATGGTTGCTAATAGAACAGAATTATAGAACTGTTTTGGTTGGGGAAAAAACTTTATGATCGTGAAGTCCAACCAATATTGATGACAGTTAAGATTTCAGATGGGAGTCAGGGGCACTTGCAATGTAAGTGCTCCAGGTAATAGCAAAAAAAGACAAGAAACAGGAGGGCACAAGTGCAGAACTGATATGGTTTTGCTAATTGCCCTTTCCATTAGCTCCCAGAGACAGTGCTTAATTCTAGATTTATGAATCAGGGGCTGTATATCTGCAAAGAAACAAGTTCTTCCCATTGGTGTTTCAACTTGGTTGGGAAGATTTGGAGTGAGTTAGAGGTTCTAAAACAAAAGAAAATCTTCTCACCAATTCTATGCTCTGCACGTGAAACAAAGGACCTGTCATTGTCAATAATATTAACTAGGTTAGTTGTTCTTTAAAATGTTTTTTCTCTTTAAAACCAATAAAAAAGAATTATCCAGATGGTACCAAGAAATCAGTAGCACAGGTGAAACATTTTATGGAAAGATTATTTCTGAGATATGAAGGAAAAAATAAACAGCCCTGAATTTTAAGGGAAGTGGCATTTGAAAGACCTTGGCTTGGGCTACGCAACTTGTCATTTCAACACTGGGCACTCCTTTTGAGAGCTTCTGAGGAAGCTCTGTGGTGTGCAGAACACCTGCCATTTAATTTAAACTATTGTAGATACGTTTTGTTCCTTCTTAGTTTTCTTGAGAACAACTATTGAATACATGATAATTGGACACGACAATAATAGTAATTGTCAGGATTATCCTAGAATACCTGTAGCTCTCTGCTCGAATAACGTATGATGGCCAGTTACTTGGCAAATTGTTTTGTTTTTTTGTTTCATTGTCCTACCTCACTTTTCAACAGCATTTGTTTAGTTACCAAAATGGCTGCAATAGCTCCAAATGCTGTACCTTAAAGCTTTGTGTATTCTGTATGTGTGTGGCAGATCTCAGCTAGCTGCTGATGAATAAACAGGTGCAGTTTTGGTGAAAATAAATATATTCTATTCAGAATGCAAAACATTCAGTCTTAAGTGTGCAAACTGATGTTTATTACATGCAAACATTACTTGAGGTTAATTATGCATCATTTAAGTCTTGTTTGTTATATGAAGGAGTAAGCCACCATGCTCTTGTAGTAGAGGTTTTATATGTAGAATGACATGTGCTGTATGAAGACATAATTTTCAAACTAATCTGTCTCTTTTGTAGTCGGGGGGGGAAAAGTGTACTTGTTCTGCCTTTTTTTAATGTTTTGTAGGGTTTGGTTTGATTTTAGATTTTTTTATTATTATTTCTCGAGTATGGGAAGCTTGTAAACTGGTGTGCTGCAATTGTGAAAATTGTTTTGTTCAGACTGCAGTATCAGTTTCCTTTCAACTGATTTGCTGTTAAATCTGTTTTGCCTCAGAGAATTGCAGTTACAAAGAATTTCAGCAGAAAAATACATTTGACTTGAATGATAGAGGATGGTGAGAGGGGATGGTGAGTGGGGATGGTGAATGAGGCCAGGTAGGTTTGTCCATGATGTCCAGTGCTAAACTGGATCATGATTAGAGTTCTTCTAGCCACTAGAGTAGAGTCCTGAGATCTCCTGTCCCTGCCATATCCGCATCTCAAAAGGACATTCTCTCACATTTGTGGGCATGTGGCATCCACATCCCCTTGCTATCAGCTTGTCCTGACATGAGCAGATCTAGAGGAAAGCCACAGACATGATAAGTGGGCTGGAACTCATCTCTCAGACAGACTAAAAGAGTTAGGGTTGTTCAGCCTGGCAAAGAGAAGGCTTCAGGGTGACCTTCTAGCAGCCTTTCGGTATTTGAAAGAGGCCTACAGGACAGCTGGAGAGGGACTTGCTACAGAGGCCTATAGTGAGAGGTAATGGCTTCAAACTGGATGAAGTTAGATTTAGATTAGACATTGGGAAGAAATTTTTCACCATGAGAGAAGGTGGTGAAACACTGGAACAGATTGCCCAGAGAAGTTGTGGAGACTCTAACCCTGGAAGTGTTGAGGGCGTGGTTGGATGGGACCTTGAGCAACCTGGTCTCACAGGAGGTGTCCCTGGCCCCAGCAGAGGGCTTGAAACTAGTTGAATTTTAAGGTCCCTTCAAACCCAAACCATTCTATAATTCTATGATGAAATGCCAAGGTCACCAGTCTTCCATCTCATGTCCTGCCCACCCTTTTCCACCTGTATAACAGTCCCTGTCCTTTCTACTTAAGCTTTATATTCCTCCCATCTCAGAAATCCCCATTTGTCTTTCCAATTTATAACCTGATTTCCTAGTTTTTCTTGTCAATTCATTGATTCATTTCTATGTCAGCCTTTCATATAACTACTGTTCTGCTCCTGCTCCAATTCAGTAAGATACTGCCACTTCTATCATATCTCCCTCCTTTATCCCCATTTCACACTGTCATCTTCTGTTACCGTATTACTAATGACCACCACGGCCAAAAGAGACTTCTCAGGGAGCAAATAATGTATTAAAATGTGACCTGGTGGTGCTCATTAGCTTGGGAAAGCATAGAACACCATTCATTAAACTAAAAGCAACTCTTCTTCTTACAGTGATGATGCATGTGGACAGGTTGGAAGTACTGAGAATTCTATTTCTGCTTTCGACCTCACTTCCCAAAGAAGGTATAGCTTTGAATTGCCTGAAAGTAGATGGAAAGATGGTAATTTCCCAGAAGTGCAAATAGTAGATGTGTAGGGAATAAAAACCTCAGAGCTAAAGCTAGATTTGTTACTATAGACGTCTGATTCAAATCTGTAAGTTGTTCAAGTTTCCATGAATCATTATTTAATGCTTTTTTCTCTGGGAGGAAGAAGGCACTGGATAGAAGAAAAGAAGTGAAGGAAAAAAGATTGTAGTGGAAAAGGGTGCCTGCACTTCAGTAAAATGGGAAGCTCTAGTACTTCAGTCTCTGTCTTCTCTGAATAAAACCTAACAATGAGACATCAGTGAAAAATGCTGCTGCAGCTTGTCATCTGATCCCAGACCTGCATTGTCTAAGCACATGAAATGAAATGTTTATAGTTGAAATTCATCTAGTTCATTTAATTGACAAAATATTAGGATAGTGAATAGGGTGCTGAAGGTAACCAACTTTTTTCTGAGCCCTGAGATTTTTCCATTACAATGCAATTTGTAATACAATTTTCAGGAAGATCCATGCAAATAAAAATATCATAGTTCATAGAAAATAAATATAAAAGTGGAAGAGAGTCCAACGTAATTCACTTTGAAAATGGAATCGGATCCTTTTGTTGGTTTTTGTAATATTCACAGTTGTAATGCTACCTTATGCAATCATTTACAGGTCCCTTATGTATGAGCTGTTTTGCATTGACATTCTCTCTGCTGTGCTTTAGACAAAAATGTTCAGCATTTCACTTGTGGATGCAGCAGCTGCGTACAATTGTAGTGCTGCCTTCACAATCCAGTTTGCTCTTTCTTCTGAATCCTTAGTTATTTCTCCATTTTACACAATTGGTTTCTAAAGGAACCTCTAAATGAGGAAAGGGGCAATCAGCTGTGAAAGATGAATATCAAACATGTATGCAAAGTGTCATATATACACTAGAAAAGCCCTTAGGGCATCAAGATATTACTTGTCAATTTCAGAGCGGTTTTACATGCCTGTTTATTCTTCCAAGAAAAAAAAGGGGGGGGGGGGGGGGGGGACACCAAAAAGAACAAAAAAAACAGAACACTTGTTACCTTAGCAACATGGTTATGTTATCTCCAGACATCTGAACCAAATTCTCGAGACACATACGCTGTTGCTCAGGTGAACCTGTATCATTGTAGGAACTTGATTTATAGTGTCAGCATATATTATGGTGATTGTTTAGTTTTGTTTTCTTTAATCTACATCTTAGCTTTGTGGTTGTCTTTTCAAGATCAAATTCTTGGCAGTTATGTTCATGAATTGATTGAGGAGTTTTTATTAAATTGCAGATTACTAATTAGAAAACATATCTTGCAAACATCTGTGATGCAAAGAAGCTAGCATGCCTTTAAAAAGAAGACATGCTATTTTGTCTGTCAAATAGTAGGTAACAGACTGAGGATGTAATTTAAGGAAATCCATAGCCAAAGCTAATAACTAATTTTGGTGGGAAGGTAAAGTGCTGTATTGAAACAGGTAATGGCTAAAACAGAACCCAAAAAGTAGAAAGAAATGGGCAATTTTCAGCATGGCAAAAGGTTAATGCTATTGTCAGGAGACCTAAAGAATGTAGCAGGAACAGCATTGCATAATGGGTTTACTACTCTTCTGAGCACAGTGAGGTATCAGTTTGCAGAAAACGATTTTTGCAGTGCTATTGAAGGTTGATAGGTTTCACTGGCGTTTTATACAAACTTAGTGCATAAGCTGTATGTGGACAATGAGTTCCAGTTTTGATGAATTAAACATATTGCGTGGCACAAAAATAGTTCAGCTTGTCACATCTATTACTGGGCTTTGACCAAAATGCTTTGGAAGAAAGGCTTAGGCATCATTAGTGGGGAACTTGGTGCTTTTTTAAAGTAATCCTAACATATATTGGTGCGTAAGTAATCAGAAAAAATGTTACACAGTTACCTTTTTCTAGCACTGTTGTAATCTCTCCTGATCATGAGTCCTTTTTTGTTTACTTGCTTGTTTGTTTGTTTTAAATAATGTTATGTAGAAAGAAAATCATTAGAGGCAGAGGAAATCTTTGAAAGGAGGGAGAAAAGATGAAAATTTTATTTCAGGATTAGAAAACTACCTTGGAACACAGAAGAGTTATGTAGACATTATTGAATAGCAGAGTGAAGTGTATGATGCATTTCTGTTTTCCCTTAAATTTCTAGAGAAATGTAAATGGCATTTTGAAAGTATAAATCTAACCATTTAAGGAAAGAATAGAATAGAATAGAATAGAATAGAATAGAATAGAATAGAATAGAATAGAATAGAATAGAATAGAATAGAATAGAATAGACCAGGTTGGAAGAGACCTTCGGGATCGTCACATCCAACCTATTATCCAACCCACCTAATCAACTAAACCATGCAACCAAGCACCCTATCAAGTCTCTTCCTAAACACCTCCAATGATAGTGACTCCACCTCTCAAGACTGGATTTGATGAGTTCCCTACAGACTCGAGGTTCCAGAGAGAACTGACACTATATGTGAACAATATAAAACAATTAGAGTGAGTAAACATGTCTTTAAACAAGATAAAATTATTTAAGTTTTAAGGCTAACCCAAATCATCAACCTCATGAGCTGACAAGTATTTTGTCTGTGCAGGTTATTCTGTCCAAGCAGATTTTCTTCCAAGTTAAACTGAATCTTCAGTTACTGACCACTATAATCCAGTAGATCCATCATAGATTTGATGGATTACTGCTCTGATGAGAGTAAAAATCACTATTTTTATATGGAAATAGCAACATGTCACACAATGTGTGACAACAGAACAGCAAACTTCAGGGTTGAGTTTACTCATAGTCTGTCATTGAAGTTGATTTTAGAAGTCATTGTATGAAGCAAAAAGAAAATTCTTGTTGCTGACATCTCTTTTCCATTAATAAATGCAAGAGTAAAGGGGTCCAAAAATTATGTTGCCCTAAGTTAAGCCTTTAAGTTAAGAATTCTCCTCTGTTTAACATTGAGTTGGGTGATGTGGTGTAGGTAGCTCCCCTTTTCCTCTGAGGGGTATATTCCTGGAGTTTGCTACAAGGTGTGAGCTTAAACAAAGGCTGTATTGCAAATTCTTAGCATTTTAATCTTCCTCAGAAAATGTGTATCCCAAGTCAAGGTGCACATGTCAAAAATTGTATCTGTTGCTTGTGTTTTGAATGCATTGAGTTTTATGAAGTAAAATATCATCTTTATGACTAACTTGAAAATATATGCCATACCTCTCTAGTAACCACACATTTTCCTCTGCTGTCTAAAACCTAATGCAATTTATAAGTGCAATTAAGTATACATTTAACTAAGGAGTCTGCACAATACCAGGCAGTTTGTGACAGTTGTCAACACAGATGATAAACAATCCCACCTCCCACTGCAGTAGACCAGAGCTCTAAGAAACAAATTGGAGTTATTTGTCAAAACATTCACATAGCAATAGTTATTTGCCTAAGAGAAGCCAGATTTTTGACTGCAAAAGAATGTACATAAAAAAAAAAAAATAACATATAAACTTCATACATATTCTTAAATATTTTCTTCTCTTTTCTATAGGTTTTATTGGTGAGGCAATAGTAAATATTTCTCCAAAACGTTCTGGTATTTTTCTGTTACATTTTAGCTTTTCAACAGAAAGGGTTAAATGTGGTATTTCACATAGATGTGGGATAAATGGAGTGAGTAAACAATCAAACATTGCTTTTCTTTTACTTGGCATTTCCTATAGCTCAGGAACATTATAGTGAACATATGCTTTTATACAGTGGTAATGACATAAAAGTTGTGTTTGATTGCCTGTGCCCTTCACAAATCAAAAAAATTTATTTCATACTGCTCCATGCTATCAAAAAATGCAGCCATGCAGCACTGACAATAAAACAATTTAATGTGAATTGGGGCAGCATGTCTAAACTGTTCACCTTAAGAAGCTTGACTGCTGGTACTTGGATCACCTGAACCTGTAGATTAGAAGGGAAATTTGAAGAACAAGCAAACTTCAAAGGCCACAAAGATTTCTTAATACCAACAATCAACCTAAACAACAAAATATGCTATTTTTCATCATTTTGTTACTAAAAGAGTACAGCAATGTTGTCTTGCTCTAGCAAAATCATCAGTGAGCATAATGTAGAGAGTGCTGTCGCAGAAGAGTGGCCTTTTATAGCTGTGTGTCTTTCAAAAGAGTCTGCTGAATAGATAGTAAATTCAAGGAATAAATATCGTGCTACTCTTGCCTTCAACACCTTTCACTCACAGGAAATTTCAAGATGTTTTACCCCCTATAAATATCCCTCAGCTCTGAATTTGTCACTGGTTCTCTTCTATAACACGAATCATTTCTTGCATGATCTTTTGTACTTTGATTTTGAACACGCAGAATATAGCCAAATTCAGAAAGTGCAAATATTCATCTGTCTTTGTTGGTCCCCTAAAAATAAAGCAGTAGAAGTGGTGATGATGATACAGAGCATCGCATAATGTGCCTCTGACCTGACATGACTCAGTAGTTACCAATTAGGAAATCATTGCTCATTCTGCTCAACATTCTTGTTACATTAATGCAATTAAATATTTATTTATATAGGTTGACATTAGACAAGCTTTTTGCATTCTGCCTTTTACGTCACTTGAGAGAACATACCTGCAGCTGCAGGTGGTCTTGAGTGTAGGCCAACACTGCTATTTAAGCACAGGCTATTACTGACATCAAAATTGATAACCTTCATGATAGAATTTTGGATACCTTCCTGTTTCCTGTTATCTTGAGAAATACTGTTATTTATATTTGACAAGAACTTGAAAGCCACTGTAAGGTGAGGACGCCTGGTGTGTTGTTCTGGCTTGGTTCAACAGTGGACAGCTATGATTTGGATCTGTCCCAGTATCCTGTTACTCAGCAGTCAGCCACTACACAGGTCATGCTGCTTTGGTCAAGAACAGAGATGATGAAGGCATGCTTCACCACAATAATAGTCATAGCATAGTGTGTTGGGAACAATTTCCTTTCCAATTGAATTTGGAAAACAGCACTCTTGGCTTGTAGTGAAATTTGTGTGCAAATGCAGAGATGCATGGAGTAGCCCTTTGCTACTGACCAGTACTTTAAAAGCTGATGAGAGATGTCCTGTATAGCTGGTGGTTATGTTTTTACATGCCTTATGTGCTGCTGACAGACAAATATGATGTGTGTAGGTATTTTTAACTGATATTGAATATGGCATTTTTAAAGTGGTCGTGAAGTTTGAAAAAGGGAAAAAAGCAACCTCCTCCATATCTAAAGTGATAAAAACTTGAGTTAAAATCCTCACTGCATGAATTAAGCACCCTGTAAGATAAAATACATTCTTTGTTGTTTATAACACATTTTCCATTAGTACTATGGCAATGTGAAAAATGCATTTGAGGCAAAAGAAATAGCATATCTTGGCACTGTGGCTTAAGCAGATTTCCTATTCATTGAACAGATAAATGAAGCCAGTATAATGAAAGCGTCCTTTCAACTGCTACTTTATTACGTTGTGATATCCTCCACAGGAAATAGTCCATCACTGGTACTCACCATCAAATCCAGTTTCCAGCTGGGATGTTACACCTGCTACTCATTTTAAAATGCTGTCCTGTTTTGGACTCTTTTTATATGTAAAAATATAGTTAGACTGCACAACTCAGAAGCAGACATTTATTTCACAGCTAGTGACATAATAGTCCTGTGACACGGCAAACATTGCAATGACAAATTGCTATGCAAATTTTTAAAATGAGGAGGAGCAGGAAATGTTAAGCATGAAGTGAAATTTCATCGTGAGGACCATATATAGATCAGTATTTTCTCTTGCCCAGTAGGCATAGGCACGTCTTAGTTATTTTTTTTCAATCTCTTCCTTCCCCCCCTGCCCCACCCCAGCATTTCTGGGAAAGTTTTGTTTCATTAAAAAAAGGCAGAAAAGGACTCTTCTCTGAATCTTTCATTTAGAATGTTGGCACAGCTCATGTTTTAAATTATAATACTGAACAATAACCAGTTCAATAGAAAATTCCTTAGTCTCTGCAGGAACAGTAACAACAAAAGTGCACATATTTCACTTCCGTCTGAATAGTAGGTTGGCCAATTTTCACTGTTTGTGTTGAAATTAATTGCCAGAATATTTTCAGTAAAAGGAGTTGTGATGCTGGAATTCCACAGCTTCTGTTACTGCGTTGGAAATTCTTAAGCTCACCAGAAATTTTGTAGAGATATTTTTGGGGTTTGCTCTGTTTGATGTGATGTACAGCTAGAGTAATCTGAGGGTTATGGGCATAATCATGCTGATCATCTTGGACTAGACTAAAGAAGTGATTGAGGAGAGTTCACGTATGTAAGGAAGAGCAGAGAAAGGAGGAGACAAAGCTCAATGAAGCATTCATTTAATTCCATAAGAAATAAGTGCTTAAGGAGGTACCTCTAATGCCATTGTAGCATGTAGTTCCTTGACTGTAGTTACTACATAATTTGTGTAGAGACTGATTCTATTCTCATGGTAGAGATGACTAACTTCCTATGACTTAACTAAAAGCGTAGTTCCCCCTGCCACTCCCAGAGCTCATACAAATCTTTCCAGTTTCTTGTTAAGAATAAAGAACTGTGAAGCAAGTGATTGAACTTCCAGCCTCCAACAAGGGTCTGTGTAACTCATTTATTTTCTTAAAATCTGAATACTTTGTTATAGTGCAAAAGCTTTTAACTTTGTTCCTTGAAGATGGAGTATTTTATCAAATGGTGTATCTTTTATACACGCAGAAATTAGTCTTGCCTGCAATACTAATGGCCATCTGTCTCATGGGGGATCTGCTTTACTTTGTAGAGAGAGGTATCTGCAATGAGCTGAAAGAGAAAAGGCCTTTTTCTTGTCTAACATAGAGGATCTGTTCTTCATTTTCATCTTTCAATCAGAGCATAAACAGCTCCTTGGAGGAGAGAGCATCCACTGTAATGCATCTTTTTACTGTGAAGTAATACTTTATTTCTCTCATCACTTAGCATTTGTTTCTTATAACACTGATCATCCACACATTTTGAAGTTCTTTATGAGGCTGTTTAAACAGTTTTTTCTTCTTTATAGAGCTGAGACAGGAAGGGGAGTGGACTTTGCAACTGTCACACAGCAAGTGTGATACTCATTAAATGTCATCACAAGGAGATTCATTCATATTTCATGTCACTCACCTCAGAGAAATGTATTTCATTAAACTGTGAAGCTTAGCACTGATTGCTGTATCTAATGACAAGGTTCTGCTTGAACTGATATTAAAAGTCCAGTCCAGATATACACAAACATCTGAACAACCCCAAAATGAAAAATCTATCATCTGATTGTTGGTATAATCTAAAATAGTGAACAAAAATTGTTTTTAAAGAAGAGCTTAAAACCTCACTAGAAAATGGTTCCATGCATGGTAGCTGAAATACATAACTGAAAAGAAATTGTTTAACAGAAAGGGAAAAAAAAAAATAAAAGAGAAAGAAAAAGTAGCAGCAAGTCAGTAAGTAATATGGAAGTATCTGGAACAGATCTTAGTTTAATTTTAATAGCTAGTAAAATATCTGTTCAGGACTATTCAGAGTCAAAAGGTTGCGCAAATTGATCTCCACCTTCCCCTAGGGTACGAATAGATAGAAAAGAATCTTGCTTGAATTATCTCATGTAACTTAATCTCCCAACCTTGCCTACCACTAGACACCTAAACAATGTAAATGTACTTCATCATTAGGACTACAGCGATCTCTTCAGCACCTGTGAGGTGAAGGCAGCTGTGGAAGCTTCAACACTAAACTCTGCGCTGGGCATGGAGGTTGAGAGGAAGCTCAAACTTTTCCCTCATGTCACTAGGGGAAAGAAACAGTCATTAGTAACCTAATGGGATTCACTCATCTCCTGTTCACTTTACAACATTATTATTCTAGAGGTGGCATTTATAGGCTGTCTGGAGACATTCTGTCTCTTCTGTGTTGGCTGACTGATGCTATGAAGCTGGGAAATCACAAAGGAACCATGCATACTCTGTATTTTCTCAGAAACAATTTCATAGCAGTTAATTGTTATATATTCAAGAAGAGCAAAGATTTGTACACTAATAGAAAATATTGTGTCTTTCCTGTAAAGGAGATTACATGCACATGTGTACATTAGTATCAGTAGAGGCATGAAATGTCAGTGAAGCTTCTGGACACAATGGCCATTATCCACTCAGTCTGAAAAGCAAAATAACCTCTGTTACTTCCAGTCAGCAGAGCAGTGGGAAGCACCAGATGTGATATTTAGACTAGAGTAGAAGTTGAGCCATAGAAACCAAGAATGAAACCTGAATGCAAAATGTGGTATCGAGAAGCCTATACAAGACTTTAGGCTAAGGAAAAACTAAATATGGAAATAAGTAGTAATGAAGCTCAGTAATAGAACTAAGAAGTTGTAAGATGACCTTGAAAATTACATGATTAGAGGGTTCCTTTGGTTTATGCACCAGCTGGAACTAGGAACTAAGATCAAATGGAAAGTGTCACAACATTAGGCTGATAATGTCCATTCATGCCCTAATCAGGACTCAAGTTTCTTCTCTGAACAGCAACAGTCTAACAGATTCTGAAAGGACATTCTGAACTGTCTGTACAGTGATAGAACATGCTCATTTGAATCCTTGTGTTTAAGTCAACCTTTAGGTTAGCTGCTGTTGCTTAAGTGAAAAAGGGGAGAGAAGGTGAAGGGAAGAGGTTCAGTGAGAAGAATTACAAGTACTCTATGAAGTAACAGTCTATGGTTAACACATGGGAAGATTTTACAGTGTAAGCAGATCTGTAGTTTCTTGACTCCTGCTTTATAGAATGTATGTGTTGCAAGCAATCAGGGTAAACTACACAATGCCTGCAAGCTTTTAGCTTAATTTATACACAAAACAGCCAGAAAATCTACAAGGCTTTTTTCTAGTACTGTTTCTGTACCGAGTGGTAGCTGCAAACAGCCAGAAGAATTTGTCAAGTGATCACTTTGTAGAATTGGATCAGAGGTTAAATTAAAATGTGCATTTTCATTTTCACCCAGCTTCTGCTAGAGGAATTAATAATGCAGTTTTTTAACTAGTAAAGCATCTGCTTGAAAGTCCCTTGAATTTAATTCCTAGATGCAGTAGAGATATTTCTCTTACATGCCTACATAGAGCGCTACTTTAGTTACAGAGCCTGGTAGCTTGTGCTAGTGCCCAAGGGCATGGATTTTAATGGTCTATGCAAAAGCCTCAACTTACTTGTCCCTCCCAGGAGTGTAAGCCTGATTTATGCTATAAGGGTTATACTAATCTGTTCAGTATTTTCTACCTTGAATTAACAAACTAGCTTTGTATTAACCTGGTGGACTACATGCCTGGAGATCCTAATCTGGTCTCCAATTTTTCTTTGCCATGTAAAATAGTGCTGGATATAAATGTCTGCTTACTTAAGAAGATGTAGGATGGGACTTTCACATGCTTGTATCAAGAGAAATGAAATACATGGACATTAAACAAATAAAACCATAGACAGATTTCTTTCAATAAATTTTTGAATCACAAAAGTTCAGAGCAAGCTCTGAGTTTAAGTTGTCATCATCCCTCCACCCTGAAATTTGTGTCTTCTGGCTTTGTTGTGTTGAATCATACCATGGACATATCTATGATCTTCCTTTCATGCATAAGTCATGGTGCTAATCATGGTGAATGACTCAAACCTAATTGTACTGTATAGTTGCATCCCTAATATGGAAGTCTTCCTTCTGGGGGTTTAAAGACTGATCTGCTTGTTATTTGACATTATATGTCAATGTATGTTGTCTGTTTAGCCTTCTAAAAGTATTGCAGGTCATGTTATGTAAGTAATCTTAGCTAGTATTATGTTTCAAAAAAGATACTATTTCCTTTTCTTCCTTTTCAATTTCTGTTCTCATTGACTGTCCTTTTCTGCCTGAACTGTATGTAGATTTATAGGTAAGCTATGCCCAGTTACCCTAGGACCATAATAATGTTGACTGCTGTGTGACCATTATTGATCAGCAGCACATACAGACACAGCTGCATACAGATAACTGAGAAACTTTCAGCTTGTTAGTAGGCACTAGTGAGTATATCCTGTACTGAAAAGTGAATGTAATGTAAAGAAATTAGGGCAACCAATTTGATTTTCATCTGTCATGTGCTATTTGCCATGATTCTTGAAAGTGTTTTTTCTTTTCCTTTGGGGGTGCAAAATTCCAGCTTTTTATTCCTATGTGTGTTCCCATTCCTCAGTTATAATCTGAGCTTGATCCTTCTTTTAATCTCTTTGGTTCATGATAAAGTTTTGTTGAAATTTATAAGTCAATAGAAGATCCTAAGTATTACTAAAACATTACGCTCACTTTGTGGATGAAATTATTGTTTTCTTCTACACTTTCAGTCGTTATGTTGTCTTAATCTGAATTACTTTTGATGAATTGTGACAAAAAACATTTTTCTTTGTAGCAATTGTTACAGTAACAACCTGTAACAATGACAAATAAAGCAATTAAAACACAGTAACTTCCAAATATATAACAAAACATACCTCTGTAGAGTACTACAGGTTTATTAAACATTAAATCCTGTTTTGTAAGCAATTTGAGTTATGAAACTTGTTATTAATAATATTTATATTTAGCTTATGATACATATTTCTTCAGAATTTAAATTATTTTACTAGGATGCAAGCATTTACAAGAAATGTACTTGAACTTTTAATGCTGTGGTAGGTAACACAATATTTGTCTGAATATTATAAACTGACTACATGACTTGAGAACCAGAAAGAACCCTATTACAAATGTCAAATTGACATCCACCTTCTCGAACATTTACATAGAATAGTCTTACTCTGACTAAATAATTGCCTGTCATTTACAGATCTGGAATTTAAAAAAACAAGCAAACAAACAAAATTCTTAACAGGCACAAGAAAACATCAGCTTTCCATTCACATCTTTTAATTAGAAATGGGACAGGATTTTGAATTCCTAAGTTAGCATGGGCCAGCTGTAGCATTCAGGAGGTTTGTTCTAAACATTTGAATCACAGTATCACAGTATAACTTAGGTTGGAAAGGACCTCGAGGATCATCGAGTCCAACCCATCAACACAGACCCCATGACTAGACCATGGCACCAAGTGCCACGTCCAATCTCCCCTTGAACGCCTCCAGGGACGATGACTCAACCACTTCCCTGGGCAACCCGTTCCAATGACGAATGACTCGCTCGGTGAAGAATTTCCTCCTCACCTCGAGTCTAAACCTCCCCTGACGCAGCTTGAGACTGTGTCCCCTTGTTCTGGTGCTGGTTGCCTGGGAGAAGAGGCCAACCCCTTCCTGGCTACAACCCCCCTTCAGGTAGTTGTAGAGGGCAATGAGGTCACCCCTGAGCCTCCTCTTCTCCAGGCTAAACAATCCCAAAATATGCATATCATGGGCCTGCATTCTCTGAGTATACAACCTGAAAATCACTGCATGTGTTTTGAGGAAAATATTGTTTCAGTACTCTTGAAAAGGACTTTTCAAGTACTTGTGACTCATAGGTAATAGGACTGTCATAACTCGCAAGTGGTTGGAGCTGTCTGTGGAGTACATCCCAGATCCAGTCACCTTGGGCTCAAGGCAGGTGCCAGGGGTAAGAAATACAACAGCTAATTATATATGTGTGTGTGTGTCTGTGTATGCTGTGGAGGGCAGGACATTGAACTAGTAACTGAAGGATGAAGTATTCTAAAGACGAGGATTTTTGTGTTCACTGTGCATTTTGTATTTTAGATGTGAAGTTCTAGAAAGGTAAAATGGAAAGTTATGGTTCATTAGCCTATCTTCTGGCCTTCAGGTCTACATTCTATGAAGTCTCGGATAACTTTTCTTAGCACAAGTCCATTATCTCCATGTTAGAATCTCTCTAGAGTTTTGATATGGCTTATCTACTGCATCAACTGTCTCTTCCATTTATTCTTCTTCCTGCAAATGGTTCAAGTTACACCCATATGCCTGAGTAAACAAGTAGAAGGCTTGGTGGATTAGATCTTAAAACATCTTGGCTACCCAGAATTCAGGCTTGTATTTCTATATCAGGCAATTTTTCCATTAGTTTTACATGTGCTTAAATAGGTCTGTGACACAGCTGAACTCAAGAGCAGGCTGTTAAGAGTAGCAAGGGGGTTTTGTACGCATCTACTAAAATTGTCTCAAACACTACCCAGCTTTTGCAGCAGCTGCCTTCTCCAGCCATATTGACATTACAATGTTGTCTTTCATCAACTGACAAGGGAAAAGAAAATATATTTTCAGTAAGTCATAGGGGGGAAAAAAAGCACATTTTGGGATAATTTTAGGGAGTTTAAATCTGTGGAAGTGTGCTTCACCTAAATTCCTCTCAAGCTTTTTCTGTAGTACAGCTTAAACTCAATACAAGCGAACTGTACGTGGTAAGTGATACATGCTTTAGTGGGTAATCCACTATTCAAATAGACCCACGCATTCTTTTTTTTCCCAACAGTTCAACCCATCTCTACTTTTAATTAGTTTTATGATGAAAACCAGAAACTAAAACTGTTGCTGCAGCAGAAAATCTACTTTTGTGCTTGAATGGCTAGCTGTAATGTTTATGCAAGCTAAAAACTTCCTTTTTATTGCTCTAACTACAGCACATACACTTTGCAGCTGCATCAAGTTCTTTCATTTGCTATTTCTTTCATCAGAAAAAGCATAGCAATTTTAGTTCTGGAAATCAGGATTTTTTTTCCACCATGCACTCTTCTGTTTGAAAATATTTTGATGTTTTAAATGATATCTTGGAAAGCTTTTGGTTTTTGCCCCTACTCCACTTATTTTTATATCATCTCTCTTGCAGCTGTTGATTAGATAAATGGGGAAAACACAATACCTAAGCCTGAAACCACTGTGATTTTTCCATGTTATTAAAAATATCAAAAAAATCTTAGCTTTGTCATGACTTTTGGGCTTAGGCTCTTTACATGATGCAGACATACCTTAACTGCACAGGAGAACATTTTTCTGCCTTTATTAAAATCTGCTGAGTCATATATATGCTCATGAATTAATTCCTAGAAAAATCAGTTCCTTAGAACTCATTGTTCACTGAAGTCCTTCCAGATGAGAATCTTTTCACAGCAACAACCCCCCTCGCCCCCCCATTTAAAATAAAAAACATATTAAGGATGTCTGTGGCTCAGCTCTGATTGGTAAAGCTGCATCCTGCATTGATGCACTAAAAAATTGATGCACACAAAATGAATCTGGGCCTGAAGAGAACAGCACTAGGATGTAGCCCAAATATAGCATGAAAATTAGCAAATTAGTTGGGAGGGGTGGTTGGTCTCAGCTTCTTCCATTTACATTTCTGCTGGATGTTTGCAGTTAGCTGATAGGCAGAATTATTTGCTTCACAGATCGCAATGTTCCAGCAAAATAGGTGTCTTGAAAAATAGCAGATTTATTAGCATATTCAAAATAATTGTCTACATCTGAAATTAGAGCAAGCTTAAGATGCCAGCTACAGAATTAAACTAGGATGCAGGCCAACATGAATGGTTAATTTGGATTTCACTTTCAGAATCATCTTAAGCACAGTGCAAACCTGAGAACAAAATGTGCTTGACAAAGAAATAATGGGGGCGAGGGGGGAAAGGAAGAGAAGACTGCACATTTTTTGTAATCTGAGTTGAATCAAACTATGAAATGTTACTTTGCTGTACTGTAGTCAGTGTTCACCACCAAATTTGAATGGATCTTGTTTCTAAGCCCTCTTCAAAGATGATAAACTGATTACAAGAAAAGCTGAGAGTGTCATCAGAACTGTGGAGATACAGTGTTTAACATAATAAAAAAAATACAAGAACTGAATTGCTTTAAGGATAAGCTTCAAAATAAATGAATTTCAGGGTTGTGTGTGAAGGGTGGTTGTAGCCAGGAGGGGATTGGTCTCTTCTCTCCAGCAACCAGCAGCAGAACAAGAGGACACAGTCTCAAGCTGCACCAGGGGAAGTTTAGGCTTGAAGTGAGGAGAAAGTTCTTCACTGAGAGAGTTGTTAGCTGTTGGAATGAGCTGCCCAGGGAGGTGGTGAAGTCACCATACTTGGAGTTGTTCAAGAGGGGATTGGACATGGTACTTGGTGTCATGGTTTAGTCATGAGGTCTGTGGTGACAGGTTTGAGGTCTCTTCCAGCCTTGGGGATTCTGTCATTCTGTGAAGATTTGGGTATTATTATTTGCAGGAGCTGTGGATTTCTGTGTTCAGTATAATTTGTTCCATGAGTCAAAATCCAAACATAGTAAGTAAATTCTTTATCATTCTGCTGTTTTAGAGGGCACAAACTATTTGGAAGGAAATAAGACACGCTTGCAATTTGACTCTAATGAAGTTGGCCGGACACGTACACTCTCTTGTAATATCATAGTACCCTGTACTGGATACAGTTTGAATTCTTCCCTGGAAGTTTGAAAATTCTGAGCAACCATCACTTTATTCTAATTTTCTTTTAATACTAGGTGTGCTCATATATTCCTCACAAGACTGTCCTCTTCTCAGAGGCCACTGTCCAGCAATTTCCAATTGACATGAAAACATAGGTTTTGTGATGGGTTGCTTGGTCAGCATTTAATTTTTTATTTTTATTTTTTAATTGAAATTGAATCTGAGACAAACATCCCATATTTATAACATTTGCTTTCTACCATTCCTTAAAAAAAAATAAGTATGAAATTGTAATGAGAAAATAAAGTCCTCAACTTTAAAGAGAACTGTAGGCAATCGCTAAGGAATTGATGATCCTAATTTAGGGAATAATGCACAGATATTACAGAACCTGTAGGTCTTAAATGGTCTGTCATTAAGTTAACACAGGAGATACTTTTATGACAAATGTTTTTTATTTCTTAAGTTGCACTTTATTAAGCTGATAAATAAAAGCACTTGAATTAGATTTTTTTTCTGTCTTCCCTCAAAACATTAAATATTTACTTTTTAGCCAAAGTAAGGACAGCCTGTTAATGTGAATATATTGTGAGCACTTTATTCTTTGGGGGCAGTCTTTGCTTTCAAGCCAACAGAGATCCAGCAACGACTTCCCAAACCTGTATGTGACAGTACTCAGTCTACTCTGTATTTTCAAGTGTATTTTTTTCAGTGTAGGATTTGCCAGTCTCTAGACCATTCTCTACCAGTGATGAAAGCTCTTCAGAGTATTTCCAAGAATCTTGAATTGATTACTCAAGCAAAAGCTTCCATCACAATTCATGTGCATGATTTTTTAAAATACACATTTTCTGTTTAAAGCTGATTTAATAGCTATGCTCAAAAAATCTTTGCAAGCAGAAACAAATCCTTAAGCATTAGTCATTTTATGATTTCTTGGTGCTCTGATACTTGTTAACAGCACTACAGAAATGGCATCAACTCACAAGGAATTTAGGTCCTCTTCAGGAACTTCCTACCTATCTCTATCTCATTCTAAAGGAACATAAAAAAATTTTGACATCCAAAATGCCATATAACTCAGATGTCGCTAGATGTAGAATGAAGTATTGGCCATTCTCTAAGTAAGGGTCTCTGCCTCTCCATTTAGTTATTAGAATTTAGTTTTCTAACCAATTCCACCGCAGCATTTGTGAAAGTAGAAATGGCAACAACATACCACAGAGTGGTACTTGTGCCTTCTTTCTATGGCTGCCATCACACCAGCCACTTAGGGATGATTTATTTTAAATTTCCTTATTCCCAAAGAGTGTATATAGAGAACACAATTATGTGCATATTTAAAGTGTCTATATAAAGCCACTTTTCTTCTCAGTCTTGCTCCATCCTACCAAAATAAGATGCAACACATTGGAGCTCTGTACCCTGGATGACTTGTGCTGATACACACCAGAACTGTTGAGTTCCTTCCTTATTTTGATGGAGCTTGACAGTGTAAATTGCTGTCCTTACCCAGGATAACTCAGGTGGTTCTCACCATTCTCTTGAATTGCACCTCATACTGTGCATAAATGTGATCTCATAATTATTTGCTTATCTGCCTGACTAGAAAATAGAGGTGCTATAGAATGAAAATCCTGAATCTTTTCGAAGTGAAAACTCAATGTTTATTGTGCAGACTAGCAGACATTTAACAGATAAATGGAATTCAGATTAAATGATAACACTGAGGTGAAACTAGCTGATTTTAACTGAAACTGTCTTTGGTTGGTACAGATATTCCCATTACACTTGATTGCCAAATAATGGAATGCCTTTCAAAACTGGGTGACTTAAACCTCAGACTTCATATAATTTGATGTCTTTGTATTGAGAAGTTTCAGGTTAACCAAATATCTGATCTGAAGTCCTTGGGAGTCAATAGAAGCCTTAGCACTGATTCTAGTAGGCTACCTAATAGATTCAAAAAACTTGCAATCTTTGAAGAATGGTTATCTCTGGATAAACATAGAGATCAGAGAGTTACAGACAGGGAACAATTGAGTTCCTTGATATTAGATCGTTAATAGTGCAATAAGATATCCCCTTCAGCATATAAAGGACTCAGCTGAGCTAGAGACTTCATACAGCAACTCACTGATGAAAGCAGCAGTGTGATAATTTAGAATTTTGGTGTGTTACTGTAGTGTTGTATTACTTTGAAGACATTTGTGTGCCTACAGGAACATGTCTCTGCTAACTCTCTTTCCTAATTGAGGTCTTAATGGTGTCTTTATTAGCACCACTGGGCAGACGGCACAGTCTAAATTTCTTCCTGGAAGGACCATTGTGATGCCTGTTGCAAAGACACAGTGATTTTTATGCAGCCAGAACTGATGCAATTCAGTCTGCCTAAAATAACAGTGTGACTGCACTGAGCTGGGTACCGGGAAACTCACACAGCTTTTTCATCTTTGGAATTTGCACTAGATCTGGAGATCCATCAGGTATCCATATATTATTCTTGCACCATATGAAAGGCAGGCCTTCATAGCTATCTTTTGTCTTTGTTTTTGCTTCTCCCCAACCCCCATTCCCTCCCTTATGTTCTCCTCTTCTCTCTTACTTCTTTTTTTTTTATTCCCAAAAAGAAACCCCAGCTGGGTTTATTGTATGTCTCACCCATGGTACATTCTCACTTCGTTCCATTGTGGGGGCATCAGCTATGCTTTCTTGTTGTGCATGAAAAGATCAATAGATAAAAGATATTTGGTGGATAATGGCATTTAGTTAGATTTAGCATATACTGACGTTATTCTTAACTTACACCAAGAAAACCAAGTTGAGGAATCAACGTACTGGGTTTTGATACTAAATAGACTGTCGAAGCCTTCAACATATAGACTGTTTCACTTTAGATTTAGGGTGGGAAGGGAATCATTTTAGAGTGGGAACTGGATTTCATTAACATTGGTAAACTCTCTAAGATACAAAAGGTGAAAACCATCCTTTCCTGAGAGCTCAGTAGCAAATTTCTGTCTCAACATAAATTATGCTTTCTTAACACCCAGGTTGCCTTCTACAACACCCCTGATAAACAATTTTTTGAGATTTATTACTTCACATATGTTCAGTAGCCCAAGCAAATATGGGTTGCAAAGAAATATGAGGGTACCAGAGTTCATTCTCTGTGCATGTTTATGGCTGTCATTGCCTTTGATCAATTAATCAGAGTAATAAGAATCTGACAAGGTAGTTTATTGAATAGGGTTGGGGAAAGTTACAAATCTGCTGAAAGTTGTTTGCTAAATTCAATCAATTTGGAGAACATTGGTTTGGGATTATATAACTTTTATGGCATAGTTAAAATTGTTTTTCAAACATTGTGATCATTCATCCCTTGATTGAGATTGATGCTGCTGTGCAGCAGTTGACAAGACTTAGATACAAGGAATGATGAGGTTAAGTGATTAAACATTGGATTAGGCTGCCCAAAGAAATGGTAGAATCACCATCCCTGTAAGTGTTAATGTGTAGATGTGGTGCTTAGGGGCATGGCCTAGTGGTGGACTTGGCAGTGTTAACTGTCAGACTTGATGATCTTGAAGGCCTTTTCCAACCTTGATGATTCTATGGAATCAGAGTCAGAAAAGATGTAGCAAAGGAGGGAAGGAGTATTTGTGTGCAGCTAAAAAGTGCATCTGTCAAGTGTTGAACAGCTTCTTGTTCAAGTGTTGTTTGGAATACAGCAGCAACAAGAACTTTTCAATACATTGATCTATCTGTCCATATCTTCCAAGCAATTGTTTTTCAGCAGTTAGGGTTTCAGTGCAAGTGGCGTGTTTTCGACAGCATCTCGATAGGAAAAAAAACCCAACACTATAGTGCTAAATTATTCTTTTGTTTTCTTTTTTTCCCTTTAATAAAGCTGTTATGTGCCATGGCTTTTATTTTTGAATGATAAATACATGTTAAATCTTTATGCATTTGAGTTTTAAGTTCATTTTCAACCAAGCAACTTTGTGATCTCACCTCTCTCTTAAAGACTGGTAGTGGCAAGAAGATCTGAATCTCATCTTCAGGAGCTCATACGAAAAAGGGCTTGTGAGTTACTTTAAAGTTCTTTGAGGTTGCTTTGAAATTCATGGCTTGGGTTTTATAGTTGTTTTATGCTTCATACAAAAAATAAATAAATCGTTATATACAGGCTTGTATGTAGCAGAAACAGGGAGCCAAACTTCTGAACTCAGTTTAAACTGTTGACAATTGATATAATGTGTGATAGTTGATGTGTGTGTTGAGGCTTATTCCAGAGAATCTGCCTGGATGAAAATCAAGTGCGTTTGGCTGGAGGGGCTTTCAGGGTTATGGTCCAGAAGTGTAATCTTACTTCTTTTAGGAAGAACCGTACTAATCCTGGCTTAATTTTTATTTAGAATAGTAAAGAAGAGCTCTTGCATCTTCCATTTGGTGCTTTGGTAGTGTGGGATTTTTAAGGGATGTAGTGGGGGATGACAAGAATCATTAAGAGCTGTTACTATGACTTTTTTTCTATTTAAAAGAGATTAATAGAAACTGAATTTATAATTAGGATATCCTGCTGATCTTGGTATCAGATTCACAGTGACATAAATTGCATTTTACAAATTTGCCTTTTTTTCCTTCTGTTCAGTTATGACATACTAATAATTATTGCTGTGCAGGATTACTTTTGACTTGGGTCAGGGGAATTCCTTATTAGATATGCAATTATTTCACTAAGTTTATCTATAACAGAAATGTAAGCAGTGGAAATTTTTGTCACTGATCTATCAGGCTGTTGGTGCATGTAAGATACATATTGAAGGAACTGATATCTTACTCTACTAGAGCAAAACAGCAAGGTAGAGCCTTTCCTCCTAACACTACTGCTCCTACTTCAGCTTTCTGCAACTGCTTTGTATTGAAAAATATTGCATCATATCTGTATCATCTATATCTATATATCTAACTCTATCTATACAATTATTCATGCTCTTTAATCATAAATATTTGATATATGGTCTTAACTCACTGAAGGTACTTTCATAAATTTCTTCTCCTGATTCTGTGCAAGTATCAGGCCCAGGATGACATGACAAAAGATTAAAGTAAAACATGAATCTGCTCTTCATCATCTTTTAGCTGAATTGTTCTTCAGTCTGAAAGTTATCTTAAAGCACATTGCAAACTGCATAAGGTGCTTATTTATTTTGCTGAGGAACTTTTACATTTATGGTGAGTGATAAACCACATAATATTACTGAAGCTGATCAGGCACTGTGCTGATATTCTCGGTTTCCAGGAAACATTAGCTACATTTGCAACTTGTTGTTAACAGAGATAGGGAAGAAGTTCTGTGAATTTATTTTCATGGCATCATGGCAGAGTTAAGAGTCTTTAAATAGCAAGGCACCCTATTAGACATGCATGAATTTGAAATAAATTGTATGCATTTGAATGAGAGGGAAATACTTCATTGTCATTACACTTCTCTTCTGTTACTGCATGTGTGTATAATCAGTTTTTAATTTCTGCTTTCCACACCAAGCAATCAGATGTGCTCGCAGAGCACACACTGCCGCTGGAGCTCATATCTTCATTTGCACTGAAAGAAGGCTAGACTGATCTGCCAGTATGAGCTAACTGGAGCAACGTTGTTATGTAAAAGAATAAATCTGTGAAACTTGGTTTCAAGAAGATTGCCAAATGGTTTTAACTAGGTGATACTGTTATCTGCTCTTTTGTGTGTGTGTGTGTTTTTTTTTGCTACAGCAAGGCATCTGGTAACTCTCTACCTTGAACAGCCCAGTTTACATTAAGGAGGTGTTAGGAATAGAAATAAAGCTTTAGGTGTGATGAGTGGGACTTTGATTTCATCACAAATGATGAAAAGCATGGCTGACACCATTTTCTGGGTGTTTGAGGAACATAATGTAGCTATTGCATAAAATTAATCCATTGTAGAGAAAATATTATGCGTAGACTTTAATTCGGGCCAAAAAAACTCTATTTGCTCAATTGGAGGCAAGCTTTTCATAAAACAAGGTGAATAATTTATGTTACTCTTTTTCTGCTGGCTATTTATATGCCTTCTCAGGCAACTACTCTCAGACAACTATTTACAGTTTGCTATAGAAAGAGATTAAATACCTCCTTGAAGGTCACACAGGAAGACTAACAAAGCCAGGAATTAAACAGAGATCTGTAATAATTGTCTAGTTTCATATTTATTCAACACAATTTCCTAACACTTTGATTAGGGCTGATTGGTTGGGCAAAGGCCAAAGTCATGCCAGCTTTCCCAGCTTGACAAGATACTTATGTTTTATTGTTTTTTTGCTGATGACAAGCTGCAGTCAGAGCCAAAGATATCTTAAACTAGCCTGTATTGTACATTCATATACTTCTCAAAGTGTCTCGGTTCTTTACAAGACATGATCAAGTTGATGTAGTTTCAAAATCAAAAGTTACATTTTGTTATGCAGTTTTTTTCCCAGTGAATTTTCCATTTGCATAACTTCAGATATTTTCCATGAAATGGAGAAATACATTTTCTGAAGAGTTATATTTCCTTCTCTACCTCCCAATTCAAGACAAAAATATGAACTGAAGGTAGAGGAAAGGGGATAAAAAGTAAAATTCAAATGACTGTTGCTTTTTCTCAGATTGCAACTATACCTCTTTCCCTTTTGTTTCTAAGATCTAGAGGTGGTAACGCAAGCACACTCGATATTCTTTCTACATTTGGGAAGAGCATATATGTTAGGTTGTAAAATCCTATTGAAAAAGAATCTCTCTCTGTCAAATCCTCTTTAAAAATCTACCCAAACCCAAGTAATTTCTTTTCCTAAGGTATTCTGTCCATCATAGGTACAAGAAGCTGGCAAAAAAAATATGGATTATATTTGTGGATATTTTCACATCTGCACTCATTTCACAAAGAAACAATAGTAAGTTCCAAGGCATGCATTATTCCCCAGAAATCAGTTGTGTTTCCACTATACCCTTCACAGCTCTTTGACCTTGCTGCTTTTCTGCACGTAAAAGCTACATTTGCTATTGAACTGCTAGCTCTATGAGAAACAATCCATCAATTTTACAGATGCTACAAACACTTCAGTTTGCTACAAAGTTAACAGTAGCACAATAAATTTCCCATTACCCATTCTATGTTCAAATAATTGACTTAGGAACAAGTATTATTTGGCCCAGTCTATGTCCATATCAGACTAAGGAATGTGTCAGCCTGCAGTTTAGGGACAAGAGTGCTCCAGCGGGTATCACAGCAATCTGTGATCCTGGCCCTCAGCCATTTCACACCTGAGATGGAGAATTGTAGCTTTGTCCCAGAGAAGACCTGAAAAGCTTTATAGTGACTACTTTAGTCCTTGGGCCCCTATTGGCCAATGTAAAAATAAAAGAATAATTTATTGGAGCATGGATTCTACAGCCTGGGTTTCATCTCTCCTGAGTGCCTGCCTAGGAAAGTGCATTGTGGTTTTTCTGCCAGAGCTACAGATAAGAATATCCACACCAAGAAAAGCCCTACATCTTCAAGCATTCTCCTAGCCCCTGCAAGCTGGGAAGGACTTATTAAATCAAGGGTGATCATGTGCTCTGGGCAGGGCATGTATAATGATGAACCACTTCAAACCTCAGTGTACTGACTGTGAGCTCAGCACAGATGATCTGAACCCAAGCTAGAGGGGTTGACAACCTGGGTACAGGATCCTGAGGACCATAAGCAGTTCAGTAAGGGAGATTCCCTGCCCCCACCCCCCCACCCCCCCAAAAAAAAATCAAAACAAACCCAAACCACAAAAAAATCTGAGGTTAATTCTTCAGGCATTACTCTATTGACTTTGAAGTGCATGCCTCTACTAAGAAGCTTTTGGTGAAGTTCATATATTAATTTCAGTGTCATTTATGCCTAAACCCCTCAATAGACGGACATAAACAATTTTTGAATCTATTCTAAATTGAAGGATTTATGATGTAACATTGAGATTTTAATGATGTCAGGTTTCATAAATCTAGGGAATGCTGGTATTATCAAACTAAAATTACAAAGGGAGAAAATATCTGTCTTCTTTGTCATCACTGCCATCGCTTACTCTGAGCACTTTGACATAAAAAGAGTGATCATTCCTGAGAGCTCATTTTATCCATTAAATAATGTCAGAAGTACCATGTCCATATAGATAGAGTCATACTCGATGTTCTTCAGGAAAACAGTAAATAATTTACCAAGTGACTTTTTTGTGAATGATCTGTGATCACTTGAGAATTTTCTTCAAGTGGATTGTGCTAAATCCCATTTGTCAATTTCTTTGCTAATTACTCAAACTGTAACCTTTCTTAAGAACTGTCAGCTGAGGTTGATAGCCTTCGTGCCAGTTTTGAGGAAAGGGTTTTGCATGTATTAGGCTTCTCACAACATCATGACCAACTCTTTGGATAGAATATAGTCTTTAAATTGAGGGTGGCTTTCCCTGAGGAGGAGTATCCTTTGCTCCATTAAGAGTAGTTCTTTTATTACTTAAGCATGGGTAGAAAGTAAGCAAGAAAGGAGTGGTGGCTATAGTAACATTATTTTTAAACATCACAGTGTTTCTTGTAACAGAATTTCCTGGCTGTGCAAATACTTCTATCCATCTAAGCATATAAACTGCTTGTCCTAACGCTGGCAGTCATACAGTATAATTCTCATGGTTCAGAGGCAAGAGCTTTGCAATGTACTTTTACAAATCCAATGTTTTCTTAAAGGAGTTTCTGAATCTGCTGTTTAGATGGGATAGAAACATTGGCTGGATTGTGAGCACAGTGGCCAATATTTTTCATGTTCAGTTTTCACAGTACAAGTCAAACTTAGTAGACAGGATATCTGTAAATTTATTTGTATGCTTCTCAAAAGCATAAACCAAAGATTATTTATGCAGTCATTTGCAATAAGTACAACAAAAAAATAGTAACCAGAAAGCAATTTTATTTTTGGTCTTGTAATGCAGAATTTTGATCCAATTTTGTGGCAAAGGCTACTACTGTGTCATTTTGCCATGCTCTCATGAAAGTTAAGGTAGAAATACCTGCCAGACTAATTTAATATGTTGTGCCATATCTTTCAGCAGCATAAATTAAATCTAGGAATTTCAGTTTAAAAGTACTGGTTTTTCTTAGTCAAAATGTCTCTTCTTCTCATTATGTTTAGAATTTCACTGGTTCAACATAACTGAGCTTATTGACCTACAAGATATTGAGGTGTTTTCATTTTGGGGTTTGTTGGTTTTTGGTTTGGTTTTTTGGTGTGTGTTTTTGTTTGCTTGTTTGTTTTCCTTCTGAATAATTGCTGAAATTGAAGTAAAAATCAATGGATTCCACACTGCTCTGGATGAGAAAATGTACACAAATCAAGATATATTTTTATTCTTCTTCACATCCATATAAAGCATATTTTTAGATCCATATTGTCCCATATTCATAGCTGAATCACTTGGAAATCTTCCTGTTTGAGGTTAGTGGTACAATCATTATGTTGCTTAAAATTTAGGATGTATTTAAAGAACTCTGCATATCAATTTAATTGCATTTCAGAGATTAATGTTACTGGGATTTAGTTATGTCTTTCTACAGGAAGACAGGGAAGTATTAGAATATTGTCTGTGCCATGTAGTTATTAAAGTGCTATGAGAAAGACACTCAATTTGAGTCTGTTCAGGAATACAGTACAATGTAGGTAAACTGTGGAACATTTGGGTGGATTTAGGGATAGCTGTTTTGTGTTTGTGTGGATCAGAAACCACTGCACTTGCAATTTAGATGCCATCTCTGAGAATAACCAGCTCTGATGCCAGAACAAGCGTTGTCAGTCTGATGTGCCCTAGCAACACCAAAGCCCAGTTTTGCTAGTCTCCTAAACATTCAGTGAAGAAACGATGCTGCAAACGGTTCCAGCTTTCCACAGGAAGGTGCATGTATATTCAGTTACATTGGTGCAAGGTTTGGTTCCAGTTTTGTATGTTCATTTAAAGAAAGTCTCATGTACTCCTTTTAAAACCTCTGGTTGAAAGGGTGGCACGGATTACTCAAGATATACTTTGTTTCCACTATATTACACTTTGTAGACTCTGAAAGGAACTAAGGGTACTTTAGGTTGCAAGCTTTTCTACCATTACTGTAGGTGATGCATTAAAGGCAAACAGATTTGCTCACATCCAAACTTAATGCAGTCTTTTCACAAAGCGTCCCCTATATGACCCCACATAAGAGTTCTTTCTTTTTATCATGGGACCTAAAAGCAGTGCTGAGTCTTCTGATGGAGTCTTCATTTCAGCCATGGCTTCCATTCCTCTTCGGCTTTTGACCTGAGCACTGCCTTCGAGCTTGCTGTGTGTTTGGCTTGATGAGTTTGAGCTTCATGCTCTCCTGCTTCTCTCTTACATATTTTTTTCTAATAACGAATAAGGATAGTTCTGGAATTTTTGCCAAAAGTGACTTCCATCTCTCAAGTAAATCAGAAAGTATTTCTACCTTTCTTAAAGCCAAAGATTCCAGGTTTCTGGGAGCTGCATCCCCCCAATGTCCAGGACACTTAAAACCTAAAAATGTGCTTTCACAGAGCTGAAAGTCTTTGCAAATCTCACTTATTGTTTGCTCTGAATAACTGTGGTAGCTTTACAAGAGTCCCAGACAAAATGGATTGTGGTCATATAATCTCTTTAAAGAATGAGGAAAAAGATCCAGACAATAATCCATAACTGTACATGTGAAGGTAGCAGACACTGTGAAAATGCAGAATTTTAGCTAAATAAAAATTTGACTTTCCTGTTTCCTACATGGACACAGTAATGGGTAACTTCTAGTAAAAGTTCCGGTACTCGGTATGTAGTTTTAAAACATGAAACAATGCTGCTTAAAGTCTATAGACTTTTATGAGAGCCATGATTTTATGTTGCTTTTTTGGCCACTTCCCAGGTGTTCTGTGAATTCCATTATTTTCTTTTTTAATGATTCTGTTGTTCTTTTTTAATGTAGGAGTTGTTTCAACCCCTTTATTTCAAGATGAAGTGAGACAAAGTAACTGTGTAGTCCAGATTGCAAATTCTTTGAAGTAGCAACAGTAACTCTTAACTTCTCTTAAGTCAGCAGTTGTTTGCCTTCGCTCATTATGTATCCACTATTTTCTGCTATTTGACAGGAAAAGTAAAGTAAAGCATGAAACAGCAAGGAAGTTCTGTCATAGTTGCTGTCAATGCCATTTGTGCATTAAACTCCAAACAAAAAGTTTCACAGATGAGCATCAACATTGCCCCTACTTTTTCTTTTGATTATGGCTTTCTTCCAGCAGCTAAGAGGGAGGTAGTTATTTGTGGAGTGTAGAAAAGGGATTAGGAGAAGTATGGAGTTTACTTATTTATGGTCACTTCTACAGTTTTTACAATTACGGAGCAATGCTTTGAAAACCTCTGTGCATAATTCAGAGACTCTCTGAATTTCCATCTTGAGTTTATTTTCTGTTTACCAGAAGCTGTGAATTTAAATTCCATTTTTAATATTACCCCTTGCAAATTTAATAATAAATAATACAATAGCTTGCCAAAGCATATAGGATATCATATTACCATGCTAAAAAAATTAGACCTTGTATAATACAGAATCTATTTAACGGAATTTTTTTTGTCAAATGAAAGAATGATATTTTCTACCATAATAATGGTCAGAGTTTTATGTTGACATGAGTGTCAGAACAGGTTTATATTTTCCTCAAAGCTATTGTGTTTAATCTTTCTAGATACTTCATAACAAGTAAGAGATTGTACTCAAAATGACTTTATAACTCATTTTTCTGAGTCTGCTAATAGTTTGGCAAGTTTAACATCTAAACTTTCTTTTAAATAGAATAGTTATATTTATTTCAGTGTTTGATACTCTCATTGGTGTAAGGAAGATCTCACACCTATAATTCTTGTTGTAGAATCAAATCTTCCTTTCTCTGTCAAGCTTACAAATTAAGGTAGTGTCTTGGTGTCTTGCCCTTTAAGGTAATATTTGTTTCAGCAGCTGAAACAAAAGCATTTGACTCCTGGAATCTAATGATGATAGGGGGACAAACTGTATTACACAGTACAAACTGTTGTCTCCACAAAAAGCCAATACTAGAAAGAGAAGGCTATAAGTGCCTGTTTTCTTTGAGTTTCTGTTAAACTATAGAAAATAATATATTCTCCTGCAGTTTCCTCACCTTTGTACAGCCCATCTGTGAAACAATAACCTAGTCTTACTAGTTCTGCTGTCTCTGATGTTTCCTTAGACTTACTGCTTCTGCTGTGAAATACAAATTCCATTTACCTTTTGTTGAAATCTCTTTTGTGTATTTCTAAGTGGTTCTATTGATTTAATTGGCAAAAGGGAATGATCAGCAGGGCTTTGGCTTTGTAAAAATAATTCCTTAGAGAAACCGTGTTTTACTGTATTGTGAAGTGTCCAGAGGCTCATTTGGTTTCCTGCCTGGAGGGCAAGACCTCAGTTTCTTGATACCTAAATAGCTCAGACACTGAAACCCTTTCTATAGTATTGCAAATGAGCAAGGTTTGAAATATCAGTGTCTTTCACTTACTAATCCTCTATGTCAATTGTGAAATATTAAAAGGTGTATTTTAGGCTCTAATTTTGCACCTAAAACATTCTTGGAATATTCAAGTACCGGATTATTTTAAAATGCATCCTATTTACAAAGCTTAAGGTACAATTAAAACCTGCATAATAGATAAATTTGGCCAATATAGAAACAAATACAGTGCTTCTCAAAAGAGGTTTCTAATGGAGCCTTTCCTACAGCTCCAGTGTCTATCAGTTCCTCTGTCTCTCATATGTCTCCTGTACTTCCTACCAGAATCTCTTTCTTTCATTCCTGCCTGGGAGATCATTCAGGATACCAGCATTTTAAACAGTAGTATTGTTAAACTGGAATGGCTTTGTGGCTGCCACCAAGGTGTTTTCTGACCTTGGAAATATTTGCTCCAATAATGTTTGGTAGATCAATGTAGTTCTCCTAAGTGCTTTCAGTTAATCACTATTTCAAGCTCATTTGGACACGTTGTTCAGAATCAGGCAGAGAAATGTCTTCCTGTGAATTTTTAGGCTTTGAGGTTACATATTAATACATATTAAGGTGTGCTGTGTTCTGCTGTATGGAAGACACATTTGGAAAGAGAAAAAGTGACCTAAATTTAGACACATTTCACCAAAAGTTATTCAAAATATCTTGTCAAGAAAAACAGATCCATACTGCAGAACACAGAATGTTTAGTTCTGTGCAACAACAGTACTTAGTTCTGTAAGTTCCAGATGTTCAGTACATCCTGGACATGATTGCCAGTTATGTACTAGACCATAACTTTCACCATAACCTGCCTCAGTCACTGGATGTACTGTAAGGCATTGTGTTCCCAGTGGCAATTGGCTGATGGTTTATAGCCCTTTGCTGTTTTGTTTAATGTAGTAGCCACAATTTCCTGACTGCTGTGCAACCATAAAGAAAACTTCTATCAGCATTCACTTTAAATTAATTTGTATTTTGTGATTTGTACCAAAGCATAATGCCTTTTTATGTGTCACTTTTAGTGTGGTGATTACCATTAGAATAACTGGCTGGTGTTAGTAATTATAGTGTGTGGAATGAGAATTTTTCAACCTTGCCTTTGGGATTGCGCTCACAATTCCCTCAGTGGTGCAAGCTGCACAGTGCCAATGAGCAGCACTGAGTAAAGCTCCATTTGGCAGCTTCTACTGTGAATTTGTTGGAAGGATCTTTTAAGGTGGAATGGGAGAGGGATTAATTTTGTCAATGCTACTTTTCAAAATGTTGCTAAGATGAAAACTGTTTTCATATGACAATTTTATTCTGCTGAAATCCTGTTGTGAGTTAATTCAAGAAAAGAGCAAGATCCTGGGGCATGTCAACTACTACATTGTATTTTTACTACTCATCGAACAAATGTTTTTAGTGATTAGGAGACATCACCTGGAATGAAATAGCCTTTCATGAATACCCTGATGCTGCCATGTTTTCAGAAAAGGAATTGTATCCCCATTTTGTCCCTGTTAGAGACAATCTGCAGATAGTGTAGCTTTACATCCTGGTCTATGTTTTTGTTGCTTGTCTTAGAAGTAAAGGCTGTATAGAAGGACAATAGCTGGAAAAGAACATCAAAAGAGGGCATGAATTTCTGTTATAGAAAGTTGTATTTTAATTAAGATGCTTCATTTCAAGTATTTTAGCATACAAAGAATAGAATAGAATAGGCCAGACCAGGTTGGAAAAGACCGTCGAGATCATCACGTCCAACCTATTATCCAACCCACCTAATCAACTAAACCATGCAACCAAACACCCTAACAAGTCTCCTCCCAAACACCTCCAGTGATGGTGACTCCACCACCTCCCCAGGCAGCCCATTCCAATAGGCAATCACTCTCTGTGTGTAGAATTTCAAAGTGCAAGACCCTCATAGCAAGACTTGAGACTATGAGTAGGAATCATATCCTTAACTGGTGTAAGATAAAAAAGTACCTAGTGCTTTCTGCAAGGAAAACAAGGACCCTACCTTTTTCGTTCAATATTTGGAGATTATAATCCAAAGCAAGTTCAAAATACAGTGTTTAGTACTTGAAGACATTTTGTAGATACACTGAAGCACAAGAGAAATCATAGAAAACTTTTTAGAAGCTGTACAACTATTAGATGTTGTTTTAAAAGTTGGTTCCTTGCATGCCTTCTGACTTCATACTTAACATGGGGAATTTGTGGCTAACTACATAACTTCTTATCTGATTTCTCATCAGAATTCACCACTCTGTGAACGGTGTGTATTGAAAACCCTTTTTTATAAAAGATGTCTATACTTGGCCTTATGCTGCTTACTCTTATCATCTGAAATGCAAAATAAAAGAAAAAAAAAAGTAGTTATTTCAAGATCTATCTTCATTTGTATTCCTGGTCATAGCATTCAAATAGCCAAAGCCCCTTGAGGGAATTTGAGCAATTCTGACCTATCCTCAAAATGAACACGTAGCATTTTTGGATACAATAAAGAAAATCTCATATTCAGTTGAATCAACCCCTTGCATATTAGGTTAAAGTCCCATCTCTTCAAAGCAGAAGATAAAAATTATTCTTTTTCTGTCTATCATGCAATATTGCTGTGTTTGGAAAGCTGCATGGTCTGCATTCCATCCAGGGAATAGGAAAATAAAGAACAGAGTGGAGAGCGGTATTACTGCATATGCATGATAATGTCAAGAATTATGAGCAGTTTCTATTTTTATGATCCCTTCTATCCCAAATGTATAGAAAACCATATAGTGAATAAACAAACAACATTGTTTCATTGCATGGAACCTTCAAACTGTAATAATATTCTCCTGATCATGTTTTTAGAAGCCTTGATACCTTTTCCGTAACATTTTGAAATATAACTATTAGATATGTCTTTTGATTTGTGCAGTGATTTACAATCATCATCTTTCAGGTAGGAGTATCACTGAAAATAGCTTATGTTTTGTGCATGATTAAGAACTTTAGAATGTGTCTGATTTTGTGTTTTGTTCTCTCTTGGGAATGGTCTGTCATCATAATGTCTAAAAGGCTGCTTCTGTTACCAGAACACCACCAGTGTATCTATGAATTTTGTTGAGAGGTTCAGGGCTTTAGAGTACCATTTCCCATAATGTAGCTTGTACAAATTTCCATGCCTTACTCTGGAAGTAAATACCATTCACGTGAGCAGATTAAGGTATTTGCTGTGCTCAATTACAACGTGCGGAACACCCAATCTCATGCTACAATGATTACATATGTGAAAGTGTAATCTTGGATGTTGGTTTGCAGTAGATGACTACCAACATTCATTTTACCCTAGTCACATAATTTAAGAAATATTATTGGCTGGTCAAGTATTTCAAATTATATAGCTTCTGTATTTCTACTTAATTTGAGGTATTTCTATAGTATTTATTGAGTGGAGTTTCCTAAATCCTTCAGAAAACCTGTCTGAACTATTTGGACATTTTCCTTATAGACTCTATTTTCCCCTTTCTTTTCTTGACATTCCTGAAGCAGATTAATGCCACCTCCATCTCTTAGCAAACTTCTAGTGGAAAGGGGAAAAAAAAGAAATATGTCATCCCACTGGAAGCACAACTATAGCAAGATAAACAGGAGTGAGCACAAAGCACATACACCTGCAAAAGCACACAAAGGGAGATGTGTTTCCTCAGCACCTGATTTAGGTAGCTGGACTGCACTCATGTGTTCTTCAACCAGATTTTTCTTGTGTCCCTCCTTTACATTTCTGACATTTTAAATCTAGCCAAGCAGATTACTTTGGAGATTATTCTTTTCAAGGGAGTAGGTACCCTAAATGTGCTATTTTTAAATGGTGTCAGTTTGCTGTACACTGGCTCTTGCTATAGTACCTACACTCTGAAGCAGCATGTTAAATGCAACATTAGTCATAGTGAAATTCAGTGCTTTTAGACCTTCATGTTGCTTAAACAAATGAGGTAAAAGCAAATTGGTGTTACAATACCCTTTAATTCTATGTTATCCTGTAGTAAATGTGGATCGCTTTCTAGCTATATTTAAAAGAGCAGGTGTCTCTTTACATAATGTTAAGTTTTAGTTAGACTTCAAGAAAGGAAAATTAATTCTCCTTTTACAATATGACTAACATATGTTTAAAAGATTAGATAAACCAAATCAGCCTATGATTTACACCTTACTTCTAACTAATTCTTTGTGTTTGAAGCAGTATCATGAACGTAAAACAGTGCAGCTAATTTCTGTGAAGTGCATGAAGGTGTACCTCATCTGTCGCAAAATATTCCCCTAGCATCCTTGGGAAGTAAGATCATTTTGTTATGGATTTTATTCTTTGCTAGCCAATTCATATGCTGTTGAGTTCCCTTCTGTATATTAACTCAGAGCAGGAAGTGATAACAATATCCAATATAGCCAGCATGTGGCTAAAACTTCAGTCTGTAACCAAATTTCAGTGACTTACTATTCCCAAATCTTACCCTAAGAACTGTTATTTTTTTTCCAAGTCTTCGTGCACAAACATTCCATAGATGTCAGTTTGCTTTTCCTGTGTCAGAGTGCAATTACAGCTGGATTTTGTTTCAAATTTTATTTGTCTGCACAGTGCACCTTGCCTCTCTAGCAGAATTCAGTTGCATGAGTGTGAAAAAACTTAGTTCCTGAGCTTCAAATATGGGAGAGAAAGGGACATTGGAAGGCACAGCACAACACAGAAGTATGTGCATTGTCTTGCATATGAAAATCCTGGTATTTCTCTCTGTGAAAATTGTCCTCTATAAAAGTGAATTTGATGTGAGAACCAAAACACATTTGTGACATTTACCTTGTCTGCCTAGGAATAATTGAAGGCTCTCAGTCCTGCTCAGTGTTCTGCCCTGCAGTTTAATCTATTTTAGCATTTCATAGTCTCTTTTGCACCTGGTCAGGTTGTCACTATTATAGGTCTAATACTAATCTTCTTTCTGTTTAAGCTTGAAATTTGAGTCCTTGATACAGGGAAATTATTTACCTTAGTTGGGCCAAAACTTTCTTTAGCACAGAGCACTTCTCCAGCAGAGTCATTTACTGTGATACTCCTGTATGTTTGCAGGTATTAGGGTTCTCAACTCATTATTTTCCTTCTACTAAATTTCTGATGTTCCTATGATGTTAATACCCTCATTCAAACCCAGCTTGTTCCAAACTGATGTCTCTTTAGATTTCTCACACACAAACAACACTAACTTACCTGAGCTCTACCTGTATAAAACAAATGACCGCAGTTTACTGCAAGAGATTTTTTTTTTAGCATAGAGGTTAAAGATGTGTGTCTTTACAAGTTTACAAAAGTCTACCCAGCTGAAATATTTTGTAATTTCTTTGGTTTGCTCTTTGTCTCATTGCTGTTAAGATTTCATGAAGGTAGGAGTACAGAGGGCTACATGCGCATGGAAGATGATAATATGTCCTCATCTGGTGAACTGGTGGTTGCAATATGACTGTTAATATCTAGTATGACCTTCAGCACTGACACTCCACTTCAACATTGGTTTAACTGATCTACCATAATAGAAAAGCAAAAGAAAGTGAAAATGGCATTGAACCATATCAGCAAAGCAAGGAAAAAGCAAACACATTCAGCTGTGTCACAAACTTGACCTGCTCTAAATGCAGCGTTGCAACAGCTCTCTTGCGGGAGCAGTTACACCTCTCAGTGGGTCAGAAACACTGCATGTTCACTCCATATTTTTCATTGATTTATCATAAACAAAGAAAAGACTGACAGAGGAAGATTTTGTTAAAATAAAGATAGGAAAACAGGGTTGTATGACAAGAGTTATACAAATAGTGTTTTAAACAGACACAGAAAACAAACAGCTAACCACTAGAAGAGAACCTTTCCTTCGCGACTTCAGTAGGTTATGCCAATCCTGTGAACTATTCCTACAACTACTGGGAAACATTCCTAATCTGACAAGCATAGAAGATATTTTCTAATTTGTTACATTGATTTTAAATTAAAGGAAAAAAAGCTTTTATTTTGATGTGTTGTGGTGGGTTTTAAGAGAAGGGCTCAGCCTTCTCCCCCCCACAAAGAGGAAGAAAGAAACCACAGCTAGCCAACCAGAGGAGCAAAAGGGAAATGCTATATTTACAAGCAATTTTTAGGGAATGTAGGATATATACACAATTTAGAGTATTTACAATATATATACAGAAATATACAGCAAGGTGTAAAAAAGAAACAATAATACAGGAATAAAATTCCCCCCCCCCCCCCCCCCCCCGGAGGAGGGTTCCCCTCCTGTACCCCCTTCTCTCCCCTTTTTCCCCAAAGAAGGTTAGAAAGAGAGAAAAAGAGCAGTTATTAATTAAAGCAGAATGTGTTTGTAGGCCTTATCGGTCCAAGGTCAGTCTGGCAGGGAGCCCAGAATTGGACAAGATGGAAAGGAGAAAGGAAAGGAGCGAACTGAGGAAAGTCCCAGCTGCACCTAAGCTTAAAACTGCATTTTTACCAATCCACCAATGAAATTAGTTTAGAATATCTGGTTGTTTTCATTAACATTCCAAAACATTCAGCCATAGTGTCCCAGCACTGTCCCTTTCTTAAAGGCACAGCCTCAAACAGTCACGTGTCAAGAAAATAAGGAAACAATTCTAGAATCAAAACCCTAACCTACCTTGAATACACAATCAGTGTACCAAGAAGAGGGCAATTAAAAATGCTGATGAGCACACTCTTAAAGAAATTTTACTCTAAAAGTATGTAGCTTACTGCTAATATTTAAATTATCCAGATGTTTAATTTCCATAGCTTGTTTACTGACTTTTACTTCCGGTTCCATAGACTTACAGAATGATGGTAAATTTTTGCTATGGAAAGACTTGATTAAATACATTGTAGTCATCAGTTTAAAGACATCAGTTTAAAAAACCAATAAAAATTAATTATTTTTTCCAAAGTTGCATTACTGAACCCTTGCTTTTCAAATTTGTTTTTTGTAGACTATTTTTAAAGTAAGGTGTCATATAAAAGGAGCATAATAGCCTAAATAGATTTTCCCCTTCCAACTTAGCTGGGTCATTTTGGGCAGAATTCTTCATGAATTAGACCTTCAAACATATACAGGACTTCAGTGATGTCAGTAAGACTATATGTGAATGCAGACATGGGCTTTTTCCTGCTATATACTATTAGACAGAAATTAATTGGTATATAGTTTAAAAAGCTACAGACATTTCCATTTTGTATAATAATTCTAGTTGATATTAGAAACTGACTTAAAATTGCACTTAACAAGCGTGTAGAACTTTGAATAATGAAAACAAAAAAGTGATACTGTGCATGGCAGCATATTAGAAGTCATTGTAAGCATTTCCCTCTGACAATAGTCATCCTTTCTAATATTTAGAACTTGGGACAGGTCTGAAGAGTTTCTATATTGGATGTGGATCTCCATTCAAATAACAGAGGAAATTGGTGTAATGTTCTCAAACCTGTATTGCATAGATTTATTATTACATGTCATTTCCTTGTGCTTCATGGCTAAGAACGGGTTTACATCTGTTCCTTCTATTGCCATTACCATATATTAAATTTCTCTCTTTGTCTCAGTTGATATTAACAGAAAGTCTTGCTTTGGTTGAAATATTCTGAATGATCTATTGCCACTTACATGTATTAAAACTGCAGTAGTCATCTTCTACATTTTTAGCTTTTCTCTTCCAAATCATATTCCTGGAAACCAGACTGCTTCAGTGCAATTATTTGAGTAGTTTACATTTCAGAGTTTGTTCTGCACGATGAACACTTTGCATGTAAGGATCCAGGTTTCCATGCTACGAAACAAGAAAATATAGGGGTTCTACATAATGCTATCATTTGAGCTCTTCTTCTTCCCAACTTACTTGGCATACTGTATCCTGAAAGGCAAATGTGTGATTAGCTGTGTACATAGAGACATATATATATACATGCACCTGTAAGTGTAGTTATATACACAGATACACAAACTTCAAGCTCCTCTCCAAATATTTTGAATTATTACTTTGACAAAACACTGCTCCAATTCTAATGAGGCCATCTACTGTGTCATATTTCATTACTATATTCCTACAGGTGGAATGAGGTTCTCCATCCTCTTATTCTTATTTTTTTTTATTATGACCATTCTTATGTCTTTGGGCAGCGTGGCGTGTATAGATATATAAGCAAACAATAATGATGACTTTCTGACCATGTTTTTTTTTTTTTTGTCCTGCTTATCATTGTGAAATTTGAAAACCTTCAATAGCATATATAGTAAGTGTCTTCATTATGTTTATTCCACCTTCACCCCAGGAATGTAGATGCTTGCAGCAGAATGCTGTCTGTTAGTGGCTCATGCATAAGAAAGTGGGACAAAACATCATTGAATTTTTCTTTCCACTTATTATAAGTTGTTGGTGAAGCTTAATTGATGTGGTGACCACTGGTTCTCAAATGAATGTCTTTTTATGATACCTTTGAGAAGGCTCTGTCTACAACACAGGTGAATTTAATGGATATTGTAGGAAGTCCTGCTCTGCAACAGAAAAAACCTGCTGGTAGTCTGAAGCTTGCGGGTTGCTTTTTTTCATTCCTTTAATTTAAGAGCTTAAATGTAGAACTAGAGACTAAAATTATTAAATATATGTGTGACAGTTTAGGCTGTGCCTTTAAGAAAAGGATAGCTGCAGAATTCTCCAGCTGAATGTTTGGGTGTAAAAAGGAAAACAAAAGGAAGACAATTCTAATCGAATTTCATTGGTAGATGAATGGGATGTAGTTTTATGATCTTATATTCTGTTCTCACTCCAACTTCTGTCTTTCTCTTGGCTGGAATGCATGCTGACCCTGGACTGAAACTGATTAGATAAGCAGCTAACTTCTTAACAGCTGCTTTGAGCTAACTGGAATACTCCAAACATCCTTTTTCTACTCTTCTCTTTTCTTTTAATTAACTAGAGGGAAAGGGGAGGGGAGAAGGTGAGAGACTGGGGGGAAACCCGAGGTGGGATCCTCCTCCCAAGGAAGATTTCTGTGTTGCTATCTTTCCTGTAAATTCTTGTATAGTATTGCAACTACTGTATATTTTGTACATATTCATTGCATTTCATTATTGCTTGTAAAATACAGCTTTCATTCACTTCTCCAGCTGAGTTCAGCTGTGCTTTTTGTTGATGCGGTTGGGCTAAACCATCACACTACTACATGTACATAAACAAGCCCCAAGGTACAGGACAAACTGGCCAAGATGAGATAGCAAAATTATCATTCATCTTGATAATGGAATGGGAAGTGCTGGCATTAATCTGTGATTGGTGTATCCAAGGTAAGGAAATAGTCAGCAGCTAAGGGACTGTTTCTCAACTGTACAGATCATTAAATCTTCTCAGGATTTACTCACCTCACACCAATTCCATTTAGGGACTCATATCCTTTCCAGTTCTGCATCCTTATGTGTCCTTAAATCTTATCACCCTTAGCACCATAAAATACTGAACAGGTTAATTCAAAGCAGTTCAGAATTTGTAATCCAGCTGTGATGGTGCAGGACAAGATCTGAAAGTCCTGACAGAGGCATTCTGGATCTATTGAAAGGTTTACCATTCTGAGAAAAGGGGCTAAAATCTTTAAGAAAACAAATCTGCATGAAAGTTTTCAAAAATCTCTGATTGATTTAAATGATTAAGTAGTGGTTTTAAACCTATCTGTCAGCATGTGCCAATAAAACCACACCTGAATGTGGTGCCTGAGTAACACTAAACATTCATTTTAAGCTTCACACATAACGCAGAGGCCTCAGAAAATGTCACGAGGAGTGCTCAAGGGAAGCTAACATTTTTGTAATGTGATGAAGATTTTATTCTTACAGGCATAACTTTCTATTTTGATTCTATCACATTTCCCGACTTGTTTTATAAAAATGTTCTCTTTCATATATATAGTACTCACATTATGATATCTGCTACCTACTGACAGTTGCCTAATCTAAACTGCTTCATTTGCATTTTCAGCTTTACCTGAAAAAAAAATCTTTTCAGTCTGTGACAAGTGATCTGTCTTCATAATTATCTCTTCAGTATGAGTTATGGTGAATAATCAACTTATTTAAATGTACCCTGTAAAATACATAAAACAGTTTTATATCTAACTCCAGTGTACCTGCCTCACATAGTGAGCCTGTTAACCTGTTCCTCAGAAGAAAACTTAAATAAGTTATAATGGCTCATCTCACATTTTCAAACCTACCTGCCCAGAGGGGACATACAGCTGTGGTGAATATGAAAATATGAATGCATTTATATACTTGTGTAAGTCATTTAGGATATCGTGCTCTTCACCTCATAAATAAGTTCATATACAGTAAATTAACTGATATATGATTGAATGTTTTATTGAAGTCATAGGCAATTGAATGTGAGTCAGGTAAACTTAAAAGGCCTGCAAAGCTAGTCCTTTAAAATCTTCTTTTTATTAGGTTTCATTTAGATAACCAAAAATGCATCTCATCCTACCAGTTCTTTTATAAAATAAATTCTATCCTATTCAGCTCTATTTTTTTTCCTCTTTTCCTATTGAAATTCAGCTCTTCCTGTATTTTGACCTTTTCAAGAAAGCCTGCTTCATTGTGAATTGTGGGTGCATTAGGAAGGTAAACACATTCAGTACTTGTTATTCAATGAGTTTGGATTTAGAAAGTCATTGTCAATAGGTTAATCCTTTTGTACAGGCAGTCTCTTTGGCTAAAAGGCATCTTAAACAAATAAAGGTTTTACCAAAATGCTAATTTCTCAGTCTTTCTGTCAATTGTCAAAGAACAAATCTCAGTGGAGGCCTTAAAATTGGTTATTTCTAGTTTACATTCACTTCATGCCAGCGCAGTTTCAAAAAGAACTTCTGTATACAACAGTCTAGTCACAGACTATTTGTTACTCTGCTCAAGAAGTCATTAAAACCTTGGATTTTCTTGGAGTGTTTTATGAGGATGAGGGAAGGGATAAGTTTATCTGGTTTCAACAAGTATTTATAAACACCATGAATAGCAGGGATACCAAATGCAGCAGCAGATTGGGTAGGCACTTGAAAAGAATTTAGCCCTAGTCTGATTAAATATCAAGCAGCTCTTGAATTGTGCATCCCATCATCCACCAAGCTGTTTAGTTTTAGGCTACTGGTTAAAATGTGGAAGTAGAACTTAGGGATTCTGAGAGAGAATTGCAATAAAATAACTATTTAACTTGCAACAATTATGTGGGCAGAAGTTCAGCAATAAATAAGGTGAGTCTTCGTGTGCAACTTCTATTTCACCTGTTATTATAAGTCCTTTTGCCTCACAGACTTCCTACAGGTCCTATATTTCTATTTATTTCTTCTTCGGAAAAGCTAGACTTCAGAAACATGACTGCAGAAGAAAATGTCCACCCACCCAAGCAGGCATCTGGAGAACCCACTTGAAATATAAGACACCAGAAATTCCCTTGAATTTATAGGATCAACAGTCCATTGAAACACAACCTGAGGTCATGAATCAGGGCCACAGAAGAACAAAATTACAGTGAAGATAGTGTTCACTAGACATCTTTATAGATGCTGTTCTCCATGATCTACATCTAGATGATGCCCCCTACATGCCCTCAAATTTCAGTTTTTATTCAATTTCAGGATGAAGGTCTGAAATTGCTCCCACTGTGCCATACATGTATTTTCCCCCTTTTCTAAGTGAAGGCATACGTCTTGTCCAGAAAAAGAATGATTCAGGAGGAATCTCTCAGATTTTCTTGCCTGAAAACTTTTTTTTTCTTCACACTGAGTTCTTATCTAATCCATAGCTTTTGCATTAAACATCCTATTTTATATGCAGTGTGCAATAAAAGTACCTCAACAGTCAGAGAGAGCTTTCTCCTTAAAAACTGCAGTATTTAAATACTTGTAAATTGTTCCTAAATTAATTGTGTGTTAATCATAAAATATGTCTTCATCATATAGTGTATGCCTAAACAGTGCTTCATTAGGAGATAGTAAATATCACAATTATACATATTATCTGGTCAGATTATTCACAGGATCACAGAGTGTTAGGGACTGGAAGGGACCTTGAGAGATCATCTAGTCCAATCCTCCTGCCAGAGCAGGATCACCTATAAGAGATCACGCTGGAATGCATCCAGACAGGTCTTGAGTATCTCCAGAGAGGGAGACTCTACAACCTCTCTGGGCAGCCTGTTCCAGTGTTCTGTCATCCTCACAGCGAAAAAAAAATTTCCTTGTGTTTCCATGGAACTCTCTATGCCTCAACTTCCACCTTTGTTCCTTGTCCTGTCATTGGGCATCACCTAGAAGAGCCTGACTCCATCCTCTTGGCACTCACCCTTTACGTATTTATAAACATTAATGAGGTCACCCCTCAGTCTCCTCTTCTTCAACTTAAAGAGACCCAGCTCCCTCAGTCTCTCCTCAGAAGCTGAATGCAAACTAGAATTAGGTGACATTTGCTGCTTTCTCTTGTATGGTTCTTCATGATTTATGTTTTTTCTGGAGCCGTTATTCCCATATACTGGCACACATATTTTTTTAGTATACTTTTTATTTGCATGCACATGCTTTTTTTTGGTTTTGTTTCTGCTTTGTTTGTTTTTTAATAGTCAGGACTTGGTAAAGTATTGCTGGCTCTGTGCTAAACGATTGAACAAGTTGGGGGATAAGTTTATGTATTCAGCTGGAATTAGGCTGTGCCTGTTCAAAAGTCAAAGTGCGTACCTGTAACTGCTTTGCATACTGGACCCAATTAACATGAGAACATCAAGAATGTGCCAACATTTTGGGGAATAAAAATATGCTTCATTTTGCTTCTACAAATATTTTTACTTACCAGTAGATGGAATTTAAAGATGATATCTGGGCATGTTTTGTTTTCCCAAGGAACTTTTACAGCGTAGATTGACAGCTGGTTGTTCCATTGTGTCAGGGAATCTAGCTTAGAGAAAACCAAACACTCTTGGAAACTGGTCTCTAGGCAGTTCCAATTACTGAGTGAAGTAAGTCTCTTTTGTAAAGTCTTGAAAAGCACTTCTGTCAGAACAGAATACAGTAAATAATTTTATTAGTTTCACAACCAGTGGCCTTCTGCTCCACTCTTTGTTCTGAAATTATTTAACATGCTTGTCTGGAGATTAATTATTGCAAATGCATTAGCAAATTTCTTCAGTAAAGCAGAGGGCTGTACTGATTGTATTCCTCCTGTTCAACTTGTCTTTTGAACTGCATATTGGATAATTTTCATATTCTTTTGGATTTTTAAATGTTGCAGAAAAGAAAATAGAATCCCTGTCCCAAAGCTGGCCTACTGAATACTGGTCTAACATTTAGTTTGCTTCCCTTGATTGCACAGATAAGGGAAGAATAAGATGGCTTTTTGTCCCTGAAAGAGCGTTCCCCAGGCAGGCAATTTTTTAACAGCCTATATAGCAGCAGGCTATATTCAGCATGTTCTTCTAGAAAGAACATCAACAGCAGCAGATACATCAATAGCATTAGGTTAGTAAGAAGTGTGAGTAACTTGAGCAGAGTAATAGGCACGGCAAGGGTTTGAGGTATGAAACTGCTGTCTGAAGGAAATAATATGACTCTTCAAGTTTCTGGGTGTATATACATTAAAAAATCATAATACAATTAATTATTTTATTATATATAATTATTGCTTTTAAATCCATGTAAATAGGTCAGTATATTGAAATTTAGTTACTTTGTGTGGCATTCATTCAACCAATATCTTTTAAAGAACAAATTGACATGAGAAAACCACTGGACTATTTAAAATTGTGGATTTCTGAGTGTGGATGGATAGGTGGTCATCTGCTATTTGCTCTGTTTGAGGCCCTGTGCATTCTCACAAATGAGCACACTGCAATAAAAAAATGACACTGTGTAAAATACATGTTTAGAGCTTGGAAAATATATGTTTAAAATATTACCCAATTAAAGTCAGAGAAAGGGACAGTAAAATTAATCATCAATGCTAGCTTGTATGAGTGAATATCAGTCATTAGCTGTTTAGCTTTCGTGGGTATCTGGTGTCCAGCCGAGGTCAACTTATCACATTGGCATAGTTTTGATACCAGCTGAAAAATATATGAGTGTTTTGTTCTAGGCTGCAGGCTTGTAGACAGATGTATTACTCTGTATGTATGTAAAGGATGAAACATCATAAATATCAAAAGGTATACTGCTAAAGTGTGTTGAGTGTTCTCGAGGTGAGGAGAAAGTTCTTCACCGAGCGAGTCGTTCATCATTGGAATGTGCTGCCCAGGGAGGTGGTGGAGTCACTGTCCCTGGAGGCGTTCAAGAGATTGGACATGGCACTTGGTGCCCTGGTCTAGTCATGGGGTCTGTGTTTATAAGTTGGACTCGATGATCCTCGAGGTCTCTTCCAACCTTAGTTATACTGTGATACTGTGAGTGCAATAAATAGAAACTAAATCATCTGAGTATGATTCTACATCCACATGCAACATTAGCAATATCAGAGACAGCTTACCTTTGCAATTAACTTATTTCACATAAAAATGCACAGAAGACAGTATGCTGGCATCCCAACAGCACTGTTTTGTATCCAGCTGTTTAAAGCTGATGTGTATAGACTAGATGGCAGCTGCAACAGGAAGATTACAGACAGTTTTTGTGCCTGATGTTTTGTATTTAGTAGCAGAGATTCCCACTGTATATGTACAAATATAACAGCACTTGTAAATATCCTACTAAACAATGTAATCACAACATAGTTCTGGCGTGGGTAACATTCCAGATGTATGTAACCAGACATGTGCAAAGGTGCAGTCTCTGCCTTGTCATGGGGCAAACTTTGCACCAGACAGTTAATCCATAGGGTCCTCTTAGCCCAGCTGCTGAAACCAGCTGTGATCTGCACTTCACCTCACCCCATTTGAAGACTACTTTTACGTTGCAGCAAAAGCTGTTATAGTGCATTGTCATATGAAACTCTCTCCATGCATGAGTCAGATCTAGACAATGAAAACTGTTATGAATTGATAGTGAATTAACCAAATACATCAAATAGAACAAAAATGCTTTAAAAATTCTGAAGAACTCTGTGTTTTGTTAAGCTCCCATTCCTATCCAATGTTCTGCTTGCTGCATGAGTAAGCCTACATAACCAAGACATAAAGTAATTTATTTTGGTAGCAGTGAAGATGTGACAGCAAGAACATCAGCCCAGGCTGTCTCAGTTAAGTACATTCGGTTCCCAGTAAATTCAAGGTTGCTCTTGCTACATCTTCACAATTCTTGTTATTTAATCTAAGTTGCATATGTCTATCCACGCTGTTGACAAGTCTCCTGGAAGTATTGGAGTCATACCAAGAACTTAAAATAATCTCAAAACAGCAAATGAAAATTTATTCTTTAAAGTTAAGCTTTCATAATTCACTCTGTAGTTTTGATCTTCCTCAGGCGGAGACCATATGTTGTAGACAAGGTATATTTGAAGCTGGAGTATTTTGGCAGGTGTTTCTGTTCACCTATGAGAGGACAGATTTAGAAATCCTTAAAAAACACAAGGAATAAAGCTGAGAAAAACTTTCATTTACACCTTTCAAAATTACATGGTGATACAAAAAAGTTTTTAACTCGAAATTGAAGACAACTGGGATATGAGGAACAGAGCAAAGTTTAAACCTGGACCTAGACTATTTTTTTTTCCAGTCAATTTAAAGATTTTATCTGTCCAACCTTAGGCTCAGTCTTTTCTAGAAGGCACAGAAACTATTTCCCATATGCAATTTGTCCTCTCTGCTCATGGAGAAAAAGGAGTACTTTCTGTCCTGCCAGAAGACTTGTATTAATAGATTTCAGTGTACTTTGTGACAGTATTTAATGCAGTATATTGTTTCTTGCATTTTGAATAACAATATAGAAACAACTTGTACAGGGGAAGGCAGCTGAGCTGAACAGGGATCCCTACAGAGAATTCCAGACTGGAACAAAGCCTTTTTGTCATATTCCTTGACAGAAGCAATCCTCCATACAACTGCTCAATGTTTGTTTTTTTTTTTTGAGGAACTGAATATATCTGCCATGAATCACCTAACGGCAGTACAAGGACACTCAGTTTGTAACCTCACTGAAGTATGAACCTCTGCCCAACACATAATTATACACTATGCTTTAAAAGTGTCAATTATAAAAATAAAAATAAATACTGGCAATTTTGCAATTAATTCTTTCATTAAAGGCACAGTATGACAACATAATAAGCTCTTCATTTAATGGTTTGAAAAGTCATCATCGTCTAATTAATAGGCTACAGTAATATCAACCACACAGCTTCCTCCTTGTTCTTTCACTGCTCTTCGCCAATCTTCTTTTCAGTTAGTGATCTCAAAATAGTGCCATATGCAGATTCCTGCATATTTAAGTATTTTGCATATGACATATCATGCATATGCCATAAATCATATTCCAGCTTCAGAATTATTAGTCCTTCTTATCAGTGAATTTCACTGCAGTTCTGAGGGTAAGTTTGGAACACTTCTATTAGTAAAGCCAAACACCTGCACTATTAGGTCTTTTATCTCATTTAATTTACTTTTCTTTTTACATTAGTTATGTTTTACCTGAGGTTGTGCTTGTATTTACCCTGTTGTGACAAACATGAATACACAGTTTAGCCTGTACTCTGCCAGTCCCAAGAAAGCAGAATAGACTGAGGTGGGTGATACTTCAGTCAGGTGGTTATGATTCAGCTAGGAAAGTTTAATTAACAGTTGAAGAGAGTTTTAATGATGATCTTAGTCCAGGAGGAAAACTTGATAAATCTTTCTATTTTAGTAATGAATCTAAGCATTTAATGACCCCTACAGGGAAAAACATGTTTGAAACAAACAAGGAAAAAAACAGCCAACACTTTCATTAAATACCTTAGCAGATAGATATGTGCCTCTTAGGTGGACAGAAATTCAAAAGCAAAAGACAGAATAGGACCCTCCTGCTCATCCTGAAAGGTGTGATGGACAGCCACTTCTCCCACACATGATGCTTTATGAGAAGACTGTGATGACTGCAGTCATTAGCAACATACTGTTGAGTGTATGGTCTAGTTCTGATGAAATTGATACTTCATGACCTGCATGAAAAAAGGTGACATTTAATTCAGGTGTACTTGAAAAGATGAATTGTTTAACTTCTTGAAGTCCTTAGCAGAGAGATGCTTATAACACGCTAGATGATTCTTCAGAAGTGGCAAAAACATGTCTGTTTTTCTTCCTTTCATCTTAGGTCCTTCAGTGTAAGAGATTTTTAACTATAAATGAATAAACTGTGGTTTATGAAGTCAATATTTTAGAAAGTAGAATGGTAAACACTGTCATAAAGAATTTTGTTAGTGACTTATGAGAACAGCACAGTATTCAGTTGGCAAGGGGCTAATGCTGTCGAGATTAAATCAATCTTCATTATAGTTGCAAGGAAAAATGATATAAGAATAATATCTGAATGTCCATGAGGGATATTTACTATATAAATGTTTACTAAATAAAGATGGAAGTAAACCCCCAAAAATGGAGCTCTAGTGAAAGCTGATGTTTTATACAAGTAATTACTGGTTATTTCTGTGGCATATATTATATAGTGTATTTCTTTGGAGAAAATAAGGATGCTAAAGGTTTTGAAAGCTTGATTTTCTGCAGAAGCCTTGCTGAATATTCTGACAAAGGGTCCATAAATACTTGGGTATCTAGGAGAGTTTCTGAACAGATATTTCGTGAGTTGCAGTTGTCTGAGCTTTCTAAGAGCTAATCACTTTGAGAGGGCAGGACAGGGCACAGTGAAAGGACTAGATTGTCCATCAGCATTTTAAAAAGTGCTAAGAGGCCACTAGAGAGATGACATTTGGCTTCTTAAAATGCAGTTCATGTGTTATCACCAATCTGGTGACATACATGCCCCTAGAAAGATTAACAAGGTTTGCCAGATACGCTGCAAGGTAAAAATACATTGTTAGAACTTAACCAGACTGGGAATGATGTCAAGTACAGATGTGCTCTTGAAGAATCCTTCTTAAAATCAGTTACAGTTACTTTGGTATTCTTGAGCTTGTTTCTGATACTGGTGCTGAGAGGCATGTCAGTATTTCACCCTGCAGCATTTTCAAGGTGATTTGGGCTGTTAAAAAGATGCAGCATAAGAGAGGTGCTTAATTATAGGTAAGTGCATGAGCAAAGTGTGATATAAAGTAATAGAGTTAATAAAAGGGTGGTGACTAACACAATAATAATAGCAATATGAATTTGTGATCCATATCCAGTAGACTGCAGATATGGTTGATAAAGATCCTAAATTAGTTTTCTAATTAATTGTTTGGAAACAAAATATTTTCATTTTACTTTTCTACTACTTTTGCTTGATTGCCACGCTTTCATTTCAATTCCATGTTTCCACTTTTCTGCTCTATTTCGTCTTTGCGATAATTGCTTCTGCTTCTTTTCCTTTTGCTTCCTTTCTGTAATTTCACATTGCAGCTGGTCTCCAGCTAGCATAACACACAGTGCATCCACTTACATAACAAATGCCACCAATCCTTTGCACTGTCAGTCATTAGGCAGTGTTTTTAACTGGGTATCAGCTTCCCGAATTATTCTCACACCATCTGCTTGTTGAATATATTTCATAGTTCGTGTTTTTGGTGTTGTTCAGTTATTCTTTAAACCGAGAACTTCTGCAAAAGTAACATTATCCTTTTTCTGTGGTATCAGAGAGATTACTTTTTTCATTACCTGTTAGTTTAGTTTCTTAAGTAGCCCACAGCACTGACACACCTTAGTTCTTAGTCTGCTGAAACAGACTCTATCTGCTGTGGCATTTCATAAGACAAAATTCACTTGTTTTTCACAGAAGTGCCAAACGCTATTAGTAGGTCTAAAAATGTGCTATCTGCTTTTCTCTAATCTGCAGATTTTAACCCAACTGTTACCCTACCTGTAGGTGATGTGGAGATATGTGTAGATTTATTTACCTTATTCTGTTTGTAGTACTGTTACTGGTATCCCTGAGAGGGAAAAACTGCCTCTTAGCTTCTCTGCCCCTTTAAAGTAAAGTAATCAGTCAGTAATCAACCCCCCTACATTGTACCTTGACCACATTCTTCCAGTACCCATAGAAGTTTTGTGAGGAAGAACCCCAGGATGATATGTAACACCTGCACTTGTGGTATTTTCAGCACCGAACGCAGACAGATGTGGTCAGAAACAAACCTTGAGGTGCTACCAAAGCTCCTGCAACCCCCATGTGGTATCTTACACAACAGCGCCTCCAGTGGCATTGGAGTGGTGTTGGGAAGCTGTCTACTGGCTTTCAGACAACAAAGATCCTATTTTTGCCGTGTCATTGCCAAGCTGTTACTTGATAGCAGAACTTTGTATTGTTTACAGTTATTTCTATCTTTTCAAATTTTTCTCACTGGCAGTTCAGATTAAATAATCACAAGTGTTGTAAAAAAAACTATCCTCTGTCAGCTATGAAAATTGTGGCATAATAAGATATGTGTATAAGCCTACAGGCCTGAACAGGCTTTAGTGGTTTGTGGATTGTTTAGTTCTCTGTGTAATGTGATGTCTGAAGTATTTTTTTTCTCTCACCTCAACTTCTCTGTTCTTTCCTGCACACATCTTTCTCCATGGCTTGGTTACCACATTGGCGTAACTGGTTATCACTGGTTAGTGGTCTGCAGATTGAGTGGAACCATCAGAAATTAAAATAGTATGGGCTAGTCTTGGTTGAGTAGTTACTTTATGATGTAATACTTTCTCCCAAGAGAGAGATATAATTCTAAGTTCCCTGTGGAAGCTCCCATGCTCAGGATTTATTTTGCACAGATGCTTCCATCTAACAGATGATAAACTTTCAAAATTTCAGTGAATGAGTTTGTTAGTGAGATTGTGAACACACAAAGCTTGAACTGCAACACAAGAGACACTCCACAAAGATGTTTATCCCATTCTGAGTTATCATACTTGTTGTCATCTTCATTTCCTATATCTTATCCTTAGAAGGTAAATATTAACTTTTTCAGCCATCAGATGACTTTCCTCATATAAACAAAGAAACAAAAAGAACCTAAATATTTTTAAGGATGGTAACTCAACTTCCTCAAATCTGATGGTAAAAATCATCTAATTCATTATTGGTAAATGATTTTGTTAAGGATTTTGTTAAGAATTAGCAAAACTAGGTCTTTTGATTTTATTTATAAAAGTGCTTCTTAACAGGCACCAGATTTTCAGCCCTTCCCAGTCTTGAAATGAAAAAACTTCCAGGAACATGGGGCTGTGAATTTACACTCCAGTTCCCATGACTGTGCTTGGGCAATGAGAGGGATGTAAGGCAGAGAAAGAGCTGCAGCTCACCTCCTTCCACCATGCCTGGGATAAGCTATATGACTTCCTGCACCATGGTCCTGCAGAAGGTTGATGGCTCCAAACTCCAAAATGAATATACAGAAGTTTTATATGTAATTTCACTGTACCAGGAAAACTTTCATTTTGTGCAGTAGCAAATACTGTTAATCTCCTTGCTGCATAAACCTTGTGTGAACCCTGGATCCAAGTTTTTTTGTTCATCTTTTTAAAATGTGATATAGCGATATAGAGCCATGAGGGAGCTCCTTAGCTGGATGTGCAGTCAGAGGTCATTGAATGGGTTAATTGCCTGCACTTATCTTTTAAAGCAAAGATACAATGTTTAGACAAAACCTTTTATACCATTTAATTCTTCACAAAGGTGCTGGAGCTTTTAGCTTTCAAATGTACTAAGGTCGTGAGACTTTATGGAAAATCAAAATTGAAGTGTCATGTCCAGTAACTGTCTGTTTATTTTTACCTCTGAGAACTGTAAATATGCAAAATCTTTTAAAATTATAAAATATTATAAGAACAAGTCCTTCTGTTTCTTTTTCCTGATAGAGGTATTACAGCGTTTACAAAGTTACAGTTATTACGAAGTTGGTGAGGGGTTTGGAACACAAGCCCTATGAAGAAAGACTGAGGGAGCTGGGGTTGCTTAGCCTGGAGAGGAGGAGACTCAGGGATGACCTTAGTGCTCTCTACAACTACCTGAAGGGAGGTTGTAGACAGGCAGCCAGCACCAGAACAAGAGGACTGCACCAGGGGAGGTTCAGGTTGGATGTTAGGAAGAAGTTCTATACAGAGAGAGTGACTGCCCATTGGAATGGGCTGCCCCAGGGAGGTGGTGGAGTCGCCGTCATTGGAGGTTTTCAGGAGGAGACTTGATGGGGTGCTTGGTGCCATGGGTTAGTTGTTTAGGTGGGTTGGATTGGTTGATGGGTTGGACGCGATGATCTTGAAGGTCTCTTCCAACTTGGTCTGGTCTGGTCTGGTCTATCCTACCCTACCCTACCCTACCCTACCCTACCCTACCCTACCCTTGACTCTATAAAGTCATTCACTATGTCAAAAGAAAAATGGGGTTGGTACCAGTTGCTATTCCACTTGTTGTTCCTACACATGCTGTCAAATTTGATTTGAAATTGTGGCTTGCTATTATTCCATTCTTCTTGAAATATATCTTGAATATATCTTGAAAGATATATTCTTGACCTAAACTTTCAGTTACAAGCTAATTCTCATAGTAGGTAACCTCTTTAACTTCTGAAAAGTCATTTGTAGCAAGAGTGATTAAGTGCTCTTCTCTTGTAAAAAGCAGTCATGATGGAACTAAGTTTGGGTTTTGAAAGAAAGAAGTGAAATGAAAAGTTGACCAGTCATTATTCTCAAGATGTTATTCGCTGTTACTGATATTCTTGAGGAACCAAACTGTGGGATAATATACTTTATTATGTTTTCTAACACAAATTACTTGCTAGCTTGCAGGGTAGCTTTCCCATAAGTCACTCAGTATTGGTATGCTAATTCATCTGCAGAGTCAGGGGTTAAATACTAGTGTACTTCAAATGGAATTTGATAAATTAACTTAGCTTACTAAATGGGCTCTGCTGGAAAGAGCAAACTTTAAAAACAGAGATATCTTTCCTTTGTTTAATCACAGAGCATTGGAAAACCAGGCATCTTAAGACAGCTGCTGGATATAAAAGGATGAGCCCTGGAAGACCTGAGTTACTTGTATTTGCACCCTCCATTTCCTTCAAAGAATAATTGTCATAAAAATAATAGGAATTCACAGTTTATCCTCCAATTCTGATGTGATACTAGGTACCAGAAGCATCACAGAATCGTAGAATCATCATGTATACATCAGTTTTGGTCTTTGGAGTGCCAATAGTCAGCAATGGTCTTCGTACCAGCTGTGTATGAGTTACAATATCCTGAAGGCTTTACATTTACTGTTTTTTTTTACTTTTTAATGCATTCTAGAAATACTTTTCATTTTTTCAGACTTTTGGCATAACCAGTTTTCTTTGAATTATTATAGAACAAACAGCTAGTGGCAGGTAAATTATTCAGAAGAAATTAAGCAGTACCAGAAAATTTAAAAAGACCTTTTGGCTCTTTTGTTGTAAATTGGCAAAAGTAATACAGCTGTGGGATTGGAAATGAAACTTGCATACTAATACATTATTTACTCTCTCACTGTTTGTTGAAGCTTTTTACTTACATCTCTTCCTAGGACTTTTTCACAACCGCTAAATTAATTCAAAAAAGTGAGTTCTTAAAATTTATACACGGACACACACCCCCAAAAAAGGGGGGGGGGGGGGGGGAGGAAGAAAGAAAAAGGAGATGAGAAAGTAAAGAGCTCATTTTGTTTTGTGATTTTATTTTTTCATTAGCTATAGTTGTTCTTTCGTTCTGCCTATTTACTGTAGTGCAAATCACTGTCCTTACTTCTCTGGCTAGAAAGGATATTGTTATTATTTACCATCACTTAAGCACACAGTTTACCTTGTGCTGTACCTCCACAAGATGCAAATCAGAACAATGACAGATTTGCTAAAAAGCAGGATCTTTTGTGTTTCTGAATGGACATGTGCATATATGTCTGTGCACAAATGCATACTCCCCAAGCACCTTTGTGTCTTTTACCTTTCAGAGGAAGAGGTACATCCCAAGACACCGCTCAAAGACCCTATGAAAGACACTGAAAGAGATAGCCCAAGACCCTAATGCACGCTGTAGGCCTTTTTGTCACCTCTTTACTGCTGCCTGCTCCCAGGCTGTCTGCCCAGGCTCTTACATGTATTTCATGCTTTCCTGGCTAGAACTGCTTAATTAAGGTACTCTGGCTGGGATATTTGGCATGTGTGCTTTCTTAATAAATGGAGATCATGTCTTAACTGTTGATCTTGTTAAATGGAGTAGGCATATAATTCAGAAAGTATCAGAAGGTTGAATGACAAATTGAAGATTACTGTACTTTCTGGTTCTTCCCTCCTTCTGTCCCTCAGTTAAAACTGTAATGGTTCTTTTGAAGGTATAATATCTTTTGTTTGGGCCCAATCCACAGTTTTCAGCAACACCAGTCCCCTTCTCTTTCCTTCCTCCCTCTTCTCTCTTCATCACTAACCTTTGCAAAGATGTTTAACAACTTCTGGCCTCTGTGATTCTCCCCACAATCTTCCCCAGCAATCTTTAACTTGATTCAGGTCAGACTTGGCTCTTGTACATAAAGAATACTTTGAGACAGTCATTTGGGGCTGGAGAAACCAATATAAGGGCCAGAAACTAACAGTGGAGTACAACCTTGTAGGCTTTAGCATTGGGTTTCTTTGCTTGCATGTGATCATTGAAGGCAATGAGGTCTTCCCATTCATTTGCCTGGCATGCTGCTTGATGTGACCTGTGTGGTTTCTGTTGGGTTGATGCTGCTATAAAATAGCAATTTTGTCTCTGATACTCAAACAGAGAAGCAAAGTTTCTTGCCGTCTGTTCCAGTGCCCTTTCAACGAGATCACAGTGACTCTTAGGAGCTGAGACAAAAGGAACAGCTATCAAAAGATTTCAGTTTCAGGCATGGTGAATGGAATTAAAAGTTTCGATTGGGGAACTGAAGACAATATGACTTTTATGAGATCTAAGAATGTTTTGAGTTGATAAAGTACTTTTTAAGGGCTGGAGCGTTGACACTTTCTTACAGTTATCTCTTAGTCTTGTGCTGAATGAGCAAGGGTAACTGCCAATACCCTACATGCAATTAATTTTCAAAGTCCCTTATTACAAGAAGATTTTTTACTACACCAGTCTTACTTGCGTGTTTCTAGGGCACATGGATCTCACAGCTTGTGAGTTAAAATGTAAGAGCTTTAAAGTAAATGACTTCTTATCCCACCATCAGACCAGGAAGCACAGTATCTCTCCTTGTAGCAGAGAGCAGTTTGAAGTAAAAATTCCCAACATACAAAATGATACAGAATGTGTCATTTCCTGAATGCTCTTTTACAGGGTGATCAAGTGGCTTTCATTTAGTGAATACATTTGCTCACTCAGTTTTGGAGAGTCGCCCTTCATTTATTCTTTCCCTTTGGAAGTACTTTTGAGTGCAAATTACTGCTATCAGAAGCCTTGAACTGAGAGGCTATTATTCTCCATGCTCAGATTAAATTAATTTTGAACAGTTTAATGCAGCATGTCCAAGCTGCAAGTCCAAGTGGTGTCAAATCTATTTCTCTGCTTTTTTAAGCTGCACCTTCAAGGGCAGTATAATTCATGGTGAATGTGTTCTTCTAATGCCTTTTGCTAAGCGTTATTATTTTCTTCCATTTGCAAGTCATGAGGCTAAAATGTTAACCATTTTTCTCCTAAAATTATATAAAGAATTCCTGCTTTTCTGAAAGAAACTTCTTATATTTGCTTCCTATACATGAAATACAGGAACAGGAACAATAGTCATGATGAGAGAAAGAAGGGTGGTTTCTTTATATATATAGGTATATATATAAAATGGATAAAGAAGAGGCACTACAGGACCCAGCAACATCATTGTTGTGTTACAAAAGACTTATCTTGATCAAGGTCTCTGCAATGAAATTAAGAGTTTTTCAGTGGTTGGCTGCATAACCCTAGGTGTTTTTTTCCCAAGCTGCAAAAGCAAAGCATGACATAAATCTGCTCATCCTTTCTCTTCATGCTGAAGCTTTCTGCTGTCCCTCCACTGCTTCCTGTTGCAAATTGTCATTGAAATGCAAAAATGAATCTTTCCACATTTTTGAACCCTAAATGGTTAAAAAAATAGCAATCAGTATTGCACAACATAGACATGGAGAATTTGTGATGCTGACAGATCCATTGTACCTTCTGTGAAGGGTACTTAATGGCCAAATAAATTTCAAATCCATATTTTAAAACCCACTGTCTAGCTTAGCAGTTGCCATTTGTGTTTCCCATTTTGCATTCTGGGATATTATTGTATTCTGATATTTAGGTAGTTCAGCACTTGCAGATGTAACTGAACACTTTTCCAGTATCACGTTGACATATGGTGTCCCTATTTTTACTTCATCTTGCATGTCAAGTAACTGTTGTTGCTTCCATGATCATATGTATCTTTGAAATTATTATAAGATTGTGATAAAGAATATATTTGCATAGTCCTAAATAGCTACTTGGCTGCTATGTAGCTTCTCTATAAAATGGAGCATATCACAGAATCACAAAATAGTGAGGGTTGGAAGGGACCTCTGTGGGTCAGCTAGGCCAATCCTCCTGCTAAAGAAGGGTCTCCAAGAGCAGATTGCCCAGCATCACATTGCCCAGGTGGGTTTGAAATCTCTCCAGAAAAGGAGACTCTACAACCTCTCCAGGAAGCCTACTCTAGAGCTCCAGCCCCCTCAAAATAAAGAATTTTATCCTTCTATTTAGGTGGAAACTCCTGGGTTCCAGTTTGTGGCTGTTGCTCCTTGTTTCATAACTATAAACATAAGAGGTCACAGAGTACTTTATGAACATAAGATCATCACAGAGTATGACCAGCTGTCACCTAAAGTCACCTGTATCATAAGGGATAAGTCTTAATATCTCCTCTAGTAACTCAAAAAAGGGAATGTTTAAATTTACCTGAAAGAACAACTCTTCTGTTCTGAAGGTTGTCAAGGATGGATTTCTCTGGGAAGCCCAAACGAATTTGTAGGGGCTGGAAGGTGACAGTTTTCACACTGAACAATTCAGGACTGGAATGTAATGAAATAAAAATCTGTTCTGTAGGTTATACAACACAACTTGCCAAGACCCAGTCCTGTGTTCATTGCCTAAGGAAGATTTATTTACCTGATCTGTCCCATAAGAGACATTTGTTTTAGTGGATTACATCACCAGTGTTATGGTGCTAATGGGATGCCTGTTATTCACTCCAGCTGACAATCCTATGTTTTTTTCATTTTTTGAGATAGATATTGTGCATTTAGTTTTCAGCAGCTTAACCTATTGAGTTGAAAATTGAGATCAGCAGGTTTTCTGTTGTTTTCATAAAGTTTCACTTCATTAAGCTTGGTTTTGTCCATTAAATGTTGGGTTCAATAGTTCTGTGTTTACTTTTCATATATAGCTAGGAAGATTGCAGAGTTGTAAAAACCTTCAGGGGCAAAGATAAATCATGCAACACATATCATCATCACCATTCAGTCACATTAGCCAGTATATATTTTATTTACATATTAGGATAAATAATAGTCTCTAAATACCACAATCATCCATGGCACTGGAACATCTGTGATATGGCTTATGTATTCTTCTTTCACTTCTTTTGCTGTTGTGTTTATCTCAGAATTTTTGTTATGAGGAATTAAACCAAGAGCACATCAGACAATCTATTTGTTGTTCTGTTTGCAGCTATAGGCACAAAGTTGAGTTCTAGATAAAGTGGCAGTATCATGGGGCATTAATTGTTCAAAGAAAGCTCTAAGGGCATCTTCTGTGTTGCAAGTGCTGAGAAGAGCAATGTGTATCCTTCCAGAAACAAGGATTTGCTGATTATGACACACCACTGTACTGAGAGATCTCTTGCTGTCAGGGAGTAAGGTTAAGGCACAACACAGTGAAGAGACAACATGCCAGGCTCGGAAGAAACTGACTGAGAATAAGACCAAGGCAACAGTATATTGACAAGATCTTTAGTACTCATGATTTTGAAGAAAAATAGCAAAATAAAGTGAGACAACAACATGAAAAATTGCATCAATGCTTATCACAGAGAGAGATATCAGAGTAGCAGCAGAAAAATAAGATAATGGATAATGAGCATTTGATGCATTTTATCATATTTACTGTGGATGACAGAGAAGATGTTTGCTCAGGTACTTCTAAAGTAATGTGAAACAGTACATTTGTGGTCCTTGGCCAAGTGACTTTTCAAATACTTGATTATTAGGAATAGTATAGACAAAATGAATCAATAAAAAGTTGTAATAGGAAGGCTGTGTGTAAGACTATTGGGACTGTCAATTCTTTATTTGGAATTACTTTAATCTCTTAAATATCACTGTGTATTTGGTGGGACATTTACTTGCACTCATCTGGGCATGCCAACTGAGATACAATGAGATGTATTTTACTTATGTTCAATGCCAGAATGTTCACTCTGTGGGATGTGCTGTAGTAATTTTTATCAAAGGAACTGGGGACAGTTTTGCAGTTGAGCAGTGCTGTCATCATTTCAAAGAGAGACTACTACATCTAATGAATGTTTTCTGTTCACTGCTCTTCAGTAATATCAGACAGTTTGGATTTCCTCTTCATTGATTTGGTGCAGTTGTTATACCCTACCCTTCTGCTGGAGATATTCCCTGTTAATGGCATTCAGAAACTGAGAATGTGTTAGAAAACTGCAGCAGAGAGTGGTAGTTCTGATCTCTCCAGGATGAGATGATTTTGTATTCCAGATAAATCCCGTCTGCCACTTTTTCCGTAGATTGTCAAAATACAGCAAAAAAATAAGCCAAATGTCTGTTTCTATCTTTACTTCTCTTGTGCTACAAAAGATTTCTTTTTTTTGAGATAACCAGAATTCAGTTTATTCTCCCTTTATGACGATTAGATGATTTTGCTTTTGACAGTTGATTTAGTGTCAAGAATGGGATCTTCCTAAAGCTTGTAAGGTAATCTCGACAAAGGAGATTTCCTTTTCTCATACAGAGTCCAGGACATTTTAGCCTCTCTTCTCTTATTTTGAAGGAGATGGCATAGTTTAGCTATATATAGTACAGACTCAATTTTTCTTCCCTTTTACAAATATAACCAGGTGAAAGCACTGATGTTTAAAAGACAGATCAACCAACAGTTTGTGTTTCACTTCACAGAGGGTCTGCTCCAGTTTCTGTTACAGAAACTGGACACAGTCCCCTGAACTAGTAATTGCCTTTGGGACATAGACTTTAGTCCCTGGAGTTTTGTTTGGAGACTTCATTTAAAGTTTCCTCTAAAAATCAAAGGAAAATACACAGACTCACCCCATGCATACACGACATGCACAAATTCCCCCCTCCCCTCCCGCCCTCCCCCCCTCCCCCCCAAGTCTTCTGCCTGGATTCCAAACCACACCACTTTTTGTTGTTGTTTTGTCTTCCATGTAAAAACTGAGATTCCTGTGCAATACCAGAAATAATGGCACATGTGATGGTATACTTAGGTTGATGCCATCAAACTTTTGATTATTGCAGTGTTATCCCAGTTAATGGATCACTCTGCACCAGATGGAGGTAAAGGGTTTTTTCTTTTAATTAATGATTATGCTGTTCTCAGCTCACATCCTCACAAGTCCTTTTGAAAGCATTTAAAGTATATGCTTTTCTGAATGTATAGGCATCTCTTAAAATATATTTAGGCTTACTAATGGTATACAGTTTTCTGCAGTCATTTATATTACATAGATTGGATTTATCATTGCCCAAAGTTTTAGGTAAGTCACAATAACTCTGTGAGACAGAAAGTCTTTTAGTAAAATGTGGTTTGGGATGACTCCAAAAAGCTAGTTTTAATTATTATTTTCGTTTCTGAAGTCTTTGGTAAACAGGAGATGAGATCATCTGGCACGTGAAGCTAGACAGAGGAATTATGTACAGGTGTAGCAACATTTTTTAACTTTTTTTAAAGAGAGAGGAATAGGAGAAGGTCAAGCAATCTGAATAGAAAGATGAAACTGATTATGGACACGTGGAGTAAAAAAAAACCCAGCAAGTCTTAAAAACATGTGCAGACTAATTGTTTGCCTTCCTCTAACCCTGTTACAGACCACAACTGAGCTGCACTTACTGCTCTTAAGTCCATCTTATTTTTCAGGGCTTGGCCAAAAGCAGAAGAGTAAATATGCCCATAGCCCATGGTGAAGTCAGGCCATGCCACAACCAGATACTGGAATAAATTTATGGCATGGAGACAGGTTCACCTGTGTGAATGTCAGTGCAAAAGGGTGTTCCAACATCAACTAAAAGGAGAGTTACTATTTTCTTGACATTGGAGAATTCCTGTGCTCTTAATGTGGCGTGAGTCTGATTTATAGCAGCAATTTTCATGGGGCGTTTTTGAGCTCCATGCCATTTTAAAAGGCTTGGTCTCTAGGAACAGCATAATGAAATCACTAATATAATCAGAAAATCTCTAACAAGATAAACAGAATTCTCATTCTTCTTCCTGTCGCTAGCAGTGTTGAAAATATTTTCGTTGCCTTCCTCATCAACCTGCTCTCATCTCACAGGGGGTATATTTGGCAGCTGCAAAAGCTGTGTGCCAAGTCTGAGAGTGCATTTTTCATGTGTTAGTAGCTAGGTCTAGTGCTGACTGTGTGAGAGCCAAGACACTCATTTATGTAAATCATATGTGATTTGTAAGGAATTTAGTCACTGTTGCATGCTCAAGATCCCAGTTTTTCACAAAATCCCTCATGAGCTCAACTTACAAGGTCATGTGAGAGCAGTTAATCATGGAAAGGGATTGTTTCTAAGATTGTTTCTGAGGCTAACATTTGAGCAGAAACGTGAAGCTGAGTCTTTATAGCCACCAATGTTCCTTTTACTTTCCTTAAAGACTGAGCTACTGTTCTAGAATGAGCTTCAAACCAACATTTATTTTGGTGCTCTGACAGAAAAGCCAAGGTGGCCAAAGAGTAAAAGAAAACATAACAAATATACAAATTATATTAGTAGAAAGCACAATCAAGCCTGTGTAACATGGCGCAGCACTACACTGGGAATCATAACTATTATGTCATTTCATAGTGCAGTTGAGGGAGTCTGTGAAGTCAGAATGTGCAGGTACCAGGGGCCAGACACCATATCCTGCTACTAGGAGCTGACCATTTGGATTTTGAGAAAATCATTCCTGGGATCCTCACATTCAAAGTAAAATGTTGGTTGGGCTCACTTACTAAGAAATTCCTTCTGTCCCCCAGCTCAAAAGTGTCATAGTTTGGGCTGGCTGCCTTCTGCTACAGGGGTGTTTCCTGTGTCCAGAAGTCCAGCCCAGTGGGTGGACACAGGAAATTAGGTTATTTCCTACCATGATCCCTTGCGCCACTATAAGTTTTGTGGCGGGGTCTGGCACTGCCTCTTTTCTTCCTCCTCCGTCAGCCGGTAACATGGGGGAGAGATCTCCTGGCTTTGGGCCTGGCTAGGCCCAAGGCCACGGGGGGATGGGCAGTCTCAGATCTGGCCAGCTAAGACTAGCCTAGCAATGGGAGGGGGAAGAAGGAGCCCTGGGGGTCTCGGGTGTACCCTCAGGTAGGGATGGGTTTCTCTGGGTCTGTTTTTGGGTCTCTCTCTCTCGTCACTGTATTTTTAGGTTTTTTTTTCCTTGCACGCACTCACCGTTCTATTTAAACTTTCCATCACCTTTGCAATCCGTTTGTCTGAGTCGTTATTTCTGCGCGTGGTGGGGAGGGGGTCTGCCCCAACCCATTACAAAAAGTTATCCTGGGACACATGCATCTGTTGGAAACTGTCTCTAAGGCATATTACTGCTGGGAAACACTGAATTTAAGGGGTTGTTTAAAGAAACTGTGATAAGGCTTCAGATTGAATTGGAGAATCATAGAATGTTTTAGTTTGGAAGGGACTTCTAAAGGTCATCTAGTCTATGCATTTATTCCCTGCATCAAGCAGGGACATCTTCAACTAGATCAGGTTGCTCAGAGTTTCCTCCAAACTGACTGTGAATGTTTCCAGGAATGAGGCTTCTGTGACCTCTCTGGGCAACCTGTGCCAGTGAAATCTCTGGCTTGCAGGGACTGTGGCTCTGGTGGGTGGTGACCTGTTGGAGAAAAGCAAGGAAGGAGCAGAAATGTCTGGAGGACAATGCTATAGGGAGAAGTGAAAATAGGAGCTCAGCTGCTAGGCATATGCTAGGGAGAGGGAAGGTAATTTAATTAGAACACCTTATTACAAAATTGCTTGCTTCTTGAGACATTTCTTTGAGTAAATCCCATTCTAGTTCTTTCTCTACCTCTTTCCTGGGATTTGGAATTGTAGAATAAAATCATGGAAAGTCACAAGTCATACAAATATTGGAATTACTTCCCTCTCATCCTCAAACCAGCAAACTCATTTGCTGCTCTTCTGATCTCTTGATACTGAAGTGATTACCAAGTAGAAAATTGATTTGTTAAAGCCACTTTCATTGTTGGTTAAAAAAAAAAAAAAAAAAGTTGTAATGAAAATATATTAAAGGTCTAAGTTCTGACATCCAAGAAATCAGAAGAAATAAAGGTACACCAAATTATTTTTTAAATACCAATATTGTTCTGTGATTTTAAATGTTCAGAGAACAATGATTACATGCATCTAATCTTGGAATCACAGATGTAGTGCAGGTGTTTGAGTTGTTTTTATTGTTTTCTTTCTATAACTAAAAGCTGAATTTTTATAATAGTTGTTGGTGGTTGTATTCTGGGAAACAACATTCTGACTTATATAAACAAAGACAAGAAAATCATGTCTTCTGAAAACCTAAATCTCCCTTTCCCTGAAGTACACTCAGGTGACTTCATTAAGATCTTTTTTGCTTCAGCCATGTTGAATGTCCATTCTGCTCAGTTTGAATTGATGACCAGATTTCCACACTGCAGCGGCAATAGAATTTTTTCACATCAAAGATTCCTAAAGAGTCCATTTTAGAGCATACTTAAATGAACAAAGAAGAGTTTGTGAAATACAATCTCTTTCCGTTATCTTAGCAACTTCTACAGCTGCCAGAAAATGGATTTTCAGCTGGCCTGGATGCCTTGCCCCCATTATCAGGTCAGGAGGAAGTTTTACACAGAGAGAGTGATTGCCCATTGGAATGGACTGCCCGGGGAGGTGGTGGAATCGCTATCACTGGAGGTGTTCAGGAGAAGACTTGACAGGGTGCTTGGTTGCATGGTTTAGTTGATTAGGTGGTGTTGGATGATAGGTTGGACGCGATGATCTTGAAGGTCTCTTCCAACCTGGTTTATTCTATTATTCTATTATTCTATTATTCTATTATTCTATTATCTTGCTAGCCTAGGTGCTCTGTGCAGATTGTCCTGATGCAGACTTTGGTGAGACAAGTGCAACTTGCATACGGACTGGATATTCCTGCTTTGTATATCTGAAATTTTGTATGAAAAAGCTGAAGTAACCCCTATGTCCACTGCAGACCAGAAGTCACCAATGAAATGAATAGTGGATTTGAAATGTAGTGAAACACTACAAACTTCAGCAGCGTGACTTTTGTAGAAAGCATGATGAGATAAGCTTGTCTAAGAGTTAAAAACTGTTCCAGTTGGGGGAAAAAAATGAAATATTTTCTATTTTGTTAAAATGTTCTGACAGCAAATCCTTCTGTCAGTCTCAACACTGGACTGTCTGTACCTTTTAGAAAATTTTGACTTGCTTTTAGAAGATGCCAAGAACTAGAGGGCTAAGTGTTGGAAAATGAGGGAGATGCTTAATCCCACTTTGTAATCTCCCATCATATTTCATGAAGATTTTATTTTTTTGCTGTGGTGGAAGAGAGAATAGGAAATGGAAGACAAATTTGCAGGCAGTCCCACCTGAACATGACATTCAGAAAAATGTACCTGGATACTACAAGAATGAAGCCAAATTGACTCTTGTCACTTTTTATCAGCGTTGAAAAGGAAAGTAAATGAGAACCTTACCCTGCTGACTATATTTTTAATATCTTCTTTAAAAAGGCTCTGAGTCAACTTTTTTTCTCCTTTTACAAACCTATTTCAGTTCCTCGTTCTGCACTTGAGATGAGAATAAAATATGTTGTTTAAATAGGGAAAAGAAATATCTTCAAAGTCAAGGCAGCAGTTATATAATGAAAGCATAAGCTTAAAGCTAAAAAAAAAAAAACAACCAACTGTGCATAAAGATTTATTTTTAAAACATTATGAATTGTTGTCACTCATCAAGCTGCATTGAGAGTATATTGAACACCTACAAAAGATCAAAGAACTTCCATATTCTGTCAATTCTGCGTTTTTAGCTTAACTAGTACATCAAATACATTATTCTGTGGCTTTTATTTGAATATGAAGTACAGTAATCAGCGCTCTAAAATTAATCTGATTATGTGGTTTATTTCACAGAAGCCGTTCTGTCTCTTTTTCACTGAAGACGGGCCAAAAAATCACTGCGGGTTTAGGGTTTTTTTTTCATAACTTCAGAATTCAGGAATATTATCTAATAATTATGTTACTGACAGACTGTACACTGCCTCCTTTAAAAATACCCAATACAGCAAAACCAAACAAATTATTTTATCCTACTTGAAAGAAGCAGGATGCTGGGACTGTTAAATTACCGAAGAATTAGTAAAAGCCTAATCTTTGTCATGAACAATTGTTGAAAAAAGGTGCAGGTAAGGTAATTTCCTTCTATATTATTTTCACAGTATCACCAAGGTTCGAAAAGGCCTCAAAGATCATCAAGTCCAACCTGTCACCACTGACCGCATGGCACCAAGTGCCGCATCCAGTGCCTTCTTGAACCCCTCCAGGGACAGTGACTCCACCGCCTCCCTGGGCAGCCCATTCCAATAGCGAACGGTTTTGGAGGCTTATGCTACAAGTATAAATGCTATGAAAATGCAAATTAATTACTAAAGTATTTAAGATATGCATAACATGCGACTATTCTTTCAGAGGGAAGTTTGCATTCCTAACTTATCACACATCTGGTTTGGTAGCCTGGAGAAGAGGAGGCTCAGGGGTGACCTCATTGCCCTCTACAACTACCTGAGGGGTGGTTGTGGCCAGGAAGGGGTTGGTCTCTTCTCCCAAGCAACCAGCACCAGAACAAGGGAACACAGTCTCAAGCTGTGCCAGGGGAGGTTTAGACTCGAGGTGAGGAGGAAGTTCTTCACCAAGCGAGTCATTCATCATTGGAATGGGTTGCCCAGGGAGGTGGTTGAGTCACCATCCCTGGAGGCGTTCAAGAGGAGATTGGACATGGCACTTGGTGCCATGGTCTAGTCATGGGGTCTGTGTTGATAGGTTGGACTCGATGATCCTCGAGGTCCTTTCCAACCTAAGTTATACTGTGATAATTCCAACCTACTTTGTTTAAAAAGTAATGTGGTGCAGTAATACTACCTTACAGGTCATAAAATATGGTCCAATTTTCATGGATATATTTTACTGCTTGTAAATTAGGGGAGGAGGAGATGTTATTTGATAAAATATTTCCTTAATGTATAGATATCTGAAGTCCTTTATTACTGTGTTGTAGAATCCCTTGCACTACAGTGTCTGAGTCCTACTTACAGAATAACCTTAGTCATGAGGTCTTGGGTGACAGGTTGGACTTGGTGATCTTTGATGTGTCTTCCAACCTTATTGATTCTATGATTCTATTTTCCAATGGTATTTTTTAGTGTTGGGTTTTGGGTTTATTGTTTTATAAATAGGAAGTTCTTTTTAGATCAGCAGTAGTTCTCTTATGTTTAGTTTTCATTTTGCAGGAACTGACATGAAAAATACTTGACAAAATCTTATGGCCTGTTTTATTCAAAACAAACAAATAATCATAATGATTCCTCTGGACAGAAAAGCTTTGGATTGCTTTGCTCTGGCTATCTGAATGAGGAACTGTTCTTCTCTTCTCCATCCAAAAATAAGTACATCTGCTCTTACTGAAGTGGATGCCCTATTTTATGGCAGATAATTTAATTTTATCACAGAATTTAACAGAGTACTTCCTGCTATAAATAAGATTTGAGCTGTTTTCCAGATGCAAACACTGAAACTGCTTTTGCTTTTCTTCTCCTTCAGCAACGTGTTCTCACAAGGAAAAAGATTCTTTCTCTCTCTTTGCTTCTTTTGTGCCCTTAGGTGCTAGTGAAATCTTCAGTTCAAATAGTGCTGAAGTTTGCTTATATTTTCTTATTCCATATTTCTGAAGGTTGCTCCATCTGGAATGGCTAAAATAGTTACTTGCTGTGTGACTTTGACAAGGAGTTTTTGATACACCCTTAGGCTTCACTCATAAGATGTGTAATGGTAATTTACCTTAACCCCTAGCTACTTAGGATATTGTAGAAGAAGAATAGAAGAGACTGTTTAGTATCACTGCCTCATGAAAATTGAGTTGATCAAGTTTGGAGGAGGACTGCTAGGAACCTGACATATAAAGACTGAACTATTGACACCCTACCAGAATTTGGAAAATGGGGGAAATTAAAATACAGCAAATATAAATGAAAACTGCAGAAGAAATTGGTGGAGAATACTCATTTTACCATCTGATGATTTTCACACACTAGAAATATGCCTTCAGGGTAATCTCTCACCTCTAGAGCTTGCAGGTTGCTGATGCCAACCCCAGATCTGTCTGTTCCTGTAGGCAGCACCCACCTTTCCTCAGCTCTGACACCTCTGAAGTGACAGCACCCTCTTTACCTCCCACCCCGGGGACTATGGAAGAAATTGCTTAAATTGAAACAAAAAGCTTTAGTTACCTATTGGGAAATAGTGAGGAGATGAAGAAAGGTTTAACAATAACCAAAAGGGCATACATATCATCTTACTAAGTCTGGCAGTCATGGGGAGGTATGGGTACCTACCCTCTTGTCCCTGATGTAGAACTTATCAGGTCTGGTTTCTCGTCTGTGGCTGCTGTTTTCTGCCTTCCCTGTAGGTCAATTGTTTCAGTGCCTTTCACATTATTTGATCAAAGTTTCAGAGTGGAATCTTATCATACTTCAGTCATGTCATACTGTAAAAAATGTACTTCAAAATAGTAATGTGCTCTCCGGTCCGTGTGAGTCCAAACAGTTACATCTGTCTGTGTCTGCCTGGGGAGGCTAATGCGAGACATAGCTGATAAATATCACTTAGACAGCAGTACTATAGCCAGCCAGTGCAGAATAGACAACTTCACAGCGCTCATGTATTTCACAACTGGAATGTCTTTATCAGGCATTTTTTATTTTTAGCAGTTTGGTTTATACTGTCCTTTTATGTCTGTAATAATGAGTTGTTTCTGGTATCTGCCCTTCAGAGGAATTTCCTTTTGTCCTTGGCCACGGATACTTCATAGAGTGTAGGTAGGTATCACCTCCTCAAATAATTCAGAATACAGAAATTGCCGAGCAGGAGAGAAGTTCAGCTACTTGAGTATCCTTTTCTTTGGCAGTAGACTGTGCCAGATGCTGCACAAGAAAATAATTTGTTCCAAACCTCATCTGGGAACAAGCTTATGCCCTGAAGTTCATCGTTTTCACAACATGTGTCCTTTCAAACGTCGCATTTGCTTTTTCCACTTATGGTTTTAGAGTTGTGTCAGCTCCGTAAATCATCTTTGCTCATCGGTATTTCAGGGTTTTTTAATAGCTTCTGTTTTTCATAGTTTGTACCCTTGATAACCTTGAATGTTTTTGTTAGTTTTTTTTAAGCAGCTGGTGTCCTAGCAGTGATAGTTTCCTACAACAGAGGTCAAGCTTTTAGAGTGAATGTTTTCCTTTCGTGCACTTTGCACTTAGTATGAAGAAGTTTTCCTGTATGCTGACATGTTTCTGTCTTAGGAAATATGAAGAGCCTAAAACATGTCATAGTTGCAAATTCTTTAAGCATTTATGTTGTTTATTTAGACTCTTTTACTCTCTAAGAATTTGCTTCTTTCCAAAAATCTATGTGAATATTTTAAAGTATAGGCAGTATTTCAAATTACTTTTTGCACAGGTGAAATTGTAACTTCTCGTATTTCATTGCAACCCCACAACTGCAAGAGGAATGGTGACCAGGAGCAACCCAAGAAATCTGACTCAGCTCAGAGGAGTTGATATGAGTTTATCTCAGGGTTTACCACCCAGAGTGTCACTCTCTTACTAGGTAGGGACTCAGGGGGACCCCAGTCCTAAATTAGGAGGGAAAAGTCTGTGGTCAAGTGTCCAGTGTTTTGGCCATCACAATTATTTTATAATTTCTTTATATGAAATAAAATAAAATTTATTAAAATAACAGGAATTCAATGTTGCTAGGAGACCCTGCATGACAGATTTCACCAAAGGAAAGTTTAGGGAAATTGCAGGCATAGAAGAGAATAGTCATCAGTGAACATTTGTAGCAAATGCAATCAAATACTCTCTCAGTATAACATCATAAACATTTGACTGCCTAATAGAAGTTCAGATCCAGTCTGGCACATTGACTGTACTAGTATGGCCAGTTTCTTCTGAGACCTCTATTTTTTTTTAATCTATTGAGGATTTTCAATGCCTGCCCTAAGAGTCTCTCTTCTCACTAGATTAAATATTGAGAAATAAAACAAAATATGTAAATATAGTATACCCAAAAGCAAAAAATTAATTTCCAACACAGATGGGTTTCGGGAGGTTCGCTGCCAAAGATTTTAAATTCTTGTGCCAGGGGGCAATTTGCTTGCAAGAGAAGAAAATGTATCCAATTACCCTTATGAAATTATGAGTTTTTCTCCCTAATCAGCCATTCGATGGGGTGTTTGAAATGAAGGTGCAAGGAATGGTGATCTGTTTCTCATACTCTTGAGAGAATGGTAGGCTCAGTGTCTGTTGTTTCCCTATGTTCCTGAAATATGAGGAAAATAAGTGATGTGGATCATAACTTCAGCAAAATTATGCTGCAAGTAAAAATGTGTAGCAGGGGTTTTTCCATATATCCTACAGAGCCATTAAAAATTAACCTCTTTAGGCAAGATGATATGTCCTATAAGGGATGTTTCACTCTGTCCCAGAATCTTCTGGGTTTGCTGACTGAAGTCAGTCCTCTGAGTTTAATATCAGACCTCACGGCAGTCAGGGAATAGTAGGAAAGCAACTGTATCGGCATTTGCTTTGACTCTTCCCTTCCCTTAATGATATAGTTCTTCCTGGGCTTCTCTGTAGTTCATCTATATCAAAATGAGAACATTCCTATGCAAGCAGAGATTCTTCATAGGTTTATTCTGGTAGCAGATGTATAAGTGAATCTGGCCTTCGCCCTGTAAGTCTATGTCTCTCTTAACATTCCTGCTGCTCTGCTACTACTGTGATTTTTAGTACTTTACTACTTTACTAAAAACTCCCTTTTTAGAACTACTGTATAAGCCCTTCTGTTGAAAAGCCAGAAATACAGAATGTGACCATGTAATATAAAGAAAGTTTTCATATTGATTTCTTTGTAGAAATCATAAATTGCCCATGCTACAGGCTTGAGAAAATCACAAAGCAGAGGTAACATTGGTGAAGCAGCTTGTCAAGCTGCTACCAATGCTGTGACCCCAAGCTGCAGCTGGTACACACTTACCTGTCTGTTCTACTCATGGAATGAGAAATATCGCCAAGGGATGTCTGTGCCCTAATAGCACCTCTGATTCTGAATCCTGCAGGGATCAACCTAATTAGACTTGCTTCCTTTAATTTTATCTATCTATCACACATTGTCATTCAGCATGAGTCTCTTAGGAATATTTTTACTGTTAATTAGCAAAACAATGTGGAATCAAAAAGCAGTGAACAACAGTGAAGAGGAAAATATACAGAAGAACAAACAGGAGGGGGAGCAGAAAAAGGGAGCACAGAAGAGAAGGGATGGAAGTCAGACAGATGAGGGAGCCCAAGGTGAAAGGACAAGTGGAGTGCAGAGGGCAGTGTAGTTCTGATAGAAGCTGAATGAGAGACATTAAAATTTGAATAGCAGTTGTTTATTATTTTTGTTATTGTTGTTATTTGACAAACAGTTTTCTACAGTAAGGTCAGTTTGCCTAATTTTGCTGTATCACTGGTTTTGAGTATTCTGCTTAATTACAATTAAAGAAAATGGAATAGAAAGCAGACCTTCAAGTACAATGCACTCAAAAGTTTCCTACTGTATAATGCTTTACACAGGTAGGCCCTGGATAGCCCAAGTAAATGAGAAATTATCTCTGTATTTGTTTAAAGCAAGAAAAATTTAGTTTGGAATGTTATTCCCTCCTCCTTCCCACATTCCTCCTTCTCTGATTTAATTTCACAGGAAAGGTCTTCTATAACTTTAATATTGATCATTGTTGGAAAAATAAATGTGATGGATATATAAAATTAAAATGGCTGGTGACTGTCAGAGCTCAGACAGTTGTCTCAGAGAAGCATTAAAAGTTGAGAAGGAAATCCTTTCTTTTATTAAACTCCCATAAGGTACAGTTGATCCAGAGTACGTCTTGGAACCTTTCAAGTTAACAAAAATACAGCAGAAACCAAGGAGAACTGGTTATTCCATGCATAGCTTAAAGATTGATTTCTTGTATGCTTCTTTATAGTTCATTTTGTCATTTCATTGAGTCTGCTGGCAATATGACTTAAGAGTCTGACAAACACATTAACCTCTTAATAACAGTTTCCCCAAATTCCTTTTTTTCAGGCATTTCTCTCTGATAGGACCAGAACATATAGTAAATCTTGCTTCATTTTTGTTTTTCTTAACTCACCCTCTAAACTTGATTAGTTTATTTTTGTCTGAACCTAATAGGGCATGATCTGTTGAAAGATGACTGGGGTGTTTGGCTAAATAGACAGAAAAGATATTTCACCTGACTAGGCTCACTAGATGATAGCCAGAAAGAAAATTTCCTTTGATGAACAGAAACAAGGGACTTTGAAGCTGGTTTTAATGACTGTATGTTTGTAGCACTTAAAAAGGCAAATTATAAATGCCTTAAAATATACTTAAATGTTGTAAGATCTCAATTTGGTTTTCACCAGTGTAATTTATAAGCAACTTATGAAATCATTTATAACCCTAACTTGCATGTGTGGATACAGCTTCCACCCTTTTCATGTTGTTTAAGCGGTGTGAAAGCTGACTTGCTGGAACGAGTCCAGAGGAGAGCAACAAAGTTGGTGAGGGGTTTGGAACACAAGCCCTATGAGGAAAGACTGAGGGAGCTGGGGTTGCTCAGCCTGGAGAAGAGGAGAATCAGGGGTGACCTTATCACTCTCTACAACTACCTGAAGGGAGGTTGTAGACAGGCGGATGATGGTCTCTTCTCCCAGGCAGCCAGTACCAGAACAAGAGGACACAGTCTCAGGCTGTGCCAGGGGAGGATCAGCTTGGCTATTAGGAAGAAGTTCTATACAGAAAGAGTGATTGCCCATTGGAATGGGCTGCCCAAGGGAGGTGGTGGAGTCGCCGTCATTGGAGGTGTTCAGGAGGAGACTTGATGGGGTACTTGGTGCCATGGGTTAGCTGTTTGGGTGGGTTGGATTGGTTGATGGGTTGGACACGATGATCTTGAAGGTCTCTTCCAACCTGGTTTGGTTTATTCTAAATAAAGGTTATTCTTATTCTAAATATCTGTCAAATCCATTACTTCATCTGCACATGTACCTGTGCCCAATCCCATTCTGTTCCTTTCAGTATTCAAAGAGCAAGAAAAACTTTTGGGAACAGAACTTGGTGGGAAATGAAAGTCCAGATGAAAGCAGTAAAAGAATTAAGGTCTGGAAGAGCTTTTGTCATGTTAGTTTTAAATCAAGACCAGTTATCTTTGGTTGGTCAGTTGGTTTGTTTGTTGTTGTTGTTTGGTGGTTGTTTTTTTGGGAAGTGTTATATATTCACAAAAATAATCCAGTCTTTCTGTTGTTTAAGAAGGCAGTGGCTCCTTTTCCTCAAAAATCCCTCATTTTAAAAAAATAACAAAGATTTTGAAATCAATTAATTGATAGTTGTATAAGAACCAAAAGAGGTAGACATCTGAAGGAGATGTTTGTTTGTGAGACATTTCTCAGGAAAATTTGAGCTGTGATGAAGAAAATCCTTCAGAATTTCTGGAGAAAATCTGTTCTGTGAGTCATCCACCTTCCTGTACATAAATTGAATGGCTACAACCCATGCTTCTGTTAGGATCCAGGGCAGCTAGTGGTAGTCAGTTAATCTGCCCTTGTGACAGCAAATTATTATGAAGTTCACATAGTAGTATATGGTTCAAAAAGGTTTTGTTCCAAGAGAAAATGGCTAGTCTTGCATAGCTCCCTTTGCTAATAAAATTGTCATTGGCTTGTGAAAGATTAAAGATCTATACTCCCTCACTTGGTCTGCAAAAGAACACTGTATTTTTCCTATAAGGAATATGTTTTAAGTGGAATGAAAGAAGTCTTGTCCTTCTTCATATAGCAGCAATTATTTCATGTATGTCCTTACCACTTGTCTTTCTTCTTCTGGCATCAAATTTGACCTCAATTTGGCTCCTAGCAATAATGTGATAAAATATGCATTTGGTAGCAGGTATTTAGAATATCAACTGCTAAAATTCAGAGAGTAAAGCAGATGGCCTCAGTTTATTTCCTGAGTTTTCATCTGCTAATTTGAAAAGATCTTCATTCAGACCTTCTCTGCATACAGAATCTGATTTAGTATTACAGCTCAATCATGTAACAAATTTCCACGGATGATGCTAGAAAGATGCTTACACCAGTCAATAACAGGACTCATTTGAAACACTGCTAGTCAGCCTTTGCCTCTGAAAACCAGGCCTCTCAAGCATAACATGTTCAGCATTACGGCAGAGTGAGAATATACACTACCAAGCTTAGAGACAATCTACTCACATGGGTAATGTAAGAAATAATTATTTAATGCTCATGAAGCAGGCAAAATTAAAAGCGCTATAGAGTGGTTGCTATTAAAAATCTTTACAATTTGACTTTGCAATTAGATTACGTTATCACAGTATTCCCCTTTTACTGACTATAGGAATACCTAGGGAATACTACAAATCCAGGAATGCAGAAATGACATTAATTACTTCCAAATGTCATTAAGAAAAAAAAATTACTGGTGATCTCTGATGATTGTGAAGTACCGATTTACTAGCACAACTAGAGTTTAGGAATGAAAATGATACATTTTAGAATACATTCCTACATGTCAGTTCCAAGTGATAGTACAAGTTCTTACACTTTGGATTGCCTTGAGATAGGTGGGGATGATCAGATTAGGAAATGTTTGCCTCATTTAGAGCAGCACTGAAATACCCTTTGACTTTACTCGACAAAGTTTCATCCTTAGTCACTTGCCAAAAGCTGTAAAGGGAGTAACAGTCATAAAAGAGAGCTCATGAGTACTCTGGTTAGAGCTGTGAGGAATATTTTCAGTGTAATGCAGAATACTTTAAAATGTTCCAGTTATCTGAGGTCCAGAGACCTGATAGTAGATGGATTTTGAAATCAGTCAATAAAGGAATGTATGACATCTTCGAAAAATATTCATGTTTCCGTATAAAAGCTTTAATCTTACTTTCTTTTTACACTGTTTTTTTCCCCACTATTTTATTTCTAAGCAAAACTTGGAAGTCTGGAGTGAAAAATGAACTCAGTGATTTTTCACATCATTCAATCTTTCTTTCATTTATGTGATCACTTGACCATGACTTTTTCTTCTTTTAAACAGACTCAGAGCCCTGCACTTCAGTTCACAGTTTATCCAAGTGAATATTTACCTTAATCTTTACGGTTTTTTTCTTCCACCACTGCCCAGTACAAACCCAGTAAATTCAAGATAACTACGTGGCACACATGCTTTGTGATACGATCCAGGGATTGCATAGTGGAAGAAAAACTTGTAAGACTTGGACATACTGTGTGCTGTACAGTCCACATAAGTGTCTGTACAACTGATTATCCAAGGACAGACACACACCCCATGGACACAGTGTTGTTAACATTTCAGAGCAAGGGTTCAGCTGGCACCCTAAATGATAAAATACAGACTGAAACTGTAAATGTAACCTCCGGAGCCCGGAGTGGGGGATGAAAACAGAAATAAGGATGAATTATTTCTGTATTTTTAGATAGTAGTGTTCATAGTTATTTTTTGCAGCACTAAGAGTCTTTTTAACATTTGGAGTTACCCTATTGATGGTTCCCTGGTATTGCCAAGGCCCAGGCACAGCTGCATGGATGCTGTAATATACTGACAATGCCATTTCTCTCTCAGCAGTTGCCTGCTTTGCAGAATATCTGAGTATTTCTTTGCAGTGGTGATTTTTTGCATTGATCCAGCTTCCAAAGGCTTCTCACTTATTTATCAGAGGTGGCCAAGAAGGATTAGTTCTTCTTGTTACAACTACACTACCATCTTCAGAGCTTCTTTGTGGCTGCTAACAGCTAGGAAATGTCTTTGGGAGCAGTAGCTGATGTGGATGAGTGGAAAGGTAAAAGCCTGTAGTGGTGCTTTGATGGGTGTGGGTAAGCAATTTGTCTTTTAATGTGAGCCCCTGTATTCTCTTTGATATTTACAGTGGTGTTGTGGATGGGTATGGGATTCATTCATCTAAACACTGTCCACATGTCTGTAATGACACTCACAAGGACTTATACTACTGTTTGAATTGACTTAACATTAACATTATAGTAACTATTTTTTAATAAGATACAGGTTCTCACTATACTTAGAGTATTAAATTGCAGATGGGAACTCCTTGGAGTGACACAGTGCCGTGTGCCACACTGGCTGCATCCCTGTTTGCTGCTTGAGGAGGAAAAAGCTCTGCTCAGTGTATTTTAATGCTGCAGCTTGACTTCATTCTCTTTGCTTAAGCATTACTGTGAAATACTTTTTGGGACCAGCGGCAAGTTCATTTAAGTTGGTTTCCATATATTGTAAGTGGTTTCTGGTTGATGTGGAGATTGATTGTTTTGTTGCTAAATACAGAATATGAGAAGTAATCATGGTAATGATATCTGCCAATAATGGCACCAGTAATGGCAGTGTAAACCCCACCACCACACACCCCCATCCCACCCCTCACTCCCCTTAGAATAAGTTAAAACTTTTTTGCATTCTGAGTTAAAATAGTTTTCACTGTACTTTGTTAAGCAGACCTTTAAGGCTGTGTTTAAAGTGACCAAATAAGTAAATACTTTATAGGAAAACTTTATGATTCTGACCTCTGTATTTTGGCTCCCAGGCTATCATTGTGTTTGAGTAGCTTGTCATCTACTTACCCCCAGACTACATGCCAATTTTTTACTGCAACCTTTTTACAACAGCTTCAGAATGAGTGAGAAGGTCAGGATCTGTCAATAGTGTAAGAAGGGCATGATTTTTACAAGTCTCTGAGATTGATGGGTGGTTGCCTTACAGCGCTGCACATCCATCTGTAATTCCTGTGGTGCATACATGGTGGCTTTCAGCAACACACTGCAGCCAAACAGCTGTCCAGCACATCTAGGACACTATGAATTTGTCTGATGCTTCTTGTCAAGTTTCTTATTTAACAAGAAAGGCTTGTGCATATATATATAGATAATAACTGCATGAGTAGTGTGATATTCATAGATGAACTTTCTGTGGACCCTTTTTGTATTTACAAAGTCAAGCATTCACATAAAGAGACAAAAGTTAGAAAGAAAATTTTTCTTAATGTTGTACAGTTTAATTATCTTCTGAGCTATCTTTCTTTCTTTTAGCGAAATGCTACATAGTTACGTTTAGCATGTAACTTCCGTCTGGTTTCTGGTTTCTGTTAACTCCCAGTTTGTTGCTTAAATGAAGCAGGATGTGAAGAGATCCTGTGGATAGGAGTGCAGTGGCATAGTTGTGCCTTTAAAAGCTAATGCTGTCCATAAACCAGAAATTTTCCTGTTTTCACAATGCATCCAATAAGTGATATCCAGGCAGTTTTGACAGTCTTAAATTCAGTCTGCCAAATAATTCATCTCCTCCTGAGTAACTCTAAACAATGGTGCTGACCTTTAAATAGACACTGTATGTTTAAAAAATTACTATGTACAACTGAAAAATACACAGTAGGAAATTTTCAAATCCTCACATAAAAAATTAAGTGCCATGCATCATACTGATGTAAGGAAACATGAGCGTGTGAATGCAATAGGAGCTGAGAAAGATTCATGTTAGACTCACCTGCACACAGCTAGGGATAGCAATGAGTATTCCTTATACTTTCCAGCTGGGACCTATGGGTTTGGTTTTATTTTTCACATTGTTGAAACTGAAGTTGTTCACATTTACCTTGTGTTCTAGCTGTATTACTATCAATATTTTCTGTTGTCTGAATGGTTTGGGGTGTTTCAGCTACTTCTGTTCAGTTGAGAAACATGAATATATTTCTTTCAGCAATAAATGTCAGCATCACAACAGTTTTTGATCTTGGTAAATGATACAGATTGATTTGGAAAAAAGCATTATGTTAAAAAAAACAAAGCCCTCAGTAGGACTGCAAAATTATTTAAGATAAAACACAGATGCATTTGATTTAAAATCATTGTTCATTTTTTCCTTCTGTGGAGATGTGAATGCATAGGCACAGGACAAGTAAAGGAAAGAATTTTTGCATTACTATTTATAAACACATTATAAAACACTTTAAATATGATCTATCTGTAGAATATGTAACATAATATTTATGGGGAGAACAGATGAAAGTTTGGGCCACAGACCAGTAAAAACACAAGTGCAAAGTGTGACGTCCCACTTAGCCACCCCTAGTGGGGAATGGAAGTGTGCATGTACCCACCCATGAATGGGTACATTTTCCCCACAAAATAAAAGTGAGCTTTAACTTGGGAGTGCTGCAGACACTGTCATAAAGCACCCCAGAGAGAGATGCCCTGGGAATGTGCAGATCCTTGTTTGAGATCACAAACCTTGAGCAGAACAGTCCTACCAGAAATGCTTGCAAATTGATTGTCTTTGTGTTTGACCTGTAGCAAGAGCTTGGCAGCTATTTGAAATCCCATGGGATGCTACTTCCAGCAATGTTTATGGTTTTCAGCTGCTGAGAGCATATCCATTTATGTGCCAAGCTGGCTTCCCATTTTTCTATAAATATCTGGATTGCTGTGAGCATCACCCCTACTCTTAGGCATTTAGTACACTAACTAGCACCAGCATTTACACACCATAACGGTCCAGATTTTGATTGCCTTATAAATAATCAGTATTTCATTAGCAGCTTTTTATTGCATGTTAATACATGAAAAAGTAGCTTTCTCTGTCTTTCAACTAATCATGCTATTTTAATGTTTCAAGTAAAAACATTAGCTAACAAACCCATAGGTCCCAGCTGGAAAGTATAAGGAATACTCATGGTAGCGCATAAGACCCTTAATGGGAAGGTCGTGAGTTCAAGCCCGCAGTGGGTGGTAGTGTCGTCCCTACTCTAGTCATGAGGTCTGTGGTGACAGGTTGGACTCGATGATCTTTGAGGTCTCTTCCAACCTTAGTGATATTGATACTGATGCCTACAGATAGGAAGTGTTTGTCTCATGGTAAAAATATAGGAATGCTGGGATAGCACAGAATAGGATTTGCAAATATTGTATCAAAGAGCATTTTGGCTCAAGGATTTTGCTATTCTTGAGTCAAGCAAAGTGTTGACCATTTCTTCATTATTTTATTTGCCTTGTCTCAGATTCTCATTCACTGTTAAATGTTAGACAGAACATTTACATCAAGCAATTTATGTCTTTTTAGAGGTAAAAAATTAAATTTAATTGGACACTGCCACAGCAATTTAGCTACATGTAGCCTACTGCTTTAGCAATCCCTAAAGGGGTTAAGACAAAAAGAAAAGGAAACATTGCATTGTTATCTGCTCAGTCTTCCAAAGCTTTTGGATAAGTTTAAAAGTGTGCTATTTCACAGCTGTCTTAAGTGAAAAGAAGGAGTTTTCAGATACCCTGAAAGGAAAGTAGTCTGGAGAATATCCCTAGAGTATTTTGGGAAATACTCATACTGAAAACCAAAGCCAAAACTCACCAAACATATTCAGATGATTTTAAGCTGGGGTATAAGACAATATTTGGAGAGGCTTCAGCGCACCACAGTAAGATCTATAGCAATATACGCCTTTCAAGTGTGTTTTTTTCCAGTTAGTTTCTTTATTTGTCATATAGCTATTCTGATATAAACAAAGTCTTTCCTCTTACATGGCCAACATTTTTTTCCTTCATCTGATGACTTTGTGAGGTTCAGGGCTAGGATGAGATGCTGCTGTAGTAAAGAAATCTGTATAGACCTGAGAAAGCTGCAGCAAGTAGTTAATTTGTTCCTGTTAGTGTTAGCTGCCATGAAATGCTTGATCTAGCATTTACGTGATCAAACTGGCATCCTCCTCTTCTTTTTGCAGTCTGATTCCCTTCATCTAATGTTTATTGTTCCTAATTAGCTGCTATTTTATATTAATTAGACACACATTTCTCTTGCTCTGTAAACTCTGTGTGCATGACAATTCATTTCAGCTTCCTGAAAGTGGGGGTAGATGAGTATGTTTTCCATCAACGTGGATTTCTTGGGTTTATTGAAACATACTCCTGAACATTTCCTTTCCAGACCTCACACATACCTTTTGATGGTCCTGGATATACAGTAGGTGCTTTAATTTGGTCTTGCCTTAATTAAGAGGATAATGAAAGCAGAGTATGGAATATGTTACAGAAAATTATAGAGACGATTTCAGAGAGGCAGTTAAACATGAGAGGAAAGTAAGCAGGTGAGGTCAGTGTGAGATTAATGGCACACTGTGTGGCATCTGCAATGTGCATTGTTTCCCAGTGCAATGACTGAAGAGACTAAAACCTTACTCAGACGTAGGAACACTCCCTGAGCCCTGAAAGAAGGTTAAGATGCATGAATCAGTGACATACTGTAAACAAGAAATGGAGTGAGACTGCCTGGTTTTGATGAGAGCATTAGGGTGAAGTGATAGATTGAGCTGGTATTACTGAGGTAGGGAAAGGTTTATATCATGGAAGAATGGATAGACAAGGAGATAAAGCAATACTATGCTTTGTGTCAACAAGAAACGTGAAGCGTGTGAGGAAATGCATGGAATTGCAAAAAGAACGGAGGGTTTTCTCACCAGCAAGCTCATCTTTGCATAAATTCTGTTGTTTACTGCTTGTTGTAAGACTTAGGAAACATTTTCTTTCTTATGCTTTTTTAAGTATGCTTTGTTTGAGTATATGGTGCATTACTGAAATCTCAGTTCCTCAAATGCTTAGTGCTTTGAGTCATGCTAATGATGTCTGCAATTGGAATACTGAAAATTATAAACAACAGGTGTGAGGAGTAAGAGGTTCCTGGGCTCTTTAATTTAAGATGTTTGTGCATGTAAGCGTCATTCTCCTTTTATAGTGAGGCCCACACTACAATTAAATAACATACCACTACTAGAATGGATGCATATTCTAGGTTGTTGGGTTTTTTTCTTAAGCTGAGTTTTCAACTAGGACTTGCTATATATTATTTTAATTTAAATCTCCGTGAAGCCTTTTAGATATTGATAAACAGCAATTGAAATATCCACTGTAATATAATGAAGTGATAATCTGAGGTGCTAAATGCATGGACAAATGTATAGGCATCTTCATTATACAAGGGGAGCCGGAAGCACCACCCAAAATAACATTAAACAGTTTCATCATAAGACCTACTTTTCATATGTCTTTATCACTCTTTAACTACTCACACTGAATTTATACATGAAAACTGTCTGCAGCAATCTGAATGTACTTTTTAAAACGTCAGAAAAAAAAATACCCTACATGTCCAGAATGAGACAAGGAGATTCTATATTGGTTTTCTCAAGTAAAATATGATCTGACACCTTATAATGCTATCCTCAGATGTTCCTAGAAGTTGGTAGGAGGAAGAGTTGCTGTTAAATCCAGGGTTTTACTCTTGAATACTTAATATGAAACTCTGAAAATTAAATCCACTTGAAAATCTTCTGGTAAAGTCAGTTTTCTTAGATTTCATTTTTGCAGCAAACTTTGTAGACATGTTATTCACAGTGGGTATGATCGAGCCCTGGAGCCAAACAAGACTTTTCTCGAACTTTTGATTGTGTAGGTTTTGCCAGGAGAGAGTTTGAGTACATGAGCAGGAAAATTCTCCCTCCTGCCCCTAAGCAGAGTGGATGAAACAGCTGATTTTTTCTCTTCTTCAGCAGTCAGTAAATGTCCAAAACCCAGTAAGGAAGTTTTGGAGAACTGGTCTACAAAGAAGTTTACAGTATTTAGGAGCATATGATGGAACTCCATGGTTTTAAAGAAGGAAGTATGTAATAAAAGAATTTAAGGGGATTTTGTTAAAAAACAAACAAACAAACAAACAAATATATTCTCAGTCAAAGTAGAAGGCTGAACTATACCAGTGCTGTGTCAGGGGATGCTTAGGCAAGGGCACAATAGGAGAATGTAAAGATGCTCACTGAAGAGACTCTTCAGTTCTCCAGCAGCTTAGGGCCCAGCCACTCCAGTAGAAAGAAAACTATTCAGATCCCCTCTCTCTTTTATTTTGGTAGCTGAACAGAATTCAGTGAATGAGGCACAATGCTGCAGGAAGAAAAAAATATGTCCTCATGGTTAGTGACCTGGAGAATTGGTTTTCTTCATGCTCCTGACACACAGTAATGCTGTGCTGGTTACTAAATCCACACTTGATAAGGAGTTTACCTTTACTGTGTGTATTCTGGACATCTGACTTGGGACTGTAATAAATACCAGTGCTGAGACTTCACGGCTGCAACTGAAGTAAATTGCTCTACCTTGGATATATAAAGCAAAATATAGCACTAAATCGGATTTTAGATTTCTGGAATTGCATCTGCTGTCTTTAGAATAGGACTAATAATATGTACTTATCTCAGATAGTTGTTATGAATGTGTTATGAAGGACCTAAGTACTGCACTGATGAGTGTCACGGAAAGACTGTGAAGAAATTAATCATTTAGGCTGCGTCGTTTGACTAGCATACAACAAACAAGTCATGACACCATACAGAAAACAGTGGGAGCAAAAACATAATATTGAATAAACATCACCAAGTGATTTATTCCCATCTTTTCCACTGATTGAGGGCATATTTTTATATTTTTTTCTGCAGAAATATTAATTTGGGCTTTTATCACAAAGAGACTACGAACTGAGTTAGGTATACGAAAGTAGCCTGTCTGAACCATGATGTTTCTAATTTTAGGTACCTAATTCTGACAGGTTAGTAATTTGCGCAGTTTCTTTCTGGAATAGGAATACTTCCAGTTCATCTGACCTTGTGGAGCATGGAATTGTTTTATATGGTTTTTAGATATGTCTTGTTTACTATTTGAGCTGTTAGTTTTATCACATATAAAACCAAATCTTTTAAGACTTTACAGTTTTATTGGATGATCGTATGGACACGCGTGTCCTGTAAGACCTTACTAGGCAGTAATAACAGCTTCGACTTGAGCACAAGCCCTATGAGGAGAGGCTGAGGGGGCTGGGATTGTTTAGCCTGGAGAAGAGGAGGCTCAGGGAAGACCTTATTGCTGTCTACAACTACCTGAAGGGTGGTTGTAGCCAGGAGAGGGTTGTTCTCTTCTCCCAAGCAACCAGCACCAGAGCAAGAGGACACAGTCTCAAGCTGCATCAGGGGAAGATTAGTCATGAGGTCTGTGGTGACAGGTTGGACTTGCTGATCTTTGATGTCTCTTCTAACCTTGGTGATTCTGTGTGACATCATGACAGTTACCAGATTTTCTTCTTAGTTATGGGGAAAACACAACCTAAACAAAACACCAAGCAGTGAAAACCGGAAACAGATCAATTTTCAGCAGGAAGATACAAACTATTCTGTTATGATTCTGTTAGAGTCAAGGAGAAACAACAGAGAGTATGATATTCTATCTGTGTGTAGACATGTGTCTTTCTCTTGTGAGTCATGCCTGGAAAGAGAGCTTAACAACTTTCTGGTGTTGTCAGTAAAGCAGCATTTTACTGAGTGGGTCTGTTGGCTTGTTTATACAAGGCGAAGTGTGAATTTCCCAAAGGCCTGGTGATTTGGAAGGTGCTATTTAGATTTATTCTTATCATTATGTTAGACTTAGCCTGCATCATGCAGTGAGGCCCCAGGTAAAATGTGAGCTTTCTCTGGGAAAATCAGGAGGCTGATGACTTTCAGGAGCTTATTTGACAAAATACTCTGGTGAATAGGAATCTAGAGCTGCACTATTTCTTTTTTATCATATCAAAAACCCAATCCACAACCAAAGACCAAAGAAAAGAAGAAAATCAATGAAAACTGTGTTTTAGTCCCCAGCATGTACTAGCCATTGGCTTCACTTCTCTTTGCTCAGCAGTGTGGAACCCTGCAGGGTTTGCACCCTTGGGGTTTGGTTGCCTTTCCACCATTTTGAAGGCAAATTCAGTGAGATGTGGTTTTGGTGTTTTGGGTTTTGTTTGTTTGTTTTCAGAAAAACACAGAAATGTCAAGAAAAACAGTACAAAAATTCTATGTTCATCAGCCAGCAACTTTTACAGTTTTAGACATTTCATTGGGGTCATATCTGCAGCAAGCATGTAAGTTTGTTTTCAAACTGTGTCAACCAAAATTTTTTACTAACACAAGAAACTGTTCTTCTTGTTTCTGTCTTAACTTCTAAGTTAGTTCTTGCTCTTGACTTGTTCAAAAGCACACTCAGCTCCTTGGAGTTATAATAATGTTGATAAACTCAAAGCAGCTATTACGAATCCTTTTAAAATGAGCAACAGAGATTAGCAAGAAGGAAATAATTTCATGGCTTCATTTGAAAGATTATCTTTTACTTTTAATAATGGGAGTTTCCCTATTGTCTCATTACTGACATATGCATTCAGAGTGATATGACATTTTATAAAACTAAATTGTTGAGGCTCAGCTCAAAACCCAGTGAAGTGAACAACAATTTTTATGTCGACCTCATTAGGCTTGAGTGTTCTTGAAAATATCTGAAACTCAAAAAAGCATCCAGCCATAATTTCCTCTTAAATCCTTCTGAACCTTTCTAAGTGAAAGTGCATCATCTCCAAATGAAAGCAAATGCATATTTGTCTCCTTAACAAGTTAGTATTTAAGGTGATTTTTCTGTTGACTATGGAAATCACATCTTTTTTTTTTTAAACTCTGGATGGAATCAGAGCAGGTTGCTGCAACACCTGTTGATACTGACGCAGTACCTTATTCAGAATGATTATTTAGGTGGGCTGTGTGGTGTGAACAGGGTGAGCATTGTCAAAATCTATAAGTGTTTGCAGAACCCCAGGTATTTTGTAGAGCAGCTCAGGGTTTATTTGGCCTAGAGGTGAAAGGCAGGTTTCTGCCAGAGTATTCAAGTTTGCAGCAACAGCCTCTTAAGAGAATCTGAATATAGACTATTCCTTGAGGATAAACAGTGATTCACATCAAGTGCTTTCAGTCACTACTGTTTATATTGTTCTATGTTGTACAAAATACTTAAATATTTAATAAAGCTGAGACTGGGGCCATATCCACTGGCTCCTAAGTAAAGTAAGACCTAGGGCCACTACTTTTACTTGCAAGTTTAAATTGGGAATTACATTCACTTGAACTGGTTTTGCTTTTCTTAACAGAGTCTGAAACAGTTCATTTAATCTTGATTTTCAAATTAGTTTTCCTTTATTTTGGTGGTAGGAAAGACCATTTTTCATTCAGTTCAAATTTGCCCTCTTTTTCATAACAACAGGATAATCCTTTAGCACTTGAAAAGTAATTTCTGAATTAGAGCCTTTCTTTACCACTATGCCATCTGACAGTTTAATCTTCATTGTTAGAATTCCAGATTTCAGGTTGCTGCCATTAACAACTAGTACTCCTGCTCAGAATAAGAATAAATATAGGATGCTGCTTCTGAATACTTCATCAGCGAAGCTTGAAATGTGACCACATAAATCTTTGAATCACTTTGCACCCCTTTGCACTGTGCAAACGTTCTTTATTGTTATATGCAAGCTTCTGTAATTTTGCATATTATTTAATTAGGAATACTGAATGCTTTTCAGTCTGAGTAATCACCAGATCTAGAAGATTTTTTTTCAGTCTTTACACATCTTTGAAGTCAGCATACCTAGATATAAATTTGCAAATATTATTGTAAGTGTATCATTTAAGTTGCAATCTAAACAATCTTCAGTTATCTTTATTGACTTCTTATTTCTAATGACTGGTTATAAATTTGCCTAACATAAGAAAGTGTAGAATATTTGTAGTAGGTCTTAGTAAAGCCACTGGAACAAATAGACTACTTTTTTTTTCACTGACTAAAATGCTTTTCCTGTATCTGGAAGTTATTTACCTGTATTCAATCCGTTGCCTCTTGTTTGATTTCATTTTCTCAAGATATACTGTCTCCTGAGTACATTTCAGGATGCTGCATTTTAAAACAGACTATTGCTTTTAAACAATATTTAAAACGACATTTTTATTAAGTTGACATGAAGCATGTTGCCGAATTGCTTCAAATGATGTTTTGCAGTTTACTGTGCCTTAAGTGCAGCTTGGCAGTTGAGTTTACATGAATATTTCATCCAGAAAAGGCCACGAGTTTGTAATTACAAATAGGCCTGTTCAACAGAAAGAGATGGATGATTCTACAGCTCCTAATTTTCCAAGGAAATGACATCTAGGTGAAGACTGAAGGCAAAGACTTCTAACTGCACAGGGACACATGCAGATGACTTTAAGCAGTATTATATAGGCCTGGCGACTTTTCATGGTGGATTACTCGGGGTTGGTTATGATACTCAGATTTTGGTGTCTTGGTTTCTTCATCTGTGTATCTGTAAAAGTAATGGCTCATCAAGGAGGTAATGCCAGGCCTTCCTGCTCAACCCTTTCATCATTCACCAGCCAGCTCACCCAATGGCTCACTCTGCTTTAACCATTTCATGCTAATCTCTATATGGACTATTATATTTAAGCACAAGGGAGTCCAGATGGACAGTGATGTGAATAGGAGCTTAAATTTTAACTTTCAGAATTTTCCCTGTGTTACAAATTACACAAACACATCATGCATAGTGCAAAAATGCCTGACTTCTCAACATCTCAGGTAACTCTGGAATTGGAATTAGCATGGCAGGGCTTCTGAATGAAGTGGCTACACCTTTTTAGAACTCAGAAACATATCAACATGGTATCATGCTGCTGCCTATTGGTTTAGGTCACTACGTCATGCACACTTTTGATGGATTCTATGATGTAGGCATGCAAATAGCTAAAAAAAGAAAAGGGAACTGAACCAGCAGCAAATAGTAAATTCTTTAACTTGACTCCTGCTCACATAAAATATATTTTAGCTACATGGGAAAATTTGTCCTGATGATTATTGGCTTGTTAAGGTGAAGAAAAGTTAATTTCAATTTATTGGATAACTATGGATAAATGTTCAGAAAGAAATCTTACTGCTACCTGTAAATTACATTGCATTGCATAGGACATGTTTAGCAGGGTAAATAATTGTTGTGTAAACTCTCTGAAATATCAGTAGTGACTGAAGAAAGGAAATCTTACACTTAAATATCCCATCATGCTTTGGTGCATTTAAAAATATTCTTAATATAATAATGTTAAATTGTGTCCAGTTCTGCTCAGTGCTCACCATTGATCTTCTACGCCCAGAAATAATAAACCTACAATTGCAAATATGTCTTTACATACATGACTAAGTCTATTGTAATATTTTATTCTGTTTTAATATTTTCAGCTTGGTTTTACTGTGCTATTTCCTTTACTTCCACTCAGTATAGTCAGCACACATCAGCAAGATTAGCCCCGATGCCTTTGGCGCATTTCTAAGACTGTCCCTAAAGAACCTGGTGAAGGAAGTTCATGTGTAAGATGTAGTGACAGAATGAAGCAGCGTGAATGTGCTGTTGTGATTATTGATTGGGGAAAATGATTTATCCAGGCCAATTTTATCTGACAGCTGTGATATTAATTGCTATGGATATGTGCAATAAGTGATAGAGAAGCTGTATGGTAATGTGATGTTACTACACTGTGTTTGCCATAAACTACTCTACTGTGGCTTCCATCTCTGTTAAAGCCTAAAATGTTGCCCTTGGTTGTACCTGTGTAATTCCCTAGAAGTTAATAGAGCTGTCTTGCATTGGCAGAGAGCTTTCTCTATGTCTGTATGTGACCACAGAGACTTTGTGAAATATTGGAAAAAATCTAAAAAATAGAAATATTTATAATATGGTGAAACTCACTCAGAGAGCACTTGGAAAGGAAGTGGAGGGAATATACCATATATATGTAACAGCATTATAAATAAGGAATAGGAAGTTCAGAGTTAGAATAAACCAGGTTGGAAGAGACCTTCAAGATCATCGCGTCCAACCTATCACCCAACACCGCCTAATCAACTAACCCATGTAACCAAGCACCCTGTCAATTCTCCTCCTGAACAGTTCCAGTGACGGCGACTCCACCACCTCCCCGGGCAGTCCATTCCAATGGGTAATCACTCTCTCTGTGTAAAACTTCCTCCTGACCTCCAGCCTGAACTTCCCCTGGCGCAGCCTGAGACTGTGTCCTCTTGTTCTGGTGCTGGCTGCCTGGGAGAAGAGACCAACCTCTGCCTGTTTACAACCCCCCTTCAGGTAGTTGTAGAGAGCAATAAGGTCACCCCTGAGTCTCCTCCTCTCCAGGCTGAGCAGCCCCAGCTCCCTCAGTCTCTCCTCATAGGGCTTGTGTTCCAAGCCCCTCACTAACTTCGTTGCCCTTCTCTGGACTCGTTCCAGCAAGTCAACATCCTTCCTAAACTGAGGGGCCCAGAACTGGACACAGTACTCGAGTTTAATTCTCTCCTGAAAGAACTAAACAGGATAGAGAGGTTAAAGGGTAATTTTTCCTCCATTGAAGTTAATGGTAAGGCATCCATTAATTTTAACAGGAGCTAGATTAGACTCAAAAGTACTTAACTATGGCAGGGTAAAAGAATGAAGTTATGATTATTATGGAAGAAAATACAGTGTCGAATACTGATAGTGTAAATAGACTGGTATGAAAAGAAGGTGGAAACAAATGTAAAGCATTTTCATTCCTTTAGATTTACATTTAAGGCCAAGGGAGAATTAATAGATCCACCCCAAGAACTGAAAATATAAAACTGAATTCAAAATATAAAAATGATAGTGGAAAAAAACCTACCAAAACAAAACACCAAAAAAATCCCCAATCAAGGATGCATGAATATAAATGTACAGTTTAGATTTGCTTCTGAATTACTATGTCTTTAGCAAATAATCTTCCTAACAATATTTATCCACTTTGTGCATTAAGTATTAATGTTCATTGATTTAAAAAACAGAGTGCCAGAAGTATTTTTGTACATTGTTTGATCATATTCCTAAACCTGGAAGAAACTTGGACTCCAATATTTTTGCCACATCCAGAGAATACACTGCTATAATAGGAAGTGAAATTAAACAACAAGGTGTTATTAAATTAGTAGTGTTTTTAATGCATGTGACTTAATACTGATGCAAAACAAAACCACAGAAAACTATTTTGTGATTCTCTACACCAAACAAAAGATTTTTGCCCCTTGAGTGAACATCGCAGTAAACATTTAAGTATCTGGTTCTATTCACTTATATCTGTTTCAGTACTTCCACTTGTTAATATTTCTTGAAGGATTTTTCCCTACATCCCCTTTCTATTGCAATTTCATCTATGAATAGGATAGGATAGGATAGGATAGGATAGGATAGGATAGGATAGGATAGGATAGGATAGGATAGGATAGGATAGGATAGGATAGGATAGGATAGGATAGGATAGGATAGGATAGGATAGGATAGGATAGGATAGGATAGGATAGGATAGGATAGGATAGAATCGACCAGACCAGACGGGAAGAGACTTTCAAGATCATCGAGTCCAAACCATCATCCAACACCATCTAATCAACTAAACCATGCAACCAAGGACCCCATCAAGTCTCCTCCTAAACACCTTCAATGATTGTGACTCCACCACCTGCCCAGGCAGCCCATTCCAATGGGCAATCACTCTCTCTATGAAAATTTCTTCCTAACATCCAGTCTAAACCTCCCCTGGTGCAGCCTGAGACTGTATTCTCTTGTTCTGGTGCTGTTTGCCTAGGAGAAGAGACCAGCCCCTGCCTGGCTACAACCTCCTTTCAGGTAGTTGTAGACAGCAGTAAGGTCTCCCCTGAGCATACTTTTCTCCAGGCTAAGCAACCCCAGCTCCCTCAGCCTCTCCTCATAGTGCTTGTGTTCCAAACCCCTCACCAACTTTGTTGCCCTTCTCTGGACACCTTCCAGCATCTCAACATCTTTCCTAAACTGAAGGGCCCAGAACTGGACATAGTACTCAAGGTGTGGCCTAGCCGGTGCAGTGTTTCCAAGGCAGAGACTTCACATTCTGATCCATTCTTTTCCTTTTGAATTAATTTCTTAGTGTACATATGGGCAGATTTTCTTTATTCATAGTGAATGTACACTTGATTTCACCTTATCAGAGTCTCTGTGCTTTCATAAATATGCCTTTTCTTGGTAAATGAAGCACTTTTTTTCTTAAAAATGTGACTTTTAATTTGTTCCAAAACAGCCTGTCACAAAAGCTGTAGAAAAGTTTCTTTTTCCCCTATTTCTAAGTGTTCTTCTCCAACAAATATTTGCATTAATACAAATGGAAAAACAGTGTCTTGATTTTGACAGATTGGCTGCACGAAGAATACAAAAACCAGTGATCCCAAAACCAGCTAATAACCAAAACAACTTGCAGTATAGGTCAAGAGTTCTCAGATGATTCACGTTTATTTCATTAAAGAGTAGGAAACTGTCAAACAAATTCAAAGAGATTCTGAAAATGGTAGGTCTGACTCCACTTTGATTTACATTTTACAAAGCAGAGGCTTGCAGTTTGGCAGGAGGAGGGAAATCTGTGTGTCAGAAATACGTGTTTTGCCATTTCTATGAAAATCCACCTGTACTTGGTGAAAAATGAAGCCTTTGAAATCTTTCTGCACATGCTCAGAAGAGATGTGCTAGATGCAGAAAGGAAGTAATTGGTCTCAGAAGCTTCCCTCTTTACCAGTGTCGGCAACTTCTGCTGCTGTATACTGTCCACATCCTGTACCACTGATCAGTTGGCCGTACCTTGGCTCAGAGCTGTTGCTCCCAACTGCAACAGCTGTTGAATTGGTCATGTTTGCCTAAGAGCTGCTCAAAAAGCATCAGAAAGATAGTTCTTATGTGTGCCTTACACATTTAACATCACAATGTTGATTTGGTGATTCTTTTCTTCTCATCCTCATGAATCTGTTTTGTTAAGAGACACGTGTTCCAGGAGTATGCACCGGCAAAACAAGGGCAGGGAGGGAAGATGGTTCTTTAGGTGACTCATAGCACGTGTTCTTCAGTAGCTGCGTTCTCATTACAGCCAGGAAAAATAATGCATTACAGTGTTTTTTTCTGTGGTGAAGTCAGTGCATCCAAAAGTGACATGCTCTTCAACTGATGATAGCTTATTGTAAAAAAATACCCACAACTGAATAAAACTTAGAAGTGTCATCTTTGTAACAAAAGCAGTAAAACACATCCCCATTCACAATGTCATTTACTTTTCCCAAAAAAAAAAAAAAACTTTTAAAACATTTTACATTAGTCTCTTTCTAATGCCTTCTTGTTATTCTGGTGTCCAAGACCAGTGCATTGGGGTTGGACTTTGTTAGACTGAATTCAGGTCCCTACCATGCTACTGCCCATCTGCGAGAACCCAGACCAAACTGGTGTAACTTCTTTGTGCTTCAGCTTGCCATCCATGAAATAGTCAATTCTCTGTTACCCTGAGGACTGCTATAAGGTTAAATACATTAAATATATTTATACTCTTACATAAAATGTACCAGGAAGATCTCTGGATAAAAAAAACCCAAAAATTATCAACCCTTTGATGATCATGTGAAAGATGTCTGATAACAAAACTGACATCATATTTACAATCAATTTGTTTAAGTGCACATTCTAGTCCTGTTATTAAAAGAACATACACTATATCATGTCATGGAGCAATTCTGCAATTATACTACTGGGCTAAAATTGCTACTCAGACTTTCAAGAAGTTTCTTCAGGCATGGAAGGAAAGAACAGAGTTGCTGGTGAATTATCACTGATGTTAGTACAAACGTTCCAATTAGTTCAGGGAAGTAGATACAGTTCCCTTCACCATCACACCACAAAAAATGAGATAGCCACAGAGAAATAAATTATCTTTCATTACATACTATTGTAACATCTTTAAAGTTAAAAATCTTCTTTAGTTACCCACAAACTAAAACCTTAAATTGAGAAATACAAGTTTTATTGTATTTCTAATCTATCACCAGCTTTCTGTGAAAATAAATCCTTGTGTGCTCATAGAAAAAGTGTGAGATGTGCCACAGAATATTTGAAAGAAAAAAAGCAAGAAAACCAGTTATTTCTTCAAAAATAGCTTATACTTTACACTTATGCTACTAAATTGTGGCAGGCTACTAGTACCATGCTAATCAACATCAATTTGTGTCATCCAGGCAGCTCCTTAATCATCTAAAACATATTTAACAAATTTATCTGAATCCAAATTTAATCAGCAGACAGTATTTGCTAACCACTAGCTAACAAACACTTCAGAAAGCTGGCCAGACTGTTTGCTATGACAACTGAAAAACAGGCAATGTGCTTTTATGTAAGCTTTGTGTCCCTGTTTCTCTGACATTAAAAGAACAAAATATTACAAGTTCTGCATTCACTGTTCATCGTAATTCATTAAATGTAACAGAGCAGAAATACAACATTTTCTAATAGCAAAATACCACAGAGTGGGGACCCTGAAGGCAGTAACTCAATGGAAGGACCCTCACACGTGTGCACAGTCCATAGACCTAATTATGAGATCTTATAAAAACATACCCATATGCTCTGAGTTTATGAGAGTTCCCAGTTTGTGTTCCAGAGTTTGACTTTAAGCCTCTTACTTGTCATGCTCTCCTGTTGTTTTTATAATATGATGCAAAAAATCACAGAAATAAACCAAGATTAGTTCCTTTTTTCTTTTTTTCTTCATTTACACCAAAAACCTCTTGCATGCTTCTGTCTCCTTGTGCCAAAGGACAGGACAATATGTTATTTGAGTTTCCTAGAAACCAACTCTCCTGTTGTCTGTCCCCATCAAAGTTACTCCCCTTTTGACTTGGGAGTACATGTGCCACTGACTTCTCCTGAATCGCAACGGGCCTATTCATGTGTAACAGATTCCCTCAGCTATTTGAGTTCCACTCAAATCTAGTAGCTAAAATTGAAATGCTTTTTAGTCTGCTGCTTGCCCTCCTGTGTACAAAGAACTGCCTGCCAGCATCAGAAATACTGCATTTATTCTGCTTCCAATCTAATTTATGTTGTTGACAGCTGATAGATATTCTTTATGTGTAGAGTTTAATTGAATAAATTGTGGTTTTGATTTTCAGAATGCTTATGAATTTCAGTTGACTGTTAAAACCAGAGGAAAACAGATTATGCAGTCCTGTGACTGGTAATATTGCTACTAAAAATAAGTTTCCCACTAATTTCTTTATGGGCTCCTGTGCTGTTCAAAAGAGGCTTTCTCATTATGCTTAAGGCAGGATAAAGGAATACTCTTTACTAATCTCTTTTATGCTATTATGATTTGGTATCCTGGGAAAACAGGTTTCCTTGCATCATCAAAGACTTAGAAATCAGTAAAAAAAAAACCAGCAAACCAACAACCAAGTCAAACAATAAATCCAAAGAGCAGGTTATCTCTGTTATCTGATACATTAGCTGTCTTTTTCTACCTTTTTGTCTGCCTTTTTCCTAACATTGGACACTTTTAAGATGTGGCCGGACAGAATACTGGGACATCTAGACACCTAGGCATGCTTTGCCAAGAAAAGTTGGACTAGATGACCCTTGATGTCCCTTCCATCTTGGTGTTCCATGGTTCTCTGGGATTTCTGCTTTACTTTCTGACTGAAAGACTCTTCTTGGAGCTGCTGGCATAGAAGGCACTTTAGTTGTGCCCTCACATTCTACTCATCAGCAAAGAAAACGTCAAAACCAACATTAAGTCCCAAAGGCAGTTTATACCTTCTGCATATATGTTACAGTGGGGAGGGGGCAAGTTCTGCAGATGTCTTGTTTGTACCTCATGCACCCATGCAAACTGGCATTCAGCTCCACTGACGGTAAGACAAAAAATGTGGTTAGAAGTCTGTAATGTGTCACTTGTTAGTGATCTGTATATGGGATGATATACATATGTTAATTCTATTGATGTGTGATGGATTTATTAAACTAAAATGGTTGCCTAGACTAGGGTATTTTCAGTGAAATTATTTTGCTGTCTTGTCAAATAGAGGAAATTTTGTTTGAAATGAGAGCTCCTGCCTCTTAGTATTTCACATTCACCCAAACAATGCAAATCCATTATTGCTTGTGCATTCAGCGAATTCTCATAGAAAAGATGTTACTACATGATACAAGTATTTGGAGCAGTGTTCTGTGGGAGAGACATTGCTGACTTCCCAAAGAGAATAGCACAGTTGAATGATTGTAAATCATCATCATGTGAGACACTGGAACAGGCTGCCCAGGGAGGTTGTGAATTCCCACTTTCCTGGAGGTGTTCAAGACGAGGCTGGATGAGGCCTTGAATAACCTGGACTGTGGAACATGTCCCTGCTGATAGCAGGGAGGTTGGAACTATATCGTCTTTTAACCTAAACCATTTTATGAATCTGTGAATCATTGTGATGAGAAGTAGCTGAGCAAAGTCACTTGAGAGTCCTTCACCTTTACCTATATGTGTTCTAGGAGAAGAAAATCCATGGTTTGCATACCAGAACTACCTTGCTGCCTCCAGTTAGCAGAAGAGGAAGCAGAAGCTGGTCCTGATTCCCTGTGAGTGAAACAAATTTTAACTTGAGAAGCTTCATAAAGTTGTGGTTCCTATATTCAGAAATAGGTACCTTTTAATCTTAGTAAGTGTGTTATGTAATTGCTTTCCTTTGCTAATATCTGACTGAAAGTTGATACAAGGGAATTCTAAGTTGAATTATTATCCTTTTGCTTAAAGAACTGTAATATGAAAGTTGGAGCAGGACAGAGATAGGAAAGGCAATATTTTTTAGACTTCAGATTAAGTGATAAGATTAGCTTTTATTGCAGTCTTTAGCTGAATTTTAATGCCGCATAGGGAACCTAGAGATTCTGGAGTACTTGTTTTTCTTGTGTGAATATGGAAAAGTGTCAAAATTAGCAAAAAACCCCTCCAGGGATAGGGGCAATGTCATATATATGAATTCTAGAACAGCATCTCTTAATGAGATGCTGTAGAAAAAGGTTTCCTTTGAGTTACTTCCTTGTCAGGTTTCAAAAGAAATATGCAGTGATTTTACACTATCAAAAGGTGAACTCTGTTGTAGAACATTAAGTGTGAAAATTGCATGCAAATAAATGGAAATCCTGTTCCTGATTGAACTTATCACTGCCTTTTCCTTTAGCCTTTTCTACTTTTGTGATTACCGATGTCAATTGTTCAGATGTGTATTTGGCAAAGCAGATGAAACAGTTTTATGTGGTTTGTGTTTATGTAAATTAGAGAGCAGCCAGGAGATCATGCAGTCCTAGAGCTGTGAGTCAGGCTTTTCTAGGATAGAAGCTCTGCATGACTTCTGAGTGACTTTTTACTTTTTTTTTATCAGACACTCCTAATTATTTTGTGGTAAATCTTTCTTATAACACAAAACAATCTAGCCAGATTTCTTAGTTTGTGTTCAGTATGTTTATATTGCTCAATTCCAGAAAGAGCTGAATAACTTAATGGCACTAAACAATGGTACACTTGTATTCATTTACACCCAGACTATTTTCCTTTTCATTTTTTCTTGCTATATCTTAAGCTAAATAGGAAATTCTTCAGAGGGAGTGGGACATAATGAGCTACAGTTCCATAGAGTAGAAACTGAAATCCGTTTGTGACCTTCCAGAATTTCTTGGAATAAACTTCAGTGGCCTGGATTTTCAACAAATGTTTGTGCCTAAAATTTCTAAAATGTAAGTTTCTCATTGAATGAAGCAAATAAGCTAAAGAATTTTTTAAGCTCTAGTTTTCCTTTCTTGTGTGTATAAATCATGTATTAAGTAGAAAGTTCTTCTCTGAGAGAGTCGTTCGCCATTGGAATGGGCTGCCCAGGGAGGTGGTGGAGTCATTGTCCCTGGAGGTGTTCAAGAGGCGATTGGACATGGCACTTGGTACCATGGTTTAGTCATGAGGTCTGTGGTGACAGGTTGGACTTGATGATCTTCCAACCTTGGTGATTCTGTGATCAGTGGTCTTCTGGTGACTGCTCTTCATTTGTTCCTCTCACTGCAAAGTTGATCGTTACTGACTGTGTTACTAATTAATTTAAAACAATTAGTAAGGGGGGGGGGGGGGGGGGGGAAGTAGAATATTTATCTGCCTTTGACTTGGTCACTGATGTGATGAACCTTTTCAGGGAGCATGTAGCAGTAATGGAGCCATATTGCTTTGTCTTTAGTTTTCTGACTGTATTGCTATTGTATGTTGGGGGAAAAGCAAAGAAAATTAATGGGAATTGGGGCAGAGGAGAAAATGAACCCAAATTCTTCTATGAAGGCAATTTTTTGGAGGATTTCTAACTTCATAGTTTTAAAAGTAACATAAATTCTGAAAGGAGGTAATTTGTGCTGAACACTGTGAAGTGTATATTGCTTAAGGTTTGAAATTCAGGTGTAAGTTACTGTCTCATATGAAGTACCAAATCCATAAGTAACAATTTTTATGAGTAGGACTTGATATTAAAATGTTGAAAGATTTTCAGTTGTAAATGGCACTGAATTATTCTGGTAATTCAGTTATCCTGGTAATTCAGTTCTTCTGCAAATGTAGTCCATTAAGATCATGCAAAGTATTTTCAAAAGAAATAGTGACAAATGAGAGCCACTAAAGCCATTAATCTTATTTAGAATAGTAGGTGCAATCTGGTCATCCTTGTTCAAGAAAAATGAATTTAAATGAGAACAGATGGAACGGAGTGCAATTACGGTGATTAAGCGAACAGTGAATCTATCATATGAGAAGAAATTAAAGTGTGTTATATATTAGGACCTACTTGTTTAGCCTGGTAAAATGAAGACAGAAGCACACAATCCATCTTTATAAATAAAACCAAGGGTTAAACACAAGGAAGGAGAATAGGTTATTACTGACACTCAATGAATGCTTAAATACTGCCATGAATGAATGTTAAGTGGGAATGTCAGAAGTCCTTCAACAGCAGGTTTTGGATGTTGGAATGGTATCTTGATAGCAATCGTCACAGGTGCTCTTGATTCTTCCCCTTATTTCCAGGCAGGAGCCTAGGTTAGGCCTCCAACTTGCCTGGTACAGATTATATATGCCAGAGCAATGTGCACATTGGATGGACTCAAATTTTAATGCTAGTTGCGTTAATAAATTTTCTTTGGCACGTTCTCTCAGGTCTTGGGGGAAGATGCAGGGAGTTTTATGGGTTTTTTAATGTTTTGTGAAACATTGCTAATGTAGAAAAATATCAAGTCAAATACTGGAAGAAGTGCTAGTGAGGAAATGTCACAGTGAATGAAAATTAGGCCAAGTATAGAAACAGACTATGCATATGCTTCATGTGTCACAGAGAAAATAAACTGTTGATGCCCTTATTATTTTTTTAAATGCATATTTGATACAAAAGTTTCCAGGATACTGAAAACTCTGAATTTCATTGCTGTCCTTAAAATGAGAGTGCTCTATGAGAGGCTGAAAATTAGAGTCCTGTTAAGTAGAATATGTTCAGTATGTTAGCAGAAAATACTAATTCACGGTTGCCAAAAAGATACACTTAGAAAATTGTGACTTAAAGGGCATAAGAAAGTAAGGATTTCTGAAAGATGGATGATGTTAAGCATATAAGATTACTTCTTTACAAGTGAATGGAAGAAGAGAGAGTGCAAGATTTAGTATTTCTCTATTTCAATAAAGCTTTTTCTTTTTAACACAGTTTCATGCAACAGAATTTTGTATAAGCTGTCTGAATACGAAGTGGATGTTCAGGAATTTTAAAGCTGATAAGTAATAGCAGGACATGGGAAGTGCACTTTGGGGGATTGTGGAAGAGTACAATCCTTTTGCTTTCTTTGGTAGGATCATTCCTTTAATATTTCAATTATTGATTTAGTTTAAAATAAGCAAGGCAATAAATATTTCAGGTGGTAGTAAAGTACAGGGAGTGCTTAAACTGCAGATGGTTGTACTTGCTTTATGGTATAATTTTATACAAATTGAACTAACAGACCAGGGGTTGGAAAATTAAATGCAATAGATCTGAGTGTTAAGTGATGTTCTGGGGTTGCAGTATTACACAAGTAAACTGTAGATGAACAAGATACTGAATTAGGTAGTAGTCAGCAAAATATGCTCAATGCATGCTTATTAACAATTTCAACATCAAATGCTTACCTCACTGTGTGGAAGCACTAAAAGCTGATTTGTCCAACTGAACTTTTAATGTGAAATTGAATTTATTTCATAAATCAATCATACAGAATAACCTTTTGGCCAAATTTCCCTCTTGTGATCATACAAATATAAACAAAAATATAATAATAAAAATCAGGGAATAGAACAAAGAAATACATTCAGTGAACCTGATAAATCTGGAAATACATAAAGTGATATGCTGAAAGGCTGAGAGTCCCTGTTTGGAGCATTGAACTTGGAGGAAAAGTGGGAAATCCTGCTTTGAGAACAGAAGATCTTTGGGAGAGGACTGGACAGGGTTTTCTTCTCCTTCTGGTTCAATCATGTTATCTGATATTTTGAAACTTGATGCCTTTCAGACATCCTCAAAAGTGAATCTCAAGGAAAAGACATTGCTATTATGTTCTAATCTCCATAATACATGTGTGGTTAATTTAATGCATGAATTGCCTCACTATGATTGCTGCAACTCCTTGCATGCTATTAACTTGAGATATGCATACATGTTTGCAGGACCAGGCTCTCCTGATCAGCTTTATACTTAGATGTGAGTCGGGCAGAATTTTCCCTGCCTTCTGAGAAATTTCATATGTCTATTAGGAAGGCAGGAGTGACTCCTGTGACCACTCTTAAAAATGTTAACTGTTTTTACAATGGGCCTTCATTCTTATTGAGACATTTCATTTGCTGGCCTTTATACATCATGAGATGGTGCTGGTTCAGCCTCCCATGCGAGTGGGGAGGTGACTGGTGGCTCTGCAGCTGATAGGAGGTGTGGAGGCAAAACATGGTCAAGGCTGACCTGTGATTTATTTCTGTGAATGGCAAAGAAAGCTTATGCACCTGCTCTTTTCAACCCCAAAGAGGCTTCTTTCTCATTGTATCTACCTAATAAGCTGGCACTGACCCTTTCAAAAAGGACATATTGTGTTATGATCCCAGTCAGACTATGTTGACAGCTACTTAGAAATCACAAAAATGAATAAGACAACATTTGCTGCAGCTACAGGCATCATTATTTCAATTAATGTATGCATTTCCTTTAAAGCTTGTTTGGAAACCTATAGCCCTTGTATATTACATATTACTCAGTTCTATTCAGAAGGAATGTATGATGAGATAAGATCTTGAGGGTGGGCTTGTCAAAATAATGAGTGTTTACATGTGTATCTGAAGATAAAAGAGGATGTGGCTGCACTCTCTCTGAAAAGCTTTCCTTCATAATAATTTCTTGTATTTACATGAGATATGAAGGTGTTTTCAGGTGAGGTGCTGGTGGTATCACCACAAAGTCTTTGTAGGTATTTTCTGTCTTATTTAAGCTTTGTATGAGATTGTTCATAATCAAGGACTACTCGTGTCTTACTATTGTGTGTGTATAATTTGTTTCTCACTATTTTCTCGGGGATTAGAGATCATTGCAAAATAACACTACAATGATGACAGGAACAAAAGACGCTGCCTTGCTCATATATGCAACTCAAACACACTTAAATACTTTTGTCGCATGCATTATTGAGTGTATTTCTCCTATTTCTACAATGCTTTGAAAAGAAATTGGTAGGAAAATGTTAAATTTTTATATTTTTTTTGAAGATAGCTAGTTACAGTCAGTGACTAGGGTAAATCTTGTAAGTATGGAAATCTGCCATTCAGCCTTCATTTTTTCCAACCATATTTTACTGTCCACTGGCAGAGAAACAAGCAAACCACGGCATGGCATAGTTTTATCATGGCACTGTTCAGCAATTTTTATATACTGTTTCCTTTTATAATTTGAGACATGATAATGATTTTTGCTATAAATTTTTTCATAAGTATTCTCACTGATGGATGATGCATTTATTTAAGCATCAGTGGACAAATAAAGTTATCCACGGGTGACTAACAACCTTGAATAAATACCATTTCACTCGGCAGCTATCCATAGTACCTTAGCAATGCAATTACATGCCAGGACCTATTATCCCAATTAATGGACTGTTTTATATTCACTGTGCATTATACTTGAAACTCTTCAGAGTCCCATCCTTCACTTACCCAGAGGCAAAAAAAGAAATGTATAGCAAATCACCAGGAAAAGGCTTTCATTTACTTTCCAAGATAGATAGCGTGTAATTTGAGCATTACTAGGATGGTCACAGGAATGCTCTTTGACTTAAGTTATAGTAAAACTATATATTAAACCCCCGATTAAATATAACTATCTTTTTTTTTTCCAAGATTATTGTTGGTAACTGCCAAAGTAGATTTATTGCTGTCATCTTCCTACAGCATCTTCTTTGTTTCACCAAAGCTGAAGTTGGAGGGTTAGTTACAAGATTCATAGAGTTTCCCTGTTTCTAAGCATAAAGGATAAGAGCAGCAGGTGACAGGGACGTCAGATTTGCTGGGCAGGTGAATAAATAAAATAGTCTACTAAGAAGTACACAACCCGGTGCTGGGTTGTTACTTTGCAAGGTGTAAGCGTTGGGCTATTTCGCTGGACTGGAATTTGACCACTGGAGTTTTTCACTCTGCTCCCTCTGGTGGCTTGGAAAGCTACATTACCAAAGCTGCAACATAAACCACAGCTGTATTTCATCTCCTTATTGTAAGGAGCGTTGATTGCTTCTCATTGTATATTATAGCAAAGGGGCAGTCTATTACATAAATTTATTGCTTTTTCTTCATGATAATTACTGGAAGTTATTGAACAAGGCAGGGAGTTATTACCAGTAAGTTCCTACTATAGCTGAGGAAGCAAATCCACAAATATTTAGTGGATCTAAACAGCTGTAAAAAACACATCCTGTTTACAGTGTAGTAGGAATTTACAGCTTACAGTGCATCTGAAGATTATTTTTTTTTTTAGGAATCATGCTCCAACCACTACAAATTCAGACTTGAAATATGGACTGCAGTAAAAAGTCATCTTGCTTTGTATCGTGTAGGTACCTTTTGTCAAGCAATTCAACAGCAGTTAACATGACCACTAGATTCACCATTTCCCTTAGTCAAAAATGGCATTACTATTTCATGAGCAGCTGGTTAGGGAGCCTGAAAACTGCATGCATACTTTAATGCCTGACTGCACTCTTTACATTTTGAAAAGGAATCTATCAATGGAAAAAATCAATAATGTAAGTGTCCCAATAGGTCTACAGATTCCAGTAAAATACCATCACAGAGTCATCTTTCTGTAATTTCTTTTCACAAACAATTTTGTTCATCTGTTTGGTGTACACTGGCAACTGTGCCCTGCCAGCTGTGGGCTGCACAGATTTGCCATGCTAGGCTTGGCACAGCTGGACCTCCCACAGAGCTGCTCCAGATTGTATTTGGCTTGCTGGGCACACAGAGGGCAGTCCTGCTGTCCCACTCTGAATTCTTAATCCTCCCTCAGGCCTGACTCTGCTCTGCGCATGCAGATTTATCACCTCTATCCAGGTGACACCTTTCCTTCCTACAGTCCAGTTGATGCAGTAGCCAGCAGATCTCTAAGAAAGAGTAAAGTTGTCACAGCCAGAACAATCACAGAGTACTTTTTCCATATTTCTTGAGTGGGCCTGGTGCTTCAGTCTCTTGCCCCCCATATGGCTGGATGTGTCCTTGTCACAAGGCATAATGTCCACTGCAGAGAATGAGGAAATATGGCCAGAGGCTGCTGAAATAGCTCTTGGGTGACTAGCTTCTGAGAGCCTCCAGTAGAAGAGGGTGAGCAGGTGTCTGCTGCCCACTGGATATAGCTGTAACCTAATGTCCCCACTTAGTATGATGTTAAAAGATAAATGCCAACAAATATGAAGCACATGAATTCCTGTTTTTCCAGCAGCTGCCCCACCAAAGGAATGCTAAAGGAATGTCATCCAAATACACATTTATTTAAAGATGGACGATAAAAGCCAAAAAAAGTTAAAACAAAAAGTAGCACTTTATCCCTAGTTAAATGAACAAACTTGTACAACAGAAATAAAAAGCTTGCAAGTGTATTAACTCCAATTAAATGTTGACAACTTTGATAAATGCTTCAGTCTCAATAAATATGTGATCTTCACATTACTCTTAATTTATGGACACCTTTGTACCATTTTGAATAAGATTCATCTTCCACCAAAGATTTTTATTGGTATAATATTTCACAATATTCACTGACGAGTGAATTTATTCTATTATCTTAATATTCACAGTTAAAGAACTAACATTATCCCTAATGACTATCTATCTCAGATGTGGAGACAATAGCGGGGGGAATTATAAAGAAAATTCTTGGCCATCATTTCTTACTTCAGATTCAAGTATAATGCTGGAAGGGGTTCAGAAATATTGTTCTTTCTTGTGACCAGTTTTTCTGCTTATCTTCTTCACCTTTTTACCTTTTTGAGGGGCAGAAGCTGAAGATGGCCTTTGAATCTCCAAAATACTTTTTAAAAAAATGTTACTCTGTAGGTAAAAGCATAGGAAATTTAAACACTTTCACTTCTAGGATTTCATTGGCAGAAAAACATTTTACAAACCAGAAAAAAATATTTTTTCCCCACTTCGTTGTGAAGCTGAAACAAGGATTTAAGGAGTAAACTACGGCAGAGGTGACAGGCCACCTGCCAGAGGAGAATAAAAAAGGAGAGAATAATGTGGTAGGATGCTTGCTTCTGCTACTGCTTTTAAGTAATCCTTTTCTGCAAGAGAAAATGGAAGAAGTAGTCAAGCCCTTACTGGGTGGTTCCAACATCATGGTACAGACATGTGCCCTTGATGTGTACTCTGATGTATGGTTGCAAATAGAACAGGACCATAAATGTCATCGCTTCCTCCTGTCTTGCTGCAATTCATTGCTTTCCAAGTTTCCTAGACACAATTATCCAAACAGCAAATATATTTTGGGTGTCTCTAAGTATTAATTGTAGAGCACAACACATGATAAGAAAATTTAGTATCAGTAATATTGATAATTGTCCAGTAGAAAGGATTCATGAACAACTGTAGAGAGATAAGATTCAGGGGGTGGGGGAGAAATAGTAATGTGCATACAAATAAATACTGATTTATTTTTCTCACTGTTATTAGTTTTATGAACAGAGAGTGGCAGACTCCTGTCCAAAATTTTACAGGAAATTTGCAGGTCAATGAGCCCCTTTCTAGGCCACTAGGCCACAGTGTTATGATGCTGATCAATATATAAATCAAAAATGTGTTGTATAACTGTCACATATTACTACATTACACAGTTAATATATTAAGCAATTTGGTGGATGTTTCTCTGCTGTGCCACAGAATAGCAGGAAGGTTGGATATCTTTGCTTGAAATCACATAAAAATACTCATGGTGTGTGGATAAACACAGCTTTTCTGCAGCAAATTGAACTTTGGTGCCATTTCATTATCACAATAAGACATTTCCAAGAGTGTGGTATTGGAAGATAGTCTTTTTATTGGCTCATTTAAGGCCAGTGGGGCACGTGTTAGCTCATTTTAACTCACACCTTGTGGGGGTTTTTTGTTTAAGTCAGTCATGTATGTTTCCAGCCCAAAAGCTTATTTGTGCACAGAGGAAACTAAAGAAGGTGAATGATGTGACTATGGGAATATTTTAATTTAAAAAGAAATGTTTCTTAATTGGAGGTAATGGTAGAAACTTGGCAGGAATGCCCACAATATGAACAAATCTCACCATCTTATATAGGGAAGGAACTGTTGTGTTGTTTTTTGTTTTTTTTCCCTAAATACCTTTTCCAAACAATCCAGTGGTTTTTAATGTCAATGTTCACATTGATATTTGGCGTTGGGATATGACAATAGTTAAGTATGTTATGTTTTGATACACTAAATTAAAGAAACTCTTCTCTCTTGAGGGGACTGCAATTGTACAGTAACACCTGTACATATTTATGTAAAGAAGAGAAAAGGAGAAAAAGCAGTAACTGTTATGCTGCTAGAAAGTTAGCATTGCCTCAGGCTTACTGCAAAGACAGGTCTGCAGTGTGGAAGAGCAGAGTCTACTCCTGGGTTGCTGTGAGACAGCTTTACTTGCTCAGATGTAATTCAGCTCTAGAAAGGCTTTTTGTTTCTCCATTCACCTTCTACTTAACAACTGCTCCTGTTGCAAGTAACACCTTCAGGAATGGCATCTCATTCCCCTCTCACAGCTGCATAATCATTCTGCTTAACCGCAAGAGTCATGACTTATACAGAAGACTGCTGCAGAGTTCATCCTCCTACACTCTGGTTCTGGCTGTGTCACTCACCTCTCTGTGTCCACTGTTTTGGTGCTTCTTCATTAGACATAAACTTTTATCTTTACTTTTAAGACCCTGAACTACTTATTCTCTCTGTTTATAATCTTTCATCAGATACTAGGATGTCAACTTTTGCCTCTGATTAGTGAGGGCTGCTCAGCTATGTGCTTTCTGTCACACTCAGAGACACTGGCTAGCCACACCATCATTCTGCCTCAAATTCACAGTGCTTTTGTAATGTCAAAACCCCAAAAATCATCAGTGCTTCATCTCCTGGTATTCTGTACCCATCACATAATATTCTGGCCTCGTGTTGCCTATGACCACCTGCTGTACTTTGTCTGATGTTCAGAATGCTGGCTCTTAGAGTCTTTCCCCAAGTGGAAATAAAAATAATAATAATAAGAGTTGTTATGTGTTTCCCATTGGGAATTGCTCACTTGTCCAGTGTAATCATTATCAATGGAACTTGTAAATCATGTTTTCACAATGAAAAGCAGGTATGTGCAATAGGGTATAACGTACACTTGTGATCATCATTCTAAATGACACCTTTCCTTGCAACACTTGAAGTATCACTTCTTGGCTCTATTTTACTATTCTTTATTATATTCTGCCAGAGCTTTAAAGCAGAAAAATGTGAACTATTGCAAAAAAGAAATTCAGGCTGTGAGTGGAGTCCTCCCTGGTTAGTACTTCTTTTAACAGTATTCTGATTTGTGGTAAGTATAAATGACTCTGAAAATTCCTTTGAATATCTTCCTTCCACTTTGTCACTACATACCAGTGAACTGCATGGCAGCCTTTGAGTTACAAGGAACATGATGGAGAGGAAGAGACAATGATCACAGAAGTAACAAGTAACAAGTCATTAATGCTTTTTTCACCTTTTTTTTTTTAATATATATACATACTGCTACAGTACATGTCAAAATCTCTTACTGTCAGAGACAAATTCCTACTCACTTCTGATAGAAAAATAATAACAAAAATAGAAATAAGTGCACATGAAAAAAACCATACTACATAAGATATGTTCATCAATTGACAAAGAAGCTAAACTCAGCGTTAATAATGATTGCTATTCATCATTTGAATTTGTATGATTGACCACTTAAATTACTAATGCCGTAGAAAGGCTTGTGACTAAAAGGGAAAGTCTTTTGGTTCAGGGAGGTCTTGTAGGCCTCATAAAATAACTGTTGATTATAATTATACACTAATCTCTGAAATATTCTCTTGGGAAGTAGGCAGATAATGAACACAAGAGAAAAAAAAAAGAAAAAAACAACAAAAAACAAGCCCAAACTGATACAACTTTACTGATGCGCTTTTCTAGGCTCATTTCATGCTGTGAGAAGTTCTTCAAATCTTGGGTTTTTTTAACCTCTTACTGCATCTGCCTAGCTACTTATGCTATGTAATGTGGAATAATGTGCACTGTCAAAGTGATTTTGGCAGTGAAGCTGAACTATTTTTGCATTTCCTTCTTTGTCATGCTTTTTCAAAAAATTCCAGTTTTACCTGAGTGTTCAGACCTAATGCAAAGAACATCAAACAGGTCTGAACTTCTGCAGACAGTAGTTGTCACTGTGACTTGCAGGGTAAATTTTCCACTAGCGTCAGTACCATTCTCTAGTATGAAGAAAATACTACTGATATATCAATTGCTTTTGCTTTGTAACATGTTACAAATTTGGTGATTTGCCCACACCAGAAGGACAAACTTATTTTTATTTTGGTGCATGAGAGAAGCAGCATTTCCAGATTTGATATGGAAAATTTTGCAGTTGTGTTGAAACATCACATTGGAAAGGATCACCTAGGAAATAATCTCAGTGTTGGCTGCGCTGACACATCACAGGCACATGCCTGCATTACTTTCTTACTAATTAGAAAGTGTTTTGAAAGAAATGAAGTTAGTGAACACTGATAGATACCACTGCCTCTAGTGAGTTGTTGGAATTTCAGGGTATTATCAGGCACATCTGGGACAGTACAAAAATCTCGCGTTTCCTGCAGAATTAAATCCATAGCGGAGAACCATGGCCACATTTAAGATATTTTACATTGCTTTAGGTATTCTTATCCTACTAGGCTGTAGAATTTTGTAAATGTGTGTATACATAGCCCATTTTAAGAAATCAAATCTTGCATTGACTCTTTAGCCTGGAGGATTGTGTAAGTTCAGCAAAACGCATACCCGTCATGATATTAAAATTATCCTCAGTATCTGCTTTAAGAGTTATTGAAATGAAGGTTAATCCAGGAGGGCATCCCTGTATGTATCAGAATAGATTTCAGGTATGTCAGGCCTCTCAGAACTAGGAAATATTTTGTCTTTTTTTTTTTTTTTCTTCTTTTTAAGAAATGGAAACAGCCTGGAGAACAGCTGCCCAGTGCTTTTAAGTGTAATGCTCTTTATGGGGAATACCACAAATGCTATCCCTTAATGCAGGAAAAAGAATTTGTCAGCCTCTGTTATTTTCTGTTTTATAGAATTCTCAGGTTTGTGTAGTACTGCAGATTAAAAAAAAAAACCACAACATAATCTTAGTGATAATACTTTTATAGTTTTGAATCATAGAAGTGTTATGGTTTGAAAAGATCTCTAAGATTGTTGAGTCTGACCTAACACCGCCATAGCCATTAAACCACATCCCAAAGTGCCGTGTCTACACATTTCTTGAACACCTCCAGGGATGGTGACTCCATCCTGTTTGTATCTCATGAAATATAATGCTGAGTGAGACCAAGTCCATGGTGTTATTCTTTTAAGTTTAGGTTAGGTTTAGGTATTCTCTTTGTATTTGTATTTTCTTCTTCTGCCTGAGCAATATTTGTATTTATTAGAGCATTATTTTAAGCTCCTCAGGACAGCATGACACTTCTTGCCTGCTGACCTCTGAGCACTAATTTATGTGGAAGATACACAGACAAAACCTTGGACTCATTACATGTTGACTTAGTTCTTTTTTAGTTTAGTTTCAAGTTTTGGGAAAGCATATAAACATATTCAGCCAGAATGTCCCAGCACTGTCCCTTTCTTAAAAGCACAGCCTCAAATGATCACAGCATACATAAAATTAATCCCCAGGAAAAACAGCTTACGGGTAAAGTGTCTACTCCTTAGAAACCAGCTGGTTTTCTGTTCAAAAGATTCCATTCTGAGTACTGAGCACTTCTGCTAGATGTTGAGCCTTTTCATTAGGACTTATCACACGGGAATCCTCAAAGACCCTTCAAGATTAAGTCACTAATGTGAAATCCCAGTGGAATTCAATGCCCCCCTGGTGCAACTTCATACTTCAAGGCAATTTTGACATCACTGACCTGAGGACAGCGATAGTGGGGATGAATCTGCCCACTTGGCAGATACATTGTGAGATTTCCAAAAGGAACAATGAGCTCCAGAGATTTAAGTCTTTTATTAGTGAAGTTTCTAAAATTAATTATCTTAAATGATTTTCAAACATCTGGTACATGGTAATATATTGTGAGTCATTCATGTCTATCTATAGAGGAAATAAGTGAAAGTACTGGCGCTACCTATGTATCTCATCTATAGTGAAAGACTATATGAAAATCCAGTGTTACACAGTAAACATGAAGAGAGTCTAAAAAGTTTCAAGTATAGGAGTGTTTTAGTAATTGTCAGATGTCAGGAGTAATTGGCCATAAATCAAAAAATAGCTAGAAGCAAACTGGGATTCACCACCTCCAAACTGATTTGCTAGAGGTGAATTTGCATGTGTCGCACATGTCCAGATGTTCTTTTCAGTTCATTGCTGGCAAACAGCCCAATTTGTCTAAATCACATTTAATGTGATTAATATGAGTAGGCAGTTTGTGGCAGGTGTAAAGAAAAAATATATTTTGTAAATCTCCCATGCGAGTCTCTATATAATTGCAATTTTTATTTTAAATGACCTTTATAGTATTGGAAAAAAGTAGAAGAGGAAAAACATAACTTGATAGTGGGCAATGATTTAGCAGTTTAAACATTGCTGCATGCAAGCTTCCTGATTTCAATTCCAGGAGACACTGGTCACTCAAATCAGAGAAGATTCTGTGGTGTCACGGTTTGAGTTAAATCTGCTGGTGTTATTCACACCATGCTGTAGTCATGCCAGCTTCAAAAACAAAAGTACTGGCTGGAGCAAAGTATTACAGGGCTTGAAGTTCAGATTGTAACATGGGAGGCTTCCTGTTCCAGGTGCTGCTTTTGTGTTCCAGGTTTCTTGGGTGTTGTCTTTTCCGCTGGGATGGCAGCAGGACGAGGAGGAGTAGTTTTCTGGCTTGGGCTTTTGGCTTGCTTGCTTCTGCTTGCTGCTGCTTTGCATTGTGGTTTTATTTTCTGCAAATAGGCTAAGGTAATCATGTATTTTGTACTATGTTTATCTGATTTTGCTTAGTAAATTTATTCTTATCTTTTGTTGTTGTTGGTTAGTTGGTTGGGCTTTTTTTGTCTCAATTCCAATTTTTTTGTGTGTTACTTTTCCCTCCTTTCTGTGTTAGGAAAATACAGGCTAACCCACTGGTTCACTGTTCTGACTTAAACCATTGCATATGGTTATTATGAACCCACTCTGTACATGCCCTGTACTGTTGGCATGAATTCTTAGCTTGGGTCATTTCTTAATCTTAATGATCATTGCCAACAGTTCAAATGGAGTTTGTAGGATGAATAGGGAGTTTGGTCAGCAGTTTGATACTATTTTGATTCCTTTCATAGTATAGTTATCATTACAATAACTATCTCCTGACTGTATAGTATCAGAAGAGCTCCACTGAAAACACACAGATCCCATGCAAGGTTACAGACATTCACTGCCTGTGCAGAGGTTTCTCAACCATCTGCAGCTCTTACCCAGAGATCTACAACAGGAATATCATTTGCACAAGATCTCTGGCTTTAGCAGAGCTATTGTTTCTAGCACACACAATGCACAGTGTCTGTTTCCCTGGAAGGCATGCTCTGTCGTCTGGTATCCAGTTATTTTTCAGTACTGTCCTTGGAAGGTAATGCACAGAACACAGTACCAGGACTTGAGGTAACTGTCTTGATTGGAATGTGGGGATGCTGACACTCACCTCTTGCAAAGTTCTTTGAGAAATAGAAACCTCCAAAAATTAGTTAGTGGATGGTGTTTTCGTTATTTGGTGAGGGAAATGCAGTTCCTGATATTGAATTCACAAGTCTGTAGTAAATTCCAGTGCAAATTAGGTATATGGTTTTCTATTTATTGTGTGCTCTTTAGAAATTCTCTGCAATGTTTCATGCAGTGTAAGAATAATGCAGAACATAGAAAGAAGTATGGAGTTAGCTTTCTTTTTAACATCTTGATGAATGTATGAACATATTGTGAGAAAATTTCTAAGCAAGTTAACATTTTTGGCTGAATAATTCTATGAACTCACCTTATGCTGTAAAAGGAGATGGATTATTCGTGATGTTTATGAGAGATAGGAGATTGACACAGTGGCTCAGACTGTTGGTCTATCTGCATCTTTTACTAGCATGGTGATACTCCTTATAATTGGCATCCCTCTTGATGGCTTTGAACCAGATGTGCAGTACTGAACTAGGCAGGTGTAATTAATATTGAACAAATATAGGTGTTGCGCCTTGTCTGAATGTTGATTCAACCTGTTTCTCTAGAACAAATTATTTGAATTTCTACTGCATTAGCAACAGCAGACTGTTTGCAATGAGATTTTGAGGTCAGACATGCCACCTGGCAAGTGAGGTAGAATTTGGTTGGGAAAACATAGCAAAATTGCAGAGAATTCTGCTACTGGGGACAGGATATTACATAACCGTTATTGCTTCCTATACCTCTGTTTTACATTACTGTAGTGCTTATTTGCTACAATATTTAAATAATTATCATTAATTTTAAAAAAATAATCATCTCATTGTTAGTTCAGTAAGCTCATTGTTAGAGCATCAATGCATTAGTACCAATATCTGTAAAGGCTTCCTAGGTAAAAGAGCCTTTCTGCAAAGGTCAGGTAGCCATCCTGCCCTTCTTCTGCCTACAAGAAAAGAGGATATCTTATCTAGGGCTGCCCAGAAAATTAAATGTTTGGCAAGCAAGCAATATTCTGCTGTGAGTTTATTACACTGTAGCTCCCTTCTTCTCCGCCCTGCAGCGGCTGGATAGCTATTGCAGAGGACCCAGAGAGTTTCACTGTAGGTAGTAGTAGTATATATCATGCACTCTGTGCACTGCTACAGGAATATTTAATATACTTAGGGAGCATGTCCAGATATGTGTTGATTTATACCCCCTTTTCACCTACAGTCCAGCTTGTTTGCTCTGAATTCTGATTTTGGAATATTTTTGTATCTGTACCAAGTGACATACATGAATCTATTTTTTGTTATGTCGTTTTAATGAACAATTTTCTAAAGAAAATAAGAGTATAAGGTATTTATGATCATCTGCTACTTCTGGAATGAGCTTGGTAAAGGACATTTTATGTTTAGTAAGCCAGCAATTCCTGTAGTTAAGCTTTCAGGAAAACATCATTATTTTCTTTCAGTACAAATGAAACAGTGGAGTTGGGTTTTTGTTAAAACACAGTTGTTTGTTATTCCTTGTACAAGATATATAGTCTTGTTTTGGTCATGATTGCTCATGCTACCATATGGGAGTTTGTTCATATTCTAGTTGAGCTAAAATCTGTTGCCATGTGTTTGACTACTGATAGTACTATTTTTTTTTAAAGCTTGTCTGTTTTTCACAGCTAAACTTAATCTCAATGTATTGGTTTTATTTTTACAAAAGATAAATTATGAAGTCAGACGTAATGACAGGGCAGTAAGGAACAGAGAAGTTAGTTTCTTTGCAGCATTGCTTCTCTCCAATGAAGTTCTTAAATAACGAGTTTCTAACACTGGTTTTGAAACAGGAATAATTATTCTTACTGAGAGCCATTGTTTAATGTGTGCAGATAATTATAAAGCAGGCATGGGCAGATGTGGCCATACTTGAAATATCCTGGGGCCACTGACTTTTGTACTCTTGAGATAAACAGCTGATTTCTCACATGTCCTTCAACCTGGCTGAGCTTTATAGAGAGGTATGCAGGGATCCATGGAGAGATGTGGAAGTCTTTAAGATACAGCAGTCAGACTTGTTGATGTTTCTATGCTGTGTGAAGGAAGAGGTACATAGTAGGGTCATGGTGAAACTTATCTGTTCATTCTTTTCTTTTTTGTTTTCATTTTTTTTCTCTTTTGTGTGTGTGTGAATGTCTTTTAAATATTGCCTTATTGATTAAATCAGTCAGTTCTTCAGGGAGGAAAATTGTGCAATTCTTGTTCTATTTTGCCTGCATCTTGGCAGCTACGCTAATAACAGATTAGAGCAGGCATACCCATTTTAGACATATGCTGACTTCATTTCCCAAACATTCTGTGAAAATAACTTCTAACTTTTAAAATGTAGTTCTGTTGACTTGCATTCTCATATATATTTGTGTATATGAAGGGAGAGCTTCTTTTAAAAACCATTTATTATTGTTCTAATATATCACTGGCTTTTAGCAAATCTGTGCAAGGGTTTTGTGTGGCAGTTCAGCATCCAGTTGGAAGAGCCTACCTGTGTGGGAGTGTTGTAATACTCATTAGTTTCCTTTGCAATTCAATGAGCTCTGTTAGACTGAAAATACTCTGTCAAACAAAACATGAAACCAATGACTGACTGACTGAGGAAAAAAATGAAGAAAGGCAGAAAAACAGATATGAATTTCCAATAAGCTACCAAGCTGACTATACTATCCTTGGCTTGACAGATGACAGCATAGTATCACAATTCTCTCTCACTTTTGTAGGCCCAGGATGAGACGAGTGTGTTCCAACAAAATTATAACTATAGGTAGTAAATACAACTTTTAAAATTATATTAATTGGATAGAAGGATAAAAATAAACCTTAAAACAAACAAAATAAGGACTAGATCTTTTACTTTCAGAATAAGAGACTTGGGATCTAGTGAATGCTGCTTTTGAGAACAGAGAGTACTTTGAAGTTTAAATTTATGCAGGTCTTCCAGAAATGTGTCAAGAGATTTTACAGATATTTCTGTATTAAGCTTCACTACTGTGGATACTGGTTCTTCCACATCCTGATGGACCCCAAACTAGTTAGAGAGCAACACTTTTATTATCAGTACCATATTATGAAATCATCAAGAACCTCATAAAATCCACTTATTGCCATCAATCCTGCTTGTTTGTTCTGAGGAATCAGACTTTTTTTTTACTGAAAAAGAGATGATGGGTTGATTCTATTTAGCTGGAGCAATTTAGGCCAAAAATAGGTATAAGGAAGTCAGGTCAGTGGATAGAATTCATTTGTTTTCTATTTATTTGAAAATATGTTGTTGTTGCAATGTTTTCAGTTGATTTTTCTTGTTTTATTTCAAATACTCTTTCTATTCTTGACACTTTTGGAAGCACTGGTGACCTCCAGCACTGGTTAACAACAAGAAACTTCACAAGTTAATGACTAAACTATCCCTGCCTGCTATTCACTGCAGCTCCCATATGAAGTCCTCTGACTTTTCTGCCACAGACTTCATGTGCAAAGCACTGGAGGGCAATTGACCACTGTGTATTTTTATAGCATGTCACAATTGCAGAAACATCTGTGCGCATAAAACATATTAAATATTCGCTGACAAGACCATAAATCATTGAAATGCTAAACACTGAAATATCAGTTTTGCAGTCAGTCATTAGACAAAACTCATAATCTATGAAATTATACATTCCAGTCTGAAATGCAATATTTCACCTCACATATATAAATCTAGATACTCACTGTTCCTTTTCTTTTGCAAAACACAAAGCTCATCAACAAAGATATTTCTGTCAGGGTAAATAAAGTGGCTCAATCTATCATTCTCTTGTCAGAAATAGACATTCCTAGTTAAACCTTATTTTTCATTTACAGATTGTCACATCTAAGGGGCACAGTCTATGTTTGTTCTGCTTATGAGTCCCAAGCACATCACTACTAACATGGAAGGCATGCAAAACATTTCTACAGGAACAAGTCTAGGAGCTGCATTTTTCAGAATGATACAGGACATAGTTTGAGCATAGGCTCAAGGCCACATTCACAGTATCACAGTATCACTTAGGTTGGAAAGGACCTCGAGGATCATCGAGTCCAACCTATCAACACAGACCCCATGACTAGACCATGGCACCAAGTGCCATGTCCAATCTCCCCTTGAACGCCTCCAGGGTCGATGACTCAACCACCTCCCTGGGCAACCTGTTCCAATGACGAATTACTCGCTCGGTGAAGAACTTCCTCCTCACCTCGAGTCTAAACCTCCCCTGGCACAGCTTGAGACTGTGTCCCCTTGTTCTGGTGCTGGTTGCCTGGGAGAAGAGGCCAACCCCTTCCTGGCTACAACCACCCTTCAGGTAGTTGTAGAGGGCAATGAGGTCACCCCTGAGCCTCCTCTTCTCCAGGCTATTCATCCCACTGGTCACATTCTTTACCTGTTGTTGATGTCCTCTAGTCTCCAGGGCAACTTTCCTAGTACACTCCTGGAGAAAACTGGGGTGCATCCTCTGTTTCAGAAAATATTCAAGTCCGTACTTCAAGACTGATAGTCTTATACCTGGCTTTGCTGTCTTCAGGCACCTGTTTTGCCCCTGGTTCAATGTCATACGAGTAGTCAAATCATGAGTCTTTTCAAGAAAGGGATTTTGTAGTTTCCTGCCAAAAGAAGAGGTCACATCAGTATCTCAAGTTTAAATTGGAGCACTCTCTATACATGGTCAATGTGATTTTAGAGAACTAAGTCTCTCTAATACTTGTGAGTTGGAGGTGAAATATGTCTCTCCTGTGTTATATACAATATCTTGAATGTTGCATTGTTTCTACTCAAAACAATCTGTGTGTACAAATTAACCTATTTCCATGAAGAAACAAATTATCAAACAAATGGTTTTGCTAAAGCTTTTTTTCAAACGTATCTTAATTGAAGCCCAGTTTGCTACCTGGAGGCAGTAAGTCACAGTCTGACTGTACCATAGAAACTGCAAAATTAACTAATTTAATAAGTACAAAACCTGTGACTGCTTCTTTCATCTCATCTAAAACATAGCAGGTGAGTCCATGATAAACAGAAATTAGCTGTTTGCATGCTTTTGCTAGAACTTCACTCACTATAAGCTATGTTTCACTTTTGGACCGGGTGTCAGAAGGTCCCCTGAAACAAGAAATGTAGAAGAGTATCTTGCAGACTTGCCAGCCTGACCTGAAAGTCTCATGTGATTTCACAGTGCAAGCATGAGTCAGTTTAGGATTTGATTGAAGAGAAACTTATCTGAAGTTGTGTACAAGGCACAGGGCTGTGACATCAAGAGATGAACTTACAAGGGAGTTGGCTCAGCCTCCACCTCTGCTACTCAGGTATTGCTGTGAGGCCAGGGATAACCTGTAACTTGGAGGATATCCTGGATTTCATAAAACTGAGCAATTATTTCTGTTACCGCAAGGATCTTGGGAGGAAAATTGGTTTACATGTAGGCAATCTTCTTTTCTTCACTCTGTTACAGTTCCCCTTTTCCCACTTCAGACAGGCTGCAAAGTGTAATTTTACACAAGCAGACTATGGAGACAGAAGTTTCTGTAAGATGTGTGTCTTGCCTCCAGGGCAGAAGGCTTGGGCAGTGTAGGAGCCGAGATGCTCTACAAATGCAGTCAACAAGGTTCAGATTCACTGAAAATTTTTACTACTGAAGATGCTTTGAGAGAGATATGTTCATCAGATTCCAATATGCACAACTTGGTTTTCCTTCCTGTTTCCATCCATGTAACAACATACTTGTTGCTACTATACTGTTGGATGCATTACATCTTGTATGTAGTGGCACTGAAGGAAGTGGAGGGAAATAATTTTACTACACTTAGAAATTCAGGCTTTTTGACAGGATACCCAAATGAAGACACAGTTTGCAGTGGGAACAAGTCGTATTTTCAGAAAGGAAATTTTGCACTCTTCAGAAGTACTCTAACTATTGCATTCATTGTGTATTGCCTCAAATTGTTCCCTAAGTGACAGGACAAGTGATGCTGATAAATGTAATACACTGATAAATCAAATAAAGACTGGTGGAGAAGAAAATGCATCTTCCCAAATGTTTTCTTATTTATAAGCTAAAAATAATCATAGCACAAACTTCAAATAGATGGGCTCGTAATATTACTCATGTGAGGTTCACTGGAGGAAATTCTACATTTTTGTATACTTTTTTAAAAAACCCTCATCTTCTTTCAGCATAACCCTGGCTACAAAGCTGATTACTGCTGCATGCTAATTCTCTATCATGGAGTCTTTGTGTTCTGGTTGTTTAGTTTAACCTTAGATGAGAGATTTACACACAAATTTTGGAGTATTTCTGAATCTCTTGCATGCTGTCATAGATTTTAATGTCCTGAATTAATAGGAGAGAGTTGGCTGACATGATAAAATAAGAAACTAAATCACCCCAGCGCATTCAGATTAGTTGCATGTTTCCACAAGACAGAACACAATTAACAGGTAACTGTCATGAAAGTAAACTATGTCTGCTGATCCCTCAAGCAGGTTAAAAATGCAGGAAAAATGAATATAGATGCCATTCATGGAGTGCTTTTCATCTCAAAGGACTTTATAATAATGAAAAGTTTCCTGGAAATAGAGGATGATCAAAGCTGTTCAGGAGGGTATTCAGGTAATATCTAAGTCCTGTTAAATCTTGATGAGTCTACTTATCACTCATCTTAGTTATTCTTTGTTGTATGGATGGTTCTTGTTTTAAAACCATTTTTAATGTAGAGACAAGAATTCAAAGGATTGGAGGATAGATCAGATTCAAAGAGAGCTGTCCAACTTTCTACTGAAGCAGGGTCACTTTAAAGGTCCAGCCAGACAACTCAGGGCTTCAGCATGGGGTCTTCAAAATCTCAAAGATCAGAAAATACACAAGCTCTTTGGGCTCTTGTTCCACTCCTTGACTGTCAATTCCATGCCCTGAATCTGTCAACTGATCTTACCCTTTCTCCTTCCCAGTGATGGAAAAATCAGACTGAGAATGATGTGATGAACTTTGTTCTGCTTTGTTTTGCAAGCAGGTTTATATACTATGCAGAATAAATGCATGAGCTTACATTAATTAGAGTACTCCACAGAGAACTGGGGAGTTGTTTGTTTCCAAAAAGAGAGATAAAAGCTGGAAATCTGTATCTAGAACCTTTGACAGATGGCTGCAGTCTAGAGACAACCTGCTCTGGCAAAGGAGATTTTTGGAGCATTCAGAAGTTGTTGGGAAAGGTCTCTCTTCCTTTGCTCTCTTTAAGGTAGAGGTTTTAGTGACCCAATTATCTGAATTTTAAATCTGTATTTCACACAGTCTGTGTTATCCCAGCAGTCTCTCAGTGCATTTCTGCTCTTCCTCACTCTAGAACTTATCACTCTTTCAGACAGCAGAGACCCTCAGCAGTCAGAGGTCTCTGTGAAAATGCTCTGAAGTACAATTATTGACATTATTGATGTTTTAATTGTTCTCATTAAGTTCCAAAGACTTTGCTGCATTAAGAAAATGTGGAAAGCTCTGAGGCATTTGTTTCAGACTTCACAACAAACAGTTTATTAACATTGGGTTCTAAACTGAATGCTTCCTTCATAATTAGAAAAGTCATTTAAATATACATATACACACTTCTCTATGCATACACATACACACAAATAATATTAAATAAAAATAAATCAGGGTTTCTTGAGTGCCATTTCACCATTTTAAGAAGTCTGTGGCATCTGTTAAATGTTGTTTGGAAGCTTTTAGCTTTTTTTTTGCAAGTCATTGGTACTTGTTCTGGTTCACTTCAGTCGAAGTAGCAGCTCCTACCGCATTTCCAGGGCTGTTGTTTTCCTCAACTGTACCGTAAATATTGCCTCTTTATGGTGCAGTAGCACACCTGGAGATTCCCATATTTGTGTTTATTAAAAAAATAAAGAAAAGTGAATGCCGAATTCACCTTCACTGATTTTAACAGACAGGTGGACATAACGTGGTTGTAAAGGCTACCTTTATTGCTAATAAGTACCTCCAAAATCAGCCTTCCTTATTGTGCTTGTGTATATGTATGCATGTACATCCTGCACGGTGTTTCTCTAGCAAAGTATCTGTGCTGAGAGATCAATACAGGTTTTTTAACAAATTTCCTAACAGCATGATGGTGCTGTCACTGCATCAGATGAATCAGTCTTCCCAGGACAAATTGAAATAGTAAACACAATTCAATGCAGCATATTGTAGTCAAAATGCTTAAGACCCATGAATAGTGTATTCATGTGGCCCTTGACTTCACTTAATAGCTTGGTACCAATAGCTTAGAGCCATTTTGTGAGGGACAAAACCAAGTCCGTAAATGTAGTGTGTATTGCAGTGTTGGTTTAACTTGACTTATGAATAGCATCTGCAAATAACATTTCTGCTAAGCACTCAGTTTATGAACTCTACATGATTTACAGATTTTCAAGGTTTAAAAAGAAAATGGACAATACAGTGAAGAAAATAATGCTATGCTGGCAAAAATGGATGAGTCTGAAACACACTCAATTTTACTTCATGTCATGCTGGAATTAGTGACTATTGTTGAATGACTTCATAGACACTGAGGTTTTCTTCACCCAAGCATGCACACAAAAGGCCTGTTTGTGAGAGCTAAGCACTTAACTCATGTCTACAGCTTACCTATTAGGTAAGGGAGTGATTGCTCATATATAAAATACAGGCAATGCATGCATGCTTCTAAGAGGGGACTTCATTCACTGACTTGCCATTTTGGAAACTTAAAGAAGTGGACTCAAAACTTTAAAATTAACACAACATTTCTGTGGCTTTTTGGGGTTTGTGGGGTGGGGTTTTTTTGGTGGCTGTTTTTTTGCTTGTTTGGTGTGTTGTTGTTGTTTTTTGCAATTGTCCATTGGGGCTGATATTGCCCCAGCGGGTCTACGTTCAGAGAAAAATTATAGCAGCAAGTTCAGGCAGCCAAATACTCCTAGGAGAAGAACACTCAAATTATTTTATAACGAATTGTAATTTGTGACTTATATAGATGCAGCAGGTGTTTTAACACCTCAAAATTCATTGCCCCTGAATATATGCAGAATTATAATGACAAAAGGTGGCAAATGTTAAAATTTTAATGGCACCCACTGCACTTGTAACCATGTAAATTCTATTAACTACTGAAAAAAAAGTTCAGACAACTCTATTCTAAGCAGTAATGATTTTCAATATCATCCTCTTACTTGTACTTTAATTATTTGTTGGTCTTATTAACAAATTTTCTAGTGAAATGTATTAGTGATGAAATCATATTGATTTATTCCTGTAGTATTTCAGCTGATGCTCGTGGAGGACCATACAATATATTTTTGTTTGGATTTTGCCTTGTTAATAGATACATTTTAGAGCATTATAATTGATGGTCCAAAGTATATGCCTGTAACCTTTTAAGCTTTACCTTGGGGAACATATAAAAATACCTAGAAAGTTTCACAAAGCTTTGTCAATACTCACTTGACTTTAGCACTGTCTCTTAGGGTCAATGTAAACTCTTCAGTAAATTTCTGTTCATACAAAAGTAAGAATTAGCATGTACAGTTGCTACAATAAACAATAAGAGTCTTCTGCAAAATGTATTTCTGAATACTACTGCAATTAAGCAATGTTAAATAAAGCCACAAAAATGACCTTAGATTTTATTTTAAAAATGAGGTTTTCTCATCAGAAAAGTGAGAGATCTCTCAGAATTTGCACTATGTGTATTTAATTAGGAAGACCATTTGCACAAAATTGTTCCCTGTCTATACTCTGGTGATACTTTGTACTCTGACCTGTAAAAGGCATTTGCTCTTTATTGCACATTACATAGTGAGGCCTAAACAGCTAAGATATGCTTGCAATACTGCTGGTTTGAATATATGTGGAGTATAACATTACTTATAACTGAAGGAATTACTAACATTATACTCTATGCTAGCATAAGCTCAGTCTCTTATTCTGGTGTGGGCAGGTGAGTGTGTGAGAAACCTAGTGTCTCCAGGCTTGCTCATCAAACACAGGTTTAATTTTTACTGCTGCAATTAGAGCTGAGCACAGAAGTCAGAACTGGGAGGTGATCCACTTATTTTCTCCCTTTTGCTTAGCCATGAGCTAAATGCACTATTTCTAAGTTTACTTACCAAAAGAACAGTGCAAAAATACTAGTCACATTAAATGTGTAGATTTAAAGTGAGCATGCAAAACTACCATATTTAAAATATGTTCAACCATAATGTTTAAAGTGCTTTTGGCTACAAAAAATATTACTTTTACTAATTTTGAAGTATGTTTGCAAGAATGTATATATTTTTTTTTTTAATTTTTAAGATTATTTTGAGCATTGGGGATGCCACATTGAATTCCACAGGCAATAAAAAGTATTTTAGTGAAGAAGTAATAATAATAACTCCATTGCTACTTTAGTTACATTTCCTTTTTTGGAATGAAAAAAACAAACAACCCTCTCCTCCCTTATCATCCTTGAGTGCCCTTTAAATCAGGACACCACTGACACTTTGTTTCCAATTAACAGTAAAAACCTTCTTTGATCCTTTGACTTCTTTATGAGATGAATTTATATTTTCTAGACTAACATGCATGACAACATAATTCTCCACACTCATTAATATTCAACTTCTTTGCTTTAATGAGGAAAACTAAGAGGAATGGAATGTCATCTGCTTATCTAAAGCAGCAAGGACTTTGCTAATATTCACAGACAAAAAAAACCCCTACATTTAAATAACATTAAAGCTGTGACACATTTGGCCAAAATCAGGTCATTCCAAGTTAAGCCTGATACTCAGAGCAGAATTTGTGTGTTGTTTTCCAGCATTAAATAAAAAAGGAAAACAAAGAGGAAAAAAAAAAAATCTGTGCTTCCACTTACTGATTTTCTTTCATACCATTTTTTAAATAAGATTTGTGAAAAGGATGGTGGGTTTCTTCCTATCAAGTAAAGAGTCTCCAGCATCTGCTGATACCGATGTGGTACATAGTTGTGTTTTCTAGATAGCGCCCAAATCTTAGTGATATCCTTAGAGGCTGAGAATAGGCATGATGCCATTGAGCTTCTTCCAACTGGTGGTCTTGACCCTGTATATCTCTATGGTAGAACTCCAGGGACAGTGCCCATTTTAGTTCTGTTCCCATTAAAATGCCTGATATTCATGTCATCCAGATTTTCATAGGTGTTACTGCTACAACTGGATTCAAACACAGCATGCATACAGCTTGTATCCATTCTGCAGCGGCATAAAAGTCTGCCTTGGTAATTTTGCATCTAGTTTAATTGCCAGAAAAAAATTTGTCAAAAGGAATGTAAAACTTCCTGTTTGGAATATTTGGATTAAATGGAAAGACTCTACACTCTTGCCCCATTTCCTGTTTCTCATTATTATTATTATTACTATGAGATTTTTTTTAGTACAAGAATATTAACTTTTTTTGTGATAGCAGTTCTTAAACTCCAGCTCGGAAGGCTGGGTATCTAAAAATATCCCTTAGTTACTCCCTAAAATAGCTTCTCTCAGTCTATTTAAATGCTTGTACTAATACTTCAGTAATATTTTAATAAAGGTTCAAATAACTCATGTTACTTTAGCATTTCAAGAATGACTTTCTCTTTCATGATAGGAGCCTGCTTCTGTAATTTTTTCATAGCTGTGAGATATTTTTAAGCACAGACTATTGTAGACCTTTATAAAGAAACACAGATCTTTAGCAGTAATACTTTTTAGTGCATGATGGAAACTCTTAGGTCAGTAGCGTTACCACTAAAATGGAAATGCTGTACAATATTGTCAGAAAAATTCTCCATTAACATCAAGCTTGAGAACCTGAAAAAAAAGACACAACACCATTAGTATACAGAGGGAGTTAGAAAGAATAAACAAACTGGCAGCCAGCAAAGGATAAGGTAAAATAATGCTGGGATGTTGTTAAATATAAAATAGTAATCTACAAGTTAAGACATTATAGCCTAGCTGAAATACTGTTAGTGTGTTGGACTTGAAATGTTTCTTAAGAAAACCATTCTGTACTAGAACAGCATATTAAAAAACAAAAATCCTTTGTGAAATATCCTTTTAGAGCATCCTATTTTGCAGCAGTTTTCCTGTTATTCAACAGTCTTAATTTCATGCTGCTAATATCATCTCCTGATATCATCAAAATCCAAAGACTTCTAGAAAAAAGAAAATACTGATTTAAAGTTAGTTGAATCAAAATTTCCCAAATACTTTGAAAAGTCATGAAATCAGTCACTGTTTTTCTACAACCTTTTCTATACCGCTGACAGTTTTGGCATTGTAATGTTGGAATCTTATGGACAGTTGTGGCACCTGCACCTTTCAAAATAGTTGAATGTAACTGAAGCATATGAGACTTTGATTTCTGTGTCGCATCTGGAATCTGGTCTCTGGAATATTTTACGTTCTGATGGATGGACAGATGTGGCTATTCTATTCTTGAGTGGGGTTGGGAAAGAGACTAAAGCATGGGCTGCAGACATGGTTAAACCTGTTGCAGACAGAGCTTCTTTGTGTATGAGGATATTTTCATTGGTTTCTCAGTCAGCTTTGTGCTATATGTGGGATACTGGAATAGGCAGGAGGTGAGAAAGCAACACAGAAGAGAACCTGGAGGTGTATGTGGAGTGCTAGAAGTGGAGGAAGAGGAGATCCCACTGTATGACTCCTATGCTAAATCTTGTAAATCATCTAATGTTCATGTCTATTTATAAAGATACATTTCCCTAAGACAATAATTAGAAAACAAGACAGCAAATGGGATGTTAGTTGTACATCTTAATACTTGCAAGCAAGGTTTGCTCAATTGCCTTAAGCTCCTCAATACTCTTATACTGTACTCAGTGGACAGCAAAATGGGGTCCTAATTTGGGGTGACTCACAGGCCAACCAGAGGTAGAGCTATGCAGATATATTTATGCAAGACAACTACTCAGTATGTTCATCCTCTTTAACTCAGGTTTGCAGTTTCATATCTTCCATACGGATGGCAAATTTAGCTGAGGGGAGCAATAGATGTAACAAACAGATTTTAAAATAGGAGTTATCAAAATGCTGTGAATACTGTACCATCTATTCAGTAAGGGCAAAGAAATAGAGATCAGAATTCTTAGGTAACAAAAGGGAATAAACCGAGTATAGTAACGGCAGTATACTTCTCAATATTCATTGGTGCCATATCAAAGTTAAAACTTATTTATATTTATAGATGGAAGCATATTTCAGATGATAGAGTAATCTTCTGAAAGCAAGTTTTAGTACTGTGAGAAGTTTATATTCACTGCTCTGGAAGGCATGATTTCTTAAAGAGCAGAGCACAGGTTGCAGCACTGGAGTTTCTCCAGCGCTACTGTGCCATAACCTTCAAGTGTCATTACTTAAAAAACACAATAAAGTTTCACATTGTCCTCTTTAATACCCTTATATACTTGTCTCTCAAAGCTGCTAATGAAGCCTTTACTTAACAGCAGTTACTATGCTATTAATGATGTGGATAACTGCATCACCAAGCATTGCTGTGATACAGTTGCCTGTGGTCAGCTGTGGTAGTCACAGTGAGAAGTATCTCATGACTGTTGCTAAGACCATTGACTAGAATTCCAAATTTTCTTTGCATGATACAATATAAGCTATTTTATTTATTGCTTGGTTATTCTTCTACCATGCAATATAAAAGGAACATAAATACAGTCCCTTTCAACCCTGAGAAGCAGCTTGTATAAACAAGACTGTTATCTGAGCTGGTGGCATGCCACAGCTACAGGTAGTAGGAAAGCACATTGTTTATGCCAGCTGCATGGCTTCAGTCGCACTTATGTCTGATGTCAGCATGGTGCTGCTTCTCTGTATTTGAAATGTCCTCTGGATAAAAATTTCCATCACAGCTGCCTTAACCAATTGACAGAACATTCTGCCTGAGTGTGCAGATGTGCGGCTCCCACAGCAGAGATGGATAGCTTCTATCAGTACTGGAAGAAAATGAGCCTGTCTCCCAACCATAAACTGAAAGATGTTCTCACGATCAGAGATGAGAATCAGTGTTCACCAGTTCTTAGGAAGAAGTGGCTTCCTTTTTCATACTGGTTTCCTATTCTGCTGTTGTCTAAATATCTAAAGCCACACTGCTCAGACTATCATTCTACATGGAAATGAATTATAATAGCTTGTGGATATCTTCTTTAGACAGCTATCAGAAAATGATAGTAGGAAATCTTATAATAAGCAGATGAACTTCTGTAGAATGTTGAAGAATAAAACAGCATATAATTTGAGATGGATAGCTGCTAGTATTAAACCCTTCCTTGTCTGTATGCCTTTTCTTTTGTGTATCATATCAGATAAGAGAAAACCTTTGAAAAATATGGAGTAAATGCTACTCAGACTAGGAGAGAACTTGACAGAGCTATTGTAGATCTTTGGTGGAAGCAGAATTGCAACCAGCATGAACAATACATAGGTTAAATGTAGCAGCTCTAAAGATACTTCAGATCCGCACTGTTTTCTAAGAGGAAAGCAAACTGCAAGACAAACCTTTGTTCAAAAGCTAAAGGGAAACTGTAATACATGCAGGAATGTCACTTAAAAGGTAACCATTGTTTTGATAAGCTGTACAGTTTATTATGCACTGTTTATCAGTATAGGAGCATATCCAGGTCATTACAAATGTGATGTTCCCTTACTCAGCCATACTGCCTTCTGTGCATATTTCAGAGACAAAAATAATTTTCTTGCCCTGTTTCTACCAGTTAGGCCAACAATAACTGAAAAAAACTGGCTTTTAGTCTGGATATTGGATCAGAAATGTAACTGTTGATTCTTGATAAATTTTTTCCCATTACAGTTAATTCATAGTTGAATACAAAAGCAAAATACAGAACCTCAGGGGATGACAATCCAACAGATAAAGATGTTTCTGTCATCTCTACCCAAGGCTTAGGCCTTATTTGCAATGCTGCAATCTCCTGATGAAGTAAAAGCCTCAGTACCTCTCACTTTAGTAGCAGCCTATCTTTAACTTCTTTTTATATTTTGTTCTTAATAGTGTTCCTTTAAAGGTAGATTAAATTAGTGATATAATTTTTCAAGGGTGGGGATTATAAAAGAATAAATGATGTAATTTTCTTACTCTACAATCTTTGACTAGATTGTGATGTTTTGAGATTGATCTTTAGAGCTCGAATTTAATTTTGGCCCTGATAAACAGGCACTAATGCTTTTTTTTTTTCTTGCTTTTTTTTTTTTTAACAGTAAAGGAGTTTAATCAGAAATCATTGGGGCAAAATGTAAAATCCCAAAGTGTTATTTAGGGAAACGTTTTTCAGAATGGCTTGCTTTCTCGGATACAAATTAAACTCCACATAAAGCATAAGAGTGCCAACGAATTTCTTCTATTCACTTACACAAAGGTTTGGAATTTGGTGAAAGTTTAAAGATCGGTATTTCTAAAGTAAGAATGAAATGGACAATACTTTAGAACAGAATAATACTACAGAAGAGATAAAATTCTTATTTAAGATCCCTGTCATGCATATTAACTTCCTTTTAACTTGAGAACACTGTTCTTCTGACGATGTCTAAGGAAACAATGGCCTTAATTTTTCCCTTTCATTCTTTATTCTTAATGTGATATAAAGCACAGTATTCTTTATTCTTAATGTGGTTTAAAGTGCAGCAGCTCTCACATTTTTAAGGGTCCTGTCCTACAAGGCTGTCGAAAGCTGGATGCTTGTTGAAAAGCATCTGTAACTGCTCTTCTATCACAGACCTTTACGACAGCCAGCTATTCTTACATGAATAGATATCTTGCTATGCCTTTATGGATCCTATTTTAAAACCACTTATTAAAACTGTATTTTCCATTAGTTATATTTTATTCTTTGTGTGTTCCAGTATTCACTATGAATGGCCCATTTCCTGTTACCTTTTCACAGTATCCTAATTTTGTAAGATACAGTTCTTGGAATTTTCATCCCTCAATCTTGTTCATGCGGTAGTGCAGATGTAAAAGGGGACAACGAAAATCTGTTCTACCATTCTGCTCATAAAGCTTTTCTGCATCTTTGACATTTATTCATCAAAAATACATATATTTCATCAGCTGATTTTAAAGCTAAGCCTGATACTAGTGATCTGAAGAGTAAACCAAGGTTTTATGTTTGCATTTTAAAATCTTAAAGTGTACTTCTCGTGCAAATCCTTTGTTTAACCACAGACATTTTTCATCCTTTTCCCACTTCATCAGTTAGGGTTTTAGGCAGGAAAGAGTTATGAATGACTCCCTTAAGCTCACCAGTGCATCTTCAAATAGAGTATTCTTTCTGCCTGGGACTGGAGAAAGATAACACTAATCTTTTACTTTAAAATCTGGCACGGGATAGAACTGGTGTGTTTCCCAATGTAAATTGGGGATTTTATCGTATCTGTGGAAAATTTCTGTCTTTGTTATCCTTTCAGTGTGGAAAATAATTCTTCATAGATGAAGTGTATGTATTGTATATTATATATTTTATATTACAAATTACACAAGTTGAGATGCTGCTGATTAAAGGCTGCGAGACCAATACTGCCTCAGAGGAAAAGGGGGTTTGAGTCTTCCACTGTGTCCTAAAATGTACTGTGATCTTGAAATGTCGAGCTTTGAAGGCGAGCAAAGCAATTTCTGATTTCTATTAAGTATCTGGAAATTGTAATGCAAAAAATTTGGAAGAACAGCACAGAGGAAGGGAAGTTTACTAAAACCAGAGTTACTGTAATCCATGGAACATGCAGTTCCAAATATTGTTGGAAATACAATATTTGTATTGTTTGCCTGGGCAAACAATTTAAGATGAGGCTTTCAGAGATTTACCTACTCTCCAATGGACCTTAATTATTGACCTGAGAACTAGGCTTGTCAGTGCTTAGTGATGTGTTGTCCCCTAATTTGTATCATCTAAGCTAGTGAAATGAGAGGGTATTGTTTTGTCTCACTCTCTGGTGTTTCATGAAAGAGGAATAATTTACACTGTAGTAATATATCCCGTGTTGGTTTACAACAGCATTAAAGAAAATTTTGCTTCCTTTAAATGAATTATCAAAAAGAACCAGAAAGAAAGGGAAAAAGAAAAGGGGAAAAGTAAATAAAATTATACCTCCTGGAAAGAGAAAGTTCTTGATGAAAAGAAAATAATTTTTGATTCATGACAACTAGCTGACTAGGAAAACACAGTAGAATAAGATGAATCAGAATACCCTAGGCAAAACAGCAAAACGTCCATCTGAAAGCCTCTACTCCTTGAAGAAGAAAACTCTACTGAAATCAGGAAGCAAGATAAAGAGGTGTAAGAATCAAAGCACATATTAAGTATGTTAAAATCAACTCACAGAACAGAGGTCCTAATTCACAAACAAGCACATTTTGCACTCATCAAAGAGCTCAACAAATATGGCATGCTTTTTAGTGGAAAGATTCATGCTCCAAGGTGATACACATAAAGCAGAAAGATAAATATGTGCCCTTTCCCCACCAAAATTTCACTTGACTTCTAAAGAGAAAAACTTCACTGGAAAGCTAACTGTATGCAGAGCTAAACTTTTTTCTTTTTTCTTTTTTTTAATAATAGAGGAACCTAATGAGATTCAACAAGGATAAGTGCAGAGTCCTGCACCTGGGAAGGAATAGTGAACTGCACCAGTACAGGTTAGGAAGTGATCTCCTAGAGGGCAGCCCCATGGAGAAGGACCTGGTAGTCCTGGTGCCATTGTGGCCAAGAAGGCAAATGGTATCCTGGGGTGCATTAAGAAGAGTGTGTACATCAGATCGAGGGAGGTTCTCCTCCCCCTATACTCTGCCCTAGGGAGGCCCCACCCAGAATATTGTATCCAGTTCTGGGTTACCTAATTCAAGAAGAACAGGGCTTTACTTAAGAGAGTCCAACGAAGGGCTACAAGGATGATGAGGGACTGGAGCACACGTCTTATGAAGAAAGGCTGAGAGACTCGGGGCTTTTAGTCTGGAGAGGAGAAGACTGAGAGGGGATCTAATAAATGTATATAAATGTATGAGGGCTGGGTGTCAAGAAGGAACAGCCTCTTCTCACTTGTGCCCTGTGATGGGACATGGGGCAATGGTTGTACACTGCTGCACAGGAAGTTCCATCTAAACACTAGGAAAAACTTATTTACTGTAATGGTCACAGAGAATTGAAACAGGCATCCCAGAGAAGATGTGGAGTCTCCTTCTCTGGAGACTTTCAAGATCTGTCTGGCTGCATTCCTGTCCAGTCTACACTAGATGATATGGTCCTGCTCTGGCAGGGGGGTTGGACTCAAAGATCTTCAGAGTTCCTTTCCAACTCCTAACATCCTCTGATCCTGTAATTAGCATACAGTAAATACTAACATGCCTCAGAGACCCCTAGGGTTGTAATCATACATCTAATTTCAGGTTTTTTCTACTTCCATTGCAGTCATGTGAAAATATGAAGCTAACACATAAGCTCTCCATGATTCTAAAGTATATTTATTGTTATTAATGAAGTACAAAAAAAAAAATCTGATTTTTTTTCTGCTGTGCCACTTTTAGTATAATCACTTCCTAGCTCAACCTCTGTTGCTAATTCTAAATGAATGTTGTCAAATTACACAGTGCATGTTGTTGTCAGTATAACCTGTTGTTATTATACGCAAATACCGTGTGTTAATGAAGTGCTAAATACCCAGAGCTGCCAAGTCCCTGATCCAAGGGAGTATGAAGACTATGAAATAGATGTGATACATAACTAAACTGAAAAAAAATTTATTGATCTATGCTTGAATGATTTTTTTATATCAATTAAATATAAATTTTTATCTAAATAATCTAAAAGGCCAGATATTGGGGTTATGTAATATCTTGTCTTACTTCTCTCTGCATTAATTCCTATAAACTGTTAATCCTCTTTCTTTAGGGTCCAAACCACTAAAGTGCTGCATGCTACATAGAAAAAACTGTATGTTCTTGCATTGTGCCTTGATAATAATAGTGTTCAACACTTGGTAAGCTCATGTCTTGAATAATCAAACCTACTGATATCAGTAGCCTTATTCAATATTTAAAATTGCAGTTTTGAAATGTACTCATTTTTCATCTGAAGAAAGGAAACTGATGAAAGTCTACAGGGCAGCGATGTGCCTCAGAAATCATTCTAGTGAAATGAATTACTTTTTTGACTGAGTAACTTCAGAAGGCATTCACATCAATATGGTTTATAACATATGGAAAGGAAAATTGACAAGAATTCTTTGGAAAATAGAGGCACTACTTCCTCACTACTTCATAAACACTGAAATACATATTCTCTTATTTAAAGATGAGTGAAGGGGTTGATATGTTCCTTGCCATCTAGTCTTTTGAAAGGAATCAATCTTATTGGAAACCACAGAGATGCAAAGCTATTAAGTGTGATAGGAAAGACCATTGTTGAGTTTGGACTGTACTGGCACAGAAAGAGAGGAGAACATTAGGACAAGCTCTTCCTCACACTACTTTTTGTTGGTGTCCGTTCTAGGAGATTGCTTAACCCAGCCCATTTAACAATCTCTTCCTTGCCTTTCCTTTTGAAAACACATCGACATTTGCCTTTCTTATTTCTGGAAGCAGCCACACACATCCAATAGACTGGGTCCAAATATGGAAAACAGCAGTGTCATAAAGCTTAATTTCAATAACAAGCTTCAGCAGCTCAGAAAATGCATACTCTACATTCCTCTTACAATGGAAAGAAGTACTGTTTAGTCTCTAACAAAGAAAGAGGTAATGAGTTAAAGATTTAGTGCTTGTGTTTATAGGGGGCTTGTTTGAGACTATCAATTGGGGCAAAGTTAGCTTTTGTCTGATTGGTTTTTCTAAGCTTTTCTCAGTTACATTTGAAATTAAAATTTACATTTACAGAAAAGAGATGGCCCTCAATTTGTTTTAAAAGACAATAGTATATTGTATCTGCCCAGTAAATGTATCTCCATACAGCTAAATACAAAAAGTGCTGTTTTCTAAACTTGTGAAATTATTAATTATTACCTTTTTCTCTTCTGTTCTTCCACACAGAAACAATAGAGCCTTTTCTGACTCTCATGATGTGCTTTTCATTAATAGAGACTAATGTTCTTTGTAAAGGTCAGTGTTGTTCTAACAGATGAAAAAATGAAGTCTGGAGTATGGTCTAGTTGTCAAAATGTGAGTAGAACCTAATTTGCAGATACCTAAATTGGTGCTTGTCTCCCAGATGAGCGATTCCCGGTGACATATATAGCTTTACTTATTTTTGTATTATTCCCACATCATCAGTCAGGAAAAAAGCAGCTGCTGTGGGGCAGGCTAGACTTTCTTTTTTTTCTGTTTCTGCTTTGCCAAGATTCATTCCAGCACAACTCATTGCAGAAACTCCTTTGCAGCTTGCATCCCAAGCAGTTCTGGTTCTTCTGACTTGTTTCTCCAGTAAGGACTGAGGGAACAAGATCCAGAAAGACTGTCAGCAGTGAGTCTTGCTCCCAAAAGGTTGAAAGCCATTGCATTTAGTTGCAGTTATCGAGGCTTGATTAGTTGTCACTTGTACACATTTTGAGAATAACTAAATGCCTGTATCAATTTGTTCTCCATGACCACTGAGGGTTTTACACAATCTCTGATAGAGTATCCAGTAAAAGAATAATTATCTCAGTTGAGGTCTTTAAAACAAGAAATTCCTGTCTTTTTTGACAACTTACCTAAAATTATCAAATAATTGAGAATTGTGGGAGTTATAGTAATGCAAGATCTGTTACAAAGGGAAGGAAAAATGCATGTGAGTCCCCAGTGATGATGTAAAAACTTTGGTCAGATGCATGCCATTTAGCTGTATTGTATTGCAAAACACACTGCTAAGGAGTGTTACTACGCTTTTCCATTTATATTTCACCCAAGCTTAGATCTCTTTATCATTTCTACTCATGATTCTTAGTATTTCTATATTTTTCTACTTAGGTTGACAAATGAGATCCATTTTGTTGTAAACCTTGCCTGTGCAGTTCCGCAGACAGATATTAGTCTCTTAGGTAATATAAAGGGTTAAAGTCCCATCATCCCAAATTCTACAGTTCAAAGCTATTGGAGCTGCTTTACCATATATGTCTTCCATTTGTAGGCCACAAGATATGCAGTAATAACCCCACACTACATTATAGCTTCCTATTTTATATATATATGCACATGCACACATGTGTGTATCAGCTTGCAGACAGATAAACTGCACATAATTCACTCATTTAGAAACAGACCTTTCAGTGAACCATTGGTTTCTATCCCAAACATGACACCAGATTTTTTTCAGACTTATTTTCCACTTCCTGTCCAGTATACAAACACCATGAAGAAATGTTAGGTTAAAGGAGCATGAGGAAAGTCTATGGTATTTTAGTTCTCATTTGTATGAGAATGATTGTGTTTCTTATCCAATGCTGTATAGTAAAAATTAACATTAAAGATTTTGCAGTTAGGATGAATAACACAAACATTAAAATTTACCTCAGCTATAACAAAATGGTAAGTTTAACATACTGTCCCATACTTCCACACATTATTCAGTCAGGTTTACATACGTAATACATTTTCCCACAGGCTATTGCAGATTTACATTATAGTCTGCTTTCCTGAAGTACTTGCTTGTCTACAGAGTACTACTGATAAAAATTATATATCAAACAAATGAGATGCATGTCAGAAACCTATAAATAATGAATTAAATGCTGGTATACTAATAAATATTACAGAAAAGACCAATAGGTTCCAAAAGAGTATTTCCCTTATAACTTCATATTTAAACCGCAAGGGCATGATGCTGTTTTGGAGGCTGAATTATATATATCTGGATTCATAATTAGCCCAGCTATTAACCTTTTCTCCAGTTTCTTTCTTTGGTGATATACTGTACTATAAATTTCATAAGAGATTACCTTGCAGAAAATACGGTTTTACATAAATACCTCATGCATATTTTATAATCACTTTTAATTTATTTATTCTGGGACTGATTGTCTTGTACTGCTGCAGTCTTACCTGTACAAGATGGAACTAGGCCAAAGCAGAACTTTCTGATCACTTAAAGCAAGCGCACTTGCTTGCCATGCATCACATGATTGAAGTAAGCCAGTATTTAAGTTTGGGAGTAACATGCCTGGCAGAAATTGCAGGCATGCCTGAGGACCTATATCACTGTATAACAAAATTAGCAAATCTCATTCATCCTAAGCCAGTAATTGGCCAGTCAAATAGGTAGCTTCAATAAGTTTCTACTCCATTTGCCCCATTTTGACTGGTATAAAACCAGGCAATCCTCAGCTTTGCATGAAAAAATAGTTACGCAGCCAGTTTAGACAAACCTCAGGCGCTGAGAGGCATGTTTCTATCTGTCTTTCTATCTGCCTCCCTCCCTCCCTACCTACCTACCTATCTGCCTGTCTACAGGGATTTCTGCAGGTGACCAAGACTTCTGCATCCAGATCTCTGAACAGGTTATTTTTGAAGAAGAAATTTCATCATAAGCCTCATCAGAGCTGATGACAGTCAGTAAATGGGCACACATTAATGCTGCATTAGCATTGTAAAACTGCAGCACTTTACAAATGCCTGCCAGAACACAACCCAATCTGGACTGTTAAAATGGCTGCACATGTACTTGTAATTTGCCATCCATTCAAAAGCCAAAAGTCAAGAGATTAAATCACCTAACTTCATAGGAATTCTGAAAAAGCCAAACACAACGTTGGTTTGCTGTAACAGTTTAAAACGTATCTGCAAACAAGAGTTTAAACTCAAACCACTTGTTTTAAAGATATTTTAATCCATTGCTCTGTTATTTCATATTTGTAACTTTTAAAACAGTGTGTTTATAGGGGTTTCAAAAGTCAAAACTGACAGTACATATTTGACTATCATAACTACCCAGCAATTATGTTTAGCTTCTAAATTCTCATCTAACTAGCCTTGCAATCTAGGAACTTCTGTGCATATTGGGATTTCTGTAGAAGTTATCATTAATGAAATAGAGTTTTAAATTTCCCTAGGCTCAATCTAGACATTAAGAATATAAATGTAAATTAGCAGAGAAGAAATATCAGCCTTGAATACTTACACTTTCATCACATTGCTTTAAAATTACTTTAAAAATGTAGCAAGGAATGGGGGAGCCAACCTTCTGCACCTGGCACCCCAAACTGCATTAGTAATTATCAGAGTTATTTCTGTAATTGTCTATATGCTGTAACACCATAAGACTCAGACACTTTCCAATTACAAAGTAATATTGTCTGTCTGAAAATAATAGCTGTCCAATTCCATTCTGTCTTGAAGACTGCCTCTAAAAAAAAGATCCTTTTCTTCCTAAAAACCAGACATAGAACAAATGTGGCCACAATATTCTTGTTTCACAATTTACTGTCAGGACAAATCTTGCAAATTGATTGCTTTTTCCTGATATTCCTATAGCCCCTTTTGGTATTTATTGTGATTCAATGTACTTTCTATGATAGTGGGTGTCCACACTCTTTGCTTTGGTTGACTCTTACCTGCATCATCACTGTGTTCTGATGGCAAGCAAGTGAAAATAATAATGAGAATACTTACCTTGTACATCTGTTTATGTTTTTATCAGCTTCAAACTCTTGACATGGTGAGTATGAAAGTACCAATTCTTGTTATAAAACACTGAGATTTGCATACTTAAGGAACTGCTCCTTCCAAAATTTGTCACAGTGATTAAACATTCACTACTGTTATGACCATATTGTAATTCTTCACCTACTCAGAATGGTTGATGTCTTTCAATATATGTTCAGAGTAATGACCCTAAGTAGAAATCAGTAAGTCACTGGAAGAGTAATGATGATATAAACTCTAGTTTTTAAAGATGATGTGCTAATAACGCTTTTTGTATTTTGATAACAAATGCATAACTGAAGGGGAAAATGGAATCCCATTGTAAAATTCAGAAATTGTCTATTTGCCCCAGTGTACTAAGGGATGAAGATATCTCAGATAATTTTCTGCACTGACTTTTAGGATTTTCCATAAATACTCCAGAAATTTGCTTATAGTCTGTGTCCTGAATAATGGTTAGGTGAGTTTTTTTATCTCAAAGATGATATATTTTGGGGACAGCATCCTCTTAAGTCTCTTATCAATGTTCTGACAATTTTGACCTCCATTCTGAAGATAGTTCAGTGTCTTCCTATCAAGTGAATTTGGTGTACAGTTTTTCAAGTGGCTAGTGAATGGTAGCCATTCAGTGCTATATGACTCTTGATTACCTTTGCTATAAGACTACTGGGATACTGACAGGCCATCAATTGTCTTGCAGCTTCTTACTGAACTGAAGAGGAACAAAAAAAACATTCAAACCACCACAATTTTCAGTGAGATGCCTTTTAAAAATAATTTGGTTTAAAAGCATTTGACATAATTTAAAAGACATTCTTTGAAAGCTTGCCTCCTAGGAAGCACTTGGGAGTCTAAGTAAAATTTGAATGTTTATGTTTTAAAACACTTTTAATGCAAGAAATCTGTGTATAATTACCTCTAATTAGTCATCTCTTCCACTGAGATTTATACTAAGCATTTAGTTTTTCTCTTCTTTACAATAGCTGTATCCCAGGCTTCTTTAATAGCCAGGACTGTCTGACAAGCTGATATCTGGATGAGATTTCAGACTCGCCTGATTCCATTTCACCTGTTGCTTTAGGACATTTCTTAATGAGGCCACAGTTACTTTCATGTCTAATTAAGCTGAGGAGATTAAGATATTTAGGTCTTGCTTTTGTATATGTTCCTAAGGGAAAAGTAAATGTATGAGCAAGAGAAATCAGCAAAAATACAAGAAGGAAGAAAGGCAGCAGGAACATAGGGTAGTGTTGTGTAACAAAAGGGCACAGGGAAAGGGAGAAGGAGGTTGGACAGATAAGCCTTCATAAAGTAACTTCACTTTGAAATGCTTCAAAAAAATAATGCACTACACTGTAAGAATTTTTCTGTAACAAAATAATCATGTAATTATCAGATGAACCAGAACAGAAACACAGAATAAAGGACTTTATGTCCCTTTCTTTCCTTTGCAATAAAATAGACTAACCATGAGGTTGATGAAACAATAGATCCAAAACACTTTATGAAACAAGCCTTTGGGGTTTGTTTTTTTATGTTCCATATGTTCTTCAGCATCAACTTTCAATGCAATGAGAAGTTTTATTTGACCTAGGAAAGAGAAAAATCCCTGATAGTAGGAAGTTTAGTCTCCAAAAGTGCTTTACCTTAGTTCCACTCTAATGGGCAAGCTGATTGACTCAAACCTCTTTTAGCATGTATTCATATTCAGGAATAAACATTTTCACTGAATATTTTTCAATAATGAATTTTGATAATCATCTTTCTTAGCAAAAGGCTTTAAAAATCTTCTAGCTTAGATGCACCTCTCTGCAATACCAAAGAACTTGCCCCTATAAGTGAAAGGCATTTAAACGAATCTTTTCACAGCTCTAGCTCTTTTCAGTTATCTGGGAATACACTCACTTAGCTATTTCACATGTTCTTTTCATATGCTTGGTGTTTTTATTGATTCTTTCTTAAGAACTCTTAAGGGTTTTTTCCCCTCTTCTTCTGTGACCTAGAATTCATTTTTATTTGGATATTGAAGGGAAGCTCAGAATACAACTGGTCTATTTGGAGAGTTCTGACTTTCAAGTGAAATCAAGAAAGCAAATCTTTCTCTATGTCATTTAGAAGTGGATTTTAGTATTTTTTTCCAGTTTATCAAAACAAAATCAAGAGTTTAGTTTTAAATTAAATGCTGTATCTTAATAAATATAATTTCTCAGAATTAATTTAAGGAAAGTTAATTATCTGGTACACCAGCTACACATCAGCTACCATTACCCAAGTAAGGTTTTGTGGGGAAGTGGAGAATTAGAAGTGGTGACAGGAGCATTAGCACCACCTTGTGTTCATGCGACAGGAAAGTAAGTAACCCCTCTCCGGCCATTAAAATTGCAACACTTTTCTGCTCTCCCGACAGCAGATTAACAAAGGAGCCATATTTGTGGAAAAGGTGCGTATTTTTTCTGAGACATAAGTTTAGAACAGTCAATTTATCCAGACAGGTGGGAAATGATCAGGACACAAATTTGCAGTTGAGGTTAACACGCAGGGCAACGGTCTTGGCACACAGACAGCTGAATTATTGTCAGGCATCTTGGAGCAAGATAGTGTGAGCAAGATAGTTTAGATGTGAACGTTGAAAGACAATTCAAGTTATTTACAGGAACTCCTTCTGAATGTGAGAGATGACACTGTAAAAACTATGAAAGTATTTTCTTTGAAATTTTAACAAGTTAGGAAGGGAGACAGGCACTGTGCAATGATGGGAAACCTTGGAGAGAGAGTCATTATCATATGTTTGCATTATTTCTTCATAGCCTGCAAACATGGCATAAGACAGTGATGCTTTCTTCAGTCTTTTGGATGGTAGAAACTGTTCTGTAAGCAAATCTATTTCTAGTACATTTTTCACCAAGATGAGTACTGAAATACATCAGTTTTCATTTATCTTTCAAAAATATCAACTTCTCTTTAGCTTGGTTCTGGGGGTACAATTTCTGAAAAGTGATATTCTATTAGAAATTGCAATTACTTCTTCTTTAGGTCTGCTACATGATGCACAGTTATGGCAGAAAGTCTGGGCAAAACCTGTTCTTGCCGGGAGCTGGTAATAATACAGGAGTGCAATTTCAAATATGGTTTCTATATCTATGTGTATTTAGCCTTGCTTCATGAAATTCCCCTCTTCTCAGTGAGAGGGAGATAGAAGAGCAACTTTGCTGGACCCTTCTTTTGGTCCAGAGAATAAAAACTTCTGACTGGTGTTTCATATCTCATTTTTTCCTTCCTAATCTTTTGGATGCTCTCAGACTAGGGACAAGACTCTGTGTGTGTGTCACTTCAGTGTAGGAATGGAACTAGAAAAACATATAATGACATAACACACTAGTATCTCTAAAGAAATGATCCTGATTCTCCTTTACATTTCATCTTGTGTAATGACCTGTGTGCCTTGTCAAAACGAATACGCATCAGGTACACGCAGACTTCTGTCGTTATGTTCTGATCATGTTTTACATCCACATCTGATATGGAGCTACACCAGACTGAAGGAAGGTATCATTTTTTGAAATGGCAACATTCCAAAACTGGTGTGCACAACTCTGAATGATGGATCAGGCTTATACTTAATTTTATTAAGTATAAATAACTGGATTTAAAAAATCATTTAGTCTTTTGGGTTACAATTGAGACCCCATGTTGATGCACACAAGAACCACCTCCTCAACCATGTTCTTTTGGAGTCTGGTAAAGTCTCAGATGTCCTTATAATTGTTTTGTCTGTTACAATAAGGGGGCAAGGCAATGTTGTTAGTGCTACTCAATCCCTTCTGTCACTTTCTGCTAGAGAGCTGGGATCTGAATGTCCTTCATATTTGGGTAGTTTCCTAACAGTATTAGGGAACTTACTGTAAATATTTAATCTCCCTTTGGAAATATTTTTCTCTTAGCCTGTTGAAAAGAACACAGCAAACAAATCACTCCTCATATTTCAAGCAATTGTAAGAAGCATAGTCAGGAGGGGGGGTCTGCCTGCTTCCCTGCCTCTCCATTTTGAAGCCCATTGACTATATGGAGTAATTTCCATAAATAGCACATCAAACAACCAACCAATTAATTACTTAGGGAAGTACCCTGTGCTATCTTAGAATTGTCCAGGAAGCAGGCTCCTAAACTAGGAAAATTCCCCACAATTTCAGAAATTTTTGAGGACTTCAACTGGTTCAATGAATAAGAGTCAAAAAGAAAATTTCATCATCATTCTTGGAAGCACAGGATGACAGAACTCTGGCAATATCCTGTGGTGGTATCCTACCTCAGGTGGGTTGAAAAGATGCTATTCAGCAGTGAGACCAGCAGCTGTATTTCAGATCTCAACAGAGCTTGGTGTAATGCAGACAATGATCCCTGTTCCCACAGGAAAATAATTTAAAACCAATGCTTCAACAGAATTTGGGTACCAATTAAAGACAATGGGTCACTCAGGAGGCTCTTCTGAACTTGAGCTAGCCAGAAGGTGTCAAGCAAGACCTTACTATCAGCACTGCACTGACTGGTATCGCAGCTACACACTGGAAATACTATCTTTTGCTGCTTACAGAGAAAAATCTTCATTGGAGGAAGCACTGATGCTGTACAAAACTACATGTGTTTGCACTCAGGAAAATTCCACTTGGCACCAGCACATCTAGAAATCTTTTACCTAGTGCTTCCTTTTGCTGGGGTAGTTTCTCTAAAATAAAAGCTCTGATTATCCAGTGGGTCTTGGTTTGCATTGTAATCTGCTCCTAGTTCTCTTGGAGCGTGCATGACATATACCTGAGGTTTCACACCTTCTGATGTGTCTTCCTCATGGACTAATGGGTGTGATTTGCATGGTGCTCCAAGCAGGCTTTTTTTGGTTTTCCTAACCTCAACTCACTAGGAAGCATCCCATAACTATCTGAATTACCATATATATATCAGACACTCCACTTGATATCTGGCAACTAATTCAACTATTGAGTTTATCAACTTTGGCTGTTTATCTCAGCAGTGACTGAAGAAAGACAGGTAAAGCTCAGTGTCTGCCTCCACTGGTTACCTTTTTATGCCTTCCCTTGGTGAGGCTGCCATTTTGCCATCCTAACTCCTCTATGTTAATCACCACAACAGACAATTCTATAGCATTCTGAGCAGAAACATTAATAATGTCATCTTTGTTTGCTAATAGCAGGGCAATATTTACTTGAATCTGGTAGTATCCTAAAATCTGGAATAGAAGCTGGTAGGTAATCTTGGTTTATGTTCTTGTGTTCTTGTTACTAACATCAAGGTCATTCTACATGTCTTTTTCCATTTATTTTTGTCTGTTTTGTTATGAACTTTCCATACGCAACCCGCAGTATCTAATTTTTGTGTTAATGAAAAGCAAATGTTGAAGCCTATCTACAGAAAGAAGAAACCAAAACAACCCTGTCTCCTGTGATCAAAAATTTACTCTTTACTCTAGGTTCAGAATAGTTCACGACTGACCTACCCTGCTAAAGCATTATTGCGTCCAAACAAGTATTTGAGACAAAATTTTCAGGGGACTGTTCTGACTTAAAATAATTGATTTTTAGATTCAGTTCACAGTGAAGTTTAATGGCTTCAAGATTCATGAGAATTGAGTTTAGTTTGTTACTTCTGACCTTCCAAAGAAAGCAATGTATAACCAGTAGTTCATGGCTTTTTCTGATGCGTAGGATGCATTTAATCCAAGGAATACAGAAAGGACTTCCTGAAGGACTCTATATTTACTTCAGAATCTTTACAGCTGTGCTTTCTTTAGGGAGAGGCAGATTTAGATTTCTGGAGTGTTGCTGAAAGAAGTGTTTGTTCTGAAGAACTAGACCAACTTCTTCATCTTAGATTTCCATCTTTAGAAATCTGTAGAAGAGAAGGAAATAAATACCAAAGGTCTATGAAAGACAATAAAGAGTCAGTACTCTCAATTCACGTAAACAGCAATTTTTATGCTAGATTTGTAAACCTGATCATCTTTCTGGTTCCTCCTCCTTCTTTTCATCTCCCCATCCTTTGTTTTTCATGAAGCTAGATTTGGAGTTACTAAAACCTCACAACTTTTTTCAGATTTGGGGTTCAGCCTCCATGAATTGGGGAAACACATCTCCATTGCTTTATATATATACAGATACTAATGTATGTGTTTTGAAAAAAAAAAAAAGTTGCATTTTGGGCCATTTCCTTCAGCACCTCTTTAATGCTAGTCAGGGAGGACTTTTCTTTTTTTCCCCTTTGTTCTCTACAAACAGATCACACCATCAGGAGATAATTTTGAATACCAAAACTCTGTGTTTTTACCTGAGGAACCAAGTGAAAATGACTAGGTAATATTTCTTATGGGCACCTGAATTTTATTTCTGATAGGGCAAGCTCAGGGTGGGCTTGTCTTAGAAGCAGTATATTAAAGTCATACAGGACCTTACCTTTTTTTTTTTTTTTATGTACTGTAAGACATTATATAGCCAAAAATTTCTCTTAAGTGCCAGTTTGCAAGGTGTTTTAGTTTCTTCACGATGTGTTTTTTCATCAAATACTTATGTAAACACCATAGACTGTCTAAATGAAGTATGTCCTGGGGCATGGTATAGAGCAAAAAGAGAAACTCCACTCAGTGGGTGATCTGTGCAGACACTTGTGAAGAAATAATGAGAACTGTGAATTATGTGGGTTTTTTTCCCGAGTGTGCTCCTGTTGCTGAATGCACAGGCTAAATAATGTAAACAACCACAGTGATTTTAAGGAGTTGATAGATACATGTATGTGGTATGCATGTAAACTGAAGCTGGGATGATGAGCTGGGTCCAGCCTTTGAGGCACACTTTTCTCAGCTCCTGAGACTCTTCAGCACAAAAAAAAAATCTTTACAAATAACTGCAGATGCAGACGTAGCTGTTATGAAAATGCAGGTTATAATCACCTTTACGCCTTTGTATGTCCTCACGGGGATACACGGCTTATAAATGATGAAATTCTAGCGATCATCACCAGAAGATGAAGCTCCCCTGCACCAAGCCCCGGGACTGTTAATGGAGGTGGCCACGGGAGATACCCACGTTAATAAGCTCAGCTCGTGAAAGGCAAGCAATTGAAGCACCATCTAAATCGACAGCTCTCTCCCAAGCCTTGATCCCACAATCGGTCTTATCTCCTCGGAAATGTAAATTATTTAGAGGGAAGAATTCTGCGTTGTTCCCAAACGCAGAGACCCGTCGGTGGCGTCGTCTCTTTCCTCTCCGCCCTGCCTCTGTGAGAAGCCGCTGTCCAGCACGGCGTGCCCGTCCCCGCGGGGCTGGGATAGCTGCTCGCCCTTACACGGGCGTACTCGCCTCACCACTAACTCTGCCGAGGGCTTCCCGACTGATAGCTCAGCCCGTGACGGTTCCACCGCCCTCCCGCCCCCCGTGCCGCCTCCGCCCGCGGGGCAGCCCAGCCCGCTGCTCCCCGGCTTAAGCCCCCTCAACTCCCGCCTCACAGCCCGCGGTGGTGATCGGCGAGAGGCGACTTGAGGCGCGGCGGCCAATAACGCGCCTGCGCAGATCTCCCGGGCATGCTCATTAACAGGAAAGGAGCCGAAAAGGGAAAAAAAAACGAAAAAAAAAAAAAAAAGAAAAAATCCACACACAATCCGCCCTGAGAGCGTGCGGCGCCGCTGACACTACACCCGCTGGAGAGGAGCGGCGGCGGCGGCAACGACGGCGGCGAGGTTGCGCCGAGCCCGGCCCCGCTTCTTCTCCTGCCTTGGCTTCTCGCAGTCTGACGCGCCGCCGCCGTTAGCTGCGGGTCGAGCCGCGGCAGTAGGAGCCGGCGCCGTCCCCTTAGCGGGGCGGAGGGGCCGGGGCGGGCTGCGGGGGAGCCACCGGCAGCGGCAATGTGGATTTATATTCGCCCGCGCCGCAGCTGCCGGGGAGCGGGGCGCGGGCACCGCACCTAGAGGAGATGGGAGAAGCCGTCGGTGGGGCTGAGCTTGGGCGCTGCTGAAAGTTCAGCCGGTGGCCGCGCTCGGTAAGTTTGCTGGGAAGGCGGGAGCGCCGCCGCGGGCGCCCGAACTTCGCCTTTCGCGGGGAGCAGCGGCGGGCGGCGACCGTGCCGAGGAGCGGAGGAGGGTGTCTTGCCCCGCCGGAGCGGGAGCCACCGGCTTTGCTCCGAGGGCTTTTTTTTGGATGCCACTGGGTGTGTACGTGCGCCTACATGTGTGCTAAGACGCGGTGGAGCCCTGCGGGCTGGGAGGACTGTGCCGGCAGGCGCCTTGCTCTGAGGCGGTGCGTGCCGGTGTGCGGACACCGCGCGGGTCTGCCGCTGCAGGCACCCGGTACGGCTGCGAGCGTGAGCGGAGCCGGTGCCGTCGCCCATTGGAGACGCCTCGCCCACAACTGTGTCGGGCACTGGGGCGACAGCTCCCCTATCACCCACAGGGGGTCTTCTTCGCCCGCGGTTGCGGCGCGCCTGAGCGGACGGGGTGGGTTAGTGCGGAGCGGTGCTCTGCCCACTCGAGCAGCCGCTGCTCTCTCTTGTTGGCTTCCCCCGCGGAGGTGAAGCCGCTCGTGTGCGCGGCTGACCGCGGGGTGCGGCGGCGGGGAAAGGCGGGGACGCGCTGCCGGGGGCCACCGCCCGCACCCCGCGGGGCGCCCCGGCGCGGCGTTTGGCTCCGGCTCCGCACTGGCGTTGCGGGAGCAGCCGGGCCCGAGCTCACGGGAAAAGCTGCATCCCCAGTGCGCGCAAGGGCGGGATGGCTCGGTCGGGGCAGCAGCACCCCGCGCTGTCCCCGGTGCTGGAGGGGGACTGATGCTCAGACGTGATCGGTTAAACGCGTGTTTCTCCACCTGCAGTCTGTGGGAGCTGCTCATCTCTAGTTTTGCAAGGCGTACGTGTAGCGTATGCTCGTTACGCTGCCTGCTCTTTCCAACTGCTTTCCCTCTAATACCTTCCAGCTCTAGCGCGGGACTGACTCTTTAGGCTCAGCTGATGCATTAATCAGAGTGGTTGTTGGTATGATTGTGATACGTTAGCGAGGTCCCTGCTTCTTGGGTGTTCACCGTATGATCTTGCGGTATTAAATGTCAGCACTACTGTAGCAGATGTGGGGTTTACATATTTCAATTCTCAAAGGCAAGAACTTCTCCACGCAACTCCATTCTTTGGCTCGAATATGCATTACCTTTTCAGACCGAGTCATAACTGTTGGTGATACTCTTTCATTGATTGTGTGCATAATATCCAAAGGTTGTAGATACCCATCTTGATTGTGCTGATGCTTCTGCGATAATTAACGAATCCGATCCACTGTACTGTGGGTACAAATACCAGCTGTCCGTGTGGTGGGGCACGCATCTCAAACATCTACTGTATCTCCAAATGTTTTTGCAGTAACAAAACCCCACCACTCCTGGTGCTCGTATTTTAGCTGTTAATTGTGAAGCATAATGTCGAGCAGTTTCATATCTGAAGTATGGAATTCCTAGTGGTGTAGAGAACCTTTTGTGAATCACAAATAGCAAGATGCACTGTAGTAGGGAAGGAGCTATCCATCAGAAGGTGAAACCCAGCCCAGTAGTTTTCCTTCTTCCCTGCCCATAGTTTCTCTTCAAAGTTTATTTTATGCATGACTTGTAATGCTGTGGGCTAATTTCAGAATACTTCTCCTGAGATGAAATATAGGCTTGTTAATAAACTAATTGCTATTTCTCTATAGAGAGCCTATATCGATAATATCTAGAAGTTGTTGATGTATTTTTAATGTAGCTGTGTGTTTTGGGGGGGTTGACTTGTTTCAAGAACTCAAATCTTTTAACAGCTTGGGGATTTGGAAACCCTTGTGGGTGTTGTCTTTTTTTTTTCTTTTTAAATATATTGCAGTTTTGTTTCAAGGAATTATTAGAAGTTTTCTGACTAACATGTTCCAAATAGGTTTTGCTCTGTGAATGTCTGATCTTTAAACAAGCCCCAAGAAAACTACATTTCAAATACTTTTCAAAAAGACCTTTTCTTATTTTTAAATGAAAAGGTGCCTTCCATTTGCCAAATCTTAAATGGCACGTGTAAATCAAAACAGAGATGATTTATTTAATTATTATTAAAAGCAACTGTTAAGAATGTGGGAATGCAAATTACTACTCTTAACACCTCAAGTAGTCAGATGTGGAAGTGAATGAACATATTGTATTGATGGCTTATGAAAAAGCCATTGAAATGCATTCAGAGTTCTATAAAAGCAATGTCGTGTGAGAAAAGATGTAGCAAAGGAAACCTGTTACTCATTTGAGATGGGATTGTAATTTTAAATGATAGTTTTTAAAACTGAAGGAAGGACCTGGCTGCTCACACATGTGCCTGCAGTCACATGTGTATGGAGAGATGCAACATTTTTGCTCTGCAGCAATGGGTTGGGAATAGGTAAATGTGTATGTTCTTTTCATTGAGGCAGGAAGTTCTGAGCATTGATGGTAATTGGAGCAGGCAGGACGTTATTTCAATGTGATTCAGGAGGTCTAAATGGTATAAATTTGATTTTTTAATTATTTTAATTTGGAAAATGTAAAAATGCTGCTTTATTTGTCATCTCAGGGCTTTGATTATGGAAAACCAGTCCTTTCCTTTTGGTTAGGAATACTTTTTGATCCCATTTTACAGCCTGGGAGAGTGGCATGCCCTTTCTTTGCTGTGACTGGCAGTGTCTCACAGTGACTAGTAACTGTAGTAATGGCGCTGTATCTGAAATTCAGGAATTTCTTGTTTGCTACTTTCTCATCTGGCTTTGTCTGTTGGTTGTGTTTCACAGTTTCAGCACAAGTGAATTAATGTTCGCCACTGTACAACTGCAAAGAGCATCGAGTCAGAGAGAGTTCAGTTGCACTGGCTATATCTAGAATGTTCCATCTGGATGTTGCTGTGTAGTCAGTCCTTTGATAATATATTTAGGGACAAATAAAGCTGAAAATACGCAGTGGTCTTTGTGGCATTACCTCTTTCAGACAGAATCTCAGAGGTCTAGGGTATGTTATAACTGTTCTTTATGACTTCCATAAATATGTACACAATATAAGTAGGTTTTGTAATAAGAACCTGGCTTTTCTAAAACTTACTTTTGCAAAACACTGAGGATACCCCAAAATGTCAACTCTGCAATAGCTTAGCAAATACCCAGTGGATTAACCTATACTGAGAAAACACCTCAGTGTTTTAGAAGAATGTTTCTGAAGGCTGATTAAAAGATAGTTAAGCTGCTTCTTTTCATGTTTAATGCTGTTTCTCTGCAACAGATTTGAACTTCAATATATTGAGTATATTATTGAAAATAAATATTCATTCTTTCACTCTGTTGCATTGAACTGTTTCATTTGAACTTCTCTATTTAAAAGAACAAAAAAATCATATATTTAATATTAATTGTCTTGACTCAAGCTACTGTGTAAGGCCAATGCATTGTTTTCGGCTTTCTAGTACGAGTTAAATGTGTTTCCTAGTTAAATGTGTTGCCTATAAGTATACTGAAATTAAAGTGACTGTATTGAATTGGGCTTAGCCCTGGCTTATTGCTTTGGAAGCCTTCATTCAGCAGTGCTTATTTTCTGTAGCCTTAATGAGCAATTACCGCACTCTTCCAGTTCAGAGCCTCTTTTAAGTAGACAGTACTATTTGTTCCAAATTATAGATGTATTTTTCTGGTTTGCCTGTGGGCTGTTGGCATTTAAGGTGTTTCGGTTTGTTTATTTTACTGAATGCAGAGAGATGTGTGCTAAGGGTTATAAGGGGTCCATAAACTCTTCTTTTTTTTTACCTTTTTTTTTTTTTTTTTGTCTTATTGATGTCTATGTGGGCTTCAGTCTTAAATAACTGACAATATTGTGACATATCAAAGAGTTCATGTTTCTGTAATTGAAAAGTTTGGGTTTAGATTTTCAAAGGATTGTAAGCAAATAGTCCCTTCTGTAGCTCTATTCTGTAGGTAGGTTTGGGATGATGTTTCAGATGACATTTTCATGCAGTTGCTCTTGCATCACTTTCTACTCTGAGGGATAATTGGTTTATACATAATTTTGTTAATATGAATGTTCATGGGCTGATCTATGATGTTTGGGCTGCAAAGTGTGTTTTGTAACAATGCAGCTGTTAAAGAGACATCCACTAAAAGTGAGAGATCTTGGGCCTTTAGTGAAGTGATTAATGAAATAATGGCTGTAGTGTGTATGTAGTCTCACACACTACATTTGCCTCATCTGCCAAAGAATTTTGTGCTGAGTCATATTAACTACAGATACTTAGGATAAAGTAATTTAGGGTGAAGATTCTGAAGTGGAATATATGAACTTGCATTCAGTGGCTGCATTGCCTTTGCTTTGAGTGGTGTATTCAGTGACTTGACCACTCTTAAAAGACACTGCAATTAAATAATGCCATTACTTTATTTTTTCTTTTGATAAAGGGTGTTAATTATTTTTAACTGGGTTTTGTTTTTCTAACAGAAGAACTTCAAAAAATGGAACTTCACAAGTTCCACCTGTTTCCATGGTAATGGGTATTGGACTGTTGTGCTTGATAGAGAATCCAAACCTGGGAGATTGCTGACTGTTCTCCACTTTGTTTCTTCTTACCAGTGTGCTGTTTCTCTGGAAACGGGTTCCAAAAGGTAGTACCACCTGACAACAGTGGGACCTCTGATGGTGCTTTCATATGCTGTTTGGAGGTGTGAGACTTTCTTGCTCCATTTTTGTGGAGATTGTGTTGCTTATCTGAAACAACACAGATGCCTGTCTATAAAACCAAACAAACTTAATTTCTTGTAACATATGTCCTTGTTCCAGAAGACACTTTCTTCTTCAGCTGCTCTGATCTGTGATACAATTTTTCTGATTTATATATGCAGCCCATTTTGTTTCTGAGTTTCTTTCCTACACAAGGCATTAGCCAACTACTGGACCAGGGAAGTGTCATGTGGAAAGAAATTAAAGCAGAAGAAGCATAGCTCATTGCAGGCTTCCTGACGGTCTGGATATGAGCCTTCCTGCTTCTCCTTACAAGTCAGCCTCAGCAGGAATATTTGCTAGTCTTCATATATGAAGTTTCCTCTTTCAAATTCTGTCTTTCACATGTGCCACTAACTACAGAACCTTTTTCATCTCTGAAGACCATACAGGTTTCCTATAGATAGGTACTTCTGGTGCTCCTTTATCGCTAAACCATTTCTTGCTCTGAACTACTGCTGTGATTTCCTGACATCGTTCTCTGCTCTATTCACCAGTTTTTCCTGTTCCTTTTTATATTTCTCTTACCCCCACTTTTGTCCATCTCTTAGCTCTTACTGTTACAATCTTTGAGAACAGGTCTCATTCTTTCATAACCACCTGATGTACTTTATAAACCATAGCAACTAAATACTCCTCACCTTCTGCACATCCAAGTTATAGATGTACCTATGAGCTGACATTAATGTCTTTTCATTTTCCTCAATTTCTTCTCTAGGTCTTTCTTCAGAGCTCCCAATTCATCCAAATTTTGTCTGTTTTTCTGCAGAGCTCTGTATTAGCATGCTGAGCCCTTATGGTTTGTTAAGTGCAGTCAATTGAAATCTATGAAGTTCTGCTTTCATAGGCTTTCTCAAAACTTTGATCTTATCCATCACCAGCTTCTGCTTGTAGTCTCTCCCAGGGGTAAGCCCTTCATCATCTCTTTCCTCCATGGTTTTATCTAGATCCAGATATGGGGAGCAAATATCACCTTTATTGGGTATTTTTACTGATGAAGTGCCGTATACCAGGTTCTCTACCATTAGGTCAGTGTTCAATTGAGAACTCTATGGTTCTGTGAGCTTTTAGTCTTTATTTCCCCTTCCCTCTTCTTTATGTTAATACTTTGGTTGCTATAAGCACATTCTATCCCGCCCTTGTAAAACACAATTCTATGATGCACAGCTCACACTGTGCCCTCAACTAGTAAAACAGCATTTAAATACTAATGTATTGTTGTTGTTTAAGTTTATTAATAGCTTTTGAGTGAAAAAGATTTGACGGTAAGGATTGGTATTGTTTCTTCTTTCTTCTTCTCCTAGCTAGCAGTTAGTTAGCCCTTTAGTCAAAGTTTGCACCTAAGTCTTCCCTAGCCCAGGACAAAAGGGATTTTACAGCATGTGGGTTAGCTACTTCTGTCAGCGAAGGTGTCTTGGGTTTTTGTACAGAATAGAATTTTGTCATTGAAGGTTTTAGGTTAAATACATGTCTTGGCTACAACATATCTGCAAAATGTATTCTCTGTATTGTTGGGAAGAACGCGGCTTGCATTTGTCCAAGTGATTTGTTGTCTACAAATGCTGGTCTTCCTTACCTGTGCAATGTGTTTTCATGCCTGTCTGCTAGAATATGAGATCTAGCCTCTGTTACACCATAGTTACAGTATTGTAACTTTTGGAGTTTCATCAACCCATTAGTGTAAATTCCATACATTTCAATAAATCACACCATGGAGTAAGTGTATTTAAAGAGTACCAGAGTGGTAAGCAACTAGTTTGGTTATTGAAATATCAGCTAATGCAGCGTGTGAAGGTGAGTGTGGAAACTTCACTTTTGCCACTGTCGTTTGAACTTTGCAGTACTGCTTTGAGAAATAATCTTTTGGTGATGCTTATTAAATAAAGTATTGATGAGGGAAAATGGGCCAGTTTCTACTAGGTATAAGTAGGTATATTTCCAGTATTGTGGCATATACCACCATATGCCATATTTCCACCTACATGGAAATATGCCACTGATTTAATTGGTGAAGTCCTACTAAGTCATTCAGTGGAGGATTTAGGCCCCATTTTCTTGCCTAACTAATGGTTTGAACAGGGAATGAGAGGGAAGGGGTAAGACACCTTTCATCTATGCTTTTGTAAATGTAGATGGATAGCTAACATTTCCGTGTCAGGCTGTGCAACTGTGTAGATTCTTACCTCTGCAGACATACTGGAAGAGTTAATATGAACGTGTTTAACTGTACTTTAATTATGCAACCTTTTAATGTTTCATTAATGCATTTTATTTAAAGTTGCATTCTCTTTAGAAGCATTAGGTCTGATTGGCTGCTTAGATTAAGAGACTTTTAAGTTTGTAAAGCACAATAATTTTCCTTATGGTCAGCAGCTTTAGCAATCACCATAAAATACACCAATTGTTTTAATTTCAACAGACTAAGTTGTCAGTTGATAAGTAGTCAATAGTAAGAAGAAATTGCATTTTAATGTTGCTCATATTCAGTTCATAGTATTTTTTGTAGTTGATTACGAGTTACAAAATTGAATTTTGGAATCACAAAGTATATGTGAGCTGTATTGAACTGCTCTGAGCAATTCATACTAAGCTTTCCAGAGTAGCAGCTACAGACCGTGAGAAATTGTTTTATATGTTGATGTTAGCATTCCCAAATGCAAACCTGTAATGTACATCAGAGATTACCATAAATTACCCTACTGCTCTTTTGAAACCTCATTTAGGTAGTATATCAACAAGGTCAGTTCTATTAGCAGTTGAATTATGGTGGGCTTTTTGCTTGGCAATTTCCTTTTTTTCCTCCTCTCCTTCCCCCCCTCTTCCCCCCTCCCCCCCCCCCCTTTTTTTTTTTTTTTTAATTAGTAAACAACAGGGTTTCATGGTTTCTTGGGTTTATGGGTTTTTAAAAATAAAAATAAGTGGTAGAAATGAAGCAAGGCTTATCTTACGCACTTAACTCCAGATAAGCGACATAACTCTTCAGTCCGTGTGGTAAAACTAGGGAAAGGTGCCCTGTTTCCTCTGTTTGTTTTAGTTTTGTGTGCTTTGTTATTAATGTCTTCTTTATGGAATGAAACTATGGTCCATCTTCAAAAACATTATGAAGAGAGACAAGTGGGTTTGACATCCTATGTCCAATGTCATCTCTTCATCCTAGAATTTGGAACAGAACCGAAGCTGGGAATGATTTGAAGTTTGTTGCACGAGCAAATTAGGAAGAAATTGAAACTGAGGAACACTACATTGGGTGGTGTAAAATGAAAAATTCTAAAGCATTAAAACCCAATAATTCTTACCCCATTTCTAAAGAGTGAATGTTGTTTCAATATGAACAAAGTATGAATCAAATTACCAAATTCTGTCAGTATTTGCAGGTTGTTTTTTTCAGTGCCAAACAACGTTGATGAAACTCTTCAGGTAAAAGGTTGCCCAGCCCAGACTCCAAGCCTATTTCACAATTGCACACAATGTGGCTTTAAAATTCATCTCCTAGGTATTAATATGTGTATGTTATTCTTAGTACAAAATGTGTTTACAGTATTTATGTGTATGTACGTGTGCTGTTCCCACTTTTAATGTGTGGCAACCCATGTGCAGTAATCTAATGGAACTGTAGCAAGCTATAGCTTGTAAATCAGCATCACAACAATTATCTTCAAGTAAATGGTTCTAAGCTTCTTGGGACCTGACTAACCGAAGCCAGTCATAGAAGACTTTAGAAGTGGGTATATAATAATCCTAAATATAGTTTAAAATCACTTAGTTATTACTGTGAAATTGTTGATAATGATAGTTAAAAAAATAAAAGAAAAAAGGAAAAGCCTGTGCTGCTGTATGTGGTACCATTTCATTTGCTATGCAAGTGAATCATTGTAAATGGATTTTATTTTACTTCTTTCAAGGCTAGTTTTGTTTGTTTGTTTGTTTTGAAATATTACCCTTGAGATAATGAACAAATGAAAACAGTTTGTTTTCATGAGAACAGACTAATTTTAGTATGGGTTTACTTTCTAATGTCCTAGTTCTGATCCCACTGATTTGAGGTACAGGATTTTCTGCCTTGAAATTGGTGAAAATAGCATAAAGCCAGACTCTAGTTTAGCAAAGATTGATGTAGTACTATGTGTGATAGTGTGACAGTTTAGGCACAGTGACAGATAGTCACTGGTCTGTTCAGTTTCTCAATGGTAGATTCGTGAACTACTGTAATAGGCTTTTGGCTTTGGTGGGAGTTCAAGGGAAATGCAGTGTTTACTTCACCACTTTTGTTTTGCTCGCCTTTGAAGTTCAATTTCAATCCCAGTGCACTAAATTTATGTGAATATGATGCTAGTTTGTAATTGACATGACTAAAGGGAGGTCCTTCTAGGAATAAAGAGCTCAAACTTCATTGTACGTAGTATGCAGATCTGTGGTGACAGGCTGACCAACCAGCTACCTGTGTATCAGTCTTTGTGATGATTCTGCCAGATCAGCACCATGTTGTTGAGTGCTTTGACATCTTCACAGTTTTTCAGTGATGCTCACCAAGATCTCCACTTTACTAGGCAGATACTTTGAAAGGCTGAACATCTTTCTGAAACCCTGACAGATAACATAACCAAAGTTTAATAAAATCAACTAGAGGTAGACTTGTGTCCTTTCACCCTGCTCCAACTTACTTGTTATCAATTCTTGGCCAGGAGTACATCCTAGTAATATTTGTCTGAGCTTTTACAGGTGCATGGCATTATTCCCCAGTTTTTAATAGTTGTGATGGAGCTGTCAGTGATGTCTGCCTTCTTCAAAATGAATATCCAACATGTGGCATCTTGCTACTGTTCTGCTTCCCACGAGTCAAACAGTTAGCTAAGAAAGCGACATAAATGTGTAATCTCTGCATGGATGAAATGAGAAGGAAATGAAGTTAAATGGTACTTCCAATGGGAGGAAAGTAAGATTTTGATGCTACTTAACTAAAAAGGAAATACTGGCAATAACCTAATCTTGGGATTTAGGATATGTCTGTTCTTGAGAATCTGCATTTTGTGGTGAGGAGAGTATTCTGAAATAACACGTTTCAGACCTCATTGATCCTTGCCTATGTTTGAAAGCATGTAACAATTAATACCCTAACAATAAATATCTATGATGGTAGACTTAAAAAAAATCACTTCATGTAGATGAGACGGATGTCATACATTGCCATCTAACTTTACTAAAGCTGTATCTTTTTTATTTGTTGATGTTTAAGTGGTTTCTGCATGTTTAAAGGTATTTGCTTGAAAGCCTGTACCCATCTTAAAATTTGGTATAATATGATGTAGAAATCTGTGTGTAAATTAATAGGTAAAGTTAGCATTTTGTAATGCAGTAGCATCACTAGCATTTGCACTTAACAGGAGATGTAATTTAGATGTTGTTCTGCTTTTTACAATAGCTTGTAGGCGTTACCTGTTCAGTTAATTCACTATATTAAATGCCATTGGGTTTACCTTAATGTACCCTTAATAAATTTAAAAACCTGTTTGAGCAACAACAATAAAAAAAGCACCAGAAATGCAACTTTAGTGGAAATTGAAATATTAGTATCAGTGAAAGAGGGTTAATTGAATGTCAGGAAAAAATACCATCCAGAGGATGAAAATGCTAACTCCTTTATTTGTAATTTCTACATTGAGCATAATTTCAAGGTGTTTCAGAAGCTGAAATGAGTCCTAGAATGTTGGAGAAAATGCATTCTAAAAATGTGGTTTATGACTTAACTCTTGGTGTTACAGTGGAACAGAAAATCCAAAGCACTGTCTTGAACAATAATGAAACGAGGCATAGAAATTAATCTCCATAAAAAGTCCCTTAGGGAAAGAAAGACAGATGACTTTTTGAAGAGTGTTCTGGTGTGCAAAGAGACAAGACATTTCTCATCTTCCTGTTGCTGAGTTGTCTTTATTTACTTGCAAGGAGTCAGTTTTGATACTCCTTTTCCTTATTTTGAGCAAAAGATCTTGGAATATGCCTGCTCTTCCACACAGAACAGGCACATTAGTTGAATGCTGCTGTTCCCAGTCTGGCTGGATTCTGGTTGTGTGTCAGCATGTAAGTGGTATTTTCAAAGTTTCTCTATTAAAGCTCCAGTTAGGCTGGAAAAGAGGAAATTGTTTTCCTTCTAAAGTAAGTGAAACAATTCACTTACCAATAGCACTAAAACTTTGTTCTGTGACTCAAATCTTGGAGCTTCTGTATTGAGTTGAACTTGTATCCATTTTCTCTTGAACTGAAGTAAAATGAAAAATTATTATGACAATTAGATTCATCATCTGGTAATGAGGATTTATTTTGGAGAACTGAGATATAGAAGGCTTACATATTTTCTATTCTCAATGTGGAACTTACATAGACATTTTATTGCTTGAGTCCCATTGATTTGGTATGGAATGGGGCAGCTTCTAGAGTCCCATTATGTATAAGCCATATAACCCTTTGGGCTTTTAGACTTAAAACTGCATCTAGAAATGCCAGATATATAGAAATAGAGTGATACTAGTAGCTGTCTTTTATATATACACACATGCTGTTACACTAAACTGAGACCATATGCTCAAATGAAGAAAAATTGTCAAGCTCCAAGAAATTAAATAAAAAGTGATTTAATATCACAGGTCTCAGAAGATTAATATTAGAACATCTGCATTGCTGGTTTGAAAGTTTGTCGTGTTTCAGTGTCCAGAACTGCTCACAGATGTATTTGCCTTTTATTATTACTCATTATTACTGTGCCATAAATCAAGCCAATACAAATGGGACCCTTGAAGTGTTAATCATTCTGGTCTCATTTTTAATGAGTAACCCTTGACATTTCAAGAAACATCATCATGTAGGATGCTAAATGTGCTGTCTCTATTGTTATCAGATGGAGACAAGGTAAGTTCTCCTGTTTAAAACAAATTGCTGAAGGTCAAATACAGTAATGACACAAGAGAAGTGTTTATTGTCTGCTCCTCCTCCACAAGTGCTTTTGTTTATAGACAAGTAAAGGAGATGAAATTGTTCTAGTCTGGACTTATTCTTAAGGAAAACAATTCAGCAGAAGTGTGAGCAAACTTTTATTTCATCATAAAAATTGCTGTCTCTGTGCAAGGTATTTACAAGATGAGCTAATACCTGAGGATAATGACCAAGAATACGACCAGCTAGAGGTGTCTGCCACCTTTAGTAGAGCCATTTTGAACCATTTCTGCATAACTAATATGGCATTGATATGCTATAGCAGCAGAGTGATAGTGTGAAGTACACACCATTCCAGCATGATGTGAAGGACTTCAGAACAGGAGAAGCAGCAGTAAATCAAAACCATGACTTCATATTTTAATAATGTTTTTACCTTATTGATTGGAAATGCAGTGTAAATAAGTGTCACACGTTTTAGGTTAGCAGATCTTTTTCTTTGCTCATCATCTTGCTGATCAATGGTCCAATTTAGAAATAATAAAATATGCTTCTGACATCTGTTTGAAATAGATTGCTTAAATAGTGTGTGTTCAGCTTTTTTGTTTTGCTTTGCCTTTTTAATAGTAGGGATTACCGCACACCTAAGGGATAAGCATAGAGCTGTAGATTAAATCACAAATGCAATGTAAATGCATCAAAACTTTCTGCAAGCATAAGCACCATATCAGTGAAAAATATTGCATTATAAGAACATTAAGGATCTGGCTTGTACTCCTAAATAAAACTATTGAGAGACCAATCATTTGTATGAGAGAACATGATTGTGGGACCAGGGTACCCTTAGTAGGTGTTTTTCTTTCCAGATAGAACTGAATATTAAATTACATATGTGAGTGTGTATATATATATATATATATATATATATATATATATATATATATATATATAAACTTTTTTAATTGTATTTGATGTCTGTACTTTTCTCCATGTGAAAATGAAGATGATAGCTTTCTGGAGGAAATCAAGGTTGAATGGTTAGGACACGTTATCTGCCTTTAAAAATTAAAGAAAACTAGCTTCATCCTCAAAAGGAAAAATCTCAACCAAGTAGCACTCTTCTGTGTTAAAATATAGTATGAAAAATCTACTATGGCCCTCTCTCCTAAGAGTTTGTAAGCTAGTTTATAAAGAAAAACCAAAAAAAAAAAAAAAAAAACCAAGGGAAATAACAGATGAGATTGGAGTGAAAATCATGAAATGCAATCAAAGGGAAAGTGCTCTTCAAGTGTTTCTGTTTGGTGTCTGTCTGCAGAGACTGCTACCTATTTCTTTTAATGTGATACCAGAGAAAAGCTGAGGGTTCAAGGCTTCAAGTAGTGCATCATTTAAGGAAGATCTGGGGAGAAAGGTAAGGTGAAAAATAAATTGAAAGGGAGGAAAATGAGCTGCATTAGTAGGCCTTTGCAAAATTGAATATGTTCAAGGTAATTTGACAGTGGTGCAGAAAGGAGAGGTGAGGTGGAGCAGGAGAATGAGTCTGCGTGCATGGCGCAGTAGAAAAGGCACAAGAGTTTTGCTGAGGTGTTCAGGATAGGCTGCAGCAGGCAGATACATGCTGCCTGCTTCCTGATACAAAAAAGTGCTTTTGGCAGATCTGCACAGTTCCAAATTTGCCTTGACTGATGTAATCAAACACTGAACTTCTTGTTCAAATATTTCTAGTGACATGCATGTGCTCTTCCACTAGCTCTGAGCTTAAGTTACAGACAGCATGGCCCTCTGTAATTAGTTGTTTGTGTATTTTCTGTTTGTGTGAAATCTCATGGGACAGTTTTGCTTTGTCTCAGATTTTCTGCTTGCATTTAGGTGTCACTAATTCCTGAAATTTTAAAACAACTTGGTACTGAGAAATGCTAGGAAACCTGAAGACAGAATGAAAAGTGCAAGGTTTGGGGTTTTTTCTTCTTTTGTTCACTGGAACATCATTAGTGAGTCTGTGTGTGCACAATTATTTTGTAAAAAAACTTTCAATAACTTTAGATCTGGGAGGGAGATTGTTAAGTATTGCCAGTTTTCTGCTAGAGAGGTAAGCAAACTCCTTGGGTGGAAAAGAGAAGGCACTTAATGGCTCATCCGTGTTCTCTGTGGGTCAGGTTATCTTCCTTAACATTTCCTGAGTCTTTCTTATCTCCCATTAGAGTGAAAACTGTAAAGGAATGTTGGACCACCCTATCTTTCCTAGCCTTGACCACTGAAGTTGCTGTGATTTCTAAGGGGAAGTTATGATTTGGTATGTTCAGGGGTTTTGTTTGTTTTAAATGAACTGTGACCTGCTACAAAGATTTCATGTGAAGAACACAAGAGATCTGGAGGACAGCAAATGTGTTACCAACTTTCTGTATTATTATTTGGAACATGAATTCATGACTAAATGATGATACTACTCAGAAAAAAAAAAAAAAAAGTATTAATGGGAGTCTTATGAGTGACAAAGTTTCAAATAAATTAGAAGTGGAAATGAGGAATGTTTCAAGTAGAGCCACACTTGAGTAAGTTTGTTTATCTCCTGTAAACTGATACCCCAAAACTACTTAAATATTTTTTCCTACCCTGAGGATAAGTGAGATCAATTCAAGGCTATCATGCCTTGAATTTGCAGAAAGCTTGTTGTAATTAAGAAATAAACCTCAAAGTTGTTCTCTTGATTTTTCTTTGATGCCTTGCCTGGGGGTCAGAAATGTGTTCTTGATGCCTGCTATCTACACGCCCTGGAAGACTTGAATAGCATTGCGCCTATTAACAGAACTTGTCTGTTTGCATTTGTGCAAAATTCCTCTCCAAAGCTGATTTAGTGTTCCAGCACGAAAGGGCCGTGGGATTACAAGGCTGTTAATAGATGAGAAGACGACTATATGTACCATGGAGATGATTATGACTAGAGAAAACTTGTATCAAAATTGCTTTGGGACATAATTGCATAGTATGGAAACTTTTAAAAGGTTATTTCCTTAAACTGTTAACAAAACTTGTCTTCTGTTATGGTTTCAGCTCCTAGGGACAGAAACTTAAGCATGGTATCAGCTTTGTGTGCAGAATAAAACAGAAGTCCTTCTCCTAATCATCATCCTGGGAGCTGAACTTCCTGCTATATTTGAGTAAAAATGCATGGTTCATTACTGATGGGAACACAGAACTGTCTCTGCCACAGCGATTCCAGTAGAGCTCTCCGTTAAATGGCACTTACTAAAAGTACAACCATTTAAAGGAATTACTGGTTTAGCCCTTGTAAATGTTTTCCTTAGATGAGATTTGTATATTAAAAAAGAAGGGCACAAAAGGACACTGTTTCAGCAAGATTGTGCTTCTGGGGAAGCAAACAGCTAGATTTGGATAGCAGATGAGCTGTATAGGCCTAAGGGACAGTGCTAACAGAATTAGTACAAATCAAGATTTATTGTTTCCTCCTTCTGAAATAACTCCTCTGTTTTGGGGAACATGCAGATGATACTCCCCGAAGTGCAATTTATTGTGTCCAATTTCTGATCATTCCCAGATTATATCCAAATTCACTTTCACCCTTCTGGCAAACATAGTTAATGGGGGGAAATAAACCAGCACTGGTTTATCTGCCTTTTCTTCTTGGTTGTAAAAGTCAGAGAGATCTTCCACTCACCTCTGAAGGTGCTTTGCCCTCTCTCCAGAGTGCAGTACTGTTCTTCCCTCCCAGTGTCTGTTTCTCCTCTCCAGTTCTTCACTCCTCTCACATGCTGACCAGTGCTGTTTGTGAAGATCCCTTAAGTGCTCTTAAGTGGGTACCTGGCCTTGGCAGCGTAAAATAGGTACGAAAAAGAGAGTCATCGGGCAGAATTTTCTAGCAAAACAGGTACAGATTCAGCGGTTGCTGGTCAGTAAAGCATCATGAAATGCCTGTTGCACGTCCATATAGACACAACTACGCACTACTTAGGTTTTCATCTAGGTTGTCAAAGCAGTAAAACTTTCTTAAAGCTATACTCAGTCCATGATTTGTCTGTTACATGAAATCTTTGTTTATAAACAGAGCAAAAGGGAGATCTGTGTTGCCAAGTAGGTATCCAGTTTTGCTTTTTTTTTTTGGTTGTTGTTAGTTTTTAGTTAAAACTAAAAGGCTAATGATATAGACCTTTTAATTCTTTCTCTTGCCATTTCATGAACAGCTTAGATGAAGTTTCTGGCTGCAGGCAAACAGTTTCAGTTTTACATGAGCAAGAGATAGATAATTCCCGGGTCAGATGTAGGATTTTCCATACCAGATCAAAAAGAAGAGATGATCTAATTCAGTGTTGTGCTTCTAGTAATCTAACAGTGGTGACAAATTCGTGAACAAGAAATGTTGCTTTGACTTAGGTACAGTTGACAGTAGAGATGGTGACAGACCCAGGAGGTCTTAGTTTAAGATTCAGCTCCTGTTCTTAATATTAAGAACTCTCTGCAAAACTCTGGTTTTAGAGTGCAAATACATATATTTAGATAAAGTACCTCTAAATAAATGTTTATTTAAGTTATGCATCTAAGGATGGATATCGTTAGCCAAAGAATATCATTCCTCTAGAGATGAGAGATTTTCAGTTCATGATTTTTGAGATGCCAATTGTCAATTTGAATTGTAGATGCTGTGGGCTTGCTGGAATTTTATCTCACTGAAATACTAAATTAATTACAAGAAGTTCATTCCTCCTTTTCAGTCATACAGACAAAAGAATTTCAAAGGATGTTAGATAGAAGTTGTTACCATAGTAAAATGTTCGACGTTGTTTGCAGAAGGAATGAAAGGAACTCAGCAACAAGTTGTTCTGAATATTTTTTAATGGTTTTGTAGTGTTTTTTTTAAAGAAGCTTGGAGTTTGGTTGATGCACAACAATTTCATCTTTTCTTCAAGTTCCCTCATGGAACTGAAGATATAATTTGTAATGATAAGGTGACTGACTGAGATTTAAGACTCTTTTTTCTGAACAAATTTTGAAGGCGAGTCTTATCTGCATAGTTCTTTAGGCAATGGACTTTCAGCCTGTTATTCATACTTCTGAGAGCACTGCAATATTTTTCAAGTTTGGATAAGAGGAAAACTAAGTATTTGTAGCTTTCAGCCACAGAGTAGTAACATGTCTAGGAGATATACTATGCAAACAGACAGCATTTTCTGCAGGCTTCAGTTTGTTTATTGTTGGATGTGCAAGATACTGCAACTTGCAGTTCTTGCATCTCTGTAAATAAAAAAAACCACACAAACAAAAAAAAAAAGATATTGAATTAACTATCATTAGAAACATGCCAGAAACATTCTGCACTGTGTTTTGAGGGCCTCTGGCACAACTCCCAGTGCTTTTCTTCAACACCTAATATAGGAAGTATTCAGCGGGAAGTGCTGGCTGCGGACCTGTGCCATCAACAACAGAATTTGCTGCTGTTTCCAGACATATTATTTTTACTGTTTATGAAATTGTTCATGTAGTTAATTTTTAAAGGCTGCATTTCTAGTTCCTTTGTTTTAAGCATTGCTGGGATTTGCAGTTCTGAGGTTTGCCCAGCTACCTCTGCCTACTGTTTACAAGAAATGCTCCATTATTGGTGATCTGTCCTTCTGGCACTACTGTTAGCATTTGCAAATCTTGTAGGCAGGATTCATTTTCCTCTGCTGCTTATAAGAGAACTGTATTGCTTTATTAACAGCAATATTATGTGTTTCCACCTGTGGCAACTTTGATAAGCTCGATGTTTGTTACAAATGCTAATAAGTTGTTGGAATGGTCAGAATTTGAATTGGATGGCAGTCATTGTTATGTGCAAGGGCTGAGGCACTAAGAGGTTACTGGGATCTAGGCACCTGTGGACCTTAAAAATAAACTGTTTTTAAATGCCTTGCTTAAGAATTTCAGAGAAATCTGGGTAAGGCTTCAAATATAATTCATGCCTTTTTAGTCACTGGCTAACTTTCCTAATAACAGAAAGGTTTCCCAGTGGAGGACCAGGGAGGTCTGTAAAACTGCTTTCTTCTTCCTTCTCATATGTAAAGTTTGTATTTCAGTATTCAAACAGCATATCCATAGGCACTGAGTATACTGCTATTAAGTAATGAAAATTAGTGATCATAAAATGAAACTGTGTGTACTTCGATATGCTTAATGTGAGTAATATAGCTGGCATTGGTACTGGATTGAGTGCAGTATTACTTTGAAATGATTGATATGTTGCTTTTATAACAACATAACAGCTGAAGTGATTTTTCAGCATGATTTGGAAATGGATAGAGACTTTATTTTCAGTTGTCATAATATTCCACTTCAAAACAAATGTACCACCCAACACTGATAAATGTAATTTGTATTCTCTTTCTGAAACTACTTGGTATTATTTTTATGTATTACTTGTGCTCTAAGCTCCATCATAAAAATGAACTTTTACTTGCTTTCTACTTTTTTAGTTTAGGTGAATTTTTGTGTTGAACAGCATAGCTTGTTGCTTACTAGGTATAGTCAATAAGAATAACTAATGCCAAATTATATTGGGTGCCTGATTTCTAATAGTGTATTTTGTGCTTTACTGAGTTACAGTATCACTTAAAAGCATTGGCTGTAAATCAGTAAGCATGAAAAGAAATCTAGAGGCTTTAGTTTTGGACTCCATAGGTCTCTGAAATGGTACTCAAAGTATTTGCCTGATATACCTCCAAACTGAAGGTAAACTTTCACAGAAGATACTCAGGACTAACACAGGTCATCAGACATCTGACATCAAATCCTTCTTTCAGTCCACAATTTTTACTGATGCTTTTGTTAACTAGTCCTGCAGACCCCAGAGAGCCTGCTATAATGGTTGCTTTGAAACTCAGCTATCAGGCTTGAGCTTGTGAAAAGAGAGCACTTCATATTTAGGAAAAATAGTCAAGGTTGTCAAGGCTAAGGAAGCAGAAAACAGCAGGTCTGCAATTATCTTGGCTAGCCTGGCAGGATGGAAGACAAGTGCCATGAACAAGGTAGTTCAGATGACAGTGTGTCCACTTCTCCATACCAAATAACTGAGGATTCAGGTATAATCATTTTGTTACTGTGTATGTCTGTTTCCATGACTTTCTTTTCCCCTATAATATTTTGCTATGTAAACTATAGTGATTTGCTAGTAGATGTGACCCAGTACTAGGCCACATGGAAGGAAGAAGTTCTTAACCTTTATAGTTCCTTCACCCAAACTTCATTTTTCTGAGTCTTTCTCTATAAATAATCTAGTCCATAGTCCATTCTGAGCCTCTTTTTACAACTCTAAAGGCTTAAATTGTAAGAAAAAAGTGTTCTTCGCATGGGCATTCATTCTCATTTCCTGATTTTGTTAGAAAAAGAATGTCACATGGCAGACTACTTTTAAGATGAAAAGAAAGTAAATTTACTTATTAGAACTTTGTTACCACTTGTGTGTTAGAACTGAAGTCTGTGAACCCTGATGCAATAAACTTGTATCCTACATTTGTTAAAATGTTACTAAAGAACGGTAAATATTTGATTCTGTTTTGTGGCAGACTTTGAGTGGAGACACCGGAAGACTTCTAATTAGCAAAAGCCCTCCAGTAGAGCTGTAAAAGGTGTTCTCAGTCTTTTGTCAGCCTTTAACTTTTACATTATGCAAGTGACAATGACCCACATTCTCATTAGCCTGTTTGGTATAAGCATTTCTCAGCTCATACTCCTGTCCATTTTGTGTGACCAGTAACCCCCTTTTCCTACAAAGAGATTACTAGTACTCTTCTCTCCCTTGAGGTTGGGTTTGATTTTTGTTTTGTAAATTCAGTTAAAGACAAAATTAATTTTGTTGTGAGCCTCCCTTTTTCTCCCAGTGTTTGGTGGTTTGTTGGTTTGGTTTGGTTTTTTCACCTACACTGTAAGCATTAAGAGGAGTCTTGTGCCATGTTTCATGGATATTAAGCTGTGAAGATTTTTAATTACTACTTAGTCTACTATGACTGCTACAGCTGTAGTGGACCTCAGTGGCAATTATAGTTTGAATTTTAGTCTTGAAGTCAGGAAAAACATTGGGTGCTTTGGTCTGCCGAAAAGCAGATTCTCCAAAATGTATTTTCCTCAGATATTGCAAGCACCTGCTTTTGTTCTGTCCTTGTTTTCAGTTTTTGCTTCCATAGCACTGGATTACCCATATGGAAGGAGTTCCTATGTGTTAACAGCTTATTGCATTTAACTATTTTATGTCAAAGCTGATAAAAAAAACACAGCGGAGCAGCATTTTAGAAAAACAAACAAACCAACCCCACCCCAAAATGACAACACAAATCCTATTTCATAACTATCATAATCCCTCAGTGCGAATAAAATACCCATAAATGACGAAATGAAATCCCAGTGCTGTTTCTTGATGTTTGTGTAGAACTCCCGAGAAGGGCTGGAAATCTGGCAGTAGTATTTTGACTGTTCTGTGGGTACGCTTTCAGCTCTGTCTCAGAGCTCTGTTCAAATGAAGCACCCTGAAATGCAAATTCAGTCTTGAATGGCTGAGTTTAGGTTATATTCTATCTAATTTTATCTTTAAAATTGAGCTTATTGACGAGTTGTAAATATGGTGCTGCATGAGACACTAATACTCTAGCAGTTACGGAGAGACATTTAGAATTGTTTGCTTTTTGAGAGGAAAATATTGTGACAGCTGTGCTTAAACATGTTTTTATGTGCTTAGAACTTTTTAAGGCAGTTACAGGGGTAAAAAAAAAAAAACAACAAAGAGATGCCTTAAAAATAGCAGTTGGAAATTAGTTCAGAAGAAGCTGAGATATCTCTTTGAAGCTTCAAAGATGTAAATCAAATATTGCTCAGGACTCTTTAAGTTTTCCCATAATTATCTGGGAATTCCAAATTTAATAGCTTTATTTTTCTAAGAGTAGACTGTCTCTGTGTATGCAGACTTGTATACATGTGGGGCCTTCAAGCCTTTCAAGTGTTTGTGTATCAAATGAATTGCTTTAAATATACAATTTTAAGAGAACTCCAATTCACTGCCCACCCCTCATCCCCCAACTTCCATCTGTCAAAACATGCACCATTTAAATACCTTATCCTTTGCCAATATTTGCAGCTGTCCTTATAGTGACAAACTGGGAGTAATTGAAGATCATTTGTCTCTGGTAAATGCCTCTTCCCTCTTACAGCGAGAATATCTCATTAACATAAACAACAAAAAATGTGCTTTTCTTACCATAAAATGCTCAGTGTCTCAGGACCATAAACTAAAGCTCTGTCTCTGCTTCTTCTGTGTTAGTTTTCAGCTTTTGGTTTAACCTTTCTCTGGTTTCTTTTCCTAAGTCTGTCTTGAAAACCAGTATCCCAGCTCAAGTTTATGCAGAGAAGAGACTCATGAAACCTGTATCACCCCTCAGTAACTGGTGGGAAGACTTGGTAATTGCTTCATTTTGTAGATACCTTCCCACATAGAGAGTCTGAATTCTTTCTTCTATTGAGCCTGAGAATCTGCTTTGTCTATTGAGTTTTTTTGCATTGAGGTTTGTAATTTCACTTTGTATGGAAAGACTGGTGGTAAGTCTTCGAGTGGTATCCAGAGAATTGGAATGAAGTGTCACATTTTGTTTAGTCACTAACTTTTCCCCTCATGTTTTAGGGAGTCATGGTGGGGAAAAAACACATTTAAAATATGGGTTCTTTGATTTAGGGGCTACTAATCTGTTCTTTACATAGCTGTGTGTTTATGTATACACATGTACATACATGTGTTTGCTTGAAAGCATATTGCATATGGGAACTTTGCTATGTAAATATTTTTTCTGGTATCCTTTTGAACGAGTATTTATTTCTCCTTAGGAGGACAAGGGTTGTGTAGTGCTCATGAAGCATGACACTTGTTCAGCTTTTTGTAAGGCTGTTGTGGAAATGTGTTCTTTAATTTTTTCTTCCACTTGTATGTAACAGTCAGGTTTTGCCAAGTTTCTGTGTATGTTTGAATGTAGTATAGACACATGCATCCTCTTACTGGCTCAAAATCCTGCTGCAGTTGCTGATTAATGAAGTAGTTGAAGTGAGAGAGGTCTTTAGCACTCAATTTAGGAAGAGTTGTTAGTTAGACCTGTGATAAACTTGCCTAGTCTGAGTCAATTTTCTATTTTATTATGTTTCAAGTGAAATGTAAGGTACTAAAATAAATGCACACACCCCTTTGTCAAACTGTTATTTACTCCTATAGATTATAATGAAACTTGTTATGAAACATGAGCATAATGCAGTTTTGCTTGGCTGCGCCATGGTGGTGCTGGGAAGAATCATAAATGAATGTGCTCCATCAGTGTCACAGTGTCGATGGTTTCCTTTGGAGACTGGAGGCATTTGGGACCCTGCTGTGCTCCTGTGTTTCCTGCACTATGAAGACAGGAGGCTCATTCATGAGAGGGATGCACCATGAACTCCTTGGCTTGTTCTCAAGGCTGAGCTGTACGTAGGATCAGTCATCAGATGAGATTCTGAGACTGTCATGACCAATGAGCTGCAGTACTGGGGAGTAACCAGCAGTGAACTGGTAAAGGTTCAGGTTTTAATGGAAAACTTTGTAAAATTTGCCATTTTATATTGGTACACCTCATTTCCTAACAGAACATAGTGTAGTTCCATTCTTAGGAGAATGGCATTATTCTAAAGATAATAAAGATTTTTAGAGAAGGCAGGGATCAAATCACTGTCTGAGAACTTACAGCTCTACAGAAGCTTTATTGCCTTTCTTGATTGTTTACTCAGTACAACAGCTCCCAAAATTTTTAGTGTATTCGTTTGAAGAGCTTCAGAGAAACTACCAAATGCTTTTGGAATGCATGAGTTGCTGGCTGCAGAGCTGCAGAAGGGGAATAAACAGCTGCCAAGCAGACAATGTACCAGTTCTGTTAGGCTTGCTTTTGTTCTCACCGGACTGTGTGACGGGGCAGGCTGCCCTTCTACTGTGGCATTTCTTACAATTACTTGCTCAGAAAACACCAGTCTGGACATCAGCAATGTCAGGCTTGGGCTTTATCCTGAATTTTCTGGGAAGTCATTAAACTGCATCTGTGTAGCCAGCTGCATTTTGTAAATGGTGCAGGGGCTACTTTTCAAACGTAACCTTTATTAAATATACATAAAACATGCTGCCAGGAAGTATATTTTGAAGAAACCCAACTGTCAGCCAAGGTATTCTCTTGTTTACATATACAGGGACATTTCTAAGGATATTTCAGATTTTGCAGGAATTTCAGAGTGCTTTTTAATTTACAAATGTCAGTGTCTATACCTCTGTTAGTCTGTTTGACTTTCTGCTGTGAAGTGATGACAGAAAGATGGTGTCAGACATTAATTCGTGATCGTACTGAATAATTGTTTTGAAAAGGCTTCCATTGCACATATTTTGTTACCAGCTGCTTTCAGAGTTGGTAAGATAAAAGTGACAGAAATTTACTCTTGCCTCATGTTTTTAGGTAGCCCTTCTTACATGTTTGATTTGGACTGTTTTTTCTCTGGAGGATTTGAGAGGCAAATGAACGTGCCATCTTCCATGGGCACTGTTGAAACAGCTAGGTGGCAATGTTCTTCTTGTTTCTTATCATTGTACTAGTCCATGGTTAAGATGTTTATTAATGAAGAGTAGTACCTTGTAGATTTCATAGAGAGAATGAAGTTAATTAAAGTGGCTTTTGAAAAATAGTGATCTCATTGAGTTTTGAGAAGGAATCTGCCTGCAAAACTATTTCTACTTGTTGCATATACAATACCTAACAAACAGTGCTAAGAAAAAGCTAAGACTAAAATGTCATCATAATATTCCATTCTTTTAAATAGGTCTGCCATATCTGCAAGCCAAATTATTTAAGCATTTTAATAGGTTTTTCTTAATACAGTTAAAATAAGACTTGAAATATTTTCCAGTAAATATGTGTATCTCTTCTAGGTTAGTCTTTTGATTGACTCCTAGTTGCAAATTTCCAATTAACATGCCAGTTGGGAGAGGCCTGATCAAAAAGAAATAATCCATAATTCTTTGCCTCTCAGTGTCATTCAATACTTGATTTCTCTAGTTTTTCTGGTCCAAAGTAGCAGATGAAAAGTGGAAATTCATCTTTAGCAGTTTCCTCTTCAAGAACTGAAAAATGTTGCAGTTGTCTAGTAGGTGACACTTTATTGTCTATATGTAGCCCTACTGTATAGCCAAGTAAGGCACTTTTGTATGGAAAACAGAAGTTGTTCATTTCATGTTGTATTTGTTTGTCTTTACTTCCCACAGAAATTTCAGTGGTTTTATTAGTGATGGAAGTGGCTGCAAATGACAATGGGAGTTGGGTTTGACTCTTTTATGTGTGTTTGCTGTGCTTCAGTGTATGGTTTTGTCTTCAAAAAGTCTTACCAAGTTTAGTTTTCAGTAACGCCAACAGCTGCTGATGGCAGAGTACAGCAGTAAGTTTTCTGAATTCTTGTAGATGTCATATTTTGCTACATACTACTCTGTAAAGAGGGGATGTGATCTAAATCTGTTGTATTTAAAGGAATATGGTATGTAAAGCTTTCATATGTATATACTCCAGTATAAGATTATTAGGACTGTGGTTTTCATTCATTTATTTCAATATGATATGATTCCTCATGAAGTGCATTTCCTGAGATCATGTTCTAAAAACACTTCTATAGGTGAATTAATTGTCTTTAGGAAAAAAACCAGTCACTTTAATAGTTTTTAATTGATTGTAAGAGGATGTGTGAAAACTTCTCTGTTGTCTTTATATTGTAATCATTACACAGAGAGGGAATTTTTCAAAGCAAAATGACTCTTTTGTATTCTTGGATTAAAGAACCTTCCTATTTAAAAAAGAAATAACACTTGTTGTGCATTAGTTATTTGAAATGTTGGGATGAGACTCATCTTGGGATTTGAAGATAGTTAAAAATGATTTCTAGTTTCTAAACTTCTCACAAAAAAGGCAGTGATTCAACAAGTGTGGGATGTTAATCTAGAGCTTCAAGTACTGGCTGAAACACAGGGAGAAATCTTTGTGCAATGTCAGGACTTGAAAGCCAGTCCTTATTCTTGCAGGAGGAACTATCAGACAGGACTGTTGGAGCTCTGCCTGCAACTGCTGCCTGCCCAAGTCACATCACTTGCACCCTGCTAGGAGACGGAGTAGGTACCATAGCAGTTACAAGGCTTCTAGATGATGTTTTCTAATGATGTTTTGTTCTGTGCTGCACCAGTTGTTTTGTCTGGAAATTTTGAGGTAGAAACCAAGTTTTTCTGACTTTCTTTATTAATGCAAAAGTATCCAAACTATCAAACGTACTCCTGTATTGAAATTGTTGGAATCTTTTTGAACATCCCTTACATACTTTACAAGGGTCTTTTCCAGAACAGTAGATAGTGAACACCTGTGGGATGTCTCCTCATGCAACAGATCATAGAATCATAGAATGCTAGGGCTTGGAAGGGACCTTCAGAGATCAAGTCTAACCTCCCTGCAAAGCAGGACCACTTAGGGCAGGTCACACAGGGATGCATCCCAGCAGGTTTTGAAGATCTCTAGAGAAGACTTCACAAGCTCTCTGAGCAGCCTATTCCAGATCTCTGTCAGGTGTCTCAGTCTTTGCTCATAAGACAGATGTTCAAGTCCCTTAATCATCCTCATAGCACTCTGTTGAGCTCTCTCCAGTGGTTCCCTATCCCTCTTGAACTGAGGAGCCCAGAATTGTACACAGTATTCCACATATGGTCTAACTAGGGCTGAGTAGAGGGAGAGTAGAACCTCCCTCATCCTGCTGGTCACACTCTTTATGAATGTACACAAGTATACTATATCATTATTATTCTTTGTGCCTCTGTAATAACAGTTGTTATTTACAGTATATGTGTATTTCTTTTTATATTACATTAAGTCACATGCATCCTTAGGAATTTTCATTATCACAGTTTGGTATACATTGATTTCTGGAAGGAATTGTTATGATAAGATAACTTGTAGAATAATGGGACTAATATTGGGATTGGGGGTGTTTTGTTTGGGGGCTTTTTGTGGGATTAGTTGTCATTCTGGGTTTGTGGTTTTTTTTAAATCAACAGTTAATTAGAAGCTGTCAAATTCTAAGAATTAGGCTAATTTAAGTTCCATGTTGTATAGCCATTGCTCTTGCTTTACTGTGCCTTCAAACCAGTGGTAAATTGAAGTGCCACTCTTAAGTACATGTTAATATTATGTTCAGCATACCAAGAAAGAATACTCTTTGACTGTACTATGCACCTGAAGATCAAGGTTTTACTTTGATATTCTTGAAACTGTTTGGTAAGTGTATTCTCCTTAGCTGAGAAACCCAGAGGGGGGAAAAATAAGTGTCTGTTTTCTTTTTTTCTTCCACATATTTGAGGAGAACAGTCAGTCCTATTAAGAAGGAATAGAAATCTGGTGAGCTTATTCTGATTTTTAGACTGACAGTCAAAGAATAGAGTGTCATGGGGTTTGAAATTACACAGAAACAAGCTATAGTGCAAAGAATGTTTTCCCAAATACAATTCATTATTCCAATTGGCAAAGGAAACTCTGTAATCAAACACAGTCATACTAGCCTCTTATCAAAAAGCAGTATTTTGTAATAAAGGCAAATTTTATGTGAAAGTGTTATATGAATGTGTTAACAGTAGAGAAGATGTACCAAAGTCCTCTTGCCTCTACCAGTTTCTTAGTAAGAATAAGAGGAGGACTGTGTGGAATTGATGACATTTTCATTTTTATGTAATAACACTGTGCCCTGGAAACATGAAAGGGAGCCCCTAGGCAAGGTTTGTGGTAGAGACCCTGCTAAATCAAACCTAAAACAAAGCACAGTTGAACTTGTACTCCTGTTACTGTAGAGAGAGGTCCTGAATGCTCAGAAAAATGCTTTGATGCTGCAAATCCTGGTACATGGAAAAGCAGTTTCACAGTCGTCTTCTGTAAAGGCAGGGAAACTGTGAGTCAATACGACGTTGTTATATTGTGGTGGAGTAACAGCACTTTTGAATAGGTTCATCTGTTTCATGTTACCAGATCATCCACTTCATAAACAGTGAATGGGCAGAAGACACTTGTGTGGTAGAAGGGAGCATGGATGTGCTCTCTTTGTTGGTTTGTTTGTGGTTTTTATAGCAAGCTTATATATGAAATATTAAGCACATAAAATGAGGAAGTGCAAGGAAGATAGATGAAATTAGGTTTTACTTTCTTTTTAAAGGTTTGTGCTAAATCCAGTCTTGAAGTCTTAAAAGTCCAAGCCACTGAATTCAGGTGTTCCAAATAACTTCAGTTAAACTATAGGAGGTGGAATATAAATTACAGTAATGAGGTTCCTGTGATTTTTAAATTGTTTTGCTGTGGAAAAAAAAATTGCTGTATTAAGTTTCTTTCTTATTCTTTCTGCAACGCTATGGAGGAAATCCCCATGATATGTAGATAAATGTATGCTAGATCAGCTTTACTAGTTTGCAACCAGATGAAGCATTTTTAAAGTTATTCTGAAACCTCAGCTGTATTACACAGCTAATTATTTTTAAAATATTTGATCCAGCATCTTCTGTATATCAGTGTGAAATGATGGGTTATCATTCTGCAAAGTAACTCCTGAGCATACAAACAAGTTCTAGAGAGAAGAGTGCCAAGATAACAGTGTGATTTTTATATATATATATTTTTTTTTTTTCAGTTTGGGGGGAGATGTCTGTTTATTTTTCTTTTCATTTCCATGAGGACATATAGTGGAAAGTGCTAGTATTTACTTTTAAATCTCTGACATACTTCTCGCATTGTAATGTTCATTGAACCTTGAAGTTCAGGATCTGTGCAAGCCTTATATTTGGCAGTGTATTTGGGTATTTCTCTAAAGCATGAATCAGAGCATTATGTCTGTGTTCTTCAAATGTGTATTTTTGTCTAATTGTTTTTAGCAGTGTTTAAGTGTAAATAACCCTAGGGTCGTTTTTGTTTGTGGAAATCTGTTATTTCTAGAAAGGTTGGAACATAGGTCTCTGGGTGTTTTAGGGAGGAAATATGTTTGATTCATTTGCATGTAATTGTTATTATATGTTTCTTGTTGGGTGAACATTTTTACTTAATATATCCAAGTGCTTATGAAAATGGAGAGCTAATAGCATTAGCAAGAGTCTGGCATAGTGTGTACGGGCCATCTTTACTAGCTTCTGGATTCTCTTCTGTGCGTGGTCTTCTGCCCAAGCCAACTCGCCCTGTTCCAATTGTAAGCTTGTCTTTGAGCACATATTGCTAATCGTCCTGAACTGAGCCAAATTAAATGGTGTATTTTTAATGAGAAAAAGAGTTTGGATTCCTATCCATATGCTTCAACTGATGTCAAATCCTACTTCAAACAGATGCTGACCTCTATATTACAAAGGCATAAGGGCTAATTACGCTTGAACGAATTTCCAATTTCATCCATCCATCTATTAGGAAAAGAAAAAATAGGTTTTTACCTTTCCAAGAGTATGTATATTTTGTTAGATCAGTATAACATAGATGTTAAATTAATCTCAGGATGTGTCAGGCTCAAAATTCCAATACCTTGAATGGATGCTGTTGAAAAGAAAATAGTCAAATGTTCTTAGAAGATTTGCCCCTCATTCATCTTTACCATGTTGTATTTCTGCTGTAGATTAATCATCAGGAAGATAATTGTGCTTTCTGCTTGAAAAGTGTATGCTGTCCTTTTCCTAGAAGCTTATCTTCCAGCTCTTAGCCAGCCATTCCCTATGCACCAGTTACAAATGCTTCAATCTGGCATTAGTAACTGGGAGAGCTGGTAGCACTAGCTGTTATCCACAGAGGGCTTTGAAGCTACGCAGATGGTCCTATCCTCTTTCCTCTCCTCTTTTGAGTTAAAATGTGTAAATGTAAATCATGCACAGTTAAGATTATTCTTTAGAATGCCTGTAAGTAGCTCTTACGTATAAATCAGTTTAGAGCTTGAGGCATTTATGTGGAAAGGATACATGTAAATGATTCCAGAGGGTGGGTTGGTTTTTTTCCCCTTTTAGTTACAACTGTTCATTAGGACCACGTGTACCTACCTGTACAGAGTATATCACAAAGTGCAAAAGGCTAAATAGGTGATTATGAATGATTCAGAGTGGTGGAGCATCTGGCCTATAATGAATAGTATTTTATTTCATAGGAATTTCTGGTTTAAGCTTTGTTTTAAAGACCAAGTCTGCTTTTCTGAAAGTGCACATATGGCTAAGTCGGAGTTCACAGATAAAGATAGTACAACATTAGGGTTTTAGCTGGCAGTGTTGATAGTAACAGTAATATGGATAAAGCCTGTCATACAGATCCTGTAACACTCCATAATCTGAGAAAACATAGAAATCAAACTTGTGGAAGCGAATTAGAGATGTGTGGGTATTAAAATACTCTATTCACTCCCATTTAAACTCAGACCATCTGTTGTTTCCAGATGTACTGCTTCCTGCAGCAGTATACTGGGAATGCCATAACAGCATCAACAAATCTTTTTCTTTTTCTTTCCACATCCCCCCCTGGTTCTGTATTGTCATTCCCAGAAAGCTCCAAACCATCTACCGCTTGTGTTACTTCTTTGAGTGACGGTGCAGCATGGCAAGACATGTAATATTACTCCATGGGTAACTGGTAGTATGGTTGGCACAAATGCCTTAAGACATAGTACATAATACTTTAAATGCTCCAGTGATATATTTCAAACTATGTATAGTGCAACACCTTAATCTCTTACTGTCTGTAAGGCAATGGACTGTCACCTCCCTCAAGACCACTGCTTGCCTCATTAATATCGCTGGAACAAATTATCACTTCACAGCCCAGAAATTTTCTGTAGCAGTTGTGGTGATTGATGTAACAAGGCTGAAAAATAATGATGAAATGCATGTTCCAGAAGACAGACTCAAATGGCAGGATCTTCAAAGGCAATTAAATGTGACACAGGAGGAGTCTTCCTGGAATAATGTATTTCCAAATAAATGGCAAGATAAGGGTGATATTCTATTGTTATTATAGGTAAACTAGTTTGGTATGCAAAAAGTCTCTCTGAAAACAGAGCATACAGGCATAAAAATAAATAAAATAAGTGTTAGTTTATTTAAAATATGTGGACAGAAGAGAGTGAATTGGAGTGGAAAATAATGCCATTGAATATGTCTAGTTTTCCTCTGAATGACAAACTTTTTTAGATGAACACACTTAAGACTTTATATTTAAATAAATCATGTCAGTGCTTTCAAGCATCTATTTTATAGTGACCCATCAAGAGCTGCTATGAGTCTTAATATACAGCTGAACTGGTCTGAGATAATTAGGTAATTTGGTTTTAACATAAAGTAATTTACTGGCTTCAGAACCAAAATACGGCTGTAACCAGTAAACCTTGTCCACCAAAGGTTTTAGATATTCCTCTAAATGAGCTCAAAATGAAATGCATTTGTGTAAATAACTTTATGTATGAATTGGCAGATCAGTCTCTGATCATAACTGCAAGGTGGAGCCTGCTTTTTTGGTTTGGGTTTGGTTTTTTGTTTTTTTTTGGTCTCCTGTGATTTCACAGGGAACTGCTTATGTAAAAGCTGCAGGACTGGGCTCTTTTCCTTTTTGCTGTTGGGATGATTTTTTTTTTCCCTACAAGAAATGTCACTTCTTGGCTCTTCTACAGTGTAACCGAGTACCTTTGAATATTAGACTCACTTTCATTAGACAGCTCAGTTTGAGGCAGGCAGGAGTATATTATTCCACTGGGATCACTTATTGCAGTACTTGGGCTTTTCTTGCAAATCAAGTGTCTCATTGCTCTCCATACTTGTAGCAATGCAGTGAAATCCAAGGTGCCTGTGAGACTAGTATGCATGTCTTGCATTTATGCATGTCTGATGGGATAGTCTTTGTATCTAGGGCATCTCTCCAGTTACACCTTGTAAGAGCTTCCAGGAAGGAAATGAGTACATACATGAAGAATTTAGTAATTTATGTAAATGTTTCATGTATAATAGTCAAACAGATAATTCTGAATAATTGGTTTAATCAAGGTTTCCCAAATTTGTGTGTGTGTTTTGTAAAACTGACAGGAAACCGTCACTTCTTGGTAGCATTGCTAAAAGTAGATTAATACTTTTATTTTAAGATATGTTTTATACCATGCTTTTCAGGATAATGAGATGCATGCTAGGAAGATTTGAGAGGAGAAAGTGCATTCCCTTACTCTATTTCCAATTAAAATTTAGGATTGAAGCGTTATATTCTCATACTGACCATTTTGGCATACGAAAGCTGTTTTTCTTACATAAACCAACGGAGAATTTTGTGTTGTGGTTTCCACATATAGATCAGCTTCTCCCCCAGCACCAGTGGACACATACATATAATTGAATTTTAGCTCCCAGAGGTTTGACAGACTTTCTTTTAAATTCTAATAGAACAGCCACTTAGGAATTTTAAGTTTAAAACAAGAAGTTAGTGTAATGAAATGTTGCTGAATTCTTCTCTGTGACTTAATTTGGGAGAAAGCAGAATGCACTCAAAAGCAACAGGGTACTGGAAAATGAAATTATCTTTTAAGTTCTCAAGCTTAGTATTTTGCAAACAATTCAGAGAAGTAGTAAACACGAGAGACAAATGAACTCTGGAGAAGGAAAGGGAATATAGTTGGGGTGAACTTAAAATAGCTCTTTGAAGAATATATTTTGAAAACATTATTATAAAGGCATAAATAAATAAATAGATATGATCTATTCAGCAGTGCTTGATGTTCATTTTGGGCCAGGAGTTCTGAAAACTGACATGTGTTTTGCACTTGGATTCTGAGACAGATTTCAAATGATGCCAAAAGTTATATATATTTTTTTCCTTTTATAGGAGTAGTGTAATTTAATAAAGAGACCCCACAGCATTTTCCATGACTTGTAATGCAGTAAAATCTGAAATTGCTACAAAGAATCAGCCACTGTGCTTTAGTAACCCTGACTCTACAAAGAAATGTGCAATCATTGAAGCAGGGATCTGTCTGTGTGGATCTTTGCAATATCAGGGTCAGAGGATGCATTTTCAAATCAATTAAAATATTTCAGCTGACTTTGGTGGCCCTTAGGTCATGATGCCATAGAAAGAAGAGAAAATAAGTGGATTTGTGTTTAGAGCCTTTCAGTGTATAGTCACCAGAAGAAAATGGTTAGTGTAGCCTTCATTTAAACTACACAAATAATCTAGGTCAGTTCAGAACTGCAGTCCCCTTCTGTTAAGAGTTAAAAGTGGAAGGAACAATGGAATGTACCAGACTGAAAACTTGAGAGTGTGTAGTGTGCTTTTATTATGATGGAGAATGTTCAGCTAACAGTTTTGACAGAAGAGTGTAATAGCTTCACATTTGGTGTCAAGGATTTGGCGTTTCTGTTTATCTTCCTTGTGCTGCTGAACAGTTTACTAAGCAAGGGGAATGTATATAAATGATTTTTCTGAACTTGTAACTATCCAGAAAATGTCAAGAGTGGAACTGTCATATATCCATAGCTGTTCCGTTGCATAGCTAAAAAAGTAATATTAATACTGAAGAATCTGACTAAATTTTTAGATCATTGTAGCATGGAGAGTTTTGGACTTTTTAATTTTGGAAGAACTTAAGCCATCTGTTGCCTTGAAGCAGAGAGATTTAGTAATCAAGTACAACAGTAAGAAGGAATTTATCTAGGGAGGCTATTAATTAACAAGCTTGGATAAGGTTCAGCATCTTGCCTTTTAAAAGTCAAGTCACTTCTGACAAATTGGTTGAACGATTAGATTTTTTTAAGTCAGCATTGCATTAGGCATTCTTTATTTTTCACTGAACTTCTACCCTAGAAAAGAGTGTCTCTAGGAAAAATGCACCTGTTTATATAATAATATATTTTTTTCTTTTCAGAAAAAGAAAAGTGAAAAAACAACTTCATCTATTTGCATGTCCTCATCTGAGAGAATTCAGCTCAAGCAATGAAGTAATTTCATAGTTTGTGGCTTTGGTTTCACTACCTTAATAGAAAGTCTGTGTTTCAGTGTTCAGGACACCAAAGAATAAAAGCAAACCCAACAGATCTCTTACAACACAGGCAGATACAGCTTCTCAGGTTTTTATATAGTAATATTATGGCTTTCACTTATTTTATTCCTCCTTGGGTATAAATAACCTATAAAGGTAAAGTATATAGTTATTGTTACTGTGTTAAATTCCCAATGAATTCTTCCATTGCAGATGGCCAGCTTAGTCCATATTCTGGAGTGCTTGGTGGAGGCTGAACAGGATGGCAGCCTTTAAAATTGTGCTGATTTTCATGTTAGTGCTCATAAGAGCAGAAAGACATTTGTGACTTACAGGAAGTATCAATAAAAAATATTCTTCAGCTTGTTTTTCTAAAGTCTAGTAATTAAAAACAGTTTCTTAGAAGTAGGGATTTTCCATGCCTTAGGGTATTGTTAAAAATAACTCTCTGTGATTGAGCACTTTTGGTAGTTTGTGAGGAGTTCTGTGACAGTAGTTGAGGGCAGGGTTGCTGAATAGCTTCTATTTTGCTTAAGAAATAATACCAAAGAAAAGGTCAGAACAAAACCTATTTATCCTCTGAAAGCCATTGCGTGCTTTTAACATTTCATACCATATTCTGTTCCTGAAATCCTTTCCTCCTTGGACTTCAGTGACTCAGCCTTCTCCTGGATCCTGCCTAATCCTTTCTTTTGTTATCCTCCCTTCTCTTACCTTTAGAGCTGAGTTTTCACTGTCTTCCCTAAATGTCTGTTGCTCTCTTGCCCACATCTTTATGCAATATTTTTCTGGACAAACTTGACAATTAGAATTCCTCAGTTGTTTGTTTGTTTTTCTGTCTACTGTTGCACTCTTCCTAAAAGAATCTGGCAGGGTTTGATAGCTCAAGCTCATTTCTGTGACTTCTGGTTGACCCAAACTGGCAAAGTGAATGTGCTTTTTGTAGTTACCTTCTAAGATAAAATAGTTTCTGACAGAGGAGTTAAATCTCTTAATCTTGTTGTGTTCCTGACTGTTGTGGCCATTGCCTCTAGTCTTCCCTAACCACTGAAAACTGTTCTGTAAAAACAAGATTTCTGACTGTGCTTTCAGCGTCTTTTCCAACTTACCTTACCTTGTCAAATACCAACTGGTTGACTTTTCTCTTCTTGGGTCTCTGTGGCCTGCTTTCTCTTTTTGAAGCCTAGAAGAGAAGGCAACTCATACTCCAATCAGCCTGTGCCAAGCTTCATCTCTATTTAGTAAAGTTTAGAAAATCATCTCTGTCCCCTTTAGGAACAAAAAGGTTACCCATAAGTGTCTGCCAAGTTAGTTCATCATCTTCAAATGGCTGTGCAGATCTCTGCATTCATGGAGTCTATGGAATGTTTAACACCAGTCACTTTAGATTGTGCTCTGAGACTGATTTTTAACCAACATTGTCTCATTATTTATTCCCTTTTCCTTTTCCAATCTGTTTGCTCTATTTCTCTGTTCTCTCCTGTCTCATTCTTGATTTGTAAACTGACTTGGGATCACTTCTACTTTGTATTTGACAGTGCCTGCTAGAACAGTAGTCTGCAAAATCTTTTGAAGTGATGGCTCTAAGGAAGAGTTGGTGCTGTTTAGAGCACTGTTAAGCTATGAGTATGGGGTATTCAAGTAAACATGTAAAGAAACTGTCCCTTCTAAATCTATACATTCTCTTTTTTTGTCCTTTCATTCAGAATTATTCCTGATACATTCTTTGGAGCTTAGGGACAAGTCAGCCCATAAAACGCTTCTCCGAGGGACTCTGAGGAGCCTCAAAACTTCATTCTAGTTTTTACATGCAGCAAAACTGAAGTGAAACATTGGTCTCCTCAGTATTTATTTAGTGATTTTTGAATTAGGCTCTAATTGTCCAGATATTACACACAAATGTACTCGATTTAAAAACATGGCTAATTGTGCTGGGTGACATTTGTAATTAAATCATTAGCGATCAGTTGCTGAAGGTCAGGACCTGGGGCTGGGGCTGCTGTCCAAGGTACTGGTCTAACGTCCTTGGTGCCTTGCAAATGTGCCTTTTGCATTCCCAGTTATGTTTTATAGGAAATCCATTTCATTAATATCTCTTACTAAATTAAATTATAATTGAAATTTGCAATGTCTCAATTTCCATTAAGAAGTAGGAGAAGAGTTGCCTTTAATTTCTTAGAGTAACCTATCTGGTACTTGACAGACTAAGAATGAACCATTCTGCCTACCAAAGAGCTTTGAGCAGTCATCTCTTCTGTACTTGTGAGCTTACTGCTGTTGGCTGTTTTCATTGCTGCATGATACAAGTCCAAATGAAGCAGCAGATTTGCAATAAAGCTGGAAAAAGTCACACTGTAGTTGCCCTGAAATTCAAATGCTTGTGGATGTGGAACCAAATATTAGAAACAAAAGTGGATAAGGAGACTTAGTTTTCATTTTGCATATACAATAATAAAACAAAATTAACAGAATGTAGTAATAAGTAATGTATGTCAAGAGAACAAGTATATAGGGGTGATGAATTTGCTGAACATAAACTTTATAGCTTTGTTCTAAAAAGAGTAAGTGCTCACATTTCAAATTAAAAATGTTATTAGTTGTGGAAGCTTCTATAAACCATCAGTCTGTAATCCAGAGAATGAAGTCTTAATTCATTCCAGCCATAAATAGTAGTGTTTCTTAAGAAGTCAGATCCAAACAATCAGTTTACAGAGAAGTGGGTGATCTTGGTATGGGGGCCTTGATGTCCATGCCTATGTTAGCCTGGAGAGTGGGTTGATGGCAGCAGTGAGTCAGTAGAGTGAGACACAGAAGGTGCAGTGTATGCATTTTGGCCATGCAGAGTTGCAGCTAGATCTGTTTCAGTGCTTGGACTGAGTGCTTGTTAGTAGTTAGAGTGGATCTTCTGGCTTAGCTTCACGTAACAGGTGTCCAGTGTGCATACTCTGAGGGCTATTTGTGGGGCAGAGTGCAGAAGGAGGGAAAGCCGTCATTGCTGTTTCCAGCTAAGTGGAGATGCACACTATGACCAAGAGTGATTTCTTTGAGGAATGTGTGTGATGCACCAACATGGGGACTGTTTAGGAGTCTTAGCTTCCTCCCTTGATTGTTTTCCTCAGTTTTGCACAGTGTAAGAGAAATTAATTTCACTACAATGTTTTGTATCTTTTTTTTCTGCCCAAAATTGTGTCAATTTGTAATATATGTACAACTCCAGGCCTGTGCATCTGCACAGGTTTTGGTAGTTGCCACTTTTGGTAGAGATGTAATTTTCTCTGATTTTAAAGTGTATTCTTAAAGAAGCAGAAGGTGGCAAAAAAAACCCCAAAAAAACCCCAAAACACAAGCAAACAAACAAACAAACCACAAAAAGTCCCCAAAATCCAGACACAGAGCTTTGCAGACATGAGTGTGTCTGATTGTCTTACAATGGTAGTGGGAAAGACTGAGCTATAGAAATCTTTTTTAAAAAGGGGACAGGGGGTGGGGAGCAGGGCAGAGAGGGAAGGAGGGAGCAGGAATTTACTTGCTGGTGCTTCTAGTACTGAAACCCTGTCCATGATTGTCAGTAGTTCATTTGATGTTGAACAAAACTACAACTAGTATGTCTGAGAGAGATCTTACAGCCTACGCTTCCTCAAATGCTAAATGTTTCTCTACTACTTGTTCTCTGCTTTTTCAAGCTGTATTTTTACATATGCAGTAAACTGTACTGAAGGGTCTGAAAATAACTTCTAGCTCTTCTCCCTTCCATTCATCTCTGTACTCAAATGGAGAAAGGTAAATCTGTGTGTTTACATTCCTTTTCTCTTCCAGCATCATTGAGCAATTAGGCACAGCAAACAGCTTTGCTGAGCTTTTCATTGAGAGTTTTGGAATGAATATTTATAGTCAGGCTGCTTCAGGAAACAAAAGTGGTACCACACATCTGTAAAGTACAGCATTAGAGTTTGGAAATATTTACCATTGACTGCACAATAGGTTTTTATCCTTTACTGAGAATTTTTGATGCTCAAGCCAGATATTTAGCTCTTTGAGTTTTATTTCCATCACTCATTAGGGTTGATATTACACAACACGTTTATATCTCAGCTGTCTTCTACCATATGGTACTGTAGGGCTTACTACTCAACTTGCCAGATTGTTGGTGAGAAATGGAGCAAAGAAATTGTTTGAATATATTTCAGTTTGGGAGAGAAGGGGTACAAGATGTGAAAGGCAACTACTGCTCAAAGTTCAAGAAAACTGCCCTTTGCACACTCCATCTTGTTCTGACTCCTTCATCAGCCAATGTGGCTTGGTAGAGAAGCATTCTGCTACACATCTAAATCCCAGCAGGATCATTTAGAGTTTCTAATCAATGTCAGTTGTTAAGTATACTACTTTTAAGGACTGCTGCATTTGTAGCAGTGGATTACCATATTTTAGATCAATTATGTTGAAATCTGCTGAAAACACAACAAATGTTAACAGAAAAACAAAGTAAAGAATAAAAGCTTCAGACATTGTGGAAGGGTGACGAGAAATACAGAGAACTGTGCCTCCTCCTAGAAGAGGATTCATTCTCCTGTTGTTGCCCAGCTGATGAATTAATAGCCTGATAACCCTATAACCAGGACTCAGTTTTTATCTGGTTTGCACTCCTGGAAGATCTCAGTTTGGATATAGGCATTTTTCTTGTACTTGAATCTGTCTTACCTTTTTCTCAGAGATTACAATTTTGTGCTCTTCCCTAGTCCAGGTTTTAATAATTAATGTAATTACAAAGGAATATGGAGCCTCTTCTTCCAGAACTTGTGGAAGTGCTACTTTCATTGCACTGTTACCAAGATGCTCATCTAAATATGATGGGGGGAAGAGGCCCTTTGCTAGCTGTTGAGGCAGTTGTTTGCATTTGGTGTGTAAAAAGCACTGCGTTCTTTCTGGTGCACGTCATTTATTCTGTTTGTGAATTGCCTTTGTGCAACTATTCATTGGCTCTTGCTGAAGCTGGTCAGTCACTTTAGGGATTTGAAGCTAGTTGACCTTGTGTTTTGTGAACAAAACACCCCTGTTAGCACTGGCAAAATTTGTGTTTCATGTGCTGTGATTGTGTCTGCAAAATGTCTCTGACCCCTTATATTATCCTCATGTCCCTATGTACAAGACTGTATCCAGCCATTCAAAGTGTATGAAATCTCAAACAGATTAAAGATACTGCTTTACAACAAAAAGGATGATGGTAGTTAGCCTCTTCAAAACAATTTTTGTCTTCTGATGTTGGGGTATCTATTTATTTATTTAGAAAGGATTTCAGAATGTGCTTTGAGAGAAGCTTTTGAATTTCATTTTCTTGTTCCCTATCAGTTATGCATTATGAAAAATGTTCTGTCATGATCTGCCCTACTGATTTCTTTGTAAACATTTTCACAAGTCAATAGTGATTTTTCTCATTGAGGTTGGTGATAAATTCTAGCAGTGTGTTGATTTACATTCTGATTTTACTAAATTTGAAATGAGGTTCATTTATTATATGAATATTCCTTTATATTGGAGTTCACTAGTCTTTTAAAAATTCAGAGATGCTGTGGCAGCATTGCACCAAGTCCTGCAGTTAGAAAACCTGCAGCCTAAAGCAAAAAGCCAGGTGCAATGGCTCTGCCTGGGCCAGGTTCCTTCTGTGATGTCTGGTGTCCTCTGGGAGTATAGATGAGCAGCAGAGCAGGGAGCTGAGGGGTGACCTGATAGCACTTCATGCCTTTAAGGGTTGCAACAGATAATAAGCTCTATTTTTGTAGCTTTGACTGGTAGCTGAGTCTTACTACTGGGTGTATCTTACTATAAAAAAAAGAAAAAACCTACTCTTTGTTATACAGTGCAAATACAACAGCTCTTGGTATGCTCTATGCACTTGGTCTGTACTGGTTGGTCATAGACACACTGAAATAAGTTTTTCAGGACTTCCTACTGATTTCACAGTTAATATTATTATTACTAAATACTGATTTTAACATATATTTTGTTTTGCCATATTCAAGTACCATTTCAGTGTCTTCTTAACCATAAAGGTGGTAACTAATAGTTTTATTAAAAATAGTCATGTGTTGACTGGTAACCTTAAGTGTGTGTTGAAATGTCACTGAGACGTTACAGTAACTCTCAGGGAAGCTGTAGGCTTCACTGGTGAAGTCAGAAAAGATTTCAGACTGGATGGGCCTTTAGGATTCATTGATGACCTGATTGAGTCAGTCATCAGCAAATTTGCAGATGACACCAAGTTAGGAGCAGATGTTGGTCAGTTAGAGGGAAGAAGGGCTCTGCAGAGGGAGCTTGACCGACTGGACAGATGGGTGGAGTCCAATGGGATGGCATTCAACAAGTCCAAGTGCTGGGTGCTGCACTTTGGCTATGGCAACCCCATGCAGAGGTATTGGTTGGGATCAGAACGGCTGGAGAGCTCCCAAACAGAGAGGGACCTGGGGGTGCTGATCGACAGCTGCCTAAAAATGAGCCAGCAGTGTGCCCAGGTGGCCAAGAAGGCCAATGGCATCGTGGCCTGCATTAGGAATAGTGTGGCCAGCAGGAGCAGGGAGGTCATTGTGCCCCTGTACTCTGCATTGGTTAGGCCGCACCTTGAGTCCTGTGTCCAGTTCTGGGCCCCTCAGTTTAAGAAGGACATCGAAACACTTCAGTCATGTTGCCCTTCTCTGTACACACTCGTGAGAGGCCTTGAGCACAAGCCCTGTGGGGAGAGGCTGAGGGAGCTGGGATTGTTTAGCCTGGAGAAGAGGAGGCTCAGGGGTGACCTCATTGCCCTCTACAATGACCTGAAGGGTGGTTGTAGCCAGGAAGGGGTTGGTCTCTTCTCCCAGGCAACCAGCACCAGAACAAGGGGACACAGTCTCAAGCTGTGCCAGGGAAAGTTTAGGCTCGAGGTGAGGAGAAAGTTCTTCACTGAGAGAGTCATTGGTCATTGGAATGTGCTGCCTGGGGAGGTGGTGGAGTCACCATCCTTGAGGTGTTCAAGAGGGGATTGGACATGGCACTTGGTACCATGGTCTAGTCATGGGGTCTCTGGTGACAGGTTGGACTCGATGATCTTTGACGTCTCTTCCAACCTTGGTGATACTGTGATACTGTGATTCACTGGATCCACCAGGACCCTTTGCAAAGCCGGTCCCCAGCTAGACTGCCCTGTCAACAGGAGTGTCTAATACCAGAGCAGTGTTATTGACTACAGAAAATAATGATCTAAGTGCAGTACTGTTTCTTCTGCTTCTCAAGGAGACAAGCTGAGATATTTTAACAGGATTTGACTGCAAGATTAATCAGCCCTTTTAAAGAATAAGTTTCCATTTTACATGGCTTGATTTACATTATTCATTTTACTTCTGTGTTTTTGTAGAAAGTGATTAATAGTCTGAAAGTATCATCTAGGAGGAGAGAACACATTTGTCACCCATAAAATGCATGTGAAATGAGCTCTATTTGTACTTATATACACCTGCAAATACACACTTGTCTGTAATTACTAAGAAGCAAAATCTGTTAAGTGCAAGAACTCTGTGATATTCACATAATTCTGACCTTTTTCTTAGGAAAGACATTTTGACAACATGGTGTGTGATGAACAAATGCAAAGACTTTGCAGACCTTCTTTCACTTCCATTATGAAATGAAGGAAAATCATTCAGATGGACTATAAATAACCAGCCTGCAGGAATCACAGAATGGGAAGAGCGTCAGCCTGTTTCCTCTCAAACTAAGGGTTAATAAATAGCAGATGGGACCTCCAATATAGGAAGGAGAAAGAAGAAGAAGAAAAAAGAAAGATATTTTTTGATCTGTTTCATTATTTATAGTATTTTCAGCTAGCAGGCTGGTAGGCTGGAATTTTTGTAAGCATTTGGTGTTAGCTTAGTAGTGGGAGCAGTGTGAAGTCAATACCAAATGGTTTTGAAACTCTCCCACACAAGGTCTTTCTCATTCTTATGTGCCTCAGTGGATATGCTGAATGGAGCAAGGGAAGAGGTGACCTTGCGAGGAATGATGGAGGAGGGCTGAGTTTAGCCTTCACCTGCAGTGGCTGGTCTCAGGCCTCCATGTGTTTGTGCCCGGTAGCTCTCAGGGGAGTACAGTGACAGTCAATGGTCAGGAGGGACCATGGGGAAATGTGGGCTAGGAAGTCAGCATAATGAATCTTCTTGATAAGAGGTGGTAGGGGTCTGGGAATGCATTGCCTGGAGAAGCTGGCTGAATAGGACTGCGAGGAACTTTGCTTAGTGCTGAAGGGAGGCCTGCTTGGAGCAGGATGTTGGACCTCCAGAAGCCCTTTCAAAACAGTGTGTTTTAACTTTTGTATTACTATTCTAATTGATTTTTTAATTATTTCACACACACCCCCCCACACCCTCCCCTTAGTACTTGATTCATACATAAAACATGTTCTGGAAATAGTTTGGTCAGTTTTAACATCTTTTCTGTAGGAAGTTGTTATTTATTTTGATTAGTGCCTACCTAGCTTAATGTCCAGGGAAGGTGTTCTCATTCAATTATAAATGAATTTTCTGTGCCCAGCTGATTGTTTACCTGTAGGATTCTTATTCCATAAAACCTAACTGCAGTTAGTAATTTTCATTTTAAAAATAATAAATACTAAATATGTCTCCAGTGGCCTTTTGAGTTGGAGCATTTCTTGCAAATATCTGAATCCATAAATACCTAAAATATCTAAATCCAAATGTCTAAATCCTCTGTCTTAATCACAGTGCAGATGTAAGGAGCTTGACAGCTGCTGCTTTGTACCAGCACTCTGCTTGAATTGCTGTGAGGAAATTGCTGCTCTAGGCAGGCTGTGGCATTGGCTACCACCACACCATGTCATAGGGGCATCCCTTAACTACAGACTGTTTACACAGGAGCCTCTTCCTGTTGCCTCTATTCACATGTCACTTAGTACTGCTCAGGGGGCTCTGCACTGGGAGATAACCTTATCTCACCTTAGAGATTCACTTGATGTAGAAGGCAAATCAGGTGTGCACTGGGTACACCCTTCTATGACCAATTGGCACCTCCACTTCAATTCAGAGATGCCTTTTAATGCAGGCTCTCTGGTAGTTAAGGCTTTTAAATAAAGCCATTCAGTGTTCTGATCCTTGTCATATGCTGATTAAGCAGCAGTGCTGTGAGTGAAAGAAGGGTCATTTAAATCCAGGTATCATTGATTTTTTTATCTTTTTTTTTTATCCTTTACCTCATGCCAGATACTGAAGTTACATTGGAGTTCTTGGGCTCGAGGTGAAAGGCCCTGTTGTCTTTTCTGGTTGGCTTTAACAGAAAATATTATGCTTACTGAATTAATTACACTTCTGTGAAGTAGCTAACACTGTGTAAACCTTAATCAAAACACTGAATTAGAAAATGTAAGTAGCTGTTCTTTGTTGTATCATGGGTGTTTTTTACACCTCAGCAATGTAGGTTTGGTAAGATCAGTGTCAGAATGAAAATGGGAAGCAGCATTTGTTGATAAACACGTGCCTCAGCCTTGCTCTTTTCCCCTTACTGAGGCAGAGGATAAAAAATTACAAGAGTTAGGAGTTACTTATCATCTGGCTAATATAGCAATGCCATGCAGGCTGAGAATGGTAAAACTTAAAAAACTTTAAGTTAGAAAACTTAAAAAGAAGGGGAAGTAAATGTGGACAAAGGGAAGAAATGGGCTAAAAGATGAGGCTGTTGGTGAAGACTATGATTATAATTTCAAGGAACCCTTTGATAAGTGCATGGATTGTAGTTGGACATGTCAGAAGGGTTGAAGGAAAGTTTACAAGCCAGTAGTGTTATGTTGCTAACTGGAATGTATTAATAAAAGATCAATCCATCATGCTAGGTTTCTGTCTGGCTTACTGATTGCGTTTCAGCTGTTAAGGGATAACCTACCAGTAGCCTGCTTATTAAACAGCTGAGTATTTGCAGAGTAATTGAAAAACCAAGATGAATAATTTTGCAACCAAAATTCTACCAGGTTCTTCCCTTGCCTCTTTTACATGTAAGCTGGAGGGTTTTTTTCATTTTGCTTCTGTTCTTATTGAAGTAGATTACAGAGGAAATTGCTGTGAGATAGAATACTCAAATTTCTCATCATTATGATATTTCTGGGAAAATGACCTTCCTAAACAATGATGCTGTGTTTTGTTTTATCTGGTGCTTTGGATAGTCTAGTATGTCTGTTCCTTGCTTACTGTTTGTGCAACAGGCCCACAGTTTTTCTCCCACGTACATACAACATTCAGCAGCATGTATTTTATTAGCAATATGTGCCTAATTGCTGGAGACAGCTGCAAAAAATGGGAGCAGAGGCTGAAGGAAGAATTATGTTTGTGTAAGAAATGAAAAAAAAAGTGCATTTGTCTTGGATTTTCACAAATATTTTCTAGAATGTTAAAAGCAAGGTCTCAATGACTTGATTAAAGTCCTTGCTTGACTGATGTTTTCATCTTCGTTTTTGCCTCTAGATTCTTAGATTGTTAGCTGAACAGTGATGTCTTTAGTTGTTCTAATTGTTGTATGAAAATGATTTCACTCCATCTTGATTCACTTATCTCTCCGTCAAAGGGTGATGTGATTAACCTCTGGGACTGTGAAAGACAAGTGACCAGGAGACCTGTCTGGTTCACACAGTTCTGTTTTATTAGAGCAGAGCATGCCAGCACTGGCACTGACCAAGCACAGCAGGGCTTGCCACAGTTTTTCAACCATTTCAGGATTCTTGGGAGGGACAGCAGGGATGTTTACTGAATTTGCTTGTTTTTTGTTTGTTTGTGTGGGTTTTTTTATTCTTCCATTTACTCCTTGAAAGATTCTCTTTTGATGGTTCTTTTATCATCACTTAATTTTCAAAACCAGATGACTCTTTGAAAGAATGCTGGTATGTGTTTAATGATAATAACTGATCTACTATTTTCAGGCATGTTTCCATGTTCATTTTATTTGAAGATTACTTTGTAGTCTTGTTCAAAGAGCACCTGCTTCCTAAGGTAAATTGCAGAGGTTTTCTCATTTTTATACTGGCACCATAGTAAAAATATATGTAGCTGTTATGAGCCATGTATAGCAGTACTGAGGTTTCTACTTACCATTGACTAAAAGCTCAGTTCAAATAGCATTACTAGGTGATTTTGATTTGGTAGGTAGTTTTGATTATATTGATTAATAAATTTTATATGCCAGGTCTTTTAGCCTAATTAGGTGAGTTAGTAATCTATTTTCACAGAATATTGGGGATTGGAAAGGACCTCAGAAGATCATTCAGTCTAACCCCCCTGCCAGAGCAAGATCATCTAAAGTAAATTACAAAGTAACATGCAAAATAACATTTTCAGTAAGTGGTTGCTCTTAAAGATGAGTTTACATCTGGAGAATACAAGGTAGTCCTTAGGTCCCCCGTGAGAGTACATTACATGAGAAGTTTACAAACAGTGTGCTTCTTCCACAAGTGAAAGCATTTAAGAGATACAGTTCTTTGGTTGCACATGGTGCAATGCTTTGTTTCTAGCCTGCTTCATTTTGTACAGGAATTTTATTGACTAGTGGCACAATGGGACTGATAATATCAGATGAAACTCATACGGTCCCAGCACCCAGAATGTTCATTTTGACCACCCTTCTCCTTCATGCTGTACTCTCTGATGACCAAGCAGATGGTGGCTGAAGGAGCAGGGAAGAGTGTCTTCTCCACCAAGCTGCTTTGTTCACATCAGCCAGCACAGCTTTTTCACTTACATTATGTGACCTGGTTTCTACTGCATTTCCTTTCAACATCCATCTCTCTCACTCTTAACTGTTTCCTGATAAGATAATTGCACTTTAAGACCTACTGTGTCAAGTACCTCTAAAATCTGTTGTGTCAATCTAGTTTAACTCAGTTAAATATTTACTCATTCTTGCAGATACTACACACTTAGACTGAGCTATTCTGTTCTTTTGGGTCACTGGGAAACTGAAAGTTTGTCAACAGGAGTCAGCACAGCAGTCAATAACATCCTTGGAGTTCAGAACACTATGTTAATACACCAGTTATAGAAAAGTAACACATGCACTTAGGTTTTGGCTGCTCTTGGAAGCTGTAGAATAACTTATAAATGAGGAATTTTGAGAGGAATGTTGTATATTCCATATCAGGTGGTTTTTTGTTCTGCTGCAAAAACAATCAAATTATGATATTCATGGAAGTACTAGAATATGCAAGAGATTTTCCCTTGAAAAAGGTTTTTATGTATCTAAACCCCAAACCTATCATTTTGATCTTTTAAAGACCTTTTGTTTTGTTTAGCTTACCCCTAGGTATGAATTGTCACAACAGTAATCTAAGGATGCTTCTGTTTTTTGTTGGCTATTCATTAAATGTCAGGATACTTTCTGATAATTTGCCTACTACATTTTTATCAGTGGCATTTATTTCCCTTTTACAATCACAGTTATAAAGAATTTGCAGACTGGAAGATCTTGATAATTTTTGTTTCTTCATTTAAAATTTAATAAGTCCTTTGCAGTTTGTTAAAATTCAGCACTATATTAACATGTATTATTCCACTGTGTTCCAAGGATCAGTGTCACAAAGATTTAGCAGTTTTTCCTCTTCAGGGCTTCACAGTGTAATCTCACTTTCTTATTAGAAATAAATCTGATGTGATATTTTCTTTCCAGCAAGCTTTGTCCTTAAAGGCCTGCAGTGTTGTTATTTATCCTATCACTTTTTTTTTTTTTCTTTTATTTTCTCATTGTAGTAATCTCCTCCCTTCATCCAGGTTGGCTCCCTGTCTTAGCCTAGTGTTCTTTCTGGCAGCATCAAGCAGTTGAGTCCGTACGCTTAGCAGTGGAGTTCCAGGCAGCTTGCCAACAATACCCAAACTAATGTTTCTCTGTGTCATGGGGCCCAATATAGAGGAAATGTGGCGCCACAGGTGGGCATTTGGTAACAAATGTGGAGCATAATTTTGACATCTTTTACCTTGTCCTTAACTACATTTTTATCTTTAAGGAGTATTTCAGTCATTGAAACTCACTGCTTTGGTATTCAAGCAGATGAGTCTGGTGGCACTAGAAGGTATCTTAGAGTATGTAACTGCCCAGTAGAATTACCAATTAGCTGCACTGGGACACATATGCTGTAGTACTGAAATGGAAGTAAAATGCCCAGCATCTCTCTGACCCTCACATGTAGGTGAAGGGAAATGAAATGCAAAGTTATGTCATATGTGTCAGTTGCTCTAAGCACTACAGCTGGAGGCAGGAAGATGACAGAACCCATTTGTGTCTGTTGTCATCACGAACTGGAAATGGACCCACTCTCAATGACTGTAGAGATACTTCTCTTTCTCCCCAAAACCTAGGATCTAGTACTCCTTTTCTATTATTGATTGGTAGACTATGAGCTCTAGTGAGTTTTTCTCTGGTTTTGGTTGATTTTTTTAAGTCTGTTACATCATATTTGAACTAGTCACTAGGGCTGACATGTTCTCTGGCTGCCAAGCTCTGACCAGTTGCAAAGATAGATCTAGGGTGTGTATTCCTCTGTTAGTAGCTCCTTCCTGTGTTACTGATACTGGATTTGTTTTGCTACGTGTGTGTGTGGTTTTTTCTGTATGCAGTCTCAGTTACAAGTACAGGTAGGTTGCATGTGGACTAAATAAGTGAGTCCCAGAAAAGCTGAGGCCAATGAAGGCATTTGCTAAAGATGATTAACTGGTTTGTCCTTGAGCGCAGAGGGAGTGGGAAGCAAAGCCCCACCTGCCTCCTTTTTCACTGCTTGGTCCGGTCAAGTTTCAAGGCATCAACAAATTGATTTGTACAAAAGTATCAAAGCAATATCTGTCTTGAAATTAAACTAGTTGCTGTTGCTACAAGGCACCTGAAAATCCAAGCAAAAAAGTAATTCTTACTGGTCCTTTGCCTGTTCCAGCTACACCTGAATTTGACAAGGGATTGTTCAATAAATGGAGACATATCTTTCTCTGTGAAGTTTTTATGATTGTAGCTTTCCTGCAGTTTGCACTCCTGAGCAGAGCTGAACAAGATGTTTCTGCCCCAAGCTAGAGGGGTAATTATTGGGCAGCTTTTCTGAAATGAAAGAACTCATGTGAAGGCTTACTTCCAGATAAACTGATGAAGACTTCATTCATTACAGAAGTAAACATTATTTCTGTGCACATTTTAGACTACAGCTCAGATTGCTGTATGATGGGCTATTGGATACTGGCTTAAAATTAGAAGAAAGCAATACCAAAATGGAATATTCCTTTATATCACAACATTTTCTAGTGAACAGAAATCTTCCAAATTGAGTGGAATGTAAAAATATTGACACCTGTCTTGGTTGTCTAGGTACATAGTTAATATTCTTACTGTGATATTGACTTTTCCATATTTCTCTACAAAGCTTTTTGATCTCTGTTTGAGGATCAGTAGTGCATCAATAGCTGGGAATTGCAGGCAGAGCGTGTGTGATGGTTTATATTTGGTTCACTTATGTGAAGCTCATGGAGTATCATGTTTGTTATATACTGGAATGTACAGATATTTGTTTTCTTGTTTGGTGTAAGGTTTAGTTTAAGTTTGCACCACAGATTTCAGATGCATTTCTATTGGTGTTATTTTGATATAGGTCCCAGTTTTTTAGTTACTTTGAGCGTCGTGTTGAATTTGCACAATCGACTTCTTTATGAAGTGTTGAATGTTTAAGTTGTTGCTGTAGAACAATCAGATTGTGTGGGGAAAGTTATGATAATGTTGTCTGGTTTGTAAAATTAAAACAATTCACCTCTGTTGCTAAATGTCAATTTAGTGTTACTGCAGTGTTGTTTGTAACACCACTTTAGAACTGTTTGATCCGGGGAAACATCCTCATGTGAAAATAATTGTGAAATGGCTCAGTATATCTGCTTAATTTTATCAGGAGCCTGAAAGAGTTTTAAGACCTTTTTTTTTTTTTTTGCCAACTCTGAGCATTATCTGAAAAATAAAACTCCTGAAGTGCTGTCTAGATTGTCTTTTTAGAAACCCTTCTTGGGTTTAGCTGACAAATTATGATAGATGAAGTATGATATGTCAACTTCCTTCCTTTCCCTAGGTAGCTAGTGGTTACCCTTACAAAAATCAGCATTTGGCATTGGCTGCCATCCAATCATGCCTGAAATACTGGAAAATAGAAAATAACTGCCAGGGTGCAGTTGAATTATTCTGATGGCTTGTTTTGAATTTGCTGAAGAAAGAGATGAGTCAGAGATTGCTTTGAGGCTGCAGATTTCAAAAACACCAAAATAAACTCAAGTAAAGATGACTTGAAAATGCACAGGGTCTGTTTTCCTTGCATAGTACAGCTGGAGTATTGTGCCCTAGGGATGTTTTCAGAATCCATTTCAGGTGGCATCTGAAAAACCACAAGTGATGACTTAAATGCACAAAGGTATTTGTTGGTGTGTGTAAACAAAGCAATATGTATTAAAAGTGAAAATTCCTGCTGTTTGGCCTCGTGGTTGAAGTAACTGCAAAACACTAGACTTGACCGAAAGCATGTTGTCAAGAGGACTGGATGCTGTTTACCTGTTACTGGAATTTGGTGCTAGGTTCATTAGTATGTTCCACAAGATAAGCTACAATGAGCATTGTTCCTTCCAGATATATTGGTTTTATAGGTATGTCCAAATGCCTCAACATAGTAAAGTTCCTGATGAATATATTGAGAACAAAGCTAATTTATCTTTTAACTTGTGCACTTGGAAGAGCTATTGCTGGTAGCCGTGTAAATACAATTCAAATGCTTTCCACAAGTTGTCTGACGTTGGAGAGTCCTAGTTACACCACAGCAAGCAAATCTGGTGTCAAAGCATCCCAGAACTATGAAGAGACTTCTTGTTTTCTTTTGTCACTCTCATAATTGTTTGGATTTATAAGATACTTGCATTATTTTTCTTTATATTCCCTTGCTTTTCCATTCTATTTTATTTGTTCAAGCTGAAGATCACATTTCAAATGTTGCATTCTTGTAAAAATACTTTGTGTATTCTTGTAAAGGATATTGATAATATGAATTAGAATGAAATATAAATATTGATTTTTAGAAAAGTAATGTAGGATTAGAATATTTAAACAGTAAAATAAATTTTAAAAAATAATTCTATTTTTTTAGTCCCTGCAATGTAGTTAAAATGGAAGACATGTGAAACTTAGTTCTGTCGTTCAGCTGAAATTGAGTAAAAGTAATGGAAATTAGTTAAGATTTACAAATGCATTTTTCATCTACCTCTTCAATTGCAGGACTTGTCATATCTGTCAGCTCTGCAGTGATTGTAAACATCCTGCTATTTGCAAGGATTTGGCTGGTCTATTAGAATACAAATTCAGACCATCTGTAGCTTATTTGGGACAGTTCCTTGCACTGGTTAGGCTCTCCTTTGCTACAGGGTTTATGAGAAAACTGAGTGGGAGTTGTCATGGAGCACTTCTTTGGGTTTTGGTTACAGTCAACATTGTATATTTCCTTAGAGAAAAACCATAAAACACTTTCTGATTTGTGACTAATCAGTTATTTCTGTACCTGTAAAAATCTATACGCTGTGAAAGCATTTTGATAGAATAATGTTATTTACTAATTAGCTCACACATTTGGAGTTTTTTTGCATTCTAATTATCATTTCACATTTACTGCAGCAGCTAAGTATGTGGTGTTGCACCTGAATTGCCCTGGATCTGTTTAGCATATATATTGATGTAAAATTTAGTTTCAGAGAAGCTGAGGTGAGTGCATGTATCATATTTGCTTACACATACACAACCAATCATACATTCCCTGTGTGGTGTTTTCTGTACAATAGTCTTCAACACATACTTAGCCCATAGAGCACAGAAGCTTAAGGCTGAGCTTGGGAGGTTGTGCCTGTCTGACAACTGTTAAATGACACAGTTCAAAACTATTGGGTTAAGATTGTTTCAGACCTATTTAAATTTCATACCAGACTTTAGAGAAATGCTTTCATAACAGGAAAAAAATGGATACATGATGGCTTAAATCTTCTTTCTATAAAATTATATGTTTCTCAGAGGATAGCTCTAATTGAATTATAGAATGCCTTGAGAGTATCCTTGTCGGTGCTTAGAGAAATATGAAGGGAAGCGGAGAGACTCTTTCACAAACCTATAATTCAGCTATATGAAGCCCCCAGCAATCATATAATTATACTATAAATGCAGTTGGGGAGGCATGAAAAGCAGCATTTATTTAAAACATTAAGAAAAATTACTGCATTGTGTGAGAGATGATTTTTTTTGTGTTATATCTGGTTTTCAATGAAGTCTTTCTTTCTGCCCATCTAATACTCTTTCCTCCATCTCTCTCACAATGCAGTTATCTGTTGGTATAAACCTTTTTTATGTGCAGAGAGGAGATCTGATTTGGGTAGCTATAGTAGAATCCAAAGACTAAAGGCAGGACAATGCTGTTTTTTTTTCTGTCAGAGACAAGAGTTGGAGTTTTCTGTTAATCTTCCTGAGCTTCCCTGTGGTTGGCTATAGAGAAAACTGAGAAGTTGATGCTCTCTTCTTGTGTAACACAGGAGAAATTCCAGAGAGGCAAGGAGAATTGTTTGTGGATGTTGTGTGTTGAAATCGGCTTAAGGAATTATTGCCTTTTCCAGAGGTCTAGCTTAATTTTAATACTTTTTTGTCTTTCTCAGAGAGGAATCTGACAAGTATGAATGAACTAAATGAATACAATTTCCAAACCAAGAAATGGCATGGGCAACTGGGCGTCAAACTTGGTGTTAAATTAAAATCACAATGTCAGTAAGTAAATAAGTGGACAGTATTTATAACTCATATAGGGGCAGCATTTACCCTTAGGATTTGGAGAGAGCTTAGAATATTTGCAGAGTTCTTACTGCAGATTGAATATCCCTGAAATACCTACTGTGTGAACTTTTCCAAGAGTGAGTGACTAGTTGAGCTCTCTCTTGCATTACACCTGTCCTTTCTAAAACCCACATCTGGGCTTTCTTTAGTAGGCACCTGCATGAATCTTAGACTTACAGCATCCAGAAGCTGTAAATAGTGGATGAAGTGAGGCAGCCACGCTGTAGAAACCGGAAACTTCTCCTATTTTATTGATGGAACTGTAGAACTTTTCAGTGCTCCCATAAGATTGTCCTGGTGCTAATAACAGAAGACCTGAATCGCCTGCCCTTCACCTGATCATGAAAAACTTCTTTCTGTAGTCTTGTGTGATAACAGAATTCTGATGTTATTTCTGGAAGAGATCAAGTTGTGGATTCTGAGTGGAAGGGTTCTTGGTTGGTTTTCACAGCATTAGAAGGGTTGTTATTCTGTAATACATACAGTATTATAGTATTACCAAAAGGAGATTGCAAAGATAAAAAACATGGACCTAATTTCCAGTCTCATAGCCTTTCAAAGAATCCTAAGGCTGTAAGAAAGCCGCTGAGCTAGTGTTTTGATTTAGCATCCCTAACAGCTGACCTGGGCAGAAGGGAAAACATCAAAAAAAGCAAGGAGGAGACTGACAAGCGTGCTGCAGGAAATGATACCCATGGAACTCCAGGAGCTTGGATACCTCTGTTGTCCTCCTGATGGAAGGCTTTTGAGATTTCTGCAACAGATTTGAATGCATGTTGTTAGCCTGAATGCATTACTTTTTTTTGCCATATACAGGTTTCAGAATTTAATTTTCTGTGTTACAAATGGGCTGCAATCTTTTGAGAATTTGGAGGATTTTTTGAGCAAGGAAGAAGGGAAGATTTGCAAGAGAACCAAATACATGTGACTTTCACAGTAACATACTGACTTCCATGGTCTGCCTCTGTTCTCTCTCTGAAAGATTATGGTTACAGGCTATTTAGTAGCTCAATACTACATTGACTTTTAAATCAGTTTTCTAATTAGGCTTTGTTTTTGGGCGGGGATTTGTGACATTTTAGGGAGAAGCCTAAAGCATGTGCTACCTATGCACCATCATAGTAATTGCAGATCAGCGGTACAAACCAAAAGAATATGGCAGCTAAAGAAGTGTGGAAATTCATGTTGTCTTCCAGACCCTCATGTCCTTTTTCAGACAGGAATCTGCATAGAGTTGAGCTGGCAGTGTATGGAGTGGACAGAAGGAGCATTTCATCCTGATGTAGGCCTATACTTCATTGCCATATAGCTACTCCATGTGTATCTGCATTTGGTTCAGACAGTGAAGGTGAAGGGGAAGCATATCAGGAGCATAACAGAAATATTTGCAGGATACATATGTCTGAGCTTAGAAAAACAGTACTCCCAGTGTGAAGTCACTTGATGGGAACACCCTGAAGGCTAGTGATGGGGCCATGGCCTATGTGTTACCACGCTACAATTTTGTCTTATATCCAACTGTGAGTGGCTGAGGACATGGTGGGAATAAGAGAGCAGAATAAATGAAGGGCTAGTTTGTTCATGGTTAAGAAATTGGAGGCTGCTGGGTAGGGAAAGTCTGAGTTGATGCTCTTCTGGTGAGCAGTACCAGGGGAGAGCCTGGAGTGAAGGGGCAAGCCAGAGGCCCTGTCTCTGAAAGACAGCAAAATAGATGAGTTAAAACTGTCCCATATTAATCAGAATTCAAATCCTGGGAGTAAAGAGATAGGGCAAAAAAGGAAAATCCCAGAGCAAAATACACTTCTGGATGAAGTGATGTGAAACAGATGCTGCTATAAAGAGGTATTTTTTTCAGTGAATAAAGTGTGTGTGGGGGGGGGGGGGGGGAGGTGTTTGGTTTTGATTTGTTGTTTTGTTTTGGATTTTTTTTCACAATAACATCTCTGAAGTTTTCATTTCTTGATATATAGTGTTGTTTCCAGAGTCTTTCAGATGACAAAAAGTGGTTTTGTTTTTTGAGAGTTTTTGTTTGCTTTTTGCCACCTGGATCCTCTGTGGGACACAGATGATGTATGACTGAAGAGTTATAGAGAACTTCTTGACATTATTTTAAAATAATGATAAATGGGTTTGGACTGAAACGATTTTTTTTTTTTTCCTGCAAACTTGACAGTGACTGTAAAATATACTAAAATCCTTGAGTTCTTGCTGGTTTAAGTTTCCCCTGTCTAAAATACTGGCTGTTCTGTTATCTGTCCACACAATGTTGAGGTGCAGACCAAGATGCCACCTACCAGCCTATCCTTTCAATGTTTTTTTGGCATTTAAACACAAGTAAGAGCCCCTTAGCGTTGAGATGCTTCCTTTCATGTATGTTTTACTCAAGCGCCCTTCTGTAACCCAAATACAGAGCATAGGTATCGCATCTTGCTCCCAGAATTGCATGTAGGCCATCGATTGCTCTTTGCTTTGTGTCTTAAATGCATTTTTTTGTGTGTACTTTGGTCTTAGAAATAATGCAGGTGCTTGCACCATGCGCTTCTACCTGGCACATGTCTTTGCTTATAGGTACAGATGGTATAGTATATACTGGTATAGTATAACAAGAGGAAAATACTTCTGGAATTGAGAGACTAAGCAAGTTTTGATGTTCAGCTAAACACAGCTTCTAAACCTTGCCATTGATTTTGTGAGCTTTTGATAGCTGAGTATTGTAATTTTTCTTCTTCCTTTTTTAACATTGACAGAAAAGTATTTTTCTGAGTTTCTGAATGTGTAGATTGCTGGTCAAACTTTCTAGTTATGCAGCTTTAGAGGAGAAGTACGTTTTCGCTTGCATCTTACTGTGGATTCCATTCTCTACAATACATCTCATGGCTTGAAAAACAGTAGTAAATGTAAAAATATATATTTACTGTTTCAGGCTATTGTGTTTGATAAGCTACTTTGCCAATCTAGTTTCAGTCAGACTCTGAAACATGTGCTTAAATATGTTCTTATTTAAGCTCTAGCTTTTTCTGCTTGCCCAAGTGCTTGGTAAATCCATGTTTTGCAGAAGAAATCACATCCTGTGGGATACTAAAATGCTTTCCAATTTAACAGGAAAAAATGCAATATTGTTAGCTTGCAGTGCTTCAAGGTTTTACTTTTAACCTGTAAATAATTCATATAAAAATGAAAATAATGCTGTATTACTGTTGTAAGGGTATTTCAATCACTGTCTGAAGTTAAACAAGTACTACTCATAGGAAGCTGTTTGATGAATGTCTAGTTTTCTAGAGCTACAATGTGATTAGCATTTTATCAGAAATTCTCAACTCATCATCTTCAAATTCATAAGTGAATGCTTCTGGAAACTCTTGTCCAGTGCAGTTTGTTTCTGTAGGTATTTTGATGTGTTCCCCTTCAACCTTTAACTCTTTGGCCAGTTACATCCATGACTTCTGGATCCTTACTTGCTATCTAAACAATGCATTAGTCTCTCTTTCCCTGGCAGCTGTTGTGGGGAAGCAATGGTTTCCTCTCACTGGAAATGCTAGCAGTTAGAGAAGCCTGTTGTTATAATATAAATGTTATATAGATGGTTGATTTATCTCAAGCAACTCTTCCAGGACAAGATGTAAGCAGGCAAAGATGTTTATTACGTTATACAGCAAGTTATATAGTCTATCAGAAGGCACATGTGTCACATCTTAATTGGTCATTTTCTACTGGCATGTATGTAATTAAGGCATACAATAGGTTACAATAACAAAACAATATTTTAATACATCCAACCAAATTCTGCCTGGATTCTCTCCTTCAGTTACCAGGTGTTTACATTCCCCTCCAAGTCAAAGACAAAACATAGCTTTGTCTAATTCAATCAAAGGCAAATCTTCCCCATAGCCTTCAAAGTCATCCGAAAACATCCTCTTCCCACAGCCTGTCTTTCATATTTGTATTATGATACCAGAAGTTGTTTTTTAAGCAGTTAAAGTATTTGTATGTGAGGACAGTTACTGCTCTAGAGCTAACAAAGCAGCCTTTGGCAGGAAGGGTAACACCACTGGATGTCATACAACAGTGGCTTACCGAAGAAAGGATTTTTTTTCCCCCTGATTGTCTGTAAATGCCCATTCCCTGAAATGCTCTGATGTGTGATTATAGTTCAGATGCATCTGGTCTAGGTTGAAAAAGAAACTATGTTTTCCAGCAGCTTTTTTTTTAAACATTTTACTCTAGTGCTTGTACTTACCCAAAGCAGCGAGTTTTCAGATGCATGAGACTTTAGAGATCCTTTTACTTCTGTTATTCTTGAATCTTTTTGCTCTGTTTAATCCCACTGAACTTGTCTTCAGTACTCAAGTATGCATAATCCATATATTTTTTTGAATGTGCAGATTTGGGCCAAATGTAGATGATACTTATTTTACTGGAAAGGCTGCTTCAGAGAAGACTAAATTGCACACCTAATGACCTCAATATACAAAGAAACTCTTTGTATTCCAGACTGGTGAGTTCAGAAGTACTTAAAAGAACTTGGGAAGTGAAGTGCTTATTGAAATTGCTGTTGTAAGGAAAAAGCCCTAAATTGTTTTTTAAATGTAATTCACCAGAAATAATTTCTTACTCTGAAATCACAGAAGACTCCAGCCTCATCGTGCCCAGGGTTTCTACGATGAAATGTTACTGCAGTTGACATAATGATGAAGGGAGCTATTCTGGCCTGTTTTGAAGATGCAAGATTTTGAATTCTCAGTAGCAATTAATACAGATCAGCAGTAGCCACAGGCTCTTAAAGGATCAGTGAGAGAGAAATGACTTAGAGTTTCCCTTGTGGTAATATATACAGAAAGGGGGGGGGGGGGGGGAAGAAAAAAGAAAGAAAAAGATATGAATCTTAATGAGGGTTTACATTTGTAATAGATCAGAGAAGCTTCGTGGAAAGGATTAACAGGAGAAGGTGCAATGTTTGTTATTGTTACTGGAAAGTTTACTGTCAGGCATTTAGCTCCTTCAAAACCAAACAACCTGTGGAGGTGATCGCAAACACTGATGTCTGATTTGAAACCACAGGTGACCTGAGTGACTTATCCGTCTAAGAGCACAGGCTGGCTGCCCTTGAGGGAGGGAGGGGGCCTAAAGCATTTCATACATAATTCATTGTAGAAAAAATGTATTTGTCAAAGCATCCAGTGTTTATATATAACATAGCACATGAGATAACAGACTTCTAAGCGGAAGCTGAGCCTTTCAACGTTTTGTGTTCTTTTTCTCAAGATCCCAAGAGATATTTCATTTACTTTGTTCTTTGTAGCTATTCCAAATGAAAATAAGTATGTGCTACACATTCTAGATCTTGGTTTGCAAACCAGGCTGGTCTGAACTATGAAGCTATGATCTGGATGGAAATCTGCCATCATCTATAGAGGAATGTTCTAGACTTCTCTTAAATGTTCTATTTGCATTTTTGGGGATTTCATGTCTCATTTATGACTCAGTTGTAGTCATGAATTGTGAACAGTCCAACAGATCAGTAATCCAGAATCCTCACTTGATAGCAGCAGGTAAGATATCCACATAGGGGTCAAAAACCTATAAGGATATTGATTTGATTAATAATTTTCATTGCCCACTTCTGAATCTGTATTACTTTTCCTATAAACAGTGTATGTATAGTATTACAGAAGGAGGCTTAGCACTGATTGTATGCCATATCACTCAGAATATTTGATTGATTTGTTCTATACTTCACTTTTTAATGTGCCTTTAGTTCTGTATTGTTTTCAATTGTCAAGTTATGAGAGCAGTGCCATTCATTAAATTTTCCATGGTGATAGTAAGGTCTTTCTCTTCAGTAAATGCATTTTATTTAGTGTGTATGAATGTACTGCCTGGCATTTGTCAATAATGAAAGTAATCTCAATCCACTAAGGACTTCCCTCTCCTCCAGATTTAGTATGTAACTCATCCATAAAATTATTTCTATTGCCAGAAACATCTGCTTTTGTAAGCATTACCCAGAAAATATATCTATATGTTGCTTTTATCTTAATAACAAAAGTTGTGGTTTGTGTTTGTGCTGGTTTTGGTGGGGATAGAGTTGCTTTTCTTCTCAGTAGCTGGTACTGGGCTGTGTTTAAGATTTGTCCTGGAAACTGTTAACACAGGGATGCTGATCAGTTTTTACACAGAGTCAGTGCTATTTCTGCTTCTTACACCACCCACAAGTAGACTGGGGTGCACAATCAGCTGGGAGGGCGCAGAGTTTGGACAACTGACCCCAACTGACCAGAGGGGTATCTCAGACTATATGGTGTGATGTTCAGTAGGTAAAGCTTGAAATGTTTGGAGCAATGACATCTTCCCAAGTCACCACCACATGTGATGGAGCCCTGCTTTCCTTGGGGGTGGCTGAACACCTGCCTGACGATGGAAAAGTGGAATGAATTCCTTGTTTTGCTTTGCTTGTGTGCATGGCTTTTGCTTTAGCTGTTAAACTGTCTTTATCTCAACCCACCAATTTTCTCATTCTTACTCTTCTGATTCTTTCCCCTGTCCCACAGATGGAAGTGAGCGAGCAGCTGTGTGGGGCTGAGTTGCCAGCTGGGGTTAAACCACAACAGTTTTTTAATTCTGAAATATGTGAGATAACAAATGCTTTAAGAAACACCCAAACAGAAAATGTAGGGTGAAGATGTATTCTAATGTCAGCAACAAAGGTGTAAATGGTTGTGTGTGTGCAATGAATGCAGAATGGATCTATTTCTGGACTTGTATTTAGCATCCACTGTAACTGAACTGAAACAGATTGTGTGAACATAGAAAGTGAAGATGAGAGCATTGTCATGACCATAGAAAGCTTTTGATGTGGATAGAAGCTAATTCTCTGAATTAAATGGTTGCAGCTTGTATCATACTTTGAGGAGAAGGGGGGGGGGGGGGGGAAAGAAAAGAAAAAAATAGGAAGAATCTTCAGATTTCATATGTAGCTTTCATATGTTTCAGACCTGGAAGAGCTGAAAGAAAAGGAAATTCAGCATTTTTTTTATTCATTTGAAATACATAATTTAGTATTTTAAATGCAGGTGAAAGACTACCCCTCCCTCCCCCCCTCTACCCCCCCCCCCCCCTTTTTTTTTTCCTTTGGCAAAATAAGCTGACTTACAGCTCTGAGATGAAATATATTCATGGATGCTTAATTAACATTTTTTAAATACAAGAATATTCTCCAGTATTTTGTTACATTATATTCCAAACTGGGGAGGTAAAAAAACATAACAACTGAGTGTCTGTCTTTTGCTCTCCTTGTAGTCCACAGAACAAAGCCCAGAAGCATGGCTCACACTTAGAAAGCTTACTGCTTCTTCATACTCAGGAAGATGAGAGGTAAAACTGTATTACTTGATGCCCAATTCAGTAGGTGCTGACTTTTTGGTAGTGATGCTTTCCTGGAAGGTTTCCAGGCCTGTCTGAAATTACTGACTTAAAGTGATTTATACCAAATACAGTATATTGCTAAGTGATGAGACTAAGAGAAGTAGAAACATCACTTCTAAGTAATTCTCTCCAGGAATGAGAAATAATGAACTGTATTGGCCATGTATCAATGCCTGTGGTTGAAGGATTGATGTTTGCATGTCTTCTGGTGATTCATCTTTGCATAAGTCTGGGTTCTGATTCAGTCTCTAGTTCTGATTTCAGTTAAACATTACAGAATTGTGGTGTTAGGGATGCCTTTATCCTCACATGAGATAAATACAACTTTTGCTTCAGTGCCACTTGTCTGTTGCTGTTGCATCTGTATTGTTGTGAATACAAATGGAGAGACTGTATCTTTGTCAGTCCTCTGAGGAGAGGTTTGCACTGCCGAGATTGTTTTTTGCATCCTAGCTTTCTCTATGTGCCTTCAAAAAGGACTTAAATGACTTCAATACAGTTCTTTGGATCCTTGCCATTTCTTAGATCCACGTTTCTAAATGCTGTAGGGAAGTCTAGGAGTATGGGAACAGATGTCTGCTTGCCATTCATCACTGAAGAGAGATTTGTGCATCAGTGTTGTTGAGGCTGATTTCTTCCTGCCTTGAGCAGAATCTTGACCTTGCCAGGGTCTAGGAGAGTATCTGGTCACTAGGCTTTGGCTAGCACTTCTGCTTTCTGAACAGCAGATTGCTGTCTGGTACTGCTTAGAAACATCCAGAATACATTGATGCTGTCATCAGTATTGGCTGGACTGAAGAAAAAGGGAGAGGTGGTTTACCCCTTCTCCCACCCTGTTTGAGGCGGTGATCATTTCAGTCATGAGAAACAAGCTGATCATTGCTCCTCCATCAGCTAGAAAATGCATTGTTCACATTCAGCTGACTCTGTAGGTGTTTGAATGTGGAGAGGATCCATGCTTTTGAGAAGCTTTTTCAAGATATTTGTAGTCAGTGAATCTCAGCTGCAGTTTTCCACTGTGCAAGAACAGGGTGGAGCTGGGAGGGAGTTGAGGTGCTGGATTCTTGCCATCCTCTCCAGAAACTGATGCTGAAGACTCAGGGGCATCTATTACAGCAGGCCCTGTGAAATCCAGGCCAGGTTGTCACTCTGATGCCTGAAAATTTCTTCCTCAGGGTATCTGTGCTTCAGAGGATCTTTGTGCTTAAATTGCAATGAAGAAAATTAATATATTTCAGGTTTGCATTCTCCTTCAGCTATCAATCAAAATAACTTGATAGCAGAAAAGGGTTGAATGCTGCATTTCCCTTTTGCTTGCTTAATCAAGTCCAGTTGTTCTGTCGGGCCAAATCTCTCAGGGTAGGGATGTGATGAGAGAAGAATTCTGAAGTTTTGAGTGTTGATTTTGTGTGCCATCTTCTAACTCTCTCGCAGTATAGTAGCAAGTAACAATCACATTTCCACTCCAGTGGTACCTGTAAGTCAACAGTGCCTTTGGGATCTTTTGCTGTGAAAGGTGCCATATAAATGTAAAGCAATGATATTATCTTTATTATCAATTAAACTTTTACTGCTCTGGCAATCTGGCACGCAAGGTACATCATCAAATGAACTCTAGCTGTGGTGGTTTCTAAACACTTTGTAAAAGCAGATCTTGCTATACTAATCAAATTGAAAAGGACAAGAGAGCAATTCTGTTATGTCAGGATGGAATCACATCAGCACAGAAATATTGTCTTTTTTTTTTTGTCTTTTTTTTTTTTTCCCTCCAAGAGATATGTCTCTGTTTGCAAAATCTGAGCTGGCACATCCTTTATCTCCAGGGAGTTACTAAAGCAGGATTGTTCATGGCATTTCTGTAAGAAATTATACTGGAGTTACCACTGGAAATACTGTGTGCTCTTGGCTTTTGCAAGAACTTGAAGCTTCATTTTATTAGAGTAATTCTCCCCTCTCCCTTCTCACCACCCAAGGATGTGTTATTTTAGGATGATTATACTTCACACTTCTATTTTTGTTCAAGATACTATAATTAATGTTTTATTTCCAGAGCTGATCTCTGTGCCAACCTTTGCACATATGCATGAGTGTTACATGCGTATTTTTAGGGCTTATGTATATTTTACACAAACCTTTTCTACATCATAGTCCCTGTTTAGAATAATTCAGAAAACACACTTTATGGTTTGTAAAGATTAATACATTTAGCATAAACTAAGCTAACTTACTGGGTAAGTGATTCTTTCTCCTTTTAACTGCAGGAAGGTATTTTTACACACTGTTAAGTATTACTGCCTTTCTGGTTAGGGGTGGCTGTGCATCAGTGAAGAGTGAAGTAAAGCACCATACCATGCAGCATTTCTAAAGTGTCTGGTAATGCTTTGGAAGGGGAAAAAAAAAGAGAGAGATTTTACATTTTTCAGTGGAGCTAAGACACTCTTCTCCCAGGCTACCAGTACCAGAACAAGAGGACACGGTCTCAGGCTGTGCCAGGGGAGGTTTAGGCTCAAGGTTAGGAGGAAGTTTTACATAGAGAGAGTGATTGCCCGTTGGAATGGGCTGCCCGAGGAGGTGGTGGGGTCACCATCACTGGAGGTGTTCAGGAGGAGACTTGATAGGGTGCTTGGTGCCATGGTTTAGTTGATTAGGTGGTGGTGGATGATAGGTTGGACACGATGATCCTGAAGGTCTCTTCCAACCTGGTCTGGTCTATGCTATGCTATGCTATTCTATTATCATTTTACCAGTGTTTCACTTTGGGGAAGTTTCTCTGCTACACTTCACAACATATGGTATATTTGAAGAATGTTTTTAATTTTTCTCTTTAGAAAAAATAATGTCAGGTTAAAAATGGCTGTGTGAATCAAGATTCTCCAACTCCCCAATATTTCCTAGGCCAACTTCTGTTGGTCAGTTGTGTATTTATAAATTACATAAGTTTTCTGCTGTAAAGGACAGCAGCCTGTCTGCAGCAGTGTTTTGCCCATATTCTCCTCACCACACAACACATGTTAGCAACCTGCAAAATGGAGACTTAGCAGGTCTGATTAGATCCTGGATCACTATGAAAACAAGTAGAACCAGAACAAGAGGACATAGTCTCAAGCTGTGCCAGGGGAAGTTGAGGCTTGAGGTGAGGAGAAAGTTTTTCATTGAGAGAGTTGTTAGCCATTGGAATGTGCTGCCCAGGGAGGTGGTGGAGTCACCATCCCTAGAGGTGTTGAAGAGGGGATTGGACGTGGCGCTTGGTGCCATGGTTTAGTCGTGGAGTCTGTGGTGTCAGGTTGGACTTGATCTTTGAGGTCTCTTCCAACCTTGGGGATTCTGTTATTTCTTGACCTCTTTTTTTGTTTGTTTGTATAAGTGTAAATTACTGCTATGTTTATTTTGCTAGAATAACTCTGCTGAGCATCTTTAGGTGGATAGCCCATAAAGAGCTGTGTAGTGATACAATATTTTTCACATTTTCAAGTAACTGAAAGATAAAAAGCAACAGCTGGCATTTGAGATATTATGTAGATTTATAGAGCATTTAGAAAACTTTGGTTTCTCCTGCAAAGAAATGACTAGATTACAGTCACCACATATATATGGTTCTTCCTCTGTGAAGGCTTTGTGTATAGGTTTATTTTCATTTCATCTGTGACACCCACCACTGAATTACATGTAGTTCTTTATGAGTTTCCACATCAGTACAGCAATCTTGTTTTATAACTGGATAATGTGTAATTCTCACTCTGCAGGCAAGAAATAAGATTGAGAGGATGGGACAAATATTTCTAAGCTATGGTGCTTTACTAGGCCTTCATGAATGATAAACCTGTTAGGATTACCTTACTAAGTAGTTACCAGATATTTTCCATACATTACCACTAATAGCTTTCTGGTAAGGTGTAAGTAGATGGGCTGATCTGCCAGTACTGAGAGGTTGAGACACATGAGTAGAACAGAAATACATCTGTGTGAGGAAAATGTAGATGAGTCTTTTATTCTACATACTGATTTCTGGCACAGGATTTTGCCTTGGAGGCAGCAAATAAACAAGTGCCTGGCCTAAAACTATGTAAATCTGAATGGATTCCGCAAGGAATTGTAGGATTTTTGCAGTCCTTCTGATGGCAAAAAAATCCTGTGGTTTCCCTGTGACAAATCTATTTTACCAAAGCTTACTGCAGAACCAAGGCTGTGTGTTTGCCTTTACAAAGCAGTGTGGATTGCAGTCCTAGAGAGATCATTTTTCATCATCTGCAAACATGAAAATAATTTCAGTAAGCAGGGCAGCCTGATTTACTGTTATTGAAATGCTGCCATCTCGGGATGTGCATCATGTATATCCATGTGTGGAAAAACCAAGTGACTAAGGAGAAAGAAGGAGGAAATACTTAATGCTGGAAGTATTTTTAAAAGCAAACCTACTGCTTCCCACCAGGTGGAAATGTAGTTGAGAAGATCATTGTGGTTACTGTCCCCCTGTTTTAAATCTGACCAGCAATATTGCTGCTGCATGTACTTGTGTGTATTTGGAGTTTTAGCTTTTTAGTCCGGAGATGGTTGCATTATGTTATCAATTAGACTGTATATTCAGTTTAGTTATTGAGTTCTCCTGGAACAACAGCGCTATTCCCATAGCAGTTTTGTGACAGTGCAAAGACATGTGTCCAGTTCTGGGCCCCTCAGTTTAAGAAGGACATCGAAACACTTGAGCGTGTCCAGAGAAGGGCAACAAGGCTGGGGAGAGGCCTTGAACACAAGCCCTATGAGGAGAGGCTGAGGGAGCTGGGATTGTTTAGCCTGGAGAAGAGGAGGCTCAGGGGTGACCTCATTGCCCTCTACAACTACCTGAAAGGTGGTTGTAGCCAGGAAGGGGTTGGCCTCTTCTCCCAGGCAACCAGCACCAGAACAAGGGGACACAGCCTCAAGCTGCGCCAGGGGAGGTTTAGACTGGAGGTGAGGAGGAAGTTCTTCACCGAGCGAGTCATTTGTCATTGGAACGGGTTGCCCAGGGAGGCGGTTGAGTCATCAACCCCGGAGGCGTTCAAGAGGAGATTGGACGTGGCACTTGGTGCCATGGTCTAGTCATGGGGTCTGTGTTGATAGGTTGGACTTGATGATCCTCGAGGTCCTTTCCAACCTAAGTGATACTGTGATACGTCTTCAGATAAGAAAACCTGGGCTGTGGGTCTGCATATATGTGTGTATTGCAAGCCATCAGTATTCATGTATGCAAATTTATGAAAGTTTGTACAGTTTTTAGATCCTAGTCCTGATGGATTTTAACTATCCTCATAACACTTGAAGTAGTGTAAATTATGATACCACTTTAATGTTATCCAAGTAATCTGTAAATCTCTTTTATCATATTTGAACCTTAGCCAGAATGTGACTTTGCTGTTAAACTGAAAATTAATGGAGCATCCAAATAGAGGTATACAGGAAGCCTCCTTCTCTGGTCAGCTATAACCGTGATATCTGAAACATTGTCCAGCATAACCTTTTGGATGCCTTTTCTTTAACCCCGCTAGAAAGAGCTTTTATCAGAATTTCTACAGCTTTGCTGTTGTACTGACACCCAAATTCATTTCTTATCAGTGGAGAATACACAGTTGGATTTTTCTTTAGTTGAAAAAAAAAAAGAAAAAAAAGAGGCAGCCCTTGTTGAAAAGGGAGATGAATGTAGTTCAGAAAATAACAAAAGACTATCTGTGTGTGTTGAACTGCTATCACATTGTGTAATCCTCTCTCTTTGAAGGTTTAGCTTTTCTCTACAGACCAACAGCATACATAGAAATGTAGGTTTAGTAGTGTATGTAGGCTTTCTAGTGCTGTTCTTGTTTGGTGTGATAGAAGTTTTAAAAGACCTGAATTAATTAGTGCATTGTGCTGGTGAGCTGTTGTGAAGGTATCTTTGCTTCAGCAGAGCTCTGGGTTTACTGACTGTGGCAAACAATGTGATCTGCAAGGTAGCATCTGCCTCTTGGCTAAAGCTCACAGCTGAGTCAGAAGGGGCAGATTCTGGTTTGGATTTCTGTGTTGACTTCCCTAACCTCAAGCAAAACGCATAGCCTGGCTGTACCTCAGGAGCTTTTCTGTAAAGTAACAGTTGTACATACCCAACTGGTACTAATTTTCTTCCCCACACACATACCAATACAGGATCTGAGATTCAATGTAAGGCACAGTAACCAGATGACCATCTGTAAAGTTTTCTGTTTAGAAATTGGACTTTTTTCTGCATCACACTACAAAATGTATGATGATGCATCAATGAAAGGTTCAGCACCCCTAAAATTCCGTAAGTGCCCCAGCATCCATGTGGTCTTTACAAGGGGCAAGAGTTACTTGTCAGTCTTCCTGCTCCCAAGCAGCAGCCATGGCATATGCCATCCAACTGACCATACACCAAACCACTTACTTGCTTCCTAATCCAACTGGTACTGTTTGCAGTCAGGGAGAATTAGTAAATTAATTTAACATATCACCATGATCCACACATATGTTCTATAAAAAGCATATGAGCCAGAGAGGTTTTGCTTGCATGTTGCTGGCAAAATGGTGTCAGGTAAGATTTAAAGCTAGATGAAGCAACACGAGCAAAAATAGGCCATAGTAGTATAGAATTGTCTGGCCATCTGTATGTACGTAAAGACATGTGCCTCATATGTTACACATCACAGTGTTGCCACCTATTGATAGAAATGTAAACTTCACATAGATGTTTAGAATACATTTTTTTTCAGTGTAGCTTTAAGATCTCCTCCTCCTGGTGAGACTGACAAAGGCAATATATTATTCGTGGAGGAATAGCTCTTAAGGCTCTGGCAGTACTGTAGTGTTACAAAGTAATGGGTACTGTTCACAAACCAGGAAAGGATAAACACTATCAAAGAAATCTAAAGCTGCTGATGCTTTTACATAACTTAGATGTATGATCCCATTGTCATTGGCAGCTCTGTGGTGAACAAAGGAGTGAGCGTGTCTAGTCTGCCCATTTCAAGCTTATCTCTGTAATTTTCATAGGGATAGAATGAACAGTGCAATAACTAGCCAAGAAAACCAAGGCAATATTTATAAACGTACATCTGCCTGAGCTGTACTTCAAGAACGTGTTCAGAGTCAAGTTGTTCTCTATTAATTGTGCTGAAGAGGTGATACAGTTTTATTTGGAAAACAAACAAATACCCCATGGCATTAAAACTGATACCGGGAGTGAACAATGAGTATTATTTGGAGAATAAAAAGCTGGTTCATTTACATTTCTCTTTGAGAGACTCTTTTGTTCTGAAGAAGAATGTTTTGCTCTTGGAAAACAAATGAGAATTAATCAGAAGTTGTCCAATACATACTCAGAGCATTTCCATGACAAATGAATGGGAAAATGTTAGTGCTGGTTTGTAGTTGGGGAAAAAAACAAAGTATCAGCCAATGAAATATCATTTGCAAAGCCATTAATATACACATGTGTGTGCAGTTGTGCGTCATTCTCTTAAGCAACCAATGTTTATTCTGAATTAGGGCTCCTGTCTCTATTTATCAGTATTACCTCTTGGATAAGCCCTCAGATTTTGGAAGTGTACAGTAAAATGTATGATCATGCTTTGTGTTCCCTGACAAATAGCAGTTCTATTTTCCTGGATGTTGCTTTGCTGCAAATTAATCCAGCCTGTCAGGACGTGGGTAAGCATTGAGTTTCTTCCCCGAGTTCCTTGCATGGGTCAGCCTGAATCATGAAGCAGATTTGGCCACTTCAGGAGAGAAGTTACAGCAGAGGGTATTTTGCTGGCACATTCCAGTTTCCTTGCAGAAATCTTCTCTGATCAAAATTTTGTTGTGTTGGGGAATTCTTGAGATGACTTCTGCATATGTGCAGATCCATGGTGGGTGTACCATACAGGCAATTTGTGCATACAAGGCAGATCTGATGCATCTGAGTAAGTTGGATTTACAGCACATGCACAGGTGAACTGTGCAGTGGGGGCACAACGAATCTAACATTTCAACAAGCTTCAAACTCTTTATGTCTCTACTGTGTGGGGCATAAGTACAATATTTCTTCTTGGGCCTTTGCAAACAAAAAGTGGCAACCTTTATCCTCCTGCCATAAAGATCTCTGCTTGTGAGGTGATTATTCCTGAGAGGAAATACTGACCCAAAATAGTTCTTAGATGGTACCATCCTATGCCTTTTCTTCTTTCAGTAAAATGCTGTTTTTCCATGGCAATTCCTCTCTGACGGTCCTAGGCAATTAACAACCATAATACCCATGTTTTAGCCCTTTTTTTTCTTCTGTCCCTTGGGCTCTGTGTTTACAGATGAATTCTGTCCTCAAATGCACAGGGAAAACATTATCCACACTTGAGTTTTCTTCCATACCTTGAGCTTAGCAGTGTGAGGATTTTATAGTTTGTAAGAGTACTTCAGAAACAGTGACAGTCACACATTTTCCAATATCCACATGCCAAAATGCAGATTCTGAAGCCTTCAGAGGTTGTCTGTTTATATTCCAAAATTCCATGTTCTTCAGATGTAGTTTATTTTGTTGTAAATTGAGCAGGGTTGTGCACGAACAATTTGATTAGCTTTTTTTGGTACCATGAAATTTTAATGCTTTTCTGCAGTGGACTGAGGTAAATCTCAGGGCCAATAGACAAGAGTTCCTGTCTCTCAGGTGAAGCATAAGCTAATATTAACCTTTATTATAGCCTATAAGAAGAGCTGAAATGTGGCAAATCATCATGTGTTCCAAACATCTTGTGCAGCATGCTTCTATCTGATATATATATATATGTTATACAGCTTCAGTTTGGCTGAGTGTAAACAAGGAGACACAACTGCAATGTTAAGCTGCACAGTAAAGTGAAACAACAGAAAACTCAGAGAAGATGGTTGGGAGATGTAGAAAAACAAACAGGGAACATGAGGGTAGCATTGGGAAGAAAAACATTTCTAGGTTTTTGGATAAAGAGCTACAACAAATGAAAAAAGACCAAACCAAACAACTTAAGGTTGAAAGAGATTCTTAGCCATAAATTCAGGAAAGTGCAGTTTGATGTATTCATGATAAAATAAGAGTCTAAATTGATGTATCTACTTAGGTGGCCCCAAAACATGTTTTTTTTTTCCTATGGTAGGTGGAATGTATTAGAATGGCATAGTATTTGTGACAGGGAAGTGCAGCTTGCTGCAAGCTAAGCTGAATTCTATGGCAGAGTTCTAATTTCTGCTTGTAGCTGTGAACAGTTTATTAAATAGGTATCAGCATGTCAAAATCAGCAAGTCATGAGAACTATATGGCCTTATCTATCTCTCATTTGTCAAGAGTTGATAGGAAACATCTGCATGGCTTGTTCAATCTGTTAACTGTATGTATTCATCAAAGCTTAACTGACAAGTAAAATGTACCCAATAATATTAGACTGTGGGGATGACCTTTGCTAATGAGGCAGTCTAAGCTACATCGCATGTGGTGTACACTACACCTCTTCTAATGGTGGTTTAAAATGGCTCTGTACTATGGCCTCCCATTACTTTCACTGTAGATAAAGGACAAGCACCATGTTTTATTGAAAGCAGTCTTACATTTTACAGAAAGGAATTCAAAGACTGGATAATATGGAAAGAGTTTTAAAGCACTTTGTTTGGGGCTTTAATGTTGTTTATTAGGAATGTCCAGCATTATAATATAACATTATCCATAAAAATAACCCTCCAGAAATAACAGTGGGTTTTAATTTTTTTTCTTTTAAGTACTTTCATCCAGTGGAAAAATGTAGTATACATGATAACGTATAAGAGGTGACATTTCATGTACATACTTTTTTTTATCACACAATCCGATCATTGTTAATCCTCAGACCTTTAGCAGAACTACGTTCAGACCTCAGGGAAGTATCAGCAGTCTCACAGCCAGAGAACCCTTCTATGAAGTGGGAGGAAAGGTGGTGTGATATCTTCAGGATGAAAGGAGAGAAGCAGAAGGGATCATAAAAGATTGGAGAGACAGACTGCCTGTAGAAGAGGAGTGGTGCTGAAATTTTGAGTTTAAAATTAAATGCTGGTACAAGGAGCTGCTGTAAGAAGAAAGGACTTCAACACGCTCCTATAGAAGTATGTGACTGTCATATTTCAAATGAAAATGAATTTGAGTACCTCAAGAAATAAGTTTGGGAGAAAAAGGATTAGCATGGCAAAAATTGTAGCCCTTGACAGCTCGCTTAAAGGTCTTGTTTAAATCTCTTATTAGATTTAGCAAAGATATTTGTTTCCTTTTCCAAAATGATAGGTTTAGTGTCTTGCAAGGGAATATTTGATAGAAATGCTGTGTATCATATTATCCATTTGTGGATTAAGCTTGCTGAGCTGCTGGAAAACACTGTGGTAGTCCAGAGTTCACAACCTTAATCTGATTAGGCTGTTTCTGATGATTAACTTGGATGTATTTATTTATTTATTTTAAATCTGAGAGACCTTAACTTCTTAGGAATCTGTGCATCTCTGCTGAGATCAACTTAATCCTGCTAAAAGAACTCTGAATTACAAAATCTAAACCAACTGTGCGGTTCACTGCTTAATGTGACTCAATCAGAAATAATCTTTCACTGGTTACAAATACAGACGTCTGGATACTGGACTGAAAAGCCAGACACTTGGCACTGCTGCTCTTTGTTTCTTTAGTTATTTTTTTAGAATAATATGAACCTGATCAAAGGGACCACCATGGTACAGGCCATTCAGTACCAGTATCCCAATGGTGATGTCCTCATCAGTGGGAATCAACAGTGATAGATTTCTGTGTACTTTGTCGTCATTACTTAGACTTTTCTCAAGCAATCCTTGTTTTCTGAGCAGGATCCTTCTCCTGGACAGAGTGCTTTGCTACTTACAAGATTCTTAAATGTTCCAGATAACTGTTCAGGAATGTATTTATTATGGTATCTTAAAGATTAAATGTGTGGTGTGAAAATTAGTATCCATTAGCTGAACTCTGAGTTAATACTTTTGAATTCAGCCACACAGATCACTAAATGTGTTGCTTTCATCTCCCGTCAAGGCAGGGAATAGCTACAATTCTGCTAAAGGTTTACTTTTTGTTATGAACAGCAGTACCCCTACCAGATCCATCTTCCATTTTTGTGTGTTAATAAAAGTGTATTCTGTGTTCATTTTGAGTTGTTTGTTTTGATGCAGAAAGACATTTGATCATTAGTAAACATTTATTGAGCATTTCTCATAGCCACTTGACTTGGAAAATGATGATCAGACTAGATTAGCAAGCTGAAATTTGGTAGATAAACACATGGTACTCATTAATTTAAGTCGTTAACTTTCAGTAAATATGATAATGTTGATTGCATTCCAGATTTCAACCAAGATATTTATGCTCTAAGAATTCAATTTCTCATGTTTTCTTTTGTGTCTAAACTCATCAGGGAGATAAATTTACTCAGTGTTTTGGTCAGCTGTTTAATTTGGGATCTGCATGCACCAACATTTGGATGTTACCCAGAAAAAGTAATGAAATCTTAACTCACTTTTAAACACTTCTGTGCTGCACACTTTCAACAAAATATTAACTTGTCTTTTACTTTCCTTCTGCTGTGCAGATAAAGGAGGATTTTTAATTCCAAACTCACCCAATACAGTTTGTTATTGAAATTACTTTTGGACTGTAATACGGCTTAAGATGGTTTAAAGACAAGTTATTGAAATAGTTCAGCCTCCAAACATCTGTGATTGTAAAATGGACCCTCTCAAGCTGCTAATAAGATGCCTTTTTTCTGTTTCTCCCAGTGCAGTTGTGATAGTTATCTTAGTTCTCTTATTTGAACTTCAAAGAGGAGATGACAGGATTGAGTTTGAGTCTGAATTTGTTTACTCCACTGTGCATCAGTGCAGGTCCCATTGAGTTTTAAATGTTTAGAAGAAATGCAGATTTTAGAAGAATGCGTGCTCCCACACCCCAAACAGGTGTGTTTAACTTTCAAAGTCAATAAAGTGGTGAGCATTGTGGCTCCAGCAATTTCACTGTATCTGCTCAGACTTCACTTTGAAGTATTAAAGAGGAAAATGTTGAGGGTGACCTTAATTGCATAACTTGAAGTTTTTAATCTTAATGAGCTCATTTTTTCCAATGATAAATCATAAAACTATCAAGTAAGAAACCATTCAAATCCCAGTTGTTTCTTGATATCTGCTTAGTGCAGTCACATTTTCATTGTGGGTTGTTTTTTTTTCCTTAAGATATGAAACTTCCTCTCATCCTCCAGTAAAGTGTAGGATCATTGATTCATTCGTTTGTTTTGCTAAGGTACTAGTGTTACAATGTTTTGAACACTTTTTAACTTCTTAGACACTACATTTAAGCAAGAAACTTAGGTTGGACTGTCAATTTAAAGAACAGAAGACCTTTGTACTTTACAAGATCTTACAAGACTCCTGGCACTTAACAAAAAAAGTTTGACATGAGATAGAGGGAAATTGTGCTTCATTCTCAGCAGTTTCAGGTATTAAACAAGAAGGTTTCACGAGAAGTCACACAGATCAATGTGTTGTTGAGACATGACTTTTCAAAAGCAGAATTAGTTGCTCATTTCTCTAAGAAGAAAACTCCTGAGCTGTGGAACTGACTTTAAAGATCCATTGAAATGAAATCATTTAAGAATAATAAATGTTTTAGGTACTAAATGCTAAACAACTCATTAAAAGTCTTAACTAGAACTGTCTGTGTGTTGTTCTGTCACAGGCAAGATGGTATTGGAGTTGATAGTAATACCTGGAAATGGTTCTGGTGAGCTCTGCAATCCTTGGTCCAATTCAGTGTGTGTACTCATCCTTACAGTTATTTAAATCGGTTTGTGGTGTAGTTGATTCACTCAGACTGAATTCCAAGGCCAGCATCAACTTAAAAAAAAACTCTCCTTGAGAGATTGCCACGTTGACGTAGGGGCAATCAATACGTGTAAACAACTGTTTAGACAATTTTGCACAGTAGTTTCACTACAAAGCATTTTTGTCCATTCTAAAGTGTACAGGACCTGTATCTCATATACAAGTGTACCTTGTAATATGCAAGTGTGCCTTGTTTTGCCAGCCTGTTATGCAGAATGATGGTCAAATTGAGTGGAAATTTGAAAATGCCAGAACTGTCTGCAACTCCAGACATTCAGAAGCTAGCAGTCACTTGGACATGAAGTGCCTCTGGATTTATATGGGTGTATATGAAAGTCTTCAACTGAATACAAAGACTTCTTTTACTGCAGAACAAGAAATGGCTGTTTCATTTTAGTTTGAGTCCTTGGTACTTTCTGTTTATTTTCAGTGTAATGTAGTAGTAGTAACTCTGAGTTAAGCTTTTAGGAGAGGAGTGTTCTTCCCAAGATTAGCCTGCTGTATGGTCCTAGCCTCTCTCCTGTGCTTGCAGTCACATTTTACCTCCATGTTAACACCACCTTCAGTGTTAATGCAACAGTGTGCTGGTTAAATTGTAGGGTTTAGGAAGGTATCCTTAAGCTACAAAACTTTCCTCTTATGATAGAGGAGACATTAGTATGAGTCATCTAATAGTAGTTGACAGAAGCCTTTTTGTCCCATAGCAAATTGCTAAACCTTAGAACTCCTGTATACCTCAGAGCACTGAAATGAATATCTAGAATTTTCTCCAGATCAACATTGATGTCAAGTATTTTCTAGGGGACTTTATGTGGCTGCTCGTGAGATGATCTACGTGTGTAAGTAATAACTTACATGATATTCTTTTGTCTTTAAGCTTTCTTAATTTTGGAACATAATACTCTGTTGCAGCTGTGTGGTGCAGTTTTCTTCAGAAATCATATTTGTCATTCAGAGTCATGTTCACAAATCCTCCACTGCTGACTTGCTCTCCTGTGCAGATCAGCAGTGGCTTACTTCATTAATGTCACAGCTACTTTTTTCTGCTTCCCTGATCATCTTATTCCTGTAAACCAAAGCACAATTGAGATACCTGTGCTGTGAGGAGGGTCTCTTTCCTCTCAGCATCAAGCTACCTATAATTGCTTCATAGAATGGAGGAGGAATACAGGGACTGTTTCAGAGCGTTGTTATTCTGCACGAGACCGCAGCATGACACAGTCATTGAGTGTGTGTGTGGCCGATTGCTTCCTTGCCTTTTTCATGATTGTGTGATGGGGCAAGATGGAGCAGCAGTAACCAGATTCTGCTGGTAGTCTCCCTGCAGTTCGTGGTGTTTTCAGGTACAAACCAGGGTATGAAATGTGGGATGAGTGTTAACATCCCTCCTCAAATGAAAGCAAGTTTTTTGGCAAAAATGAAAGCAGTAGCAGATGTGAAAGGCAGGTGCCCATCTCGGCCTCAGTAAGGAGACACTTGATACCAGGGAATATGAACAGGGGTATCCACTGAACCCAGCATAATGCAATTCAACTGTAGGTTAAAGAAAGGTCATTTTCTTGTCTTGTTGCCTGGAAAGAGACAGCAGAGCCCTAACATATAATTGTGTTCTGTGACAGTAAAAGGAGCCTTTTGGTGCTTTGGGAAAGGAAAGTGACATTTTTCTTACTTGTGAAAGAAGCACAGCTTCACATTAAATGTCTACTACAGTGCTCCCCATGTAAATAGAATTAACATGAGCCGAATTGTTATACACACAGTGTCCCTGAGGACATATTACTCATCAAGACAACAACACATCCTAATATTAAGGCAGGGATAATGATTCTGATTTTTTTATACTTTTAATAGAGCTGGTATAGATAGATTGTGTATATTTGTGTGTAAAAAAACAGCAGGCAAGAGCCACATACTTCAGTTTCGTCCTATGTCTTCTTGCTATGAATTTGCAGCTGAAGAAAGGGAGATGAGCTAAATGGAGTCATTGCACAGGAGTTAAGTAGAATTATTCTTGCCAAGTGCTTTAGCAGAGTGGTGGTAGTGATAACAATCTATCAGGTATATCATGCAAGGACTTAAAACATTCAGAGTTTTGAAAACTTTTTTAAGAAATCAAGTGTGGCACAGTTTAATTACTCCTAGACTATGTACCTAAGGTAGGGCTGCAGTCATCCTGGTCTCCCTTGGTAGTCATTGGGGATACAGAGGTTGTTGATTTCCTTCTGAAGTTTCATCTTTCTTTCTGCTCTTAGACAGGAGAGTATGACCACTTGATTTCTTAGGCACCTCTGTTTAGATTCTTGATTGGTAGGAAGAACCAATTGCAGCCAACTCGTATCTGCTTTTTAATTGGAATTGGTTATTGCAGAATGCCAGTTTCCAAAGAAATTGTTTCAGCTCCTCTTACAGTACTCCTGAAAATGCCTGTCAACAGTGGTAGCTAAATTAGGAGAAAGGACAGTATGTGTACCAGAAGCACTTAGACTGAGAGATGACATGGGCAAACAGGAATTGGTCAGTAACTCCTCATTGAAACAGGTTCTTATCCTGCCTAGGATTGATGAAAGGTCCTATAGAGAAGGTGCTTTATGTAGTAATAGTTTACTAAATACAGCTATCGCTTGCTTCTAAGAAATATTTTTGAGTAGAAATGATTAGTTTCTAGAAAAGTAAGAATTTATTTTAATACATCAAAACCTGCATGTCCTTCAGTACAGTTGCTCTTGGGGGTTTTTGGGGGGTTATTTCTTTGGTTTTTTTTCTTCATATTTGAACAAATGCATGTTGAACATTAAATCACTGTCTGAATTAATTTACTATTTTTGTATCTAAGTGAAAAGTTTTTCTTAGTATGGAGCTGTCCATTAGTATGGAACTAAATGGCCAAGTTCTTTATAATGCCATAACAAATATGGCTGAATCCCCATGCCTGTCTTCTCTTTGCCACCATGCAGGAAAGCACACATGAAAATAATTAGCTTATCTACATTAGCTCAGTCAGCAAAGGGGGAAAAAATAAAATACATTAAGATTTCAGACGCTGACTTTGAAAATAAGATTTCAACTGAATTTGCTGTGTTAGGCACTGATTTTACATTTAAAGAATTCTGTCTGGTTAATGGTTGGATTTGATGATCCTCAAGGTCTTTGCCAACCAATTCTGTAACTGTTAGTGTATTTTTGCAGAAGAGATTCTACATTTATATGGGAAGATTGCTCACAAAGACATTGACAAGAGGCTACTTGTAAAGAGAGTGCAAAACCTGCCTGTGATGCCAATATGCAGAATATGAAAATGTGAATAACACTTAAACAAGAGGAAATTATTCCCTGTTCCAACTGAAAGAAGGCCCTGTTATAAAAGATTATTATTCCACATGTGTGATTTAGTCTGTTGCACTTCCTTTTTGTAGGTGAGCCTTTAGGCATAATGCTAGGAAATATTTCTACTCTTCAGTGCCACCACAACCAGTACAGTCTTTGTGGAGTTCTAAAGAAAATGGTATCATCCATTTGTGAAAACCCTAAGGTTGTGGATAGAGAATTTTAATCTCTGCCAAGAAGGCTTCCACAGACTGGTAAAAATGGGCAGATGCATAATATACCTCCAGTTTGCACTACAGAAGACACTTGGTACAGAAGCAGAAGAATTTCTAGCAAACATCCATTACAAAGGATTTTCTATTGAAATGAGATCAAAGGTTCCACTAGAAAGATCTCCAAGGATTCAGATGTACCTTTTCATAGGTGACATGCTGATACAAGGTAGTTCTCAAGGGGTAGTATCAAGGCATAGACCAGCAGTAATTTCAACCCTGCAAGATCATAGCACTATCATGAACAGAAAGAAAATCAATCTGACACCAGCTCAAATAATAGCAGTTCTCGGAGTCACAAGGTATAGTACAAGTCCATGGGGAGGGTCTGCTTGTCAGAACAATGGCACTTGAAGACACTGAATACATTGACAGTCATCAAAGCAAGAAGAAAAGGAACAGTGAGATCAGTTCTCAGTCATGATGGTGTCAGGCACACAAATAGCAACCTGAGTGACTTCAAATGAAGGTAATGCAGGTGTTGCTCTTGTGGTCAGGCAGTACTCGGGTCTTCTTGCAAAAAGTACTTCAAATGCCTGAAAGGCTTTTTAACTTAGTAGGTGATGTCAAAACTGCATAATAATGGATGTATTTCTTGCTAGAGTTAGGAGAGCAAAAGTTAAGAAAAGTATTTGGGGGAAAAAACCCTGAAAAATTCACTGTGTAGTAAATAATGGTGGCTTCCTAAAAGCCCTTCCACACTGCTGTGATAACTTGTTTGAATACCTGTATACCTGCCAGCCATGAAACTATAGATCATATGCCTACTGTAAGTGCACCAACATTTTGAGCCTGTACTGGAAATAAACATGTTGCTGAATCAATGCTGCTTCTAGAAATCCTAGAAGTTGTAGCAAAAAACAAATGAACCCCAAAAGGTCATAAATCTGTGAAAAAGCCACAGCAGAGCTGAGGAGTGGACAATACTGGAGAGATTCTGAAAATATTTAAGATAATATGTCCCATTAGCATGGTGGTGAGCTGGTGTCAGTGTTTGGTCTTATGTATTTTTTGTTAGGTGCAGTTCTTCAGTTTTGAAAGTAGGAAAGAAAATGCCAAGGCCCCCCGAGATCTGTGAAAATATCCTTTGGGATCTGTCTTAGGAGAATAAAACCAGAAGATTAAGGTTAAAGTGACTTTGTGATGCCAACTGATCAAATGTTTTGTCTTATCAAGAGTGATGGTACTTAGACCTGTTCTAATGCCTTGGTAGTCCATACATACACTAGTAAATAAATCTAATTTGTTCAGTAAAGATTTCTACCTTTATTCAAATTAGAAACAGGAAAAGTGAAATGGAGACAAAATTGTCTGCTGGAAGTTTTTAAAGGCCGTTGCCAAAGCATCCCAGTGTCCGTGACAATCTAATACCTGAACTGTTCTTAAGATGTTCCGTGGTATTGATGTGTTGTGCATTATTCTCATGTGCTAACCTTATTGTGTTACAAAACTGAAATTGGTATCCCCCCAAATTAATAACATCTAAATGGAACATGTTATTTTCAATTTTTTGTAATCTCTGAGCAACTAAATTGGATTTTAAAAATTACATTGTTGCTAATTAGGTCTTACTGGGTCTTCTTAATTAAGCACACAGTTGGAAGAGAGACACAGCAATAATTATCTCAATTTGATGGCTGTACAATTTGCCTTGTCAACAAATAGCCAAAGCACGATTCAGTTTCCTTGTCACATATGAATGAATTTGATGCTTGTTATGTGTTGATGCCTTTTAAACCAGCATACCATCCAAAGGACAGTGCTTGCTCACTCCTAGATGAATTGAAGATTCCTTTTTTCCTCTGTGCATACACATAAGTAGGTGTGTGCTTCACTATTGTACTATATTGTTAGGTAAATGATAGCACTTCTGTAGTGGATATATATAAAACCCCAGTGAGGTATTGTTTACCTCTTTAGTGTAGAAGAGCTCTAAGATTAAACTGTATTTTCACAGAACTTGGTTACTAATTGGAGTCCCTAATTTAAGGGTTTTAAAATGTAAAATTACACTCCTTTCAGCAAAGCAGTAATCATAATGGTGGAAAGCAACCTGAGCTTGCAATACCATTCATTTTAACATTGCATCTGGGTATATTTACTACAGCAGAGTGCCTGGTATGTTTTGGAAAAGTCCTGTACTGTTGGGGGAAGCTTAATTGTCCCAGGCATACTTCATTGTGAGAGGGAACATCCCTTTGTTCAATTCTGTTCTCTTTTTATGAGGTCCTTAACTGAAAAAAACACATCTTTGACCATACATCTTTCCTGGAGTGTAAAAACAGCTTCTGAGATCCACATGGGAATATTGATCCTGCAGTCTCAACCTACAGTCTTATATAGGCCACATTTCCTTCACCTCTTTCCCTATATTGTCCCTGCCATACGGTTAGGAATTTTGTTGTTAAGGCATTAGATGATGTGCCCATGTGTTCTGTACCAGATCTGTAGATGTGAAACCCTTGGCTAGTTTTACTTAAGCCCAGACTTTTCCATGTTCTGCAGGATTCCTAGTTGAAGTGTTGAGACACCAGGATACTTTTCACAGTGTTTTTATTATTTGAAATTAAAAGTCCACAGCAGGAGTTACCCTGCAATATAATTAGGAACTGTATTTCTTAGAGTACAATTCTTCAGAAAGACTTAGAATTTAGGAGGTGTTCTGAAACTGTCCAGGATTTATCACCCTGAAGCAGGGATCTACTTTGTCCCACAGCAGTAGAGCATGATCTATTGTGCTTGAATCTCCATTACTTATGTTCACCAAATTATGGGTTTCCAAAAGAAACATTAGGGAATTGTGTGATTTTTACAGTCAGTGGCAATTTTCCAAGTAAAGTGAAGGGCACGTGTTGGCCAAGAATTCTGTATCACAGTTGAGTAGCTGACATAACGTATGTTTTCCTGCTCACTTTCAGTCTTGCCATATGCCACAAAATACTGCAACAACCTGACTTTCTTTAACATTTATTCTGTGGTGCTTTCTCTCTGAAACTTTGGATTTAATAGGCAATACTTGGAATTACTGTGTGTACTAGAATCAAATTAGACTGACTAATCATTAAATGTGAAAATGAACTTTAATACGGTCACATCTATCACAATGACAGTTATAAATGTATGGGCAAGTGCAATCCCTCCCGAGGTGAAAAACAACACATCCTCTGGGCAGTGTGGTGAACCCATGGAATGGCCCTGAAACCTGCATTTTGCATTTACATCTCTAGTTTAGAAAGATATGTAAAACCTCACATTGTTTTCTTTTATCTGTACATCAGCTCTTCCTAAGAGGTACTACATAGTCCACTTGCAGCAATAACACAGTATCTCAGTATTTCAGTCTCACTCATACAGAGATATGCTGGGCATGCTGTACCTAGTGCTCCATACTTCATTATGCTGTCTTCTGAAATCTGCTGATGTTTTATGAGCCACAGAAAATGTTCTTGTGAATGTTGCTTCTTGAGTTTTTCTTTTTTGTTTTCTTTTCTTTTCTCAGCCACTCTTCTAGGGATTGCTTTCCATTACTCTTCTTGGTTTTAGAAGGAGGTTGTTACCTCCCAGTGGCAAGTACTATCTGCTTCCATCTCACAGACTTTGTGTTTCTTCATGGTGCTATCTAATTCCATGCATCATCTAGAAACATAATTTGTCCCTGCTCTACTGCTGCTCAGCTGGTATCTTTCTCACTGGGTATGACTGTTCTGTAAAACAGAGAACTTTAAAGATGAACTAGAACAGAAATAAGACTATCTAAACAAATATTTGAGGGATATAGTTGTGAAGGTATGTACAAGGTCAGAATATTTTTCCTTTTTTTTTTCCTTTTGGTTGTGGTTGGTATCACATTTTTCAAAGGTTTAAATCAGGATTGTCTGCTTTGTTTTGCCTTTCATATTTTACAGTTTTGTATTTCAGAAAAGACTAAAGAACAAAGGTGCTGTTCTTTTTGCCTTCAGCAATCCATAGCTGAAATACCTGCTTAGTAGTTCATTTTCAGAAACCAGTGGTCTGAAAAGGTAATAAGCAAGTGGGAGCTTTCAGATAAGGATATATGTTGAAAGAAAAAGAATACAGGAGAGAACTGAGCAAATGTGGAGCTGGGGTTTGGTAGTTGATTGAGAATGAAAAATGGGATTGCAGGAGGATGCCTTCTGAATCCGGGTTTTTAATATCTGCAGACAAGGGCTGTTTCCTGGTTATATTTTAGCACTGTAACTACAATTGATTTTAATTTTATGTATTTTGGAATATCTGAGTATTGGAGATAATGCTTAGTTGAGGTTAAAGACTACAGTTCTTGGCATTTTTATTCTTGTATACTTCTGGGGGACTCTGTTTAGGGTGTGATATATATTATCATCCATATCACAACCACTTTAAATATGTCTTGACTTACTGGTAACCAGTTGAGCACGTCACTGGTGATTTGATGGGATTAATGGTGAGTAATCAGTATGGAAATTTGCTCATTAAATGGGCACCCTCTCAGAGCAGCCTCATAAGAATTTCTGCAAAGAGCTATTAAATAAAGTGATCTCTGTCGCATCAATATATTGAGTACAGAGCCTTTCTGCAGTATAAACTCCTACAGCAAATACCTGTTGCTGGATACATGCTCTGAAAACAGCCTCACGGCAGGCTCTCTCATAAGCCAGTTATCCAATGTTAGTGTGCCCCAGTGCAAGCAGGATTCTGATCTGAGCAGAACAAGAAAATTAGGTGGCTGATGTTAAGAGAGTTTTGATGTGAAAATAGTTTCTAATAACACTTACAACTTACATTTTAGGAGTGACATAAATCATACATTAAAACTATAAATTCCTGTACATATCTGTATTCATTCTATTGCTTAAAAGGTGCTTTCTCAACAAATGGAAATGGAGCTTTTTGACTTTTGCTCTTTTGCAAATTAAAAAAAAAAAAATTAGTTGCATTTTCTTCTGCAAACCTAACTATAAACTCTGCTTAATACTGGTTTTAAAGTATGATCAAGGATTGCTTGCTGTTTAGTGCCTATATATATATTTCATGTATTTATAGTTTCATAGTTTCATTCAGGGTTGGAAGGGACCACACGGATCATCTAGTTCCAACCCCCCTGCCATGGGCAGGGACACCCCACACCAGATCAGGCTGGACAGAGCCTCGTCCAGCCTGCTCTTAAACACCCCCAGGGACAGGGCCTCAACCACCTCCCTGGACAACCCATTCCAGTGCTTCACCACTCTCATGGTGAAGAACCTTCTCCTCACATCTAGCCTGAATCTCCCCACCTCCAGCTTCATTCCATTCCCCCTAGTCCTGTCACTACCTGAGATCCTGAGAAGTCCTTCCCCAGCCTTCCTGTAGGCCCCCTTCAGATACTGGAAGGCCACAATTAGGTCACCTCGGAGCCTTCTCTTCTGCAGACTGAACAACCCCAACTCCTTCAGTCTGTCCTCATAGGAGAGGTGCTCCAGCCCTCTGATCATCCTTGTGGCCCTTCTCTGGACACGTTCCAGCACCTCCAGATCCCTCTTGTAATAGGGGCTCCAGAACTGGACACAGTACTCCAGGTGGGGTCTCACCAGGGCTGAGTAGAGGGGGAGGATCACCTCCCTCGACCTGCTAGCCACACTTCTCCTGATGCAGCCCAGGATCTGATTGGCTTTGCGGGCTGCAAGTGCACACTGAGAGCTCCTGTTGAGCTTTTTGTCCACCAGCACCCCCAAGTCTCTCTCCTCAGGGCTACTTTCCAGCCAGTCACTGCCCAGCCTGTATTTGTGCCTGGGATTGCCTCGACCCAGATGCAGGACCCTGCACTTATATGTATAGTATGCATACACTACTTATGTATTTTATATTTTTTCTAAAGTATTTTGTGAAACCCTTTAATGACAGAACAGTGATAGAAAGGTCAAAAAAGTGCTATTTAAGGTGAGGAAGAGAACATCAAAACACTCACACAAAGGTCACTTACAGGCGCTGTAAGCTTTTATGAGACTTTATCATTTTGCTGACAAGGTCAACTTGATATTGATCGTCTGGATGTTTTTCTTAGTTACTTGAAGGCCAGCTATTTGAAATCACTTGTGTAAACACACAGGCAATATTCTCTTTAGTCCTGCCCTATTCCAGCATTTTGAGTTGCTTATTGGATTGCCTTTTCCCAAACAAAATATGAAATAGTGCTAAAGTGTTTGATTGTCAGTGTTTAACTTCCAGTTATAACAGATCGTCATTTGTTAAATTTAACTGAATCTCTTACTGTAGAAAAGCTTGAAGATTTGATCTGGTTTCAATCATATATTCCTGATTCATAATAGTATTTTTTTCATGAGAAATTTTATGAAGTATTTTTCCAGCTTTTGCAAAAGATTTATCACCTGCTTTCATGTCAGGCCAAGTAGCTGAGAGCTTGTGAGACACTAATGCACTAAAGAAAAATAATGGAAGCTCAAGTTCAATCCATGTGTGGAAGGAAGTTGAGGTTTGTTTACTATACTAGAATTTAATATATAAATATATAATTTGATTTAGTATCATTAAATACATTTCTGCTACAAACTGTTCTCCCAAAAGGCAGAGACTTCAGTTATCAAACCTTGTTTTGAAAGAGAAAATGTAATTCTTTAAGTAGGTGGTTTTCTGCAACCAGAGTTTTACAGATCTCTGAGCAAATTTATGCAACAAACAATAAATTTTTGTTACTTGTTTTCAAAAAGCACACCAAAGTCACCACTGAAACTTCCCACCAAATAGATGTGCAGCAAAGGTTATCTTTTAGGAGTAACTCCAGTGTATTTCTTGTTCTCTGTGAGTCAAGGTGCATAAGCATACTCTCAATTTTTCCATTAATGAGCTAAATTTGTCAGGTTCATTGTTTTGTACTTTGGGAAGTGAGATTTACCATGAGCCTGTTTGCAATTGGTGCCTTCATGGCAAAATTTATTTCTGGTCTACTGCATCTTCTTGGTAGAGGCCCTTAATTTCTCCTCATTTTCCTCTGTCTTTTGTAGCATCCTCTCCATTTGTTCTGTCAGAAAGGATGTATAGGAAGGCTTTTTCCTGTCAGTAACCATTTCTACAGAGTCATCAGGTAATCCTTTAAGCCAGCACTGTTCTTGTAAGTCACAGCACCTTTGCTTATTCTGTGGCAGATCAGGCTGTTAAAACAGCTTATCAAATAAGTACTGAACTTCATAGGCAACAATAGGCAATGTTGGCAAATAACAGTAAATTGCTTAGGCAAATAGCTTTTGAGAAGTGAATAGTGCTTATTAGTAACTTGTCTACAGGAGCATCTTGAAACCAACTCGATGTGGTGCAATCAATCCAGAGCACAAAAACTCATGCTCATTCCTGAAGCCCCAAGACACACCTGTCAGCTTGCCTTGGTCTCAGACAGACTGACAGCTCCTTAGTTATTCTTTTTAGTCCTCTCCCTTGAAGAGGTTTTTTATTGACTTTAGTGCTTTCAGGCCCAGTTTGTTGAGTAGATTATGTGAACTGCTTATTTTAATTTATTTATTTATTTTTAATGCTCATTATCCAGGTGCTGTTTGTTTCTGAAGAGCTATTCCATCTCAGGTTAAATGACTGGATGAAACTGAGATTTTGTGTTTCAAGCAAAACAATGTAGGAAAATGTGGGAAAGAGAAAGCATGCACTCCATAGTGTTAACTTTCTGCTGTTGTGGTCTATTTCCCACCCTGCCATCCATCCATCCATCACTTCTGTGGGCCTGGGTTTTCTTCTTCCACTAGTATGATAGAAGCCTTTACAGCCCCCTAACAGGAAGTGCTTTCTGTGGGGTTTTTTTATGTTTACCTTTTGTGTGTTTTCACTTTTTCTGTGGTTGCTTTTGAAGATTGATATTGTATGCTCCTAGCTGGCAATATATGGGGTTAAAAGTCCTTGTTGCACATGAACGATGGGCTGATATCAAACTGGGTATTAAACATACTTCCCTCTGCTGCCTGACCTTAAAATCCTTAAGAAGCTGTGAGCAATTGCTTTTTAATTAAGCAACATCTCTTTTAGCTTCTATGGTTTTGGTCTTCCAGCAATAATATTCACAGCTCCCTTTTTCTGTTCCATTTCTCTTTCTCAGTCTGTTAATCTCGAAAAACCAAACCCAAATTTATTTTACCAAAGTTCTGTTTGTGGAAGGTGTGCTGCTGTGGAAGGTGTGCTGCTGTGGAAGGTGTGCTGCTGTGGAAGGTGTGCTGCTGTGGAAGGTGTGCTGCTGTGGAAGGTGTGCTGCTGTGGAAGGTGTGCTGCTGTGGAAGGTGTGCTGCTGTGGAAGGTGTGCTGCTGTGGAAGGTGTGCTGCTGTGGAAGGTGTGCTGCTGTGGAAGGTGTGCTGCTGTGGAAGGTGTGCTGCTGTGGAAGGTGTGCTGCTGTGGAAGGTGTGCTGCTGTGGAAGGTGTGCTGCTGTGGAAGGTGTGCCACAACCCCTGTTATTTTGTCACAGAGTTAGAATTAATGATCGAAACAGCTTTATGAAGGGAAGGCTACAGGGCAAACGCACTAGTTATGTGTGTGGCTGCAACCCACTTAATGATACTGGATTTGAAAGTCATTTTGGGTATGTGCAAAAATGCAAGCTGCAGTTTGGAAGGTTGCCTTGAGGGTCAGTATAGCCCCCCATGTTGGTATGAGTTTAGGCAGGAGGTTGTACTGCAGGGTAGAAGTTTCTTCCTCTTGCAATGTCCACACAGGCTAAAAGGAAAATGAACCATCGTATGCTCTTGAGGAGTAACCGTGTGGTGTGTTTTCATTTGTACTAAGTCTGGTGGTTTTCTATAGTGTGAAGTCTGTTACTCTGGATTAAGTATAATTTAAATTACAGAAAAATACTTTAGAAGAGTGAACTTTGTTTTCTTGGCTTCTTGTTTTAGGAGATGTAATATGTTCTTCCACTTAAGATGGATATGTGTCCCTCTAGAGAAGAAGTAACTGTTCCATCTTGGTTTTAATACCAAATGTATGTCTTGAAATGTATTTTGTACATAAGGCAGGGTTATTGCCTGGTCTGGGGAGAGTGCTTAAGATTTGGCTTTCTCTCTCTTTCTCTCTCTCTCTCTTGTTTTTTTTTTTTCTTAATTTTATTTTAGAAAAGTAAAATAGTAAGATAAGACATGGTCAGATTCTTTCCTGGATTACAGTATTGGTAATAAAATGTAACCAACCTGAAAATAAAATTGGGTCTTTGTGAGTTAAGCTTATGTAGGAGATATATGATAAATTATTGTTATTTGTGTATGTTTGTTGTTTTTTTCTAGGAGTATTTCCTTAAGGAGTTCCAGTTGCTTGTTTTCATGACTTTGAGCCTATTTAATCAGAGATGGAGCAGATGGACTGCAAACCCTACCAGCCGCTGTCAAAAGTTAAACATGAAGTGGATTTAACTTACACAAGTTCTTCAGATGAAAGTGAAGATGGGGGAAAGCAAAGGCAATCTTATGACTCAAGAGAAACTCTGAACGAGTATAGCCAAGAGCTAAGACTTAATTACAACAGTCATAGCAGAAAAAGGAAAAACATCGACCAGCCCACACAAGGTAAATTGTTTATTTATCTCCTAATTATGGTTATTACTTTCTGATTACTTACTATGAAACAATATAATTTTCTCAGCAGACAAACACACACTTGTTTTTAAAGACTTGTGAAGATAATTCACTTTTAACCTATATTTAGTCATACCATAGTATCAGAAATTTAGGGATTTAATTAGGGTCTTTTTAAGTGAAATTGCTTTTCTAGCAGGCTGGACTGACTGGTATTCTGGAGACCATCACCAGGTAACTATAGATAAGTATTGCTTTAGTAGTAGCTACTCCTCTCACTAACGTTGACTATGTATTTACTACCTTTGTGTGTTGTGTACCTTTTGGTATAATATCAGTGTTGATGTAGACTATCTCTGTGTGTGCTCACAAAGGCTGTGAATTAATTCAGATGCAACTGTTTTCTTAAAAAAGCTTCTAATCATGCAAATAAGCAAGTCATGTACTGAAGATCATTAGTGTCTTATGACAAAAAAGTCATCAGTTAAGGGTTTTTTAGCCTTTTGCATTACACAGTCAGAAGTCTAGGACAAATATTTGAGAGCTTATGATGGTTGAGCTAAGATGAGCAAAAGCTTCTGTTTGGCTAAAGACTAAAGAAATGGAAGGAGACAAGCAGCATTCCCTGAAAGAGTGCTGTCTGTAGAATCCCATGTGGTGGATTTTAGCACGATTTGTACAGACAAGTGGCTTTTCTGTTCTTTAAATCTGTCATAAATTTGTGCAGGATCATGAAGCAGGTATCAAAGTGCATGTCAGAAGTGGCAAGAGTCCTGTCCTAAATAGCAGCTGGGGCAGTCACTCTCTGCTCTTCAGAGATGTGGTTGCATTGATCCATTATAGTGTGGCCAATGCTTCTGAGCTAAAAATTTAGATACTTACTATAAAAAAAACAACCAAACAAACACACACAAAAAAAACCCAAAGAAAATATTCTTCAAACAAAGCAAACCAGTCCCTCACCACTCACTCAAGAAAGCCTTCTCCAATCTGAATATCAAAATAGCTTATTTTTTCACAAGAGGAAAAAAAAAAAAAAGACTTTTTGAAGCTGGAAGACTTGTCTCCTCTGATGTGTAAATTAATGCAAAAATTAGAATAGCTGTGCTCCATCACTTTTACAGCCTTTTTGAGTTTACTGCAGATATTCTGCATCAAGTTCCTTTTGTAACACTGATGTTATCTGAAAGTACCTAGAATTCATGGGAGCAATAATACCTACCTGCCAGAGGTAGCCTTAATCCACATACATGTATTCCCTCCAACGAGCTGCAAAACTGGACATGAAAAGGCCATGAACAGATATCAAGACAGTACTGCATAGAAAACTTTACTTTGATTCTTTTTAAATTACTTGTTGTTGAACATGCTGTGAGAGTTTGGGTAACTTAAGATATGACTGTACTGGGGTAACCGGAGATGGCATAAATGTACTTGTAGATCTACTTAAAGCAACTACCTCATTACTGATAACTCAGGCTATGAAAGCATAACCTCTGCACTGACCTCTGAAAAACTCCCTGTATTTGCAAAGCCTTGCTGCACTTGGCATTCCTGTTAGCTGTAGCATCACTGGCTCAGACACATGTATAAGGGTTGCAGTCATTCTATTGTAGGCATAAGAAACCAGCCTGTGTGTCATAGGTTGAATTTATTCTTCCAGAACAGTGCCTCTGAAAGCAATTGCATTAATAATTTTGGAGAAATTATCAAATTAGTGTGTGTTTCTGCAGGAAGTTGTCAGGCATGAATTTACCTCACTTACACAGGACTGACCTGTTAGGAATCAGATTTATGCTTGCACAAGTGAACAGGTATTTTACACTCATGTTGTAAGATGGTGTTGCTGGAAATACATGCCCCAAATTTTTTCATTCAAATTAATTTTTATGAGAGATTGAATTGGCAGATCTTCTGTTTTATGAGCATTGTTATTTTTCTTCTAGGAAGTAATAGTCTTGTATGCCCTGAAACTGCAGAATGAGGCTCGATATCCACATTCATAGAAAATCGCTTAAGCCCCTAAAGTGGTTTGTCAGTAGGCAGGGCGGTACTTGAATACTCTAGCTACCTTCTTTCCTGAATTGTCTTAAGTCAGTATATGATTGTTGAATATAACCTGCTTGCTTTCTTGAGTTATTGAGCATAGAAATATTTTAAAAACATACACTTGTGTACTGGTTTGTACCGATGGAGATGAACTTTACTTGTACCAGAAATCATAGTTTTCTCCTGTGACAAATTCAGTTTGGTCTTTCTAGTGATTTAAATCACAGTTTTCCTCTGCAACAAATTGAACCTGAATGTTTGGCCTGGCAAGCAGCAAAGATTTGCACGTTTCAAAAAATGTTTGAGCTCAAAACTCAAAAAAAAAAGAGCAGAAAAAAGTTTGTAAAGCTGGGTGGAAAATTTCATATTTCAGCCAGAGTTTGATTTGATTGCATCTTGATGTTATTTCCAAAAGGACACCAGGCTTCATGGTATGGAGTCTGGGAATTGGAGATTTCTTAGTGATCCCTGGTAGTTAATCAGTCAATACCAGAAGAAATTCAGGTTAATTTTTAGACTCTAAATCTGCCATGAATCTATAAAATTGTAGATGGAATTTTAAATCCATTCATTTATAAAATTCCTCATCAGAATCTTTAACAGAGCACATTTTTTAAATGTTAAAAAAATATAAAAATCAACCCCCAAATCCCTCTTTTCAAGGAGGATTGTTCTGTATGGAGAGGACTGTACCGTGCCATTGCTTAAGATAGTGATGTTAAACAAACCAACCCATATATTAAAGCTCAAGGGACATCCACAGCTGTATGCCCAGGTAGTACTATAATATTCTTTTCCAGCTACTAGCCACAACTGAAACAATGCCCTGTACATAATGTGTGATGAATTAATGGAATCCACAGTGAGGATAAAATCCATGAGCTTTATCCATGGAAGTCGTGAGAATAGACAAGAAAACAGACATATAGCAACAGCCATGAGTGAAGTGATTATGATGAAGGGTGAGAGAGCAGTCAGAGGAGTTCTAAAGATGGAATGAGAGAAGACAATCTTTTCAGAATACAAAAAATAATAGAGAAGCTTAGAACAAGTGTCAGGGTATCTGTTCTGATCTACTCAGTTTTATGACAAGAATCACCAGTTTGGATCTTTATAGAAACTGGAGGAATTTATATTGGCTGCTTATGTATAGTAGGTTATATAAATTACACTGAGATTGATCTGAATTTAGTAAGCAGCTTCAGAGTAAAGTGTGATTTATTGCTCAAAATACTGATATATCCCAGCAGTTTCTGTGAAGCTTTTTTGTTATGAGCAGTTTGACTATTTCATTGTTACTATCAATATTGAGGATTTATTTCTATGAGAAGTTTTGGCTGAGATCTGAGATTATGTAAGCTCATTACAGGTGGGTATTTATGTGTTTGCAAATAGAGACAATCTGTATAAACCACAGGGCAGGAACTCGAAGTAAACCTTTTAAAAGCTCCCAAATACATCCTACAGAGCTGAGTAGCACAGTTAGTATTTTGCAAAATATTTTGTGTGTCAGTTTTCTTTGACAGGCCATGTGATCGTGCAAATTACAGTGATTTTTCTTTTAAAGACTGACAACAGAACCCAAATGTGGAATACTTAACTGCTTCAATAATTGCGTGTCCCTTACAATTCCTGAAATCCTGTCTAGAATCTTACTCTTCAAAGAGGAATGATTCATTGGTTAGTTTGACATGTCTTGTAGATAGGAATATGAAAGAAAAAAGCCCTCACATGCAGTAGGTGCAGAATCCATGTATTGATTAAGGAATGATTCTGAGGTGTTATTCTTGAGATCTAGTAATGATGCCCCTCACAGAGAGTGCCCCTCACAATGATAAATTGTGCCTCCTGAGTTATTTGCATTAGAAACTTGTAGTTATCTGACAATCCCAGACTGAACAAATAACACTGCAGACTGTTTTAGCTGAGCTAGGTGTTACTGACCCAACAACTCAATGTGAGCAGTTAGAAAATTCTCCTGGCAAAGCGTCATCAGCTCCTGAAGAGGCAGTGCTAATCGCATAATGTGCACATCTTAAAATGCACTTGTTTAGTCAGTGGAATGTTCAAACTCCTGTTTATCTGAAGATATGTAAATCTGCAATATCTCATCCTGGCAAGGACATCTTAGGAAATAAATTCCTGGCAGACCCAATATTATATACTTGGGGGATATTGGCAAGCATAGTAAATTAATTCCTGGAAGAATTGGTAAACATGGTGTTTTGTACTTGAAAGAGATGGGGTAGAATTGGCAGAAGTTATCATAAATGTTGTTCTTGCTTGGAAATTGGTTGATGGACATGGCTGCCAGGAGAGAAGTTTTTATAGCTGTACCATACATGGATAGCACTTCTAGCTTATTTGTGACATGTTTACATCATTAGAGCTGTTTTCTTCCACAGTTTTCATGGTTTCCACCAAAGTAAATATGAGAGGAGCTGTACTCTACAAATACTGGCAGTACAAAAGAGCTTTATGGCTGTTAGGTTAATTATAGATTTGTAGAAAACACTAGTTTAGAGGAATGAATTCCTGATAGGATAATCATCTGGGATTGAGTCATTGGCATGATAAAGTTTATTGATCGTTAACAATATGAGCATACGGCGGTAATTTCTGGTTAGACAAACATGTATTTCCTGGCAAGATAAATATACTGATCTGCATTAGAGGCAAGGCAAACTGGAGTTATTCCTAGCAGGAGGATCCAACAACAAATATTTTCTGGTAAATCTATGTGAAAAAGTCAATGTTTCTAGTGTTCTAGGAAATGACATTTTGGAGTGCTTCACAAAGAAGTGACCTTTTCTGCTTTCAGCCCAAGTAAGGAAAACGTTTCTGTAGGACAAAAGCTGCAGATTTGTCACATATAAAATGTTTTTTAGAGAAGGTATATAAAATTATCTTGAGGAACAATAGGTAACAGATCCAGCTCAGTGGTCAGATTCTTCTTTGAATGAACTCCATTGGCTTCATGAAGAGGCATGGGTCAGTGTGAGAAAGCTGTGCGCTTCAGCCTAGGGCATTTCTGTCTCATCCTGGATTTCTCTTTTAGCTTAGTGCTGTTGCCATCCCATTCTCATTTCTGCCCTCTGTTATGTTCTAGCAGTAGTGAGGATACATAGCCATTAGAAATGTTCCATTGCTGACAAGCACTTTGTTTTTCTAGAAAGAAAAAATTGTATGTGGGGTGTAGAAATTGCCATCTTGTTTTGCTCTGCTTTAAAGTTCAGCAAATTTAAGCTTACTAGAAAGGAAGATTTAAACACACGTAACTCTTAACATCGTGTTAACCAGTCAAAACCAATTTTAGTTACCATCATAGACATAAATATAAGGCATGCTGACAAGCACTGGTAGGAAATTGTCCTGTCAGGAAAATGTCATGGTGGTTTTTTGTCATCCGTGAAGTAGCAAAAGCTTTTCCCACAATAGCCATATTCTGCTCTTATTTCAGAGTTAGGTAAATCCGTTCAGGGCAGCAGATCTGCTTTGCATGTGTACCAGGGCTATGGAGAGTTGAATTTGGGCTGGCTATAGTGTGTGCCTTTTGTTTCAATGGGTTTATTTTTAGATAAGCCTCTATGCTTAATCCATTGCATGTAACAGTGCAAGAATACTCTAACATACCACGAATCTGTGGTCTTGTGAGCCCTCCCAGAGGAAATTGATGCCAGCACCTATCAAAACTGTTGAGATATTTTGCGTTATTAAAGTCATAGAATCACAGAATGTTAGGGATTGGAAAGAACCTTCAGAGATCAAGTCCAATCCCCACCCCCAGGATCATCTATGGCAGGCCACACAGGAATGCGTCCAGGCAGGTTTTGAATGTCTCCAGAGGAGACTCCACAACCTCTCTGGGTACTGAGTTCCAGTGCTCTGTCACTGTAAAGAAGTGTCTCCTTGTGTTGAGGTGGAACCTCCTGTGTTCCAGCTTGTACCCATTGTTCCTTGCCATTGTCACTGGGCTCCAGAAAAAGGGAGTAGCACCTTCATCTTGACACCTACTCCTCAGATATTTATAGCATTCTCTTCTTAAGACTAAACAGCCCCAGTTCTCTCAGTCTTTCTTCACAGGGAGAGATGTTTACGTCCCTCAGTCATCCTCATAGCTCTCCATTGGAATCTCTCCAGTAGATCCTTGTCTCTCTTGAATTGGGGAACACAAAACTAGTCTCAGTATTCTTAATGTGGTCTCACTAGGGCAGAGTAGATGAGGAGGAAAACCTCCCTAGGCCTGCTGGGCACACTTTTAATGCACGCCAGGATGTCATTGGCCCTCTTGATGATAAGGGCATATTGCTGACCCGTGGATAACTTCTTGTCCACTAGGATTCTGAGGTCTTTCTCCATGGGTCTGCTTTCCAGCAGGACAAGCCCTAGTCTGTACCAGTGTCTGGTGTTATTCCTCCCCACATGCAGGAACTGTACACTTGTCTTTGAACTTCATGAGGTTCCCCTTTAGCCAGCTCTCCAGCCTGTCCAGATCTCATTGGATGGCAGCACAGTCTTCCAGTATGTCAGCCACCATGACCACCCCAGTGTTGTATTATCAATGAACTTGCTAATGGTGCCCTCGGTCCCTTCATCCGGATCATAATGAAGATATTGAACAAAACTGGACCCAGTACTCATCCCTGGGGAACACCACTGGTCACAGGCTTCCACCAGGACTCTGATGCAGGTGAAGAATGAATAAGGAGAGATGTGATGCTGGATCTTGTATTATTACAATCTTTTGTCACTTCTTTGCAAATGCCAGACATTTGCATTTTAGACTTTTAATGTTGTCCACAGCATTATTTCCCTAATTACAGGAAGTATTCTGAGAACCTAATTTAAGCATGTTTTGTACCTGCATACTTTAGAGCAGGGACCTGGAGTGTAATGAAGATGTGATGTGTATGTATCCCTTGTACTGTCTCGTAAAACGGTCTCAGCTTTCAGCAGAGGGTGATTTAAAGGTCCTTCAAATTTCTGGGCTGTATAGTAGCGGAAGGAAGCGATAGCTAATAAGCTCCGTCTCCTGCTGCTGCATGTTACACCATCTGGTCTGAGTGTTTACGAGCTTCATGTTGTCCAAAAAAAATTACATATGAGGCAGAGTAAGAGACTCCACACTCCTAAAGCTTTAGTGCCTTGTCTCCTCCTGTATTTCCTTACAGAAATAGGGGCTCCTGATGTGCTGTGCTGTGCTTTGTTTGGCTGGTTATGTTCTAATCACAGTGATGTTACTGTCTCCCAGGAAAAAAAACAACAGTGCAATGAGCAGCTCTCTGTGGCTTCCTGGACTGCAGCCTTCTACTCTGTGAGAAGGATCTGCAAACGCTAAGAAAGAAAAAGCTGCACTTAGATTCAGCCCCCCTCTGGATATTCTTTCTTGATTTGCCAAGTAATTGGAAATGTCTTTCCTTGGAATAACTAGTGAGGAAACTGTATACTTGTAGCTTCATTTAAAATGTCATGGAGGGAGCAGTTTTCCTTGCCCTCATCAAATCAAAATACAGGAGGCAAACTGAATGTTCAAAGAGCCTCTTTTCCCACATGGCTGAAGTGGGTGCTCCCTTCCTAGATCACAACTATCTTAAAAAAATCTTGCAACCTGCTGTTGCCATTCCTGTAATGCTGTTTTCAGTCTCATAATATCTGCCATCATCTCAGTGAAAAAAAATGCCTTGTGTGATCAAAGATAGTTTCATTCTCATAAGTAATTCTTTTGATTTAAAAAGTGAATATCCGAGAGAGGAGAAAAGTGAGAGGGGAAAAAAAAAAACCTACTGAGAAAGGAAATCAACAAGAGAAGGATCACAGTGCATTTCCAATCCCCTGCTAACAAATCTCATCTAAGGAATAAAAAAAGCATTCTCCAAATGTTACACAAGCTTAGCAGTCCATTTGCCAGTGTACAGATACAAATGACAATGCTAATTTCCATTCTCTTCTCCAAATCACAAATTTTCTGTGGTGTAAAATGCCAAAAATGATATAAATAAAAGCCAGGAGGAGAGAGTAACCCAAACAGGGTAACAGAAACTGAGACAGAATAGTCCTTCCAGGAACCTGGGCCCAATTCTAATGGAGTATCTACAGCAGAGGCCTAAACTTTTGACTTAGTATGTTTTAGAACTGTGTTTGTCAAGGTCTGAAATTACTTGTGTAAAATGTGCTTCCTCTACATTAGTAGAACCTCTTCCAGTAACACTTAATAGAATCATAGAATCAATAAGGTTGGAAAAGACTTCAAAGATCATCAAGTCCAACCTATCACCCAAGACCATGGCACCAAGTGTCACATCCAATCCCCTCTTGAACACCTCCAGGGATGGTGACTCCACCACCTCCCTGAGCAGCCCTTTCCAATGGCTAACAACTCTCTCTATGACGAACTTTCTCCTCACCTCGAGCCTAAACTTCCCCTGGCACAGCTTGATACCAAGATCTGTTATGTATTAAAACCAATATATGAACAAACATAAAGAGTGATGAAGCAAGTATTACAGACCATGGGAACCAGTGAACGATCTGCGCTTGTCCTACAAGCCGTTTTAATATACATACTTGTGCTGTATCTTCTGTGTCACTCCATTTGAAACAAAGAACTGTCTTAATTTCTGGAACTACAAATCTGTTGCACTCATCTTCATTTATAGAGCAGATGCTGAAACAGAGTAACATTTCTTCCCAGGGTATCTCAATTATGTATCTGTCAGAAGATTTTGTACTTCTCAAAATAAAGAACTGTCAAGAAGTAACTGTCAGGAAGTAGCTCAGTGAGTCAATGATATTGCTGTGTATCTGGAGGAACAGCAGGGTGGGTGTATCCAAACTCATTTAGTGCTTGGGCTAGTTGTGCTTTTGAGACTGAGACACGGATACTTCTGAACTTTGTTTTTTAGGTGTTTATGTTAAATAAATTGTGAATGCAATTTAAAACCTAGGATTCTCCTTTTAAAGTTGCAGTTTCATTGGGAGCTGCTCAAAAATCAGTTTCCTGCTGTCACTCATTAGGAATGCTTTGCATGTGGATGAGGTACCTTTAGCTCAGATGGAAAGACAGCATGGAATAAATAAGATAATGTTTAAAACCACCACCCCCCCAAGCACCAGTAATGTAACAAAACAGTAAGTACTGAGTAAGGTTGTTCTAGTCATTTCCAGCTGTAACCTCAGGAAAAAATAGTCTGAGGACCTACAAAAGTCACATATCAAAATATAAACAGGTGCTGTGAAATTTATCAAGAGATTATGAAGCCAGCAAATTTGAATGATAGTGTTAGCACAGTGATTAATGAGACATAAATGTTAAGTTTTGTAAAATATGTGAAAGATTAACAATGTTTTATTCTGAACTGTCTTAAGTATTGTGCTCTGAAATAGGCTATTACAGAAGTCCTAGTATTTCTTTCTGATAACTGAAAACAGATCTGAAAAGCCAGATTGAGTGTTGCCACTGACTTAATCAAGGTAAGGGGTTTAGCTACACACATGATTTTTTAACTGCCAAGAAAAGTGCAATTATATGAGCCAAGGCTGTTACTGTGTTCCACAGATGATAATGAGTGAGTCCTCACAAAAATGTGTAGTGTTTGTGGTTGTTAAGCTACCATGGAAGGAAAAATTAGTGTAATCTTAAACATGGAGAAAAAATCCTTGCAGATTCAGGAACTGTTCTGTAAAACTTCTGTTAATAAAATTGATTTTAGTTACAGCAAGGTTAATCTATTTTAATTTTTATCTGCTCCCTTAAATTTATTTGCATTTTAGTTCTCTCTCTGAGTGGAGAATTCTTTACTCAAAGGACTTGCCACTCTTCTTCTCCCTAATTCATACATCACTTAAGATTGCTTCCATTCAAACAAATGAAGACACATTGGTCTTAAAGTGACCTAAGTAAGGGGATAAATGGCCCAGTGTGCTTAACTACATGATTTATCAGAGGGTTTTAGTTAAGCTTTCTAACAGTTCTGCAATATTGATGGTTTTCCCTCCCTGGTAGAGGTGTACAGTTCTGGGTAACAATATAAGCAGCAAAGTATTTGCCAGACATGCTTAAAGCTTCCATGCTTCTAAATATTTTAATAGGATGAAAGTGGTTGGTGTTTTAGAAATATATAGAAACTTGAATTCCTCCTTCTTTTAGATTAGAAAGCAAAGATTATTCACATCTGATTTTCTTAGCAGCATAATGTAATAAAACTTATCCTAGAAGTAGATAGTAATTTTTTAACCTGTAAAAGTTATAGAAATGCAAATGCAGGTAACACAGTAAGTGGTCATTTATGAGTATGTTACTTTCTTAACTAATTCAATTTATTGATCAATTTTTATTCAAAGTCTTCAAATGGAAGCTCACTTGTGCTTTGATTAACTGTAGAATTTTATATCTCTGGTATCATGCAAGAGGCTTGCATGATTTACGTCAGCGTTGTTCAAGAGAGGTAAATAGTGAGTAAGCACTTGTCATAACAAACACAGCAAAGCTGATGTAAAGAAGATGTAGTTTTCTTTTTGCAGATGTCTTTTAATGGCCTGTGAAACAGGCATGCACTTTTCTTAGAACGTAAAGTTTTTGAATTCTGTTCAAAGAGCAACTTAAAATCATGTTTAAAACATTTCCACTTAGTTCAGTTTGGACATATCGAACTTTTTCCTTCTTTTCATGAAATTAATGATCTCTATTTCACCATCTGTTGAATTAAAAACAGTACTGCAACTTGTGCTGCTGTAATCAAGACAACATGAGCATATCTTCGACAACTCTTTTGTCAGTTACCTACTGTAAAAATGAGGATGAACACGCAGTACCTATCTGCATGAGCAGCAGTTCTCCTCTTGTGACTGCTGTCATGTAAACTGTGTCTTTGTTCTTCTAAATGTATTTCCTTTCTCTTCCTTTGTATCCAACCTTTCTGAGTAAGTTTTATATTCAGTAATATTTACTGAGCTCTAGTGAGAAAAGCAAAATGAGCAAAAGTGTAATAAATTTATGGCAGTATGTGTTTGCATGACCTTGCTGAGCACAATACAGTTTAATGTCAGCATATACTCACCATGTGTCTGGGACAAAGGGCAAAGCACACCCTTCCCCTAGCCAGTCCACACAGGCAAAACTTTGTGTCATACTATTTGTACAGGTAAAGCCAGGTGAGGCATCTTTATTTAGGAATGTATTATGCCAATATGGAATTTTCATATGTTTCGTGATGTTTTGGTGGGTTTTTTGGGATTCCTCTACCCCTCCCTGAGCTTTAGGAGTTTTCTGTGATATTTGGGAATTTTTAGTGATCTTCTTAAATATTTGTTTTCCACTGATTAAATTTCTTAATAAATGAAAGCATTCATTTTAGTGGATTTGGTTGATTTAGTTGTAAAAAAAAAAACCCAAAAACAAACATCTGACACTGTGGTGGGTTGGAGTTTTCCCCCCCTCAGCATTAGCTTTGCTGGACCAACTCAGTTAGAAACAAATGAAGCTGTATTTACAAGCAGGAACTACACTCTACAATGGAATACAATGACTATGTACAAAATATACAGTATTTACAATATTATACAGATATTTACAATTAGCAAACAATATGAAAATCCCCCTGGTCGGAGACCAGGAAGCTGTTCCACTGCCTACCCCTCCCCCTGTCCCACAAGAGAGAGAGAAGCAGAGAGAAAGCAGTGAGTTAGACTTAACTAAACAGCTCAGCCAAGGCCAGCTGACAAAGCAGGTTAATCTCCCCTGAAGCAAAGCAAACCAGCAGAGATCAGAGGAGAGAATTGTTTAGATACAGCCCGTCTGATTCTAGATATTTATCCAATGAATTTATTTAGGGTAATCTTTTGTTTTCCTTTTTACACCAAATAGTGGCTTATTTATATTTTTCTACTTTCCTGCTCAAAATCTGTAACTAAATTTTAGCCTAAAATTAGCCTAAAACCACCACAGACATGCCTTTAGTTATTTGCTTTAGTCTTTGGATTAAGACTGTTTCTTTCCTGTAGAATTTTTCTGTGAAGATAGAAGAGAAAATTAATTTTAGATTCTTGCTTATGGGTGAAAATATGAAAAACACAGATGTGTGTTTTTTATGCTAGTTCTGTCTGCAGTCAGTCCATTGACTTGACTAGTCATATCACTTTCTATAAATCAGAAAACAATGGCTTTAGCAAGGAAAAAAAGTACATTACAAATTACGTGTTGTAGCATGTGTCAATACAAAACCTTGAGTGTTTTGTCAGAAGTGTGTAATTAGTGCTTTTGGAGAGGAAATATTTGTAGGCTTTCTTTGGGCAGTTTGATTTGCTTATAGATTCTTGGAGGATTAATCGAAGTGTTGATTCTAGGGATACAGTTCTTCCCGGTATCAGTGAGAATTATAGGTGTGACATCAGTTTAAGCTGATATTGTAGTAGTGATTACTTGATGCTTGCAATTAATTGTTGGCTATTGATCTGCAGAGTTTAGGTGCTCAGTGAGAAGTATGCTAACAGTTTGCTTTTATTTTGTGCTTAGAAAACAGAAACCTACTTACTCAATTATTTGTCCTTCTTTACATACCAGCTGCCCTACCAGACTCCAGGAAGATCTCATTGATTCATGTTTTCAAAGTACCTCTTGGCTTCCACTATTAAAGTTTTACTTGCTTCCCGGGGATTTCACAGGGACAAGGGATCAGTGATAACTCTGGATAGCAGGCATACAGATGGTGATACATGTGTGTACTATCACTTTCACCACAGGTTTGTTTATTGTTACTCATTTAAATACTCCTGCTTTCCAGTTAAGGGTTGTCATTGCTTCAATCCATGCTGTTTTGGAGCCAGAGGATACAGGTAGCATTTCCTTTCCCCTTCATTGTTGTGTTGGACTTCTCTCTGTGTTCTCAAGTCTCTTTTACCCCATGTGGCAGTGCAGCTGTTCAAATAATTTTTGGTTGTGAAAGGAAAGGTCCTTCAAAGTAGTCCAGTGTGCTCTCTACCTTACTTTAAAACAAACCAAAAGCCACAAACAAAAAAATGAGGGCTTCTAGCTAGCTAACATCTTCCTTTTTTTTTTGGTTGTTTGTTTTGGTTTGTTTGTTTATTTTGGTTTGTTTGTCTTGTTTTGTTTTGTTTGTTTGCTTGGGTTTGTTTGGGGTTTTTTTAGGGATTTGTTGGTTGGATGGGTTTTTCTCCCCCCCCCGTTGTGCTTTTGGGTCAGTTGCCAGGTGTTCACTTCAGCTAGCTGGAGGCTGGTGCCACTAGCAAACAAAGTGGCTGCCTCTAAAAATTTTTATTACTCTAAGTAAGCAAGATGTTCTCTCTGACAGGAAGAGATTTTGGAGTTGTAGAGAAAGGGAAGAGGTGGCAGTGGATACCTCAGTGCTATTTACTGCTTGCAGAAATGACTGTATTGTATTTGTTGGAATAGTGCTGAGAATATCTTCAGGGATATAAAAGCTATTTAGCTAATTTGCAGCTTTGTATTTAGGCTGTTTCTCCAGTTCATGAATTCCTGGCACCCATCTGTGTGTCATGCAGCTGCACTAGACCTCAGTACAAAGTGTCTGCTTTGGCCAACTTCTGAACATTATTCCTACTCTCCAGTGAAGCATTATTCAGCCTTGAGTTCACACATATGATGAATATTCATTTCACAGATAATTATTGTCACCCCTGAACAGCTCCACTCAAAGAAACCAAACTTCTCACACCACCCATCATTTCTGTCACTATTTTGGCAGCATGAAGCTTATGATTTCTCATGTTTTAATAATGTTCCATCATCTGTTGTATTAGAGTTAGAAAACACTTCCTTTATACAATGCTTGATGCTTTAGGAAGACAAAGAAGCATCTGCCACTCACCTTTCCATGGACTGCCTTAAATCCCACACCTGAATGTGAGGTAAGAGCACAGTGAGCATAAACAAAGTGCTGCTTTGCTGTAACTTGGTCTTCCAGTTAAGGTATCTGTTGTGGGCAATTGAGTGCTCAGACCTTATATTTCAGTATTTTTGAGTTTTTCTCAGGAATTGTAGGTACTAAAAGGAATCCCTATCCTTAAATTGTCTGTGGTAGTGGATTTATCTGAACTATCAATTGAGAGGAATAATATTGCAGCAAGTACCTATATTTCAGTTTAATTTTATGATCTCTTTAGAAGAATTAAATGATTAAATGGCTCATAAATCCTACTAAAGGAGTAAAAAGGAACATAAGGCTGTTTTCTTTGAATAAATACTATTATTAAAACGAATAAAAATGCTAACTAAAAAGTAGCTGCAGCAACAGTGGTAAGAGAACCGACAGTGTCTGAAGTAGTTGTAGTTCAGCAGCAGATTCTTTACAAGTGAGGTGTTTTCTGACTTGGTGTCTTTGGCAACATTCAAGACAAATGTGTCATTATTTCATAAAAATTAGCCTCAAAACATGCTTAACAAATCTGCTGGTTACAATTTGAGCAAAGTACTCGAAGCAAGAAGACAAATTTATTGAACAGGAAAGTGCTGACATGTGACACTTTCCCACTATCAACAGGCTGCTCCTCATTTGGTGGTTTGTTTTCCGTCCTGACATCCATCCTTCCATTCCTTGCTCTTTATACACTCCTCATTTTGAATTGCAGTGTGGGAAGGGACCAACAGTGAGAGATGTACATACTCTTCTGGATGTGTGTGTTGTTGACAACACAGGTCAAATAGGTTTATTGTCCTATGCACACTCTCTTCCTTGCAACAGAATGACAGAATTGCCTAGGTTGGAAATGACCTTTAAGATCATTGAGTCAAATCATTAGCCTAACACTGACAAGTCCTCAACTAAACCATATCCCTAAGCATTACATCACCCAACTCTAAAATGCCTCCAGGGATAGATACTCCACCATTTCCCTGAGCAAGCTGTTCCAATGTCTGATAATCTTTTCAGTAATGAGATTCTTCCTAATAAATGGCAGCTACTACATGGTAGCTCACTGTTCATCTGTCTTGGTTTTGTATAATCCTTGTGTTCAAACCCACTGAGTCCAAACCTATTCTTCCCTCTTCCACCTCCACTGGGAGCTCTGTCATGAAAAATGTCTGCTCCTAATTTGGTGCTCAGTTCTCCATGTGTTTACTGAAATAGGAATCAGACTGGCTTCTAAGAGCTCCATCTGATCAGGGTTGAGTCAGAGAAGACCTTAGTATGTTTTTAAAGAGATGTGATTTAAGCTCCTACAAACAAGTGTGGGTTTTTTTCACTTAAAATCACTTCTGGATGTGCTGCTTGCATCCTTTGCCAGTTGTCCTAATCAGCTGTGCTGTTTATTTCCCATTTGCTCTTTCACTGCTGTGTCTAATATCTGACACAGTGTGAGATGGTGCAGCTCAGGAAATGGTGAAGCAGCTGGTAGGGAAATGAAACAATACCAAATGGTGGATAATGGGGGGGAAAGGCAAAATCCACGTGTGACTTGTACCCTATGGGGGAGCTGTTTCTCATGAAGTCTGAACTCAGCAGGTTTGGATGAAACAAATTTAAAGGGAAAAACAATGGAAAAGAGCTTGAAGGTCTGCTTAAAATATAAAGCTGTTAGCTAGAAGAAACCTTTGTGGAAGAGGATATTTAAACTTTCTTCTTTTTTTTTATAATCTGAAAACAGTTCCTTGCATAAGTTTTTTTTTTTTTCCCCCATAAAGTAGTCAACCTGGGTGGGGGGGTGGAATAGGCACTAAATTCAGTAGACTATTGCTGGGTCTGTCTAGGCTGTAGAGTTTGTCACAAAGGAAATCTGTAATGCGTGTTAAGTCAAGATTGCGAAGCTCACAGTTACGTGTTTTTACCGTTGGTGGTTTCTGTGTTTTCCCCTTTGGTGGAGTGAGTGTAGGGGTGAGCTGTGCTCTTCAGTTTACAGAATAGTTGCTGCTACAGTGCTTTCAGAATAGCTAACAGTAGAGATGAAGTATGTTTTTATAGACCAGACCCAGAAGAACTGAGAAACATAATGCTCCTGCAGTGTTCTTGTTCTTAATGCCCAGCATGATTCAGAATTGCCTAGACGCAGGATAGGGCCCTTCTTTAACTGTCAAAACACCTCTCTGTGGGATCTGTTAAAGCATGTGAAGGTTATCCAAAAATCTGTTTCCCTTTTTTTCCTGGTTAGCTGTGGCCTTAGTCTTTGGATTAATACCTGCACAGATTCTTGCAGCAGTATATATAAACATCTTTGAACATGGTCTAATACACAGTTGCTCTCATTTTTGCTTGAATCTGGCATTTCCCTGGAGTCTCTGTTTTGAGTGCTTTCTCCCTTATGTGTCCCTTTTCTGATAATGGCTTAATTACATTTTAAGTGCCTTCTGTGTTACTGTTTTCACCACCTCAATTAGTTCACTTCCAACTGTGTGCATTTTTTAATAAGGAGGTACAAAGTATTTCCCGCAATACAGAGGGAGAGCTTTGCTTATCTGCCAATGGCAAGCTTTCTTCAGGGTAGAGAAGGGTTTACAGGGTCATTGCAGGCTAATCTGTCAGTGGCCTTTTGGTTTGATTTATTGTCTTTGGGTTAGAGAGTGCTCTCAGGTGCTGTGGAAGCTCATAGCTTTGAGTCTTCCTAAGCATCACTGATCAAGCACCTTTGCAGAACCAAGAATTGTGGTGAGCTCACAGGCTTTCAGTTGCCCAGTGCTGCAGAATGGAAGCTATGTTAGTTTGAAGAAGGCTACTAGTGTGCGTCTGCTAGTTCACAAATAATAAGTCCTAAAGGCAGATGCTGGAAAACTGTAGAAGCAATTTTTAGAGGGAAAGCTAATAATTTTTGGAATCCCTCTTGTGTTTTCAGTCTGTTAAGATCCAAAAAAAAGGGGGGAAAAATCAGTTTCTCATTTCCTTTTCAGGATTTGCTTATCAAAATTGTTGAGTTAAAAACTTCTAGCTATCTCCTATTAGATATTCAGCCCCCCCAGTCATTCTTATATGCATTAACACTAAAAATATATTGATTTATTTGATGATGAAGGGGATTTGGGTTTAGTTGTGGCTAGTTAACATGACCTGTGATTTGCATTAGAAAGAGCAGGTACCTACCTGCTAATTTTCAAAGGCGAGCAATCACAATTTAATGCTTATCAGCCAGTGACTTGTTATTTCCCAGGTATCAATTATATGGCTGTGTCTGTGTGAAAGATAAAAATACTATGTGGTTAAATCACAGGCTGGAGTTTACAGAGTAATTTACTGCAATGCTTGCTCAAATTAGTAGTATATATCAAAATAAGCCCCTTAGTATTTTAAAATAGAACTCACATTAAGAAAGGGCAAGGAAATCAAAGGGGTATAGAGCTGCAAAAGTGCTCCTACACCCATGAAAATAATGGAGTTAATTTTTTGTGTAGTGGCTGTGTTCCCAAAGTTTGGATAAATTCTGATGGCAGATCATGTGGACTAAGCACTTGTTTAGACTTTATACAAGTCCACAGAGGTCTTTTGACTTGCTGTGCTTTGGAATTCTTGCCATACTTTGTTCCCTTTGGTGCAGCACAGGAGCGATGGTGGTGCTTCCCTGTCTTGGAGCTCTACATCAAATCCTGAGATGGAAAATTTTATAGATGCCATTTTTATATGCTTAGGAACTTTATTATGCTGTCACAAATGCCTCAGATTTTCATCTTTCCTTGGTAACCATGATGTGACTTTTAGGGTAAAATACACTGTAAGAACTGTTTATTTCACTTAAGTAATAATGATGCTATGTGATATTGATGTAAGGTTACCATAGTGTATTTTCTGGGGATTCATCCCTGGAATGACTCAACTGCCTTCATCTGAGTTACTTTGACACATTTTGATGGTGTAAAACAAAAAATGACCTTATTTTGTAGTTGTTGAAACAGAATGTAATAGTCTTTATAATAGTTGCTTATAGAAAAGTAAAAGAAATACTATCTGGAGACAGTCATAAAATTGTTTTGGTTGGAAAAGACCTCTAATATCATTGAGTTCAACCACAGACCTAATGCAGTTGCTGTGCTTGGGTGTATCAAAAACCAGATATGCAAAATCAGTTATTTCTATTAAATTATTTTAATATCACTGCAATATAGCTGACCTTTAAGTGTGAATTGCTGGTCTTGAAATCCCTTTGATAAACCGAACCCTTGAGGAAAGAAGGGAGCAGAAGCGGTCAGAATTTTCTGAAGGTAATTTAATCTCCTGTTTCTTGATCAGATGGAACATTTGATGACAAACCCCTTGAGTTTTGGGGGGAAAGAAGGGTTATTTGACTGACAAGCTGTATCCCCAGTTGGCTAATCAAATGAAACAGATGTGCCAAGTTGTCTTTCACATGTTCTCATTGATGTCGGATTGGCAGCTGGATGTAATTGGATGTGAATGGAAGAACTGAAGAGCTCATGCACATGTGTACGCTTGCTTTCTTGGTACAAGATTAATCTGAGGGGTACATTTGTTGGTCTAAATATTACATTGTGATTCAATCAAAATTAAGAATATGCTGCTTCCATAGCAGGTATTAATTTAGTAAGATCATGTAAGATCATGTCTACCACATGTACATTTTTGAAAGACCAGGAAAAAAAGAAATAAAAAATATATTTAAAAAAAAGGGGGAAACCAGGTGCAAATCTGTGCACCTTTAATCCAAAATAGGGCAGAATCAAACTGTGTGTATCTATGGATACATAAAAAATCAAGATAAATTGAGTACAGTGTTCTGCAAATGCAGACTTTGGCTCCATTAGACAGCCTTTTAGCTGTGGATGCTTGGGAGAGGTATCGAACATATTTTGAACATTGACAGCATTTGCGGTGTTGATCCCCAAGATGTGAAAATCTGGCTGTCAATACATCTGTGTCTGCTTGCTGTCACCAGCAGACTTGCTGACACTGGTAGCTTGCAGCCTGGGATTTGTCAAGCTACCTAAGTAATCAGAAATAGTCAAGCATTTATATTTCCAAAGTATGCCTGTTCTGCTTCATTATGCTTCCTGACTTCTCAAAAAATCAAGGCAAATAGTTCACCCTTCAAAACCAGGTGTGCCTGTCAAGATCTAAAAAGATACTCTTGCTGCTACTATTGTCTTTCCCTAGCAGCTCTTTCTCTTCTGATTTCTGTTAGCTATTTTCTGCTCTGAATTTCTAGCAGATTCATTTAAAAAATTAGAAGAATACAAGTGTTAATCCCACCTGAAGTTTTTTGTTTGGAGGGAAATAATTTCTTATGTTGAATCTCTTTCTCATGTTTCATATTTTCCCACTCAGACCCAGGCTCGTGCTTGGGGATGGTGGATCGTGGAACAAACAGCATGCTCCTCTATGCACTGTTTGCCTAAACATCCTGGCTGCGTGTTAGTTCTCCTAACCTTTCTGCATGCAAAGGTTAAAGCCATACTTATTTCTGCAATTTGCTACTATGCCTGAGTAACTACAAAAGGTGAAATACAGCATAGTTCTGCCATTCATATACAGCCTTTTTAGAAAGCTGCTGAAATCAAACTAAAACTGGTCAACAGAATGTTTCATGCTCTGCCCTGAAGGTTGCTATATCCTGGCTCTGGCAGGCTGCAGTTGCTATTCTCCTGGGCCTCCAACTGAGGGCTGATAGCAGCTCATGGGACCTTGCCCCCCGGAAGAGGCTGTTGCTCTTGTTTTCCCTTGCTCTGTGGTAGCAGCACAGTAACAGCAGCAACTGGTCTGTTCTCTTGCACATCAAACGTTGTTCTCTTGCTTGTTCTGTAAGCACACAAGGTGATGTTGGTGACTGCCTTACTAATCACTGCTTCCATAAAGGATTTGGTCTCATAGGTGCTTGACCTCTCTGTAATACCCACTCCATTGCAAATACTTTTCCTGATTGTCAGTGTTAACAATTTATCAGTTGGAACGTGAACAAGTGCAACTTCTTCAGTGCCATCTTGCAGCAGCCTTCCTCTCACTTGTGCTGTTCTGTTACCTGTCTGAAATAACTCATTCACTCAGACTGGCACATGATGAGAGGAATTACCTTTCTCTACTCCAACCTGGCACCATTTGCTGTCTTCTCTCCATTCATGTCACTTCAAAGGAAAATGGGCAGTAGTGTCCTTGATACTCTCTTAAGCAATTCTAAAATTCTGCTAGAGTTTTGTAGATTTTGGCAAAAGTTAAGGTGAGGAGCTGAGTTGCTCTGTGATTGTTTTTTGTAGAACAGCATCTGTGGTGAGTGCCTCAGGGTTTGTTGAATAGCCCATCAGTAAAAGATTTCTGTTTCTGGTAAATCGCTGTTGATGGCAGTTTTCTAAGAGTATTTCCATTATCACAAAGATTGGCACTTGCCTGATGCTTATTCCGAGACAGTCATGCTGACCTGAAGCTAAAGTGCTACCTTTCTTACCTGGCTCTTTGGCATAATAGAATTCACTTCTGAATTAACAGCACCTGTGAATTAAATCAGATTTTAGACTTCTGGATTTTTAGATGTGTTGCCTTCTAACACTAAGTCAGTGAAACACGGGATCACAAGATGTCAGGGTTTGGAAGGGACCCAAAGAGATCATTGAGTCCAAGCCCCCCTGCCAGAGCAGGACCATAGAATTTAGCTCAGGTCACAGAGGGATGCATCCAGATGGGCCTTGAAAGTCTCCAGAGAAGGAGACTCCACAGCCTCTGTGGGAAGGCTGTTCCAGTGGTCTGTGACCCTTACAGTAAAGAAGTTCCCCCTTGTGTTGAGGTGGAACCTCCTCTGCTGGAGCGTACATCCATTGCTCCTTGTCCTATCACAGGGAGCAAGTGAGAAGAGCCTGTCCTGACACCCAGCCCTCGGATATTTATAAACGTTTATTAAATCCCCCCTAAGTCTTCTATTTTCCAGACAAAAAAGCCCCAGTTCTTTCAGCCTCTGTTCATAAGGCATATGCTCCAGTGCCCTAAGCATCTTTGTAGCCCTCCACTGGACCCTCTCCAGTAGATCTGTGTCCCTCTTAAACTGGGGAGCCCAAAACTGAACATAGCACTCAAGATGAGGTCTCACATCTTTTATTTAGAAAGGGCTCTGATGCTCATATATTTTAAGTTAATGGTTCGACTGGAATTTTAAAAGAGAAATAATTTCAGTATTTATAGAAACAAAAAGTACATTTAAAAATATTTTATACTCCAAACCCAAAACTGTTTGTAGAAATTAATTTCATATTTCCATCTTAAGTTCTATTAGAAATTGATACCTGTCATGAAACCTCTAAGATTGATGTTTGAATGAAAGTGATTCTGCTATTAATGCTCCTGCATTCAGGAAATTCCTTGCAGAAAAGCATCTCTGAGCTTATTTCAAATTAGGAGGAATATAGCAACAAGCTTAGGGTAATTCCACTTTAAAGAATGTTAGTGTATAGCTTACACTCTTTAATAATTCTGTCAATCTTTAAGTGCCATAGGCGTTGAAACAAGCTAGGACCACAATATTACCTTTAACAATCAAGAATTGTAACCATACTGGACTAATTCCAACAGTGCTCTACTGTTTCACACTCTGGTTAATCTTGAAGAAGAACACTTGTTCATACTAAACTCTTTTAAAGGGAAGATGATCTTGAAGGTCTCTTCTGACCTATTCTATTCTATTCTATTCTATTCTATTCTATTCTATTCTATTCATCTACTCTAGAATATTTGATTCACAGTTCTGCTGTCCTTTGTAAAAGTCTTATTGCATCTTCTTTCTTTTTTGGTTTGTTTTGGTGGGTTTTTTTTTCTCCTTTTAAATAAAGAACTTAAGAAAATCTAGAGTTTAAGGCAGTGACTAGCTTTCATTTTAAAAATTAATGGCAACAAAACCTGATCCATTACCTGTTGCTATTGCCAAAACTTGTAATTGAGAAAATACTTCAGAGCCAAGAAACCTTTCAATTTCTTGAAAGCCACTTCTAGTACTTCTCTCTTAGAATGGAGTTTTTGGAAACAGAAAGCCTTTTCTTTGAAACTTCATTTCCTAATAGAGTTTTGCATATGGAGAATGAAATTATAATTGAATGTATTGTAAGACAAGCTTTTTCAAACTCTGCTTCAGCTGTAGCATTAAAATTGGTTCATTTATCCACACAAATGATATTGAGGTTCTTTCTCATCTATGATAATTAGATTTATTTTTGTCCCCCTCTCTTGTCTTTAATAGAGTAGAGTTAGTGTGGTCATTATTTGAGATTAAGTAGGTTTCCTTTATCAGAAATTTAGGTTAAATGCTTACTCCTGGCATTTGCTATGGTTTTATAACTCTAAAATTCATTCAAGGAGAGATATTTATAAGGACCTGCAATAAAAATTTCTCCTTCACCGAGTCTTGTGAATAGAAGTGCTTTACCTCATAGAGCCACACTTTAGGAATAGGAAAGGCTATATAGCTGGCAATACTTAAGATGTATTTGAACTTCCAGAATTAAATAGGTAGTCAATCCAATAATGATGGTATTTCTTCAGAAATTAAACTGAGACCCTCTGCATCCACACTGTAGCTCTGGTGTCTTGCTAGGTACTCTTGAAATGCAAACTCTCTTAACATTAAGAATTTTCAGTGATCTACAAAAAGAATATTCCATTTCTGGAGAGAAAGTTTGTATCCTCATAGGACCAGGCTGATTTCTGTGCAGAATGTCAGTAGTGCATTTCCTTATAACTATTAAACCCAATATGAATAAAAATAAAAATAAGATCTGAGAATTCATGAGCATTTTTTAAAATAAGTTCAGTCTGCTCTTCTCTTCTTTCTTTAAATTTGAAGAATTAGTTTGAGGAAGAGACTAGAGGGATATTTGCCATGAGGCATGGGTTGGAACCTTATCCTTTAGTTCCTCTTGGGAAGGACCTGAGGAATAAAAGAGTTTCTTTCTTTATCATAAATTTCACAAGCCAGAGAGTTTCCTGAAAGTGCAGCCTCTCGTTGTAATCCCATGGCTGCCTAATCTGCAAATTTCATGAAACTCTGTGTTACAGCAGAGACTGATTCCTCTTTTATTCCTCCTTTATTTGTTATGACTGTTATTTTTAGCTTTCTAGCATCTCTGTCAGTAACTGGAGGTCACTGTAAGAAAATAAACTACATAGAAAAGGGAATGCAAGGAGAAATTGAAATACAGTAAAATAAAACATGTACAATGCAATTCATTTGCTATAGAAGTAGAAAAACTCATATGATGTCTTTTATGTGCATATTATTTATCTATAATAAGTGTGTATATATATTTAATTAAAATAAATGCAACTGAGAATCTGTTTTGAGGTGTGGTAAAATTGTAATTAATGATAAACATGAGATTTCTAAGGCAAATTAATAGTCAGTGTAGTGAGCTTTTAAAGCAAATTAGTTGATTTTTGGCTTCTTCCTCAGTGATTTTTGTGTGAATGGATACTGAAGTTTAATGTCTTTGAATTATATTGTCCTAGTAAAGATTTGGCATGTTCTCAACATGGAAACAAGTAAGATCTTTGACTAAATGAAATGTGAATACACTAAGACATTCACAGTTATCTAGCAGATTGTATTACATGAAAGACTTAATGAAGCAGCTTAAGATCTCTGCCCATTTAATTCTCAAGTCCAGTGTACAGCCGGTAAACCATGGTCCTCAGGTGAGAAATGAGAAATTTTAAGGGCTGTTGAACACACTGAATTTAGCAGAGTGCTCAATAGCCCTCAAAATTTCTCATTTAGAAGGGTGCATATGTATTGCTTCCAAAAATGAATGTGAACTTCACTTTGATTTACACATTTGATTTACATTTCTCCCACCTGTCTTCCTTCCCTCCCCCTCTCTCCAAGTCTCTTATGCTCTAATTAGCTGCTCTGCCTTTCTTCACACTTTGAAACATGTACAATACTCTTGCTGATTAAACCATGATTGTAAGTTCAGCATGTGAAACAGCATGTGCAAATTCACAGTATAACACTAGAGAATCCCAAACTCTACATCAACCTCAGAACTACATGTTTGAAATGGCTTCCATTGTCACTTCTTCACACACCAGCTTGGTAATGAATGTAAACCTGGCCCTAGTCAGGTTAATGGATATTGTTTACCTCTCTGGAATTCCTTCCATTCTTGCTAAGGATTTTTTATTTGGGTTTGTTCCCCAGACACTGATATTTCCAGTATTCTTAAATAACTTTCAGTGTGAAAAAGGCCCAAGAAAAGTACCATGGATTTGAACTTCCAAAGCACCAACGTTTTCTCCTCGTCTTTGAGCTACTTGGGATCCTTTATAGTTTTACATCTGCAGAGATAGAGCAGTTTATACAATTTCATCTGAAGAATTAATTTCATTCTTGTTTGGGCAAGGAGCATCCTCAGAGTAAGAACAAATTCATACCAAGAATCAAGGATAAAATAAATTCGTGAATCTGTGATATTTAAAGAGGTTTTTAAAATGCGTCAGGTTTGCTTCATTATATGATAGGGTTCATAAAAGGCACATAATAGCAACTTGTCAAACTATGCTGGTTTATAAATAATTTACATTTTTCTGAAAGCTCTTTCTCTAGTTGAACAGATAGGTCGATTAAGTAATTTAAATAAGTATTATTTGTCATTCTGTTATTGATGCAAAATAACATTTTCCCATAAAGGCACAGGAAGATTTGAAAGGAAGGTTCTTTATGCTCATCTCTGTTTATAAAGTAGTTTTTTTGTGACTCTCTTTTATCTTCTTTGTTTGGACAGTCTCATTGTTATCTTCAATATTTATTTAAATTTAATATTTAAATAGCAAAGGCAATAGTGGCCAGTGGGGGTCATACTTCTCTTTAATTGGCCATTTCTGAAAAAAATATTCTTTTTCAGGAAAATTAAGTTGCTTAAGGGTAGAAAGAAAGGGATCTGTTAATTGAAATACTGATGATTATTTTTTTTTTAAGCACCTAGCCATCTTTCCTTTTCTTGGTCATTAGGCATGTTACATTTTGTTATACACTGCCTTTTGTACAAATAAATTAATACCAGTGAGGCATAAAATATTTTTATTTTAGTAGTTACAATAGACTCCACAGGCTTCCAGAGGTGACAATCTCATCATCTTCTTCTCTATACATTCATTGCTGCAAGATTATGATTTTTTCTGTCCACAGTTCATGTAAAAACTTGAATTTCATATTAGTGTTCCCACATTTCTCTTGTGACTGTGTCTTTTTGGTAGTACTAAATCTGTCATAAATGCACTTGAACTTTATCTCCTTGTGGAAGTATGTTGTATTTTGGGTAACAAGGTTATGTATGCCGGCTAAAAGCAGACACTTTGGGCTTTCTAAGTGCTTTTCAGAAAATGTTTCCCATGGGAGTTAAAATACTACAAAGACCTGTATGCTTAAGAAACAGACTACAAGGCAGCAGACTACACAGCATTACTGTATCAGGCTTCAGCTGAATATGAGTTATAGTAGAAAAAAGTAACTTTCATTTGCTCCATCAAAAAAAGTTAGCTAAAATATTGAACATGTTAGCTGCTACATCTTGAATTAACATATAGACTGAAGGGTAAATTCTGTGCTTCTTAAACATGTGTAATCTGTTTAGCATTTGTGAGATTTGCTGGGATGTGTTTTCCCCTTGGCATATGCAATTGAAAACAGGGAGGACATGGGCTACAGGCTGCTAGGGGCAGACATCTGCCTGGAGTGGACATCCATGTAGAGAAGTCCCTCCATCCTTTCTCCCTGAGGACTTGGCATCAGCTGACATGACTCATAAAGTTAAGAGATGATTTGTAGTTGTGGAGAAGTTTTCTTCAGCTGGTGAAAATAAGTAGAAATCTGCTTTGAGGGGGAAGGAGTTTAAGAAGATGCTTCTTGAAATCACAAGGTATAATTTAGTTGACAGAGAGATACTTTAACAACCCCGTGCTGCTGTAGTATTTCAGAGAAATCTAAGCTAAAAATAGCCCTGCTTTTTGATAGAATTAAACAAAAAAAAAAAAAGTTATGGGGCACTTTTGTTGAAGGTTATTTCTGCATTGTGGGCCTCAGTCAAAATTGAGACCAATATTAAGGCTGATTATTAATCCTCTTGGCTCTCTTATTTCTTGAGGAAATAATTAATTGTATATTTCAATATAAATTGTTCTTGATGTACATCAATAAACTGTCTCCCTTTGGAAGTACCTTCTGAATAGTGCTTGGGAGAATCATTAAAGCCCTGCTAGTGTCTTAAAATAACTGTCCAAATGTAGGAGCCCATTTTACTTTCCTTGAACTTTGTGTGGCTTTAGCAGCTAAATCTTAATTTTCTTTGATAATACACTTTGAATGGCAGTATACATTTATTCTCCTTTTCCATATAATCTGCTAAAGTATGTATTAACCATCACAGATTTTTGATGGACAATCTGGACTGTACTCTGTATGTGACAAGCTAACTTTGTCTTTCCCCTTTCTTTTAGAGCATGGGTGCAGCACATAGAGTGACGCTCCTGTCACGTTTTCAGAGTAGCTCAGCTCAGTTAAGCAGAACTTTAATCAGCTATTTCACAAGAGAGCATTGACTCACCTCTTTGTTACTGAAAAACGTTTGGTGAAATAGTGGCATCCCTAACCTCAATTTAAATGAACAATGTCATCCTTTCAGAGTGAAGCACAATCAGCTTGCTGGTACGATTCAGCCTGTGTTTCATCAATACTATGCTCTGGGGTAGTAATCTGTGACCGTTGCTGGCTTTTTAATCTTGGTTCATGTACAAGTCCTTTTTGAATTTGATGAAAAAAAAAAAAATAAGAATTAATGTTTCCCAGTTGGAACCATATTTTGTAAAAAAGGTGATTTTATTCAATTAGTGCTGTCAAAGAGAAATTAAAAATTAGGAGTGTAATGAAGCTGTGATGGTTCAGAGTCCAGCATCAATATCTGCACTCTTGGTGTCATACAGAGATTTGATCCATGCTGTCTGATTAAATCAAGTGGAACTTCTTTGTTGTCTATATAATACATAACTAAACCAATACTTTAAAATAGGGCATTGTATGAGCAACACTGTACAGTTGCATCCAGTCACTTGCTGTGAGATTGTCTCTGTCTCCCATGCCCATGAACTTTGAAACTTTTGGTGTTTACCATCTTAACCACAGGGGAAGGGAAGAGGTTTTTTTTCAGAGTATCTTGCAGATTATCTTGCAGACATCTGTGTAGGACTGAGAAGCAGTAGTGTCTAGTCTCCACTTCCCATTTGTTTCCACAGCTACTGGTCTTTCTATCAGTCAGCCAAGTCTCGAACAGGCCCCAGAGAGCACGAACAACATTTCATTGCAATGGCAAGTGAAGTTCAAACGCCAGATAAAGTTTTGTCACTGCTGCAGAAACTGCACAGCTGCTTCCCAGAATCTTGGCTATTTTCTCCTAGCCATCTCCATCAAGCCTCATAGTCAGCCTCAAGGCATTTGAGAGACTTGGAGAACAGAGCTAGTGAGGGTGGCATAATTTGCAGCTTCTCAAGTATAGGACTGAGGTCAAGTCTTCCTTCTGTGAATAAGGGGAAGTGATCAGAGAGGTGATGGAGCTCTCTGGAGGGTCCCCACATCTGTCTTGCATGGGCAGTGATGGCCAGTGCTGTTGGGATAGGCCTGCCTATACAGTGACAACACCAAGGAGAGAGGGTGAACTTCCAGTACTCTTGCAAAGAAGAGTGAGGCCACTTCTTTCTGTTTGCTGACCACCACCTTTCTGCCCTCTAAAAGAGAGGCTGCCATTCCCTAAACTGAAAGCCACAGTGTGGACTGTCATAACAACTGAGAACTTCAGAACTATTTTGATGGTAAAGGGAAGGTATATAGAGATAGATGGTTTAAAAATTGAGCCACCTTAGCATATTCTAGCTTAGCATTTGTTTTGTAGATTTTGTTTGATGCTTTCAAAAAAATGCCAGGGCTTTTTGTTATTTCTAAGAGTGTGCTTAAAATAAGAAACATTCCTCTCACTGCCTGGTAAGTGGATTAGTTTGGCAAATTAAAGCTTTAGCTAGGATGACAGTAGAAGAGACTATTTGTCCTCAGTCGCTATCAATGAGTCTTGTCTCTTATGTTTCCTTTGTAAAAATTGAAAGAATTCTGTATGCATGTTTGATATTGTATTTAGTCTCTCAAGATGGCATCCCTGGTCTGATGTTCAATTAGGGAGTGCAGTTCTGTAATCCTTATTTAATTAGAACTCCTTGTCTTACTCCCTGGGAGTTGCATTTGTAATTAGCTTCTCACAAGTGAGAATATGCAGAGGCTACCTCAAAGGGAAGTTATAATTTGCTGGTGTGTGTTACTTACCTGTAGTTCTTCGAGAATGTTTCCTCTGCATATTCACATTATGGGTCCTGTCCACCTTCTGTTTGTCCTCGGATTTCTACTACTCTACAGTTGTGGTGTTTAGTAAGAGTAACTGAAGTATTGAGCACTGTACAACTTTAAAATCTCTGATCACTTGATGTCATCAGATGGCACTTGTACAGTTCTAGTAGTCACTGATTTTTTAGGAAGTTTCTGTAGGTCACCAGCACTGGAGAACCAAAACCCACTGGTGTGAATATGCAAGGACAGCACTCTCAAAGGGCAAGCCAATGGTAAGTACCCTTTCTTTGCCTTCTGTGAGTAACCAAGTATCTCAAATGTTATTTAGTAAATTCTCTTTCCAAATTTGCTACACATTCCCTATGTCAAAACCATACCAATTTCAGAGATGTTGCCTTTCTGGCAAAACCCAAGAAAGTTACTGCATTTGTAAGTGCTCCCTTCAGTTGTAAATTGATGCACTACTTTCAGTGTGTGGGTGTGTACACTTATTTAAGCTCAAATATCTATTTCCATCAGAAATAAAAGGCACAGCTACAGTGCAGTGCTATATATTTTACAGAGTTGCACTCTTTTAGCTGTCTTATAGTAGATTAGACTGCAGAGTGAGTCACTGATCAAAAGAAGTCTTCTCATAGTGTTAACAATGATAATTCTCAAAACAGATTCTCCAAAAGAAAATCAAAGGTGTATTGCTTTTCACTTCTAAATATTTTTCTGACCTTTTGTTTCTTCCAGACATGGAATTCTGTGAGACTCCCCATATTCTGTGCTCTGGCTATCAAACAGACTTACACGGTGTAGCCGAGCACAGCTACCCGCTGGAGGTGGGCTCCGATGTGGACACTGAGACAGAAGGTGGTGCGTCCCCAGATCATGCCCTGAGGATGTGGATGAGGGGGATGAAATCGGAACACAGCTCCTGTCTGTCAAGCCGGGCAAACTCAGCATTGTCCCTCACTGACACTGACCATGAAAGGAAGTCTGATGGGGAAAATGGTAATAAAGAAATACATCTAACATACTGAATAGAAGTAGTACTTTACTTGAAACAGTCGTCTTCTACTTCTCTTGTTTTGTTTTGTTTTTTCTTGTTGGTGGTGTGTGGTTTTGTTTGCTTGTTTGTTTGTATTTTCTTTCTCTTTCCCACTTCCTTCTTAGGCCTCCATACTACATGAAAGGTGATAGGGTTGTTTTATATTTTATTTATAACCTAGATGGAAAATAAGACCGAAAAAAAAAAAGAAACATGACTTTCCCATGTTCTTCATTGTTATGCCATAGGAAATTTAGCATTTGAGTTTGGTGGCCTATGAATTCCATTCTAAAATAAATCTATCATCTGTTGTGTAGAATTGATCCTGCACGTGTTGGGTTCCAGGCGAAGCTTTAAGACTGTACAGCCAGGTGACTTCAGTAAAACCACCTGGAATCGTGAATGTTCTGCTTATGTGTAATTTCAGTCTGTACCTGAAGACACGCCTTGATCAATAGGACAGGTTGAGCAGGTTTCTGGGTTAGGCTTTTTGGGTGTGGGTTTTTGTGGTTTGGTCTTTTCTAAATGCTTATTTTCCTTTGGGATCATTTTACTTATTTGCTTTGCTTATGGTTTAGTGTGTCACAGAAGGGGAAAATGCATGTTTAAGCAAGTGACATGGAGGGACATTTTAAAATTGATGAAAGTCTGCTCTAAATGCCTCTTTAAAGAATATAATAAGTGAATGTATTTATCATGCTTAAGTTTAGCTCATATTTTTAGTTTCTGTGTTTCATACTCACAAGTTATGGCAAGTGTAAATGTAGTTAAATATGTATTTTTAACTGGATAAGTGATAAGGGAACCAGTGAAAGTAGCAGATTGATACTTCACTGTTGTCAGTGATACATTTCAGTAGATGTGTAGTCATAAGATGGAAGAGAGTTCAGTCATGAATGCCATTTCTATAGTTATGTGTTCTGAGTTTGTCAGATACAAAGCTGGTAATTTAATTATTTAATCTGCATGTTTGACAATATCACTGCTAATGTACAGCATAGATTCAAAGACATCAAATTACCTGCATGGCTTTAAAAGAAACCAAACCAACAGAAAACAAAAGAACCCAAACCAAACAAAAATCGAACACCAAAAAGGGGGTTTAGCACACAGCTCATTTTTAACTGAATACTCCTATGAGGATTCAGCATTCTGCACCGTCACATCATACTGTGTTGCTAGAGGCAGTTAGTTTTCAGGTGCCACCCCATTTGCACAATGATCAGTGGCTGATTGCCTTCCAGCTTCCTGCTTCTGCCACACTGGGCGGGATCCACCTTACATGAAGTGTTGTGGCACAGAGTTTTTTGTTTGGTCTTGGGGGGGTTGTGCATTTTCCTAAAGCATTTGGGGTTTGATGGTGGCTGAAGGAATTGAATCAGGTCTGCTTGGAATTGATTGGCCCTTAGCTATGAAAATGACTTAAAGGGAATGCCACCTGAGAAAGGAATGTGCATACTTGTACTGTTCAGACTGGGAAATACACCCTCATTTATGTTTTAAGGTACTAGAAAGCTGTTATGACTTTCATTCTGGAAGGCAGGGATGCAGATGGATATTCATCATGTTTTGTAGGCATACAAGTTGCACTAAATAAGTCATCTTGCTACAGATTAAAACTATTTTAGATGGTAAAGGAAATGTTTTTGTTATTTCATTGTCCCACATTGCGGGAACCATGGGTTAAGTGTTATTGAGATAGGGACATACAGTCATTGTGCTTCACCAGCAAAGAACTGAGTGGATTCTTCTGAATGTTTGTCTCAGAGAATGATTTTAATCAATTTAAATTCATTTCCTGCATGGTCTAGAGTAGAACAGAGTAGTGCTTTTGCATGCAGCTTTATTATTTGCGTCTCTGTAAGCTTTATATCACATTTTCAATCAGAGATTCATATTTTATGTGCTTGAATACAAATTTATACTAAATAGTTGAGAAAGTGAGAGCAAGAGTAATTTGAAAGAGGGAAACAGAGCACAAGCTCTTAGCTGTCTCCAGACAGGGTTGACAGAGCTGGTTTCTGCTTCCTGAGGTGGTGAGTCATTCCAGAAATTACAGCCTTGAAAGTTAATGTGGATAATTTTGAAGACAATGATGGTTCAAACTATGTTCATTTATATTATCTAGTACTTCACAGCTAAGTTCAATAGTCAAGGTTCCTGATCCAATGAGCAGCATGTTTTACATCTGGACTGGCACACAGTAACAAAGCACTCCTCGAAAACATTAGTTCATAGATCTCTACTTAAATGAAGTAGTACATGGCACATCTCTCTGTTTCTATGCAATCATTTGTGCCAGGGTCTTTATCAGAGAGCCACAAGTGTTGCGTTTATCCTCATCAGTTCCTGCCATGGAAGCAGACTTTCTTTGTGCCAGCCAGTAACTTCTGTTCTGTGACAAAGGGTGAGTGCATAAGACCAGTTGCTGGAAATTCATGAAATACTGGTTTCCATGATGGTGTCTCACTGCTCTACAAACAGATAGTTCAAAATTCTGGCTTTCAGGGTTGGCCAAATGGTTTGCAAACACAGCTATTTGTAACTGGAGAAAAATTAATGAGGAGAATACAGTTGTTGCATTGCTTGAGAAAACTAATTGCTATCTTTTGAAAAGGTCTCTTGTTTTTTGTTGTTGGGTTGTTGTGGGGTTTTTTCTCTCTAAGAGCACAATTCTGCTACAAATGCAGAACAGGCTTTCTTGTGGTGACATTAGGATAACTAAGTGTGCGGATTCTGTTAGGCCTCCTTTCAGGGCATTTATTGCTTTACACTGATCTGAAGCTGAAGCAAATATACTTTGCATATTTTACTCTGTATATTCCTGGAATTTTTCGTATTCATTAAGAACTCAAGCAAGAGGTTCCCTGACACAGAACATATTCTTCATTATGTATTCTGAGTAGCCCAATTTGAGAATTTATTTGAGGATTATTTTCCTTCATAGATGCACCAACTCTGTCATAATCACTGTTTAAACATACTCTGATTGTTTTGGCAGCATTGAACAGATTGTGTGAAACACCAACATTCCCATTTAAATTTGTGTTGTCAACGTTAATGGCAACTAATAATAGCCTATTAGTGCACAAACTGCCTTCAGCTTTGCCTGAGGCTAAGCAAAATATATATTAACTGCAAGTAATGAATGACCAATTTCTTGGGGATCATTGCTTATCTCTGGTATAGTATAAATAGCTCTATTTAAACATGGGCAGTGTTAACTCTACAATATGTGAATATAAATTCCAGACAGAAACACTACAGAATAACAATATCAAAAATAGTCACTTTGTTCCGTTGGAGAATACCACATTTACCCTCAATTTGCTGCAGCAATGCTGTCTGTCATTGCAGCTGATCAGAACATGGAGGTCAGTGGTTCAGTCTGACAGATTACTGAGCTGGCAAATTCCTTTATTTCTTTATTTTTCTGAAGTAAAGCTATGGCCCAGAAGAGGACAAAACCCTGATCTACAAAAGGACTGGTCTGCAGGTATATATCAGAAATTACATCATGCAACATGTGTCTGCATCTCTCACTAGTTAGTGTGCCAAAACCAAGACTGCAGTCCATTTTGTATCCATATACTCTGCCTATTAAACTGTTCATGCAGTTCTTGTATTTTGCTTTACAGGATGTCTGTGCAACTGTGAAGCCATGAATTTTACCTCAAGTGCACTCATGACATGCCATAAGCCAATTTTGAGCCATATTTGACTGGTTTGCACAACCATCAACTCTTTTATTTCTGGCAGCTACATCTCAGCTGAGAGCTAGTACAGAACTCAAGTCATTTCTGTTGCAACACAACCTTAACCTGGTTTATGCCATTGTATTGTTTTTAAATAAGTTGGAGGCTGACGTATTTGACTTATTCTTGACATATACTTAGATGCTTTTATGCAATTAGCTACTCTACTTGGTAGTGAGAGCCAATAGCAGTGTACTGGATTCACAGGGTTGGGTGAGTGTGCTGCGAAATGCACACTCAGTCTTGGACCCAGATTCATGTTCAGTTCCTTTGGCTGCATTGTTTTATAACAACTAAACATAGGATATAGTTCACAGCAGCTTCTTTGAAATTTGTAGGTGAGAAACTGAGGTGTTAGTACAGGCTGAAATACCACTAGACTTGTGATGGAATATAACTTCAGAGTGCTTAAGGTCTGGCCAGGGGATTTATTTGGTTTTTTTAATAACTAATAAATGTGTCTTTTTGAATCAAAGCAAGAGGGGGGAAAAAAATATGAAAAAAATATAGTTGTTTCCTTTTTCCCCACAAAAATTATTAAGGCAACTTCTTTCTAAACATCAGTGTAAAGGATCAGATTCTATTTGGAATGATAATTTTAATAATATCAAAAATTTTAAACAGCAGACAGCAAAGATGAAAAATAATACTAGCTAGCTATTAGTAAGAAGGTGTAGCAGAGAAATTAGTAGGCTACAGATCCAAGCTGAGTTGTATGACAGAGAAACATGCAAGATTAATCTTGTACAGTTCACCTAAGGATTTGGTTTATACTTGAGGGGCATAGTCCATTTAACAGACCCGTTCCCTTTCTCTTACTCTCTGGGGGTTGCTTTTATTGCTAGGCAGGTGGGGAACTTCTAGGCAAGTCACCTCAGCTCTCTGCACTTCAGATTCAGTATCTTAATAGTATCTGTTGCAGAGATAAAGATGCTTAATTGGTAAAAGAAGTGGTGCAATTGCGGGTGCTGTATGAGAAATGCAGCTTTGTGAATGCTGTAGTTATTCAAACATGGGGAGAATTTAGCTAAGGACAAGGTTCTGATTTAATTTACAGTGTGTGTTAAGAGACCTACTGTGAATTCACACCTGTTCAAATTAGGCTTGAATTTGGCTCTTCTTACAAGTCCTGTGCTTAATGCAACCGAGTGAGAGCGATGGGATTAATGTTGCTGTTATTTACTGTTATTTTGTAAACACGCCAGGCTTTAAGCTGATCTCTGGCTTTCTCATTTCTCCAGGAAATTATTACTAACAGCTCCATTATAATAACAATACATGCTCTGAGAAGAAGTGTGCATGTGACTGACTCTCTGTGCAGGATTTTGTTTGTAATAATGATGGCTGCATCTAAAGTATTTCCATTAGCTCCTGTCCTGTCACTCTCTGTGTACAATGGCACAATTAGCAAATTGAGTTGCTAACTTGCAAGTAGAGCAGGTAGGTCAAATACATGTGAGCAGCCTTCAAAATATAAAGGTAAACATCAGTCTTTATCTCATTCCATCTGTACCAATTAATATTTTCCCTCTTCATTCCTAACATGCTTTACTTTGTGTTTTTGTTGTGCAGGGACTGTGTCCATGTTTGTACACTCCTGTCTGTTGGATAGTTTTAGTCACCTAATAGATAATGGCAACCTCATCATTTACACAAAATGCAAAGCACCCATGGTGAAAATTCTTCAGCTTCTGGAGTTTATTATAGCTTGTCAGATAGTTGATGTATGGTGCTCTCAGATATTTGACAGTAAGGGTCACTAATCTTCCCTTAATAAAAGATTTCTTTTGCTTCTATTGCATTAGGTTTTTTTTTCTCTTTCAGTGTTTAGATGACATTTATGTTTGTTGCTTCTGATGTTGCTTCAAAGAAAGCTCCTTGGTGCCAAAAGAAGTGAACAAATCTCTTCAGTGACATAGTACTGCATTTTGGGGAGCACTGGAGTATAGACTGGCATTGTAACTGCTCTGCTGGAGTTGTTAAGAATATAAGATACTTTTGTTGACCTCAGAGTGGGTCCTTTGGAAGTGTTAGTGTCTCAGAGGAAGCATGTAAGTCACCTGAATTGCTTTGGATATGTGTGAGATGCTTCTATAACCACTGTAACATCACCTCAGTTGTAATATAAAGGACAGGGAACTGCTTGAGAGGGTACAGCAAAGGGCTATGAAGATGATTATGGGATTAGAACATCTCTGAAGAAAGGCTGAGGGACTTGGGGCTTTTTAGCTTAGAGAAGAGAAAATCGAGGGGGAATCATACCAGTGCTTATAAATACCTAAAGGGTGGGTGTCAGGAGGATGGGGGCAGGTTTTTTTTCCAGTGGTAAACAGTGACAGGACGAGAGATAACAGGCACAAATTTGAATACAGGAAGTTCCATTTAAATGTGAGGGGGAACTTGCAGAACATTGGAACAGGCTGTCCAGAGAGGCAATGGAGTCTCTATCTCTGGAATCATTACAAACCCACCTGGATGCTGTCCTGTCCAGTCTGATTTGGGGTTAGACTAGGTGATCACCAGAGGTCTCTTCCAATTCCTTCCATGCTGGGATTCCGTGAAGTCTTGCATTTGTGCCCTAGTATTTAAGCCATTTATGAAATTACTCATATATGGAAATTCAGCTCAGGATGAGTTGTTTCTCAGTATTGCAAGGAAAATTCTGCCTTTTAAAATTACTATCTTCATTACTTTTTCTGACTGACAGGGGCATTGCATCTGCATATCTGCTATTTTAATCTTTACAGTTCTCACATGGTATATTAAAATCAGTACACAATGTTAAAATGTTCTCTGTCTCGTTTCTCTTTTAAGCACAGTGAATGCTGGTTTAAAGACAAATATCTAACTGCTTAATATTTTGCATTACAGTAAATGAACTGGTATTTAGAACATAGCAGAAATATTATTTATATTCCATAATCCAAATGACCTCTGCCCACAGCATAGTAAAAAGAATCTCTGCATTGGCACAAGGTTGTGTAATATTTTTAGCCCTGCAGTTTTGTTTTCTTTCGTGGGTAGCTAAAAGAGGGGAGAGAAGGAATCAAGCTGGAGGAGAGCAGTCAGGTCTAATTTTTATCCTAGAAATAAGTAACTTTGCGTTAGACCTCAAAAAAAAAAAATCACTTGCCTTTCCTCCCCTGTGTTATGCAGAGAGAGAAGTGGATGTGGCTTAAGGAGCCTGTAGCAATATAAATTATTGTTCCTTCTTTCTTTTAAATCCTTTTGACTTTCTCAGGTGGAAATGAGCATGCAGGAGAAGTATTTCCACAAATACTTCACAGTGCAGAAGGATGTTGCAGCACTGCTGCAGTTCTTGGGAACTCAATTTATCTTGGCTGCCATGGTGGGGAAAGATGTGATGGGATAGGCAGTGAAGTGCCTGCCTTCCATCAGAGTGCTGTGGTGCAGAAGTGTGGGGATTATCTGACTTCATTTCAGCAATCTTTGTGAGACCAGGAGGACATTGAACAAAATACTTCTTCTGCTGTTAAATATTTACAATAAATTCTGCGTGAGGACATCTCTGGACTAGTGCACTGCTGGGAACAGTTCCATTCTAAACAGTCAACATGTCTACCCTGATGTTTTATTTATGTTGCTCTATTATTGAGTTTATAATATGTTTGATTTCTCATCTCTCTTGGTTAAAATTTAAAATGTATTAGAAGATCAGAAATCTGCTTTACAGAAGCAACCTACAGTCATATTTTATATGTATATCCTTTAGAATAAATTATTTACTTTAGTTTAATGCTGGTTTAGATTAAAAGCTATTTTGAAATATGAGAAATTCTCACTTATGTCTTAAAATGTAAATGTTCCTGACAGTTGGAACCTGTTTTTCATCGAAGTTCGGGATGTACTGTTGAAAGCCACTAGTAGAATGTGCTTGGTGTGAAATTAGTCTGACAGGAAAACTCATGAACCATGATCATAGAAGATTATAGTTAAGGCTATTTGATAAATAAGACCAAATTACTTCTATTTGGTTCCTTCTGCCATCAACCTGTATGACTTTAAATGCAAAGATACCTGGAGCTTTTCCTTTACCCTAGCAAGATGCTTTTTAGCTATTCCAATCTGTAATACTCTGAGATAAAAAGAAGGGATCTGGCAAATGAATACAAGATTGGTAGAAAAGTGGAAAATACTGACAATTTCTCCTTTTAGGGTCTGGCAAGGTTTAATCTAAATATAATTTCTTCTTAACAGCATGAGATCTTCCAAGAATTTATTGTCATCCTATCATGGATGACAAAAGATTACTCATTCTTCCTCTTCAGTCTTTCTTTCTTTTTATCAATTTCATCCATTCTGCATTAAATTACATAAGTCTTATCTTCCATTTTAAAATTTGTTGGTATTTAATTTCCTCCTGGGCTGAGGAGTAAGGTGAAGATCAGCATAAATCTGTATTATTCAGAGTTACAAATATTAGCATATTCTTATCTTAAAAATGGGAAGTATTGGTAGTGGCAAATAGCTTTGTGGTCAGACCATCTAGAGAGTAGAATAGAGTAGACCAGGTTAGAAGAGACCATTGAGATCATCGTGTCCAACCTATCGTCCAACCCACCTAAACAACTGTACCATGCAACCAAGCACCCTATCAAGTCTCCTCCTGAACACCTCCAATGATGGTGACTCCCCCACCTCCCCAGGTACCTCATTCGAATGGGCAGTCACTCTCTCTGTGTAGAATTTCTTCCTAACCTCCAGCCTAAACCTCTCCTGGTGCAGCTTGAGACTGTGTCCTCTTGTTCTGGTGCTGGTTGCCTGGAAGAAGAGAACAGCCAAAACATAGAACATGGAGAAAGTGGCTGCTTCCCATGGTTGTAGCATCAGTCTTCTAAAAGTGAAAGCTCAACCCAGCATACTAGACTATTTCTCACTTCTGCAATAGAAAATAGAATAAGAATGGGAAGTTGTATATGAAATGACAGTTTGCACAGAATAATGTAGATCCGAATGCCTCTTTTTTCAGCTTAGTTTCATCTTATGAAATGGCAGAGAGTGTTTTAGATATTAATTTTGTTTTCTTTAATCATACTTAGCTCTACACCCTGACTTTATATTTTGAAAAATGAGCAGAAGAAGAATTGTGGTTAATTAGGTCTTCTAGAATATGGGTCTAGGAGCACTGAATAATTCCTGCAGGCTGCTTCCTCTCCCTAACAGATGTTTTGGAGTAATATTTTAATTAGATCCCCATATTCTGATGACTAATTATATTGCCAATGTTGTTTCTTTATCTTAAGTTCCTACTCCAGATGATTTGCAATGTAGATTTTATACAGCGCCTCAGAACACTGACTTGCAGTTGAGCAGTACATCATCATTTGATTACAAAGTGTTCACCACGAGATCTACTGGCAGCACTGAGGGGCAACCCTTTGGATAACAGAAACCAAATGTAAAGTAACTATGTTCTGTTGCTTTTGCATCCCACCTCTCTTTTGCCTCAGTTTAGCATAAAAATACTTAAGGGTTACGTGCCTATTTGAAAAACCCTCAGCCGTTCCCCTCTACCTGACTCAGGAATTAGGAAGAACTAGTAAGAATTATTAAGAAGCTTTCCAGTGCTTTTCCACTGCTTTGATAAAGGAAGGTCTTCTTCCCTATTTTGTGCAAGTGTGTGAGCTAGCAGGTTCTGGTGAGCATTTGTGAAGGTGGATACAGTGGCTGCAGTCTCCAAATAGTTTACACCCCAAATGTTTTTATTCCAGAACATCTGTAATTGCTCACCATTCAAAACTGCAATTCTTCTTTTCTAACAAGGAGCAGTGCCCAAGTGTTTTTTCGTGGTGTGCTCAATGTGTCTACAACTATCTTTTATGTCTGTGCCCATGGGGAAAAATATAATTGAGTCATTTCTCCTCGAGCCTTGCGTGGCTATGTTCAGTCAGTACAGTGTTCATCTCGATGTTGCTATCGATGGCTGCATTGATTATTTTTATTCTAGCCTGTGATTCTGTCTCCACTTGAGCTTTTTAATTTTTATAGTTCACTTCCTTTTGAACAGCAGATTCAGCTGTGTTCGGTTGTGTGCATATTTTGTTACAAATATAATCTCCTGAATACAGCTTTTTTTCCCACAGTAGCTAATAACCTACTATACTTGAAAGCTCCTTTTTCTTTTTATAACCTACCTTCTTTCCAATACATTTTCTGAGTACTGCACTGCAGTTCGATTTTATTTTATTTTTTTATTGGATCATTTTAGAGCATGATAATTCATTTTTGATCCCTAGTACCTCTCGTCCATATCTGAAGTGGTCCACATTATTTCAGTCACTCATTGCTGTTTGCATCTTTTATCTGAAGACAGACTTCTGCATTTTGTCTCAAAATACCTTTCTGCATAGAATCACCATTGTAGTCTCGTGATACTCAGTTTCCTTTTAATACAAAATCAAATACAAAGCATTTTCTGTGCTTCACCAGCCAATTACAGTGGAAGTTGTTGAACTTTCTCGTAGGTATCTTATAAATTGATTGGTGGCTAATAATGGCAAGCCCCCTAAATCATCAAGATCTGCAAAATAAACAGAGAATAAAAAATTAGGAAGATTGCTTTATACTGAATGCATTTTTAAACTATACTACAGCTGTACATACAATAAAATAAACATGTTTATATGCAAGTAATTCAGCATTTAAACAATGCTTATTAATGTTAAATGAAGAGCCATCATAAGTAAACAGTGTAAATCAATTGGGGGTTTGAATAAATCTTTGTAGAATTATTTGTTTATTTTTTGCTTCTATAATAGATTAGAAGGAATTATTATCTACCTTTTGCTTGGGGAAGGAAAAAGGGCAGGGAGGAAAATACCACATATCTCTTACATTGGAGAAAGCTATTGGTCAAAGCCTGCAGTTCCAGTTAGGTTTCTTTCTCAGGATCAGTAAGAACTCTCAACATACTGAATCATGGTCAAATTTATGGCAAGAAGCCTCTGTTTAGAGAAAGGGCAGTGAGTTGCCATTTTCAAATAGTTCCGATTATTTTCTTCCAAAGTTTTAGCTTTGTGTTGTCGTGAAGGAAAATATAATTCTGGCTTGAACTCCTGCAAATTGACGTGGGCTCTAGACAGCTGGCAGAGCTCAGCTTGTAGGTTCCCACTGGGGAAATTTGCCTTAGGAGTCAGAATGTGGAAAGAGAAATAACCTGCAGACAGCTTGGAAGTAGCAAGGATAGTCCATGAGGTGGAGAGGTTTGGCTGTTAGCTTTGCCAGCTCAGATTGTGTTTTGATGATAATCTTGCACAGCAGTTCTCTATGTCACTAAAAAAACCAGTCTCCTGCACTGCAATCCCTGTCATTTCTGCCCTTTCAGTATATAATGATGTAATTTGCAGGGTTTTATGCCCATGGAGAGAAAAACAGTGACCAAGTACTCTTTGAAGTGTAGTTGTCTAGTTCAGGTATACAACATAGCTGCCAAAACTACTTGGCAGGAGCTTCCCATCCTGCTGCTTTCCCCCTTTCTTGCTGTAATGTTCCCTGGTGTTTTGTCTCCCATCAAGTCTCCTGATGTCCTCTGAGGACATCACATTTCTGTGATGATGTTCAAAGAAGTTTTGATAATATTCTGATGCTTGAATCTTCAATAAGTGTCAGTGTGCTGATGAAGCTCAAAAATTAAGCGAACTCCAGTGAAGAGCTGGAAGCACGAGATGGTAAATTATTTTTAAAGCATCTGTATAATTTTCCAAAGCAATCACTCCTTGAGAGCTGGAGGACCTGCTAATATTCCTGTGATGCAGAGAGAGATCTTTTGAAGTATATGTCAGCTTCCTTATGCATAGTCTTCTAGGATGCAAGTTCAGGGTCGCTTTGCTTATTCTGCTAGGTGGCAAGTACACACCTGCTCTGTTTCAATATACCTGTTGTAGCAGCTTAAACAGTTTGAACCCTGGAGGCATTTAAATGCCTCATAAATGTGAATGGTTGTACTGAAATCAGTCGCTGCTCAGATTTAAAAAGGCAAACAGGTGAAAAGTGTGGAACTTATCTCAGTTGGTAAACTTGGTGGGGTTTAGTTTGACTTTCACAACTGATACATCAGCATTTCAATCAATTTGAAAGTGTTTCAAAATTCTTCAGATTACAGCATTCCTCCTCTTACTTTCCTATGTTGATCCTTGTGCAAATACAAGAAAAGCAAACATCCCAAAAAGCAGCTGACTGGGCACTTGAGTGTTTGCTCCTGTTCATATAAACAATAATTGTATTTGAAGGAGTTCTTCAGCTGGTTTACATCAAGCAGTTTGTGTTGGTGATTTCAGATTTGGTTTCTTCCAATGAGCCACCAGACCAGGAAGATGACAAGTAGGGACAGTGGCCTACAAATTCTCCACTACAAGTAGGTCCTTCTTACAGATTTACTGTGTTTGGCTGGTAAAATCATTTCTAAAAAGTAATTTTCTACATGTTTGTTTTAGAGAGAGTGGGCTGAAAGCAGGCGGCAAATATTTTAATGTATTTGTTTTTCTGATTGGTTATTTTCTTTCCTCAATAGCAGAACAATGATCAACCTTCTACTGATCTAACCTGAAGGATTTTAAACACCTGCTAAATTCAATGGCATTTCCGAACTCCACATCTTTGAATTAATTTCTCCATTTTTCTCTTGAGTGTAGCTTGTTTCTCCTAATGTGAGGACACCCAGGGGATTATAGACATGCTTCTGGGTCACCTCAGTGGTGTGACAAGCTGATAACTGTGACTGAAATTGGTGGCCATCCTAGAAGAAAATAAAGAAATAGAAAGACTGGCTCCATTGAGCTGTTGTTTCAGGGACTGGAACATGACAAATTTTAGTAATGAGAAAACTATAATTACTCCCATTCTGCTGGGTGGATTTTAGAACATTTGGAAATACTCTGGTTGTCCTCATAACCCTGGATTGCTGTTTCTTTTGATGTTCCCTGGTATTATTCTGAAATGCCTACCTATGTTCAGTATACACAGTGAAGTTTATCAGTTAATAGAATAATAGAAAAATGGAAGAATTAAGCTTAACCAGAATAAGACCCTGTCACAGAGACAGTTCACAAGTGAAGGTTTTAGTTAACTGTGTTAACCTTATCACTTGGCAGTCTTCTAATCTCCTAAGCAGTGCTTCCAGGCAGTGATTTTTATTCTTTTTATTATTTGTATTACAAGAATGCTAATAGATTCTCATCCAAATCAAGCCTTATTTTACTTCACATTACACAGATATGGTTGAAAGATGAGCCAGTCCTCTGAAGAGCCCTAATGGTGTATGTATATTGATTATTTTATCTCTTATCTTCCACAGGTTCATTCTGAACCTCATATAATATGTGTGAAGCTCTTCAACACAGAATGTTGTTATTAACTGTGAAAAACGTCATTATTATCCTTATCTGTTATTAAGATGGTATCAGGCCAGAATTTGCACAAATGCTTAGTTTCTGCATAAGAAAAAGCTTTTATGTCAAGGATAGTTAGATGTTATATTTTAATTAATAGAAATCTTTGTTTCCCACATGGTGTTTTGTAGCATAAAAGTGGACACAGAAAAGTAGACCAACAGAAGTGGTGATTGCTCCCTTTATTGCTTGTCTGTTCAGAAATATTAATTACTAAATACAATATTTTTTAATTATAGATAATACAGATTTTTATTACAATATTAAAATATGGTTGGTTGCCTCTTTAATATTTGAGATGAGGATAGAGAGGCATAGCATGCCATGATATACATGTTAGGGGCATGAAGATCTTTATGAGAAACCATAGTGAAAGGTGTCAGAAGTGTGCTTCTTGTCTGGTATTTAAGGTGCAGACATTAATAACATCATTGCTGACACAGAAGTTGATACAGAACACTTCAAAGATCCACAAGGATCCACAAGAAACTAAATGTGATTCAGTGCGGAGGATAGTAACCAAATATAACATATTTCATAGGAACTACTTCGGAAAGCAGTAATGCTGAAAGGGACCTTAAGGGCCAGTAAATGAGATAAATGGAGCCAACAACTCAAAAGCTACTTTGGGTTGCCTGTGTGCACGTGTCTTGTCAAGGATCTCTGAAATGTGGCAGATGTCACTTAAACTTCTCTGATGAGTCAGTTCTGGGCATTCCAACACCAGGGATGTAGCAAATTGAAGTGGCTCTTAGAGGAGTGCAATATGTGATTATGTCTTTGGGACTTGTTATTCAAGGAGAGGGGTTTTTTAAAAGTCAGAAGCTGCAGAGAATGCCTGAGTTGTCACTTAGATAATTCAAACAAGTATGAGGCACAGGGAGGGAAGAAGTTTGAAGGTCTATAGCATCACATTTTACCTGAGAATACAGTGGAGAATATATCTGCTAGCACAGACCCAGCAATGTTGGTTCAGTAGATGTAATTTGCAGTCTGAGAAATTTGAGCATGAAATCAAAGACAGTTTTGAAACAGTCATTCAACATGGGATTAATTTGCTGAGGGACAGTAAGTCTTAGTACTTGGAGCCCTTGGTCTGAATGTTGTTCAGAACATGAGTGAGCTGAGCCTTGCATTATGAGGGTTAATGTGAGGGTCACTGGTTGAAGCTGTAGTTCTGATTGCAAAGGTGATCAGACTGGATGGGTTCTCTGGCTCTTTTCTTTCCTTCATAATCTGTAAAGCTATTATGTTTTTACTGACTATTAAATTTTCAAACATATCTGATTTAGAGTAGTATGAAGCAATAAATGAAGTTGTAGAGGCTTTGTGGCTGCAGTTGTTTAAAACCAGCCAATACAATTGAGTATACACTATAGAGGACATGACAGGCTTGTGATTCATTGATTGTAGTTCTTCATCACTTTACAGTGAAAGGAAATAAACTAATAGATCTTTCCATCTCTGACTCGTGTGATACTGTCCACAGTTTTAGCAGCTGCCCTGAACATTTGGCAACTGGCCCAAGCTCAAAAACTAACACTCTAAGAAATTAATTTTCTATAAGCTAATAAGGGCAAAGGCCATTCAATCTGTTGTTTATACAGCAAGCTTATTGAATCTGAAAACTATACATCTGGGAATAAGCTGGTAGAACCCATTTGTAAAATAATAACGCCAGCACATCATAGAAGTGCTTGTGCAGTAATCACTCATTAAATAAAGGGGAGTTCAGGTAGAACGCAGGTGAAGGTATTTATCTATGGTAACCCCAATAGGCAAATGTTTATTAAAGGTTTAAATAAATAATGTAAAGAGAAATACATCTAATCAAAGTGTGCCAAGAACGTTCCCTTCACTATCCTACTGCATCACTGCCCACCCCTGATGAGTTGTTAATTACTGCTTCCTTTTGTCCAGTGTAGTTTGCACTTCAGATTCCAGGCACGGCAGGCAGGTTCCATTTCTGAAAAGTTTTCCACCTATCCCATCACACTGGCTTTTCTGCCTCACTTGGAGTTGTAGTTTTCTAATGGGTCCAGCCAGATTTGATTGTTTGGTTCCCAGATCTCTTGATTAAGGGTGGCCACTGCTAATTAAACCACTTTGTATTTCTAGTGACTGATCCTCAAAGTCTCTGTCAGTGCAGTGTGTCTCACCTCTGCTTGCTTTTCATCTCGTCTTTCAGAAACAGGCTTTGCCAAATGAAAGCTTTGGAAATTTTTGAATTGGGGATCTTATAAACCTATTGAACATGTCTATAAGTCTTGTCAAACACTTGATAAAGGTAATAAAAATCTTCTCTTACCATTTGCCTTTGCTTCGGAATTTTAGCATTCACTACATGCAAAGAGAAGCATTAAATCTTTTCATATTTAAATATGCTAGCTTAAAACTAAAGTCCAGGTAGCTTTGTAGTTTTGTTATAAATTGGGAACTCAAATATTATTCTCTCATTTGACATGCTGACTCCAACATTGACAGTCTGCCATGCTTTTGCTAGACTTTTATTTCAGGTTAGTTACCTTGTGCCAAGAACACTTTTTTAACAAGGATGACACTGTGGGAGTGGATACTAATTAGTAGAGCTTGGTTTGCTTTTATGAATGCAATAATCTAAATACAGTCTGCTTAACTCATCTGTGGTTCTCCACTGCATACTGCTGAATGCTTGCTGTGGATCAGGTGGCTCCCCATCTGTCTTTGTTTCAGGTATACAATAGGTGTGAGGCACATCATCTCAGCTGTTTTCCACTTCTTGACCAAGCATTGGTATCTCAGTAAATTGATTCTCCTTTAAGTCACATATCTGCAAATACATCTACAGGATGTGTCCTTCAGTTGCTGTGTGGGACTGATGACTTTCTCTCTTAGCAGTCAGTATTTTGCTTATCCTAAACTTCTAATTAATGCCAAGAGATAGTTCTGTTTGTCTAAATATTGCAGCCTATTTCTTTAGAAAAAAAAACTATCAGTGATTTTTCTTATCCATGGATAGTATGTGGCTAGTTTGGTGCCAGTGGAAAAACTTAAACTTCGGTGAAACACATGTCACAAAACAGGTGCTGTCAATGATCATTGAGAGATTGGACTTCCATGTGAATATAAAACATTATATTAACTTTACTGCAGTAGATTGGAGTTTTTAAACAAGTTTACAAAAATGTTTGGAGTACGTAACAGGCTACTTGCTGTTATTATCTATTGCACTCGTGTGTTACTGTTCTTTTGTGACTGCTGCATCCAGCGAAGCAGAGGAATAGACTAAAGGCATTTTATTATCTCACCCCAGAGAGTTACACTTCATGACTGCCCTGTCAACATGAAAGCATATGACACAATGACCCTTGGCCTAGAATTTTTTTAACAAGGTCCAGAATTCGAGTTCTTTGTCAGTCTGGTTTTGTTTTAAATGTGCAGCAAGCAAACGTGACTGCACCAAGCTCCAACCAACAATGCACTCTGTAAGTTGGCAAGTACTAGGCATCTGGGCAGTTCAGTGCAACTTGGCACTGCTGGCAAAGCCCAGTCAAAATTTGTTTTCTTTCTTTGGTTTCTCGCTGTTTCCCTGGGTGAAAACATTTGTTTGAACTGGGATTCTTATCTGAGGACGAGCTACGTATTTGACATATATTGAGTGAGCTGCCAAAATAAGAACAGACATGATCTTGTGTTCCTCTCAAAGTTACTTCCAAAATGTAAACACTTTGCTAGCATCATCGTGCTTAGCTCTTTGACCTCATTGTGAATTTGCTTATAATTGCTAATACTAGATCATGGCAGAAGCACTCATTCTGTGACAATGCACATGACTAAATTAATTGTATTATTGCTATCGCTCGCATGCTAACTAATCCATACTTTTGCTGAATGAGAAGGTTTCAGCCCTGCTATGTAGTTCCATTTCTATGGGAGAAGATTTACTATATCATATTAAAGCAAATACTGAAATCTCTGCTTTACCTTTATCCTTCATGTAAGTAAAGACAGAGAAGTGAACAGGTGAATGAAGTAGGAGTGAGTGTGTGTGTTATTGTGTAAATTATTATGCCATGAAATAAAACACAAAGAGTTGGAATAGTGGTCTTCTGTAGTTATGTATAGACCTGTGAAAGGAAAAATGTCTGGAACAGAGAAAAATCATGTTCCTGTATTTATCAGTTATAATAAATGTTAGCTTGTAAATTGAAAGCTTCAAGCAAAAATAATCTTGCAGTGTGTTACCCCTTTTGTTAAACTTGAATGTTTACAGCAGTACCAAATACTTCAACCCACCACACCCCTCTGCATATAGGTACATTGCCAGTGTTGATTGCTTTTTCATGTGAACAGTGCTGCTTTTCCGTACAGATTTATGGTCTATCTGGTAATGAGCATTGTTCTAAGAATATCAAATCTAGTAGTCAAAACATTTCTACTGTCCAGAGTGAAGGTGTATATACATATGCATTATATTGTAGTCACTACTTACATTTTCATAGTTTCATTCAGGGTTGGAAGGGACCACAAGGATCATCTAGTTCCAACCCCCCTGCCATGGGCAGGGACACCCCACACTAGATCAGGCTGGACAGAGCCTCATCCAGCCTGCTCTTAAACACCCCTAGGGACGGGGCCTCGACCACCTCCCTGGACAACCTATTCCAGGGTTTCACCACTCTCATGGTGAAGAACCTCCTCCTCACATCTAGCCTGAATCTCCCCACCTCCAGCTTCATTCCATTCCCCCTAGTCCTATCACTACCTGAGATCCTGAGAAGTCCTTCCCCAGCCTTTCTGTAGGCCCCCTTCAGATACTGGAAGGCCACAATTAGGTCACCTCGGAGCCTTCTCTTCTGCAGACTGAACAGCCCCAACTCCTTCAGTCTGCCCTCATAGGAGAGGTGCTCCAGCCCTCTGATCATCCTTGTGGCCCTTCTCTGGGCACGTTCCAGCACCTCCACATCCCTCTTGTAATAGGGGCTCCAGAACTGGACACAGTACTCCAGGTGGGGCCTCACCAGGGCTGAGTAGAGGGGGAGGATCACCTCCCTCGACCTGCTAGCCACACTTCTCCTGATGCAGCCCAGGATCTGATTGGCTTTGTGGGCTGCAAGAGCACATTGAGAGCTCATGTTGAGCTTTTTGTCCACCAGCACCCCCAAGTCTCTCTCCTCAGGGCTACTTTCCAGCCAGTCACTGCCCAGCCTGTATTTGTGCCTGGGATTGCCTCGACCCAGATGCAGGACCCTGCACTTGCTCTTATTGAACTTCATGAGGTTGGCTTGTGCCCACCTCTCCAGCCTGTCAAGGTCCCTCTGGATGGCCTCCCTTCCCTCCAGCGTGTCTGCTGCACCACACAGCTTGGTGGCATTTTCTACTAGTGCCCTCTCCCACGGGACCCCTCTCATACTGAGTGCACAGAATAGACTGTGCCATCATCATGACAAGCAATTCAATATTTAAGTTTATTTTGATTCTTTGATGTATAGCCTTAATCCTTATTTATTGCCAGTATTCAAACCATGTTCATACAGCACTATTAATTTCCTGTTGACAGTTCTGTGGTGCTTATCACTACAGTATTCAAATACTTTGCATATGCTAATGTATTTTTCTTTGCAGTAACCCTGGGAAATGGTGGGAGTCTTATCTGTGTTTTATGAATGGTGAATTCACATATGTACAAAATAAGTGAAAAATACCTGCTAAACTTGGGCATCTAACTGCAAGTGCTCAAGACCCATTCGTTTTTTTCCACAGGTTTATATTGGACTAATGTTTCAAATACTAAGAACAGCTCTTCCTGATGTAAATTAAAGCTCTGTAGGTTTAGAAAAAGGCAAAATAAGAATTGAAATTATCAAGTGGTATTGGTTGGTTTTGAGCAGCTTCCAACATCTAGATTCAGTATAAAGATTTACACTGCTTCTGCTTGAAGAACTTTTACTGACAGAATCAACCAGGTTGGAAGAGACCTCCAAGATCATCAAGTCCAACTGATCACCTAACCGTAGCTAATCAACTAGACCATGGCACTATGTGCCTCATCCAGTCTTTTCAACAACACCTCCAGTAGCAAGCTATCATCTTCTCTTTGAACCCCACACTGAAAGGGGAAAAAAACAACACATTTATTGCTGTTTGGTTTCACAAATATTAACTGACAGCTGCTTTTCTTTTTTATTTTTCTTCCTTACTTGAAGTTGACTTCTTTCCCTAATCTGGTCCCAGTCACTTTCTTTCCAAGCCTGAGCTTTGCCCCAAAGCTTTGCTTCTACATAATTTCCTCTATCTGGGCCTTCCATTCACATTCCAGTCATCTTACCGTAGCACTCTTCAAGAGATATGATGTTGCTGTTCCCACTCTAATTGTTCTCATGTGCTCCCCACTTCCTTTGCATTTTAATCTGTTTTAATGATTTGCTCTCACTTCTTGTTTCTATTTCCTTCACATGTTTCGTGTCCAGATGGTTTTGTCTCTTTTGTAGTACTTTAAATCAGCTGTTTGTCTTCTCCATCATTCTTAAATGCCATTAAGCAGAGGTCTTTAAGAGCACAGAATAAGGAAACATCTGACTCATCTTTTACTGCTGTCCTTGCTGGATGAGTATACGTGCCAGAGAGAGCAGAGGCCTGACCCCTGTAGCCCTGGGCTGAAGTCTTCTCAACCTCTTCAAAGTGTGGTGCCAGCACTTTATGGTCTCCCAGAGGCCTCTGAGGACTTGCATGCATTCAGTCTGGATGGAAGACTGCCATAAAGGCTAATGCTGTGACAAGCTGAAAATCTCTTGTCCAGCTTCAGCTAGGGGCCTCTCATCACTTTAGAGGAAAAGTATCCAGCAACACATGTAAAACTCATTGTACTTAAGTTCATTCTCAGAGATGTCTGATTCCCCAAACTCCCTGAGGTAGAGACTGGTACAAGAGGCTCATTTCCAATAGTTAAAATTTCAGAAAAAACAACCAAATGTCATATTGCAGTAAGGAATGTTTTACAAAGATCAGAGGAATAGCCTGAGTGATATGCCAGCTCCCTGCAACTTCTGCCACATAACACTTTCAAAAATCATCCAGTTTTTGAACACTGGATTTGTGATCTGTGCCCTACCCTACTTCCAGTAACTACTTTATTCTGCAGCCCTTTTCCCCAGAACTTCTAGTGTAGTCTGTGTTACATAGACCTGACTGGAATGGCTGGTTTGATCAAAATGATGGATTCCAGCCCTATGAGTTGTACAGACGTGCACACTTGCACACATTTTGCTATGTGCTGTTAGGCATGTCTCAGCATGTAGTCAAAAGGCAGGTATCTCTCTTTACCTGATAACAGAGAATTGAGTTTTACAAAGATTTCATAGCTTGCCCTGCTAAAAACATTTGTTCTGAGATACTCAGTTAGTATTCTAAATGAAGTCTGATGAAAGTTATGAAGGAAAACTTACTACTTTTTTTTTAAGGCTATTAGTTTGTATTTTAATGTGTATTTAGAGTGGCTTCTTTGTGATTATTTTGTAAATTTTTTAGGCTTTCCTAAAATAGTGTTGCCATTCCTACAAGACTGTAGTGCATACGTAGTATGTAGTGGCATTTCTTTGGGAAGCTCGCAAGCTTCTCTTTTCTCATTCTGCTTGCTTCAGCAGAAGAGCTACAATTGCTTTGTGTGCTTGCAGACCCCAGGTGCTCTGCTCTGGGATGAGTGTCTGCAGGAGCAGCTGGACAGCTGTTGTCCTTCCTAAGATTTACAGGGAGATTTTCCCTCTGGGACTGGTGTACATTTTTGTGGTTGGCATTTTGTCCTCATTGTCTGGTTTGGATTTGAAGGGATGTTTGCAAGGTGTGTTAATTCTGGAGGTTAAGTCCTTGACTTGGAAAGTGCTGCATTCAGAAGCAGTTTTAGGCTTGCTCTGTAAATCCAACCATTGGTTAATGTAATTTCTGCATGTAGTACATAATAAGTGATTGACAGTGTTAAAAATATATCACAGAATCAACCAGGTTGGAAGAGATCTCCAAGATCATCAAGTCCAACCAATCACCTAGTCCTAACTAATCAACTAGACCATGGCACTAAGTGCCTCATCCAGTCTTTTCTTAAACACCTCCTGGGATGTCGACCCCACCACCTCCCTGAGCAGCCCATTCCAATGGGCAATCACACTTTCCATGAAGAATTTCTTTCTAAGATCAAGCCCAAACTTACCCCTGCACAGCTTGAGACTGTGTCCTCCTGTTCTGTTGCTGACTGCCTGGTAGAAGAGACCAACCCCAACCTGGCTTCAACCTCCCTTCAGGCAGTTGTAGATGGCAACAATGTGTGCACACAGACATTTTCAAGTCAGTAGATGATGTGATGTGTAGCCTGAGGGGATTTTATTTTACAGGTAATGTGATGGTTGTTTACTTTCAGCTGCATAGTGATTATCACATGCTATAATTTCAATTTTAAAATGTACCCAGTGAACAGTCATGTTGCAGTGTATTACATTACTGTCTGATACTGGCAATATTCCACTAGCCTAAGCCCATTCACCAAACAGTCTCTTTGTACACAAAATAATTCACTTGCTTAACTAGAGAGCTACAACAAAACCTGCCACTATATTTGTTTCTGAATCAGGCATTATCCAAAGTTTACTGAAGAGTTCTGCTTGATTAGTGGGTTTGGATAACACACAGAAGTGAACCAGAGAGTACAAATCACTCTTTTGGATTGCCTTCATTTCTTTTGATACATGTTTAATGGATGAGGAATACAGTATTCTAAAGAACCTGGCTTAACATCTGGAGAAAGATAGGGAAAAAAAGGAAGTCCATTCCTGGTAGAATCTGCTTTATTTAAGGACATTGAGAAGAGTGATGTCATATAAACAGATACAGTAGTCTGAATTTTATCTTTTACTGCTAAGTCAGTTGGACTCACCTGTAGTTCTGTTGCAGCCTCTCCCACCCTGGTTCCATTCTGAAATTGTGATTCAGCTGAATACATTTTTCCATGCAACATCCTAGTTAAGTTTCAAGAAATGCTATATATAAAGGCCATTTTTATTTACATTGATATCCTTGGAAAATATGCATTTAATGAATAGAAATATAATTATTCCCAAGAGTACAAGTTGGGTTGGGTTGGTTTTTTTTTATACTGCTGGCTGTGCTTCCTATAGAAAGCACTGTTTTTGCTAATAATTACTTTAAAGTTAAGACTTCCCATTAGCTTGAATTATTTATGAAATTAAGTGTGTGCTACCACTTAGTGACCAGAGAAATGGAGAAAACATCTTTGGTCTTCAGTTTTATTGGTTGAGTTACTGAACTCTGTATTGTGTGGTTACTAAAAGCTACAAACTGATACCGTAATAAAAACATCATTTTTTGCATCTGTAGATTTTAGCATACTTCTTAAATGCCTAGCTAGGGTTCACCTCAGCTATTTCACAGTTACTTGGCACACTGCCATGACCCCAGGGGATAGTAAGAGACTCATCGTCGCATTTCTTTCTTTCAAAAGCAAGACTGTTGAGGAATTTGTTGGCCTCCTGTTTGTTTTCTTTTATTTCTCTCCTTCATCTCCGTGCTCTGGGGAAGGAAGTAGCTCCCCTTTTTATTTCTGTCTTGGACCTTCTGTCAATCTTAAAGCTACTTCCTTCTTCTCCTGCACACTTTGAGATAAGAAAGGCTCTCCTGTTTCACACTTAGATTTTCTTTGCTTGTGGTTTCAACTTTTGTTTCCTGACATTCCTCAAGAGGAATGTAGTTTCTGAACATACACCAAAGCGAAGTCTGGTATCTTTGTTTTCTTCTAGAATGCAGAACTCTAACTTCTGAGCCAATTTCATTGGCTGTTCATACTGTCCATCCAATCCAAAACTATATTTACAGTTCGTGAGTAAAGTTCATAGTCCATTCCGGCTATGCTCAGATGTAGATGATTCAAAAGTCCAAGAAAATCAGAAAATGAGAAAAATGGAAAACAGTTCATTCCTTCGCCAACGAAGCGAAGAAAAGGGAAACAGGGAATCTCGGTCTCTTAGTTGACTCAGGGCTCTCAGGGATCTCAGGGTTCGTGCACCGTAGATTCCTCGTTGATTCTTCCTCTGGACACGATGTAGCTATACAACAGTTTGAAATTAACCTCTTTCAGCTAAAGTTAAATTTCTTTGTGGAATACACTGAATTTCACCATTCTCTTGCATTACCCAATAAGTTTCCTGACATTCCTCAAGAGGAATGTAGTTTCTGAACGTACACCAAAGTGAAGTCTGGTATCTTTGTTTTCTTCTAGAATGCAGAACTCTAACTTCTGAGCTGTAATGCTTTCCTTCCAACCAGCCTACCTTGCAGCTGAGTTATCCATTTTGTGGTGGTCCATAAATCTTTTCTTCTCTTTTCCAGGCTGCTGAAATACAATCTTTATAAAAGATGTATTGTAAGAAGTATTCAGTATACTGTTCTTGCGGAACTCTGGGGTCTTCAGATCACTTTGAGGTCGTCCTCGTGGTCACACATGATGCATTAATGATACCAGGGAAGGGCGGCTGAAGCTACCAGCAATCTTATCCACACCACCCTTACTAGTTTTAGGAGTTTGTGCCCATAAAACTAATGGAGGGGGAAATCCATAAGTAGAAGCAAAATTTCTGCTGTTTTCTTCTACCTGAGGATTTTTTTCCATGCTATTTAAGTGCAGAAAACACAGTATTCTGGTCTTGGCATAGAAGTAATTTCATGGTCTGCCTTTTTAACATCTGCAAGTGAAAATTATCCCTGTTTGATTTGGAGGGCAGACTGGTTTCCAGGTTAGTAAATAAGAAGGTACCAGACTTGAGAAAGTCTGATGATCTTCACTAAGAGCCATGCATTTTGATTATAAACCAGATAAAAGTCTTTTTAAGTAGCAAAAAGCAATAATTGAAAAGCCTAATTTATCAGAAGTAAAACTGTTTGACTCACATAGGTGAATGTCCCTGTATTGACCTTATGTCACTTACACAGTAGACAATTCTTTTTCCTCTTCACATGGGTACTAACTTTAAATACTAGTGCTCCATATTTGTAAATAGGAGAAGCACCTATCCTCATGGAGAAGCTGGCTTTAGAGAATAAGATGTTTTGCTGTTACTAAACTAATTTCAGAAACTGTTGTCATCAGACACACAATTAATTGTTTTCACTTACGGCGTTGTCATGATTGAGATCCATTTTGAAATACTGTATAGATACAGAAAGATAAATTGAATTCATATTTTATGAACAGCTTGATCTTCCAACCTCCTCTATGCTGCTCATCATGCACAAACTATTCTTCAGTTAAGCTGTAGTTTGAATGTCTGTCATACAAAAGCCATTTAAAAAAAAAGCGATAGCACCTTGAATTCTGTTTTTCAAAGGAGCTAAGCAATCATAGTGTTGTATTACTGTAGTATGTTTTCTGGTGTGTATGAAATAGTAAATAGGAACTGACTTGGAATGTTGTTTCATACTTGAAATTACTTTTAGTAAATCTATTTTCTTTATTTTTTTCATGACAGCTCCTTACTTGGAGACAGTGCATTTTCACTTGTGCTACGAGCATGAAAAGAATTAATGATAGTTGTGTGTGTGTGCTGCTTTTCACTAGCATGATGTAGTGGCTTCATGCAGCAAGAAGGATTGTGTAGATGTGTCATGAGGATGTGATAAAGGAAACAGGGACAATGTCCAGTGAAATAGAGTTGCACATTAAAGGTGAGAGAGAAATGGGCAGTACCCAGAAAGAAATGGTGGTGATAAAAAGAAAGAGGGGGAAAGTGTAAAAAGGTGTAGATGCAATCTTGCAATCTCAGTAACTGTGGAAAGAGGTTGCTATGAGAAACTAGTGTGAAGAGCATGGGGCTTATGGAAGCCAGCCTTAGAAAAGAATAATGATGATGCTCAAAATGTTGTAAGAAGCAACATACTGTGATGCTGTGCATGTTGAATCCTAGATAAGCTATTAAAGGGATCCACTCTTTTGCCATCGATGAAACATGTAGGAAATGTCTTTGTTCCATCCAGCATTCACCAACCAGTGACTGCAGTCCTGCCAAACAACTTCCTTAAGCAGTGGCTTTTCTGAGCTGACAGCTGTCTGAATATTCACAAGTGTACTTACAAATGCTGCCAAAAAGAGAGAAATGCATTATTCACTTGGTTCTCACAGAACATCCTTCCAAGTGAATGAAAGGTCAGGACATGAGGATATCTGCCTGCATTAGAAAGTGCATTACCTCGATTTTGCTGGTTTGCAATTTTAAGGTGAAATGGTTAATAAGAGATCTTGGCATTTAAGTGCTCATAATTAGCCATCTGGGTTTTGGATCAGAAACCCTCAGCTGGCACTAATGGCTGCCCTGGCTGTTCCCTGGTTGTTGGTGTGAAGGCGAGAGTATTAACCCTACACTTGCCAGAGAGGCAGTAGCCAAGGTCAGTCCAAGGTAGGGCTGTGGTGCTGGGGCTGCCAGCCTGATTCCTCTCCAAATCACTGCAGGTTCCTTAGAGAAGTCAAGAAAAATGAAGTTTAAAGACAATACATTAACAGGAATGATGTCTGCAATCATTATTCTTTCTTGGCTTAAGTGCTTGCGCTGCATTTGACAGGAAATAGAGTGTATTTCAAGGCAAAAATACTATGTATTGGGTTTTATTTGGGGAAGGTAGAAAAAAAACAGCTACATCATAACATTACCAATTTCATGTGTTCTGTTGCCATTGCAGGAGATTTATTTCCACCAGCCCTTCCTGGCTGTTTGCCCAGAATGACAGGAATACATAGTAAGATGATTAACTAAACCCAAATCATCTTGTTTTAAAATATATATTTTTTTAACGAAACCATTTCTACACAAAGGTCTCTGTCTTAGCAGCTCACACACAAAGCTGTGATTGACTCCAGTGAGCATGCTGCTGGCAGGAAACCCTTTATCCATGAGGCCTCCTATTTCCTTACAGATTTGTATAGGGGATGGGATAGCAGAGAACAGTCAAAAGGAGAATAAAATGAATGTACAACTTCCCGGAGTAGGTCTTTATGGTTCTATTTCTGTCAGCCTTTATTCCAGGAACAGTCCATGGCTCAATGAAATCAAGTTGATTTTCCCCCTTTGGTAAACTCAACCTGAAATTGAACAAGTAAATACAAGGTATCTGCCAGCTGACCTTTCCTTCGGTTTCATTTTTTAATTCTGTTTTGAGTACATGATTAGAAGTTAGTTTGTGTGTGTTTGCAGTTTTCTGACTGGAAGCACTGTGAGGGGGTGGGAAGCATGATGTTCCTTACAATACCCTAAAGCCCTTCTTTCATCACTTGTAAAATGTCCTTACACCAGAGATCATGCTGACTGTCACGACCCTGCCATCTCCCTGACGCTAGCCTAATGTGCCTGTCTTCTCTCAGGCTGCAAAGTCGACCTACACAACAAATGGTCAGGTTTTTTTACTAGGTTAATTCTCAGTGCAGGACCCTGAGCTAGTTAACTTTGCAATTGCACAGTGGAGCCAGGCCAGATGAGACAGCCAGAGACAGGAGAGCAAGCAGAATTGTGGCTTCTCTGAGTGACATTAAATTAAATCACCAAGCAGATACGCCTTCAATGTTAAGGTGAGGGAATGTTGCAACTACTTAAGCAGAGTCACCAACTTCTCTTTCTCAAATTAATTTACGGCATCCAGCTTGTTTTCAGGTTTATTAATTGACATATGATATCTGTTCCCATGTTGAGGATCTGCTGATGGATGATGAAAAGTTGGCAGGGATTAAAAAAACCAAACTTGTAGCAACATATACTGATAAAATCACATTTGGGATGCCCACTAGATTTTGTTTTCAACAAGTTTTGACTTGCATTTAATTACTTTGATGAATATCTTAATTAATTTGTATTCTAGTACAGCTGATGAAATTATAAACACTTGATTCACAGGAAGGTTTGACTCTCAATAGATTTTCAAAGTATAAAAGGCTACAAGCCCTTTGCTAATGTAGTTTGTTCTGTTCATGGTAGCACACTGATTTGGATGGAGTGTCTGAAATTCATGCAGTAGCTTCAGGCTTGACCATGATCCTTTCTAATAAACTCCATGCAAGAACATTTCTTTTTAAGTGTACATTGTGCTAAAAAAAATTCTTCATAGTCCTGTTACCATGACTCAGATCAGGTTATAAGTTTGGATTCCATTTGGGTTTTCAGAGGTAAAGAGAGGCAAGATATAGCCCTAGTATGCTTTGGTTTTTCATCTGAGTTGAACTTTCCCTGTGTATGTTCAAGACTGTTTTGTTGTACTTATTTTGGTGTTTATTTGTCATAACTGGAATGGAAAGGAGTAGATCAACCTACTTTTTGGGGGGGGTTTTTGTGGGTTTTTTGTGTTTGGTTGTTTTTTTTTTAATCTGTGCTCAGTAGTTACTTTCATTGATGGTCTCCTCTGTCCTCCCCACCAGTCACATTATGGTTGAGGCTTGGAAATGACTGCGGGAGTTTGACTTCTTAGTACCAGTTTCCTCTATATCACCAGGAAAATTCTAAACTCTTTGTTCAGCTGGCTATCACTGCTTCACTTTCACTGAAATGTATATAGGTGTGTTCTTGTATATATGTATGTGCTTTGCTGAATACCACTTCTCTCATGTCTCATGCCAGATTCAAACCTTTGGTTTTGCTAGTGAAATAGGCTTGTGTAAAGGCTTTGCTCTTCAGAAGTGATTAGTGTAGCTTTCGATGTCTGACACGTTGATAAAAGTTACACAGGTTCTGAGTCCAGGCTATAGTTTATAGAATATTTGTCACACAAAAATCATCTAAGTCACAGAAACCTTTACATTTTCTTCTGAGTGAAGAAAGCCATGCAGCTGTGCCTGGCTTTCTGTGGAGGAGCTGATAGGTAATATAAAGAAGTCTAAGGAAGATGGGAACTGTCTGTACAACTTTTCACTGCCATAATGATTTGCTTCAGAGCAATTTAGTAAAAACAGAAGGTATTTTGCAAACAGGTGACTAGATCAGTGATGTGAAAAAAACCTCTGAGGAGACACTAAACGGGTTGTGTAATCTAGAAAAAAGCTGTGTGTGAAAAATAGAGCAACGATGTAATCAACTCAGTGGGTACAAAATTATTTGCTCTCACAATAGAAGTACAGTGGACTACTAAATGGAATTATTAGGAAAGAAACCTAAAACTGCTAAAAAAGATAGTGCTCTGAGGTGAGGGTTGTGTTTTGTGTTTTAGTGCTTTGGTTTGGGGTTTGTTGGTTCATTGGGGTTTTGTGTGTGTCATTTTTTAAGCAAACAATTTAGGCACTTGTTGCTCAAAGCTGTCATTGAGATGAGGAGTTTGAAAATATTTAATGCATAAAATTTTATATAAATAATTACTCATCCTCACCTAGTAAGCAGGCAGTATGCACACGAGCCTAACTGTATCTAAGTATAAACCAGATATATAAAAAGGAAGCATTTGTATGTGTTCTAGTATATAATATACATTTTTTATACACATGTAAAAGTTTCCACTAAATTCAAATCCAAAGGGAAAGAGTAAAACTGACGTTTGTTCAGTTTATTTACAAGGCTGTATTTTTACCATCTTGAAGGATTTCATTTCACATGTCAATACAACAGCACAGAGCAAAATCACACCCACCGCTTGCTTCCTGCTCCAGCCAGAGAACCTCAAACAAATCACAGCCATCAATGAATCTCTTCCAATGTGATCAGCCCTGGTTTAGTCAGAAGACAAACCAAGATGAATATGTCGCACAGACAGACGATTTTAAAGGAATCCATTCTCATGGCTAAAGAAGAATGGACATGCCTTGAAATCATGTACCATCAAAAGTGCAAAAACTAGAGATTAAATACTTGATTTCCAGATCTTGGGTTGAAGTAGGTATTGACACTTAAACAGCAATTTGAAACTCAGACCATAAAAGGAAGCCGTGAAACCACTTCCAAAGGATTTATTGTCCAGAACAGAATGGTAATTTAAGTCTCCCTCTGATCCTCATCCTGCCTTTTAAATTCTAATATCAATGCCTACTTGCAGTCTTTTGAAGTATATGACTCTTAGCAAATACCATAGAGAACCTTGTGAACAATACAAACAGGACTACTGCATTTCACCCTGAATGATGCAATGTCCAGCTAACAAAGTGCCCTCCACCAAACTCATCTTGTGCAACTGAATAACGGAATGAGCAAGGAAACTAGGATAGAACCAATACATCTGTTCATATACTTGCAATGTGCTTTATACATGTATTTGTTATGGAATATGTAGATTGAATGTAAACACAGCAAATATGTCAAAGGATGGAGGAAGGAGCTGGCAATAAGACATGCTATGGTTACCTTTTACTAAGGAGAATGGACAGAATGGGCAAAGATCAGCAGGCTGATTCAGCTCATGACGTTTCAAAATGACCTTTAGAAAGTGATTATTAGTACTGAGTTGTAGCATTCAGCTGAAACTGAACTCTTAAGAATTCCCCACATACTTACAAAGTGGGAACTGTGAAAGAAAAATGCATCAAGAGGGATGGGGCCACTCAAACCCATCTTTCCTTCTCCTCCAGTTTGTTTTTCAGTCTCACACTGAAGAAAAAGCAACACGGTACCTATCTATCAAAATAAAGTATATTGTGTTGTAGGGAAAAAAAGTGCACAGCTGGAAAATGTACAAGTAAACATGTCAATGAAACTGAAGAAAGAAGAACTGAGAATAAAGATGCAGCCTAAGACAGCTCTGTGGTACTTCATAGTCCCAATTTGGATGAAAATTCTGCCTAATGTAGGAGGGAATATTAGATGGCTGCAGAGACACTCCCAGGATAGTTTACAGCCTGTAGTGATCTTCAAAGCTCTAATTCCATCCTGTTGCTTAGACAGGAAAAGAAGAGGGAAAGGAAGGATGTGTCACCAGCTCAGTTCTGCAGTGCATGTGCCAGCATCCATACTTGTTCTGTGTGCTGCAAAGCAATGCACTAGTCCCAAAGTGGTTATGAAGAAAGAATTGGTACCATTGCCTAGGACATGTGCCGAGCTAAAATTTATCTCATGTGAATATCCTTGCAATTTGATAGCACAAATGTGACTCTATTGCTACATCATTTATATTAAAAACATTGCTCCACACTACATGTGAGAGCATAGCTAATGCAAACCCAACTTTTACTTGATGAGACTGAACTAAATGATTGAAACTGCAGTTGACATTTATGGTATTGATCAGGCTCCAACATTTATACCAAGTAAAAGGGCTTGGGAAGTTTATCCATTTACTAATTAGTCATGCATCTCTTTCCAGATGATCTCTGAGTATGACAGCATTGTGTATGTTTGCATTTTTCTTCACTGTAAAGCATGAGCTCCATTTCACGTGCTATAAAGGCAGCACTAAAATTACCATGCTTTACCTATTCAAAACAAAACCTGTCATGATGCTTTCAAAATTACTCTATTGCACTAAAAAAAAAAAAAAAAGGTGTCCCCACAGACCCCATAGCAACAGCAGCATACTTCATGTGTGCTAATAAATGCCTCCCTTAAGGCATTAGTTGAAAACAAAGCTGTTCTACTAGGGTACAGTAGTAGAGAATCTTTGAATGGCTTCTGTTAAAGTGAATAATGCTGAATATCATCACTGAATGTGTAAAGTCACCTGGAAGATTTCCAGCACCGGTCCCATTAATTGTAAGAAATTTCTGCACTTTGCAATAGCACAAATTCCAGGCAGAGCAGGACCACAGGCAGCTGCTACATGGTATATATGGAGACCACAAATGGTTCCTACATGTACCAAAAATAAGGGTAAACTCGTCACTGGAGCACAGACGATGCACTGAGATGCTCCTTTTCCAAAAGCAGGAAGGGAGAACATAGATGAAACAAGATGCTGTCTTATTTTCCTTTCTCATAATCCAGGTGAGCAGAAGGGAATTGCCAAGTGTGCTGTCTTGATGGGTAGAGTAACGCATTGTTTCTTCCTCAGTCTCTTCTGGTGCTTTCACTGGTGCAATGAAGCTCTTTATTTTCTGTCCCAAGCTCTCACTGTCAAGCAGAACTGAGCAATAAATGGAGATACAGTTCAGCTGAGAGCAGAGTTTGATTTAATATTCCTATATCACTTTGAACATAAAAATGCACTATGGAAGTGCTAAGTCTTATTAAGCTTGGCAATAGTGAATGCAGGGTGACAGTTTCCCTAGACTTGACAGTATTGCTCAATGTATATCAGCATAACCAGGCAGCACAGAGAACACTTAAGGGTAGAAAACAGAGGAAACACTCCTCCTCACAAATCTAGAAAGCCAGTCTTTACAGCTTTCATTGAGCACAGGAGGCTCAGCTTAATTTGCTCTGTCTGACACAGACATGGGACTTGAATCTTAGACACTGCTACTGTACACCTACTACCTGAGACATGCCACTCTTTAAAATGTAGTTGGCACAGGGATTTGAACTTCTGTCAGTCACAGAAGTGTCTGTGCTATGGAGCACGTTGCCCTATCTCTAATATTTGATTATTTATATGCAGTGAAGCTGCTTGCAAGAGATTAGGTAGAGAGTGAGAGAGATGCTTGCTTGCGTACCAGGTGACAGGGTATCCTTTTCAATCTTCCTGCTCACTGTTACCTGGCTTTCCTGGCAATATATTGACAACTGCCTTTCCTCTGTGACCCTTGTGCTCTCATAAGGAATTTTACCTCCAAAAAGAGGTCTTCTCTTTGGAGGAACATTACTGGAATTGATACATTCCTTCAAACGTTAGGGATTTTGCACTTTAAAAGATAAAGGCAACCCTTCAATATGAGGCACAGAAACATAGAATTGTTTTGTTTGGAGAAGTCCTTTAAGACCATCAAGTTCAACTGTAAACCTAACACTGCCAGGTCGCCGCTAAACCATGCCCCTCAGCACCACACCAACATGTCTTTTGAAACCTTCCAGGGATATGGACTCCACCACTTAACCTGGGCAGCCTGTTCCACAGCTTGACAACCTTTTTTTGGGGAAGAAATTCTTCCTAATGTGCAGCCTAAAGGTTGTAAGTTAGCAGAGCTTTTCTGACAAGGTGTGGGGGGTTCCTACACAGCACTGGGCTCACAGCTGGGGCAGTGTGCCTGCCAGTGTGGAAATGCCATGAGTACTCTGGTCATTTATTTCCTTACCTGCCAAAGCCAAGGTAAACAAATTGTAGGCTAAATAGAGCCAGTAGGAGCTTCTTGTTGACTACAGTTAGAAACAATTGAAACTTCCACAACTTCCAGTCTGTTTAAAATAGCAAATAACCGATTTACCAGTTTTGCCTCATATGCAAGAGAAAGACTCTGTAGATTCTGAACATACAGGCTACCATATAGCCCAATAAGAGACAAAATACCTGGTAAGCTGCCTCTTTGAGAAGTATTTCCTCTCATTTCACACAGGAGAGATAAGAGATGGCGTGGAACACTGAAAGGACAGTACTTCATCCCATTGTTTAAAAATTTTAATAGACTACATTTGGGTTTTTTTGTTTTGTTTTTTAATACTATTAAGTAGGTTCTATTCAAATACAGCATGAAGGAAAATGGTGCCTAGTTCAGTCTGGGCACAGTGACCTGCCCCAGTTTGTAGCTGAACAAAAACAAGTGGTAAATTTCCATTTTGCTACACAGTATTTCATTAGGGAGCTAATTAAACAGGCTGTACTCAAATGTAGCATATAAACAGTATTACACATGAAGGAGAGCATTTCTGGGAAGATATTAACTGATAGCAGTAGCATAAATGGTTTTTTATTTTTTTCTTTTTTTCAACAGTCAGGAACAGAAAGCTTTTCCCCCCCATTACCTCATCCTAAGTAGTTTTTCAAAGCAAGCCCATGTTCGCATTCACGCTGTCACTGATAATGGATCTCGTGTCAAATAAGAAGAGAGTAAAGGACCTGATAATAAGTGCAATTATAAAACATCAAAAATGGTAGATCAAAGTGGATTTCCTTTATTCCACTGTGTACAGTCACTTCACAGCTTTTCAGTGTTCCTGTCATGCGGTCCTGACAGGATGTATTAATTTTCTCTATTATCGTAGCAACAAGAATGGCACACTTCAGAAAGCAGCTGACAAATGCAGCTCCTCATTATTACTCTGTCTTACTTTTATTCATTTTGTTTATAAAAACACTTTTAAAATCCTCTTCTCCTGAGATTCTCAGGCATGGTGATAGCCATCAAATGGTTGATAACCTTGCGATAAACGAAACTCATGGATGAACTCTCAAGCCTTTCTAAGTACTGGTACCCTTCCCCACAGAGCTGAAATTAACAGCCTCTAAAAATTCCAAACCTAGTTGATGTTAGAAGAGCTTGGAAACCCTACCAAAACATTCCCCTTCTAGTTCATCTTGGAAGACTAATCATTTTTTGAGTATTTACTAAATCCTGTGTGGGAATTGACAGCCTAGATTGGTAATTTAACACACAAATTACATTTGCAAAGCAAAAACAAAACAAGCACAAGAGTTAAGCAAATGAACTCAGCGTCATTCTTCCTGCCATGGCCCCATGGGTACCATGACTCAACTCCTAGTGTGCTGCTCAGGTATGGTAACCACAGCAATAGTCAGAAGCTTCTGAAATTAAATATGTGTGGCAAGAAAATAGTTTTGTAGCATTTTCCAACAGGAAATAGGGACAGAGGCTTTGAACTGGTGGTCTTCTCAAACTACAGTTACCCTTCCTAACATTAAAGTTTGCAGGAGTGTTTGCTTTTGAGCTGATCACAAAATGTTGCAGCTAGTGCTAATATACACAGTCTGGAACACAAAGAAAGCAGAATAAGAATCAAGGAACTTACACAGTATAAAAGCACATAGAAAATAAGGTTCTCAAGCAATACACTGTCATCTAAAATTGCACACCCCAGTTGAAGTGAGTAAGACACTAGTTTGCATTAAGTGAAAATGTAGTATTCACACTAAAACTTGAAAACTATTAGCTTTGACGTGTGGAACTTCGTAGGAAAAATTCTATTCTAAGCATACATGCTAATGCAATGTGTTCAAGAAGCCCACAGTGTTACTGTGAATTTAGAGTACACTCAACCAGTATTGACTTTCATGACTAGTTTGAAGAAGTAAATCTAAATTCACTAATTCAATTGGCTATGTCATGGCCCTACACAGGTGGAAATAAACTGAGGTGCTCCACCATAGAGTAACTATCTTAAATATTAGTATAAAAGCAGATGCAGCACTTTCATATCCATTCATATGAATATTATGGCAAGGATGTAGGAAGTGATTTACATCTTCATTATTTCTAAACAGCAAGAATCGCTGTTGCTAGCACTTTGTAGAGTCATTTGCTAACGTTTAAGCAAGTTATGATTAATGCGATTTGAGTAGAACACATATTGGACAGATAGATTATAGCCCTGGTGATACTCTATGTACAATAATTAGTACTGTGACAACAGCTAATTATTTTTAATTTTAAAGCTCAAGGTTTTTATCCATAAATATTGTGCCTGGAGTTAATAGATCAGTTCTTCTCATAGCCAAAACAAGGTGACAGAAATTATGCATTAAATAGATGAATAATTTCTTATCAATATTTAAAACTAATGGAATGCCAATCAATTACACCACTAGACATTTAAAGCACTGCTGCAAAGTATTACTGACAAAATTGGTATATAAAGCACCCACATCATCATCCCACCCCCTGTGCTCTGCAACACAATGAAACTTATTAAAAGACAATTGAAAACATAAAAAATACCTTGTTAAAATTCAAGAGGTCTAAGGTACCAGCATGAAACACTGTTCCAGCTGTATGGAAGACCATCTGGCTACATAAGAATAGATTCTCAGATGGACTTAAAAGGAATTACTTCATTGATTGTGATGGTGCTATTCTAGAAGAGCACATCCAAATTGTATAGCCTGCAACCAGCACCAGGACCTTACTTATCTGCTAATGGACAAAGTGATGTTCTGTATAGCATGAACACATATATCGAAGAGTTTAGATAGCAGAACACCAAGGAAAAGTGACTTAAATGAATTTCAGAGAAAATTCCTAGAACTAAGGGATGGAGGAGAAATAGGGATAAAAAGCATTTCGCTGACACATGAAGATGTACAGCATATGGATGCGTCCATACCATAATGGGCAATGAAGGACTTATTCCAATATCGGGCAGTATTCTCCTACCTCAGCCACAGGTATAATATGAGAAAAGACAACCACACTGAGGTGACTGCTTCAAGCATTAATGCCTAATTTTTGTACCCCTGAGAAGTCCTTCCATCCATCAGCAAGAAACTGAGTTGTGCACAAATGGTAGCTACCGGCAATAGCAGTGCACAGCAAAACCAGCTGCTGTACTGAGACTAAGATGTGGGCCTGAGCTGCTGCCAAACTGTGGTCAAATCCAAATGTTTCAACAGCCTGAATTGATGAGGCACTGAACACAACATAGGAATGCAAACAGGATTTATGACCCAACTGTTCAAAAATAATCTTTTTTTTTTTTTGAAGCCCCAGAAAACATGGGATAATTCTAAATTATGAGGTTTTCTTTAACCCTGTTATGCATTTTCCCTGTGAATTTCTTTAGCCTCAATGGAAAACATTTCATGCTTTCTCATGACCAAGAGGAACACTATTTTACTTGAAAGCTGAAATCTTCACATCATCATTTAAGTACTGCCTCTGCACATGCTCCGAGGGTAGCCATCAAAGCTGGGAAAGGCTCTGCTTGCAAACTATCCCAAATGCTACAAGAATCTTGGATGTGCTCATCATTCTCTGGGATTGAAGCAGCATACCGATTTTCTTTTAGCTCCCCCAATTTTCTGGCAATACAGAACATTAATAATTGATGCTTCATTGATTTAATTATTTTCTTTAGAAAGAAGTACAGTTCTTCCATGGCTAAGAGCTGCAGAACACTCACAGAAGCATTCACACTTATCAGTACTTCTCTGACTCACTCAATATCAGTTTATTAGCTTTAATTTGTACCCTTGTGTTTAACATCAAGGAAGTTACTTTTTGATTGACTCTGAAGAAACAACTCTTAAAAACTAAAACTGAAACAAAAGCTTTCCCAGCAGAACAATCTTTAAAAGTTAATGATACTAGAGCAAACTTCTTGGTTTCATTTACTTGGGTAGTAAGTGCTCAGTGCAACAAAGAAGCCGTTTCTGCTGGAAGACTCATATCCCTAGCTCCTTTAAGTGCTTTTGGTATCAGATTAAATATTAATACAAAAGAAATTGTACTGTTCAACTACTTTCAACATTACTGTCCTGTAAGGGATCGCACTATCAAGAAGATGTAAGACTGATGTCAATACTAAATGTACTTAGCTTTTCTTTAAAGTCAATATATCAGTTTATACAAACAGAAAGGTACTCATCTCTTGGCACTTCAGATTTTCTTGACCATCTAGATCTCAGAATCATCACAAATTAAATAACTGGTCAGAAATGCAAATAATATATTTCAAGATATTACATTAAGAACAGAAGAATATCAGAAAGCAGTCAGATGACTACATCTAATCACAAGTCTGTTAAGATGTTTGATAAGCCAGAAGAAGCGGTCTTAATTTTGAGGTGTGCTGGACAAGTGAGAAAACAGTTATAAAAGATGCACATTGTAATTGTATTCCTGCCATGAACATGGATAAAAGACAACATCACTACAAATACCTTATTCACCACCTTTTGCCTCATGTGGTAAGGAAAAATGAAGAACCATTTCTCTTGAAAAGTTCTTGACAGCATACACTTGAAGAAGTAGCAAAATTTCCTGCCACAAGTGGAAAGTGAGATGAGACATGAGATGAACAGCATCCAGAGAGTCCCAGTGTCACAGACCCTGAAGGTTTCTGAACAGCTGGGGTGATACAAGTGTGCTGCTGAAGTGTCAGCGTGGCAACACTCACACTACCACAGAAGTGGTCTTCTCATGTGAAGTGGTACCTGAAAAAAACTTTTAGCAATTTGTGCATGATTTGGCCAGTGCAGATGTTCAAAGATGTAATATTTAGACAAGCCCCCACATAGTACGTCCCAACTATCGCTGGGTAGAGAAGAGTGCCCTAGCAACGGAAGAAGGTTACCAGAGAACTGAAATACATCAGGGACACCAAGGCCATTGCAGATGCGGTTTTCTGTGGAGATGTAGCTTAAGTGACTCAAATTCTACGTGCACTAGTCAGGATATAATCTGTATTATCATGCCTTGAGCTCAAATGTAAGCATACTGGAACAGAGTGCCCCATGTCAGTAACATTTGATAGCACACCCATGCATTATATATAAACATTTTATTTAAGTATACAAGCAGTAAAACTGGCAAAGGGAGAAACTATGACTTGTGTTCAAGTGTTGGGGAAAAACATGTAACCAGTGACCCAAGTAACAGGATTTAGAAGGTAAAGAACAGGATAAGCACAAAGTATTGCAAGTTGACAGGACATCCCCAGCATGAAGTGTGCTGTCAATGAATAAACCTAGTGAAGTTTTGTTCTGAGGTCTAAAGCTGGCATATCAGAAGATTTACTGTTCTTCTAAGCACTCTCCCCAGAGCTATCTCTAACTCCCTAGCTGATGTATGGATGTGCACAAATCCTCAACTGTAACAGAGAGGACCCCGACTTTCCTGTGATCTATGAGATATGCAGAAGATTTTATGTCCTTTAGATATATAATAAAATACAAAGTTAAGTCACACAAAGTGATTAAATGCAATCTGACCTGAGTTCCTCTTTCTATGTTATTACCAGAGTCTAACCTGATGGATACAAACATCAGCTTGAAGCCCTACAGTAATCAGGAATAAAAGTCAGCAGATGCCTGAAAAAAAGAAGCTAAAGTAGTAAACGACAAAAAAGTATGGGTGACAAACTGTGTTCTTGCAGCTTTTAATGGTTCTTCTTAAATTATAATTGTCACTAATTGCACTATTTACATGTGAATGCATGACACCTGCCCTCAGTTGGATATAAAGAGCCTGACAGTGTTTTCCTTTCACCTCACTGACAAGGAAGTGAAGAGGTAGAGTCTTATAAAGGTGAGCTTACTAAATATAAAGCACCAATAACTAGGACAATGGGGAAGCAATCTAACTTATTCATAAACTTTAAACACGTGCAAAGTACCTCAACAGTAATTTTGAATTATCAAAGAACTAGCCTGAAACTAAGTCTGAAACACAGATAAAAATTGACTAAAGGATTTGTCTTTAGACCTGAAAGAGAAGGGGGCCACATTGGCCACAACAACCCCATGCAGTGCTACAGGCTGGGGTCAGAGTGGCTAGAGAGCAGCCAGGCAGAGAGGGACCTGGGGGTGCTGGTTGATGGTAGGATGAACATGAGCCTGCAGTGTGCCCAGGCAGCCAAGAGGGCCAATGGCATCCTGGCCTGCATCAAGAACAGTGTGGCCAGCAGGAGCAGGGAGGTCATTCTGCCCCTGTACACTGCGCTGGTTAGGCCACACCTCGAGTACTGTGTCCAGTTCTGGGCCCCTCAGTTTAGGAAGGATGTTGACTTGCTGGAATGAGTCCAGAGAAGAGCAACAAAGTTGGTGAGGGGTTTGGAACACAAGCCCTATGAGGAGAGGCTGAGGGAGCTGGGGCTGCTTAGCCTGGAGAAGAGGAGACTCAGGGGTGACCTTATCACTCTCTACAACTACCTGAAGGGAGGTTGTAGACAGGCTGATGATGGTCTCTTCTCCCAGGCACCCAGTACCAGAACAAGAGGACACAGTCTCAAGCTGCGCCAGGGGAGGTTCAGGTTGGATGTCAGGAAGAAGTTCTATACAGAAAGAGTGATTGCCCATTGGAATGGGTTGCCCGGGGAGGTGGTGGAGTCACCATCATTGAAGGTATTCAGAAGGAGACTTGATGGGGTGCTTGGTGCCATGGGTTAGCTGTTTAGGTGGGTTGGATTGGTTGATGGGTTGGACACGATGATCTTGAAGGTCTCTTCCAACCTTGTTTGGTTTATTCTAATAAAGGTTTATTCTCCCTCCCCACCCGAAAAACCCCAGCCCTTGCAGCAGCGTGTAAATTGGCTTTTAAAACTGACTTTGCATGCATTTTTTGCTAGTTGTCAATTATACCATTTTTACAAAACCCTCTTTCATTCTTGCTCCGATTTTTAGCTAACAGGGTTTAGAAACACCAGCAAAAGATATGAAATGCAATCTTTATGAAACTCAAAGCTCCATCAATCAATCAAAGGCTAAAAAAAACCAACAACTTTATAAGAGTTCAGGAAGAAATAGCTCTCTCTGCAGCAGCGTGTTAGAGGCGTTCCAAAAGGTGGTGGTTTCCATTCTATTTTAAGTTTGGGGGGAGGGGAGGAAGGTTTAATGTGAGATGAGAGTCTTATGCTTTATAAAAATATCTAATTGACGCCAAAAAAAATAGTTGTGTTTGCAAAAAAATCAATAGGGAAGCTAAATTTGAAAACTGATAGTTATTTAAGTACTTGAGCCTGTGTAACAAAATGACAAAGCATTCATTAGAGTTAAGGTTGACTTTCTGTATCAAATAACTTTGTAACTTATGTCTGACAATACCGGATTTTATAGGAGAGAAATCATATATGGGGACAGTCAGGTAGATATGTAGCATTTGAACTTAATTTCTCACCTTTTTTATCAGTTTAAGTTATGTCTTATTTATTTGTGTTTAAAAATAATGTTTCACTTTGAATGATTCTTTTCTTGGAATCTAAAATGGTATTGTACTTATGGTTACTAAAATATTGATTTGTAGCATAGATCAGCAAATACAAGTGCTGATGTAGCTTTTTCCCAAAGGAAACCAGGGCTGACAATGGTTTTTACATATACTTAAATTAGACAAAGAGAAAACTACAGTTTTAATATTGAACCAAGTTTCAAACTAACTGGGGATAGTTTGAGGCTATCAGTTTTTCATCACTGTAAAGAAAACCCTCTTTTCTATAAATTCTCTTCATCTCCCTCTATACCATCAACAGCAGACCTTGGTGGCTGTTGTTTTATCCCCTGAAGCATGTCTACATATTTTCCCAAGTGACACTTCACAGAGAGTATCAGTTTCTTTCCTCTGACAACCTAAGGTAATTTTTCTCATTCAGATTAATTTAAGTAGATTTACCATTGGAGGAGAAAACAATGCTCTTTGTCTTCTCAACATTACAACTTTCTAATGTCATAAAGAAAATACAACTCAACTGAAGATACCAAATAGGTGTTCTAGACCTCTGATACTATTTGTGGCCCTTCTCTGGACTTGCTCCAACAGGGCCATGTCCAGAATATGTTTGGGGCCCAGAGTTAATGCAACACTGCACTGAGCTCAGAAATAAGTTTTCCACAGAATATGGTTATTTTACAATTATATTATTACCAAAACTTTTTCACTGTTATGACTGATCCTCTAGCTTAACAATTGTAAGGTCTGCAGAGGTATTTTGGAAGGTCAGTTGGGGAAAAAATACTCCCTTTTCTCTGAGAACACATGAAAGTGTCCTGCAAGCTTAAAGTCTTGTAAACTGTTCCCACTTAAGCTTGATGATAGGGACATGGTCCATGTCCAGTTATGTCCTATGAAGAAAGGCTGAGAGAGTTAGGGTTGTTCATCCTGGAGAAGAGAAAGCTCCAGGGAGGTATTATAGCAGCCTTCCAGTATTTGAAGGGGTCCTACAGGAGAGTACTTTGTCATTCATTTACAGAGACATGTATTGATGAGTGACAGTGACTTCAAACTGGAAGAATCTAGACTGGGAACAAATTATTCACCATGAGGGTGGTGAGACACTGGAAGAGGTTGTACAGTGAGGTTGTGGATGCCCCATCCCTGAAGGTGTTCAAGGCTAGGTTGGATGGGGCTTTGGGCAGCCTGGTGTAGTGGAATGTGTCTCTACCCGTGGCAGAGGGTGTTTTAACTAGGTGATCTTCAAGGTCCAACCCAAATCATTCTATGATTCTCTGAAAAAGATGATTAGAACAAAGTATTCTATAAGATGTGTATGTAACAATTTAACATATTTGCCTTTTTGCTTTCTGTCCCATTTGCTTTCATCTTTCATGGTCCTACCTTCTTTTACTAAAGCAGCACATAGAGAAGGGGTTTTCACTGAGCTGTGTGCAAGCGTACACAAGTCCATTTTCTGAGTACTTGGAGGTAATTTAGATCTCAGCAATCAATTTGAGGTATCTTGCATTTGTCGATATGAATTTTCATCTGCTGATGTATGGTCCATTCACATAGTTCTGCTGGACCTTCTTATTTCAAGAATCGAAATAAGTTTGTGCCAACCTGTATTTTGCAGGTTCAGTCGTTCATCCTTTTCTAAATCACAAATGCAGTGATTTACGCTGCTCAGGATCACGCAGTGTTCCATGGCTGATATTTTCAAGTGACAAATTTTCTGTTTCTAAATATATAAAAAATGGATATGCCCTATCAAAGCTGGGCTATTAGCTTCTGTGGTTGCATCTAGCAAACCAAGGCAGAATAACATAATTGAAATCAATGGAGTTAATCCCATATCATGCTGTCATAACTGGAAAAAGAGATGGGTCCTAAATTTACCCCTAAATCTTTCAAATAAAGCCATCTGCTCAAAAGTTTGGTCAGAACAGGTTTTAAGCCATCATCCTAGCAATAAAAGGAAAATGAATGGTTCTGTGAGGCATACAGCTTCTTGTACATAAAAATGAAGCAGCCTTGAAAATCTATTGACTTTCCAGTAGGTTAATATTTTCTAGTAGGTGACTATAGTCTATAAAATCCAAGCCTGAAAACAGATGAAGGTGAGTTCTTCTAAGTTGCTATAAATTGCTGAAATTTGCCTGAGTACTTACTGAATGCATAATCTAATAAAGTCTGGTATTTGACCTTTGAGGTCTAAGTTTAATGGGAATCCATAAACATAGCAGCTCCGTTTACAGAGACCCCTCTCTCAAATTTTATAGATGTGCTTATTAATAAGATAGTTAAAACCCTTGGTCAGTATTCTTTCCCCCTGGACTTTCTAAGTATCAAAATACATGACATGCCAAGTTCTTTTCAAAATTCTAAAACTTGACAGCCAACAGAATGTTACCTTCCATGGCAGATGGCCAAAAGCATAAGGTGTGAAATTGTCTAAGAACCCCCCAGTTCTTGAACTCTCTTTGAGCAGGATGAGGAGGCATTCTGTGCCTTTGCAGTCCTGATGCTGCTTTGTGAGTCTTTGTTTCTGGCTTTATTTTCATGGTTATTTCACACATTGAAAGAGTTGCCTTCTAAAAGCCTTTTTCTGCTCTATTTGAAATTCTGAAATATGTGGGAGTTTGGCATAGGATTCAGAGCTGAACAAAGAAAAATCAGTTCTCTTTCAAGATTCTGTATTTCTGAGAAGTTAGTGGGCTTGTTTGTAAGTACTGTAAGTTTCAGTTGAACTATAATTATTTTTATATCTTATAATTATTATTATAAAAGCGGCTTTATCTCCTCTGGAAAGCAAACAAAAATAGCTAATAATAAGCTCTGAATAATTTTGAGTCAGTTTTAAGAATGATAAGCAGAGTCATACTGCAATGCGCTCTCAAACTCCGCAACCTTTAAAGGGAAATTTCACCTATAGCAAAAGGTAGCAGAGAACTTTCTTCCTTCACAGCAGCTCTTGCACAGTGTGACCTCAAAACATTAATTAATTTTTAATTTGGAATGAGTGCCTTGATAAATCTTTGAGTCTTTATTAAGGATGCGTTCCTGTTTGATATTCTCTTTTGTTGAGGTTTCAATTATTAATTACAGGTCTTGATATGAAACTAATCATGCATGCATCCGTATGAAGCTGGCATAGTGACAGCAGAAAATCATTAAACAGTCATTACTATAAACTGACGTTGGCCTGTAATTTTTGCAGTTAACGGGGGAGTTGATGCTTGGTGAACAATCCAATTAAAACTGGCAACAAAAGACTTAAAATGTCAGCCAAATTGCTTTTTAATAGTCAACGCAGCCGTCACAAAACATAAACATTAAAGTCCCCATAGCAGCATAAAGCTTCATGGTGAAACAATTCTAGAAAATGAATAATAATTACAGTATCCTGAGAATTCTCTTAATAGATGTGCACTCATTAAAATACTTTGTTGGTTAGATTCATATGAAAAAGTATGTTTCCCTTGATACTTCTTTATGCATTTGTTTTGAAGGTTTTATTCCATATTTTATAGATGTAATTTCTAGTAATATTCAAAAATGCATCTCTTATTTACAATGAGTTTAAATAACTGTATATAGGTAAGCTTTGAGTGAAATGCACCTTAGAAATGTGCTGTGAGGTGAACTGAGGATACAGTCACAAAGAACTTCTGTAACCTAGTAATACTGTAAAATGATGTAACCTTGGTTACTTTTGAGTCACACCAGATTTCTTTTGCTAGTTGAGCAAGACTAGCAGAAGATAATTATCAACCCTTAATATCTTTCTATACTAAAAGAGTGGTAAGGCATTGGAACAGGCTGCCCAGGGGAGTGGTGGAGTCACCCTCCCTGGAAACTGTGTAGATGCAGCACTTCAGGATGTGATTTAATGGCTATGAGACATTAGGTCAATGGTTGGACTCAATGATCTTAGAGGTCTTTCAGAAGTGAGCCAATTCTATACCTGAAGTTAGCTTTCTGATCCAGTTCTTGCAGAAGGGACCCCACTGCACAGAACTTAAAAATTGCTTAAGAGTACAGAGCTCCTAATAGTAAAATGCAGAGTGGAGGTAAAAGCCCTCGATAGTTTTGAGGAGCCATGCCACAAGCTCCTACCACTCCACTAAACCTGGGGCTTGTGGAAAACGCACAGGCTTTCTTGTAACTGTGCATTAGAGAGACTGTGGGTTTGTGCCTAGGATATGTTCATTTTCAGACATTACATTCCCTGTTTCTGTGGTGGTGTTTTCTCTTTCCCTACAGGAGTTTTTCTTTTCTTTCAAAAGTAATCGATTTGTTGTTTACCATCAGTTACACATGTACCCTTGTCTTTCCTCCAAGCAAGCTGAGTACTATAGGAGAAGTGTCAGCATTCCTAAATAAAATGTTAGCAAACATCAATGGCAGAAGTAGGTCTTTTCATTGAAGTGTGTGTGTATATATATATACACACACATATATATATACACACATACTTGAAGTGTGTATATATATATATACAGGAACTTGTAAACTACTTCTGAGGATAAAAGGCAGAGGTAGTTGGTCAGCTGATTCTACACTGAGATATATCCTTTAACTAACAAACAATCGAGATACCACATGAAATCAATTAGTGAGTGGCTTTTGTTATGCTATCTGGCCATTCTATGCAACTTCCTTCTTAAATAATACCATGTACTTGTAAGGGCTGCCAAGAATAAATTGTTGCAAGCTATCCTACAGGTGAAGTTACCATGCTTCTTGGGTTTTTTGGGGTTTTGTTGGTTGGGTCTTTTTTTTTCTTATTGAAAACAATAATTTCCTGGTTAAATAGAGAGTTGAATTTTAATCTGAACAATGTTCTAGTTGAAAATTTGTTTCTCTTGTAAAGCAAAACTTCAAAAGGACAGCATATGTTCTGAAGCTGTAATTTGTATGTTGATGAACTCTTCTTTAACAAACCTGTCAACTAAAGTTAGTGAAGTAGAACATAAGTGAAGTTGAAGGAAACAGTCTGCCTTCCTGCTAGCTCTCTACCCTGACCAACAGGGAATTAGTAAGGTTGCTGAGAAAAATCTGTCCTACTGTAATTTATGTATTAACTGCAAATTGTTTTGTAGGTCAGGCTACTCTAAGGAGAGGAGAGATGAGGAGCTTTGTGTACTTTGAGAACTTTGTAAAAAGTTGTCAGTGATACTTCTTGACTAGCAATAAGCACACATCCTTGTTGCTTGTCAATTGATCAGCTGTGTTTAATAAAATACAGACTTTCATTTTCCTATATATGCTATAAACATATTCTTCAGAATATAATAAACATACAATCTAGTTTAGACTTCTCCCAACATTCCCTCCTTACTTTTCTAAAAGGACTGTAATACATAGGCATAGATACAATTGATGATTCAGAGGAGCTTCAGGCTACTATATCTCCACATGGAATAGAATAGAATAGAATAGACCAGGTTGGAAGAGACCTTCAAGATCATCGCGTCCAACCTATCACCCAACACCACCTAATCAACTAACCCATGTAACCAAGCACCCTGTCAAGTCTCCTCCTGAACACCTCCAGTGATGGCGATTCCACCACCTCCCCGGGCAGTCCATTCCAATGGGCAATCACTCTCTCTGTGTAAAACTTCCTCCTGACCTCCAGCCTGAACTTCCTCTGGCGCAGCCTGAGACTGTGTCCTCTTGTTCTGGTGCTGGCTGCCTGGGAGAAGAGACCAACCTCTGCCTGTTTACAACCCCCCTTCAGGTAGTTGTAGAGAGCAATAAGGTCACCCCTGAGTCTCCTCCTCTGATTGTAAGCATGGATCTAGTATTTTTAATTAGACTCTGCAAAATAATGTCCTTATACATACCAGATGTCTAGATTTGACGTGATAATCTGGAGTGCAGAAAGTGTCCTGAGCAAAGCCTTTATGTATCCAGGTGGGGGAAGCTGGAATGTGATTCATCCTTGAAGCCAGGAGGGTCAGGCACTTTTCACCTTGGAGCAGACTTGGAGTACACTTGCAGAGCTGCCAAAAAAAAGGCAGTAGATCTGTCTACGTCTGAATAGATAGGAGATACACTTGAGAATTTGACCCAAATACTTTCAGGAATGTGCAGGAACATGCTCATCAGGGCTTGACGTTGGGTCCTGACCTAACTGTCAGGTTTAACCATGATTTAGGACTCGATCATCTTTTCATATTTCTGTAGAATTTTATTTTTACAAAAATACGAATCAACAGACTGATCGTTCTTGTGGCTGGACTTCAAGTTGAGCAGTACTTTAGTCACCTGGAAGGACTTGTGCTCATGTCCCCAGCCTTCAGAAGGCAAGAACTAAAATGACAATCTTTACCTCAGCCATCCCCATGCAGTGAACTCAAATGCTGCAGAATTTTACATTTTTTTGGGTCTGTAAGGAGGCATGGCCTCAAGCAGTCTTTTTTCCTAAAAATGTTGCAGCCTAACAGGAACAGAGATGAAACAGGTAAGAGACAGGGAGAGAAGGTTATCGTACACAGAAGAGATATTGGTGACAAAGTGGCTTAATATGCCTGTATTCATGGTATTTCCACTGAACTGCTGGGCTAGATACACTGTGTATTTCAGTATGATTTATCATTGCTAATTCCATTACCCATAGATCCCTTTTAGAAAGCCCTCATAGCTAATGAATTTAATGACACAAAGGCCAAATTTAATATATATCACACTGCAGAAAACCATCAATAACTGGGGCAACATTAGTTTTTACAGCCATGGCTGCTTGCAACCTATTTTACCAATCATAAACTGCTCTTTAATCAAAACCTGTTCACCTCTAAGATCGTCAAAATTTGCTGCTAGGCTACTTGCAACTGCCTGGCTTTTGTAAGCCTGGATAGTAGGCTTAGCCTGTAAACTGTAATCTTTCCTGCTTTGTTTGTAGTTTCAGAGTAGTGAAGATTTGCCACTGATAGGAGTTACAACTGGTGGTACTGACTGAACCCACTACTTCTAAGTAAAGGTGGGAATTATGCCTTCTGCTGAAAATATCACCTTTAAACTAGCTGGGAGCTGTCAATCTCCACTTCTATCCTTTGAATGCTGTGTGATGTTAATTGCACCAGCAGATGCTTGATCTGCTAAACAAACCACTGGAAGCCTGAGCTGGTTGTTCAGGCTGATCCCTCAGTCTCCATTATAACTGGAGTGCTGCTTTTCTTCCTTTACATTTTGTCCTTGACCTCTGTGAGTCAACCACCAATGGGCCTCTCTTGTGTTGGAACAGAGCATAGTGATTTAAGAGTCCTGTCTCAACTGCATGAGTGTTGAGAGAATCTGATGGATGTACCACCTGCAACAAATGAGATGGAAAGGAGTAAGCAGGACAGTTTCATTTCAGATTTGTCATATTAATTGACATAAATGTGAGTATTTCACATAAATGGAATAATGTTTTTCATGTAAATATTATGCATAGAGTGCATTAGTATTTAACAGCTATGTGAAGAAGTGCTATAGAACAAAGCTATAATTCAGACAGTTCAGCAGAGTGAAAGCATCTCAGGAGCTTTAGCTCTTCACTCCCCTCTGGCAATGTTTATTTTATATGAGCACCCATCAGTGTGTTTATATTGTCAGGCGCTTCTGCATGATGCCATTTAACACTTGCATCTTATCCACAGTACACAGCATTCTAACCTGAAGCTCGTTTCTGGCTACAAGCTGCAGCACAAGACAGTGGCATCTCATAGTGCAGTGTTTATGTCCAAAATTATTCTGCTTCAGCAATCAGGCTCCCAAGTTAAAACACTGAGTGATGGAGTTAATTAAGTAGGAATAGTGCTGTTGTAGCTCTAATGGTCTACAAAAATAAGTGCCTCTAAGTGAGGCAAAGTTTGTCAGGAAAGGTAATGTCTTTCATACCACCACTGATACAGCTGGAGGAAAAAAAATAGCTAGCTTTGGGCCCCCAAATTCAGCTTTTCGTTTGCATTTATTAACATTTCTATCATCAGAAAAAGCAAAATCACTCCCCCACACACACCTTCCCAAAAAAAAATTCAACCTGATTTCAAGAAATTTACCAAGTAACACTGACAAGTTAAGTATATGGTACAAAGATGGCAGGTGCCAGAATTTTTTAAATCTTGAAAAGCAGAGTATTATTCAATGCATCCTATCAGCAAAGTTGGAAAGGCTGGCCACGTGATAGTTCCCTAGGGATAAGTCACTGCCTTACCTTCTCTAATGAGTTCTAACCTCCACTCTTTTGCCTGAAAATTTCTCCCATTTCTTCTTGCAGCTGAATCAAGAAACTGTTTGCAGTCTCTCTTTTGATGCACTTCTGATTTATTTTCCAAAACACTACAACATCTGTAGTGTTACTTCCCCCACACACACACACTTTTATCATGCCACTGATTGATGTTTTAACAGAAACATAGTGCAGCATTGTTACCATCCTGATGTGTAAAAGTAATGGCAAATTACTGGTAAATACAAAAGTCCAGCAAATGAAAATTCCTTATGCTCTCTGTTGTTGGAAGTTTAGATCTTGATATTTAAGGTCATAAAGTCATAGAATCATTAATGATGGAACAGACCTCTAAGATCTTCAAGTTCAACCATAAACCCAACACCACCATGGCCACTAAGCAATGTCCCAAAGTGCCATGATATGTTTTGATTTCAGAAGATTTTCTAGTAGATTTCAAGTAGTCCAGCACTTGTTAGAAATGGACCAAAAATATGAATCAAGATTACAGGAAAATCCCAGGCACAGATTATTCAGCCTAAATAAATATGGAATCCAAAGGAATTTTAGATGAGTTTAGAACCCTTTCTCAAGAGATTGTATTAAGCAGAGTTTAAGAAACCTAAAACATTCACGCTCTGGAAACATAGTCTTTTAAAGACAGACTTGCCAGTGGTGCTGTCAGCATTCCTTTTTACTCTTGTATTTAAACCTGTGTAATTAGGTTTTTCATAACATTTCCTAGAATGATGTCCATTATGAGTGTTTACAAAATATCATCACTTAAGTCTTACAGTACAAATTGTGACTGTGAATGTAAAAATTGAAAAGGCAGTGCTGGGCAATCACCATAAAAGTCCTTACTGTCCTTTTACGTTACATATAGAATAGGGTTTTTTTCCCCTACATATTAGATCATATGGCATTCAATGCAAATGATGCTGGTGTTTCAAAAAGAGCTGGATTGCCATCATATTTCTTTTTTTTTGGCTACACTTGGAAATGCTGAAGGAGAAATGTGTCTGCTAGCATAAGGAAATTACTGGAATTCGTGTTTTTCCAAATATCATCTTGTTAAAAATTATCCACAAATTATGAGATAGAAGCTGCTACCATGTGTGTGTAATTGTAAGAGGTTTGAGGGAATGTGGTGCTGAGAACATAAAGAAAACATTTAATGGGATCTGTATGAACGCATGGAACTCAGTGTTTAAGTATTATCCATCATTTCTTTGACATCATTGCATTGCTATTATGTAAATCCAGCTGTATTTAATGCTCACTGATGCCATTCAAAGGGCTTGGCCTACGATCTCTGTTAATTTTTCTTTGGAAGTAAAGTGCTGTGCTTTCAGCACAGCCTGAATAATTATATGCAGGATTCAGAGTGGCACTGTTGTGTGGAATTAAGTATTTGGCTATTTGAGGGCACACCTGTAGTGATAAATGAAGGGCCCAAGCCCTTTGATCCCCAATGCTTGTCTGGCACCTCCCTCTCTGGGACTATTCTGGGCTGTCCCATCCTACTTAACAAGGAAAACCTGTTGCTGCAGGGGCAGTCTCAAAGCACTATGGCTATGAGTCAGAAGGCTGAAGTGTGAAGTAACATGATCTCTGGAGATCTCTAAATCTCTTTTACTTTGTAAGTAAACTTTGAGTCTATATGACCTTTAGTTTATAAGCTTTCATTACATTATAAACTTTATTTTGCATAAAACCATATGGTTTTTATAATTCTTTAGAGATGTTTGATATTTTATATCCTGGAAGATTTACTGTGTAGTGAGGCTGAGGGAAAAAAAAAAATATGCATACAGCAAAGTAATAATGGAAAGGCAAATTGGTATTAAAGGTCCAGGTTAGATACTTTTGTAACCTGGTGGTCTGACATAGTTCGTGATGAAAATGATTTTTCAAGTAAGGTGGGTCAACTAAATGTTGAGCTACATGAGGAGTAAGTGCAGAGCAGACATTGAAACACAGTGTGAATTTATACATTAATAAAGCAATTTCATACACTTCTACTTTTTTCTATGTTCACCTTTTTCTCAAAAATACCTGACAACAAAACTAAAAGGAATTCAGAAAAAGGCAGCAAATAATTAGGGGCTTAGTAAAGTTACTGATGCATACACAGAAAAGGAGCTATTTTCAATTTAGAATGGAAGAAAAGAGTGTAAAGACTTAGACAGTGTCAAGAAGTATATTAACAAGTAGTAGGAGCAGCACTCTGCAATGGTAGCACCTACATCTAATTCTTAGTTCATCTTCTTAGACCCAGAGCATAATTCTCATTATAAAATTGAGAATTTTTGTTCTTTGCTGTTGAGCTCTAGTCTTCACCATTTTCATTCTGTCTTCTCTGCACTGAATCTTTTTCAGTTCTTCAGTACCCATTATGCTCCTTCACCTCTGCTTGAGAAAAAAAATCAAGAGATTGGTTTGTAACTGAGCAATAGTACATCTATAGAACTTTTAAATAAACTAATCTTTCTGAACAATAATTCCTCTTTCTTTCATTCAATAATGAATTGCAGGCTAATTCATACTTACCTGAGACATGTCTAGTTAAAAAACAACAACCTAACCCTCCAAATATACCAAAATATAATTAATTTAGGAACTCACAAAATTAAAGTATCTCCAAAGTACTACAGTTTAGATGCAAACCTTTTAAGATTCATTACTTTTTAATATATTCTCTCTGGTTTACTTCTCTTAGTATCGAGACAAGCTGTTGTAGTCTTGTCAATAAGTGATAAAACAGTTCAATTATTTTTTTCTTTCTATGTGGTATCTTGGAAACTGCTAGGAGGATACCTCAGCAAAGGCCTGGATTCTTTTCAAAGCTGATTTTTAATCAGGTGCTAACTACTTGTAAATGTGCTTATGTATTTTTTGTCAATCTATATTGCAACAAAGCTCCATGTTTATGATTACAAAGTCATGAGGTCATGTTAATGCTACTCTTGCCCATTTGCTCTGTGCTTCCAATAGCTGTAGAGCAGAATGGCAGCACTCAGCCAACCTGGCAGAGTAAGAGAAGTGTTGAAGTTAACTTTCCACTTTCTGAAAAAAACAAAACCAAAACAAACAAACAAACAAAAAAAACCAACCCAGCAAGATCTGAATGATTGTGTCTCTTGAAGGAGAAAGTGGTAGAACTGAGCAGTTGAAGAGGAAATGTTTGGGTCCATGCGTCATGACTGTAAGATACCAAGCTCCATTACACAACTGCCAAGGAGCAGCAAGTGTTTGATATTGTTCAAGGGCCATTCAAAAGAATGAGTCAACTGAACAAGAAGAAAAATTTAGAGCAGAAGTAGAACTCCTTCCTTCAAACTTTAAAGAAAAAAGTGTAAGTAGAAGTCCTTCAAACTTGCAGAATCGCAGTTCTTCTTGTTTATAGCTAGCCTCAGTGCAGGTGTTTCTCTTCTGGAGTGACTGGATGGAAACTGGCAAGTGTCCCAAAACAGAAAAGCTAAACAAATAAACATTGTTATTGAAGAATGAAAGCATAAAGCCTAAAAAAAGGAGGGAGGACATTTAGGTGCAGTTTGTGGGGGAGGACAGGGAGAGTGTGTGTGTGTGTGTGTGTGTGTTCAACAAAGCAGATTCAATGTACAACAAAGAAGCAAAATGTTGCGTAGGTCTTTTCTGGGCGCATCACAGTTTCTAGATTTCCTCTGCTGAAATGGGAGAAGTCTTTAAAAATAATGAATAGCCAGGAGAAAGAATGTAGTTCTGTTCTAAATAGCCTCTTCTATCTATCAAAAAAACTGAGATAAATGCAAGTGCAGATGAGAAGGTCAATCGTGAGTGCCAAGAGCATCATTTCTGGCTTGGACATGACTCAGATGAAAATCTGATTTGAAACAAATTATTGTGAATGTAAAGTCTGAGCTGATATGATGATTTATAGTTACATTTTTAGATGAATGGAAGCTTCTACAATGTCAATGAACACATTGAAAACAGATAATAGTGTATTTCCATATCTCACACAGGCTTTTTGATGAGAGAAAAAAAAAGGGGGGGGGGGGGGAGGTGTTAAAATCTGAGGATTATTAGCACTATTAAATAGAGAAAGAGGAGTTGTTATGAGTAGCATTATGCTGAACAATAGCAATAGGAGAGAAATCCATAGCTAAGTTTATTTCCCACGCTTTGGAAACTTGTTGGCTTTAGACAAATTATCCTGTGTAATGTCACTTTTTAGCTATTTAAATGTTTTTGCATTAAGTTATTTTACAGAGTCTACTGTTTGTTTGGAGTCCTGTGGAATCATAAGTGTGCAAATTTTGATATAATTCTGTTTTATGTCCCAAACAACATTTTTTTTTGTAGTATAAATATAAAGTTAATGAGATGTAGACTTAGTTTCAAGGAAAATGAAAATAACTTTGCCAAATTAGAAAGTCTGTAAAAACTAATTGGGAACTTGGGCTGATTCTCAGCATAATGAGTTTGTAGTGCTCCACTGAAATGAAGGTCTCAGATAGAAGACTTATCTTTAAATCACCAAAATACTTCAGAATCTGATGTGAGGTTTTCTGTGATGCTGGTAGCTGCGTGAAGGAGTGATAATTAAAATGGAATCCCCCAGGAAATCTGCTGTGTTAATGCATTGTGATAAATTGCACTGGGAGATCCAGGCTACCCTACCAACCAGAAATACTGTAAAGTTCACAAAGCAGAACCACTCTATTGCATGGAACAAATGAAACTGTCAGATAATTGCATGCTATTGACAGGATAGGGACAGTGTAGATAATGGGGGAAGAAGAGAAATAAAAGATGTGTCGTTATGTAGATTATACAGGTTTTTTCCTGTTTACCTAGAGACATAGTTCACCTTGGCTGCTTGACGTTTGCTCCACTTTATAGAGTCTAACTGTGTGTCCTGGCAAAGGTCAGCAGTTTTCTAACAGGACAGTGACACAACCATTAAAATGGCTTGCCATGAAAATGATAGGATAGGTATTAATCCTGCACATGTTCTGTAGAGTGGATTTCAGATTAATACCACTGAGTAAGGGAATGTCATTGATCAAATAGTTGAGGATGCTGGACATCAAATATGCCCAGAATTGGGGTAGCTTACAATTCTAGAATAACAGTATACAGGATTTACTGAGATTAATTATTATATGAAAGTGCCTTAGCAGATTATTGTAGAGCTCTGGACTGTTGACTCCAGTGATTTAATTTACTGAGGTCTCCAATTTTCTAACATGCTTAGAAATGCTTTTTGGTATATGCAAACTAATATTACAGCATAAACCTCAGTGCAACTGTAAGAATGCTGCCTTGATAAAAGATCGATGAAATTAAAAGGATTAAGCCTGGGCCAAATCCATGACAGCTTTGCTTACCACAGCATAGAAAAGCCTATGTGGAGCACTAAGCAACCTTGTTTCTTCAGTTGGGGTAAATTGTGATTGTCACGGAGAAAAAGTGCTGGTTTTTTTCCACTAGTTGTTCCAAGAAGGGAAGGAGCTCACTTTCATCTTTCACCTTGAAGACACATCATGTCGTAATTTAAAGAACGGGTGTGTTGTGAGTGGATGGCAGCAACAGTTCCTTGCAAGGAATTTTTGCAAGTTCATCAGAGCTCCACTCCAGCTACTTTTGTGCAAATTTAACTGGACATCTGCTAATGTAAAAGGGAGAGTAAGGCTGAGTATAGAAATGGGAGAAAGCCATGTTTGACACCAAGGTAAATTAGCTGGAAGAGATTCAGGTTAAGAGCGTCACGGTTTATCCGGTCTGGCAGCAGTTTTTATCAATGTCATTGCTAAGTATTTGTTACTGTTCTTTTAAAAAAAGAATTTTTTACCTCTGTTCTCCATTGCTGTGTTTCTTGCTGTGCTGAGAGGTTTTGGAGACTCTTGTGGGAAGTAGAGAAAACAAGATTTTGTTGTGCCTTTAATGTTACAGCATGATTGCATCTTTGTTCTTTTCAGGAGAATTCAAGCTCAGTGGTGCAGGCTGAGCCACATTTAAAGTTGTGTACTGTCATTAGCACAGGGCAGAGCCCTGCAGTTACACCAGCGCTATGAGCCCCTGGGCAGCAGCAACAGAGTTGGCAGGGCATCGAGTGCTCACCACTCATTCCATCTCCTTCAGAGCCTGGTCCAGTGGCTGTGAGCTCCTTGCCAGCTTATCTGCCTATAGCTGCCATAAAACCATCTCCCTGGGTATCTGGATCGTTAGTGCTCCATGTAGTCTTTAAGGAAAGGCCTTTTCACAGGTCTCATTTAACTAATAATGCAGCAACAAACTCACAGAAGTGTGCTAGCCTTATTTGATGGAAGAGGTTTGTCAGGTGATAGGAATTACTCAGTTATTTTCTCTCTTGAAGTGCAAGACTAATTCTTATACTATGTCTCTTTCACAGACATTCTTAAATGAGAATTATACCTCATGAAATCAGTTGGTGTCTGTGCTGCAACACATTGTCAGCTTGATTTATTTGTTCTTTACCCTCCTACAACTAACCCTATGACAAATTAAGTGAATGACAAATCTTCTTTTTTTTTTCCTTTTTCTTTTTTGTTCTCTTGTTGTTGACTTACTGAACTACAGTGCTGGAGGGTGTGTGTCTGTATCTGATATACTTCATTTCAGTAGAGTATTATATTTTAAATTATTTCACATGCTGCAACAGCATTTTACAGGCAGCTGGCTTAGCAAAATGAAGAAGCACAGTGCTTTCATCCCAATAACTACTCTGTCATGCTCATGGTCTTTTGATCTTTCTAGAATAATAACCCTCACTGGGTTTCTTTGCCTTTTCTTTGTTGTTTCAGATATGCCAGGTAGCCCACATAACCAGTTCACCTTCAGACCCCTCCCACCACCGCCTCCACCACCACATGCATGCACCTGTGCCAGAAAACCACCTCCAACAGCCGATTCGCTCCAGAGAAGGTCAATGACTACTCGCAGCCAGCCCAGTCCTGCTGCCCCGACTCCCCCAACCAGTACTCAAGATTCAGTGCATCTCCATAATAGCTGGGTCCTGAACAGCAACATACCGCTGGAAACCAGGTACAGACCAACTTGTTCTCAATGTATCTCAAATGTAAAAACCTAAAAATAATAATAATAAGATAGGGAGGAGGCCTGATATTGACATGAGTTGGGGGGTAGAGAATGACAAGTTTCTCGTTTCAGACAAGCCAATGCATTTTTTTATTTGAGCCCATGGTGTGCAGCTGTGTGAGGCCTTACTGATGTGATGTGCCTAGGTCATGAATGCTTACAAAAACATCTTTTGCAAAGTTTTGAAGACACTGATTTCCTTAAGGTGTGCAGATCGCAGAGTTGTGTGCAGTCAGGAGTTGTTCTTCTGCCTCCCTCCCATCTTCTCCTAGGGCCATTTTGTAATCAGTAAATAGAAGTTTTGTTTAACTGGTGTGCATTGGTTCTTCTGGAGTCCATTGGTGTGCAGGCTATAGCTTTCCTGTGGCTAAGAAAACAAAGGAAATAATGCTACAATAGTGCTTTCCTCAGTGTGCATTTAAACAGTTAACTGCATATTTCAGTAAAAGGGACCTATAAGAAAGATATGGACATTATTTTTACCAGGATCTGTTGCAACAGGACAAGAGGTGATGGTTTTAAACTAAAAGAGGTGAGATTTAAACTAGATCTAAGGAAGATGCTTTTTACACTGAGGCTGGTGAAATACTGACTCAAGTTGCCCAGAGAGGTGGTAGATGCCTCATGACTGGAAACCTTCGGAGCCATGCTGGATGGTGCTCTGAGTTGAAGATGTTCCTGCTGACTGCAGGGGTGTTGGACAAGATGACCTTTAAAGGTGCCTTCCAAGCTAAACCATTCTGTGATTCTATTATTTACACAAAGAATATAACTTCTTGATGATCATTTGTCAATAGAGAAGTGATACAGGGTCAAGACAGATATTGAACATGGAAAGCCTTACCTCTGGGAGCTGGGTAAGGGAGGGCTCAAGTTCAGGATCATTCACAATTTACACAGATAATCTACTCTGAAAAGTAATTCAAAGCAAATACATACTGTATTTAGGAAACCTGTGTTTCAGTACTCAAAGTTCTGCCACAGAGGTAAGCACAATTTCCTCTGAGTTTTTTGGCTTTCAACTTGCAGCTGTGTTTGCTGACTTAATGCTTGGAACAAGCCCTTGACTTTTCTACAACCTTCTTCATAGTGAACAGAGCACTCAGAAGTTTTACCTAGGGTTTCCTTTGCATTTTGACATTTTAAAACATGTGAAGTGCCTGACTATGAAACCTGTGTTTGGTGAAACAGATGAATGGCTGACATCCAACTAACCTGATCCAGAGAATATAAAACACTGGGTTTGGGTTTTTTTTAATACACCTATACCCAAGGGCCGGTTATCACAATCACTGAGAAGTAAATGTTGTTCTTTTGTAATAAAATTAAAACAATCTTCTTATAGAACTTAATTTTAGTATAGATCTTTAAGCACTTAACTGCTGCTCATCATAAATGTCAAATGAAGTTTTTCTTCTCTGAAAGGCTATTAAGTTGGGATTGAAGAATAAGATTATTCATTCTGAAATAAAACTTTCCTTATTTGTCTTAAAGACAAATCACAAAAAGAACCAAGGAGGATGGAAGTTTTCCTCCAAAAGTGAACATAAACAAAATGTTAGTTCAGTTAGTGCTTGTAGAGCCAGAAGCTTCTGTTTGCACAATCCTAATAAAGACAAATCTCTGTCCTTTCTAGTGTAACAAGCTTATATAGCTGTACCTTTATAGCTTATATACCTTAAGGCTGATCCCTGGGTGTTCTCTATACTAGTACTTTCTGGTTCTCTTCAGTTAACAGGCAAATCTTGTTTAGCCTTTCTGCATCCCTGCTCACTATATTCTCATCAGACCTCACTGGGAACAATACTTTGGGATTTTAAGTGTCTTCAGTTTAATTTTTTTTCTGTTCTGTCTATTTTTGCAAATCTGAAACATCTCATAAAGGACAAATACATAAATATATGGTTGTAATTATATGATTGCATAGTGACAGAAGGTCTGTGCAGTGGATTAGGAATTCAGACTGGAAAATGTAGTGTGAGCTACATGTTAGATATTCACAGAACCTTGAAATTTTGTCCATTCTTCCCACTCAGTGGTTGGTGGAGCTGATTTCAGGCACCAGTTAGCTCTAGTAGGTAGCTGCAGCCTCTCGAAAGCTGGCTGAAAGGCTATATAATCTGAAAGTAGAATCTGCCAGAATGTTTGCCAAGATGTATCTGCAGTTTATGTGCGGACAAGTGATACAGCAGGGGAACATTGTAATAAAAAACATTTGTGATCACCACTTCCCAGAAGCCCATAGATGCAACATACAGCCTTAGAGAAAAAGGAGGGCTTGCTGCTTGCTTTTTGTTTTAACAGGGAATGATTCAGCTTGAATTGAAGACTTTGGCTTAATATCTGGATTCTCTTGCTTTCCTTTTCTGTTAATGTTTAGCTCCCCATTAAAAATAATCCTACAAAATAAAGGGAAAGATGGCATTGCAGCAGTGTTTCTGTGCTAAATCTTTAACAGTACCAAATCTACCTAATATGTACATACCTAATATGTTTAAGCAGATTTATTTTTTAATTTGGAACATTTGCAATCAAAAAAGAAGACTTAGTCAGTAATGTATTCCCTACTGTAATAACTAGGCAAAAATCAGAATGCACATGTTCAGCTTTTCTTCCAGCTGTGTCTCTTGCTAATCCATAAACAGCACATGTGTTGGCTTGGCTTGTCTGCAGCCATGTAATGTTAAGAGAATTTTCAGACAGGAAAAGATTTCCTAGAATTAATCATGTAACTGTTAATCCCTTTTCACTCTGGACAGTTAGAAATGAAGCAAGTCTATAAGTCTGCTCAATAATGATAATGTGACATATTTATATAAAAGAAAATTCTGTAGTTCTGAAAAACATTTGCAGTACTCTGATTAAAAAGGTATTCTTATGTAATTAGGACTGGAAACCTTAGATTAGACCACACAGGGCTGCAGTAATGGCATATACTGAGGTACACATTCTGCAGAGTAAAACTTTGTTACATTTGTATAGAAAAGGGCATATCACAAATCCTGGTTTGTGCTTCATCTAGACTTGTTATATGCATGGCCTAAGTTGCAAAACAGTTTTGCCAGGACACAATTTAGTAGCCCAACTTGGAAAGGTAAAAGAAATTACTTGTTGAAGTTGAGAGGGCTTCTGGCAAAGCCAAAAATAGAGTCTAGGTGTACATCATTGCCGTGGCCAGTACCCTAACTCCAGCAATTATTCTTATTATAAGCAAACCAAATGAAAATAAGAATTAGGAACACCTTTGAAACTTCATAGGGCATGTCACAGGGCAGCTGTTGATGAAGGAACTGGAGAAGACCTGTACTTGTAAGGAGGTGAAACAGCTCACACTGCCAACTGTGGCGCCGCCTTCAGCACAGCAAATGTCGGTGCAGCCTCTCTGTGTATGCACACAGAGGTTTGGGAAAAAGGTAGTCATTATTAAAATGACTTATGGGCATGCAGTAATTTCATTGTCACACAGAAAAATAATTTCTAAGTATTGCTTAAAAAAAAAAGACTGCAAGTATCTCTCACGCCACATAAAAACACAGGAAGCATTGATTCTCTTTTTTCAGAATGATGTTATTTGGCTCTTATATAAATTGATCTTTTTTTCTTCTCCCCCAGCATAAAGTACTTGGAAACTATTGCCTATTCCCTTCTTTCCACTAAAATAATTGTTTTTTCAGGTTTCCCAGATACTTTGCTCTAGTGTTTCAAATCTTATGATTTACAGTGTAATACATTGTCATTATCTCTGACAGCCCCATCTGAACATAGCTTACTGCTTTTTATGGAGTGTGTATTAAACCCTGACAATTCAAAGGAGGGTTTTTCATTTTATCCGTGCCCTGTTAGCTGACTCACTATTTGTTTTTGTATCTCACCTGTTTTTTATGGTTTGGGGTTTTGGAGGTTTTTGTGTGTGTGTGGTTTTGGGTGGTTTTTTTTCTAGTGTTTGCTGTATATTTTCCCACTTCAGTCAAATTCCCAAATAATAATATAAACTCACACAGATGTTAAATAGGGATTTTCACATGACATTAATTCTGGTCCTCCCTAGAGTCTGTAACAGTTCCTTAATGGATAAACCATTGGGCACAATTACTTTAAACAAAGTTTTGCATTTAGGTTACTCAAGCATTAGAATTTTTACATTTTCAGTCTTACTGGATTTTGATTTTTTTTGTTTCAAAGTGGGTTCTTTTAGGCCTGTTTTGTGCTTGAGTATTTAACTTATTTGCTTGTTCCTTCCTTTTTTAGATAAGATTTCTTTCTAGGTCCTCTAACCCATTTAGCAGTGTTGGCAGTAAGGTTAATGCTGTGCTGAATGGACTGAAATCTCCCTTCACTGCACTGGCAATGAGCCAAGTACTGTGGAAAAAGACAGCTTAATTTAAGCAATCTTATCACCATGGTAATAGCTCCTCTAAGGGGACAGTGAGTTACCAGACCATGAACCTGAGATTCAATTATCATTAATTTATATGAAACTTCGAAGTACTAGAATAGTAAGAGAAGTATTTGGGGTTCAAATCAAGCTATTTTTAGTTATTCAGCAATATTTCGGTGTGCTAAAGTTTGATTGTGGCTCTAAACACTTTAAAACTCTGAGAGTTTTAGAGTTCAAGAAGTTCATTCACCATACAGATGGAGTCATTCCTTTCTGTATTATGTAGTTATTTAAGGTGCATGTTTAAGACTATCTGCACTTCTGTTTTCATATAAATATCATCATATTTCTGTTCAGTATAGGGGACTTCTGGACAGCTATCACATATCAAAAGATTTATTCTGTACTATGTTTTTTCCTTGTTTTGATTCTTTTTTGTTTTTCTTTACTCAAGCTCGTCTTTTTTTGTGCTCTTCAGAAAGTACATTAATAGCCTTTCAAATCACACAAAGCATTGTACATGCACACTTTGTTTAATCTGGAGCAGAGCTGAAAGCAGAAATAATGAAGTGAAGTTGTACATATAAATATACACTGTTCAGTGAGTACTCAGAAGGTTTATCTTTTCTTATTTTCTTAATTTTAGTATCCCCTCAATCTTGCCCCCCATGCAGAGATACAGATAGATCTTTTGTGTTTTCCTTTTCCCCAGTTCAAGGTTTCCATAGCAAACAGAAAGGTTTTTACAGCTCCCAAGGCACACAGGTGTTAATGGTCATAAACCACCAAGCACGGAGACAATGACTGCTTGAGCAGCGCAATTCATTAGGAACTTGTTTGCAACGGAACCTATTCCTGAGTTAAATCACCAGAGTTATGGTTATTCCAGGAGTAAATAAAGGGGAGGGCTTCCTTTATGAACTTTTCTTCAAATTGTGTTGGTCAGTATTTTCTACTACACCATTCACTTGTATTTTGTGATTTTGTACCTAATTAAACAATAAATCTAACCTATAGAGAGGCTGACTATATTAAAAACAGACACAAGGCAAGGGTTTTAAATTCAGTCCAAGTCCCACTGCACAGCAGAAACGATCTGAAGATATTTAAGACTTCTGAATTGTAAAAGATAAATTGAAAACTGTAAATATGACCATGAACTTAAAATAAAAGCTGTAAATATGACCTTAAATTTAATAATGCGGGAATGAAAGCATCTTTTATGGAAATAAAAATATAAACATTCATCAGCTACAGTGAAAAACAGCTTTCATGTCAGCAGCAATGGCACTTGAGGGTCCTTCTTTTGAATAATTTGAGACCCATTCACTAAGGATAATATAACAATTTAAATGGTTCATATACTCTACTGGTGGTTTTTTTTTTCCTTTGGGAGAAGCTCTGGTGTGGGCTTCCCTGGAATAGCAGGGTAGTATTTGTATGTGTGAGAGGGTTTTATGCAAGCTTAATACAGTAACTTGAATAGTCATGCTGCAGAAACTTTTCATTCATTATTTTGAATAATGGAACAGTAATGCTGAAAGTAAAGACATGCTTTTATTTTATGGCCAGCAATAAGCAAGCATCCTATTAGCTTTCTATGAAACACAGTGTTTTCATTTACAAAACCACAAGCAGATTGAATATACATTTTGAAAGAGAAAGATAATTAAAGGCTAATACAAAATGTCTGTGCTGAATTGGAAAACAAAGACTATGAGAAAGGGTCAGAGATATGCAGAACATTCTATGCTTTCGTTTCCAAGAAGATCACCTAGGTGTGTGTGATGTTAGTGCCCAGAAATGTGTCTCTATTCCCTGGATAGCTACTTGTAGGAAATTGGGTTTGGAAGACTAAGTAGTATTCACATAGTTAGTGTGATGCATCTCTTGTCAAGTAAAATTTGTGTTATTTGTCACAGTAGCCTGTGCTACTTGGCTTTAGTATAGGTATTTGGAAGCAGACTCAAATGCTAGTTATAAAAGTCAGTTAGAATATTCATGAATACCCACAAAAGGAAATTCACGACAAAGAGTACTATGGTACAACTACTTCAGTTCATCTCATTCCTTTCCTTGTTTTAAGTCATGCTTCTAGCCACAAAATATAAGCAACAAAATCATAATATTGTCATTTTTACACTTCTTGATTCATAGTTTCAAAACTCTCTGCAAATACTACATAAATATTCTTTATTCTGTACATATTGTTGTAACTACTATTGTACTAGTTTTCCATCTCAAATTTACTGAGGAAAAAAAAATGAGAGCAAACTGCAACCTTATTCCTTCCTTAGCCCACAAATCTCCGTGTGCATTGATGTGCTTTACTCAGCCCTCATGAGTACTGGTGCTAAAGGAAAGTTCTAAGCCACAGAAAAGTGCTTCTGAAAAGTACTGGAGTCATGTAGCAATGTCTCCATGCACTATAATAATAAAGCCCACACCGATCTATACAGGACTAAATCTAGGGCCCCTGTGTGGTAGCTTTTGGTTTGTGGTATTTTGGTTTTTTGGGTTGTTTTTTTTGTGGTTTGTTGGGTTTTTTCCACCAATAAATAGACAATGAAATGAGAAGGCAGTTGTATTTTGGACAACTTTTCCATTTTATAAGCTGTTCTTGACTACTTTTGGCATTGTCCTATATATATATATAAAATTATCATCCCAGCTTTGTGCCAAGGACTTGAAAGTGTAGTCACCTGGTTAGCAGGCTTAGATTTCCTGCAGCAATAACAAAAAGTGAGTCAGCATCATGTCATTCGTTGTTCTGTACTGAAGGGAAAAGTAAAGGATACAGATCCTTTTTATATCCTTTTACATCCAGGGTCACAGGGCTGTATTTTTCAAGCACTATGTAAAAAAACCCGTGAGGGAATAAAGGGAAGCATCAACGTGAAGGATTCGAAAGTCAAGTCCAGCTCAAAGAAGAAATTTTAACAAAGCAATGCTATTCCCAAAGACAGATCTCTAGGGGGTTTCAAAAATATTTCAATTATGTATGTAAAAATGAAGTGATAAAATAAATCTAAACCCATAAGAATTCTTGTTCCCATGGTTATGTTGATGTTTGCTGAAGTAGGTAGGCAACTATATCAGGTAGAAATCCTTCTTGGCTACTGTCTTTATATATTTTGAGGCTATGCCAAAAATCAGAATCCTTATTAACTTTCCATTAATATGCCTCTTAAGATTCCCTTTGCATTTCTGTTGGCATCTAAAAGAATTACTTCAAATGCCCAGTTAAACATTGGTATGGATATACGGTTACATATATTATATGCAGTTATAGGATTTGGTTGAAAAGAAGTTGAAAAACTGAAATGATTGAGCTGAAGCCTTTGTAGTTTCATTATCACACAGCTAGGCAGCAATTTGTCACAGCTTAGGTAATTTTGTCTGGAATGTGAAACATACACAAGTAAAGATGTGTTCCTGCTCAGTTTATCCAGAGTCATTTTTTGGCCAAGGTATTGCAAGGTCATGTTTGTGCTAGCTCACCCACTGGTTTGATTTCAAATTTGCTTTTGTTCTTAATTTTTTCCTCTTACAAACCTGTAGCTTTTAATGAAAATAAAGAGAAACATTTTAGGGACAAATGAAGGTGGACTTCTAGACCTACAAATGCTAGGCACAGGGTAACTTCACAGGACTGACGGAAGTGGTATCAAGCCCTTGATAAAGTTAAGGGACATTACTGCAGTCCTAGGATATGAAAACATTTTCTTGGAATTAAATGAAGGAATTCTGTGTGGGATAAATCTGGTTTCTGTAATAGTATTATGTTGTTGCCATGGGAATTTAGTTGGGATGTTGCTTCATGTGTACCTTTTATAAGCCTTAAATTACCATTCCAGAAAAAAGACCAAAAGTACATAACAAAACGTCTTGCTAGAGAAGGGTGTAAAGAAAGATATGAAATCCTGTTCTCTAACATTCTCCTAGCTGAGAATTCATCATTTTTGTATGAACTGCACACTTGGAGTTATATCCATTCCTCTTGAAGTTGAACAAGAATACTTAGGTGATCCACATGAAACTACTGTGAGTTCCGTAGGACTGAAAGATCTAATTTTTATGCCTTGTCACATGAACCATCCAATAACTCCCTTCCCTCACACCTTACCTCTTTACTGGCATGTCAGTGACTTAGGCCAGGCTTAGACTTGACTATTGATCAGCCAGTTCTGCTTCATTAGCCACCATGTGCTATGCTGCATGAGTGTCTAGACCAGCTTAGAGAGGACAAAGAGCTGAGTTCAGAAGCAGGAGCTTTTGCTGGTTTTATTAGGTTTGGGGGGAGGGAGAAAGGAAAGGTTGTTCCATCCCAATTTTTACAGTGTGTGGAATCTTTTCCTCCAGTCAACTAGGCTTGAGAGGATTCACATTTCAACAGTTTGACATTTGTAGAGATGAACTGATGATAAGCAGGCAAACAGATATTATGATTACCTTGAGCAGGGAATGTTTTTCAACTGCCTCTTCTACATGTGAAATTATTGCTGAGTCTTTAATATTTATTTATTTATGCATTAGAATGATCAGTGTAATAATAAGTGACTTTGCTTTCACAAACAAATGCCTTCTTGATTGTGTTCTGTGTTTATCTTTTCAAGGGAACGTTATCATCTTCTTCAAGGATGTTTTTGACATTTTTCTGAACATTTGGAGTTCCCCTCACTTGGAACAAGTGATCTTATCAATCATCTTTATAATTCTCTGTTTTTTCTTGTGTTCCCAGTTTACAAAAATAAGCCTTAGCTTTTCTCTTAGATAAAATATTTCAGCGCACACCAGGCTGCAATCGCATCTAAACTTTTGAACTGCAGTTTTTATTGGTTTGCTCTTTAGAGAGAACACCTGATTTTATGGAATTGATAGCAACAGTTTAGCTTGTCCTAAGGTCCTTTGGGAACGTGTGCTCAGACAGATGAGTCGTCTGAGTTTATGAGAACATAGTCAGAGTCTAGCTTTTGAAATCTGTCTTTGTGCTACTACTGTTTTCCAAATTCTATAGAAATCTTTGCATACTTGGTATACTCTCTGAAAAATGGAAGGAATAAACAATGGTGATTTTGAACTTTTTCCTGACATCACTAGCAGCTCAGTTTCAGTGTAGGATTGCCTTATTACAAGTCAGAACTATGTGAATTCTCTTCTGTATGAATGGAGTCATCTATCTAAAAGGGTCTGAGCTGGATCCAGCTTCTGTGCGCTCTTCTGTTAATAAAGAAATCCCTCTGCACACTAGCATTTTACCATCAGGCTGCAAAGCCACATTTGTAAAGCCCTGTGCAAGAGAATGAAATTATTCCTGGCTATTCATTGCAAAGCTGTTAGAGCTTTAATAGTAACTTTCAATTCAGCATTTCCTTCCCTTCATCTCTTATATCTTTGATCTGCACACAATAAATGACAATCAATACTGCCAATATCAGACTATTTTGCTGTAATTAAAAAGTTAAATGATAATTTACCTAATAAATAGGGGTTTATCATTATGTCTTGGTAATGTAAAGCAAGTAAAGAACTCTTGACTGGTTTTATATATATTGTGTGTGTACCTGTGTGTGTAATTTACAGATATGTACATGTTTTATATATGTATATGTTTTATATATAATAACATTTTCTACATCTAAAGAATCAGTAGGAATTTTACTGTGATGTTCTTTCCTTCCAAAAGCTTAAATGCCAATGTCTCTTGTTAACTGCTGTCTGAAAAGTAAAGCTTCACATACTTGCAGAAGCTTTCATGTGTGACAGTGAAGCATCAGTGCCAAAATAACCACCTATATTCTCATGGTCTGATGTGAAGGAAGATTTATGTAGTCATGTAGACAGGCACATTACTTCATTTGAATTTATTATTTTACTGTATTTGAGTTTAGAATTTTTGAGCATTACAGGTAATGTAACCATGTTTATAGCATTGCCACCTATAGGATATATAAATCGATGACTTTGAAATTCACTGGGAAAGAAAAGTAGAATGTTTTGTCTAATACAATGCCTGTCTGCTCTTTACCTAGTATAAAGCAGGAATAACTAGTACTTAACATAAGCAACACAAAAATTTCATTGTGGTGATTTGTCAAAAGACTCTTGACATGTAGACACCATAGGCTGTAATGCAAACTAGCCAATATCCTCATTTACCTTCTTTTTTTATGTAACTGCCTGAATAAAAGGCCTTCTACAAGATAAAACTGCTCTCTAATATCTTCTTATTTTCTACAACCTGGCCTTTTGAGAACTCTAACCTTTCTTTTAAAATCTTATAATGGAAATACATAGTATCACACTCATTACACCATTTTAGCAATTACCTTTTCAGGGACATGTATTTACAATAGTCTTAAAGTGAAATGTCACAGCATAATCACATTTCATACTCTTGAGTGTTTGATCCTGTGTACATCCTGCTGTGAACTCATCAAATAAATTCTACCAGCATGGAGTGGTTGATCAATCCATCTATGTACCCAACTTTTGTTTTGCTGAAGGTGTAAAGGTACATTTGGGGAGATTCTGGACCATGTCAATATTGGCTGGTTAACTTCACTGTGAAGTGTGTCTGTGGCTTTTTTGCAGTTATCATAGTGCCATGCGATTCTAAATACAAGATCCTCCTTCAGTTCAGGCAGAAACAATGACAGCAGCATGCACCCCCAGCATAAGTGATGATAGAGCTTGCCTGGGGTCCACAAAGCAATTTCACATGTCTCAGCTGGTGGAAGAACAGAAAAATGGGTTGTATGGGAATTAAGGGCAGCCACAGTGAGAGATGCCCTAACTCGGCAAGGAGTTCATATAGACAGAACACAGTGCAAAGCACCTGAACTGCAAGAGGGTCATTGCTTCACATCAGTGTCTGGCTCCCAAAGCAAAGAGGTGGCAAGCTCAGGAGAGTTGAATGCTGTTCTCTAAGAAATGCCTTCCTGAGTTGAGAAAGTCAATAGAAAAGCTACAGAGATTCAGGCTCAACCACTGTTCTAGTGGCAGCCCTGTGACCAAGACAGTCCTTGCTCTTGCAAGCTGTGTAGTATCAGTGCCCCTTCCCTTGCTTTCTCAGCTCAGACCTCATGGCATCAGACAGAGGAGCACTGGGATGCTCTAAGTTTCTTTGGGTGCATGCTGTGGCATGAGATTTAAATGTGCACTCTCAGAAAAGAGTGCACTGATGAGGAAGCTTGCTTACTTGCATAAAGGCCCAAAGAAAGTTGGTGTTTCCAAAAGAAAGGTGTGGTCAGCCTTGAATGTGACCTTTTTTGCCACAATTTCTGAGCACACAGCACAATAATTTGTTTAAGATTAAACACCCTTTCCCACATTCTCTTGGAGAGCACTTGCCGGTCCTGAAAAACCACCCACCTTCCTATAGACAGCCACTCTGCATTTCTGCACCAAAGCCTGTTCTGCAAGGCACGCTCCTGTACCTTCTTTTTGGTGTTAACGTAGGTCTTTGCTATTTTTCTTGAAGGCAATCAGTCCTCCAAAATACGCTGAAATAGGTTTCCAAATTAATTCTTTCTTAGTATGTTTGAAAATCACCACAGTCGGCAGAAGCATTTGAAGAAAAGCTGCTCTCACAGTAGCTCAATTAAAAAATGCTGAAGAGCTTGTACTCACCTATACAGTAACTGCAGTCCTTCAGGATGAATTAGCCTTGAAGATTTTCTGCTAAGTAGTCACCTTTCTCTCTTTTTTTTTTTTTTCCTTTCTTTCTTATTTCCTTAATTATGGAGAGAATCCATAGTAAAAATAAATACTCAGAGTGGCAGTGGCCTCTGCATGGTTTTTTGTGTTCTTGGTGAGATAAACACAGTGATGTGTTTTTGCATAGAGTGGGTTCTGCTGGCAACAATGCCCGGGTCTCGGGCACGCCCTGTGTAACAAGGCACACAAGGGCTGCTTGTCTTGAAGGACCCTCAGGTACTGTACTGAGCAATAACCTTTCCTCCGCTTTCCTGTGACTCACTGGGAGGATAGTTTAGAATTCACTTACATTATATTGTCTCACTAAAATTTGCTGGAAATCTTGTGGGGTGGTTAGAATCTTGCATTATGGAGGGCATTCAAATGCAGATTTGCCTGTCTTTGCTGTTTTCTGAGAATACATGCAGTGTTTATTATGCAGTGCTTATAGAGTTCCTTTCACTTCTTACCTTACAAAGCGGATTTTACAACATGGTTCTTTGTCTTCTTTTCATAGGCATTTCCTATTTAAACATGGATCTGGGTCTTCAGCTATCTTCAGCGCAGCCAGTCAGAACTATCCTTTAACATCCAATACTGTTTACTCTCCACCTCCTAGGCCTCTTCCTAGAAGTACCTTTTCCAGACCTGCCTTCACTTTTAACAAACCTTACAGGTGCTGCAACTGGAAGTGCACTGCTTTGAGTGCCACTGCCATCACAGTCACCCTGGCGCTGTTGCTAGCCTATGTTATCGGTAAGCCTCTCTTTTCTTTTCTGTGCTGAATTATTCTCTACCTTTTCTGTCCTCTTGTCTTGCTTGCTTTTCCACTAATACAAATCATGTTTTACTAGTAATGTTTGCCATTGGGTGCTTTGTAAATTCTGGCAAACAAAATGCTAGGTTGGCCAGAGGTTGAATGTGACACGGAATTCTCATTAACGTTCTACTCTGTTAACCTAGATGCTGCCTAATAGAGAAAGAAATATTATGGAAGATGACATGTTTATACTAGCAGAGGACTCCTACTGATTTTAATTGCTGTGATATTTTTCTTAAATTAAACATTTGATTTTTGCATTAAGCCTTGTGACATTGTTGCTCTTAAAGAATTGCTCAGGAAAGACTGGTAACACTTACCTGTATTTTACCTTGCTACCTTCATTGCATTTCTTCAGTCTGGCCACAATTTAAATCTCTCTGGTTTTCCTCTTAATTCTATATCATTGCAAGAATGACAGCTGTCTCTAAGCATATGTGGTATTTTACACCATGCGTTCTAAGAGACATATTGCTGTCTCTTTACTGAATTTATGTGTCAGAAAAATGTTACATAGGTTGAAGTACAGTTACTTCATTTCAAACTCATCTTTGTAACTTTGTAGTTTTGTTAGCATGATAGATTGGCAGGATTTATCAAAGTAGCTAGAAGCACTTTTTTATTTCTAGGTGGATATATTGGAGGTGGACTCGGAGGCAGCATGTTTACAATCGTACAGGGAGGGCAAGTCTATGTGCCTTGCTATATAACATTTTGGTTGAATGTTAATTGCCACATTGGTCTCTCAGTCTGAACTGAAAAATGCTAGAAAACATTCATTATGTAAAATCTTAGAATGTGACTGTGGCTTTTCTAAGCAAAAGGAAATGTCATTAATTTTTGCTTGTGTAATGCACTTTCTGACACGCACTCTTGTGTTGTTGATCTAGTTGCCAGTTTGCAGGTGGGCAGGAGCCAGTGTATCCCCAACATCTTACTGTTTAAATGGGAGTAATTGAATTTGTCTGCAAGAGTGGATTGTTCTTGGTACAGAAGTACAAGTACAAATAAGTGGCCTCTGATTTTGCCACATTTCCTAAATAAATGCTTCATAGTGAAAATTATTGCCATTTCAGTCATTTTTAGTTTCCATTGGGCTTTTGCTGTCCCTTAGTGACAATGTTCTGGTTCCTGTCAGTGGGATGCTCATGAGGAGAGAGGTTTTTCAACATGCTTATCTAATGCATATGGGAAAGCAGATTTGAGTATTCATGGTGTACAATTACTTGAAAGCACCTGAGGATCTAGTAAGGTACATTAATTGCAGCTTTAGATAACAGCTGGTGAGCATATGCCCTCAGTTAGGACTGGCTGTATAATTTTTGCAGCCTCATCTGTTTGCTATATATATCCCACCCACACCATTTAGATTGTATCTGGATGAAGAACTGCTTGCTTTATCCCTGCTTAGATTTCAGTCTGCCACTGAAATTTTTTTGACTTTCTAGAGATCTACTGCTGCATGTCATCAGCCTGGGAAGGCTGCAAGCACTCCATGTCACTATGAATTAAAAAGCACTACATGAATTTCCTCCAGACATGGCTGTCTTCATCTTAACCTGGTTACATAAAGGTGTAATGTGTTTCCTTAAGTTGGGCAGACCTAGGTGAAATGAAGATATCTTTGCATTTTATAAATTGTTAATAGTTCTACTTATGTTTTCTATAGCAAAATACAGATCTCTGATCCAGGGATTCTAATTGGGAAAATTTTCCAAGATGTCTTTATTTGTTTTTGTTTGCCCCAGGAACTTCCCAGTTGCATAAGCTTTCCTACAGATTTAAGTAGTATTAGTTAGCTTCTTCCAAACTGGTGGTCATGCTGCCCGTGTCTGGTTGGTTCAATATTTAAATAAGCACATGGTCTATTCTTATGAGTCAGGTACTTAGTTCTTTCCCTTTTGTTAAGTATGAATAATACCATATAAACTATATTCAAAGTTCACTTGCTTTGTAGGGTTTCATATTTGCATATCTTTTCACATAAAAAAAATTAAATGTACATGTTTTGAATAAGAGTCATTGAATATACAAAATCAGACTGTATGTAACACTCTGGTTAAAATTCACTCCCTCAAGTATTCTCTTTGCTCACCATGATTCAGGTTCCCTCAGTCTTCACTCCAAGCAGGTTTTCTTCATGTCAGAGGGAGTTGTGCCTGAGCAATGACTGCAGACTCAGGTGAAAATTGCAAAACAAAACTCAGTTTCAGGATTAAACTTAACCTAAGAGCAAATCAGTGGTTGTTACTGAAGAATAATGAGAGACTTTGTAAAGGCAAAATCCTTTTCATCATTGCGGTTTATGCCGTCGTCTGCATCAGTTTATAGTGAGCTGCAATTTCAAGCCAAATGAATGTAGATCACAATTTAACATTAAGCTTTTTCTTCCCCTTATCTAATAACTTAGATGTACTTTCTCAAGTATCTTGTACTGCTGTTTGATGCATGAACTACATGTTACTGTCAAAAATAGACCCAGGTCTCAGCCTCAAGTCAGAACATTCCCAAAGTAACCCAAAGGTCATTCCACATCAGATTTTGCAAGTGGCTCTTATGTTTGAAACAAAGGTCTGTCCCAGAGTGCTGTAAGCTGTGGTTTCAATCTAAAGGTGAAGTTACCAAAAGGTTTTGTTCTTTTATTTTTCAGTCTTTCCCTGTTATCAGTGAGATTCAATCTCAGTGGAGAGACATTTACTTGAGAATTGTATTTTCAGTCCTTTGAACTACTAGTTAATTTTAAAACCCCTTTTTTTCCCTCCATGTTTTCACTTTTGGCCTGTAATCACCGTGATTATTGTTTGGTCCTTTTAGAAATAAATTTTACTCTTAAGTGGATAGTAAGGAAATTGTAGAACCCTGTAAATGTTGTGTAACAGCTGATTTATTGAAAATCTTTAGTCACAATATTTACTTTATCAAGTAAGACACATATTTTCACTTCAACAGGAGTGATTTCTGTGAATAGGTACAAAAGTCATAATTGTTAAAAATAATTATTTCATAAAATGGATGCTTGGTCTCCACATTCTAGCTATATAGAAGAATTTTCTATTGAATAAAGGCAGATATACTTTTATTTTCCTTCTGTGTTTTCATATATGTTGAGAACTGGGGTGCACTCCTGGCAGTCTGGGGCACAACTGCTTCATTTTCCTACAAAGAGGACAGTGAGGCAGGTGTGAGCAATTGGGGTACCCACCAGAGAGGTTATGTTGGTGCGTGTCATCAGTGCATCAGGGGTGCAGCAATTTCACCAGCAGCTCCTGAGAGCCTGGTCATGGCTGTGAGAAGTGAGCACAGCCTTTGGGTAAGGCAGAGTGAAATTGCCAGTGGAGTAAAAGGCTGAAAAGGGAAAACAAGTTATCTGCTCTTCAGACAGCAACCTGAAAGGGGCAGAATCTGCCTTCTAGCCCTCACTGTGTCTGAAGGGCATATGAGTCATATGTGTTTTAAAGATTTATGCAAATGAGTGCTCAAATTTTAAGAGAAAGAGTCCTAGGGGGGAAATTATTGAAATCAAGTTACCTTAAAGTTCTTTGGGTTTTGATTACAAAATAGAAATGGATAGATCCCTAGCTGTGTGGTGACTGTATGTTGCTTTGGCATGAGGTGTTTGAAAGGACTGAGCTGCATCCATGTCACTAGTCTAGGCCTAGATATTTACCAGGATGGCATCTTGCAAAAGGAAAGTATGGAAAAGTAAAACTGGAATTTCTGTTACTTTTTAAATAGTTTATTTTATATGGTAAGTTAAGTTGAGGAGTAGCAGATGCTGTGTACCTACCAATGTCCAAAGGCTATAATGTAGACCCCAAGTTAATTCAAGAAAGACAAGAACATACCTGTTTGATTCAATGCAGCCAATAGTTGTGTCACTCTGGTCATCTGTTGGCCTGTGTCACTATAAAGAGTATAAAATAGGCTACCATTGTGGAATGGGTACAGTAAATATTCTGGATTTTTAATCTCCTTGTCATAGAAAGCCAAGAAACCATCGGTAATTAAAAAATAAATCTGAGTAAAAGTTTAGGAATAAACAAGGCAAATCCAAGAGCTAGAATAAGAAATACAATACTTTTTCTGTAATTTTCCAGCACCATGCCATTTTCTCTAAGTACAATACAATATTTGATGTGGCTGCTCATCTAGTCAGTTATTTTTAGCCCATTAGTAAGTAGGGTTTTTCTTCCATGATACCTTACCATTTTATCAGCAGCTGATTTGGACTTGCAAATCACTGGTCCTATTGATCAAAGGTGCTGAACTCCTATGGTTCCTATTGATTTCAGGAGATGCAAATGTTCAGTGCCTCGGCAAATTGCATCCCATGTTCTTAGACTTAACCATGCCTGACTACAAAATGACTATTTTATATACAAATGAATTCTCAAGTATGAATATGAAGTTGTCCCTATCCTTCATGATATTATCACTATTTATGAGTATGCACTGGAGATGGGTGTTGGATCTTAAATTATATTCATATGGAGGGTGAGGAAATGAAAAGCTCTCTTCTGCCTGCCATTGTGACCTGTCATTTCTCACACTGTGTACAAGGTAGAGGAATGATGGTTTCAACATTGGAAAAGGCCAGACCAAATCTGAAGGACATCTATATCTCAGTGCATAGATTTATAATATTGGTTTGCATAGCTTTATACAATACAAAGCCGTAGGAAAAATAGCAATCCTTAATTCTGAGAACTAGAAATTATGCAGAGAAGGCTCAAGGGGAAAATATGCTCATTTTACAATGAAAAATATCATGAGAGAGTAAACATTGCTAAATGTTTCAGGTACACATAAAAGCTCTGATGCAAACATGCAACTTTGAAGTGTCGAACTCCTTAGCAGTGTAGCTCGCACTGAGACAGGTATGTCAGGGGTTCACAGCTGGAAATCACAGTGTCTGCTCTGCCTGAGCCTGGGTCATACTGATAAACTTGATATTGTCAAAAATCTTTAAGTACACTGAGGAGAAAGCCTGACAGCATTGTACTGTTGTCTGAGATTAGCTTTTATTTGTTCCTAAATCTAACATATGACTCAGTAAGGATAAATGAAATCAGGTTTGAAAACATCCCAGCAGGAGGACTGCAGGAGAGGAGAGGATTTCTATTCTTAGGTGTTCAATATATGTATTTATATATATATATATGTATATTCTAAAGACTGAATCAAATATTAACAGTCTCAAATTTTCAGGTTTGGTTAGAGGACAATGACAAAGCATTGACTTCATGAAATGAGCTTACAAAAGAAGAACACCCCTTCTGTAGGTCAGGATCAGAACTTTGATTGTGACTCTTATTTGCATTCAGGTATTTTCCTATTGCTTCACCCATATTGGGGATCTGGGACAGTGATGCCATGGTGAAATCCAGTTTTATAAGCAGAATCTGCTAGCAATTATAGAAAATAAATAGTATTCTGGCACTTGGACAGAGCAGGTGCAGAAAGAATAGTCAGCTGCTGATATGCACTCTGTTACAGCTCTGCTAAAGTCTAGGCTTCAGCGGGATGATCTACTGAGGTTTTATAAAATAACTGGGAACAGCAGAGAAAGATAAAGGAAAGCCTTTAGTGGAGGTCAGCAATTTGGAGTGACTTTCACATTGGTGGTGATTTTTGTCCTCTGAAGTTCATCTTGCAGGTTGATAAATACTTATTGCATGGGACTTTTTTGACACCCCCTCACTACTGAGAGCCTCTTTTGCACTAGAGCCAAGACTTTTATTCATATTCTGCCAAACGTGTAGCACAGGAGTTGACAAGCTGTGCTTACACAGAAGGTAGATAAGAATAAATTAAATTAGATCATTGGCTTCGTAGCAGATGGTAGGTTAATCCAGTTTACAAAGCAAGTTCTGAATAAATTGCTTATTTATTTGTTGTGAATATTTACTCAAGTATGTCTCAGAATTGTGGGACCTGAGTTAGTTTATCTGGAAGTGTCAGTTTGGTTTATTTAAATGTTGATCAAAATAAGCAATCTGGCCATTTACTTCAGAGGTAAAGACCCAAGATTTGGTTCTGAACAAGACCCAACTGGTTTCACTTCCAGCAATAATGTGAAGCAACCAAAAACCTGCCTCTGGATAGAGAAAATCCCTTAGGCAGCATAAAGTCAGAGTAGCTTTTCATCTCTTTGTTCCGCGAAGAAAATTTATGGGAAGGGTAGGAGATATAGGCCTTTAAATAATTTATCTTTTTCTGCAAGAGATCTGTTTTATACCTAATAATTATTTTTTACCTAAGAAGCATAATAAATTAACTAAGAAAAGCTCTGTACTACCAGTAGAGTCTCCTATATTTAAGAGGAAGGTCATTCAAAATTACCCTGAGCAGCTCCACTGTGCAGCCAGTCCAGGGCAGGAGGACTGAGCAAGAAGCTTAGTTTCATGATATCCTGTGTCATCTTCCAGTCTCTTTAGCTCTGCTGACTACAGACTCCTGCAAATGTAGCATCTGTAATAACACCCATAATGCATGTTGAAAAAAAAAAAGGGGGGGGGAGGGAAGTGTGTCCATTTTTGTGTTACAATTTTATCTGAAACTTTGAATTAAAAAAGGACATCTAATAAAATCTAAATGAAATATAGGCATTTTGTTATCCATCATATAAGCTCCATATCCAAACATTACGTAAAGAGGGTAACATTTTTGCCTTCAAATATATTTTCCTGCCTCCAGATGACCTCAGTGAAAGCAATGTACAACTCCGCTCGTGACAGAATACGACTCATTTATAACTAACACAGAGCAATGTAATGGTGTAATGATAGAAGGGGTAATGTGCTGGGGCTTCAGGTGAGCCAAGAAAGAAGATCTTTTCAGATGAGCTTTGTGGTAGGATGAGAAACCCAAGGGAATGGAGATATCAAGTTGGAAGTTCAAGAATGCCAAGTGAAGAAGCCTAAGTGCTGCAACAGGAAGAATATTTGCCCTCGGTTTTCAGAGAGGTGCAGTTAGACCCAGATGAGAGGCTGTTGAGGGCTGATGCTCCTGGTGATTCAACACTGCCCCACCTAACTTGCAGGCTCGATTTGCAATTGTGAACCATTCTGGTGCTGATAACAAGCTCTTTCATCTCCGTGTGCCTGGTGGTCCTTGGTTTTTGCTTCTAACTGCAGCAGTTCACCAATGACATTGCACACCCTGCTGGTAACTGTGATATTTTAGGTGCTGCAAAATACAGAGTATCTCCTTGAAGAATTTTTCTGGAGCAGATCAACAGAGCCTAAGTATCTTTTGCTTTTTCTGTAATACCAGTGTTGTCAGCAAATCACAAAGGCTGGTCTTTGTGTTCTGGGGCATTTTGAGCTAACTCAAATAATGCGTCCTTAGTCACAGTGGTGCGATCTGGTACTCTTACTGAGCTTCCTGTCTGTAGTCAAGGTCTATTTGTATAAACATCAGTCTGGAAGGCTGAACTTTGAGGAACAGGCAAAGACCTTCATCGGACAGTGAATTGCCCTCCTCTTTTTACCTAGCCTAAGCTGGACAGTGATGGTATCACCTTCTGGTTGGTCTGTGGAGTAGAGTCTTCTACGTGGGAACTACACATGGGAAATTCAGCTGAGAATCTTACAAATGGATTTGTGCTGTGGGAAAATGACATTGTGGCCCTTTGTGTAAAAAGGGGAAAAAGTAAAATCCTCAAATGCACTAGAAAAATCAGAGAGAATGACTCAAAAGAGAAGTTCTTTTGAGGTTTTTAATGAAATTCAGTACGTGCCTACTTATTTCTAAAGAGATTTGAGAGAGAGAGATTTGTGTTTTATTTCATCTTATTTGGTGAAGCGTCTCTATATTTAAAACATGATGTACATGTGTTGTAGGAAACACAAGCTTTGTAGGAATTGTGTGTACCCCAGGTAAAAGAAAAATATCACAGGAAATGAAGAGGCAAGGTAAGGCTCTGTGTCTGCTAAACAAATATTTGCGATTCCCTGTAGTTAGCTTCTGAACAAGGTGTCTCTAAGAATTAATGGCTTTTCTGGTATATGTGCTCCGATTATTACTAGAATGGTAACTGAAGGTAACTACTCAAGAGCTATAGCCTGCAAGATGACCAGGTTTCTTCAATGATAGAAGCCACTCAGTTTAATTCAAGTAGACCTCATTTTCTTAGCCATGTGCTTTGTTGTTCAGTCTTCTGCATTCTTTGACATGAAGCTGGTCTACCAGTACCTTGTGTCATCTCCCACAGCCTAGAAGTCCAAGGCTGACAAAAACCACAACGCAGCTGGTGTTTCTCAGGGAGGAAACTGACTGTCAAACAGATATAGAAGTAGGTCTGCTGGCTTGTCAAGCTTTGGCATGAACCAGAAAAATTACAGCTCTTCCTCAGCCTGAAGGAAGACAAAGCAAGCAAACTATTCAGATTGGTGTGAGTGGGTGACAAAATGGGTAGTGTACGTAATCTAGAAAAGACATAGTAAAGAGAAAGGTGCACTACATATCCAGTCCCTGCTTTGTGATGTACCATCTGTAGCACGTGTGTATGCTGTCCTAGGAAATGAGTAATAGCAACAATGGAAGTAGTGTAAGAAAGCAGCTAGATTATATTCATGATTTTGTAACCGCTAAAAGCTTATTGATGTGTGCGGTTATTTTTTGCTTCTAGTGCTGATGTTTTGAGTGCTGATATAATTATTTGCATTAGTATATGTGACACATACATTTATTAGTTATAAGTCCTTTTTGTTGTCATTAATTCTTTAAATAATAATAATGTTCGGAAGCTCAAGCCAGGGGCAAGAGCTACCTGCTCTAGAGATGTCAAGCATGTTGAGTTTTCTTGTACCTTCTGTACTTAGAAGTAATCTGTCTTGCATTAATAACCTCAAAGATTAGAGCTTAGGTCTGTGTTATCACACAGGTCAAGACCCTTTTCAAAGTATCAGCATGGTTCTGTGAGGATTTTAGGTCCATAGAATATGAAGCAGTCCAAGTAGGTCTTTGACTTGAGATCTAAGCACTAATACCAGACTAAGCTTCTGATAACTCTTTTGGAAAATGAGAATTTACTGTCCAGTGGTGTGTCTTCAGAGCCCAGATCTGACGGTGAAGCAGTAGTTGGATATTCAGTAAATTTGGCTCTCTTCTCCTGAAGCAAATAGAAAAATTATAAATGTGTCACCAATACTGTCACCTCGCTAATTCAGTAGAAATGCTCTCATTTGCTTGATTTGGATCATTTATCTGCAGTGGGTCATCCAGGAGTGCAGAGAGCTGGAATTAGTGACTGTAGATTGGCAGCTTCGCCTTCCCGTGGTAGTTTTGGCAAGGCCTTGCCCAGCACCCATTCAGGGTGTGGGGTTCTGCTTTGTAATTTGAATTTGCGGCATGCAAGGGAGGCTTGTGAACAAACACATAGGAAATGCATAATAGGCTCTAGGTTTCCTGTTTGTATTGAGATTTTTTCCTTAAAGTATGTGCAAATGCAGAAGCAAGCAATCTACTTTCTAAATTCAAGACCTGTTCTTGATCACACTGTTTCTTCTGAGAGTCTGTGGGGTTTCTACACAATTCCTACAGTGTTCATTTGAGTACAGAGGCCTACAAAAAGTCTGGAAAGGGAATTTTACACGAGTGTGTAGTGACAGGACAAAGGATAATGGATTTAAACTAAAAGAGGATAGATTTAGATTAGATATAAGAAATAAATTGTTCATGATGAGGGTGGTAAGACACTGCAACAGGTTCCCCAGAGAAGATACGGATGCCCTTGCCCTGGAAGTGCTGAAGGCCAGGTTGCTTTGAGCAGCCTGGTCCAGTGGAAGCTGTCCTTGCCCATGACAGGGGAGTTGGAATGAGGTGATCTTTAAGGTCCCTTCCAACCTAAACTATTCTGTGATTCAGGATAATAAAATATGTTGCTTTTTAGGCTCCCACTGTGGGCAGATCCTGCTCAATGCAAGTTGCTGGTGGCTAAAAAGCCTGCTACTTGGGTTTTGCTCTTTATGTGACAGTTTCAGCTCCTCTGTGAGGGGTATCTTCAATTCATATTTTACTGGGTCATCAGTCCTCCCTGCTGAGTTTCTTCAGTGCTTCCTTGGAAGAATTTACCCTTCTCAGAAATACCTAGGTAATTGTATAGAACAACTGTGGTATTATTATATTATGCTTAAAATAAGATCTGGTCTTGCTGTCCTCCTGCCATCCTTCAGTGCCTCAGGTCAGAGAGGAAAGCAGAAAAAGTGAAAGGCAGTGCAAAGTGGAGTAGGCAGCCCCCATGAATGGTAATAAGGTTAGTTTATAACTTCATAAAAGGATGAATTTAGTAGATTTCCCAGTGCATACATAAATAACAACTGTATTTCTGGTGGTGTGTTGTAGAATAGTTGCATATATTTTTTATCTAGAGACAGTTTTTTATCTGCAGTGTAATTTCAAAGTCTATAGAGTCAGTGTTTTTACTAATGCTTAATCTAAATGAAAATGTTTGGAATGCAGCAGGTGCTGTTTCACTTAGAACTGCTTTGGAAAGGTGGGAAGTTCAGTGGGTAAAACACTGGCTTGATGGCCGCACACAGTTGCTGTCAATGGGTCCATGTACAAGTGGAGGCCAGTGACAAGTGGAGTCCATCAAACTGGGACCTGTCTTGTTCAACATCTTTGTTGGCGATATGGACGGTGGCGTTGAGTGCACCCTTAGCAGGTTTGCTGACAACACCAAGCTGTGTGGTGCAGCAGACACTCTGAAGGGAAGGGATCCATCCAGAAGGACCTTGACAGGCTGGAGAGGTGGGCCCATGACAAACTCATGAGGTTCAACAAGACCAAGTGCAAGGCCCTGCATCTAGGTCGGGGCAATCCCAAGCACCAATATAGGCTGGACAGGGACTGGCTTGAGAGCAGCCCTGAAGAAAAGGACTTGGGGGTGCTGGTGGATGAGAAGCTCAACATGAGCCACCAGTGTGTGCTTGCAGCCCAGAAAGCCAATCACATCCTGGGCTGCATCAAGAGAAGCATAGCCAGCAGGTCAAGGGAGGTGATTCTCCCCCTCTACTCTACTCTGGTGAGACCCTACCTGGACTACTGCACCCAGTTCTGGAGCCCCTATTACAAGAAAGATACGGACATGCTGGAGCATGTCCAGAGAAGGGCCATGAGGATAATCAGAGGGTTGGAGCACCTCTCCTGTGAGGACAGACTGAAGGAGCTGGGGCTGTTCAGTCTGGAGAAGAGAGGGCTCCGAGGAGACCTTATTGTGGCCTTCCAGTATCTGAAGGGGTCCTACGGGAAAGCTGGGGAGAGACTTTTTAGGGTGTCAGATAATGATAGGACTATAGGTAATGGGAAAAGAACAAAAACAAAACAACAACAACAAAACCTAGAAATGGGTAGAATCAGATTGGATGTTAGGAAGAAATTCTTCACCATGAGGGTGGTGAGACACTGGAACAGGTTGCCCAGGGAGGTGGTGGAAGCCCCATTCCTGGAGGTTTTGAAGGCCAGGCTGGATGTGGCTCTGGGCAATCTGATCTAGTATGAAGTGTTCCTGCCCATGGCAGGGGCCTTGGAACTAGATGATCCTTGAGGTCCCTTCCAACCCTAACAATTTTATGATTCTGTGATTCTAAGTTTTACTTAGTGTCAGTGTGTTAATCAACACTCTGAGCTCTTCAACAGTTGAAAGCTGGGAGACAGCATTGACGTAGCATTAGAATCTGTCATACAATATTAAATTCATTCAACTGTTATCCTTTTAATTGCAAGTTTTCTCCATTAATTGCTGTAGAAATTCATCACCTTGACCTGGCTGAGCTCCAGAAGGAAGTGTGGAAACTAATTAAGCATTGAATTTTAAGGAAAATAGTAAATTGCTCATTAGACCCCTTGAAATTCTGAATTATCACTAACTGAACAAAGTAATACTTGACTTTGCAGAAACTGGGTCATAGCAATCTTCCTTAGTGTGACTGAAGGTGCTGTACCTTAGACATCAATTAATTGGTCTTCATTTTTTTGCAGCAGTACACTTGTTTGGTTTAACCTGGCAACTGCAGCCTGTGGAAGGGCAGCTGTATGAAAATGGAGTTAGCAAAGGAAATAAAGGAACAGAATCTATGGATACTACTTATTCACCAATTGGAGGAAAAGTTTCTGATAAAACAGAAAAAAAAGGTATGTGTGAGTGAGGAGACAAATTAGGAATATTTAAGCAATACTACTGTTTGGATTCTGTATTTGCTACAGTTTGGCAGTATGTTGAGATCATGTTTTATCTGCTCTAATATAATGTTGAAACATGTATGCAAAACCATAACCTGATTTTTCCTTTTAGCAAAACACTCACTGAAATTAGGAACCAACACAAGCCATTAGGAAGGTAATGTTCGATAGCAAAATAATTGCCCTTCTTTTGTGAGAGAAGAGAGATTAGAGCATTTGACTTCTGTCTTAAGACAGAAAAGGTGAGACTGTCTTCATCTCGTTCCTATTTGTGCCGAAGTCTTGTGCTGTCCCTGTCTTGCTCGCCAAAGGCAGTCTTGGGCAAAGTGACACCCTTCATACTGACAGGTCAGAGTATGCAGAAGGGTAGAAGCTTTTAAAGACATCCAGTTCTTGAAGGCGTAAGCTAAAATACAGCATTCTGTCACATCCTGGCTTAACCAGTCAGAGTGAATCAGCTCGCAGGAATCCACTGAGGTTTCACAAAGTGCATGAGCCAGCCCAGCAGCTCCCTGCTGCCAGGGGCACAGTCCTGCTCTGCCCCTGCTCCCTCCCTGTGCATTTCCTTGTGTTCCTGTGCCCACTGCAGGGATTGACTGAGGCATGTCAGGTCACTATGGCAGCAGAAAATAGCTTCATCAAAAAACACAAATAGTCTTCTGCCACGTAAGTAGCTGAATCAGCTCATTTGAAGGGGCAGAGAAGTGCCAGAGCTGGTATAGGGAAGAAGTGGACTGTGCAGCCAGGAGTGTGAAACAAAGAGCAGGACTTTCTCTGAGATGCGCAATTCTTGTCTCTAAAAACCTGTCATTTCATGTCATTAGATCACCTACTCCAATAGTAGTTACACAAGCTCTGGCTTGTGCTTCCCTGTGGCTACCATAGTGATATTTTCTGATTGTAAGAGGCAGACAACCCTCCCATTTCTTTTTATGGTACTCAGATAAAGTGGATCAATCAGACTAGATCAGAATGTGAATGGGAGTAGAACATGAACCCTAGTCGTTCCAGCTGTTAGGAGCAAGGTAAAATTGTACTGAGAGCTCTGCAATGATAGGAGATTTCCTGAGCTTTCACATTTTAGAGCATAGCAGAGAGCTGATTTTGTGTATACCAGGTAAGGTCTATGACTGTAAATATGATACAAAGTGGGACATTGGTGTACCAGTCAGTCCAGAAAGAAGATTAAATCTCACATCAGTAGTCTTACAAATCAATGCGGCACAACTGGATAGAGATCATATTAGATAAATTGTCAGTAGAAATACATGTAAGGAGACAATGATGATGTTATCCATTATTTTGTCCCTTACAATGGCTTAGTAGTGAGCAGTGGTAATTTTTTTTTTATCCACTTTAGTCTTTTTGTCCTGGTACACGGTGGAAAATACTTCAAACAATTCTTCTCAACTGAACTCAAGTCAACATATTACAGATTTGATAAAAACTCTTCCAAATAATTTGACTTCCAGAGGAGGATGTGCAGGAAAAAAATCAAAAACCTTAAAAATTAGTTGCTTGCAAACAGAAAAAAATAGTTTAAGTGAGTATAAACTCAGTGTAGTAGGTAAACATCTGAGCCACCGCCCTGCCCCATACAATCCTCACGTCTTGTATAGCTGCACAATTCCCTCACATCACTAAGGCATGGGGAAGCTGTGATAGCAAAGCCACTTCACTGAGTGCTTATCCAGCAGTCTCAGAGGTCAGTCATGAATATAGCTTGACTTTGTCCTACTTGCCCCTATCACTTTTTAAGGGTAACCTGTGTTCCATAGAATATGCTAACAAGGAGTTCGGGAAAACACAAGAAAAATCACCTGGTGCCTTAGTGCTAGGCATTAGTACCTGCATAGTCTGACTGTAGCTGTTTTTTCCTGCTTGTTTTTCTTTCCTTCTCTTTTAATGTATGTCAGTGATTTTATTCCCACTGCTCATACAAATTCTCCATGTAGATGTGCTTGGAAGGAGGATTTGGAAACTCTTATCACTACAGCAGGATACCACAGAAAGTTGATACTTTGCCTCTGATGTGATTTCACAGGGATAAAGAGTTACTATCAGATGTTATGACCTCCCATTTTCCCAGCTCAATGCAGCACCACAGAATGCTTTTCTAGACCTTGAAAGCATATATTTTAACTAATCTTTTAATGAAAATCAAGTTTACAAACCATCAAGTCAGATTTCTTTAAGAAGTCACTTTATAACACAGTGACCCACAGCTATGAGTTAACATTTTAACGTGTAGTAATGTGATTAAAAACTCAGACATCCTATTGATGCTGCTATTTACCAGGGGAGTACAAGGAGATTGATTGTTTCAGGATCAGTAATAATCAGCATATGGGTACTTTCTTGTGAAGATAATTGGCACCATGCTGTTCAGAGTTTTGCTTTCTTAAGGACAAGAGAAACCTGTGATTAGGAATCCATCTTCTGTTTCAGTCTGGCAAGGAAAGTGTGCTTAGAAAGAATGGGGAAGAATTAATAATGATTGTCAGAATTGGGAGCTGTACAAGGAATTGAGTATAGATAATTAAATGGTACTTCATCATAAGAAAAATGTTGTTATGGGAAGGATGCTTTTAGAAAAGAGCAGAACTCATGTAGCAGCACTGTTATTTTGAAAGCTTATTTCAGACTTTTGTCAAGGAACAGTAACAAAATATACAAGGATAGTCTGTGATAGTGGATCTTCAGATGCCTTTTTTTTTTGTGCAGCCAGATACCTGCTCAGTTCAATTAAGCATTGAAACAGACCTAAATTATTTTCCTATAAAGAAGGCACAGTGGCATAGAGAGTACAAAAACACACACTTCAGTCATGGCTCTTAAAGGAACCTTTTCATGCCATGTGGTTGTCTGAAAACAATAGTGTTTGAAAGGTAGAGATGCTGTGACTGAAGACATTCAGTAGGTGGTAGGTAATAGAGTTTTATATTACCATTGTGAACAGCAGCAGTCACTGCTTTCCCAGATAATGATATAAAAATAAATCTAAGGGCATCTGTTTTGTTGGGGTTTTTTTTAAAGGATTACATAAAATTATGCCTAAAGCAAAGGTATTTTCAGCCAAATGTGGAAAAATTCAAGAGATGTTGCTTTGAGCATAGCAATGCTAACAGGGTGTTCAGCCTAATTTGAGTAAATTTGAGTAAAGTTAGTAAAAATGCTTCCTGATATAATGGTTTTTTTATTTTCAACAAAGAATCAGGCCTTCTCACTTCAACAAACTAAGAAGCAGTTACTGTATTTTGAAGGACCTTGAACACCAACCAGTAATCCCATTAACTCCAGAAATAATACTGTATCCTTGACTTTTTACTTACTGCTCTACTGTCTAGTAATTGAATCACATTAATTACCATGTGTCAATATCACCAAAAAGTTCCTTGGTGTTTTACTTAACCCAGGGAAATTGCTTGCAAAGAATCATTAAGATTTAATATCTCTGGAGTACTGGAAATACAGGAAAAGGTTTCTAAATTTACCTCAGCCAAGTGGGACTTTGTATGGATTGAGGTGGGAAGGGATCCACTTTCATCGCCCGGCATAAGAAGCTTAATCTTCTCTTCAAAACTCAACATTCAAGATGTTATCCGTGAAGCAAATTGAACAGAAGTAGTCTTGCCTTGATCGTTGTTAAAGCAGCAGTCTGGAAATTCTTTAACTCACGAACTAACAGGTGTATTTTTAGAGTTTTAGATTACAAGTTCTGTGCTCTAAACATAGATGATTTTATGTGCTAAGGTGTTAAGAGTCAGCTCCTAGTTCTTGCTGTAGGTTTGGTGACACAAAGCAGCCGTAAAGCTGGAAGATCCAGTACCCTGAGAATTCGTCCTGCCTTGTAAATTAAATCTCTATTCATTAGGCATGCTAAGTACTTCCTATGCTACTTAAAGCCCATGTAAGATCCCACTGAGAATCGGTGTTATTAATACATTCAGGAAAATGCTGGCCCTAGTTTTGCTACTGCTGTTTTCGTTTCCAATAGCAGTTTCTAAAATTTCACATGCATTGTGTTGCATTAGATATTTATCTGCGTTATTGTAAAAGGTGAGGCTCGGAGTCACTTTGCTCCTCTTCATTCTTCACTCTGATAGTGGAATAAAATAAAGGGGCACGACTGCTGAATCCAATCTTATCTTGGTTCTTCCTCCAGTCCAGCGCACTGTCCTGCTCTTTTTCTCTAGTTGAGAGAAGACATGGAAATGCATGTAAGAGTTTTGTAAAACTTAGGCTGGAATTAGTTCAGATGTTAGGAGGCTTGGGTCAGTGATTTGCAGCATGTCACAATGCTGATCACAGATAGGCATTAAAATACACAATGATGGTGATATAAGCCAGCAAAGCAAGCCAGCTCCAGTTTAGTTTGGCAGTGTCTTCTTTATGCATTCCATTTGTCTTTCTATTTAGCTCTCTCATACCCATGTGTGAAGTTATGTACTGTAGAGGTCTGCAAATTTATTGTTAGTCAGTATGAAATCATGCCAGTTTTCTCTTTAGATTGCCTGTCCCTATCCTCATGTCCTTGTTATGCTTTCATGCAGAAAGACCAAGCCAAAACAGACCTTCTTTATTTCATCAGGACTGGATTATCACTGCCATAATACAATCGTTAGGAAGGGTGATTAATAGAAAACTAGGCTTTGGACATGGGCTCTGAGGTACCAGGTTTGATGAATTTTCTGTCCTCACTGACCTCCAATTTAGTAGCTTATTCAATGCCCATTCAACACTAGTCTGAAATACGTACCAGAGGAAGGTCTCCTGCTGCCTCCTCCATGTGCATTCTCAGCTGAATGGGGTTTGTATGCACAGCTGATGGGTAAAGACCATGGTATATGAAGCAGCATTTCTGCTTCTTTATGTTCATTTCAAGATGTGTAGGGCAAAAAAGCTAAGTGACCCGTGGTTTTATTAATATTGGCTGCACATTTGCTTGTATTGCTCAACTTGTTGACTGAAAAAATGTGATGGTTTCAATGAAATGCCCTCTGTTTAGAGATTAGCTTCAACATATCCTGATAAACCTAAGGCATGTTTATATCATATGACCTACTACCTTCATCCACAATAAATACACAACTGCTTGTCTTGTTTGTTTCTGGAAAATCAGTGTTTCAGAAGGGACGAGCCATAGACACAGGAGAAGTTGAGGTTGGATCACAAGTCATGCAGACAATCCCCCCTGGTTTATTCTGGCGCTTTCAGATCACTATACATCACCCCGTGTACCTGAAATTTAACATTTCACTGGCAAAGGATTCTCTGCTGGGAATTTATGGCAGAAGAAACATTCCACCTACTCACACTCAGGTAATTAGCAATAATACTGATTCTGTCATGTTTACATTTTCAACCAGCAGTGGATGTCAATGTTAACAGTACACTTTCAAAGCAAGGAGAGGGGAAGGGACTGACTGCAACCCCATGAAGCAGTCAGTTTGTCCCTTTCTTCTACTGAGCTTTAGTTATATGCTCAAACTATGTCCTCTCAATCATGACCAGAAAGGTCAGCAGTTTGACCACTGTGATGTGACTGTACAGGAGGCTGGACCAGTCACACTGGGCTGTTGTCTGAGTGCAGCATCTTCTTTGCAGGTGCAGTGGGATGAAGCAGCAGACCATTTGAAAATGCTTTAATCCCTTTATGACTTCGTCAAAACAAACAGATTTTATAGTCAGTATAAAGAGTTAATAGACTGAAGGAAAAATAAAAGCTGTTTCTGATTTCTAATCTGGCTATTTCATTTTATTTTTTTTCTCCTAAGGATTTAGCAGGAGAAGACCTAGCTAAGAAAATGTAATATTGCTGGTCACATTCGACTCTTTTTGGTTTTTAGGTTTAATGTATTTGGCATATGAAGACATCATTTCTATGGAATATAGATATTTTTCAGCTTTCTTATAGCAGGATCACACTCCATACACATTCCATATGTATGGAATCATGGAAAGATTGTTTAGAAGGGCCTTCTGGAGATCATCTAGTCTAACCTGGGATATTATTCACAATGGTTTTGATCTTACAAATAGGTATTTTTAGCTGCCATTTACTTCAGCTGAAGATCTAGCTTTAATTAAGCTGAAGTTGAACTTCAGTGAAAAATCAGAATGCCTAAAAAAATCCTAGAGAAATGTGTATGTTTCTCAAACAGGGATTCATAGAAAGATGTACATCTCTGATCCTTTGAGGTTAATCGATCATAAAGCTTTCAGCATCAACTTGATTGGGTATTGAGAAGTTCCATGTAAAAAGTAGATATTTATTTGCATTAATAAAATTAAAGAGAAAATTTGTTTAGATTGTTTAGATGATATTGATATTAAGACAAACATTTCAAGAATCTGGTCTAGAACAACAGATTCTTTAATCCACTCTTAGCATTTGACATGAGTCACTGTATAATAGAGGCACTACAGCTTAGGAATTTTGGAATTATTCCCATGAAAGGGATGTAATGTTTGAAGTAAATCTTCTGTATTTAGTGCACCCAGCTTGAATTTACCCTGCCATAGTCAAACTGCAAGTTTTGATGCCAAATTTTTGACCTACCAAAATGCCTTTTATATGGAAACTGAAGCTAAATAGATTAGGTTATGCAACTGCTGTCCACATTGGACTTAGGCAGTTCTTCTTAAGATGTCAACTATTTATTTCTGCTTGAAGATGACATGCAGAGTTAGATTCACAAAATTTTACTAGGTGGTTAATTTTTTGTTCATTATTATTTCAGTTTGATTTTGTAAAACTGATGGATGGGAAACAGTTAATTAAACAGGAACCAAAAAATTCAGAAGATACTCAGCAAGCTCCGAGGAATCTGATCTTAACTTCACTGCAAGAGACAGGTTTCATTGAGTATATGGATCAAGGAGCTTGGCATATGGCATTCTACAATGATGGAAAGAAAGTGGAGCAAGTATTTGTACTAACTACAGCAATTGGTAAGAACCGTTACAGTGAAATTATTGTCCAATCAGTGCACTTATCCAATCATTGCACTGGAAAGCTGTGTTGGGAAAGAAATCACTGATCTTGATTCCTGCTTCTTTTAAGTGTTCTCTTAAATATGTTTTATTTCAGTTTAATTAGCCTCAGCGGAGCAAATTCGTGTTTATGTCAATATTACACAAACAGCAACATTTGTGTATTAAAGATGAATGTTATCAGATTAATAAGCTGTAATTAAGTGTGAAGTTTTTGTGTCTGTTAAGACTTTTATACAGTAGCTTAAAGGCTCGATTTCTGATGTTACATTGCTCAAAGTAAAAAATTCCATCTGCCCTCACTGTTTACATGGGAGCCATCAATCCTACTAAAATTACCCACATGCTAAGTTCTCATTTTCAGTATTGTAGTCTGTTGGAAAATCTGAAAGGCAACTTTTGTGGATCTGGCTGTGATTGTTGTATGATGGATGGGTCCTGTTATTTTAGACAGTTATTCAGATGCACCATTTTGTTTGGAACGCCGAAGACAAGTATAAGAGGCAGTGTCCTGGTGGCACACCAGATCCCTACTGCCTTTTTAATGCATAGAGGTGGGCAAATGTTTGTAACTCCTAGGTGTTGTTAGTGAGCAGTACTCACAGGAAGGGCTTCTTTGGAATTCAAATTTAGGTAAACTGTTGTATTTGTGACAGTCTTGGTTTGCTGCAAGATTTTAACTACTATGCCCTTTAGTTAACCTGTTCTACCATATGTTTAGCAAGATGTCTTTACTAGTAATGGACATGCCATCTGCTCTTTAGAACAATTGGATGCTATTTTTACTTGATGATAAACACCTTGCAGAGCAAGACTGTGTGATTCAAATACTAAGATTTTAAAGGACTTGCAGGAGAATAATTTAGAAATTGAGGTAGAATTGTAATGACTGCTTTGGGTTTAATAGTTCATATTTATTCTATTCGGAAAAGTGAATCTTTTACAACCAAGAAAATTTCTATTACTCAATGCCATATGAGAAAATATCATTCAGGCAATTTACAAAGCATCTTTGCAGAGCATGAAGATCATCTATGAAGAGCATAGAACCTGGACAAGCCCCAGAATGCAAACACCACCCCCTTTGTTTACTTCTAGTGTAAGACAGCAATGTTTATATGGGAGGGTTTAACCAATATTGTGTTGTTAGTAGCATGCCCTCTCAAAAAAAAAAAATAATCAAAACAAAACAATTCTGCAGTTGTTTTTTCACATTTGGTGTAAAAAAAAAAAACAACCAAAAAACTAACAACAGCTGTTTATCCCTTCCTCTGGCCAATAAGGAGAACAGGCAGGTCTTACAGAATGGAGCTGTGAGAGCTGTGCTGCAGGCAGGGATCTTTATATTTAACCTCCACAGTGGCTGTAAGAAGATGTTTTGAGGAAAAAGAGGGTTTGTGCTGCAAGCCTCTGCTGCTGATGCATTTGAAAACAGTGCTGGCCATTACATTTTCATAACTTGTGGATCTTCTTCTCATACTTTTCTTTGCATAATAGTTCTTAGTTGTTTTTTGGGAGGTTCCCACACACCAAAAAAATACTAAATCCTTGAGCCACACTTTTTACTCCAGATTGGGCTGGAATCATATTTGACATCTCTACCAACAAAGTAGTCAACCAGGATCACAGACGGAAACACTCAGAATAAAGCAAGGGCTTGGCTGCATCTCTACTGTATGCCACCATTGGTTGTGTGAAGCAGTCATGCCCTCCTCATGAGCAGCTTTTAGGTAGCATTTCAAGTTGTTAAATGTTAGTTATGTATAAAATTGATTTTGCTGACACTTTAGCTAAAGTATTGACCAGACTTTTCCTTGAATGAAATCATTTACATGCAAAATCTGGCATGCCTCAGGTACTTTCACAGGCTGAATAAAGGCCAGCCCAACCTGGATGTTGCATTGAGGGAAAGTAACTTTTCAGTTAATTCTTCATTTCAGATCAATGTAGGGATCAGTTACCACATGATTCTCAGAAATTGAGAAGACAGGCAAGAGTATGCATAGGGCAAGAAAAGAGCTGGCAATGATCAGTAATATATGAAAATCAATAAGCAGCATATCTGTGGAAAAAAAACCAAACTTAATTCTGGGTTTTGACTTCAAAAGATACATGCTTATGCATGTTGTGTGCATCTGATGGACAGATAAATATCAAATGTCTGTTCTTGGATGCAAACTGATAGCCTGAAAGGAACACTTCTAAATAACAGTGTGAGTTTTCAAGTTAACCCAATCTTTGTCAGTCCAAGTTTCCCTAAATAAGTTCAAAATAAACTTATTTCAGTTATTAATATTAGCTGTAGGATGGTTTATGATCCATCTTTTGCAAAGTTACATACAAGTTTAAATATCAGACTTGATTAAACATTACAGTGGTATGCCTTTTTCATGGGAATTTATTTTCCTCTCAGATCACTTGCCATAGATACATACTCTTCAAAAGGATCTGGATTTTCTTCTTTACCCCAAACAGTTATTATCTTGTGGGAAAGGAGTCATGTTTCCCATCTTTCTATAGCCAGAGGTACTTCCTCACATCTCAGTGCATGTGCCCATAGAACAGCCTCAGTTCCCACTGTCTACAGCCGGTCTCCCATTTGGCACGCTATCTGCCTAAGCTATAGAAACCCTCAGTCCTAATACTGATCTGACAGTGGCCCACTCAGCATGGGGACATCTCAGCTTTGTATTCTTTACATAGAACCTCTATAATTCAGTGAACCCACTGAATTCCTGTAGGAAATAGATGTGTAAATTTAAAACAGCTAATCCATGTACAGATGTGAGCCTGCCCCCAGATGTGTGAGGTTAAGTGGTTTGCTGTCCAAATCTGTGTGATAAAACATTGGCAGTTTTAAGATTAGAATTTAGGGGGGGTAGGGGTGGCAGGGGGCTGTTTTTCTTCAAACCTAGGTCTTAGTCCTGTACTACATTGAGTTTCATCACTGCAAAAAGTACTATGCTTTTTTTTCATCTGATTCTATAGGAGTGGAAATCCTACCCCCACCTCCAAGGAATTCAATTCACGTGATTCAGATAAACACCATGGAAGGCAATTTATGCTATAAACATGTTTCAAACAAATGATTTCAGCAATGAAAGAAAGTGTTTAAGGTGGACATTTTTCAGCAAATACTCTGGTCCTTGCAGTGCTTTTAATGGTAGTAAATTTTACATGAACACTTACTTTAAAAGCTTTTTGGTGTAATATAAATGATGCACTCGTTATCTCAAAGCTGTCAAGACAAAATCTAATATTTGTAAGCTGCTTGAACAGGAATTTTGTTTTATGCTCGCTATGAATGAAAATGGGCCTTTTACTGCTTCTGCACCTAATTTATATGTTGAGATGTGTCCTGCAGAGTGAGGTGAAGATGCCATTCATTTTAGATTCAACTGATTTGGTTTTTGTTTTTTTTCCTTTGTGCACAACTCTCTGAATAAACAGAAGTCCTGGATGACTGCTCTACTAATTGCAATGGGAATGGAGAGTGTATCTCGGGACACTGCCACTGTTTCCCAGGATTTCTTGGTCCTGATTGTGCAAAAGGTAATCTCATACTAACTGACCCACAGCCCATGACAGGGATCATGATGATTGTGTGTGACTGCTGGGCTGGCAAAAATTCTAAGTGATTAAAGGAGCTTAAATTCTTTTTTCCAGCCAGGTGGCAGATACAGTACAAGCACATACATAGAAAGTTTCTTTATGCTGTGCTTGAGCTAAGATGCATCAACCACTTCTCTCTCCCTGACTTTCAGAGTTAATAGGTTCCTCCATCCCTCTTTGCAACTGCTCTGTGATTATAAAATACATTCTTTAATAAGTGTGTTAGCTTAGTATAACGTTTTCTGTTATTTAAAAGTGACAAACAGTTTCACTTTGGAGAAAATTGCCTAAGTAATTTAAATCTTTTCCAACCTGGTTAATTCTATTCTATTCTATTCTATTCTATTCTATTCTATTCTATTCTATTCTATTCGCTTCTGTGGTCTTAACTTGGATAGGGTGTAGGAAAAAAACATTGAAGACGTTTAGAGCCTATTTTCTGGGGGGGGAAAGAGGGTGAGGAGAGGAAAAAAAATCATGCTTGGAAGATTGGAAGTGATCTTATTTCTGTTCCAGATATTTCTGTCAGTGTTTACTATACATTGTCTACTGGCATATGATGTCTGGAAGGCCTCATGTTTTTCCAGTGTTTCCTCAAATTTAGGATTATCTATAAGAGCTTGATTGTGTCAGAAGTTAATACTAGATTGTAAAACTAAGCTTTCACATCACTTGTTTATGTGCAGATCAGTAGTGGCTAAAACTACAGTAACATTGTCTGCTTAGAAGAAAAGAGCAACTTCTTGCTTCAGTTTACAGGGAAGAAATATTTATCTTACTGAAAATCATAAGCAGGCATCACTGCAAGTTTTCTGCAGAGGCCAAATCGTCAGAGGGAATCATTTTTATCCTCTAAGATATGCCATTTCAGATCAAGATTAAGGTATACGATTGAACAGACCGAGTTGATGAGGACATGCTATTTCTGCTGCGCTCCCTAGTTCAAAACATTTCGGCCTGTCATAACCCTTGAATCCAATGGAGAATCGGGGGGCTGGAGTGAAAAGCAGTTTTACAGACCAATAAATGCAGGAAAAGTTACAGAGAGTAACAACATTAAAAATGTTCATCTGCCACCTTTAGATTCCTGTCCAGTGCTGTGCAGTGGAAATGGAGAATACGAGAAAGGTCACTGTGTGTGTCGAAATGGGTGGAAAGGACCGGAGTGTGATGTGCCAGAAGAACAGTGTATTGATCCCACTTGCTTTGGCCACGGCACCTGTATCATGGGCGTCTGCATCTGTGTCCCTGGATACAAAGGAGAGATTTGTGAGGAAGGTTTGTGAAGTTTCCCTCTCTATTTCCCTCTCTATAGTTCGGGAGTTTGATTTTTGTCTTTAATCTCCACACCTGTTTTAAGGTAGTTAAGAACTCCCATGGATGTGAGAAGCTTGCTGTGAAGCAGTACTGGTTTGATCAGAAGCACCTTTACTTTATCTTAGTGATGTTAAGATAGAAAATTATCAAAGCTTAAGGTGTTTGAGTCTTGGTGGCAGTAGGTGGTAACTGATCACATAATTTCCGAGAGTTGACATTTTTATTCTAAAATATTTAAATAATTTAGTATTTCCTCATACAACGATCAAACAATTGTAGTGTGGACACTCCTCTGAAATACTCATTTTTCCTTTTGGTCCAGGAGGACTATAGTTCTTGGATGATTTCTGTTCCCTCTTTCCACTTAATCTCAGTAGAAGGACAGAACTAGACGGAAGATTTTGCCTTTCAGCAAGCAGTGTATTCTTAATCCTTAAAGAGTTTCCCGGAAAGCATCGCAGCAAGGAAGGATTCCTTTTTTTTTGTGGTTTGTTGGGTTTTTTTGGTGAAAGTTGTGAGACCATCTTGCCTTGATTTGTCTCCACTTTTCTTCTCTCAGGCTCCATATACTTTTTTCAGGAAGGGTGGCTGATGTCCCCAGTCTCCCTTGCTGCCAGTAACCTCAGTCCCTTAGCACATACTGTCACAGAGCCTGTGCAGATTTTTGACTCAGCCAAAAGCTCAGGGTAGGGCAGTCAGAAGATCATTTAAACAAAATATGATGTGGTGGTTCTCCAAAGTAGTCAGAAGACTGTAATCAGCTGTTCTCTTTCTTCATTCTGTTAAATCTCAGATTTTGTTCTGTGAAGAACATACTGACAATATAAAGCCAGGGGAGCAGCAAACAGTTTCAGTTTACCAGAGCATATTGTATAATTCTGTTGTCATATGTCAGTTTTACTGTGAGACTGCTAAACTGGCATCCTTTTAGGCTTGGCTAATAAAAAGTGGGAAATTCTGAGTGTAAGTTAACTGCACTTTTGCTGGTTACAGTAGCAATCTGTCTCTGCCCTTATCTATAGAAAGAAGCAGCTGCTGTTTGCTGCTTAGCATTTCTGAGATAGCTCATCAGCTTTGACTTCCTTCCCCTGTGCATAGCCTCAGAAAGCAGAACTCTTCATGCTTCCCCTGATTTGATGATTTTTCCACTAGTCCCCTTAGCCTGAAGCTAGTGACGGCATACTTTGTGCTTCCTGCTATATGGATTTTAGGTAATTCTTTCGAGTAGTATGCGGCAGAAGGGTTTTTTTGTGTGGCATGAATTCTCTAGTCAGAAAAATGTCCAGGATGAATTTGATGGAGTTGACATGCCAGGTACAGTTTTTTAAAGGAGGGATCAAGAGAATGCTTCTGACATACTCTATTGTTGGTAGTTTCAAAAATGGACAAACCCAAGAAATCCCAAATGGGAAAAAGCAAGTAATACACAGATTTACTCACCAAGGCCATGATGCCCAACAAGCCTGTAGCTGGTGAGAGGCTGACTGCTGGTTTCAGTTGCTTTGTTATGTGGCATAAAATGATGCTTTAAAAGGGTTAAAAAAAATAACAGCTGAGAGAAATGTATTCAGACAGCTATTGAAACTATGAGTGTGAAAGCACTGGATTTAAAAAATAAGAGACATATTTAATATTGTTTTAAAAGTGGGATTTTGTAGAAATAGGGTGGATTAAACAAACCTGTGCAGCCAGGCATAGTGAGTTCTTGTTGTAACAGTGTGTGCGCGACCTGACTGCTCAGGTTACTGTATTGTGCAACATAACTTGTGCCTCAGTGGAAGTAATTCTGTCAGGAATTCAGATTACATTATTGCATGTAAATATGAGTTTAGTATTATAGCAGTATTGTTAACATAGTAAACATAGTAACAGATGTACTACCCAGGGAACATCAGTAGCTACATGTATCCATTGCTATGGGAGTCCTTTGAATTTGTCCTGTCAGATTATCATTACTAAACTGTTTATGGAGTCACTCAATTAATTATAAAAGATCAGCAAAATAAAGAGCTGTCTCAGGATGAGAGAAAACTGCTGATTATTTTCTGTCCTACGCTTACCAAGATATGTGTTGTCCAGAAGCAGATTCCCTTCTTTCAGTGTTACATTGTGCTGTGCACAAGCCTGGGAGGCTGAAAAAGATACAACATAAATCTTAAAATAAGATCTCGAATGGGTGGCATAGGAGCTCAATAGATAAAGCATCACTTCTTTATTTGTAGGTCAGAAGGTCCTATAAACTGGAGGCCATTAATCTCTGCAGCTGAAGTATTTAGTCTTCGCTTAGTGAGGCAGAGAGCATCTCTTCATTTGTGTGGCATAGAATACTGTTTGTGAAGCTTACAATTTAATTATTAACACAGTACTTGTGCTGATTCTTGAAAAATACATACAAGAACTTTCAGAGTGTCTCTTTAACATTCGTCTCAAGCATGATCTAACATGCATAAGCTTTTGGCTAATTGTTTCCTGTGCTCAGACCCCACAAATCCTCTTCAGCTCTGCAGACCTCCTGCAGCCTCCAGAGAAGGCAGGCTGTGTTCTGCTTCAAATCTGTCTTGTTAAAGAAATGCTGGGGCTTTATGAAAGACTATGTTGATCATACAGGACTAACCAGCTGATTTAAATTCTCCTACAGATCTCCTGAATTTTTCACTAGGAATAGTTTAATCCAAATTGAGAACAAATTTAGCTTTTTGTCTGTTGGCAAATTGTTCATCAGTACGTTATGACTTTTATGAATCTGTTCATTATCTGCAATTGCCCAGCACATACTTTTTATGAGTGTATGAGAATTTTTTACAGCAAGCATTCAGTCAGAGATACATTGCTCAGGGTTAGTGGTTGGCCTTTTTTTTTGTATCAAATTTTCAGCTGTAGAGATAGCTTTCCCCAGAAAGATGAAAGGAAAAAAATCTTTCTGTTCCCAGATGTAAATAAAACACAGAGCACAAATACCAAATGGAAACACAATGCACAGTTGTAAAAGTAATTACTAGTTGCTTGAGTTCTTTCCCAGCCCTTCTACTGAAGCACAGACTTCACTGACTTGAACCAATAGAGCTGTCTTGGGAATCTGAGTTTTAAAAATAAGTGTCCGTGACAAGCAGAATAATGATCACTGAAAATCTACATGCTTGTCTTTTTTCTTGGTTTTGGCTTATATTTTTGCACAGATATCATCATAGACCTTTTTATACTTGTGTTTGATAGCATCATAGAATCATACAATGAATAGTTAAGGTTAGAAAAGACTTTTAAGGATAATCAAGTCCAACTGCTCTCTGCCAAGTCCACCACTAACCCATCTCCCTCAGCACCACTGCTACATGTTTGTCAATGCCTTCAGGTGCAGTGATGCTACCATTTCCTTAGCTTGTTCCAAGGCTTGACAACCTTTTTGGATGAAGAAATTTTCCTGAATGTCCAATCTAAACCTCCTCTGGCACAACGTGAGAGTGTTTCCTCTTGTCCTATCAAAACATCATTTCAAATCAGATGTTTACACAAAATCACCAAATTCATCTGAATCCTCCTGATTATGTATTTTTCGAGGAAACTAGTATAAAGGTGCAAGCTTTATGCTCTAAACTGTATATTCCTGCTTTTGCTTTGCAGAAGACTGCTTGGATCCAATGTGCTCTGGTCATGGTGTGTGTGTTCAAGGGGAATGCCACTGTTCCACAGGCTGGGGTGGGGTGAACTGTGAGACATCACTTCCCGTGTGCCAGGAACAGTGCTCAGGGCATGGGACTTTCCTCCTGGACACAGGACTCTGCAGCTGTGAACCACAATGGACAGGCCCAGACTGTTCAACAGGTATGATGAAGATTATATTTTTTTAATACTTCCTATGCTTTGTGTTTGAGCTGTGAAAGAAGGTAGTTATTGTTACTGTGCTAGTATGATTTTAAAGGGCAAGGTAGGGATGAATCAGGGATGCTGTGGCATGGCACTTAATGGGCTGTCAGCAACTGGCTTTACGTTGACAAGGACAGAAAGGCTTTTTCTCAGTGACAAGAATGTTGACTGTCTGATTGTGTGACAGCAAGAATAGTAGTCCTGCAAAAAATGAGGCTGTCTCCTGGCATTGTTTGGAGTTAAGCATGGCTTTCACCTGAGATGTTGAGCTCTCACCAGGCTCCTGCAATAAGGAAATCCACAACTCTGAGGGGCTGGGAGTATATTAAAAAAAGGCAGTTGAAATGCAGTGACTGATGAGTAAGAAGGCTCTGTCAAAAAATCTTTAAACAAAAATGACCATCCATTCTCTCATGCTGGGATAAAAACTCTTCTCTTTCTTAGAGGGCCATCAGGGTTTGAGTCCACTGAATTTGATTAAGAGTTGAAATGGATTTCCTATGTGCTTTGTTCATTTACATTTCGTTTTCTTGAAATGAATGCACTTTGGTCATTTTACTCTGTAATGGACCATGTCATTACCAATGTACCTAGTACAATTTTTTTCCCCCATAAAGCTCACAAAACTGGTATATGAGATAACTAGCACATCCCAGCCCAGAATAGACACAAGTGATAGATTTGTGGAATGCTGTGGAGTACAACCAGTGGTCCAAGCCACCAGTTTTTCTTAGAAATCATCATTCAAAAGAGCACTTGGAACAGCACACATTTCCATTCAGACCTTTAAAGTGTATGGTTACAATCTTTAAGCTGGAACTTATGAAATGTCCCCCTCCCAGGTAACCTTTTCAGCAACAAAATATTGAGTTTCAGTGTTTGTTGCGAAGACCCTGCATTCTTTGTACACTCCAAAATGAATGCATGTAATTTTAGTCTGACATGGTTAGATGAGGTACCTGTTTTGATAAGAATTGAGTTTTTATTAGCTTTCAGTAAAAGCACAGTTGCTTGCATTTTTGTCATGTATTTTATTGTGTGTTACAAATAGTCCTTGAAGGTTAGTAGTAATAAAGTAGTATTTTCATTAATGAAGCAAATCATTAGGAAAGGTGCTAGCTATGTACTGATTTTTTTTTTACTCACAAAATATGCAAACTAATTCTGTTCTAATACAATGTTATTGTAGCTCAGAAAGAGATGTTAATCTCCAATAGGTCTCTTGTGTCAACTGCATGGGGCAATTAGTTTTTAAGTAAGGAAACAAAGAGCTAATTAGCAACTGCGGTGAAGCGACTTTTGTGTGCTTAGGATCAGAGTTTTCCTGTTTGTCTTGCCTCTAATACTGTTTTGATTAATATTTAGAACTTTTTTTATTACCTCCATTAACCAGTAGGAAAAATATCTTACTTCATCCCCGCTGTCTTCTGAGTTATCAGAGGATGCTTTTACAACCACCAACAGGCATCTCACTTTATAGCTAGATACTTCAGATTTCTCCTTTCAAATATATCTTGCTTCATAGGTGTTAAACTAGATTCAGGATTGTTGAGACAATATGATGAGTGTTAGACTGAAGCACAGATGTTCATTTTTGCTCAAGACTTTCTTCCTAGACTGCTGTGCTGTGCAAGTAAAGCATGATTTTAGTGAGGAAGGGAATCATCAAATGGGGAAGTCAACAAGGTCAGAATAAATGAGCCGTCATATGCGAATGGAAAAAATCATAAGGTTCTGAACAATGAAGACGATGAAAAGGGTAAACCACAGGCTTCTTGTCTGAAATCAGACAACAGGGAAGCTTTGCAGCTGATAGACGAGCAGTCTCTCAGCCTGCCTCAAACCCTTGCACTTTGCCAACATCTCTGTACCGCATCGTCAGTACTGTGAAAAATTGCCTTTCTGTATCACCTTGAGGAATATAGGCTCCTGTCCTCATGATTTCTGTATTCTCCAGCAAATCTCAAATACTTTCAAAGTAAGAAGATACATTAAGTTTTATGTTTTTCCTAACAAGAAATTAATGTATCTTGCTGTACTTCAAAAAGGAGATATAGCAAATGTGCTATAATGGTTTTAGGTGTGTTAACCCAGCTACACTGTCACCTGCCTGGAGAGGGATGAGCCATCTCTATAATTCCCTCCCTGCCCATCTCTAGCTCTTCAAACAGTGAGAAGTTCCCTTTTACTAGCAGTGGACTGGAGAAGGACAGAAATCAATGTGGAATGGAGGGATGAAGGGTGACTGTGTGATCCATTGATATCCTGAAGGACTGCCAATGTTTGGAACCCCAGCTTGAGATCTGAAATAATTCATGGATTTTTGAAGCTAGAAAAGTTCATGGTGTTCATGCTGTTTGATTTTCTGTAGGACATGTACCAAAAAAACCCCATCCTTCTGCTTGACACTCAGAATTTCTATTTAGTTTTTAGAAATTCAGCCTTCTCACAGAGACTGAAAATGAAGGCTGGTGTACCATGTCCTTAGGTAAATTGTTTCAATTATGCCTGACCCTCTCTGCTAAAAAGTGCACATTCTATTCTGAGTTTGAATAAGTGAAAACTTTTAGCATTGTGTTTCTTTCTGTGAGGTAAAAGACTGTCAAATTCTTTGTCAAATTCATTGTGGTTTTGTCCTTAATGTTTTCAGAAAGAAACCAATATTTTAAATCCATTTGCATCACACAATGCTGCATGCACACACCTTCCTCTCTCCACTACCACCCCTTTCTCTGTCTCTTTATCTCTAACTCCACCTCCACAAAAAGAATAATGCCAGGAAATGCATTTATATATTTCTTGGAGTTTGGGTAGGCTTTTGGGGAAGTTTGACTGACCACATAAAGTAGAATAGAATAGAATTAGAATAGAATAGAATTAGAATAGAATAGAATTAGAATAGACCATGTTGGAAGAGGCCTTCGAGATCATCGTGCCCAGCCTATCACCCAACAGTAATCAACTAAACCATGGCACCAAAGCACCCCATGAAGTCTCCTCTTAAACACCTCCGGTGATGGTGACTTTGGGTTTTTTTGTTGGCGGTTTGTTGGGGTTTTGGGGTTTTATTTTTACTGCTTTGTTAAAAAATTACACCAAGGGAACACTGATATTTAGAGTTTCAGTATTCAAAGGTCCAAAAAAAGCCAAAAGAAAATACCTGCACATTAACTAACTCATCTTTCCTGTGTTTCCTACAAAACAGGTTTCATTTTTCACACTTACAGAAATGCCTTTTTGCTAAGCATATATGGCTTGATCATCCAAGCAGTTACCTGCTCTCGTGTACACTTGCTTTTCCAGATAGTTGCCATACTAAAGACAATGTCTTCTCTAACCTACAAGACAGTTCAGATTTTCCCTGAAGCTGCATGTTGACAGTGTTTTGATACAGCAAACACTGAGCTGTGACACGGTTGACTTAATCAGCTGGTGTGAAGTGGCTAGTGTTAAAAAGGTGTCATGTGTATGTATTTTTATATATAAATACATATTATACATTTATATATAAATATAAAGAGGGAGCACATGCCCAAAAGCACAGAGCACTGGAGAAAACTGGATTTATTTCTAGTCTTCCTTCACATGGGGCATGGTTTCTAAAGGGACTGGCAAAATGAGAAGGTCATTGCTGTGATCCATCTAAGTATTGCAGAGTCCATCTTGGAGACTTCCACATAGGAATATGAATTCTGGTATTAGTCCCTTTTTTTGTGTCATCAACTATATGTCTTGGGTTGCCCATTGAACTTTTGTAGTGCTTTCTTTGAAGACCTTTTTCTTTGGGCCTTATGTATGTTCTTAAGGAATCAATTTATTCAATAGAATAGATTAATTAACCAGACAACATCAGTACTACAAAGGCTAGCATAATTAGGCAGCCTCAGTATGTGTTCATATTTGAGCATTACTCTTTTGTCTGAAAAATAACTCCAATGTTAGAAGCAATTCTTACCATATCCTCCATATAACTAGTCCACAGTCCATCTGACTTACTGCTCTATTTCAGCTGTCCTGCATGATCTATGAGTTTGAGTATCTTTCATGTATGAGGATCAGTAGGAAATCAGGCATCTCTGTAGCATTTCTACAAAGCATGCCGTTAACAGCTATGAGCTGAGAAGAGCAAGTGCTTGCTGACAAAATCATGGATATCCTCTTCATTACACCAGCTTCTAGCCAAGAGTGATAATTCTGAAGTGCTTCAAGATCTTACTGTTATCATCAGAGGCCTAAGGCCAGGAGCCTTCTACAGTTTGACATAGACTTGCTCACTTTCTTTATAGTGGTTTGATTCCCAAAGTATTTCCAAGACCAAAAGAAACAGCCACAACCCTGTCACAGTTCCACACTGCCAAAGACAGTTTTGGCTAGTCAACACAGATGTCCAGCATAGTCTAAGCTCTGATCTGTGAACTGCCAAAAACTGGTCTGAGTTCACTACCTTCAAATACTCTCTACTGTATCCAAAGTGACCAGTTGCTGTCCCTTGAGATCCAGAAAAGCCTCTTAAAGAATTTCAGAACAGCTATCATGATGTGTTCTCCTCTCGTTTGAATTGATTCTTAATAAGAGCAGCTCCGTATGTCTTGAAATTTGTTCAGATATAATATTGCTAATCCTGCACTACTTGTAGGACACAACCTGTGCTGATTTTTTATTCAACTCTGTTAAGATCCATCCTTTCAATATTCTTAGCTGGATATCTGTTACAGACATACTGGCTTCTTTCTACCCTACGAAATTGGACTTCAATCAAAAACCACTTTCTTTTGTTAGCTCAGATTGCAATTTGTCTATCCCAACGATGATGTGGTTTTCATTCAGGGTTTGCCTTGCTGCTTATGTGACTATTTGTAAAAGTTCTTCCTATCAGCTAACATTCAGAAAGATAATACGCTTCTGCTTCCTTTGCTGCCTTTAAGCAGCATCAACTGAATTTCACTCTGAAAAGCATGACCAGTCTTTAGCCACACCAATCAAAGCAATATTGATGGGTGTCCTTTCTACAGCCATATGTGACATCAGGATTAAAATAAAAAAAACCCCACACCTTTTCTCTATGCCTAAGATTTGGTTTATTGCATGCACAAGATCAAAGTGCTTTAATTGTTCTAGATGATTATACACGGATATGTATTTACCATGAGGGAGATGGATTAGCCTGTGTTGCCAATTTGCCAACTGGCATGAATACTGAAGGTCAAACCCAAGCCTTTCACTGCTTCAAAATTATACCAATGTCAGAAATTTGTAAGAGAAGCAGTACAGAGTTACTCAAGCTGAGTTCTTCCAGATGCTGTACCATGGGCATAGCTGTCATAATTCCAGTTGCAAGGATCAGTGCTGAAGCCATTACTCAGGTAATCAACCTGACCTTGCTGCTGTTAGCTGTGCTGTAATCTACACTGAAAGGTACACAGAGATCTAGTGTCTTCTTCTACAGTAACTTCATTTCTTTAAATTGTTTTAGTAAGCTGTCCCTTGGAAAGTCATTCATCCCACTTTCTGGAGTCTTTTTAGAATCACAGAATGCTTTAGACTGGAAGAGACCCTAAAGATTGTCTAGTTGTAACCCCCCTGCCATGGGCAGGGGCACCTTCCAGTAGACCAGGCACCTTCCAGTAGACCAGGCACCATCCAAACTAGCCTTGAGGACTTCCAGGGAAGGGACATTCACAGCTTCTCTGGACAATCTGATCCAGTGTCTCAGAACCCTCATAGTGAAGATGTGAATAGACAACAGGGATTTAATATTTTGTGCCAAGTGATTATAAAATACTTTTTGTGAAAGCTACCTGTGTTGGAAAAGGTCATTTCTGAGTCATACTGAATCCAGTTATGATGGTATGTGAAAATCTATTATTCAGACCATCAACATATGGTTCAGTTGACCCGTGCAGTATGGGGGTGATTTACTGCATACATGACAAAATAATATAGTTGGATAGTTGACTCATAATACAGTATTCTAATGTCACCAGAACTTCAGTGTACTCAACTTTCTACTACTGTGGATCTTTGTTGCTTTATTTATAGGCTGTCATCCAAAGTCCCTTGATGTTAATGAGTCATCTCCCTTTGAGGTGTATCGGCAGTGCTTTTGAGAAAGACAAAATCAAACTTGTGAGTACTGAGTACTCATGTCAGGTAGAAGGGAAGCTCTATCTAATTAAAGGTGCAGCATCAACAAACTGAACAAAAAGAAATCATCTTCTACTCTCAGATTGACACCTTTAACATGGAGCTTTGAGATTAAGGGAGTGAAATATCCAAAGAGAATGGATGACAGAGTTGTTCAGTGGGGCAAAGCCTTGGTTGCATAAATTACTGTAACTGCGGTGATACCACCAGTGCAATCCCAGTGTGTTTCAGGTGAGAATCCAGCCCCAAGCTGCTAATTAATTGCAGCAATATACCTAAAATATTATAGACAGAAGTAATACAATCTGTGACAGGGCTGATGCCTCTGACATCTTGTCCTGTATTCATTTCTCTAGACTGTTCAGCCAAAGTAGGCCAATTTCTGTCCTCCTCACTCCAGGACATTTGTCATAATTCCACTGAATCCATTTATACCACTGAAGCAACCTAATTATGATTGGGAAAAGAATACTGGCAGTTTTTAGTCACAAAAACATTCATCCTAAAATGATTATATGGAGATAGTATATATTTAGCATATCTATTTTTAGTTCAGCTCTCTCTAGCAAGATTGATGGTAATTTTACAAAGGGTAAAAATGGATCAGCACCCTCTTCCTTCCTTATGCAAAGCATAAAACCTCTTTAAAACTGAAGTGCTTTGAGAAATGCAAAATGTTGTAATTGTTGTAAATTGATATGTGCAGAGCAGAGTGATTTAAAAATCATTAGAAGTATGCATTTTTTAAAGTGCTTCAAAAAAGAGATGAAGGCATAATACGGTGTATTAATATAGTTCAAGACATCTCAAATTGGTTTCAAAATTAAACATCAAAAACTGCAACTTGAAAAAATAATTAGGTGAAACCGTTTCATCGCAATCAGAAAACTCTTCGGGTATAGGAAATGGCAAATTACGGCTGTCAGTCATTCTCGTTTGCCAAGGACAAGGGTATTCACTACAGAAAAAGCTCACTGTAGTGAAATTAGCCTTGAAATTTCCTCAGTACGTGATGTAATGTCACGCCTTTTCTGTACTCTGCTCTGGTCCACGTCGGTGCTTCTACTCTGCTTCCTATTTTAGACAAATCTCTAGAACTTTTTAATTACACTTTAACCATTGTTCATTGTTTTGTTCTGAAGAAGTGATGGACTTGCTTAATTTCACCTAACTGTCCTCTTTCTTTAATTTGTGAGGAGCCTTGGCTATTACAGCTCTGCTAATTAAAAGGATGATTGAAGTTTCCCCTCCTGTACATTGTCTGACGTTGGAGAAAGACTCTTCTTACTACTGTGTTTCACTGAACAGGAAAAAAAAAAATTGGTGTGTGACTAGTTTGATTTGTATCTCCTGTAGAGTTGCAAGAGTTTGCAAAAAGAGATCTGGTGAGCAAGATTCCTATTAAAAACTTAGTAGTTGAAGATTGGAACACTTAATATGTGTTGCTGGAGAGTTTAAAACACGAGAAATTTAAAGCAGTGAAGAAGCACTCCAATAAAAATTAATTCTCCTGCATGTTGAAATCAGTCCAGAGGGAACCCAGAAATACCTGATGTAGTCATGTATTGATTTAAGGAATAGGGTAAGTCAAGGGTATGAGATACACAGTGAGGAAACTTGGGATGTTTTTCAACTGTTTGCTGCTTATTTTGCAGATATGCCAGATGTAATGGCTCTTTCTTTCCCTTTTTGTTCCTGCAAATTAAGATTCATAATCTATTGCTGTCTGCACCTCATTCAGCAATTATTGGAAATATCCCTCATTCGGATGTAAACATAAATTCCTTATGTCAGCTTTTGTAAATCCTGCTCTAATCCACAAAAGGGTATTACTTGTTTCACTGGGCAGAATGCGCAGCCCCAGTCTCAGATCACAGTATCACATTATAACTTAGGTTGGAAAGGACCTCGAGGATCATCGAGTCCAACCTATCAACACAGACCCCATGACTAGACCATGGCACCAAGTGCCACATCCAATCTCCTCTTGAACGCCTCCAGGGACGGTGACTCCACCACCTCCCTGGGCAGCACATTCCAATGACGAATGACTCGCTCGGTGAAGAACTTCCTCCTCACCTCGAGTCTAAACCTCCCCTGGTGCAGCTTGAGACTGTGTCCCCTTGTTCTGGTGTTGGTTGCCTGGGAGAAGAGACCAACCCCTTCATGGCTACAACCAACCCCTTCCTGGCTACAATCACCTTTCAGGTAGTTGTAGAGGGCAATGAGGTCACCCCTGAGCCTCCTCTTCTCCAGGCTAAACAATCTCAGCTCACTCAGCCTCTCCTCATAGGGCTTGTGTTCAAGGCCTCTCACCAGCCTTGTTGCCCTTCTCTGGACACGTTCAAGTGTTTCGATGTCCTTCTTAAACTGAGGGGCCCAGAACTGGACACAGTACTCAAGGTGTGGCCTAACCAAAGCAGAGTACAGGGGCACTATGACCTCCCTGCTGCTGCTGGCCACACTATTCCTAATGCAGGCCAGGATGCCATTGGCCCTCTTGGCCACCTGAGCATACTGCTGGCTTCTATCACAGCACCTCTTCCCTTTTCTAGGAGCCAAACAGTCAAACTGCTTTGGTGACAGCAATATGGTCAGGATTATCCTACCTTTAAGTAGCTGCAGGGGCCTTCTTCTCTATATTCAAGGCATTGTGTCTCTGTGGGGACTCCATTCTGTCTGGGAACTCTCCACCTCATGCACACTACGGAATTAGAGAGCCTAACATAAAGCTGTTATGTCCTCAGTTGGGTGATTATGTAGTAGTAAAACTTGTCAAAGAAGTGGGATTTCTGTAGCAATTCAGGTGTCAAATTGGTTCTGGCACCTCCAAATTACATAAGCTGAGCAAAGGGTTTAAGGGTCTAAAATTTGAATTTAGATATTTAAAATTGTAGTTAAATATCTGTGTCCATTTTTGCATCTCAACCTTTTTTGCCTACATGGTAGTCAATCTACTAGACGGTAGTTAAGAACTATAGTAAAACATCTGACAGGTGACTGGAAAGGACTTTGTGAATACTCTATGTCCGTCCAAGAAAAATCTGAACCTGAAAGGCATAAGCAACAAGAACTTTTTATAAAAGAGGTTTCCGAAGTACAGAAGTCATGAGAATGTTCTGCTGGTGTTGTGGATGCTGCAGTGGAGGAGGGGAAACAGCCCAGATAGACAACAGGAGAGTAGCAATATAACTTGCTGTGCCAGGTCCAGTGATGAAACTTTGAGGAATGATTCTTGCGTTAGGAAGAAGCTTCCCTTCCTCAGAGCTGGAACAGCGCGAATGGGAATTGTGAGAGCAAGAGTACAAAATAAACACTGGAGCAACTGGAGACTTGGTCATTCAGCAAATTTGAAATCTCCTATTGTGCAGAATTTGTTGCATCAGTTGCTGAAAAGCAGATTTTGATAGTTGTTTTGTTGGTTTTGTTTGTTTGTAGTTCTCCAAAAATACCATCATTTCACTACATTTATACAGCAGAGTTAAGAAGTTTAACTTTTCCCTGAAAATGGGAAATTGCTTTTGGTAAAAGTTTAAATCATGGCAAATTTCTTTTCTCCTACATGCTGGACTTTTTAAGCTTACTGCCTGTGTAGATCATTGCAAGGATAATATAGGTAGCCATCTAAGGAATTCCTGGTCTCTGCTGTCTAAAGACTTCTACTTAAATATTTAGCCTTAAGTAATAGTTTTTAAATAAAACTAAATTTTTAGTAATTATGCAAGAATATTTCAATGGTAATAGAGTGAAAATTGTGTGTGTGCAGTGTGCATGTCACCCTTCAATTTAGGAAGCCCTGCAATTTATAAACAGGTTATTAAAACAATGTCTATCACCTTGTGATCTGAAATCATTTTCTGATGGAGTGCAGGCAGCTGATTGTTCACATGGCACATTTGTATTTTCACCTCCCACTCCGGTCACCCCTTACAAAAACACCTTGTAGAGGGTGGTCAGCCTGGCAGTGCCTCTGTCAGCTCTGCAGAAAGAAGCAGCTGGGTGACATTGAGCAGTATGTGACCGGGCAGCATGTCATGGGGACAGCAGAACTGCCTCAGCAAAGCAGAATTTGCATGGGCAAGGAGGGGCCGGAGAGAAGTGATGGGTTAGTGGGAAAATGTAGGCATTGTAGAAGGAAGGAAGTAAGCTTAACACAGGGAACTCATTCCCTTCTTAAAATGTACAAAGCACTATTGCAAGTCATGACAGGGACATTAAGAAAGGAGTGTGACAGCAGGGCTCACTTCAAGCCCCAGGGCTTGTGCCCAAGGTGCTGCTTCTTCCTCGTGCAGGAAAAATGCAAGTCATGAACTGCAGCTTTGCTTTAGCAGCAGCACGTCAGAACAGCAGCTGCCAGATGCGTGTTGCTATTTCTGTTTGTGCTGCTGACACAGAGGAAGGTATGGTTTATTTACCGAGGGCTGCTTCATCTCTTGCTGTACTCATCTTCACAAATGCAGTAATGGACATGGCAATGTTTGCTCCTTGTCCCTGTAAGCAGTCTTCGTAGTTGTCACAGAGCACTCTGGGTTTGGCTAATTGAGGCTGCATTCCTTTTGTGAAAGCTGTTGTGCCTGGCTGAGTTTGAGTTTGTCCCTGAAACTGCCTATTTGTGCTAAAAAGAGAGGAAGCAAGGCCAGCCTCTTCAGCTGATTTTGCTTTTGATTCTGAAACTGAGATGTCACTTAGAAGGTAGTAATGACCTTTTTATCTCATATTGGTCTTCAGTGTGATACAGATTGGGTTTTGGGAACAGAGTTCCTAAGGCTTATTTTAGCTGATCCACTGTTTTTGTTTATCCATGTAGTCTGGCCCTTCCCCCCAAAAGAAAAAAAAAAGGTAAAAATAGAAGTACATCCTTTTAAAAGCATCTAGTCCTGGCATGTTGATGTATATTCTGCAAGTAACTATCCCCTTTCCTTCTCTATGTCTGAATTGGGCAGCAATGGCAGCTATGCCATTTTGAGGCTGCCACACAGATGAACATTTTCAGTGCTCTGAGCCCTTCAGAGAAATGAAAAGTGAAATATATCTTCATTACTGAAGTCATCAGATACATCTCACATACAAAGCAGGGTGAACTGGGTGAGGTAAGCTCTTTCTGGAGCAATGTTTGTGAGTGGACCTGTGCTCAAAGGTCATACTGTAAGCCAGTGGATTAAAGATGCTTCCTAATCTTTGCAAATAGTGCTTAAATAAATCATTACTGAATGATACTAATCAAATTTACTCATTAAATAATTGTGGAAAACTTCTGTGCCTTGAGCAGAGCCCTAGTCAGTGTTAAGAGTAGTATTTGTGTGTATCAGAAAAGATGCAGTGCTTATATAAAGGCATACCCCCATCCGGTCAGACAATCTGGTGGACCTTTGCAATCTCAAAAATCTGTGTTTTCTTTTGATGCTGTGTTAGTTCAGGCTGTACCTGTGAGATAGCTTTATTAAATATACCTACTGAGCCATGTCTTTGCCTCTTTCCTTTTTTCCTACAAAGCCATTTGGTTACTCTCCATGTGTCTCATCATTATCATGGGCCTCATGCCTTTTCCAATTCTCATGGTCTGTCACTTACTCAACAGGTTTCCCATTTTTCCTGCACAACTGGCTTTTCAGCCCAAGGAGCTGTGGATTGCATTTTCCCCTCTGTGAGTGAACACAAAGGCAGAGCCTTCACAGCTTTCATCTCACTTATTAATGCTCACAGTAGATTGTTCTGGACTGCTTTCTTACTAGGCTCCTGATCAAATAAAATATCGAAAAAGGTCAGCGTTGCACGACATTTACTTCTGTGGTTCTTGGTGTATTGCGAAGGATTTCAGAGCTTGTTAGTCAGAGCATGAATCTCCAGTGGCAACTGTAATCTTACTGCTTTACAATGTGTACAACTTGAAATCAAACAGTGAAGACAAATTACAAAACAGCACTGACTTTGACACAGAACTCTACAGTTACTTGGGAATTTAAAAAGTGTCCCGGTCAGAATACTGTGTGGTTCTCCTCAGCCTTGTGTCAGCCTAATCTCCCTTCTGCTCATTTAGTTTAAACATTTCCTACAAAGGCCTGGTCTGACCTGCCCACTGGCATCATCTCTAAGAAAGAGACAGGTTCTGCAACTGAAGTCCCTCGTGTGGCAAGCTCAGCATAATTGTACTTTGCTTTACACCAGTGCTATGGCTGGGTAAACAGAGATAGACCCAATGGCAAATGAGTCATCCTTTCAGTTGTATCAATTTTCAGAGCTTTGGCTGCCTGGAATGAAAGATCTGTTCGGATGTTTACCATTACCAGTCCAGATTCATCAGGCTGTATTGATTAAATTTTTGCACTGTAAAAATACCATTTTGAACCAGAGCGAAATCGATAAAGGGTGAGGGGTTTTATATATATATACAAATTGGATTTGGATCAGGAAAAAAATACTCTTCATCAGATGAAAAATAAAGCTGGAGGAAAACTGTGATAAAAAAATCTAAGAAAGGGAAAAAGTTTCTGTCATTTCCCCCACCTCTGCTGTCTTTGCCCTTTAGACCTTTCTTTCTGCCTACTGATTACTTTTTTACTCAAATAGATTTTCAAGCAAATTGAGGCCCCCAGTTTGGAAAAGATGCTTTCAAATAGGTGCAGCAATATCAGAAGCTATACTGCATGGGTGTTTTAGAAACACAATTGTATTCATGTATTTGGAGATACTCAATAGTGTTAATGGCAGCCTTCCTACCAGAAGTCAGAAGAGCTATTTATAGAGTACTTAATGCATCAGAAATAAGTTCAATGAGATGATGGTAAGGTTATTTCCAGAAAGCAATTAAAACTGTTGCTAGATTGATGATGAAACATTCTGAGTAACAAACAGTGAGGATATGGCGTTTTACTTCCAGCGGGTTTATTTTATGTGTTGTGGCCTGTGGTAGTAAGATAAGAAAGGCAGTTAGGTATCTGTGAGGCAACATCAGGAAGGTTTGCTGCATAACGCTTACAGTGGAAAGGTTTAAAATTAAACAGTTCTGGGAGAATAAAGAAGTTTCAGAGAAGTTTTCCCTTTGTTAGAAAGAGTTTATCATTTGTGCAGTAATTAATTGCGTCTGAATTGCCCCAGATAATAGGACTGTGTGAAGTTTAGGTTGCCCCACATTGTTCTGAAGACAAGGACTGTTCAATAGTACTTCTCTGCAACTCCGTCGCTCTGAGGATGACCTGATCTCCAGACACACCTCTTTGCCTTCCCATAGAATATCTCCTGAGATGATGCAGTCTGTAATGTGAAGTAGAGCACCAGGACTGAACCTTTTTTCAGTCAGAGGCATTTCAGATGTTTTATTTTTCAGTTGTCAGTGAAACCACCCAAAATCTTACCTATTGGAGTCGCTTATTCATTTCGCAGGAAAACTGACAGATCTGCTGAAGAGAAAATACAAAATAGGGTATGAGACACGTAATCACAAGGGAAATGGGGTACTTAATACAAGTCCAAGTAATAGAAGACATTAAAAAGACAATAATTATATTTAAGGAGTTTAAGGAATGTCCACATCCATATAACACATGGAAACCTATACGTAGTTATCTTAGGAGCCTCTCTAACCTTCAGAGCCAGAATGGAGTCAACTATGATTACCTAGTCCTGTTATAGGTTCTCTGTTGCTGGGAGCTTTTAAGAGATGCCAGATGTGATTTCAAGCCAAACAAGGAAGAACAGGTGATTGTCTAAGTTCTTTGCACCTCTTGTTTTCTATAAATCTACATTAAAATAGGCAGAGTGGGCTATGCACACAGATACGTGTCAGAAATGTGTCTTATTTGAGTATTCTGACAATAGAGCAGTAAAGGCTGGTTTGGGTTTGTTGGTTGGGCTTTTTTTGCCAGAGTTGTCAATCATTCAGTGGTGGTATATCACTGTGACTTATTTTTGATTGCACCAAATTTCACATAAAGTTCTATAACGTTTTCTCATCCAAATATTGTTTGGTGGTGCAAAGGACAGGGAGATGTAGCAGTCAGTGTTGGGGAATGCACCTTTGCTGCCTGTTCCATGCAGGAATCTTATCTCTGCTGACAGCTAAAGACTTCAAAACTAATGTTTTAAAGTCACTTCCAAGTCCCTTTAATTTCCAGGCAGGTCTTGAAGGAGCAGGTGCCACTGATTACTGGCATAGCCCATCTGTGTTACCTCTGTAGATAAACTACCCCTAGTTTGATGGTTTGTTGGCATAACTTTGGTGGGCTAAGCGTGCAAAACTCTGCACACCTAATTGACATACTGCAATGTTGGGAAAGCCAAGATGAGATGCAGATTGCCGTTAACATCCAGATTGCCAAAGTCTGTTTAAATTAGGAAAATAACATAAGCTGCACCACAAAAATAGCATCTCTTCTAGTACAGATGCATAAAACTTGGTATCTACATTTAACCTCAATAGTTCACGCTCTCAGGTAACCTTCCCTTGTGTGGAGAGCTTTCCATTAGGTTGTTGGTTTGGTTATTTTTTTTTGGGGGTGGGGTGGGTGTCTAAATCCTAAAACTTCAAAATTTTGAACGTTTTTGTGGCATAAAAAATTATATTAATAAAGTTAGTTGCTGAAAATGAAAGCCAGAACAGAGTTGTCTCCAGGACACAGCAGGAAGGTAATTTTAAAAGCTCAGAAACATTGTTGAAACCACCATGCAAGCTTATTAAATGCAATGTATATTTAAATTGAAAAAAAACTTCCTCTATTAGGCCTAGATAGGTGATTTTTTTTGCTGCCTCCAGCAGTTAAGCTTATTGGGTGAAAGTCAGGACAGATTAATTTCTAATCTTTATGGAAAACCACTTATTAAAAAATGGAGAGCAAAATTATGATGATGTTACTTAAGGGTTAGACTGGCTGTAGAGCAACCCAATGTGAAGAAAAGTGAAATGAAAGTGTTTTCATTGAGATTTGGCCACTTTTGTTTACACATAGTTTTGGATTCATAGCATGATTTGCTGAGAGTTATTTCTGAAACATGTTGAATTAACATTAAAATCTTCCCTTATCATCACAAATTATAAAATATTTAGCTTTAATTTCCCTTTTCATATCACATAAGTAGAAACTTATTATAAAACACATTTGAAAGAGCTCATTGTTGACTTAGATAATTAAAATGAAGAGTGTGGAGTGAATTTTTAATGCTTTTTAGATTAGCTCAGGAATGATCAACATACTTGTCTCCTTTTCAAGAATATGTACAAATAATGCTTCACAGCTCACATTTGCCTTCTTCCAAGAAAATTAATGAGCCTTCAGAATTTAGGACATGTCAGTAAAAATTCTAGGCTGAGTTGAATATTTTTTAAGTCTCTTACTCATTAATTGGTTTAAGTCTAAGGACTCTGATAGAGGCTGTGTTTCACGAAAGTCTTTAAGAAACTGCAGAGGTCAGCTGAGGCCAGCACCCAGTCATTTGCCAGCACATTCCTTGCAGTGACTCTGCACAGCTGAGCTTGTTTTTAAATAAGGAAATTAACTTTCCAGCCTGACACTCAGAGAAGCTTGTTTTGATTGCAAAGCACACAGGTACAAATCCTGAAACAGGGCCATGAATTACTGTGAGTTAGGGAGACTGTTGGTTTTGCAGAAGCCATGAAAATTCACACTTAGTGAGGATGTGGTCTGTTAGCCACAGACCAGCCTTCAACCCACCACACTCCACAAGATCTGTCTTGAGCTCAGGCAGGTGAGCTGGGCAGGCATGTATCCCACTACACAATGATAAAGAGGAGTGGGAAAGAAGAGATGGCTTTCATGTAAGCCCACAGGGCTAAACACCAACACAGCTGGGGGGCCTAACAAATTGTATGTGTCACACTGGACATTGTGAGAATGATTGACAGCTAATGTAACAGCATAACTAGAGGCTAGTGATGTAATATCCCGCAGTCAACTAATCCCAACTGTACCTGTTGTCAGCTGCCTCCTTCTTACCTTAAATAAGTCACCTCTGCCTTGCTTGTGTCCTTTGCAGTCAGATGATGTCACAGCTTGTGGCTCCTCAGCAGGACAGTCCCCATTCAGGCTGTGATATGCTTCTCCTCCCTTGCCCTGTCTGCATTGCTTCTTTGATCCCTTGGTGGGCTGATTTATCTCAGCAAGCTGTCAGGTATTAACCCAGGAAAATAAAATGAATAATTATCTGCCAGTTTGATGACCTGAATCAGCTCATGACAATTTCAGATGCTAAACTCCAAGCAGGAACCACCGTTCCAGGAGATGGATGGAAAGGTGAGTGAGCAGAATAGCTATTTCAGTTGGAGGAGACATAACTGCTGCACCTACCCACAGCTCAGAGACCTTGTCCTGCTCTGTTGGCCCTGCATGGAGCACCCTCTGTGTTTTGGGGTGCTTCCAAGTCTTGTAGGACCAATTGCTAAGGAAGGAGGAAGATGCTCCATGATGTCTGACTTTTTACCCTATCAGCATTGACTAAAGCTTTTTACCTATTGCAAGTTACTGTATTGTTTCTGTTGCACTTGGGCACTGTCCACTCACTGGTGTATCTCGTTTTGTCTAGTCTGCTGTGGAAATCCAGTCTCTTGATACAAACAACAAATGATATCCCACCTCCTTGCTCTGCTTATACTTCTGTACTTGTTTACAGGAGGAGCCAGGAAACTGTTTTGCATTTGAAAACAGGGCAACCTGAATTGATAATGCTGAGCTTTTTTTTCCCTTTTCCCCCCCAAATCTTAGTTGTTTGAGTTAGCTGTGAATTAAAGCTGCAGGTCCTACCACAGCCTTAGTAGGATGACTTTAGGCTTGGTGTCCCTGGCTTTGCATGAGGAGTCTGGGCAGAATCTTGGATTTGTACGCAGAAGAATCCATTATCACAGTGAACAACATTTCTGAAGCCTCATATTAAATTGCTAAAACAAATGTAAGTCTAAAGATTGGCCTTGGCCTCAGTGACTGTAAAGGATGAGTGAACTGAGCAGCAGGAAAGCTAGAGTAACCGCTCCAAACTTAGCAACCAGGTTTCATTACATCTGGTGCTTTCAGAACTGGTTGTGATTTGCATCAAAGAAGATTTAGTCTGAGTATCTGGGGGAGGACATGCATCACTAGAAGGAAAGGCAAGAGCTAGGTGAGAGCGTTCTGACATTCCTTTGCTGGGACAAGTTTGACACGCACTTTTCTTGTAACATTTTTTTACTAAGTAACTGATGTCTGGTTACTGTGCCACGACTTGCTGGCAGAAACAAGGTGTGAAAACTGCGTGACTGGGCACAAGAGAACTAACCTAGTATTTCCAGTCACACAGAGTTAGTTTGAAGTCTAGAGCTTCTGCCACTGTCTTGTCTTTCCAAGATGGTGTGGTTGGGAGAGAGGAAGCTGCTGTGTTCCAACAGGTGAAAAAGAAAGGAAAATGTTGTTTGTCTGTATATAATCATATGTGGGAAAATAGAATTTTAAAAAGGAGCCTTGTGAGTGAAGATTGACTGTCCTGGGATAGTTTTTAACGAAACAGGAAATCTTGTATCTCTACATCATTAATCTGATTGAATTTAGTATCTTCCATAGTGCGTAAATATTCCATTCCTTGTGTGAAATGTGGGGAAAACAATGGAAAACTTTCCAACATTTTAAGATCCATTTAATTAGGAAGGTTGTAAAACAGACATATGTATAAGATCTCTGTCCCTGTAGTAGGAATGTGCTTACATTGTCTCTGGCTCCATACTGCAGTTTCTTTGGTTTGTTTGGAAGATGAGTTTCTGATGATCAGAATCCTGAGATGTGAGGCAGGCATGCAGGCCATGTGTGGAAATGTGGTCAGGGTTTCCCATAGTTGGTTCACTGCTTCATTTACAGATAGAGAAGTGGTGAGACCTGTTGACACAAACAATAAATCTCTTTATTTCCCCTCTTCAGCCATTCCAACATTCATTGCCACGTCTGTATACAGATGGCTACAATATTCCCTGAAGTTTTGGCATCAGTTGGGCTAAGCCAGTCCCACAGCTGCAAAAAAACTGTGTAGTAGACACTCAGTCCAGAAGGCTTTTAAACATAGCTAGTCTACTTAACCCAGCATAGAGTATACTACAGAATATGTCTTAAAACTCTCTTAAGAATCTTTGCCACTTACAGTAAAATACCAAAAGTAATAATTATAATGAACTAGAGGGAGATCAGGAGAGATCAAAGGTATCCCTCTAGCATCTTAAATCCTTGAAGTAATAGGTAATTTGTTAGATTTAATTCTCAGGAGTTAGCCCATGCCCCAAGCTATAAGGGTAGGTTAAAATAATACCAGTGGTTCTCTACCAGTCTGACCTATGGGTCATTCTTTTGTGAGCCCAGATGGGATGGACTGGTTTACTTCTGATCATAGGAGCAAGTATTTGGGCAATTTCAGTACTAATGAAATAAAAGGGCAAATCGCTGCTGCAGTCCTCTGAGCATTCTCCCACGTTTCCAAGGAGCAAGTAACCAAACAAAAAAAGCCAAGCCAAATTATGCAGCAAGGGGGAGAAAGTGCTTCCCTGTACCTGCAGACAGACACTTCAAGCATTAGATTAATGCATGATCAGCAAGCAGCAATAAAATCTTTCTAAAGGATAATGCCCCAGGCTGGACACAGGTTTTCCTTGGACTATAGCGGAGCAGCCTTTTTTCTTGTCTTAAATACTCTTTCACAGGAATATCATCAGATAAATATGTTTATCTTGTAATCCAGTATCACATAAATCTCTCTCTGGAACAGTAAAATTAATTATTTTTTTTTTTTTTATGCAGCTGATTTTCACATCCTTAGAACAGTATGTCACAGCTGCTGTTACTGAACCTTGTCTTGGGCTGTTTGCCATGCCTTCTGCTTCAGACAGTGATTCTGAGTTTGACCATACTCTGCTGGTTTTGTCACTTACCCATTCTTTTGATTGCACTCTATGCCATCACCCTGTCTATTAACAAAAGTAAAGGCTAGATTCATAAGCTGCGACAGAGCCCAGCACATCAGCCATGGCACTGTGCAGCTCTGTGTCTGTGCTGCTTGCTTCTTTGTGTTTAAAATGAGTGGAATTGAAGTTCAAGTTAAACTTTAAAAACTTTGCTTGGTATATCCAGTGACAGCATTTGTCACTACAAATGCTTTTAAGAATGTTTATATACAATAATTCCCAGACACAAATTATTATAGTTTAAAATCTGTCAAGGGAAAAATCTTGCTACAAGTAAATATGTAACCCTGATATTTGAAATCAGCACAGACATATTTGGCTTACACTTGTAGTGCTATCAGCTGCTTTCTGAGAGGAAGAAGGAGGAAACATTTCTGTGGCAGGTTAATTGCAGAATCACAAGCAAATTCTATCTCTTGACACTAATTATTCTAAATAAATCCAAACTACATAGAACCTTTGTATAAGGAAGCCATTCTTTTCACAGAACAACTTTAGTCTAAGTGGAAGTAGAATTGCAATTGGCATATTGTGATGTATTACAACAATTCAGGACTTTCATTCCACTTCATGATAAGTGGTGTTCTGCAATGCCCAGGTAGAGAAATTGTTCTGCATGCAACAAAAGAAGTGCTCCCTTCTTCCCAGAACAGCTTTTCTGGTTTCTTAGCAGTTGACTCCTGAAAATGAAGAAGGGAAAAAAATTTTAATCTTTAAAATCCATTTTAGAACCAAGCAGATGTGTGTGGCCTGTAAGTCATACAACATTGTATACTGCCATCAGGGTGGGCTGCTTGCTCTTCTTTTTTCTCTTTGTTACCTTTCTGGTGGCTTTTCTTACTGTAAATGATGGCAAACTTGTCATCACTACAAAAGTCTGTATGTCTCAGACTTTTGCCTGTGTGTATTTAATGCTATTTTATCCTTTATAGTTCATCTCACTTGCACTATTTGATTTTATAAAAGATTTCAGAACTGAGCTGGTGGGACCTGGGAAAAGCCATGGCATGCTGTTGTTGAGGGCCTTACCTGAAATCAGTCGAATATTAGAGACTTTGTGTCAGTATGTGTCTGTTTAGATCCATTTGCCATTGCAAAATCATCATTTTTGCAGTCCCCTCCCCATACAGATAAATGATCTTGCAAGTGACTGCTAAAGAAGGAGGCAGCCAGATTGTGTAAGGTGATGAAATGCCATGTTTGATCCAATTGATGAGTGATATTAGTGTAGAAGTGATTAAATTTAGCATTGGTACAACGTCTGTTTGCAGTAGGAAATTGCCGTTTCACATGATGTGTTTTTGTAATCCTCTACAGAGCTCTGTACGCTGGACTGTGGCAGCCACGGTGTCTGTTCAAGAGGGATATGCCAGTGTGAAGAGGGTTGGGTGGGACCAACCTGTGAAGAACGTACCTGCCACTCTCACTGTGCTGAACACGGCCAGTGCAAGGATGGGAAGTGTGAGTGCAGCCCTGGATGGGAAGGGGACCACTGCACCATTGGTAAGGGACTTTTGTACCTGGAGAAAGAAAACAGCATAAAATCTTAACCAGTTACACAAAGGTCTGCTGTAGCCATCGGACTGGTTCAAGTCACTTTGGACAAACAGACTCAGAACCAGGCTGGGTATAAAAAGGTGCCTCTCCACTGATGATCACACGCAGAATCACACAGAAGTTAGGGGCAGAAGAGACCTCAAAAGATCATCTAGTCCAATGCCCCTGCCAGAGCAAGATCACTTATACCGGAACACAAGAACATATCCAGGCAGATACTGATTATCTTCAGAGAGGGAGACTCCACAACCCCACCCCAGGCAGCCTGCTCCTGATGCACCCTACTTGTCCCACAGAATAGCAACTCAGTGCAGCTGTTTAGAGGAAACAATACTGATAAATATTTTGTTTTCTGAAAAACCACACACAGGAAAGAAAGATGCTTTCAGTCCTAACACATGCTTGTGTTGTATTAATATGAAAACTTCAAGTCAGGAGGGAAAAAAACTATTTAAGAAATAGAAGGTGTAATGGGATGAAGCTATTATTCAGCTTAAGTAATTCTTGCATTAAATCTCTTATCTTCATCTCTGGGGATTTACATGTTTTACTTACTACTAGAGGTGGTTTTTCTATAGCTGGCTTCTAACAGCATACCTAATAAGGTAAAGCTTTCAGATCTTTTTAGAAGTCGTTAGCATACAAACATAATAATTCTATTGTTAATGAAATACAATCAATTTTTGCAAAGTCTAATAGTGTTTCTCCCTAAAATGCCCCAAAGCACAATTATTCATAAACATTTTAATTGTTTATAATAGCAGGGTATCTGGTTTCCAGAGGTAAACTGTTTAAGCTCTCGTGCTTGCTTCTTGACAAAAAAATAGAATGAGTGATCTTTATCTTGATCCTTTTTAAGATAATTCATTCACTGTCTCTAGAATTTACTAAATCAGATTTGCTAAATCAAGAATTAGGTTTGTGTAGGAGAAACAACCTCCTTTTATTAAGATTTGTGTAGGCTGAATCCAGAAAAGGACCAAAGTATTTAAAAGGATAATTAGAGCTGCTGTTCCCATTGTAGGCACAGCCAAGCATGGCCCAAGCTGTCCTCTGCATGCTTGTCACCAAATGGAGATCACACACACAACGTGTTGTGATCACAGGAACAGATCTGGCTGCAGTAGGAGGGAGACACTGTATAGCTAAGCACAGGGTGACAAGCCATAAGCAAACGGTGTCTGTATTTTTGTTTGGGTACAGGAGTTCAATCCATCTCAGTTTTGTTCTTTTCTTTTTTAAGCTCGCTACTTAGATGCTGTTCGAGGTAAGTTTTTCATATCAGCATTGCAAAAGAATAATGAAAAGACACAAAAGTTTTGGGAATGGAGTGTTTTGTGTTACCTGTTTCGTCTGAGGTTCTGCACTGCAGAAATAGATCAGCAATTTGTTCACAGAGATATAGATATATTTAGATACACACACAGAGAAACACAGAGATTTACAGAAGAAAATGCAGTTTTTAAGAACTAATGTGCTCAACTCACTTGCAAGGTTGTAGCAATGTAAGCATGATTTTTGTGCCCAACTGATGTGCTATGTTAGGCAAATAGGGTTTTTTGCTCTCATTTACCATTCCAAAGTAATGGCAGACCTGAAAATTTGCTTAAAAACTTTGTGTTGATCCTGTCTTCCATGAGAACAAAACATGTCTTTTTTTTTTCCCCCTTTTTGATCATTTGTGCTTGAAATTGTTCTCTTTTGATAGAGAAGTACACCTTTTTTTTTAAAAGCTGTCTATGTTAGATGTGATACAGCTCTCTTGAAATCATTGGGTGTGAGAGTTAAATTTGATGCTGGTTTGTGCCTGGTGCTGTTTGTTTGATTTCTGTGCCTTGCCGCAGGTTTTGCTTATTCATGTCAGCACAAGTACCTTCCTTGGGTTTGACAGCAGTCCCTCAGCCCTAGTCGTTCCATGCAGAGCAGGGAGGCACACTGCCCCTTCCACAAACACTGCTAGCTGAAATATCAAACTGACCGATATTCCAGAAAGACCTGGGTGGTTAGTTTCTATTTACTATTTTATTTCTTCAGAATTAGATAATAATAAAATCATGCAGGCATTCATTTGATTACATTTATAATCTTAGAGGATAACCACACAGAGCAGCAAAATATAATCATATGTGAGAAATTAATTAACTCAGCAGGACAGCAAACTGAAGTGGAAAAATATCCCCATCACCTAGAGGAGCTCTCGCATCCTGCCCCAACTACCCAAAAGAGGTAAATAATTGGCTTTTAGAGTATATCTGGTTGTTGCCAACCTCAGGCTAATTTAGAGCAGCATTTTCCAGAATTTCAGTGTGATGAAATGATGCCACCCACCTCCAGCTCTTCTGAGCAGGAGGGTCAGATTCCCCAGTCCCTTTTCTGTAGATGTGCTTGATAGACTGTGCTGAAGCTAAGGACGAGGGAGATGATGTGTCTGGCGTAAATTGCCACGAAATGTGCTGCATGCCGGGCTGTAGGTCACAACCTGGCAGACCAGTCATACAGCTTGTCTTACTCTCTGGTCAGCTTCCTCAAGGTCCTTTGGGAGCACCTCGTGGTGCTGCCAAACATATGCAGATTGAAGCCTCTGCTTTCTTCTTCTAAAAACAAATAACAAAATCCTCTAATGACACACAAGTGTTGATGTTTCCTGTCAAGTACAGAAGGACTGTCAGCTCCTCTATGCTGGCAAAAAGAAAGGAGCCCTTTTAAAAGGGATCCCACTTATTCTGTTAAACTTGTTGCTGAGCATTATCCATTGTCCTTTGGCTCCATGTGTGATATGGTGAGGATTTGACAAATGTCTGAGCTGGCACTGAACTATGCAAGCAGATGGACATGAGTATACACATCCAAGAGACAATTCCTCTCACTCTTATAGGCAAGAGGTCTAGCTGAGAATGCCCAAATTACTATTGATACAGAGTTTACAAGCATAGAATCCAGATGATGCTACAGTCATTCCAATTTTGATCTAGAACCAGAGCCACTAAAGGGCAAGTGTTTGTCATTCTTGAATCGGCTGTGATGTGAAGGAAGTGAAACTGTACACTGGGAGGAAAATGCTCCCTCATTTGCCTGCTGTAGAAAGAGCTGCATTGCAACATAAATCAAATCGCCTTTTTCTCAGTCAGCTGAGGATTTATGGACAGAACAAAAAGGTCATCTCCACTCCCTGCAATGTGTTGTATGATTATGTCCACAAATGCCAATCTGTCATTTCAACAATATTTGCCATGCGTGTCTTTGATAAAAATGTTGATTCTGTAGATACCCTCATTTGTGATCTACAACTCATTTTTCTCTAAGTAGAGAAAGAGACATGGCTGACTGTTAAATATCTTCTACGTTTGCTCACATTTTTTCCTGCACACAAACTGTTACACACTAAAAAATCTGCATTCCTCTCTGAGAAGTGACTTCTGGGTGGGTGGATGAAGGGATCAGGATGGGAATTCTTCTGTATTTGACCAAAAATATAAATGGTTTACAAAGGAGCTGTGATCATTTGAAGGCAGCAACTACATGAAAGTATGTTAGAGAATGTAACTGTAAAAGAACAAAAGAAAGCTCCTCAATAAGGCTTTTTTTGGGGTTTTTTTACATTTTCTTTTCTAGATGGCTGCCCAGGTCTCTGTTATGGAAATGGGAGGTGCACTCTCGATCAAAATGGATGGCACTGTGTTTGTCAAGTGGGCTGGAGTGGCTCAGGATGCAACGTTGTCATGGAAATGGTGTGTGGAGATAACCTGGACAATGATGGAGGTATGAAACATAGTTCATATCTCTTTGTTTGTTTGTCACATCCCTGATTGTCATTTGAATTTATACTTTTGGTCTGTGTTTTCCTTTTTTATCACAGAATGTCAATGTTTCTCTGTTTGCTCAAGGCAGTTGTTCCCCTAACTTCATCTGAATCGGTGCAGTGAGAAAACACACTGTTGTGTTTGATGTTATTCAAGGCAGAAATTATGGATGTGCTGTACCCATCATCCCAGTACTTGATTTATTTTATTTAAAAAAAAAATAAAAATCAGACAAGCAAAAATAAGAAAGGGGAAAAAAAAGTGTAATGAGTAATTTCTTCCATGTCCTTTCCACTCTATCTCAAAAGTCTGGCATCCATTTCAGAAAAGACAGCCAGTGAATACCAAAATGAGAAAAGCCTCTGTTCCTGTCAAAATGCATCCAGAGTTTAGTCTTATGTTATTAATAGATGAATACATTTGCAAGCATAAAGCATACATTTAGAGATGCTTTTTTTAACATTAATCTCTTTCTTAATGTTTCCACTGAGACACAGCCCAGTCCTTGCAGTTATCTGAACCTTTAAGTGAGTGATTGTTGAATAAGCTGGTACAGAATGTGTGCAGAAGTAATTTTTGGAAGTGCCATAAACAGAACCCTGTGCTGAAATCATCATTAGCTCTTTTCCACCAGTTGAACCAGAGGATTTGGCACTAATTGCTCCCTACCTCAGAACTCTGTAATCTTGACTCACTCTAAGGCTGCCTAAGTTTTAGGTTTGCTGGGAAAAAACATAGATCTCTCACTAGTTAGCCTCTGCCTCATTTCCAGGAGTTCATTCTGATACATAAACTAGTGAATTATGTTCAGAAAAAAACATTCAAACTCTTATGTCACAGTGGGAGAAAAAATACAGCATTCCCCACTCATCATCCTTAGAGATAATTATTTTTCCTGTCTATTTTAGGAATATTCATTTACTGGTCAGTCAGGAAGGACTATTGCTTTCCTTTCCTTCCTACCATCCTTTACAGTGTGCTTGCCCTCATACTTGGAGCTGTGCAGCTTTCTCATTCAGACTGTGAATGCTTCTCCCCCAAGCAGAGTTTTGTATTTTTTTTCCTTAGATTGTAAACTGAGATGTATTGAAATAGATGTTGTGTCACTCTTACAGACCATCTCACTGTCCTGTGTGAGATCTCATACCCCATTTTAGTCTCAAACCTTAGTATAATGATAGCTTTACTTTCTTCTAACTCGCTAATAAGTTAAATTTGATTTTAGGCCAAGAACTGAGGTCACTGTGGGACCTCATTAGAAACATTCTGACTCAATGACAGTTCCTCATTTGCAGATATATTTTGAGACCTTCTCATTTTGTATCCTGTGGGCTCTAAGACCATGCTGTCCTTTGGCAAAAGTTTTCTTATTTCTGAAACCCATTCAAAATCCCCTTATTTCTCTCTTATCCCTCCTTTTCACTTTATTTCCAAGACATCTTACAACCATCTCTCTGCATACTCTCTCTGCTCTTCCTTGCTGGTGTGTATCCCTCTCACACAAGGTCCCACAGCTGGCATCACAGACCCCCACGTGCTCTCCCATCTGTCCAGTGCTCTCCCCTGCTGTCTGAGGCTCTGACTCACTGCCTGCACTCTTAAATCTGTCCACAAAAACCCTGCTTAGCCTGTAATGTATGTAAAGCATTTCTGATATACTCCATGAACTGGCTCTGTATAAACTGCCCTCTGTTGTGGTTTTGGGTGCTTTATATTCTGCAATAACAGTGAGTTATTGAAAGAGCTGGCAGTTTTAACTTTAAATCTCCTTGAATTTGTCAGTTTAAGGCAGACACTTAACATCATTTCACTGCAGGTTTTAAAAGTAATTTTCTTTTTCCATTTTAATGGCATCATAACATGGACTAGGACAGCTCTGTTGACATTACAATTAGAGATAAGTGCAGAGAGAAATATTTAATTAATATGACTACTACAGATGGACTAAATGTAATTAAGTTTCCTTCTCCATCAATTTTATATAAGAAAAGAAAATTATATCTATGTATTAAAACTACTTCTCTTTATATATATGAAGTTCATAGGACCTGATTTGGCATAGGCATAAATTAGAAAAATTCCTCTGAAGTCATTGGAGTGTTGCATCAATATAAAATGTAAGCTGATTCCTGGTGTTTGGGGGTTTGTTGACATACTGTATGGATTGTCTTGCTCAGAGTCATGAGCAAGTTCCAGTAATGTCTAGTGCATGCAGGCAACTTACAGGGGGTGGTAAAAGCAAGCCAGACTTGGATTGCCTTGAAGCCCTATCTATGCAGAGATGACCTACAGGGAGTTGTGTAGATATCTCAGTCCCAAGTTGTCCATAAGCCATAGACCAAACAGGAGAGTGCTGCATCATTCAGAGAACTGAGACCTGAGCTGAGCCTTGAAATCCCTCTACAAATAAGACGTGCCGAGTCTCAATTCAAACCACTACTCAGTTGCCCAAGAAAGTAAGATACAGAGAAGCTTGAGGGGGTTTAAGTGTGAGTTTCATCTGGCTGCTCTGTATATCCAGACAGTCGTAAGATCAGCAGAAGAGAAGTAAAAAAGGACACCCTACCTATGGATGGAATAAAGAAAGATAAGGGGAAACTTCATTACACTGCCCAAGATAAACATTCCAGAAAGTATAATCCACTCAGGCATATCCCTGCCCACAGTCACATAAATCAGGGGATAAAAGCCCTAAGACTCATCTTAGGAATTGGGAGTCACCACTCCAACACTACATCTTGCCTGTATGGAGACCCTTTCCCCTTGATGACAACACCAGCCAAGGTCACTTTTCTAGGATTGAAAGCCCTTACCTAATTTTCACTAATTTACTACTGTTGTATGTTCCAAATCAAGCTGCACAGGGAAGTGGTAGAATCACTATCCCTGGAGGTGTTAAAAATTGTGTAGATGTAGCAGGTAGGTACGTGGTATATTGGTCATGGTAGTATTGGGTTGATGGCTGGACTTGATCCCAGAGGTCTATTTCAACCTTAATGATTCTGTGATTCTCACTAACAAAGGTCATAGTCATTGCAGATGTATTTAAATCAAACATTTATATCTCAGTCCTTAAGAGATGTTTTGTGCTTCAGGTTCATTAGGAAAAAGTCTCAACCAAAGAACAAAGCTGTAGTAAAGCTGAATAATTATTATTTCAAACCAATACTAATTTCAAGAGTTAAAGTGATAATTTTGTGTAGTTTCAATGTGATTCATTATACAGTACTTTCAGGGACTGGAAAACTGAGATTTTACTATATAAAACTGCATTCAAATACATGATAGAAAAAAAAAAAAAGGTGTTAGAAAAGGAAGTATTTTCTTAGTTCCAACTGTACAGATTGAATGTTATTTATTTGACATGAGGAAGGGTTACTGTTATTGTTGCTGAAGTGGTATTGTTGAAACAGCACAAAAGCTTGGATGGGGAGGAAGTCTTGATCTCCTAAGGACTAGTATATTAGTATAAAGACAAGCCACAAACATATTCATAGGCATTCCCAGTTCTGTAGACCAAGGAAGCACCAAGTTTCCCACCAGTGCACTTACCCATAGATTAAACAAGCAGAGAGCACCATCGCTTTTAGACTCCCATTAGTATATACTTGTACCCTGACTGCACCAGAACTGCCTTTCCCATTCCATCTCAGAACTCTCCCTTGGCTTTTTCCTACTTGCAGACTTAAGGGCATGTTTACCTGTTCAAATACCACTACAAATATCATTGAAAAGGTCTCAGCATTATAACAGATGTGCAACAACTTGGTTTGCACTTGCTCTTGTGGAGTATATCTTCAGTCTGTTAGCAGTGTGATGTCCATTAAATAATGCCAAGAAGTCAAGCAGATGTCCTTTGCAGTGGAGCCTTTCCCTTGCTGCGGCTTCCCTCAGTATCACATTATTCCCCCTTTCTTATTCTCCTTCATTGTCATGAATGACATGATTTCATTTTCAGTTTATAAAATGACTTTTCAGCTCATCTGAGCAGGTCATTTTCTCTTGTCTGCTGTTCCTTTAAGCTCGTTTGGAAGCTTCGGTAGCTGCTGAGCTCAGTGCAGGCACTTGCTGATGTCCCAGGCAGAGGAAGCTGAGCATGCTGCTGCAGCACTGGGACACACCAGGCACTCAACATCACCTCCCAGGTCACCTCTCTGCCTTGCCAAGCCACAATTCACCTGTTCTTCTCACACCTATTTACATTGCTGCTGCACATGCTGGTCTTTGACTTGAGCTGAAAGTTGCAGGCTGTCACTCCCATTAATTTCATTGATATGCATCTCCCTTTTAAATTCACCTGGATCTCTTTGCATCGTTTTCTTTTTGCTTTTGTGAATCAATTTTGACTGTTTGTTTTTGAGGAAAATACTATTTACTACAAGCTTTGAATTCTTTTCCAAATATTCCTTCAGTCACTTCAGACAGTTATTGTTGCTTTCCCCAAGCTTTCCCAAGCACAGGAAAATATATGACTCAGCATAGCCTTGGGTTGATAACCAGTGCTGCTAAAATATTGATGTATCTCTGACCCATCCATTGGCATTTTAATAACCTATCCATCACAGAGATATTGAGTCCATATATAAGTAATATGCTATTATTACACAATATAAATAATACTGATGGGAATGGTTTTCATTGTTGCTGAGCAGTGAGGGCTCCTTGGGGATACTCAGAGTTTCTAAAAATCATACCTTGATATATTTGCATTCTCCTGTGCATGGAAGGCCAAGCACCGCTGGATAATGCACTCTGCAGCCTTTCCACAGGAACACTGGCGAGTTCCCAATGTCTTTTTACAAAGGCCAGTGTTCCCAGTTAACAGCCTCATGGTATGTATTAAGAGCTAATATCCAAGAAGCAGTTTAGATTAATGTGTACAAGTCGGCATTAGAATCTCATGATGGTTACTGCTGCTTATTCTCTTCTGAAGTTCCTCTTTGATTCAGTTTGCGTAGATAACCTGGCAACCCTAATTGGACTTAACTGAGCCTCTGGTGGAACAAGTCGGCACAGGCACTGTGTGATGCTTATTTGAAATCTGTAAATGGAAGCAAGCAAGTGCAAGCTGAAGAATCCTGTGGATATTTTTTGCACAAACAATAGTATGGAACATGAAGTGCACCGAAAAGCTCAAATCCTAGAAGTGTTGAGAGTCATGGTGCTGAGGTTTTTAGGTTGTACTCTGGGAGGCTGTGTCCCATGAGAATCTGGAAAGTCCCTTGAACCGAATGAGAGTGAGAAACTGTAAAATGAGATAGGAAACACCTGCACTAGCTTAACGAGTAACTATAGCAGGTAAGATAGGAGTCAGCTGTGTTAGCTTAACAAGTATCACTAGCCAGTAAGAGTCTTAAGAAAAGCTTGTTGGAACCAATCACATGCAGCCACACTAAGAGCAGAGATACAAATACAAATTGCTTGAAGGGAGTCTTTGGTCTCTTGGTCTGGGTCCCGGTCCCTCTCTCTATACTCTGCTTGCATTTTATCCTCATTGCTTGGGTTGACCCCTGAACCCTACAGCGACATTGTACTGCCAAAGGAGTGCAGAGAATGAAATCTGCTTACTGAAAGGAGGAACTTAAAGCCCATTTTTCACTGACTTTGAAGACATACTGGACATAGGTGTAATGGCTCCCTGAGATCAGTACAGTGGGAGCAGAACACTCCCCCACACACCTCTGGGCTGCTCTTCAGCACTGAAAACAAAGGTCATTGCTAGTACTTACATTGAATTTAGTGTATTGCTTAGAGATGTGTTTGATTTTCATATGACTGAGCAAGTATATTTATTAGCATAAGTGTTTGAAATGGACGATGTTTAAGGTCTCTTCCAAGCCAAGCTGTTCTAGGATTGGTGAGTATGCAAGGATACAGGTATAAGCATGTGCACCATTTCTAGTATTCTGGGTTTGGCATTAACAGTAAAACTTCAAAGCTATCACAGTTAACATTAGTAGAGTCTTCTCTGCATGTGAAAAAAAGCCCGAAGAGTTAAGAACTCTGCTCTTTTAATGAATTTTAAAGTAGAATAGCAATTTTAAGGATTATTGCTAGTTATTTACATTTTGCTTGCCAGAACCTAATGATAGTGAATGTTTTATTAAATTAACTAACCCAGTAACATGGGAGGTAGAGTCTGATTGAGTTTGTCATTTTCATAGCCAGTTAATAAAGCGTCTCAGTGGTTTAATAGAAAAGAAGCTACTGTGACAGTTATTGCACACTGTGCTGGTGAGCTAGGGAAGCAACTGCTGCTGAAATTAGAACTGCTTTGTTCTTTGCTTCCCTTACCAGTGACCCCACCCAGTGCCTCTTTAATGTCCTTAGTTGTTCTGCTACCTAGACAATTTGTACTGATTGTGAACACAAATCCATTCTCAGCCACATGAGTTGTGTTATTCCCATATTTGCAGTCCTGAATTGCAAGTAATGCAAAGGTAGATGAAAAAACTAGAAAAGCCAGCATTTGAAAAGTAGATGGCATCGAGCTGTTCACATTGTGCCCAAAAATACGTGACTTGTTCCATGTTCTTGCTGTTAGCTTATGCTTTTTTTCTTCTCCAGATGTTATTTTATTGAGGACTTAATATAGATACTATGCAGCATATAGAAAGCTTGTGTACAAATCATATGAAATACAATCACTGTAGAGCATTTGCCCAAACATGGTAAGTAAAGATATATTGCTGGCAAGTAACAATGAAGAGGTGGGTCCATAGCTGCAGAGCAAATCAGGCTGACTGCTGAAGGTGATCATCCATGTAGAGGAGAGATTGCTGCATAATGTGGACATTAGAGAATGTGCTGTACCATGCACAAACTGAGCCTTCCATCACTGCAGTAGAAACACAGCTGAGGAGGTAATTCCATCACACTCATGGTATTGTTTCCATCATATTAAGTTAAAAAAAATTTAAAAAACAAAAATATATATAAACGTATAAGCAAGAAAATCTATTTTGCTTCATGGAGAACATTGTATGATTCCACTGACACAAACTCCTGACACTATAAATATTAATATCATTCCTTATAGAAGGCTTCTTGAAAGGATCCCTTCCCTGGCAAGGAAATGGGAAAATCTTGTCCTTACTCTGTGAGCTACAGCAATGCAGAGAGGAGTAATGTGACTGAAACCAGATCAACCTGCTTTGGCTTCTGGGCCTTTTTTTTGAGGTCATTTAAATAATGTAAGAGTGCTATGAAGTGCTCTTTATCCTCAAGTTGATCTTTGTGAATTCTATTTTAGCAGCAGTATTAAAGGTATTCTAAATGTCTAAGTCACATTTCAAAAACAAAAATCCTAGTTCATCACTATCTCTTGCATACCAAACAAGGTACCTGGAAGATGTGAAACCGTAATCTCAAACTCATCAAGATGTGAATCACTTTGTTATATAACGTATAGTGCACCATGAAGGTGCCTGGCTGCATTTTAGAGATTATGCATTAGCATTTGAAATGCTAATAACAAAATCATTTACACCTCTGGAATACATTTCAGCCTGTGATGCACTTTGGGGTAACTGACAGTAAAATGTCAGTGTACAGGCTTCTCTGCTGCATGCATTATAGTTCTTGCTGTTTGTAGCAGTTTGTTCATACTTCTGACTGTTGTCTCCTGAGATTTATAAGAAATCTTGTTTCTTTCTTAACACAGTGAGTTTTTTAGTAGCTAGTTCCTAATATGAAAACTTAACTAAATAATGTGACCATTGCTTGAGCGTTGACTAGCATATTTGTGGCATTTTCAAGTTAATGAGTTTGATATTATACTTTATAAAATGTGGGTTTTCTGTGTTATTCTCCTGGATTAAAAATCTCATTTCAAAAGTCTTCCTCACATGCACTTACTAATATGATTTGCATTATCATAACCTGTCTCCATATGTAACTTGTGATGCTGTACCAGTCTGATTTACCTGGTTTGTTTTAAGGGGTATCATGCTGAATTACAGTAGGTTTTTGGCGGGGGTTAGATTTGGTGCTCAGTATGAGTGAAAGAGATAAACCATGAATGCTAATCTGCATGTACATTCATGGTGCTATTTGGACAAATACCGTTCTCACCATGGTTTAATTCAGACATGCTTCTGGGATTTCACATCCCTACTTACAGGAAACCCACTGTTCTGTAGCCCTGAGAGCCTGGAGAGGCAAATGAAACCAAGTGCAAGTAATTCAAACCAAAATAACTCTATTAGCAGAACCTGGAAGACTTTATCAGAGAGTCACTTTGCTGACAAGTAAGCTGCAAAGAAAAGATGAAAATTGAGTCTGACTGGAAGATGGAAACCTGCTTTCCCTTTACTTGGTTTCTTTTTGTGTCCAACATGAATGCACGGAATTCTGTTGCTAGGCATGTAAGCTGTTGACTGAAGCAGAGAAGAATAAGGACTCTGTTGGAGAAAGCAAAGTATTTAATTGTTATTTTTATAGCTATTTCTTGTCTAAGCAAATCTTCACATTCTAATAATTCTGTGACTTTTCACTTTTATTTCTTACATAAATTAATCAGGTCAGCTTATTTCCCACATCTAATGGCTTGTTGACAAGGAAAAAATTAATCAGAATAGCTACTGTGGAATAAATTACTCCAGAATAGCTTCCCCATGGACACTGTTAGTCTGAAATAAGTGTGCTTTTTAGTGATTAGTGCTTATTCTGTCAGACCAATGTTTGTCAATTTTCCCAGGTCAGTTTGTAGGAATTAGTACCTTCCAGAAGGTACCTTGACTCCTTGAACAGGATTTGTCACTGCCATACACCATCTCAGTAGCAGAGACCAGCCCTGAGTGGCTACATCTAACCATGTTAGAGCTCTCTGCAGGGATATTCACCCATATAAAGCAAAAGTAAGAGATTTCAGTTTTGATATGAGAGGGAACTTCTTCTGTGAGTCACAGAGCACTGGACCAGGCTCCCAAGAGAGGGTGTGGAGTCTCCTTCTGTAGAGACTCTCAAGACCAATCTGGATGCATTCCTGTGCGACCTGATCCTGCTGTGCCAGGGGGGCTGGACTCAAGGGACCTCAGGAAGTCCTTCCAACCCCTAACGCCCTGTGATCATGTGGTATCATCTCTTCAAGTCTAGCAGGCTTGGAGAATCTACTACTAATGTTATGCTTTTCAGTTCACTTGCTAAGAATATAAATTCTGTCGAGTTTCATTCCTTGGACAAGAAAGAGGAAACAGTAAGAAAAGGTATTTTTTTCCTTCCAGTTCCAATACTGCTGCTCAGATTTCAACCCAAAAAGCTCTTGTGTTTTTTCATCAGAACACAATGGAAAAAATCCTGCTTTACATCATGGGCTCCTCCATCCTAGCAGATTTCAATAGCTTTCTAGGTTTTCCTGAATCCCAAGTGAGTGGTACACTCAATAAACTCAACAGTGCCCTGTGAACTACTTCTCCCACCTCTGGCAGAGGCCTGTTATCCTCACAACTTCAGGAACATGGGAAGAACTTAAAGCATTAGCTGACCTGTAGCTATGCCATCTTTGGTGGATCCAAGAGTCTCAGATTATTATTGCTAGCTATCTGCAATTGCCCTTGGCTCATTATCACAAAAACTAGCCTGCACTGATTCCCCAGCTGCAGTAGGACAGATTTGTTAATATTTTCTGCTTATTCGAGCAATTACCTTGCACAAGGTCAGGCAAGGATTTTCGGATTTCAGGAAAACCAATTCCATTACACTTGTTTGTTCTGTAGAAGGGCTTTTTCTCTCTTTTCAAAGTGAATATTTTATGCTGTTATTTACTGCACGTTCACACGGTGCAGTATGCTCTGCTGAGAAAAGAGCAGTTGGCTGAGGGCTGGTCTCACACCCGTTAAAGTCAATGACAAAACTATAGCAGCTTCCCTGATAACACAGTTTGCCCTGAGGAGGTAGAGTTTGATAGGCACCAAAGTGTTGGTATGAACAGAGCATGGAAAGTCAAAATACGAAGTTAAAATAGATAAATGTATGTTGATCCTGTAAATTTCTGATTTTAACACCAGGGAAATCCATACAGTGGCATGATTACTCCACATTTATTCAGACTGACCTTGTTAACAGTACAAAGAGATGTCTTTGTTGAAGGATACGATGCATTAATCTTGCTTTATATGCATTAGTGTGCTTGTCAATCCAAGCAAGTTGGCAACTGCTAAGCCATAAATTGGACGTTTAAGAAGACAGTTGGACATTTTACTGTACCTTATGAAATGTGTTTCTGGTCAAGTATGTAATTTCGGTAATTTGGACATCTAAGCTGCAGATAGAATCAATTATGTGCCAACAGCCCAATTTCTGCTTTTATTTAGGTACTTAATTTGGATGCACTTCAGTGCTTCAGTTTTCATCATAAGCTTTGAATATTTGAGTAAATAAATTTCTCTCACAAATCTTTTTGCAAGTTTGTCCATGTGGAAAAGCAGGTTTGGTTTGGTTTGGTTTCTTGATGGGAGGAATCAATTATTTATTCTATTTTTCATACTTAAAAATGGAGGGAGGAGGAATAGGTTTATTTTCACTTTCAAGTTTGCTTTCCTGGTGCAAACATCCATGAAGATGACTGTATCTGTCAGGTCACTGGGATAGATCCTGCATCAAGATGTGTATTTGTTTGTCACCAACTACAAAAGGAGTACAGTCATGATTCTGCCCTTTTTCAGAGCATTCTAGTATTGCAATGAGTAAGAGAAAAGTAAACATCCTAAAGCAATAATAAAACTATTTTAGGGCTTAAAATAGTTTATTTGAATGACTGTGCCAAGGATCTCGGTTTACTGCTGTAGAGAAAATGCTTAGGAGAATGAGGTAGCATTTCAGAGGTCATTACTGCAGACTGTTTTGCAAGCTCATGTTCTTTACAGATGTGAACATTGAAGAACTCTTGGAGATGCAGTGGGGATCAGGCACCTGCTGGACTAACAAATACTGTGTAATGGTTTTCATCTTCTGCCTGTTTTGCAGTGAAGACAGTCCTGCTCTTCCCTATTTACTTAGTTTGTATGTTCTGTTTTCTCATTATAATGAAGAGCTTTCACAAGGTGATACTTGTTAGTGACTAGAGAGAAACACCCTTCCTGGGCTAGGCATGTATGTTAATGCTTTATTGAATTTGAATGTGCCATAATCAGTATGCCTTCCAATTGATTAAATACCTCCTGTGTTCTCCAGTAGTGAACACAGTGCTTTGTTCTCAGAATCACTCAATTTCCTGAACTTTCCCTTCTATGTTTCAGATGGCTTGACAGACTGCGTAGACCCTGACTGCTGTCAGCAAAGCAATTGTTATGCCAGTCCTCTCTGCCAGGGTTCACCTGATCCCCTTGACCTTATTCAACACAGCCAACCTCCATTCTCTCAACATCCTCCAAGGCTCTTTTATGATCGAATTAGATTCCTTATTGGGAAGGAAAGCACTCACGTCATCCCAGGAGATATAACCTTTGAAAGCAGGTGAGTTTTCTTTTAAAGAAACAACTTCTCTAAGTATTGAGAACTGCCATTTAACCAGGAAAAAACCTGGATAGCTGAGAATTCTTCACCAGGGATCAAAAAATACCCAAAAGGATGGCAAACTTTTAAGTCCCAACAGCTGAGAAACTTGTTTATCAGATTCTTGTTACTACCTATGAAGTTCATTAAAGTGTCACAGCAACAAGTTGCTACTGTTGTTAAGACAGCTTTGTTGTGGAAGGTAAAGTATCTCATACTTGTGAAGTAAGTGGTGGAAATTTCAGCACTTTATGCTGTAGGTAGATGTAATGACAGGAAGCAGAAGGATGAGTTAGATTCATATGTTTTGTATTCAGTCACCTTTCTGCCCTGTAGAACTTGATTGGTATTCACAGTGTAATAAATTTAACACATGCCCCTTACATATAATCCAGCTATCTAATTAACAAACTTGTTTGTTTTACTACATGTTGATAGACCAGTGTGGAATTTACCATTTTGTGCTGCAGGTTACTCTCAAGCTGTCATGCCAACAGTGATCTCTGAGTGTTTGGCTTGCCCTTTAACAGGAAAATACTGTGCAATTGGAGAGGGGCATTTACTTGCTCAGAAAATGTGGTAGCACATATTTTCTTGAACATTTGAAATATAGGGGCACATAAGTTTTTATGCTGTAGTTCGCTTGGGAACCTATAACTTACATACTGACAAAGAGATCCACAAATCATCCCCATCACCTAACTGTTACCCTGTCAACTAGGCCTGTGCATTAGATAAACCATGTTCCAGTAATAAGGACATAAGAATGTTTCTATTTTCACAGTACAGTGCATAGCACTTAGCTTACAACCTGAACTTCATTCCATAGATGCACACTAATTCAGTGCACTTTTGCTTTGTAGCTTATTAATTTTTAATAAAGTAAATATGTAAACAGAGTCTTTATTGATCTGAAATACCTAAACATTTAATCACTATTAATAATTTAACAGGATGTTATAAATATGTAGAAGTATGGGGTATGAAAATTAATGTGATAGAAAGCCCCTGCATGTCCGTGGTGGGTTTCAGTGTCTTGCTGATGCACAGTGCCACTGCTCTTGGTGCAGGAGCCTTGACTGTCTGTATGCTCAGCTGAGCATGCTGCAATTTAAACCAAAAGTCATTAGTCACCAGTGAAAGATTTTCCTCATCAACATGCCTCACAGGGACGTGTTTTCAGAGAGGAGGTGAGCACTCAAGTTGCCTGTACAGTGTTCTGTGACACTGCAAATGTTAGCAGCCAGATTGCATATAATCCCATCAACGTGCTTTTATAGATATAAGGAACTGATCTTTTAAAGCTATCATTGATGGGATTTAACTTGGATTTAAAAGCTTTTTCTGAGTATTCCATTTCTTTACCCTGATATCTGCCTTGGCTTTGAAGAGCGAAGAGCAGCGAAGGGCCACATGTGAGCAGCAGCCCACCTTTGCCATTGTTTGATACTTTATACCACTAAGGAATAAGACTTATACTTGCACCAGTACCTTGTTCACATCCCAGATATCATTTCCTCCCACTGTGGAGAAATTGCTAGTTGGTTTGGTGCAAAGATCATTGGAATTCAGATGAGGCTGCCCATATCTTGGGAATCAGGGCAGTGCCTGGAGACCTGCGCTGCGCCATGTCTCCTGGGTTTTGTCAACAATAATCTGCAATGTACTGGGCACCCCGAGGAGTTCATCAGTCCACACTTTACTTGATCCTCAGGTCTTCCAGGCTGTTGAAAAATTGCTCATCCATAAGTCAAATATTATTAAAAACTGCCAGAATTTTCCTCAAGGATGAGAGATAAGCAGAGTCTCAGAAGGAGGCAATAGCTTAGCTGTGCTGCCTCTGTTCAGAAATCTTCCACTGACATTGTCAATCTGATTGTCATCTAGTGTCTGTTCTTCTGAGAATTAAGATTGCTGAAAAAAATTCAGAAAGACAAGTGTTAGTACAGTTTAAAATAAAAAAATCAGGAATCTGTGATCCTGCCTATCTGGTACAGACCAAAGAATGCTTGGGGATTTTTAATCTCCTCTTGGCTATTGCTGAAAAGGTTGCATCCAGGCGTATGGTTCTAACTCATGGCTGCCTGCAATGCCACTCATTTTATAGCATTGGTGGTTCAACAAGGCATTTTTAAGAATTGGATGAAATGGTGACATTCATTTCAGAGTACTGGCATCAATTCCCCCTGGTGCTTGAATTTGGAAAATCCCTGTCTGTCTTGTTTTGCTACTTTGTTGTTTGTTTGCTTCTCTGAAGCCATTAGGAGGATTATGGAAGAAATGCCTATCCAATGTTTTCAATCCTCTGTTTCAGATGACATTGTGTTTTACTGTACCACAGGACAGTGGAATTCCAATGTGGGTGATGTTTGCATGAATCTCAGTTTAGGTGAAGCCAAAGTGATGTGAAATAGATTTGGGATAGCTATCCAAAAATGGTGAAGCTCTCTGTCCTTCCATCTGAAAGTGTTTGGTCTCTGCCATATCCTGGCATTTTAAACATTGTGTGAAATGTTAAAATTAGTTGTTCTGACAACTGCTGGGACATCTATCCTTTTGCATTTGCACATTAGATTTTAGCTTAGATTTAATTTTTAAACATTTGCCTACTACTACATAGTGTTGAACCACAGCTGAATACTGCACCAAAATGTATGCTAAAAAGCTACATGTTTCCAAAACCTATTTTTCTTTGTACTATGTCAAAGCTATGTCATTTTTGCAGGGTTTTTACAAACTCACAACTTAGAGTGTGACATGCTGAAAGGCAGATTAGACACATTCTGAACAAATGGAAATGTACTTGCTTACATCAGGAATGGTTTTGACCTACTGCATGTACCAGGCTATAGCAGATTATAATGTTTTTATCAGCTTCTGTTCTCAAGAAGGTTTTTAGCTTGTTTCATTGCTGAGTTTTTTTTCAATGCATGCTGCTGGCAAGTTATTTGACTCCCTGTAAATTGTCTACAAAAAGGGTCCAATGTATGGTACTGAATTAATTACCCTTCAAAGGCTGCTTACAGCAACATTGTCAGCAGGAAGAAATGAATGTACCTTACTAGCCTTTAGCTTAATTTCTCTGATTGAAGATTTTAATCAGAAATGTAATACAGTAAATGACATCTTCTGGTAATGTGACACTTGCAAATTCACAAGTTGCTTGACAGAGCTCCTCATCTGAGCCTTATGCCTCAGCCTGAGGTGCTCAGAGAATATTGGAAACTTGACACACAAAACAAAAGCAAAGAAGTAACAGACAAGTAGCAGTAGAGCCAGGCAAAGTAGTAGAATAATAAAATGCTTTACAAGTGAAAGAATGCATCTAGAATCTTAAACTTCTATTTATATTTTAAATTAGAGATGTCAGACAAACTGCCTGATGGCAGAGAGCTGAGGCCCACAGGGCTGAGATCCTCAGTTACACATGGAATGACCCATGAAGCACTGACAGAAAAATCCAACTCCTTTTAGGCCACCTGCAACCCGTGGGAATCTCTGCTTTCTCTCGAAAAGCCAACTGCTCCCTCTGGAGTTACAGATTTAGTACAGCTTGCCAGGGGACAAGAAACATTTTTTTAATGCATTTGAAAACACTAAGGCAGCTTATCAGGGACATGTTCTTCCCAGTTCTTCCAAATGAGAAAAGACATTTTTGCACTTACTTTCAAGTTAAAAACAACTTGGACAGCCTTAGTCCAAGATTATGCAATTGTAGCAAGTAGGTTGCTGTTGGACAGGTAATGTGAGGAGTTATCCCCCATGAGAAAGAAAAGCAGGCCAGTCACAAGCTTGTAGAATAAATCTTAGAGGCTGAGAGCAGGAGAGATGCAGTACGTTGAGGAGGCACAATGGTCTTTAGAGGTTTCTCTGATAGAATTAAGAAAAGCCGTGAGTGGTAGCAAGGTCCACAGCTCATCTGGAAAGAGGGTGAATGTTGAAGCAAGGAAGCGTGAAGTGTCAGTTGAGTATGAAGTGATACCACTGCAGAGAACATGCCCTAAAAGCTCTGGTAAGGAAAGGATGCAGCAAAGCTGCAGGGAAGCTGCATGCCAACATGCCTTCAGGCATGGCAGTCCACTTTATGAGATGTCAGGGCATTGGGGAAGGAGGAGAACCTGCTGCACACTGCGGGGTTGTTTGTTAACTCCCCAAGCACTTGTGCTGGTCATGAAGTAACTGAAAAATGTTCCCATAACTGCAGTAAATGCAAAAATAAAAACTGATTCTGATCAAATGCGTAGTCAGAGATTTAGTAGGTGCTAGTAATTCAAATAAGAGGCCAGAGAGTAAGACTCTTCAGCTTAGGGTAGATAATAAAAAGACAGTAAATAATGAGGACAAATGTGGCAACACAGAGGCAGGCTTAGAACATTTAAAATCTAAAAGATTGCAAAGACAGTTCAATGCTGATAGATGTAGAATAATGAGGTTTATGTGTCTTTATCATATACCATAAATGTGTGTGGCTTGTAAAATATGACAAATAAAAAGGGAACAAGAAATTTGAAAGATAAGTCTCTTAATATTATTTATGAATAATGAGAAGTAAAGTGAATGAGTAGGGGGAAGAAAGACTATGTATGAAATAATGAAGACTTTGATGAGTTGTTATCGCACAAATCTGTATGATTGATAAAATATGAGGAGAGAGTGGAGTCAAAAGACAGGTCTGTGTGGAATGAACAAACAGGAGTATGAGGATGATGTACTGAATAATAATGACTCTGAGGTGTCTCTCTTTCTCACTTCACCGTGAGTTGTAAATATATGGAGTGTACTAATAAAAGCCTTAGAAAAGGAAAGGCAGGTTTGTTGATGTTAGAAATACGAGGAAACAATAGAAGGTCGTATTTTATGCTCTAACAAATCAAAGAATAATTGAACCTGACAGTCCTGTTGAGTGAATCTTGTGCGTCTGTTGAGACTCACAAGAGTTTGATTGCTTTCAGTGGAGCAGCAGATTTTGCCTGCAAATAGGGCCACAACCAATTTAGTTAATGTAGAAAATGAAAAAGTGGTAAATCAGAATTGTGTTGTACATATGGAAGTATTGCAGCCTTCCCACATTCCTTTGGGATTTATCAGCATCTGTGCTGAAAATCAGCATCTTTCTATGTCCTGGGAGCACGGAATTCCTATGAACAAATGTGGTGAATGATGTGCTCACAAAGGGCTTAACATTCACCAGTTGCATTTTCTCAGATCGTAGTCAGCCAGGCTTGATGATATCATAGTGATAAATTAGTGTTCTGTTGAACAGCTTTGGAGAATGGAATCTTATGAAACAAGTCAGAATTTTCAGAAATTTATGATCTCCAGTTTGTACTTATGATTTCATTGGATCATGAGCAATTAATCTCTCAAGGGTTATTTTTTAAATTCATATATAGACTTCTAAATAACTTTGATCTGAGGAGTAGTTAAGTTTTTTCTTTTAGTTTGTGTCCAGTTCTGGGCCCCTCAGTTTAAGAAGGACATTGAAACACTTGAAGGTGTCCAGAGAAGGGCAACAAGGCTGGTGAGAGGCCTTGAACACAAGCCCTATGAGGAGAGGTTGAGGGAGCTGGGATTGTTTAGCCTGGAGAAGAAGAGGCTCAGGGGTGACCTCATTGCCCTCTACAACTACCTGAAGGGTGGTTGTAGCCAGGAAGGGGTTGGCCTCTTCTCCCAGGCAACCAGCACCAGAACAAGGGGACACAGTCTCAAGCTGTGCCAGGGGAGGTTTAGACTGGAGGTGAGGAGGAAGTTCTTCACCGAGCGAGTCATTCGTCATTGGAACGGGTTGCCCAGGGAGGTGGTTGAGTCACCGTCCCTGGAGGCGTTCAAGAGGAGATTGGACGTGGCACTTGGTGCCATGGTCTAGTCATGGGGTCTGTGTTGATAGGTTAGACTCGATGATCCTCGAGGTCCTTTCCAACCTAAGTGATACTGTGATACTGATACTGTGACACTCACTGTGCAAAGGCTGGATGTGTCTGTTGAGGTATGCCATGAGCTTTCAAACTGAGAGGAAAACAGAACGATGTCTAAATTTATGCTTATTTTTTATCTTGAGTGATTAATGCTAGTTACCATTGTAAGAATTCTGAATTCTGTTGGTTTGGACACTAAATGCCTTAAAATGTTATCCAAAGATTTCTGTATTCAGTGTTCACTTTGCTCTGAGAAAGCATAGTTCCAGGGACTGTGTGCATCCCAAAACCTGGATCCATTCATCTGCTGGAGGTATGCTACTGTAGTGTATCTCACAGCATGGGGCAACATGCTGCAAGGTATTTCAGTGGAATGTAGCTCTGCAAGACCTTAGAAAATCCCACTATTTTACATCTTAGTGAAGCTATTTTACATCTTATTCCTTACTCTCGATGAGACTTTATGTTTGTTCAGTCTTCAAATACATAAAAGGCTAATGCTAAGAAAAAGAGAGTAATTTCTTCACCATTTCTGTGTCTAGGGTGAATGTAATGGTCTTAAAGGGCAACAGTGGAGATTCCCATTAGACAGAGGGAAAACTTGGCATGGGTAAAAAGGACTTGTACAGAAGCGGTGAAATGGGTTACTTGGTGAGGTTATAGAGTTAGACAAGCGTCTGTCTGGAGTAATGTAGGTATAGTTGATCTTACCTGAGGCAAAGGAATGGACAAGATATAGTCTTGTATTTCCTTTCAGCTCTCATTTTCTATGATTCTGTGATCCTGTTAGCCTCTGATTAGACTCACTTAGTAATGAGTTCACTTTCCTGTCCATTGACTTTGATGTGTTCTGCTGTGCTGCCATATTCCAACCTCTTTACTGCAATGGGAGGATATTTATTCTGCAAAGTGGATACAAGTCCAGCATATCCCAGAGGGAATTTAAAAGGGCATAACATGCAATGGGGGACTGGAACAAGAAAAAAAAAATAAAAGAAAAAACAAAAGTATGTTACATTTGATTGGGTGCTTCCTGGGTTTACCTATATAACTTTCTGAAGTTTAGTGAAGACCATGTGTCTCACTGCTGCCTTATTGCATCAGTTCAGCCTTTTTTCTAATAGACAGCGATGCTTTCTTCCTGGCAGCAAAGAATGAGGTTTCATTCTCCCCTTTCACAAATCATCAATGCCTAGAGATTCAGCAAGCTAAGTCACGCTATCAGTGAAATCTTTGCAGTGCTGTTCAATGGCAGGACAAATGGTATCCTGAAATATAGCCAGAAATGGAAATGTATTCTCGATACACCAGCAATTCACGGGGGAGTCTGTGTGTCATCTTGCTGAGATAATGGTTTTTCAAATCAGTCCTTTGGACTTTGTTTGAATTTTCATTCAGAATCAGCAGTCACAGTGAAATCAGAGTAGTACTCTCTGTCTGGGACAGAAGTATGGCACAGTTTCTGAAATCCACACCCTTCTCACCCTCCTGATGTGTCTAACATTGCTTTTTAACCCTTTTGTAACAGACGGGCATGCGTCATTCGAGGCCAGGTGGTAGCCATAGATGGAACACCTCTGGTTGGAGTGAACGTCAGTTTTCTGCACCACAATGAGTATGGATACACCATCAGTCGACAAGATGGAAGGTTTGACTTTCATGTTTGGTCTTTCACTGGTTTTGATTTTTATAGTTAGGGCCATCTACCACCAAAAAGTTTCATAAACATCACCGCTCAAAGTGCAGACTGAGGATGGCATCTGGGCCTCTGCTCTGGAAGCACATTGAAGTAAAGCTCTCTGGAGTAAAGGGACCAAAGAAGAAATAAAAATTAAAAAGTGCTGAATGGCAACAAGATTTCAGTGACATTCAAACACCTGGAGTCAAAATGTGACAGGACTGCCGTAACAGTACCTTCTTGGTATTTGAATATTTTCACTAGCCAGGTATTCTAGAGAATTCTCTCTTTCCTTTTTTTCTCATGTTAAGTGTGAATCTTCCAAGTCATTTACTGAGGCATGATGGTAACTCAGAATCACAGAATCATTGGGGTTGGAAGGGATCTCAAGGATCACCTAGTTCCAACCCCCCTTCGCTTTCCACTAGATCGGCTGGTCTTTTTAGCTGATCACCTGAGCCATGTAAGTAAGGGTGAGGACACACTCTTTACAGTGCCCACATGGTTACATTGCAGTTCCACAACCAGTCCTGAGCAATCCTGGCTTCCTGTCCTTCCCCAATCTTGTAGAGCTGAGTTCAGTTCTCAGAGGTGAAGTTCCTATATAATGCATATTGCATTCCAGGTTTGACAGGCCATTTGCAACAGGGTCATGATTTCCTACTGAACTTGAATTAAGCTGCTAAGGACAGTTCAAAACTTCATCTGCCTTGGCTGCGTTGTCAACTACAAGAAATCAGAAGCTATCTTCCAACAAGAACGAGTGTAATTTGTCACTGTTTCTACAATTATTTTTTTGTTTTGTTTGGCTTTGTCAATTTATCAAAATAAAGAGCATGCATATTTATTTTACCTTAGCTTATTGACTTTCAAATGGCACTACTGAAAGTTAGTAATTATCATTTCCTCTTTACGCTAGCCTAGATAAAGTTGTTGCATTAAAATATGCTACCTGTACTTCACTGTGAATGTAATCGGTGTCATTTGGGAAATGTGATGAGATGTGCGTAATTAAGTCTGACTTCTTATCACAGTTTGTTACCATCAAAAGCCTCCATAATAGATGCATTCAATAATACAGGGAGTGAAGTATCTATTTACATATTACCTTGTGTCGCCTAACTGTGGATGTCAGAAATTCAGGAAATTGAGCCTCCATATACTGTGCCTTCTACATCCCACTGTTCTGCAGCCCAAATATGCCAAAGGTTCTTCACAATAGCTCCCAGAGGATCCACCCGCCTTTTGTACAAGAGCTGATTCAGTTCTCAGTGCAATTAATTGTCATCTTTCCCAGAAATTTCATATCCTGCACAGAGGGGTCTCCTGCACAGCATACTCAACCTTTTCCTCCTGCTTCTTTTAGGAAAAAAAAAAAGGAAAAGGATAGGTTAATAGAGAAAAGGCCTAATGGGCTTTGAGGCTTCTTATTCTGCATGCTGTACCTGAATAGAGTATAAGTAGCATCCCTTTCCTAGGATAGGGATTTCTTTTCAAATAAACCAAAGTAACTGGGCCCACACTTTTGTTACAGATGACTTGGTAGTATTGGTTCTGGCTGGTTAATAGAGGGCAGGTAGGCCAAGTAGCATTGAAGGTCTTTTTGTACCTTGCTGTTGATGTGCATGGGGAAAAAACACAGAAATAAAGCTTCTTCATGCCTACCAAGGTGACACTAGGAAGGTACACTGGAATGATTTCATATAGTAAATTAAGGGCTGTAATGAGAAACATAGAGCTTTTGTTTGTAACACGTTGAAAGTTGTGCTAATGTGATAAAACAAAGGGTAAAAAAAAGACTATTTGTTTTCTCTTTTCCAGTTTTGACCTTGTGGCTGTTGGAGGTATTTCTGTCACTCTAGTTTTTGACAGATCTCCTTTCATATCTGAAAAAAGAACACTTTGGTTGCCTTGGAATAGATTTATCATCGTAGACAAAGTCGTAATGCAGAGAACAGAGTCAGATACACCGTCTTGTGACATGAGTAGTTTCATCAGCCCAAATCCAATTGTGCTTCCTTCACCATTGACAGCATTTGGAGGGTCCTGCCCAGAAAGAGGAACTGTTATTCCAGAGCTACAGGTAATGAATCAACCATTTGTTCAAATGAAGAGGCTGTTCTAGGCAATTTTAGAAGATGATCCCATACCAAATCGTGAGCAATTAACTGCTGTGATGTTACTCACTTGTCGGAATGACGTCAATGTGTATCTCTTCAGTAGTTTCACAGTTTTTTTCTTTCTTACTTTTTCTTTTGTATTTTTCAAGTGCTTTATTTCTTACCTCCAGCTAGAAAAAAGTGGGGAGTCCTAAAACGATTTATTATTGAAATGCTAATTAATTTGTAAGTGTTGCACAAAGCCATTCCAAGGTTACAGATGAACAGTACAACTTCCCCATACGTCAGTGTGAGACATGACTCAAAATGCTTTGAAGACTCATTAGGGATGTTTCATCTGTCCACATTTTCTAGTTCTTTACAGTGGCATCTCAAGCTATATGCTAGCTTCTTGGGATTTATTATTTTCTTTACACAGCAGAGCAATTTTGGGTTCTCTTTTAATCTGACCAAGCATGTCTGGAAGATGCTTTGGAGGCTACTTGTAGCCATGAATATTTCCAACCTTTTCTCTCTTTCTCATAAAAGTATTGCTATTGATTAAGAGCCTTTATTCTACCTGTAAGAGGCCTCTGATTGAACTCAGTTATGTCTAAACATCTCCATAACTATTAAAAACACTGTTATGTTTCAGGCAGTTGATGGTCATAATGTTGCTTCACAGAATGTACTAAGTGAAGCTAATGAGCATAAATTACAAATAACTGATGCACACTAGTAAGAAAAAACTGGGTCACATTACTCCACATAAGGTATTCCTGGGTTTTCTTTAAACAGTGAGGTACCCAAAGATGCAGGCTGCAGTCTGCTCAGGGAGAAACTGTCTTCAGGCCTGTTTTCTGCCATTAGAAGGTTCATTGGGTGTTGATTTCCATTGTGTGGTGCTGGGAACTGAACTAAAAGAAACTCAGAATAATAGGAGAAGGAGATACATTAGCATGTATCAATGAATGAATATTTCTTCCTGGTTTTCTATCAAAAAATGGTAAGAGATGTCAGATGTATGACAGAGGGGGCAGCTGGGATGTCAGCAGGAAAGAAGGGTAACACAGCAAATCAGGAACAATAAAAGGAGAAGGATTTCCCTGGCAACACTACACTTCATATGTCGAAACGACAAGTGCTGGCAGGCCTTCATCTGTACTGCAGCAATCCTGTGACAGTGATGCTGTTGCAATGTGTAAATGACATTGTTTTGAAAGTGAAATCAACTATTGTTAAACAAGAAAAATCTAAAAACTGGGGAGTATGAACAAATCAGTTTGTAATTTTCAAAGCTTGATGAGTTTAGCTCGGCTTGTTATTACAAAAGCACACTAAAACCATGAACCTTATTAAGCACAGCCTAGTTTGCAGTGGCTTTTGAGTGACTGAAGTGGCATCCTCCAAGAAGCTGCTCTCTTCTCTTGTCTGTTCTTCCTCACAGTCTGTCCCAGAAAGGATCTTTCTCTCAGGAGATCACAAGAGCTAAATCCCTTTTTGTAGCTCCAAGGCCCACATCATTCACAAGGTCAAGGCCAAATTCATTTTTTTCCCTCGCAAGCTCACAGTCTATATAGTCCTTCTAGTTGCTGAAGGCTTATCTTCACTGCGGCCAGGAACTGATACTACCCACAGTGGGCATATCCAAGCCAGCTTTAATCCAAGTGATTCAGACAGCAGCCCTGACAGCAGTGCCAGGGGATTTGAACTCTGTGGCACACCCTGGGGACTCACCTGTTAGCTAGATGACTCTGATGCCCAGACTGTTTCATCTTCACTGCCATGTGTCCCCACTTAGCTTGTTAGGTTCCTTATGCTGCACCTACATGTGGCATGCTCCTTCTTGCTGACACTCAGCCTTGCTGCCAGCACTTCTGCACAGAAGATGGTTTACGTAAAGGTTTGTTTGCTTTCTTAGTTCTCCTCAAATGTAACATACAAATTGTGTGCAATTTTGATAACATTTTTATTAGCATTCTGATGAAGAACATTGTTTAAGTAAACCAACTAAGAAAGCCAAGGTAAAGCCATAGAGGTCGTATGTATTAATATGTCCACAGACACTATTTGCTACTTAGGAGATAAGAGTAAAGCATCACAGGAAGAGGCTCTTTATCAAAACAAAGAGATGGCCATCCAGTAAGTCAACCAAGCAACTTCCAGCATTGTAATATTTCTGGCTACTGCACTGCTGATATGAACACAGAAGACATCAGTGTTTTAAGCGGTACTGTGTTCATGTCATGATTGTCAGATGTAAAATAAGCACCTGCTGTTATTATTATAATTTTGCATTTTCCTTGGCTACAGATAAAATGATGTGTTTTTTCTCCAAGGTGGTCCAAGAGGAAATCCCAATTCCTTCAAGTTTTGTGAAGCTGAGTTATCTCAGCAGTCGAACACCAGGGTATAAAACTTTACTGCGCATTATTTTGACACACACAACCATCCCTTCTGGAATGACAAAAGTCCACCTGATAGTTGCTGTTGAAGGACGTCTGCTTCAGAAATGGTTTCCTGCTGCAGCCAATTTGGTGTACACATTTGCCTGGAATAAGACAGATATATATGGACAGAAGGTTTCTGGTCTAGCTGAGGCAATGGGTATGTAGAATCACCCTGACTTAAGCAGAAGTGCTTATATACATCAAGCAAGGAAAATAGGGCTTAGAAATTTTGTTGCTGTACTCATATTCTTTTAAATCAAATGCCTCTTTAGGTAAAGTGACTTGTATGATTTCCTAAGAACATTTATTTTCTTGTTCTTCCAATGTCATCTTTCTAATTTAATCAATTTGAAAATCTCCTTTTCCCTCAGAGAATGGTTGTGTACTAACAGCATTATATTCAGCTGTCTTTGGGTTTGAATGTTACTTTGAATATGACCTTTGGTGTGTCATTGTTTCTGTCAGTTTTTGGCTTTGACATTTAAAATGTCATTTCCACTTAGAGTTTACAAAATTCTAACTTTTAGGCATCTTTTTGTACTCCATTTCATGTCCCCAACATTTAAGATTAATTGATTTATTGTTTAAAGATGTTTAGATGAAAATCATCATGTTTCATATGCTGTCTTTACTGAGTTGCACAAGCAGCTATTCTGAGAATCGCTACAGAAGTTCTGCTTGTGCAAACACATTTTTATTGAGCCAGCCATTTTTCATTAATTTCATGATTTGGTTTTTAAAAGGCTTTCTTATTTTTTAATTAAATTTGGGATTATTTTGCTAGTTGACTAATCGTACAGCTACTTTCCATTAAGATTATTTACCTTACCAGCAAAGCTTGGCATTGTGAGTAAGTTTCACTCCCTTAGTGGTTGTGGTTTGCGTTTTAAGTCAGGGGAATTATAATAAGCAGCATCGGCTAGAACATTGTACAAAGCACAAATAGCAAGGGCTACATGGTGCTGTCTACCCTTATGGGGAGTATGCCTCATTCCCAATATGCAAATGCTGTTCTGAGGGGCAGCCACAAGCTTTTGTCAGGTTCTGCCATGTTATCCATACGGGCAGTGTGCCTGCAGATTGATCCATGCAAAGGTGCCCAAGAGTCAGCCACTGGTGTCCACAAAGAGTTGTGAGACAATGCACACAGGGATAAATCAGAAAAGAAAGAGCATACTCTAGGGCTGTGGTCCCGCAGTCTACTTCAACACATAGAACTGCAGGCTGATGCCACAGTGTTCCCACATTCTCTCCCTGCCTCTGAGCCACCACTCACATTCATTTGGTCATGAAATGAGCCAGATCAGGAACAAATTCAGCTGAAAACTGAAGAAACCAGAAAATAAGTGATAAATTTTCAGCTTCATTAGTTTCCTATCTGCTATGAATGCTAGTGCAGAAGCAGAGGTCTTCTTAATCCAGCTGTAGCTCTCACATTACATTGGCCTAAACTGATCAAAATTCCACCCTTAGTGCAAGGTTTCCTAAGCTGCTGCATCATGTAACATATCTGCATCTGATCTACCACATATGCAGAAGGGTGGACAACTTTTCAAAGGTGTCAGGTGCTGGCACTTGCTGAGGGCAAATGTAGCACTAGCCCTTTGCAGATCGAGGTTTGCAATGAGTGAATGTATTAAATGATTTCTTCATTTCAGTTAAGTATATTTGTGCAAATCCAGAAATTAAAAAAATAAGATAAATCCCATTGTGCCCTTTGTCCACCCTATGGATGATGAGGCAGGAGCAGATGCTTCATGGGTGCCACGTGAGGCTTTCACACACAGTATCACACACACAGTATCGCTTAGGTTGGAAAGGACCTTGAGGATCATTGAGTCCAACCTATCAACACAGACCCCATGACTAGACCATGGCACCAAGTGCCATGTCCAATCTCCCCTTGAACGCCTCCAGGGTCGATGACTCAACCACCTCCCTGGGCAACCCGTTCCAATGACGAATGACTCGCTCGGTGAAGAACTTCCTCCTCACCCTTCTTGTGGATGGGGACCACGTTGGCCAGTTTCCAGTCATCTGGGACCTGACCTGTGAGCCAGGACTGGAGGAAAATGATGGAGAGTGGCCTAGCTAGCACATCCGCCAGCTCTCTCAGCACCCTAGGATGGATCCCTTCCGGTCCCATGGACTTGTGAATATCCAAGTGGCTCAGGAGGTCCCGAACTAATTCCTCATGGATTTCCAGGGCATTACACTGCTCCCCGACCTCATAGTCTGATATGACTGTGTGTCCTGTATTCAGTCTTTCGGAGTCTATCACTAGGGTGTCTGAGAGGGAGCAGTTGAGTATGCCTGCTTCCTCTGTGTCATTTAGGAGTCTTCTGAAGACCATGAAGCCTTCCTCATACCTGGACTTTAAAAAAATTGAAATCAAATGCATACCATTGTATGAAATAATAGTGTAGTTACAGATCCCCAATGTAGAAGTTTGTGAGTGTAATATGTTTAAATATGAAGAAAGCTTATGCAATAGTGCTGGGGATCAACTTTTAAATTATTTACTTGGTGCTTTTTTTTTTTTTTCCTCCTTTCTTCAAAGTTTAGGTTAATTATGCTTCTTGCAAAATAGCAGCAAAATAAATTTAGATTTTAAGTGTATTGTTGCCATCCTTTGTTAGATCCCAATAACGCTTGATTTAATTTGACACACTATAGTACTCAGGGACCTTTATCTGAAGCCATTATATGAATTTTTGTCAAAATAATTTCCTCTGCCAGTATATTACCAATATTTAATAATGCATTCCATTCAGTTTTCATGTCAATTAAATTAAATTTGCAGCAGGTTGAAGTCCTGTAACTCAGGAATGTAACCATCTGCTTTTGCTTTTATAAGTACTATAAACGTCTTTATTCTTCTTCAGACTTATTGACGGCAATGATCATCTAATTAGTTGCAGCCAAAAAACACTTTAAGTGTAGTATAGTTCCACTCAGAAGTGGTTCTTTTCAAATTTGTTGGTGAAATGTTTGCTGGTGTTTGTCTAGTCCCTGAGTCCCTAACAAGAAGCCATTTTCTCAGAGTAATAACTAAGATGATAAAGTAACATTCTTTTGTTCTGAATAACAGAAGAAAAGAATGTTCTGTGGATGCTGACATAAATCCTCGGTGGTAAAGTCTACGTCTTCTTGTAATTTAACATAAGAAAAACAAAGATTTCAGTAGGACACTCAATACATGCACAATCTTATTTCCTTCAAGCCCTTGTATCCCACATAATAGCCTGAAGTGTTGTGTAAGGACTAACCCTTTCTAGGTGAGATTATAAACCAACTCTCAAGCAGTCTTAGATCTCCTCTGTTTATTATTCCTTATTTTGGTTGTGTTCATTGTGTTCATTGTTTGAAGAAGTAAGGCGCTGGTAAGTACAAATATTTCAGGAGAGGTTGAAGTGGAGGTTACTGACCTGTTTAATCATGTCTTTTATTTCTTACCTGTATTCTCACAACAGCTCTTGAACTGTGATATACTGCACTAGTAACAAAATATTGTTTGTTCCTCTCAATAGTTGTTGTATAAAAAGACCACGTTTTTGGTACAGATTATTTCGTTAGATCTTTTGAAAGCCATTTTGAGACTGCATTTGCTGGCTGTTAGTGTCCTAAAAGAGAGACACTACAGTTCTCCCTCAGTCGCCTCAAAAAAAGGCTATAAATTAATTTGACCAGAAAGTTCCACCCCACAATGAGGGTAAGCTGATTGAGATTGTCATTTCACTTACAAATCATGCTTTGAAAAAACTACCAGTAACAAAGAACTTATTTTTCAAGTGGCACTGCAGTCACTCCGTTGATTTTTCTGTCATTATGCTTTGCCTTGATTCCTAGATAGGAAATTTTCATAGACAGTACATCAGTAATTCCAATTAGATGGTTTGGAAGGCCCTGCTTTAAGATCACAGATATTCCTGTTCAGAGCATAGACTTCTTTCATCGATATTTGTAAGTATACACAGAAATATGATTGTAGACACACATGAAGTGAGTGTGTCCATTTGTCTGTTACTGGTAAGGAACAAAAAGTCATCTATGCACAATAACTTAGAGAGAGCAGGGAACAGTGAACTTCAAGAAAGAGACTGATAACCTCTAGAAGATCTTTGGCATCTCAGAAACATCAGCTATAGGCCAGGAATAGCAGATGCTTTACAGTGGTGGCTACAGTCCCGGTAAATGGCCGCTGTGGATCCATTGACACAGATTCTCAGATGGTGTAAATTCTTATACTTCCTTTGACCCAGATATCAGCATGTTACCCTACAGCAGCTGAGGAAGTGTCCTGGGGGTCTGCAGTGGTTCACTGAGCAAGGCTGAGTGACTGTATTATAGGTCTTTGCTCTTGCCAAGTGTAGGTGTCTGGCCCAGGACTGAACGTGTTAAGTGCATGAATGGAGTAAAGATGCTAATGTGTAGGTGGCAAGTGTGAGGTTGCTTCCTAGGAAGAAATCTGCCATTAACACATAGAAAATAGCTATGTTCAGTTACTGAACCTTGATGTTCCAGCACAGGATGTGGCTGTTCCGGAAGAAATTGAGTGGCCACAATTGGGCACTCAGCCCAGGGAGGTACTCAGGAACACTGTTGATGGTAGTCATAAGAGCTCCTGTACAAAAAAATGAACAGAGTGGCTGCTGGACTCTCCAACTGAAACCTGGAATGTTTGAAACATACAGTATGTACAGTACTTAAGGAGATGTGATTTTTACAAGTCAGAGTTGAGCTGCAAAAATAGGTTCATTCTGCTAAAATGATGAAGCAGCTCTAAGTGTAGTTGCTGTAAGAAACGGATTTCAGTTTGCCATAAAACATTTCTCTTTCAAACACAAATGCTCCCTGCTATGGCTGGTCAAAATATTTTGATTGTATCCACTAATGGAATTTAGATGGTATTAAGACTTTTTGTGGTTCAAGTAAAATGTACCTAAAGCTTCTACAGAGAAAAAGTGAGAAGAAAAATACTGAAAATGTCAGAAAACTGTGATTTTTAATTTATTTTAATTGTATTATCTTAAAATATTTCTATAGACAGTTCAGCCTTTCCTATCTCAATATTTCCTAGATCAGATTTAGGGAGTCGATGTCAAAAATAGCGTTCTTCCTTATATGAAGGAGTTGCACTGAACACTAAAAAGGTTCACTAGAGGGGAGAAGTAATTTTATATTAAAAAAAAAAAAAAAAACACCAAAGAAGTTGCTCTGTTAGAGATGCCAAAATTCAATTGAAGCTTTATTTGTGCTTTATTGAAGTACTACAGAGAAGGGGTTTGGTCCAAACTTCACCATCCTTCTGGAAATTCAAGGTTTTCAGCAGGTATTGTGGCCAGCTGTAGAAGGAAGCCATGTCATGTGTAAGCCTGTTTAAAACAAAATGTTTCCTTCTAGACATTTTCAGTTTGGCAATCTACTTCTGCCTAACTACAGTTTTTACAGTTAGCAAACAAATTAAAACCAGTTTGGGTTAGCATGGATTTATTTATTTATTTATTTATTTATTCATTCCTATTTAAGCTGTTGTTCAGGTAATTAGCAGAAATGCAGTAAACAAGTCAGGAGTCATTGGAGGAGATTCACACACCTAAGAAACCCCTAACTGACACAGCACAGCATTTTCTGCTTTGAAACAGCAGTAACTAGAGCTGTTATAATCTCTTAAAGTCTTGTTTTGAAAAAATAATCACTCAACAACAGCAATCAGGGAGAGGAAAATTAATGGCATCTTTACTGACAGGTGAATATCAAAACCCAATATGAAAAATTACCTAGGAGTTCACAGAGGGAAAAACCAGACTGATAGATCTTTAATTATTTGTTTGCAGTGTCAGTGGGATATGAATATGAAACATGTCCCGATTTTATACTGTGGGAGAAGAGAACAGTAATCCTTCAAGGCTTTGAAATGGATGCTTCAAATCTGGGAGGCTGGTCTATAAACAAACACCATGTACTAAATCCACAGAGTGGTAAGTCCTTCCTTTATTAACTGTCCATGCAGAAGAGGAATACAAATTTTAAAGGAATTAATTGTTGAGATTCTAAGCGTTACACTTCCTAATGTGTAATCCTCTTTGAATGTGCACCCTCATTTATTGGGAACTGAACTGTAAATGCCATCTGAAAGGATATTTTTAATGTTCTGGCTCCCAGGTATTAAACATTAATATCTCTAACTCTTGCAATCGCTAACACATTGCTATCATTGGGATGGGAAAAGGGCATACTAATTTAGGTCGGTTCTCACACTGTTGGTACAGAAGTACATCATTTTAGGTGAGCTTAGAGTGTGTAATATCCTCAGTGAGGTGTCTACACCCCTAATTCACCCAATGACTAACATCAGTTAGTAGAGTCACTGCACCAGGGATACAAACCAACCATGAAAGCAAACCAGCTGAGTGAGAGGTAGCACTGCCAAAACCACACTGCCAGTGATATGCAGGAGCTTTGCTGGCTGCCTACTGCGTGGAGAAACACAGTAAGCAATCCAGCACCTTTTCAAGCATTAGAAAAACCAAAAAAAAAAAAAATCCAAAGCAAAGAAAAAACAACATAGAAGAACTGTAAATGTTTTTTGGTGTGACAGCACCAACACTGCATAGACATTCTTCAAGCATGGAGGCTTGAACCTGTTTTCTCATTGCTTTTTATCCCTGAAGTGGTTTGGGTTTTTTCTCCCTTAACATCTATAATGAGGAACTTGTGGGATTAAATTATTAAAACAATACTTGTAGATAAATTATGGTAACTAGCAAAATACAGTTTTACCAATAAATAGGTATCTCACAGTCAAGGAGAAGACAAGCTTGGGGTCGGATTTCAGCACTTACAAATCATCAGAATATGGGATTCAGTAACGGTCCCTGAATTTACTCCAGCTGAAAGTCTGTCCACTGAAATCTGTTTCCATCTGCAAACTTCTGTTAGTGAAGATTCATGCACAGATGTATGGCTGTCAGGTTTTTACAAGTTCTGTTGTTGAATGCGCAGCTACAGTATAAATATTCCAAATGCAAAAGGTCAGATTTAGTTTGTAAATTATCTGGATTTCTGTTTTGATTTACAATAGTTTGACATTTTAAACAGCAGTTCTTTCATACCCTGTCTTACTGGTTTGTATAGACTGTCTCTTTTAAATGCCAGCTATTGACATTTAACACAAAGAGAAATCTGACCTCAGTCAGCTCAGCCCCCAACTGTGAGCCCCATAGTCTACTCCTTAGTGCCAATTTACCACTTGCATAGTTTAATTTCAAGACTGAATTGCTGGCAATAGCTCCAATTTATATGACTATCTGCTAACTGCAATGGTTAGAACTATAATTCACCCCATAGGCACTAAAGTGTTCTGAGATTTTGTAAAATATACAATCACAATGTGAGCAGGGCTAAATCTTTGCTTTCCTGAGCACTGGGTGTATGGTGACAAGTTGTTTCCTGGCCCAGTCTCAGCTGTGTGGTCAAGAGCACTGATATGCCAGACACACGCTGCCTCTTCTGAAATCATCCAGCTATGCATGCTATCCCAGCTCAATAACAAAGGTGAGGAATGTGCAGTTTCCTACACCTGCTCCTCTTCCTCGTGTGTTCCCACTGTGTTGGGCACGATCAAGGCTGAAGTCAGGGGGAAGCTGCTAAATGTCTTTATCCATTACATACAGAGACACAATCTTTGGAGGGGAGGGTATAAGCACATCTGACTTGAAATCAGTGGGTCTCTTGTGTTTGTAGTTTGCATGTGAGAGTATTTCTACTGAGGAAGACAAAGCCCAGGCAGAGCTCAAATGTTCCTCATGATTATAATAGGCTTTGAACGTGCACACCTGGCTTGTAAATAGGAACCACAAAAGCAGTTAGGAGAAGAAAAACAATGACTCTACCACAGCTAGTGCTCACATGAAAGAGCAGCCTGTAGGCTAGTGTTAAAGCAACAAAACCAAATAATGAACTGAGTTAACCAGAAGGATAAAAGTAACAAGTGTTCTAGAAACCAATGAACTGCTCTTTCATTTCAGATATATAGCACATGCTTTAAATAAGTACAAGAACATGATTCAAACATCGAATTATACATTTCAGACTTACCTTCACACCACCATGAGTGAAATGAAAAGCCTGAGTAGCCTTCTTGAGTAGGAATATATTGAGATTTTTTTGCTTTTGATTAAAGTATTCCCTCTGTATGTATGAAGACCTCTTTATAGAAGCATGAAACTTGCAACTGTTTTTAAACATTTGCTGGATTAACTACAAAAACAGTGCCGGAATATAACACAGATGCCTTTCTAAAAATTCTCTATTGCAAATTACAATTTTGGTTTCAAACTAAAGCTGGAGACACTTTGCTTGGTTGGACAACCAGTCCTAAAGAGCTTCTAACTGAGAAGCTAAGAGTTTCCGTCTAACTTCAGCCACTAAGCCTTGTCTCCCAGTAGATTTGCTGCCGTGCACAATGTTCTTAGAGCTAAGGTGGATGTGCTTACCTCCCTCCCCATAAAGGCTCTTTATTTTTGAGATGCTACAAAATAAACTAAATACCACAGAAAAAGTTGCAAAAGAAACAGATGGGATTTCACAGAATTGCACTTCATAATGAAGCACAGTCTAAGCTGTGGAGGTACAAGTATTGACATGCAGAAACCATAGCAAGTTTGAACTGCATTCTACTGCCAGGCGTAAGAATCTTCAGAAACAGAAAGGAAAAGTTGTCAGTTTCCAGCAGAATAAGTATGAAATTATGCATATCATTCCATTGTGGTTGTCACTGGAAACTCCATCTTTTTAATGTGTATGGTTTTGCATTGTTATGACTGTTGGGTTAACAAAGAATCACATCCTGATCTCAGCTATAGTACACTGTTCTTTTCATTTTTAGCTGTTTTCCCTTCCAGTTTATAGATTTGATGACTTCTAATTTGTTACATGATTTAGATATTAGTGTTTTCTAACACAAAGATTTTGGCCAGCTTGTAGGATCACCAGGACATTTCCCACAATCAAGAAGAAAACATCTACCATAAATACTAGTTCCTTCATAGAATAATTTTAGAGACACCTACATCTCACAAATGCAAATGAGCATGTTATTAGCTAATCTTTCAGCATATGCCTTGAATTCAATTGTTCTTCTGATGGGCAAATATATTGATTCCATTTTTATCTGGGAGAAGGACAAGTAATTTTACTAGGACTTTATGCTTTAAGGTAATTTCACCCCTGTGCAGCACAGCACTAAAATTAAAGCAGCAGCTCAAAAGCCTGAAATTAAGCACGTGCTTGCATTTGTAGGCAGCAAAGCATATTCTCCAGAGCCCTAATTATTTACTGGCATTTGTATGAAAAAAATTACTTTTACATTGTTAATTTCAGTCAAAGGGCAGCATCTTCATTTAATAGGATTTTTTATCTGGTGCATAAGGGAGGATGTTGCCATTAATCTTACTGGTGTGTTTTCAAGTTGCATTTTAAGATAACACTCATACAGATGTATGTATTCTGTTCAGAAACATATTTTTAAACATAAACATAAAATACCCTTCAAAATAGCTATGAACTTACCTGTAAGCCACAAAAAATGTTTAACAAGAGTTGGTATAGTCAGTACATAAATACATTTGCCAAACTTCAGGAAAATTTGGACGTGTCTCAACCTGTATTCCCTGCAGTATCTAGAATATGCTCATTTCACAGTATACGAGTCCTCTAGAAAGCACATTCCCTGTGTTTATTCCTTTAATGGTTTCACCTTTCAGATAAGTACTGGTCAAAGGTCAGTAAGAGATTTTTGACTGTGGTCTGAAAGAATCACTATCTATCATTCAGAAACAGCCAAAATCTTACAAGAACATGTCATCTCAAAGGTACCTAACTATATTCCCACATTGTTATTTAAAATAAACACTGTGGCCATCACCTTGAAAAAATACATCTTTATACTGGTTCTGGTATCACCAGCCTAGGAATTGAGAATAATTTCAATAACATATGCTGCAGAGCAGTGCTAAAATACTGACACACTAAAAAAGTTGTTTTAAGCTTTATGGCAGAGCTTAATATATTCGTACTGGTAAGATATTCACTTACGCCTCAGAATTATGCTTTGACTCTTAACTTGGCTTTGCTGCACTTGGCACCATTTTTATATACCATGAAGGACTTGCATTCAAATTTAAATATTGATTTTGTACTGCCACTCAGTGCTCTTTTGTAAAAAATGCATAGTAGTCCTGCTATTAATCTTCCTTAATTAAATATTCAAACTGCCTAAGAAGTTCCTCTGCTACCTAATAAAAATTTATGAATAGAATGAATATTAAAGTAGTAATCCCCAAGAAATCAGATAGCACTGCAATTAACAGTCAATTTGTTAGAGCATTAACCAACCATGAGTTTTTCTCATGATGTTAGGTTTTAAAATAGTCACTAACCAATAACCAGTAATGGACAGGTTGGGGTAGTACAAACTTGGAGGAGATTAGTGGGACTCTGTGATAGTCAACACATCTAGTGCTGATGTGTTGGTCAGCTGGTTTTAAAGAGGATTGTACAATAAAAAAACTGCTGAAGTGTTTAAATGCACTACATTTGCTTTTTTTGTCTCTGTTTCCCTCCCTCCCCCCTTTAGGAATTTTACACAAAGGAAATGGTGAAAACCTCTTCATTTCCCAGCAGCCACCAGTCATCACAACCGTGATGGGCAATGGACACCAGAGAAGTGTCTCTTGCTCCAACTGCAATGGCCTCGCACTCAACAGCAAACTCTTTGCCCCAGTTGCTCTTGCTTCTGGACCTGATGGTAGCGTGTATGTTGGTGACTTCAATTTCGTCAGACGGATCTTTCCCTCTGGAAGCTCAATTGGTATATTAGAATTAAGGTAACAAAATCATCTTTCTCTGACTAGCGTTCATTTTTCCACCTGGGATGTGCCTATGAAAACTACAGGGAGCCTTTTTTCCCTTAGGACTTAAAGAAGCAGCCACATTTAGTTGTCTTGTGAGCATGTCTCAGCTGTCAAGCAAATTCACCAGCAAACTTCTACTTAAAGTCATCAGTTAAAGAGGGCATCTTCAGTGGGCTTTAGAACAGGTTTTACATAATGAATTTCTGCAAAGTTCAGAATTAACAGTGGGTGCCTTTTCCTGCAAGATTTTTCATACATTGTCAGAAAGTTAAAATATTCCATGAAGCATATTTTGGAAGAAAAACCTCTAATTCCATAGCAAATATACAGAGTCTTATGTTAAGTCACAGCACCATGGCTGAAGACAGTCTGACCATGTTTAAAATTAATACTTCTAAATTGTTAAATCTGTAACAGAAGATGTGGCTGAGTTTAAGCAGACAAGACCAAACCTGGCATTGCAATCTGAGGTGCTGCTGTTAACAGCTCCCCTGTCATTATGATTCCAGTTTCCCATTCCCTCTCATGGCCAGAAAGACAGACAGGAAATATTCCAGATACCAATAGAATACATTTGATGCACTTCACAGCCATGAATCTCCAACTAGGTGGTGACGAGTACTCAGAATTAACTTGGCGATATGGCAGCAGCAGTAAGGAAGCACTGAATGAAGGAAATGGTGACAGAATAAGCAGTGTTTTGTTGTAGTGGTACAACTCTGGGTACGGTCAGGCAGAGAATACAGTTTTGGTGAAGACTAACATTTATTTTCTTTTCTTTCCCCCTACCCCCCTTCTTTTTATCTTTAAACCCGAACTGGTCTGTCTTGCTAGGAATAGAGACACAAGACACAGGTAAGTAAAACTAATATCTGAACCATGTTTGCAGAAACAGTCTTACAAAAGTGCTTTTGGAAGTCTAGATATAGAGACACGCTGAATTTAATAAATACAAATGTTAACCAAATTCACCTTCATTTATGGTAAAGTAGGTTTGATTTGTTCCCTCTGAAGGAATGAAGTGTCTAAAAATCAATTTTCTGATCATCAATCAGAGATGGAGAAGTTTAAACCTGAAGGTTGGGCATGCATTTCATAGCTGTCATCTTCATTTCACACAGTGTTTGAATGATCATAGATATAGCCAGCCAAGGAAACTGGGTTTTTAGGAAAAGAAAAAATAAGAAAGGCTTTCAGAGTCACACAGGACTGTGCTTTAGCAGTTCTAGAATACTACAAATTTTAATACCTGCCACAGTTACAAAGAGTCCACAGCGCTGTCCCTGCTTTTCCAGGTAAAGCAAAACCAAGCGGTTTCCACCCTATCCAGTTAGCATTTTGGCACTCCAATATAGGGATTTCCTTAAAAGAATGAATGTGACACATTAGGCCTCCGCGACAGACAGTAAGGGAGTTGCCTATGACAATCCAGCTGCAGAAATGATGTTGCATGCTAGAAAGAAGGCAAGGCACTCTGTATCCTTGGAAACAAATTTCTTACTGTTTCAGCACTTAAATGAGACAAATAAGCCAACACTAGTACAGCCTAAGCTGAGTGGTAACTTCATGGTGTAGAAATGGAGTGTGGACTGAATGTTTACAAGATGAGAGTACTGGTTGGAATTAGTCCCTTTAACCTCAATAATTCTATTGAGCATTGTAGATTGTTTTTCCAGCCTTCTTACAGATGCTGTCGCATCTCATGGTTTTTACAACAAAAAGGTTTTAAAAAAGAATAATTCCTAGTTGGTAAGTGCAAGATTCTATTTTTTCACACAAGGATTGTTCCCATTCTCTTTAAACTTACCAATATCTTTGTAAAGAAAAAAATCAAATTGAACTTATTTACTCTAGAATACATGCAGAACATGACTCAGGCTTTAAATTCAGGGGTTTCATTTATAAAGTATAATTTAATTCAGTAATACTAATTTCTTGAGATGAGTCTAAACCTTAATTAAATCAAGTTGTGACTATACTCAAGTACCCCAACCCTTTTAATTACAATAATTGCCTCTGTGTGTCAGTATTCTATCCAAGCAAAATCTGTGGAAGATTGGAGGAAATCACTTGACGTTAATGTATTATTTGATGCTATCTCCAGAGATCCTTTCCAATCCCTAACATCCTGTGATCCTATTGGGGAGTACTCAGCAGTCCCACTCTGTGCCATTTTCTTGAGGTTGTCAAAGCCATAGTCCCGGTGAAAATTTCTAGGGTGCTCAAAGAAATGTGTGGAAGCCACAACTAAAACATATCAGAGGCTCATAACAGTCAAAACAGAAAAAGGCTTCAAAATCCAGTTTCTCCACACAACCTGTAATCTCCAAAAAGTAGGGAAAAAGGGTTCTTTTTACGAGGACCTAAAAAAACCATGTAGAAGGGGACAGAATTTGGAGATCAGTAAACAGGGAGGGCCAGTGATCTTAGCTTTGATTGTTTAAAAGCAAACTTAGGCCATTTGTTTTCCCTGTCACAAAGATTTCAGTAAGAAATAACAAAGCTCTTTAATAGCTGGTAAAAGTGGGAATTCAGCTTTGAGGTTACAGGGAGAAGTTTAACTGCAGGATAGTAATAACTTGTTCTGGCAGGATTCATTGTAAATTAGTCTACATGGTATCAGTTTTAATAAGCTAATTTAAATGAACTCCGATTTAAATTTGATTGTAAACTTCTGCAAAGATAGCAAGTATTTTATTTGCTCCATTTTTTACTAATACTCTTTTTCAATTTAAACATTTAGTATGCAAGGCTTTAAGCATAAACATCAAGAGTTTTCTAATAGCCAGTCTATTAAACATAACGACAAGGATGACAGAAAATGTGCAGGCAAGGAGAGTATAGGACCCTTCATTCTCTACAGTATTGGCATGATGAACAATGTTTATTTAACATCTAGAATTCTCCTTGCAACTTTTTCCACAGAAGGGTTTTACTAAAAAGTCATCTGTTGGCTGGACCATCTCTTCTGAGCTCACTCCAGAAAGTACAAATGATTCTTACTATATTCATAAAACAAAATTTTCTAGTCCTGGTGATACATAATTCATCATTAATTGTGTTTGACTCATCCTGATACTCACCTTTCATCATGTCACTGTCCTCTCATTCCTGTGTTGCCTTGGACTGGGTTTCACATCTGTTCCCCAACTGTGGGAATACCTCTTTCCTCGTATTTCTCCCTTCTGTCTTTTATAGATGTTTGTGACTAAGGTCAGCTTTAACCTGATCTAGCATGTGATTCAGTCCTGAGAGATGCTGAGTAGTTTCTGTCTTTTTGGATGAAGAGTGAGAACTGAGAGAATCATAGAATTGTTAGGATTGGAAGGGACCTCAGGGATCATCTAGTTCCAATCCCCCTTGGTGTCATCAGCAAACCTGCTGAGGGTGCACTCAATGCCACTGTCCAGGTCGCCAACAATGATGTTGAACAAGACTCATCCCAGTACGGATCCCTGAGGGCCTCCACTTGTTGCTGGCCTCCACTGCACCCTTTGGGTGCAGCTGTCAAGCCAGTTCTTTATCTACTGAATGCTCCATCCATTGAACCCATGGGGCTTTACCAGAAATAGGCTTAAGTTCTGTTACATTTATCATGGTACAACATTAACCTTATCACTTATAAGGGAGAGTAAGATTTTAGCTGACCATCTTTTAGAAGTATCTTAGCAATATTTAGGCTACTCAGTAGACTGCCAAAAGCCATTTGTAAATAACTTTTCCATTGTTTTGCAACATTTCTCAGCCAAGCAAAAATTTGTTTGAAGAGACTCCATCAGCCTGAAATCAAGTCAGTAAAATAAGTCAGTATCATCTCAGATGTTACATATCCACCCTGGAGCCTCTACCAGTTCTACAATTTTATCTAGATTATTCCTTTCCTGGCTTGTGGCACAAAACCCCAGCCCTGTAGAAGGGGCTGTACTCCAAGCGTCGTCTGCATCAAGAATAGTGTGGCCAGCAGGAGCAGGGAAGTCATTGTGCCCTTGTACTCAGCACTGGTTAGGCCACACCTTGAGTACTGTGTCCAGTTCTGGGCCCCTCAATTAAAGAAGGACTTTGAGACTCTTGAACATGTCCAGAGAAGGGCAATGAGGCTGATGAGAGGCCCCGAGCATAAGCCCTGTGAGGAGAGGCTGAGGGAGCTGGGATTGTTTAGCCTGGAGAAGAGAAGACTCAGGGGAGACCTTATTGCTGTCTACAACTACCCAAAGGGTGGTTGTGGCCAGGAGGCGGTTGGTCTCTTCTCCCAGGCAGCCAGCACCAGAGCGAGAGGACACAGTCTCAAGCTGCACCAGGGGAAGTTTAGGCTCGAGGTGAGGAGAAATTTCTTCACTAAGAGAGTTGTTAGGCATTGGAATGGGCTGCCCAGGGAGATGGTGGAGTCACTGTCTCTGGAAGTGTTCAAGAGGGGATTGAACATGGTGCTTGGTGCCATGGTCTAGTAGGCATGAGGTCTGTGGTGACAGGCTGGACTTGATGATCTTTGAGGTCTTTTCCAACCTTGTTGATTCTATGATTCTAAAGCCACCTTAATCAGAACAAAGCTGAGAAGATTAACTAATATACAAAATTTGTTACAGCCATCTTAAGCATTAGCTAATAGTACAAATGTTAGTAAAATGTCTCTATAATAGAAAAGTAGGAATTTAACAGTGTTTTTAATCTGCAGAGCAGATAGGAAAGTCCCATATGGAGTCACAAAGAATAGAAACAGGTCAGAGGTTTGCCCATTAGAAACGTGGCAGGGATAAAAACACTGAGCACCTTAATGCTCTGCACCTATCTCCCACCATTTCAGTGATGAACTGTGTGTTTTAAAGGAGCTACACCTAACTGGACTTCTATTTTGTAATCGGGACTACACCACAGTCTCACCAGACTGAGGACAATTAGCATGGTGTGCCATGTGCTTAGACAATTTCCTCAGACTGGAAATTAACTTTGCATTGAAAAAAGAAATAAATAAAAAACAGTCTTACTGGTTAATAAGATGCAGCCCAGTTCTTCGATTAGAATTTATGATTCTCACTATTTAATTAACATATGTAAATATTTTTAATAACATTTTATAATCTCAATAAGGCACTTCAGTGCATGAATTATGGTGCATTAATTCATGCCTAGTTGCACTGACAGTACTTGGCCTTCTGCCTTGCTCCTGACAATACAGTCAGCATGAATTAAGGCACCATATTTCACACCTTCATATTTCCTAAGGTTTAGAAACATAAAAATAACCAAGAGTGGGTATTCGTGCCCATGCAGAACAGTGTGTGATTCACTTTGCTGCAACGCATAGATTTGTTTTCAGTGCCAAGAGTACTAGGAGTTATCAGGTATAGAAAATGACCTTGCTTTCCATAGTAATAATTATAACTAAGATGAAATCACTCTGGTTAGCTTTATACTGGGTGGCTTGGTACTAATGGGCAGACTAACTCTGCTACTCCATTCTCTGCATAAGATTGCTGATACATATCTAGCTGGTCAGGCTCTGCAGCCAGTACTAGGTCCTTCCTTCCAGTGGTGCCTGTGCAAGCTACATTAAAGCTGGTCTCCCTCTGTCATCATTAAACAGATGTCTTCAGATAAGTAGAATGCAGTTGTTACACTGCCATGAAGAGAGATTAAAAAGAAAACCATTTTAACTTTGATGTATTTCCCTTCTGTTTTAGTACAAGTCCTGCACATAAATATTACTTGGCTGTTGATCCAGTGTCAGAATCCCTTTACCTGTCAGATACCAACACCAGAAAAGTCTACAAAGCAAAATCTATCACTGAAACAAAGGATCTGGCCAAAAACGCAGATGTGGTGGCAGGAACAGGGGATCAGTGCCTTCCATTTGACCAGAGTCACTGTGGAGATGGTGGAAAGGCATCTGAGGCATCTCTCAACAGTCCAAGAGGTAAGAACATATCTGAAGTACTTGGTGTTGGTCATCTGTCATTTACTGCTGTTATTTAGAAACTCAAATGTAACTGGATGTATAAAACTGGGTTTGAGGTGATGATTCAGCCAACTATAAGCAAGCCAGATCATTTCATAAAGCTTACTCGTGTTTTTAATGCAGTCAGTCCTTTATGAGGGAATAGCACAAGCAGCAAACTCCAGCTGCTATCCTGTGAAATACTCTTTCCTTGTGTGGCAACACTTCTCTTTTATTACCTTTCAATTGCAAGGTGGCAGCATTTAATTATATTTAACTTTTAAGCAAATAATATGGTTGCAAAGTACATTTTTTAGATTGTATGCATCCAGATGATTCTTGAAATATTAGTGGAGCTTACTCATACTAAGTAAGTCAGAGCTCTTCAAGTCAGGCAGCCAGCAAAATCAAGTTTATTTGGAAGTTGCTTGTTCTTGCTTATTAAATGCAATTTGCAAAATATGAGCATCTCACCTGCTGCACATGAAGTAATCATTTTACTACAGCCTTCCCCTCTGAGTACACCCTGTATTGTCACAGGCAAAATGTATGTGAAGGCTTGAATCCCCACCAGTGCCACAATTAATTCCCTTGCAGTGTGCATTAAAACTGTGATAAAGTCTCTGGATTTGGTGCTCTAAAGCAGCTGATCACCCTCAACTCCCACTGTAGTCCCTGGAACAAAGGATATTCAGCAGCTCCCATGGCAGAGCCTAGAGTAGTCTTTTAACGCACTTCTCCCGTAGCACACTGCTCCACCTAATGACTACCTCTAAGGAAGGGTTTTGATTATTTTTCATGTGCTAATAAAGGAAGGCTGTATATCGGTAGGAAATTAGAATGTATTATTAGGAAGAAATGTTTCTAAGACAAGCAAATAATCCTTTTTTTAAGGCTTAGCAAGAAACATGTAATTATAGAGTGACTTTAACTTGTCTTTAATGATAGAAGGTAAGCGTGAGGTAAGTACAAATAAATGTTGATCTTCAGGCAGCTAATTAATGTAATGAATCAATTCTAAAAATAGTAGAAAACAAAGGTTTTCATTACCTTTAGCAGGAAAATGATCGATGTTTTATTGCTGGTTACGATTGATTATATCTAATTATAATACAATTAGGTGTTCCATCTCACACTCTTATTGGGGAAGTATGTTGATGAAAATTTATAATATACTGTTTACTTTAAAAATGCTTCGAGACAGCTGACTTCCTCAACAGAAGATTCTAGTCATAAAGAAATTAAGGGCAATAAAATCACAATTTATGAGTTCTGGGGCAACCAGCAAATATTAAAACATTCACTGATAGCAGAATGGATCATATATTGGCAAATTCAGGTGACGGCTCCCAGCTGTTCTTGATTTATGCATCTACACTAAATTCCATCAGTTTGAAACTGTCAGATCAATTAGGTTTTAGATTTTAATCTCAGGGAACTATGGGCTGCAACATGCCCTTTTTGTACAAGGCCTAGCAAAATGCATCATCAGCCTATAGTCACCAGTGCAGTATGAGCAATTACCTGTGCATTATCATGAGGGCCTTATAATGGCCCTTTTTTTCTTCTAAACTGTAAGAGGTTGATTAACCTTGGACAGTAGTTGGAAGTACTTGTCTGATACCCACAGATCTATTATTTATAAAGAAACCTAAAAACCTCCCACTGTTAAATGCAGTCTTAAAGATTCTGTTGGTGGTTTTTTTGCTTGTTCTTGGAATAATCAGTAAGTTAGAAGCTGTCACATTTCTACTGAAATAGCATTCAAACAGCATACACAAATACATTTTTTTCCAGGAAGCAGGAAACACTGAGAAAAATGTTTGGAGGGTCCACAGATTCACCTACATCTTATCCATGTTTAAAAGTACTTGAACACAAAGTAACACAATGTTATGTAGTATTTGACCACAGAAATAAGTGAATTGCTTCTAGTTTCTCACCTCTGAGATTTTTACATTGCAAAAACAGGTACTTAATAATGCACATAAAGACAGAGTAATAGCCAAGAGATTATTGAATATAATCACTTGCATTACTCAATGACCAGACAAGATTAGCTTTTGTTTTAAACTGATAACGTGGTTAGTGCCCTTTTTTCTTTTTTTTCCCCTCTTGCCTCTATCTTTTTGTCCTGAGTATTACTTCTTTCCCTGTTCTGAATGAAAAGTAAATTTACCTGTTATTTGGTGGGAAGGTAGTATCTCAGAAAGAACTCCATTTGGTGGCTGTCTGACCTTGGCTAGTTACATCTCAGAAGTTGTCTCATTTTTGCTGCTGGCTGCTTGTGCCTCCATATAAGGGCTTATCTATATTTCTCAGTTTATCATTTGCAACATTGATAAGAAATACCGACCGTGTAACACTTGTGAAACTTAATCCTGTTTGCTAACATCCTCAGAAGTATGTTAATACATGAAAATCCAAATGCTCTTTCATATTTACTTTCCTGAATGAAAGTTGCTTCAAATACTGTTTGAACATTTTGGAACTTACAATGAATTTTAGTTTTTCACTTCCGTGATCACGCAGGTAGGTTTTGGAAAAGTCCTAGATTATTAATGATTTAAGTCTTACATCCACTTTTATTTCTTGCTATCTTTATTTGGCAAGGCTACCTTTGCCTACTGACCAGGAATTAAATGCCAGACAGGAAAACATGATGTCACACTAATCAATTATTATTTGATCTGCTTTCCACAACTTTTATTTTGCAGGTAACAAACGTGCAGTGTTGTTCAGTCTGTTCCCATGTCTCTGTGGACTAGAGATGAGGCTTAGTGAACATTAATCTTGCACTATTCTATATTGAGCTGACTTTGAAAGATGCTTTTAAACATGCATGGCTGATGTAGTTGAAATTTGAACTTCAATATATTATTTTTACTGCAACTTTCTTTAATTCTGTAGAGATCTCAGACTAATGAGTCATGTAATAGATGACCAAATACTTAAACAGAATGTGAAATGATGAGAGGTAGGGACATAAAATAGGATCTGTGACAAGGTGAACACATTTATTACACAAGAAGATATTGAAAATGAAGAAGTAACTACACAAGATATTAATCATTTACTGAATTCCAATCACTTGAACTTTACAAAGTAACAGATTTTAATTCTGAGGTGGGAAATTCTGTTTGGTGGGTTTGTGGATTTTTTGCAAAAGAAGTATTTATGGCATGTCTAGTCACCAACCCTATCGTTTGCACAATCTGGATTAGTATTTATAACAAGATGCTAAGGGATAATGTCCTGATTTTAACTAGGTTAGTCATTGAGTGTTGGAGCAATAAAAAGCGATAAAATGAACAGAAATACCTGGGAGTTTTTCTACTTAGCACTGCAAAAGCAATGCCTGGATCAAAGTCATTAAACACTTACCTACCCTGTCCTTCTGAAATCAGTGAGCTTCAGACATGCTAAATAGATTTGACTTTCCAAGCTTAATTGACAAAGCCGATGAGAGGCTGAAACAATTAAGTTAACACATTGTTTGCTTAGCTGCAGTGTCTCCCAGTCAGTCTACTAGGAAAAGTGTCTTAGGTTAATGTCCAATTTCGCTTACCCTTGTGTATGTGACCCACTCAGAGCATTCACACAGGACAGCTGCAGTTAAAATGCAAACTAAGTAACTTATGAAAGCAGCAAGTGCCTCCAGTGACTGAACCTTAAGTGTCAGTAGTGACTTACAACATTTGGAAGCGCAAACATTAAATCCCAAGATTAAAGCATCTAAGGTCCTGTAGTGTCTGCTTTTTGATTCCTGGATCCAGATCAGATTCTAGACCTAAAAGATAGATGCATGAGCTGTCTGTGCAAGCTGTGCATACAGCTCAAGAAATTAAAAACTGTACACTGATTACAGAGTACCTGAATGCAGTGCAGTGACCTTACTACAGATGCAGTGACCTCAGAGTAAGCACCAGGGAAATGTAGGAGGATGGAGTAAGTTCTAAATCCCATGCTTATAAAGTACCAAGTACACAGCTGTACCAATGAGCGTTTTTCACTCAAACCCGTGGCCATCAACTAGCAACACAAATGAAAGATGAAATTAAAAATTAGTTCTGCAATGTAGATTTATTCATTTTGCTTCAAATGACAAGGCAAACAATTCTTTTAAAAAGAATTTTGAATTGTAGTTTGGAAAATGTGCTCACCCCAGTAGCTTATCCGGAAATAATCAGTCTTGTAGCTCACCATCTGCAGTAATACCTTCTAAAGTAAATAAAGCTGCAAGAACAACTGTTGAGATTAAACCTTTGCATTTGTCAAATGACAACAGCACATTTAAGAACTGCTCCTCCTGCTCAGCTAACAGATTCCTGTTACCTTCAGCAGGATGTGCACCAAATTCCCAATACAGCCTATTGTGGAAACAAGAAGTAATGATCAATACTAAGGGGGCCTACAAGAAAGCTGGTGAGGGACTTTTAGGGTGCCAGGTAATGATAGGACTAGGGGAAATGGATAAAGAAATGGGTAGATTCAGATTGGATGTTAGGAAGAAATTCTTCACCATGAGCGTGGTGAGACACTGGAACAGATTGCCCAGGGAGGTGGTGAAAGCCCCATCCCTGGAGGTTTTGAAGGCCAGACTGGATGTGGTTCTGGGCAACCTGATCTAGGGTGGAGTGTCCCTGCCCATGGCAGGAGGTTGGAACTAATGATGCTTGAGGTCCCTTCCAACCCTGACAATTCTATGATTCTATGATTTATTCAGCAATCTCTGCTATTCTATGAATTCCTAATACCTTTTTGTCCCTACCATACAATTCAAAAAGAAAGCAGAACTGGGTAAGATGTTTCATTAGCTATATAGAGAGTAAATAGTAGACAAACCAAGGTGATTTGCTGTCTCAAATCACTGCCACCTATGCATCATAAAACCAGTAAAAAAATATCATCATACTGGTTTTGATTCAGCAGATTATTTTTTTCATTGTTATTCTCTTCTGTGATCTTAGCTACCTGTGATTTTAGAAGTCTGAGAACCTTGTAGAACAGCTGATAAACATTTTGGACAGCAAGTTTTCCTAAATTTCATCCAGCCTTCATCTGAACGCATGAGTTATTCACTGTTCTGCTAGCCATTGTCAGCAGTAATTATGACCCCAGTCATCCTGTCTCAGTCTGGAAGCAGGACATTTTCATTCAGTCAGTAGTTAAAAATGCTGTTTGCTCCAAGTCCACTGTTATGCATCTGAAGAGGACACTGAAGTGTGGGTACTAAACTCACGTTCCAGCTGACAAAGAGCTGCTGAATATTTTGCTGATAGCACTGAGACAGTAATGAAGTAAAGATGACAAAGATCACAAAGCAACAGACTGCAAATCACTTGAATCATATTTTGAGTGGTGTATTATGGTAACCTATAAATAACTAATTGCATAAAATTGCTTTAGTAGTTTCTAGATGGCAGCTTTAATTAAAAGCACTGGAGACATTTAGAAGTTTAGAAATGGATGGCATGTAATTTGCCCTTTTACCAACCATAAAATGATAATTAACCAATTTGATTCACTTCTTCCTATTAAAAGTTTTATGAGAATCACAAGTTCATTCTACATGCATTTTTTTTTCTGAAGGAGGTGGCATTCTCTTTTATCAGTCCTCGCCAGTAGTTTTAGATGTTCTTTTATGAATTCTTCAGAAGTTTAATTAGAAGTTTTCAATGCAGGATGCTCATTTGTAAAGTTTTTAGCTGAGCAAAAAGTATAGCTTCCACACGTGGGCAACATATAGCTCTAGCTGCTGTTTGTTGATGTGTTTGGAATGGAGTTGTTTTTCCTCAAAACAAGCCTCTTAGAATGCAAGTGTGGACAACAATGTGGGAGGAGGGGGCAAAAAGGAAATACCTTAATGAGGAATTTACTATATTACTTCTAATCCATATTTTTAGCACCATACTCACACCTCCATTAAAGTTGAAATGCCAGACTTTCTAAACTGAAAGATTGTATTTATAATCATATGTCTTTTGAATTGGTATCTGTGAGAACTAAGCACAAAGGTGATCACTTTGCTTTCAAAGTGTTATTTGCATTTGTAATTGTGTTCATACATGCACTGAGGCAGACCTGCCAAGAGAAATAACCCTTTAACCAAAATAACTCCTGAGAGCATACAAGAAGAGAGGTTATAGTCAGCCTTGTGGTTATCGTGGTTGTACACAGCCCATCTATAACACTGTTTTATGCCGAAAACACTCATAAAGAGCAAAACCTGTCCTGCAGTCTTTTTAATGATGATAGATAGTAGCCACATGTGATTTCTTTAGCTGCAGTTAATTTTTAAGGTTAGTTAAGATAATTTAAATAATACTGGTAAAAAGATCTCCAAGTCTTATGAATACTATTCCAAGATGTCTGCACATCTATCTACCGGAGGTAGTGACTAAACACGACTGAAAACAGTCCTTCAGTACAAGGATGTTACTCAGGAAGAGATTGTGCTCAGCCCTGAGTCAAAGAAGAAAACAAAAATCCTTGCACAGGTTTATTTTGCCCTTACTCAGACATCAGTGTTTAAGGAGGAATCTCGTATCCCAGCAAGGCAAGTCTGTCATTGGTGATGTCACATTTGTGCCCAAAGACAGCATCAGTCAGACGTACGGTTTAGCGCTATGGTTGCTTTAAAAAGCCCTTACAGAATACAAGTGAGAACCTAATACAAGCTACATCTCATTCTCTGTGCAAAGGAACAATAACTAAACTATGACCTTTGTTACTCACTCATGGAGTGAGTAGTGTTCCTACTTGCACTCAGTGCAATTCATTACACTCAGCCTGTGCCTGTTTCCCCTCTGAGTTCCTCGGTGATTAAAGCACAATCGAAGTGCTGTGTGTGATTTGATTCTGCATTATACCGTACGTCAGAAAAGGATTAAAAATAAGCTCTTGGAGTACAGATTATGCGAAGCTTCGTGCAAGATGTGACAGGAGCATTAATGAATCCAACTCATAACAATGAATAAATTGGGACACTTTAGCCTCAAATCCATATTTTGTTTTCCAGTAGATGCCTTGTACAGGAGGTGTTTAAGACTAGGCTGGACGAGGCTCTGGGCAGCCTGATTTAGTGTGGGATGTCCCTGCCCAAGGCAGGGGGATTGGAACTAGATGATCCTTGTGGTCCCTTCCAACTCTGAATGATACTGTGATACAGAGTATTTGTCAACAAGACTTAAATGCAGAAGTATTTTTTTCACATAGGTGATGTCACTGGAAGCAATACACTGCTATTTGAAGAAACTGGCTTATTGGGAAGTACCAGAAATTATCTGTAATATGAATATTGAAGACATGGGCTTGTTTACGCCATCAGCCTGGCATATGTGCTTCCCTTGCAGTTAAATTGCTTATCTGCAACGGCTGAAGAGCAGAATGTACACTATTAATGTTAAAGGATCTTTGCTTTTCTTATCTAGTCAGTGTTTCAGTTTCCATTCAGTGCCACAGATGAGTAGCTTTATTTCATTGCAGCATAATTTTTGATTTTTATATAATGGATGGTTTGCAGCCAACACAGCCATCTGTTCACAGGGAAATTGCGTAAAACAGAAGATGCACTTGCCCTACTGATAGATACTGGCTTCGTGTTATCTATGGCATGGATCTGATCCAGGGCTGTGCTACCCAGGTGAGAAACAGAACTCCTGGCATACCAGGCAGCACCACCCCTCTGCAAGGAGGACTAAGACACAGCACATGTACTGTAGTTCCCACCCTCATCATGTTGAATAGCCCTCTTCTAGTAGCAGTTCACAGCTGGATGAATGCACTGAATTGAGAATTTCGGGAATTAATTTCAATTGCCAAAACTGTGCTGAAAGATAGCATGAAAACTGGACATAGTAGGAGTGCTAGGTGCTAAACATAACTACTGTGGCCTTTGGGTTTATTTTGGTTTTTGTTGGTTTTGTCTTTTTGTTTGTAACAGTATCCTCAGACTTTTTCAAGGAGCAGTGAAGAGACACCTCTAGATGTGAGCTGGGTGGTCAGGGACATGATGGTAGAGTGCACCTGAAAGGCTGTCCCACAAGGCCTTCACAGCCTTGCTCAGTGTCCTTGTCTCAGCCAATGTAAGGGTTGGGAACCCTCTGCACACGGGTCAGCCTGCACTGGCAGAGGGAAGAGTTGAACCCTAACCTGCTGGCCACAACAAAAAACTGGTGTGGCTGCTATTCCTACTTTCTGTTACAAAAGAAGGGGTCATAGACAGTCTTGAGACTCTGCCACTGGGTGGTAACACAGTAAGAGAAAGCATATTACACTTAAATGTGTGTGTAACTCAAACTCACTTGCCAGCATTTCCAAATGTCTGGTGCAGATTTATTTTGGGAGCCTGGGGACCCTGCTCCACTCTTCTCTCAGCTCCATGGGACCTGCATGTTCTCTGTCAGGCACGCCTGATCTTGCCTCTGCCCCTCAGATTACTTACTCTCCCTTGCCCCAGCTGTAACTCCTTCCGTGTACTTAAGGAAATGAAATCAAGTGTAATGAAATGGGGCTGGAAGATGGGGGAATTTGGTGGTTGGGTTTTTTTCTGTTTTAATGGCATGTAGAATTACTGTCTGAGAGCCTAAACTGGCTTGTAGACAAGTGTTTTGTAAACTCGGAGGACATGCAGCCTTTGATTGTGCTAAATGCAAGGAACAAAAATCAAGAACCATATAAGCCACTGTCCAAACCATCTGTTCAAGTCCTCTGCCTTTCATTTTTGTGTAGCAGAACATAAATTCATTATTAAAATAGCTTGGCTGTGCATAGCAGCTGCTATAATTGCAACGTTATGCAACTTAAATGGGAAATTATGAAGTAGTTTAAAATATGAAATCGAGAAGGTCTGGTGAAAAGGATTTCACAAACCTGTCATGAGTAGAAGTGTTTTTTCTACCTATATTTTCAATATTTCAGGGGGACAAAAAGATCTTGCAGTTCATCCAGTATGGAAATGTCTAAACAGTGTTAAACTGAGACAGATGAAGGCTGGGCATGAGTTGGGACATGGCTGGACCACACACTGCTGGTGGAAGACAGCAAGCCCTTCATTCCTCAGAAGACCATGACCTTTCCTTTGCATAGCCCTCACATTCATTTCAGGGTCCATATCTCCAGTGCAGTGGTGCTAGAACTATTTCAGATCCAAAAGTGGGAGATTTGCACTAGTTCCTGTTGAAGTCCACTGTTGTCATGAGACTGGTTCCAGTACATGGTCATCATTTCAGGCAGCACTGCACTGCAATACATTCTGCAGCACTGATATTCCTTCTGCCTGCTAAACAGAGCCTGGTTTGCTCCATTTGTATGTAAGACACAAAGCGCAATAAAAGTCTCTCATTTTCTGTGGGTGCTTCTTCCTTTCTCAGACACTTTGAGTGCACAGGACAGTAATAAAAAAAAAAGAGTTGTCTTTTCCAGCTTTAATGATTCTGTGAAAATGAAGAAAAATCAACTGTAAGTTCTTAGAAAAACCAGTCTTGTCCCGCTTTACGATGGGCATGAAATAAAGTTATTGAAGAGACTAATTCTATGTATATAGAATTGCATTACAATGAAAGCTTCTGATGGTTTGTTCTGTTTCTTCCTCATATCTTCCCTCTTTTCTCTCCAAGACAAAGACAGTCTGTTATATAGGTATGACCTTTCCATATATGGTTTGTATAAGCCTCAAATAAGTAATGAGGGGAAAGGAAACATTTTAAGCTCATACAGTTTAATCTAGGTAATATCAATATTAACACCCTTTTTTACCCTTTAACTTTGTCCAGGTATCACTGTGGATAAGCATGGATTTATTTACTTTGTGGATGGCACCATGATTCGCAAAATTGATGAGAACGGTGTGATCACAACAATAATAGGATCGAACGGCCTCACATCCACCCAGCCGCTGAGCTGTGACTCTGGAATGGACATCACTCAGGTAAGCACCTGGTTTTCATGTCTTGCCACTTTTCTACACATTGTGGAGATAAAATACCTTCGTTTTTGTACAGGGACTGTGTGTCAGGATATGCTGAATGACATGCACAGTATGGAGTGGCTGTTCCGTTCACCTCATTGTTTTAAGGTGTAGCATACAAACGCAAAACTGTACACTGGACTTTTTTTCCAGGAAATGGTAGATGAATGTATAGAGGGGATTATATAAAAATACATACTGCTTTAGAAAGTTGCTTCCTACTCTGAGATGCATCTTCTAAAGAGTTTTTCAGACATTTTTTTCTTTCCTTTAGTCCAGCATTTAGACTGATTTGCCTGAACTGCTAAATGGAAAAAAAAAATACATTTTCTATTAACATCTAAGTCTGTTTTAAATCCTGAAGGAGCATTACAGTAAGTAATTATACAACAGCGGTGTTGTAGTGAAGCTACTGCATTTCAATACATTTCTCAGAGTGCTTTGCAGTTCTTATTTTAAGAGCAGTGTGGAAGAAATAGGACTAAAAGGCACATCACATCTCTAGTTTGTGCTAAAAAAGATATATAGATAAACATGAAGAAACATAAATGGTGCTCTTGACTAGTCAGTGAGCCACACTTATAAACAGCACAAGGAAGGGGTTGGCCTTTGCCCATAAGTACTTGAATTAAACAGCTTCAGAATCTGAGGAAAGATGTACTTGAAAAAATCTCGAGGCATTCAAGTAACATACTAGAGCTGTAGTATGGACTGTGTAAACTAATAACCAGGATCCAGTTAATATATTTCATTTTCTCCCTGCCCTTTCCTCAGTCCTTCACAATTGGAAAGTCACAGTTAAAATACAGTGCAACCATGGTTAAGAGCTTGTTCCTCATTTCTAAGCAGACTCGGAGTAACAGTAGGTAGCTTTGATCTTCTTCACGTATGTGAAGGATGTGGGAGTTAGTGCTTTGGATAGTTCTCATGAAATTTCACAGGGACAAATGATGGACTTAAATACCACTGTCTAAGAAGCACCTGAGGGTTTTATTACTAGACAGAAAAATGTGTTTGTGTTTCATTTCACATGTCCCTGCACCCTAAGTCTTTTCAGATGTAGGGAGGGGACCCTCAGCTTCCTTGTTTCCAGTTATGGCCTTTGTATTTTCACCAGCCCAGTAGACAAATAAACGTTCTATGTAAAGCAAAACAGGATAAACTGGCATAGTTGTACTAAACCCAAGCTTAAACTAGCCTAGTAATTGTTTTATCCTATGGCTTCTGGGCACCTTGGCTTCTGTTCTGGCACTTCTCCTTGCAGGATAGCCAGTCCTGCAGGCAATGAGCAGAACTCAGTACAGCAAGCGGTGCTCCTCAGCTGGAGGCACTCACTCTCCACTCCATTGCTACCTACCAGCTGGCAGGAGCAATACTTCATGGAACTTAAAGCTGCTTGAAGCACATTTACTTGCTTCTTGGATATGTGTAACAACTGCCTGGGGCATCAATAACCAGATTAGATATCTCTGAGGTACAGGGAATGGTGCCAGGTGCAACGTCTGCTCCCTGCCTTCTCCCTGTGATCTGCATCTCAGGCTGTACAAATAATAGCTTTACTGGGCATATCGTGCATGGCTGTGTATTCATGTTCAAATTTTTGCTCATTTTGCTCAGTGACAGAATGTCTCAATAAATCTGAAATGGTGGGTTTTGATAGTTTCAGTTCCCCTTTTAAAATGCAAATAGCCTTTAGCAGATAAGTTGCAGCAGGGGATGGGGCAAATGCAGAAAAACAAAATTTAAAACATAAATTTCTTGAGCTAGAATCAAATATGCCAAATCTGTAAGTAAATTAAAATAAACCTAAAATCCTGGGTTTTGGAAGGTTGCCTACTTGCCAGAAACAGATTTACCTTACCTTACTCAACATTGTAGTTCTAATGCCATGGGCAAAGCACTTCTATAAAATCATAGACAAAAAAAAAACACGTCATAGAGAAAAGTCTTCTTGGTATTGCACTCAGGATTCAGCTAAGGTAGTGTGCTGGGTCCTGTTGAAGTGGCTTCTCCATCATCTATGTCTGGAACTGATTTTTGCATCTTTTTCTGAAGTGTGGTGAAAGGTGATAGAGAGACTATGTGGGTAGGAGCATCTGGGTTAAGTGGGAAGCTGTTGGTGATGGGGGTGAACCTTCTGGCTGATGGCATATTAAAGCATTCCTAGAAAGGGGCCAGTCTCGTTTTCTACATCTAAGTATAGTAATACTATATGATTTGTAGCCAGGTGGGGGTTGGTCTCTTCTCCCAGGCAACCAGCACCAGAACAAGAGGAAACAGTCTCAAGCTGTGCCAGGGGAGATTTAGGCTGAATGTTAGGAAGAGGTTCTTCATAGAAAGAGTGATTGCCCATTGGAATGTACTGCCCAGGGAGGTGGTGGAGTCACCATCACTGGAGGTGTTTAGGAAGAGACTGGATGGGGCACTTGGTGCCATGGTTTAGTTGATTAGATAGTGTTGGGTGATAGGTTGGACTTGATGATCTCAAAGGTCTTTTCCAACCTGGTCTGGTCTGGTCTGGTCTGGTCTGGTCTATTCTATTCTATTCTGTTCTGTTCTATTCTATTCTATTCTCACGTTGTTGACAATTCTCAGTACAGATGTGCATATAGCTTTTGGAAGCATTTCCTGTGTGGAAGATTTGTTTTGTGGGGGTTTAAGTGAATCTACTTATTTAGATTTTTCACAAAGTCCGTATTATGCAGTAAGACACAGACACAAAATTAATGTTGAGAATGCATATTCTGAAAAGTAACTGCATCAAACTTGTTCAGTAGTCTCCTTCCAAAATTCTTGGTGATAACCAGAACACCATATGAAATTATTGCATCTCCTTGGAGTCAGGCATGTTAACCTGAAATTATTTCAATGAAAATAAGGGAATGATATTTTTACTTAGTCAGAAACAATTGTATATTCTTGCAAGACTTCTGAGTGTATTTCAGAATGGCATAAATGTAAATGAAAAATGAAATTGGCCCATCTCCACTGAAATTGGGGTTTTGGCTAAATTACAAATGGCATTTGCATCAAGAGAATGTGGGTTTCTGTCAAATTATGTGTTTAGAAGGACTCATGAAATAGGTTAATGAAATCAATTCTCAAAGCTAAATTTGTTCTGACAATAAAATCAACGACTTGTTCAAATCAGTATTTCTTGATTTACCAAAGTACAAAACTGTTCTCTTGAAATAAACACATAGAATAACTGCCCATTCCAAAAGCCACCATAAATGACAAGCTTTCACTTTAAGGCATTCACTTTAATAAATGAGTTGATTATGAAAGGGTTTAATCATTTATTCCAAGATAGTTTTGATAGTAGCACTTCTTATTAATCATTCTGTGTTTGTTGTTCACCACCTTCTCATCCTTAAATATAGTATTCTGCATTCATAACAGGGCGAGAGAAGGACAGCTGGGGTTGAAAAGATTATATGCTGAGGCAAATAAACCACCAAGCTCTGTCTAATTACTTTGATCTCATCCTTCACTGTGAGGATGTTAATCTGAATTTAGAAGGAAAGGACATTCAGTTGAAGTGTTTATGTGGTATGCTAGTGTTCTCAGTATTATTTCAGCATGTGCAAAACTTGGATGACTTTTCTTCGTAGCACATATGATTTCTGTGTGTTTTTCAATTAATAAGAAGCAAATCTAAAGAAAATGGTTCTTCTGAGCTGTATTCATGAATATATATGTGCATATACTCAACACTCACCATTGGTGCCAGGATTTTAGCAGACACCTCCATTTAAATCAGTTATTCCCATGTCTTTCGTTCTGATAAAGCTGGTTAGGTACTTTGACAATGCTGTCTCTGAAAGCCTGAATACTAGAATATGAACAAAAGATAAATTCTAAAGGCAAAAAAATTTTGAGGCATATCAAAAGGTGATGTTGGCCTTCATTTGTTTTGTGATTGTTAATATTCACCTTACTAATTTACATCACCCAGAAACTGAATGCCAGACTTCTTAGGTGAGTGCCCTTGCCACTCATCCTTGACTTTTAGCTCTGGCTCCCATTCTTCATTTGTTCTTTGGAAACTGTTTTGTTGCAGGTTAATTAAATGATTAATAAACCCATGTCAAAACTTACACTTTTGCATCTGAGTTAGAGAACCCATGAATTGAGCTAATGGATCTCCCAGCTGTACAGTCTTCTGCCAAACTGAAGCCCAGCTGAAGAGAACAGAACTGCCTGCTACATCTCCTGCCTTCCCCATCTACTTGGGATAGGAAGAGTATTGTAGGTAGTCACTAAATCAGGGACATAAGCTTTGATGTAAAATACTACTATTGACTTGTTGAATTGATACACTCTTAACTGCTTTCCAAAACTTGTGCCAGTAATAGACTGACTGGAGGGACCACCCCACAGGAGGTCCTGGTCTCCTGTCCACAAGTCACAATATGGATGCTAACAGAGGAGACTGGGATGGAAAGTGAAAGGAGGAAAAGACAGGGGATCATCATTCTGTTTCACTGCCTGATGAATTTGGTCTAGATCAGAGGCATCTCTAGGTGCTACTTTTCTCAAGCGTGCATGCTTTCTCAGTGTTTGCTGCCTCCCTAGGGCATACAGTAATTTTTAGCCTAGTTATTGATAGCAAATGAGAGCACACTGTGTGGGTATGCATGTCTGTCAGTGTACTTTTCCTCCCAGTAAATCAATGTTTTGGGCCAATTTCAAACAAATTTGTAGAGGAACAGCAGCCTTCATAGTGATTCAATTTCTACCACGTTCCGTAAAAAAAATATTAATCCAGTTGGCAGAGAGAGACCTTAAGTACCCTTTCAGAAGGAAATACTGCAGTATGAGCTTTCTTTTATTAAACACCAGAGATTCCACTCAGGACCTAATAAATGCCCCATTCACAGGAAAAGCTTCATTTGGTGCTTGAATCTTATTAAACTCCAAGTCATCCAACCATGCAACGGAAGTCCTTAGGAAACCAGACTTCATTAGATCCACTGTTCATAGAAGTTATATTGATGTTGTGGGAGGTTTTGTGTGAAAGTGAAAACACTTCAGCTCAGCTCAGCTTGAGTGATAAGCTTCACTGCTCTTCTGCCTCCATTGCTGTGGTGAAAGCTGAGGAGAGAATTAGCAGACGTTTCTACCATCTTGCAATTTCAGTCTGTATCTTTCCTCCCATGAGGAGTATGTGGGCTGAATTTCCACCGCTCTGAACCTCAAGTCATTTATTTCTGTGTGAGTGGTAGTGGTTAGTGTTTAGGAACTATTCAAACCAATCTCAAGCACAGTTGCTGCAAATACAGAGACCAAACATTTGCAAGGCAACACAAAATTAATCCCAAGAGCTTTCTCTTATGCTATAACCATGGCCTTGTTCTCGTGCTGATGTCAGTCCCACTACGCATGAGTCTGTGCCAATGTAATAGCTCCAGCCTGATTGATGGTGTTAATAACTGTCACTGCTGTGTTCCAAAATGAAAGGCCTGGTTTGAAGACTTTTTCTTGACATTTGCACTTCATCAGCCTTTGTTCAGCAGTTTTCCATGTGAGGGAACCATCTATATTGTGTTGGTTCACATAAACTTCAGTGACACTGCAAAATGTTTTGCTCCCCTTTAAAAATGTGACAGTGTTACTTACGTAGGCAATTTGCTTGCACAGGTCAAATTAAAAGGCAGATTTCTAGAACAGGTTTTAAAGGCAACCCACAAATGTTAAGAACACCATGTCCTGGACCAGCCTGCTTTGAATGATGGAGGACAGGGGAGAGAGCAATCAGTAACGCTGTTGATGACCTACATGAAATAGTGAAGTGAGAGACAGAGTGCTGGGAAGCAGGAGTAAAGATGAGCAGAATTGCTTGAAAATGTCATATATATCTCAAAAATGCAAACGCTGACATTGCTCCTGCAGTCACAAGTGCTGCAGGCTCTCCCCACCAGCATCTGCACAGGCACAATATGCTTCAGTGGCATTGTGGAAGCCTTTTTGAGCAGAACAAAAAGCTCCCAGGACACAGTGACCTCACTTGAAGGCCACAATGAGGGTCTGCTCATCAGAGCAAGCATAGCCTAACAGAACTTTCACTGGGTATGTTTGGAGGAAGGGAAGGAAAATGTGAAAGACAAAAATATGATCTGATGAATGAATGAGAAACAAGGGGAGCAAGGTGGCAGCATAAAAATCAAATTGATTCTGGGCTGAAGTACTTTTAAGACATGTTGAAAGTAGAGTATCACAAAGCAACTACCAGATTACATGGAGCAAATGAATTAATTAGTATTGCAGATCAGAGGAAGACACAGTATCCCTTTAGGTGGTTCTCTCCATACCCAACAGCACATACTGTGTTCTTGTAAAAGCAGTAAGCACGAATGGATTTCTCACTGGCTTTTTTTAAAGACTAGATCTATAATATTCTAATTGTGTTGGAGAGCTGCACACCATCAAAAATGAACAACTCTGTTTGCATCACAGTGAAGTATTGCAAAACTACCCCTGCTCTTGATTTACTTTTAGCCCTCTACTTGTGTGAAGCTTTTGCTACACTGTTGTAGTTATGTGTAATTAATGCATCATAAATATTCCAAATCTCTGAACTCTGTTTTTCAGTGCTTCACAGAAACATGGTTTATGTGTATTCATGAAATTGCTGAGCAAATTGCACACAAAGCAGAAATGATAATTTATAGGCCCTTTATTTTTCATTTGTGGTCTTGCCTTACAGAAGACTTTCAGAGCTTTTTTTCTTTTTAGAAAAGATTTTTTTTCCTCATTTTTGCTTCATGAAGGTGTCCAGGAAAACTGTTGTTATTTTCCAGTATACTGCCATCTTATTCTCTGATGTTTCTTGCTGTGTTCCTTAATTTCTTGTTTGTTCTTCTCTCATTTTGTTGGAGTACCAGAGGAGCTACCTAGAATAGCATTTGTGGCCCTAGCAAAATCAGCAACTGTTTTGCCACTGTGGAACTGGGGGATTCTCCCTGGGTTCTTGCATAATTGAAAGGGTACTGAGTGGCACGTGGATAGCAAGGAGCAGCTGGATCCTAAGAGAATGTATATGCTTCTGAAAAACAGACCTAAACAAGTAGTGAACAGAGCCTTTACTGAGGTATTTTCAAACCTTTTCAAAAAAGAGCCCTCCCCACTCCTGCAATTAATTGTTAGTCTTTCGGGACCTTAAGCCTATACAAAATAATTCTAGCTATAATAGCATATGTAGGAAGAAGCAGTCACTGGTACCCACACTTTGATGCAAAAGCAAGCTGAAAGCCTTTTTAAAAAGGGATCTTCAAGCAGAGATAAAATAATCTTTTCCCAGGAGCAGAGGAGAGGTTAAGTAGCCTGTCTTTAACAGGAGCTAAGAGAAAAGAGGCTCATAGGATTAGGACCTCAGGTGGGGGGGAAAAAAAGCTGTGAAAGTCATGAATCAAATTTGTGGGTGTATAATGTGGTTTTTAGAATATCAAATAGAAAGTAGGGTGGTTTCATCACGGCTAATTTATATTCTAATCAAATTATTCTTTCACTGAACTTGAAATGTTAGTCATAGAAGCAAGATAGCATGCAATGGAGTCACACTGCAATTTCTTCCTTGAAGCCCAAGTGCTCTTCTTGTGTTGGTCACCTGCAAACCAGCAATTTATTTCAATTAACTGCCATAAGTAATGCATTACTGCTGAGTAAAGACTATCTACATTTTAATCAACTCTTCCAGATATTCTATCGTTTTCTTTGATTGTTGAGGCAGGGAGTGTTAGACACTCGGTGGTGAGGTGAAGGAGACCTGACAGACCTCTGCTTATGATTTTTCTCTGACATTTTGCTACGAAGGAAGAAACTTCCATAAGAATTGGATGGCTGGCAAGAAGGTTGCGGTTCATCCCTAAGTCTAGGTGCTCTCAGATGCATCTTTCTTGACTAACAGTAACCTTTATACTGTGCTGGTTTGGGCTGGGATAGAGTTAATTTTCTTCACAGTAGCTAGTGTGGGGCTATGGTTTGGATTTCTGCTGTGTTGATAACACAGGGATGCTTCCATTGCTGCTGAGCAGTGCTTGCACAGATTCACATCCTCTTCTGCTCCTTACATTAGCAAGTAAATTAGGGGTGGACAAACAGTTGGGAGGGGACACAGCTGGGACAGATGACCTCATGTGACCAAAGCATATCTCATACCATGTGATGTCAAGCTCAGTATATAAAAGCTGGGAGCAGGAGTGATGGTGTTTGCCTTCCCAAGTCACTGCTACATATGATGGAGCTCTGCTTTCCTGGGGATAGCTGAACACGTGCCAGCTGATGGGAAATGAGGAATGAATTCCCTGCTTTACTTTACTTGCACACAAAACATTTGCTTTACCTATGGAACCGTGTTTGTATCATCCCATGAGTTTTCTCACTTCTACTCTTCCAGTTCTCTCCCCCACCCCAATGCAGAGCGAATGAGTGGGCAGCTCTGTGGGGCTGAGTTGCCAGCTTGGGTCACCACAGCACACTCGCCCAATACTGCCTATGTGTGTACAAAGCTGTCATGTACATACTCACCCAGCAATTCCAGTTCATCCAAGCTGCCTCACCACCCCCAGGCTTCCTCCAGCTGTCCCACTGTCCTCACATGGCTGAGGTCCCAGTGCACTACCCAGCTCCCCAGACACCTGATCCTCTTCAAGCTCTCCAGGGAATGGGTTCCCAGCTGAGAAGCCTGGCTTATTTTGAGGCTCTGCTGTCAGTCTTTTCTAAGCAACAAACTTAAATCTGATTGTTTCACTTTGTATTCCTTACAAACAAGTAGCCTTTTATTATCTCTCCATTTAAGTATGGTTTCAGAATGATGGGGACTAGTTGATGAGTTATTTGTGGCAGAAACCTTGCATCTACTGTGCTGAATTGCACTGCTGAAAATGTTTAGTGCAGCTTTGCCAGACTGTTTGAAGTCTGCAATGGGTTGAGATATATTGGTTACTACATCTGTCTTTCTTCCTCTCTTGAGGAGACATAGTGGACAAAGTGCATGCATGAAGACTATATATACACATAATATATAGGTATATATATTTATGCAGCTATAACATATGTGCATATGTAATTTCTGCACAGAGCTAACACAAGTAGTTTGACATTGAAAGCTGGTCCTTAACGTCCTGGAGTCAACACCCCAAGAAGGTCCACTAAGAAGGGAACATAGGTATTGATGGTAGCATGCAGAGGCAGGCTGAGCAGAGAGTGCTACTCCTTCTCTTTTAATCCACTTGATCATCCACATCCACTAATAACAAGACTTGTCTGTGATTTAAGAAATACCTGCTTTGATGGAGGTAACTCCTACCACAGCCACGCTATTTAAGATTGTCAGGGCTGATACTGTATGTTGCTCTTGTCTCCAACCAGCCCTTCACACATCTATGGGGTAAAGGACCTCCCACAGATGTAAGGGGTTTTGTGTGTTATAAAGCGAAGAATAATAATAATTGAGCTTTATATGAACTGTCTTTACTGCCTCTGTTTGAAGCCTTTCAGATTACCCAGTGGGTTCTGATTTGGGCACTTGGAAGTGTTGCGCAGCATTAAGAGGAGAAAGATTAAATGGGCTGACACAAGTTTGGAGTTTGAGTACAGAAAAGGTTTGAGGCCAGCAATCACCTGAGGTCCTAGCGCTCATCCTGCAGAGACATCATGCTCTGCTGGGATAGAAATTGTTGCATTGACTAGGTCAGAGGAAGGCCGTCCTACATTGTAGAGGAGTGAGGACTGGTCTTTGGGCCCTGTGGTCCATCTTCATGGCAGCACAAATCAGGAAAAAGCTTACAGAAATAAAAGGCATGAAAAAAAGCAATACAGGCTTTTAATTCTGTCATCATGTCATTGACATTTTACATAGCTGCTAACTACTGCATTTAAAAGCTGTAAAAGAAAGTGTGGGTATATTTGCATGACTGAAAGCACTGCACCACGGTACCCTGCAGAAGGAGGGTTAAAAAAGTCAGCACAGTGATACTTCTGGGCTGCAAAATGCTCCAGGTGCTAAGAGGAACCTGAAAGTCAGCAGATCCTGTCAAAAAACCACTGCAATAGTAACAGCTCACAAAGGGCAGGATTTTGAAGTGTGTCAGCATGAGGGAACGTCAGAGGGTGTTGTTCCCTTGCTGTCTGGGTACTTCTCAAGTCTCAAAGCTTGTTATAAACAAAGACTGAAAAGGTTTTAGTACTAAGTGTTACTTTGGAGTTATTAGTGATATGTCCAGTATTATTATTAAGACTAGTTTTGCCCTGAGTTATGCTTACAAGCTGCTAAAGTCAAACAAAAGTAAACTGTGATGACCACAAAAAGTAATGTGGCAGGAGCTGCAGCCTGAATAATGGCAGCTAAGGATGCCTGATTCCTCATCATCATGATACCATGTTTGCTTCAGCCTCTTTTCTGACCTTGCTTGTGCCAAGGGGGGTATGGGGGGCAGAGAAAAAAAAAGGTGACTGTGTCAGTGCAGGGGAAAAAAGCAAATGCCGGGACAGAAATTGGTTGTAACCATTTGTAGTGTGCCATACCATGGTTACGTTTATAGTGTGCATTCTGAAGTTTAGGCCACAGAGAGATGCAAGCAGGGTGATGGAGAGCACCATTTTACACAGTATGTTACTCTGACAATAGCACATTTACAAACAAATTAGCTAAAAATGTCTGAAGGACATTCAGCTTTTACAAACTGGGCCTCATCTCCTGCTGATAGGTTCCTTTGGGATGGGGATGGAATGCAAAATGATCCACTGCCCTGGAGAATAAATTTTTGAAGTTTAGCAATGTAGGTCACATTGCAGGAAAATCATAAATGTCTGAACATCACTCAATAGCCATTCAATCAACCGCTCAAAGCAAAACGGGAAACTGAGCAGCATGTAGCTGTCTCTGGTGAGAATTGGGGAAAGTCATGATATGATGTAAAACCCTTTAGGTCCTCCATCCATATGTATTTCTTTTCTTTTCCTCGCCAGTTAAGGGTTGTATTTCTCTGTCCGTATCGATAGTGACAACAGAACTAATGTGTTTATGTTATTACTGCTGTAAACTATAGGTGTGTTGGGATGCTCATAAAAGGTATGCCTAACATTTGGGGAATCAGGAGAGGTCAAGTGGTTGAATCTTGGTATAAATATAGTCTTAAGGAGCTAATTTCATTGTGAAGTGATTTTTGTATGCTGCCAGCCAGCATGCTTGTCAGCCAGCTATTTGCTCAGGTGTTTTTGGATGTGGTTTGAAGGAACAAAGAAAATATTTTTTTTCTAAAGGGTGTTTCTAGATATACCACTGTCTGGAGATTCTTGTTGCTTGCTACATCTAGAAATTGCTAAGAGATCGAGATGTAGAGATTTAGAACTTGGCTGGAGGCATCAAGGGCCTTCCTGGCACATGCGTAGATCTGTGACCTTTCTAGATCTAGAGCTTGGAGTGGGGAAGGAGGAGGATCCATAGATTCTGGAACATGTCTAGACATTCATTAGATCTTTTTCCTGGGGTGGTTTGGAAGCCTTTTAGAGCCTTTTCTCAGAGTCTGCCTAGCACTTCTCTGGAGCCCTTCTGCAGCCCTTTCTAGCTTGGCAGGCTTTCCTAGATCCAGAGCCCTTATGGACCTTTTCAGAAAACAGAACTTCCCAGAGACCCCTCCTAGGGTCTCCTGCACTTCCCTTTCCTCTATCTCCTTTTCAGTTTTTTGTTTTGCAAGAGGCTTTCTTGAGACCTTCTAGGTCTGGAGCCTTTCTATGCCTTTCCAGATCTAGAGCTCAGCTACTGAAAATCATAAACTTTATTTAGCAATGTCATTGGGAGCCTCTTGGAAACCTAATTTCAGATGCACTTTTTACATCTCTTGTCTAGAGTCTTTTCAAAGGCAAGAAAACCGAATGCTCTTCCTTTTACATTGAGCTTGTATCCATCCCAGGCTTGAGATACATTACTTAGTTTGGTGGTATTTCTTTTATTTTGCTTGAAAAAAACATCAGTCCTAAACTTTATCCCTGTAAGCTTTTCTGGCACAGTCTGATAATGCATATCCAAATATGCATCACAGCAGCAACCAGTGCCCTTAGCTGACAGAAATGTAAACAGAGTGCCTTCTTAGAGTCTCAGACCAGAATCAAACACTCTTCAGTGTGTCTTCTTACAAGTGTCTAATCATGGAAAGATTGCTGCATGGAATGCAGCTGTCTTGTTTGTTCTGCAAAATGCAAGATGCCTAAGTTTTTTTTTATTAGCTGTTTGAAATCTAACAGCAGTATGTGTTTGCTTTCAATGCAGCATGACAGCTAGTCAGATTACATTCATTTTGCTTAGCTGAAGTATCTGTTGTGCAAATACTTGTGAAAAATCAGCAGCAGAAAATCATGTTAACAATTAATCTTGATGCTATTTTTTTATGAAAGTAAGGACTTGATTTACTCCAGTTGCTTTTCTAACTGGAACTTTTTTATCCATGTGAAAAAATATGCATAGTTTAAAGATAAAAATGAAACTGTTCTATGGCTGTTCTGCTTTATCTCTCTGCTACAGTTTAGTAAAGAATTTCACTCTTACAATGAATTTTAAAAAGCTATTACTATTGAATTGTATATCGTAGAAATATGCCATAGAGGGTGCCCTGCCATAAACATGAATTGCAGAATATCTATTTTTTCCATCCTTCTTTCTTTCACTTGCAGGGGTTGTGTTTATGAGTCTAACGGTGTAAGTCTTAAGGGAAAGCTTAAACTACAGAAGTGAATTTGCATTTTCTTATGAAAGCATTTGTTCTGATCCTTGTAGGAATGTGTTCTAGCCCTGTTCCAGCTGAGGAGCAGTTGTGGCTCCCTCATGCCCAACTGGAAACCTCCTGGCAGCAGCATCTCATCCTTCACTTCCCCTGGTCTCACTTTCTGCCTAGCCCAGGGGTCAAAGGAACACTGCCCTGAGGAGCCATGTTGTTGTCAGAGATCATAACCCTGCAGAGACAGTTCCCTGGGCACAAATCTGTATTCCATTTCAATAATTTAATATAATTTTCATTTTTAATTTGACTGAGGATTCAGGTCAGAGTCTTTAGGTAGTATATCGACAGTGGCTGATGTTGCTCAGAGGTAGAGCTTTTGCTTTTTTCAGTTATGGAAATTTCATTCCTATGTATCCTCTCTTCCTCTCACTTTTCAGGCCAGATGCTTTTATCAACCTCACTGTTTATTGGAAGCAAAAGACACCATAGTGTACCAGCTCCAGCATCTCACTGTTCTCAAACAGCTCTTAATTACTATCTCAATTAAAGCATTTCAGTATCTTCCTCCCACCTTTTTTTGCATTGGCAGTACACTGGTTTTCTCTATCCAGAACTTCTGAGCCCAAAATGGAAAGATGAGGCCAAAACTAGTTGAGAGATTTATGGAGTTTTATTAAGATTTATGCAACCTTACTTTTGTGCTGTTTCATCTGCCATGTGTGGGGACCTAGAAACGCAGACTAGAAAGTGAGGCAAAATGGAAATAGTGCTGCTGTTAGCTAGATTTCCACCTGGTTCTACTCCTTCCTTTTGGCCATGCAAATTAACTGCAGTGTTATGTTTGGAGGACATCTATTCCCACTCCAGCACTGGAGACACATTTGGCTTAGATTCAAATTCATGGTCTATTTTGAGATATTTTAATTGAAGAGTCTGAGATTCCTCCTCTGAGAGGTATCAGGCTGCTCAAAATACTTTGTAAATTCCTTCTGGGCATTTAACAAAGTATTTCTCTCACAGCCTGTATAAACCATGGGTACCATGTTTAAACAGACATAAATGACTTAGGAATCTGACTCCCATTGATTTTCATAGTCAATGGGTGTGTGTGATTGTGGATAACATTCCCTCTATTATTAAATAAAGGCAGTGTGAAGCCTGTCCCCATAGAAATCAACATTTCCTCTTAGTAGAGTCCAGATACAGTTGTTGAAGTTGTGAAGCAGAACAAAATCATAGAAAAGAAATTAAGAAACAAGGAGAGCTGGAAAGTGAGAGCACAGTGAATCTTGTGGCAAGTGAGACAAAAAATCAAGCAGTGAGAAGTGTTGAAGTCATGCCTTGCCTTCATGCTCCTGCACAGTGTCCCTCATCCACTGGAAATAATTGACAGCAAATACAGGTTGGTGGGGAGACTACACAAGTCACAATCCTGGAGAACTGGTGGTCTCAGATCCCTGAGCTGCATCTGCAAATGTGTTGCAGCTGCATTCCCAGCCCAGTGTAGAAAACAGCAGTTATTCGGCTGCAAAATTCATTTATTTGGGTTTTTCACTGGGGAACAATGAATGCAGAGGGAGCAGCATTTGTGAAGTTTAGAGCAGGGACTAGTACAGCTGAACTGTATAATTCTGAGTTTTATAATATGTAGCATCAGGAGCATGAGAAACAAAGGCTCCTGCAGTGTGGGAGGAGGCTGTAATCCCACTGTGGGGAAGGGCTCCCCAGTGTCAGACTGCAGGAGCTGAATTGCATCTCTGTGTGCCATTAAGAAAGTAGCTAAGCTGCTGAGAGGACCTGACAGTGTCAGTGTCAACAAAAGAAAGAGCCCAGAAGTGAGAGCAAACTGACAGAAGATGATGAAAAAATACCATGGTTGTCAACTGTAAGAAAATAGAGAGAAATATATGTAGTGAGACATCCTGTAAAAAGTTCAGGGAAGCAGAACCAGTATCCTTCAGCCTTGTAAACTGCACACTTGCTCCTCGTAGACCACATGTGTCGGTCCTTCTTTGGAGCCATTTCTCTCCCATAAGGAAAGGTTTGAGCAGGAAGAGAAATAAAATGCTATTTAGAAGGACATTGTGGGGAGTTAAGGGGGTTGGCCTGGAAACAATTGCTGAAGTGAGTCTAAACAAGATGGAGATGAAAAAGAGGAAGTTAGCAGCAAAAGAGAAGTATGGAAGAGGCTGTGATGAGGTCTGCAAATGCATGTTGTAGAGCAGAATAAAGGCAAAGGTAGCATAAACAGAAGGGCTTGAAGCTGAGGAGTACAGATAGGAAGTAATCCATCAGTCAGGACTATCAGAAGAATTTTGGCATGAATTTTTATGCTACTGCATGAAATTGAATCAAAATATACAAGCAATGCATGGCAAGAAATCAAAGCAATGGTGAAGCTTTTTTAGGGATTTATGTAGCTTCTTTTAATCCACGACAAATTAAACTTATCCCAGTGAAATTTACCCCCGCAACCAAACAGTTAAGCTCTTGAAACTGGCGTCTGCAGACAAGGATAAATTTTTCACTCTTTTCTTACTTTGATACGAACAGTAGAATTTGTTTGATCCGATTTGTTTAAAATAGCACCAAAAAAATGTCACAGCTGCAAAATGTCAATCAAAATGTGCAGGAAGTTTTAGCCATATGGTCAAAACCAAAAATGAAACAATATTTGTCACACACTAGCACCTAAATGCGTGCAGATTTGTGGGCATGTATGATTAAGAAGTTTCTGAGTGCAGGCTCACCTATCAGTGCTACTTTGAAAGAAAAGGGGAAAATAAAATATCACATTATTTATTTAGTTTTAAAGCTTTGCTGGGGGGGAAAATATTGAGATATGTCAAACCCAGACAGTAGGTGGATATGTAGTTACACATGCACCTTTGTATTTTGCAAGTAAGCGACAAACACAAAAAATACCATTTGGATCTGAGAGCCATTTAACTGCCTAAATGTAGATCTCCCTGTGAAAAGTCATTTCAACTGAAGCCAGATTTGTGCACTTTGTTTGTTCCAGAACACTTGACATGAAAAAAATGCATTAGAAAGCCAGACCAGTAGGTGTTAATTTTGCACTTCTCAAACCAGAGATTGATTATTAGATATAGCTGGAGCCTTTATGTTGACAGTTAAATGCTGAATTCCTAGAGAAGTTGACATGTTAATACTTAGGTGCAAGGTCTCATTGCTCAAGGGTTCACTTGTTGTGGCAGTGATTTCCATTGCCTATACTCAGTCTCCCGTGAACCAAACCAGCACTGTCACCTGAAAATTTCAGTCAGTGTGGAGTGTGATGTACTGACTGCTACTGAACAAACCTTGTCTATTTGTTTATAATGGGATAATCAGCAGTGCCATTGCTGTACACTACCCAAAAAAAAAAAATAATCAAAAAGAAAAGGGAAAAAAGGAAAAAAAGAACTCATTAAATGTAAGAAAAAAAAACATTTGAAATAGGCCCAGACTCGATTTATAAGAAAAGTATAAATCTATGGGAGAGGACTTTTACAGGGGCTAGTGAAGTAGTGCTTCAAATTAAAAGGTATAGTAACTGATTTAATATTCTAATTCTAACAGATTTTGTCTGAAAGAACTTTTTAATAGGCACAGTCATATCAGATGAGACTTGAAATACTTCTCTGTAATGTGTTTATTGGCTTTGTATAAAGCACAACTGATGGTTTGGTCACAGAAAGCTGCCAGAGAGCAGCTTGCTTTGAAAGAAAAGAAACAAGCAGTGAGTTTGCAAGATAACAGTGAACCTGAGGGTGCAGTTACACTTCAGCTTAAGCTGATTTAGGTGATTAGTTTTCAGCCAGCAAACTGTCCCAAACCTGCTCTCTGTAGGAGCACATAAACACTGGCCTTGCTTCTGGGAGCTGCGCTGGGAGAAGGATGGGTAAGGACTGCAGCAGCCTCGGTTTACACCGGTTTAAAATGCCACGGGGCCATATCCTGATAAAACCAATGCAGATTTTGTCTAAATCTGTGAAATTCTTCTTCAGATTAAGAAAGCTCAGGAGTTTATGTTTGTTTGCTTTAAATTGGCCTGTCACCTTTTTTTCCCTCCTCCAGTTGCACTAGCGTAAGCATGCTGTGAACAGCAGCTTGTGTTTTTTGCTGCAGCCTCAAGACATGTACATGCTAACTTTATTTCACCTGAGATTAAACCATTAATGCATCCATGGCCGAATTTAAACCTGGGAAGGAGAAGCTGTAGCTGTACCTTCTGTTACCTTTGCAGAGCAGAGCACCAGGCAAAACTTCTGGTGTGGTGACCAAAATTGTTCAGATGTTCCCATCTAAAATTTTATTTCTTTTTACCATAATGCAGCTGGATTTACAGATGTGACCAGTATGAAACAAACGTGCTTGCAGTCAACAGCTGTTAAGGCTAAGCTATAGGCACATTGCTAAAAGTGAAATGGACAGCTGCATAAAAGTTCATTCTATCTCAGTAAACCAAGTCAGCTTCAAATCAGCCAGAGAAAAAAAGTTGATTTGGCCCAAACCAGTGCCTGTTTATCTACAGGACACCATCCATACCTTCACAGTGGGACAAATTCAAATTATTTCCTGGAAAAAGGCAGTGTGGCTGGTTCACAAAGGAAAATCCAGATATTAAGACATGGCAGATGCTTTGCAGAGTCATTATGGCAAAAATAGAGAGTTTCAGCCCAGTTCTCATCACTAATAATCTAGTTATGGCTAATCAAAGACTGCTTTTACAATCTGTAAAGGAGGCTATTGAAGCTGAAGATGTCTGTTTCCCAATATAAATAATCCATTTACCTGGACAGAGCAGTCAAATGTTCTGCATTAAAAGTAGATTTGAAATACAGTTTGTTCCAAGTTCCCTTGCAGGGATTTTTTTATACTAACTATAGAGCTGTATTTGATGTCTCGGTGAACTCTCAGCTGAAGCATGAGCTAACAGCAGTGTGTAAAGCAGCCCAGCACAGCAGGTGGAATCCAGGCAGTCTCACACACACACAGAAATCAGCACCTTTATGGGAGGAATCTGCTTCCAACTGTTTCACCACATTTATCATCATTTGGAAGGACTCTACCACCTGGTTCAGAAGAGATCTTGAACCCAACAGCATTAGTCTTAATGGCAGTTATTATGCTGTCTAGTAAAACAGGCTGGGCACAGGGAGGAATTCAATTACTCTGTGAGTCTTCATAATTGTGTGGTTCACAATGTAACCACGCAGGACAAGATGCAGTAGCCACAATGCCCTCACTTTATTAAAACATCAGTTATCAAACAAGCAATGTACTCCTGGAAATGAGATTATTCAGGAAATACTGATGCTTCAGAAAGGGAGATACTTGGCCTCCAGCCTGGTTCCTGAGCTGACCCCAGGCGAGCAGGTGGCTTGTGATGGCCACACACTCCACCATATGTTATTCCTCAGTGCTGAGCATTGTGTTAGCATCTGTGGTCTCTGCATTCATAGATCTTTTAATTGGCGCAGTGGAAAAATGAGCAAAAACAGCAACAAAATCAGTAAGCGAAATAATGGAAGCTTCTGTGACATCAAAAGCATATAAAACTGCTACATTCTAGCTTGGTATTTATTCTCTTCTGATGACTGAAATATTTAGTCCAGAAAAATTCCACTCAGATAAAAGCAGCCATTTCTTCATGAAGAATAACAAGCAGAGCATCCTGAGACAGGCAAAAATAGGCTGTCATGCAATCTCAGTGGCTCATTTGTTCTCTGACCTTTCCATAGACAAGCTGCAATCCAAATCCTCCACTGGCCTTAGCTGGCAAAAGGAACCAGTCTACTCTGTTGTTGTTTCCCAGTTCAGTGATCCTGTACCACCTATTGAGCCTTCTCAACAGGAGCAGTTTGAAGCTCTGGCCAGGACATGCTACAATCAGCAGCCTACATAGTGGCTGTCTTTCAGGTTGACAGGCAGCCCCACCTTTAATTTGGAGGACGTTTAATTCCTCCAGATTCTGATGCAACAGGTATCAGTTGAGCAAGGTTGTTCTGGTATTCCCTCCAGCATTGTTTTGAAGCTCTATTTGGTTGCCGCTCTTATCTCACATGCATGGAAAGAGGCAAAAAAAGATAACCTTAAGTATGAAGAATGTAATTAATCCATGACTGAACTACTGAATTCACAAAGCCAAAATCATTATAAATAATTACAGCTGGGGTACTGTATCATGTGAATTGTGATATATTGGGGTATTATGTTGCAAAGCATTAATGAGCTTATATTTCTTGTGGCATTTAAGTCTTATTAACATTTCTTGCTTAGTAAATAAATTGTGGAAATGTGTCTTACTCTTCTAGTATGTCATTTTCTGCTAACAGTCAATTAAAGTGTTAGGACATTGACAACCTCTAACTGCTTTCCACTCTGCCAGTGTTGACTGCAACCTTGAAATAACAGCATTCAGACCTAGAAAATTTACTGGCTGATGTCGCACAACATGAAGTGTGTGTTTTTATTTGCATGACTGCATAGTTCCTATCTTAATGGACTCATACAAAACCTCTCAGAGGGTGCTAAATTACATTTCAAAGCAAGTTTTGTTCCACACTGGAGCTGGACCACAGAAAAGACTGTTTGTTGAAACTTCTGCAAAACCCATCTAAAGGTACTAGAGAAATGGTGCTGGGGGTATCCACTGAGTGAGTGCCTTGATGACACAGTGATCACAGATGGTTGAATGAAGCTTCCTTATTGTCTTAACCATTCTTTTTTTTCTTTTTTTTTTTATTCCCTGCCTTCCCCTTAATTTTTTTTTCCCAGGTGCGGTTAGAGTGGCCAACAGACCTCACAGTGAACCCCCTAGACAATTCACTCTATGTTCTGGACAACAACATCGTGCTGCAGATCTCTGAGAACAGGCGTGTGCGAATTATTGCAGGACGCCCCATCCACTGCCAGGTGCCAGGCATCGACCACTTCCTCGTCAGCAAGGTGGCCATCCATTCCACCCTGGAGTCAGCCAGGGCCATCGCTGTCTCTCACAGTGGCATACTCTACATCGCAGAGACAGATGAAAGAAAGATCAACCGTATACAACAGGTCACAACCAATGGTGAGATCTCCATAATCGCTGGAGCCCCATCAGATTGTGACTGCAAGATTGATCCTAATTGTGACTGTTTTTCAGGTAAGGAGATGCTAGTTATTTCCTGTCTTTTTGCCTTTTGTGAGCCCCTGGTGCAGCTGCAGATTAGCAAAGTGACAGGGGGAAGGAGAGATAAGCAATGATTCCCTTTCCTTGGAAGGGTGATGTGGTGGTTTACAACCCACCTTCTCAGCAACTCTTTGTGGATTTCATCCATTGGATTCAGAGATGTGAGTCTTCCAGTGGCATTGGAGGAACCTCAGGCTGGTCTTAGCATTTCTTCTTTTGGTAGAGAGACTCCACAATATCTGCCTTTCTGTCATCTGTGTTTGCCTGAGTTGAAGATGGTATCAGCCCCAGAGCAAGTTGCCCCAAAGTGCTGGTGTGTCAGACAGCCCTCTTACCAAGAAGAGTAGCCAGACATTTCACACCAAGTGGAAAGCACTTATTCCTTCCCATCACTTAAGTCACACTGCACAACCAGCAAAATGGTACAAGTACATAATGTTCAGAACTTCTTCGTGTGTTTTAAACTTGGAAAAACCAGTGCCAGGCCCACACTCCACCACTGTACATTCTTAGCAGCAAAGTTCTTCTCCCCTGCATGCACCAAAACAAATCATGGCTTTTCTTCTTCTTCTTTTTTTTTTAGTTTTCATAAACATATTTCATAAAGGGACAAAGGACATCATTCCCATACACAGAGGTGTGCAGTGTGTTGTCATCTTGTCATCCTTAAGAACCACTGTGTTCAGCTCCATAATGCCATCATAATTCTTAAGCCTTTCATTTCAAGTAAAAGGTTAATTACTGACAAGAAAACATTAAGTATGTCAAGAATGGAGAGAATAAAATGCAAATGGTCTTCCAGAGAAGGTGGTTTGCTGACCTAGCATTGTAATGATAATCAAAGCGTCCTGTGCACTGCCAAGTGCTGCCAACTTCAGTTACAGCCGTGGTTGACCAGTGCTGACAAGAATCCTGTTCAGGGTTCTTAGTGAGGAAAACTACCCTTGGTGTGGGAAAATGAAAAACTGTCCCAAATCTAATGACTGTGCCAGGGCTGGGTCGGTAAAAGGCAGTATCAGCTTGGCACAAAGTTTATTTGTCCATCTCCAAGGAAGCATAAGGTATGCTCAAACTGTCCAGCAAATTTCATTTCTCCATCAGGAGAAAGGGAGCAATCCAAACACTAATGTATTATCTAAGAGTGAGGTTAATGTGCTTTCTTGCTAGTTACAGAAAATTTTGCTCATGTAAAGTCAGTTTGATATCTGCATGCAGCTCCTGTATATCTTTCTCAAATCTTAAAATACAAAACGCAAGTAAATTATAAAGTAATATTGGAAAGAGTGGTTTCTCAAGGTGCATTTTGGGTCATTATATTTTCCTGTTGAGTGTTGAGTATTTAATAAGTATAAACTAATCTTTCCTTCAGTGTCATTTTAGCTGAATTATTTGGTTCTCTTCTCTCTTTATTTTATGTATAACATGATTTTACTTTAGCTGCATTCCAGCAGACAAAAATGAAGGGAATGAAGCTTCAGGTGACATGTCTTTTTCTTTCACAATTTTACCATTAAAGCTTTCCTGAGCAACTGAGTTCTGTCTTTAGCAAAAATGCTGTAAATTAGATAATTTATATTCTTGTTTGCCTTCACTGAGACTAAATTAGAATTGCACCAACCGTAGATAGTAGGTATTTAATTAGTTGAAGATACTGTTTTGTTGGACTGTAAATGATACTGAGGAGAAGCAGTGTGTTAGGTTTAGGGGATCAGCTATGGATATTATGGATTATGGACATCACAGATGACAAAAATTACCATTTCTCCCTCAGGTGATGGTGGATATGCCAAAGATGCAAAGCTGAAAGCACCTTCTTCTCTAGCAGTCTCTCCTGATGACACACTGTATGTAGCAGACCTTGGCAACGTTCGCATCCGTGCAGTCAGCCGGAACAAGGCTCACCTCAGTGACACAAATATGTATGAGATTGCATCGCCAGCAGACCAGGAACTGTATCAATTCACCATCAACGGCACCCACCTCCACACACTGAACCTCATCACGAGGGACTACATTTACAATTTCAGCTACAGTGGGGAAGGGGATATTGGCACCATCACCAGCAGCAACGGGAATTCGGTTCACATCCGCAGAGACACAAGTGGGCTGCCCCTGTGGATCGTGGTGCCAGGGGGCCAAGTGTACTGGCTGACAATAAGCAGCAATGGCGTTCTGAAAAGAGTTTACGCCCAAGGCTACAACCTGGCTCTGATGACATACCCTGGAAACACGGGGCTTTTAGCGACCAAAAGCGATGAAAACGGATGGACAACCGTGTATGAGTAAGTCCATGACATTAAATGTGTGATAGAAGGAACCCTGTTTTAAATGACTGTTGGTATTTTTTCAGTCACTTCTAGTAATTTAAACTGCTACTAACTCTGCATAAGAAAGGACAAGTAGGGATGTTGCACAAGCTTTTAAAATGAAACCCTACCATTCCTTAAGTGCCAGAACCTGTCATATGTAAAAGCTCTGTACATAGTGCCCATTAAGTGTAGCAGAAACTGCCTGAAATTGTACTTCATTTTCGTTTTATTATTGGGAATCTGTTTCTCTAAATGAAAACATGATTGTGGGGGGTTTTGAGACTGAGGAAGTAAAAGCAAGTTGTGATACAAATCAGGAATTTGCAAGGTTCCTGAGGAAGGCAAAAAGGGGGAAATTAGCATGCTCATTAGAGAAGGGAGTATTGCAAAGGAAACTGAGAACCTCAGTGGAAGAAGTATTCAAAGACAAGAGTGGACTTCCCTCTATCAGCAGAGGAAGAGAATATATAATAACCAGACACTATGCAATTGGAAAAGGCTGCTGTAAATACAGGGAGTAGGAATAGCAAGATGTTCAGGAATCTTTTGATGGGACTTCTAAAGAACAAGACAGTTAAAGATGCAGTCAGAACATCCCAGTCTGGTCCCAGAGAGATAACAGCCCAAGAGAAGGTTCATTGTTTATTTACAGTGAGGTGTGAAGTATCAGGAGTTCTCATTATTTATAATTAATTGTCATAATCCCTGTTTGAGATATGACAAGTGATGGATGGAAATCATATATTAACATTGCAGTACTGGTTCAGAGCCTTCAAGAAGGATAATAATGCCTGCTTTCTGTGAACACTGGAACTCCTGGTCAAGAACTAAGATGAAAAGCCATCCAGGTGACATACAAACAGAAAGCACTTTGAGGAGAATTAAGTTACTTCATCTGGAGAGGTAGTTGAGTTAGCATCATTACACTTTTTCAGAATTACATTTTCTTATAATACAAGTAGGCTAAAAGCAGAGAACACTACTGCCTAGTGCAGTAGTTTCCTCATCAATAGGATGTTTTATCATCCTGCCCTCTATTACTTGGCAGAAGGCTAAACTGACAGGGTGTACATAAGAATAAACCACTAGAGAGGGACATTTTTGGCACTGTGCAGGAAAACTAAACCATACAGGGCCTTCCTGGTTCAGTTCCCATTATCAGGCATCTATTGACACCAATTTAAATTATGTTGCAATAAAACAAAGATCACTGTTTACCTGGTGGTTTTTGAACACTGATCTGAGCGTTACCTTTTATCAGCAGAACTAACTGAAAATGTCTACTTCTTTATAATAATTTCAGCACTAAGGGTGATCCATTTAAATCTTTGAGGATGGCATCAGTCGAGACCATGGACTAATGACACTTTCAAAAAGCTTTTGCAGTAGCTCCAAGTCATGCCTATTACTTTATAAAATGCTGAACACTGAATTATTGCAGGAGCTTGATTGTTAGAGCATGTTAGAACAGATTATTTTTAGTCATATGCTCCTCAGTTTTGGTATTCTTACTCTGTCCCCCCGACATTGAGTGTAAATCATTTCACACAATTATTGCTTCTTCCTATTGTCTCTGGCAAGTCGTTGTATGAATCGAGCATAGTGAGATGACTTCACCTGCTTACAAGTGCCTCCCATTGTATGCAGTACAGATTTTTTCATGCATACCTGTGCCTTGGAAGGGTTCATATGTTGCATATCATTCACACAAAGAAACTTCTGCTAAATTAAACAGGTTTTCCCACTTTCACAGCTTTACTGCAGGCTGATACTGATACTGTGAGTTGTCCAGTCTTTGCACGACCACACACTTCTACCAGTCCAGATCAGTCAGCAGAAATGAGCAGAACTACAACTATTAGCATTACAAAATCAACAGCAAAATTAAATAGCAAAGCTGTGTCATTAATATTTATATTCAGGCCAAGATTTTAAGTCATCTTCATAATATATTACAAATTCCTGAATGGCTGATACACAGAATGTCACTCATTCTGCTGCAGTCAGAGGGTCAGCTGACTATAATCAGCTCTGTGCTGAGAAGATGCGCTGCTCACCTTCTGCCATACGTAGTTCTTGGGGCATGATGGTCCTTAGCTATCCTTTAACCAGACACTATTTTCCAGGTCACATTCTGAACCTGAACCTGATTTCAGTTTGAAAATTGGAATTTTTTGAAGGGTTTACTTGAATTAATTCCAAGTCCTATATGAACATACTATTGGAGTTAAGATAATTGTCATTTGAGCAACTTTGAAATTGCTTGGAACCATCTTCTCTGTTTAAGCTAGATTTGCATTCATATCCCAAAGTTCAACCCATGGCACTGTCAAGCTGCAATAGGGATGGGTTTGTTTAACAACACATACCGCACATATTTGGGAGTTAGAGCAAAGATAATGAACTGTTCAGAACATCTACCTATATGTCAGATCTGCTCACAGAAGGAAATTATTAAGAGGTAGAAAGCCACCTACAAAAGTACTTGTCATCCATCTACTCTAATCTGATGGAATGGAAGTACTGAAAGAGCTCTTGCATAAAATTATAGCTAATATAAAATTTTCAGTCATCTAGATTTTTTTAATACTGTATCATTAAAGCTATAAAAAGGGAGGGGAAGCACTGGACCTCTATTAAATCAAGGACAAGAAAACACCTGCAAGAAACAACTCTCACTGAAAAAATTAATTAGACCGCTTTCCCTCTGAAATGATATAACTCTTCACTGTGCTACATGTAGAAATGCAAATGGATTGTGAAGCTGTATCCCCAAGTGTGCTTTTCAAATATTGGTGAGTACTTCCTCATGTGAGTACTGAAATCAATGCAATTATTTGCATGATTAAATGGTCACTGACATGATTAACAGTGGCATAACTGGCCCCCAAATTAACATTAAGAAATATGTGGTGATTCTGCCCCTATTAGTATGGGTTGGACATTGCTCTGCAGGAACTGAGCCCCAGTATGCCACTATTCATCATGTGAAAGGTGGCAGAATCTATCCTCAGAGGATTGGGTTTCTTGGAGCAATCTGGAATAAAGACAACATTTTAGATGGTCACATTGTGGAATCATTACTAAGACACTAATCTGTATGTTCTCCTTGAAGTCACTGGGACCATCTACATGAGTAAGAGTCCATTGGCATGTGCTGTAATCTCATTAGAAGTCAGTACCATATCTGGCCAGCCATCCAGCCACAGCTTATCCCATTTTTATATCTCAGCAGCTGCAAAACTGGATCCTCAGCAAAGATGGATCCTAAGGTTGTGCACGAGTACATTCCAATAAACTGGCTATATTTCCACCATTAAAACGCATAATTTGGGTATTTTTCTCTGGTGTGGTAGCAAATCCAAATAACCTAGCAATCTGTCATATCTGTTTGATCAAGCAGTACATTAAATACACCTGTCTAATGTTCATGGAGTTTTCTGATGATGAAAAGTAGTTATCTGAGTCAAATTTAATGGCTGGGTGTGGCATGCAGTCAGTTTGCACAGAACCAGAATGAAGGCAGAATGTAAATAATTCATGTGATGTGTATGAGGGCCATAGGAGGTGAAAGAGAGATTGTATTGTATTTAGCATTTGATCAATTTATTTGTCAAAAAACCCAAGATGTGCACTAGTTCATCTCCAGTGTTTCATTTCAAAAGAACAGCTGCTCTATTTTTCTTTTTAATACTGTGTGTGGGGAAGAGAACAAATCCTGTGGTTCTTTTTCACCAATACTTCTTGTGACATATAGATTTTGTCTGACTAATTAGGGGGAAATAAAGATCCTAAGGAAATTATGCCAACACATTAAAGTGAAGGACATAGCCAGATCATCTGCTGATGTGAATTGGAAGAGCTCTGTTGGAGACAGTGGAGCATTGCTGGTTGATTTGCCAGCTGAGGATATGTTTTGTCAATGAGAGGAGACATGAAAACTTAATTATGCTTTACTAGCTGCACAAATAGGTTTCTGTTTCATGAACAGAGTTGGTTCTACTCAAGAAAGTAAATCTGTAGTATCATTGAAGTGTCTTGGGACCTTATTGCTCCCTACAACTACCTAAAAGGAGGTTATAGCAAGGTGGAGTTTGATCTCTTCTCCCTAGAAGCAAGTGACAGAACGAGGCAAAATGGCCTCAGGTTTCACCAGGAGAGGTTTAGATTGGATATTAGAAGAAACTTCTTCACCAAAAGGGTTCTTAAACACTGGAATAAGCTCACCAGAGAGGTGGTTGAATCCCTATCCCTGGAGGCATTTAAATGATAGAGATGTGGTGCTGAGGAACATGGTTTAGCACCAGACTTAGTAGGTAGATAATGGTTGGATCCTAAAGGTATTTTCCAACCAAACTGATTCTATGGTTCTATGAATAAGAATGTGTTAGCATCAGCAAGGTTTTTAAGATAAGAGGCATTAATATGAAAAATATCAAGCATCAAGCAGAGTTCTGCATTGTTTTCTGTGTGAAACATCAGAAAGAATACATCTGCAGAACTGAAAAATCCTGTTTGAAACACTGATCCAGACCTGAATTAATTATTGACTTCTGCATAGCGTGGCATGATTGAAATAAAATACCTTAAATGAAAGATTTTTTTTAGCACTGGTAAAATTCAGGTGAACTAGAATGTAGTGCTCTAGATTCTGGTGCTGTTAGTTGTGATGAGAAGTATGTGCTGATTTGAATAGGCCAGTGACAAACATAACACAAGAGTAAAAGCCATGCAGGCAACTTAATCACTGCAGATTTCACTCTGCCTTTATTGCTTTTGTTACACTTTAAGTCCCCCTTTTAAATTCACCATTCATGTTATGTACTAAACACATAAGCCAAAAAAAAAGCAGTTTCTGAGTCTTGCAGAGCCTAAGATTTGGGGTTATTTAAACTTAAGGGTAAGAAAACGCCTGATGGGGGGAGTGGTTTTGCCTGAATGCCGAGTGACCTCCAGTGGCCACCCTCCCAAATCACAGTTCCGACCATCTGTAGTGCAGCAACCTCTGGCAAAAGCTGAGTGATCTTGTGCTGTTCCCGTCTGTCTTTTATCCAGCACCACTGAAAAAGAGAGGTAGCAAGAATTTCGATTAGGCAATGAATGCAATTTGGGTGAATAAATGGAGCAGTTCATACCTTTTACAGATTGTGCAATGTTGAGAATGCTTCTGAGTGTTTTCTTTCTCTCTTCTTTTTTTTTCTTTCTTTTTTTCCCTTTAGGAGTCTCTAGAAGACAATAGTAATGTATTTTCACGGCTTTTTCACCTCATGTCTTGCAGATATGACTCTGATGGCCATCTGACCAATGCAACCTTCCCAACTGGGGAAGTCAGCAGTTTCCACAGCGATGTTGAAAAACTAACACGAGTGGAACTTGACACTTCAAACAGAGAGAATGTGATCACAGCTACAAACTTCTCAGCTACCTCTACAATATATACTTTAAAACAAGGTAGTCAAAGCATTTCTGTTATTTCTTTGCTAATTATTAAGTTTCAAGTCCTAGACAATATTGTGTTCTTAATAGTTTTTAATATATATATATATATATATATATATATATTATCATGAAATCATAGAATGATTTGGTTTGAAAGGGACCTTTAACAGTCATCTAGTCCAACCCTTCTGCAGGGAGAACTTTAACTAGATCAGTCTGCTCAGACCTCTGTCCACCCTGACATTGAGTGTGTCAAGAGATTGGGCTTCTACCACCTCTCTGGACAACCTCTTCCGGTGTTTCCCCACCACTGTAAAACATTCTTCCTTGTATCTAGCCTTAACCTCTCTTTTAATTTCAACCATCACTCCTTATTCTGTCACAACAGGCCCTGTTAAAAAATCCATTCTGATCTTTCTTACAGGCCCCCTTTAAGTACAGAATGCTTGCTATAGGGTCTCCCCAGAACCTTCTCTTTTCCAGACTGAAAAATCCCAGTTCTCTCACCCTATCCTCATAGGAGAGGTGCTTCAGCCCTTGATTCATTTTTGTGGCCCTTATCAGGATAGAATCCAGCACGTTAATGTCCTTGTGCTGAGAGCTTCAGAGCTGGATGCAGTATTCCAGATGAGGTCCCACCTCCCTTGACCTGCTTGCTACACTTCTTTTCATGCAGAACACATTAGAATTAGTTCATTTGTTTCTTCCTTGCTTCACTGCAAATAGCTAGATACTAGTTTTCCTGGGGGTACCAGTCAGAGACAAACCACAAGTGAATTCTTTTCTTCCTAGAAGAGTCTCATGGTTAGATTATTCGATTTCTCCATGCTTTACGTGCTATTTTCTACTTCAGTATCTATAATACACTGAGCTTTGTTGTTCTGAGAAGTATATCCCTGAAGAGTGGCATGTTCCACTGACAGTTTAGAGCTAAAATGCCTTGTTTGGCCAATGCTGTGAATTCTTTCTGGTAGTGCTGTGTCCTGGTGACAGCACTGCAAGGAAAGAGGAAAGGACCCACCTATGCAGGTGATTGTGTTGGGAATGAGATTTCGGATCAGCCTCTGTAGTCACCACACTATTTCCCTGACAATATCATATCTCTCAAGAAGAACTTCCTCCCTCCCTAATGGATGTACTCTGATGTTCTCTTCCAGATTTTGCAGTCTCATTGCCAAAGTTCTGGGTTTATATAGTTTAATTGATCTGGCTTTGGGAGAGCTGGTGCTGGGAAATAGCTCTCTGATTATCTTCCTTGCAGCTTTTGATCTGTAAGAAGAAAATAGGGAGAACTTACATCAACAAGATACTTACTCATTCCTCTTTGCTACTATATTGCAGAGAGAGCACTGAATAAGTGGAAATAATATTGTTGTATCACCTGTTAGGTTTTGTCCAAGTGACTCCATCTGCTCTCTCTTGTCGTCTGCACACTGCCTGACTGTGTCAGTCCTTAAATCTGAAAGTCCTCAAGGTTGGTATGTTAGCAAATTCCACCTCAGGAAAGTGCTAGCACACTATAGGCAGTGCCAGAAATGTACAGCTACAGTAATAACTGTAGTTATTATTATAGCTACAGTATTTGCATATAATGCATATAATTTGCATATTTCCATGTCTCTGTGAAACTATCATGAAGCACCCTTTGAACAAGCAGTCAGACATGGTATCCTTACATCTGAGTCACAAAGTCTCTTTTAATGTAATTCTTATTATCTTCACTTTCTTACATACTCAACAGTTAGCCATGATAACCTTAGAAATCTCTTCCAACCAAAGCAATTCTATTTTCTACATACTCAGGTCTCAAGAGCTGAACTGGTTAGTTCTGTTTGGACCAGCTAAAAATAAAGGGGGAAAAAAGGATGCTCTTCATAGTCCCTAGCTGGTATGAATTTAACTGCATTTTAAGGATGAGACTTTGACTTTGTCTCTTAGCACTAAACATTCAGGCTCGTGATGGAGTTGCTCCCCTGGCAGCTGAGCCACAGTAACCTCCTGCGTCCTCCTCTTCATCCTATCTTGACCAAATGCAAAATGATGTGACACAGCTCTGCCTGCAGTGGAGGAGCTGCAGTTCCCAGGCCAAAAAAAAAAGGGAGTGTGCACTAGCTGTATGCCTTTGTGTCCTTGTTACAGTTTGAGCTGGGTGCCCCCCTGCAATGTTTACTTCCTGTGTCCAGAAGTCCAGCCCAGAGGGGTGGACACAGGAAATTATGTAGTATTTCATACCACAATCCTTTGCACCACTATAAGATGCAGTGCGGAGTCTAGCACTCTCTCTTTTCTTCCTCCTCCGTCAGACGGTAACTGGGGGAGATGTCTCCTGGCTTTGGGCCTGGTTAGGCCCAAGGCCACGGGGGGATGGGCAGTCTCAGATCTGGCCAGCTGAGACTAGCCTAGCAATGGGAGGGGGAAGAAGGAGCCCTGGGGGTCTCGGGTGTACCCTCAGGTAGGGATGGGATCTCTCTGGGTCTGTTTGGGGATTTTTCTTTGTCACTCTGCTTTTGTTTTTCTGTAAAAGTTCACTGCTTTCTATTTAAACTTTCCATCACTTTTGCAATCCGTTTGTCTGAGTGTTTATTGTTTGCCAGGGGTGGGGAAGGGGGCTGCCTCAACCCAGCACAGTCCTTTCAGTGGAGACCTGCTCTGGACTGTCTCTGTGCTTCTGGCAGTTTTAGGTAGGAAAAGGAGGCTGCGCTAGGTCATCCCGGCTGCCCTTAACAGCCCTTTGCGGCACAGTCCTGAGCCTCTGGGGCTGCTCACTGTGCCACTGTTGCTAACTTGTTTGTTTTTCTGTCACCAAGCACTTTCCACTGGGTCTCATGCCCCAGGATTCAGGCTTGTGGCTGACTGTCACTGTGCCTCTACCCTGGGGTCCTGCTGATAATAGGGAAGATGAGGACATTTTAGTATGTTGATACAGGGAAAAGGGGCAGAATGGGAGACTAGCCATCATCCTTGACATTTTGAAAATGGCTTTCATGCCTGACCTCTTACTCGTTGCAGTCACTGAAGCAGCGTACTGTCCTGTTAGCAGATCTCAACTTGCTAAAATCATTAGAATGTTAGTGGTCAAAACCCAGCCCTTGGGTTTGCATACTTTAAAGCTGAAGGCAAAAGCTCTGTTGCAAGAAACCTTCACAGTGGAAATCATCAGGTTAAATGCCATGAAAAGCTGTTCAGACATGGGGAGGCCTGGAGGTTGCAGGTTGCAAAAATCACACTGCAGTTGGTGTATGTTCAGTTGTCTGTAACCTAGGGACAAACAAAGCCCTGTTGCACCTAACATTTGTTTCTAAGATCTGGGGATCTGAACTTTTCTCTTTTCCTGTTTTTGGTTGGTGTTTTTTTTTGACAGATAACACACAGAATATCTACCGGGTCAGCCCAGATGGGTCTCTGAGAGTCACCTTTGCCAGTGGAATGGAAATCACGCTCAACACAGAGCCTCATATTCTAGCAGGGGTTGTCAGCCCCACTTTAGGAAAGTGCAATATCTCCCTTCCTGGAGAGCATAACTCAAATCTCATTGAATGGAGGCAAAGGAGAGAGCAGACCAAAGGCAATATCTCCACGTTTGAGAGAAGGCTAAGGGTAAGGCTTCCTCTTGTGCAAAGTGCAGTGCTCCCTTTGAAAACCATTGAACTAAAATCATGTTGAAATGTTCTACTTTGTAAGAAAAGCAATGGAAAGTTTGTATCAATGGTGGACTCCAGCCATGCATTTCAAAACCAAACTCCTCCGACAGTCACAGGGATGTTTGATCTCAGTTCGATTATGGTTGTGAGACTTGACCTCAAGACATAATTACTTTTTTTCTTCCTCTTCTTTTTCAACTAAGAGCTTAATTATGGCTTTGGAAGAAGCTGTGAGCAAAGGACGATGCATAGTTAGTCAGGCACAGCAGCAGAGAGAGTGCCACATTCTCCCTCTCTCAGATCTGTCTTTCTTCTAGGGAACAGCGCAGGTGCCAGCCTCCATCTGGGGCAGCAAGTGTTGCAGGGCACACCTTGGGTGTCCTGGCCGGTGTATTTCCCACAAGCCAGAGTGATGCAGAGCCTCCCTGTGTATCCAGACAGGCCATGCATTCTGCCGTCTACCACAAGCTCTCAAACCTCCTCACTCCCTCTGGCTGTATTACACTATGGCTCTAACAAAGAATTACTTTAACATTGCATCCACGGTTTATTTTTATCTGTGAGGAAAATTCACAGGTTACAATGACAGATGGTCAACATTCAGCATTTAATTATGTAATGCTAAGTCTCAAAGAGACTGCTACCTTGCAGAGCAGGTTTTTTACAAAATCAGTCCTGTTTATCACATGAATGCCCTTTAAAATGTCTGTACCACTAGCATGACTGGGAATTGTGGCCTTGCAAATATCACATTTTTCGCTACAACCTGTCTGGATAGGTATTTTCTCTGAAGGTACATCTGTTAGCTTTGAAAATACTGAGCTGATTATTAAAACCTCAGGATTGTATTTCAGTCATGAGATCCTATATATTTAGGTTTAGCATCCGTTTCACTTTCAACTGCACTGATCAATCAGTAACACACTGATGATCTGGCCAGACCAACTACTGTCAGTGAGAAACATGTAATTGAAAGGACATGTTTCAGATTTGACAATCACAGTTAGTTCATTAGGATCTTGCAAGTGGGGGAAAGCTTTATTTAGTGTTTCTTACCCATCTTCTGACTGTCTCCAGTCATAGTGTGAGTCCTTATAGCCTTGTTTATGGAGACAGCTGAGTTTAGAACAGTAGCAAACCTGTGTTAAGATGGCAAAATCCAAATTATGGCCCCCATGGTATACATTACTCATCAACTGATTTTGGTGTGATTTGGTGCTTAAATAATGGTATTTTTAAACAATCTTTTGTAATAAAAGTCATAAACAGAAGAGGTATAGTCAATTATCTGTTCTGCTTACCTTGCCATGGCCAAGTTGTTCAGAACAGTTATAAATATGACGCCTTCGTCATGCACAGTTTTCCTGTTACACAGTTGGTATTTCCTGTTGTTGAAATTGATTGCAGCTTCTTTGTCCTCTTCTTTCCAGCGAAAAGATGGAAGTGTTTGATGTGCCACTGTTTTATATTCTCTACCCTTCTCAAAGTATCATAGCAGTTGACCGTTGTTGTTAATTCTGTGTCTTTTTATGCCTACCCAAGATAAAGAAGGCTTATGGATTGTCCCTGCCTACTCACAAGGACAAGTCAGCTGCCTGTATTACAATGTTTTCACCTCCTTTGGCTGTTCTGAGCACTAGGACCATCTGTCTGAGATCTGTCAGGGCAAGGCTGGAGCGAACCTGCTGGGATAGCACATTAAAAGAGGATTTGATTGTGGAAAGGAGGAGAATCTATTCTGTGCATAGGATGCACTATGTACATGGGCGTGACTATTGGGGCTGTTACTGCCAATAACATAGACGTTGGTGGGCAGGTGAAATATATGGGTCCTGTAGCTCAGCTTTAGCACTGAGAAGTTCACATAGGATGCTGATGAAGTGGGGAGTCAGTGGAGTAGGAAGGAGCCAGAAAGGCATAGCTGGCAAGGAAGACAAAGGAGAATTTACCCAGACACAGCTATCTCTCTTTTAAAGGAAATATGCAGGACAGCAGGAGGAAAAAGTACCATCATATACTGTGTTTGAAGCAGCATGCCAAATAATGAAAGGGATTTAGGACTTGCTGTTGACACTTGAATACTGCTGGGGAAAAAAATGTACCATCATTAGAAGCCCTTATGCTGGATGGGATTCTGGTGAGACCTCCTGAAAATTTCTAGTGAGTTACATTTTAAAAGGAAAGTTTTAAACACTTAATATGCTATGACTGGCACAATAGGAATTGTGTTAGAAAGCTTGCAATGTAGGGCAGACAGATCTATGCTGAACTTTGAAACTATATGTAATGAAAAGCTCTCGGGATTGGACTCGTTCTCAGTGGAAATGAACAGACTTGCAGGAGCCCTCAGTTAAAGAAAGAAAACAGCACAATGGAAGAGTTTTCTGAGAGAGAAAAAAAAAGAAAAGAAAAAAGGCATAGAAATGAGGTTTAAAGCTGTTAGTTAGAGATCAGTCCTGATACCGCCATTGAAACAAACGGCTTTGGGTGCTATGAAGTATAAATTAGAAGGCAGGTGACTGAGGATGAGATAAAGGATGACCTAGTTGAAGAGAAAAAAGCTTTTTCTTTTCTGCTTGGTCCTAACGTTTCCAATTCTTAATCGCAATTAGCAACCATCTTGAAAGCATGTCACTCTATTACAGTTCCTGTTTTGGAAAGAGGCCACTGTTAGCACATTCTGAATAATGCTGTAAACATTGTGTTTCAAAAAGTGGGATTTTTGCATGGTGTGAATTCCCTGCTCTAGAAATAGCGCACAAGTGAGTAAGTTAACTAAGATGCTAGAAAAGGCATCTAACTTTATCTCAGTATCTAAATCAATGTGGGAAACAGGAATTAATCACAGGTTTCCTTGAAGTACAGAACTGCCAGCCCTGGGGCTTCCAGAAAGTATATAAAACAGTCTGTGGGCATGTATGCATTTTATATTAATAATAAATCTACGTACAATCAGGCACTTTAACATCAATCTTAATCTAGCAAGACTTCTTTTTTATCAATTGAACTGCTATTTTAATTGACTTCTAAAAATGAAGCAAAGGCTGTTGTTAAAACCAATGAGCATGATGCATAGTAATACCCTGATTGGAATGCAACTCTGTTCCTTCCTGGCTTTTGCATAACTTAGAGGAACTTGGCATTGGATGTAGCCCAGGTTTTATAACTGAATACCTGCAAAATTGAAAGTGGAATGCTCGGCCAGTCTGACCTATTTTGATTCTTTTTTTTTCCTTTTTTTAATTGTAATAACAAGAATGAAGCATAGACAGTACATGAATATGAGCCTGGGTATATCCCCTGCTTGCTTTTCAGTTATTTTACCACCAAGAGTGTTGGCTTTCAGAAGTGGCAAGAAGTTTGCAAAGAAATGTATAATAATAAACTTAATCCATCAGACTTTATATAAGCAAATATAGTTGAACTGAGCATCACATTTTACTTGGGCTCCTTGACTATCATTAGAGCATAAATTGTAATAGTTACAGGCAGTCTACAGGGCTATATGGGTATTTTACAGCTATTGTAAATGAACACTATTAAAGTGAGACATATGTGTATATAAAACCCCAGGAATGGTAGTTGAAGAAAGAACACCTGCTTCCTCTAGATTTTCAAATTATTTTGTATCTAAAAACAGAAAGGGGAAAGGAAAAAAATGTTCTTTCTAATCATTACCACCATATGATCCCAGCTTGAATTATTAAACAGGTATTCTTAACAATTTATTTTACGGCTATGCCTCCAGGTCTCAATGAGGAGCAAGCCCTGTGCCGTGCACTGAGCTAACACCTGCACTGCCATCATCTCTGCTGTAAGGAATTTATTAATTGGAATAGATTAATATAAGCGATTAGACAAAATTCAGTCGATTAATATGAGCATTGATCTGAAAAAGATAAGTCAGTGAACAATGTCTTGCGGCTCCCTAAATTATGTCGCCGATTTAAATGGAGTTTAATGGCGATTGCCCAGAAACTGAATGATCTAAGAAGATAGATGATGAAAGTACTGGATAAATGCGTTTTTTTCTTCATGAATCTTGCAATGATGAAAGTACTGGATAAATGTGTTTTTTCTTCATGAGTCTTGCTTGGCTTTGAACATGATTTACTGAGGAGTGGGCTGTCCCTCTGCATTTTCCTTTTGGACCATTAACAGATTGTGTCACAGTCTTTCCCCTTCGTCTATCAGATGCAGTGGAATTTAACCAATCTTGCGGGCCCCGAATGTGCTGAGAAATCTAAAACAAGGAACAAGGCAACAAGTGCTGGAATCCAGCACTGGTGCTGCTGGCTTTCATGAGCTCTGGGGTGGGATGGTTTTGTGACAACATATGAGGGTGCTGATGAGCAGGGTCTTCCAGAGCTGCAACCACAATTCATCCCTTCGCAGCATTGGTATGCAACCTGGTATGAGCTAGCCCAGAGCAGTAGCTGGCCTGTCGCCATTAACAGAACTTAAGAAAGAGGATATGAGATAGGGTATGTTTGTTAATTAGTGAGCTTAACTACACATCTTTAGCTGGAGTCAAAAAGTCCATCCACAGAGAGATGAAAGTTGGGAAGAAAGAAGAAAGACTTAGGATAAGGTAAGGTAGGAGGTGAGGGTTTAGCACATGGAAACAGGAAACATCTAGTGATGCTAAGTATAAGTGGTTCTTGGGCCTCCTGTTTCTCATCTGAATATTTTTCTATTTTCTTGTCTTTGATAAGACCTAATTTCACCATCATACTGTTAAACCACTACACATTTTGATTAGAGATAACAGAGAAACGTTTGCATTGTGTGTGATGGAGAGATACTGTTTTCTTACCTTAATGTATCTTTGTGTTTAGGCCCACAACAGAAACCTGCTCTCCATTGATTTTGATCATGTAACAAGAACAGGAAAGATTTATGATGACCATCGCAAATTCACTCTTCGGATTATGTATGATCAGACAGGACGCCCAATTTTATGGTCACCCATCAGCAAGTACAATGAGGTCAACATCACTTATTCACATTCTGGATTAGTCACCTATATCCAAAGAGGAACCTGGACTGAGAAAATGGAGTATGATCCAAGCGGGAACATAATTTCCAGAACATGGGCAGATGGTAAAATATGGAGTTACACGTATTTAGAAAAGGTAAATAATTTTAGATGTAGATTGTTGTCCTAAGGCAAAAGTATTTGTGTTGATTTAGTCACTATGTTGTGAACCACATTATAGTGCTATCTATCGCGAGAGTGTCAAAGACTCTTTAAATAGAAAATGCATACAGGTGCATGGCTAGATAAAAATGTCTCTGGACATACTTAGACCTACATGTCATCAGTCCAAACCTGCCATCATTTAGTTCTGAAGATAGTTATTAGCACCACAGATTTAATTGGTAGGTAGAAATTACTTCTCGGGTTCAGTCCAAGTTTAAGTGAACAAAGGAGACTCTCACTGCTGAAAAACACGTCGTCGCTCAGTATAGCATAGTCAAAAACATAAAGTCACTGAAAAGGAACTGTTTCCTCCCACAAACACAGTTCTTTTAGGCCAAAATTGTGAGCCATGGAGTACAAGCTTGCACCTACTCAGTTCTGCGCTATAAAAAAAAGGGATTGATTCTGTGAAGAGAAAGATTGCTTCAGTATTTATGAGAGCTATTTGGGAGTGGGGGGGAATATTAATATGAGTTATTACTGTACTTTTATAGTGACTTTGTGTCTAAATTGCCTGAGCATTGTAATTTTCATTTATGTCTATAGGTAATAGCCACAAGAGGGGAATAGGTGTTGTACAGACTAAGGAGGAACAGCATCTCATTCATCTGTAGGAGCATCTTGTTTGCTATCACCTTGTCTCTCAAAACCAAAAAGCCTGTATTTATTTTTAAAGCTTTCATAATTTGGTGTGAAATTGTATTCAGTGTCCTTTCAGACTTTTTGTTTTTTGGTTTGTTTGTTTTAAACTAGCAACATCTTGGACTATCAAATGTACCCTAAGTTTGCAGAACATTTTCTTTGACCTTGTTAAAAACAGGGAAGGGCTAGGAGCAGGCAGGTGAGGTAAAACTGATAGGGGGTATTACGTACAGGAAATCCAACCACTTTGAAGTTATTTATATATCTAAAAGTTCCAAATGTGTACTTTTAAGATAAACTTCGCTGTACTTATTTTGAATGTATTTAAGCCTGATCCTCAAAAAATTTTAACCTAATCCAGAGGAAAAAAAATATTTAGACTGGAGACTGCATAAAAATGTGATTCCTTCCTTGTCTGCATGCAGTCAGTACAGTTCTTCCATGTGTTAACAAGATTGGCAAACCCTTGAAGCTTCAGAAGTTTGGTTCAGATAAATTTGTCAAGGCTTCTTTTTGCCTGTATGCACTTCTGAAAATTGCAAGTAAACAGGCAGTACAGCTTTCAAATATTTTGGCAATGTAACTTTTGGAGAAATCTTTTCTTTGGGTCTAATGAACCACAGTTTTGGAAAGATGCATACTTCTCTTTCCAAGCCACTTTGTCTGTTCTTAGTTTATGACACGCTTATACATAAAGCCACACAGCTTAAAACTTCTGTTCTGGAATTCTGCACAAGTGGCCAAATTCTGATCCTGTTGAAACAAATGGCAAAAGCTTACTGGTTCAGCTAGCAGGCTTGGGTTATGCTGTAACTTGTAATTAATAGGATTGAAAGTCACACCATGAAGATAATCACCTAGCTATTTAATGTACTTTCATTGCTGTTTATTCCTTGTGCCAAAAAGACGAATTCATGGTCAAAATTAGACATTGAAATATAATTTTGTGGTTCCATTAAAGTCAATAACTCATTGTGTTAATTATGTAATGATTGCAAAGTGTTGTCTGGAACCTCATAAGACCAAATGATTCCTTTTAGCAAAAAATCAATTACTTAGTTCACTTCCAATTCATAGTGATTTAATTCTTTTTTTTTTTTCCTTGCACTTGATGAGTTAATTGTACATCTTCAAAACTCTCCACTCCTTACATAATTAGCTCCAATAATTAGGTCTTAGAAAGCACTATGACAGTGGCACCGCAAATATTTTTTACTGATGAGATTCAGCTCCCATTGTTTTGGTCACTTTCCTCAATTAGTTGATGGTGTCACAAACTCTCCTGAATACTCCAAAGCTCCCTCTTCCAAAATCCTGCCGTTTGCCACCAAAGTAGAAGAGCAGCTGCGAGCGTGTGTTGGACAGAGCTGACATCTAGTGGTGATGCTCAGCATTTCTGTGTACTCCCAGTAGAGCTCCATGCAATTGCCACTGGCTGTTTGTCTCTGGACACCATGCGGCATCAATCTTGACATGGTTGACCAGGCTGTGGTTGCTTTCATAAAACGACAGCTTTTGGGATGTTTTATGAGCTACCCTCTGAAATCCTTTAAAACAATTAGAATCCAATTTGTGCAAACAGTTGGAAAATCTATTGTAATGTTATTACTATGAATTGGAAATTATTATTATTTTTCTCTTTATCATATCATCTGACAGGCTAGAGAGGATACTAAGGCTCCAGCCTTTATAACTGTCTATCCTTTTACTATCCTGGACAAAAGTGGAAAAGCCACAAAGTGCTGTGGAAATAGCACACAGGGGCACTAAAGTTATATTAGAGATGTTTCTGATCTTGTTATTCATACTCCATCAGTGGCAGACAGCTTAAAAACAAGCTCGGGAGCAGTATATAGAGAGAGGCGTCACATCGGTGCTGGGAGAGAGTTCAGCCGGTGGTTTACTGCAGACTGGGGACTCTCGACTGAAGGTGAAAACCAAATAAACACTGTGTGTGTTAGAAATGCTTGGCAGCCCAGCAATAAAGGGATCAGAAGAAGCTCGATGTAGAGGTCTGGCATCACCAGTTGGCAGAGGGTAGCTTTCAAGTGGCATATGCTGGTGATCTCTGGCTGGTGTACAGGTGGCAGATGTCTTTCACCAAGGGCAGGAAGAAATACATCCTGTGAGGGCAGGGGGGCAAGGCTGCAGAGAGGATGGCCAGGGCTTAACCTGTCTTTTGTCTTTTGAATTAGCACTTGAGTTATTTGTCAGAGCAAAGTGGCTCAGGGCCAGTGTTACCTAACACGTTGCAGGGCTGATCTCTGAGTGTTTCCTTTCCAGGAAACACTCAGCTTAGGGGGGGGGAAGAAGCCTCTTTTTTGTGTGTCTGTTTTGGTTTTTTTTTCTACTTGATTTCTTCCCCCAGTGTTCTGTGGGAAGGCAGTCACACTGTTCCTCACAAGGCTTGGCTTTGCGTGATGTCTCAATGATGCAGAAGCCTGATAATTTTGCTTGTGTGCCTGGTGGGTCTGGGTTGTGAGCTAGGGACTGTGCACTGTGAGCATTGTATCTGAGCTCAGTGTGGCAGGGATATGCAGTGCTCTGGTCCTGCCAAGTGGAGCAGGGGCAAGGTTACAAAAGTCCCCCATAGATATGTTTTCATTATGCTTGTTTCAATGGTGACTGTTCACCAGTCAGCTTGTGCTCTTGTGATTCTGTGACTTTGCACATGACTGGTGAAACAGTTTGCAGAACCCAAAGTTAAATTTTCATAGAAAAATGTCTGCAATGCTTGCACATTCATCTGCCAATCAAACCAGCCAGCCCATGGTTAACCAGCACAGGACAAATATCAAATACTCATGTAGAAATTATATTCTTTGTAAACATTTCAAACCAGACATAGAAGTATTCACACCAAAGACTGTTTTCATCCATCTGTAAGCATGGAGATACTGTGACATCCTAAGCCATGTGCCTTTAATAGAAGACATGCAGAAAAAGGCATAGGTCTGTGCTAGAGATATGTAGAGTGCCAATAAAAGCTGAACACCTTGTACACACCATCGAAAGTTTCTCCTTTTCACCTCCCCTAGAAACATCTGCTGGTGCAGATGCTCTGCCTGTGTGTGAGGAAGAGTTTCCCTCTGTTTTTGCTTCCTGGGAGGATTACCTAAATATTTCAAAACAACATAGTAAGTCAGCATGAGACTGACATGCTACTGAGAGTCACATCTGTTTGGAGTTTGGAGGTCCTTAGTGCTAGACTTATTATTCTCCTTCTGTTTTGTACCACCTTGCCGGCCAGGTCTCCTGGAGCTAAAAGTTTCCCCCGGCGTTGTACAGAAGGCAGTAAGAGCAAAGGACCAGAGCGGATGGTTGTTTCTTCAGTTCCTTAATCTTCGGACACTCACTGGGTGAATAATTGTTAGTTTGATCAGTCACTTACACTGCCATTCCTGTCTGATTGCAGTCCGTGATGCTCCTGCTGCACAGCCAGCGTCGCTACATCTTTGAGTATGACCAGTCTGACTACCTGCTCTCGGTCACCATGCCCAGCATGGTGCGCCATGCCTTGCAGACCATGCTGTCCGTCGGCTACTACCGCAACATCTACACCCCTCCAGACAGCAGCGCGGCCTTCATCCAGGATGTCACCAGAGATGGACGGCTGCTGCAAACACTGTATCCTGGAACAGGACGCAGGGTCCTTTACAAGTACACCAAACAGTCTCGACTTTCTGAGATCCTTTATGATACTACCCAAGTCACATTCACCTATGAGGAATCTTCTGGAGTTATTAAAACAATACACTTAATGCATGATGGCTTCATCTGTACCATCAGATACAGGCAAACAGGTATGTGGAATTGTGACTACTTTGCTAAAGTTTTTGGTCCTGATTCTGCACTCACCTAGCAAGAAATTCCATTATTTTTCTGTCTAGAAGTTGTTCTATCTTATGTTTCTGTAGAAAAATATATGTGTGTATCTCTTCTGTCTGTATCCATAGGCACATACAGCTGTCCCACTTGAAGTACAGTTTTCCTTCTGTTGCTTGGTATGGAATTGCTCTTACAAAGATTGTTTCATTCCACTGTGTGGATATTTGCTAAATACTAAATCAAGTTGGCTTATTGTTTGTATTTTCAAGTTTCCCTCCTTATTCCATAGTATAACATAAATTCAAAAGGACTGTTTATATGAGGAAAGAAGCCACCATGTAAAATAAATTTAATTTAGAATTATCTTCTAAGTAAATAGAAATCATAATTATTAATAAAATAGCAGATAGAATAGAATAGAATAAACCAGGTTGGAAGAGACCTTCAAGATCATCACGTCCAACCTATCACCCAACACCACCCAATCAACTAACCCATGTAACCAAGCACCCTGTCAAGTCTCCTCCTGAACACCTCCAATGACGGCGACTCCACCACCTCCTCAGGCAGCCCATTCCAATGGGCAATCACTCTCTCTGTGTAAAACTTCCTCCTGACCTCCAGCCTGAACTTCCCCTGGCGCAGCCTCAGACTGTGTCCTCTTGTTCTGGTGCTGGCTGCCTGGGAGAAGAGACCAACCTCTGCCTGTTTACAACCCCCCTTCAGGTAGTTGTAGAGAGCAAGAAGGTCACTCCTGAGTCTCCTCCTCTCCAGGCTAAGCAGCCCCAGCTAGATGTTAATAAACACAAATGAAACAGGTGTTAATAAAATATAAACATTTTGTAGAGCAAGCATTAATAAAGGTTTGTGAGGGAATAACATATACTTAATGACATTTTCTGAGACAGTCAAGTAGCAATAAGGCTTAAGGGTGTATTTGAGTTCATCACTTGTCTGAGCTAGACCTGTAGGTTAAGCAAGATATAATTCATTGTTTTCCTTGCTTTTCCTCTTTTCCCTCTCTGTTTTGGACAGGTCCACTTATTGGTCGCCAGATTTTCAGGTTTAGTGAAGAAGGGCTCGTAAATGCCAGGTTTGACTACAGCTATAATAACTTCCGTGTCACGAGCATGCAGGCCATGATCAACGAGACACCTCTCCCCATAGACCTGTACCGTTACGTCGATGTTTCTGGCAGGACCGAACAATTTGGAAAATTCAGTGTCATTAATTACGACTTAAACCAAGTTATAACCACCACTGTGATGAAACATACCAAAATCTTCAGTGCGAATGGTCAGGTGATTGAAGTGCAATACGAAATTCTCAAGTCCATCGCTTACTGGATGACCATCCAGTATGATAATATGGGTCGCATGGTGATCTGTGATATTCGCATAGGCGTAGATGCCAACATAACTAGATATTTTTATGAATATGATGCTGATGGCCAGCTTCAGACCGTGTCTGTGAATGACAAGACCCAGTGGCGCTACAGCTACGACCTTAACGGCAACATCAACTTGCTGAGCCATGGAAACAGTGCGCGCCTCACTCCTCTGAGATACGATCTGAGAGATCGCATTACCAGACTTGGAGAAATTCAATATAAAATGGATGAAGATGGTTTTCTCAGGCAAAGAGGCAATGAGATCTTTGAGTACAACTCAAACGGTCTGCTGAGCAAAGCATACAACAAAGTATCTGGCTGGACTGTGCAATACTGTTATGATGGTCTTGGAAGACGAGTTGCAAGCAAATCAAGCCTAGGGCAACACTTACAGTTCTTCTATGCTGATCTCTCCAACCCAATAAGAGTTACTCACCTGTACAACCATACTAGCTCAGAAATAACATCCCTATACTATGATCTTCAAGGTCATCTGATTGCAATGGAATTAAGCAGTGGAGAAGAATATTATGTTGCTTGTGATAACACTGGAACACCTCTAGCTATATTTAGCAGTCGGGGCCAAGTCATAAAAGAAATTTTGTACACCCCATACGGCGAGATCTACCAGGACACTAATCCTGACTTTGAGGTTATCATTGGTTTTCATGGAGGTCTCTATGATTCTCTTACTAAATTAGTTCATCTGGGTCAACGGGACTATGATGTCATTGCTGGTCGATGGACAACACCAAATCACCATATATGGAAACACCTGAATGCTGTCCCACAACCATTTAATCTCTACTCATTTGAAAATAATTATCCAGTTGGCAGAATCCAAGATGTTGCTAAATATACAACAGGTAAAAGTAACACATTTCCCATGAAAACACAACTTTAGTCAAATTCTGGAATGGATTTGAGACTCAAGAAATCTTTTGCATTACTGTTTGGCTCATATATTGAAGTTGTTTCCTTGCTAGATAACATCCTACTGAGCTTGATCTGTTTCCTCTAGCCTTTATGGTAACCAAGAAAATAATTAGTAGTTGTTTCTGCTGCTTTTCTAAGTGCTAAATTTAGGCGAAGAGCGGAGGCAGCTTCATTTGAATTTTTTCCATTATAAATTGTTAGAAGGTACACTATTGATTTGAATATAGCTATGCTTTGTAATCAAATGAACTGTTTGCTACAATAAATGCTGTAACCAGCACTGAAAACATAAATTGATGTGAAATAATTAATGCTGCAGAGCTGGAATTTCTGCAGACTGTTCTTGCTTTTTCTAGGATTTATCTGCCTTATTGCCAACATGCTTTTCTTGTTTTGCAGACATTGGAAGTTGGCTAGAGCTGTTTGGTTTCCAGCTGCATAATGTGCTGCCTGGATTCCCGAAACCAGAGATAGAAGCTTTGGAGACAACATACGAACTTCTACAGCTTCAGACAAAAACCCAAGAGTGGGATCCTGGAAAGGTAAGTAAAACTGCTCTGTTCGGCTGCTCCTAATACTAAACTAAGGAACTTTATTAGAAAATATTGAAGGCCAGGGAAACAATATGTCTGTATCTTGGTGCCATGGTTTAGTAGTCATGAGGTCTTGGGTGACAGGTTGGACTTGATGATCTTTGAGGTCTTTTCCAACCTTATCGATTCTATGATTCTATCTTTCAACATAATCAGCAAGGAAAATAGCCTAATGATGCTAGGACTTTAATGTTGTCAGTTATGCACTGGCTTCAGAGTGGAGGAGAGTTTGAAGGAGAAACTTTTAGCAGTACAGTGATGAAACTTTGCAGCTTTTTACAGAGAAACTAGACAAATCGGAAGGGCAGGATAGGCAAAAGGGTAAGAAGTTGTGTGGGAAATTAAAAAAGTGAAAAAAAAAGTGGTTTGTGGAATAAAAAAACTTAGACAACATGTTTTCATCTTTCTAGCAAAGAAGCCACAAGAGATGCAAAATCACTGAGGGTATAAATGGCTTTATGAATCTCTATGTCTGCATAATTATTGCAGGAAAACAGAAATGCTATAGATCTGTGAGGGTGTCTGTAAAACTCCGTGGCTTATTTTCAATGAGGAAAAAGCATGCAGCCATTGTCAGGGTTTAGCAATCAAAGTAACTGCAATAGGACCAACTACTGATCTTCTGAGCAGGTGTTTAAGTTTCACATTTGACCATATGGACATCTGTCAATAAAGAAATATGGATTTGCAAAGACAAGAGAGAAAGAGTTCTTTTCTCCAGTGTAGCCAGGAAAAGGAGGTATAAAGTGATGTGAGTTCATGTTCAGAGCATTTAACACTTCTTTTTTCTCCTGTGCAAAATGACTACACAAAATGCAGAGGGTCAGAGCTGATTCTAGTTGTAGGAGCATGTCCATGTAAAATTGTCACTGAGATGTCAAAGAAGGTATTACAAAGACACAGAAGGAGTATAGTGACAGGTATAGTGTTAAAAAGACAAAACAGACAGTTGGAGTCAGGGTTTCTTTAGCCCCAGTGGGGAGCAAGATCTACAGATCTGAGGTTCCACTTGTTCTGGTTATCTTGACGCCTTCACAGCCTGCTTTCCTGACAGAAAGGGCTATGGAAAATATTACTGCTGTTCCACAGAAGATATAATTAGATGCAGAGAGACTTAGCATAGAATCATGAGAAAGAGAACAACTTTGAGCTGGCTTTCCCCATGGCCAAGAGTCAAAAGATCAGCCATTAACAATTCAAGGAGGAAGGAAGGAAAAAAAAGGAAGAATGAATATGAAAATAGCACTTGTGATAAACACATTTTGCACTTGATTTCTAGAAATTAAAGAGTCCAGGAGACAGAAAGCAATACTGTGGGTGATTAAAAAGCCTGAGGGTACACCAGGCTCTGTAGATGTGCACAGTGTTTTCCACAAAAATTGAAGATCCATTCGAAGCAATTAAGCGATCAGGAGGGTCTGTGAGACACTATAATGAACTGCAAGGTGCTTGTCTGCAAACTTTATTGGTGTTTTCTTTTCCAGACTGTCCTTGGTATTCAGTGTGAGCTGCAAAAGCAACTCCGGAACTTTATATCCTTGGATCAACTTCCTATGACACCCAGGTATAGTGATGGCAAGTGCTATGAGGGAGTGAAGCAACCAAGATTTGCAGCTGTTCCTTCAGTATTTGGAAAAGGCATCAAGTTTGCTATAAAGGATGGTATAGTGACAGCTGACATTATAGGCGTGGCTAACGAGGACAGCCGGCGTATCGCTGCGATCCTCAACAACGCTCACTACCTGGAGAACCTGCACTTCACCATAGATGGTCGAGACACGCATTACTTCATCAAGCTGGGGTCTTTGGAAGAAGATTTGGCCTTAATTGGAAACACAGGAGGACGACGCATCTTGGAGAATGGTGTCAACGTGACAGTGTCGCAGATGACTTCCGTGATCAATGGGAGGACTAGACGCTTCGCTGACATCCAGCTCCAGCATGGCGCGCTCTGCTTCAATGTGCGCTATGGAACAACGGTGGAAGAGGAGAAGAACCACGTGTTAGAGATAGCCAGGCAGAGAGCCGTGGCTCAGGCCTGGACTAAGGAGCAGAGGCGGCTGCAGGAAGGGGAAGAAGGCATTAGGGCATGGACAGATGGAGAGAAACAGCAGCTTTTAAGCACTGGGCGAGTACAAGGCTACGATGGATATTTTGTTTTATCTGTGGAGCAGTATCTCGAACTTTCTGACAGTGCCAATAATATTCACTTTATGAGACAGAGTGAAATAGGCAGAAGGTAACAAAGAAAATCTCTGCCTTTGCGTCACCAAAGACTGCCTGTTTTTAAACGTCAAATGGTTTATTGTATTGGTTTTTCTAGATCCGAACTCTGTATATATAAATATAGCAGAAAAAAAACATATCCAACTGCCTTTAAATGTGACAGAAGATGGTATTTTAATATTGTTCGTTTAACTCTTTGAGAGATGACAGTGACAATTTTTAGTTCTTGTGTGGCAGTATTCAAAAATTTCAGAGGCAGAGTCCTGACAGCTGAGCAGTGCGACCTGCGTGCCAGGCACCCCGGGGTGACACCGCACGTCCCTGCGGCGTTGGGGAGAGCGCCGCTGCTCTGCTGCCTTCTAAGGAAACACAACTTTTTTGTTGTTGATTTAATAATTCACCAATTGTTTAAAAGGCTACAGAGCCTGATTCTGCAACCCCTACTTACTGGGTAGTTTTTGTCCTGGTGAGATCTCCCATAAGTTCAAGGGATGGCATATAGAAACCAGACTGTGTATGGAAACCATAGCTGCTCACCAACCCCACGCATGTCACTCCTCACAGCTATGGTCTAAGGGATTTTTTAACCTGGGAAACCTGACTTGCGTTGGATACAGTAGGTAAAAGCCTGCCAAATGGCCTTTAGCTTTACTCAGCTGTAGCCACCTCTCAGTGATGAACACCACATTGCCTCTGCTTTTAGCATGTGGGGGCCTCTCTCCCAAGGTTTCCCTCATTAATGGGTTATGCTGGAGTCCAGCAGCACACATAGAACTGCCCATCTTCCTAGCAGAAGGGTGCAGGCTGGCAGCACGTTGCTGTGCTTAAACCAAGCATTGGGGTGGCCAGAGAAGGACTTTGTGAGCACTGTTGTCAACAGAAGCCTACCCACTGTCAGTGTGTTACAAACTGGGCTTTAACTTGGTGCTTTAGGGACAATCCTGGTCACCCAGCTGGGAGGGCAGGATCAGACCTGGCTTTAGTCATTGGGCCAGGACTTGTCTTTTCATAGATCATTTGGAAATCGCAGTGTTGTTGGGCTCAGGCATTACCTTCTTTTCATCTCAAATTACTAATCCTGTTGTATTATGCATCATTTTGAGTCTGAAGAAAATTAGTGGGTTGGGAGTTGATGAACCTAAGTGTGGATAGTAAATATGTTGATAACCATAGAACATTTTGGGGATGACTCTTCACTCTTCAGCTCGCTATCTAGAGCACATAGAAAAGCATTATATTGCATGGACAGAAATTTTTATTTCCCAGGGTTCATGTGCTGCTGGCACAGTTGTTTCATAGAAGAGTAGGTGATCCTTCTTTCAGCTTGTCATTTTCAAAAGTCCTGGTTACTGGGAGGTGGGGAGGGCACACAGGGTGGGGAGGGACAAGTAAGCAGATTTCCTTTCCTGACTTTCAGAGAGAGCTAGAAGTCTTGTTGTAGAGCCTGTGTATCCGTAACAGTGATGTTATTGCACATTTCTTTCAAAACAGACATAGTAAATATATTGAAAAAATTTCTGCTCACATTTACTGAAGCCAACAAAGTGTTTTCTTTGTCTTTCTCCCTTTCTTTCCAATTTTCTTTTTTTTCCCTTGTTTTTGGGCAAGTGGAGCAGACTGTACCAAAGTTAGAGATGAGCCTGAACTGGCACCTGAGACCCAAACACCCAGAGTTTTGACTTCAAGTCTCAGCCTCACACCATTAGCATCAATTTCCAGACTCCTTCTGCTCCCCTGGGAGCCAGCGCAGCTTTGAGGGTGCAGGATCAGGCTGAGTGAGAGCCTGGCCTCTGAAACTACCCTCAACTCCCCAGCCAGAGGGGATTTTGGACCAAAATCTGCACGTACACATTTTGATTGGGCTCATCATTAACTAACGTACAGAACTGGGAGCTGACAACAGCCAGGTTGGACAGCTCTGATTTCTGTAATTTTCCATACGATCACGGAGAATTTGAATACCTCCACACCAGCCTAAAAATGGACCTTCATTCTCCTTGAGCCTCTAATATGCTTTTAATCAATGGAAGAATAATTGAGTTGTATATAGAGAGTGCATTCATAAACGTGATGATGTATTTTATCACTGATCCAAGATGTCAATATTAGAGTCTATTTTACTTATATTTTAAGCGATTATACTTTTTGCAATTCACTAATGAGGATCATTTTCAAACTGCTTTAAATATCCATTATAAACAAATATTTGAAGCTCTTAGAATTACCTTGAACTGTGCATTTCTAGTATGTAATACATATTTAGTTAGCTTGTGCCTTTAGTTTCTTAAAGTTATATTTGTATTATATGCAGGAAATGCACTTTGTATTACCTACAGCTGTGGTTTTTTAATACTGCCTTGATTACTGTTGTTCTCATATTATGCCAAAAGGTCAAAGAGTGAAATGTGTTACAAGTCTGTCTCTGAAAGTAGATTTGGCATTTTCCCAGTTCCTGGGTGCAATCCAAGGTACATTTTTGAATAATATTTCTTGTGAGATTATGGATGTATGAAGAATCACATCACATCGCGGTTACAAAAAGCAAAATGCCTTCATTGTAACGCTTTCAGAAATTTAGGAAACTAAATACAAGTGTTGTGTGGAGATGACAGTGCTAAGGAACCAAGTTTTCACTGGAAGAGCACCAGAGACTGGAGTCGTAGCTACACGTGGGCCAGCCAGCAGTGATTTGTGAGAACTAAGCAAAAAGTAGCTTTGTACCATCTCGTTCATGAGCAACCTCAGATGGAGGCAGGGAATATTTCGGTCTCCATTTTTATTTTTCCTAGTAGTTAGACCAATTTCTCAGTCTTGGGGGTTTTGTGTGGTTTTGGGTTTGTTGGTTTTGATTGGGTTTTGGGCTTGGTTTGGTTTGGTTTGGGTTTTGGGGTGTTGTTTTTTTTTTTTTTTTGTAGTTTTCCTTTCTTGTTCTCTTTCCATTTTCTGTTTTGCACTGTAGCCTAGAGACCCAAATGAGAAAAACAAAAAACAGCATGGAAAATTTTTACTGTTATTTAGATTGGATAATTTGATGCTAGTATTCTGCACTGCAAACAAGGTTTTGAAAATGGGTAAAATGAAGTAAAATAAAATAAAATAAAATACCACTGTTGCACACTATCCTGTAGCAAAGTACCTACCATGAGAAATATGTGATATATTTTTTATGAGAGCCAGTGTGTAGAAGTAATGTTTCCTTTGCTTTCATCTTTATTTAGCAGATCTAGAACATTTCAAAGGTATAAATATATATATATATATATCTAGGTAGAACATAGCCAAATAAATATATATGAACTGGTCAATGTGCATCTCGGTATACACATCCTAGCTATTTGGTTTGAGCTCTCTAACATACTCTCAGTTGTACACTAGCTAGGTAGATATGGCCACTCTCTTTGGCCATGAGTGCTCCTGAAGCTGCTGTGGTGCCCCAGCCCTGCACTCCCCTGCCCACCGAGCCCCAGCTCTGCCATGGCCAGGGCCCAGGTTGCACAGCAGCAGCTTTTCCAAGAGGAGCAATGGCGATGGGTGCTGCTGGAAGCCAAGACAGTTGCAAAGGGGAAAGCAGTTTAGGCAGAGAAGCTCCTGGTTTAGCCTGAGCAAAAAGACCGACCGATCCCCGGCAGGGTGTTGGCTTACTCGAGGGGATTTGCCATAGCACAGCTGGTCAGGCACGGTGACACTCAGATCAGGCACAGTGACACTCAGATCAGGCTGCCATCAACAGCTGTAAGGGTTTTCCCTGTCAATGCTGACTGTTATTTAAACCTCTCCTTGATACAAAACATTACCAGGTTGAAAGCACCCTGACTGCCAGAGGAATTGCTTCTCGGCAGAAACTGGGACCAGTGGAGTCGGACTTACTGTGGATTTGTCCGGGCATTTGTCACCTGCCATTATTTGTCTAAGGAAACGTGTTTGACAATTTCCAGTTTTTCCTTAGATCTTGTGGTGGACTTTAGCCTTTTTAATAAATGTTAGTATATCAGATCGTGTCCTTGACAGTATTTTACTTGTATGAACCATGATAAAACATTAAAATCTTCATACTCATCAGGCAGAAGTGTCTATAAACGAGGAAGAGAAGCATAGCATACAATATGTGTCAAAGTAACGTTCCTTTCTAGCTTTCTCATCAACAGTACAAATGTTTACAATGTATGCCAAGATCTTCACTTTCTGCCTAACACCAGTTAGAGGTTCTGATCTTACAGAAATTGTGTTATAATGGCCTCAGCCTCGTTGCTAGGAAACAATAGATCCCAATTTTTTTATTCCTGCTCTAACTCCTGTGCTGAATAGTGACTGGATACTGTACAGGTTTATGTTATATGGCTGCAGTTAAATGGTCTGATGCATTTTGCTCTGGATTTCAGACCAGAAGCATGCATTTTCTACAAGAACATCCCAGCAACACGCTGTAAATATTGAAAGTTAATATATTATGTGTCGATATTTGAAAAAGAAAGTACTTTGACTATTTCATTTTTAAAAAATAAAGGTGCAAACTGATGGTGTGCCTCAGTGTCTTTGTTTAGACCCTGGATGGGGGATGCTCTGGTCCTGTCAGTAAAAGATGCTTCCATACAGCTCAGTAAGGGCTTCAGACAATATTGGTTGTCAAGAAATTGGGGAGCAGAGGATTGCTAGCAAGATTTCATTTTACTTCTGATTCGTCAGAGTTTCTGTATAGAGCTCTGCAGGTGAAATCACAGCCAGTATCTGTGCACAGGTTATTACATTTCATCAGAACAAACGTGAGGGAGGGAAAAGGAAAAGAAAAAATCTGCTAAATGCTTTCACACTGCCAAGAACTGAGTGGGTGAAGTCAACAGTGGTGGTAGAAGATGAGCAAAGTTGAAGTATGTGCGCAGTTTGTAGAGCCTGCCTCAAATAGATGGTTATAAATGACTGTGTGTATCAAATGTGTGCACGTGAGGGAAAATTAAAGGCCCACCTCATGCAGGAGAGAGGAGATGAGCCGGAGGGGTAGAGGAAGTGTTAAAGGCTAATGGCAAGGTTAGATGGTAAAAAACAGATTGGAACAACAGGGCTGGGCAGTATCCCAGCATGAGGGATGAGTCTGGAAGAGCTGTGTTGGATGGATAAGAGAAGCAAGGCCAAAGGGGTACTCTGGTAGAAAAGGGAAGAGCAGCCTGGGAGACAGTATTGATTTAGTGCTGCAGGAGGTCTGTCACTGCTGTGGACAAGCACTAGGAGAGGGCTTAGCAGAGGCCAAACCAGAGCTGTGGCAGAATTAGTCACTGCAGAGGAGCAGCATCACCTTTGCTGGGGAGGAGGCAGAGCAGGGGGTTGGGGAAGGAGACGCAGCATCCCTGTGCTGAGAGGCAGGGATGGGAAGGCAGGAGGGCTCGGACAAGCAGGGCAGAGTGACCACGAGGGCCTGCATCCGGCAGGGATGGTGGGTAGGAAGAAGCAGGTCATGCCTACAAAATCCAGCTAGTGCTGCTCTCAGGATCTGTAGCTCTTCACACCTAAGTCAATGCATGAATATTACTGTTCCTATGAACAAGCATTGACTCCTTGTCCCACGGGTACCCTGAGCTTTTCTTTCTGTTTCCACCTTGTTTAAGCCTACAGCAATTCCAGACTCTTGGGTACCCAGAAGGAACAACACAAACAAATCTGTGTCTTAATAATTTACATCAGAAACTGAAGCAATATTCTCATCTTTAAACAAAAGTGGCATCTTCCAGCCTATTTTATATATATATATATTTTAGAAGAACAATGCACTGCTGGAGTCGAGTCATCCGCTGTCAAACCAGTTATCCTCAGCTCACTGCACTGCAGAGCGGACACAGAGCTGCTGTTCTTGTGCTGCAGCATTTGCACATGCAGCACTGACAGCCTCAGCCTTTGCTTGAAGGACCTTGCTTTGCAAGAAGGATCTTTCTATAGGAAACAGCCCTTGGGCAAAGTGCTTCCCACTACATTTATCCCTGCTGTGCTGCAATCATCTGCCACGGACCATTTCCAAGCACACTCTTTCCTGCTCCCAGGAGAGGCCAGGTAAATCAAGAGTTTAGACCCAGCACTTAGAAAGCAAAAGGTCTCCCGCAAGAAGCCTGGGGGGGTGGGGGGGGGAACACACACTCTGACAGCACCCAACAGGTTGGTTTTGGGGAAGGATGGTTTTTCAGGAGCACAAAAAGAGAGAAGAATGGCCAAGGGTCCAGCCATCGCAGACATTCAGCAAGCCAGGGAACCTTCAAGGCACAGAGGAGCAAAAGGGACAAGGACACAAGTGCCAGCAAAGCAATGTGTGGATACAGAGGCTGTGCTCTGTGCTGGTGGTGGGCAACTCAGTACCTCCATGGCTGAAGTTTGCTGAGTTATGTGAGGATTAAAAAACTAGCTTGTAAATATTTTATGAAAGAGTAAATCATGCTGGATCTGCCACTGCATGGGCCTGTCTTAAGCTCCCTGTTTCAGCCAGCAAGCATATGTAACAGGAAAATGCAGAGCAACACAACACACTGTAAAATATGTGACTAGTCAATAGTAGGTGGGAGATTTCACCACAAATGAAAACTGGCCTTCAAATACAGAGAAACTGAGTAATGAATTCTCCCAACAACATTGCCCACTAGTCCCTGTTACCATGAGTCTGTTTATTTATTGCATTTATTCCCGCTGCTGGTTTACAAGGAACTTGTGCTTCACAGAGCATGTTTTATTGCTTGCACCATCACACACACACACTCTTACAGGAAAGGGAAAAAAAAAAAAACCCAGTAACTCTTTCTGTCTTACCAAATGCTGCTTGGAGCATACCAGCCTTGATGAATCCTGCACTTGCAGCCCATTTAGCTTGGTCGCTGCTCACATGCACCTTGTCTTTGATGAGATGACTGCAAGGCAGGATCCAGCATACAACAGTTAGTATGACTGGAGGGGGTTTTCACATGCTGTTGGAAGAGGCTTCCTCCTGTACGTATACTGTACATAGATACAAATACACTCACTTGGGCTGCTCCCTCAGGACCCAGCACCAGCCCCAAGAGATTGCAGAGCCTCTTCCTGTGCCACCGAGCCGTGGATGGTTGCGTTTGATCGGTTTTGTTCTCCTGAGCCTGTTTCTGGAAAAGGCCTCTTTTCCTCTCAGGTAATGCTTCCGCCTTTCCAAGCTGAGCAGAAGTCAGAAGTATAAGCATGAAACATTCAACCAGCGCAGCCCAAGTTTAAGCACTGTGTGGGTTTTTAAATACATATAATTTTGTAGTCCATTTGCAGTCCCTGTTAGTCTTGTGCTCTGGAGTGGAGCATGTGAGAATCACGTTCGACTGATTTTTGTGACTATTTGTGTAAGTTGAAGAGTGACTAAGAGTGGCATGAACCTTCCAACCAGCCAAGACACACCCCCCTCACAGGCTGAAGACACACAAACAAGGCCTGGCAGCAGCCTGTACAGAGGGAGCCCGGACCATGTCTAGCGCATTTTGACTGCATTGCAGACACAGTACTATCTCCTGAAAAAAGAGGGCTGTAGGACTTCCACTCTGTTCAAAAGAAGCTTGCCAGCTCAGTTTCATCATGCATGTTAAACCCTGGGTGTAGAAGGCACATACTCTGAATTCTCTGGTAGCCACATGCCAATCTTGCACAGCTGAGTCCTGTGGATTCAAAACCTCTCCTCCAGAGCCCAGCAGCAGCATGGAAACACAAACAGATAAACAGTTAAGTAAAGCAAAGCAAATTAACTCATGGAGAAATAACTTACTTTTTAAAATTGTATGAAGAAAGGCTTTGTTTCAAGGACAGGGAATACCTAAGAGCAGAGAGCAATGTTCTCCACATCACTGGTGGTTCTGTTTCTTGGTGCATTGCTTAAGCTTTTGACTGTTTGTGGAAACTACAATTGTGTACATCCAAGCAGTGGTAGCTAGCTCTGCTTACTTACAGGGTAGAGAGCCTGATGTGATGGGAAAGCAGCTACTGAAGATCCTCATGATGCCACTTCTGGAATACCTTTAGGAACTGTATGAATGACAGTCACACAGCTCACTCAAGGCACGGTACACTTTAATATAAGCAATTTTCCTAATGCTCTAAAAGGGGTCTTGCTCAGTTCTGTACAAATGCCATCCAGAAAAAAGCAGAGTCCAAATTTAAGTTACACAAAATTAATAACTAATTATTCATTATAACTAATATTTAAGTGATACACATATTGTACTTGAGAGTACAAAGAGGGGGAGGAAAGGCATTACACTATTTAAATATTGGTGATACACTATTTAAAGACTGCAAATCTTCTCAGACCAAACAAACAAACAAAAAACCACTCCTAATTCAAAACATTCTGAAGCTTAAAGTTTCTAAACTTTGAGCTAGAAATTCTGTGAAATACACATTTCTGCAAATGTTACAAGAGAACTCACGGAGTTATTTTAACTATCATACAAGTTGTTCTGGTCTAGAGCATGAACTAAAGGAGACATTGGAAGACACAGTTATGTTTCACTTCAGGAATGTCATCATTATGGCTGCATGGAGAAGTCATGGCCTTCATTTCTGCCTAAGAAAAATAAGCACAAAAGATATGAAAGGATGAATGCTGCAAGAAAATGGAGAGAGCAGAAGCTTCATACAAGAGAAAGTGTGCTAGTGTGGGAAGGTACTCACTGCTGATATAGTATTCAAGAATACATGATCAAAATCCACTTTCTCATCACATGGACAGACATAGCCCTAATGAGCACCTGAGTGCCAGCATTTCCACAGTAGTAAAGTTAGGGAGTTGTTCTGGCAATGCCACCCTCATAACTAGTTTAGATCAAAGATAAATTATTCTAAGACCTCTATCCCCACCACGAACAAGGGCTCCGCTCTGCTCAGTCACAGCTGAGGCTCCCTTCACCCCACACACACCTGGGGAGTATTTGGCTTTGGTGTGGTTGATGACTGGGTGCTGCAGGGGTGTTATGATGCCTTGGTCAGGTTTCTGGAAAGCTGAAATGAGGTTGTGCACTTTCCGAAAGAGCCTCCGGTGGACTCCAGGTGCTGTCTGCAAAGCCAAAGGGTGAAAGGTGAGAGGAGATGCTGGGTGCCCAGCACCTGTGCTGGGTTTGGGGCACTGACTCAGAAGGCTTGTTCTCAGAAATGCACACAACCCACCCTCCAGGGCAGGAGCCAAGCCCTTCTCTTGAACCCTGTGATGTGCCAAGTATGAATGACTTGGTGAGTCCTGCTTCTCTCCTTCCCCCAGCATATCACAGCCTCCCTGCACTAAAAGCAGTCTCCAGCAGTGTGGTGATATAAGACCGGAAGAGGGACAATTTCTTAATCATTACATTTGTTAGGCAAATTACTCAGTGATCTTTCACTATTTCTGACCCTGATTTATTGCAGGCAGTGATTTAACTTCCAGCCTGGGGTTTATCAACTAGATGCTTCCAGCCTGGAAGAGAATCTAGAGTTACCTGGCACTTGCTGGGGAGAGGGAGTCCTTACACCACTAAATTCAGACATGGGCATAGCCTCTTTGCAAGCTTTTCTCTGAGCATTCAGTGCTGGCTTATGTGTTCATTCAGTATTCCTGTCTGTGTCTTGTACAAGAGCACTAGCAAAATGTTACCTATTTATTAAAAGTGGGAGTATTTCTCTCTTTCTGCTTTAGCATCTTTTTGAACACTGTGAAATGAAGCTTTTAATCAAAAATCCAGTGTTTCTGTTAAATCCTTCAAGGAGTTTTCATAATAAATCCTCCCCACCAAAGTCATGGGAGGGCAAGCATAGGTCCTGCCAGCATAGGCTCACCTGAGGGATGCTCTCACCCAGCAGTCATGGGCTCAATACTGGCACCAGCTGGAGGCTTCACAGTGGCTGGGATTTTACCAGCACTGCTTTAGTTTCCCTGCATCGTCCTTGAAGGATGAGTGTGACGTGAGCTTGCTCAGAGACTGACCAGCCACAGGGAATGAGGAAGAGTCAGGAAAGCACCAGCTGCAGCTCAGAGGTACATTTTGTGGGGATAAATTGGATTTAGGCTGCTGTTTCTAAGAGCAGAGTCCAGCATGGTCTTAGCAACACTACTTAATGGCGTCTGTTTACCTAAAGGAAGGGCTGGTAGCATGGCTCTGTGGCTAGCACCCTTCCTTGAGAGTTCTGGGCCTCCAGGATGCTGCCAAACTCAAATAAGGTTTGCCTAAAATACAGCAAGGGAAAGCCCAAGACCCATCTTAGGAAGCCAGTGGAGATCATGGGGGAAGAGGAGGAGGAGCAGACCTGTCTAACACCACAATAATCTTGCTGCAGACATTGATATTACCTGAGGTCAAAGTAGGCTGCAGCCTCACTCAGGTAATTTTCCTTCACAGGTGGAGGACCCAGGGGGTACCAGCACCCTTTCTGAGACAGCAGTGCTCGCCTTGGCATGCTGGATGAACTACCACCCTCGCCCCATCCCGAAACTCCTGCTGTGTGTGCACTGCAAATATATGGGTGCTCCCAATGCCTTACAGGAACCAGTCGGCAAATTCTTCCTGGCACCATTACCAAGGGTGACACAGATAATTATATACTCCACAGTAATGTGAGTCACTTTTACTCCTCAATCTGCTTCTGAGTAACTCCAGGAATCAGCCCTGCCTTCCAGACCACTGCAGCCACTTCTGTTATAATAATGGCCAAGTAATTATGTCTGTGTCTAGAAATCATTTAATGTTTGTAATCAGTGCTCATTAATGTGCAAACAGAAAGCTAATTATGAATTAGCACACAAAGTACATCCAAAGAAAGAGACCTTCATAAAATAACAACAGGTTAATATCCAAATTGCATCAACCCAAATAACTATCTGTGGTGCAGATGACGTTATTCTACATTTGACTTACCAGCCTTTTATCAGATGAGTGCAAATGTATTTTGCATCAAGTTTTGGCTACCCTGCATATGTTTTGTACCACTGATGAATTAATCTGGAGATAAATTAAAACACTGTAGATTGAAACTAATTTCCTTACTAATCTGACATTAATGGTACATGAGATGATAGAAGGAAACTGATTGTGCTTGTCAAATTATAAAAACACAATATTTTCACCATTTAAAATGATGCAAAATAATGCACTCTTGCATTATGCAACAGATAGAATGTAACAGTGAATTAATTTACAAGTTCAAGACTGCCAGAAGTGGCACCGAGACATCTTCGTGATGGGCACACTCAGGATTGATTACCTTTGATGAAAATCAAACTGTGCAAGAAACATGCATAACTTGAATATATTTCATTAAATCAATACAACCATCAAACAAGAGGCAGAAATTTTCAGAAAACTAAAGAGAAGTACACACCTCAGCACTCCAGGATCCAGTTTCTGTCCTGGACACTCTGTAGGTATAAACGTAACCCTGATGCCTGTGAAAAAATAAACCGACAGGTATTTGTTACTCATGTGTGCTGTCGTGTTTCACAAGGAGTACATTCTGCTGTGGGGAAGTCAGTTCATCTGCTAACCTTTACTTAAAATAAATTCACCCATAAAGGCTCTTGGTAGATTAAAAAAAACCTGAGCTGCAGGTCAGAAGCAGTGTTCAATGCACTGGGTTCCTTTCAGATCAAAGAAATCGGTCTGACTCAGATATACTTCAGCAGTGTTCAGTTATTCTGCATCAAGTGACATTGCTTTCCTTCCTACCTCAGCATTTTTTTATTGTTGTTTTTTTTCAGTGACCTCCTTTTACTGACACACACCAGACATACTATCCCTGGGAAAAGAGAAGATGGATTATTGATAGATAGCATTGCTGTATTGTGATGGATTTAAACACAGATGTTCCCAGAAGCAATAGCATGAGTGCAATGTATTTAGAAAGCTGGACCCATAGAGGTGAGGTCAGTTACCCTTTGCCTTGCCCCTACATTCCTAATTCTCAAATAATGACAAAGGACACTTACAAGAGTGTCCCTTTAAATCTGAGTCTTCTGAGAATTAGGAGTCATAGACTAATTACACAAGCTGTACTCGTGTCTACAGTCAGTCTTGCTTCTCTTAGAACCAAGCACCTTGCACTATTTACATGGTAGATTATTACAGCAATATTCAACACTTTAACTCAGATGCAGAGAAAATTGATAGTAGTTTTGTGAGTGCAATGTTCGCTGAGATGATATCAGATAAGAAAGATTGCATTTTGTACTGCACGGATTTACATAAATACACAGCAGGAGTTTAGGGACCATTCCCTGTTTCAGCATCAATTCTTATAAAAGCAGAAAAACACTGTATTCCTTTCCAATTATATGTGGTATTGTAGCAGATACTCTACAGATAGCAGACACCATCGGTGACACAGATACCATACGATTGCAATTACTTACGCTCTGTGTCATGGTTTCTGGATAAATTCTTGTTAAAAAGTCACTACAGCAACCTTTGCAAAGCAGTGTCTGATATAATTTACCCAAGCAGGAAGTTGTTAACAGCTGTCACACTGCTACAACCCTGCAAAGTGGGAGCAGCAATGCCTGCTGTGATTTGAAAGCTCTCCCCACAGCACTCAACTCCCACTATGATTAAATACGGAGGTGCAAGACACAAAGCTGCTCCCTCCCATCAGGGCTGCTGCGGGGATGAATTCCCTAGCAGCAGCTGAGACACTGCCTTCCTCCTCAGGTAAGGGAATATGGCTGACACAACCCTACTATCTCACCACAACTTCATCCACACCTTCGTGTTAACCAAGGAGTGTTTCCCCCAGAAACATGACTTTCTGCCTTAAACCAGATGGACATGAGAAGTGGCCAGTCATACTCACTTCATGGAAACCAGAGGAGGAAATCAGCCACCACTACCCCTGCTTCTCCCAGCAAACCCAGCTTTTTGCAGTCCATCAGGGATTTGCATAGGTCAGAAAGAACTTTAGGGAAAAGATGTCAGCAGCCTGCTGCTGCTGTGGGACATGGGAAGGACATGGAAGGACAACATCGTTCTCTTGCCCATGCCACAGCACTGCGATCACTGGTGCTGGAGGCCACAGCTCAAGCCCATTTGCTTAGAAACACATTCCTCTAAGCCACTAGATATGTTCATATTCAGAGAATCCAGTGTCTCTGGGGTTGTTAGACAATCTCATCCTTTCTTAAAACCTCTGAGAGCTGTGCCTATGTTGTCAGCTTTTCATGAGTAACTGATACTCACATTCATCATTTCTTTTTGGCTGTCACAAGGGACTTTCCTGCACCTACATATGTAGCACATCAGCCACGATTACAGAAACTAGGATTTTATGTGCCTTAGTGTACTGAGTAACATCAGAGAGGTTCTGGCATTTTCTCTCCTCTCTTTGAAGTGGGTATTTGACCATCTCCAGAGTGACTTTTCTTTCAAGCCTCAAAAACAACAAAATTGGTATGTAAAAATCCAAAACTCACTTTCTTGCTTCCTGTCCTTAATAATACACTGTGCACATTACCCATGATTGTTCTTGGTTGTCCCATAGCATTCTGACCACTTCAGTCTCTTTAAAATCTGTTTTTTCCACAAACAGCTCAGTTGTCTGGAAGCTGCCATCTGTTGTTTCTTTCATTTTCTGTACTGAAGAGCTTGCATGATTTGAAGTTGTTGAGGGGCTGGGGTGCTGCCCTGACTCTGAAATGTCTGATGGCTTTCAGCATTCTGCCAGGAGGGTTTACTAAGCTGAACAAATTGAAAAATAAAGGTCAGATAAAGTAATACTCGGGGCCGAAGCAAGGTGAAGTATGAGATACCTGTCTTGCATTTTTCAAAAATATTCCTCTGTAAAATATTTCTACCAAACCTAGAGAGAGTGCAAAGGATAGTTCAGATTATAAACCCATGAGATACAGAATAAAAGGAACAAGAATTTGGGAACGTGGATGTTTTGAGCACAGCATGGAGAATGGAAGGAGTGTTCCATTGCTATCACAAAGGACAAGTGAGATCTCTCCACTCCCATAGCAAACAGAAGTGTTCTTTCCCTGAGGAAGAAAGATTGTAAAGCCTGAGGGGGTTACCTGTGTTTAAGCTGAAGAACCCAGTGTAGAATAGAATAGAAGAATAGAAAAATAGAATAGAATAGAATAGAATAGAATAGAATAGAATAGAATAGAATAGAATAGAATAGAATAGAATAGAATAGAATAGAATAGAATAGAATAGACCAGACCAGACCAGACCAAGTTGGAAAAGACCTTCAAGATCATCAAGTCCAACCCATCACCCAATACCATCTAATCAACTAAATCATGGCCTCATCTAGTACCTTCTTAAACACCTCCAGTAATGGTGACTCCACCACCTCCCTGGGCAGCCCATTCCAATGGGCAATCACTCTTTCTGTGAAGAACTTCTTCCTAACATCCAGCCTAAACCTCCCCTGGCACAGCTTGAGACTGTGTCCTCTTGTTCTAGTGTTAGTTGCCTGGGAGAAGAGACCAACCCCCACATGCCTACAACCTCCCTTCGGGTAAGTGGTAGACAGCAATAAGGTCTCCTCTGAGCCTCCTCTTTTCTAGGCTAAGGAACCCCAGCTCCCTCAGCCTCTCCTCATAGGGCTTGTGCTCCAAACCCCTCCCCAGCTTTGTTGCCCTTCCCAGGACACATTCCAGTAACTCAGCATCTCATCTGCTGTTAGTTCTGAAGCCATCAGTAAACACAGCCACATGTATAGGGGTGATCCAGGACCACCACATCTTCTTCAAAGAAAATTCACAAAGGATGGAAGACACATTTCATTAAGAAGGTGAATAGCTAAGTCTTCCCATCTACTTTCCACTGGGACCTTTGTTTCCACAAAAATGAATTGCAGCTCTTCTGATAAGTACTCACCCAACAAATAAGATCTTATCAAAGCTTGCTGTTAAGCAGCAGGAACTTACTTCATTACCACTTCAAAGTGATTTTACCTTGCATGTTCCAGTGACATGATTTTGATGAGCAAAGTTCTTTTTACTGCTATATGGGCACAGCCTCCCATGAGAGAGGTTTTTATGATTTAAACTTCCCAACTGAGATCAGTGTGGACTGAAGGAAGATCAAGGTGTTTCTCTTAAAGCAAAAATGAACACTGAGATTGTGCAGAACATTAGCTTCCAGAGAGCAAAACACACCACTTGGCAAAAGCAAGTGGAAAAGTGATTTCACTTGAGCTTAGGTCTCAGGAGATAAGAAATACCCAGGCCACCATGACAGCACAGCTCAATTTTCTACATTTTACTCAATTCATGGCAGAAAAAAGCTTCTAATGTGACAAAATGTTTCTACATGTGGTGTGGTCACATAGCTAAAGCCAAACCTCAAACACCATGTGGCCTTAGCCACTTGAGGCTTCTCTCACAGCTTATGCTTTGAACCCATTGCCTAGTGAGGGTCTGGCCAGGTCCACTTCTCAGTGCCCTGAACTCCTTCTCTCTGCAACAAGAGATGGACACATGTCACTGAGACGATTTCAGAGAGCATGCCTAAAGTGACAGTGGAGTAGCAATATATCTTAGAGGAAGACCAGCTCTTGACACCCAGGCAAAGACCCAGTGAAGGACTCCCCCACCACTTCACCTGGCCCAAGGACAGTCACAAGACTCACTCACAATTGCAAAGCTCCTTTTTCATGCCAGTGAGGCTCGAGGGACAGAAGCAATTGCGAATTAACAACTTGATGAATGACACCCTATAAATTTTTGATCAAAGGCAAAAGATGCCAAAATGCTGGTGAGGGGAAGCAGAAAACAGCCTTTGCTGTAAGAACAATATTGGGCAGCATTTAAAAAGGAGGATTTGGTCACCACTGATGATATTTTTTTGTCATCACTTATCTTTTCATCTCCATAACAAAGGCTATGTTATATCAGCTGGGAACTGCACTAGCACTGTCTCTGTGCCAATGTTACAAAGCTGGGAAAACTTTGCCAAAGAAAAATCTAGAAGAAGATGCTTTTACAGGAGTTGGTCTACTCTATATTATAGGCTTTTTTCTTTACAGCTAGATAATTCCTCTTGAAGAGCTACAAAGGTTTCATTCACAGATGACATACTGAGACAGCATCTGTCTACCTGTCCTCTCCACTCCTCCTCTGCAACTGTGATCAGACTTGTTAAAGCTACGTTTACTTTAACAGGTGAATAATTACAATCTTCTGCACCACTGAAATAGCCAGAGGATATCAGCTGCATGCTGCAGATTAAAATTAACCATGACATTGGAGCTGCACAGTATATTTTTAAATCATCTCCAAATGTTTTGTATCTCAGTTGGGAGATTTTATTAAACTAATTTGTATTCATTTCTGGGCCCGGTATGGAACAATTACAAAGGGGGAAAGATGGAGTAAGAGGGGAAAGCCATGCCAGCAATAAATGCCATCAATTCCTTCCTCTTCCCATAGCTTTCTTCCCTGTTATTTTCACACTGTATCAACCAGTTCTTCTTACCTGCTATACTTGCATCCTGATCTTACCATGGAATTTCACTTTACAATATCACTTAGGAACCAAACAGTGGTGTGGGCTACAAACATGCTCAGTTTCTTGTGACTTTGCCACATCTCAGCCTTTCAGACTGATTTTTTTTTTAAGTGTTCACCTCAACCTTACTTAGAGACAGAGAATGCAGAAGTGTCAGAAAAGAGGACATGTTAGGCAAAACAATGTGTTTCCCCTTAAAGATAAAGTCTTTCAGTTGTTGGGTCTTTTCCCCAATGTTTAGAATAAGACATCGATTTGTTATAAGGAAGGTGTATTTCTTGCAGCCTCAGAGAAAGCAGTGGTGGTTGTCTAGGCTGCAAGAGAGAGGCTCTCTAAAGATTGTTAGTAGTTGTAGCTGCACCATGTCTCCTCTGGCTGTACAATGGGCACTCAGATAAGCAGTGTCCATGATCTCAAGTCAAAAGTGTTCTGTGGATGCTGCCTGGCCTGGCTTAGCAGGAGTAAAAAAATGAAGGTAATTTAGACTTTAGAATTTTGGAAAGGAAGGTTGGGACTAGGTGGGGTGGGTGTGGAAGGAGGGAAGGAAGGAAAGAGAAGGGGATCTGTGTCTAATGGCTAAATGAGCTAAATGAGTAAGGAAGGGGATACAGGAAGGTGAAGCATGAGAGGGGCTGAACTGAGAGCAGCACAAAGTGCTGGAGGGTTAAAAAAGCCCAAAACAGAGGATAGATGTTTTGGACACCTGTATGAAACAAGGAATCACACCTAAACAATGCAAGCAAATCAGCAGGCTGTACAGAACAACAGGAGGAGCCTCCTGTGTGAAGCAGATTAATAAACCCTTCATCTCACAAACTGAGGTAATGCTTAGAGATGTATAGTTCTATGGAGATGAGTACTACAGGAGAGCTCCTGGGGAGCTCAGCACTTTCAGAGTGAAAGGTCAATGGCATGGAGTAGGTAACATAATAAGCACAAGAGGTCAGATTGCCTTATTTGGATGTGTTTGATTCAAGTTGCAAATCAATTCCTGAATGCCCAGCCAGAGAAACCAGCAGCAAGCAGCACTTCAGGGAGCAACCCTGGGCTGGGAACAGGGGTGATTGCATGGACACCACAGTGACTACAGTGGTGTGAGATGGCTACCACAGAGCCAAAGATTGTGAGGTCAGGGGGATCCACACCTGTGCCTGGGAACCTGCACATCCCATATGTGTACTCACCAAGGTCTCTTCTGCTCAGGGAACCTCTGAGCTTCACGGTTGTGTGTCCCCATTCCCCCGCTATCTCCCCATAGGAAACAAAAGTGACAGCTGCCAAAATGATGAAGTGGTCAAGCAAGCTGTCCACTTTAACTTGTCTCTTTTTCTTTCTTCCAGTCTTTCTTTCTCCTTTTTAATTGTTAAATTTCTGCTTTGTTTATCAATCATGGAGAGGCAAAAAGTTTTGTTATTTAATGTAGGAGAAAATCCTATTTAATCTTACAGCTCCTCACTCTGCCCTAGAATTTGCATTTTCTGGTTGACAAGCAGCCAGGTTCTTGTGTATTTAGGTCTCACAAATACAATAAATGTACAGAAGCTTAGCAATTACCACCCATCAGCTAACCCTAGCTGAAGAAATAGAACTCACATTGAGATGATGTGCAAAACACAAGCTGTATGTCAGCAAGGGTGAATAAAATAGTTTAAATCAGTGTTCACAACATCTAAAAAGCCCAACAGAGTTACTGTAGCTTAATTCACAGCCTCATTCTATACACACCCACTTGAGTTTACATTTCTGTCACTGATTTTCCTACCAATACTTCTTGTGGCAAAAATTTGCCCATGATACTGAAACAGTACCCAGTATTAGCTTGCCATAAAAATGCAACGTTATGAAGCAAATGTGTTATCTTGATTTGTCTCTTCTGAAATTAACAAAGGCTTGGAAGAGTGAAATGTCTCTGAAGTCATGTACAGGTCTCTGAGAAAGATTGTCAGCATCTTCACTGCTTGAACACTCCCAACCATCAGTAGAAATGCCACTAGTGTGCCTAAAGAGCAAGTCTGCAGCCTTTCTGAGCAGGATTTCTGTTGGTCTGGCACAAGGTGATGTCAGCCAAAAGCAGTGCCTCAGAGACTAATTTCTTCAAATTTGGAAATAAAATGATAATTTATTCAAATCTGAGATGCTAAATAGAAGGAAAGTATTTTTCTAAGGGGCCCGTAATCCAGCTTCATGGATAACTATGTCCTCCAGAATAGTACCTCACAAAAGGCAAAAAATAATGAAATAAGGTTTTCTGGTGAAATTTCTTTCATCACTTCAGGCAAAACTTACCAGAACTACAGTAGATAAAGCACTGTCAATAGCTCTGTAAATGTTACTCTTTCTCTCAGATAAAGGCAGGCAGAGTCTGACAATAAAATCCTTGACCCTGAAATCCTGAATGCAAATAAATCCTCTAAACTCAAACCTAAAAACCCAGAGTGGAGCTAATCTAGGGTCTCTTCTCTAACGACTGTACCCATTTACAGATTGGTTAGTGTAGTGGCTGCCCACAATTCAGGCTGCCTACCTTGCTCATATTTTTCCCAAGAAAAGCCATCAGAACATCTGAAGGTTATTAGCCAAGATATTCTCAGCAAAGATGAAGCTCATGCTGATTAGCAGGTAGCTGAAATACTCCCCTCATTAGAATTTACTGTTGTGCTGTAGAAGACTTTTTCCAAAGCTGAAAATAGGGCGTGATATTTACAACGACAACCTTGACTTGAGGGGCTCCTCCTCAGAGAGAGGCTTTTGTTCCAAGCTACATTTTAAATGATGATGATTATTACGTGTGGTGTTATAATAAATGCAATTAATCTGTCATTTCTATCAAAAATATTACATGGGAAACAAAAGACATGCTAAAGTGAAGCTGGCTCGTGATCCTGCGCTGCACCTTCTCGCTGTACAGCTGATACATCTGCTGCTGCATTGGAAAGTTTCAGCACGTTGCCTGAACTTGTGCACTGTGGTTACACTGACAGAAAAAAATTGCACAGGTAAAATCTGATAGGACTGCAGCCTATCCCTGTTGCCATTACTGTTACTTCAAGAGCTCTAAACACATTTCTATTCCAGCTTTTGATTACTCTCCAGAAATTGAATGCCGCACAGTACATGAATGGCTGCTTTTAAACAAATAATCTGAACACACAGCTTGACAAGTACGTCATGTTTAGCTTAATTAGGGGTCTGAATAAACTACTAACATTCCAAGTATTTTCAAATATATAAAATTTAAGACCCAAACTACCAATGCTTTATCTTTGCCAATTCAGGCATGAGCTGCTCGTTTCTGCATGTGTGTTCATATATCTGTGAAAGAAAGTGGTGATTTTGGCACTCTCGGGCGTTTTATTTAAGCATTCTGCCGGCACAGTTTAAGAGGCTGCTTCTCAAACCAGGCACTGTTGCTGTGGCTCATGTCCCCCACTGACTTCATTAGAAGCAGTGTGCACAAAGGATTTCTGAGGGTGCTAAAAACATCAAATGGGGTATTGAGCAAAGAGGAAAGCAGGCCAGTAAAGAAAGTTCCCAGGAGCAATCAGGGTTTGATATTAAAACTGTGGTGTGCCATGGTGCAGTGTCTTAACAGGTTTACAGGTAAAACATTTTTTAGAGTATATTCATTTATTCTAGCCCAGTTTTCACAAACAGCAAAAAGCTTCTTGCATGTCAATGCAATCCTAAAAAAAAACCATAATAATCCAGGGAAAGAGTGTGCTTCTCTGTTGTCACATGAACAAGAGACCATGAATAACATCCTTAAAGTGTATCATTTTAATAATGGTGTCCATGCAATAAAGATCTTAGGGAGCATCTGGTATTAAAAAGATTTGCCAAAATCTTCAGGTAGTGCTCCTGTCTGTAAGAGTCCCAGGGGACAAATCAAAACCTTTCTACTCCTCCATGCATAACTTAATTGTGGACCTAAGATATTCGTGGAAGAGTGTTCTTTGTGTTTTGCCATGGTTACACCAAAACCCAGTCTCTCTTTGAAGGTTTGCAGACACGCCATGTGTACACCATGACTTTGGACAATGCTTTCAAGGAAGATAAAGCAATACCCTAAGAGAAATAAAGGCAGAAAGCAGAGTTTTGTAGCTAAACACTCCAACAACAGGGTCCTGCCTGGTGCAGTTACCCATCTCTGTCGGTCAGGTTTTATGTTGCTACCTATCTCTTTTATGCATGCCCTGTAAAATCGGTGTCAGTCGCAAGGGATTCATGAAGTCTTTGACTCCTCTCCTTTTTAAAGGTCAGGGCTCCACTTTTTAATTGGAAAAGCAAAAGGTGAATCATCCTGACTGTGAATGCAGCTGCCCTGACTACCTGCCTATAGAGACTTAAAGACCAGTGCTTTTGGGGGGTGCCTGGCGGAGGGGGTGACATTACAAATGTATGCGTTTTCTTGGAAAAAGGAGGCACTGATAGAGCCTAAGTGATGCAGTGGCAATCACAGGACTTACCAGTTACTGTACCTGGCGCTGGAATTGCAGAGCAATCACCTATGTGAATTCAAACTGATGACAGTGCTGCCACCCAAATATTTGTCTAATGATTCTTTTGATAAATATTTCTTTTAAAACTCTTCATCAGAACTACACCTTTAAATTTTGGCAACTCCTTCTCCTACGGTAAAAAGAAGAGAACCTAAGAAGGCTCAGAGCTGGAGGGGTTTGGGGTTAGATTTGTTTTGCTTTACTTCTCCAGGGAAATGCAGGGGGAGAGGAAAGCAGACAGACTGAACATGCTTTGATATTGGAAAGCTGGACTGCCTTTTCTCTTTTTCTTTTGTAAGAGCAATAGAAACATCACTGGCAGCCTGAAACAGTGGCACTTCTGTTAGAAACTGTCATTGGAAAGATGTAAAATTTTTTGTTTAGCTTTGATACTTACTGTGATATATCTAACATCTGACCAGCTTTGTTTCTCATGTTTCAAAGATTACTTCAGTACTTCCAGCAAATACATTTTTTTCCTAATCCTGATGTACCTAGGTACTCCTAGAGTGATTTCAACACAAAGGCTGAACCAAAATGTAGATTTCTAATTAACTTTGTCATTTCTCATAATTTTCATTATTTATTTAGAAGGAAGTCTAAAAATAGCAGAGAAACATTTACTCTTTCTTTTCTTTTCCTTTTCTTAAACAGTGCATAGAGCAACTGCATGTTTCCCTTAGTCTTTGCCAAAGCTTGTCACCTGTTTTGTGCATGATGTTCAGACTGGAATGTCTTGGGTTGTGTCCATTGGTTTATCTCACCAAAGTCAAGCTTAGCATCCTCCATTGACTAACCATCTACATCTCTCTTGCCTTGCCTGCTTGCCCCCCTCCCCGCCCCCCCAGTCTCTCCAGTAAAGTATTCTGTGTTGGTAAACTTTTGCCTGTCAGAGCACTTTTCTAGTTTATGGCCCACATTTCTTTAAACTTCCATTGCCATCCCAGGTGCAAGACTGGTTCCTGACATCTTTATGATAACTGCCTCCAAAGTTATCGTGTGATGTGTTGTTTACTGTATCTGCTACTTCTTACATAATGCTATGAACTGAAATGTTAAGAAGTATTGGAACCAACGATTAGCACTAGCGTTTTTCGGCCACCCTTCTGCCTAGATCAGATCATACTCACCATAACGTTTTTCATTTATCTTCTCATCTAGATTTAGCCAAGTTGATACTGAAAATTTCCCATATTAATAAATAAATAAATAATGAGGATCTCTATTCTGTAACAAGCCCACATAGCACTGAACAGGAATGTTTTTTGCTCTTACCCCTTTGCTTATCATATATATATTTGAATGGAACATAACATAGAGACAGGTGTGGTCCATAATTTCCAAAAACAATTACATAGGGTTCTGTTTCTTACTGAAGTCTCTTTTATTTTCCCTCAGAGATTGCAGAGCTTTATAGTTAGCAATCCTTTCTGTTCTTCCTATTCTCACTTTATGTGTTTTACTTCATTCATGGTCTTTCCTTCAATGGGAGCAGGTTGCCCAGGGAGGTGGTAGAAGCCCCATCACTAGAGGTTTTTAACGCCAGGCTGGATGTGGCTCTGGGCAACCTGATCTAGTGCAAGGTGTCCCTGCCCATGGCAGGGGAGTTGGAACTAGATGATCCTTGAGGTCCCTTCCAACCCTAACAATTCTGATTCTAAATATCCCAACTGATTGTGTGCAGATGAAAGACCTTGTTATGTATCTACACCCTGATCTAGACTAATGGTTGACTAATTTTAGAATTCTCTATTTTGCTCTGCATTCTTCCAGACCCTTTCTCTAATGCCTTAGTATTTCACCTGCACTGTAAGACTTCTGAGATTTAAGGAGATGTATCGCTATTTCCTCTGATGGTTATTTAAAAGAGATTCTGCTTTTATTGCCTATTCCCATCACAGGAATCATAGCACTCCTTACTTCTTGCTATGGCTATTCCATTTTCATTTTAGCTCAGGATGCTTCTCATTTCTCATTTTTCAGCTAGCTGTTAAGGTGTTTGTTAGCAATGGTGCCTATCTTGGTTCACCTTCTGATTTCATGAGAGAAGAAAAAAATACATCTTGTACTGCAAAGATCTTCCCCAAAAGAAGGCTGTGTATTTCTAGATTGCCTATAACCTTCTTACATATTTCCATCTACTAGTCTACAGCAAAGAAATAATAATGCTCACCCAGGGCTTAATTAGATATCATTGGAAGTGTGTTCAAGACATTTGGGGAAAATCTGTGCTTTAGAGTTCCTCCTTCTCTTCCTTCTTTTTGCCAGGTACCTAAGAGACCTCTCTTAGCTAATGTCTTGCTGTCCCTAAATTAGTTTTCTCTTGTATTCCTTCTCCTACTGAAGGCACAAATGTCTGTTTAGCCTTGGTAGGCACATCTTTGTTCATGAGTGGAATGGTGTTTCATTGCACACAGGACTTCCAAGACTTCTGCTCTTGCCAAAAGCAGGGTAATTAAATCACCTGTTTAAAATTAGGTCCTATGATTATGAAGTCTCTCAGCTCTTTCTCAGAATCCTCTCTGCTCTCTCCGACAGACCATCGCATCAGATCTTTCCCATTTCACCCTATCTGATGAAACATTGCCATTTAGTGTGTCAGTCATCATTATCTCATGAACTTTACAGGTGGTTTACTGCAAGCCCAACACCTCATGGGGGACAGCCTGACTGAGTGTTCCAAAACAAATGCACATTCTGGATGACAGCAATCCATGCTATCATTCCTGATGACTGAGGTCACTAGGGATGTTTCTAAGGACACTCATGCTAAGGACACTCAATGAGTGCATTAGAGAAGTGGAAGAAAGCAGGTAGAAAGCAAGATGACTCTCCAGCGCTAGAAGGCAGTGCACATCTTCCCCCAGTCAAGTTGCCTGGCTCTTCTCCATGGCACATTTCTTATCCTACATGCTCCAGACCTGCTTTCTCTTCTTAGTTTATGCCCATAGGAAGCTTGGGCTGTTCAAGGCAAAACCTAGTCCTCTTTGATCTGCAAAAGTCTCCACACCCTTTATGCACCACTTTGCCTTAAATCAAGATGAAGAAGCAAAAAGTCTCACTCATGTCTGCAAATGCTAATATTAAGATGCATTTTGTCACTGTTATTTGGGAATATCTCATATTGTGGATGTGAAAGCTGAAAATCAGCTACCACCTGACCAGCCCTTCCCAGCACCCTGCTCCCACATTCCCAGCCCTGATGCCCTCAGGTGTCCCACACCCCATCGAGGTGATGGTAGCCATGCAGGGCCAGATGCACTCACAGCACACACAGGCAGTAGACTCCCGGGATGCTCTCGCTGTCCCGCAGCAGGTAGCTGCCATCGGTGCCCGCTGCCAGCAGCAGTTTCTCCCCAGCCTCACGGGTGATGCCCCCATGGTAGATGGGCAGTGTGTCCATGCTGGAGCCGTCTCCCAGAGTGGGCAGCTCTCCCTCAGCTCCTCAGTCTTGTGCTCTCTTCAGCATCTCCGTCTCGCTGGCAGATGTAAACAGGATGTGTTCACACCTCAGAAGCCTCCGCACAAGGCGAGACAGCACTGAGGGAAGAGTGAGGAACGAGCACACTTCTTTGTGTTTTTTTTTCCTTTGCCCCTTTCTAGTTTCCTTTTTTGCAAGGCTGTAACGTCTTCACGACATCACAGCTCACACAGGGAGGTGTCATTTCACAGCCCACCCTCACCCATGTTGGTCCCCACTCAGCAGCAGGGAGGTGGCATAACAAAGTACACAATGACTGTGAGCCCAATGGCCACCATGTGTTGGAGCATGGAGGCCAGGACTATGGTATCACCATCAGCAGCTACTGCCAGACAATTTTCTCCTGTGGTGTTAATCAAAACCAAAGAAGAGCAAAGTAGACCCCAAAGCCCCTCTGCAAGCATGAATTATCTATTAACCTCTTATTTTTAAAGAGAGACTAGAAGTAAGGTTGTCTCACTGTCCCTGCCCCACCAGGCCACTGGCCTCAGACCCAGGCACTCTGCTCTACGGTGGCTGGTCCAGTGTCCACAGTGACAGTACCCCCACTGATTTACCTCATGAGTGGTTCTTTTCATAATCTTTGGTGAAGTTTAACCACTGATAATATCAAGGTTGCTTGTTAACTCTGCTTGGAGGAAGGCAACAGTCTCAGTGTGGGCAAGGAGGCTTCCCACATTCTTCTCAGCTTCATCAATGCCACTGGCTTCTTTGTGTGGCACACAAGTGGACAGCCAAAAGCCAGAGACTTGTCTGAAGAAGCCATTTCTCTCATCTGCTGTGGTCACAGACCTTTCCTCAGTACACTCATCTCTTAAGAGCTGCCATATGCACACACTTGTAAACAAGTCTGTTTGTAAACAAGAATGAGCTGAAAATGTGCTTTTACAGCCAAGAGATATTTCCATGGAAAAACAGTTTCCTGGCACTGAGTGTCACAACAGGGCAGTGACGAGGTGGTGCTGTACCTGCAACCATAGCCACTGGGCCAGCTGCAGCAAGCTCAGGGCTGGATTCATCCCTGGTGTGAGGCTTTTGTGCTCGCCTGGTGAGACACGTTCCCACACCTGGGTGTACAAGTAATAACTTGCCCCAAACCAGCCCTAAGCACAGGTCATACTTGTGACTGATCTTTTTTGAATTGAATTTGCTAGCAGGACAAGGCAGAATGAAAACATGACACTCAGATGTCCACAGAATGCTGTATGTTGGTTGTAGTTAAGGAAGGGTAAAAGAGATGCTCTCTAGATGTACATGTTTCAGGAAGAAAAATTAACTTAAAACCCACCCAAAATAATGGCTGCTCTCTTTAAGTTTCAAAGTGTTTTCTCTTGATACTTTCACAACATATGTCTTTCAATTCTCACCTCTAGTACAGTTTTCCCTTGAAAAACATTATTTTCATCCTAGCTTTAGCTTTTCCTTTTGAGGTATGGGCATTTCTGACCAGTGAGTCACAAGTCAGCTCGCACATGGGGCACTGCATCAATGTTACCAGCAGCAAAGCTGCAGCTTTTGGAAGCACCAGGAGCGTCTTGCTCACAGGCAAACCCCAGCGAGCGGCTGCTTCTCTGCCCAGCACCTGAGGGGATGAAAAACAATGCAGAAAACCTCAGCTGAAGAGGGACTGAAACCTCCCACTACTGTGTTTACAGCTTTTCTATTTTGTTACCCAAGTGTTCATTACCCTGTTTACATGAACCTGGGTACTCAGCCATCCCACTCGTTTAAACCAGTTGTTAAAGTATTTGCACAGAAAGGTAGAGTTGGTGCCTATTGCAAATGTGATTAATGTGGATGGTGACAAAGTGTAAGCAAAGCACTGTTGCCTCGTAAAGCTGCTGCCTATTTCTTTTCCTATTCCAAACTACCTGTACTCTTAGGAATTTTTATCTAACTCTCCCATTTCTCAGTAGTGATAGCTGATTTCAGTGTGCAGACAGCTCTAGAGAAAAAACAACCAGAATCATCCAATTCTGCAGATCTCTTTGCCCCACTCATCAAATTTCAACCAAATTACAGGTAGGAAATCACAGAACTTCTGACCATGAGATGCTCTCTTAATAAGGGAGTCACCACATTACCAGGCCAGCCTACATGGTCCCAGCACGTTGATGAAGCAGTATCTATTACTGTAAAAGAGCTGTAAAAACCCAGTTGCGCTTTTGTGGATAAGGAACCCATAGAATTCCAGCTACTGAACCTTGAAGCCTGGACTTCCATACAAATCCCTTTATGACCACACTGACTAGAGAAGACACAGCTTTTGAGAAGTAATGGAAATGCTAGATTTTGAAACAAGGGACACTAAAGAAGCATCAAGGTTACTAGCAGGATAAGCCAAACCAAAGGACACAGGTGCCTCCTTAGCTGAGGAGAATGAAACCATGACCCTGCTGGCACAGCGCTGCCCCACACCACCAAGACTGGAGAAATCCTCCCTTCTCCCAAACAAACATCTTCACTGGAGCTTTGCACTGTTATCACCAGTTAAGATGACACCAGCTGCTTATTTTTTTTATCTGTTTAATGTTATGCATCTATAGTGTTGTTTGTCATCCTAATTTGGACTGCTGCACGTAGTGGGGCTGAGAAACTAAACTACAAAATAGAGTAGCAGGAGAAACTACAAAGAACCAAGCTTCAAAAGGATGCTGCTCCTGCTTGGACCTAGTCCTCATTGCCTTCTGCTGAAAAATGGTGATTTGTTTAAGCACTTTGAACCTTGCCCTGTAGGATGCTGGGCACTTCTCTTGTTTTGTTTGGACAGCATTCAGCATGTGATGGACACTACAGTTTTGTGCCTTCCATAAAACAGTCCAGCCTGTGGTCCCTGCAGTATAGTATAAAGAATTATCTAAAAAATACATGAAGGAAAGGAAGCACTTAAAAGTACTCTGAAATATTTGGTCATGAAAAACAGGCTTAGAAAGATAGGCCGGCATAGACCTCTTGGGTCATCAAGCCTACTTTCCTGCTATCTTAGCCAAACACATCATATAATCCCTTTCAGAAACTCATTATACTCTGTCTTAAAAGTAGCTTGGGGTTTTTTGTTGTTGTTTCCGTGCTGGAAAGCAATTGCAGAACATTGCTATTCTGTTGTTTGGAAACCTGCTTCCAATTTCCATCCTAAATTTATTCATGACCAATTTATACTCATTTGTTCTCATGCCAATGTTGTCCTTCAGTTTAAATAGATGTTTTCTCTTCCCAAAGCTTATGCCTATGCTATATTTAGTGGCCTCCCTCAGCCTTCATTTCACCAAACTCCTCTCACTTAAGGCTCTTCCCTCCCATGGTCACTCTAACCATTCTTTTTTGGTATCTTCCCTAAAGAGAAGTGACTCTTTTGTGAATACCATGCATTATCCTGGCTGATTTTATACACCTTTAACCAGCACTTCATTACCCAGGTGAAAATACCTTGATTTGTATGTTCTGTGTCTTTCCCCTCCTAATTCTTTTCTTACCTATGAACATGCAGGTATGGTGGAAACCTGTTTAACAAGACCCAGGAGCACAAACTTGCACTCAAATCCTTTCAAATTTCATCCAATTTACCTCACCCTGGTCCTCAAGGTCACTTAGTTCTTCTTAATGAGAATTTCATTCATCTCTGTGGTGACAGTACCTCCCTCCCTTATGCCACTGGTAAATTCCATTAGCACATGCTTATTTTTTATGGCATCATTATTAATAAAATGTTAAAGAGTATCAGGTCTAAGACTGATGCTTGGGAAGCTCTACTACATTCTCTCAGTACTGATCTTCTCCTATTACGACTCACTTTCTTACTCACTTTTTGGTTTCTGTACTAGTCTCCCATTTCAGCTAAGAATTTCCCACATGGCACTGTACCAAATGCTGCACTTCAGTTTAGATAATTAGCTTTAAACACTTCCTTTGTCTAGAAAAATCAATTATGATGGTATTTCAGGTACCGGAACTTGTAGAAGTAGCTGAGAAGTGGAGGTAGGGGAGACAAAAAGAAATTACCTCAAGTTTTCCGAACACCTGCAGAGATCTGGGCTGATTTTCATTTTCAGATGAGCCGATTCATTCATCCCTGGCAATGACATTTTCATACATTGTTGAATTTTATAACAATTCTGAATACTGTACCACTAATACGAGAGCATCATTAAAATTCTCAGATGTTATTATTTGAGTGAAAATAAGAATGACCTTCAGAACCTCTATGAAGTTAATGCTACTGTGGAACTGTTATAGGAAGGTCTTGTATAAAGGGCCATAAAGCAAACTCAAAAGCAAAACACCTGTATTGGTAGTTTTGCTGATACAACAGTATTATCATAAATGCCAACCCTGTAGAAGAAGGAAAAGCAGCTTGAAAATCAGCAGCTAAACAAACAAATAAAAACTCTGGCAAAATGCTACACTCAACCACAGATAACTTTAAATACTGTTTTCATTATTTTGTGTCACTTTTGTCCTTAATGATTCAGTAAAATGAATCTGCAGACAAGAGACTTGCTATTGACATAGGAAAGTAAGGCTATGATTCAGTAAAGTGTTGGCTATTCTACAGGGTACCTGCAGAGTCACCACTCTCATGTTTTCTCTCTGAGCTGAAATGACAGAGGTTAGAAAAAAGCAGTCTACAATTAGCAAATGTGCAATTAATGGTAAGGTTCTGAGCACTGATATAGAAGAATCCTAAAACATTTTGGCTTAAACCTGACAGATTAGTGTATATTTCTACAGCCTCTGTGCTTGTGATGATCTTCTATGTATGTTGTTTATGGGGAAAAAAGCCCCCCAAAAAATGGAAGGTGGTTATAGTAAATGAAGTTTAGATGCAGGTGCAGGTTCCAGCTTGATACTTTGGGATATGTATATCATTCAAATCTCATTTACCCTGACAAAGGTCAACTCGTAAAACTGAGCTCTCACAGAAATGCTCAAATGTCTGGGTGTTTGTGGGGGCAGAGCAGACTTAGGCTTTGGCCCCCTTCAAATTGAATATGTAGCTCAGGGAAAATCTCCTTACCTCAGAATTTTACATCCTCAAGAGGCAGATTAGCCACTGAGAAGATTTCTGTGAAGTGCTCAGGACTCAAAAATAAATACTCTCGTTACCTGGTAGTTCAGTGCTTGGTGCCATCGATCAGAGCTGATTCTGGGGAAAGACTGAGAATATGAAAGGTCATGGATCCTTATGAATGAAATGATACTCATCAACAATCGTCTTCTGAGCACAGGTAATACACACATACCATAAATGATGACATTTCAATGAACTTTAACGACGTTATTTCCTCTGTGCGGTCTCACTGCTTACCTGTGCAAGTTGTTTTGTATGCTTTGAGTGAGATAACACTAAAATTGAAAGTTACATCCTATGGTGACATTCATATTAAACGTTATCTGTGCTCTAATGTGGTTCGTTTTACCAGTTAATATTTTGTGCCTTTCTCCAGAAGCACTGCAGCAGCTGGCTATTTTGCAGAGGCATGTGCATTACCAAGTGGAGATGCCATTTGCGATAAGGTCAGCAGAAGCAAAACTAGTCAGGGAAAGTTGCACCTTTTTGTTTTCTGCTATTACTCTTTCAACAACCCTTTCCTGTAAAATGCAGCAATGCACAGGTAATCATAAGCATTAAGCACCCAGGCACTTTGAGGGGCAGGACATCCATGTCTTTATGATTAGTTGGATCAGCTTTAGACTCAGCAGGACTAAATCATAGAATCACTCTCTCAGGGTGGAGTAACTGCCCATAGTAGAGCTCTTCCTGCATGCATTCCTGTGTGAGCATGCCTGGAGTTGAATATAAGCTTTAGAAACTGGATTTTCAAACACCACACACATGGAGCAGTTAAAACTGATTTGCTGACATCCCATCGGAGTTCCTAATGGATATTTATCTGAATTACAACAGCATCATGTAATTAGACATCAGTAAGGGCTTTTGTTCTGGAGGGAAGTTTATCAGTTCTGAACCGCATGCCATTGCGTGTCTAATCTCTGCCTACAATTATTTCAAATACACATCCAGATGATAGCATTTATATTCATTCTGAGAGTCACTGAGTTTGAGGCCAGAAGGGATCATTATACCATCTGGCCTGACCTCCTGGATAACACAGGCCATTACATTTCCCCAATTACCTCTATATTGAGCCCTGTAACATGTGTTTGACTAAAGCATAACTATTTTTGACTAAAGCTTATCTTCCAGAAAGGCATCTAGTCTTGATTCAAAGCCATCAAGAGGAGAGAATCCACTACTTTGTGGGTACTTTGTTCCAATGGCTAATCGCACTCACTATTAAAAATGTAGGTCATGTTTCCAATTTGAATTTGTCTGGCTCCAGATTCTATCCACAGGATATCATTACACATTTCAGAGTTAAGTTAAAAAGCCCTTTGACACCCATTATTTTTTCCCTGTGTAAGTGCTTATTCTCTGGAGTCAAGTTGCCTCTCAAGTATTTTGTTTTGTTTTTTCTAATAAGCTTCACTGAACTCTGAAAATCACAGGGTGAAGTGTTCTCCCTGGTCCTTCTTGTTTATGTATTTTTATTTTTACCTGGTACCTATTTCAGCAACGTTCAGCCCCTTTGTCATGCCAGCCATGCACAAAAGCAGTGAAGAGTTCTCTGCTGCCCTGGAAGCACACACTGAATTTCTTTCCTGTTATGAACCTCTGGTCTATAATGAAATCTCTTCCTCCCAGTACACTACTATAGGGTGAAGAAAACTACACTGTGGTGAAATTTCATAAATACAGAATTTGGTATGTATCATTTGATCCCAGTGGGAACAGTTTATTGTATAATCCAGGTTTCTTTATGACTGCACTCACCTCATCATCCTATACTATCAATTTGTGGTGATGCACAAACTGCTTCTCCTGAAACCAAACACTGCTTGTGGCAAAATAGAAATGCTCTGTGTGCACATTCCCGTCTCCACCTCGAGTTTCTGCTGTTTTGAGACTCCAATCAGTCTACCTATAACAGTACAAAGGAAAAAAAAATACAGATAGATACTTTTGTCTTTTAATTTTTAGGTTTGAAGTGGTTTATTATTCAAATTTAAACTAAATGTTAGGGGGGGAAAAAATAGCTCTGTACAGCCCTGCAGATATTCTCTCATTGTTGTGGTGATGTTAAAGGCGATGTGACATCAGTCTCAGTACAGAGAAATACACCCCGACACACTTCCACTCTGGGTATTTTGTACAGACAGCACACTGGCAGTGGACTTCACTCTATGCTCGTTTCACAAGTCAGGCTGCCAGCTAAACAAATGTGAAAGAACTTACTCTGGTTATACTAACAGTTCTTTGAAAGTCTGCCTTAGTATTTGGGCACAGCTTATTTTTCTGGCCTACATCACAGAGTTCAGCAACTAGAAAAATTACATTTCTGTCCTGAAAAAAAAAAAAGACAAATTGAAGATGTGTTGTGTATACAAATGATGTCTGGTGCTTATGTACTTTAAAATTTTTCCTGACAGGTCCTGAAAAACACCCTCATCGAGCTTTATCTTTTCCCACAGGTGAAAGCCTGCAATAGAGACACTTTGCTTCAGCCCCGGAAAGAAAACCTGCACTGGACTCAGTGCTGGGGCTGTACCACCGCACCATATGCTGCACTGATAGTAAGATGAGTAATAGTCCTAATCCTCTTCTGACTGAAATCAAGCAAAGCTGTCATACTTGGAGCAAGAATGAGAGCAGGTGAAACTTCCCTGGGCAGACAACAGGAAGTGCAAGTTTTTGGAGATCAGCAATCTCCAGGCAAAGACTCTCTGAGTTCTGGTTAGACCTACTGCATGCCATGCAGCATGGATTAGCAGAACCCTGCAGATCTGGCATCTCCAAGCAGACAGCGAAAGTTTGTGGGTGGACTAAACCCACGCCCTTTTCATTCCACTATTGATCACAGACTAAATCAAATACAGTGAGGGAAAAAACCCAAATGAAACTGAGTAGGCCAACAGACCGACATTTACATGCCAAGAGAAGCTCTTACTCCTTGCATCGCTGTCATGGCTCTGTGCATTTAAGGCCATTCCCTGAGGCAGATGTGGGTTTTTCAAAGGTTAAGCAGACGAGGCTTGTGAGATGCAGAGAATCCACTTTAGGTGACTGCTTTCAGTCCATACCAGATGGGCACCTTCTGAGAGCCAGCACTCCTACACAAGTGTCTGCAGAGAAATATTTCCCCTTTGGCTGGCATACATCAGCAGCCCCATTGTTTAGGAAGCTGTGTCCCAAGCATTGCTGAACTCTCTGTGTCAGGGTTAAGGCAAGCCAGAAGGACAGGATGAGGAAGACTGCATGTGGTGGCTCCCTACTTTATGATTAATAAAAATGCCTCAGGCATGAAGGCACAAAGTCTGCAAGGCTGAAAAGAAAGCCATTGTCTTTTCCTCCCTTGGTGAGTCTTGGCCCATGGGTTACACCCAAGTTGAGGGGACAAAGGCCAGTGGAAAGCAGAAAAAAGCTTAAGACACCAAAGGTATTATCTTCCCTAGTGTCAAAGTTTTATTTGGTAGATGAAACTTACTGCCTGATTTGGCATAACGCACGTGAAAGCCTGCTAGCAGGTCTACATGAGGTGGGACCCAGGTCCAGGTCATGCCTAATCTGCCTGCCACAAGGCTGCTGCCCCTGTGAGACTGGGTTCCTAAAACCCAACTATAAAGTACTTCACACTTGAGTCTGCTTTATTTGCTCGTAGTCATAATGACTCCATGGGGATGGTATCTAAACACCTTGAAGGTGTTTGGAGACATCATAACCCTTCTGACCTCCTTGCCTGGGCAAGATCTGGCTCCCCTCTCCCTGGGACTTCCTCTGTAGGTACCAGCAGCCCTTTTTCTGAGGGAACTCTCCTCTAAAATATAACTGAAGTCCCTTATTTTTAGTGGTATAAAGAGTATGCATATGAAAAAAAAAAATGAAAGACTAGATCAGTTAGATTTTTTTGCCCAGTGCTTATCACAAATCCCCTCACAGCAAAAATGTTAGCTGTGACTGAACAATTTGCACTCAAGCTTTCCAACCTGTACTGCAAAAAATGTAAACATTGGGCCATTAAGATTTAATTGCTTTTTATATTCTCTGTGGAAGCTTTTACTATAAACTATTCATAAGCACGCTCAGGGTTGTCCAAAAAACACATTAGAGTTTTGCTTACAGAGGAAGGTGCTCAGGAACATTTTCAGGCTCCAGGCTGCAGTGACCTACCTGGCAGAGACACCCCAGCCCTCTAGAGGGATCCCAGCCCTCTATGCAGGAGCAAAGCAGTGGCAATGGGACAGTCAGGGACTACATTTTTGCCCAGCCAGGAAACAGTGCCAGCAATTTGCCACTCAGACTGAAACAGGCACATCATTCCTTTGCTGCTAAATGTGTGTGTCTGACTTCCATTTCCTGCACTTATGACAGCTAAACCAGGTAGAAGTCTCCTGCCTGACTTTTTCCCCTCTCTCGGGCAGCTATTCATCAAATATTGGGAGCTTTCCTCACCAAGTTACTGTAGTGAACATTTTAAAGCAAAATACTATTCTGATTTTATTTTCATTTAATTAGTTTGCACATTAATTTTTCCTAAACTATTTGCCTCTTTGTGTTGTTGAAAGTCCTTCTTTCATTTTCTTCCTGCAATATCTTTGCTCACCAGTTCAAATTGACAGAAGAATAATCCTGGCAGATTTTAGGGCATCATAAAATTCTTATTTTTTTCCATAATTTTCCAAGATTCCCTCAGTTCTTACAAAACTTTCAGAGATGCAAACATTACATCTCTCTGGTAGCACTTATATACTTTAACTGAAAACAACTGAGTAATTACTGGGTGAAAAAAGGGAAAGCAAATAGAAGTCCAAGAAATGAGATCATTCTAGGTAGCATTTCGTTTCACAGAAAAAGGTGACAGACATCAAAAAAAAAAAAGAGAGAGAACAGAAGAGGCAAAATGTGTGCTCCCTTCACTGAGCCATGTCCAGCTTACAGGCTGGTAGAAATGTTCCTCTTAGCTTCCAGGCATTTGGGGTCAGATAATTTTATGGAGCATCACATTTTTAGCCCACTTCTCTCTTACCATTTGTGCCGCCTTGAACAAGTCTTGGCTTCTGCAAGAGTGTACAAACAGCCTCAGTCAAAGTAGTAGCAATATGACTATAGGCATGAAACCTCTTCTGATTCAGCATCTGTAACACATTTGTGTGCCTTAATTTCAGGAAGAAAGGACTTTCAAAATGTCCCCATGTTCCTAATTAGTCATAAGAAGGTGAAAGTTACTTTTATGGAGATAAGATGATGCGCTTTCTTTACACGTGTTTAAATGTCATTCTTCACTTCCAATGACAAAGGTATGTAGGGACAAAGTATTTATAGTACTACCATAAAAGGGGGGGAAGTATAATCCATTTGTTCTAGACAGTTGGTGCTCTATTACTGCAGTACATTCACTGCTGCCTTGATTGGGGGAAACCTAATAATGTGAAACAAGATCACTAATTTTTGACCTCGTTCTTTCAAGGGGTAAAGAGTTGTTTTACAGAAGCCTTTTAAAATTACATTCACTGAAAATTATACAGTAAAACTCATTCAGAAGATTATTTCTTTATAGAGAAAATGCGACATTACCTAAGCCTAAAGAAGCATTGGGAGCACCATAATAAGCCTTTAGCACTGCAATCCAGATCACCTGCTAGTAGATATCACCATTTCTCCACAAAATAGCACCCACTAGTATATAATGTGCATCCACCTTTTTACCGCCCAGAGGTAAGATTTGTTTCCTCCCTTCAGCTTATTTTCCCTGTTAGTACAAACTCTGCTTCTTCTCTGTCTCTCTTCCCCTCCCTTCGCTGTGCTCTCCTCAGCTTCAAAGAAACAGAAACCTCCAGACAGCTATAAGAAATAAAGCCAGTCCTCCAGTAATAGCTCCTGGTCTAGCTGAGATGGTGGCACTGCTCTATTTTCTCACTGTATTTAGCTTCCCTGGTGCTTCCCCCGTGACAGGCAGCGTGTCCCCTTCCACCGTGATATAGTGCAGCCAGGCTTCTCAGGCGCAGACACGGGAGAGGATGAGTGGTGCTGAGGCACCGTTGTTTTCTCTAGTTCTACCTATTTGTCAAAGTACTTTTATGGTCCCTGTCCAAGCTCTGTCTAAGCACTACAGGCAATTAGAGGCTGCTCTACAGGAGAAAGATTTAATTTTGCAAGAGAATAAGTAGAATGTCAATACTTCTCATAGATTAAAACAAACAGCCAAGCCAATACCAGGCACATGTCCCTTACCTTCCTGACTATGTTTTGTCCACTTAGACAAAACAAAGATGAAAACCACATCCAGGTCAATGGATGAAGACTGCATTGTCACCACAGACTACAGAAGGAATGCACATTGGGTAAAACAGTTCCAAGGAATATATTTGTGAAATAGTTTAAATGTAAAATGCAACACAGTCTTCTATATCCATTTCTAAATAACTTGTGTATGATATACAGGTGTCCACCATCACACAGCACTCACTTTCAGCATGCATTTTTATACAGGGCATTTTCAGTTTGCAAGAAGTACTCCAGAGTCACAAACTCAGCCCAGTTTTACAGCCTGATCTGCAGTGATCACCCAGCAAACAATGGCATTTTATATGAAGACCAAGAAATTATTTTTTATACCAATTTTCTACTCTTGCTTAAACCATTCTTTTGTTTCATTTCTTTATCTTCCCCTTAAGCAGTCTTTTGGTCCTGGTTTTGTACAGGTCGTTTATAAGGATGAAATAAAACACAGTGCTGTGGCTCAAATACATAAGCTCTCATCTGCTCTGGCTGCTGAGGGATTTCATCTACATCAGCCTCTTGATTACCTGGGGAGAACATGAGAGAAGAAAGGACCTAAGGTTCCAGATTAATTACCAAAAATTGAATAGTGGTCCAATTGCTGTCCAAAAAATTGGAAAGGTCAACAGTCCCACCCTAAACATGTTGGGTTTTTTTTCCTTGAAACAGTAGTTCAGGATATAATTCGCTGACAACCAGAGCCATCATGTTATTTAAATCAAGTTCCTCCTGAATATAATTTACTGCCAAAGCCTATTTGGCCTATTTAACATCATAGTAGAAGATTAAAAACTAAACTATTATTTTAACTATTTTTATAAAGGTTACATTAGTGCATTTCAGTTCTTTATTGCTTTACTGAATGTCAAGGTGCAGAGCACTCAGCGAAGCCTGACAGTGACTAAGAGATATAAAGGTCATACTGTGTACATTTGCTTCAAAAGTTCAACCTTTGTTTTACCTAGAAAATTACTCACAGATTACTGCCTACCAGAAAAAAAAATAATAATAAAAGAAGAGGTCTTCCACACCCAGAGCACCAGAGACACCACAGGAAATTCTGACATGGGGAAACCCACCATCGCTCAGGTCTGCCTTTCCATTTCAATTGCAGAGGGGTTCAAAATCCACGCACAAAGCTCACCTCTGCCTCCGCAGAGCGATAGGATCACGCAGCGAAGCTCTCCGCTGCTGCCAGCTGAGCATCTTTAAGTTACAGCTGGAGTGTGAAGAGTCTGTCAGTGCTCCCTTCGATCTCCAGAGCTCTGGAATCCTTCAAAGGCCAAAGCAGTAATAAATATTAATACACAAATGAGCTATTAACAACAATAAAATACATGATGGGTGATAACATAGTAGGTGAAAACAGCAATAAATTCACACTGAAGAACGGCTGCCCTCGTCTTGCCCCAAGCACCCACACATGCATCGTTTCTTTGTCCTTAGGGTATCTTAAGATAATCATTTTAAGAATGAATTTCAAATATGCATCATCTGTTGGGGGGAAAAAAAAAGAAAAAAAGTGCAAATTTCTCCTAGCAGGGTTTAAATTGAATTAAGAAATGAAGTATTTGGTTAACAGGGTGCTTGACTTTTACTACAGATGAGTATATATCACTGTTATTTTGCAGTTTTATTCTTCTCAGGTTTTTTTTTTCAGGAGCAGCTCTGAAGTACTTGGGGAGGTTTTAAAATTCAAGATGCATGTATAAGCAGGGCAGGGGGCTCATTTCTACCAGGGCAGGGAAAGAAGTGTTATGGGGTGAGTCCACAGCCACCTCAGGTTCCCCTGCACCAGTGGCAGCACTAGAACTGCTGGGTTTCACTTGTGAGAGACTGCAGTGAGCAGTTTAAGCCAAGCTGTTCACCACTGCATCAAGAGGCACCATGGGATCTGATGCAGGGCTTTAGCTGAAGGAAGAAGTCATCTGTGATGGCTCTAGGAACAAGTCTTCTGATAAAAGAAAGATCATAGTCAATGTGTCTAGGGAAACACCATCCATTTTTCCACCATTTCTGTCCTTACTCCCTACTGAGTACTGTGTCTTCAAGCCACCTACCCCACTGTGGGTCACTGAGATATCAGGATCTCAGGCAGATCTGACCCCCTTCAAGCATCCACCTGCACAAAGCACGGGTATGGCTGTATGCAGGGAGCCCTCCTACAAACCCCAAAAGCAGAACGACCATTGCTGCCAGCCAAGCAGCCTTTTGCATGCAGCACCTAGAGGCAACACTATGTACCTGCAGCACCTTGAGCAACTGGAAACTAACCTGCAAGCAGAGACCAGCACTGCAAGAGATGCACAGGGGTGAGACATGCTGGGGCTTCTCATAGGGTGATCTTTTTGGTCACTTCTCCCCTTGAACCATCACCACAGGTGTAATAGAGAGTAGAAACCAAGGGAATTCTGCACAGCTGGCTGAGAACACAATTCAGCAAGATGCTAAACCCCACCTAACTAGAGGGGACAGGCAGCATTTCAGCTGTGCACTCAAACTGCCTGTCCTTTCCCCACCACGTGCTCTAAGTGGTCCCAGGAAGCAGCCCTCACACCTTGCTTTGTACACGGTTGGGTTAGGTTGGTTTATTTTTAATTCTGTTGCTATGAGGTTTGACAAAGTGCAAAGATGATCAACCAGAAAAGCAAAGTGTTGCACATCCACATGATGGTGGGTGCAGAACTTAGGCCCTGTGAAAACCAGGGTACTGGCACAAGCTTTTAATGCCTTCTGCAGAAGACGGCACAAGACCACCTCTGAACACACTGAGCCTTGCTTTCAGCTAAACCACAACTGGGTTGCTTTTGTTATTTGAAACAGGGGTTTCTCCAGTGGGGAGCGAGTATATTGTCATGTTGCTTATGATGCCTCTTTTTGGATGTTTTCTTTCTCTGTCTGGCTTCTCTTCCTATTTTTCCTGCCCTGGACATTCCTGTACATCTTCAGGTACAATGGCCTGCTACTTTTGAATGTGCATGAACTTGAGAAGTCCATTCTTAGTTTAACATGCCATGTAAATCTAGATCATTTTCAGATCAGAAAGTTTGGGGGTTCAGTTTCAAATATATAAAAGCCCTATCAGTGAAACACATGGGTCTTGTAAAAATGCACAAGCCAAAAAGCTAGAATTCAGTGGATGCTTTTTATCCTGTGCAATTTGTTCTTTACAACAATACAAAAGAGTGGAAATAAAAATGAAGAAGAAAAATTAGTCTGGTTAGCAAGGGAGGATATAACCTAATACCAGCCACTATTATACTTTCCTATGCCGCTTAATGAATCAATGCAGGCAGGAAAAAAGATTGCTGGAGCCTGAGGCACTTAATAATGGCAGGTAACATAACGTGCATTTCCCTTTAGCTGTCACTCTAAAGAGTTGGTATGTACAATTTCTGGTTCTAATGTAATGAGAGCAGAGGGTGATGCTGTCAAGATGAGAGATTTTGGCAGCATAGTGTGAAGCTGCACAGAGGCAGCCAGTTTGTTAGATGACTGAGCAAGCTGTCCCAGCACAGTGCAAAGAACAGTATGGGCATCCCAAGGCTGCAAGCCCAGCAGTGAGGGCATGATTGTCCTCCCCAATATGGGCACTGCCAGAAAGCCACCACCAGCTGACCACATCAGGTGAGTTCAGAAATGAGAATGTGAGCTGCTGCTCACACAAAGCATAACTGAAAGTGTGCAAGTGTCAGCTGCCACCATTAGGGCCTACAGCTCTTTGGGGGTGCAGGGGGGATGTGGAGTAAGGAATGAAGAAGTGAACAGTAATAAAATAAATAAAATACAGTGCATGGAAATGTCTCCTGGTTATAGAGATGTTTCAGGCGCTGCACACCACAACTAACCTGAAAAAAAAACCCCTTTGTCCCATCATGATAGATCACAACTCACATATTCCTTCTGCCCTGGCACTTTTGACTTTTCTTTGGCCTTGTCAAGGGTTAGGGCTGGGCTAGCCACTGAATGAATGACAGATGCTCACCCCTCTCCCTTCCTGGAAGGGGGGAGAAAGGGAATAAGAAAAAGAGACTGATGGGTTGGAAAAGAAAACAAAACCATCTGTGATGAAAAAAATTACAATAAAATGTCATACATACAACTATATACAAAACCAAAATGAAACCCAACACCCCCAATGGCAATTACACCACCATCGCTACTGGTGCTGGAGGCAGGCACTGGGGAAAGTACCAGGTAGATAGGAGCCGGATAGAGGGGTTGGATTCAGGAACACATCAATTGGAATCAAAACCAGAACAGAGTCCTCTTCAGATGCCAGATTAGCCCTTGTGATCCCTCAGGTTTACACAGAAAATGATGTATACAGAAGGGAATACCCCATTGATCAGTTTAGGGTCACTTTGGTAGCAACCATGAACAGCAAGCATTATCACTACCAGGAGCAGACACTGTCTGCAAAAATACACCATTAACTTCAGAAATTGCAGTCACTTAGAAGAAATGTAACTGAAAAGCAAAATCACTGAACAGAATTAGTTCTGTTCTAGCTCAAACCAGGAGAGGCCTCCAGCTGGCAACTTTCCCTCTACAAATCTAGGACCCTGTGGCTGCTGTGCTCACCTCCGAGCTGTCATTGTTCTTCCCCATTGGGGACTGCCCCCTTCATCCCTGGCTGTGCTACCCAGAGCATCTGCATTGCTATGCACAGCCTGTAATCAGCAGTGAAATACTGTAGGGTTCTTTTCAGTGAAGGACTTAAGGCTTGAATTGTATTGCATTGTCTGGTAATTAACACTGAGAGAACCTGAGCCGAGTAACAATACCTATAAAATTGCATCAGCAACATGGGATGCAGAGAGAATCAGTGACATGATATGATCATTATTACTGGGTTTGCTCCTCTTTTTGCTTTTTCTTTTTTATCTTCTTCTGAATCTTGTAAGATCCTTCATGACCTTAACTTCCTTTCAAATTGACTTTTTGGCATAAAATGGAACTAAATCTCTAAATGGAACATCACATCATTTCAGAATGAGTCAAGGTGAGCCAGCTCATTTTTCAAGTACAAAACTCCTAACCACTCCCTGCTCTCAGAGAGAAACTACCTGTGCTGTGCAGTCTGCCAGATGCCACGTCCATGCAAAGAGGAAACAAACAGGACCAGGTGGGGAGGTGTAGCACAGTACCAGAAACACCAAGCAACCTAACGTGGCCTGGGGATCAGGTTTAAAGGCTTGTTTCTTACATGTTGCAGTGAGAGAGTCTTAATAATGTTGTGATGGCAAAGGAGCACTGCCCCACCACAAATCTCCTGCACTCTTTCAAATACCACAGCCACTGGTTTTTGTCCTTTGACTATGAGCCAGTTGATACAATTAATAACGCATCCCTGCCCAATCAACAGAACGATCCGTCCTTGCCCCCAGGTACTAATCATGTGTCAAGACAATTAATGGCAGCGATGTGCTGTGTGCGGAAGGTTGCCCTTAATGTAAAATGTGGCAATTTTTCTGAGAGGCCCAAGGCAATGATCATCTGAATATCCTCCCTTACAGTAACACTACCCTCTCTAAATGAGAGAGGAGAACTTAGTCAACATGAGACCTAAAACTAAACCTCCCTCTGGGTTCAACACTATCATATCCGGAGCACCCTGCCACCTCCCACTGAAGGGAGTCATGCTCTTCAGCAGCGGTTACAATTTTCCCTTTAGATTGGATCAAACATCTCTGGATGGCTGCATTTAAAAGCTGATCAGCACAAAGAGGCTTTTTTATTCTTTTCTTTCCTTTTCTCCCACTGACTGCTAGTTCACAAGAAATGTTTTCCTCCCAGAAGCTTGATCCTGCTCCCTTAGTCACCATCTTGCTGGGCACGCAACTAGCTGCAGATGAAGAGGGCTAGTGGGGAGCCAAGCTGGTGGGGAGGACAAAGACTTTGGGCATAAAGATGAGTCAGTATATCAGGATGCTCTTTGCCTCACTTTGTCTTCTCTTAAACTTCCTTTTCAGAGGAGAAAATCAGGTTGGGTTCACCCACGGTGGGCAGAGCTGTCTCTACCAATCCCCTCCCACCTCAGCCTCCTGCCTTCACCTTCTGTCACTGCTCTGCACTGCACACAACAGCTGAAGGGGTTGACTCATACAGTCACAATTAGACAAGGAGCACCCACAATGCCATCTGCAGCCAGGCCTACCTGGTTTATGGCAGGGCTGGAAACAGCCCTGGCAGCAAGAACTGCGCCAGAGGACTTGGTGACTGGGGAGTTGCTATCTCACCATTGCTTTACCTTGTATTTTGATTTTTCACTTTGACTCATTGCTTCTAGTCATCCTTGTCATCAATAATAAGAGGTGCTAGGGCACATTCTACAAATGTGTGTGCTTAATCTTATTGATATCTGAAAGGAGCCTTCTAGATAAGAAGGGCTGTTATCTCCATTTCACAGAAGCAATGTGAACCTTGCAGGACTGCAGAGGATGACAGCAGCTGCAGAAAGGTCTTGCAGCAGCATGCATAAAGCTCACTGTTCAAAATCAAAGGGAGAAAAGCCCCTTCCAGAGCTTCAAGGGGTGAATTTAAGCTTACATGCCACTCCAGGTCCTGGTGAGTCCCACCAATCCCTTCCACGACTGTAGACTCAGGATAACCTTACTGCACTTTGTCATACCTCTCCTTGGCTCATCCTCACTAGCAAAGGATACAGCCAGCCTTCCTGCTTTCTTTCGTACATGCTATTGCAAGTCAAACCCTGCCTGAAAAGTGCTGCTCTCCTCCTCATCCTGCTGTGAAAGCCCACCCATCCTCTTGTCATTGGTTTCTTTCACATGCACTAAATTACACTCATAATGGGACAGCCCTTGCAGAATTCCCCTAAGAGTCTGAAATGACATTTTTCAGGATCTGACAATAAAACACTGCCTCACATCTGTTCACCCTTTCAGTTAAGCTTTCACCCCATGCTTTAGAAAGATGTCTCATCTTTACCATCTCTCATTGTAAGGAGTTAAGTTTGTTTACCTCTAGTTGCCTCAGCATTGTTTACCTTCCCAAAATGTTTTATACCATTGTCCCAGAGGACCACAAGCTCTGTGCTGACACTGGATCCCATTGTAAACAAGACTCACATCCTCATGTTTATCTTCACACTATTGTCTCAAGAGGAATCTCTTCTTACCTACAAGAGCACAGACTCCATGCTCACAGCCAGCAGATGCTGGGACTCACTGGGAAAAGTCTTTGTGGACCTTCTCATGGACAGGACCATCAAAAAATGACAGACACATCAGTTTCCCAAAGTGTTTCCACAAGCTCTGTGACAACAGCAGCTGATAACCAGATAAGGCCACGGGTTCTACTCTCAGGAATGCTACCATGAGAGACTGGCACAGGCAAGCAACTGTGGGCCCGGTGCTGACACCAGTTGGATGTGTTCAGCTGAACTGGACAGTATGACTGTGCATGGGACTGGGAAAGGCATAAAACCCCAGAGGCAACAGGAAGAGTTTGAAGCTTACACACTGACCAAGCAGTGAGGCTTCCTCTGCTCCAATATCTCAGCCTCTGCTGCTGTAAGCTTCCCCACCAATCAAGACCTTCAGGGATCAGCGAAACATCACCCAGATCAGTGGTGGTAATTATCTTTTTGCTTTGCTACCCCTTGCTTATTTCTTCCTCCTTTTCTATATTTCTGATTTTTCTTCCTGTATATAAGCAAAATAAATTCAAGTGGTTTGTTGGTTTTTGGGGTTTTACCCCCCAAACCAGCTATTTGGTTCCTTCTTGGTCTCATTTGGGGGATCCATAAAAGAACTTCTGCAAAAAAAGTGGATTTAGACATTCATGGCCTTACATTGTCCAGTACCTTGCCTTAATCTTCAGGTTTTCACTACCACCTGAAATATATGCTCCTTAATCTCTAATATTACTTTATGGAGAAAAACCACTAAAAACTAAATCACAATTATAATGAGAAGCTTCCAAAGACACTAATCCTAAAATGCACTCCTCTAATAACACAGGGGAATCTCCACACTCAGTATTAAAAGGATATTTTTTTCAGTGCATCTTCAGTGTCACCGATACACACAGCTCTTCATTTCCACCTGCAAACAACTCCATAGATTAACAGGGAGACAAAACTCAATCAAGCATGTCTGTCATTGTGATTATGGTCTGGCTGTAAAGCAATTTCACAGAATGGGAGAGGACCATGATAGACCTATCATAGCTTAAAAAGCCTTCTTCATTACACCAGATTTGCATAACTTTATTCAGAGCTGTAGATTAACAGTTCCAAAAAATCATATTTCCCCATAGGGATGGGAAACTAGCAAAGCATTGACACTGGAGGTAGTTCATCATTTGAACTGGGTTTTGCACCTGCAGAATTCCCCTTTCTCTGCGGTAACACCTTGTGCACAGACCAAATGACTGCATGGAACTATTTGTGTCTTTGTATCTTCCATTAAGTAAAAATAAAAGTAATATGGAAAGGCTGAATTAGAGACTCCCAACGTTTCAGTCTAACTCAAGCTCTGTAGTTCAGTGGGGAACATGTAGCACTTAATTCCTTTAGGCAAATACACCAAGACCCATATACTCCTCAGTACCTGAAGATCTTCCAGGGCAACTCTGGCACACCTTCAGAAATCCCTCAAAATGGTAGCTCTAAAGCTAAACCTACCAATGCATCTCACCATGTTCAATCATTTGCAAGCTCTGACATGCTCTCAAACCCTAAATCTCACCTTTTTTTTTTTCCCAGGTATTTTATGACAGTTTAGCCTAGAATCAGTGCAACTGAAGGGAGTGTAGAGACTCGTGAAAAGCTGACCACATCTTATACAGAATGGCCTCATCCTGCCATTTTCTGAGAGGAAGCCACAACTCTTGATGGTGTGCAACTCATCCCATGAAGGCAGGGGAAAAACCCTGAGCTGGGGCTGCCTCTCCAGTGCCGCCGCTCAGAGGTGATGCTTTATGTTCCTTGTCATGAAAATATTGCTCCATTTTGCCTTTTCCCAGGATCCTGATTCTGCAAGGCTAGAAGCTGGGCTGCCTTGAATGGCTCCGATGCCCAACCATGTACCTAAGTGCTTTGCTGAATCAGGCTCTCTTAAAGTATAAGGAGGAAGGTATTCAAGGTTTCAACTGAGCAGCACAGCAGGGAAAGTGCTTGTCTCTGTGTGATTGTGTAATTGCTTTCCAAAGAGAGAATCGAGTTTCTCTATCCACGTACCACTGATAAACCTCAGAAGTCACTTTGGTCTCCTAGCCCAACTTTCAAGATTATTTGTTATGAATAAAAGGAAAGACACTTCTATTTCCATAGCTGACGAGCTTTGCTTCTGGGTATGCATTTATTTTCCATGCTGTTGATCTCTTCCTCCCAGTATCAGGCTAATTCATCAGATTAATAAAGGACGATTTAGCTTCCTACAGGGTGTTATTGATCTCTCAGGGTTTGTAGCAGTTGTTTGCTATGCTACCTTTCCCCTGGGCAAAGGGGATGATTTTTAAATATTTCCAATGGCTGAAGGCTGCAGTTGGCTCTCACCAAGTAACTACGGAGGAGTAAAAGGTAATGGCACAGGGGAAATGAAAACTTACCACTCTGACCCCTCTGCTTCCGCCTGCTTCTGTACTCATCTGTGTGTCTAGACCATACAAAGCCACAGTGATGATGGGGGAGTGAGCAACTCAGTCCAACAAGTAGGTTTAGACAGACAAAACTCACCTGGGATGAGCTGTCACACCAAAACTAAGGATTATTTGAAACATGCAGTATAATTCCTGGATTATAAGGTTAGACAGAACCCTTATAATCAGCTCCTGTAGCACACCCCAGACAGGTCACTCCTCTCTCTGAGCCCTCCAGCAGCAAATCTCCATGCACAGGGCCAGCCTCTGTTCACCATGGAGACATTCCAGGACAGACTGGATGGGGTCCTGAGCAACCTGATCTAGTTAAAGATGTCCCTGCTCACTGCACAGCCATTGGACTAGATGACCCTTGATGGTCCCTTCCATCCCAAGGCATTCTATGATTCTTTGCTCTGCATCTGCCCACTTTCAGCTGGCAGAAACAGGATCTTCCTCTAGTTCTGACAGCATTCACCAAATTTCCATGTGCATTTCCATGTGCCTCTTCAGAGCAGCAGCTCCACAAGGCACCAGGGTGTCAGCACAAGGTGCTCCATCGTGGTAGGGCATGCCAAGAGAGGTCCAGGACATCTGCCATATCTCACACCTCACACACCACCCAGCCAGCCAGGCACAATGGAAGCACAGCTTCTTCCCTCTGCCAGGCAGGAACAACAAAGCACTCTGCTCTCCCACCTGCTCTCAGGGCCTTCAGCAGCATTGTTTTGCTTAAAGAGGACCAGAAACGGACTCATGTTTCAGAAATCTCAACATATCATCCAACACAGAAACAAGAGCATGTCCTTCCCAGTGCTGCAATTACCTTCTTTATCCCACTGAATTTACTCCTTTGCCTTTAGGCTACAGTGCTGGACAAGGAGCTCTAATTCACCATAATCTCTCAGCTGCTCCCTGGCTCCCTGCTCGTCTGGGCAGAAATCCCTGCCCTGCAAACACAGTCTGGCTCCTGGCTTCCAGGATGCAGGGCTGGATGTTTGACCTTATTAAAAAACAAACACTACAAAGCTTGGCTTTGTGCCAAGATACAAAGCCCAGATGCTCAGCCTTGGTGACTTACTACCTCATTCTTCACCTTTCTTCTGTTTTAATGCCATCTATGAGTGTTCCGTTTTCCCCCTAAAACCACTGACAAACATGTTAAATCATGAAAGAGCAAGACCTGAGCCCCACCAGAGCTGTGCAGACACAGGCTTGCTTGCTTCCCCTGTTTACAGTTCTGTTGTGAGTCTTGTAAATCTGCTGGTTTGAAATACACGCAGTCTGTACCATATTAATTTTCTATAATTCTAATTCCTTAATCAATAGCTTTGAAGAATCAAATTTCTCTGTAAATTACAATAACATTATTACCTTTAGCACTCTAATTTGCAATCTCATTAAAAAGATATCAAGTTCTTTTTGGTAACCCTACAGTGACGGAATAACTCTCCATCCTTCATTAGTCATACCCTTGCACACAGTATTACACATTTGTGTAGGACTGCTGTCAAGCTGGGCTGTCCCCAGCTGCTTTTCAAATCGTGGCACAGCAGCAGCTTGCTTTCATTGCTTCCCAGCCACGATGACCCAAGCACCGCTGAAAAACAGTACAACCAGTTCAGAGAGCTGCAAGGCTAGTACCAGTGATTACCCCCCTGGAACCAGTGGTGCAGAGTGGTGGTCCCTGATGTGTCACACACAAAGTCACTGTGGGACTTTCCATCCTGCAGTATGACCACAGCTGAAAATTGTTTTTTTCAAAACACAACACATGTATTTACCATTCCTGCATATATTGAGCACCTTTTCTACATTGCCAATGGCTTTTCTGCACTTCAGCTGGTACTGTGCGCATCAGCCTGGGACCAGTTTTGTTCAGCATCTTTGTGGGTGACATGGACAGTGGCATTGAGTGCACCTCAGCAGGTTTGCTGATGACACCAAGCTGTGTGGTGCAGCAGACATGCTAGAGGGAAGGGATCCATCCAGAGGGATGCTGACAGGCTGGAGAGGTGGGCCCATGACAACCTCATGAGGTTCCACAAGACCAAATGCAAGGTCCTGCATCTGGGTCAGGGCAATCGATTACAGGAAGGATCTGGACATGTTGGAGTGTGTCCAGAGAAGGTCCACGAGGATGATCAGAGGGCTGGACTGAAAGAGTTGGAGCTATTCAGTCTGGAGAAGAGAGGGCTCCAAGAAGACCCTAGTGTGGCCTCCCAGTACCTGAAGGGGGCCTACAAGAAAGCTGGTGAGGGATTTTTAGGGTGTGAGGTAATGATAGGACTAGAGGGAATGGAAAAAAATCTTGAAATGGGTAGATTCAGATTGGATGTTAGGAAGAAATTCTTCACCATGAGGGTGGTGAGACACTGCAACAGGTTGCCCAGGGAGGCTGTGGAGGCTTCCTCTCTGCAGGTGTTCAAGGGCAGGTTGGATGAGCCCTTGAGGAACCATGTCAGGGGGGTTGGAACTAGATGATTCTTGAGGTCCCTTCCAACCCTAACAATTCTACGAGTCTACGATCACTTGCCTTACCATACAAAAGGAAGATCCATTTTCTTGAATATAGAAGAGATCTGTAGCCAGAATTAGAAAAGGATATGTTTTGAGAGAAGGGGTTGAGAACTGGTTTCTCCCAGTGGCAGGAACTCACGGGCAATCGGTGCAGTCAAACCAGTTGATTAAATGCTGGATCTGCCCTACCCACCACACCTGCCAGCATCTCCACCTCAGACACATTCTTCATCATTCCCCCTTAGCCCACAGTTTCCAGCCCCACTTAATAAAGCTTTTGGTATGACAGATTAAAAAAAAGCTATACTAAATTTCAGTCTACAGATCCCAGTAGCAGATTGGACAGGTCTTGATTAGAAGGGAAAATGCCTGCAGAGAACTTACTCTGTAAAAATCCTGAAAGGTCTTAAAACTGATTTGCTGACAGGGGGGACCTTGATGTCATCCTTCTGTAAATGAGTTATGATTGTTCTTACAAATGCAAAATTATATGTAAATGTATCCATCACATCTTGCTGCTTCCCCTTTTATCTGTCTTTTTCCTAGTTTTGCCTTTCCTTTCCCCTGGAACTCTCACAGAAACTGGGATCATGTTTGTCCTGCATACAAGGCAAGGGATGAAGAGAGTGGAAAAGGAAAGTATACTGCACTGTACCTCTTCTGACAAGTTTCCTGATGGTTTGTCTGTGTGTCACGAGACATGGAGTTTCATTGCTGCCTTTTAAAAATAGATCAAAGACCACCATCAGTGTACATTCTTCCTTGACAATTCTTCACTGGTTTTGCAAAATATGGAGAGTTCATAGTTAGCCAGTGTCCCTCTTTATAGTGACAACATTGCTGTCCCAGGTAGTTTGGAGCTAGAAGGATTCACCAGGACTGCCAAAAATCCTTCCTCTAACCCAGAGTGAGGCACAGCATGAAAATATGCAATGTTCTCCTATGGGAAAGAAAACAGAGTGAGGTTTTCTCACTCTTTCAGTGCTAGATGCTATCTTTAGGGTCCCAGAACAAGACCACCCCCAGACTGAACCTGAGTTCAAAATTTGCTGTGTTTGTTTTGCCTTAGAGGCTGATTAGATGAATTTGTACCTAGCAAGACATCAGAGGAGTCTTGGCGAGGGGCTGGGAGCCCTGTGCCCACTGCTGTCCCCACTCAGAAGGATTTCCACCCACTGTGGGTGAATGCAAGGCAGGGACCAGGGCTGGCCCATGCTTTACTGGATGGATGATGCTCAGGCTGCCTCTGGACAATCTGTAAGTGGTTCTTTGGGGAGCGGCTGCTGCTCCTAATGAAACAGCAGGGATTCATTCCTGCCCAGCAGCCTGGTGACTGTAAGCCCTTATGCTGCCTCGGGTGCTGGGATTGATGCTACTCTGAGACAACAGAAAGTGCAGCTTGAAAATAGCAACTCAGGTGTAGACTTACTGCCATTAAAAGGTTTTCAATTGGTTCAGGATTGAAAAAGAAGGGAAGGGGAAAACCAAAAATCTACCACAAGAGATTTGGATATGGCTGCAAAGGGCTGAGTGCAAATGCCAGAGCAAAGTTGAATCCACCATGAATTTGCTTAGGACTTTGTGAAGTACACTCAAAACACCAGCCCTTAGCAAGGGACACAGGCTCACTCTGCTTAGAAGCTAAGGTCTAAAGCAGTGTCAAATTAAGCAATGTGGCTTTGAAATACTGGATGTTTCTTGTACAAGTTTAATCCTGTATTTGTAATATAGGATCAAAGAATTTGAAGCCTTGATACAGGATCAAACTGCAGAAATTTTGGTCACATTGCACCCTGAAGGATCTAAGATCTGTGTTGTTAGTAATTACTAATACATGAGTAACCTGCAAGGTGACAGCAAAGTGAATATACTGCATTTTAATTATTGGGTAAAAACCTATAAATAATGTTGACATAAAAGTGAGAACCCAGGCTGCTGTTCTTCCATGACAGCCTGAGCCCACTACCCATGGTGAACCCAGTGAGTATCTTCCTGCTATTGACTGCAGTAGTTTAGATAGGTGCAGAGCCCAGGGGAGTCCAGAACCTGTCAGAGAGGGATATCAGCAAAAATAGGAGATGTGAAGCTGAATTGTCTTGGGCAAGTATAAACAATCAACTTTGGGTGTCACACCAGTTGCAAAAAGTGGCTTATTGTGTGAAGAGGTGATGGATCAGTCTCATCTCCTCATTATTTCAAAGGAGAGCTGAATCCTTCACTATGTGTTTACCCAGTCTGAGAGATCAATACATTGACTATTTCTTAATTTGTGAATCCTTAAACATCTTCCAGCTGAAGAACAGGCCAGCTTACAGGGAACATGACCCAAACGACCATTGGGTTGCTCTCCTACCTACTCTTCATGAAAGGGTGGGAAGAGAAGGCAATGCAGAGAACTTACAGCAGGAGAATTAAGTCCAGAACTAGGTGCTGAAGCCATTGTCCCTTTCTGCTGTCATAGTGAAACAGGAGACAGGTCTCAGACCCTCAGCATTGCAGGTAAGTGCTGGAGACCCTCTCACCTGTGGCCATGCCAGCAGCTTTCCCCAATCCAGGCTGGCCAAGGACATTCCTCCTTCCACAGCAGGTGCTTCAGCACACATCTAATGCTGCAAACCACATCCTACGTCCTCTGAATTCCTGCCAGAGGCCTGCAGGGATAGGTGTATGTTACTACAGATACAGAGAGTAAAAAAGAATGGACCAGGAAAACCCATGAGACTTGAAGTGAGAAAAAAAAAAACCCAGCATCACAGTTCCAGTTCAGCACCTATTGGGATGGACACTGCTCTGACAGGGATTGAATGGTTCTTATATAACATTTTCTTCTGAAACACTGGCTGCAGACAAAGATCTTTCTCTGTATGAATTATGAAGTATTATTTCATGTTTAATTGCATTGATTTGCATTGAAAGCTTTAAACAGCAGCCTAATAATTATCTTCAACCAATTTGTCATCCAGAATACAATAAACCATTAACTATGCCATTGCTTACAAGCTGTTGATTCTCTTGCATCAGAGGAACTAGATGATCCATGTGGTCCCTTCCAACCCTGAACGAAACTATGAAACTATGAAAAGGAAGAAAAAGAAACATGTAAAATGCCAGAGTGTGCACACAAGTTGCTGCTTTTAGGGGAAAAAGACTCGTGACAACAAACACCAGTAAAGACAAAGGTAGCAAAACCCTCAGAGCCAGCAACAGCACTTGTTTACACAGAAGGATCCAAGCAGTGGCCAGGGTCTGGCATCCAAGCAGTGGCCAGGGTCTGGCATCCAAGCAGTGGCCAGGGTCTGGCATCCAAGCAGTGGCCAGGGTCTGGCACCCACCAACACCAAGCTGCCCCGCCTGGTGCTGCAGGTCACCCTGCTGCCCTCACATCTGCCACAGGGCTTTCCTGCAAGTCAGCACAAGGGGAGTTGTGCCCCAAATCCTCCTCTGCAGAGATGAGCAGGATGGGGGTGTGGTGGTGGTTTGTCTTGGATGCTGGCAGCCCCAAAACTGATCACCTTTCTGCTTTGTCACTCCCCTTCCCTCACACACTAACCAAGTGTGTGCTCACACAGAGAACATCCGCAAATATTTTCAACAAGGAAACGTCACACCACTCTAACCCCAGCTCACAGAAAATGTCTGTTTAAAACCACACTAAGAAAACCTAGCTAGAGACATGGAAAACTTTGGCTAAAGTAATTCTAGTCTCAGCAGGCTTACAGGACAAGGAGGCAGAAACACTAGATGTGTTACAGGGAGAGCTGATGGGCCAGGGTTGCTGAACAGGGCTCCCACCCAGCCCGACTTTGTCAGGGAGGAAGAGGCTGCAAGTCCCAGCAGCCTGGAGAACAGATGAAAATGATACATGCTCTGAGCCCCAGGAATTTCTGTGGGACCAAGAAGCATGAAGCAAAGGAAAGTTACCACAGGATTTAACTGTTTTAAACTCCTTTGACAGCAAGTACTGTTATGCATTTTATCTGTGTGAAATCTTCCAGCAACCAAGCACTTTACAGCTCCTGGCCTGGGGAGCTGACATTACACAAGGCTTAGCTTGCAGCACCATGCTAAATTTTACTACTGCTGCAAAACTTCCCCACCCCCATCCAGTTTCCACATAATGGTCTTTGTTTTGCAGAGAGTGATCTTGAAACATATACAGTGGTTTTGAGGGACAAGATGAAAGCCTGATGTGACTCACAGTGGGGTTCTCAGGAGGTGTCTCCAGGGCTGTCCTCCCCACCAGGAAAAAACACATGAGCGGGGTGCTGGCTGGAGGCACACATGCCCCACTGCTCCAGGAGCTCCCAACTCACCTGTTGGGGGCACAGGCCTGCTCAACCAAGGGATGGAGCACACACAGAAGGTGAGAGCCCCTGTCAAGGGGATAGCCATCAACACCTTGTGTTGCAGGAATGAGCACTGAAGGATTCATTTTTTCCCACCTGGGAAGCCCTTTGCATTGCACAAATCCATCAGGATTTTGTGTGACTCTTGCGAGCTGCCCCATGCAGCACAGCTCCATCAGCAGGCTGGGGAGCAGGGTGAGAGCAGCAGTTCAGGAACATCTTCTACTGGGCTGGGGCCTCCTGCCTTCACCATAACATTCCGTTCAGCCTACAGCCCTTCATATAAAGTATCATCAAATAATTTACAGTAGGTGTCAGCTGCAAGCTATAACCAACAAGAAGGTTTATTTAAGATACTGTGTGAGTTGTTACACAGGATCCTGATGGATTATTCCTATCTGAGAATTTACAGATATTGCAGGAGCATGGCCAACAATTTGGATTAGTTTAGATTAAACTCAGACTGGGTTGTTTTTTCTCCCTTAGGAAATCTCAGCCCCAGGCCCACAGATTCTTTTTTAAATGAAAGATATAGACAAAACCAACTTTTACACTTCCCAACAAGCACCTAAAGTGCTTTTTCCATCAATCACCTTTGATACATGGAGGCAGAAGTGTTACTTCATTAAGAGCACTCACACATAACTGGATACATTTACATATTAATCAGACAGCTGAGCTGCTAATCTTTCCGTCTTCTGTGCATCTGTAACCATCAGTCAGAGCTGGAGTGCTGTTAAATACTCCAGGTACCACTGAGTGCTCTAAAATCAAGACGAGTGGAGATGACAGGGAAAGGCTGGTATTTATAGGGCTCCTGCAGAGCCCAGCACTGTTAGCTCTGCAGCAGAAAGATAAATATATATATCTAACATCAGGAGCTGTAATCCAGAGGGATCCCCAAGCCAGGCAAGGCACTCCCACTGCCTGAAGACTTTAGTGATTCCCAGGAAAAGGCTGGTTCAGTTCAACCTTCTCTAGGTTCTTTACTAGCATCTGAGTGGGACAGGGCACCCAGAACGATGCAGCCTGGGCAGCCGGTGCCACTCAGTTCCACACCTACGGCTGAGACTACAACAGAAAACACAAACGTAATAGTTGCCTTTGCTGAGGAAGTGAGCTGTGAGATCGCTTCCTCTTTGCAGAACCGTCACAGTTTACACTTCCTGGGTTTTAATTAAACAAAGGGAAAACAGTGTGGGTGGCTGCAGCAATACCACAGGCTCTGCTGAGTGCTCTGACATTCCCTGCTTTGGGCCTTCACAGTTTTGTTTCCTGTTTTCTCCATATTATATGGAACAGAAAGATCAGTCAGACCCTGAGGAATGGCTTTGTGCTTTTGCCATGAGGCATCACCTGGGTTATCTGCAGCTCTCAATACAGCATCAGGCTGGCTTTGCTGCCCTTACCCAGGTACAGTAACCCAGCTGCACTGGCAATGCCCTCATCTCCTCCCTGGCACCTTATCCTAGCAGCACCAACCTTCAGACCAGATCTGCACTGCCCTCCTCATCCACAGCCCATGCAGGGTGCTGAGGCCCACATGGATGCTTTGGAGATCATGAGCCTTTGTACATGGTCTGCTGTCATTCCAAGAGGAACGACCACAACCAAGAGGTTTTGCCAATAGTTTTGGTTCTTAAAGGAGAGCCCAGATGCTCCACTGATGCCATTACAGCTCTACACACCCCATGCCAGAAGTTGGAGATGTTAAACCCTCCTATTCCTCACCCCATGGGAACAGGAAGGTTTGGAAGCCAGCAGCAATTCACGCTCCTTGTCTGGAGTGACTGAACACAGCAGTGGTGCTTTACAGCCAGTGGATCTCTCCTCCAGCTTTCACTGCTTTTTGTAATGTTTTATTGATTGGGTTTTGTCGAACTATTTTATCGACTGGAAGTATTTCCAACCTCTGCAGTCTGGACATAAATATTAGAGAGGACATGAGGGAACACAGGCTTTACAATGAAGCCCTAGTCCAGCCTTGAGTCCAGCTGGAAAGCCAGTTCCAGCCCAGTGACCTTGATTGACCCAGGGCAAAATGTGGCAAAAGGAGCTGGGACACACTAACACCCATGACCATATTTCTACTTTCCAGACACAGGCACAAGCATAACCACCCTCTTCCTCAGCAAGGAGACCAGCTGCAGTGTAGGTAAATCTGCACTGGGAGAGGGAATCACAGCAAAAAGAGACAAGAAGGGGCTTTTTAGGCAGCTTTGTGAAGCCAGGAAAGCAGCATGCCTGTGCTAAGAGCTGGCAGCTTGTAGGTGGGCTGCTGAGGTGGCATGGACAGAGCCAGCATCCCCAGTGGCACACCTACATGAGACAACCACAACCGATAAGAAGCCTCAGAGAGCACAAAGGTGATCTCAGTTGATTGTAACTGGTTCCTTCCCAGTAGAGGACCCAGTATGGTGACTACATGGGTAGAAGCCATTGCCAGGAAGAATGTGGGGATTCAAATGAGATTCCCCCACATGTATGTAGCTGTCCAAGTGCCCAGTTGCAGGGAGTGTCTAAGCCTGGCACCGGTACCAGAGGGCAGCAGAGAGGACACCTGTGTGTAGTATGATCTGCTCAGTTGGGTGGCAGAGCTGGAAGAGAAATTGGAAAGGTTGAGGAGTATCAGGGAGTGCTAGAGAGAAACAGACTGTTCTGTCACCACTATGTGTACACCCAGGGACAGCAGTACAGAGCAGCACATCCCACAAGCCCAGCCCTCATCTCACACCAAAGGTTTTTCCACCATCAGCTGTTTGAGCATAGATCAGTCTGACCTATGGTTTTATCTATGGACCATGAACCACCCCTTTCCTCATTGTCACTGCCCCTTGCCGTATCACTCCCCAGCACAGGCAGATCAGGGCCACAAGCAGCCCAGGGCACCAGTAGCTCACAGTGGTGAGAGGCACAGAGGTGGAAACACAGAGGTGGAAACACAGAGGCATTGCTGTCTGAAGTACCACCCCACCATGTTATCCTTATCACATACCTCACCCCACCATGTTATCCTTATCACATACCTCACCCCACCATGTTATCCTTATCACATACCTCACCCCACCATGTTATCCTTATCACATACTTCACCCCACCATGTTATCCTTATCACATACCTCACCCCAACACATTATCCTTATCACATACCTCACCCCAACATGTTATCCTTATCACATACCTCACCCCACCATCCTCTGCTTGCACCACAATGGCAGAGCTCTACCTGCTCGCACAGCCACTGTCTCACTATGCCCTCCTTGATCACTTGCCTTGCTTGAACATCCTGTGAGTGCCAAGGGTGACTTGGTGCTTGGTTAGATGCAGAGGGTTCAGGTTCAGTTTGACCTGCGATGTAGCCCAGTTGTCCCTGGTTTGTCTGGCTCCAAACCAAGAGGGATGTGGCTAGGGTGATATATCATGCAACATGCTTTTGGGTCAGGATTATTTATTCTTCAAGTTGTTTTAAAAATTATAATTTGGTTTTGACTTCTAGCATTCATCTCTCCTAAGAGCATGTAAAAAGTATGAGACTCCACAACAAATGCAATGGGGCAAAATCCCTCCACCTGTAACACCAGACCACTGAAAGATGGTCAGTTTTGTCATGTTAACACAAAGATCAACATGTCAACTCCCTCTAGAGCAGCAGCAGCAGGCATTACTGTAAAGAAGAAAGAGTTAAATCAGGGAGAGGAGCATGGATGATGCAAAGACTCCCATTTCATACATGAAGTATCAACAAATAAATAAAACAGACCATAAAAAGGATGTGACTACCACACTTTCTCATGCAAACCCCCAGCTAGAAGGTTTTACCTTTGCTGTGGTTTAGTTGTTTGGTTTAAGCAGTGGGAACAACTTGCCTTAAGATGAGCAACATGTCTCACTGCTGCTTCACGTTAACAGCTTATGCTGTATCTGCCTGTACAATCCAAGCTCACAGGAGTAAGTCACTGAGGGTTTACGATGGGGTCAGATAAGTGTGGTCAGTCGTAGGCAGTAGCTGGCCCTTAGTCCTGCTCGCCCATCTCATAGGAAATCAACACAGCTTGTTTCCACCTAGATCCTGCAGTGGGGATTTGGTGGCCTTTTCTACCTCCAGCTCAAATCCCCCTTTCCTGCAGGAAGGCAAAGCTGACCCTCCCCTCTTCTTTTATTGAGGAACCCCCAGTTTCCATTTCACTTTATCATCCCTTTGCAGCCACAGGGATTGGTGCCCTCCTCCATCTGCCCACAAGCCCCAGCAGTGCTCAGGGTGGGAAGGAGAGGTCCAACCCCCATTGGCAGAACAGAAACAGAGTAATCTTTTAATCACTGTTAAGCACAGTTATCTAACAGCTTCCAAAAGCTTCTAAGCTCTGGTCTTAACACTGCCTCCCAGTCCTCAAATTCCATATATCAAGTTAAATTTCCCCTAGCCAGGGAAGGGTGGATGGAGATACATCTTTTTATCAGGAAAGAACATACAGCCAGGAAATGTAGTGGCAAAGCCAGCTGTCCTTTAGGCAGCTGATTCCACAGGTAAGTTACTCCCCAGCTGCATGCAGGATAGAACTGATCTTCCAAGTGGCCCCATGAGGGGAACATCCCACTCCTCTGCCAGTACAGGACAAATCAATGCATGGCTACACAGAACAAACCTCATCTTAATGTACATGGGTTTTAGCCTTGATTGAGCCTCTTGAAATCAATGGAAATATTTCCTTTGCCATGTGTCTGAATAATGCTGTTCCTTGCAGTTCATGGGGCAGCACTGTGAGGTCCTCTTCTTTGGGATGCACAAATTCCATCCTAGTATATAGCAGAGCTCAGGGAGGTCCAAAAGACCCAATGCTGAGTATTGCCTCCAAGGGCAGCAGCAGAGCTACTTTCTCTACCTGCATATTTCTTCTACCTTCTCCATGTATTTATATAGGTACTGCAAAATCTCTGACTTTATTTCTTCTCAGCTGAGGGCAACATTGTGGGAACTTGACTTCCCCTATCTTTTCTGCAGCTCCTTGAATGAGGAGCACAAAAGGACCGAGCTCTAGCTCCCATGGAAAGGCCAGGCTGGAGGCACAGGAATAAATAACTAGAGGGATTAAGAAGAGTTGAGCTATTTTTTTCTCTCCATCATACTTGCTCTCCAAGCATAAATAAGTTAAAGATGCTAATAATAGACTTTAGTGCTTGCAAGCACCTTCAGAAGGTAAACAGTTTGATGGAAGGATAGCATCACTGATGTGCTGTTCTGGGCACGTGGCTCAGGGATGATGCTGACATCCCCAGACACTTTTTGCTTCTCTGTGTGAGCTCTGATGGCAGCTGATGTTGCATTATGCCTCATATATTTCAAATGGCACAGCCACCCCAAATGTCTCGGCAGGGTACAATGGGCTTGCAGCACTGCGGCTATATCACATCACTATTTCTGAGACATTCTATAAATATACTTTTTCTTTGGAAACAGCCCTCAGCAGCAGCAGCAGTATGGCCAAACCTCTTCCCAGTACTTGAGCTCTCCTACTTCCCTGGAAAATACCTTCCTGTATTAAAAGCTGGTTCTCTCCAAATACAGCTGTTGAAGGAGCTGGGGACAGCCAGGGCAGGAGTCTTTCCTTCCACCCAGAGAACCCCAGCATTGGGCCTGTGGTAAGTGAGCTGAAATGAGGCTCAGGTGTATTTCCCAGGAGGACAGTCCCCTACCTCAGGTCTCCTTGGGACAATTTTAGCACCTTTCCCAGTGCCAGCAGAGAAGCAAGGCCCTTTCCAGGGCAACAGCAGGACTGTCCCAGCACCATTACTCACCTTGCTTTGGGATTGTTGCTCTCAAGTCCTACAGGGGATCTACTTGCTAATCCCTGACACCTTGAAACACCCTTAAGTGCCAAACAGACAAGGTAAGACATGGCAGAAGAGCAGGCAGCAAGGTTTGTGTCTTCTCTTCCATACAATATACCTGAAGGCAGCTCAGCAGGCAGCATGCCCTGCAGCACACAGCAATGGGTTCCCCACAGGCTCAACCTTGGAGCAGCATGGACACTGCAACTGCAAAAGGTCAATGCCCTTGGCTAAGGTATTTTGTGTATTTGTTGATTCCTTCCATGCCCACAGGCTCTGTAGCAAGCCAGAACCCAGCCAGCCTCCTGCCACCTCCTCCCTCTGCAACACAGAACACAGGGATTTACCACCAAGCAGCACCTCATACAGTGTCAGATTTATACAACCTGAACTTGTATTTACATCTCAATTTTGTCACTGCTCACCCACAAACACAAATCACGGTGCTGTCCCAAGACATTGTCACCAGCAAGATTGCACAGGTTTTGTCTCCTGGCATTTAAGGTGGAGTGCAGCCATACCAGCAGCCAGATATTAAAAATAAACAAACTGGGGGAAAAAACAGGAGCTGGCAGCTCTGATTGAAGAACAGCTATTTGGATTTTCAAAGAGATAATGCTTTGACTTAAGCACATGAATGATCACATTTATAAGGCTGCTCAGCTGCTTTGTAGTTGAATTAGATGATGCACTTTCAAAAAACCCTTCCCCAGGCTAGTTCTGGGCCTTTTTTGGAGATCTGGCATAAAAGCACCAGGGAGACCTGAACCACAAGCCAAGCCACGAAACACAGCAATCGCTCACCGCCTGCTGCTTTGAACAGTTTGAAGCAGAAATGCAAATATGTATTATCATCTTTTTTCTTAGTGACCCTGCTCAAACCACTTCAGCTTGATCACAGAGATGCAGCAGAACAAACATTTACTCAGGTGCCTGAAAGGCTGCAGAATCCCATAGCAAGCAAGAAATTTGAAAAGAAAAAAATAATTCTTTTTCCTTTTTTGTCCCCCTCCCAGAACTTTCCAGAAAGGCCATGAAACCTTTCTACAGGCTTCTCTCACTAACTCAGAGCACTGGGGGTTTCCTTGCCAGCTGAGAGTACCTTGTACTGAGATGGTGGGAGCACATGGGCTGGACAGATGGACACCTGTAGGACAGAGCTCAGCCTGGCAGAGTCTCAGGGGGCAGGTGATGGAGACTGATCTACTAAATACTGAGCCTCAGGGACAGTGCCCTCCAGCCCTCCATAGCAGAAGCCTTTCTTCCACCAGCCTGAAGGCTGTTTCTCAGGACAGGGGTGACCTCATTGCCGTCTACAACTGAAGGGTGGTTGTAGCGGGGAAGGGGTTAGTCTCTTCTCCCAGGCAACCAGCACCAGAACAAGGGGACACAGTCTCAAGCTGTGCCATGGGAGGTTTAGACTCGAGGTGAGGAGAAAGTTCTTCACCGAGTGAGTCGATCATCATTGGAATGTGCTGCCCAGGGAGGTGGTGGAGTCCCTGTCCCTGGAGGCGTTCAAGAGGAGACTGGACGTGGCATTTGGTGCCATGGTCTAGTCATGGGGTCTGTGTTGACAGGTTGGACTCGATGATCCTTGGGGTCTCTTCCAACCTTAGTGATACTGAATACTGAATTCAATTTAACACAAAGTGAGTCTTCTAGACAATTTTCAGAGCAAGTAAACAAGACTCAAATCCTTTATCCAGCCTTTCATGGGGCAGGTTGGAAATAAGAGAGCTGCTGGCCAAGTACCATTCCCCATTCTGAAATACGGTGCTGAATGTTTGACTCTTCACCACAAGAAGGACATTGAGTTGCTGAAGTGCGTCCAGAGAAGGGCAAAACACCTGCTGAAAGGTTTGGAGAACAAATCCTATGAGGAACAGCTGAGGAAACTGGGGCTGTTTAGTCTGGAGAAGAGGAGGCTGAGGGGAGACCTTCTTCCTCTTTGCAGCTACCTGAAAGGTACTTGATACCTAGTATCAAGTGATTGACGAGAAAGGAAATAGCACCAGGGGAGGTTTAGATTGGATCTCATGAAAAAATTCTTTATGAAAGCGTGGCCAGGCTTTGGAACAGGCTGCTTAGGGAGGTGATGGAGTCACCATTTCTGGAGGTGCTCAAACACTGTAAACCTGGCACTTCAGGACATAGTTAAATGGCTGTGGTGGTGTTGGGTTGATGGTTGGACTCAATAATCTTAGGCCTTTTCCAACCAAAGCCATTCTGTGATTACATGATTCTGTGTTCCCCAGGTACACAGTCCTGGAGTGACCGTGATGGTGTTACTAGGCACTCACCCACTCAGAACAGCCCTCAGCACTGTGGGAAACATAGCACAGCCTACAGGCACAATGGGACACTGTCAGGGAAACACTGCTCCTCTCCTTCAGAAAGAGGCCTAATTGCTGAAATAGAGGATGTTCCACTAAGCCAGATTCTAAATCATCTCATTTTCTTCTAAAGAAAGGCTCCTGGCAGTCTGCAGAGCTCATTACAGCTCTCAGGGCAGCACAGGGGCTGTCTGTTCCTGCATGGGGGAGCAAAGAGAACGAGCAGGAGCCAAGAGACCTGACAAGGCAGCATCACAGCCCCTCCTGCTGCAAGCCCTGCACACTGGAAATCTGCAAGCTCTGGTTTCCACCCAGGTCTCAGCTGCCTGTCCACAGTTGCCTGGCTGTGGGGCTGGGGCCACCTACAGCCACCACCTACAGTTCCACCACACCAGTGCCCAGCGACTTCCCAAAATGGTGTGGGCAGACTCAAACCAGCTATGCTTGCTTGCAGGAGGGGCTGTGCCCGTGGACCCTGCAACACCACTGAATGTGTTACATGCTTTGCTTGGAGAAGCATTCATCTGTGGGGTCACAAAGCACTCTTGAGTTGCAAGCCTGGAGTGGAGTCAGAGCCAGAGTGATCAGTGGACAAGATTTTCTTTTGCTCAGTGGTGCCTGGAAGAGCATTTATGACCAGATAGACAGGGCTCCTCTCATCCATTAAAACACATAGGATTTTGTGATGGAAGAGCTTCCAAAAGCTGCAAGAGACAACTGTGATGAGCTGCACTGTCAGGGGAAGCCTTCCCAGCCAAAGGGATCCATCCCCATGCAGGCAGCTGCCTCTCCTGCCCTTACCTACCTGAGCAGGACTCCTTCTGTCTCAGCAGCACTGATCACGTTTCTGCAGAACTTTTTGCCTTCTGTGTAGCTCTGTAACTTCCTTTTCCGTTCCATTTTAGTGACTTCAGATTTTCCACCCAACACTACAGTTTCCTTCAAAGTCCAGATTTTATAGAGCAGCACCAGCAGTTTCCTTCTTAGTCACTTGCTAGCAGGTCCATTTTCCTTAATGGCTTCTTCTCTTGGGACACCCACAAGTCCACCTAATTGCCAGATTACCAGCTTGACTGGTATCAACAAATGCCCATTTCCCCCCACCTGTATCACATATGGTTCTCATCCCTCTTTTCTCCACTCCCAGGTCCATCCTCCAGACACAAGAGTCTCCAGCTCCCTGCAGCTGCACAGCCCAGCTCATCTCACTGTTCTCACCCTGCTACCACACTGGTTGTTTAGGTGGATGCTCTGTGCAACCTAGACAGCTCCCTTAATCTATGGATGTGAGACAAACACGGAGCTTCATGGTGCTGCAGCAAAACAGCAAACACAGCCCAAAGAGTCTTAAAGGAATCAGGTGAATCTGTTGCTCTCCCTCTTCTCTCACCCTCTATTTCTTGTCCACCTGTCCTAAGATTGTGTACCTATGGCACATTACTGCCTCTGGGCTAGGTGTGCTCCCAGAGCTTTGGAAGACACTAGCAGGGGACTGCAGAGCACTCAGCACCATGGTGTGATGTTTTAGTGGACATGCCTAGATGTTGGGAAATAAACCCCACATTTAGAAGGTATGTGCTCTGCTCAGCTGTGAGATGTGTTATTCAGATGTGCAGCCCTTGCTCAAGAGAAAGGTTGGTTTTAATTTGCACATCAACTTTTAAAAGTCTCAGAAGGTAATCTTTTATGATACACTGGAAGAGATTTTCAGGAAATGATGATTCAGGTGAGAGGCTGTGTGGCTTCCATCAGCCTTGCAGAGAAACATCAACCAGTACTGCAAGATACAGTAACAATTCCAGCAAATTTGTCCCATGGCTTAGACATTGTTCTGACACAGATGTCTGTATATCAGACACCTGCTCAGTGGCTCCTGCAGCTCAGCTTTCTGCTGGACAGTGACAAAGGATCCCGTTTTTGCTAAAATTCCACTTTGGAGTGTATTGTGCAGCTGACATCACCTGCTGAGCAAGTGCCCAACCCTCTCCTCTCATGAGTCTCTGAACATCCAAATCAGCAGTTCCCACTTGTCACTCCTGCATGACTCCCCAGCCCACACCCTCCTTCTCAGCACTGGCCCCAGGGAGCACACAGATGCTGAGCCACCAGCTCAGCTTCTACGACCACAATGCTCCACTCTCCAACAGCACTGGAGAGATGCTGTAGAACATATATGGGGCTTACAGAGATAGCTTCAACTACATGAAGTGTAAAATGGAGGCAAAACCCACAGTCATCCAAGGTTTTATGATCATTCCTCAAGAAAGAAGAGGGCTTTAGTCCTACTTCCTCTAATATTTCCTTTTACTGCTGCAACAATGCTTGGCTGATTGGAAGAAAAGCCTGCAGAGTTTTAGCCTTGCTTAAAACAAATCCATCTACTGCACCAAGGAGACTTCAGCTGAGCAGGGGGAGACAGAAACATTCATTATTTAGTGGAAAGCATGTACAATTTGACACATTCTAAATTCCTTTTTTAATGACACTGATTAGTTCTAATTGGTGGAGGAGTTGGCATTATCCAGGTCCTGACACCAGCTCAGGAGCCAAACGTGGAATCAAATAAATTCCAGTTTAAAGCTATTTAATTTTTAAGTAAAAATGGTGGGGTTTATACTACTTTTATATTATTTTCTTCTTACTGTGCCAGTGTTTGACAACTAATTGTGCAAATGTCTAATGAGTTAAACTGTAACAGTCTGGGGAGAAGAAAGGTTGAAGTATGGCAGTACAGTCAAGGACAGCACTTCAGGCAGGCTGACAAGCTGGTACTCAAGGCTGAAAAGAGCTCATTAGGTTAACTGCTATTAATGAAATACCTGCATATCTTACATCATCATCTAATGTGTGGCAGTAGCCATATAGTTTCTCATGTTACTCCTTTATGCTTTACTGATATTCACCTCACAGTGCCTGCTGCTTTGAGGTGCCACTGCTGGAGCCAAGGAAATGGGTGCTGGCAGCAAGGGTCGGTGCTTTCCAACACCCCATTGCAAGGAAAATATCCCACAGATGAGTAAGGCAAAACTACCAAAAGGTTAAAATCAGTATTTTCAAGACTGAAAGGTTTCATGGCCATGACAAGTCTGTTCAGAAGACAGAGCCAAAGAAAAAGGAAATTTTCAGAAAATATGGGAAGATGGGTAACTGGCTTCTGTGAAAGTCACATCCCAAAATCCTGCTGGACATGCTCAGATCTTTATTTTTCTTTCTAGGCAGAAAGCCACTGAGAGGGCAGTAAGAAATGCTAGTAGAGAAAACAGAATCCAAGAGTGATTGATGCACATCTCTTTTTTTCCCTCCCTGCCACGATACAGAATCTTTTCCCTAAGCCCCAACTAGAGACCACTCCATCACAGTGGAGTGGCCCTTCTGGTGGCCATATATCTCTTGAAAAGCAGCAAGATGACCACCTGACTGAGGCAGACCATTTTACGCTGCGGAAATGCAGGCGTCTATCAGGCGACTGGAGGATCTATAAGGGGAGATAAAGAGTATCTGCACGGCGTAATGCACCACCACTTACACTTCGGGGCTACTCTGGGTCCTGGAGTAAATTCAGCTATATTTACCTTGCACTTAATCCTGAACAAAGGGTATTCTTTTCCCCAGATTTCTGGTCAGATGAAAGGACAGTGAAGTCCTCTCCCCAGAAGCCAAACACACTTACCTGACCTTTTCTCCACTGGGAAGTACAGCAGTCTTCTCTGCAGTGATGCTCCAGCACTTAAAATGTATTTTCCATTACACACCTAAGCTCAAATATCTGTAAATCACATCCTGACAGAAGTGAAAAGTACAATCTGTTCTCAAATTTCTCAGCCCCTAAAACCACGTAAACATCTCCTGTTCTACCTTTCTACTCGGCTAGCTCCTTTATTTCTATTAGAGGCACCTGTAATTTAATATTTTCCCAACATATTAATATTTTCCTAAGACAGAGAATACAGCTCATTTTAATCTAGCAATTAATTCCTTTCAGGTCCAGAAGTACTTGCCATTTTGTTCATTAAGACAGAGGTAATCCTCTGTCTGCAGAAAGGTGAAAGCCTCTGCAAAGGTGAAGGCTGCTGGAGCAAGAAGCAGAACTGTTCTTGGGAGAGCAGAACACTGAGTTGCCTTGTACTGAAAACACACCTACGCCCTCCCAGTGCCCCCCAACAGCTCCCAGGGTTAAGTGACACAAGGCAAAGTCCCCACACAGAGCCTGCAAGAGATGGTGGAGACACCTCAACACAAACCCTGAAGAGATTTACAGTTTTGTGAAAGTCTGCAGGTAAAAGGCGACTAAATAAATCAAAATAAATATATAAATAAATAGTGAGAAGGAAAGAAACCCAAACCAACCCAGAGACCTTAGCCCAGGCTGCAAACAGCCATGACCCAGGCACCGCAGCAACACTCCCATCAGGGGGATTAGATCAGTTCTAGCCCAAGGAAACATCCAGGATGTGTCTATGCAGATGGACAGGCCCAGCAGAAAGGGGTCATATCACACCACACCTTTGACACTGCTATTGTGAGTTCACACACAGGTATCAGAGTTAACTGAACATATTTGGAAGAGAATAAATCATCATTGAAGTCTGATGGAAAACAAGCTGCTGGCTGGAGCAGGCAGGCTGCTGGGCTAGGGAGGACTAGCATGTCTCTGCTCCAACACCTCTCTCTCTGGTGGGAGCAAATCTCTGCCCATGCAGATTGAGTGACCAAAGAGACATCACAGAACATTAAATATTCCCTCAAGTAGTGATATGTTCATACAATGTACAGTTAAATATATTTACCTTGCAATTCTGGAAATGCCTGTGGACAGTCAGCTGAACATTGAAGTTGATCCAGGATTAAGCAGATTGAAGATGATCTTCCCTATGTTCACAGCAGTCTGTCTGGCCATCAGACTCAGAGGTCATGGTCCTCTGCTCTGGCAAGGCCATGACTGGAATAGTGTGTCAATTGATGGGCCTCCAGTTCAAGAGTGTGAGAAACTGGGAAAGCCCAGAAGAGGCTATGAGAGGGTCATGGCAATGGGCACACAACTTTGGAGAGGGCAAAGAATCAAGCTGTGTGGGCTGGCAAATGGGCCAGTACCCAGCAGTCACCAATACCGTGGGGCCAAGTTCCTCCTGGTTTGGGTGAGTGACACAAACAGGGAAAGAGCTTGAAGTACTGAGCTGGGACATGCACAATCTGAGCCAGGAGGGTAGTGCAGCACTGCAGCAGACTACTGTGTCCTTCAGAACATTCAAAGCTCAGCTATGAGAAACCTGTTGCTTAGGCTGTCTTCAGCTGGCTGACAAATTTTCAGAGGAATGCTGAAATCAGCATTCCAATCAGTACTTCTATAATGCTACAATCTTACTAAAATTATAAGCAGGTTGGATGCTGTAATCACCATTTTCTTGCTTTTGAATATCATAAATACTGGCAACTTTCCCTCAATCTGCTTATCAACAGAAGTTTCAAATTGGCTGTAAATATAAAGGCTATCTTCATGCAGCAGTGTGTTAAGTATCAAGAGCCACACAGAAATAGTTTTTAAAAGCCATGGTTCTTCAAGTACTTTTTTTCTTTTTAAGACAATAGGGAGTAAAGATAACTAGAAGTACTCCCTGTATTTCAGAAGGGTGGGGAAAAAAAATAGGTGAATCTCAGCCAGGGACAATGGTTTCAGAAATAGAAGTAACTGAGAAAACATCCAATGTCTGAACAAATAGATGAGGCCAAATTCAATGAATAAGTTACCAGAAATTCTCTCTCCAGATCTGATTCTCATACAAAATCAGGGAAATCTCATCTCTATGACCACTGCAAAAGCTGCAAGCCATCACTTGGAAAATTCCACTGATGTGAGCTGCATGGTATTACCAACTTGCGCTTTGTGTAATTGCTGGCATCATCCTTTGAAAGCAGAATTCTTTGTAATCAGCTGTACCATCAACATTAGCTTACTTAATGGTACATATCTGCCTTCAAAGAAAGAATCATGGCTCTGAAAATAATCATCCTGTCAGTGTATGCAGGTGAAGGAGGGTATCTCAGCATGTGCCATTGCAATCCCCCTGGGCAAGCACTGGTGCCCATTTTCCACTACCCACAGCAGCATCTGAGGATGGAGACAGTGACAGACTTGAATCATGCTCTTGACCTGTTACACTCAAAGTGGAGTAAGAGGGGTCATTTCAATTCAGGCTGTGAGAAGAATAACAGAAGTGACACTTTCAGCCCTCATTTCAGGATGACTTTTTCAAGAACTAAGCAGAAATTAGTAAGGACTACCTGTAATCTTCCAGAGGTTTTTGAACAAATATGTAAGACATCAGCAGTAAAAAATGTCCTCACTCTTCTTCCCAGCAAGTCCTGGAGGGAACTTCATCCCCCTTGCTTCATGCTGATGCATTAAATCTGTGATTTTATTCCTAGAATGCAATGGTCTGGAAGCCTTGGTCCCAAACCAAGCTGCTTAATTTCTCTAGCATTTTTCTGATAAAAAATGAATTCACTTATTCCACAGGCAGGTGAGACCTGACTGCATTTGCCTGGCTCAAGCTGATCACACAAATCAATTTAAAACTAACTTGATGACAAGGGTAACTTTTTTTGCTAAGTTAGAAAGTAGCTGACCCAGGGTTACAGGCCTGGTAATGCCACTGGCAGCTTGATGATAAATTAGTGTACAAATAATTAATTGCCCTTCAAATAGGAGATGGGCACTGCACATGTGACACCACATAGAAGACAAAGTCCAAGGAGGAACCACATTGTGGCCAAGCTGTCAGCCCAACATGCTGACTGGTGAGAGCATCTTGCTCTCCAGATCCTCGTTCCACTGGTGTAAAGTAGATGTGATGCTGTGACTTGTGCATGCCTGTTTGTGTTTGGTAGGACAGGAGTTCTCAGGGACCCACAAGACCCATTCTACTAAGTTACTACATTTTTGATTATACACCACAAAGTGGTGTGGTCTGGCCCTATGGACCACTCTACACATTCTTCATTTCTAGTAAATGAATAATAAATAAAGAGCAAACCAAACCTAAAAGAACAAGTAAGACAATTTGACTTTCCTTGTAGGTTCTCTTGGGTTAACTAAATACAAATCCCAGGAAAAGGAAGGTAATGCAAACAGCTGAAATCATGTCCTTGGCAGTCTCTCTGTTCTACAGGGTGTCACGTCTTCCTGTCAGATCTACAAATCCACCCAGGTGAGTTAAAGAACTATGCAAGTTAAAAAGTCGTTCTGAAGCAGAAGATGAAATGTTGCAAGGTTAAAGAAAGAGGGAAAAAAAAAAGAGAGAGAGAGAATTTGTAATGAAAGCAACTTTAAATAGAACATCTGCTCCTTTCAGCTTTGTGGCACTACAACCAAGCTGCTTTCACCAAGTACAAGCTATTGATATGAACAAGAACAAAAACAACAGTTCCTGAACAAGGAAAACTACTGATAGTCCAATCTGTAGGCTCCCCATTACAATATGCCCGTAAGCTGAAACACCATCAGTACCCTCAAACAGGATGGAAATGACAAGATAGTGATTTCACTGACAAAGCCACTTCCCTAATCCATGCTAGGTTTCACAGAGCACTTCAATTCTCAGCCGTAACGGAAGACTTCAGTTAAAAAAAACGCCTCAAAAAATGTGCTCTTCAAGATTCAAAAGATTATAAGCCAGGCACAGAAATAATGAAAAGACAGGTTTTGTCAGTTGATACGCAAGAAGAGTCGTGTAAAAGACAGCTCAGTATTTTAGGATGAAAAATACAAAGCGCGCTAAATATAAGATATGCCACATCTTTTAAGTGCTTTTGTGCATGATATGAAAAACAAGTGGATGTGGTTTGCTTTTTTGCTTTTGGTAGAGTTCAGCAGTCTAAAATGAAGAAAACAGAACACAAACCTGTGAAAAGAGCCTGTTGAAATAATGAGAGATGCGTGCGTACGTCACTCAAGGACTGTGGTTTAACTGCTATTCAAGCAAATTGCACGGCTTCCTGGAATGGCCATACGGTGTGGTAAACACAAAGTTTCACATGGAGCTGCCAACACAGTATTCAAAAGCTGAAGCACTCCATCAGATAAATACTCTGGCTGAACAGCACAAGATTAGAAGGTTGAGACGAAGCCCCGTCATACAAACTACAGCTCTGAGCCAACCCAACCCAGCTATTAACTATGGGTATTAGCTATGGCACAGTGCTCCTATCAATTCCCAAGGACCCTGTGTTTTACAATGGCTGCTGACAGATGTTACAGGCTATTTTGAGAGAAAGGTACACAGAAAAAGATTAAATTTAAGGTCAAATATATTTGAATGAGCAGTCTAGAGAAGGACTAAATAGTAAGTACAAGGACAGCATTCCTGCTAGAATTCCAACAACCACATCATAACAATATTGTTACCCAGGAAAAGAAAAGGGCGGGAGGGGGAAGTTTCCCAAAAGCACCCCTAAAGAATGGAAATAAACAGAACATTGGTCCCTTACCCCAAAGCATTCTAAGTGTCCACAGCCCACCAAATCTGAAACAAATTGCTGCTGTCTGCATTGACCTGACCTGTTGTTACCCACTTCAACTTATGAGAAACTGTCAAGATCTCCAAAACCTCATTGTAGCATTTGAATGATTTCATGATGTAACTACCAACTTCACATCCCACTCCTATTCTGAGATGTTCTAAGACCCCTAGAGGTTTGATTTTCTTGCCTTACAGTTTAACAGGGTTTTGGTTGTTTTGTTTTGTGGGTGTTTTGTTCGTTTGCTGTTGTTTGGGGTTTTTTTAAACTACCTTTTCTCAAAGTGCAAAATTCAAGTTGTTACCAGCTTAACACAATTTCACTTCCAAAACCGCCAACAGGCAGAACAGCTTAGTAGAAATTCCACAGCCAGTTTTGGGAAGCACGATTACATTACAAAGAAGTGTACATATTCGATGGAAGAGCAGGGAAGTTTTCACATGGGGTTCTGTCAACCATCCATTCCATCACTTTAACATGATTTGGAGCGTTTTTCTGGGCATGGTTACAGCTTTTCACCACTGTACTGCCACTATCATTTACATCTATAAAATCTGGCAGTAGCTACAAAAACACAACAAACAAACAAAAGGGAACTGAATCTCTACTTGGAAGGCACTCAGTTACAAAATCTATGATCACTTGAAATCTAACTTTTATAAACTTTTGTTTTTAAATATGACAATTAAGATTTCATCAAAGAAACACGTTCAAGAAAGCTCAGTAACATGAAGAAGGAGATAAAGGCAGCTGAGGAAAGTGACACTGAATTGTTGTTGTGTTTAATAGAATAGCACTGGCCTACATTACCTTGCTTTCCAAGTATGTGTCACCACTCATCTCCATCAAAGATATGATCCCTTTTGGATGTCAATGAATACCAGAAATTAAACAGTCTCAGTACTGGAGATTTCATGGGATTGTAAAAAAATAAAAAGCTAATGGCATCAGCTGCACATCAGTACCACGAATTGATTGAAAGTATACTCATTTGTTCTTAACTGCTTTAATTTTCTTTAAAAGAACCATTTTGTGTTTTTCTTTTTTTCTCCCAAAGAATTCTGAAGCAGATACTGACGATTTTGACAAATGCTTCAGAAGAGGGAACAAGCCTGTTATATTCATCAGGATATTAAAAACACCCAAAAGATAATAAGGTAGCTCTTGGTTGCAAAGCAGCAAAGCATTATTGTGAATCAAAGCATCAAAAAACTCAGTGGACCTTTTAAAGGTAAGAAGCTAAAGTTAATAGTACTTAGTATCCTTAAGACTCCATGTTAGGACAAGTGTTATGTGTCAACTACCAGGGAAACAGATTAAATTTTAAAGAGGCAATTATTTAGACATACTGAGAGTGGAGAAGATGGGGATTTACCAGCTCTAGCAAGCTGCAGCAAATCAGCACCACACCATCCAAAGGAAAAAACAAACAAACAACAGCATCACTAACTTCTTACATATCGTCTTTGGTTGTTTAATATCAAGAAATACTTTTTACAGAATATGTGAAGACTATTCCTTGGAATTTCATTCTGTGTCAAAACCCTCCGTGGCCTCTTTCGTGAACTAGAGGACAGGCTTTTACTTTCTCTGAATTGTTTGTTGTTTTCTACAGTATTTTTACATATCTCTTCAAATCTCAAATTTCTTTCATTTACAGGCTTTTGTACCAAAGTGTGTAACTAGAACAGACTTTACACTGTATAACGAAGGTATGTTTCTTGTGCTATAAACCTAGAACTCACTAAAACCGTTTTCCACAATATAGTATTGAACTTACAGCAGGATTTAGACAGGAATAAACATTTGTAATAATAATAATAAAAAAACCCCAAACATCCAAGGTTACATTATCAAGGATTAGAAGTATTCTCTCTCAGATTTTTTTTTAATGACTCCTTTAAAAAGCCTTGTGACAGAAGGGTTTCAACACACAGCCAGAGCTGCTCAGTAGTTGAGGTGAGAAGAGATTTTAGGGTTCTCCCCTCATTTCCTTGCTGTCTTTGCCACTTCTGCTTAGAACGTTTATCAGGTGTATGATAAATATAAGAAGTTGAGAGCAACATACACTTTTAGTGGTATTTCAACTGGACTATGTACAATATCTCAACATCTGAATCGAAAGCATTCTAAACAGTGTCAGGTAAAAGTTAATAGGAAAAAGAAACCAACAGAAAGGCTCTGGGTACACCTTTAAAAACCGTAACACAAAAATAATTAACCATTGATTTCTTGGCATGTAAAAGTCTATACAAATTTTAAAAATTTTATTTGCAGGTACTAACCTCTTGAAAAGCTCACTCTGTATTTACACTAATTCTTTTAACAAGTTTATCTCAAATTAAAGCATATTTAAAACAATCATGATTGCATTAACTTTTCTACTTTAAATTATTACCCAATTAGTGCTTTATTCACATTTTAAAAACTTGTACATTTTATTACAAATATAAAACAGTGCAGTTTTTCATACATTATCCCAACTCTGAGACAAACACTTAAAAGACATGGAAAAAGATTTTGATTTCTATAAACATAACATTTGCATTACTCATACCCCTTTCTTCACTGTCCTCCCCTAACCCCGTTTTAAAAAGATCAAACATACAACATACTGTAGGTTTATTTTTATTCAAAAAGTTACTGTCTCAAGACATAAATACAAATCAGAAAACAGTACAATTAGGACAATAGAATGTGGAGGACAACAGGTTAAGGTAAATATATAAAACATTTTTAGCTGGTTGAAAACAAAGCTGTAAGAACTGCTTTCACAAAGAAACACTCCTTCAAGAGTAAGAAAAATCAACTTAAGTTTAAAATCATATATACAGTCCTCTCAGCAGTTCTATTAAATGCAGTGGTGTGAAAAACAATATAGGCAGTACTTTTAGACATGAGAGTATTTATTTATGCAAAATGAGTTAGGCAGATCTAGGTTTGAGTTTGTTGTTACCCCATGACTTAGTAAAATAATTATATTTTATCATGAACCTTTAGATAATCTATGGTTTTTGGCTACCACAGCCGAATGTTTAATTTCTGAGTCTAAAAACAGGAAGCCTTTTTGTATTCACCCATGTGGGGAGATTTTTCTATTGCAAGCATATTAAGGCATGGAATGATTAAAATAATATACCTCAAGAACTGAGAGAAAACTGACAAAAAATATACATATGTAATATAAGTTAATATTTCCTTTAAAATGATGTCTAGCTGCCTAAGCCTTGCAAAATGAGTTGATGTCAAAATGGCATAAATCCACTTTCTGTTTTAGACCAAATTTAATTTATTTGTGAATGGACACAAAATGAAGTTTAAAGCTTAGCTTTCAAAGAATATTATGGGTTGTTTATGAATTTCTATTATCCAATCTAATTTACATACAGAGGAAATGTACTGTAACCTGTTAGAAGTATCTTTAACCTGAAGACTGCTTGCAAAGACAGATAGATAAAACAATATAAAATACAAATTTAAAAATCATTTTTTAAAGCATGAATTCTCATGCTCTTCTATTTTTAAACATTGTTAAACTTTCAATATATTTCTGAAACCTCATAATTTTAAGTTGGAATTTAAAAGTAAGAAAAAACTAAACAAACTGCGCAATTATAAAATCAGCACCAATTTATATATATATATAATTTTATTTAAAATTTAGATCCCTATTCCCACACTCTAATAAGCTGTATAATTTTTGTTTAGAATTTTTCTGCAAACATACTACAATAAGCTTCTTTTATTTGGAGACAAAATACAGTGGCACTACTGGAAGGAATTTCACAACATTACATTTTTCTTAAAGGACAAGCAAACTTTCAGGGTTGGTAACGGGCAAGCATGACTGAGATCTGTTACCTCCTTGTAGTTCATAGTTTATGGACCTTTCTGAAAAGACTAGCATGAAGCTTTTGGAATAAAAGTGTATTTTAGATTAAAAAGCTGTTAAAATTCTGCTTTATGTATTTGTTTTTTTTTTTTCCATGATTAATTAACACAAACCTTCTGTTGCTGAAGTTTGCATGTAATTTAAAATACTGACACTCTTCTGGTTCTATCACTGTAGGAAAACCAATTCACCTATTATTTCAAATCATGGATGTAAACAGCAATCCAGCAGAGCTTGTGATTATTTAGTATAGCCAGCAAATGTATGAAGAGAGGGGCTCAAATCTGTACCAAACACCTCTCAGACTGTTAGATTAAAAACTCAGAGGGAATAGTTCTTATGATCCGGAAATAAACTGATAGCACATAAATAAAATATTGATTATTTTTCCCCAACAAAAAGTGTAGCTTATCCTCAAATTGTTTACTTGTCCTTTACATTTCTTTTTTTTTCAGGCAAACAAAACTGCCCCTTCAATGCACTTGATCTTGAAAGCATGTCATTCTCCTTAGAGAAAAATCTGTTCAGAATTTCACTGTATCTACCACAATTTTGTATTGAAAAACTTCCTCTTCCACTTAGAAAATGACTTCACCACTGATTTATTTGCTGCTCTGGTATTAAAACATTGACACCCCAAGAACCTAAAAAAAAAGTTAGAAATGGTGTCAATTTGTAGTCTACCACACATTTAAGAAAAACAAAGCAATCAGTATATGATTTAAGATTAAGACACTCCCAAGATATGTTAAGGCATTATAAGTTTATTTTTCTTCCAAACCAGATTGACCACACTTCTGATTTATGTAATAATATGGAAAAAAAAAAAACCAACCTCATTCATCAGAAAATAGCTTTCCCACACTTGAAATGAACTAGATCCAGTAGGAATGTGATAAAAACGTGCTTTAATTATTTAGTTAGTAATTGCCAAATAATTTTTAGTTAGTTGCCTAACTCGGGCTTCTCTGACAACAGCATTCTATAGTCCTTAACTTGACATCAAATGTCTAGTTTCCAGCAACTAAGCCTGGGACAAAACACTATACGCTAGGTGCTGCTGTGCCTGTGTTCATAAAAACAGCAGGTCATCTCACAGCAGCTGGCCAGGACACAAACTTAGTACTTCCTATTAAATAAGAACAACTCTGTCAGGAAGACAGTGAAAACCTCAAACAATAATCTGGTAAAAATGAAAAACTATCCTTCAGGAGGCTGTGTGATTAAGCAAAGAAATAGGTGTCCTGAAACAAAAATAAAATCAGATTCCACTTCCCCTGTGGGAACAAGCCTTATAGCTTTCTATGCCAGTGAAAGTAGCTATCACCACTGATATGACCAAAGAAAAAAAATAAAGAGCCTAACCCAACCAAAACAAACAAAATAGACAAAACCACCCAAAACCAAACCAAACCAACCAACCACCAAGCACCCCGAATTCTAATCCAGTCATAGCTTGTTTTTAGGGTTTTATAAATAAGAGAGAACCATGAGACTTAATTTTCCTGAACCTTAATGCTGCTTTTCACATTTATCTGTTTAGAAACCAGTTTTAACTGCTCTTGGTATAAAATTCACTTTAGATGTACCAAACAATATAGCACACTAAAATACAACTGCCTCTGGTGCCAGCAGTAACTGGACACACCAAAAAATTAAAAGATAAACTAAAATTCTGATCATAAATCACACATCTGAATAAATTAAACAGCTTTATTATGTCTAGATCTATTAAAAACAAGTGAAGCAATGCCAAGAATAATGGACCTCTGAAATAAATTATATTAATAAAGCATATTAATTTTATTCAGATAAGGGTTTTTTGCATTTATGAAACTGGGGTTTTATATTTAAGCTACTGACTGATAAATTCAGCTCTGATTTAATATAAATTCATGTTGTCTCATAGGCAATTATCAGAGCTCTCCTCATTTAGACAGTTAAATTCATTTAGGTGGGGTATATGCTAAAGAGCAGCTGTATGCTGTGATGCAGCTGTTTTCTGCAGTCCTGCCTCCTTGCTGTGTTCTGACTGGGAGAAAGGTTTGCTAGCCGGTGCCCTCTTGACCGTACCAGCTCATTCCAGCGCACCACTGCTCCCTCCTTGCAGAGGAACAGGGCACAGGTTGTTCTGCTGGAACACCGAGCAGGACTACCGCTGGGCTCAGCAGCTTGCGGAGCAATGTGACTGACACCGGCTGCCATCATGTGGTGACAGCCCCACAGTGCAACTAAGGAGAGCCCAGCAAATCCCGAGCTCCCGCGGGATGGTGAAGGAGAAATACAGTAACAGGAAGAAATCTAACAGTAAACCTATTGAGACTATTCTTAATTAGTTTTAGAAACTGAAAAAACTGAAAGGTTTCTAAAGTCATTGAATTGCACTTGCATAAGAGCAAATCTTCAGCATTTTCAGAATAAAAATTGACTGGTATTTCACAGATCAATCAATTAAAAATCAAGGAGAGAGGAGAACTATTTTAGAACAGAAGGTCAGAAAACAGGTGATATTGTTTCCTGGTGTTACTTAATAACAGAACACACAACAGCTAGATGCACAACCTAATCTGATCCATTACTAGTAAAGCAAAGGCTTACTGGTACAAAATATATGGATTTGTATATGAAACAGCATTTAAGACTTCTTTCTCCCATAACAAGAACAGGTTCCCGCTGCAACAATACTGTAAAAAAAATACATAATCGTCTTCCAAATTCCACCAAGCTGTCCAAGGTTCCCAGGAAGCCTTGTTGTACTGTCCTCTGCTGGCTTGCTGCAGCTTGTTATTTCCAGTGTAAATTTGTACCAGCTACACAAGGTCAATTTTGGCTGCATACATTACAAGTGGTTCAAGACAGAAGGAATCCCTCATGCAGATTTTTAAAAGAGAATAGAGACTGCAGATTTATCAAGTCGGAAAAAAGGGTAACTGCAAGCAGAAACTACAGACTTCGGATGTTTTGGACCTAAAACTTCATATGGAAAGAAAAAATACCTCTCATCTCTATAGACAGGTATCTGTATTATTTCTATTTTCTTCATTATCTTACTCAAGCACAGAAGTTAATATGCCAATTAAAAAAAAAAATAAATAAAAGAAAAAAATGCAAACCATCCAATGCTGACAACTGGCAATGACATCAGTCACTCAACTCAGCTCAAGATCATAACAGGAAGCTTGCCTTTGTTATTGTGTATGCACAATTTATTTATTTTTAAATGTTCTTTGCTACTGATCTCTACAAGGGTCTTTCCCATATCAGATACGGGGGGTTTTCCCTCATTTTCAAAGGCTTTTCAGTATTTACATAGCTACATATAAAGAACAAAAATTCTATAAACTTGCAAAGAACATTGACTGCCTTGGAATTTATGAAGCTGAATTACAGCATTAAGTATTTTACTGACTTCATCAGTCTGCCAAAATAAAGTAATGCAGACAACCTAAAGATTGCATTCTTTCCATTTGAAATGTGAAGTAAAAGAGTACTGTAGCCTTAAGACTGTTTTTACATTACTTCCCTCTTACGTAAGTTAACCTACCGATTCATCCATGATTGAAGCAGGGTCAAAGAAATCGGGTTTTAGTTCCGTTCTTTCTCTCCTGTTCTTTGATGGTGGCTTTAGAAAATAAGTAAATAAACATGTTAATTGTGATGGTAGGAAAACAACACAAGAGTTTTTAAACAATAATAAATAAAACTGATCTCTCAGGACATTAAGAATTTATAGGGCATAAATGTTCATTTCTCACATTATCAGTACAGGCAGTACTGGTGCTTTTTGTACAGCAGTTTGAAGAGACGGCACTTGCATTCAGATAGTGGCATAGCCATGTAAGAATACAGAGGTCAAGAACGGGTTGTCTCTTCCACCAGAACTAAAATTTGGTTCAAATATGCTACTTCAAAAGTAGAAATACCAATCCCAAATCCAGTAAAAAGACAAGCAGATTTCTTACTAGGTCTATGTCCATGGTGTCAAAATCCATGCCTTCATTGAGATCTTCAATCCGCCCTTCTGATGACATCATCACATCTTCGACAATTGGCTCTTCATCATCTTCCATTAGACTTGTGCCACGTCGACTGAAATGAGAAGCAAAGCATACTGTTTATAGAACTAAATCTAGTGATTTTTTATCTGAATATTGTAAAAGCTAAATGTTCAGTAAAGAACTGCCAAACAATGACAATTTCATTAGCTAGAAAATAAATTATTAAATAAATGCCTAATAACTATGAAAGAAAGCTGGTATTTAACCAGATAGGAAATACTAAGAGATCAAGGGAGAGTGACTAACAAAGACCAGCTTACAGAACTTTGTGGTACATCTCTTAACGGATATTCTGAGGGGCTACGAGAATTTCCATACAGGTATTTATACCCAAGTGAGAGAAAACCTAAGTACTGATGATTCTATGATTCTATTGCTACCTAAAACCCAACTGTTCCTGCCTTATAACAAGGCAAGGAACAACATCTTTGTAATAAAGTGGATGTATAAATCCTCTTCATCCTCTTGCCTTGCAACTTCTACATGCAACAGGCTTTACAAGGAAGGAGTCATTCTAATGTGTCACTATATTAAAAAAAAAGATCCACACTTTAATACTAGTACTTCATATAACATAGTTTAAGAATTAAAAATATCAAGGGAAAAAACGTTAAAACCTCCTCAGTACATATGGTCCATAGTTATAACTTGTACTTTTCTTCTGCAGAACCACATTAAGCAAAGAACTTCTGAAACTAGTCTTCACCTCCCCAGCTAAACTAGCTCTGGAACATCATTTCGCTAGCATGCACATCAAAATGCACACACAAGGAATCACAAGGAAGTAATGACGTTACAGTAAGAATGTATGACCTCTGAAGCACAACATCAGTTTAAGAAACAGACTGTCTTCATCGTCGTTCACAAAACTGAGAACTTCACAGGGTTTTCATGTGTTTGGGTTGGGAAGTTCTAAAAAACTAGTACCACGAGATTCTTCTCAACTTTAGTATCAGTTTAGGTCAGACAAAATCTGTATCGATCACAGCAATGCTGAAGATAGTAGTTTCTTCAAAAGGAATACTTTTTTAAATAAAAAGCAGCTGAACCCTGAACTTACAACTCAGAAGTCAAAGAAGAAGGAAATAGAATTAAACTGAGCAGAAACGTTCTGCTTCACACAGTGAACACCTGTTTAAGACTCATTTTGAGTCTCTGCAGTTACAAATGCATAAAGATGTTTCACATGTATTATCACAGAATCACAGAACTGTCAGGGTTGGAAGGGACCTCAAGGATCACCTAGTTCCAACCCCTGCTACAGCCACGGACACCCTCCACTAGATCAGGTTGCCCAGAGCCAAATCTAGCCTGGCCTTAGAAACATCTATGGATGGGGCTTCCACCACAGCCCTGGGCAACCTGTTCCAGTGTTTCATCACCCTTATGGTGAAGAACTTCTTCCTGATGTCTAATCTAAATCTACCCTCCTCTAGCTTAAATCCATTCCTCCTAGTCCTATCACTATCTGACACCCTAAAAAATCCTTCACTAGCTTTCTTGTAAGCCCCCTTCAGATATTTGAAAGCCACAGTAAGGTCTCCCCAGAGCCTTCTCTTCTCCAAACTGAACAATTCCAACTCTCTCAGCCTGTCCTTATAGGAGAGGTGTTCCAGCCCTCTGATCACCCTCGTGGCCCTTCTCTGGACATGCTCCAGCATGTGTGTATCTTTCTTGTAATAGGGGTAAAATTTGGAGTACTGGACACAGTACTCTAAACCAGTTCCCTTTATTATAAATCTAACTACTAACTTTTCTTGAATTTAAGTTCACAAATAAGCAACAAAGCTAAAAGATCTATTCTGCTAAACACATCACCATGCACTTCTACCACAGCTTTTCTAAGAAAACTTAAAATGTTAATACATGGAAAAACATAACTGGAGAACTAGAACATGTACAGCTCTCTTAAGAGACACTGCATTTAACAAACCCTCCCCTCCCCAACCCACTAAAGGAATACTCCGCTCTCACTCACATAGCGTGTTGCAAGTTGGTTCTCAGCTTCACGTAGTTCATCGCTGCCCTCTCCTGTTGTTGTCGCGCGGCTTCTTCCTGTTGCCTTTGAGCCAACATCCACGTTACTTGCGTGCTTAAAAAGACCATCATTCTATTTTAAACATGAACTGGTTTTGTGTATGAACACTAACACAAAGCAGACCTAGACATCTACGTACTTGTAATCAAGTGGAGCTTGGTGGTGTTCAGGCTGCATAGGATAGACACCCATGTAACTTTCTTCAGGTCGCAATCTCTTGGGCTCCCTCATTATTGTGGAAGTAAGCTGAGGCGTCTGCATCATGACTGGTGTGTGCATTGTCTGCTCCCTGTTCAGCCACATACTGTCACTACTACTGCTTTCTTCAGCTGAAAGAAAACAGAACATTGGTACATTTTTTCCAACTCGTCTAAAGTTTTAATGTTTAAAATTAACTGCATTTAGTTTCTGCTCAGTGAGAATCTATTTCTTTTCACTTTTTGCCACAAATTCTTACACATTCTCCAAAAGGCCTGGATTTATAACCTCTGGCTATAGTATTTAAAATACGTTTACGTTCTGTGGCTCAACGCAGAGTAGTGCTTTTATTTCTTTTTGTGGATGAGCATGATGTTATTCAGACTCTTCAAATGAAGAGTTTTCCCACCAAGACATACATACGCAAGCTGTACTGGTTTTAGAAAATACAGTAAAGCAAACAAAAAAAATATTCACTCAGGCTAAGAAATAGGGATTACGTGTAGTCTATATATACTCTTTTAAGTTTTAAAGATGAGAGAAGTTCTACCTTCAGGTACTTTCCGTTTCCCTGTTGCTGGCTTTGTTTTCTTATTTCTTACGGTAGATCCTCGACTACTAATTCCACTAATCACTGACATAGTATCATCATCCCCACCAGCTAATAGTGAGTTTCTGTAGGACATGAGAGGAAGCCACACATCTTCTCTTCGTAGAGACATCTGAAAGGTCATAAACTTCTCCAAGTAAACGTACCTTTAAAAGGAAAAAATAATTACAAAGATGCAAAATACTTGCAACAACATGTCAACATCTCAAGGTAAGTAACTGCCAAAACGAACAAACAAACACCCAATGTTCATTAACAAAAAGGCCTCACAATAATAAATCCCAAATATGATTTCTGTTTATCCAGCATAAAACAAGAATAAATACAATTTTACCCTTTGTGGTTGTACTTGACTGCATTAGTGTAAAATTAATGTTTATGTACCAAAGAGTTCACTTTAGAAAAATGCAATACACATAAATATTCATTGAGATGCATGTCTCCTATGGTTATCAGTACAAATATTAAGAATATTAAGAAAATACTTACACTGTTCTTTTGTCTTGTCTGAGAAGTTTGGAGGAGAACTCACTCAGAATATCAAGAAATGCCAAGTTTAATGGTGGGTGGCTCTCACCTTGTGGATTAGGCTCCTTAAAAGCAAATTCTATGCCATCCCTAAGAAAAAGGTTAAAATTAGATTACAAAGTACAAACTAAAAAAATAGTTTTAAGCACTGGGAACGACCAAAAATGAACCCCTTTCCTCTACATCAAGAAAGTTAGTATTATTCACAATTTGAACCTGGACACACTCTTTCCATGTCATGTTTCTAACTGGCATTTCAATTTTTCATCACGAGGCCAACATCACCACCACTGACAACAAAGTATATCAGTTCTTACTGCTACTGATATGACATTACAAATAGCTCCCATGATAGCATCAACACTTCCATCACTTGCAGGCTTTACGCAATGATGCTGAAGAACATCAACATTATTTAACATTTGAGTTTAGCTCAGGGACAAAACTGTAGTCATCTCCTAATTTATAAATAGACTTTATCATCTCTAGTGCTGATCAGCTCTGTTAAAATTGATTTTGAAAGACTTGAAAAGATATTTTAAGTCAAGAAGTGTAAGTAATACAAAGCACACAATTACTTGTGTAACATAGCAATGGCTTCTCTTGTTTTCAGCTGATCCAGTCCAAATGTTAAAGCGAAACGCCGAGCAAGTTCCTTGATGCCACTGAATGTCGGTGATGATCTGTCAAAATTATAACCATTTTCTTGAATCATTTCATTGAAAAGCTGTGTGAAATGAAAAGAGAGATTTAATTTGTTAAAAGATGATGCCAAACTTTGGATCAATTGACACAAATATTATGTTCCAGTTTAAAAAGAAGTGGTTTATAACCCTTTTGATCCCAAAACTTAAACATGGAGGTTTAGTGAAGTCAAGTCAAGGCCACTTTTGAAGAGTATGCACTTCAAAGCTAATCCTTGAAATGCACACTGTCCAAGTACTCAAACTGCAAATATGTGGGATGACAGATTTCAGCACTTCCCTGAATGAGTTTCTGGAGTGGAGAATACTAAAAATTGGTAGGATTCTCTGAAATGCGCACTCAAAGATAAGAAATACATGGGGTATATTCTCACCTGGTCCACTAAGTAATTTTTTTTGTATCTTTTCAAAATACAAGTATAAGTAAGAAATTCTAAAATGGAAACATATTTTGGGGAAAGTTGCCAAACACATCAGAAACTTTGCCACTGAGGATCAGACTTAACTATTCATCAATACTTGGCAAAGCAGAACACTGAACTTTACAATCAGAAGGAAAGACCTCAACTTCTCCGATACTGGCAATATCCACACACATAAACCAGTTCAAGGGCTTCATAAAGGACTTCCTCTGATTAGTCCTCAGCCAAGATCAGTATCTAAATCCATATCCACTATGTGGCATTATGACCTCCAGCCAAAAATAAATGAAAAGGTGTGGTGAGAGGATAAACTGGGGTATATATTTTTCCTTTCAATGATGGCAGAGATCCATGGCGGATTACAGTTGTTTGCAGAGATATGGCTTTATTGTTCTGATCTTGTAAATGTGATTCATACAAATGGTTCATGTGAGCAGATGAATCCAACTCTGACCTCAAATGAAATCATCAGGTCTCCACACAAATAAGCTCATTTACTGAAGAGAGGATTAAATCATGTTTTAATTTCAAAGATGGGTGAAGCCCCTACCAAACATTAACAAATAATCAATTACTAAAGCTTCCCATTACTTCTCAGAAGTTTAAAACAAACAAATGAACAAAACCAAACCAACCAACCAAAAAAAGAGTCAAAACAAACACACGACGCCCACCACACAGGCAGGAAGTGTTTTCCCTTGTTTATCTGTTCATGAATAAGAAATCTACTTTTTCACAACACTTCTGAATATGTGATTCAGACTGCCATTTTAGAGTTAAGAAGGTATCACATTTGTTTTGTGTTTGTCAGTCTCTCACATACCAAACATTGTGCTACAAAAGGCGTAAGTACAGAAAAGATTTCTGGCAGTTTTTCAAGCAGTTGCAGAAAAAGCATTTCATTTTGGACCTTCTTATCACTATGTTCCATAAGAATTTCTTCATTAATAGCACACCAGCTATTAAATAACAAGACATGCTCTGCAGTATGGCATTTCATGCATGAAAATGTTGTAGATCATTCTTACCTGCTGCAAGCTAAGAATAAGCGTTTTCGCACACTGGATTTTGTCTATCTGCCTTGTTTTACTCATCGTTTCTTTAATAATATCACCGTAGTCATTGTAATACTAGGAAAAATCATTTAAAAAAAAAGGTTATTTTTTGTTGTTGTTGAAAGCAATACCACTACTTAATCTGTCAGAAAACATCTAGATCCTTTTAAAATAACTGAACACTGACAAAAGGAAAAAAAAAAAACCTAACAAGTTCATGATTACATCGAAATTATATCCTGAAACACTTCCCAAACGATAAAAACACTCAAATCAGAAAGCGTATATCCACTTAGTTTTATTCTTGTCATATTACTTCAGAGGCAGAATGACCTATATATCTTCAAGGCCATGACACATTTGTTAATGACATGTGTCCACCCCTTCAGGGTACAAGATTAGAATCTAATCTTTTAAGTAACTCCTGTAACTCTGGTGGGGAGTCTTCTATTTTCATTGCTGAAAGGAAGCTCTTACAGATAGCATCATAGCCATGATTTTTTTCAGTGAAGACAGCTGCCTGTTCATTTAAGTATTTCAGATTTAATGAAGACCCAATTAATTATTTAGAGATTCAAAATATATGTAGGGCACTCAGACAAAAGCAGGCTGCCTAAATTTTAAATTTTTTAAAATCACCTAGGAATAATGCTTTATCATGTTCACAAAATGAGAACTCACATTATTGTGTGGCTGTGAATCCCAGGGACCAAGAAGGTGTTGGGGTTTTTTTCAATTTAAGTAAGATAAAGACCAGGGCTGGGGTGAAAAGGGGGCTCACAAAACTTTTTTTTCTTTCCCCTCCTTCATAGAAAATTTAAGCTGAAGTTACTTGACCTGACTAGGCGTCACCTGCTTCAAAACAACATAAAAATAGCTATCAGGTTTTCTTCTCCATTCCCCACATACTGGAACTGCGAAAACTTATCTCAGTCATTTTTCCCCCTACTTATGGACAAAGAACTTTCAAAGGGCTACAAACTACAACTATGGAGTGTTTAATTCTTCACATTTTGAATGTTAGCTTATAAGATAAAATTCCACATCTGCTGTATTCTACCAGTTTTATGAACTATCATGGCTAGGCCTCAGATTTACCTTCATATATTGCTTGAAAATGTCTGCAGCTGTATTCATTTCCACCACGGTATATACAATGAGTTTACAGAAAGCTGCAAGTAGATTTCTTCTTTTGTGCAACGCTTCAATTTTGCTAGCTTCATCATCCTGCTGTCCATCTAGAAAGAGTTCAGAACATGAATACTGTCAGGTCTAAATGGTTCATATTTATGCATTCACATATAAAGTAAATGGGATAACATTCAGGATTCAGAAAATCAAATGTCAGTTCTGACAGCATTTTTCTTCACTGCCCACTGATAAGCCCCTTTTCCTGATACAGGGATATATATATGGGTGCCAATTAAACCAAACCTTTACCACAATTATCCTACACATGCTCAAAACATAACATGCTTTAACTGGGTGCTGACATTGAAAAGAAACCTACCTCTGTGCCCATGCACACCTTTTAATGTCAGGAAACAAATCAAAACAAAAATTAACAAAACCCCACAAACAAAAAGCCAAACACACACACCACAAAAGTAGCGCAGGCATAAATATACTACTTAGAAGGCAAATAATACAAAGGAAATATAAATGTGGTACCTGCACTATTATTATCATCATCCTGATCAATGAAGACATGATCTAAAATGAAACTGAGTAGTTCAGACTGCAATGAAGAATCAGGAGTGTAAACAAGCGGCTCCAACATGTCACGTCCTCCTGTCATAATCTGATGACTGAAGATCATCAACACATCACACAGAATTGTGAAAGCCTGTTAAAAAGAAACCTTAGTAAGTATTTGCTTGGAAACTCCATTTCAGAGTAATGTATTTTCACTTCACAGAATACTTAAGTGGCCTGTGTACACTATGGGGCTCTTAAGTCCTACACAATGACACAGGCCAACTGGAAATCAAAATGTGTTAAGTTTCTTACAGGAAGTTGCTGTATGAAGACTGGACCTCCAAATAAAAATACTGCACAGAGGAAGCCAACAAAATACTAAAATGCAAGACTAAAATATGAGGAGCCTGAAACTTCCCAGTTCTGCCTGATACTACATTAGGTCACCAGAAAACTTTGTGGACATCAGCCGTAATACAGTCTTGGGGTCTTTTGTTCCAGTTTGTTAATTGTTTTGATCACATTTGTAAAACAAACATCTAAACGGCTGGGGTCATGAAATTCCTTTAAATCCTAATAAAGCATGCTTCCAAAGAAAGCAACCACTGGTTCATTTCGTTGGCTCATTTGTACAGCTGACATTAGATTTAAGTGCATATACTTCACTTCCTCAGAAAATTCAATGTATCAGCACCTAGACTGACATTCCTGAAACTAACAGATCAAGGCAACACGCTGCTTAGTGCTGCACCTCATCTCTCACTTTAATGTTTAAAATATTTCCATTTTAACAAGGAGGTTTGTTCTCTACCTCGTCAAAGCAAACATAACTAATTTCCCGGTCACAAAAATACATATGCTCCTCTGAGTCCTTGTGCCCTTTCATACGATTACAGAAGGAAAGCAGAACCATAGCTACTGTACTCTATGTGACTGAGGCAGTTCTAGTTCCTAGCTCATTCATCCAAGTCTGAGAGTTACACAGCCTTTTAAAGAGTTTCAGTAATTTTTGTTACTCCTACCTTCACACTCTACAACTAGTGATTTTGACACTAGATAGCTCTCCAATATAGAACAGGCCTACCCTGTTCCAGGAATATTCTTGTTACAGCAAGAGTTTCAAAAGCTGCACTTGTGCAACTTCCAGATTCTCAACTTTAAGCTCAACCAAGTTATTATTACGTTCAGCAGCAAAAGGGCTCCCAGCATCCTATTTGTATAATTAAAAGGTATACCCAGAAGATAGTTTGTTTCATTTTAGTATTCTAAAGGGTTAAAGTTGTTTAGTTAGAATTAATTCTGGTATCAGTACCCTGTGCCTCTTCACTGGAACCTGAAACTTCTGTAACCATCCTGGCTAGAAAACTATTTGACCACAAACTGAAAGAGATTCAGCCCCTACAGTTTAGCCTTTTCCTTTGACCTTGCTATTCTCAGGACTCAAGACAAGTATTTCCCAATATGATGTCTCAATTTTCTCTCTTTTATATAGTTCTCCCTAGGTCTTTCAGCTTTGAGTCTATGAATCCACAACCAGACCCACTGAAGATGTGTCAAGATCATGTGGTAATAAGCAAGAGCTTTACAAAGGAACTCTCCCACTTAAAATTACAAACCCGAAGACACCTGTCCAGTCGTAGTTTTAAAAAGAATGGGAAAAAGTGTTTAAAATCCTTTGGATAACAGTTTATGCTACCTAAAATTACTACAAAGAATGAAGTTTAAATTGATTCTGAAATCCTACCTAAATTGTGTGAAGGAGTGCAGGCATACAAGTACAATATGTATTCACACTCAAAGGGAATTCAACCTAAACACCCCAGACACACCACATTAGTCCATAAGCACTAAAAATGCTAGCAAGAGGAACGTTTTAAAGACTACAAGGATAAAGAGCAGACACTAACCTGTTCCTTAACAGCAGTGTTTACATTGGTCAGGTAGTGTTGACAGATTTGACAGAACACTCTCATCTGCTTCTTTAGACGCAGAAGATCCTCCTTTAAAGAGAAGGATTTCACATAAGAGTTTAGCTTTTTTAATTGTACAGCCACATTTAAAGTAAGCATTTTCATAGAGCAATCCACCACAGCCCTGTATGTTGTTCTAACATTCACTGCATTATTGAAAAATTACTATTACAAACAAAAAATAGCAAGTAGCACTTTGCCTCAATTTTGTCATCCTGTGCACCACAAAAAGAAATGCAAGTTGGGATGAAAATAGTGACGTTTATTTTAAGAAAAGGTAACAGAAATAACACTAAACCAAACCTAAAAATCCCTCACCAGCATTCCACCCCCTCAAAAAACCCACAATCCAGAGCATAAAGCATTTTCTCTGTAAAATATCTGTATTCTCAACCTAGAGGATAGATTTTAGCTAGCTATTTATAACTAAGACAGACAAAGCTACATGGAATTTTTTATTTTATTTTTTTTTTAGCTCATTGCTTGGGGATAAAGTAAAATGTCAGCTCAGAGGTGGGGTTTTCTTCCCCCTCTTCCACTGGAAAGTAAAGTTTAAAAATTATTAGCTTTTTAAGTATTGCAGTAATTTCCACAGAAGTAGATTACTGAGCTGATTAAAATATCGCACTTAACCAGGTAAAGATTTTAGCCCACGTGCAACTGGGGAAGTCATATTACAAAAGGCCAACTGTGTAACCAGCAGTCCAGGAAAAAAAAAGAAAGAAGAAATACCCCTGAGATAAGTGGATAAACTCTCTGCTCAGTCTAAACCAAAACAAGTCTCTTCAGGGAAGCAGGTCGCACACTGGTACGACGCATCATATAGCCTCACCAGGCATGACAGAAGCAATGATCTCTTCTATGATCTCTTTCTATGATCAGGTGACCCGTCTGGTGGATGTGGGGAGGCCTGTGGATGTGGTCTACCTAGACTTCAGCAAGGCCTTTGACACCGTCCCCCACAGCAAACTACTGGCTAAGCTGTCAGCCCGTGGATTGGACCATTACAGTCTGTGCTGGGTTAGGAACTGGCTGGAGGGCCGGGCCCAGAGAGTGGTAGTGAACGGTGCCACATCCAGCTGGCGGCCAGTCACTAGTGGCATGCCCCAGGGATCAGTGCTGGGCCCTGTCCTCTTCAACATATTCATCGATGATCTGGATGAAGGGGTAGAGTCAGTCATCAGAAAATTTGCAGATGACACAAAGTTAGGGGCAGATGTTAGTCAGTTAGAGGGTAGAAAGGCTCTGCAGAGAGACCTCGACCGACTGGACAGATGGGCAGAGTCCAATGGGATGGCATTCAACAAGTCCAAGTGCCAAGTGCTGCATTTCAGCTATGGCAATCCCATGCTGAGCTACAGGCTGGGGTCGGAGTGGCTGGAGAGCTCCCAAACAGAGACGGACCTGGGTGTGCTGATTGACAGCCACCTGAATATGAGCCAACAGTGTGCCCAGGTGGCCAGGAGGGCCAACAGCATCCTGGCCTGCATTAGGAATAGTGTGGCCAGCAGGAGCAGGGAGGTCATAGTGCCCTTGTACTCTGCTTTGGTTAGGCCGAACCTTGAGTACTGTGTCCAGTTCTGGGCCCCTCAGTTTAAGAAGGACATCGAAACACTTGAACGTGTCCAGAGAAGGGCAACAAGGCTGGGGAGAGGCCTTGAACACAAGCCCTATGAGGAGAGGCTGAGGGAGCTGGGATTGTTTAGCCTGGAGAAGAGGAGGCTCAGGGGTGACCTCATTGCCCTCTACAACTACCTGAAAGGTGGTTGTAGCTGGGAAGGGGTTGGCCTCTTCTCCCAGGCAACCAGCACCAGAACAAGGGGACACAGTCTCAAGCTGCGCCAGGGGAGGTTTAGACTCGAGGTGAGGAGGAAGTTCTTCACCGAGCGAGTCATTCGTCATTGGAACGGGTTGCCCAGGGAGGTGGTTGAGTCATCGACCCTGGAGGCATTCAAGGGGAGATTGGATGTGGCACTCAGTGCCATGGTCTAGTCATGGGGTCTGTGTTGATAGGTTGGACTCGATGATCCTCGAGGTCCTTTCCAACCTAAGCGATACTGCGATACTGTAATGGCCGCTTCTTGACGAAGAGTTAAAGTACAGAAAAAATTCACTACATAAAACTTTTTCTCTCAACATTTTGTTTCCTTTATACAGAATTCTTTAAATTTTAATAAAAATTGAACCATTTATAAAGTCTTATTTATCTTAGCACCCTCTATTATGAAGCTAATTCCCATACTTAGTCAACCTGCTCACAAATAGCATGCAGTCAGCAGTTAATTTTATCACAGAAAGAAACAACTGAACAAAAAGCAGACAAATAAAAAGTCTTTAGGCAGAGTACATTTCAATAACTTCTAGTTCTGTGCTTCCACTTCTTTGCTGCTATGTTCTATTGGCATTGAACAGAAATCAATGGAACTTCTGTATGTAGTTGGTATTATTTGACAGCAGTCAAGCAGTTAAATGTAATAAAATAGCTTTCAGAAGTTAAACCCAGGAAAGCTTTAATTTAACAGGTTTTATTATACAGGAGCAGAAAACAGTCTCAATAAAAGACCACTCAAATAAGTCATTTTCATTCCTGCTGGAAGTATTACAAATGACATTTTACTGCAAAACAGCTAAGTTAATCTTCATTTCTAACCTAACTTTTCAGTATTTAGCTTGGCTTCTGCCATCAGGCTTTTGATAAAGCTTTTATCACTATTACAAAAACCTCAGACTGCAGTACACACTTTAAAGAATGAGCTATCAAAGCCTGCAAATCCTTTGTTCGCATCAGTGTTTCTCAATAACCTGTACCCACCTGGTATTTGTATTTTTTGTTTCGGAAATCCTAAGAGCTGTTAAAACCTAGACAGTAAACTAGCTAGCCAGACAGAGTTGAAGAACACATCTTCACTAGTATAAACTACTGAATTGATAAGGCTGCAATTATTCACTGGACTAATTAGATTAATTACAAATTACAATGCATTTATTATGCATTAATTATTAATGTTGTGAGTTATCTCTGTTTTTGCCCCAGTAAATTATGACAGACGTCTACAGCTGATTTTTCTTAAGCATGGCAATCAAAATACTTTTTAAAAAATGAAGAATGCACTTATTTCATCTCTGACATAAATAAAGGGTGTGTTATCAGTAACCCCAATAACGAAGTGCAACTGTAGCATAAAATTCTGGTGACAGAGCACAAAATGTACCCTTCCAACAGGGCTGGATGACCTTTAAAAGTCCCTTCCAACCCAAATCATTCTATGATAATGTGACTGTAGAAGGGTTCCAGAAAAATTAGTTTAATTGTAACACTGTTTAAGTTCAAGAAATCCTGAAAATATTTCAGACTCCATTCTAAACTGTCCAGCCTATCTACAATCATCTTTTGTTAGACAGTTCACACAGCTAACTGCCTAATCAAAAGCTAACTACCTCTTCAAAGCAGTGCTGTCCACTGGATAGAAGGAGCTTTAATCCTTCCTCCAAGAGTTTCCAAGTAGTGAAATTAGAAAGATGACATCAGAATTTTGTCATTCAAAATCTACTATACATAGAACCAGGACAGGCCCTCCCATTATTCTGTCTTTATTTAAAAACATTTAAAACACTGATGAAGAGCAAAATACAATGGCAATATACTGAGCAATACTGTGACAGCATGCAAAATCTTCTCACCGACCTGTCACTGATACTTCACAGTTTAGAAAAAAGCAATTCCACTACTTAAGAGGTAGTAAGATTGACTATGCTGTGTTTTCTAATTGGCATTTTCCCCTCTCCAGCATTCTTAGTGTGCCAGGCTAAAAAGTATGCATTTATTTATGACAGCTGCTTTTAAATTCTGACAAATTCAACATATTATTCACATTTAAATAATAAAAATATTACCATTTAGAAAAATATTAGGTTTAAAACTCATGCATTCCACTACTAAAACTATGAGTTCTGAAGAACTCACTAAAGAGGTAGGTGTAGGCAGGCATTCATACATTAAAAATAAAATAAATTCTTAGTCTTAATTCCATCACAGTTCCCACTTGATGTCACCACAGGCCTATAGCAAGCATTTACTAATACAAGTGGAATAAGGCATACCTTTGTGGAACTGCTTTCAGTAACTTTTGCTAGCTGCCAAAGGATTACATAATGAGTACACTGCAGTGCATGAATTACAATCTGAAATCAAAAGGCAAAAAATGCATTAGAAGACAAAGGCCAACAAAAGACAGAAGTTATTTATTGTTGTACCTAAGGAACATGGTTTGACTACAGACCTGTTCTGGCATGTCTCCATTTTCAATGCCGGTTTTCAACAATTTGTAGTTGCAGCCAAACAAGTCCCATCTTGATAGATCATGAGCACTGTAAGTATTAGAAATTAAGAAAATATGTAATTTAAGCAACATGCTTTCTGCATTTTCATGCTAACAACCACTAAAAGCTTAGCCTGTCTTTAAAATAAATACAGGAGAAATACCCCCTGCCCAACACCACAAAAAAATACCAAGCTAGAAAGATACAGAAGATTTCATGACAGAGTCAGTATGTCATGTTCTGCACAACTATCAATCATTCACACTAAAAAAGAAAGCCCTCCAATCATCAAATCACAAACAAACAAAAACAGCACCCCACATACCACACTGACAGACGGTTGCAGAAGCCTACTTACTTGTGAAAAGCTGTGATCCTCTTCAGTGTTGACAAGACTTGATATGCATCATCTTCATCAGGTTCCTCCCCCTATTTAATAAACATATCGTAAGATACCCAAAGCAACAAATGTCAAACAAACTAGGGAACTTCAGAAGGTTTAAACAAAACATAAAACACAACACTGAACCCCAAACCTCTCCCCCACTCCAACCAACAGCCAAGAGAGAACTGCGTAAAAATTATTTATTTATGATATTTGGAAGAGTTAAAGAGTTTGAGAGACAAGGTACCAGCTCATGTTTACAAATAGTAAGGAGAAATCACAAGGAGAAATTAGGGAGGGAGACAGGAAGGAGAAGATTAAAAAAACAAGAAGGAAAGAAGAAAGTCTAGGCTAGCAGAACAGAAAGTATTAAGCAGGTGCTTCAATTTTCTCTGAAGAATCCAGCAGAGGCCACTGTCAGACAATAGATACTGGACTAGATGGGCCACAGGTCAGCATCTCTATCTTGCTTTAATAACAGAAAAAAGGCTTTGAGAGAGGCAAGGGAAGTGTTTTCTTCAAATTCTCCCCACAAATTCTGACGTACATATGCTTTTGGAGAAAGGAGTAAGAAAAGGGTCTAAAATTTATCTATTTAAATACATAGGATAAATTATCTAAGGCAAAGAAACTCCTCTGTTCATCCAAGATGTTCAGGAGTTGCACAGTCTTATCAAAGTGCTATGGATTTCAAGACTTCCACCACAGTACTGCTATTTTCCCTCAAACCAACTGTCTGACATTGCATTTCCTTGCTTTACCTCTCATTCTTTCTTTTCCTTACAAAAGGGGAAATAAGTGGATTAATAGGCTCATTTCTTAATCAGTCCACATATGCGCCTAGGGTTTCCAACGTGAAATCCTAGTTCAAGCCAATAAGCAAGAACATGAGTAAAGCTTGGTTAAGTCTGCATCTCAGAAGTGTGCACAAGTCAGTCATCAAAACGAGACTTTCCATGCTCTGTATCAGAGCTGAGGAGGAGAAACAAGTTTTGTCTGAGTGTCAGAGATCCCACACAGTGAAGTTAAATACTGGTATGAGAAAATTCTCGCTCTTCAGGTCAGCAAGGTGTGGGAACAAAGTGATTTTTATGCTATTAACTGCACCTGTGTGTATTTAGGAAGGGAAATGTCTTCTAGAGATTACGATATTTAACAGCAGTAACATGCAATCAGAAGCAAGACCAGCAACGTTACTACATCTGGGGAGAATCCTAGTATCTCAAAAATTTGAGCTTCAAAACCTTAAGGTGAAAAGTTTACATAATTTAAAAGTTTATCTGAAACTTACCTCAAGTTCCCTAAAGACACTTGTCAAAAGAAGAATAAAAGCAAAGACTCTCTGTCCTATTATAAAAGAATAATCTGAGTTCACACAATCGCAGCAATGATAATGTTGTAGTATTGTGCCTGACTTAATGGTTCTGAAGGTCAGAAGGGAAATTCCCATCTCTAACTCACTGGCTTCCATAGGAAGGCAGAAAAACATACTGGAAACATTTACAGAAGTAGGAAAAGTTGATCTAGTATATTAAAATACCTCTTGCAGGAAGTCTTCAAGAAGTCGATTAAACTTGTCTGCCAATTCATCTATTAACTGACTTCTTGCAATGTCAACCCTGTTAAAGATTGTGAATTCTTCATTACAGAGAGCATGGTATGTTTTCGAACAGGCTTCCAAAACATCTATATCTGTGTGCTTCTCCACAATGTCCCGGATTTGTCGCAGTAACGCATCCAAATGCTACAAAAAAGATAAAGTGTGAAAAGACAAAAATAAAATAGTAATTTATAAGCATATATATACACACATATGCACACACAAATGTACACATTTTTAATGAACTATGAATTCTGTGTATTACTTTGGTAACTATGAAATGCAACAAAGAACACTTCCAGAAAGCAACTGAGTAAATTAAAAATCCATTTGGCAAAAGCTAAGTAGCAGCTTAGCTAAGGCTAAAGACTCAATGCATTTTTGAAGTCATTAAAATTTTGCAGTGCTCAGTATGGTTTTATCCAACACTTGAATTTGGAATGATAACTGAACAATAAAGGGTTATGATAAATAAAGTCTCAGAAAAAACCTCACACCTACAATGGTGACTGAAATTCTGGTGACTGAGCCTAAATTCTGGATTTTCGCCTTTTGTGTTAAGCGTTACCAAATGTTTCCTTACCTTTTCTAATCGCCCTGTTGTGTAAATTTCCAAATCAAAGTACTGTGGCAACTGCAGTAAGTTGGTGACTTTTTCTGCATCTACAGAATACTGTAAAATTTACAAGGAAAAAGGTGAAAAGGTATTGTACAACACAATTCATTATAGGGATATCAAATATTAATAAAGATAAGTAAGGGGGGAAAAAAAGGAAAACTTGTCCAAGCCAAGCAGTTAATCAGAGAAACCAGTTCACATTTCAACCACAGTCCATCAGCAAGCAACGGAATTAAGCCTACCTTTGCTAGCAACTGAGGAAGTGCCACTGCAAAAAGTTCAGTAATTTTTGTCCTGTCATCCAGCTGGGTTTTCTTCTCTTTCGCTGTCAGCACCTAAAATAATGGGATTGTGAGGGTTTTGTAACTGAAAATTCTGGAACAAAGTTTCATTAAAAATAATTAAATGACAATTAGGTACCATCTAGTACCCCTGTAAAATATGTATGATTAAAAAAAAAAAAACAAAAAAACCAAACAGGGAAAAAAAGCAGCCAATTAAAAAAAAAACCCTGCACTTGAAAAATGCAATTAGAAGTTACACCTAACAGTATCTTGAAAACAGAAGTGACCATCTAGAACAAAAGGCGTACCTTGCCCGAAACAAAATACCATGATCAGTAAATGCTTTTCTTGACAGTGGAAGAGCAGAAAACCTTTCAGCTTCCTTCAAGTTTTTAATGCTATTTATTCAATTCATATTTCAATCTGATCTACATACAAAGATTTCTATCTGTACTTAATAGCTTCTTACCAAAAGCTTCCTCAGTCTTGAAAGCAGTTCTTTCCAATTCACGTACCAATAAAACAGAGCTGCCTAACCTCTACATAGTTACAGAAAAGCCAATTGATGGAATGTCTACCTTCCAAAGAGACTACAAAGTATACTCCCTTCCCTACTTTTGCTATTTCAAATGAAAAATAGTCTTAGTTTTCCCAAACAATGATTTTTATTCTCCTTTACAGCCAATACTTCTTTCAAAACCAGTTTATAATGAAAATAAATGCATAGTTCAAATGGTTTTAAGCATGTGCCAAGGTGTTGAGAAGGTGAATTAGCCAGGGTGGTCAGATACTGGAGGCTGTAGGGGCTGAAACTGAGTTTTCAAATTCAGTCCCTTCATCAGAAAAAGTCTACAAGCTTCTCCATCTTCCCCCACTGTCCCCCACATAGCCACTCCTACACATATCTACACAAGTCACTTTTTGCTTCCTACCCTTTTCCCTGTTCCTCTTCCCACAGGAGGATGACATTCAGCTGCTTGCCGAATAGTACAAAGCATTATTTCAATCAGTGCACTTTCCTGTCTGTCTGTTAAAGCTGAAATGTAAGAAACAAACAGGTGTTAATATACAGCTTGTTGCCTTTTCTTTCATTTTCTACACATATTAGTACCTAAAGATCAAAACATGTATTAAAAAAAAAAAAATAAGAGAGGAGGGGGGCATTTACAGCAATAGTCCATACCTAGGTGTGTAAAGAAGGGGTGGCACAGGGAATAAAGAAGATAAGAACCTTATAAAATATCTCAAGAAAACAAGCTAATATCACTGCATGAGTCACAGGACAGGATGAAACAAGTACCAAGCTTTATAATCATTTTAGCTCCTTTTCATTTTTCAGAGGTCCATTTACTAGGAACAATGAATTACAGAACTATGCCAGGGGCTTTGTTTGGTCTCACTGTCATTACAGAAATTACTGTATTTTTCCATAGGGTAGTTTTAACACTCAACGAATGAAGTAGTTTCACAAGAAACTCAAGTTTCTAATGCCAGCAGTGCAACCTGAACATGTTAAACAATAGGGAAACTGGACATTGCATAATTATTCCCTCTCGCCACCATTGTTCTGTATCTCGCTTCCAGACCAGAAGTGATCTCTTCCTACTGCTCTTCACATTCTGTAAGTAGTATCAGTGATTTATTATAGTCATGCAAAAATAGAGAATGTATGGGGACTCTAAATTAAGACTAACAAACACTGCATAGCAATATAAAGAAATGCCTGTGAAAATCTCTTACGTTCTTCTCCATTAAGAGGCTCCTCCAACAGAAGACTGTTCATACATTCCCAGTCCTTCAAAAGGTCTGTTGCACAGTCCCACATACTGTCCACAAGATAAGCAGCATGTTCATGCAACTAAAAAGAGAACAGATTAAGTATTTTTCTTTACTGGTAACAAAATTCATTACAGACCTTGCTATAATACAGGGTATTTTTCCTGCTTGACTCTTGTCTGTGGTGAAAACCAGAAAATGTTTTGCACCCTTTGGTTCAACCAAAGCCTCTCTTCCCCAGTCAAGTTAAGAATATGTCACAGGATCTTCAGAACTTGGGGGATAGCTGTTGGAGGGATGGTTGTGGGGTTTGGGGGATTAACGCCACCCCTCCAACCCCCATATAAAGCACTTAAATCACAATTTCTTTCCACCTACATATTAGCATGAGGAATGCCAGAAGAGCATTTGCCAGAGCTAACAGCCACTCTCAACACTGTGTACTGGGCAGATCCTTCAAATAAACACAACACAGTCTTTCAACCAAGGATATCCCTGAAACTCAACTTACCTCACTTTCCAAAAAGAAGAATACTAACGTCTTTACAAGATTAGCATTCGGACTTTGTCTTCCCCTTCTTTTAAGTATTCCATCATCTTCAGGATCTCTGCGGCTGAAAAGTCTAAAAGGGGAAATTATTTCAGGATCAGTTTCTTCTTTGTTACCTTTGCCACAGTAAATTAATATCAAGATATTGGGGTTTTTTTACAGATACACACTTAATACCTTGCTGCTTTGCTCCACATTTTGTTTTGAAAGGAAGTAATTTGGAACAAGCGTAACTTGAATAACTTCCTATGTGCTGAGCTGTCTCCAGTTGAACGTGTAATTATAATACTTTACAAACATCACTGATAATCGCTTGTGCTTAAGTTAGGTTCCATGCTCCTCAAGCAGCAAAATAGTACTGGAAAAAGGTCTAAAACACGATGGAAACATTTTGTTCCTCTTAACACCTGATGTGTTTTGAAACTTTTTTTTTTTTTAAAAACAGACTAGTTAGATAACCCAACAACCCAACCTGGGGGGCAGGGGGATGAACTGCAAATGTGAGAAACCTCAGTAGGATGCAAGCACAAGTTTTAGGTATGAAACCATGAGTACTTTAAGATATTTCAAAGAACACAGTAGGGACAGAAAAGGAGAAGAACAAAGAAATGTTGTTGTTATATTCCCTGTAGGCACAAGCTTTCGAAGTACAGCCTTCAAAATTACTACCCCCCATTCAGAAAAATGACAACAAAATCTATAGTAGCATTACATTTTCTGTGTTACTACTTAAGGCCACTTCATTATTCAGATTTTCCTTCTCTTAATTAAAACTAATAAGAATCGTAATACTAATGCACACTAACACCTTCAGGAACAATTCTATCTTACTTTTTATAAAGAAATTCCCCTGCGGCAACTGCTACTGGCCGATGAGCTGAATAAACCAGATGGTAGACATTTTCACAGTCTTCTGCAGTCAGAACTTCTTCACTACTCCTAGGGGTGGAGATGGGGAGGAGGGGAAAAAAAACAACCAAATCACTACAGTGGACTCAAAGCAAGAAATCCAACATGGGAAGTGATAATGAAGGAGAACATGAATGTTTTCCTTCAATTTATCATAATAAACCCCCAAATAAGATAGTTCAGTTATAAAGTATTCCCAAATAAAATTACTGGTTAAGATATAACCATTCGGTGTAAGATTATGTTGTAAAGTTCAACCACTTCATAACGCTCAGTACATTTTCTATTTCTTCAAATATTCCATGATAGTTTCAAATTAGGGAGCGTGATGTCTACGTTTCTAAACTTTACACCTAACTTAACTGCAACAGCTAAGCAACAGCACTACTCTAGCCAGATTACCATTGAAATCCCACTTTGTTTGAGTGTAACATATATAGACATTTCTCCAGACTTTCAATTACCTGATTTTTATCCAGCTGCTTTCCTCACCCACAGGGATGTGAAACACTTAATAATTTTTAATATTTGTTGTAGGTCAGATAAAGAGATACACATGTACTTACTGTAAAACAAGAGTGAGTAATTTTATTGCTTGGACTGCAACATCATATTCTTTGTCAAGAGTCATAGACACAATTCTATCCTAAGAAGACAAAAGAAAAGTATTTTCAAAGAGGGGAAAGTGTGATACAACTTTTCAAATAAATGCACTTAAAAATATGAAGTTATACTAACCTTGAAACGGCTGGTGAAGAGTTCCAATTTGGAATTAAGCTCTTTATTGTAGTAAAGCCCTTGCAAAGCAGTTAGGCATTTGAGTCTCACTTCCCCTTGCTAAAATAAAATTAAGTACTGGATTAAAAGTATAGGATACAGATGCAATTTCAAATTATACAAGTTTCTTTTGCAGTCTAAATTAAAGACAAATATACTATCAATAATCATGTTTATGACTTACGAATATACCCTTGTTTGCAACAAGTCGATAAAAAAACACCCCACAACCCAATGTCTTACTGTAGTTAGTATCTTTAAGTGAAAATACCCTTGTTCTGTTCTTTAAAAATGTAATCTAAATGATCAAGTTATTTCTAAGTAGAACTGTTTAAAATCAGCATCATCTACATTGTTAGTCATCTCTTGTTAGATCAGAATTACCAAGTATCTGCAGAGAGAAATATGGCTCCTAAAGAACAAGATTTAAGTTTTTTAAGGTACACACAAATACTTTTCAAAAATCCAGAACAACTGAGTTCAGTTTCTTATCACCCCACTGCCAGAGGTTGTTTTTTCATACCAAACCCATGACAGCTTAGCATGAGTGAGCATCCCTCGTTCATCAAATTCAATAGCTTCAAGTCTCCTATGCAGGAACTGAGACTGTGTGCTGACTCAACAATGAATCAAGAATTATTTGTAAACTGTATCTTTTGACTACTCCAAGCAGAGAATAATCTCTATCTGGTAGCTGGTAAAGTAACAGCTTGATGCACTCATCAGCACAAAAGGGGACTTTTCCTATGCTTTTTACAGCTAGCTGAGTATGCTAAAAAGTTTCTTAACAAAACAGGATATGGGAAGCCATATGACTGGATTAGTCCACATGAAAAGCATTAATTTTAAATAGTTAAGTATTATAAGGTAGACGTTTGTATAAGCAATAAATAAATAGATTAAGCCCTTTCCTTACAAGTAACAGCTTATTACAAGCCCATATATAAACACACTTTCTAAAACCATTCAGAAGACTCAAGTTTATTATATATAGACACACACACATATGTATTTTGAAATTAATTATAAGTACTGCAGTGCCTGATTAAAACAGTTAAGAGATCAGAACCTAGAGTCCAGCAAGATCAACAACCAAAAACCTGGCTTTATGCTTCATGACTCTGTTCATTTGCCTCAATGTAACTTACCTTGTCATGCATAGTCCACCCTACATATTTTAAATAGCTGTCATTGAGAAAGGCGTCGCTGTACATCTTCATCCATATTCCAATCTCTTCAATACAGATGGCTCTTATTTCAGCAATTGCATCTCTGTGGAGTGGGGCAAGAGGATTAAACAGATGAATAAGTAGAAACACCTTGTACCAGCTTCCAAAATAAATTAATGAAGCTACAAATTATTTACTAGGATAAACTTACCGGTATCTATGCACAAAAACACCTTTAAATATTGCATTCATCATGTTTTCTATTTCATCTTGGTTTTCCTGAAGCTGAAAGAATGAACAGAGTACAGAAAGTGAGCAGCAGTTTTACAGTCTGATTGGATGGTGCTGATGGTAGAATTAAGGGAATATGGAACTGAAAAGTAATAGAAGGAAGAAATCCAGACAGTAACAACACAAGAGTACAACATGTAAATGAGTGGAAATGCGCTACAGCTTTAAAACACAGAAAATTGTATTTGCTTTGAAAGTGCACGAGTGCCAGTTAAAATATTTCAAAGTAAATATTGTCAGCAAACAAGCACAGGTCAAAACATTAAAACAAAAAGCCAACAAAAACAGTCCATCACTGAAGTGAATTTTAGTACTGGATAAGTCTGTTATAAATTAAACAAAACCTAAAATTGGAGCTACTTGCATTTAGTATTAAGAAAACTAGAATATCAAAACTTAAATGAGAACAGCTGGTACGAAATCCTAAAAGCCAATACCTTAGTCTACTTGAGATTGGGAAAGGCTCAATTCTCACAGCAATGCTTTTTCAGTGTATCTACATATTACTTACACTAGGTCTGGTCCTGCATGCACCTTACACATCTACATTTAATGAGTGTTTAAGGCATCAGTCTCAAACTGTAAGATTTTTGTGAGATGAACAGAAGACAAAGCTGTTAATGTGGATGTGTAAAGTAAAAAAGTTAACAGGAAACAGCACAGAAGCTGAAAGTAAAGGTGAGACGCAGCATTTAATCATAAGGTTATTTGCTAATGTCTAAAGAACAAACCAAAACCAAACCTTCAAAATAAAACATCTGTTCCCAAAAAAAATCCTGAAACATAAACCTGACTGAATTAGGGTTTTCAACAAGACAGCAGTGTCAGCAACGAATCAGCAAATTGCATTTTCAATGTAGATAGTGTTTTCTGTAGAAGAAAAAGTACCTTATCTGCATCCTTTAAAGACACTTTCTGCTGAGATCAGTAATGACATCATAAAAGCAGTATTTTGGCCCAGGATCCTGGGGTTCAGAGGTCATATGGTAATTTTTGTTACATATTTAAACTTAGTTTAGGAAACTAAAGGAATTGCTGATTGCAGTCTCATTTGCTAGCTTTACTAAGATGGCACTACCTGAAAATTTTTGAATCTATGTTTACCTCTTTTTACAGAAATGCAGATAGTAAGAAGCACCTTTCAAAGTTTTTCAAATCTTAAATATCAACAACTTAAAGAATCCAAGAGATGGAGTAGTAACTACATTTACAAAACAACAAATTACAGACAATCAAAAACTGTCATTTATCAACACTCATCCTGCTCACACCAGCTGTAGGCAGTTGCACTAACCTCCTTCCTTTTCTGTAGTAAGAGCTCCAGCCTGTCATTAGCCCGTTTCCCAATGATTTTATTTCGTTCTGCTTCATACTGCCGTTGTGTATTGTCCATGTTAATACTAAGATTTAATGCCACATTCACTAAAGCAGTCATCAGCTTCATGGCTACAATGAACATGACAGGAACAAAAAATATTTAACAGGTTACCTGACCTAAGGAAAACAATTAACAAAAGAGAGTTACAGACAGAGCCCAGGAAACTTTAAAAGGATTCCATTATTAGAATCATATAGTAGATGGGCATTGCAAACTGAAAGTCAAACATAGAGTAAGTTTCATTCTTCAAAAGGAAATGTCCTAGACAATGCCACCACACTGCACTATTCTTTGCTCCTCAATTTAGTTTTGCTGAGGAGTCGTTTTCTTTCAATACCCTTTATTTACAGAGGCAGAGAAATTACAGTAGTCAATTAGAAGCCAGAGAACTGACCAAAATGTAAGATACACTTGGTTGGATTCATTGGTGTGCATTTATTTCTGAATCAGCCCTTTTTAAAAGGGTGGAAATATGCCTATTCCAGAAACCAGGAGATGGTCAACAGCATACTTACTTTTGTTAGGAACTTTTCTAACAAGACATGAAAGGGCTTGCATTGGCAGAGCAATTTACTAAGCATGTATCATTAGCATAAAGTTCATAACTAAGGCATAGACATGCCAATAAATCAAAATATCATCGCACACTGATCTCTAAGTGTAGCAAGATGAACAGAACAAGTCTGAGCTAATCGTAGAATCACAGAATGGTAGGGGTTGGAAGGGCCATCTGAAGATCATGTCCAAGATCGCCTGTAGAAGCCAAAGCTACTGCAAATATCCGTAACTATGGATACAAGTATTTTGTAGGCTGCTTCTATCCCATCTAAAACAATCTTCAAGAATACAAATTATAGTCTCATATGAAATGACAAAGAAATTACAAAAACAATCAAGAATCTATTACTGATATGAATAAATAAACACATATGGATTAATAATTGTATGTGAGAGAAATTAACATGCCACAGCACAACTTTTGCAACTTACATTCAGGCACAACTGAAACACAATAGTTACAGCTTGGGTTTTTAAGAACTAAAATTTGTGTTGGTCATATGGTACAACAGTCAAATTGATGACACAGCAGAACTGGTATATTACCCTGAAATAAAAAGGTTTGTTCCTCTTTCTGCAATGAATGCCTTGGCATTTTAGACAAAAACTGTTATCAAATGAAAAATGAAATGAGTGGAATGTCTGGCATCAAGAAGTTGAATCAGAACAATTCTTCCCTGTGCAGTGTAAAACTTAAACATGGAAGCAATACACAAACATAATTCACTGACCTGCCAGTGTGCTAGTGTGCCGAAATGCTCTGACTTGAGAGTCTGACAGCCCCGTAAGCAGTGAAATGACAGTATCCATCATATACTCATCATATATGATGCTATATTGACATTGTCGGACGAGTACTCCAATGAATTCACAAAAGCTGGATTTGAACTTTTTCCACTGAGGACCAGCCATAGTTAGCGGATAATCTCCACTATCCTATTTTTAAAAATATAAATAAAAAATAAATAAACCCAGAAAACTCTTTCAAACATCTTAGAAGTTATTTTATTAAATGAAGATTAAGAAGAGAGAAGTACAACTTTGAAATAAAAATGTGATACACATGTATCTACTTTGCAGCTTGGGCTTGTTATGGCAGAGGCAACATTCTAGAAGTCCTACTATAAAACCTGCATAATTGCATATATTGAAATAACCACTATTCTCTGCTTTTTGCCTACTCCCTTCAACAAAAGAGTCACAGGTTGTTTCTTTTTATTTTTTCCTTCAAAAAAATTTCATACTCCTTACAAATCTGCTTCAGGTTACACTAGAACTAGGACATGAAGAGTTAGGTGACGTGTTTAGGAACACTCAGTTCATGAACATAAAATTCACAGAGTGGAAATTCCTGAAGTCATAAAATGACCTACTACAACTCCTTGGCTATAACAAATGTGTGTTCTTCTCCTGATTTGAGAACCTTTACAAGTAATGGTAAAGTGAAGGTGGAGAGGGTGGAAGAGAAACCAAATAACTAAATAAGTAGGTAAATAAATAAATAAATATTTGTATCAGTGCTTCTGTGATCAGCTTCTTTAAGAGGATAACCAACATTACAAGCTGAAAATCAAAGCATCCATGAAAAGGGCTTAGAAATCCCTTAGTGGTACAAGAGAAAATGAGCAAAACCTAACACTTAAAAAACCATCCCTTTACAAACAGTCCCAGCTTCACATATTGCATAAAATATTGCCTTATAGTAAACAACTACATTTATGCACTGAGATATTTCTAAGGAATACTGAAATCCTTTTAAATAAAAGCAAATAACATTTTCCTTCTCTGTAAAGTTGACAATGTTTTTCAATTTTTACATTGGGGGAGAGGAATTATTTCCCTATTAGGTATTTTTTGAGGGAAGATTAAAAAGATACTTTTACAGTCTTGGTACTTTTACAGTCTTTGACATACAGGGTAAAAGGAGTACCACTCAAAAATAAACTCACAAATATCCTACACCAAAAATCCCAATGTGTCCAAAAAAGTTACAACCCCCATTAATGGCAAACCATTGCTCTTCAACTGGAGAATAATCAAATTCAAATCCCCTTGATTGTAGATTAATGAATGCACAGAAATAAATTTAGCAACCATTCTAAAAGTTAAAAGTCATCTTAAAGAGTGCACAGCAGGAACTACGAGGAACCCCACAAGGACCCACACTAGCAGAGTTCCCACTGTTCACAAACTGAAAGTCATACTGATTTCTTAAACCATTGGTAAGTTATACAGAGCTTTGCTTCCTAGTCTTACAAGTTCAAGAGTACAAGATTTTCATTCATAGAAGTCCTGTCATTTTTGCAGCTGACCTTACCCTTGAAAGAGACCTGTAGCAACATGATCCAGTAAGATTAGGACGGGTACAACCAAAAAAAGATGAGTATCAATACATTATCAGCACTTCATTAAATTACCTCATCAAACTCTTCAGTCATTTTTCGGATTATTTCAGAATTCTGCATATGTCGGAACATCTCTGCTGTAACAACCCCTACAATTGAAATGTTAGAATATTAGAACACTTAATATGAAAACAGATTAGATACCTCCTGCTACAACGCAGAAATTATCCATCTGAAGTTAACCTACAGGTGATACATGAATTTTTCAGAAGCTACAGGTTTTTTCATTTGAGCATGTAACAAGTGCTTAGTACCAATAGCTTCTGCACACATAGACACTTCCCACTGTTCTTCTTTTCTTTTTTTAAAGTGAGTTTGTGCACATGCACACATGCATCTAGAATTTACTCATCAACTAGTCAAATGATGCTTGTGCCAGACCTCTTTCCTAAGCTGAGAGTGACCTTTTAGGACTCTCTATTCGTAATGATGTAGAACAATTTTGAAGAGTTCTACTGCTATTTATTATCTTCTGCACTGTAATAAACACACTGTGATTTCACACATTTTCTGTCTTAGCCTGAAATTGTTTGAGCGTAAACAGTGATATTTAAACCAAACGTATCTCCTAAAGTTTACTGCAACTATGCTGGCAAAAATTCATGACAAGGATCAGCTCAGAAAGCATTAGAAGATCCTGTAGATTTATCTGGTAACAATAATCAAAAGGTCACCGCTCTTAAAAGGCTAGATACCCTCCCTCTGAGAAATGCTGTTAGTTTTCTGGAGATTTATGCACATTATATGCTTATGGGGACAGAGAAACACTTCAAGACAACAATTTACATCCCATCCTACTCTGCCAAGAACAGTGACACTGCAGGGTAAGTTACCTTCTCTTCATAAGGAGGCGAGGGTAAAAAGAATGGAGGTCATGGAAACAAGGTAAATAAAATCTGGAAATACTATCTTACTGTAGACAGGCTACTAAGAAGCTGTCCATACTGAACTTTTAAATCAAGCATCTCTATAAACACTATGAAACAACTTAAAACACTCAATGGTAAGAAGCAGATAAATACAAACTAGAATTCCAAGACTGAACAAACTATCAATGTTTAAAAGAGTTTTCTGAAATAATAGCAGAAGCAGAGGAAGATCAAGTGTTAAATACCAGTACTGCAGTCTCTGGTGTAAATACAAAAGGGTATTTTTTAAATATAGCATAGTATTTCTAGACCTGTTCACCTTCAGAAATACCAGCTCAACTACAGAACCTAACAATGTAAACCAGCTACAGGGATGAAGCTGTTCTACAGTGTATGTAGTGTAAAAGCAAAGCAGAAGAATTATATTGTGACATTACTTAAACAGATGAGTAAACATTTCAGTATATTACCTTTGCAGCCTGAACACTGAATAAAGAAGTTAATGAGATCAAGAAGTGCTATATCTCTGTCATGTTTGTATGACTCTATCCAGTCATCCACCACAGACTGAAAAGAAACAAATATAAAAGTGCTTTTATTGAACACGGTCAATGTTATTTAAGTGCTTTCCAGTAAGTGATTCTTGTTTCTTCCATAAAATACTTTAACTCTGTGAGTGTGATTAATACAGGACAAAATGTTTGAATGATCCTTTACTGCCATAAATGCAGTTTTTAAGAAAACAGTTCAAGTTTATTCCATAAATATACACAAGTATAAAGCTGACACCTAAATAAAGCACAGGAATACCACACAGTCCTACAGTAACTTCTTTTTCATTGAGGAAGAATGCAGAAATAGTTGGTATGTTTTAGAGAAGCAGGCAACAGGCATTCTCTTTTTTCCCCTCTTCCAAAGAAGTGTCACCTCTCTAAATGCACTATTTAGGTGTTCAGTTCAAACAGCTGTAACTTCCAATACTCTTTCAAAATGTTGTCTTTTTGATCAACTGTGCTACCCACACAAACCATAACAGAATGAACAACACTGCCCTACACTGCATGGACATTTATTACTCTGTATTCTCTGAAACAAATAGGAACAAGAGAATCACAGAATCATAGAACTGTCAGGGTTGGAAGTGACCTCAAGGATGATTTAGTTCCACCCCCCTGCCATGGGCAGGGACACTTTCCACAAGAGTATTTTACTAAAAATCTCAAAAGGAAGCAAATTAATAGAAAGCCTGTGATAACATTTGCAAGGACACAGAATTTACATGCAATTATGTTGCAAACATCCATATGTGTAGTACAAACTGTCTACTGCAAACATCATAAAAACATACATCATGAAATTCATTAACACAGGCACAAGAGACTCTTATTATGGTAACAGCCTGCTCTAAAATTTAGAGTCATTCTAAATAAATTAGATGACGGAATAGCATCTCCATTGCTTCTTGTCTGTATGTTCAAGTGCTTACTTTCACAGGCAAGGACAAACCAAAGGTGCTGCCACACAGAAAACTTGCTCAACAGAGATATAGATAAATGCCTCCTCTTAAAATTTAAAACTCTCTATGTTATAATACACAACCTTCATCAGCAAGACAAAAAGAATGAAAAACTCCAAGTGAAACTGTCAGTCTTCCCAGTATGAGCAGAACTCCCAAACTAGTACTCATTTGATTGATCTGTGGGGAAGGAGGAAATAATCTAGGAAACATCTAAAAGGTCACTGTGCAAGAAGATAATGCCAGGAAAAAGAGAAGTATTTCAGCAGGGCATCCTTTTCTCCACAATTTATTTTAAATAACCTCTAGCAAAACAGTAGTTTCTCCAACATTTCTTCTCAGTGGATGAAACATCTGTTTTTGCCAGAGAACAGACACTAAACTCAGAAGAAAATATGAAACAGAATTTAATATAAAATAAAAATTATTGAAGTTTTTTCAGGTAAGCAAGTGCTGAGGGCCACTGAGAACTTTTTAAACATAGTGCTGAAGTGGATTTTATTTTCTAAGTAATCTGATAATTCTTTTCTCCCTGAATCTGACAAAATATATTGAATAAGATTCCCTGTATTAACCAAGTATCAATTTTTCCAACTTGGGGTATGCAGGCCTGGCAAACATCTGCTTTTCTCTTGAAGAGCAAAAGGTTTCTTGACTATATAGTTTCTAAAAGTTAACATGGCATTTAGATACCATCACTGACAACTGGCTGAAAATGTAGCACACAGAGCATGTTAAGAGAAGTATAGCTTTGCTACTCACTTTGAAATCTAGCAGAAAAACACAAATTACAGAAGTACCAGATTTCTCTGTGCAAATACATCAAAGTAGTCTGTTCTTTTTTTCAAGTCTGAACTAAATTTCTGCCACACCATTCAGGCTGCTAGTGCAGAAGCCTACAAATCTAGAGAGAACTGCATATAGGTTCCTGCATGCCTACCACAGAAGCTGTAAACTCTAGATTTCAATCCCAAAGATAGTCTTTCTTCAAGGCTGCCGAGAAGTCACATGAGTGAGTCAGCAGGAAGGCTTCATGGCTGACAGGTTTAGACTTTAACCCCCTCTCCACTGAAAGATACACAGTCAAGCAAACAACACTTGACTGTTCTGATTTTTTTTTCTTTTGCAAGGGGAATAGGAAAGTTAATAAATAAAAGTGCCACATTTCTTAATAAACTGATTTCATTCCTATTAGTAAATGCACTGGAGACAGGGCCTAAGGTAGAGACAGATTAAAAATTCCTGACCCAAATTCCACCTAATTAGTGTTGCAATACACATCAGCCATGTCAACTTAAGGACTAGTCTAAATTTCCCCTAAGTTGTAGCTAGTGATTATTATACATTGGGAGACAAAAGAGAATTATATCTAAGCTCTAAGAACATTTGCAAACTGAAGATTTCTTGTTAACTTCTATGACAGCTATAGGCATAAACCACATTTGTATCTGAAGTCACACAACAAGGACTTCAAAATCATGCGATTTAAAACAACCTTTCTTCATTCAGGATACTGAAAATTCACTTTGAATCATAGCTTGACTTTCTTCATTATAGATGTGATTATTCATACCTGACATTTAGGAATGAAAATCCGTTTGTTCAGATTCGAACCTTAACAATGCAAAACTACTTTTTAAATAAAAAAAAAGTATCTTAACTTGTGACTAAAAAATTATGAAAAGATTCATTACTTTAGGCTTATTTTTATTAAATTGTATGTACAGGAAAATATTGTTATATTTAAATTGTATAGCCATCCAAGCCATAGAGATGAGATATCTCAAGTCTTACCTGCATAGCACTCTTGCCCATTTTAACTACCTCAAACAACATCATGTTTTCCACACCATTCTGTTGGTGATGTCCATTCATCCGATTAGGACCACCAGGTTTCCCTCCTCCGTTTCCACTTTTCCCCTTCTCTGCTGGCCCTTTTTTTCCTTTTTTACAGGTCTGTAATCACACACAAGGAGTTGTAACTGGGTATCACATAGCAGTTTAATTGAAAAAGAAAAAGAACCACAAAAACAACCCAACCCAAACCAACACCCAAACTCAATATATAAAATAATCACTATCCATAGCATGACAACTACAAATAAGGCCTTTTGTTTTCAGAAACCAGATTTTGAATCCAGAGTTGACAACAACAGCTGATCCTGGGTGATACAAAAACCAACAAGAATTCTACAGGTTCCATTTCCTTCTTCCTTCCTGTAAAATCTTTCAGCAACTAAACTGTTATTAGTGACAGTATATGATGCAAAGATCTTTTTCCTGTTTCAACTGGAAAATAGATTATACAAATTTTATTTAAAACAGCTAAGGCAACTGCCTTTAGACATCACGCAGTCTCCTCTGCAATTCCCTAACCTATTGTTTTTTCCATTTGAGCACACTTTGGCAAGTGGGGGCGAGGAAGAGCAGACAGCTGTCTGTACTTGATTCCTCAAATCCAGTATGACATACAGAAACATGAAAGGAAAAAAAAAAACCAACCATAAATTAAATGACTTGCATAAAACTATTTATCAGCACCTCTTAAAAACTGGGTACTCTGTACTGCTATATCAGATGCCTGACAGGCAGCCACAGTGCAGGCCAGCTGGTGCCCTGCCTGGGAAGTAGCCACATATGGCTGATGCCAAGCCAGTAAATGGGCAGGAGCCATCCAGGAGGGTGGGCACCTGCCCAGTGAAGGGAGAGAAGGGCTGTAAGTGGGTTTAGACCTCCTCATTCACGCAGTGTAACCCCCTGGGTTAGAGGTCTGAGAGTTAATTAAGCAAAAACTTTGATTGCATTATTGGCTTCTGCTCACTTTTTGAATTAAAAGAGAGTCAAAATTAATGACACCGTCCAAAATGGTTTGTATTAGCACCAAATATCAAGTGTAGGATAGAACAAGTGCAGAAAGTCTAATCAAATCAAAGCTAATCTTTTTCTTCCCCACATCCCTTATGTCTTCATAGTAGTAAGGAAGTATCAATACAAATAGGGACTGTTTTCACAGAACAGCTGCATTCTCAGAAAACAGTGCTAGCTCATTCTGCTTCAAAGCAAGTGCCGAGCTCTTGAAGTCATAATAGCAGAAGCATTTCAGTATCCTTATAAACTGAACATACTTTTCCTTTGCCTTGTTTTTGGTTTTTTCCTTCAATATCCTCAAAGTCTGTATCAGAAGAAAAGTGTGTTTCAGACTCCCTGCAAAAATAAAGAGACAAACCATTTACACTGTTCCTCAAAACAATTTACTTGTGAAGAAAGCCATGTTAAAGGTTAAAAGATGTGAACATGCATAGAAAATATCAGCAGCACCTTGCTTGTGGCACGTGACAAACATTACATCATCTCAAAAGCAAAGAACATTACAGATATCTGCCACAAACACTAACAAAAAAACGGGGGGGAACAGCACAAAGAATCCACCACCTTCCCCTGCAACAGAAGTGCCTCAGAACTTCTCTTCCTGCTATTAGAAACTAAGTAAAGAGGTATGCACTTATGTTGAAAGGTAAAAAATTTTAAGAGAGATTTCTCCATCAACAAGACAACCTGTAGTTCTTTTGAGGCTTTTAAATAAATGGTGACCTGCTCCAGTTATTCAGGGAAAATACCTCAACTACTTTCTCTCAATACATAAAGAGGCCTTAATAAAAGGAATCTTATTTTGGTATTCCTAATCAAAGGCTTTCTTAATCAAACATTTCATTTTCAGGAAAAAAATCCTGAGAAGTACATCACATGATCAAAAGAGCATGCCACAATGGCTTCCTATTAATAAAGTTTAAAAACAGGTTTAAAATAATCAAGCACTTCTAAAATACTTATTTTATTTAATGTTCAATACTTAATAAAGAATTCAAACAAAACCTTTCCAACATCTAAATAGCAAGAAATCTAGAATCCTATTGCCTCAATTTGTTTCCAAGAGAAAAACAACTATGTGCATTAACACTAGGAAGAATAAGTATATTTAGAAATAAAACACTTACTGAAGGAGAGTAAAATCAGTTGGTATTTCTGGAGCTGCTATCATTTCTTTATCATCTTCTGGAACACCACTGTATTAGAAAGATATTTAAAAAACAGTCTGAAGTACAAGCTTACTTTTCTTTCTTCTTTTGTAGTGGACAACTTCTGTAAGAAAATAAAAATAAATACAATGTAAAGTTTTCCCACACATGAAGACTTTCGGAAACAGAAAAGTCACATCACACCATTCCCTGTTTCTAACCAAGCTTTCTCCTGTTCGAAGACTTTCTATTTTTGGTTCCTCCCATGATCTTACTACAAAGTACCTTAACAAGTGTTAAAAGCATCAGAATAACATAAAATACAGAAACATTTGGGGGGAAAGGGAAAAAAATTATTTCTGAGTAGGATGAGCAAACTCAAACTGTAATGGTTTCCATTAACACCTTCCGAGTAACAGCTTTCAGCTTTCATTTCTAAATCCATAATAGCTTTAAGTTTGAACTGTAATGACATGCACTGCAGAGGCCAGACTTAACAGCACAAGGATACTTCCAGCTAACCAAACCAAACCCAGATTTGATGCTAAATTTAAAGCACAGTATGTGTACACTTACGAACAGTACATATACAAACTCTGTACCTCTGGTTTCTAAACTCCCATGACATTTTGCACAGACAAGCTATTATAACAAGTTGTGACAACCAGCCATTTCACAACTGTCTTCCAGAATTGATAAACCAGGCTTAAAATAATTGTAACATTTAAAGCATTTGACAAGACTATCAATTAAGATCATATACTATCCCCATTATAAAAAAAATAAATAAATAATCAGAAACAGCACAGCATTTTATCAAGAAAAACTCAGACTGTAAAATACTTCAACTTAAAGCTATCATTTATTTATAAACTTTCTTATTTATCTCATTTTCATATATTTAAGGCATAGGGAAAAGCCTTACTGGATAATTCAAATGCAAGATTTAATTATGCAGGCTAAAGTTTTGTCTGCCCCAAGCTAACTTTTATACAGTTAAATTAGCAAAACATGTTGTTCAAGTATTTTGAAGAAACAATAGCAAGGAGGAATAAAAGCCTTCAGAGACAACATCTGCTGACTACAGCTTGCTGGAGTGATTAGGTATTTGAGGGAAAGATTTAATTTTGGCATGCTAAGCACATGTTGCTTAATGTCTGGTAGCTATGCTTCAGAGACTGCATTTCAATCGAGCATGGAGATAAAGAGGCCGAACATTTTTTTCCTGCTAGTGCTTATTTTGGATGCTAGGGGCCACTGTAGCTTCCAGAATTTAAACAGCTGTGAGAAACCATAAACCCTGAACTTACTATGTTCTCTTCCTTCACATTTCAATTATATAAAAGCAGAGAGTCAGAGTGGAAAGAAATAGTGGCAAAAAGAGAGGTTTGAGATAGGCTGGTGATTCTCAAGATAATCTGCAGCTAGTAAAGCATAACACAGTAGAAGATAAAAACCTTCAAAAGCATTGCTACAGCAGAAAGGCAGTAACCTTTGTTACCCCACTTCTCCTTTCCCTAAAATCATGCAGGCACATGACCAATGTGGTTCATCCTTTCCTGCTCCATTCACACATTCCAGCAACCAACCATTTGCAGGGCAACATCCCCTCCCCCAGCCATTTATCTTCGTAGGTTCTGCCATTCAGTATCACTTAACTCAAAACTCCTATAGAATAGGCAAAACATATCTCATGAATTTTTCTTTTCCTTGAATTATCAAGTTAAACTAGTTCAACAGCAGGTATCAGGAGTAGTCATGAGCAGGGGAGGGCAGACTAAAACTCCCTTCTTTGGAGTCAAAGCGTTGTTATACCACCCAGTCCATAAGAATACACGCTCAATTGGTGACATAACAAAATGATCTACACGTGGGATTATATTTAAATATTTGTTTTTAAGATTTGCTCCAATACCTGTCAGCAAATTGAATTTGGAAAAATACCACTACACACTTCAGTGCCTTGGTCGCAGCTGCTGAGAACCTCAGTAAAGGGCAAGGTTGGTTAGGAGGGAGGCAGCAGAGAGTAGCAAAAAGAAACAGAAGTAAGAAAGTAATTTCCAGCCACACAAGCCTTCTGAAGGGGCACTCTAGTAATTTAATCGCAGTGCAAAGTGAAGCAGCGAACTTCAAAAACCTCACTGAAGTTCAATCTATCAACATGCCATTATGTGACTTTTGCTAGTTCACTTTATTCAGTATTAAGCTACGTCATGTACTAAAGTGACAATCGGGTTGCTTACATGAAAACTTTGCATTATGGCTTATTAATAGTACCTATTTACAATTGTCAAATTACCTATTCCACAGAATTTGAGTACTGATAAACAAGGCAAGTTATACCACTTGTTCACAGAATTAACATGGTTTTTTACTCCCTTTATGGAGAGCCAATCTATTGTTCAAATTCTGCAAAAATTCTCAATAAAATCTCTTACTAACACAGAAATATTTTAAAGAGGAAAAAATAGTTACTAAACTATGAAAAACAATGGGCAAACATATATCAACATATATTCTCTACATCAAGTCACATCACTTTACAGAAGTAGTTGACTGCAGTTTATACTTCTTGTAAGAACACTTAGTACAAACAAAACATGAAAGAAAATATGGCATGGTTTGGTCAGAATTACCTCATAAAATGGGAAAGAAATATCAAGTTCCTGCTAGATGCTGAAGCGTTAAGCTACTAAGATTTATGTTACAAGAACCGTTTTTATTGAAGGAAGATGCAACCTGGTCATTGTGAGTGCAACTATAAACTGGTATTATGGAAAACAGTAGCTACAAAGTAATGCCTTGCAAGAATATACTAGGTAAGACTGCAAGGAAGCTCTACCATCAAGCTCAAACTTCAGCAATGATGCAGAAAAGTCCTTGTGTTTGTCCCAGCAAAGCATCATTTTAAAATAGTTACGTGCATCCAGAGTATGACTCAACCAGCAGAATCAACATCATTCAGCACACCCTCTCTGGCAGTATGAAACAGAAGTTGCCCAAAAAGGAACACACTTGCTTTGCTCCTATTGGCAGTGCTTCCCCTGCATACCTTCCTGGCATACAGACGTAACTCAGGGATTTTTTTTTTTAGCAAAAAAGGCTATTTTATAATCCTTTATCAATATATTCCTCATTAATACTTTCAGTTACTGACTGAACCAATATTCAACAGTGATGGTATTCCACACAAGAACTCCCATAGCCAAACTCCATGCTACCAAGAAGCATCTTCTGAATTTGATCACTTTACAATTTCATTTGATGTTCTCATTTGGTTTGGGAGTAGACTGGCATTGGTCATTCCCCATTATCCTTAATCTCAGTAAATACCCTCCGGAAATTCAAGTCTGTTGCCAGCCACATAGTCTTCATGCACATACTTGATGACTCATTTAAAGCACTCAGTTTGGGAAGTCAATGAGAAAGGGAAACTGTCCAAATAATCATGCTGTCGAAACTTTTAAAATTCACTGACTTCATCACAGTGCAGTCTGAAAAGAGGAAACTGAAAATCTTGCAGGTGTCATTCCAAACACTGAAAGTCTACATTATCTGGGAAGAGTGGTCTAGTAAGCAGATTATTAAGTTCAGTGAAAACTGAAGTGCATCATAAAAAGCAGCTCTTCATTTTAGCATGTTCACAGAATTCCAACTTAAATTTTCTCAAGTAGATGTTGAAGTCTCTCAAGTCTGTGAAAACTTTCTGAAGACACTCAACTTCATGAGATCATAATTAAATTATTAGCTATAAAAAGAAAATGTATCCTGCTGAAAGATCACAAGGTGGAGCTCTAGCCTAAAGCTAACTGAAGAAACTCCAAAAGACAGGTCATCCAGAGGTTGACCTAGTTATTTCTGTGTAATAAACTTTATAACAGATTGCTAAAACTGCAATAATATTATAGTACACTTCCTTAGATTTATATTTAGATTGCACACAGGCGCTAAAAGATGCCTCTGTCTTTTCTGAAATAAATGCATAAGAGTTTGATTCAATGACTCTTGCAAAGACAGAAATACATACAGTTAACATACTACAACTAGTCTCAGATTTATTTTTGAAAAGCAAGCAAAATAATTTTAAAATACATTTTAGTAGCAGACATAATATAGGTCTTTATTACTTCTTGCCATTTAAACTTCTGCTACACAAATGCTAATGACCTAAAAAAAACACTGGAACAACAGAAGTAGTCCATGAACACTAATCATACACAACGTTGCCCAGTCTAAATGTAAGAGGAGTTTCTATCTTTAAAAAAATAAAAAATAGTAGTCTGATAAAAGGAAAAGCTAAGTGTGAAACACTACAAAGAACTCAGAATATGTCTTCACAGGAAAGCAGGTCTGAATTGTAAAAGGTTTATTTTCCCCTAATACATGAAGAATTAATTGAAGTATAGCTGAGATTAATTGAAATGTACTGGCCTAATGATGGGACCCAGCAAAAAATGACAAAATCCCAACAGCAAAATTCACACAATTACACATTTTCAGCAGCTGCTGAGTGCTACCTGTCCTCTCATAATGTCTACTACCTATAAAAAGAGGCTAAACAAACTCATATAATGCAGGAGTAGCCTTTCTTAAAAACGTATGTGCAGATATACACGCACGCACACATAAAAATGACAAAGAATCCCATAAGATCTGTCCTAGAAACTTCTGTTTCATACATCTGTGTAAGTGCAGTAACTAGAGTGTTACTTAACAAGCTCACAACAAAGATTTTTCAGGTACATGGGCTTTGGTTTGGAATGTGTTCCCTACGCATGCTCCTTTTTGTTGCTGTTTCTTGGCATCTATTCTCTGAACATTTTATAAAGCAAAAATCAGTAAAATTTGTTATTTTTTTCTGAGAAGGTACAGATGTAAAACTTAAAAATGGGCTACACAGCCACAACAAATATTTTGAAAATGCAGGATGGCTGTTAGGATCTGTATTGATTTTTTTTTCTCTGTTAATCACCTGTTAAATCAAGTACCTCACTTCCACAATTCAGAAAATTAGAACTTCTAAAATTGTGACAAAGTGTATGGCTAGAGTTCATCCTTGAATTATTTATCTATCCATGAATGAGATTTGCTGAATAATCAGTTCTGAAGCATCAGCATCAGTTAAAATGCTAGTCAGAAAAAAAATTAAATAAAGGATCAGAAGTACATCCAGTATCTTCCCTTAGCTATTTTCAAAGGGAATGATGTTATCAACTATGTTACATCCCTCTCTCTTTTTCTAAGAGACCATGGTATGTCTAAACTTTTGTTTTATAAAATGAGGTTTGGCTGTTTGTGTTTTATTTTCTCCAAAGTAAGTATGCTTCTTCATATTACTCTTGTATTCATCCTTAATAAGTGAATTATTAAACAAGATTTTAAGTAACTGTAGGATAGTCCCTACAGCTCTGGAAGAGTGTTAATTCTACACGTGTTATTTCTACTAATATTACACAACCTAATATTTCAACTGCCAACCAGCTTTAAAGGAATTCTGTAATTGGAGTAAAATACAGAAAACATACTTCAAGTAGCTTTCTGTATTGTAACAACTGTACTTTAACATGATTTAGTTATAACTGTATCAGCAGTTTTGATCATATTAGGATAGCATAATCAAGACTAAAGTGAACAAGAATGCAATTAATACCTTCAGATCTGTGGTTATTTTTGTGGTTTTTGCTTAATAAATCCGTCTTGTAATTCCTTTACAAGAAGACCTGAAGTAGACATCAATCTACACTCTTCCATGCTTTCCAGCAGACATGGTCTGTATACACAGTAACAGTCCTCAGTGCCAAAGTCACTTAATAGCACTCCAAAGAACCTAAATGCCTTAATTTTTACATGTATTGTTTCTTCAGTCCCTTTCTTCACAATTTAATTTTTCTAAACTTCCAGCTCTTGCACACCCTCCACACCACTTCTGTCCACACATTTTTCTACTTATCTCTCAAAGCTGAAAAAGCAATGATGTGGAGGCTGTTGATATTATGCCATCACATTACTATTTTTATTCCCTGGCCTTCTCTCTATTCAATTTTTAAAATATTTGCTCTCTAGTGCATGCAACAAGCCTTCAGATTAAGTGAGAAAGAGCCATCTTAGAACACACACTTTTGCAACACTCACCAAACACCCAGGAAAGTTTCTGCTCACTTCTAGCACTCAGATGAACAAGCAGCAAATTATGAAAACAAAACCATTTCCTCCTCTCAGGATTAGCCCTTCCCTGGATAAGTCAACTGAATCAACCCCACCTGCAGTCACTAGATGAAATATCCAAGGCACCTGAAGTCAGCCCCTTTACAACAAATCCAACAACGAGCTTTGCTAGTGACTGTTCTGCTGTAATGCAAGACTAGGTGTATTGGAAAGAAGCGGCCAACTGGAATTTTCATATAGCTACTACTAATATTCCAGCCCTTCCCGTTGGAGAGGCCACAGCCCAGACCATTGTTCCATGGCTGCAGTTGGGCAAAGCAAGCAGTAAGGCCCAGATCCCACACCAAGCTCCCACTCACACACCCAGCTGACTACCTGCTGAAGGGAAAGCCAGCCTGCAGATAATTACCACAGCTGTGACACACACATGTTCTACCTTTACATTCACCAGGCACCTACCCAGTCTTTGCTGTCTTCTCCTCAAAGCATTCCCCTTACTCATTTTTTCACATGCATTTCCTGTGCTTTCATTCTATAGCTTATTGCACACATACAGACATAACCAATTGATTCTTACCAGCCTTCAGAGGAAAAGCCCAGTGATCCTCAGAATAGACCATCCAGAAACAGCCAAGTACATGGAAACCACAGGTGAAAGATAATGCATATGAAAAAAATCAGGTTAAAACCTGAAGTGGTGGTTTAGACTTCACCCCAAGTTTAGAGACTTGAAAAGTGAATAACATATAAGAAAGTCTGCTAACCTTAATTTATCATCAAATAGTCCCTCCCTCAGTAAGAGAGGGTTGCTGGGTTTATCCAATGAATATGTGGAACAGCTATTATGGAAGGAAATGATCCTGCTACAATACTAGTCATTAGATTATTCATTGAAGTATCATTAATAACATCAATATGTTTAATGCAGTAAGTTGAATACTAGTTTGAAATATAAATACACTGTTACAGTTTGAATCATGAGATTATTATATTGTATTTAGGAACTCACACTATTCAGTAAAACTGCACTTTCAAAACACTTGATCTAAGCATTTCAAAACATTGAAAAAATAAACTGTACACGCAACTAGTACCCTTGTTAAGGGGAAAAAATGTCTGTATTACTCTAATGATTCTGCTCAACAGCATTCTTGAGCTTTGCTAAAATGCACCTGAAATTCCCATACATCTTCTCAGGAGTTTGATTTTGGATGCTTTTTTAAAAAAGCAAAGGTAAGATAACAAAAGTAGAAGTTACACCTCATTGTGTCTGTCACATCTTTCCCCGCTGAAGAAGGGATGGTTTCCAGATGTTACAGTCTGACTGCACAGAAAATGAGAGCCTTAGAAAGAATAGAAACCAAGTCAGATGACAACCAAGATTTAAAACAAACAAACCAACCCACCTGCCACATATGCCTACTTCAACATTACAAAAGAGAGGTACTAGTTTATCTAAGATACAAGGGAAGCATACCTCCTAGCTGATTAAATGCCCTAAATTTCTAAGCAAATCTACAGAACAGATCAGTATGTCCCTTTGCACACTGATTTTTCAAAAGCATAGTCCTCTGCATATCTCCTCTAAATGCTGGCTCTTGTACAAGTTAGGTCTGAAGGTGCACAGGCACTACCCACAGCAAGCAGGTAACCAGCTACACAAAAAAAGCCAAGAACAGAATTATCATTGTTCATATGCGCAGCCAATAGTGACAAATCAGATACAGCATGGGCAGAGTTCTCCAACTGACAAGTTATCCCATCTGGCAAGTCCTGGCTTTTGCTCTTCCACTGATGAATGTGAGCCGGCAAGTTTGCCCACTACACAGGAGCCTCAGCTTCCCCTCCTACCAAAGAGACTTTTTCCCCTTTGAGAAGTCCAGATCAGCAGGGCTTTGTGCCCAAAATTTTGCTTCGGCATTTCTAAGAATGACTGAATTTAACTACAAATTCTGGAGGTGGGACTGCACAATATATATTAAAACAGCATCAGATGTTAGTGTAAGATACAGTCAATATTAGATGATTGAAATAAGGAAAATCTCCATATAACAAAACTACTGAAGAGTGCAAAGTAAAATCTCTCAAGCACATCTCCCTGACTGCTTCTATCAGCCCAGGGCCTAGTGCACTTTCTATAGTCCTCTGAAGATCCCACTATACTACTCCTCACTGTAGTCCCAAGCTTTCCAGGATAAGAAAAGCTATAACCTACTCAGTTCTATTGTTTTATCCGCTGAGATCCACCAGAGTTTTAACTGAAGCATCATACTACATAAGAATGGTTGAATTGCTTCCAGACACTAACTAAATGGACTAAGTCAAACACAGCAACAAATATAAAATAATATAATCACAAGTCAAACTGCCTTAGTCTTAATCAGAATTTGTTTTTTTCTTTAAAGGGGTGGGGAGGTGGCTGATGTGTGACAGTACTTCCTGATGCCATTCCATCATGCCTTCTTCCCCTGCACCATCCCAACTTTCCTCTTAGCAGGCCAGGGTTACAGATATGACATCTCTTCATCACTTCAATTCCCTCAGGGCCACCTGCAGGAACACAGCTGCTCTGCACCCCAGCACACTGCACTCTTCAGTCACCCTCAGTCAGGTGTCTGCCATTATCAGCCTCACAACAGAAGTTACAGAAGCCTTCTTGTAGTGAAGCTCCAAAAACTGCCATTACCTTGCTGGCTATGTAAAAAAACAGCAGCCAACCACTCTTCCCTGGCTCAAATGAACATCTGTGCCATCAGAAAGGAAAATGAGTATTTCAGCAAAAAGGAATAAATACTGTGCCACATCCAACCAAGCAGTATAAGCCTTTCATAATTGGATTATGGCTCTTTCAACAATCAATCAAAATAACCATCCTTACAGAATAAAATTCAAACAACTACTCATGCATGCAAAGGTTGGCTTCACCTCTAAAACAGAAGAAATAAAGATAGAAACCTTGTTATCTTTCATTAAAAAGTAATCTCTGCAATTCTGCCAACCTCAGAACATCTGTGCTCCATACATCCTCAGTCATAACTTAAAAGATCTTTAATACCCAACATTTTGCTCTCGTTCTCTCTCGTATCATTTGGGCTAAAATCCCAACCGCTGTGTTGAGAGATTTGCTGCACTGAATACTAATTTTATATGAAACAGCAGTTGTGATGTGCATGGTTTTCTTCCATACAGTTTAGAGAAACAAATATGTCCACAATGCAGGAAGCTAGTAATCTGTTAACAATTCAGTAGCTGATGGAAAAAATAAAAAATTATCAGCACCAAGTGAGGTGCAATCATCCTCCCTATTCATCCTAAAAGAAGAATTTTATGGGAGAGATGGCTGGTGCTGAAGCCCCATGCATGGAGAGCTACCAGTTAGCTACTGATACTCATTAAACATCCAAAGGAAACCATCACGGTCGCTTGTATACATCCTAAGAATATTGCAAAAATATTGACATTATTCAAATCAGTAAGTTCTTTCAACTCTAATTCCTTATACTTGTTGCAGGCAACAAACTGTGCCAAATGGGAGAGCTACAGCATGCTACACATTTTTTTATGAAAGGTATCAAAACCATTTTGTTAGAAACCAAAATCATTTTACTACGGAGGCTGAGAAACTCTTGGCGTGTATAAAATATTCTGAAGCAAAGGTTACTGAGACATGTCCCTTTGAAAGTATCTTCCTCTGTAAGGCTCTCAAATGCTGTGCATTAGGCATAGGGATACAGGAGCATTTATTTCACACTGATCTAAAACACAAAATGTTAAGACAAGAAAAATTAAACCCTTAGTTTCTCCATTTAATAAAATAAAATTGAAAATTAAAAAAGTGTTGTTTTTGTTCTTGAGCAAATTGATGATGTAAATAAAGCTAGCAGATCCCTCCTTTTAAAAGCAATTACAGCCTTCAGCTAAATTAGTATTTTGTTGTAAATATACTGCTTGCATTATGCAAGTACCATAATTTGCAGTAAATATTTTACTTAAGCAATGTTCAACACACAAAAAAATATTTCTGTAACTATCATACTTAGTAGCTCAACAACACAGTAGAAGCTGTGGAGATAAGGTAGTTATTTCCATCCTCTTTTTCCTGTAGTTTTTTTCAAAGAAGGGAAAAAAAAAAAGAAAAAAAGGAGCAGTAGTGCCAGATGTCTCTTAAACAAACTACATGCGCTATGATTCCTCCCCCTTCCCCCACTCCTAGAGAGGCATTCTGGAAAGGGGTGTACCCTATAGCATCAGTTAGCTGAATTCAGAGAACTGCCCCATACTCCTGGAATTACATGAAACACAGTACCTTTCTAGGGCCTGAAGGTACCAATCACTTACTAATAACCCTCACCTCCAGCAGATGAAACAAGTCTCACATGCTAAATGAGAGCTAAGACAAAAATGTCATCTTGGGTATATATGAAGAATTTAAGCTATTGTTTTTTTCCACATCTTAAACATAGAAAGAACCTCCTTTCGGTCACTGCAGTTTATTATCTCCTTTAATACAAAGTGTACTAAAACCCCACATTTTTCTCCACTAAAATCTACTTGGCAAGTACATATAAGATGTTAAATACCATTTCACTGCAGTGTTGAATGTTTACAGCAGCTATATTATACACAGCAGCAATTTAATACTTGTGATTTTGTGTGGCTGACAAATTCACTGCTGAACAACCATTTCCTTGAACCTGCTACAAGGCAGGAAGGGAAACATAGCTACATCAAACATTATCCTTCCATTAGAAAAAACAACAACAACCAAGCAAAAAAAATAGAAACTCCCACCAGAGAGCAAGTTCTCACATTTCATATGCTCTGGTTCACAGTCAGATCTATTAATGACAGCTCATCTCCACTGGCAATTAAGGCTAACATTCTGAACTACAAATACGTAGGACTAAAGAACTGACAAATCAAATTTTGCTGACTTTCATTAAGTGCGTGGTAACCTCAAACACAGAAATGGAAAACACAGCTGACACAGCAGAAGTCACCAGAGGACAACTATCAAAAACCTATAGGTGTCCAACAATTATGTGGAAAAATACTTCAGTCGCTGACTATACTTTCAGCTTTTAATGTATTATCTGAACTCCATCATCTTCTGGTGGTTTTCAGTTGATGCTTGTCTTTATCAGTCTGAAATTACCTCCAATTACTAAAGTGAGAATTCAGAGATTGCAAAGGGCTGTATCTGCCACTGCATCTCCCCCAACAATTACTGTGGCTTGATAATTAACTGCATTCCTACCCTTCACACAGGCTTCTCTTGCTCTGTTTTGTACCAAACACATATCCCCCCGTTTTGCCACACTCAAGTTCTATATGGGTAACTCAGCAATTGAGAACACAACATACTGGTAAGTGTATAGACCTTTTTCAGCTCTACTTCGGTTTCTCTAAGTTTTCTTATTAAATAATAATTCCAACTATTTTAAAAGTTGGACAGAAAAGGGATTATTTCAAACAGGCAATACCACTTTCAGATTGCTTTGATCTTTCTACTCCATTTCATGTTGCACAATGATGCAATGCTGAAATAAATCAATATACTTTCTTCATTAACATATATAAATTTCTGGGAAAAAAGGTGTATCTAGTAGAATGTCCCATTTAAGTTACTGAGCTGTCTCAGCTGCTTATTCAAGAGCAGTGTTTCTTTGGCTTAATTGGTTAGCCATCAATTACATAATTAATTACTCCTGTCTTGAACTCAGCAGACTCTGCTCTTACAGTCAAGAGATTTTGTTAGCCAATTATTTTTACCAATTGTTTGAGACCACTGTTCAGGATTTTAACATCAAATTAAAAGCTGTCCATCTGGTAAGGTTCTAGAAAATTCATTTACTACTTACATGAAGTTCAGTTCTTAGGAAACTAAGTGTGGTGGTTTTAGGTCTACTTAAAAAAAAACATTTTAAAAAAAAAAAAATCTGTTACAGACATTTGTTATCATAGGGCTGTCTGTGGGAAGAGACAAAAAATTAAGTAACTGGATTTGGATTCTTTTATGTTTAGAATACCTTTACACACAAAAAAAATTTCCTAGTGTACTTAAGTATCATCAAGTAGTAAATTTCTTCACATCATAGTTTTAATGCCCCAGACACTGATTTCATAAGAACACTGGATCAGTGATGAGCTATATTAATCTCTTTACACTACTAATGCAAACGGCCAATGTTGTGTTGTTCTTACTCAAATAGCCATTTTATGTTTATAATTGGTTGTACAACAGATCAGCAGTATAGAATTCTCATGCTGTTGCACTGCTGATCAGAATTACAGGGGTAATATCTGGTTGTGAATAAGTTTGTAGTCACTATTTTCTAAAATTTTAATGGAACTCCTATAGAGGAATGCCACTAGAAGTTAACATCACCTGATAAAATATCTACACATTTACAGAATCACCAAGGTTGGAAGAGACCTCAAAGATCATTAGGTCCAACCTGTCACCACAGACCTCACGACTAAACCATGGCACCAAGTGCTACATCCAATCCCCTCTTGAACACCTGGACAACCAGTTAAAATAACATAATGCTTTGACAGAAATGTATTTATCATCTCCACTTTTGTTTGCCCATATACAAGTGTAATTCATTGCAGTATTTCAGGGTAAGGTTTAATTCCTCACCTAACCTACACGACAAACATTGATCTACAACTTAAGTTGCAAAATACAGGTTATTAATTAACTGCTCTGAAGAAGCGATTATAATAAT